>NC_135320.1:84605082-87005082 GCF_048772815.1 Callospermophilus lateralis
AAAAACAGCATGAATAAAATCTACCACATAGGTGGCTGGAAAGATTACATTAGTTAATGCACAAAGAGCCTGCAACTTGTCCTTGTCCCAAGGGGAGGGCTTAATGAATGTCATTTACTGTCAATCATTTGTTAAAAACCTGTTGAGAAGTAAGAGCTGCCTGTGAAGCAGGTGCTGAGCAGTGAAAGGGACAGGATCCTTACCCTGAGAATCTCTGACCAAGGACTGATGATTCAGGATGGGCTAGAGACAGAGAGGTGCAGAGAGGGGTGTGGCTCAGCATGGCGGCCCTGCCTTTGTGTCTGATGAAGTGGCATGTCCACTAACACCAACAACCTTGGACATCATGTTCCTCTTTATCCCCGGAATGAGTGATCCAAGGTGTGCTCCTGTCCCAATGGTCCTTTTCTGGGATTTCATATATAATCCAATGGCAGGTGGATTTCCTCCAGTCTCTTCCTTCTCTCTCTTTTTTTAAGTGGATGCTTTGCCTAATAGGAGTTTTATATGCACACCTTAAAGGCAAAGGAGATCTTCTGCCCCCGCCCCACCTTTGCTCCTCCTCCAAGTAGGGAGGGTGAACAAGGTGTGGAGGGGCCAACGTGCATTTACCGTTCAGGCACGGAGCAGGCCTTGGCTGCATTTGAATGGCCACTGGATAGGTCCATTGAGTGCTGAAGGACATGACCAGTTTCAAGTCCCTCTTTCTGCTTCCCCTTCCCAACAGAGCTGGTACAAGAAGCCTTCTGACCCTCCGAGACAGTTTGCTCTTCTCTCAGGTCTTCCTCCTTCCTCTGTTGTCATCACAAAGGGACTTTCTGCAGTTCTGGACCTGCCTACACCTGCACTGCCCACAATGGCAGCCAACAGTCACGTGTGGCTATAGAGTGCTTCAGATGTGGCCAGTGTGACTGAAGACTTGAATTCTTAATTTTATTTAATTTTAATTAATAAATAATCTCAAGCAGCCAACATCTACCATATTGGACATCACAGCTGGGCCAAGTAGAAAGGGGTGATAGACACCTTCATAAATTTTACTGAGCCCAGACCCAGGTTAGGCCCAGGTCCACACTGCTGACCTGCTGAGCTGTGCGGGAACCCAGGCCCAGGCCTAGGACCACTCCTGCCAATTTGTACAGGAGCCCAGGCCCAGATTAGGCCCAGGTCTACCCTGCCAACCTGCCGACCTACTCCGGAGTCCAGGTCCAGGTCTAGGACTCCTCTGTCTGTGAGGGAGCACAGACCTTGGTCAGGCCCAGCACCACCCCCACGGGCCCACCTGGGAGCCCAGGCCTAGTCTACCTCCATCTTAGGATACTGCCGCCATTGCCGTAGCCCTCCCCACACAGTGGCCTCCACCTTGTGACAACAGACAAGGCCTGGAGGCAGCTGCATCTTGGAACAGGCACATCTCTGAAGTGGTTGCATCTATCTTGGGACACCCCCACTGCTATCTTGAGTTACCTCTGCTACTGCTATCACCTTTAGTTGCAAGACATCGGCAGGGTCTGGAAGCCCAACCCCAAGGTGAGGTATAGATAATCTGTATGGTCACTGTAAGATTATAGGGTAGATACTGCAATACCTCAGATCCACACTCCAAGAAAGGAAGACACATAGACAACGTGGAAAAACAAGGGAAGAAAATGCCCCAAACAAACCAGGATACTACAGTGATAAAATCCATGGATGGCACAGTTGATGAAATGTCAGAGAAGGAGTTCAGAATATACATAATTAAAATGAGCTAGGAATTAAAGAGTGACCTACGTGGGCAAATACAGGCAAAAATTGATCACTCCAACAAAGAGATTAGACAGAAAATACAGGCAACCATTGATCACACCAACAAAGAGATAAGGGAGCAAATACAGGTAGCAAAAGATTACTTCAAGAAAGTGATAGAGATTCTGAAAAGAAAAAGAAAAAATATCAGAAATTCTTGAAATGAATGAAACCATAAACCGAATAAAAACTCGATAGAAAGCATCACCAACAGACTAGATTACTTGGAAAACAGAACGTCAAATAATGAAGACAAAGTATACAACCTTGAAAATAAAGTTGGCCACACAGTGAAGATGGTAAGAAACCGTAAACAGAACATCCAAGAATTACGGGACAGTATCAAAAGACCAAATCTAAGATTTATTAGGATAGAGGAAGACACAGAGATTCAAACCAAAGGAATGAACAATCTCTTCAATGAAATAATATTAGAAAACTTCCCAAACTTAAAGAATGAATTGGAAAATCAAATACAAGAGGCTTACAGGACACCAAATGTACAAAATTACAAAAGATCTACATCAAGGCACATTATAATGAAAATGCCTAGCTTACAGAATAAGGTAGAATCTTAAAGGTTGCAAGAGAGGAATCAGATCACATATGGGGGAGACCAATTCATTTCTCAGCAGATTTTTTCAACCCAGACCCTTAAAGCCAGGAGATCCTGGAACAACATACACCAAGTTCTGAAAGAAAATGGATGCCAAACAAAAATCTTATATCCAGCAAAATTGAGCTTCAGATTTGATGGCAAAATAAAAAATTTTCATGATGAACAAAAGTTAGAAGAATTTACAGCGAGAAAGCCTGCACTACAGAACATTCTCAGGAAATGTTCCAGGAGGAGGAAATGAAAAACAGCAATGAAAATCAGCAAAGGGAGGAACTACACAAAAGGGAAGGCCAATCAAAGGAGAGACCAAGTCAAGTTAAAAACCAAAAATAAACCAAAATGTCCAGGAATACAAATCATATTTCAATTATAACCCTGAATGTGAATGGCCTAAACTCATCAATTAAAAGCATAGACTGACAGAATGGATTATAAAAAGAACCAACAAAATGTTGCCCTGAGAGACTCATCTCACAGGAAAAGACATCCACAGACTGAAGGTCAAAGAGTGGGGAAAAAAATGTGCCACTCACATGGACCACGTGAACAAGCAAGGGGTTCCATTCTCATATCAGAAATAGTGGACTTCAAACCAAAGCTAGTGAAAGGGATAAAGAAGTGCATTTCATACTGCTCAAGGGGTTCCTACATCAACAAGACATAACAATCTGTGACCCAAACAATGAGGCATCTACGTCTATCAAACAAACCTTTTCAACTACACGAATCAAATAGACCACAATACAATAATAGTGGGTGAATTTAATACACCTCTTTCACCACTGGATAGATCTTCCAAACAAAAACTAAACAAGGAAACTATAGAACTCAATAATACAATCAATAATTTGGACTTAACAAACATCTATAGAACCCATCCATCAAAGGAAGAATACACTTTCCTCTCAGCAGCACACGGATCCTTCTCCAAAATAGACCATATTTTTGTAGCATATTTTGTTATGCCACAAAGCTATGCCACATAACTTTGTTATGCCACAAAGTTAGTAAATACAGAAAAACTGAGATACTACCCTGCATTATATCTGAACAAAATGGAAGGAAATTAAAAATCAATGATAAAATAAAAAATAAGAAGCTATTTTTTAACACCTGGAGACCAAACAATACACTATTGAATGATGCATGGATAACAGAAGACATCAGGGAGGAGATAAAACAATTCTTAGAGGTAAATGAGAGCTTTGATACAACTTATCAAAATCTCTGGGACACTTTGAAGGCAATACTAAGAGGAAAGTTTATTGCATTAAGCTCATTCACTAAAAGAATAAAAAGTCAACAAATAAATGACCTGACATTACATCTCAAAGCCCTAGAAAAAGAAGAACAGATCAACACCAAAAGAAGTAGAAGACAGGAAATAATTAAAATCATGGAGCTAATCAATGAAATTGAAACAAAAGAAATAATTCAAAAAATTGACACAACAGAAAGCTGGTTCTTTGAAGAAATAAGTAAAATTGACAAACTCTTAGCCACCCCAATGAAAAGAAGAAAAGAGAAAACTCAAATTACTAAAATTCATGATGAAAAAGAATATATCATGACAGACACTATTGAAATACTGAAGACAATTAGAAACTATTTTGAAAATGTAAACTCCAGTAAAATAGAAAACCTTGAAGACATTGACAAATTTCTAGAATCATGTGATCAACTCAAACTGAGTCAAGAGGACATAAACAGTTTAAACAGATCAATTTCAATCAAGGAAATAGAAGATGCCATCAAAAGCCTACCAACCAAGAAAAGCCTGGTCAAGATGGATTCACAGCTGAATTCTATAAGACTTCCAAAGAAGAATTAATAACAATATTCCTTAAATTATTCCATGAAACAGAAAAGGAAGGGACCCTTCCAAACTCATTCTATGAAGTTAGTATCATCCTGATACCAAAACCAGGCAGAGAAACATCAAGGAAAGAAAAATTTAGACCAATATCCCGGATGAACATTGATGCAAAAATTCTCAAAAAATTCTGGCAAATTGCATACAAAAACATAATCAAGTGATCAAGTGGGGCTCATTCCAGGAATGCAAGTTTGGTTCAACATACAGAAATCAATAAATATAATTCATCACATCAATTAGACTTAAAAATAAGAATCATATGATTATATCAATTGGTGCAGAGAGCATTTGACAAAATATAGTCCACCTTCATGTTCAAAACACTGGAAAAACTAGGGATAGTAGGAACATACTTCAACATTGTAAAAGCTATATATGCTAATCCCAAGGCCAGCATCATTCTAAATGGTAAATAATTGGAAGCATTCTCTCTAAAAACTGGAGCAAGACAGGGATGCCCTCTTTCCCCACTTCTATTCATCATAGTCTTTGAAATTCTAGCTGAGCAATTAGACAGGCAAAAGAAATTAGAGGGATACGAATAGGAAAAGAAGAATTCAAACTATCATTATTTGCTGATGACATGATTCTATATCTAGAAGTTCCAAAACACTCTACCAGAAAACTCTAGAATTAACAAATGAATTCAGCAAAGTAGCAGGATATAAAACAAACAAAAAACTTGGGAATCAATGTAACAAAAGAGGTGAAAGAGCTCTACAAAGAAAACTACAGAATACTAAAGAAAAAAATTAAAGAAGACCTTAGAAGATGGAAAGATCTCCCATGTTCTTGGAGAGGCAAATTAATATTGTCAAAATGACCATACTACCCAAAGCATTATACAGATTCAATGTGATTCCAATTAAAATTCCAACATCATTCCTTATAGAAATAAAAAAAGCAATCATAATTTTTTTAAAATAAGAGACCCAGAATAACCATAGCAATCCTTAGCAAGAAGAGTGAAGCAGGAGGCATCACAATACCAGACTTTATAGTTTTCTAGAAAGCTATAGTAACAAAAACAGCATGATATTGGCACCAAAATAGACTTGTAGACCAATGGTACAGAATAGAAGACACCGAGAAAAACCCACATAAATACAGTTATCTCATACTAGAAGAAAGATGCCAAAAACATAAATTGGAGAAAAGTTAGTCTTTTCAACAAATGGTGCCAGGAGAACTGGAAATCCATTTGTGGCAAAATGAAACTAAATCCCTATCTCTCACCATGCTCAAAACTCAAACTCAAAGTGGATCAAGGATCTAGAAATTAGACCAGAGACCCTGCACCTAACAGAAGAAAAAGGAGGGTCAAATTTTTATCATGTTGGATTAGGCCCTGACTTCCTTAAAAAGATTCCTAAAGTGCAAGAAATAAAATCAAGAATTAATAAATGGAATGGACTCAAACTAAAAACTTCTTCTCAGCAAAAGAAACAATTAATGAGGTAAGAGAGAGTCTGCATTTTGGGAGCAAATTTTTGCCACACACACATCAGATAGAGCACTAATCTCCAGGATATATAAAGAACTAAAAAAACTTAATATAAAGAAAACAAACAGCCCAATCAATAAATGGGCTAAGGCATGAACGGACATTTCTCAGAAAAAGATATACATTTGATCAACAAATACATGAAATACTATTCAGCATCTCTAGTAATTAGAGAAATGCAAATCAAAACTACTCTAATATTTCATCTCATGACAGTCAGAATGGCAGTTGTCAAGAATACAAACAACAATAATTGTTGGCAACGATGTGGGGAAAAGGCACACTCATACATTTTTTGCTGGTGGGATTGCAAATTGGTACAACCATTATGGAAAGCAGTATGGAGAGTCCTTAGAAAACTTGGAATGGAACCACTATTTGACCAGCTATCCCACTTCTCAGTCTATATCCAAAGTACTTAAAATCAGCATACTATAGTGACACAGCCACATCAATGTTTGTAGCAGTTCAATTCACAATAGTTAAACTGAGGAACAACCAAGATGCCCTTCAATAGATGAATGTATACAGAAACTATGGTATATATACACAATGGAATATTACTCAGCAATAAAAGAGAATAAAATTCTGGCATTTGCAGGTAAATGGAGGGAGTTGGAGAGTATCATGCTAAGCGAAGTAAGCTAATCCCAAAAAACTAAAAGTCAAATGTTCTCTCTGATGAGTGGATGTTGGTCCATAATGGGGAGTGGGGCATGGGAAAAAAATGGAGGGTCTTTGATTGGGCAAAGGAGAGGGAGCATGGGGGTAGGAAAGATGGTGAAATGAGATGGACATCATTACTCTAGGGACAGGTACAATTGCACATATGGTGTGACGCTCCATCATGTACAATCAGAGAAATGAAAAGTTTTGCTGCAATTGTGTACAATGAATCAAGACGCATTCTACTGTCATATTTATCTAATTAAAATAAATAAATTAATTAATAATTTAAAAATTTATTGCTTCTATTTAGAGAATCAGTATTAATTAAGCTGTGTTCAACAGACTGCCAGCCCCATATTTTTGCTGCTTAACTATGGAAGAGACAGTGAGAGGAGTCAATGTTTGTTTTTTTTTTTTTCAAAGTAGAGGGTGCAGTTAGTTTGTGGCAGACCCTGTGTGTTTTAATTCATCTTTACAAAGGAGCACTGAATCCAGGGACCAGCTGCTGGCCCAGCTAATAATAGAAAGGTGTTGTATTTCCTGGATGGCCACTATTTCTTGCAGAGCTTTCTTTCAGGACCTCTGCCGTGAGGAGGGGTAACTGGTGGGATAGGATTCAGGCATTGTATAGGCCTCAGAAAATACTACATTTGTCACCCCTTCCTGATTCCCAGCACAGATTAGACAGTGGCTTAGGGGATGTCCCTCCATCTCAGGTGTGGCTTTACTGAATGCAACGGGACAGGGAGGCTGAGGGATGAAGCTATATGGGGAGAGCTGGCCTGCACGGGTGTTTGAATTCCAGGCCCACCGCCCACTGTCTGAGTGACCTGGATGAGTTGCTTTACCTTGCTGCGACTCAGCCTCCGGCCACCTGCCCCACAGTGCACCTCCAGCAGGGCAGCTCCAGTTAGTCTGAGGTTCTGCTCTGGAGAAGGCTACAGTGATGAGCTATCAGCATTTCCAGCTCCAAGTGTCTAGATCCCTTGCCTTACTCCTTTCATAAAACTTTGCAATTGTCTCATTCAAAACCTTCTTCAGATACAGTTTCTCATGTTTTTCCTAGTACTAGTTACTTTCTATGACATCATGTCTTTTATTTAAAATGATTAACAGTCTCAAAAATTACCGTATGATCCCCTCTCTAGCTGCGAGCTCCTCTAGAGCGGCAATCGTACTCCCCATGTTCCTCTCTGTATTGCCAGGGTGGAGACATGAGTTTGGGGCTCAAGGGCCACCTGGCTTTCCTGGCCCTCATGCAGTCTGTGCTTCAGCAAGGGCCACTCTCTATCTGTTAGAAGTGAGTGGACCCAAGGGCCAACTCTGGCTCTGCTGCTAAGTAGCTGGGATTTGCAGATTTCTAGGTGGCTCCAACTCAGCTTCCTCACTAGAGAATGTGGATAAATGACAGTTACCTGATGATGGGGCTGAAGGGACCAAATGTCATCTGACACAAATGTCTAGCAAGGTGCCTGGAACTGGGCAGACTCTTCATAAGAAGTGGAGTTACAAGTACGATGGTAGCATTTATCACAGCTTGCTTTCATTAGAAATAACTATTCCTCTGTCACCTCTCATTTGTTAGCTTTTTGAGGGTCTAACATTTTTTCTTTCTTTTGGTATCATTCTTTGTCTTTCCCATCCCCAAACATTGAGTGTAGACATTGGAGCATGGGGGAGATGAGTAATACTTGCTGGATTGCTGTCATGCCTGTCGAAGTTTCTGTACCGGGTGGAGCATGGAGTGGAAGTCAGGTAGGCCAATTTATAGGGAACAAAGTCGCAGAGGGGGGAACTTATTATATACATACTGCATTCCTTCAAGTGGATTTTTGTAAATACACTTAAATGCCTTTCATTCCCTAAAGGGGACTCTTTGAAACACGTGCGAACTCTTGGCTGTGCCTTCTAAAGGAAATGTTTATTTAATTTGAGTAAGAAGAGAGCAAGGTGGTGAGAGTTTGGAGGGAGGGCTGCCAAGGATTCCGTTCTGCTGCCATCACAGAAAGGCAGTGTTTTCCAGGCAGGTACTGTGTGTCTTTTTCAGATTTGCACCCCCATAGCTCACTTGGTGCTTGGGGGAGTAAAATACTTAACTTGATGTTACTCAGGTATATTGAATGTTTGTGAGTGAATTTGGACACGTGGGGTTGTGCATTTCCTCATCTGTTTTCATGTCGTAAGCAAGGGGTTCTCACCCTAACTGCCTATTTGACTCTTGCAGGTAACCATGGATAAGACCAGAGCTCAAATCTGCATCTGCAGACATCCTGGCTTACCTGGTCTAGGGGAGCTTGGGTGTGTGATAGCCAGCTGGCAACTCTACAGGATGGTCAGGTGTTGGGTGCCACTGGTGAGGAGAGTCTGTAGATCTGGATTTGACCCAGCTTGGGTCCTCCACCTGCCTGTGAGCTTGGGGCTCAAGGGCCCCCCTGGCTTTCCTGGCCCTGGTGCAGTCTATGCTTCAGTGGGGGCCACTCTCAAGTTACCCTCTCTCCCAGGATCTCAGATTCCTTGTTTATAACCTGAGGGTACTAGATTGTGACAGGCCTTCCTGGTCTTTCAAGTCCAGTAACCCATTAGACGGGTCCCCTCTCCAGGAAAATATACGTCTTCTCATTTACACAATTTTCATAGCATTTCTAGGAACCCATGAATCTTTGGTATTTGTTAAGATTCTTTTGGTCACAAGTGACAGAGACTCAGCTCAAACTGGCAGACCCTGAAAGGCCATGGACTGGTCCATGGTCCTTATAAGTGCTGAAGTAGATGTGGCTCCAGGCATGCAGGAGCTTGGAAGGTGCTAGAAGGCGCTTGTCCCTATCTCTTGGCTCTGCTTCTTGAGTTCTTGTTCTTGGCCTTCTTTTTGGGAAAGGTCTCCCCAGGGGATGGCAAAGATGTTTATCAGCAGCACAGTCTGACTTCCTACTAGTTGAGCAACCTGGTTAACTTTAACTTTTCCTTGTGTTTCTGGTAAAGGTCTGGCCCAGCCTCCTCACAACCCCTTTGGTAGTGGAAGGTGCTCTGTTGGCCCCAGCCCCGTCACCATAACATGGGACGGGTGGGCCCCTCTTGAGCCACATGGAAAGCAAAGCAGGGAAATTTTCCCCAAAGAAAATGAGGGTGTTGTTTCCATGAGACAGGCATGATGAATACCTGGAGGGCAGAGACCATGGACCTCTGCTGTAGTTTGGATCTTAAATCCCCCCAGAAGCCCGTGTGTGAATTGGGAGATGGTGGAACCTTTAGGAAGTAGAGCCTAGGGGAGGTCTTTCGGTCACTGTGGCCTGACCTTGAAAGGGACAGTGGGACTCTGGCCTCTTCTTCTTCTTTTGTCTCTGGCCACAGGGTGAGCAGTTTTGCCCTATCATGTGCTCCACCATTGCCATTCAGCATCCCCACCAGGGCCCTAAAAGCAATGGTTCCATTTGGTCATGGACGGGAACCTTTGAAACCATAAGCCACAATAACCATTTTCTCCTTATGAGCTGATTATCTCAGGTATCTGATATAGTTTCAGAAAGCTAACACAACAGTCTAACTTTCTTCCTCCACCGCCGTGTGTGTGTGTGTGTGGCACTGGGGATTGAACCCAGGGCATGCTAGGCAAGTGCTCTTCCTCTGAGTCACATCCCTAGCCCTGACAATCTCACTTGGAAGGCTGGGCTAGAGGTGCATGGCCCTAAGTTGAAAACTTCTAGACTCGGCAGCCTTGAAGTCTCTTTCACCACAAAAAAATCTACCATGATAGATAAGCAAAGCATGATGTGCTCATGAATCCTATTATTGAAAGTTACCTTTGTGTGTGTGTGTGTGTGTGTGTGTGTGTGTATCTACTTATTTATCTATCTATCTACCATATTTTATGAGGGCTATTGATTTTCCTTCTGTGTTTAATTTTATATTAAACTCACTCTGGGGTACCAGCTGTGTGCTAGATCTGTTAGCCCCATTTGTTGTTGTGATGGCAATAATGGAGCTTAGGGAGACTGGACATTTGCAAGGAATTCACCGAGGAAGAATAGAACTGAGGTTCAAACACAGGTACGATGCTATTTCCATGAAAATACAGTCTGATGTCAAGTCATATTTTTTCTGTTTTGAGACATTTGCCCCAGGGTGCGCTCTTCAACTTGAATGAATGGTTCCTCCATGAACATTTAGGTGGAATTGCTATCCTGCTGTCAGTGGCCCGGTTCCCCATCATCTGATGGAACAGAGCAATTTTTGTCTGTTTAAAGTTGATCCTTTTAAGAAATAATGTGTCCAGTGATTTTTGCCTCCCTCGTGGGTCTATACTTATCTAGTTCATGTTACCCCCTCTTATCTAGGAAGCGAACCTCAGCCTGGGAGGACTTGTGTGCAATCTGAGTGTGACAATTACGGTTGTGTCATGAAAACTCCAGGAAATTAACAGGAGGAGGATTGTTAGGTTTGGTAGCCTGGAGCATTTCGGGTTTTAGAAATGCTAGGAGCGGAAGAAATGGCCTGTCTCTTTTAAGAGAGTATAATTGCAAAGGCAGAAGTCCAGCCCAGAGAAAATGCACAAGATTTTCATCTGAACTCTCAAGTAATTTAGCTTTTATTTGGTGGGGGTACTGAGGTTTGAACTCAGGGGCACTTGACCACTGAGCCACATCCCCAGCGCTGTTTTGTATCTTATTTAGAGACAGGGTCTCACTCAGTTGCTTAGCACCTTGCCGTTGCTGAGGCTGGCTTTGAAATGGTGACCCTCCTGTCTCAGCCTCCCGAGCTGATGGGATTACTGGTGTACACCACCACATCTGGCTCTAGAATCTCTAATGGTGATCCAATGAGACAAATAAAAAGACACACTACTGTGCGTACCAAAGACTTACTACCTGACTCCCACAGACATTTGGAGGATGAGTTTGATGAATGAACAAAACAGGCCGGCGTACTCTGTGCCAGATATTGTCAAAGGAAAGGAATAAAATGAATAATCTGGAAAAGTACATTAACTTTATTTGTT
This sequence comes from Callospermophilus lateralis, assembly GCF_048772815.1. Taxonomy (NCBI): domain Eukaryota; kingdom Metazoa; phylum Chordata; class Mammalia; order Rodentia; family Sciuridae; genus Callospermophilus; species Callospermophilus lateralis. The sequence goes on from NC_135320.1 coordinate 84,616,532, forward strand.
GATAATCCATGTAAAATACACGGTCGTGTAACAGCAATGACTTTTCCAAGTAGGTTGTCTTGGCCCATGTTCCAATTCCAATTCCAATATTCCTTTGCCTTTGAATTTGTCAATTTGGGGGGCGCGTATTATCATACGCAGTGTCTCTAACACATCACTCGTGTGCTCTCCCCCTGGGGGCCTGGTTTTGCGCTCCAGCTCTGGCACCTAGTAGACCGAGTTCCTCTGCCCTTCGTCTTCACACGGTGATCATGGAGATGCGTGTGGGTGGCTTGGCCTCCTGCCTTCCCTCCAGACAAGCTCTTCATTTCCCACGCTGAGGCAGCTCCTCTTTATGAACCTTTTTGAACGGCTGCTGATTCCACCTTGGCAAGGTCACCTCATGATCTTCAAGTCCCTTCTCTGCTACCAGAAGTGTTTCAACCAGGGAGTGACAGGAAGAAGTTTGTCCTGGTGGCTGTCTAGAGGGTGACTGGAAGGTGAGGGTTCGGAGTGGGCCGAGTGACTGAGAACCACTTCTGAGAACCGACGGTTACAGGCGAGTCTGAAGAAGGCCCTAAAGCGTATGGGTCCAACTTACTTGTATTTTGACTAAAAGAATGGATACTCAGGTAGGTCAGATGACCTCACCAAACTCTTCCAGGTCACTTGGGCTTCCCTCCTCTCAGTCTAGGGGCTTTTCTACTCAAGCCCCCTCTCTATCAGCAATGTTATGCCTGAATGTAGCCTAAAGCTCACTCCCAGGCAAATGCTTCCTTAGGAAACAGAGATCTCATTTTGAAATGCATTTGGCAGTTCAATCTTTACAAATTGTCAGTATGATTAGTGATTACTGGCTGCTGGTGGCGAACCATTTCCTGCCTACCCAAATAAAGCAAATTAAAGGGAACAAATGATGTAACTCTGTTGAAAAAAAAAAGCCATTGAAATTTTCCTCAAAGAGAGGAAAGTATTATTATCCCAGACATACAAATGAGAAGATGGGAATAGAGAGGCTGGGCAACATGTCCAAAATAATCAGCCAGAATTAGAAGTCAGCTTCACTGCTGGCCACCCAAGGGCAAGAACTCTGCTGGCATTTGGCTTTGCTGGCCAGAGGGAGGGCCAAGTGAAACAGGACATGATTAGGGCTAGAATTCCCATGCTGTCTCCTGCTCCATGACCCCTGGACCAGGAAGCTCTTGCCAAGTTTCTTGGCTGCTGTCTAAGCGGATCCCCTGGAGTTGGTCAAAATGGAGCTGAACCATGAGAGCAAGTGACTCTCCCACTGCTTCCCAGCTGTGCTCTGCTGGGTAAGGGGCTCACCTCCAGGATGCAGTGTCCTGCCTGCAACTGGAGATGAGCACTAATTGCCCCCCCAAACTCCATGATCTAAGGTGTAAAGGGAGAATTTCATTTCCAGAGGATTTGCCAGGGCTCCCTTGGTGGCAGGTCATAGAATGCTGATTCATAAGAAATTATATGAAATGGGAAATTTGCAGCAAGCACCTGTTCTCTGCAGTCTAGAGACCACCTTTCCTTGAGAAAAGTAGGGTAGAAATAATAGTAATAATAATAATAATAATAATAATAATAATAATAATACAGGCTTCCAACTGCTGCCCGACAGAACGCCCAGGTGTTGAGGGATTTATATCATTAAGTTCTTGTAAACGTGAGGTGCCCACCTTTATCAGCCTTCTTGTGGATGGGGGAATACAGCCTGACACCAAGACGCTATCAGCCCCACCTCGAAGGTCAGTTTCTCCATGAACCAAACTCTAAGCTGCCATTCTCTTCTGCCTTCTGAGGTGGTGAAGGAGAGAGACTGGCGTTTGTGAGAACCTTGCGTCCTGCCATTGTGAGGTGTGGCAGACAAGAATGGCAAAGCCACCTTGACAGGAGAAGAGTATTTGTTTTGGATTTAAAGAAGCAGATGGATTGTTTTTTTCTCTGGAGATGGTGAGGCCTTAGACGTTCTTCTCATACCCTCCGAGGGTTTTTAATACTAATCCTAAATGTCCCTCTAACTGGGCTCCATATGCATCAGGCATGGTGCTGTGTGGCTTATGTGGCTCTCAGAGACAACATTCCAAGATTCTTAATTAAAACGCAAAACATGCTTGGTATGCAGCAAGCATGGGGGTGGGGCTGGCCCAGAATAGGAAGGGACAACCAGAGGATCCAGGGACTCTGGCTAACTGGAAGGACTCACAGTGGGAATAGCACTGAAATACTCCTCTCCCATGGTTCTGTTGCCCTGGGAGGTCTTGAATAACTTGCTTTCTAAATACACATCTTTATACCTTACCCAAGAGAATTGGGAAGAGTTTTATTTTTCCCCCCAGGTCTCTCAATATTCCCGTGCTAGACATTTGCACAAACAGACATGGCACTGCCTCATTTGAGGGTGTCCAGGGTGTGGTCTTATTACCCACTCCAGGCAACTGATGGAGGCCCATTCTTGCTTAAGGATCTATGACGCCACTGTGATAAGCAAGCCTGTCTTTTGTAGGTCTCTTTTGGTGGCAAGTGACAGAAACCGAACCTGAAATAGGTCAGTTACAAGGGAAAATTTATATGAAGAGGTTTTACTTATATCTTGCTCTAAGCACTGTGGGGGACCTGAGGTCACCAGATGTAGTCCTGGATTTAACAACAGGGAGCTTATGTTCTTTCTCAAGGACAAGGGGAGCTCAAAAGGGAAAAAAAATCACATGAGTGTGTCCCTCCTCGCATTGAAGGAACACGGGATTTGGAGCTAGGAAGGCCTGGTTTTGTCATGTATCATCTCAGCAAATGGTGTCAAGCGTCAGTTTCTTGTCTTTAGAGTGGGAATTCCTGAGTTGAATAAATGACAGCTGTGGTCACATTATTGCCATAGCCACAGGTGGTCCTGGAGACGCTGTGATCCTATGGCCTGATGGGTCTGGGCAGTTTCAGAGGCGGGGGCTTCAGCTGGACCTTGGAGGACCTGGGTGGGCTGCTAACACTTCAGGGGAGGGCACCGCACGTGCCAGGCTGGAGGCAGAACGAAATATGCATTCAGGGGAAAGGGCAGGCTGGTCTGGCTGGAGAGGAGGCTTCACACAGGGGCAGAGGATAAGGACACTGGCTCTGGCGACAGCTAGCTAGAATTGCCCTATAGTCATTTCTGAAATCTCCGCCACCTTGCCAAGTGGAAATTAACATCCTTTGCCCTGACTGGGCATCCTTCTCTCTCTTGCGTGCCTCCATGTAGGCTTGGGCAGTGGAACTGATTTTTTGCTCTCATTCTCTGCCCAGTATCCAATTAGGAGATGGCATACCTGCTATTTCTGTGGAGCTGACTCTAGAAGTGTGTCCTGAGTATGGCCAGCCGGAAGCTCATGACAGCCAGTGTCCACTGACGACTTAGCAGTCAAGGCTGCAATAGCCCTTCCTTTCATTGACAGCTTCAGCAGTTTGCTGGTTTGTCCTTATACTGAATTATGCACCAAGACTTCTTATGCTTTCTTGTCCAGTATCATGTTTCACTTTTGTACACATCATAGTTGCATAACATTATTTTAATAGCTTTGAAGAGAGCCTGAAATCTTTGAAGGGAGAAGTGTAAATAAACAATGCAATACAAGGAATGAGGGGGAAGGGAGTGGGGAAAATTCTGGTTGAGAATAGAGCCAGAACAGCTTCTGTCAATGGATACGCAGATTAAAAATTGTGGTGTCTAATTGCTCTGGCTAGAGTTTCAAGGATGATGTTAAATAGAAGTGGTGAAAAAGGACATCCTTGTCTTATTCCAGTTTTTAGCAGGAATGCTTTCAATTTTTCTCCATTTAGAATGATGCTGGCCTTGGGTTTAGCATAGATAGCATTTACAATGTAGAGGCATGTTTCTACTATCCCTAGTTTTTCCTAGTGTTTTGAACATGAAGGTGTGCTATATTTTGTCAAATGTTTTCTCTGCATCTGTTGAGATGATCATATGATAGGTAAAGAAGAACTCAAACTAGCACTATTTGCTGATGACATGATTCTATACATAGAAGATCCAAAAAATTCCACCAGAAAATTTCTAGAACTAATAAATGAATTCAGCAAAGTAGCAGGATATAAAATCAACATCCATAAATCAAATGCATTTCTATACATCAGCAATGAATCTGCTGAAAGAGAAATTAGGAATTTACAATAGCCTCAAACACACACACACACACACACACACACACACACACACACAAAACCCACCACCAAAACAGCAATAAAAAAACACCTGGGAATCAATCTAACAAAAGAGGTGAAAAACCTCTACAATGAAAACTATAGGACACTAAAGAAGGAAATTGAAGAAAACCTCAGAAGATGGAGAGATCTCCCTTGCTCCTAGATAGGCAGAATTAATATTGTCAAAATAGCCATACTACCAAAAGCGTTATACAGATTTGATGCAATTCCTATTAAAATCCCAATGACATTCTTCAAAGAATTAGAAAAATCAATCATGAAATTTATTTGGCAAAATAAGAGATCCAGAATAGCTAAAGCAATCCTTAACAATAAACGTAAAGCAGGAAACATCACAATACCAGACCTTAAACTATATTACAGAGCTATAGGAACAAAAACAGCATGTTATTGGCACCAAAATAAACTTGTAGACCAATGGTACAGAGTAGAGGACATAGAGTCAAACCTACATAAATACGGTTATCTCATACTAGACAAGTGTGCCAAAACATTCACTAGAGAAAAGATAGACTATTCAACAGATGGTTCTGACAAACTGGAAATCCATATGTAGCAAAATGAAATGAAAGCTCTCTCTCTCACCCTGCACAAAAATCAACTCAAAGCGGATCAAAGACTTAGGCACTAGAACAGAGATCCTGTGCCTAATAGAAGAAAAAAATAGGCCCAAATCTTCACCACGTTGGCCTAGGATCTGACTTCCTTAACAAGACTCCTAAAGCACAAGAAGTAAAATTAAGAATCAATACATGGGATGGATTCCAATTAAAAAGCTTCTTCTTGGCAAAGGAAACAATTAACATGAAGAGAGAGCCCACAGATTGGGAGAAAATCTTTACCACATGCACCTCCAATAAAGCTTTAATCTTTAGGATATGTAAAGAACTTAAAAAACTTAATACCCAAAACCCCACAAATAATCCAATCAATAAATGGGCTAAGGAACTGAACAGACACTTCACAGAATAAGAAATAAAGTCAATCAACAAATACATGAAAAAGTGTTCACCATCTCTAGCAATTAGATAAAGATTTCATCACACTCCTGTCAGAATGGCAATGATCAAGAATACAGGTGACAATAAATGTTGGCGAGGATGTGGTGAAAAAGGTACACTCATACATTGTTAGTGGGACTGCAAAGTGGTGCAGTATGGAGATTCCTCAGAAAGCAGTATGGAAAGCAGTATGGAGATTCCTCAGAAAACTGGAAATGGAACCACCATTTGACCCAGCTATCCCACTCTTTGGTTTATACCCAAGGAACTTACAATCAGCATACTGTATCAGCCACAGCCACATCAATGTTTATAGCAGCTCAATTCACAATAGCTAGACTTATGGAACCAGTCTAGGTGTCCCTCAATAGATGAATGGATAAAGAATATGTGGTATATATATATATATATACTCAATGGAATTTTACTCAGATTTAAAGAAGATTGAAATTATGGCATCTGCCAGTAAATGGTTGGAGTTGGAGAATATCATGCTAAACGAAATAAGCCAATCCCACAAAACCAAAAGCTAAATATTTTCTCTAAAATATGGATGCTAATTCACAATAATGCTAATTCTTCTAGGGAAGAATAGTGTTATCTTAGATTAGGTAGAGGGAAGTGATGGGAGGGGAGGAGAAGGCAGGGGATGTGGGGACAGGAGAGATAGTAGAATGAAACAGACTTTATTATTGTATGTATATAGTGACTGCATGACCAATATGATTCTGCAACATGTATACTCAGAAAAATGAGAAATTATATCCCACCTATATATGATATATCAAAATGCATGAATGAATCCTGCTGTCATGCATAACTAGTTAAAGCAAATAAAAAATTTTAAAAAAAGAATTAAGAAAAATTGTGGTGTCCACATAAAATGGAATTCTATTCAGCCTTGAGACATACTGACACTTGTTACAACGTGGATGAGCTGTGAGGACATCATGCTAAGGAAAATATGCCACTTCCAAAAATGACGCAGACTGTTATTGATTCCATGTAGATGAGGCATTTGGGGTACACAGATTCCCAGAAATAGGCAGTAGAATGTGGTTCCCAGGGGCTGGAGGGAAGGGGAGTGAGGAGCTAGTGTTTAATGGGTACAATTTCAGTTATGCAAGACAAAAAGAGTTCTGGTGGTAGTTGGTGGTGATGGTTGTAGAATGACATGAATTTACCAAACACTTTGAGTTATGCCCTTCAAAAATGGCTGTGAGATAAAATTTTATATAATATGTGTCTTGACCAAAATAGTAAAAATATTAAATAATATTAAAAGTATTATACTGGGTGCTTTAGCATATACCGGTGATTCCAGCAACTCAGGAGGATAAGGCAGGAATATGGCAAGTTCTAGGCCAGCCTGGGCAACTTAATGAGACCTATTCTCAAAATAAAAAATAAAAAGGACTAGGGAGCAGCCTAGTGATAAGAGTATTCCCAAGTTCAACTCCCAGTACACACACACACACACACACACACACACACACACACAAATTTATGATAACTCAGAAGTTAGTGGTGTAAATCTTCCTGTAGAAATCCTACTGTTCTTTAAGTCATTTCTTCTAAATAGTCATCCTTGCTCCTGGGTATTATTGTTATTATTCTTAATACTGAAATTTATCTTTGTTAGTAAGACCTTTTATGTATGAGAAAGGATGCACACAGGCTGCAAAATCCTTAAGCTTACAGCCTCTGATGTTAGACCACCTGGGTTCACATCCAGACTCCACCAGCTGTGTGTGCTTGGTCTTTCGTGTTGATTGATCTCTGTGAGCATCCGTTGGCTCATATGCAAAATCAAGATAGCAATGGTGACAACATCGCTGTGAGGACTGAAGGGTGGAAGGTGTGTGGAATGCTGGGCACGGTGCCTGCAGAAGGGAACACCAGTCAAGGTCGCTGTTGCTGGTACCTGAAAAGAGATAGCACCTACTCAGAAAAACAACAACGGCTCTTCATCGTTATGCAGAACATAAAGAACATAATTAAGAATCTTGGCAACTGAAAAACATAGCATATGGCTTCATACCTATTGTGTGATCATAAGAACAAACCGTGTGTTCTTTTCCTTTTGGTTAGTATTCAAAATTAAGGGAAAATTGCCCAAAAAGTCTGGGCATGATAAAAATGGGTCACAGTACAAAGCCTCCCACAGTCCAATGACTCAATCGGTGTGGGAGCTCCAGCTCCTCCTTGGGGCTTCCTCTAGCCCAAGGCATCATGCCCCTCTGTGTCCGGCGCCCTTTTCCATGGTGTTGGCACGTGAAGTCCTGTAACAGTGGTATTGTACAGCCCTTGCCTAGCTCAAAATGGATGGGCTCTCTACGGGTGGGAGCATATCTGGGTCCCCTTCCAGAATGTCCCTGTGCCCGACACCAAGATCACCTGCGTGAGGGGGCATAGGGCTAACTTGATGATGTGAAGACTTGGGGACATAGTTAGGGGCATCTTAAGAAAAGGAAGTAAATTAACACTCTGAGAATTCAACTTTAACCCTTCACTGACTGGGTCAGAAAAGAGGTGCAACCTGAGGACACTCAGGCTTCCTGTCTGGGTTGGCTCAGGCTGCTGCAGCACATTACGGCAGACAGGTTCAACAACAGGTCTCTCTCACAGTCTGGAGCATGGGAAGTCTGAGGTCAGGGACAGCACGGTCAGGTCCTTGTCAGGCCTCTCGTCCTGGTTTGCAGGTGGCGGTCTTCTGGGCCGTGCCCTGTCTCTGAACACCATCACACTGGGTAGTGCGGTTTCAGCATATTAGTTTTGGGGCGGAGGGGGCATGTTCAATCTATAGCATCAGTTGAGACCTCACCTAAAGGAATTGTGCCCAGCAGAAGGCAGTGATGGCTTGTGGTGTCAGAGTGGCTTCCTTGGAGGAATGGAAATGGGGGTCATAGAGGCCAATGCTGCCAGACCCAAACCAGCTCTCTCCAGGGCAGGAGTCATGGTGGTATCTGTGTCCATTGGTCAAGTCAGGCCCAGCGTGGAGATGGACACCTTTGGCTCTGTGACTCCATTTCCGTGCTCACCAGGCCCACTGGGTAGGCCTGCCTACAGGGAAGCAGTGTTATTACTTACATGAACTCAAGAACTCTGTTCTTAGGTCTGGTGGGCAGAAGCAAAGATGGCCCTGTTCTAATCCCGGGACCCTGGGAACATGCTACATTATAAAGGCAGATTAGGGTGCCAAGTGGCACCAAGGTTTTTAGTCATCTGACCTTAAATCAGGGGGATCATTCTGGATTATCAGTGTGATCACAAGGGTCATTAAAACTGGAAGTGGGAGGCAAAGAAGAGTGAGGTCAGAGCCATGTGACATGAAACCATCCAAGCCATTGTTACTCACTTTGAAATATGGGAGCAGGGGCCACAACCAGGGAGTGCAGATGCCTCTAGATGCTGGCACAGGCCAGGAAACGGATTCTTCCCTAAAGCCTCCAGAGGGAACACAGTCCTGCCCACACCATGCTTTTACCCAGTGAGACTCATGCCAGACTTCTGATCTACTGGACTGTGATTGTAAGATCATAAATCTGTGCTGTCGTAAGGCACAGTGTTTGTGCAAGTTGCTATAACAGCAATAGGAGGCTAGCATGCCATGGCCGTGATTTCTCAATGTAAATGAACAGATTGGCACTTTGATTTATGTTTCAGTTTCAGGGTATGTGGTTAAACCCTCCACTGGCTGACAAAAATTAGATTTCTGACTCTGCAAGATCGACCAGACTTTGCTTCTTTCAACAGACTGCGTGTTTACATCATGCAAAAATTTATATGTTGAATCATAGTTGCCAATGTGGTCCAGTTCTGGCATTTGGGGTCTTTAGGAGGAGAAAGTTTGGTTGTAAAAGTGGACCCTTTACTAATGGGATTAGTGCTTCCTTAAATGGAACTCCAGGGGGCTGGGGTTGTAGTTCAGTGGTGGAGCACTTGCCTAGCACGTGTGAAGAACTGGGTTCGATCCTTAGCACCACATAAAAATAAATAAAGGTATTGTGTCCACCTACAACTAAAAAACAAAAACAAAAACCAGAGAGACTCCAGAGATCTCTCACCTTCCTTCTGCCATATGAAGGTAGGGGAAAAGGCACCATCTAAGAACCTGAGGCAGGCCCCCACCAGATACTGAATCTGCCAGGTCCTTGATTGTGGGTTCCTCAGCCTCTGCAATTGTGAGAAATAGATATGTCTTGTTTAAGGCACCTGTTCTGTGGATTTTCACTTTAGTAGTCCCAGTGGACTAAGACACCTCTAGGAATCCTGTCCACTAAGAGACTGGAGGAATAGCAAGCACATATTGAGAACATCATTGGGTTGAGAGCTTCAGGTGCATTGCCAAGAATTCTCTCCAGCCTGTGATGGAGGCAGATTATGACCATTTTATAGAGGGGATAACTGTTCAGGATGACCACACAACCTCAGATGATGTGATGTGGGTTTAGCCCTGGTCTGGGTGTGTCCAACACTACAGTCTTTTTGAATGCCCCTTGCTGTTACTCCATGTCACTGCCTTAGAGAATGTCCATGATCATGATGCATCAAGAAAGGTAGCTGAGAAGCAGTGGGACAGAAGGTCTCCCACCTTCCTGCTTAGCTGAGGCTGTCACCCTTCCTAGGGGGAAGCGACTGGAGAGACTCCCAGAAATGTTCTCCATTATTTACAAAATGTTGGTAATATCCTTCTGCAAACTCTGTTTTCATCTGTTTTACAAACCAAACTGTATATAGTTCCTTCTGTGAATGAAGGAATGTGAATGAATGTGAATGTGAATGAAAGTACTCTCAGCCAATCTGCACTCGGAACCTGAGCAAGGTGTGGTAAGCCTGAAAACAGGAGGAAGTGATTGAGAAATGGTCAGAGAAAGCAGATATGGAAACCAACATCCTATACAGCAGGGGTTCTTATTTTTTGTAGATAAAATTCTTGATGGAATGCAAATGAACAAAATCAGCACCAACAAACCCATTTGGTTTCCCCTGATGCCTCTAAGAATGCAGTCAAGCTGTGGAACAGAGCTGGGAACAGATGTTGTTTGACCCTGGTGTGTTCCGGTGGGACCATACATGACACATAATACACGGTCATCACAAATCCTCTTTGCCAAGGAGGGAACTGGGCCCGAGGGTTGGAGGGACTTGTCCACGATGCAACTGCTCAGTGGCAGGGCTACAATTCAAAGGCAGGCTGCAGGACCCAGAGCTTTGAGCTGGGTCCCAGCTACTCTTTTCCCCACAGTGCTTACCCCAGCACCTGGATTGCCTAGAAGCCCTGGAATGCTTCTGAATGGAGCCAAGGTTGTGCACATGAGAACTGTGGAGGCCATTCCTGGTCTTCAGCTCTTTGGCTGATGAGTGCAGGATGCACTTGACGTCATCATCTGCCAATGGGGATGTTTACCTCTGAAAAGTCATTTGATCACTTGAGCTCTCAACTCACCCAAGAAGTAGTTTGCAAGGGCCCTACAGCTTTGATCCTAAAGTTTCCATCCAAACATCCACATGAGTGGAGAGGCTCCTAATTGCAGCCAAACCCCCAAACTGCTGCTCTTTCTCTCAAAGAAAAGAGAGAAAATGTGTCCTCCACTGTGGCTGGTCTCCCCATACCTGTCAATGGATTGCTTTGGGAAGCAGGATCTTTGTCATTTCTTTTCCTCTCCCAGGTTAAGGAGGCTCAGGACTCTGGCTTATATAAGGCTTGCCATCTTGCCCTCTCAGTACAGCTTCAGTGAATTCTGTTCTATCCAGAGGCACTAACCTCGTACCCATCCTGCCCTAGCCCCGGGTCAGGCGGTCGGGTTGCAGAAGAGAGCGAGGCAGCACCTTCTCTCAGAGAGGGAACAGTATCTGGCCCAGGCAGAGGAAGGGCAAAGAGACAGAACGCTGCACTGTGCTGTGGCTAAGTGACCAGACCTGAGCACAGTCCTTTTCTAGATGCACACAGTGTGAGGCACACATCAGTTGCTTTTCTAACATTACCCAAATCATCTTCAGCAAACTCCACAACAGAAGCAATGTTCTTCCATTGCATAGAGAAGTGGAGGCTCCGAGAGTGTGGTCAGAGCACAGGAGCAAGTAGGTTCTGGAGGACCTGAGTTCTAGCCTTAGCCCTCATCCCATGCCTGTGCAGGCTTTTCTCAGCCTCTCTGAGCCTCAGTTGAGTCATCTGTACTGTCAGTGGATGCAGAGTGGTTAGCTCAGTGCCCAGAGCCAGTGCCCATGCTGGGCAGAGACTTCTGAGGGGTAGAGGCTCAGGCTGGCAGTTTCATGAGTAGCTGTGGGTCTCAGCCCAGAGGATTCCGTAGGAATACATTCACTGGTCCTGTTCAGCCCTCACGTCTCTGGAGGGACGTCTGCTTTGCCCCTCCGTGGCAGGCTTGGAATTGATGGGTGAGAGGGAGGAAGAGCAGCTGGATGGGAGGGTCTCCCTGCAGGGACTGGCTGGCTGGGGGTTAGCCTCCCATGCAGCTGAGACCCCGCAGCCCTCCAGAGCCCCCCTCTCTTCACTCCTGTTTCCCACCTGGGACATGGTGCCTGGAAAACTCATTGCTGGACTGAAGACGAGGTCTGGCCCCGTTTGGTTGTGGTGCACAGGGCCTACATGGGGGATATTTGTTGATTCGGGTGGGGGGTTCTTTTCCTTCCTTGTCTCTCTCTCTCACTGTGTTCAAGCAGTGGGCTTTCTTCCCACTGCCTTTGAGAAGACCCTCGGGAGAGACCAGCGTGGGTCTTCTTCACTAATGCACATTGTCTGAGGGCGGCTTTGATGGATAGAGGCAATTTTCCTTGGAAATCAGCTGCGATATTGGCAGTTCCACGGGACATACATTACGTTCCTCTCGGAGGGAGCTTTTCCATGGGGTCCTGAGATGGAGCGACGCTGCTCAAGAGGGGGTGGAGAAAAGCGGCCATAACCTTCAAGGAAAGTCATCTATTTTAAGTTTTGCATAGTTGCACTTCCTGGCGTACGTGAATCTGGTGAAGTAGCTCTTTTTGGAGAAAAGGCTTATTAAAGGTAAGGAAATGAGAAGGAGAAGAAACAGAAGCATGTTAGGCATGTTCAAGTGGAGAACACAGTCTCTGTGGAAAGTGCTGGGCGTCTGGGGAGAAGGAGCAGGTCATCATTCCTGCGCCCCCCCCCCCAAGTTGACAGTGCTGCTCAGGACAGACACACGGATAGCTGTTTTGATACAAAAGGCAAGTCACAGCCAACGTTGGTCACATGCCTACTGTACATCAGAGCTTCAAACCGTTAAGTTTACCCACTCCTCCCAAGCTAGCTGGGATTACCGTCCTCACGTTACAGACGAGGAGACTGGGCATGAGGCTGTGAAAGAACTTGGCCCAGGTTGTTCCTGGGAAGGGGAGGTCTGGGGATCAGATATCCACATTTCACTGCTATTTGTCCCTGTCTCTTGGTGACCCCTGTATGCATGGAGAACTCTGAGGACTTCGGGTGGTGTCTTTGCGGGCACTTAAGTCCCAATCCCTGTCTGGTCAGCCTGGCAGACAATAACCCCCTCCCCGCCCACGTCCCATCTTCTTGGAACCTGTACCTGTCCTGGGCGGCTCTCCTTAGGGAGTGCGCAGGGTGTGAGTTGGGAATGAGGGGCAGGGAAAACTTCATTCCTTGTCCCAGGGGCATGCATTCAGCAAACCTGAATCACTCTGGGGAAGGCTCTGTGCTGTGGCTGAAGAACATCAGTGAACACGCATGATAGTGTTCTTCCTTGTCTGGGTCCAACTATCTACTTGGGGCCCCAGGCAAAAAAACCAACCAACCAACCAACAGAAACCCAAATGAAGGGAATGCAGAGCATTAGAACTGATGATGTGACCTGGATTGACAGATGTCTATAATGGCTCGGATGACCAGAGAAGACCTTACAGGGCAGTGATGTTAAAACGTATCTGAATGTCAAAACAGAGACAGTCATGGGATGAATGAGAAGACAGGGTGTTCCAGAAAGAGGACCTGGTGTGTGCCAAGGCCCTGCGGTAGGGATGGGGAGGCAGAGGCTCCATAGTTGGAGCATGGTGGGTGAGGCAAGAGAGGAGGCTGTGACGGTCTTATAGGATCTTGTAGGTCATGGCAAGGAATTGGGACTTAATTTTACTGCAGTAAGAAGCCATGGAGGATGGGAGTAGGGGAGGGGTGTCATCTGATGAGCTGCTGTCATTTCGCCAGCACCAGACCCTCTTCTGTGGCACTGGTGCCTGGTCAGGGTCAGAATATCTATTCCACGCACTCACCTGCTCATCCAGCAAACAGTTTTGGGGCACTGGCCATACACCAGGCACTGAGGATTCTGAGGATTCTGGGAAACATCCTGGTCTCTGTCATGGGAGACAAGAAAACTGTGGCCCAGCACTGGTCACCTGAGACAGGAAGGTCGGCTTCCCCACAGGTAAAGGACACAGGCAAATTCAATTCTTCTGGCCTTTTGTGAGACACACCTGAGACCAATTAGAGAATGAGTAAATTTCTGACTATTAGAGAATCTTAATTAAAACTACATAAATAAATACCATGCAATTAATAAATATCAATAGAACAATCAAGTTTGTCTCTTCAGGGAGACTAACAGGGAAGGTGGTCCTGGCAAATAGTAGAAGCCTGTCAGGAGACGAGGAGGACTAGGGGAAGGAACCTGCAGAGAGAATAGAAGTCGGCTTGGCCTGGGTATCCAGGACCCTTTTATGGGGAATATGTGGCAGGTGGAAGGGAGGGAGGGATCATGCTTGGAAAAAAAACCTTTGTCATCCCTATCTGCCAATGCTACAGCCCAGAATTGCAGCCAAGACCTGTGTGTGCAGGGGTGTTAGGAACACTCAGAACTAGTCAAGTCCCCAGAAGCTAGGAACTTAAAAAAGACCTCACCAAAGACTAAAACCAAGCCAAGCCAACCATCTTCTAAATGCCAACATGTGCTAGATTTCCCCCTAGTGGCCGACTGTAAAACAACCACCCACAGTCCCAAACAAAACTTGTTCTCGGTAGTGTTGATTTAAACCTGTCTCTGTGCTTCACTCTGTGTACCTACCATTTGCATGCCTGACAAGCATCATCTCGTTTATGACATTTCCCTGTGTTCCATCTGCAAATAACTCCTCTGTTGTTCTCACTCACCTTCTCACCTTTCACTTACCTACTGAGAAGCCATGAGGTCTTGTGCTTCTCTGTACCCACCATGCATTTGTGTTATCTGTCTGCCCAACCATGCTGTCGGCTTCTAGTAGGTGAAGAGCCCAATTTATCCCACTCTGTGTTCAACAGAGAAGAAATAATGCTGAGGAGAACCAAAGTAAAGGTGGCCAGACACTTGTGTCTCCAGAAGAGGCCTGTGGGTCCAGCTCCACGGCTGAGGAGTAGAGATGCAGGTGCTACGGCCGCTGGTGATGTCTACTGAGTGATTGATCGACCTGAGTTCTCAGCCTTTATTGTGCCTCAATTCATTTGTCTACAGTTGGAGATAATAGTTCTTTTTTTTTTCTTTATCTTTTTTTTTTTTTTTTTTTTGCAGTGCTAGGGATTGAACCTATGGCCTTGTACATGGGAGGCAAGCACTCTACGAACTGAGCTATATCCCCAAGATAATAGTTCTTATTGAACAGAGAACTAGGGGACAATTAGCTGAGCCACTGTATAATATGTGTTGTGGTTAGTAAGTGTCTAGGTCTGAATCATCTCTGTCACTTCCTCCATGACTGTGGTTTATGGGATCATGAGAGCAATAATACCTATCATGTCAGTTTGGTGTGATCATTAATTTTGATACTGCCTGGCATATAAGAATAACTCAATAAGATTCTCCTATGGTAACAGTACTTGCTATGAAAAAATAAATTCTACATATTAATTTTATTACCTCATGTACTCCTACCAATGTTTAGCTCTACTGTGTAATGGAAAGATCGGGGTGCAGAGAGATGGAGAGCTTGTAAGTGATAAGGCAGCTTGATAGAATTCAGTTTTTCATGGCAAATGCTGTTACCGTAGGACAATCTTTACCTCTCATTCCTGGCTGGAATGACAGGAGGACCTGGGTCACGAGAGTAGAGATGTTGGTGGGTCTTTGGGGTGTAAGTATAGCTATGTGAAGGGGTACATGATTCAGACCAACACATAGTTAGTGGAGTCAGTGCTGGTGGTGATGGATGAAGACCACGTGGGGAAAAGGCAAGAGAGGCGCTGAAGCAGGAGGCTAGTATTTGAAATGATAGACACTAAATATTTTATTTCTGTATTTAAAAAATTGAGATATAATTCACACACCACAAAATTTATCTTTTAAAATTATGCAAATTAGTCTTTTTAAGTATATTCACAACATGGTGCAACCATTATGGCTATTTATTTTCAGAACATTTGTGTCTTCTTTAGATAAATAACATGCCCATTATTAGTCCTTCCCCATTCCCTCCACCCGGTCCTGCAGCCTCTGGTGGTCACTAATCTACTTTCTGTCTCTGCATTTGCCTGTTCTAGACAGTGTGAGTGCAATCACATACTATGTAGTTTTTGCATCTGGCTTCTTTCACTTAGTATGTTTTCAAAATGTAAACATGTAGCAGCATGTGTCAGTGCTACATTTCTTTTTATGGGTGAATAATGTTTCATTATATAGAGTTCCACATTTTACTTACCATGCCTCGCAGATGGACATTTGGGTTCTCCACTTTTTTTTTGCTATTATAAATAATGCTGCTATGAATCTTCATGTATAAGTCAGAAGTATGAATGTTTTCATTCCTCTGAAGTATACTTGGGAGTATGCTGGGTCATACGGTGTTGGTTTTCATCATTGGGACAAAATACCTGATACAAACAACTTTAAAGGGAGGAAAAATTTATTGTGGCTCATGGTTTCAGAAGTTTCAGTCCATGGTTGGCTGGCGCCATTGTTTCTGTGCCTGAGATGAGGCAGAGCCTGAGGAGGGAGCTGTTCATCTTATGGTAGCAGGGAAGGGGAAAGGGGAGGGGAAGGGGGAGGGGAAGGGGGAGGGGAAGGGAGGGAGGGGAAGGGAGGGAGGCCCAGGACATACCCTGCTAGGCACACTTCCAGGGACTGACTTGCCCTAGCTAGGCCCCCATCTCCTACAGGTTCCACCACCGCCTAATAACATCATTGATTATTCATCCATCGATTGAGTAGTCCACCGGTAAGTTTGGAGCCCTGGTGATCCAATCACCTCCCGAGAGCCCCACCTCTGAACACTGATGCCTTGGTTCCATAGTCTAGCTTTTGTGAATGGAGTTGCTATAAACATCGATGTGGCTGCCGCACTACAGTATGCTGATTTTAAGTCCTCTGGGTGTAAACCAAAGAGTGGGATAGCTGGCTCAAATCATGGTTCCATATCCAGTTTTCCGAGGAATCTCCGTACTGCTTTCCATAGTGTTGCACCACTTTGCAGTCCCACCAGCAGTGAATGAGTGCGCCTTTTTCACCACGTCCTTGCCAACACTTATTATTGCCTGTATTCTTGATGATTGCCATTCTGACAGGAGTAAAATGAAATCTTAGAGTGGTTTTGATTTGCATTTCTCTAATTGCTAGAGATGTTGAACACTTTTTCATGTACTTGTTGATTGATTTTTATTTCTTCTTCTGTGAAGTGTCTGTTTAGTTTCTTAGCCCATTTAGAGATTAATGCTTTACTGGGGATGCATGTGGTAAATATGGGAGAGGCTCTCTCCTCACCTTATTAATTTTTTCCTTTGCTGAGAAGAAACTTTTTAATTGGAATCCATCCCATGTGTTGATTCTTAATTTTACTTCTTGCGCTTTAGGAGTCTTGTTAAGGAAGTCAGATCCTAGGCCCTCGTGGTGAAGATCTGGGCCTATTTTTCCTTCTGTTAGGAGCAATGTCTCTGTTCCAGTGCCTAAGTCTTTGATCCACTTTGAGTTGATTTTTGTGCAGGGTGAGATACAGAGGTTTCATTTCATTTTGCTACATATGGATTTCCAGTTTTGCCTGCACTATCTGTTGAATAGGCTGTCTTTTCTCCAGTGACTGTTTTTGGCACCCTTGTCTAGTATCAGATAACCGTATTTATGTGAGCTTGTCTCTGTGTCCTCTATTCTACACTGCTGGTCTACAACTTGATTTTGTGCCAATACCATGCCATTTTTATTATGATAACTCTGTATATAGTTTATTGTGATGCTTCTTGCGTGTTTCACTTCTCTTGCTAAGGATTGCTTTAGCTATCCTGGTCTTTTATTTTGCCAAATAAATTTCATGATTGCTTTTTATATTTTTGTGAAGAATGTCATTGGTATTTTAATAGGAATTGCAGTAAATCTATATAATGCTTTTGGTAGTATGGGCATTTTGACAATATTAATTCTGCCTCTCCAAGAGTATGGAAAATCTTTCCATCTTTTGAGGTTTTCTTCAATTTCCTTCTTTATTATTCTGTAGTTTCTATTGAATAGGTCTTTCATCTCTTTTATTAGATTGATTTCCAGGTTTATTTTTTGAGGCTATTGTGAATGGAGTAGTATTCCTAATTTCTCTTTCAGTGGATTCATCACTGATGTATAGGAATGCATTTGATTTATGATATTGATTTTATATATCAATATAAAATACCTGCTACTTTGCAGAATTCATTTATTAATTCCAGAAACTTTCTGGTGGAATTTTTTGGATCATCTAGGTATAGAATCATGTCATCAGCAAATAATAGTTTGAGTTCTTCTTTACCTATTTGTATTCCTTTAATTTATTCCTTTTGTCCAATTACTCTGGCTAGAGTTTCAAGGATGATGTTGAATAGAAGTGGTGAAAGAGGACATCCTTGTCTTGTTCCAGTTTTTAGAGGAATGCTTTCAATTTTTCTCCATTTAGAATAATGCTGGTGTTGGGTTTAGCATATATTGCTTTTTACAACGTTAAGGTATGTTTCTGCTATCCCTAGATTTTCTAGTGTTTTGAACATGAAAGTGTGCTGTATTTTGTCAGATGCCTTTTCTGCATCTATTGAGATGATCATATGATTCTTGTTTTTATGTCTATTAATAAGATGAATTACATTTATTGATTTCTGTATGTTGAACCAACCCTGCATCCTTGGGATGAATCCCAGTTGATCGTAATGCATTATCTTTTAAATATGTTTTTGTAAGTGATTTACCAGAATTTTATAGAGAATTTTTGCATCTATTTTTATTAGAAATATTGATCTGATTTTTTTATGTGTCTTTGTCTGATTTTGGAATCAGGGTGATATCAGCCTCATAGAATGAGTTTGGAAGGATTCCCTCCTTTTTTATTTCATGGAATACTTTGAGGAGTATTGGTGTTAATTCTTTTCTGATAGTCTTGTAGAACTCAGCTGAGAATCCATCTGGTCTTGGGCTTTTCTTGGTTGGTAGGCTTTTAATGGATTTCTATTTCATTACTTGAAATTGATCAGTTTAAATCATGTATGATCTCATTCAGTTTGTATAGGTCATATGTCTCTGGAAATTTGTAGATGTCTTTGAGTTTTCTCTCTTTTTCTCCTTGTTAGCATGGTCAGGGGTTTATCTATTTCATTTCTTTTTTCAAAGAACTAACTTTATGTTTTGTTAATTTTTTCAATTGTTTCTTTTGTTTCAATATCATTAATTTTATCTCGGATTTTAATTATTTCCTGTCTTCTACTGCTTTTAGTGTTGATTTGTTCTTCTTTTTCTAGGGCCTTGAGTTGTGAGGTAGTGTTAGGTCATTTATTTATTGACTTTTTATTCTTTTAATG
Organism: Callospermophilus lateralis; assembly: GCF_048772815.1. NCBI lineage: Eukaryota > Metazoa > Chordata > Mammalia > Rodentia > Sciuridae > Callospermophilus > Callospermophilus lateralis. Next base: position 84,635,495 of record NC_135320.1, read on the forward strand.
AATGCACTCAATGCAAAAAACTTTTTTCTTAATACTGCTTTCATAGTGTCCCAGAGATTTTGATATGCTGTATCAGTGTTCTTATTTAACTCTGAGAAATTTTTTATTTCATCCTTGATTTCTTGTACTATCCATTCATCATTCAATTGTGTATTATTTAGCACCATTTGTTACAGTAACTTCTATTTTTTATTTTATCTTTGCTTTCTAATTTTATTTCATTGTAGACTATTAGAGTGCAGAGTATTATCTCTGATTTTTTGTATTTACTAAAAGTTGCTTTGTGGCATAAGATTTTGTCTACTTTAGAGAGGGAACCATGTGCTGCTGAGAAGAAAGTACATTTGCTCGTTCATGGATGAAATATTCTGTATATGTCTGTTAAGTCTAAATTACTAATTGTATTATTTAGTTCTATAGTTTCCTTATTTAGTTTTTGTTTGGAAGATCTGTCCAGTAGTGAGAAAGGTGTGTTAAAGTCACCCAGTGTTATTGTGTTGTGGTCTATTTGACTCTTGAAATTGAGAAGGGTTTGTTTGATGCACTAGATGCTCCATTGTTTGGGGGCATAAATATTCATAATTATTATGTCCTGCTTATATATACTTCCCTTAAGAAGTATGAAATGTCCTTCTTTGTCTCTTCTGATTAACTTTGGTTTGAGTCTACTTTATCTGATATGAGAATGGAAACCCCTGTTTGTTCACACAATCCATAGGAGTGATAGGTTTTCTCCCACCCTTTCACCTTCAGCCTGTGGGTGTCTTTGCCCATGAGGTTGCTGGTTTTGATTTGTCTTAGTGTTCCATTTGGTTGAATGTCCTTGTAGTGGAGATCCTCCCTTTGCTGGTTTTCACTTTTTTTTTTCCACTTCATCCTGATGGAATATTTTGTTGAGAATGCTCTGAACCATAGGCTTTCTAGTTGTGAATTCTTTTAATTTTTGTATATCATGGAATGTTTTATTTCATTTTCGAATTTGAAACAGTTTTGCTGGATATAAAATTATTGGTTGGCATTTGTTTTCTTTCAGAACTTGAAGTATATGATTCCAGGACCTCCTAACTTTGAGGGTCTGGGCGGAGAAATCACTTGAGATCCAAAGTGGTTTCTCCCTACACATAATTTGATTTTTTTCTCTCACAGACTTTAAGATTTTATCTTTATCTTGTGTGTTAGTCACTCTCATTATAATGAGTCTTGGTGTGGTTCTGCTGTAATTTTTTACATTTGTGGTCCTATAAGCCTCTTGTATTTGATTTTCCATTCCATTCTTTAGGTTTGGGAAATTTTCTGCTATTATATCATTGAAAAGATTGTGCATCCCTTTGGTTTGTATTTCTGCTTCTTCATATATTCTGATAACTCTTAATTTTGGTCTTTTTATGTTATTTCATAATTCTTGGATGTTCTGTTCACAGTTTCCTACATCTTCTTGCATGTTCAACTCTACTTTCAAGATTATATATTTTGTCTTCATTGTCTGAGGTTCTGTCTTCCAAGTGGTCTAGTCTGTTGGTGATGCTTTCTATTGAATTTATAATTTGGTTTACTGATTCCTTCAATTTGAGGATTTCTGCTTGTTTTTTTTCCACATTCTCTAACTCTTTATTGAAGTGGTCTTTGATGTCCTGTATTTTTTTCTTTGACTTCAATCCTTATACTAACCTTTACTTCACATATCTATTTAATATATATGATCTGAACTCCATCTTGGACACTTCTTCTACTGTGTTATCAGTGGCTTCTGTTGTTGAAGCATCTTGGTTTGTTTGGGGTGATTTATTTCCTTGTTTTTTAATGATGTTAGTGTGTTTTCCCATCTAAAAGTATGGCTCTAAAGCAGGATAAATTCTACCTGTAGACCTGTAGTGTCCCTGAAGGTTTCCAGTGCTTCACCTTTTACTGGTGAGACCAATATCAACAGCACCCAGTGTATGTGATATAAAGCTTTAAACCTAATAGATCCCACTAAGGCGTCTCCTGCTTTTTTGCATTAAACCAAAATGATGAGTTCAATAACTATCTATAGTACAAACAGAATGTTTGTTAAAATGATTTCCAATTTCAAATGATGGATGAGAGAACGGAGGTAGTGTAGTATGCAATATGCTCAAGGGAGGAAGAGAGAATCTAGAAGTAAAAATTCACAGAAAGAGTGGCTGTTGGTTGAAGAAAAGTTGGAAAGAAAGTCCAGGAAATAGACAAGAGAGAGGAAGAATACAAACAAAAAGAAAAAATTAAAGACATAAGAATACAACAAAAATGCAAAACATTGTTCATGTATCATTGTCCTCCACACACTGGTGCATAAAAAAAATTCTGTTCCAAATATGGTAGAGAGATTAGTGAATCAAAAAATAAAATAAAATAAAATAAAATAAAATAAATCTTGCTGGAAAGCTGAATTGTCTCTGTCAGTGTTCAACAGTTTCTCAGCCTTGTCTCTGATGTCTCTCAGGATCACCAAACCCAGATCAACCCTCACAAACCTAGTCTCTATCCCACCCATCTGGGCCTCAGATACCTCAGGCTTGGCCACACTGTGGTCCCAAGATCTCAGTGCTGCTCCTACTTGCAGAGAGACCACCAGGGGTACACCCATGCAAAGGAGCAACCCCGAGATGCAGCAGCAAGACAAGGGCCACCAGCACTCTCAGCAGGAGGACTCCAGGCTCCTCCAAACCCGCAGGCACCCCCACACTGGACCTTCAGGCCCCAGCTGGAGTCCCCAGATAGGAGCTCTTGTAGTGGTAAACCTGCTGGTACCCATGCCCCAGGCCCTGGCTGGTGTCCCAAAATGGGTGCAACCACGTGCAACCAAACCTGGAATCTCCCCCAAAGCAGTCCTCTAGGCCGTGGTAGCCATGGTAGCCGTGGTAGTGGTGGTTGTTGGCCGCAGGCAGCGGGTCAGCAGTAGTGGTGGCTGCAACTGCAGCTATGGGGGCAGCGACACCAGGAGATCTTCAGGGGTCAGGAGCAGCGTCGGCTTCAGCTGCATCCAGGGCAGTGCTTTCTTCTGTGGCAGCAGCACCCAGAAAGTAGACCTCCAGGCGACCTCAGGCTGGCCGCAGAGGAATCGGAGGCAGCAGCAATGGCGGTACTGGGGCAGGCAGTGGTTGACTGACAGGTTCCGCAGCAGCGGCCACGAGGTTGACTCAGGTTCCGCAGCAGCGGCCATGAGGTAGCATTTGAATTTGTGTCCGAGGTAACCAGGCCATGCCCAGAGAAGAGACCTCTGAGCAAGTTAGCGACTTCTGTGGCAGCCCAGAAAGTGATGTTCTATTTTAAAAGCTTGTGTTATTGGTGTTATATCTAAGAAAACTTTGACTAATCTAAGGTCATGAGCATTTATGCCTATTTATTCCTCCCATGTATTTTATAGTATTAACTCTCACATTTTGGTCTCTGACCTATTCTGAGTTAATTTTTATGTATGGCACAAAGTGAAGGCCCACATTCATTCTTTTGCATGCACATCAAAACAGTGCATGCAACCAGTAACATTTGTTAAAAAGACTTTTATTTCTTCTATTGAATTGACATAGTGTACTTGTTGGAAGTAAATTGATCATAATTATAAGGTATGTTTCTGGGCTTTGGCTTCTATTCCATTCATATATGCATCTATTCCATTACCATGCTCTCTTGATAATCATAGCTTCTCGCAAATTTTGAAACTGGAAAGTGCGAGTCCTCCATCCTTGCTCTTCCTTTTCTAGTTTATTTTAGCAACTCTGGGCTCCTGGCATTTCTATATAAATTTTAGGATTATCTCATTAACTTCTGCAAAAAAGTGAAGGTAACTGAAATTTTCACAGGGACTGCATTGAGTGTGGAGATTTCTCAGGGAGGATTAACATCCTAACAATATTAAGTCTCCCAGTGCTTGAACATGGGCTGTGTCTCCATTTATTTAGGTTTTCAATTTGTTTCAACAGTGTCAGAACTTAGTTAAAACTTGCACTTCATTAAAAAAATTCATTTCTAAGTATTTAATTCATTTCAATGTCATTATAAATGAAATTGTTTTCTTAATTTCATTTTTGGATTGCTCATTGTTAGTGTACAGAAATCAAACTGGTTATTATTTATTGATCTTATACCCTGCAACCTTAATGAATTCCTTTATCAGCTCTCTATATAAGATCACATCATCTGTTTAGAGATAGATTTACTTCTTTCTTTCCAATCTTGATGCTCCTCCACCTTTTCTAGCCATTTTTTCCTGGTTAGAACCCAGTAAAATGTTAAATAGAAGTGGTGAGAATGGACATTCTTCTAAATCTTATATAGAACTTGCACTTTTCATCATCAGGTATGATGTTAGCTGGTGTTTTTCTTTATCTTTTTTTTTTTTTTTTTTTGTCAAAGGCCATTACAGGGTGGAGGAAGTTCCTGTCTATTCCTTATTTGTTGACTGTTTTATTTTGAAAGTGCTTTGGAGGATATAGAGTTGTTGAGTTTTTTCTTTTAGCAGGTGGACATGTTATTCTACTACCTTCTGTCTTTCATGGTTTCTGATGAGAAATATTATTAAGAATAAAATTATTAACTACCTAATAATATTGTTAACTATATCTTGTATGTGATATATTGTATTGATCTACTTGATTTTATCTCATGGGTCTTTGAGATGGTTCACTTTTCTTCATTTTTTTTCTTTCCATTCCTCAGATAAGAATAAACTCTGCTTGAGCCCCCCTCTCATATACACACACACACACACACACACACACACTCTCTCTCTCTCTCTCTCTCTCTCTGCCTCTCTCTCTACTTTCTTTGTTGCTACTTTCAGGATTCTTTTTTCAACAATTCATGATGTATCTAGGTGTAGATTTCTTTGAGTTTAACTTATTTGGAGTTTGTTCAGCCTCTTAGAAGTGCAGGTTAGTGTTTCTAAATCAAATTTGAGAAGTTTTGGCTATTATTTATTCAACTAGTTTTTGTGACCTTACCTATTTCTTTTCAACTTTTGGAGCTTCCATTAAGCACATATTGATCTACTTGATTTTATCCCATGGGTCTTTGAGATAGTTCACTTTTCTTTATTTTTTTTCTTTCCATTCCTCAGATGAGAATAAACTCTGCCTGAGCCCCACCTCTCTCATATATATATATATATATATATATATATATATACACTCTCTGCCTCTTTCTCTATATATATATTTATATTTATATATTTATTTATTCATTTTCTGGAAATTGGGCAGTTGAAATAGTTGTACTAATTCTGGAAATTGGGTTCTCTTACCTTGCCAGTTGGTTTATTACTATTGCTTTATTTTTTGCTGTTGTTGAGAAACTTTATTTTGTTACTGTCTATTGTTATTGATATTTGTTTTTCTACTGATAAATCGGAAACAAATATTGTTATTGATATTTGTTTTCTCTAAACTAATTCTGTTAATGTTTTTACTCTTTGTTGTTTATGGCCATTGTAGCCTCTGCTTGGTTAGCTTAGTGGTCAGATACTAATTAGACAGTTATTTCTTTAAGTGCTTGGACAAAATTGCTCCCTTAGACTATGCCAAAGGGCTCTCTCAGTGCTTGGGGCAGGCATTCAACACTCATTCATGTCATTTGTAACTCTGCTTAGCTTTTGCTTCCTGCTCACACAACCTGAAGTGAGAGCTTAGAGCCTGCTTAGGATATTTTTTAGACATGAGCACAGAGACTCAACATCTATGTCCCCTGATGGATTCTCAGGAACTTTTCAGAGTGCCCTAGGGACATTTCATCATCTTTTTTTCTTTTACATTTTTTTGGGTCAGCTTATTGTTTGCCCTGAGTGTTTGTACTGTCTCAGGCAGCTGCATGTTTAATGATTACCTCTAAATATTTTCATAAATGACCCAGGAAAAAGGATCTTCCCACTGGGTAAGTTCTGAATCAGTTCAGCTAGGACAAATCCTGCAAATGAAGTTTTCCCGAGAACTTCTGGACATGTCAAAGCATGGCAGTCCTTTGATGATGGGAGTTTGGAAGAGCTTCAGCCCCATTCTGTCCCCTTCAAGTGACTTATAGGCTTCTGACATTCACTATGACTTAGTGCTGCTGGTTTTCAAGTCTACTGTGGAGCTGGGGATAGAGGGATGAAAACAGGCTGAGTTAAAAATGCCATATGTCTTGTGTTGATTATTTTTTAAAACAAGATTCAGCCTTTTTACTTTAATAAGTGCTTCCTAAATTGTTGCGAGACTTTCATTAATTTTTCAGTGTCCTGAAAAAGTTTATTTTCAATTGTTGCTCACATTCTTGTTGCTTTATGGAGGAGTGGATTATTTTTTTCTTTATCCCACCATTCCCAATGATGTTATTCTCCCAAGTAATTTTTAGAACAATTATTTATTATTTGCACTGTGTTGGTGCAATAACTCTACTCATCTGAAATATTTAGTAAATCCTGCTAGAAGCTCACATGAAAGCAAGATTTAGTGTATACATCAAGAGTGAGAGTCAAGGAATGAGCGGCAGGGGAGTAGGAATTTTGAGCCAGAGACAACAAGGAAAATACTTCCCTGTTTTGCCTCTTCTCCCAAATCCTTGAGGAGACTGAACTGGATGTGAGGCTCAAACTAATTTCATTAAAATTTTTAAAAAGTTAGGAGCATGGCAGCCATCTGCATACCTGCCAAAAGAATATGTCCTGAGTATACCCTGCAGCCAGGTATTAGGTATACAGAGCTGATTATATGCAGACTCTCCTCTTGAGTATGTCATAGTTTAGTGGACAAATAAATGATCAAGGCAGGAGAAATCTCAGTAGCTGAACATAGCAAATATTTATTTTCCCCCACATCACTATCTGATAAGTGACAGCAGGCAGTTTCCTTGCAGACACTCAGACCCTCACATTCCTTCCACCTTGTGTGAGTGTCTCTTCTTCTTCAGCTCCTGGGAGTCCTTGCATTCAGCTTGATGAAAGGGAGAGGGAGTCAGGATTGTGTTGGAGGGCACAGTGGGCCAGCTCAGATTCGTACCTCATTCGTTCACATTTCCATGGCCAGAACCCAGTCGTGTGGGCATACCTAACTGCAAGAGAGGTGGAAAACTCAATCAAGGGGACAGGAAAGCAGAGACAGGACACACATGTTAGGTACCCCCATGGCTGTGATGTGAGAGATGGTAAAGATCAAGGGAGGCCCTGATTGGGAGAGGGGGTTCTAACCAGGAACTCTGGGAGTTTTTCTTAGCGCCCATACTCAGAAAAGTCCCGGTAGCCCTGGTATCTTGCTATGAAAGGATGAAGACAAATGGACCGTCCTTCAGAGCGCAGCTTAGCATCATCTTCTCTAGATGAGCTAAGTACCTTTCCCTGTACCCTCATGGCTGCCAGGGCTCAGTCATATTTTAACACTTTATTTATTTAGGTTTTACTTGTGCATCAGTCTGGACACTGTCAATGGTTGTATCAGAATACACCAAAGAGAGAAAAATCCACAAATACCTATGAACAGGGGCAGTTTGATATAGGGAGTATTGATGGCAACACATAATGGAGAGTGAGGTATTGTCTTAAAAAGTAAAGGCAACTCTAAAAGTAAAGCTATATCTATAGCCAATACAAGGAGCAGCCATCACCTTAGGGCTGAGATTCCCAGGGCTGAGAGGCACCTGGGATGAGATGGTGGTGGAGATGGCATGGCTTAGATGCCATGACTGAGATAGTGGAGGCTCCCTGAAAGGCTGAGAAGTTACTGTAGTGCCTGCCAGTGAAGCTTACGGCAAACACTACGGACTTTACCATAATCTGCTTTTTCAGGGGCTCAAGGGAAGCTGTTCAGAGTGGGTGTCTTACGGGAGGCCCTTCACTGCAAACTCACCTAAAGGGGCTGCTGAGAATGCTGCTAGCTGCTGTGCCCTGCAGGAGCTAGATGCTGGGAAGCCAACTGGGCTGCAGGAACTAGGCCCTGGGGAGAGCGGTGTGGGCCCCAGGAGTCTGCCCACGCTGCATCCTGGAATCAGGAAAAAGAATTTCTTTTCTTCTTCCTCCTCCTTCTTTCTCCTTCTCTTCCTCCTCTTGCTCTTCCTCCTCCTCCTCCTCCTCTTCTATTTGTTCTAATTAGTTATACATGACAGTAGAATGCACTTTGGCACATCATACGTAAATGGAGTATAACTTCTCATTCCTCTGGTTGTATACAATATAGAGTTACACCAGTCGTGTAATCATATATTACAGAGGGTCATAATTCCAATTCATTCTACTATCCTTCCAACCCTCATACCCCCTTCCCTTCTTTCACTCCCCTCTGTCTAATCCCAAGTACCTCTATTTTTCCCTAGCCCTGTTTCCCCCATTGTGGATTAGCATCCACATAACGGAGAAAACATTCAGCCTTTGGTTCTTTGGGGTTGGCTTATTTTGCTTCGCATGGTATTCTTCAGCTCCATCCATACACCAGAAAATGCCATAATATCATTCTTCTTTAAGGCAGAGTAAAATACCACATTTTCATTATCCATCCATCTGTAGAAGGGCACCTAGTTTGGTTCCATAGTTAGCTATTGTGAATTGAGCTGCTATAAACATTGATGTGGCTGTGTCACTGTAGTATGCTGATTTTAAGTCCTTTGGGTATAAACCAAGGAGTGGGATAGCTGGGTCAAATGGTGGTTCTATTCCGAGTTTTCTGAGGAATCTCCATACTGCTTTCCATAGTGGCTGCACCAATTTGCCATTTCGCCTGCAATGTATGAGTGTACTTTTCCCCCACATCTTTGCCAACATTTATTGTTGCCTGTATTCTTGATGAATGCCATTCTGATCGGAGTGAGATGAAATCTTAGAATAGTTTTGATTTGCATTTCTCTAATTGTTAGAGATGTTGAACACTTTTTCATATATTTGTTGATCAATTGTATTTCTTCTTCTGTGAAGTGTCTGTTCAGTTTCTTAGCCCATTTATTGATTGGATTATTTGCTTTTTGGTGTTAAGTTTTTTGTATATCATGGTATCACAGTAAAGCTTAGTTTTTCTCAGCTGGCAAAGGGAAAAATACAGTATTTAAAGAATCATAGAGCAAGTAATGAAGATTGCATTTGATGCTGAGAGATAAGAAATAAACAATTGATATGGTGGTCTCTTTGCTTAACATATTTCAGTGTCCTCCCAATTAGATTCCAGTTCTCGAGACTACTGCCTGGGTGGCTCATTCCTGAAAGAAAGGAGCGAACTAAACCATGGAGTCCAATCAGTGCCAAGTTAGCAACCAGGAAGTTCCTCCACTTCCCTGTGAGAGAGAGATTAGGTGTGGGCTGTCAGTAGGAAGGGAGGAAAGTGAGACCCAGGGCAAAGTGGCAGGTGGTCTTTGGCCATGAAAAGCCTGTTACGAGTGACCCAGCTGGGAGTGAACAGTTGCTGGCTGAAGGCTTTGTCACTGGAGTCACAACACATCACTCAAACAGAGCCCTGAAACTGTGACCTGTTTCCCTTGAGCTGGTTCTGAGCTGTCTGCTGGATCATGAAGCTGGGGGCTCTGGGGCATGAAATAGGTCCCTTGGGCTTACTAAAATGCCACATTTGGAAAATCAGGCCCATGAATGGTGGTTTTGGCAGAGGCACCGCCGGCAGAAAAGGAGACTCCATATCTGGAGATGGCGTCCCGGGTGGAAGGGTTCCAAACGGCGTCAGGCCCTGTATGAGGGACTTGTGAAACAGAATGTAAAGTGACACATTTCTGCCTTTGAAGAGGCCACAAGCAAAGTGATGAAAAGAGGCAGGGAAGTCAAGAGGAGGGAAGGCCACTCTGGAAGCCACTGTGTCAAAGTGCTGGGGGACGGAGAGGCCCATGGAGGACCACTTCTAGCAGGTGAAAATTGCATCTTCCCATTACTTTTTAACTTGACATAATTTTAGACATTACTGAAACGTTGCAAAATAACGCAGAGTTTCTAGTCACGGTGTTCTAGTCGCCATTCACGATGACGCCCCAGATGTGACACCGCACCATGGCTGCCTTCTCTCCTCTCCCTCTCTGTCTCTCTCCTGTTGTCTTCCTCTTTCCTATCCTATGTTCACTGACCCATTTGAGAGTGAGTTGTAGATACCATGCCCATTCGTCCCTACGTACTTCAGAATATATCCCCAAACCAGGGACATTCTTCAACCTAACCCGCAGTGGAAACATCAAAAGCGGAAAATTAACACGGATACCATGCTATGGTGGTATTCTTCTACCAACTGTCTCAATAACATCCTTAATAGCAAACTCCGAGCCCAGATCATGCGTAGCAGTCAGCTGTCAGGTCTCCAGCCCTCTTTAATCCGGGTGAGTTCTGAAGTCTTTTATGCCATTGGTGTTTCTGAAGAGTGCAAGCCAATTATTTTGTTGATTTTCCTCAGTTTGTCTCATGTCTCCTTGTGGTTAGATTCAGGTTTCTCTTTGACAGGAAAGACTACAGAAGCAATGTTTTGCTCTTTACTCTGCGTCCTATCCAGAGGCGCATGATGTTGGTTTTCTCTGTAATTGGAGCTGTTAACTTTGATCACTTGGAAATGCAGTTTCTGCCATGTTCATCCACTCCAGAGTCACCACTCTGGTGAAATAACTTGAAACTTATGTAAAAATTCAGTTACTCTTTAACTTTTTCTACTCATTTTAGCATTTATTGATGGTTCGTGCCTGCAGGTTCCGTTCTGTTTAAAAGTCAATACTTCAGGTCATTTGTTGTTTTTCTATTTGAAATTAACTTAGAAAAAGAAATTTCTGTAGATGTTTTCCCAATCCTAAAAATATCTGCTTCATATTTATATACTGATGTTAAGGTCTAGAGAGGTGAGCTATCGGCAGTGGGTAAATTAACAGCAAAGTTGCCTGTTTATAGAAACAGACAAATGAAGTGACACGGTTTTCTGTAGTTAGATATTTGAACATGTGTAGTTTCCTAAACAAATATTCAGAGTGACAAGGTTACAAGTCTGACCCTTAGAATCATTGAAATACACTGGAACTAATATTTCTTGGGAAACAAGTATAAAAATGTAACCTGGTGACATAGCTACAGAGAAAGTATAAATTTAACTTAAAACTGATAACCGCATATTTCTCACTTTCTCCTTTACCTTTTTACTTTTCTGAATAAAGGGTAAAGGCTGGTTCAGCCCTCCAGGTTCTCTAAAGGATTTGGGTTAGCAACCTCTCATTAAGATTCCTGATAAAGAACAACATTAGGGCTTCTGGTTATACAACCATTATTTTAATCAAGACTTCATCACAAGGGCTTAAAAAATTTCATTTCTGCCCTTTGCAGAGAGGGTAAAATTTGTTTAAGAAAACTGAATGAATGAATGAATGAATGAGTGTTGTCACAGAAGTTGGCTCTTGTTGGTATTTCTGGAAATCATCCCTGTGGGAGCTTCATGTGGTTGGCCCTAAAGCTTGGTAAACTGGTATCTCTTCTTGGAAAATTTGTATCTGATATGTCCCCTAAGAGCTCACGTGTTGAAAACACCGTCTCCAAAGCAGCAAGGTTCAGAGGTGGGACTTGTGGGCAAAGGTGGGGTCAAGAGGGCCCTGCCCTCATCAGTGGATCCATCCATTGACAGTGGGAGGGATGACTGAGGTGGGGCAAGAGACCAGGGAGATGTGCGGCTGCTTCCTCTCAATGTCCAGCTGCCATCCTGGTCAAGTTCCTCTCCTGAGTTCCTTGTTAATACAAGGATGATCCCTTAACTGATCACGGTGGTTAAGAGAAAGGCTATTGACTGTTCAGTTTGGGTCACATGGCTGGGGAGCTGACAGAGTCCCATAAAGACCAAATGCAGAGATCCAACATGGCAACGGGCGCAGAGAGATCAAGTCTCTGACCTCTTCAGCTGCGCGGGCATAGGGAGTCGTAAACCATCTAAATGCTGTTTACTCAGGATCACTAGGCAATGCTGAGCTGACGAGGATCTGGGGTGAACAGTCTGGGCCTCTCAGAACACACACTGAGCCTGGATCGGCTGAATTCAAGCTCCCGTTCGCCGGCTTCTCGCAGACAAACTGCTGTGTCTCAGCACTAACGATCCCGCTGAAACAACTGGTCGGCCCTTCTGAACCTGCCGAGGTTAATGCCAACGGAGCCTTCATAGGCAGTGGCCACAGGATTGAAACAGGGCTTGGGAGAGACAGGACCCACCCGTTGCATTGGTCACCCGGCAAAGGGAACGAACTGTCGCCATTTGCATGGGATACCACCATGGCAGAGAACTGACAACACCAGAACGCGGCGGAGGAGATAACTTCATTGAAACCAGCGGCGACAGGTGTGTAATCCCCTAGCCTTCCCTCTCCACATAGCGGGGAAACCTTAAGGGCCCCTCCCAGCTCTCCTGTGAGCGCGATAGCCAGACTGAGGGAATCAGGAGTGGCGCGGGACTCACATTGTGGAACCCCCGGCTACCGCTCCCACCAGTGCTGACAACTGAGGTCTCTTGCACCAGCTACTGGGGGTGTGGCTACCAGAGGGCAAGCAAATTCGCTGGGGGTTCTTAGCCCCAAGCTCTACAAACTTAGGGTCTGAGGGAATGGCAAACAGGGAGAGTGTGCCCAGTCGTTCATGAAAACAGGGCTCCCGGGAGCAGCAGACCTGGCGTGTAGCCAGTATTGTGGTGAGCGTCACCAGTGAGCGGGGCCTGGCTTGAGGAAAAGTGGGGAAGTGACTAGACACAGGAGAAGGCCCTAGGCACTCAGGATTGGAGACCCGCCCAGTCTGGGAGGAGAAGCTGCTGCACAGTGATTGGTTCCCAGGTATTGAGAGGAGAAGCTTGGCCCAGTGGGCACAGCTCCACCTACTGGAAGAGAAGTTAATCAAACTCTAGGACTGCATTTTTTTTTTTTTTAATTTGGGTTTTTTTTTTTCATTTTCATTTTTTTGTTGTTGTTTTTTAATTTTTAAATTTTATTATTATTTTTTAATTTTAATTTTCATTATTATTATTATTTTTAAATTTTTTCTTTTTTTATTTTCTATTTTTTCTTTTGTCTTTTCTTTTCTTTCCAATTTTCTTATTCCCCTTCCTTGAATTCTACCTGCTTACTCTCATTCTCTTTAGTGACTACTTCCCTTCCCTTCTAATATCTTTCCTCCCAAGCATCAAATAAATTTATAAGAGTAAACAGAAACTCAGCAGTCAAACAGAACAAGAAGTAACATGAGCAGCATGAAAAAGCAAGGAAGAAAAGGAGTACAAACAATGCAGGACAGCCTAAATATTCAGGAGGACCTAGAGTCATCAGAAAAATGGTCATATAAAGACCTCAAGGAATACCTTAGACAGATGGAATGGAACCTTAAAGAGGATATGAGACAGCAAATTCAAACAGTGAAAGAACACATTGAAAATGAATTACATAAACAGATAAAAGAAGAAGTTAAGCATCTTTATCAGGAGATAGAGATTATAAAAAACAAACAATAATTCTAGAAATGAAGGAAATTATAAACCAAATTAAAAACTCAAATGAGAGTATCACCAACAGAGTGGAGCAAGTAGAAGCCAGAATGTCAGATAATGAAGACAAAATATATCATCTTGAAAAGAGTCTAACCAACTCAGAAAGGCTGGTAAATAATCACGAGAAAAACATCCAAGAGATATGGGATAACATTAAAAAACCAAACTTACGAGTCATCGGGATAGAGGAAGGTATAGAGATTCAAACCAAGGGAATGAGTAACCTGCTGAATGAAATAATTACAGAAAACTTTCCAGAAATAAAAAAGGAAACGGATATACAAATTGTAGATGAATACAGGACACCCAGCATACAAAATCACAGTAGACCAACGCCAAGACACATTGTTATGAAGATATCCAATACACAGAACAAAGAGAAAATATTAAAAGCTACAAGAGAAAGGAGGCAGATTACATTCAATTGGTAAACCAACGGATTTTTCATCACAGACACTGAAAGCGAGAAGATCCTGGAACAATGTATTTCAAACAATGAAAGACAATGGATGCCAACCAAGAATTCTGTATCCAGCAAAATTAAGCTTCAGGTACAACAGTGAAATAAAAATCTTACATGATAAACAAAAGCTAAAAGAATTTGCAGCCTGAAAACCAGCATTGCAAAGCGTCTTGAGCAAAACACTACATGAGGAAGAAATGAAAAACAATAACCAAAACCATCAGTGGGGAGTGCCTCGGTAAAGACAGAGGGTGGGGGGAAAGCTAATCATGGAGAAACAAACTAAATTAAAAAAAAAAGATAAATAATCAAACATGGCTGGAAGTACAAACCATATATCAATAGTAACTCTAAACATTAATGGCTTAAACTCTCTAATAAAGCGACATAGGGCTGGTAACATGGATTAAAAAAACAAAATCCAACAATATGCTGCCTCCAGGAGACACATCTGATTGGAAAAGACATACACAGGCTGAAGGTGAAAGGTTAGGAAAAAATAGACCACACACATGGTCCTCATAAGCAAGCAGGGGTGGCCATCCTCATATCGAATAAAATCGACTTCAAGACTAAGTTAATCAAAAGGGATAAGGAAGGACATTATATACTGTTAAAAGGAACCATTCACCAACAAGACATAACAATTATCAATATTTATGCACCAAATAATGGTGCTGCGACATTCATAAAACAAATTCTCCTCAAGTTCAAGAATCAAATAGACCACAACACAATAATTATGGGTGATTTCAACACACCTCTCTCACCATTGGACAGATCCTCCAAACAAAAGTTGAATAAAGAAACTATAGAACTCAATATCACAATCAATAACCTAGACTCAACTGACATATATAGAATATATCAACCATCATCAAGTGGATATACTTTTTTCTCAGCAGCACATGGATCCTTCTCAAAAATAGACCATATATTATGCCATAGGGCAACCCTCAGTAAATATAAAGGGGTGGAGATAATACCATGCATTTTATCTGATTATAATGGAATGAAACTGGAAATCAATGATAAAAGAAGTAAGGAAAAATCCTACATCACATGGAAAATGAACAATATGTTACTGAATGATCAATGGGTTACAGAAGACATAAAGGAGGAAATCAAAAAATTCTTAGAGATAAATGAAAATACAGACACAACATATCGGAATCTATGGGACACAATGAAAGCAGTTTTAAGAGGGAAATTCATCGCCTGGAGGTCATTCCTCAAAAAAAGGAAAAACCAACAAATAAATGAGCTCACACTTCATCTCAAAGCCCTAGAAAAGGAAGAGCAAAAAAACAGCAAATGTAGCAGAAGGCAAGAAATAATTAAAATCAGAGCGGAAATCAATGAAATTGAAACAAAAGAAATTATTGAAAAAATTAACAAAACTAAAAGTTGGTTCTTTGAAAAAATAAATAAGATCTACAGACCCTTAGCCATGCTAACGAAGAGAAGAAGAGAGAGAACTCAAATTACTAACATACGGGATAAAAAAGGCAATATCACAACAGATGCTACAGAAATACAGAAGACAATTAGAAATTATTTTGAAAACCTATATTCCAGTAAAATAGAAGATAGTGAAGACATCGATAAATTTCTTAAGTCATATGATTTGCCCAGACTGAGTCAGGAGAATACACACAATATGAACAGACCAATATCAATGGATGAAATAGAAGAAGCAATCAAAAGACTACCAACCAAGAAAAGCCCAGGACTGGATGGGTATATAGCGGAGTTTTACAAAACCTTTAAAGAAGAATTAATACCAATACTTTTCAAGTTATTTCAGGAAATAGAAAAAGAGGGAGCTCTTCCAAATTCATACTATGAGGCCAACATCACCCTCATTCTGAAACCAGACAAAGACACCTCAAAGAAAGAAAACTACAGACCAATATCTCTGATGAACCTAGATGCAAAAATCCTCAATAAAATTCTGGCGAATCGGATACAAAGGCACATCAAAAAAATTGTGCACCATGATCAAGTAGGATTCATCCCTGGGATGCAAGGATGGTTCAATATATGGAAATCAATAAATGTTATTCACCACATCAATAGACTTAAAGATAAGAACCATATGATCATCTCGATAGATGCAGAAAAAGCATTCGACAAAGTGCAGCATCCCTTTATGTTCAAGACATTAGAAAAACTAGGGATAACAGGAACTTACCTCGACATTGTAAAAGCTATCTATGCTAAGCCTCAGGCTAGCATCATTCTGAATGGAGAAAAATTGAAGGCATTCCCTCTAAAATCTGGAACAAGACAGGGATGCCCTCTATCACCACTTCTATTCAATATAGTTCTCGAAACACTGGCCAGAGCAATTAGACAGACGAAAGAAATTAAAGGCATAAAAATAGGTAAAGAAGAACTTAAATTATCACTATTTGCAGATGACATGATTCTATTCCTAGAAGACCCAAAAGGGTCTACAAAAAAACTACTAGAACTAATAAATGAATTCAGCAAAGTGGCAGGATATGAAATCAACATGCATAAATCAAAGGCATTTCTGTATATCAGTGACAAAACTTCTGAAATGGAAATGAGGAAAAATACTCCATTCACAATATCCTCAAAAGAAATAAAATACTTGGGAATCAACCTAACAAAAGAGGTAAAAGATTTATACAATGAAAACTACAGAACCCTAAAAAGAGAAGTAGAAGAAGATCTTAGAAGATGGAAAAATATACCCTGTTCATGGATAGGCAGAACTAACATCATCAAAATGGCGATATTACCAAAAGTTCTCTATAGGTTTAATGCAATGCCAATCAAAATCCCAATGGCATTTCTTGTAGAAATAGATAAAGCAATCATGAAATTCATATGGAAAAATAAAAGACCCAGAATAGCAAAAGCAATTCTAAGCAGGAAGTGTGAATCAGGCGGTATAAGGATACCAGACCTCAAACTATACTACAGAGCAATTGTAACAAAAACAGCATGGTACTGGTACCAAAACAGGTTGGTGGACCAATGGTACAAAATGGAGGACACAGAGACTAATCCACAAAGTTACACCTATCTTATATTTGATAAAGGGGCTAAAAGCATGCAATGGAGGAAGGATAGCATCTTCAACAAATGGTGCTGGGAAAACTGGAAATCCATATGCAACAAAATGAAACTGAATCCCCTTCTCTCACCATGCACAAAAGTTAACTCAAAGTGGATCAAGGAGCTTGATATCAAATTAGAGACTCTGCGTCTGATAGAAGAAAAAGTTGGCTCCGATCTACATATTGTGGGGTCGGGCTCCAAATTCCTTAATAGGACACCCATAGCACAAGAGTTAATAACAAGAATCAACAAATGGGACTTACTTAAACTAAAAAGTTTTTTTCTCAGCAAGAGAAACAATGAGAGGTAAATAGGGAGCCTACATCATGGGAACAAATTTTTACTCCCCACACTTCAGATAGAGCCCTAATATCCAGAGTATACAAAGAACTCAAAAAATTAGACAATAAGATAACAAATAACCCAATCAACAAATGGGCCAAGGACCTGAACAGACACTTCTCAGGGGAGGACATACAATCAATCACCAAGTACATGAAAAAATGCTCACCATCTCTAGCAGTCAGAGAAATGCAAATCAAAACCACCCTAAGATACCATCTCACTCCAATAAGATTGGCAGCCATTATGAAGTCAAACAACAACAAGTGCTGGCGAGGATGTGGGGAAAAGGGTACTCTTTTTTTTTTTGTGTGTAAAGACCTTCAAAATTTATTGGCAGTAGGTGAACATAGAAAAGTGGTTCCCACACCTACCTCTAAAGAACTTAATATTTTCTTTCAGTCATGTGAACTCCATAATTTGAATTTTTCCTGCTCAACAGAATCCATGGTTTTAATAATATATTTTTTTGAACTTTTCTTTTTATTTTTTTTTAAATTAATTTTTAATGTTGGTTGTTCAAAACATTACATAGTTCTTGATATATCATATTTCACACTTTGATTCAAGTGGGATATGAACTCCCATTTTTACCCCGTATACAGATTGCAGAATCACATCAGTTGCACATCCATTGATTTACATATTGCCATACTAGTGTCTGTTGTATTCTGCTGCCTTTCCTATCCTCTACTATCCCCCTCCCCCCTCCCCTCTTCTTTCTCTACCCCCTCTACTGTAATTCATTTCTCCCCCTTATATTTTTCCCCAAAAGGGTACTCTTGTACATTGCTGGTGGGACTGCAAATTGGTGCGGCCAAATTGGAAAGCAGTATGGAGATTCCTGGGAAAGCTGGGAATTGAACCACCATCTGACCCAGCTATTGCCCTTCTCGGACTATTCCCTGAAGACCTTAAAAGAGCGTACTACAGGGATACTGCCACATCGATGTTTATAGCAGCGCAATTCACAATAGCTAGACTGTGGAACCAACCCAGATGCTTTTCAATAGATGAATGGATAAAATAATGTGGCATTTATACACCATGGAGTATTACGCAGCACTAAAAAATGACAAAATCATGGAATTTGCAGGGAAATGGATGGCACTAGAGCAGATTATGCTTAGTGAAGCTAGCCAATCCCTAAAAAACAAATACCAAATGTCTTCTTTGATATAATGAGAGCAACTAAGAACAGAGCAGGGAGGAAGAGCAGGAAGAAAAGATTAACATTAAACAGAGACATGAGGTGGGAGGGAAAGGGAGAGAAAAGGGAAATTGCATGGAAATGGAGGGAGACCCTCATTGTTATACAAAATTACATATAAGAGGTTGTGAGGGGAATGGGAAAATAAACAAGGAGAGAAATGAATTACAGTAGATGGGGTAGAGGGAGAAGATGGGAGGGGAGGGGAGGGGGGGATAGTAGAGGATAGGAAAGGTAGCAGAATACAACAGTTACTAATAGGACATTATGTAAAAATGTGGATGTGTAACCGATGTGATTCTGCAATCTGTATTTGGGGTAAAAATGGGAGTTCGTAACCCACTTGAATCTAATGTATGAAATTTGATACGTCAAGAGCTTTATAATGTTTTGAACAACCAATAAAAAAAAAAGACCAAATGCACTTTAAGATTCCCAGAGGAGCTCTAAGTGAAGTGGGAAAGCATGTCGCTGTCCACCACTGGTCCCCACGTCCACTACAAATCCAAAATGGCTTGTCCAAAACCCTTATGTTTTGGGTACTGGTTTCCATGGTAAGAGAGGCAGATTTTCCTCCTCCTTGGTGATAGAACTTCATTTTAAAAGATTTGTTTAAAAATTCTTTTTAGTTATATGCAACACCAGGATACAACATGACATTATCACAAAGGTATGGAACTCAGCCTGCTCCAATTCAGTTCCCAGCACTTCACCCCTGGCACCCGTCCCTGCGCCCCACCCCCCCAATTCCCTCCCTCTACTCCACTGATCTCTCTTCGATCCATTTACAGTTTACTTTTTTTTTTTTTTTTAAATTACGGTCCTGTGGATACACCGGATGCCACATCCACGCACACACATCCTGAAATTTGTCCCTTCCTCCTCTCCCTCAATCTCCATTGTCTACTCAACTGATCTTTCCCCTATTTTGATAAAATTCCCTTTTATTTATTTTTCTTTCTTTATTTTTATTTTTATCCCACCCACCTTATTTTGAATTGATTTTCACGAATCAGAGAAAATTCAACTTTTGACTTTTTTGGGATTGGCTTATTGCACTTAACATGATAATCTCTAGTTCATCCACTTACCACCAAAAGCTATCGAGGCATTCTTCTTTATGGCCGAGTAACACTCCATTGTGTATCCATACCACATTTTCTTCATCCATTCATCTGTTGAACGGCATCTAGATCAGCTCCATAGCTTGACTATTTTGAATTGCACTGCTATAAACATTGATGCCTACGTCACTGAAGTATGCTGATGTGACATCTTTTGGATATATTTTGAGGAGTGGAATAGCTGGGTCTTATGATAATTCCATCCCCACTGCTTTTCAGCTGCATGAGTCTACAGTCCCACCAACAATGTATGAGTGCACCTTTCTCCCCACAACCTCACCAGCGTTATTGTTTGTATTCTCAGTCACTGCCATTCCGACTGGAGTGAGATAAAAATCTTAGTGTAGTTTTGATTTGTATTTCCCTGATTGCTAGAGATGGTGAACATTATTTATTTATTTGTTGGACATTTGTGTTTCTTCTTTTGAGCAATTAATGTTGAGTTCTTTTGCTTATTTATTGATTGGGTTATTTGCTTTTTTGGTATTAAGTTTTTTGTGTTTTTTGTATGTTCTGGATATTAATGCCCTGAGGAGCAGGTGACAAAGATCTTCTCCCATTCTATAGGCTCTTTCTTCACACTCATAATTGTTTCCTTTGTTGTGCAGAAGGTTTTTAATTTTATGCTATACCACTTATTGATTTTCAATTTTATTTCTTGCACTTTGGGAGTCTTGTGAAGAAAGGACAGTTCCTGTGCTGACATTTTGGAGTGTTGGGCTTATATTTTCTTCTAGTAGTTTCAGGGACTATGTTGAATAGGGGTGGTGAAAGTGGGTATCCTAGTCTTGTTCCTGATTTTAGAGAAAATGCTTTCAATCTTTCTCCACTCAGCATGATGTTGGCCTTGGGTTGGTCTGATATAGCCTTTACAATGTTCAGGTAGGTTTCTTCTATCCCAAGTTTTTCTAGTGTTTTAAACAGGAATGGGTGCTGTACTCTGTCAAATGATTTTTCTGCATTTATTGAGATAATTATGTGATTTTGGACCTTGGCTGTATTGATGTGGTGAATCACATTTGTTGATTTCCATATGTTGAACCAACCTTGCATCCCTGGGATGAAACACACTTGATCATGGTGGACTATCTTTTTAATGTGCTTTTGTATGTGGTTTGTCAATATTTTATTAAGAATGTTTGCATCTATGTTCATCAGGGATATTGACCTGAAGTTTTCTTTCCTTGCTAGGTCTTTGTCTGGTTCTGGTATTAGGGTGATACTGGTTCATAGAATGGATTTGGCAGAGTTCCCTCCTTTTATAGTTCATGGAATACTTTGAGGAGGATTGGTTTTGGTTCTTCTTTAAAGGTCTAGTGGAACTCTGCTGAGATTTCACCAGGTTCTGAGCTTTTCTTTGTTAGAAGGCTTTTGATGGCTGCTTAAATTTCATTATGATATTGTTCTGTTTAAGTTTTCTATATCCTTATGGTTCTATTTGAGTAGGGCATATATCTCTAGGAATTTGTCAGTATCTTCAAGATTTTCTGGCTTATTGGAGTATAAATTTTCAAAATAGTTTCTGATGATCTTCTGGATTCCAGGAGTGACCACGGTGATATATATATTTCATTTCTGATTTTGATAATTTGAGAGATGCCACTGAACCCTCTTTACTGTAATCACTTTAGAGCCGAGCCCTGTACTGGTCAACCTTGGAGAAATAAAAACTTGTTGATGTTATTCTCTACAGTTCCTCAAATCCAGGAATAAAGTTGTAGCAAAGTTCTGGAATAAGTAAAAAAAAATTAGCTATTAAAATTTTTAAAGTTGCTATAATCTTAAACAAGGGCTAAAAGGGGTGAGGTAGAAAGATTGGGCAAACAGGAGAGGGAAAGGGGGGGGATAATGTGTTGGGGGCAGGAAGAGAATAGAAGAAATAATTCCTAACAAGGGAGAAAGGAGAAACAGATGGATTTGAGGTAGAAGCAGATTATTCAAGAGGATATCTAGGGAGTAAGAGGAGCAAGTATAAACTAGAGCTAAAAAAAACAAAGATAGAAAGATCGATCCCAAAGAATGCTTTAAGCCATTAGATGAAATACATTCAAATGGGTTGAAGATACAAGGTTGACTATGAGGATAACCATTATTGCTCAAGTTAGAATCATATTATGTTCAAAGTTGATGTAAACCATGGCAAGGTGAAGAAAATGCTTGTTGAATTTTGGTTTGGATTTCACTGGGGTTTGGACTTTTAGTAGATGTCCATCAATCTTTGGCTGAAGATCCTCCAGGTTGCTGGGGCGTGGGAGCCACTTCCCTAGTTGCTATGGACCTCCCCACAGCTGGTTCTGATTTTACAGCTTAGGCGCCTGCTCAGGGTCCATGTGTCGAGATGTTCCTTGATTTTTTTTGATAAGTTGGACATAAGTTATTAATCAATTTCTGCCTTAAGGTGGTGCTGGGCAGATGGTGGTTGTTCCTGCTCCCCCCACCCCCGCCCCCCCACCACACCTCCCCCCTCATGTTGCTCCTCCCCATCTGTCTTCCCTAGTCCGGGTTTGGGGTTAGGAAACTGCACTTATTTTCTACCCTAGTAATGGATCTTCAAGTGTCTCCAGGTCTCAGAGTTGTAATAATGATTTTCAAAGCATGTATTTGGTCACCTACCTCTCAAGCCTACTTTTCCTTTGCCACCACCTTTCTGTGCTATGAGGATATTGGGAATCACTGCCTAGCTCCCTTCTGCCATCTTCCAAGTTCTGGTAATAGAATTCCTGAATTTTTCCAAGCCCATGAGCACTGAGAGGGAGATGATCTCAAAGCCTTCCTTGCAGCTACGTGTGGCCCTGTCTTAGTCCACTTGGGCTGCTCTCCTAGAATAACCACGGACTGGGTGGCTTGTAAACGATAAAAAAGTTAGTTCTCACAGTTCTGACCTGGGAGTCCAACTTCACGTGCCAGCAGGTTTGGTGTTGGTGAGGATCTGCTTTCTGGTTCATGACCTAAATCACCTGCCAAAGGCCCTGATATGGCCACCTTGGGGACTGGAATTTCAGCCTATGGATTTTGGGGGGCATGGTTCTCTGCACCAGGGGACTAAGTCTTGGCCAATGAAATGTTAAGTGACCTGAGGATGGTGGGACTTCTGGGAAGTGACCTTGAAGTGAGAGGTTTTCTGTCATCTCTGGCGTCTACTTTCCTGTTGGCTCTACACAAGCACTGTGGTGGTCCCCAGTAGCCATCTCGACACCATGATACACACTTGGAAATGGGACTGTATGCAACAGAAGATCAACACAGGAGGGGCAGGGTCCTGACCCCAGGACCACCATCCTTCACCTGAGTTGTGTACTGTGGACTGGAAGTTTTGAGAGAAATTCCTATTTTTATATCACTTCTAATCTAGATTTTCAGGTTTCTCATTACATCGAATGACTCTGCTTGAATGTGATGGTCATCATTATACAAAGTCCACGTATGAGAATTGGGTGTCAATACACCTTTTATACAAACAGAGATACGAAAAATTGTGGACATAACTGTAATGCAGAAAAGTACATGTATAATGGCATACATCGATGTGGACATACTTTATACACAGAGGTACGGAAAATTGGGCTCTATATGTGTAATGAGGATTGTAATGCATTCCACTGTTGCCGTGCATTTTAAAAAAAATTCAATTGAAAAATGACGCTGCTTCCCTTGAGTTTGCCATGAGGACAGACAGTTGGCTTCTGGAAGTTTCTCCAGTTACTAATGCTTCTTAATTGAAGACCTGGTCTAGGTGTCACCACCCCCAAACTGGAGCCTTTGCTGATAGCTTCCCATTGGCCTCTCTGCCACCTGCACTTAAGCTAGGTCATCTCTATTTACCCCCATAGGACCACACTTCTGTGTCTGCTTTAGCTTCTATTGTGGGGATTATAGTTGCTTATTTACTTATTTCCCTTGATGTGTACTCCTTGCTGGAAGGGCCGTTACCTACCCTCAGGGCCTACCTCAGTGCCTCGCATTTAGTAAGTGCTCAAAATATTGTTTTGCATTGAATTATTTGACATAAATAATTCAATAATAATAAATAATTATTTTTTTGTCACAAATAATATGGCAGAACCGTAGATGGTTTCAGAGATCTGGGGGCTTGTCTTCCGATCTCCTGCTCCTCTATATTTGGCAGTAGGTCCCTCATATCTCAGGCTAAGAGGTACACTGTAAATGGGGCTTGGCGGCCATCAGACCTCTTACTGCTTAGGTCTTAGAGGACTGTCCTGCAGGGCTGTTAGGTGAAAGTAGCCACCAGGCACCTGCTCCAGTGGGTGCAGCACTCAGAGTTTTCATTTCTCTTCTTCAAGTGGCTTCAAACCTAGTGAGGACAGACGGCATCTTTGCTTCCCCAATTTTCCGGCCCCCCTTCTTGGTGAAGTCGCTAAGACCTATTTCTCCTCCCAAAAGCCTCCTGAGTGTTTTGTCTTTTCTCCGTTGTCTAGATCAGGCCTGGGTGCTATCTTCTACCTGGATTTCCAATCTCTCTTACTTCAGACCTTCTTTGCTATGGTTCCAAAGGAGATCATTCTTACAAGAAGCCAAAGCAAGACTCTTTCCACAAGGTCACAGTTCTTCTTACTGTCATCCAACTAAGTCTGAGTTAGTTGGCCTCAGGCCCCACAGAGGCCTGGCCTGAATCTGCTCGCTATGACTCGGATGTGGTTTGTCCTCAGAGGTCCCGGTACTGGAAGCTTGGACCTTAGTGAGGCGGTGTTGAGAGGTGGTGGAACCTTTGGGTGGGCGGTGGGGTGAGTCCACCCTGTAAGTCCCAAGCCTCCGGAAGCCAGCACTGATCCTGTCAGGATGGATGACCCCATCACCTCCTAGAGCTCCCACTGCTGAAGGTCCCATCACCTTCCGATACAGTGACATCGGGGAATCAGACCTCAATATAAGTTTTACTGGGAACAAACTGTATTCAATTTGCAGAAGCTCCTCTGCTGGCATCTCCTGCCGGGTGACACCTCTGTGACTACCTCAGCCTAACAGAGATGCTCCGATAACACCGACTCTCCAAAACGAAGGTGGGGGTGATTCTGGTCCCCATTCTCCCTTGAAAGATGCTCCTCGGTCTGCTCTTTTTGAATGTTTTCATTAGAGCATTGCAGTTACACATGGCAGTGGGGCTCCTTTGGATGTATTCATGAACCCAAGTGACGTGTTTACTCCATTTCAATCCCTAGCCCCCCTTCCCTCCCACCACACTGCCCCTGACCCCCTTCCTTGCTCTCTGGGTCTTCCTCCTGTTGCTCTCTGTCTTTTTGCTGCCTGTCCACAGAGGAGGGTGCTTGATGATGTCATCAAGAGACATGACCTTTGTGATGTCATCGTCATATTCTCCCTCCAGGGACATATTTACATTACAAACAGGGGCCACAGGAGTGACGGTTGGTTTGCAGAACAAAGAGGACTTGCCTCATCCTGGTTTCGACTCCCCTGGACCAGGGCTAGGCGACTTTTTAAAGGATAGCCTCTTTTTCTTTCCCAGATAGGAGAACTTCTCAAGCTTCAGAGTGTCTGCAAATGGCCTGGGAATGATGTTAACATGCAGATTCTGATGGAGTGGGTCTGGCTGGGCCCTGAGATCCTGCATGTCCAACAAGCTCCTGGGGGAGAACTTCACTGTCCTTGGACCAAACTTTGGAAGCCAGGGTCTGGCTCAACCAGGCATCCAGACAAATCTTTATCTTTATCACTTAGCCTTGGTCCCTGGGAGACAGTGGACTGGATGGATTAAATAGTTCGTTCACCCTAATTGTACTAATGACAATGATGAGCTCTTGGTATCTGCCAAGCACTGTGATTTACATCTATTCTCACATGTGAGGCACTTAAAATCATAGCTCCCATTTGGCAGATGAGGAAACTGGGGCTCTGGAGAGAGAGAGCAAGTGGCTAACCTGATGTAACAGGGGTCTGCTTTATGCTTTGAATGTATCCCTGGCTGTCCTGTCACTGTGACTTATTTTCTTTATTTTATTTTATTTATTTTTTACTGGGTTGTTAGTCGTTCATAGGCCCTCAGAGCCTCCCTCAGTGCCTCGAATTTAGTAAGTGCTCAAAATATTGTTTTGCATTGAATTATTTGGATTATATAATTCAATAATAATAAATAATAAATAATTATATAATTCAATAATAATAAATAATAAATAATTATATAATTCAATAATAATAAATACAGTACCTGCTCTATTTCCTTAGTACCATTATGATATCTATAATATATTATCTAAAATTAATGTAGTAGCTACCCTTTTTCCTTTAATATTATTAATATGATAACTGAGTCCTCTAAAACTAATAGCCGTTCTTTGTGCTGTGATTTGTTTTTAAAAGGACATATTTCTTTCCCTTCCTCTTTCCCCGCTCTTCCCTAATGTCTCCCCCTCCTTAGTCTCAGGAGAAACAGAATCACCTTTTCCCCCATCCTAGGCAGAATTATCTGTCATTGACCAGACACCCACCAAGGGAATGAAGTAATTCAGATTTAGGGATGGCACCAGGAGATCTAAGAAATGACTGTCTCCTAAATTAACAATGAACTACGACTCCAGAGAACAGGAATGTAGGCTTTGCATCACCTCTTCAAAAACTCCTTGTTCCCCCTGATGGGCAGAATCACAGCCTCTGGAACAGGAGTCACCTGTGCTTCTCCTTTGCTGGTAAAGCATTAAAACCTCTTTTTCCTTTTTCTCAAAACTGAGTCCTCCTTATTGGATTGTACTGGGGACAAGGAGTGAGCTTTTGACAACACTGGTAACGAAATAGCACGTGAACCCACAGCTTGGGGCCCCAGTGAACATCTCTATCTTGTGGATGCTCTATGCAAGGAGATGCTGCTTATACCTCTGTGTTCCTTCCAACTTGTAGAGTAGCTTCAAGTATACTGCAGGTGCTTGAAATTTTCTCTCATTTCACTGATGGATTGCATTTAAGTTAATGACATAGTTCTCTAGAATAGAAAGTGTTAACATTTAGCTCTGCAGTGTAGATTTCCAAGAGATCAGAGTGAAAGACCCTCTAGAACAGGGATTCTTAATTGGAGAAGCATCACCAAGTCTGAAAATCTCTTGAAATGACGGCAGCATCCACCAGAATCATTAGAGCCCATCTCCCGATTGTGAACTGCTGAGTGTCTCAGGCCAGGTGACTTCTGTCTTCCAGGCTCTGGTGGTGTCTTGCCTCTCACAGTGTCCTCTTCACCACTGATTCTCTCCAGGATGGCGCTGGGGCGGGCATATGGCAGGGCTATTGAAATGTTGGTGGAAATGTTAGGGAAGCAGGGCATCTTTCTCTAAAATTTTATTTCACACTTAAAAGGTGGGTCCTTTTGCATTCTTAGCCTGTGATGACTGACAGGAAATTGAAGTTGTCGTCTCTGAGACTGCCACTAGGCTGTGCTATTGGTCTGTCATGCGGTCCCTTGTTGCCTCCATCTGCTGGGTGATAATGCATTATTCAAAAGGGCGATTGCTACCAACAGTTAGTCCTAGTGTATATACCATCACATGAAAATGATCCACAATGAGCGGATGGGCATATAATCAGCTCATCCCCAGTCCCTGGTACCTGCTTTTGCATGGTGGTACCTGGGGGAGCAGGTGGAAGACCACCTTGCCCACACTTACAAAGTCACAGATGCACTGGGCACACCCCTACGTTGCTGCCAACTTCTCTGAGGGGTGGTCTTCCTCCTGCATATGCGTTACCAGGAGGATGGAAAATGATGCCTCTAATGCAAACTGTGCCCATTTCCAGGCCCAGTTTTGGTTTGGCAACATTAGATCACATGATTTGCAAGGGTCTCCCTGGAGGCTGTGCTAGTTTTTAGTGTGCAGACACAGGCCGGAGGCAGAACTGAGCTTGCCCTGGCGAGTCTGGAGGAGACCTGAAAGAAAATTCCCTCCAAGGTTGCTCCCCACCACTTCCTCCTTGGCCCCCGGATCCTGCCTTCGCTAGGCAGAGCCTTCCTCAGCCCTCTTGCTCCTGACCGCCTCTAGGCGGCAGCATGTGCAAGAGAAAGAGCTCTGGAGTCTGGCTCAGGCCTGGGGTAGTGGCTAGGGCTCCTCTACCTAGAGCGTCCACTGGGTGGCTTCGCTCATGTCCCTTCCCGAGCCAAGGGCTCCATTGTCTCCTCTGTAGAATGGGGGCCTGAACAGCTGCTGTCAGGGAGTGTCGCGGCTCTCCACATAATGTGGTGGAGGGCATTTAGAGGAGCAGGGAACCTGGGCGCCAGGGCTTTATTTTCTTTGTGGTCTTGGTCAAATCTCTTAACGTCTTTGGGCCTAAAATTGCTGATATTAAAAAAACAACAACAACAACAAAAAAAAAAAACAAAAAAAAAACAAAAAAAAAAAAAACAAAACGAGATTGGAGCAGATGATGATTTTCTTGACATTGGAGCTTCTAGAATAAAATATCTTAGACTGGGTAATTTGCAAATAGCAGGAATGTATTTGTCGCAGGCCCGGGGCTGGGAAGCCCAAGGTGGAGGTGCGGTGTGCTCCCTGCCCACAGAGGCTTGCTTTCTGCTCTGCAGCAGCCCCCTGGCAGCCTCCTTGCCAGCTGTGTGGGGGGTGAACAGCTGCCTCTCACTTCCTGCAATTCCTCCGCGAGGCACGGATCCCCGTCGTGAGGGTGCACTCCCCTGAGAACGTAACCGGCCCCTGGAGACCCCACTTCTTGATACTATGACATTGGCAATTAGGTTTCAACACATGAATTTCGCAGAGACAAAACTGAGATCCAGCAATGCCTGAGGCCTCTCCATCCTGCGCTTCACCCTCTCCCGTGTTCTCCCCCCCGCACAGCTGTGCCTGGCAATCATCAGGCAAACGGAAGAACACGGAAGCAAGCGTGAGGGTGGGCAATGAGGACCACCTGGACTCTTGGTCCAGGGTAAGTCATTCTTTACCGGGGGACAGGAATTCACAGTCCCTTCTGTCCCTGGTGAGTTACTGCTGCAGCTCAGAGACTCCCGCCCATCTTCACTAATCCCCCGACCAAGATCAAGTCCTTTCGATTCTGCCCTCGCTTATTGCTCCTCAAAATGCAAACACCCCACATTGTTGGCATGTTTAGCTTTGAATTGGGTCTTATTTTCCCTTGTTTTACTGCTCTTGTAGCACGTCGTAGGTAAGACTAACTTTGTGTTGTGATCATCTGTACATGCCTGTTCCTCTATCTGTAAAGCAGACATCTGTAATGGGACTGTCAATAATTCCCATACTCTCAGCTGCTAACACAGAGCCTGACACTTGGTAATAACTTGAGAAGAGGTTTTTAGATGAATGAACAAGTGCAGAGAGTAGATGGGGAGAAGAAAGAAATGAAGGAAGGAAGAATGAATGAATGAATGTATGCGTGGACTAGATATCTCTAGTGATGAAAGTTTCAAGCTCCATGACAGCACTGTGGAGGGGGACGGATCATGGACCTGTGTCATGCATTGGGCTGCCTCCTCCACAGGTGCAGACCAAAATAGTCCTTTTTATGCTGTCTAAACAATTGATGTCAAGGTCATACATTTGCAATCTCAGACTCAGTCTTTTTTTTTTTATTTTTTGATATTGTGTGTGTTCAAGTATAGACTTCATGTTCTCTTTTATTTTCCTTGAAGGTTAAACTTTTGCTTTTCATCTATAAAGATGTTTTAAAAATCCCATCTTGAAGCTTTAAAGATTTTTCTCCCAGCAGCTAGATACAGTTATATAAAATCCACCCACCTTACAAATGAAAATGATTGATACACATCAAAAAAGTTATCTGCATTGGGTAATAAAACCCAGCTCAAGTCTCTAAAAATCTCACTTCAGGAATTTAACAGGAAAGGCAGGTTCCAGGGAAGCTCAATGGCAGGGAATTTAAAAACAGGGAGAGTTGAGGGTGGGAAGGAAAATCGCATTTATTAATGTTCCAGGCACTTTACATAGGATACATCCTTTAATTCTCCCACACTGCAAGGTATTTAACATCAGCTCTAGTATTGCAGAGGAGGAGATTTGAGGCTTTGACATGTTGAGCAATGAGTCCAGAGTCACTTATGCCACTGGCTTCCCTCTAGGTTTCTGTGCACGTGGCCCCTGCACGTGGTAGACCTCACCAGTGTGCACCTCATTGGCAGGAGTACAACTTGATGCCAAAATCTCGGGCTCCCTTGGCTATAGGCCTCTTTCAATCACTCCTTACCCAGGACTAAGTGTTGTTGTATCTTTGCCATAAGAGTGAGGGCAGGAACCAGGGAAGGTGGGTTCAAATCCCAGCTCCTGCACTTTTCAGCTGTGACATTAATTGGACAAATAACTGTCTTGGTTTCCTCATCTATAAAATAGGTATGAAAGTGTTACTCACTTCATAGGATTTCCTTGAAGGGTACATGCTATAGTGAATATAAAGTCCTGAGAAATGGGCCTGGATGTGAGCGGTGCTCAGTAAATTCTAACTCGGTCATTTAGTGAGCTGCTAAGAAACGGATGATGTTTTGACTTTTCCCTCTTTGCTTTGTCATAGTCTCCTCCCAGTTGACCTGTATCCCTGAAGTCACCTGCTCCAAATTTTAAAAGTCCTCTCCTTCTTCAAGGCACTATATTTCAGTCTTCTGGAGATGGCCTCACTGTGGTATTGAGCCACCATGACTGACCACTAGTGGACCCCAGAGTACCACTGTATAAAAGCTACAGTGGCTCCCTGTGATCCTGGATCTCTCTAGAAATAAACAAAGAGACACTTCTATTTCCTAAGGGCAAAGAGAGGATTTCCCATCTTTGAAGATCTTGCTCCAGGGGGCAGTAAACAGTGGAGGCAGACCAGCCCTTTCCAGGTGGGGATGGGGAGTGGAGGCTGATTCCCCAGAGGGGAAAAGGACAGGAGCCCGATCCTGGAGAAGAATTAAGATTCCTGAGCCACCAGAAAGGAGGCATGAGGATAGCAAAGAAGCAAGTCCTGGGGATGGGCGAGGAGGAGGCTGCTGGGAGGACTGCCTAGCCTCCACCCATGGGGTTGAGGGCCGTAGCTGATAAATCTCCACTGTGGTCCCTGACAGAACCTTTCCTTACAAACAGACCCCCAGTACTTGGCAACAAGGACCAGGAGCTGCCACCATGGCAGGCGAAAGACCCGAGGCCCTTGCCTGTGTTTCTGACTGCAGAAGCCTCACATCTGTGCACCATGCTGTATCCATTAGTAACATGGGATTTAGAGGTGCAAGAGCTGAGCTGAAATTTTTCTCTGTCATTGCCTTGATCTTGGACAAGCTAATCAGTTTCTTCATCAACCACATGGAGATGCTAATGCTGTCTTACCCAAAATGTTGTAGTAAAGATTAAATGAGTTAGCATGTTTGGGACAGCATCTGGCTCATAGTAAGTGCTCAATAAAATATTAACTCTTTGTATCATGGTAGAGTCTCAAGGGAGATGGGACGTTTCCACCCATCATCTGAGAATGGGCTTATTGCCGATCCTGGCGGTTGAGGCGGATGAATTTAATAATGCACAGGAATATGATGTTTCTTGGAGTGGAGTGTTATGGGAGCAGTTCACGTGTACTGCAGCTCTTTTTGCTGGTGTTTGCATGCATGT
Source organism: Callospermophilus lateralis (assembly GCF_048772815.1). Classification (NCBI taxonomy): domain Eukaryota; kingdom Metazoa; phylum Chordata; class Mammalia; order Rodentia; family Sciuridae; genus Callospermophilus; species Callospermophilus lateralis. The sequence goes on from NC_135320.1 coordinate 84,666,754, forward strand.
CACTTCCACAGGCCCCAGATCTTAGCCTCTGTCCTGCTCAGTTGTCACCATGGGGAACCCTAAAGCTCAGGGCTCCCGCCTTCCTCTCCCAACCTGATTATTGACTGGGATCCTTTGTCTCTGGTTTTTCTCTCTGCCTTCCCTGCGGCCTGGGAACATGGGCCTGTGGGTTCTTTTATTTTAAAGTCTTTCTGCTAATCTTTGTGGGAAAAAGTCAGGGAGAAGAGAAATCGCAGAGGTAGGTAGATGAAGAAGTTCCCAGAATCTTACAAAGTTATTGCAGCTGTTTTCCTAGTTCATGGTTCTTGGTTCCCGTTCTGAACTGTTTAGGAACTTTCTCCTGCGAGCCTTCATTTCTTGTGCCCAGTCACCTCTTTACCGTGAACTTCCCGGTTCCCCACAAATCAAAGAGGCGTCTCAGCTACAGAACATGGAGCCCTGGTGAGGTTTACCTGCTGAGCCTTTGTGGTGAGACCAGATCTCAGGGTAGCAAGGGTGAGGGTGGACGGAGCCGGCAGAGAACACAGGCGAAGCGTGTCTGAGTGGCTGTAGCACCGCAGGAAACCACTGGTGTAGGTCAGGCAGCGTGTCCCTGGGGTGCCACTCCTTGGAGCCACATGGCATGGGGAAGAAGGGACAGAAGGCATCTGCCGGCTTCTCAGCTCCTGCCTCTCATTGGTCAGCTGGCCCCAGGACGCTGGGGTCCTCTCCACTTTCTGGATGTGTGTTCAGCTGCTCTGGGAGCCAAGGGAGAAACCAGAGCCTGTGCCTCACAGCACGATTCGCCACCCGAATCTAGAAGTGGTTAGGAGCCAAGCTGGGTCTGCTCTGGCCGGGTCTGGGCACTGCTGGGGCTCCAGAGTGTTTGGGGGGTGCTGGGGCCGCTGCTGGGTTGGGCAGAGGCCAGGGCTTCCCTTAGAGTAAGTGGCCAAGTGCATCCTGGGGGAGGATGGTAGGGGGTGTTGAGGGTCTGCGTGGGGGCTGCCCTGTCTCTAGGGACCCAATGACCTGAGCTAACTCCATTGAGTGCCACCACTGTCCCAGTCTGTGCCTGGACACCTCCCTGCACAGGAAAAGAGTGACTTGACCAAGCACTTAGGTTCTTGTCTCCTCTCCCGTCATCCTGTGCCAGTCAGGGGCCCTCACCTAACTTCACCTGTGGCTGGGAAAGGAAGGGGACCCTGGAGGAGTTCTGTGGCTGCTAGTCACCCTGCAACGCCTCCACGTCCCTTCTCCCTTCTTGTCCTTCAGTGTTATTTACATGGCCACGGTGTCCCTTGGAAAGTGCCCTTCCTTCAGACCTCTTGTCGCAGCCCCCAGCTGCTCAGCTTTCGGATCCACCCCACGCTGGGCCTCCTTTGGCTGCCCCTGGTCAGTGACTTAGCCCAGCGTGGGCATGAATTCAGGCCCTTCCTGCTAGATCCGGGATTCCTTTCCTGGGCGGTTTTGGCTGCAGAACTTGCCATCACCCTGGCCAAGATATTCTTCCAAGATATTGTCCTTTGCAAGTGTCAGGACCACAGGGTGGACTCAGGTTCTGCACCTCTTATAGCATCTGCTTCTGGTGACTCCAGGCCGGCACACAGGCCAAGACACTTTGTACGTGTTTTCCAACTCTGAAGTATTGTGTTTTATTGTATGTTTCTGTTATTAAAAATTGCCTCATGATTTGATTTCATTTGATTTAAGCATCTGTGGTTTACTTTTTCCACATAAACTTCTGCCACAGATGTCCTCAATCCCTGAAGACGTCTGGCTGGGAGTCCCTGGCCTTTCCCCACTGAGGGCTGGGCCTGAGGCCTGGATGCCCTGGGTCTGCCTTCTCTGCCTGCCCTTCTCCTCCTCGCGTCTTTCTTGCTTGCTGCTGGAGCATCAGCTCCAGGAGATTCCTCAGAACGGGTGCCTCCGAGATAAATTCTGACTAGAGATATCTGTAAGTGCCTTCATTTTAATCCTTCAGCGGGAAACCGTTTGATGGCATCCTGATTCCAATTTCTTTGTAGATGACTTTTTTCCCTATCTGGAAGTTGGAAGGTCTTCAAACAGCACATCGTACGGCGGGGATTATTTCCTTGACCCTGCTAGGCATCCGCGGCTCCTTTCCATCTGAAGTTTAACGTTACAAAAGGGTGAACCATGGAGGGCCCGTCTCCTCCCCAGCCCTGCCTGCCACCAGGCACTTTCTCTTCCTGACAGTAGCTCCTGTAGATCCTGGAGCCCGGCCATGACACTTGGACGGCTTTGTACCCTGACATTACATTCTACGTTATGAACAGCTCCTTGATCCACTGAAAAGTCTTTGAAAACCTCCTTTTGACAGCCTCACAGAATTCCAGTACATAGATGCACTTCATCACTTCAGTCCTGGGGAGTTCCGGGCGGTGTCTGCTCTTACACTGGGAATGGTGATGTGATAAGCAGTCCTGTAATTTTTGTTGTATTGCAGTTATTTTCTTATATTCTGTTTTCACAGTGTGTCCGCATGGAGGATCTCAGTTTTGGGGTTTCAGTAGATATGTGCTTATTCCTTGTTTCCCTAGGATGGTTGAGGATGAGACTCCATGTTACAGGTAGTTGAGTGAGAATGCCAAGAAACTTTGGCTTGCCTTGCCCACATGCAAGGTGCAAAAATCCCCTTCCTGTGAATCCTTTTTTGCTAAAGGGAGGTTTTCCCACTCCTGCTAGATGACATCATCTCCGGGCCCAGCTGTCCACAGAAACGCAGAGCTGGGAGCTCGAAGGCACCATTTCCAATCCTTTTTTGAACTTCTAAAATAATGACAGCAAAAAAAAAAAAAAAAAAAAATGACACACCTTGTTCTTCCTCTGCACAAGTTCCCAATGTTTAGTTCAGACAGTTTTAGAATTCTGCTCTCGGCGAGGTCCGAGGCCCACAGGATAAGCACCACGTGGTGTCGGCTGATGCTTTTCCTCTTTGAAGCACTTTCATATCTGGAAGCAGATCTGATGCCCGCTGCACTCTGCAAGGTCTCAGAGTTAGAGTTGCTGTTCTTCTTGATGATTAAATGGTCTCAGAGGACGTCAAGGTCACACAGGATTTTAGGGCAGATCTGGGTCTTGATCCCTGGCTTTTCAAGCTAACCTCGAGCTGATTCCACCAACTGACATAATTGGAGTGTCTTTAAAACACAGAAGGAGCCTTCAAAGAATCAGAAGGGTAGTTACTGGTGAAAAGACTTAGGAACTCTGGACTTCGGAGGGACTGGTAGTGAATCCCAGCAAATCTCATCCTCTCTGTGTCCTGCGTTTCTGTTCTGCAAGAAGAGCACCATCCACAGTGTCGCGAGAACACTGAAACGCACGGGAGCGCGACCATCCCAGGGCCTGCTGTGCCGCAGGTATCTGAGGACACGGGAGGAGCTACTCCTGGAGGGATTTGCTAATGTGAAGGACAAGGTTTTGGGCAGAGAGTCCTTAGACTTGATCGTGGACTGCACAGTCAGAATAGACCTCCAGTGTGACAGTCCAGACCCAGGAAAGGAGAGGGGAGTTGGGATCAGAACCAAATTTCCATCTTGCTGTCCATGTTCTTTACAGTGTCCACATGACCCTGTTGTGGCCAAGTCCGATGGACTCTGCAGCCCTCCTTGTCCTCAGCCCTCCACTTGCAGTGCTTGGCCCTGTGACTGGGTCTGTCCTCTGCGATGCTCTTCCTTAGTCTGCTGCCAGGGCTTGTCTGTTCTGGTTTCCACCGTTCACGTGGCTGCTGCTCAGTGCAACCTCTCTTGGATCCCTCTTCCGCTGTCCTCCTGAAAGGTGACTGTCAGAGTCTCTAGTGAGCCCCTCCTCTTCTCAGCCAGGCAGGCTGCCCAGTGGGCACTTCCGCCCTGAGAACTCCTCCAAGCTGCATCCAGACAGTGGCCTGGTTTCTGGGCTGACAGAACTCAGACCTGCGCTCCTGTTACTTTGTATGGAAAAAAGTTAAAGCTCACGCGAGAGACAAGGTGAGAGGGTTCAGAGGGGAAACGGTCAGGCTGTGAGAGCCTTAAACTGATCAGCAAACTGATCTCTGATGGGATTAACTGAGAGGCAGGTGGGTGTGGCTGGAGGAGGTGGGGCTTTGGGGTATATATTTGTATCTGGTGAGTGGAGATCTCTCTCTCTCTCTCTCTCTGCTTCTTGAACACCCTGTGGGCTTCTTCCCTCTGCACACTCCTCTGCCATGATGTTCCGCCTCACCTTGAGCCCCAGGAGCTGATCTATGGGCTGTGGCCTCTGAAACTGTGAGCCCTAAAATAACCTTTTCCCCCCTCTACCCTTGTTCTGGTTGGGTCTATCAGTCACAGCAGCGGAAAGCTGACTGAAACAGCTCAGGCAACTTCTTTCTCTGTTCCACACAATCTCTCCATATATCCCTGCAACACAGTGCGCTGAGCTCCAAGTGGCTTGACTCCTGAGAGAGAGAGGGAGAGCCAGGTGGGGAGCTTGATGTCCACGTCCCAGAAATCAGGCTGCATCACTTCTGCCACCTTTTATTGGTTGAGGCAGTTGCAAGTCGGCCTGAGCTTAAGGGGAGGGAACACGGGGTCCACTTCTTGACAGAAGAGGGTCCCAGGGTCAGAAAAGCACACGTGGTGTTGGTGCAACCGTTTTGCAGACACAATCTCCCACACTCCCACTTGAATTTCTGTGGCCGCTACACCTGCGTGTCCTCTAGGGATTGGCGCACGGCAGGGATGTAGATGCTCCTCACACAGCTGGCCCGCTTCCTCTGGCAACAGCACCCCGATTCCTGTTTGGGAAAGTCACCCCCACAGGATGTGAAGTCTCAGTGGGGCTGTGGGGTGGGTATGATCCTCTGGCTTGGCCTGTCAGATTTCCTCTCAAGAATTTGAGTCTTGAGCAGACTTGTGGGAAGCAGAAAATGCAAAGTGAAAACGAGGAGCAGAGCCTGGGAAACAGTAAATAGCTGAGGCGGAGTCCCCCTCTCAGTGCACCTGGGGTCTGGGGTCACTGTCAGTGCTCTCCTTTTGGGAGGCTCGAGGCTCAGCCTTGGATTTCATATTTGGAAATACTCCACATTCTTCCCAAAGTTTCCTTCTTTCTTTTTTTGTGAAGTTAGCTGGAGCTTTCTGTTGCTTGCAATCGACAGAGTCTGACTGCACCATTAATTTAAACCTGCTGCTCAAAATACTAAGGAACCATTGCTGTTACCATCCGGTTAGCTGCCTTAATGCTATGTTTCACCAACCAGTGGCTAACCCAGAGGGCGAGGAGCTCTGCCAGCTGCTCAGGTGAGGACAGGGCAACTTGCCTTCCTTCTGGATTCACCATGGTGAATGTGTGCAATGTCAGTCCCCGAGGGAAGGAGGAGACCTGATTGACTCCCAGTTGTGCTGTGTGACTTACAGTGTTTCTGCACTTCTCTGAGCTCACGGGCCTACAGGTCCAATGGTTTTTCAGTAGCTATGAACTTAATGAGAAAAGGAATTTGGTCTTATTCTCTGATATATCACCAAAGAATATCACATAATGGATGTTTGATGATAAACATATGGGAATAACGGGACACTTAAGAGCTGCTTTATAGCTCACTGTAAAAACACAATCATCTCTTTGGATAGGAACCATTTCTGCTTTATCTGTCCATCTCCAGGCCCCAGCGCAGCCCTGGCATGTGAAGTAATTAATCTAAATATACAACACATAGAAACCAGAAACCTGTGTCCTCAGGCACACAGAGGCCAACCTGGGACACAGACTTGGAGAGTGTGCTCTGTTCCTGCTATGGTTTGTGAAGTGTTCCCCCCAACCACATGAGTGAGACAGAACAAGAAGGTCCAGAGGAGAAATGATTGGGTTGTAAGAGTCAACCCAGTCAGTGAATTAATCCCCTGATAGGGATTAACTGGGTGGTAACTGGAGTGGTGGGGTGTGGCTGGAGGACATGGGAATTGGGGTGTGGCTTTGGGTATATATTTGTTCTGGCCAGTGGAGTCTCTCTCTCTCTCTCTCTCTCTCTCTCTCTCTCTCTCTCTCCTTCCTGAATATGATGTGAGCCACTTCCCTCTGCCACACTCTTCCGCCATGTTGTCCTGCCTCACCTGGAGCCCTGAGGAGTGGAGTTGGCCGTCTATGAATGGAGATCGATGATACTGTGAGACCTCAAATCAACTTTTCCTCCCCTAAAATTGTTCTGGTCAGACCCTTTAGTCACAGCAGTGAAAAAGCTGACTAAAACAGTTCCAAAGCTGACTTCCTATTTGACCAATGCATTAGTCTCGAGGGTCTCCTGGGAAAATGGACTTCTGAAGACAAATCACTTGCTTCTGCTTTAGCTTCCTCCTAGATTCCTGCCCAAGACCCTCACATTCTGTGCATGGCTTGTGTAGTTCTCACTCCCAGCGAAGCAAGAAGTGCCGTGAGCGCGCCTGCGGGTGTGCAGGGAGGACGAAGCCCACCTGCAGAGCCGTTCCAGGACAGGGGTTTTTGTCTGGCCCTGTGCGGGGTGCTGGGTCCCTCCTGGCAGCCTGCGTCCGCAGCATTCCATGCCAGCTGCCGAGGGAGGAAACGGTCCCTGGGGAAGGCTGTTGTTACAGAGCGCAGTGAGCCAGGGAAGCTGGCTGGATTTTACTGATGATAACTTTAGGTTCCCTTATTCTCAGAAAGGTGACTTGTGGGTGGCTGCACATGTGTGTCAATTCACTTCTGGGGCAGGACAAACTGTGTGGAACGAGGTAGGAGCACTCAGTACTTGTTGGGTTCTGTGAGTCGATGGGGTGGTGCTCTGAGTCAGCATGGCTGGAACAGCCTGGAAGGACTTCACTCACAGTTAGGGCTCCATTTGCAATGGCAGGGACTGCTCCATGCCTCTTGTCCTCTGGTGGGGTAGCCTAGGCTTGTTCACGTGGTGGCAGGAGGCTTCTCGGGAGCAAGGAGAGCAGGGCACAATGTATCTGTGCCTTTCTAGACATAGCTCCTGCCTAGTAGGCTAAAGCCGCGTGGCCCTAGCCATATTCAAGGGCTGGAGAAATAAATCCCACTGTCTGGTAGATAAAATGGCCAAGGCCCACTGCAGAAGAGCTTGTGTCCAGAGTAGAGGGAGTTGGTGGCCACTTTGCAACCCACCACAGCACAGCTAGACAGGGCAGTCAGAGGATGAGAAGGACAGTGCTAGGTGAGTCACCCAGGTGGGCAGCTCTTGAAGGCATGGACCCGTGCTGTCTGTTTGTCCTTCAAGCAGAGAGCCAACCCTGGCTTCATTTGCTCTGCTGGACTCTGGAGAAATAGATGGTCCTTGTCCTTAAGGAGATTGCATCCAGGTAAGGAAAGCCCAACTCACACCAGGAAGGACCGTTATGGGCAGCTGCCAGAGACCCTGGAGAAACAGCTCAGGAACACCCAGACACTGTTAGAGCAGCAGGCACTGGAGGGGGCCAGCTGCACGAGTCAGGAGTGGACAGCAGAATGGCTTGCAGCGGGGGCTCAGAGAGAACTCCAGGGGCAGCTCGGGTTTGACTTGAAGATCTCTGATTGGGTCCTGGAGAATGCTGTAAGCTTAAAGGTTTCCAGCTGGAGGGGTGCTAGAATTTGCTGTTTGGTCATCTTGTTTTATAGTGTCATGGCTGTTGTGTTATATGTATTTTTATACATGTTTATTAGGACAAATTGACTACTATTATAAGCCAATCTCCCAATATCAGTGACTTAACATGATAAATGTTTCTTCCTAATACCAAGTGTGTTGCAAATGCTCCTGGACAGTGGGTGGCTTCCTATGGGGTCATCCAGAAGCCCAGCCTCCTTCCGTGTTGTGGCTCTGCCTTTGTCTGGGCCCAGGGAACCCACAGGGAGTTCTGAATTTGACCACCAGTGGAAGAAGAGGCTATGTATGTTAGCTTTCCGTTACTCTAGCAACATACCCAAGATAGTCAACTTAAAAAGAGGAAAGGTTTATAGTGGCTCATGGTTTCAAAGGTGTCAGCCTGTGGTCAGTTGCTTCTATTGCTCTGGGGCCTGTGGTAAGGCCGATTGTCATGGTAGGGAGCTTGTGACGGAGGAAGCTGCTTACTTCATGGCATCTAGGAAAGGAGGGAGGAAGGGGAAGGACCAGGGTCCCAATGTCCCTTCATGACCAGGCCTCAGCAACCTGACTCCTTTCCTTTAGTCCTCCCAGCAACACCCTGGACTGAGACCAAGCCTTCAACACATGGACAGTGGGAATAGTCCAGATCCAAACTCCAGCACCACAAGAGCATTCTGTGAGCCAGGCCTGGCCACAGCCCCGTCATGTCTTATCCTCTGGTCAGAACTCAACCAGATGCACACATTGCAAAGAACTCAGCAGGCAGATCAGCTGCAGGCCTGTGAACCCTATGATGTGGCTTTGGGACACGCAGCAGTGACCATATGTGAACACCTATGTTAGGTTATTGTAGGTGTCGACTTGACTGGATTAGGGACAGCAGAGGGAACTGGTAAAGATGGCTTCTGAGTATGTCCATGAGGGTGTCTCCAGAAAAAATTGACCGGTGAATCTGCATGGACTGGACAGGGAAGATCTGCCCTCAAGGTGACCAGCACCATCCAATCAGCCAGGGTTAGAGAGAACAGAGCAGGGAAGGTGGGTGGACTGCTGTCCTGGTTCATCAGAGCTGCAGACTCTGTGACCTTGGGACTCAGGACTTACCCCAGTGGACCATGGATTCTCAGGCCTTAGGCTGAGTTACCCTTCCCTTCCCTGATTCTGGGTCTTTGCACTCACACTGAGCCTTGCCGCCAGCTTCCCAGGCCTGCAGCCTGCAGACCACCTTTCCAACAGTGTGAGCCAGTTCCCCTAGGAGGTCCCCTCGTCTGTGGTCTGTGTCTCCAAACCTCTCCTAATAAAAAGTCACATTTGTCACACAGCCCTGGACCTGGCCCAGTGGCCGGGTAGGGAAGGAGCTGGCTGCACCTGCAAGGGAGTCACTCCACACAGGACCTGGCCCTGACTTTGGTCTCTGTCCTCACCTATTAGGCCAGGTGTCTGAGCCTGGCCTTCGGCCTCCCTAGCCACAGTTTTCTGAGCTCCTGTCACCCTGGCCTTTTCTGGTTTCTTGGCTGCTAACCGTGGCCGGGGCCTATCTACCTCCCTGTGAGAGGCAGGATGAGCACACAGCCAGAAGGCTCTCCTCCACCGAAGCCACACGCATCCTCCACCCACCTGGAGCACCCAGCTCTTGGCTTCCCTTCGCCAGATGACATGTCCACAGACTTTCTCAGAATGAGGAGAGGCCTGGTTGGTGCCAGGATGCCTGACAGATCACAGACCCGCCAGGCTGGGGGCAGTAGAGTCTGACCTGCAGAGCCAACGGGGACCTGAGGCCCCACCACGGCAGCGGGCCCTGGCAGATAGACCCTCCCCAGGCCTTGCCAGCAGGCAGCCTGCCCCGGCCAGCCCTTCCTCCTCATCAGCCTCAGAGCAGAGAGGACAACTGTGAGGACGAGACAGAAGAGTGCCCGCTGCTGCTTTGCAGTGGGGGAAGGATGCAGGTTCACAGGGATGCCCCCGTTTCCGACAAGCAGCTTTCCCGCTGGGAGGAAGGTGGCGTGTTACGCTGATGGTGCACGGGGACCTATCAAGAGATGTTTTGGCGATAGCGACAGAGAACTTTGGCTGCTTCTTTGCAAAATGAAATTTGGAACAGAAGAAAACATCAAGACAGCATTAGAATAGACAATGGTTACCATTTGTGTGTGTGTGTGTGTGCGTGTGTGTGTGCGTGTGTGTGCATGCCAAGTGCTCTACTTTATTTTATTTTTTGTATTTTTTTTAGTTGTCAATGGATCTTTATTTATTTGTATGTGGTGCTGAGAATTGAACCCAGCTGTGAGCCTGTGAAATTAATAAGTTACATGCTTCCAAAATTCAATGGCCTAACTCCATTTATTGAAGACACTGCCTTTTCTCCAATTATGTTTTGGCATCTTTGTCTAGTATGAAATAACTGTATTTAGGTGGGTTTTTCTCTGAGTCTTCTGTTCTGTTCCATTGGTCTTCATGTCTGCTTTGGTGCCCATACCATGCTGTGTTTGTTACTATGGCTCTGTAGTATAATTTAAGGCCTGGTATTGTGATGCCTCCTGCTTCGCTTTTTCTCTCTAAGGATTGCTTTGGCTATTCTGGGTCTCTTATTTTTTTTTTCCAAATGCATTTCATGACTGCTGATTCTATTTCCACGAAGAATGTCATTGAAATTTTGGTGGGAATTGCATTAAATTGCAACAGGTTAACTTTAGGTCAGTCCTTTATTGTGCCTCCCTAAGATAGGGGACTCTCCCTTCAGAGATTTGAATTCCCCTTGTGATTACCTTCCGTCAGCCACAGGATGCCACAGATGCCCCTTGCAGAAGGAGTTTCAGGCAGTGCCAGGCAGGGTTGAGGCCTGGGGGTGCTACCCTCTCCTCTACCTTTCCTCTCCTTCCTCACACCCTAGCTCCTGTCTAAAATCAGGATCAGGGACTGTTGGAGTAGAAAGAGCAAGTCGGAGAATACCAAGTACCACTCCCTCACTTTATGAATAAGGAAACAGGCCCATCAGGACCAGGAGAGGTCGCACAAGATCACATAGCGAGTTGGTCATGGAAACAGAACCCAAGTATAATTACCTGATTTTTTCTTTTGACACACCCAATGATTACCTCCCTAGACCCAAAACTTCAACTCAATGAATGTCGATGTTCATAGTTCCCATTTATTGAACATTCACTATGGTCAGTCACAGTGCTAAGCACCTTATATGATTGATCTCATTTGAATCTTCAATGACTCTTTATAGAACAAAACCTGTTTCCTTTAGCGAACTCACAGCCTGACTCCAACCGACCTGTGTTGGCTTGTCTTCCGTCACTCCAGCCTCTGCAGTCTCCACTGGTGGGACTGATGCCTGCACTGTGACTGTACATCCCCTTGCCCCCTTACTCTGCTCAGCCAAGGCTGGCTGGAGTTGGGACTCTCCTCTGAAGTCTGGCTCCCAGGACTTGGCACAGGGGCACACGTGAGGCCATAGCTGAGATATTGTGGAGATGGGTGACCAGGCACCACACTGAACAAGACGTGGGAGCGGAGAGGAGGCTGACAGGAGCTGCTCAGAGAACCCGTGGAGCTGAGCAGGGCCACCATTGTTCCTCTAGGGCTCTAGGCAGTAGAAGTCACCACACAGGGGCTTAACGGGCATTCGTGATGAGGACGCGAGGAGCAGGCTTCAGGAGCAGTGTGGAGGCACACTCATCATGAGAATAAAGAAGGGGGGTGTGTCCATGGGAGATGCTCTCTGACGCGTTGCCCTCTGCTCTGAGTCTGAGGAGCAGTTGGTTACAGATGTGCAGAAGTGAAGGTGCCGTCGTCAAAGGCATGCAGGTGGGAGTTATGTGCACATGAATTGTGGGAGGGTGTGCAAAGGGGGAACTGAGAAGGAGCAGCAGTGAGACCAGGCCTCTGAACCACAGGACGGGGCCAGGGCCTCTGTGCAGTGGGATTGCAACAGAGTGGCCTCGCCATATGGAAGACAGGATGGAACCTTGCGCCAAATTAAAACACACCAACCATAGGATTCAGCAACCTCACTAACCAACCAAACAGGGAGGAAGGGATGGGAGAGGTTACCAACAGACTCTAGGTTACGGGCGATCGATAGGAGAAATAAGTACTGTTGCACAGTACTGCACAGTATGGTGGTTAGACATAATGACAATGTATGTATGTGTCAAAAAAGGTAGAAGAAGAGAAGTGGAGTGTTTTCACCTTGGAGTGGTAACAGGGTGAAGAGATGGTATGTTGACCCTCATTTGCACATTAGCATATCGTGTGTACGAGGATGGTCACATGACATGGCATCTCATGATATGTACTGCCTTCATGTGTCAATAAAAATGAACATGCAGAGCCCTTTTCCCTTACTGAGCATGGGTGGCTTTTGCAGAGGGGACTTGTGTTTTCCACATAACAGCGCCCTGTTTTACAGACAGCAAGCTGGGGCGTAGAGAAGCAGAGTGACAGGCTGAGGGGACACAACTGGGCAGCGGTGGCCTCAGTAGGCGGAGATGGGCCGTCTGGCTCCCGAGGCGGCTCTGCACGCCTCCTCTCAGCTTGGCGTGGATGGAAATGGGCAGTGGAGGACAGGGGACAAACGAAGCCCATTTGAAGGACTTTGGTCAGTTGAGTGGGTATGCTGACTAGGAGAAGCATGAGTCATCGGAGCCTCAGGCTCCATTGTGTCCCCAAGAGTTGGCAGGTTGTTGTCATCAGGCAGGACTTCCAGGCCCACCGGGAGTGTACAGACGGGGGGCCTCACAGACCCGTCGGCACGTAACCCACAGAGCAGCAGGTCCCCAGCCCTGTCTGTCTCCTTTGGTTTATTATTACTGAAGGCATCTGCATCAATCCCCAGCTTTCCCAGTCTTCTGAGGCCTTCTGAGGACTTTGGCTGCTGTTTCCCACCTGAAGCCCTAACTCTCCATTTCTGGGTTAATAGACGTCTTGGGGTAGCTAATTACAGGCCATATGCTCCCGGGGCTGGAGCCGGGAAGGCAGACTGCATGCTCCCACGTCCATTTCTCTTCTGGACGTGTTCCCTCCAAGCCTGGCCTCCAGACTTCCAGGGCCTCCAGGAGGCTGTTTTCCTCCCCTGGTAGTGTTCCATCTTGCAGCTGACCCCAGCTGGGCTTAACTGGGCATTCACAAGTCTACCTGCCAGCATCTCAGTGTCAAGCCATTGACAAAAGAGCCAGGGATGTCTGCCGCTCGAACCCCATGCAGGTGGAGCAATGAGGTGGAAAGAGCTTTGGCCTGAGATTCTGGAAGTTGAGTCCTGGTCCTAACTTGGGAGACTGTTGTGATACTTTGGAGAAATCTCTTTACCTCTCTGGTTGTTAGGTTTTTCTTATATCAAAGAAAAGATTTTGGTTAGATCAGTGGTTTCTTCCTTGATTCCTAGATGTCTGAAAAGAATGATGGGCACAGGGGGCTTTAAAAACAGGTTTGAACTCCTTCCAGCAGCAAACTCCTAGAGAGAAATGATTGGAGCCTATTCATCTCTGAATGTCCATTATCTAGGACGGGCCTTGGCATAGAAGGTGCAAACAATGGTGTTATTGTAAATTAAAGGGCTTTCACAAAGTCCAGCAAAAATTGTACTTTGACCCTAATAAGCCTGGCGAGGCTAACAAAAACCTTGGATTTGTCAATGATTGGCATTACATTAAAGCTACACTCACTCTTTTTTTTTTTTTTTTTGACTGCATACTTAAGTAGGAAAATAAACATCTTTGGGGAAGATGCTGGCTAGACAGAGGACTGATGAAAATATGAAGCCCAGGCTCAAGAAAATGATGGAGATCACGGAGGGAAGGCCACCGAGGACACAAGGGGGTGTCAGCGTTCAAGATGGGCTTCTGGCTCCCTGCTGGCTGGTGGGGAGTGAGTTCTCTGGCCTCCTTGGATTTATCTGTTCTTTGCTCACCATGAAGACTGTAATACACTTTGGGAATTACTGCCAAACAGGAAGGAAATTTGGATTCTTGGTAGGAAAAAAAAAAAAAAGACAGAAGACCACTAAATGCAGTAACTCTGGTTCTGGAGCTCTGCTTGGTACTTATGAGTGGCTTTGGAGAAAAGGAATGAAACAAAAAATTTACAAATGCATTTTGATATTTAAAAACATCTGGGTACTTGAAGTTTGTTTGAAAGACATTATAACAGGATATTTATGGATGAGCCCATGCCTCGTCTGGAAGGCTAAGGTTTCCCACACAAGGTCCAATATAAGTCCCAGAGGAACTCCCTGTAGAGATGAGCACATGGGTGCTGAGGGACACTCACTTCTACCGTATTCCTAGCTGTTTAATTGGAACTCTTGTGATAGTGGTCTGGTCTATTTTCTCTTCTCTCTTAAACCTTGTAATCCTGAGCTGGTTTATTTTATGGGATTTCATGATGCCCAATGAAATAATGGATGGGGACATTATTTACAACACTAAGTATGTGCTTGTGCTTCCAATAGCCATCAACCACAATGCCAATAATACCCGTATCTGTCGTGGTCATTTTCAGGACAGTGTGGGTGGATGGCCACTGGCAGGGAAGCACCTTTCTGTCTTCTTCTCACTAATTTATATCCTTTGTTCTCATTTTGTCTCTGCAGTTGACATATGTCACATGCAGCTGTCCAGTATATTTTGAATAGCCTCACTACATCTTAATTATTTGTTGCATATGGTTCCTGCCTTCTCAAAGCAGAATCCAGAAAGTTTGCTTCCTCAGCCTTGCTTTCAGCTAGGATAAGGACAGGAAACCTGGGTCCCTTTGCTCAGAGGAACATGTACAGACTTGGAATCAGAAATGAGCAATGTGAGGCTTTGATCTGGAGACAGAAGATGCTCATCCTGACCATGGCGGAGCTGTTCAGTTCCTTGAGGGCAACTATGGGTGAATGTCTGTCATTTGGTCCTGATCGTCATAGATGCCACTTGATGACAGTTGTGATGCTTTGTTAGTGAATCCCCATCAGTATGTCTGGACTTTGCAGATTTAGAGTCAGTTCTTTGTTGTTCTTAGAGATACTCTGAGTTAGTTGGCCTGGAACATGCTCCTTTCATGCTTAGAGGAGGCAGAATGAATTATGTTGCTTGCAGCTAAGACCCCTCCCTGGTGCAGAGACTGCAGCTGTGGTGGGTTCGAAGCCCACCAGAACCTCATCTCTGTATGGAAATGACTCGGTAGAATCAGGAAGCAAGAGCCAAGACTCCAACCACTGCCTGCTGAAAGGGGGATGCCCTCCCTCTGGGCTTGGCAGACCCATGCATAGGCTCCTGACAGTGGTCCCTTGGGATACTGACCTCTGCAGATAGGGTCTGCAGAGTTAAGGAAATGACAGGGAAATCTTTTCACAAATAAAATAAGTTCCCTTCCCTGTCTCAGGCACTGGTTTGGGCATGTCTTTTGTTGTCTTGGCACCTGCTGAGACCTATACCTCAGGGTCTTTCCTTCTATCACAAGTGACCTGTCAGGACAGATATATGTCCTAGCTGCGAGAAGAATATAAATTCTGGCACCTTTTTTTTTTTGATCCTGGGGATTGAACCTAGGGTCTTGTGCATGCAAGGCAAGCACCCTACCAACTGAGCTATATCCTCCAAATTCTGACACTTTAAAAATGGATATTTCAGTCCTTGAATATATGTAGACAGATAAAGAGAGAGAGAGAGAGAGAGAGAGAGAGAGAGAGAGAGAGAGAGAGAGAGAGAACACATGGTGAATTAAAAAATGATCTCCAGTGAATTTGCTTCTGTAGCTGTCAGTGTTGGCTCTGGTCTCAGTGTCCCCTTCTAGTATTCACGTTCCATGTAGTCCTTTCCTACGTTCAATCAGGCATGGCCTGTGACCCATAGATAGCAGATAGCCGTGTGATTTCTAAGGTTAGGCCATAAAATATAAGTGTAGCTTGCCCTGTGGCCTTCTAGGTCATTTTCTCTGAAAGAAACCAGTTGCCATGTTGGAAGAGCACTCAAGCAGTTCTGTGGAGAGCCCAAGTAAAGTGAAGGCAACTTGCCAGTTTGAACTTGCTGGCTGTGTGAGTGACACTCAGTCCGTTCTTACAGGTGACTGAAACTCTAACTGGTATCCAACAGCAATGACTGAGAGACCTCTAGCCATAATTAGCCAACCAAGTTGCTCTTGTGTTCTTGATCTGCAGAGAGATAATGCATAATTATTGTTGTTTGAGGCATCAGGTTATTTGTTTCACAGCATTAGGTACTTAACACAGTTCTCCTACTGTCCTTCCTCGAGGTAAGGAAGCTGTGGTCTCTGAGGTGTGAACATACAGAGGAGATATTCTGAAATTCCTGCGGGTGTTCTGGTTCTGCCCCAGAGCCCCAGTCATCACCCACTTAGTAGAAATTCCTCTTGGGCTCTGATAGATAACTGAGCATTATTTCTGGCTTTCAGTATTACTGAACCTTAATTCTCTGGAGTCTATTTTGGTAAGTAATTCAGTGGGAAGGTGGATGAGGATGCATCAGGTGCTGTTATCTTGCTCTCCTCTTAAATAGCAGATGGGAGATCTATAGCCATCTCCAGGTTTTTGATTATGCATTCTTTTAGTACACATTTTTGAACTCATATCTCCAAAATATATATTTTTGCTTCTTCCTTCATTTATTCATTATTTACAAGTGCTCCTATATTGTTTTATCATGCGATATAAAACTTGCATAAAAGACAAGTTTAGAAAATATGAGAGAAAAGTAAATGGAAATAGAAGCTCTAAGGTCTTCTTTTTCTATCCCCATGTGTTATCTTGGGCACATCTGCTAAATGTGACCCTCCTCTTGCTTTGGAGACAATTGGTCAGTGGTTAACTTTCTATTTTCTTCTTTTATTGGCATAATCTTTAAGAGCAGACATTGTGCTTATTTAGCTCTTCCAAGATCGCAGGGCAACTGTTCTATTCATGTTTCTTGAGGGAGGAATGGATGGAGACATGACAGAAGCATCGGAATACGTGAAAAAGCAAAACAGAGCTAGTAAGATACAGGAAGTCCACAAAGCTTAAGTTTGCTCTCTTTTCCTTCCTGCATAGTCTCCGTGATTAGGAGTTAAGCCTGAATATGTCTGATTCCAAACTTGTGTTCCCCATTTAGCATCCCCCAAGTTACAGAAGCCCTTCTCTCACACACCCACCAAGAACTGCCCTGTGCCAAGTGCGTGATTAGAGGAAAGATCCTCGATTTGCTTCCCAAGCACTTTGTGCTCTGTTTGCCTTCCATGTCCCTGCCCCAGGGGACACACAGACCTCCACATCACACTCCTCCCCCAAACAGGTTTCTCTTTCCCTTTCAGCTGTCTTCCAGGCCTGCTCTCTGGCGCACATCCATCCCCAGTGAAGACCTTTCTAGAAAGTGTTTGTGTGGGGAGGATTTTCTTGGCCCTTAACAAGCTCGCCTGCCTCACCAGGACTCGGCTGTCTGGAGAGCTGTCTTCTTACATTTCCCAGAGCCGAGGAGCTGTGGCAGACGCGCTGGTAACCAGCTTGTCAAGTCTGTTTGTTCGGCTGGGCATCTCTCTTTCCTGTCAGTCGACTCGGCTTTTCATCCCCATTTAGCTTTCGAGCTGTCTAGTGAGTTAGGATCAGTGTTGCCGGTTCCCTCCTGAAATTCCCTGGCTTTCCTGGCCTGGGGTTGTGCGAGCAACTGGGAACTGAAAGAAGACACTGAAAGGGGAGAATGGAGAGCTTTGTTTCTCTCTCTCAGTCTGGACTCATGCATTCAGGATTTATGGGAGAATATATCAAGTTGGATTTAGAAGATTTTCACTTGATTGCTGCTCTTTGGATTTGTTAATTGTTGCTGGATCATGGTAAAGATAGCTCAATCAGACCCAGTGGATGGGAGTTCTTAGATACATTCTTGAAACACACAAGCAGACTAGAGTGTTGGAGTGGACATGCTGATGGCTGCTCTGAGCCTTTCTATTTTAAATTTTATTTTTAAATTTGTTCTAATTAGTTATACATGATAGTAGAATGCATTTGGACACATTGTACACAAATGGAAACCAACTTCTCCTTCCCCGGGCTGAACCTGGTGAAGAATGCTCTGAGCCTTTTAAACAGTGCAATGGGAATGTTCAGGTCTCCAAATCTTCATGGCTTAAAACAACAACATTCATTTTGCATTAGTGCTGCATCTCTGTGACAGGTCATCTGGGGGCTCTGTGTCTCTGGGGCTCAGGCTGATGATAGAGAGGCCACCATTTGCCAGTGACCATGGTAGAGGTAAAGAGAAAGAGTGTGGAGATTTTCACGGGACCCACTGACACCTTGATGCGGAGTGCCACAATCACTTCTCTCCGTGTTTCAGTGGTGCATCAGGTCCAACAGGCATGACTGTTTCCAATAAGGACAAGGCAGGAGGATAGCACTAGGTGACCAGAGGAAAAAGCACCATGGTAAGTCTGTGTGAGCAGCACTAATGACAGTCACTGAATCCTTTTCTGTTTTTGGAGAATATTTCACTTTCAGTGTTCTAAGACTGAAGTCAGAAACTCACTGTGGTACACAGAATAGTGACCTCCAAAGATGTCCACATCCTACCCCAGAAGCTGTAACTATGCAGCCTTAAATGACAGAACAAACTGTGCAGATTTGACTAGGTTAAGACTCTTCAGATGTGGAGGTTATCCGGGGTGGGCCCATGGAAAACAGGGTCCTTACAAGGAAAGGAGGCAGGAGGAGCAGACGCAGGGAAAGGCTGAGAGAAGGAGAAGGAAGGATGGAGCAGAAGTCAGAGCCACACCAAGTGCCTTGAGCCAGGGAGAGCAGGAAGCTCTGGGACCTGAAGAGAGAAGCCATGGATTCCGGGGGCTTTCTGAACAGCATGGGCCTGCCAGAGACTCCACGGCAGCCCAGTGGGACCGCTGACTGCCAGGCCGGGCAGTAATCAATTTTGATCACTTTAACCATCAAATCTGTGAGTATTTGTAATTGCAATAACAGGAAACTACTGCACTCACTCTGAGTTTCCTTAAAGCTGGGACATACACAGGAGCCTCCATTTATTCTCAGAAGTAATGACTCCAAACTTGGACTTAGAGTATGAAGAAGGTGAAGCTTGGAATCTATTTCGTGAGGGTGGTGGAGAGACACCCATCTTTCCAGGGGAGCAGGAGTGTGACTTTCAGGAGTAGCTTGTGGGCTGTGAGTCCAGGGCTCATGCCCAGCAGCAAAAGCAGGTCTCCTTCAGAACAGTCGGTGTGGTAATCAGGTTCACTTACTGGGTACAGGTTTCAAGGTTGGTTTCCTGGCCCTCTGACCTTCTTCAGTATTCCAAATCTCCTTAATGAAAGGCCGGGTGGATTCTGTTGTTTGTAACTGAGACCCCCAACAGAGGCGTTTCCGTTGTTGTCTTTTGTGTATAGCAAACCACCCTCAAACTCAGTGACTTTAAACAATGGTATTGCTTTTCATGGTTTTGTGGATTTGCTACCCAATATTTGTTCTGTACATTGCCTGGCAGAGTGACAGGAAGGCTATCATCATCTGGAAATTCATCCAGTGGCTCCATTAGGGCTGGAACTTCAGGGGTGCCTGAGAGGCTGGAATCATTCATTGGAGGCTCCACTGGAACTTAGCTGGATCTTCAGGTGGGACCTCAGTTCTCCTGCATGTTGGCTTCTCCACGTGGCTGTTTGAGCTCCCTCCTGACATGGCCACTGGGTTTCTAGAAGGAGTTCCAGGGAGTAGGGGAGTTGAAGCTGCCAGGATAAACTAAGGGGTAGCCTCAAAACAGGTGCCATGACAGTTTTGTTAGGATGTATTAGTGGAAAAGGGTTCTACAAGGCGTGGATACTGGAACCCCAGGTGGCTAAGGTGGTGGTCTACTGGAAAACACAGGACTGTGAACAGCTCCTCTGAGGGGTGGCAAAGGGAGCAGCTGGCTATGCCCAAGGAAGGCAGGGACAGCTTCATAGAGGGGTGGCGTTTGGGAAATAGGCATGTCTTATGCAAATACACGGAGAGTGAAAATTTGTGGATTGTAGCTAAATTCGGTTCTTGGAACATACAACGAGTGAATCTGTGGGGTGAGGAGAGGCCAGAGAGAGGCAGGGGGGACAGATGGGGCCACCTATGAAAAACCACAGGTGCCCACTAGGCTTCTTCTCCTTGCCAGTCACAGGGAGTTTTAAGGAGAGAAGTGACATAATCAGATCTCTGAAAAAAGACTGAAGTGGGAGTGAGTAATAGAATTTACTTTCTTTTTTTTTTTGTTTACATTTAGTCATTTCCATCTTTTCACTCCACTTGAGACACATTTGGATTATTTACCCAATAACAATGTAAACAGCCCACATTGGCATATGCCACAGGGTGCAGGAGACTCCCCTGCTATCAGGAGCGCTGATTCAGAGCGCGAGGCAAGGAGTTCATCGGAGTCTGCGCTGCCCTCTTGTCGCCCGTCTTGAAGTCGCTTTGGCTGTGGTACAATCAATATCCTGGTGGCACAAACCGAGGACCAAGTGCCCCTGTAAAAATATGGATTTTCATTTTTTTTTCCCTTAAAAGAGAATCAGGAGCCCTTGGTCCCCCATCCTCCCTGAAGGGCAATAAGCTCTTGGAGCTGAGTGTCAGTCACCTCCTTTGTTGGGGGAAGGGACTCCCTGTTTGCCGCTGTCCTCCTGGGTCCTTCAGCTCGGCAGGCTTTCTCAGTCTCTCTTGCAGCTTAGTTCCTGGGGCGTTTGAGATTGCAGCCCCCAGCCCCACTGGTAATGTCAGGTTCACACTTTAACGCTTCTGAAGGCGTTTACCCAGCTTTATTGAGGTACAGTGAATAAAAATTGTACGTATTCAAGTCTACAACATGGTCATTTGATATATGTATGCATGTGCAATGATTACCACAATCAAATTAATTAATGTTTTACACATTCATCACCACACAGTTTCACAGTTAACATCATGTGTATGTGTGTGTGTGTGTGTGTGTGTGTGAGAGAGAGAGAGAGAGAGAGAGAGAGAGAGAACGGTGAAGATCTGCTCTCAGCAGATTTCAAGCAGACAACACAAGATTATTAATTATCATCTCCATGTTGTGCATTAGATCCTGGAGTTGGTTAATCTTATAACTGGAAGCTTGTACCCCTTGACCAGTATGTCCCTATTTCCTTTGAGGTTTCATGGAGTCTGAAGCCCTGGTCCCTTGAAGGATCGCCCTGCTTGTCGAGCACGTGGAGACAGTTCCGTGAGGTCCTGGCCCATCATGTTACGTATCTGGGTTAAAATCCCTGCCTTGAAAAGAAAGGGGCCTCCGTGTGACGTCTTTGAGACGTCCCTTGCGTGGGCACCTGTCCCCTCTCTCATTTCCCTTTGCCAGCTCTTCCTCCCTCACCTTCTCCACACCCTCCTCAGTCTGAGGTCAGGTTGGGGTCCTGAGCCCTTGAGCAGCCCATGCCGAGCGAGTGGCGAAGCGTGGAGGGGCAGACTGCTCTGGGCGCACCCTTCGATCCAGGGCTTTCTTCTGAGTGCCTTCCCCACTGCCTTCCATTTGCCAGTCAGTTATAAATAGCTCAAAGGAGGTTTTATTTCCAGCTTCGAAGTGACATATGCTATCAGCAATGCCACAAAAGACTTCATTGATGTTTTGAAGGGGGTGGGGAAGAGGAAATAGACTTGCTTATTTGCCCAAAGCAACTCTCAGTGGAGTCAAGTCCACGTTCTCTGCCGGGGCTCCACTTCTCCCAAGGGAGTGGATTTTCAAATTTGGAAGGCAGGCGGCATTCAGGCTGAGTGGCCCTCTGCGTCAGATTGATTCACCCCGTGCCCAGCTCAAGCAGGAGGGCTAAGGGCTGGAGCAGCCCCCAAGCCTGGGGCAGCCTGTGAGCAAGAGAGGTGGCAGGAGGGGCCACTCCCGGCAGCTTTGGGGGCCTTCTAAAGAGGGGAAGTGACAGTTATCCTGTGTTCCTTGCATGGCAGGACAAAGGCAGGAGGGAGGTGGCATTCCTGAGCATGCCAGCCTTCCAATAGAAGAGCTTTGCATCCACAGGGAGAACGTCCAGGCTGGGTGACATCATCCTGGGAATAATGACACCACGCAGAGCCCTGAACAAAGCAGTGGAGAGAGGAAGGGATGCACACAGCGGAGACAAGGGAAGGAACGGTAACCCAGGCTTGTTGGCCCAGCCTGCGACACAATGCAGGGTCCTATTACAGGGGGTGTTTGCCCTTCTCCAGTGGCCTGAGAAACGCCCTTATCCTGCTCTGCTAGAAACAGTCATCACTCACAGAGTTCTTCCTGTGTACCAGTGACTGTGGTGGCCTCTCCACTGTCCCCAGAAATGGGAATCATTGTCACTGCGCCCACTGGATAGATGAGGAAGCTGGGCTGCGACGAGGCTAAGGGCCTTGCTCTGGGTGAGGCGTGGTGGGGCCTGGGACTGGCAGTTTGGCCCCAGTGTTCCTGACTCTAACCTCTCTGCTAACCTTGGAGTAGAGGGCAGCTCCAGTACTGAGAGGGAGGGAGAGGGGCAGAGGTCTCTTTGTTACCTGCTCCTGAGCTGGCTGAGGCTGCCTCCTAGAGAAAGGCAAAGCCAAGGGCGAGGGAGAGGGAGAGAGCCTGAGCTGGTAGGGCTGACCCCAGCTCTTATCACTCTGGACTTTGAGAAGGGAGAGAAACAAGAGATAATCTGTGTGCCGACCTTTCAGCCCTACCCTGAAGTCTCCATGCTGTAAAGATTGGCCACTACACTGGAATCCGCTAACCAGATGGGCCACATTTCCCCCTCCTTGGAGAGGTGGACAAGGTACACACAGAGAGGATCTAGAAGGAAGTGTGAAGATGCCATTTCTAGTCCCTTTCCTGCCCCCACTTCCTCCCTTAGAAATCCTTAGCATCCAATCGGGAGCTGGGGAAAGGGAAGGGACTAAGTGTACTAAGCCCCACAGAGTCGGATGTCGCTGGGCGTTTTCCCTGGGCTGCACCCTCAGGCCTCCCTGGAGCCACGGGAGAGTCCTTCCCTCTGTCTCTAGGTGAGGAATCTGAGTGGATCCTTTTATTTACTGATTGGTGTTGATTTTTCCCGGGTGGTATCCTCCCTGCTTTTGTTCATGTCATGTCCCCAGCACAGGGCCTGGAACCTCGCTTTGTGAGATGCAGGGGGAGGCCTGCACCTAAGGTTGTTGTTTTTCTTGTTGTTGTTGTTGTTGCAACTGAGCTTTCTTTTCAGTGACACTTTATGCATTCCACTCTGGGGCACCACCCTCCTTGCTCTGAGTCCTCGAGATGTGGATGAGGCCACCCTACTCTCCTGGATTCAGGAGGGATCCAGGCCTGTCCAGTTGTCAAATTCCATCTCTCTGAATCTAGCAATTAGTTTAAGGATGAGCATGGGGCCCAGGTCAGTTTGATGACATTCAATCTTTTGCTGGAACAATTGCTAAGAGGGACTTTCTGCTGTGGTCCCAGGTGCAAAATTCTTGTGGGGGTGTGGTTTAAGGTGCCAGTTCGTTGTGTGGATTCTGGAATCAGATTTGGGTTCTTATCCCAGGTCTGTCACTTGCTGGTTGTCTTGGTTTGTCCCCGCTGCTGTGACAAAATGCCTCGACTGGTAATTTATAAAGATCAGAAATGTACCTCCCACAGTTCTGGAGGCTGAAGTCCAGGATCAAGGTGGTGGCAGATTCAGGGGCTGGCGAAGGCCTGTTCCTCCCAGATGGTGTCCCCACATGGCAGAACACATGGAGGAGCAAGAGGGATGGACAGCTCCCGCAACCCTTGCAGTATCCCTGACCCCATTCTAAAGCAGCCCGGGCGGCCCTCCCCCTTAGTACGATCACATTGTCTGGGTGACTGGGCATTTACCTGACCTGGCCTCAACTTTGTCATCTATGAAAAGGGACTTAAAAAGCACCCACTTTATGCAGTTGTTTTAAGTTTTAACTGACTGAATGTTTAGAAAATATTTAGAACACTCTTAGGACCGAGTGGGCAATAATGTCAGCTAACACCAAATACCAGGTAAGCCTGGAGCCGCCAGTGGGTACTGTGGGAAGACCGCCCTGCCTGACTTTGAAGCCAGCACAGATCAAGACATGGGGAGGCTGAGTCCTGATGTTAACACTTTGGCTCTTGGAGCCACCCAGCCCCCATCCAACAACGTCTAGGATTTCATGTTTGAGTCAGTTAGATCTGAGTTTTTGTAAGTTTCAACTAAAAAAGTCTTAACTGTTGCAATTATCATTTCCACATAAAAGGCTGGTTGTTTCTACCCCAGGAGAACTTTTTATGATGCCCGTTCTCTTCAGGCCACAGTTAGAACTCCTCTGTAATCTCCCAGCGTCTGTGGCCTGGCCCTGTGTAACTCGTGGGCTCCGTCTTGGGGCCCATTGTCTTTCTGCACCTGGGGTGCCCTAAGCCCACCTTTCTCTCTCCTCTGCTGCAGGTTTGCACACGGAGTTCCACTCCCGGGAACTTGTGCCTTGTTGAACCCTGTGGCCTGGGTTGGGTGCTGCCCCCTCTCCTTGCATGGCAGGCCCCCACCCACCCACCCACCAGCAGCCCAGATCCTCTGGAAGAGCTCTGCTTCCTTCTGCACCTTCCCTTCATCCACGGCTGCCATTTCCTTGACGGAGGGGACACGGAGTGTGCTCGGCACACCTGTGGGGAATGACTCCTGAACATCTGAGCCACGGAGAATGAGACGAAAGACAGGTGCCTAGCGCCAGTGTTTTATTGTTTTGTTTTTCCATGTTTTTTAAAAATTTTTTATCAGTTGCATTATAATTGTGCACAATGGTGGGCTTCGTTGACACATATTTGTACGTGCACACGACATTACAATATCATTTGGCCAATATCACTTCCCAGCCTTCCACCTTCCTCCCCCGTTCTGGTCCCTGTCCTCTACTGACCTCCCTCTGATGTCCATGGTATCCCACCACCACCACTTTCTTTTCCTTTTTCCTCTCTGGCTTCAACATATGAGAGAGAACAAAGGACCCTTGACCTTCTGAGTTTGACTTACTTTGCTTAACACTGTGTTCCCAGGTAAAGTGCCCGTATTTTGATACACTAAGAATCCCTACTGTGATTTGTTAAAAAGTCCAGCCTCTGGGTTACACGAGGAGGTGGCCCATGCAGAAGCTCCGCAGGTGAGGCTACTGTTGGGTATCTGCTGATGGCGGGTTTGACCGTGTCCCTGACAATGAAACAAACTTCTACCTTACAGGTGCTTGATTTAATAAAAAGCCCTAAACTCCAATCACCCTGATATGCCCAGGGACTAAGACTGCAAATTAAAGAGGTGGAAACTTCAGTCCTGTGCAGCCAAGATTTAAAAGGCCTTAGTCACCTTTATTTATAGAGTTTGGATTTCCCTTCAACCCTTGGGTGAGCATGGGATGGCTCCCTGGCCCTAAACACTAATGAACGTTGTGCCACATTCTGGCTGCTGGCATGAAGAGCCAAATAAATGTTCCCACCTTTCTACAGGGAAATTGCTGTCCCTGCTAATTGCTGTCAGCATCCATCAGGGATCTCAGATGGAGGAGCACCCCAGCCAGGGGGCCTTGGGGCCCAGCTCTGTCACTCGGAGGCAGTCTTTTGGGAGACCAAGGGACCCACGAGGGGCTGTTCCTGTCTAGAATGGCAGCTTTCAAACCATGCTCCATGGAGCCACAGGGCATGGGAGGGGCATGGACAATGGATCTGGAGGTCCCAGGGTGACTGAGCCATGGATTTCATCAGCCTCTCAACCAAACCAGCCCCAGTTTAGTCTCGTTCCGATCTCAGATTAGCTCTAACGGGTTGGTCACAGAGGTGCTGCTGATTTGAAAAAGAAGGTTTGAGAACCACAGACCTAGTTCAGTCTGTACCTTCAACAGCTGACAGATGCGGCCTGGGGGTCGGGGTAGGGAGCAAGGCCAGAGGTCCCACAGGGTCAGATGGAGACTGGGGTTCAGAGCTGGGCCAAGGGTGCAGGCCTCCTGAGGGTGCCAGCAGCCTCCCTCCTTCTCTTCTCTTTCCACTTTCCACATCCAGTGTCATCCTCTGATGAGTGCTCAAACACCCACACCTGGTGAAACAGAGGCTGCAATTGAGGAGGAGCGACGGGGTGGGAGCCTCCACGTGGAGGGCAGCTCGCACGCGGGTGAGGAACCTGGCCCACATCTATTTGGAAGGTTTACTGACTGCAGATTCGGTGCTGGGGACACAGGGCAGAGCAAGACACAGGTCCTGATTTTAGCGAGCTTCCCAGTGGAAGGGGTGAGAAAACAAGCAGAATCAGCCAAAACACAGAAGTCAGATCATTGCAAGCATCTCAGGCGTTGAAAGGAAACATTATAACGAGCCTGTGTGAGGAACTTCACAGGGTGATCCGTCTCACAGGGTGGTCATACTGCAGGGGACTGTCCTCTGAAAAGGGGACATTTGAGTTGGGCCTAAAGGTGAGGAGCCAGGCTGTGGAAAGTATTCTGGGTAGAAACCTCCAGACAGAGTCCAGTTCCAGGGGTGTGTGACCCACTGGCCTCTGTCTCCAGATGCTCCCCCGGGGCCACACCTGTCCATTTGTGGCATCTCTGAAGCTTTCATTTGGAGCATTATGCTCTTCGATAATCACTTTCAACCTTTCCAGATGCCACACTCAAGGTCGAAACCACTCCATCTCAGTGGTATCCGTCCATCTGCCAGGTTCCTCACCCACGCCCGCCTGGTGTGTTTTCCTGACCTCTCGCCCGATGCCCCCTCATTCCTGCAGCACCTGTCCAACCCTAAAGACCATCTTTGAAATCCCTCTGGGGAAACACTCTTCATGCACCCCCGCCCCCATCTGATGACTGGGCCCCCAGACCTCAGGTGTGCCTTCTGCTTCCTCCCCGTCCCTGCATAGCCGAGGGACTGGAGGGAGACCCAGCCCTGCAGAGTGGTCTTGCAGGAAGACTGTGGCCTCTAATTCATGCTGGACACTCAGCTGTGGTTTTCAGCTCTTCTACTGTGGATGTGACTTCTCCTGCTTGGGAAAGTGCTCTCTCCTGAACACCCCACTAGTCCTTTCCTGTCTTCACGCTCAGCAGGTTGACCTGCCTTTGGGACTGACGAGAAGCACTCAGACCAGCTCCCTCCTCTTCTGGCCACCAGGCCCTGCGACCTGCTTGCATGTGCTTCTGCCTTCACTTCCTTTCCTCCCGGCCCAGGGGAGGCAAGGTCCAGCTCTGTGGAAGGGCGCACTCCCCCGAGGTCTGCCTTAGAGCACTTTACCCCTACACTGGGGGTTCTTCCTTCAGAGAAACCACGTGTTCTAGCGTCTGCCGCCACCAGGTTCTGCCCTTGCCTCTGTGGCCCTCTTGCCTCCCCTGAGCAGCAGAACTTCCCGAACGTCGAGTTTCTTTCCTGACCTCTGGTTTCTTCTTCCACCCGGCTCCAGTTCCTGAATCTGGCCCCTTGCTCTATGGAAGCTCCCTGTCCCCCTCCAGCTGGTGAGTTCCAGGGTCTTTTTTCTGCCATCACCAGGTGGCTGTCACATGGATGAGGACTTTGGCTTCCGAACTTGCTCTTGGCTTCACTCCGAGGCACCCTCCCCCCACCCAGGCACTTTCCCTCATCTCCTTTGCTGGCTCCCCCTCTGCTCTGGGCCTGAGTGTTGGGCCACTGCAGGGCTCCACAATGGGTCCCTGTCTTTCTTTCCCTGCACATTCTCCTTAGATGACCCCAGTCACTGCCATGGCTTAAATATCGTCTTCGTAATGACTTCCAAATTTAAATCCCAGCACTGACATCCGTGCCGCAGGCTCGTCTACCCTGCTACTTGACATCTCCACTTAGATGACTAATGGGCATCTCAACTTAATACATCAGGAAGAAAGTCTTAATTTCCCACCTTTCCTCCTAGGTTGTTCTTCCGTCGTGTTCCTGTCTTGGTAAATGTCACCACCATCCTCCAAATCACTCAAGCCCAAGTCCCAGGAGTCCTTAATTCATGTCACTGCTCCACCCCCGTCTCTATCCAGCCCACAGGGCGTGAGACCTGTGGGAGTGTCCTCAGGAGAGTCTGCAACCTGTCCCCTTTGCCCCAGCGCCTGGGGCCTAACAGGCCCAGCCTCCACCGTTATGCCCTCCACCCGACACCAGCCTCCTGGCCGGTCCCCAGGCTGCCTGCGTGTCCTCCCCTAGTTCTCCACATGGCAGACCCAGTGCTCTTAAAAACGTCAGTCAGATCTCAACACCCGGCAGCCTGACGCCTCTCCAGACTCCTCCCCGGAGGCTCTTCTTACAAGGTCATCGCCACTGGCTCCTGGTGGCAGTCAGCAGGTCTTGGAAGGAGAGGCCCGGCAGCCCCTGAGTGGTCTTCAGGAGAGTTTCCCCAGAGCTGAACGCATTCCTTCCATCCTCCTGATATTTGGGGTTTGGAAGATGCTCTGGTACAGGAGAAGTAACAGGTGCCATGGGGCCAGGCACATGAAGCTGAAATCCTGGCTGTGACCCCTGAGCCTGTGATTCAGACAAACCCTTCTCCTGCCGAGCCCTAGTTCCCCCACCTGTGAGGTGGAGATGGAGAATGTCCATGGAGCCACGTGGTCCCAGCATGTGTCACAGGACATGCTTCCCTCCTTGGGTTCCCAATTTGTCATCAGAGGTCAGTCATTCTGGAGGTGTGGGGAGGGGCACACGAGACAGCTTAGTTAAGAGGCCTGAATGGGGGCAGAATAAAGCCATCCAGAATGTCTTTCTCAGCCCCAGCTTCCACAGCAGGAGCGACACTGTGACTGATCATGAGCTGGAAGTCATAAAGGCCAGAGGACTAAGGGGAATATAAATGTCACATAAGAACGTCTGCACAGGTCTCAAAGCTCCACGGCAAGGGGTCTCTAACTGCCACCAGGCTGAGTCAATGCCCACAGCAGGGAAGCATGTCAGAGCCTGCTGAAAGGAGGGTGCTATGTCCACCAGGCATGCCTGCTCCTGGGCCAGTCCAGCAGCAATGACCAACACAGCTCTGCTAGCTGCTGGCCAGGTGGGCAGTGGCATGGGGAAGAGATGGGAAGGGAGACCAGCCTCCCTGGCTGCACCTGTCTCCAGGTAGGGTGCTGGGCACACCCCAACTCCCTCAGTGCTTATGAATATGCAGTTGTCTACTATGATCAGCACTTGTTGACCATCTGCCTGGAACACAGGTCTTCCCCTTGCTCCCTGGATAAATCCCACAGATTCTTTTAGCCTTGCTCAGACCATCTACCCTGCAGAAAGCCTTTCCTGAGGCCCCTCCTCCCCAGGCAGGGAGGAGTGCCTCTGTGTTCCCTACCCTCCAGAGCTTCCTTCTCTCTCCGGTAGCTTGATTGGCTGCTCATACCTCCTGAGAGCCTACAGGTCATGGGCTATGTCATTTCTGTCTCTCTTGCATGAACTTCAGAACACCAGAGCATTTCTTGGCAGTGAGTGGACTATGTTAACATAATAAATTTCTAACGTGACTCTTAGGGTGAACCTGAGATGTAGCCTGGGAGATACGGATTGTAACCTTGACCTTTCCGAGGAAGAAAGACATGATCACAATGATACAATTGCCCACCGACACAGTGCTAATCGTGGAGCCTGAACTGGAATCGCTGTGGTAGAGAGACTTTGAATGTTCTGAGCATCTACATATGCTAGGCACTGCTTGGTTTTCATATGCATGATCTCTTGTCTTCCCACTACCTCTGGAAATGATATTATCCCCATGGTATAGACGGAGGAATGGAGGCCTAGGGAGGCTCACTGTCTTCCTGAGTTCTTAGAAGGTGGCAGTGAGGAGTTGGAAGGCAGGTGTGAGCCACACCCACACCCTGCTCCTTTGACTGCAGTGTGCTCACTTCTGTTCTGTTAATGGGAGGCAAGGTGGACGTGGAAAGGGAACAGCAGAAATGTTGACAAACTCAGGGTGGGATGGCCGGGTGTCTTCAAGGTCTATGTGCGATCAAGCAGAGAACTGGACCTTCTTGCTGACCGTGTTCCAACTGTAGCTTACTCAGTGAGAGGATGTCATTAAAAGAAACCATATGTTCCTAGGGACTGATGACCAGCACAGGAAAGATGAAAACCCAGGGAAGCCAAACTGGTAGGTATGCAGAGTCAGAGGCATGCACTGGGGACAGGCTGTCTGTTGCTGTCTCTTGTCTTCTGTCTCAGCTAAAATTTAGACCGCTGAGCACAAAGTCGTCCTTGTTGCATCCCCAGCGCCAGTGCACAAGCAGCACATAGTAGCCACTCAGGAAGCATGACCAGATCAGGAACACACAGTCACAGGACTCTGCTTGCTAAGGAGATGTTTCTGGTTTGTGATAGGTGGAGGGAACTATTTTCATTAGTGTTTTCCCATGTTCCAAGCTGTTCCGACAGTTTCAAAAGAGATTTTTTGAGGCATAATTGAAATGCAGTCCACTGTATGTATTTATTTATCTAGTTATTTTCAGGTACTGGAGATTGAACCCACAGGTACTACTGCTTACCTTACACCACCTGCCCTTTTTTCTTTTTACTTTGAGATAATGTCTCACTACACTGTCAAGGCTGGCCTTGAACTTTTGATCCTCCTTCCTCAGCCTGCAGTATAGCTGGGATTACAGGCCTATGCTATCATGTCCTGCCTTACACATAATTACAGCATGAATTTGATGCATTTCAGCACACACATTGCTGAGATCTGAATGTGTCCATCAACATTCGTATGTTGGAAATGTAATCCTCAGTGAAACAGCATTGGCAGATGGGACCTTTTGGATGATGCTTAGGTCATGGAGCTCCATACTCATGAATGGATTAATGCTGTAATAAGGGGATTGACAGAGCATGGTCCCTTTTCACTTTTGTCCTTTCCTCCACGTGAGGACACAGCAACAGGAGCCCTCTTGGAAACAGAACAAGCGCTCACCAGAGAACTGTACCTGCACAACTTGATCTTGGACTTCCCAACCTCCAGAACTGGGAGATAAGTTTTTGTTCTTTACACATGACACTGTCTCAGGTGATTTGCTGTAGAAGCACAAAGGGATGGAGGCATACACACACCTTGAAACTGTCATCACAATCAAGATAGCAAACGTGTAAATCACTCCCCAAAGCCCCCTTGTGCCCCTTTGTAGTTTCTCTCTCCCCTCCTTCCTGTTGTCCTCTCTGCTGACAAGTTCTGGCTTTCTGTCACTGTGCATTAGTTTGCATTTCCTAGGTTTGTATGTAAATGAATCATATGGCAGTTGTGTTTCAGTTCTGGCTCTTGCACATAGCATGCTTACTTAAAGCTTCATTTATGTGGTTGAGAGGATCCATAGTTCATTCCTATTTGTTGCCAAGTGGGACTCAATCGTGTCAACGTACCCGAATCTGCTTCCCCACTCACCTGCTGATGAACTTTTGACTACGACATGTAAAGGTGCTGTGACCATTCACAAATCTTTGTGTGAATGGATGGCTTCATTTCTCTTGAGAAAATACCTAGAAATGGAGTGGCTGGATCTTGTGGTGGGTAGGTTTAGGTTTAACTTCTTAAGAAATTGCCAACTGTTCTCTAACAAGGTTGTATGTTTCTTATTTCCACCAGCAGTGCATAAAAGTTCCTAATCTTCCACATCTTCACCAACCTCGGTATGGTCGATATTTAAAAATCTCCATTTGCACAGGTGTGTGCGGGCATCTTATTGGGTGTTGATTTGCATTTCTCTAATGAGTGAAGGTGTTGAGCCATCTTGTGACCATGACAGTAGCTAGAACAAGGATCACATTCTCAGACTGAAGAGGGCACACAGGAAGTATGGGGGCACCTTGGATCCTTGATAAAGCTGTTGAGCTGGGAGGTAGCCAGGCCTGGAGCACCGGAGTTGAACTTGGGATGCGTGAAGCAGTGAGTCTTTCCTGTTGTCAGAGTGGTTCTGAGCTGTGCTCTGTCCCTCCATTGTCATGGTTGGCCAGGTTCCCCAGTCCTACTCGCCACAGGCTGGGAGGGGCAGAAGTGAGAGGGACCTTTAACCTGGAGCCACCCCGCCCCCATATGCCCCTCAGCCCTACCCCTGTCCTCCCCCCCCCCCCCGTCCTCATCCCCCCCATCCCCCCCCTGTCCTCCTCCGCCCCATCCCCCCCCCCCCAGCCCTGGCTTCAACTAGGCTGTTTGGGTGGAGTGGCATCCAACCCTGGGAGTGAAATTCCAGGTTCCAGCCCTCTGGGTAGATGAAATTTGAGGGGAATTAGGTAGGCCTGTGCCTCCCTGAGAAATTCCATATAGGACATCGTGTGCTGTGCTTATTCCTGCGACCAGGAGTTAGAGATTTTACTGGATCCTTATGGGCTCTGATGGAGAGTGATTTTTTGCAATTTTAAAATGGTGTGCAATTTCACAAAAAGCCTGAGGATCCGGGACAGAATAGAGGTTGCCTCTGATATAGGGGAGGTGGCCCAGTCTGACCATCCCTCAGTGCAAGGATATAATCAGTACCTACAAAGGGGCTTTGGGACAAGGGGATGTCTTAGGTTGGGTTTTCCAGTCAGGTCTTGGGACAAGGACGTGTGTGCAGGTGACCCACTGAGACAGTGCTCCCAGGGGAAGCCAGTGAGCGAGTGGGGGAGCCGAAGGGACATGCAATGGTGGATTTCAGTGATGCTTGGAGGAGGGCCGCTTCAGTCTGATCCCATAGGGAACACCTGGACCACTCTCAGCCTGGGAGTGGCCCTGCCACCAGGCAGGGGAGGTGAGTGCAGCAGCCCTATGGTATGAGTTCCTGGGCAGTAAGAATTCCTGGGCACTTTCCCAACTCCTTGAGTCCAGGAGAAAGTGGTACTATTCACCTGAGGGGAATCTTGGCTTGAAAAATTTCAGGGACTGTAAACAAAAAGCACATGGAAGCCTGAAGCTGAGAGAAGGGTGTGCCTAGAGCTGTGAGGGAACTTGAGTGGCACATACCAGTGTCGGCCACAGAGAAGGGCCCCCTCTCCTCTGGCTACGTCAGAAAACTAACGTGATCTTCTCCCCTGGTGGGCGTGACCTGTGGAACCAAGGTGGAGACGCGGACCTGGGAGGTACGGATCTCGGTCGGGGTGAGTCTTGACTCCCGCTGGCGACCCTCAGATCTTGGGCAGAGTAAATCATCTGCACCTCAGAACCTCATCTGTCAGCTGGGAGCCATCTCCCCTTCTCCTCCCAGGCTGCTGTGATGTGAAATCTGCTCACGTGCTGTGGAAACTGCATAACCTCAGGTATGGTGCCTTCTGAGGTGCCCGTGGACCTGGGGGCCATCTGGCCCTGCGGTGGACCGGGCTGCTGGGTGAAGAGCTGGCGTGGGTGGGGCAGACCTGACAGGCACAGGGCACTGTGAAGGCGAGTCCCAGCCGCTCCCCTGGCTGGATGCTGGCTTGGGAGATGGGTGTGGACCACCTCACTCCAGCACCCGTGGTGACGATTGCTTCTGTTCTGCAGACCTGGAGATGCAGCCTGCTGGAGGTGCTGGTGCGCCGTCCTTCCTGCCCGGGCCTGGCTCTGTGTTCCCGGAGCTTCCTCAGGTCTCTTGCCCTCTGGCTTCTGTACCAATTTGTCTGGGAGGTGGGGAGAGGGAGCGTGTGTGTGTGTGTGCTGTGAGTCAGCTGTGTCCCTCTACAGGAGGCCACAGCTCCGTGGCCCCTTGCCCTGACTGGGATGGTGAGTGTCCCTGCCTTTCATGGGTTCCTCAGGTTTCCTAGAGTCCCACCCTGACTTCTGTCATGTCCCTGCATCACCCAGCCTTAGAGCACCACCTGCTTCTTGCCAGGACCCAGGAACCAAGTCCTTGGCTCAGGTCACATGTATAGAAGTGACGGAGGAACTGGGCCTGGAGCCCGAGCCTCACGACAAGGCTGTCCTTTTCCAGAGCATCATGGGACATGTGCCGGGCTGTGGGACAGCCACCAGCAGGCTGGTGAGCCACGGTTTTCCATGCTTGTCTGCATCCTGCATGACCTTGGGCCCAACGGGAGTGAGGGAAGGAAAAAAAATCACCATCCAGGGCAAACAGAGAGGACCTTGATGGGACACAGGGAGTGTGACCGATGGCCTGTCATTCAGGGCCTGCATGTGTCACATCTGTAAACTGCAGCTGCTGGATTCTGAGATGGAATCCCTTGGGGTCCACCCAGGGTTGGCCAGCTGTGGGCATCATTAGCTGTAACAGATGAAGGGCTCTGAGCATCCAGCTGGGCTTCACAGTGACAGTCCTTCAATCTGTGCAGGCCACTTCCCTCCCACCTGGCCCCTCTGTTGTGAGCATCCTGCAGCTTAGTCGGCTGCCCTGAGCCACAGAGCTCCTCCTGAGCAGGGCTGGAGCCCAGGGAAGGTCGGGCTCCATGGAGGCCCAGGACCCCAGGAGCAGGGCCGGGCGGGCCAGGGGAGCGACAGCAGGAAGAGCCAGGGCTTCAGGGCAGCCAGCACTCTGGCTGTTGAAACCCCACAAAGAAGCCTTTGCTCTTCAGGGAAGACTCCCTAGGCACAGAGAGGAAGGGATCTTAATGGCAGTGAGGGGAGTCACCCCTGCCCGGTGGTTCTGCCAGGTTCTGTTTTTCAGGACAGCCGCAGTGTCACATTGAAGAAAACTGACTTTGCTATATAGAACATCACATGGATTTAGGTCTATCCATGGGGAAGAATGCAGAGAGCCTGGGGAAGGAGGAAAGAGGTGGAGACAGGAAGATGGGAAGAGGGAGAAACACACAGCAAAGTGCAGGGGCCGGCTGGCGGGGGGCTCTGGGAGCTGACCCGGGGCTGAGGCACAGCAGGGATCGGAGGCTGGGGCTTGCTAGCGGGCAGAGTCTTCAGCACAAGGCCCTACCCAGGGCAAGTCCTGCTCTCAGGCCCTCCTTTCAATTTACGTTGGAGGAGGGAACCTGGAAGGCCCAGGAGAACCTCGACAGGATCAACTTTACGACAAAGGCTGATTTGAATGTTCAACTTTTTGAGTGATAATGATGACCATTACATAAGCATTACGTTTTAAAGGCCCATCTTTTTCTCTCTTTGGGCAGCAGCTGAAGAGCGCAGGGC
Organism: Callospermophilus lateralis; assembly: GCF_048772815.1. Lineage (NCBI taxonomy): Eukaryota > Metazoa > Chordata > Mammalia > Rodentia > Sciuridae > Callospermophilus > Callospermophilus lateralis. The sequence goes on from NC_135320.1 coordinate 84,701,276, forward strand.
CTGGGTGTGACAAGTCAGAAGAGGTGACACCTGTCACTTTCTCATCTCCTGGATGAAAGGCCACCTCAGCGTCGGCCTGGACGTGGAGACGTGCTGAAGCTTGCCACTGCCACTCACAGCTGGTGAGATCTCAGCTAGTTGCTCCGTTTCTCTCGCTACACTCTCCTTATCCCAAGCCTTGGGCTTCATGAGTAGACAGTGTCCCTGAGGAATGAACGCCATCTTGTACCTCTGAGTTCGAGAGGACACCGGCCGGACAAGTCCACCCACTCTCCGGTCTTGAGTGACTCTTCTTGCCCAGGGTGAGTGAGGCTCCAGGGAAAGTTGGCACCTCTCCAGTTTCGCCCTCCCTGCCACTGGTTTTGTGCGGAAACCAAACAGCAAAAGGGAGGCCAGGGCTGGGGCTCTGAGACCCCATACGGCACTGTCTTCTCTTCTCTGTGGTTGGTGCTCCAGACGGTCGATGACATTACAACTTCGTGACTTTGAGCAAAGACTTTCTGATTTCTAATATACAGGGCCTCTGTTAAACCGAGCTGGAATCTGTGGTTTCTCTCTTTTTTTCTTTATTCCGATTGAACCCAGAATTGTGTAACCACTGAGCCACATGCCAGGTCCTTTTTTATTTTTATTTTAAGACAGGATCTCGCTAAGTTGCTCAGGGCCCCACCAAGTTGCTCAGGCTGGCTTTGAACTTGCCTCATCCTCTGGAGCTGCTGGGATTACAGACATGGGCCACTGAACTGATGCCAAAGTGGATCCTCCTCCCTGAATTGAAGGAGGCAGGCCGGCGGAGCTCCTGTGCCCTGACTTATCTGCCCACTTGGGGCTAGAATAGAAAGAACTCTGAACGGGGGGAGGGAAGTCTGGTAAGGGGCCCTGTTCACAAAGCCCCCTTGCATGCTACACTATTTAAGTCCCTCAGTATTCAGACACGTTCTGTAAACATCAAAAGGTTCAGGACTGGGGTCTAAATAGTTTTCTTCCCAAGAGGCTCTTGGGTCCTGAGGCCAATATTCCCATGTCTTTTTAGAGGACAATGACAAGCTTTTGCAACTTAAAGAGGTCCTTGCTTACCCTCCTCCACTGTGCTATTCTGGTTTCTTCACAAGCCTGTAAGGAAAGGGCCACTAAAGTGGTTTCTGTGTCCCTTATGAAAATAGAGAAAGGCAGCAGTCGACTTTCAGTCAGTAACAGCTTCTCTGACTGCAAACAAACCAAGAGCCACATCCAGGCCCTGGGCCACATCAGCCCTCGGGGTGTTGGAAGACCAGGGTCATGGCAGGGCTCAGTGAAGTTGTCATGCAGAAGGAGGACCGGGGTCTGCAGCAGCAGGGACTTCAGCGAGGAGGAGCATGGGGTGGGTGGGGTCTCAGAGGCTCCGCCCCCCAGGAGTGGGAATGCTCAGGTGTGCGTGGATCAAGGTGCTGGGCACTGCTGTCCTGACAGAGGGCTGGGGAGGAGTCGGCTCTGCTGGGGAAGGCGTGGGCCTGCGGAAGAGTTGCCCGTAGAAGTCTCTGTGCCTGGGTCTCAACCTGGCTGGCATCATCCACAGAGCACCAGGACCTAGTTAAGCCACCTCTGCCCGTCTCAGGCACAGGAGTCAGCGGGTTGGGTTTGTATCACGTGTGGCTGAAGCTGTTCTGCTCATTTAGAAACACCAAGGGGAGGGGTGTGAGACCCTGAGGTGGGGTACAGCAGGGTCAGGGTTTGGACAGTCTGGCTGATCCCTGCCTGTTTGAAGCAATCAAAGGAGTTCGGGAGCGTGGTGTAGTGTGGAACACGGAGCTGACTTGTGGCCCCCCGAGTCCTCCCTGGGGTTCTCTGGAAAGGCACTGGAGCCCCAGTTTTGTCATTTGTGGGATGGAGGACACCCGGATGCTGTCGGAGGGTGGGAGGTGGCCAGGTGCTCCCGTGCGGTGGACGGCAGGGCTGGCACTGCAGGCTGCTGTCCTCTGCATGGCGCTGCTGCTCGGCAGGCTGCCCCTCACCAGTGACGGCACTCCACGGGTGGAATGTCACTCACTCAGCGCTGTCTCACGTGGCCTCCTGTTTTCTTTCAAGCAGGCGTTTTCCTCTGGGTTCGGGTGGCTGCCGTGTCGAAGGGAAGCCGCTGGAAGACCCAATGTCTAAAGTCGCCCACACTTTCCGGCTCTGTGCACACTTCCCCCAGATTCTCTCAACAATCATTGAGGAATCAGCTCATTTTTTAGGTGGGAAATGGGGTTTCTGCAGGACTGATTGATATCCCTTGGGTCCCACAGATGGTAAGTGTTGGAGGCTGAATTCAAGCGCTCCAGCCGGAAAGGGGAAGCGAGGGGCAGGTGGTATTGGCTCAACCACGTGGTGTCACCCAGGGGGAGTCCCAGTGCTCCTGGGACAGGAGGGTGCAGGAGGAGTGACTGCCTGCTGTCCCTGTCTCCAGCCCCACCAGGAGCCTTTGTACCTGCTGCACCTGGAGCCTGCGATGGGGGTGTGCATGTTCCCTCCTCCCTTGTAGCCTGGGCCTTCCCAGGGCTGGTGCAGAAGCGCCTTGGTCTCTGCCTGATTGAGGCTTCCCCTTCTCCATCAGAGCACAGGCAAGGCCGCCCTTCCAACTCCCCCCAGGAGGAAGGCTCCGGAGCAAGGCTCAGGAGTCCAGCTGCCAATCGAGAGCAGACGGGGGCAGCAGGAAAGGTCCCGGCAGCGGCTTGAGGAGCTGGAGCAGGGGCTGCTGGCCTCAGGACCAAAGGCTCTCCAGGTCTGTTCCTTTCCTTTTTTTTTTTTTAAGGAAGAAATCCCCCTCCCCCATGTTCTCTCTTCTTAAGTGAATGAGGTTCTGAGTGGATGAGCATCCTGGGGCAGACGTCGTGCCGTCCTGATTCCTTGATCATAGCAGGGCTGTCTGGGCGGGGAAGTCTGCCTCCACTCTGAGTCTGTGTCCTAGTGTATTACAATTAGGGCCAGACACTGGGGTTGTGAGGTGGAGAGGATACAACCCTTATCTTGAGGAGGTGACAGCCCATGGGAAGGTGGGCTGTGAGACAGAGAGATCAGCGGAGACGGTGAAGAACCGACCATGCTAAGTGTTGAGTACTGGGGAGGGGAAGGGGCTGGGTCACTGAGCTGGTCACCTTGCTCCATGAAGGACCTGGGAGAGATGGTATCTAACCTCAAAAGTGCATGAGAAGTAGGAGGTAGCCAGGAGCAGGAGAGGGGGAGGGGAAGGAGAAGTGTTTGAGAGGGAGAAACTGCCGGCCAAAGGCTCAGAGGCAAGGAAGAATACTGCTTTGGGGATACAGAACTAGCTGGTTGTGCCTCAAGTTATTACTTTTTCTCAGTGGATAGGAAGCCTGCTCTGGGATTTTTTTTTCTTTCTTTCTTTTCTTTTTTTTTTTTTTTTGTGTGTGTATGTGAAGAAATGGAAGCTACCAACCAGCCGCTATATGGCAGTCGACATCCTGGGAACCCTTCACATCTAATATCTCACTGGGTCTCCCAGTGGTCCGCTGAAGCAGGTGTGTCTGAGCTTATTACAGTCTCAATTTCACACTTGGGAAAACCAAGCCTTAGGAGGTGCCTGTGTCCTTTCTGAGTCTAACAGTGTTCTGTTATTGACTCACACGTGGTGTTAGTTTTCTAATGCTGTATAACAAATCAACACAAATGCAGCAGCTTTAACCCACCCACTTATTACCATCTCACAATTTCTGTGAGTCAGGATTCCTGGCATGGAATAATGTATTGGGGCTCAAGGCTTCACAATGTTTCCGGGCTGTCACTGAAGCGTCGACTGGGCTGTGTTCTCATCTGGAGGCTCAAATGGAGAACATCTACTTCCAAACGACTTGGTTATTGGCTGCCTTCACTGATTTCCTTGCATCTGCAGATTCTACAGTACCTGTTTCTTTGAGGCCAAAGAGAAGAACAAGACCCTAGAACCAATCTTCCAGCAAGAAAAAGCCTTACAGAATGTCATCTAACCACAGAGGTGACATTCTGTCCCCTTTGCCATGTTCTTATTGTTTGGCCCAAACTCTGGAGGAGACAATTACACAAAAGTTTGATTGGCAGAGGATGGGAATTCTGGAAGTCCCCTTAGCCTGTGGGCCTCACATTTCCTCCCCATGCACACATTATTCCCTCCCCGAGTTCTCTGTGGCAGGCCCCCACCCATCCTCCCAATTGCAATTCAAACGTGCCTCCTTTAAAGACCTCCTAGACTGTCCCTGCTCCCCTACCTCCACTGGGTGCTGGCTGGAGTGATTGAATTCACTGTTGATTGGCATGCCTGTCTGTCCTTCCCTTGCTCCCTCCTAAGGGTTCTTACTTCTGTATCCCCATTGCCTGAGGCATGGTGGGTGCTCAGCAAGTATTTATGACTAAATTGATGAGTTGAGTGACTTAAGTCCCAAGTTATTTAAGAATCTGTTCCAAATTCCAGACCTCATTCCACCACCCACTACCTCTCCAAACTGCTCAAAGATCCAAAATCAAAACTTGTTAGTATTGTGGATATTCTTGTTGGGAATAACTGAATTTGAAAGACCAGCTCCTCATAAGACATAATAGCAATGCATGATAATATATATAACACTTTAATTCTGTTTTTTTTATTTCCCAAAGCTCTATCATATTCAATAACACATCTAATTCTTCAGCACACAATTGAATTTGGTCCCCTTACAGATAGTTTAAGTACCGAGGCTCAGGCAAATGAAATGATTTTCTTGAAGCTATGAAGAGGGGAAAATATCTCAAAGCTGTGACTTGATCCAGAGCTTTTGACTCCAGTCATCTATAAAATGTTCACAGCACGGGATTCTGTGTGAGGTGTCACGGAGGATTCAGATCTAACTAGGTGGACTGTCTTACCCACAAAGGTTCATGGAAATAGATGGCTATGATTGTAGGTACAAAGGCAACTGTCATGGGCGGTGGCACAGTTGGGCACAGTAGTTTGGGTCATTCTGAGGAGACCTACAGCATTCAGGTGGGGAAGGGGGTCTTCAGATGGGCACACCGAGTCCCTAGGAGTTGACAGGTGAAGGGTCAGAGCAGAAGCCTGCAGAGAACATGCCGGAAGGACACATTGGCTGAAGGAGCAGCAGCCCAGGGTGTTGGCATGGAAAGGCACCCTGTCCCAGAGCCTCTTCTCATCCAGGCTCCCGACCCGGCCGATGTCCTCTGGTCCCCTCTGCCTTCTCAGACCTCCCTCTGTCGGTTTCTCTTCTTTTCCAGCATCTCCAGCTGTCTCTTCCTCTGCGGTCGCTGGCTTTCCAAGGCCCACCCTAGGCAAGCGTGTCCCCCCTGCTGCACCATGTGGGCCTGGTCTTGGTAGGGACACCATGTCCTTGCACTGGGGAGGTTTGACCACTTGGGTAGCTTGTCCCATGTGAGCAGGCATCAGGCCACCCAGCCCTTTCCTGTCATTCTGACCCATCCCCCCACTGGACTCCTCTGACCCCTCTCCTGGTCATTGTCCTGAGTCTCCAGCTGCTCACCATGATCTTCCCTGTTGTGTCCCCCCAGCTCCATTCTTGGTCCTCTGCTGCCCTCTCTTCCCCTCAACTCAGGAAGGGGAAGGCAGCATGTGCAAAGTCTGAGGTGTGGAAGACCTCGTGTGGGTCACGGGCCAGGAGAAGGCTGTGTGGTGAGGGTGGAGGGGGTGACAGTGGGAGTCTTAGCAGATGGGAAGATGTGGGCAGGAGCCAGGTCACGGTGGCACCGAGAGGCCAATGAGAAGAATTGTGTTTATCTGGTGTGATGGGAAGTCTGAGGGGAAGGGTAGGGTTCCCTGTGCTCTGGAAGGTTGCCCTGGCCTTGGAGGAGGCCAGACAGCAGAGGGTGGAGTGCAGGTAGAGAGGCCGGACAACACGGTGTTCTTTGAAGGTAGGTAGACATGATGCTGACAGATGAAATTTCCCAAACTAGTAAAGGATGAAGCTGGATTGGAATTATGAGGGCAGAACTCATGCCAATTGTGTCTACCATGATTTCCCTGAAGGTAGAAGAATGCATGTCACATACAAGAAACTCAATAAAAATCAGGGAATCCGTTGACACCTAACACAGAAATAAAATAATGAATTGAGTTCATGAAAGAATTGGAGGGCTTGGTGATTAGGAGGTGTGTGTTGTCACCAGATGGGGCAGGGTATATCCAATGGAATACTTATTCAGCCCTCAAAAAGAAGAAGATCCTGCCACCGTGAAGACATGAAATGAGCTGGAGGACATTATAAGTCCAGTAAATCAGACAAAGGAGGACAAATGCTTCTGGAGAGAGAATAGAGCTGAGGGGCAGGTAAGGAACTCACTTTTACACATTTTGTTTTCAAGATGTCTGTGGACCTTGTGTGGGGTGTGGAGATGCAAAACAAATTACTGGATAAATAAAGCACCATGTGATCCGCTCTGTCCCTTCAGGATGCTCGCAGAAGTGTCAGAGGTACAATCATCATTCAATGGTGCAGTAAAGCCGGGGAGAGGAGAGCGCAGAGGGTGAGCCCAGGTGGAGCGAGGCCCCCATTTGTCCAGTACTCACCTGCTCTCTGGCGAAGCTCTTTCAGAGGAAGTGGAATCACTGAACGGTCCTGGGGAAGCTATTCTGGTCTTGACACTGAAGCCGCGGGGTGTCTGGCATGGGATCTATTCTGGTTAATAGTTCTTCCCAATTAGGCACTGTTCCATCTCTCTGCCGTAACTGTATTTTCTTATTTTTTGAACAGATTCTCCCTGTAATGACCTGCTTTCCTTAATTAGCTTCAAATGCTGTTCACCCACCTCCTGAATGATGGCTGTGTGACATCGGTAGCCAGATGTCCTACTGAGGTGGAGGTGAGGGAGACCCATGGGTCTATGGAGACACAGGTCCAAGTCCTCCTTACGAGGGCAGGGGACCGTGGTAGTCATTGCAGGAGGCTCAGTGCTCCAGGAGAGCAAGCCCTTTGAGGATGTGCGCAGCCCCTCAGGCGGGGTGTGGATCACAGCGGGGAACTTCATACCCCCACTAGTCCTGAGTATCTTCTCCTCCACCCTAGTCAGGAAGGTGGTTTATGAGATAGGAGAATTTGAAGTGGGGAGAACTTGAAATAGTTAGAATGGGAAACTCAGTAAACCTGACTCTCCCTGTGAATCATGCTTGACATGCCAGATTTCTACCTCTGTATGACCCTTGCCTCTGGGAGGGTTGGAAAATATCCCAATTACTACAGGACTGATGAACGTTTGTCCCCATGCATCAGTCTGCTAGTCCCAGGGACAAGAGTGAAGAAGTGAATTTTGAGAACACTTCCATTAATATACATGGTTCCTGCTTTAGCCACACAGCAACACTGAGGTAAATTGTTACTTATCCCATTATATTGAATGATAAAAATTGGATGCTCAGCCAGGTGCAGTGGCACCTGCCTGTAATCTCAGTGATTCGGGAGACTGAGGCAGGAGGATCGTAATTTCAAAGCCAGACTTAACAACTTAGCAAGACTCAAACCAGCTTAATGAGCACTGTCTCAAAATAAAAAAATAAAAAGGGCTGTAGCTGTAGCTCAGTGGTTAAGTACCACTGGCTGCTTAAGTGGCTGTTTTAGTCTATGACTCAAAGACCCCACCAGAACAATTTTAGAGAAGGAAAAGTTTATGGGCTCATGGTTTCAGAGGTCTCAGCCCCTAGACAGCAGGCTCTAATCCTTGGGGGCTCAAGGTGAGGCTGAATATCATGGTGGAAGAGTGGCGGAGAGAAGCAGCCCATGATGATAAGAAGGCAGAGAGAGAAAATCCACTCTCCAGATTCAAAATATATACCCCAAAGCCATGCCTCCAATGCCCACCTCCTCCAGCCACACCCTTCCTGCCTTCAGTTACCACTCGGTTATCAGGGGATTAATATCCACTGATTGGGTTAAGAGTCTCACAACCCAATCATTTCTTCTCTGAACTCTCTGGCATTGTCTCACATGTGAGGTTTTGGGGGAATACCTCATGTCCAAACTATAGCAGTAACCTTGGTCAATCCCTGGTACAGAACAGAGAGAGAGAGAGAGAGAGAGAGAGAGAGAGAGAGAGAGAGAGAGAGAGAAATGGAGGAATTGGAAATTGGGTGCTCAGAGTGATAAAAGATTTCTCACAGGTGATTCAGCTGATGGGGCAGAATCAGAACTTGTTCTTACATTTCTTGATTCTTGGTCCAAAGCTCATTTCCACCAGCCCATCACTTGTTGGGTCTGCTCGTTGACAAAGCACCCAATTTCCTGTGTGTCCTCACTCTTTCTTTTCTCTACCTCAATGGCACACTTTACCTAAGTAGGCCAAGCATCTGCTCTCTCAGCGTAGGACTTAAGGAAAGCAGGATTCCCATGCCCACACAATGATCTGCCTGGAATTCCGGGGAGCATGTGGCGTGGGCAGGTCACACACACACTTCAGAGTGACCAGGGGATACATGCACAATTTCAGATGCCCAGAAAGCCCCAAGGTGGGTGGAAGGAGTGTCTGAAGGCAGGAGACCTGGGCTGCGGGCTTGTTCCTTGCTCCTCCTGGCTGTGTCTAATGCAATGAATCTCTCTGGGGCTCAGTGTCCTCGTCTGTCAATTAGGGAAGCCAGCCTGTCCGTCTCACAGGCAGGTGGAAGAACTGGGTAATCCGTCAGGCTCTACACCACCCTAAAGCAGGGCTGTAATTATCCTAGAGGCATTTGAACCTGAAACCTGATACATAATTGCTTCTCTCCACATGGGAAATATGATGAGGCATTTGCTCCTTTCTTTGAGCCACTAGGGAACAGCAGTTATCTTGGGGCATCTGGCTTGGTGTTTAATCATGCTCAGGTGTTGTAAGATTCTGGTGGTACAGAGACTCTTTAGGTGCCCCTTATAATCTCTGCATGTAGGGACAGAGATAAGATTATTTATGCCCCATTCCATTATTCACAGTCTCTTGGAATGTAGCATTAAATAATTCAGAGACCATGCAGGCCGGGGATTGATGGACGAAGCTGATAGTTTTGCAAATACAGCATCAGCAGCTGCAGAAAAGTCTGATTCCAGGACAAATACCCATGAGAACAGTTGTCGGGTGCCAAGGGCTCATCAGGACCCTGAAGAGGCCTGACCTGTGCTCTGGGACACACTCAGATCCGGGTGGTGGGGGCTTTGTCTCTGTGTGTGTGTGGGGGGCCAACCTCAGTCACCTTCTAGAAGTCCTAGAGGACACTGGTGTCAGCCTTTTCCCCTGCCCCTGGTTCAGGGTCAGTCCCATGACAGGTGTTGATGATCATTATTTTTTAACAGAATCGTCTTCATTTGAGGAGTGGCTTTATGTCTAGTCTCCAACAGAAACGGAGCAAGCAGAGTCAGGGAGCGTTAGGCCTGATTTCCGCTTCCCCCACCTACTAGCCTGGTGACCTTACGGGTTATAGGGTGTCCTAGAGGGAGAAGAGAGAATCCAGGGGAAGTTGAGTCCAGAAAAAAGACAGAGAGCTGGGAGGATGCCAAAGAGGGAAAGTTCCAGATGGGCGTGGTCAAAGGGACCACATACCATTTGAGGAGGAAGGGTTCTGGGAAGTGACCATTGGGTTTGACTGTGAGGAGGCTGTCCAAAGTCTCTGGTGTTAAGGCTCTTTCTTGGGCACTACTTCACAGCAGGCACAGGGACAGCAGGCACTAAGTACTTATCAGGACCCTGGAGAGCGCCCGCCCTGTGCTCTCACACTCTCAGATCTGGGTGTTGGGGGCTCACCCAGCACTTAGTCTTGCCCTGTGCCGTTGGTTCCCAGGCTCTGCGAGTCCCCGGCCTCACTGGGCCCTGATGCGTTGCCTGGGTCTCCTCCGCTGTGGTGAGGTCTGGGCTGTCCTGGGTGCCAGAGCCCTGCTTCTCACTCCTGCTGGACTCAGAACGTGCTCTCCATTTCCATGCTGTCTGCAGCCCTGGACCAGAGGCCCTCTCTAGTCTCTCAACTCCAAGGCCAGATGGCTGCTCATGCCAGGCTTCAGATAGACACGACCAGTGATCTCCAAAAGGGAAACCTAGGTGGCTGATTAGCTCTCCTTCCAGATCGTAAGGGGTCAGGGGTGTGCTAATCAGCACTCTTGCAAGTGACAAAAACCTAGTGATGGAGCAGAGTCCCTAATAAAGCATGGGGCACACTGTGAGAAACCTCCTGCCAGACAGCAGGGAGCCTGCCTTTGTGGGTGTGTTGGGGAGAGCCCAGGGCAGGCCTGTTTCTTCCTGGATCAGAGGAGCTCAAACACTGGGGCTGGAGGAAGGATGGGGGCTGGGGGGAGCCTTGAGACTGTGGGGAGGCATCAACCTGAGGGGAAGGATAGAGGCTGGGAGAAGCATTGAGGTTGGGTGAAGGAGCGAGGCTGGGGGGAGTATAGAGGCAGGGACTAAGGATAGAGGCTGGGGAAGCCCGAGGCCGGGAACTTGAAGGCTGGGATCAGCAGGGAGAGCCCGGAGACACAGCCCTCAGGCATCAGGCTGAAAGTCAGGACTAGATTGTGCCCTTGGCAACAACTAGAGTTAGCACAGGAAGGAGGGGCCCAGGAAGGAGCTGTAGGCCTGCAGCGAGACCCTCCAAGGCCTGTCCACTGAGGGAGAGGCCTGGGGTCTCCTTGGGAAGCGAGGAGGGGACCAGAGAACGCAGACACACGAGGAGCAGACGGGGCTGGGGGCATGGGGTCAGGGACTGGTCTAGACAGAGGCTGAAGGCTGAGCTGAGAGGCAAGGGGGTTGCCAGGGGAGAGAGAGGAACCTGAGGGGCTGTTGACGGGCTGCAGCAGGTCAGGGAGAAGGGTCCCCAGAGAGAAGTGTGAGTCCCGGATCAGGAAATGGCCATGTGCAGTCACTATAAAGCCGAGGACTCCACAGCCAGATGCCCAGCTGACAGCCAGTACGGCTGGCCCGAGTCAATGTTTTCACGCCTCTCCCACACGTCCAGCGCTTGACACGGGCTTTCCTTCTTACTCCTCAGAACCCTATGCTGTGGAGACTGCATTGCTCTGTCCCATTTTGCAGATGAGGTAATGGAGGCTCAGAAAAGTTGACTAACTGATCACACAGCTGAAAGTCACCCCGATGGGATTTCAATCCTAATCTTTATGACTGTGATGACCATGTGTTTCTGTTATGCTCATGCTAAAGGAGCAGGGAGTGACATTTCTCTTCGAGCATCCTTGCCACGTTTTATCACAGACGGTTGAATGGCATGGCCCAGCTTCTGAACCACCATGACAACAGCGATGTAAGACCATTGATTGCTGCCACCTGGGTGGCTTTCTGTGCTTATAATTTACTTGTTTTATCAAATTATGTTCTTGACAACAATTATTGAGACAGACGAGTAGTACTGCTCAGTCAAAAAGTGAAAATACAACTGGCCAGACAGGTCTGAGGCCACAGGCTGTGACAGGGGCTGGGTGTTCTCTGTACATTTCGTTTGTGTGTATGGGGCTTAAAAGAGTATTTCATTTCATGGGTTCTATAGGAGGAGATTTATAAATGCCAAGAAATGTTTTCAACTGTATATTCATATATATATATATTTCTTCATAGATGTACATGAAGGTGAGAGGCACCAATGCAGGCCTCTGTGGGCCTCTCCCTGCTCCCTGCACGTTATCAGGTGGCTCTACTTTCAAGGGGGCTGATGAGGAGAGGAAATGGTCTCAGAAACTGTGTGCGGCCATCGCCCTCCAGGCTCAGGCTGTGCACCCTGCCGTCATTGGCACTTGCGGACACAGCTTTGCACACAGCACATTCTAGATTCAAAGTAGACATCACCTCACGTAATTCTAAAAAAGACACCCCCCACCCCCCAGCCACAAAAAAAAAGAAAGAAAAAAAGGAAAGCAAACTGAGAAGTCAGGTCTTGCTCCTGCCCCGTTTTACAGAGGAGGAGCCCTGTCTAGACGGGCTGCCTGTGTGGTCTGCATGTGAAGCTGCGCCTTCCCATGGCCCTGCCCTGCGGACCGCGCTCCCAGCCGTTGGATGTAGAAGGTCCACTTCCTGCAGCCTGGAGAGGAACTGGGAATGTCCCCTCCTGGCTCCAGAGTTACCTTCTTCTGCCCGAGCACGGAGGACGCGGATCGTCATGGTCAAGTCACAGCTTTTCTTTCCTGCCAGGTGGTAGGTTCCGTGAGGCCAGGACTAGGTTTGTGCCGCTGCCCATGAATTCTACAGTTCGGGCACATTATGGGGACTCGGGGAACACGCGTGGAGTGGATAGATCCCGTTTAGTAGCCGTGGGATCTTTATTCCCAAGAGGTTCAATAGAACGCGCACAGGGATTCACATTTACTGTACCCTCCTGGTTGGCCCACTTCCTGGTTTTGAAAGGTCTCCGGGTCCCATGGTGTTGCCCTTTTGCAGAGGAAGAGGTGACCGTGTGAGGGAGGAAGTAATGAGAGCCTTGGGGACGGCGAGCCTGGTGGCTCTTCTGAGCGCAGCTCTATGGAGCTGGCGTGGGGTCTCTGTGGGGCTCTGGGCTGTGGGCATGCAATCTCTGGGCAACTGTGCCAGGAGGAGGGAGCCACCGACTGGAACTGTCACTGAGACTGGTGCTTTCTGGGGCCTGTTTGCCTAAATCGCTTCCCAGGTAGACTTCAGATGCATGGGGCTTCAGCATCTGTGCGCTCTGGGTCACAGAGAGCAGAGGGAGCAAGAGCCTCGGAGCTGAGGATCAGGCCTGAACCCAGACCTGCCTCTCTCCCTGGTGCCCTCTGTAGCTTGTCACTCACTCACTCTTTGGGCTATTTCCTCAGCGCCAGCTCCACTGGCCCTGGCTTTCCCCAGCCCACCCTTCTTAGGATGGCAGTAATGAGTAAGCATTTACCTGGGCACAGTTGGGACAGCTGGTCTCCTTACTTGGGTCTCAGGACTAAAGAGTCCAGCCTCATCGTAGCAAGTGCTTGCTAGTGTGATCCTCTTTGTGTGGGGGCAGCAGGAGCCTGGTGCAGAGGTGGCCCTTCAGGCTCATCTGCCCTGGAGTGACACTTGGCCCTAGCCTCTCTTTTTATGGCCTGGAGCAGGTGGCCAATGCCCGCTGCCATGGACTCTGGCAAATAGGGATAGGAAGGAGATATGCAAAGGCCTGATAGGGAGAGAAAATGCAAGGATGGACACCAGGCTTCCCAGCTGCCCGTTGGGTGAAGGGCACAATTTGAGTCTGGTCTCATGGACTTTGGGCGGCTTTGGATCAAATGAAGTAACAAAGATGTTACTTTGTGCAGGACCACAGGTGCTGCTGACCACCCTGTGTACCTAAGTGGTTTGTGTCACTTACACAGGGTGCTGAAAATGGCCAGCGTCTCCATGCCTCCTGGCAGTGCTTACTTGTCTTCTCTGCTCATAATGACACCCACTACCTGGTTGGTCCAATGAACTCTTGCTTCAGCCTGCCGCCTCCTCCAGGCAGCCTTCCCTGACTTTCACAGGCACTGCTGGCTGTACCATCTCTGTTCCCAAAGCCCTGAGGGACGGACAGGGTCACAGGAATCTTACTGTTCCATGTTGATCTGTATGGTGTTGCCTTCTCCACCTGCAGGTTCAGAGGTCAGAAGACTGAGCTCTTGAGGTCTCACATTAACCCCACTCAAGTCTGCACCCAGCACTGGGACTGGCACCTGGGAGGTCTGCAGGTGGTACTGCCTTGAGTCGAAAGCCCCCTGATTCACAGAAGACAAGAAGTCATTTTTGAAATTTGAAAAGAATTATCTATATTTTGCAGGACTCAGTACAGAAATATAACTGGGCTCTGAATAGAGATTTAAATTACTTGCTTTCTTCGATTTTTAAAAGACCTTTTAATACTGGAAAAAAACCCACCAACGGCTTGTGTGAATGTATGTAATTTTTTTCCTCCAAGAATTTGTTTTCTGCCTCATTAACAAAGCTCTCCCTCGCCCCACGGGCAGCCTTTCCTCCCTTTGCTGCAAAGAACAGCCATGGAACGACTTCTGCCCTATTTTTTTTCATGAACTTGGAATAGATAATTGCTTAAAGCTGAATTTGGGGCCGCTGATAATCCAATTAGGGTCTTGGGTCTAATTGTCTCTGCGTAGCCTGGTGCCTTTTATTCTCCACGGCTCTGACTTCTGAGGCGGGGTCTCTTGGCAACAGCATATCTTTCTCTGGGAGAAAGGAACACAGCCATTTGGGGGTATTCTTTGCTCAGCAGATAAGAATGAGGTAACACCTGGGAAAACAGACAGGAAATTGTGAGCATTATTGGAGTAATGATTGAGACGTTCATGCAGATGCACATCCTTCGGTGTCTGAAATAGAAATTTCCTGCAACCCTGGGTGGGGGTGGTCTTCTCTCTCCCCCTGGCTACCTCCTGGCTTGTCTCTTCTGTGACTTGTTCCCTGGGCCCAAAGACACCACAGGGTAAGAGGGCACTGAGGTTGGTGGTTGGCTAGGCTGAATTCATAATTTCCCTTTTTCTAGTGCTCTCCAGAGACTCAGAGAAGTGGCAAGGGGCTAATGAAAAGCTCTGAACACTTGGGTTCCAGTCTTGACAACCAGAGGTCACCATCCAATTCCTCCTGCCTCAGCATCCTCACCTGGACTGAGGAGGTGGGTTGAGTCAGAGCATAAGACATTGCTACAAGCCCCAAATCTAGACCTGCCTGTTTAGCCTATATATTGCAAAAGAAAAAAAAAAAGAGTTAACATTGAAAATTCAGAATGAGTTTCAGAAAATATCAAAACTTTGCCTTCTATTGGTAATGGGAAAAATCTGGGCATGCTGAGCCACATTTTTCACAGAGCTGCCACTCCGTCCTTTGGAATCTCCCTAGTTCACCACAGTCCCCACCATTCTCTACCGTCTTACACGGAATTTGTCTCGCTGACTTATGCTGTTTTTCTACTCAGTTGGTGATCCTTGGACTAAGGGATCTTGAAGTTCCTTCATTGATATAGTTCCCTCCTTATGGATACAAAAGTTGAAAGTCAGCAAAATCAACCACCGTGTCTATGGTCCTGAGGGGAAGAAGCCATAGAGATGGTAATAAGGCTCTGGGGCATAGGGTTCTGTGTTCATCGCTAAGAGCTGTTTTCCACTTCATTCATACACAGGCCTTCTTGGTGCCACACCAACCAGAAGATTTGGATGCACAGAACTCAAATCAAATGACCTTTGGAAGCCACTTGGATTGAGCCTGAGTTAAACTTACGGAGCATCCTAAGAGATGCAACTGCTGGTTCTGATCAATTTTGAGTTTGAGAACAACTCCTAACACTTTGGATATTTAGAAGAGTGAATCCTTAAGTTTTCAGCACCTGGAAATTTTTGTGGTGCTTTTACTACTGATTTTAAAGAGTTAAAAAGTCTTTCTTATCGAGGCGGTCAGTGTCGAGCAGCTCCAGTTCTTGGATTTGTGAATGACAGGTCACCTTGGAGGCAGCCAGAGCAGCCAGCTTCCTCACTCTGTGGCCAGGACTTCTTGGCCTGTGGCACAGGGTTGATGACTCACCTGCAACCGGGTCTCAGGTGTCAAATGCTGGCACCGTAGCTGGCCAATTGTACGTGCTCATTATTTTCCAGACATTGTTCATGGATAATATTTACATTTGTAGAGTTGACTCTCAGTGCCAATCACACATTTATTTAAGTTTACTTGGTGGCTAAGGAATGTGAGGATTCTTCCATTTTTCAAACCATATAATTTATAATACCCCAGTTATTCCTGCTTAGTCTCGTCATTATGTCATTTCCTTTACTAAAATCTGAATCAAATCAGAATTGAACTTGTTTCCCTTCCACAAGGTGAAAGGATGGGCCAGGTAAACCTGTGTCCCTCCAACCCTGATATTCTGTGATTTAACTAATGCATGACAAGGAAAATATCCTTAAAAATAAAAACACAAGCCTATACTTTGTACTGTTTTTGCTTTTCTTTCTTTCTTTTTTGTAAAAGGATCAGCTAATTAAAATGATTAGTGTGTGTAAAAATAAAACAGTTGTTTTTTTCTTATGTTTTATTCTCAGTTTCTCTGTTTGAAAGTTCAAACAGTCAGACCTGATCAAAAATCCTCCACTTACTCTGTTTAGGTTCAGAAAAATTCTATCTAGTTTAGATTCAGAAAATACTCCTGTAAAGCAATTATTGATGAGGACAAGGCGAGGGCCCAGGAACACAGCCCAGCTCCCTGTCTCAGCCCTCAGCTGGCAGCGACAAAGGCGGTGAGGTAAGGGGATCTGAGCACATCCTCCGATTTTTAAAATTAGTCACAAGATGCACTCTTTTCCTTTTTCCTGGGGAGATTGTTACAGGGATAGCAATGAAGAGTCTTCAGTAACTTCCTTTTTCTCTTCCCCTTTATTTTGGTGATGAACAAATTTATTATACTTAACATTATTCAACTGGACTCAGCTTAGATGATCCCAGCTCTGTGTGTCACCCCCAAGCATCGTAGGGGCCAATCGAATACACTCTTCTCCCCATCAGACCTGGCCGGCCAAGGTCACAGACCGTCAGAACAGCTTGTGTGACCTGGTGTTTACCGACCTCCTTGTCCACAGCCAATGTGGCTGTGCTGCTGTCTTTGATCCTCCGTCTGGGGAACTCCACTGCTGGGGAACCTGAGGGTGGAGCAGTGGCCAGGGCTGTTCCTCCTAGAGGTGCTCTTAGACTTGGGAGCCACCATTTCTTGCTCTGTTGGAATGTGAGTGACACTCAGCTTGTTTTTGTGGGTGCTTTGGGTACCACCTGCCTGGCCTTCCACGCATATATGTTGGCTTCTGTTTTGGGGGGCTTAGTGCTGCCCTTTTTTGACTTCTGCACCATCCTTCTCAAAATGTCTTTTTCTTTTTTAAAAATAACTTTCGATTTCTCCAACCATAAAAAGTACCATTAACCAGGCATGGTGGCACATGCCATTAACCAGGCATGGTGGCACATGCCTGTGATCTCAGCCCCTTGGGACACTGAGGAAGGAGGATTGCAAACTCAAAGCCAGCCTCAGCCATTTAGTGAGGCCCTAAGCAACTGTCTAAAAAATAAATAAATAAATAAACTGGGGATGTGGCTCAGTGGTTGAGCCTCCCTGGGTTCAATCTCTGGTTCCCAAAATAGAAAATACTAAAAGTTATTTTACAACATTGTAAGCTTTATTATCAGATGTAACCGTTGATGTAAATATAGTAATATATGTGCATCTCTTTCCAGTTTATTTTTCCTATAGTGAATACATAGATTTATTTAACTTCTGGTGTGAGCATTTCTCTCATGCCACTGTGTGATTTGAAAGCCGACTTTGGTGCTGCATCCTCTGGCAGGGGCCCGTGTGTTCAGTCTTGGCCTCGCGGCTGGGCGTAGTCCACGTTGCCACAGCAGCTCACGCTCTGGAGAGAATCTCACGTTTGTCTGGATTCACATCACAGTTCCCCTACCTGTTCTGTCAGCTGCTTTCAGGGTCTGAAGTGTGCGACGGAGCAGCCCATTTCCTCCACCCTCATCCCGACACTGTCCCCATCTCCCTTGTGCTCTGTCCTTGGGACAGCCCTGTGTGGTAGGACCTGCAGCCGTGGAGCATCCTGCATCTCTTCTACCATTGCACGCTTCAGGCTGCCTAGGTGTCTGACTGCTCTGTCCCCCGCCTAGCCTGAGCTCAGCGCACCCCAAACCCCAGGTGGAGAGAAGAGAGCATGGGGTGGAGGGGGTACTGGAAAGGATGATGGTGGGGAATTTCCTCTACTGACATGACACACACCCACAAATGTGGAAAGACTGGAGTAGCTCATGCAAGATGAAATAAAATAAAAACAACGCCTAGGCAAAGTTGGTAAGCCTGCAGATGCCCAAGATCAGGAGATCACAAAGGAACGGCACACACTCCGGTAGCTGATGTCTCAGTAGCAGCAACAAAATATAGAAAACAACAGAAAGTGTCTTCAAAGTGCAACGGGAAAATAACTGATAATTGGGATTTTACTGTTGTAGAAAAAAAAAAATGTTTTCAAGATCGAGGGGAAAAGAAAGAAGGATGTTAGATGCAATCGAGAGAACTAATCCCTAGCTAACCCTTGGTGAAGCAGTAAAAAAGGCTGTATTTCAGGAAGAAGGAAAATAATCCCAGATGGAAGATTTGGGAGAAATGGTGGAGAAGGAAGTGGTAAGTACAGGGGTAAAGAAAAACTCGCCCTGATCATGGAGGAAGCAAAAAGTAATGTCTCGTGACGTTACGTATAAAAAAATATAATCTAAATACACAAGCATAATAGACTATAAGCTAAGAAGCAAGAAGGAAACTCAATTGTTGCAAGGTCCTAGATTCTGAAATGCTAAGTGTGTTTAGTAAGCATTTTAATTTCTAGAATGGACCCTAAAACAACAATAATGGAGAATACAATTCAAAACCAGTACATGGAAATATATGTAACGAGAGAAATATCAGTTAAAATTGTAGAATGAAACAGACATTATTATTACTGTGTGTATATACGTGGCTGCATGATCAATGTGATTCTGCAACCTGTATACTCAGAAAAATGAGAAATTATATCCCATCTGATTCTAATGTATGATATGTCAAGATCACTGTACTGTCATGTGTAACTAAGTAAAACAAATAAAAAAAAAAAAGAGAGAGAAAGCCAAAGTAACATGTAAAATTTAGGACAAAGAGACAGATTATGGTAGAGATGAACCCATCTATTGGCAAGTACAGGAAATATGGATGGGGAAGCTGCTCCTGAAAACAGACAAAGATGATCAGACCCAAGTGAAACATCTTCCAATACAGCATTCACGGTGACCTCAGAGGGAGGACATGGAAAGAATGGAGGAAAAATGCACAACATGATATTCTTGGAAATGGTTAAATAAGCAAAGCCAGCAAGACTGATTCAGTGTTAGAGAAAAGTGAAACACAGGACAAATTCTTAGTCAAGCTCTTGCTAGAGACAAAGAAACTCACTATACAATGAAATAGCATTCCCTTCCTAGGGAGATATTACCAATTAAACTTTTATGCATTCAATTACATAGCCTTGATATATTCAAGGCAAAGATTGACAGAACTAGGAGAAATAGATAATTCCAGCATCACAGGAGATTTTTAACACTTTTCTCAATAATTGATAACATAAATAACCAAATAGTCAGTAAGACCAAGAAAGATTTGGACAGTACAATGATTAATCCTGAGCTAACAGAGATGTCTGGAGTGTTTTGCTGAAAATTGGAGAAACCATCTGCTTTTCAGTCATACAAAGGCTTCTTAATGGCACATCCTGGACCCAAAGATGTGACAAAACATTCAGTTATTAAGTAACATAAAGACTATGTTCTCTAACTTCAGTGGCATTAACTAGAAACCATTAACAACAACAACAAAAAGACCCTCCAGGATTTTGGAAAATAAATCTTGGATTTTAATGTAACTCACAGATCAAAGAGGAAATATTTAGGATAATATAAAATAAATATATTTCATTTAAAAACATGTAGGATGCTCTGAAAACATGAGAGGTAAATTATGCACTTAGTTGTTTGTATTAGAAAAAGATAAAGGCCAAAAATTTTCTCTAACTTAAGAAGTTAGAGAAAAATTAAAAAAAAATTAACCCAAGAAAAAAGGATGAATAATAATGATAGAAATAGAAATTAAAATTATGGAAAGAATCCCAAAATAGCAAGTATCAACAAACTCAAAGGTTTTTTTTCTTTTCTTTTCTTTTTTTTTTTTTTAAATAGCAAAGTGGACGAAACTGTGGCTGAGTGATCAAGAAAGAGATTTTACATACATATTAAAAGGATACTGCAGTCTGAAAGATATTAGGAATGAGTGTATCATAAATAACTTATGCCAATAAATTTGAAAACCTATATTAAACAAAAAAATATTTTAAAAAAATGAGTGGTGTGGGGGAAGGATGGAGAGTGCAATCCTAATTGTTTTCTGGTATCTGAGGGAAAATAGTTCCAACAGTGGCTAATTCCAAGCTGCCAACATGAAGTCACTTGACTACAGAACAGGCAGAAGGTGCTCACAGGCAGCTCTCCAAAGCTTGTCCAATGCACCACTGCCATAGTCCATGTAGTCCTTAGGAATTAACATAGTGGCCAGCGACCTCCAGTGACATAATAAGGATCACAAGTGGACTCTCTAAATCAGACAACAATAAGTCAGAATTTTGGCTCTGCCTTTAACTAATTATAATCTGGTTTAACCACTTTATTCTCTAAGCCCTAGTCGCTTTATCAAGAAAATGGAAATAATAATAGTATTTTCAACACAAAGTCCATTCCTGCGTTTGGCAAATGTTAACTGAGCAAGGCTGTGTGGCAGGCACGGTGGCAGGGGTATTGCTCACATTACACTGCAGAGTTTAGCTAGAAATCGGGTTCTTCACTTTTCAGTCCTGTAGAGGTTTCCCCTACGTCTGGTTTTTAACTCTTTCCTGCTGCAGCTCTTCTGGTGTGGAGCCATCTACCCCATCGCAGGGTCCTCACCTCCTGAGCCTGGATGACTTCCTGGTCAGAATCCCCATGAAACGTCTCTCCTAAGCTCCAGGTGCTTGATTTCATCACCTCCTGGCCCCTTCCTTGGGGCCCCCAGAGACTCCCACCCTGCCGCCAGATGAAGTCATTACCTTTTCCCACCCACTCCACCTGCTCCTTCTCCTGGTTTGTCCCTTTTCTCGGAGAAGGGGGCCATTCATTTCCTGAGCACCAGTAACTCTTCCTGAAAACCATCTGTGGTAAGTGTCTCCTTCCCTGGGAAAAGCGGCTCCTTGCTGGGCTCTACTCAGACAGGCAGGCTAGACAGGGTCCCGTTATGATTTTATCTCGTAGAGTTCTTGTCACAATCGATATGTGTTGAATTAAATGAGTAAACTAACGGTGAGAATTTCATGCACCATAATGGAATTCGAGACAAGCTATTTTGGGGTGTGGGGAGAGCTATTGATCTCTTTGAAATCACATCATTCACACAACTCTGTATTTTATCATCCCCAAGCCGAAAGCTGGGACTTAATGGGATGGGTTCCAAATCAATCGATCGATCAATTGATTCGTTCATTCTTTCATCTGGCAGATACATTTTGAATACCCTCTAATGTGCCAGACACTTTTTTGGGTTCAGGAGATACTGAGATGAACAGAAGACAAATCCATGGATCTCATTATCTAGTTGGGAGAGGACTAGAAAAATGTATAATTAAATGGGTGCTCTGATGAATGGTCATAAGAAACTCTCTGTTAGCTCAGGGCAGATAGTGACAGCTTCTGCCTCTGAGAGTCAGGGTGAGCCTTCTGGTGCAGTCATATTTGGTGCTACGTAATGTGGCAAGCTTGTGAGTGGGAGAAAGGAGAGGGGCTGGAGGAGCAAATGGGAATCCTGACGGGAGGGAATGGCTTGTGTACCATACGGAGGTGGAGCACAGTGTGACCTTTGGGCCCAGGGAGAAGATCTCCTAAGATGTGTCTGAGGATGTGCATCAGGAACCCAGCCATGTGGCCTGCTGGAACTAGGGCTGTGTCAGCCCCCATCCAGGGTTCTCCAAGCCACACACACCAGACAAGGTCTGAGCAGGACTCCTGGCCACCCAGACCTGAGGACTCATCGTCCCCTCAAGGTGCCTGGTATCCTGTAGAAATTCTCCAGAGGTGATGCAAATGAAACTCTGGTTTGGAGGTTGATCAGCAAGGTTCAGGGCCTGTCCCTGGTCACACAGAAAATGGCAGTAGCAAGTGTCCCACTCAGGTGCCCTGGGATTATCAGGAATGCTGAGGTCCAGAACTCTTGGTCCCAGCTGCCCTGGACAGGCACTGAAGCTCCTTGCACGACTCTCTGGACTGCCACAAATCCTGATCTCCTTTGAAAGACAGTGATTTCTCTCATCTGCCTTCAGGTGAGAGCTGCAGCTGATTCCAGACAGCGGGCTCCGCAGCCTCAGGAGTCGGTAGGTAATGACAAACCCCTTTCATTTGCTCCCTATTATTTCATTGTAAATGAGAAAGTAATAAAGCCAGGCTGCGACTGGACTAATTAAATCAGCCATTTCTAATCCCATCGATCTGGAGGAAGTCTGGAGGGTAGGAAGGGAAAGGGACCTCCGATTCAGTCCACCAAATCGGTCTCTGCCACCGAGTGGGGGCCCAGGAGTGAGAAAGGCGCTTCTGGGGCCGGGTGGGGAGGCTGCTGCCCAGGAGACGCCCCCTGCCTGGGAGGCTGCCCTGGAGCTGGCCCCAGAAGCACCTGGTTTTCTTCTCAGGACAAAAGGCCTGATGAAGAGGGATGGCTGTGGGAGTGCGACTCTCAGTCTTTGTTGCTGGGAGAAGAGCTGGGGCCAGCAATCAGCACCAAAAGTGGCAAAAATAAAAGCTGGATAAGTAAATAAATCTTTTAAAGGGAGGGCAGGAAGCCAGCCTGCAGCGTGGATGGTGAGGGCTAGCTAAGCTGTGCTGGCCAGTGTTGAGTTTAGGTCTCTCCCGCTGTGGAAGGCCATTTTCATCTGTCACGTGGGCTAGTCCGGTTCCTGCAGCCATGGCCTCCAGGAGCCTCTCCCTGCCACCTGTCCTGGACGGCTGGTAGTGTTTGAAGCTGTCAGGGATCCACATACCTTGATTGGATTCCTGTGGCACCCTCTGCCTGGCCCTCTGCCCTCCCCTCCTCCACAGGCTCTGAAGGCCTGAAGGGCCCCCACTGGCCTGGGGACAACTTGGGGATTTTGCTGCTAGTGTACCCTCCTGCTCCCAGCACATTCCTGCTGGGTCACTCTTGGGGGCCAGGGCTTGGGAGTCCAGACAGATGGTCCTTCCTAGTGGCCCCAGGGTTTCCCAACCACTGGCCCCTCCTCTCTGTGTGGAAACATATTCATCTCTCTTCACGGCTCCAGGGAGCTGCAGTAGGCTCAGGCCTTCCTGTGGCTCTGGGTTTAGAAATGGTCAGAGGCATTTTTATTTGGTTTGAGCTTGTTGTAAACTTCTGCAGAAGGAAGACAACGAATGGTAATGTCCATCTCAAAAGCTAACAGATTTTATAGTGGTTTGAGAACAAACATCTAGAGAGAAACAGAATTTATTTTAAACGGGGTAAGTTTGAGTTCAGTTGTGCCCAAAATGAATAACAGTAAGTAGAATTTATGAACGATCATTACCTCTTACCTTGGAGATATTTTATGACTTTCCAAAGTAAGCTAAAACATATCTTACGAACTTTGACAACCATCCAAACATGGAGATTTACAAGACAGGTGGGTAAAGAGACTGGCTCTGCCGTAAAATAATTTAGCCGCAAAAGATTCTTTGCCTTTCTGACCCTTGGTTCTTCTGACTGAGCTAGGGTCATCTGTGCCCCCAGCCCACACACCTTCCCATTGGTCTCATCCCTGACCCGGGCCTGTATGCTGGTCCTATGGCCTTTGACGATCCCCAATGGGGCTGGAGCAGAACGAACACTTGGGACACAGCCCAGAAAGTGCTCAGGGTGAGGGTCTCTGTTTACTGTCCACCCTGGGCCAGGCCAGGTTTTGCAAATGCAGTCAATCAGAAACAGAGCAGCCGCTGTGGGTTCCCAAGTATGCTGTGAGAGGGTGGGATCTGGGGCTCTTGCACCCTAAGAATAGTGCAGGTGTGAATGAAGGCAAGAAAAGCAAGAGAAGACAAAGCCTCTGAGTGTCACCATCTCCTCTAGGGGCCACAGGGAGCGGCCTGCTGCTACACCCCACAGCTAAGTCTTTCCCTGAGTAGCCCACAGGGCCAGGCCCAGAGCAAGAGAAGTGCAGGTGCTGGGTCACAAGCCTGTGGCCTCGCCTCCCAGGACTATGGTGGCCATCTGTGCCACAGGGTTGGGGATGCACATTCTACCAGGTCCCTGCTCATTAAAATTCTATAATTTTACAAATCTTCACCTAGTTTTTCTCATTGTCTCTCACTGTGCTGCTTCTTGTTTCACAGTTGATTAATATTTCAGGAATCCTTGGTGTTTGAAGCTTAACCTTGTGGTCTGACTATCTGGGGGAGTCTCTGAAGATCCTCGGCATATGGTAATTTTTAACTTTGCTGAGGCAAAGTTTGAATTTCAAGGGCTACAAGACAGGATTTCCAGGGCGAGCACTTCATGAGGGAGTGAGTCTCAGGTGGCCCTGTCCCGCTCCTCCAAGCCATGTGGCCTCTGCACAGGCTCCTGCAATCATTCAGAATAGCTGCTGCTGATTCTCAGGTGTGTATTCTGGACAAGACACTGTGTTAGACGCTCGCTCCCTGTGCCTTATCTCGTTGATTCCTCACACTCCCAGCTTATATGGTATCTCATTTTGTGGGGAAATAGAAGCTCAGAGGGATGAAGTAGCTTGTTCCAATGTCACAGGCAGCAAGTGGCAGAGCCAGAACTTGAACCCAGCTCTCTTTCCTTCTAAAGCTGACCTTCCCTATTGTTTCCTGTCAGACCCAGGGAGGCTCATGCCACCTGGATGCCATGGAATGCCTCTGTTTAGTAAAGAGAAGGAGAACCAAGCCATCCCCAGGGGGCTCCTGTCCCAGGTGGAGCGTCAGGAACAGCCCGCTGTGTTGGGTGCAGTCAAGTGTGCAGACAAGAGTAAGGCGGAGAAGGAGTGGAGGCCAGGGCAGAGCCGGCGGGCACAGTGACTCCTTTTTCAATAAGGAGGAAGGACGCCCTGTGGGGAGGTGGCACGTGTGCAGGGATGAGGGACTGCACCATGCCCTGGGTGGAATGTGCTGGAAAAGGGAATGATAAGGTACAGGCCTGGTGTCTGGGTGCCTGTGCTCCATTGTCAGGAGGCCAGGAGGCCGGCCTGGCTGGAGGGCGAGACTGAGTGAAGCGGTCAGGAGAGGAGGCCAGAGAGGCCTGGGGATTGAGCCACCTGTGGCTGTCTGACCGACTTCGGCTTTTCCTCGGGAAGCCGTGGTTGACCATGACAAGCTCTGCCCCATGTTCTGAAGAAATTCTGGCCTGTGGAGAATCGATTAAAGAGTGGTAAGGACAGGGGCCCGTGGGGAGCTCAGGGAGGCCACTGCAGGCCCCCCTGAGAGAGCTGTGTGTGTGCTGAAGCCAGAGCCAGCAGGATCCACTGGCCGATTGGATGTGGAGAGCAATGCTGAGGTTTCAGGGACAGAACATGATATCTCTCCAAATGTCCTTCTTGCCACCCTGAAAGGACCCCTAAGGTCTAATGGGGTGTCATAAATATTTTGACGACATTTGGAGAAAGAAACGATTTTTCACCACAAAGGTGGGGACTAGCTAAGCTCCTCGCTTGTAATCATCACGGATGCCTATTACCTGGTCCTGAGCTCGGGTCAGGGACAGGGACCAAGGAGACGCCGTAGGGATCTAAGAAACTGGGGTGTGGCAGCTTATCTCGGAAGAGGTGAGAAGCCAGAAGCCACCCTGGGAACAAGCTGACGTGGTGACAGCAACCTTCTGAGCTGGGAAAAGCAGGAACCCATTGTCCCAAGAAGGTGTCTGTGGAGGGGTAAGGACCTGGCAGCAGAGACTCGCGGGTGTCTTCTAGCTATGGTAGCAGATTTCAGAAGGGCTGCGTGACTCAGAACAGTAAGGACAGGACTGGGAACCCAGACTCTTCCACCTGCCACACTGGCCATTAGGATGGTCCTCTGAATGGGCACTGTGCTTATCGGTTTGACTGGGATACCCAGCACGCAGGGACCAGTGTCCACAGGAAATGTGGGGCTTCCTCGGGGGTCTGCTATACCCTTTCCAAGCCAGGTGGTCACTTCGTTTCTTCTTGGGTCATAGTGAAAAGCACCCTAGACTTACAGTTTGGGATTCTGACTTCAAATCTCTGTTCTGCCACCTTCTAGCCAAAGTCTCCATAAATTATATAAACCCTTTAACCCTCTACTTTTCCAGCTGTACAGTGCAGGAGTACAACTGATCACTGACCGCCTGCATTTTATGCCTCCTTCCTGCAGAGGGAGTGCCTGTGGGAACATGTGATTTGCTGTGACCAGTGCAGACTGTGCAAAAGTGACACGGGCCCCTTCTGAGCACATGAGTCTTGTTTTGATGACTGTGGATGTCTGGATCAAGAGAGCCCAGGATAAGCCTGGAGCCCAGAGGAATTCCAAAGTGCAGGGCTCCCTGCCAACCTGAGATAGGTACTGTGTTAGCCAGAATTCTGTCACTGTGACTGAGATGCTGGACAAGAACAACTTAGAGGAGGAAAAGTTTATTTTGGCTCATGCTTCAACGGTTCTGTGAATGATCGGCTGACTCCATACCTCCGGGTCTGAGGGGAGGTAGAGCATTGTGGCAGAAGGGCATGGTGGAGGGAAGCTGCCCCATGCATGGTGGCCAGGAAGCAAAGAGAACTTGAGTACAAGGAACCGGGGAAGACGTAATCCCCAGTCACCTGCTTCCTCCAGCCACACCCTGCCTGCCTATGTTACCACCCATTAGTCTATTCAAATTATTAACCCATCCAATGCATCAACCCACTGATAAGATTACCGCTCTCACAATCTAATCATTTCACTTCTGAACATTCCTGAATCATCTCCAACATGAGCTTCTAGGGTACCTCATAGCCAAACCATAACAGATAACTACATATGAGTTAAGAAATAAACTTTTGGGGTTTCAAACCTTGAATGATTTCTGGGTTGTTTGTTACTACAGCACAACCTAGACTGTTCTGACTGATACAAATGGGAAGGATCATCTCTCTTGATGTGCATAGCATAGGATTGTCCTGAGGACTGAAATTATTCCCTCTCTGCAGAACTTTCTCTTCCCTTCTCCACTGCAGGCTAACTTCTGATCGATCTCTAGGTGTCGGCTGAAATGTCCCTCAGAGAGGCTCTTTCTTCCTTTCTGCCATTAGATTTTCCAGAGCCTGTCATACCCCTCTCACACACACTCAGTGAGGGTGAGCCTGCCTGTCTTGTTCCGTCACACCCAGCACCTTGCACAGTGCTCGGGTGCAGAAGTGCTCCGAGACTGATTGCATATCATCAATAGACACACAGACTGGCACAGCTCATTCCCCTTTAACCCTCCCCCCAAATTATAATACTCTCCTCCCCTCAGGCCCTTTTTTGGAAATATTTCTGTCTACCAAACAAAGTGCATTTATAACAAAGCAACTCATTAGACCATTTCTTATTCCTCAAAGACACATGTAGCTACTGATAAGAGCTTCTGATCAGCAGGAGATAATCACCATGACCACATCAGTGGATGTAATTCCAGCCCCAAGCAAAACAAACAGATGTTTGTGTTTGTGCAGCTTTATATAATCTTTAACAATTACTTCAACCAAAAGGACATTTCATGCTTGTTTAACAAGAGGTCCCAGGGAGCCATTTTCAAGGTTGGTTAGGAAGCTCGACCGTGCTTCCCTTCTCTCTCCTCTCTCTCTGCTCTGCCCACCCCCAAATTGGAAAAATTTAACCCAACATAGGATATCTATTTTGGCTCATGATTTCCGAGTGTCTAGTCCATGACTGGCAGACAGATTGCTTCCAGGTCTCTGAGGGAGTGCCGGATGGCAATGCCAGGATGTGTATAGAGCGAATGGCTCACCTCGTGGCCAGGGAGCAACGAGAGAAAGATGAAAGACTGGGGTCCGCAATCCCCTTCAAGGGCACATCCCAACAACCGGAGGACCTTCCACGTCCCCCTCTCGAGAGGTTTCACCTCCTCCCAGTGCCTCCCTCAGTAGGGGCTAGCTTTTCAGCACTGTGACCAAAACACCAGGCAAGAATGACTTAGAGGAGAAAATATTTATTTTTTGGTTCCACAGTTTCAGAGGTTCAGCTCATGTTCACTGACCTCATGGCTCTGGGCCCAAGGAGAGGCAGGACATCATGGCGGAAGGCCTGGTGGAGGAAAGCCTCACAGCTCATGGCAGCCAGGAAGGAGAGAGAGAGGAGAGCTGTATGTACAAGAGACAAAATGTAACTCCCCAGGGCTTGCTTCCAGTGACCTACTCCCTCTAGCCACGTCCCACCTGCCTATAGTTCCTACCCCCAAATCCATTTAAGTTATTAATCTATTATGTGGATTAATCCACTAATTTGGTTACAACTCTCACCACCTACCATTTCACCCCTGAACATTCCTGCATGGTTGCATGAGCTCTGAGGGAACACCAACATGCAAACTGTAGCAAGGCATTTCAGGCAACTGCACTAAGAAGTGCATGTTCCAGAAACTGATGGCAGAGTACTGCCTGCAGAGCTGGGAGACTGGTCAGAGCTTGCTCTCCACTACCAATTTGCTGTGTGGCCTTGGGCAACTTACTTCCTTTCTCTGTTCCTAATTCATCCTCTGTGCATGTAGGTGGCTGGCTGAGAAGAGCTCCTAGCCCCTTCCTGGTCTCCTACTGAAAACTCTGAAGTTGGCAGAAGTTGGTCCCCCACCAAGACTCACACACAGAGCAGAAGGGCACATTCTGTGAGCACAGGCTGCCTTGTGCTTCCTCCTGGGTACTGAGAAGGTGCCCGCTCATTGCTCCAGCAGGATCTAACCCCCACTCCCCATGGAAGCCAATTCTGACATTTATTAGAGTGCCAGTAAATCTTGAAAACAATAAATATCTCATTACTTTGCTGATGACGTGTCTTTAAGTGCTCCTTCAAAATGCCTGTCGTTGCTGGCTTGATTTACACCAAGGACTCACTTTAATCTTGCAATCTTCCCTCTTTTGCTAGCATTTTGTTGGACCCTAATCAGATCTATAAATACCCTGGAGCAACTGGCAGGGAAGCCAGAGGGGTAGCTCAGGGATGGTGCCATCCCCCATCCTGACAGGGTGGGGGCTGCCTCAGCTCTCAGTGTGATGCCGATGATGTGGTGCAGACTGACCTACGTTGGACAGACCTGGATTAACATCCCCAGTCCCATGTCTGTCAGGCTGGCTGGGCTTTCTTGGCCAAACTAACTGAACCTCCCTAGGCCTTCCTCTCCTCACCTGTAAAAGGGGGGAACATGGTTTCTTTGCAGAGTCATAACTAAGAGAAAATGGGGTGCTGATATAGAGCATCTGTGCCCCTGGCTGGAGTAGAATAGATGCTCAACAAATGGGGAACTAATAAAACGATCATCATCCTGAAAAAGAACGCAGAGCTCCTACTCAGAAAGCCCCGGAGGCCAGTGTCAGGGGTTGTAAATCAAGTCCTGTGTTTTAATACTGAATTAACAACCAGGCAGGGGGAAAAATGGAGCATTTAAATATTTAAACCAAACATTTAATTTTTAAACATGAACATTCTTTTTATAACTCGGACGGCTCTTCAAGGCCTGTGGAAATTCCCGGGCCTCTGCTATCTGGCCTCCTTCTTGGAGCACGCTAAAGAGCACTGCTCACCGTGGGGGCCTCTGAACGTGGCGGGATCCCACATTTGTTTTATTCAGAGAAAAGCACATTTGTGTCCTAATGAAGACATTACTGACAAGTTTTTTTTATAAAGAAAAGGGAGTGAATCCCTGTATAATAAAATGGAAGCTAACTGAAAGAAAAGAAATTATTTCATGTGATTCTCTTGATTGGCTTCCTGCCAGACCCTGGGCTGGCCTTTTATGTTCTCACTTTCAAACTTCAGCAGCTCAGGCGGGATGGGATTCGACTGTCATCATGGTTGTGTCCTCAGGGACACAGGTTCAGTGTCTAACTAGGCAGTGCAGGGCTGTGCTTGGTCTCCCGGCCTCTATCCTCTCTTCTTCCTGCAGGAGCCTCTGATTTCATGCGGAGGTCACTGCCTCCCCCACCCTCTGTTCTCGCTGTTGTCTGTGGAGCTAGTGCACCTGCAGTGCGTGCGTGTTCTGGGTCTCAAGGCCTAGAGCCGCGGCCGCTGTGATTGGCTTAGGAATGGATGCGTGACCAATCAAAGCCAAGGAGAGGCATCAGGATGCTGCAGGGATGCCAGGGAGGACGTGGATGCTGCTGGCCATCTTGCCATCAGGAAGGGAGGGCCTGCCAAGAAGGAAGCTGAAAGAAAGAGAGCACAGCTGATCTCGTGGGATCTCTGGGATCGTCACTTCCTTTTAAGAAAAGGGGTTTCTTCTCTTTTCTCAATGACCTCTTATTTTTTCATGAATTACTTTCACCTAATGAATGAATGAAACAAACTTCTAGGAAGCACCGACTGTGTTTGGGGAGCTCTGCTGGAGGCATGTTTACCTCAACTGCCTCAGGTCCCACCCATCTGTCATGCAAAAATACCACGACACTCTCTGTTTACAGCCACTGGGTAATCTTCTCCTCCTTCCTCACCTGGCTGGGCCCTGAGCCAGCAGTGTATTGGACGCTGTCCCTCCGTGGGGCACATGGCTCCTCTCAGGCCGATTGCACGCTACTCACCTTGGCCTTAATGGAAGGGGGCACATCTCTTTCCTGGTCATTCCCTCATGAGCGGCATTTCCATTCCTGTTACTGTCAGGGGACTGTCCTTGGAATCTAGACTCTGACTCATGATTCCTACTGGTTCCCCATCTGGCTCTGGCTGCCCTATGAGGAGTAGGGAGAGAGCCCCCCCCCCCCCAACCCCAATCGTCCACTCTGCCTCTGCTAGAAACCTGCAGGCTTCTCTGAGTCAGAGGCTAGCCCAACAGTCCTGGCCCCCATGAGAGGGCCAGAGTTGTTTCCCAAGAAAGATGGTTGGCTCCCTAAAGAAGCAAAATCTATGGAGATCCTCTAGAACAAGGAGATGGATGGTTCCAAAGACAGAAGTCCCTTCTAAATTTTAAATGGCTGATTTGAAAGCCTCAAAACAAAATTTCAAAGAAAATAGCAAAATTTCGAAGAAAATAGTCTTGTGGCTCTGGAGTCCTCTGAGTAATGCACCAGTGACCCTAAGGAAGTGACTTCTTTCCCCATGATTTCTGAGCACCTACTTATAAGCCATCCCATAGGGCAGCCTTGGACACCCAGGCACAGAGCTGCTTCCTGTGGGAAGTGGTTCTGTTGGTAGGCAATATCCATTTCCTGTTATAAATCTGATCTTACCACCAAGCATCTGTTATCTGTGCCTCCCCGGGGAGTTTTGGCTTCTCTCTCTCTCTCTCTCTCTCAGCTCTTAGCACGTTGGACCTTAGTTTTCTGCTTGATTTTTCTCTTCTGCTCGACTGAGCATCTCAGGGACAGGATCCATCAGGTTGGTTGCAGGGACCTTCCTCAAGGCTGATGGGGATGCAATGCCATACTAGTGCCTCTGGACCTAGGAGAAGAGTCCTGGGCTTCTGTTACAGTCCCTCTCCATTTGTCCTGTTGGCCTTGGGCAAACCACTCACCTGTGTGAGGTCTCATGACCTAAGTTGTAAAACTTGGATAAAGTCGTTATGGTAGAGTACAAATTAGTCTCCAGATATTCAGATTTTTTGAATTGTGACACTATGCATTTTCCCTTCAAATTTTCTCTCTGCTTCTGCACCCCTGAGTTGGAGCTGGCCTTTGACTTGCTCCTATTAATAGAAGGCAGTGGAAATGACAGTGTTGGAATTTGTAGCCTCAACTCAGGAAGCCTTGTGAGCTTCAGCCATCTTTCCTGGGTTCCCTCTCCTCTGAGAACCAGCCTGGACACCTTGCTGGGGGACGAGAGCCCACGTGGAGCAAAGGCAGGAAACACAGGTGAAGCTCTCCTAGACCAGTTCCTTCCACGTGTGCTGGATTTGCAGACCACACAGGCACCGGTGAGCCCAGTAAGATTAGAAGAGCCTCTCAGCTAGGACGGGTCGAAGCTGCCACCTGCAGAATCATGAACTAGATGAATGGTGCTTATTTTAAGTCATTGAGTTTTTGGATTTTTTTTTTTTTGTGTGTGTGTGTGTATGTGTGTGTGTGTGCCGAAAATTAACCAATATACTCACTTCTTGGAGGATCGTATTAAATGAGATAATACCTGAGAGAGGCTTGGTCCACTTCATCCTCTTTCTCTCCTCATTCTCAAGTACCCCTGTTCACACTGGGTACAGAGCCGCTGAGTTTGGACAAGTGTGTCAATTGTCTTGCATGGTGGTGTTCACAGGGATGCCCTGCACACGAGGCCAGAGGCTGGGGCTGTAGGGGATACGTGGGGCACGCTGGGCCAGGTAGCATGGCACAAGGACCCGTGCTGCAGAGGGCTGGGCCCATAGAGTCCAGTGACAGCAGGACCACTCTTTAGCTGTGGAGGAGCACAAAAGCTTCTCTTGAGTGAAGACAGACTTCTCTTTCAGTCTTAAGCCTGTGACTGACGACAGGTGATCTTTCTAGAGGCAGATCACTGCTGAGCCCACCAGGGAAGGGGTGTGAGAGGATCCATATGCCCTTAGGGACCCACTGGAGCAGAGCTTCACAAAGCTTGGTGTTGGTTGCAAGACAGGGACTCTGAGCCCTGTTCTCCCATTAACTTGTTTGTGACCTTGAGCACTTTCCTCCCTGTGCCCTGAATTGCCCATGTATGAAGCAAGTGTGTTCTCGAGGTAGAGCTCTCTGTAGCTCTGCCATTCCAGATCCCCAGAGCTTTATGCAGATGCAAAGTCACCCTTTTTAGCCACACCTATGTCCCTTTGCTGTGTGTATAGGGAGCAAAGCAGACGGGAGGAGAGTCAGGCTCTGCATGAGAGAGTCACAAAGCCAAGGTCATGGGCAGCTCCACTACTGCCAGAGTTGTTACAGTCCAAGTTAAATTATAGCCATTCAAGACTTCCATCCAATGGCGGCCGCTGCAGATATTGAACATGTCCCAAGGTGGAGGAAATGGCCACCAATCACCAGCAATCATCAGCAGCGACTCTGGAGGAAGCTGAGGGCAGAATTTCATTGGTGTCAACATTCTCAGTTGGTACCTGTAATGACCAAGAAGTGCCCGAGTCCTAGCTGACTGTGTGTATAAAGGTGACTATTTATTTATGAGACTATCAAGTCCTTTACCTTTTGAACTTTTTGATGGGTTAAGCCTGCCAAAACGTGATTCCAGAAAAATTCTGAGTAAGAGATTATTTTTCCTAAAGAACTCAC
Source organism: Callospermophilus lateralis (assembly GCF_048772815.1). Lineage (NCBI taxonomy): Eukaryota > Metazoa > Chordata > Mammalia > Rodentia > Sciuridae > Callospermophilus > Callospermophilus lateralis. The sequence goes on from NC_135320.1 coordinate 84,734,191, forward strand.
GTTATGGAACAGCGATTCTTGTGTGCTGGTGCTAGGCTCACATTTTTGAGTGTACCTTCCCTTTCCCCTTCACAATGGCCCTATCATGTGGGTCTTAATTTGCCCTCACTCTATAGATGAGGAAATTGAAATTCATAGAGATGAACTAATTTGCCCAGGGTCACCAGCAAAAAGTGACAAACTCAAAATACAGAATTCAAGATTTTGACCCATTTCTGATTCTGTGTCTTTTCATCAAAACCCAGTACATGTGCCATCACCAGCAGTGGGATTACAGAGCTGGTGACCCAGACCAGCATGCTCTTGGGGGAGAAAGGGGAGCGATTAACTATCACCCCAACAAAACAGGAGTAAATCTGGACTGTGTGCTACAAACAGGGACATCTGGTCACCCTGGAACCTGGGCATACAGAAGGAGGAGTGCATGTTGGAGTCGGGCGAGGTGATCTTGTCCTTCCTTCTGTGCACCAGCTGGGCTCAGTTCTAGGCCATTAAGACCTGTTCCCTACTGAGCCCATTTGAACTGATGTAATTCTGAACTATAAAACACTGTACAGCTTCCAAAAATCACATGTAATTCCCACTTATTAACTTGCACGATGTGCTTGCTGGGCATGGTGATGGCACTGTGTTGGAGTTATCTCCGTTACTCCCCACAACCCGCCATATCTTCTCTCCTCCATTTGTCAGACAAAGAAACTGAGGCTAAGACACGTTAATGTGGGCTGAAGGGGACCCAGAACATTTGCAGGAGCTTTTCAGGACAAGGCGGGAACCTATTGCAATGCGTGTCAGACTCTCCCCACCCGGGAGGCAGCCCTGGGTCTTGGAGATGCATGAGCCTCTGAGCGGGTGGGGGTGCTGGCTGCAGCTCTGGTCTCTCTGTGGTCTTGCAGCTCACGTGCCTTCCCGGGGGGGTTGGGCCCTTGATGGTCTGCCTTTCTTCAGCCGTGGGGGCCAGGGCTTTAAGTGCGTTCATTCCTTTCCTGACACGTTACTCTGAGGAGAGAGTCCTGAGTGTTTTCCTGTGAGGGAGCAGGAGGCCTGGTGAGGGAGGTGGAGTGGAGGAGCTGGTGATGCAGTGAGAGGCCCTGGCCTGGAGCGGAGGGCTCCGGGGGCCAGGTGGCCACGTGCTGGAAGTTCACTGTGCGGCTCATGAGGAGCATGGCTGTGGGCAGGCGGCTCACCATCCCTGAGATGCTTCACTGTACTTACAAAACGGATCCAAGGATGCCTTTCCCAGGGATATGGAGGGGATACCTGGGATTATTGGTGGATTAATACCTACTTTTACTTCACACAGTATTTGGGGCATTCTGTCAGAATGTATATAATAAAGCAGAAGGAGAGCACATGGAGGAGAGAGAGAGATGGGTAGAAAGAGAGAAAGGGCATGAATAGGACACCGTAGGATAGGGGTCCTGGTGGCCACGGAAATGGGGCCACGATTGGGTCACTTGTCTCCTGCAGGTGGGTATGATCATCAACCACGAGGTTCCTCTTATCCCTGATTCCAGAGGGGACATAACATGCAAGAATGGCCCGGCACCAATTGGTGCCTGTTAGCACTAAGTTTTCTTTCCTTTCCCGGCTGGCCTGTAAACACCTGTGACCACCGGCCTCTTTGTAGCAGACTAGGCTTCTGTGGTTCACAGCTGCTGTGGATGCACAAGGCCTTGGGAGGGTCCCCACGGTCTGTCTGTGGTCAGTTTTCTCAGATGGGCCCAGCAGGGATGCCTGAAGAGAAGCTGGCCTTGCCCCCACCAACGGGGATTGGTAGGCGGCAGCTCCTGTTGATGGCTTTCTCCTCCTGTCAGCCTCTGAGCCAAATAAGCCTCTGTGTGCTCCTTTGTTCATCAACCCTTTGAAGGAGACACTTTTATCATTCCTATCACACACAAAAAGTGGGAAATGGAGCCACATGGAGGTTAAATAATACACTTGAGGTGATGTGGTCCATGGATGGCAGAGCTGGGGTCCTTCCCATCAGGGATCTCTGGCCTGGGGTCCTTACCTGCCTCTGGGTGTGCTGATTTGATGGAGGGAAAGGGTACTTTACTGATCGCTTTTATTCTGAGTTTCTAACCTGCCTCTGCACTTGTATAATCCACTGTATGATTCCAGTGACCTAAGAGTAATCCAGCCATCCACCCAACAAATGGCTCCAATTTTGGCTTTAGTCAGGTCTGGAATTGAATGATGGCAATGTCATCATCAGCTGTGGGGACAATGCTAGTTAAGTGAGACTAGCTGCCAAGGAATAGTTGGTTGCAAAAATGGCCCCAGTTCTTGACCTCTGACAGTGTGAGCTAGCTGCTCCTCCAGTTGACAGTGACTCTGCTGCTCCCCCCATTAATGTGGCCAGCCCCGTGACTTGCTCTGGTCAAGAATTCAGCAGAAGTGAAGCTGGTACATTCCATGTCTGGGCACCAAGAACATCCACACACCTTTGCTGTGGCCGTTGCCATGAGAACCAGCCTTGGTCACCTTGGTGGAGTGTGAGAGACCCCATAGATAGAGTGCGTAATCCCAGGCTCAGCCTCTCTAGATGACCTAGCTCATGGCCTCTAGCAATTGGCCATGGACAAATGAGTGGGCCCAGCTGAAGTCTAATAAAGCCAAGTCAGGAGAAGCAGGGCTGCCCGTGTGACCCGTGGGCTTGTGGGAGATAATGCAGGGTTGTTTGAGCCACTGTCCTAGTCATTTTGGGATTCTGTGGCAAGAGGCTGCAGACTGGGGGGCTCAAACCAGAGTTTGTTTTTCCCAGATCTAGAGGATGGAAGTCCAAGTGCCGGCATGCTGGGTTTCTGGTGAAGACCCGCTCCTGGCTTGCTCCCTTCTAGCTCTGTCCTCAGACAGCATAGAGCAGAGACAGAAAATAAGCCTTAATGTGTTTCAACATCCGAATTTGGGGGACACAAACATGTAACTCATAGCATGCACTGAGTCTAGGGAAAGTTTGCTTCACAGCAAAAGTTGACTGACTCATACTGTAAGAAATAAGCTCCCGATCACAGTGGTTTACTCAGGACACCTTTGCTTATTCCTGGCTCACATAAAGTGAAGATGGTAGAGGGCCCTGTGGTGAGGGGAGCAGCAGCCCAAGCAGGAGGCCTCCAGGGTTGCGCTGAGGACTCAAGGCAGAAGATGGCAAGGGACAGAGAGTGGGGGTTCTTTTCTGAGTTTCTGAAGGGCAGGGCCTGGGTTGGTGCTGCTGGTGTCTTTGAGACGACCCTGTGACCTTGTGACGCCCTCTGAACTTAACTTGACTAGGCTTTGGTCCTCACTCTGCATATCTCAGAGGAAGGAGGAGAAAAGTTCTGGTTTTTTTTCTGTCTCTCTCCTGCAACCAGGAGGAGTGGTCTGGGTCCTACTCACAAGGTCAGGACAACCTGAATCTGGAAAGCCTTCGTCAGGGGTGTGTGGGAAGACGCTCTCATTGGTCGCTGCTCATGCCTCATGAAGATGGGATGGACTCAGTGACCCTCTGAGCTCCTGATCAGCTCAACTGCTAGGATCCAGTGTGAGACCTTCTACATTCACATTAGCAGGGGGCAATTTGGAAAAATCACGTTGGAGCCCACAGCCAGCTTGGGCTGGGCTGGGATCCAACCTCATTCTGCTTGACGTTGGGCCCTCGCTCTTTCCATTCTATCCCGCTGGACTTTTTGCCAGCTTGTCCCTGAAAAATGAGGGACTGTTCTTATAGGGGCTGCCCTGGGGCTTTAAAATCACCTCACTTCATCTAGTCTTCTTAACACCATCCACCTGAGAACAGGGTGGATGGTGGGGAAGGTATTTCAGAAAAAGCCACAGGGCCATAATGGTGTGGCTCCCAGATGGTAATCTAATCTCCCAGGGAATGATCATTTGTGGCTGGGGGTGAGAGTGGGTAGAAAAACCAGACTATTTCTTTATACATGCTGTCCTGAATTTAAGCTCACCTGTGTCTCTGGCCCATCAGGAAGAGCCCTCCAACGATGTTTCTGGGAGGAAAGAAGTGGAACTCGTGATTTCACTTGGCAGAAACAGATATTGGGAAAGCATTGCTCAGAGTTAAGTTGGCTTTATGATTTTTCATCCAAACAGTACCTAACTATGCTAGGACAGCAAGGATAAACTACGACTGTACTAGGCAAAGGAGGACTTATGGTCACCCCATTCACTCTGAGCTTCTGTGGGGCCAGAGCTGAGATAATCTGTTGAAAGCAGGACTTCGCCCTCAGATTCTGAACTGGCTTTGCTGAGATGGGCTGGAGAAGGCTCAGGGTTTGCAGTCAGACCTAATGCCTGGTTAGGTGCTTGGTAAATGGCTTACCTTCTTTGAGTCTGGGCTTCTCCATCTATAAAATGGGGAGTACAGTAGTCAAGTCAAGTTTAGGTGACAGGGGCTGAGAATAGATTTTTTTCTAAAGGTAGCTACTCTCCCTGTATTCTGTCTACCCCAAAGTTCTCTCCAATACACTTTATTGCTATTTTTCTTTGACATTTTCAATCTGGACTATAGAGTGAGGATTTGAATACATGCTGTCTCGTATTGGCCTTAATAATAACTTTACACATGTGATAACACCTAAGTTTTATGCAGCATTTTAAGCCCTGTAATTCAGATTAATACTCCTTCCTATTAATAATGGTGTGGCTCCCAGATGGTAATTTAATCTCCCATGCCTTGGTTTCTTTGCAGTGGGTAACATGGCTCCCACCTCCATTAGTCATGGTGAGGAGTGAAGGATTACTGCCTGTAGCTCATTATGTTTGGCACAGGGGTTGCCATGTGCTTCATATTCTAGATTTGGAGTCATTAAGGGGGGTTTCTTATCTAGAAGGTGTATGTTGCCTGACTTCCAGGATCACCTTAGAAAGCCATTAGGTGTCTCCAGGGATTTCCAATTTAAGAAGGATCATTCTGGATCGTGCTTGTGTATAGCTTCTTACTTATTACCCTGCATGCACCACAGGGGGATATCTCTACCCATGGAACACGCCCTAGGAACCAACTGGCAGAGTTTGCTGCCTCCTTGGGAGCCTGCTATTTTTGCGAGGCAGGAACTCAGGAAGCTGAGTTGATGAAGGATGTGACATTGGAGGGCCAAGTGGAACCTCATAGGGGTGATTTTGTCACTAGCAGTGGGGGAGAGGTGTGTGATCAGTTGGGTATCAAGTGACAGCAGAAGGAACCCATTTGGCTGGTTAATTACCCTTGAAAGAGTACAGAGGTCAGAGGAGGGCATGGCTGACAAAGTCCATTGAGTCTGCTGGATGGAGGCCAAATCAATCTTTGCTGACCTCCTCGTTCTGCTCTGGAGGTAGCAATGGCTGCTCAGGGTGGGCATCAGGCAACTCTCTGATGCCTTAGAGGTGGCTGGTCTATGAAACCACAGGACCATGGTTGTCACCCTTCATTTTCTACCATCTTGATGTGACCTTGAGAAAACCCAATCTTGCCTCAGGACTCTGTCCTTCTTTAAACGTGAGGGATTCCTGTAAGATGATTCTGGAAGGGACTTCCTTTCCCAATGCTCCTTTGGCTATTAATTTGGGCAAAGCAGAAGCAGCTCATTATCAATAATAGGCTTGGGATTCATCTTTTAGAAATCTGCCAGGAAACAAGGTTGACCGTATGTTGAAAATGATTGAAGCTAGGTGATGGGTCCCTGCGGGTTCTTCCTGCTGTTTGCTCTACTTTTTGTATATGTTTTAAATTTTCCACAACTAAGTTGTGAAAAATCTGTTAGCGCATTTTAAAGTTATGGTAAGAATGATTAGATCTAATTCATTTGTGAATGACCAGGACTTCTCATGCATCAGCTGTAGTGAGATGTGGTGTCATTCAAGGAAACCCGACTGATACAAAGCTTTCACACTGTCTGGAAGGCTCCCAGCTCTCTGCTCCTTCAAGGGCACATGTATGGTGGGAGAAAGTATTGATTTTGGTCTCTTAGATAGGCTTGGATTTGAATCTTGATCTTTAGTCATTGTTGCTGTTTTATTTGCAGGGACTTAGAGGGTTTTTGGTGAGGCTTGGGGTTGGCATACAAAGTGATAAGAAAATGGTAGCACTCATTATGACATCTAGGGAGTTCCTATTGGAGAATTGTTAAAGTGCAAACACTGCAGGGAAAATCACACTTCATATCTGAACTTGAAATCACTTTGCATGCTGTGAAGCAGAATATCTATGGAGATTGATGGCCCTGATTTCTGGGGGCAGAAGAGCAAAAGGAACCAGATAGGAGATGGGTAAGGGAATGTGGGGCTTCCATAACATGGCTTGACGCGTGCTGCTTCCCCTTGTATTCCGACAACACATGTCTGTTTTCACACCAAACCCGAGTGTGCCTTTGTTGCTTTCATGCTGAAAGAGCCTAAAAGCAGAACAAGTTTTTTTTTTTTTTTTCAAAAGAGCATGGCTTTGGTATTAAAGAGATTTGGGTTCCGATCCGTTGTCTGTAATTTGTTAACGTTGATCTTGATCACAGTCACTTAACCCTTTTGAGACTTATTTAAAAAATGTGGGGGATAGCACATTGTTGAGTGTACTAAATGGGAAAACGTTCTATTATCTGATTCGTGGTGGGTGCTCAATAAATATTTGCACCCTCTTCCTTACCTGTTACAGGCACCTCCCATGATTCAAATGTGACTGGTGCCTATCAAACATAATACTTGTATCTGAATCTAAGTAGAACATATGTCATTCTTCTCATCCATGACTTCTCTTTAATATTTGAAAACAATGATTATATTTTGCTAACCTCCTATTTCTTCCAACACCCCTGCTTTCCTTTCCTAATCTACATTTTTCAAGGCAAGATATCTGAAAATTTCAACCACTTCTCATGTGTCTATGCTCCGTAAATTGTGAAAGTGGTCACAAACTCTTCCCCTCCCTTTACCTTCATATGTGCATGACTTTTTAAGTATCATCCTATCAAGAAGTGGAGACTTCTCTGCCTCTCAGTCTGGAGTGACTGTATGATTAGCTTGGCCAATGGGACGGTAGCACCTAAGAGAAGACTGTGCATTGGTGTTTGCTCTTAGGATCCTTGACACTAAAGTGTGAGTAGTCCCGAGCTGTGGACCATGATGGTTCCTGAAGCTTGGCTGAGCCACTGCACTGCTGGTGAGAGTTTACCAAGACCAGAAAAGCCATCCAGGGAGCCTGACCCAAATTACTGACCCACCATATAGTGAACTAAATGAATCATTGCTAATTTAAACCATCAAGTTTTATAATTTTTTTCCTGCCAATATATCAGACTTTCAGAACATTCATTCTCCTCTGCCTTCTTGGAAATGTCCATTCTGTCTGTCTGTTTGTCTGTCTCTCTTTCTTTTTTTTTTTCTTGGCATTTTAAACTATCCATTTTTCTTGGAACTTTCTAAATTACTTAGTGTTTGGCACAAGTGGCTCATTCTGTCTGTTCTTGACTTCTTCCTACTGAATTCAAACCATATGGCATCCAAGTACAGATAAATGTCCAAAAAGTCTTTACAGCCTCTTTGGAAACTTAAAAAAATCCCACCCAAGGCTTTTTCAAGGAAATCGTGCTTGGCCAAGGAGAAGGGAACTTGAACAGCTTGAGTTCTGCTTAGTTCTTCCTGTAAATGGTAAATGAGTCTATACTTAGGAGGATTTCTCCTCTATGTTTGAATTAATAAGGTGGCCTTTGCGTGACATCCGATGGGTCTGCATAGAATTTAGGAGCTGGGAGAAGTCTCCAGTTTTCTTTGGTCCAACTCCGTCTTTTAACATATGGAGACTAAGATTATGATAATAGTCTGTAGAAAGCAGGCGCAGAAGTGGAAGAACCCCAGGTTCTCTGAATCAAAAATAAGTGCTCACAGTGGTTGCATTTGCCTGTCTCTGGACAGGGCTTTCCTGGTATCCGAGACATAAGACTCCAGACTGTATAAGGGTCTGGGGATATAGGCGTGCAGGGAAGGAACCAGGACTTGGTGGCATCCTGTTGGCTGTGCAGGACCCCCTGGGCCCAACCACGGGCTCTTTGAGAGCAGGGATGTGGCTTATTTCTCACTGAACGTTTATGCCTGGAACTGCACTTAGCACTGTGAAGACACCATGGGCTGAGTCCAGTCACCGAGGGAAGAACTTGGCCTAATTCTCAGAAATCATGGATTCACAGTTCCTCTCCGTTCTTTCTGTCTTAGGCTCTTTATGGGGCAGACGGAGATTATTACGAATGCAATTATCCTATAGATAGAGTGTGAGCAGGTCCTGACTCTTGCTGGAGAGGAGCTCATGGTCTATCAGGCAAGGCAGAAGTATGACTAAGTGAAGAAAAGGGACCCCCTGACAAGGGATTGCACCTGAGATCCCGAGGGGGGAGGAGGGGGAGAGGGGAGGGGTGGACTGGTCACTGGAGCATTGTTCATCTCACAGAGCTTTCACAGGCTGGGCAGTCATAAAAAATGATGAATTAAAGGCTATCAGAAAGACTGTGATTGGCAGTGGCTTCTGCCTGGAATCCCAGTGGCTTGGGAGGATAATGCAGGAGGATCATGAGTTCAAACCAGACTTAGCAACAGCGAGGCACTAAGCAATTCAGTGGGACCCTGTCTCTAAATAAAACACAAGATAGGGCTGCGATGTGGCTCAGTGGTTGAATGCCCCTGAGTTCAATCCCCAGGACCCCTCACTCCCCACCCCCCCCAAAAAAAAAACCCCAAAGGAAAGGCTGTGATTGTTCTTAGCCCCCCATCCCCATACTAGGTTGTACTATCATTTTTGAAATTATTTAAAGAAGCACTGGTTTTTGAGATAAATAAGCCTGGGTTGGAACCCCGACTTTGGCACTCACTTGCCACCTGAGTTTTCTGAGTTGTGATTCCTTTTTTTTTTTTTTTCTAAAGTGCATATTGATGCTTGACTTACATCAGTTCTTTAAAAATAATGTCAATGTCCCACCAACTATCCACTTTAAAATCCAAAAACCTGGGCCATGTTCTAGAGTTAATTTTAAAAAATAGAAATGATGTTCCTAAGTGCACATTGAAGTTTAAGAAAGATTTATTGTTGTGGGAATGGTTTTATGGTCTAAAGGAGAGAAACTAGTCAAGATGGGTTAGACAAGAATATCTATTTATAAGGAAAAAGACATCTGGAAGGAGGGAGAAGCTAAAGAAAGAACCACTGATTATATCATGATAAACTGCAGAGGGGCGGGGCTATGTCACCAAGTTATGAACAGGAGAGGGGCGCAGTATGTTTATGCTTTAGAGAGAGCACAGGCATTGGAAGCATGTATGGCTGAGAATATTGATGCTCAGAAAAAATCATGAGCTGCTCTACATTTCCCAGCCTTCTCTGAACGTAGGCTGGAGACATATAATGGGTTTCCGGCCAAACGAATGTGAACGGAGAATTGCAGGCATCTGGTTAAAATGCAAGTCACTCTTCTGCACAAAGCCCGTCAATTGCTTTCCCTCTCTCTGTAGAGCAAAAAGCCGAGGAAGCCCTGTGAGGCCAGCATGACCCACTCTCTTTTTACCCTTCTGACCCAATTTGCCATCACTGTCCTCTTCCCATTAACTGCACTTGGTGCTTACTATATCTTTGCTCCTTGAATCCACAGCTATACACACTCCTCAAGTTTTATGCACATCCCATCCCATCTACCTGAGGTCAGGGATAGCCATGACCTTCTCCTCCAACATCTTCAAGTCATTGCTCAAATGCATCTTGCTGAGTGGAAATGACAGCTCCCTCTCTCCAGCACCCTGAACTTCTCTTCATTGCTATCTTTTTCTTCTTTACACTTAACACTTCCTAAAATGTTTACATGTCTTATTAATTGTTTTGTTTAATGTCTACCTCCCCCTTGTGAATGTGAGTTCCAGCAGGGTCGGACTTCCTGTCATTTTTTCGGTGCACTGCTAATGCCCGTGACAGTGCCTGGTACACGGTAGGCACTCAATAAATATTTGCTGAATGAATGTTAACTAAATGAAGAAACTGAACCTAGAGAATAGTGTGCACTTTAAAGCATGGACAGAAGAAATAGATTCTTTGTAAGAATCTATTGTTTGTAAGAAGAAAGAAATACATTCTTTGCAAACAGTGGGGGTAGAAAGGTTATGAGATAGAAATGGAAAAGTGTGATTTGTCTTTGAGGTGACTCTGTTTGACAGCTTCTGCTACTTACCACAACTTCTTCCCAAGTGGCCAAGAGATCAAATCCATTACTCTCTTAAGTGCCTTTATTTCTTCCTGACCCTAGAAGCTCCAGAAAAGTCATTTCTTGCTGGTGATGGTGGAGGCGGGTTACTCCACAGCTCTGGGAGCTGTTGGGAGGACGCGCCTGAACCCAGTCTGCAGCCAGCTACCTTCAGTTCCTTCTCCACACTTTCCTTCGTCATTTCTTCCTCCCCACATGTCTTTTCTTCTTTCTCCTTCTTTGCTCATCTCAGCCACTCCTGTAGTGAATGGATAAAATACTATTCTCATTCCCAGGTTAGGAATAGATGCAGAGAAATTGGGAAAAGGAGGAGGGAGGAAGGGAGAAGAAAAACTGGGAGGGTTCTGGGAGCATTGCTGATGGTGAACAGTCATTAGGGTGTCCTGTGTCACTGGAGTTAGCCGAGTGTTGGTCCACGTGGTCATGGTTAGAAGATTTGATTTCCAGCTTGAGAAAGATGATTGCGTATTTTCCCGTCACCACAACACTCAGGCTGCCTGGGCTGCGAGGAGCCCCACCAACCAGCCACTGATAAAGCCCACCCACTCCATCCCGGATTCAACTTGGTTGTTACAGACGGTGATGTGTGGAGGGTGAATCTAGTCTCATTGCCAGGGTCTTACTGCTACTAGTTACTTTTCTTTAAAGTGCAGCATTCCTTAAAGAATAATGTAGAAAGTAAATTCAGGGATAACAGAACGATAGCATCAAACTCTCCCTGGATATCTTGTTTTTGAGGACTGCACTTAAAGTAAGCTCTCTCTTTTTGTCTCTCATTAGCAGGATTTAAGAAGATGTTAATGCTACATGCCACCAAACTGAGACTTTATTCTCAAATAATCAGGGGATTTAGGAAAACATGAAAGAAGGGAAGACTTTCATGTTATGTAAGTCAGTCCTTCCATGTCCTGTCTGTGCACAAAGGAAACTCCACATAGAACTTCACAAATTAAAATCACATGTGCCCACCAGGGCCAGTCCTGTGTGTTTAGGAACACTCTGCCCAGGTGGACCAAACGGATGGCCTAGATTCCCAACCAATTCATCTTAGGAAACCAGCCATGGGTGCCCAGGTTGATTTATGGAGCTTCATTCTCAAGGTCTCTCAGAACACAGGAGTCAGTAAGCCTACAATTTGGACCATAGGGGTCTTTTCTCCCCTTCCCCTGCCCCTAGGCAGGGTGGCTCTACCTGTTGCTCAGCCCAGGGGCAGAAGGGGTCTAGGTGGTGGGGGGGTGGTGCCAGGAGGGTGGTCTCACGAGTGGTGTTGCCCGCATGGATCTGACTCCAGCAGGTCTGCTGCACGTTCTTGAACAAGAATATCTGAGCACAACAGAGGAAGATTCCATGCTCTGCTGACATAACCCCTCCCTCCCTAATCAACCCAAATACCAGAGCACTCATTCACAGAGAGGACTGCTCCTTTTGGTGAGAACATGAATGGCTCATTACATTCTGGAATGTGCCCCCATAATCTACAACCACTAGTGGATCCTCCCCTCGATGGCCCTGTCAGCACTACACAGATGGAACAAGGCGGAATCGGAATCGGGTCTCTGATCTTGTTAATTCCTAGATCCCATTGCTGCTACTGCTCCCTTGCCCAAGCTCACGTGGCTCATCAGCAGAGGATCTGGCACTTGAACCCACTTCTGCCTGGCTCTGAAGCCTGCTTTTAGGCAAGGACTGGACTGACCATGCTTGTCCCTAGTGACAAGACCATTCTTGTCCCCAGCAGTTGTCACTCTGTCCTGGGGAGCGGTTTCCACCCTGAATCAGATGCTTCGACATTGCCAAGTACCACTGAGAACTGCTTCCTAGTGTGCCTGATGGACACACCCTTTCTTCCTACTTTGAACTCATTTTGCTTCACTCTTGGAAGACGTGTCAACTGAGCCATTTTTGGTTGTAAGTAAGAAAAGACCCAATTTACCCCGGAGTTCCTCGGTACCTGAGTGAGCTGACTGAGGGGCACCGAGGCACAGCTTCTGTCACCGAGTGGCTCAGTGATGTCACCACCTGCTCAGCCTTGCTTTCTTGCTCCACTGGAGTCTCTACTTCACCCTGCTGTCGGCTCTCTTCAGGGCCCAAGATGACTGTCCCCACTTGCTAGGGCTTCCATTATGCCTTGTTTATAGTCAGGAGAAAAGAGAGGTTGCTCTTTTTCCAGAATTCCAAGGCCAAGTCCTACAGTGAAGTGAGGTTGGCTTGGTGAAGTGGTCATTCTGGTTCAGGGAATGGAGAGCCCTCATTGGGTTAGCCATCTTGCATCTCCCATGCCCATGGTGGAGTCAGTTTTTTTAGGAGCTGCCAAAAAAAAAGGAAGAAAAATTTATGTGCCAGGAGGCCACCAAGACATCACTACTGAAGCTGAAGCACCCCACATCTCCAAGCAGCAGGTTGGAGTGTGGAGGAAAGGGCCCTCTGCCTCTCCCCCCTGACCCTTTCCCTTCCCTCCCCAGCTGTCTGCAGTAGAGGCCTGTTGGAGAGCGAGGACCAGAGTGCAGACACGGGGACAGCACCCACAGACCTACCTGTGCCCAGTGCTGGCCAGTAGGAAGCTCCGAGAGGAAACGGGCAGGGAGGAGAGTGTCCCTCCCCAGCTCTCTTCCTCCTTTATGAAGCCTCCATCTCCTCTCAGGAGACCCTTCCCAGGCAGCTCCTCTTTTGGGGCTCTGTGGCCAGCTGCTGTCCACCTTAGCTGGCCCTTGGGTGCTGCACTATTTCCTAATGGCTTCCTTCCTGTAGTTCCATTATTAAATTTGCCCATGTCCCGCAGGCACATGCGCTCCCTTCTCTACCAGGACCGCCTGATGCCTTCATGATTTATTCAGGCTTATTTCAGGGCAGGCTAAGTGGGCCATGTTTGGGCTGTGTTCTCTGTCTCGGGCTCTTGCTCGCTTATCGCTTAGTCGATCATCTCCTCTCTGTGACCATCATGACGCTATAGATAGCAATGCAGCAGACCTGACAATGTGGCACTTTAAATTAGCTACCGGATGCCACTTTCAGAGAACAGGTTTCTCCTTCTGCTGCCCGGGCTGGACGCATGCAGTTATTCACGATGACTTCTAAGTGTCGGGTACAGGATATCGTGTGACTGAGGGACTGAGCAGAGGGAATCCGTGACCAGGTGGACAGAAAAAAAAAAAAAAAAAAAACACATACCTTTTGATATTCTGAATTCTGACACAGGGCCAAATCTTGTGCTTACATTCCAAGCAGACGGTCCACGTCAGGGATAGAACTGCCATGTTTTAGCCTCGAGGGGCGTCCCGTTTTAACTGCAAAATGCACCATTTAAAAGGGAGGGGTGGTGTGGTGGGGAGAGGGAGGCGCTGGGGTGGTGATGGGAACTGTCACCAGTCAGTCAGCATCCATCCCACTGAGCCCCGTGGGCCCAAGTCCTAGTCCTGGGAGAGGTGACATGTCTCCTTTGACGCTTGGTCCCTTGTCACCAGGGCTCATTATCTGCTCAGGACCTGTGTCCTGCTCAGTGGTCCCCCACCCAGGAGCTGAAGTCTTCCTGTGGGAGGAGCTGAGCAGGCAGGGCCCCAGGCCTGAGCCTCCTGGGAGCCAGGAAGAACATCAGCCTTCTCTTTTCTCCTCTTTCTAAGACTTGTGGAACAGGGGAGGTGAGAGGAAGGAGCAGGAGAGGGGACGGAAGAAGAGTTGCGTGTAAATACCTGAACTGCCATTGCTGGCTGGATGCATCGGAGTGCAGAGGGCCTGGGAGGTCCCGGGGCCTGTGTGGACCTTGTCCACACTATGCTTGCTCCTCACCTCCCTTTCATGCTGTGTGGCTGTCTCCAGTGTGTCCCTCCCCCTCCAGCCTGTGCCCTTGTTCCTGTCCATTCTGCAGCGAGCTGTGGCTTCCAGCTCTCTGCACTCCTTACCCTGCCCCTTTCGTCCACTGTCTCACTGCAGTCAGTCAAAGTGCTCTGTCCGGCTCTAGATGGTCCCAGTGCCCACTGCTCTCCCAGCTCTGGTAGATGCCTAAAGGGACATTGTTCCTCACACCTGTGATGGGGGCCTTAGATGGGGGCCCAGGGGAGGCTCCCTCCTGCTCACGTCCATTCCCTAGTTCCTGGTACAGTGCGACAGCAGTGGTTTCCCCGGGGAATGACTGTGCCCCAGAGGACTCTGGGAAATTCCTGGAGACATTTTTGATGTCAGAGTGGACAGAGGACAAGGGTGCTATTTAACATCCTGTAATGAATAGGACACTCCTGTGACGAAGAATTATGACTCAAATGTCAACAATGGCCAGGTTGAGAAGTGCTGCTCCCACTCTCCCAGCAGTGGACCCTGGGAAATCCGTGCTGGTCACCTATTGCACACTGTGTCGCCTGCCTGTGCACTGTACCCTTCTTCCACACCCAAGGTGTGAGTCATCATGAGGTTGGGGTTCCTTGTGCCATGGCTCCCTGATCTGCCCCCACACCTGGCACATCCGGGACATCAGTAAATATCTGGAAAGGGAGGCCCAGAGTGACCATCCACCTGACAGTGACCCAGCTGGGCTCAGACATTGTCCATGCTGTTTCCACGGAATCAGAAAATAGCTGCCATCGCTTCTCGGCCTTTTGGCTAAGATCAAGTGTGCTGGCCAGTGTCCCTTGACTCAGAACTAAAGTAGCCATGTTAGGACCCTGTGTTGGTATGTGGGTGGTGGTGGTCTTGGGGGCCTTTGTACACCTTTCAGCACAAACTGTTTAACTGAGATATTCTTGTCATTTCAAGTCTCAGGAGTGACTTGAAAGGGAAGACCCCTGAACTTGAGTTGGAAGATCAGACTCTCTCCCTTTCTGGTAGCTTTAACCAAATGCCTGAAGCTTCCTCTGCCTCATTTTCCTCATTGGCTAAGTGGAAGTGATGTTCACTATTGATGTGAGGCCTAAAGGAGATAGGGCGTGTGACCACCCCGTGATCTCAGGGCTCTGTTCCGGCAGGAGGTTGGTATGATGGGCTGATCTTTGCTACATGAAATAAGCCAGATGCCAAAGGACAACACTGTGTGATTCCACTTACACGAGGGACCTAGGGCTGTCAATCACAGAGCAGTGCTTAGAGGGCAGAGTTTCAACTTGGAGAACAAAAAGTTCTGGAGATGCTGATGCTGATGGTCACACAGTAGTGTCAACATGATTAATGCCTCCGAATTGCACCTTAAATGGTTAAATTTTATGTTATGTACCCATCACTACAATAAAAAGATAAAATTAGTAATTGATTCTTGGGTTTTCAGAGGGATTCATGTGTTTGGCCTTGTTTTATAAATGAGGTTGTCAAGGTGAAGGCGGCAAGTGACAGGTTCAGTGACACACGCCTGCTAGGTGGGATCAGGAGAACAGGACCAGGTCATGTGGGTTCTAGAGTGCTGCTGTCCCCACTGTTCAGCTATGTGGGCGTTGGTCTCCAGGAAGGACACTTGGACATGCATCTCCCTGGAGCATAGCTGAGGACAAAGCAGGGCCCCTCCCAAGGCTCCGAGGCCAGGCGGATGCAGCATTCTGGGTACTGACAGCATGAGGCCAGGCACCGTGGCTCTGATTTGGGTGGCTGCATCCTAAGGGGCCCCTTGGATGGGATGAGTGACGCAGAGAGCAATCCCACAACCATACACCTGCCCACCCCAGTGTGGCTGTGGGTCCGGAACAAAGTGTTTGTGGAGGGAGAAGCAAACACGTTGAATGGGAGGAGCTGAATCACACCCAGAGTCGAGCCTCAGGTTTCTGCTCACTACCTGAGTCTTGAGTTCAAGTCATTCATACTTTTTGGGAGCCAATTTCCTTAACTATAAAATAGGGATAATTATAGTGCTTAACTCCCAGGGATATCATGAGAAATACAGAATGTGATGCACTTACAATAACTTCTTGATCTAATATGCTAAGCAGTAATAAATCTAGAGCTCACTTGCTGCAATGAAGTCCCCTCTCTGACTGCTCCCTGTGGCACCACAGATCCAGGTCTCCAGGAAGCATCTGGCATAATCAAAGAGCTGTGGCATCTGGAGACGACAATGTTGAAGATGATACAGGAGCCTGTCAGGCTGCAGCCGTCCCAGGTGCTGCAAAGAGCACAGTGCTGAGTTGGGTTTAGCTTTGGCTTTGTGGTTTCAGGGAAGGCGCTCATAATTCTGCCAACCTTCACAGTCCTGAGTGGTCGGGGGACATGATGCTCCTCTCGCTGCTTGGCTGGCTCTCTGAGCTATTCTGAGTTGATGGGAGATAAAATCTGCAAGAGGGTTTTGTGAGCAGTACAGCACAGTGAGCTATCCTCACGGCAGGTGCTGAGCTGAGAGTCAGGCCACCATCAGTGTCTCTTGTGTCCGATTTCCCGTGTGGGAAATGGGAAATGGGGGTCCACTTTCCAAGAGGCTGGGGGTCTGGGTGAGATCATTCCTCATGACTGCTGTCCCCAGAATAGCAACGCTTCCCAGCTTCTCAGGAGAAAGGCCCCGCCTGCTTGCAAGACAAGTCTATAATTATAATTTTTGATTTAGAAAATAGCATGACTCAAGCCTGAAGTGGCGGCAATGTGGGTTGGAGCGTCTTGGTTTCTTTCCCAGAAAGTCCTCCGCTAGGTACAACACACCTTTGATGAATGTACAGTAGAATTTTTCTTTTGCTTGATTTTGAAGACCTCATTAATGCATTCAGAATATTAATTACTTCTATTTTCAGCCATGGAGCATGAACCTGAAGATAAAACTTTTCTGGATCTTTCCAATGCCAAGGACTTTCTTGTCCAGCCATCCTCAGCTTGGGGCATATGAACAGAGGCAAGATGGGAACCTGCAGGAGGGGAGATGAGCAGGGCCACGGTGCACAGGATGCTCCACAAATGCAATTTCCTAAATTCACAGACTCCCCACAGGGTTTCAGTATTATCCCTGACATGAGTCAGACAGTCAGAACTCAGGGAAGTGAAGTAACTTGACCAGGGTTGTGTGAACACCCGAGAGCCAGGTCTTGGGACACAAGGCTTGGGGTGGCCTACCCACTATACCCCATTCTCTCTCGGAAGGGGTAGGAGTGGAGAGGACTCATAAAGGAGATGATCCCAATGGATGGTTGGCAGCAGGGACAAAGGAGAAAAGCACCCAGACAGTCTGGGTTCAGCTGCTTAAAATAGGCAAAGAAATTCTTTGGCTAATGCATAATCACCGCGGGATTAATGCTGCTCTGCTCCTCGGGGTTAATTCATACTCCACGAGACCCTATTAGATAAGATTCTCAAATGCATAATAGCACAGGGCTCATTAGGGACTTTCATGAAAGCCCTGGATGTGGAGAGAAAGGAAGCCTGGTGCCACGAGGACCAGCCCGGAATAACCCAGACAAGGCTGCCCTTGCGGCAGGGGGAGCGGGCGACTGAGACCCGCAGGGCTGGGCCTTGGGCTCCTGCTGCTAGCGGATCCGCCACGCCTCCCTGGCCCACTTAGCTGTGGAGGGAAGTAGCAGGGTAAAGAGCAAAGAGGTCAGGTTCTGCAGAGCCTGAAGGGACTGGGTGGTCACCTTGCCTGACACCCACTGTTGGTCAGGTGGAGAAACCGAGGCTGGAGAGAGGGAGGTCATTGCTAAGTCCCTTTTCTTCTTCCTCACTTTGGATACCACAGAGGATTCTGGTCTCTCAGGTCTTCGTTGGTCCTACTTCCTCTCTGGAGGGTCACCAGTCCTAAGTTCTGTCTCTGGAAAGGAAGATGCCACTCATTGATTTGTTCCCTCACCAACTGATGCTCCCAGGCAGAAAGAACATCCTGGCCACCTAACCCGGTGCTGTTTTCAGCTCTGGGAAGTCCAGGTGAATATCCCACTGCATTTGCCCACAGAGAATTCAGGCAGGTGTGGGAGGCCCACTTATGAACAATGATCCCTGAGTTGTCTTTTAGCTCTTTCTCCGCCATGTGTCTCTGCTGAATAATTAAAGCATCTCCTCCATGGTTTGCCTTCCCCGCTCTGTCAGCTCAGGAAACACGCCCTGCCAGATTCACCACTCAACATCTGCAGTGGATGCCACTGCTCAGAACAAACCCCAGCTCCTAGGCCTAGGGCCTCTCACAGCCCCCACAGCCAGGACCGCACAGAACTCTTGCTGCCCCCTGTCGCTCTATCTCCAGCAAAGGTGGTCGGGCCTTGCGGGGAGCACCCACCAGGCCACCTTCCCCGTGTTCACTTCCTTCCCTGTGCCTCCATGAGGCCCCAGACTCACTCTTTAAGGCTCACACCACGTCTTCTCCTCCGCGGACATTTCCAAAAGGAGAGATCCCTCACATCTCTGAATTTTTCTCTGAAATCGTCTCAGCTTTTAATTTTATCATTCCTAGAATCCTTGGCTCATACTTAAGCCCCACAGACCCCAATTTGCTCTTCTGTAAAATGGAAGCTAAAAATAGCCATTTCACTCATTGTGAAGTCCGACTGTATAGGTAGAAGCCATAGCAGATCCACTAGCTCAACAAGTGAGTCATGGTGGTAATTTCTCCTACGATTGTTGGGAAGTCTCCTGATCCAGGTTCCCGATGTGTGTGACACTACACAGCACCTATGGGCTGTTCCTTCCCGTAGGTGAGACCTGGTGTCTTCAGCTATCCCTCCCTTCATTGAAGAGGCCTGCACTGGTTTTCTGCAACCCACCAGGAGCAGAGGACAAGAGGGAAGGGCCACAGACCTGCCCTCCAGCAGCTCACCAGGGGGTGGGAAGACAAGTAAATGGCACACCACCAGGGTGCCCTGGGGCAGAATCAGAGAAGGGACAGGATACAGAGTGTCCCCAGAGACTCATTCTGCTTGGGAATAGTAATGATCATAGAAACCCATCAGGAAGGTAAATGGTGTCTTTCTTTGCTGACTCATCTGGCCAGCGCCCCAAGGTGGAGAACAAAATGGTACCAAGTGCTCAGGGTTCTCAGAAGTGAAGATGGATGACCTATGAAGATGGGATAGCCCCAGTCTCCTGCAAGCTCAGGGTATGCCACTGGCCTGCGGCGAAGGCCAGAATGGTCTGGGAGCTTGGTCAGGAGGGTGGCGGTTGCAGCGGTAGGGGTTCGTTTTGGGGAGGGGGTCAGCCTGCTGGAGGTTCCTGTGTCTTCCTCAGAGGTGGGCAGGGCAGGATTCCCCCACGTTAGAGCAAGCGAGGAAGGCAGGGTTTCCGAGTACCACTGGAGTGCTCCAGCTCTGGGCTGGGCTGGCGCTGGGGAAGGGAGTCAGAGACCAGGGGAACCTGCAGGCAGGCACCAGCCATGGATCCAGGGGTGGTGAGCTGGAGACTGGGGCTGAGAGGACATTGTACCCCCAGCCAGAGGGGGCATCACCCACGCCAGGAGTCTGCAGCTGGAATTTCACCGTGAGCATGTCCCCAAGGGGCTCAGGAAAAATGAGGGAAGGCTGAGCACTCAGACCCTCTGCACCGGCACCCCAGGCCAGAGGGCACCCCAGGCTGGAAGACATTGGTTGCCACCCCTCCTACCAGGCCTCCCCCTTCCTCCCATCAGCCCTGAAGGGTCAAGAGGCAGCCTAGAAGGAGGAGGGGGTGAGGAGGAGGAGGGAGGAGGAGGGGAAGACAGAAGGAGGAGACATGATGATGCAGCTGAAGGTGCGCCTTCCCCAGAGTGGGTGGCCCAGCCCAGGACAGGTGGACGCTGGGGAGAGATGTGTTCTATAGGATGGGGCTTTAAGACCGCACAGTCCAGTGGACTGGAGATCTTGATCACTCTTAGCAAGAATGGCATGATTTGCCAAGAGCGGTCTGGAAGGTCAGAGTTCTTCCCTTCCCCAGACCAGGGAAATGGGTCAAGCCACAGACAAGTGTGGGTCCCGCAGGTCTGTCAGTTGTTTGGGCAAGCCCCGCAGTGAGCCCTTCTGAGGCCACCCCCTGGGACAGACAGCAGTTCACCTGAACTTCACGCAACCTCACAAAGGGGGTCCAACATCCCAAGCCCCATCCACTGGGTAAAGACACAGAAAGTCAGAAAGGTTTAGTAACTTGCCCAAAGGGGCACAACAAGAAGGTGGCAAAGCTGGGTCTCAGACAGGATAAATTTGGGAATTCCACAATTCTTTCAGTGAGGAGACAGAAGACCACGCAGCACCTAGGAAGGGCCAACCCCATTCTCTAGGCTCAAAACAGAACCTTGTTTTGATGGAGAACACTGGAGCAGAGAATGATTCCAAGGTGCTGAGCGAATGGGGAAGGGAAGGCTTCCGTTCTGAGTGGACCTCAGGCACCTGCCTGTGTCCAGTGGACTGGGAGCCTTCACAGGCTGCAGCTCAGGTGTCCAGGAGGGAGGCTGCCATCACCACTGACTGGGAAGTGGACCGTAGCTGGGATCTGCTCTGCGGTCAGAGCTGAGCACAGGCAGCAGGGGAGGGGCAGTGTGGGAGTGTCCCTGGGAGAGGGCAGGGCACTGCCAGGTGTGATTGGCACAGCTGCAGGAAACCATAGCTGAGTGGTCAGGGAAGAGCCAGGTGGGTGTGCTGGTTCTCCAGCAATGCAGGGGGGAGGGGGGCGGAGGCCAGTTCCATCCCTGGGCTGGGAGGGGGCGCGGCTGGCATGGGAGGGGTCCTCAGATGGCCCTGCACTAACCACCCCTCCAGGAGGCCAGGATGTACCTTTCCCTCCTCAGAAGAGCAGAAGGAACCTTCAAAAGAGGAAGAAACATACGTAAAGGACACAGGTATTTAGGGACGGTGCCCAGATGTGAACTCTGATCTGACTCCAAAGTCTGTGGCCCCTCCTTAGGAAGAGGGATGGTGGCTGGATGCTGCCTCTTAGCTCCACTCAAGCTGCTCTGTCCCTGGTGACCTCAGGGGCAGGGCTGCCTTAGGCAAGTAGCCACTCAGAAGCTTGGGCAGAGAGGCGTGGGGGCTGCAGGCCAGATTGCTTCCAGCCAGGAGTCTGCCCTCCTCCTCTGTCTATGATGCTAGACTCTGGCCAGGCCTTGGGGACATGAGGTCAACTGAGCCACACTCAGTCCTTTTGGAGCCCTGCACATGCTGTTGCTTAGGCTTGGAAGAGCACCCCACACTGTCCCCTCCCCTTAGGGCTCTCCATCTCCTGGCCTGCTCCAGCAGAGGTCAGCTTGGGTGCCACTGTCTCTGGAACCTCCCCTGACCACAATTCCCTGCCTTCTGTTACTGTCACAAGAGCAATGAGGAGCCCCATCTCTGCTCCAGGGGCCCCCTGCGCCCTTCCTGCACTGACCCCAGTGAAATCGTCCACTTACGCCCGTGTGTCCCTGGTCCACCTGAGATTCCAGGATTGTATTCAGTTTCCATAGCAGGTGGCACCACCCCTGGTGGTGACAGTGATGGGAGTTTGCTCTTATTCCAACTGGAGAGCTCAAGTAACCGAAGGTCAGGGCTAGGATTCAGCTGGGCTGCGAGGGGAGGGTCTGTGTGGAATTTATCTGTGAAGTGAGGGCGAAGATCCCCCTCAAGGTGAAATCAAATAGGGAAATTTGGGGGGCAATTCCAGCGGTTTTGAGGCGCTTCACTGAAGAGCTTGTAAGCCAAGCAGAGGCCATTGACATGGACACTGTGACTCTCCAGAGCCCACATGCCAAGGCCTGGGAGAGCAGAGATGGAAGGGAAGTGCCAGAGAGAGGCGCAGCTGAGCCTGGGTCACCCCGGCAGCCCCAAGCCAAGGGCCACATTTAGAGCCGATCGGAAGTGAAGTTCAGGAAGCCCAGGTAGGGTGGGTGGAGGGAGAAGCTCCCCAACCCGGGAGCTGCAGCTGAGCTAAGCCCTGGGGACAGAGAAAGGATGTGTGTGACCCCTGAGGGACCTAAGAGGAATCAGGGAGCCAGACACGTGAACAGAAAAATCACAATACAGAGAGACAGGTAGGGGGCACGGAGAGTGTGGAACCCGGAGGCCGAGCAATGAAATCAGGGGGAGGCCAGCAGCCCTCACCTGCTGCATGTTAAGATCTTCTGGGAGCTTTAAAACCTCGTTCTTCCCTCCCTCCCAGGTGATGAACGCCTTGTCTCTGGTGGTGGGACCTGAGGGTCAGGGTTTTCTAAAGCTCGTCGGGAGATTTTGCTTTGCCCCAGACAGGGTACTGGGTGGAGGGTCCTGGCTCTTCTTCTTAGGCCAGGTGGGGCATCTGTGAGACTTGGCAGAGGCTGAGTTAGAGGAGGAAGGCTGGGGGAGGACGGGCTGGAGGAAAGGCAGGCTCCCTGTGACCCAAGAGAAGACCCCAGAATGGAGCACGGCGGGAGAGAGGGCAAGTGGGCGCCTGAGACTGCAGCAAGACCAGCCTCCGTGCTGGGCCAGGGAGGCGAATGTGTCCCTAAGGCTCCCAACTGCGGAAGTGGCCGAAGCTGGGGATGATGCCATAAGACCTGTGGCTCAGAAGCCAGTGCAGCAGAAATGTGGAGGAGGCCACCCCGGAGTCACAGTCCAGGTGAAGCCAGGGAGGAAGCAGCACAGCAGTCCTAGTGGGGGTGAGGGATAAGCAGCCTGGAAGTGCAGGGGGCTCTGAAACCTGTGGGGAGAAGAACATGGTAAAACTCTGCCCCTGTCTTTCTGAGACAAGTTCTAGACACGTGCTGAACACATGGGATTAAGCGTCTGTTGCCCACATCCTTGATAATACACCTTGACATTGGCTTTCCCCAGTCCCTTTCCCATCCTCCCTAAACTCTCATTCCTCTTCTAACATCACCTCCTAAACACACTGCCCGTATCTGTGTCTTCATCTGAGGCTGTTCTGGGGAAGCCCACCCGAGGCCAGCCACGGCCACCCTGGGCAGGCCCTCAAGGAGCTCATGGCCTGGTGGTAAAGTTGGATGCATCCCACTGGCACATTTGCACCCAAGACAACGGCCTTGGGTGACGCTTGTCATAAGCCCAACCACTTCAAGATGACTAGATCCTGGCCAACAGGTACCCTGGAAGGGCGGGAGAGGAAGTCTGTGATAGGGAGAAATTAATTTTCCTGTACCTCTTATCATGCAGTTTAGGTCTACCTCCATCTCTGTTTTTCATCAGAACAGGTTTGGGATGTGAGCTACATAATGAGAGTTGCTTCCCGAGAAGGTGGCAGCAATGGGCAGAAGGAGAGGTCACACGGTGATGCTTGCCATCCACAAAGGCCTGCCAATCATCGGGGGGTTCTGAAGTGACTGTCGCCCACCAGAGTCAGGCTCCGTGCCCCGATTCACTCAGTCACAGATGGGGCTTCCTTGGGTGTGCATCTGTCTGCAGCTGGGGCAGAGCCTGGCAGAGCTGACAGCTGGAGGATGTTCCCTGACCTCCCTGTTCCCAGCTGGACACCAAGCCCTCTCTCGAGGAAGGATCCGAGGTCATCGCAGGCCTCCCACAGGTCCCTCCTCACTCCCCTCAGGTCCACTTCTCCCTGGGTAGCATTCCTCCCAGCCACCGTGGCCACTTAGTCCAAGTTCCCCTCCTGCCGGTCCTGGGGTGGACAGTGACTAGGCAACGAATGTCCAGTGGCCAAGGGACTGTGTCTCTTGGATCGTGTGGTGCCTCTTCGGTGGTGTGGGTTCTCAGCTGGGCATCAGCAGGCGAGACAAGGTCACCGAGGTCAAGCCCCCTCCCACAGCCGACCCACAGGCCTCTGCCTAAGACACCCGTTGCCCTGAGATTCCAATTGCTTTCCTCCCTGACCAGGCCATTTGTCACTGCCTGTGAATCTATACACAGCCTACCCTCAGAATGCTTCTTTCCCCACCCAAAGTGAATGGCCATGGGTGTCACCTAAAGCTCTGCCATCTCTCTCGCCACTGTCCTCAAGACAACCCTGGAGTGAGGCTAGCAATTCCAGCTGGCAGCCTCGTCTGAGCCAGCCCGGTCCTGTCAATAAAAGCCTGCTCGGCTTCCCCCTCCTTCAGCTGGTCCTGTGGGATCCTCCCACACAGCCAGGGGCAGAAGCCCAGGGAGGAGGGCTAATGGAAGGACGGTGGGAGCAGTGGCTCCGGGCATCTGATCATGCTCTTTCCTTGCTGTCCCTACTCAGGACCAGATGGTGACCTCCTCCTCATAATGGCTCAGGGCTGGGTCTGTCTAGTGCTATAACTTGAAGCAGCAGGCCCTGGGGGAGAGAAGGGGGTCTGCCTCCCAACAGGTGACGGCATTTAGCAGGGTAACAGCAGAGGACGTGTGTGCAGCAGCCCGAGGGGCACTGACGTGCTGGTGTTCACGTTTTTGGTGAGTCAGAGCCGAACCCCAGGCATAGGAGCTTGCGGCCAGGGAGGATTTCCAGGCAGGAGGGTGTGACTTTGCTGGCAGGTGGACTGCGCTGGCCACTGGGGCATGAACAGGACCTTGGCCTTCCTGGACTGCCACAGGGGCCTGTGAGAAGAAGGCCAAGGACCCTACACTGGCCATCTCTGAGTGCCCACCTCCCGCTGTGTCTGCTAGTACTGAGGATGCCATCTTTTTCCCATTAGCTGGCAGGGAAGGCAGGGCACATCTATTAGTGTCCTACTAGGGTCCAAGCAGTCTGCTGCTACCATGAGAATAATGATGCGAACGTCATTGTCCCCACTGAGCTGATGAGGACACTGAGGATCAGAGTAGAAGGCTGAATAATTTGGCTGAAGTTGCAAGACTTTCCAGTTGCTGAAACCGGATTTGTTTCCAAGCGGGTCTGAGAGGACAACCTATGATCCCCTTCTGCATAATTCTTCTTCCCTTTCCAGAAGGGTCAGATTTGGTCCTGCCTTATCCTCTCTTAAAAATCAATCCTGGCCCTGTGCTTATTTTTAGATCTCCTCCCTTCTTTTGCCTGCTCCCCACCCCCATCCCAATCAGCAGACAGGGCTCTGAAGCAGGTCTGGGGACCCTGCACCTGCCAGCATGGATTCTGAACAGCCTCGTGTGCCTGTGAAACCACACAAGGGCTTTCTGAGGTGGCATCCCTCAGATTGGTTGTGTTTATAATCTCAAGCAAGTTAGAGCTTATTTTCAGAGAAAGGGCAGAAGTCCTCTTATGGCAAGTATCCAAATAACACTGACTTCACATGCTAGTTAAGAGTATGTGGTCTGGAGTTAATAATCTTGGCTTCAAATGCATGCTACTCCCATCAATAGCTGTGTGACATTGGCAAGTTTCCTAAATGCTCTGTGCCTCAGTTTGCTCATCTATTTAATGCCTCCTAGGCTTGTGGGGTTTAACTAAGCACAAAGCCCCATGACCAGAACCTGGAA
Source organism: Callospermophilus lateralis (assembly GCF_048772815.1). Taxonomy (NCBI): domain Eukaryota; kingdom Metazoa; phylum Chordata; class Mammalia; order Rodentia; family Sciuridae; genus Callospermophilus; species Callospermophilus lateralis. Next base: position 84,759,572 of record NC_135320.1, read on the forward strand.
TAGAGGTAAGCACTCAAGGTCCATCAGCTTGTTTCTTCCTCCCTCTTTCTTCTCGTCTTTGTCCTGATGATCATCCCCCCATGACACACTTCTCTACCCCCTGGATGATACCCTGGCTCCAAGACCCCAGAATCCCCTGAGCTTACATTTCTCAGCTCTTTTCACAACTAACTGTAGTTATCTGCCCAGCTGTTGCCACCTCTTCTGCAAAGTGTGATCCTTGACGGTGGGGATATCATCTACTTTGGGGTTCTTATCCTGGATCTAGGGGAGCAGGGATTTTGTTAACTTGAGTAGGAAAATGGAATCTTTATCTTCACTTTTGGAGCATCCTGGGAAATCAGGACATGTTGGCTGTCCCAGCCCCTCACCTAGAGTCTGATTCAGGGGTCTGGAGGGGGTCTGAGAATTGCCCTTTGAGTGGGTCCTACAAGATGCTGATGTTGCTGGGACCCCACTGGGAGGACAACACACAACATGTCATTCACTGCTAGATTAGTTCTAGCAAGGAATCTCCTTACCACTCATTTTGCCCACTCTGCCCCTGTGCCTGGCAGAGCCTGTCCGTACCACCTGTGCTCAGCAGGCTTGCTCTGTGATGGCTCCCCCCCGCCCCTCACTCTTCTGTGTGAGCACGTCGGTTGTCCTGCTTTCTCTTTCTCCAGGGGCCCCCAGACTCCTTCATTTTGTGCCTCCACTCAAGGATGGGGCACCAGACGCTCTTCCCAAAGAGCTCCAAAGAATCCCCCCCATTAGGCGGGCTAAGAACTTGGCTGAGCTCTCAAAGCCCCAAGTGGTCACCAAGTGGTCTCGGCTGCTGTGCTGCCTTCGCCCTCACCCAGGAGCAGAGAATGGCTACTGAAGAGTCATCACATACTGCCAAGAGGTTGGAGGAGGAGGAGGCTGGCCCCCCACCTCTCCCTCTGTGAGAGAAGAAGGCTCCCCATGAAACTGCCCAGCGGATGCCTTTATTCCTCAAGGGCCAGAACTGGGTCAGGCTCATCCCTGGACCAGGTGCTGGCCAGGCCCAGGAGGGAGTGGTCAGATGGCCCAGGACGATTCCCCACGCAGGTTAGGGGAGGGCTTGGCCGCACCAGCAGCTCCAGGGAGCGTTTACACATCTGGATTCCCAGGCTCCAGGCTCCAGCGGAGACCAGTGGAGTGAGAATTTCTGGGCCTGGACCCTCCCAATTCTGCACGGTTATGGGCGGAAGTGGTGGTTCTGAGGCTCGTTCAAGTACCTTCTTGGACTCACCTCCCAGGATGAAGGTTCTGTGGCAGAAGCAGTCACAAGGACCGATCCGGCTACCTTCATCCAGCCTCTTTCTCTGTGAAGCTTGCAGGACTGGCCGTGTCCTCTGGGCCACCCTGACTTGCCCAGGTTGTCTCCACTTCAGAATGCTATGTCCCTTCTGGACTGCAGGACACCTTCCTGTCCATGCCTTAATACATGCTGTGTTGACCTCCGATGGGTGGACCTTTCCTCTGTGTCCCCACCGGCCCCTGAAACTCCTCCCTGGGGCAGAGTCGCTCTCTGTCACATGCCTTTATCTGCCTGTTCCTTCCTCTGCTAACGTGCTCCAGGAGAATTCATCCTTCTTACCTCCGAGGCTGGACCACGGGGTGCAGGAATGAATGTGGGAGAGGCTCCTGCTTCTAGGCCTGGGGAGGTGACAAGCGGGTGCTATTATCTAACTTCCTTGTTCATGAAGGTTTTCTACATTCGCTGAAGATTGTCGGGGGGACAGTCGGCTTGGGAGACAGAGCAGCTCATGTTTCGGCCCCTCTCAGCCCTGTCTGGCTCTGCAGCCTCCACTGATCACCCAGGCTTCTCTGAGCCTCAGTTTCCTCAGCCAGAAGCAGGGCTGGCAAGGTCCTTCTTCCAGGCTGTGCCAGGGAGCAGTGACAGGAGCCCTGGCGGTGGGAGGTGCTCAGCCCACAGGACTCATTGATCTGTGGCCCGTGCAGCCCTCCTGGGGATGGAGTTGTGCTCCTGCTCACCCTCTTGATCCAAGTGGTAATTCTGGTAATTGGATGTTGGAAAATATGATGTCACTTTTGCATTTCACAGTCCTGTGAGTCCACCGTGAGCATCTGCCTCTCCTTTGAAAAGTGAATAATATCTAAATCAAGTTACTTTCAGGGTGTGAGTGTGTGTGTGTGTGTGTGTGTGCGTGTGTGTGTGTGTGTGTGTGTGTGTGTGAAACAGAAGGGGAAGGGAGACACAGGGAATGAGACAGAGATAGAGAGCTACAGAGTTGAGAGACAGTTCCAGAGAGAGACAGAGAGTGGCAGTGAGTCATTTGCTAGTCTACACCATGCGGCTGGTGCTGCCATCTCAGTGCGATTGCTGGGATGTGCTGGGAAGCAGGTCCAGCTCGTCCTCGGCCTGCAGGGTGCTGGTCTCCTGTATGTGGTCGCTGGGGAACCCTGTCTGAGAATTCATGGCTCAGTGGAGAGCTGGCGGCTGGGTTGGTGCTGGCTAGGCATAACCCTGGCCCTGATGGCGGATCACACACGACCCCTGAGGGCTTTGGTGGAGAATGGCTCATTAGGAATCTAGCTGCCTCAGCCTCCCCTCCCGGGAGGCCTGGTGTGGTGTGGGATGGTGGTGAGACCCCAGAACCTGGGGTGGTCTCAGTTTGGTCCCTTGCTGTCAGTGTGAACCTCAGCCGCCCAACCCTTAAGAACAAGCACCAAAGGGCGGAGCCAAGTGGCCAACCCGGAGGTGGCTATGACAGGTAAAAGGCACAGAGTCTGTGGAAACTTCTTGAAAAGCATGAATACCCAGAGAAAAATGATGCAGCAGCGGCCGCCGCAGCATGACCAGTCACGCCAGGGGCTGGCATCTGCCTGACTCCAGCACGGGTCAGTGTCTGGCCCTCCCTGTGCCCCAAACCCTGGCCTATCACCCCTGCCTCAGACCTCAGGTTAGCTCTGCCCTTCCCTCGCCCTCGCGGTGGTTCTGGGTTCCCCCCGTGAAGCTGGGTGAGGAGATTTGCAAGATCCCGAGGGTGAGGATTCACGCCTCACGTCACGGGTGAGCACGGTTAGGATCTCAGAACTAGGCAGTTCTCCCGTGGCCACTGGGGCGGGAGGCCGGGGCTCTGCCTGGCTGTTCCTCTAAAACCCCAGCAAGTTTCCTGTTGGTCTCCTGACACCCAGGTGTTGGAAAGAAAGGGAGCTGGAGAAAAAGGAACATGGTGGGTGACATTTTTAGAGGCAAGATGGTTTTCAAAATGGTTTTTCCTCCACTTGCAGGTGAAGTAAGGTAAGTAGAGGGGTGGGGGGGGGTGGTAATCGGGGGTGGGGGGGGTGGTAATCGGGGGTGGGGGATGGACATGTACTTCTGTCTCTAAGTTAAGAATAGTCTTGCTGATTTGTTCCCTTCTCCAGACGGCTGTGAACAAGCAGAAAATGATATGTTAAAAAAAAATCAACATATAAAGAATAAAAAAAAAATCCCCACTTTTAGCATTGAGTCAGAGCTCGGGAAAGTTGAGTGAAGAGGCTGTCAGGAAATGAGGCGCCCTGCAAACAGACCTCAGGCCCCGCGGCCTTCGGACACCAGCTCTGTCAGACTTGTCTTTCTTATAGATAAAAGTTACTGAATTATAGTAGAAAACTGGCACATTCAGTAACTCACAACCCAGGCCTTCAGTCACTGCCTGAGTTGGAGACATCCTGAATTTGGGGTTTCTCCCTATTTCCAGGCTCAGGGCTGGGGCCCTATGTAAGGTTTGGTACACTGTAAGTGCTCAATAACTGCTTCTTAGAAAATCAGACAAAGAGGAATGGAGGTGGACAGATACTCCCCAGCCCTAGTCCAGTGGCACCTGCCTTGAACCCCTTCCTCAGGCTACTCCCCAACCCACCTCCCACCCCTGTGGCTTCACCATGGCTTCACTAAAGCCATTTCACACTGAAGTACACATGTCTGAACACAGGAGACCTTGGTCTCTCCTCTGGAAGCTTGCAGAGTGACAGGGACGAAGATGTTCTCTGAACACTTTCTTCTTACTGAGGAGGCAGCACCTCTTCAATGAGGGGGTCAACTTGACATGGAAACACTGGGCTCCAGACCTGTCTAGATGTGAGCTGTGTGTCATGGCCAAGGCTCCAAGTTGGGTATGGAAGGCAGTAGCATGTCCCCACAAAGATGTCCAGATCCTCTTCCCAGAAACTGTGAGTGCAGGACCTGAAACAGAAACAGTCTGTGGGGATGTCCTGCCTGTGCCTTGGTTTTAGCCCACGGAGACACATTAGGATTTCTGACTTCAGGAATGAAGGGTAATAGATCCGCATTACTATTATATGTGAGACAGGGTCTTGCCAAGTTGCCCAGGATGGCAGTGAGCTTGTATCCTCCTGCCTCTGCCTCCCAAGTAGCTGGACTTGCAGGCCTTCACCAGTGTGTACAGCTAGATTTATATTATTTTAAGCCACAAAGTTTTTTTTTTTTTGTACTGGGGATTTGAACCCAGGAGCATCTAACCACTTGCCATATCCTTAGCCCTTTTTAAAATATTTTATTTAGAGACAAGATCTTTCTGAATTGCTTAGGGCTTCTCTAAGTTTCTGAGGCTGGCTTTGAACTTGCAGTTCTCCTGCCTCAGCCTTCTGAGCGGCTGGGATTACAGGTGTGTCCCATTGCGAGTGGCCAATCCTAAAGCTTTTGGCATTTGAAAACTAACTTGCTGGGCACTGAGGCAGCTTCTGGGATTTTGTGGGTTGTGAATAGGCCCTGGGTGAGGCTGTGAGCTGGAAGCCAGAGCAGGCTACCGTCAGCTGTGTCACTTTGCTTGCCAAAGCACTAATGGCACGGTGTCAGACGTCAGTGGCCGTCAGTGTGATTCCAGGTGAACCATGCCGATGACGCTGTTGAGCCTGAGCACATCCCCTGAGCCCACATGCTCTGCCAGCTTCCTTTCCCAGCTCATCGTCTCTGTGCCAAGGGATGTTTGGCTCAGGAACAATGAAAACTGCTCTGTCCTCAAAGGCCAGAAGTGTGTGGCTGGTAGTTTTCCCTAGAAACAGCCTCAGTCTTGCACATCAGGGTTGGTGGATCCATGCCCCAGCTCCCTTGGCCCTCAGGCCGGATACTTCTGGGCATGTAATTTGCACCATTTCCCAGAATTTTCTGCAAGAGTCAAGCACCCACCTATGCCCACTCCGAGAGTTGCATCACCCCCTGTGTTAATAACTTAGCATGTGCTGGCTGCCCCTTTCTTCCCCCAGTCCCTCCCTGCCTCTGACTCCCGTGCTTCCTGCATATTCAAACAACGTGGTTGCCCTTGAATGCCTCCATGCAGACTGCTGCTCCCACAGGCCAGTGTGCACGCCGCCCTGTGGTGTCCTGGTTGTGTTTCAAGGCTCTGAGAGGTGACCTGCTGCAGAAGACCCGCTACCTGGGGGAGGCGCTGGGCCCTGGGCTGTGCCTGGAAGCTTCCCTCCTTCAGTGGCATCTTGGGTCAGTGCTCAGCTTGTTTGGACCATATTGAGGCATCGGCCTCTGGAGGGCTGACCTAGTCCTGGAAAGACCTGAGCAGTGAGGCGGGCGTGTCCAGGGAGGCTTTGGTAAGGTGGGGCAAGTCCTTCTGCTTTAAGGTGGTGGCTCAGGGTGACCCCCCCCCCAGAGTCTCAGCATGGCATGTGCTGAGGAAAGGCTGCAGAGGGTGGATGCCAGAGTGAAGGTGGCCAGGGCCTGGGGAGAGGCGCAGCTGCACCCTCTGCTCCTCTAGACCTGGGGCAGCTGCTGGGGTGTGAGAGGAAGCCAGCCAGACCCTGGCACCAACAGGCAAAGGGGGAAGCAAAGCCTAAAATGCCTCACCTGTGGCTGGAGGGAAAATGGATCAGGGAGGAGTCCAAACAGATGTTTAGAGAACAGGAACGAAACAGGTGAGCACAAATGGCCCTGGGAGCATGACCTTCATGCTCCAACACAGGAGGAGCTCCAATAGGAGCGAAGAAGGCAAGCCACCCGGAGCCCAGGGGGAGGGCGTGCAGCCAGAGAGCATGCTGGCCCAGGAAAGGGGAGGCCAGGAGCGTGTGTGTTTCCTCCCTGTCGAGAAAGCTGCTTGTCACAGCAGAGGAGGTAGAGGAAACTTCCTGGTCCCCCTTTTTCCTGAGTGGTCACCCTGAGCGTTCTGCAGCACGAAGGAGTCAGGAGGAAGGAAAGGACCTTATCTGGAGCGCACTCATCTTTGCTACTTAGGAGTAGATTATTCCTTCGGCACGAGATCCTTCACACTTCCACCACGACATGGGGATTTGTCAGTCCCTTAAAAGAGCAAGCCAAGCTAGGGTGCTGGGCCTGGCATCGGACCCCAAAGTCATGTTTGGCTGCATGGGACTCTAAAGGCTGTGTTCTTACGCTCCCTTGTGCTTCTGCTGGTCAGTGTTACAGGGACAGAGTACAGAAACAGTTGGGCACTTCTGTCTAATGACACGGCAAGGCTCTGGAGCAGCCCTTGTCATACACCCTACCTGACTCTTTCCAAGGGTCCCAGGCTGCTTACCCACTGCCTCCTCCCCTCTACTATCCTCTGCTAGTTATTTCCTTTGAAATAAGGAAATCTTCTAAGGTAGAAGGGGATGCAGATGTGTATGGAATGTCACAGAGATAGCGTCTGTTCCTCCCAGAGCCCTGCCATGAACCACTTTAAGTATTTTTTCTCCCTGAATTCTCAAAAAATTGGCAAGAAGTCACTTGCCCCAAGCATCAGCTTTATCTTCTCTGCATGCAGGGGAAACAAGGCCAGAGTAATTGAAGCCCTAGAAGATGTGCGTGGGGCGGGGTTATTATTAAGATAGCAGAGTCCCAGGCCCTTCTACAGCAAGAATCAGTGAACTTCAAGGAGGTCCTTGAAGCACAGCTTACAAAACCCAGTGGACTTGCTTCCCCCTGCCCTCAGCTGTGCTCCTCCATGAGCACCTCAATGCATGATTTCTGCCCTCCTCTCCAGATAAGCACACCCCAAGTTCCACTAAGAGACCATGATGGCAGGCTAGGGTGTAGCCTAGAGGTAGAAGGCTAGCCTAGCACGTGTGAGACCCTGGATTCAACCCTCATTATTGCAAAAAGCAAATAAAAAAACCACAAAAAATCATATTGTGGGGTGGGGATATAGTTCAGTGGTAGAGTACTTGCCTAGCATGCTCAAGGTTCTGGGTTTGATCCCCCAAACAAAAAACAAAATAAAAAAAATGATGGCAAAATATTTGTCTTTTGAGTTTACATGTTGAGTTTACATGTCATAGATCCAGCTACCCAAAAGCGCTTTCTTTTTGTTCCAATTAAAAATACTTAAGGGAAAAAAAGAAAGAAAAAAAAAACCTAATGCTACAATGAATTTTAAAAAAATATCCAAGAAAGGGTCCAACCAGCTGCAACTGGAGGGAAGAGGATGGCAACACAAATATGACAGCTGTGAACCCTTGTGGGTGGGAGTGGCAGGAAGGAGAGACTTGTAGCAATTGCAGAGAGCAGAGTGGGAGCCAGGCGGAAATGGCAATAGGCCTCCGTTACCCCCCACTGAATGGGCATGAAAACGCAGCTTCAGGCAGCTCAGATTTATGCTGCCCAGGTTGTCTGACAGGAGGAGCGCTGCACTCTGTCGTGATGCCCCGACATGCTTCCTTCGGACAGCTCAGTGTTTTTCAGTGTGGGACACATGCTGAAGACATTGTATGAGACGATTTTAGGTGCTCATGCAAAAGGGAATTTTTAATGTAATGTATTTATTAGAAAGCACCAAATGAAGTCCATAATGTAGATCCTCGAAAAAAGGAGCAAAGGCAATACAATAGAGAGCAGGGGGTCCATTTAACAGATAGGGCTGGAACAGTGCACAGCCACATGTGAAAAATGACACACAACTTAGACCCCTCACAAAAGTGAATTGAAAAGGAAATAGGTAAATGTGAAAATACAAAACTACAAAATTCCTAGAAGAGAACATAGGATATGACCCAGATGACCTTGGATTTGACCATAATTGTTTAGATACAACACCAAAGACAGTCCAAGGAAGAAAGGATTGAAAAGCTAAGCTTCATTAAAATTAAAAATTAACCCTAATGTACATTATGGATTCTGTCTGGGGGTGACAGAAGCAGCTGGTGAAGGTCTGAAGTTCCAGTTCTTCCTCACTTGGGGCTCACAGGACTTCCTGGTCCCAGGGATAACTCCAGAGATCTACAGAGCAGCTACAGACTTTTGGAGAAGTTTGTGAAATACCATAATAAAGTTGTTAGGGTCTGTAAACAAGTCAAGATGGCGCCTGGCATTTTGCCAGAGGGAGTGGTTTGTGAAGTAACACCAGAGAGCCATTAAATGTGGAGATTCCTTATTGGTTGACTGCTATATCTAGTTTATGTTAATTAAGATAAGCTGTGTGTAATTATATATACCCCTCCTGTCCTACAATAAACGGCTCCCACTCCTGCTGTATCAATGTACACAAGTTGCTCGTCACCCCCCGGTTATTTTGCTGCAGCCAGACTGTGGCAGATGATGGCACCTATGGGGAGCCCTGGGACACTCGGGAGTAAATGATGAAAAAAAGCTGCCCGTCCATAGATAGGACTGGAACAAATCTGCTCGTCCCTAGATAGGGAGAGAGGAAAAATGGCCATTTGGAGAAAATGGAGAAGATTGATACAATATGTTTGTGTCTTGTTTTGTCTTGAAATGTTGTATTGTCTTTGTGACAAAAATATGGAAGGGGTGTTAAGTAAATTACTAAGAAAAAAAGGCACCCCAGTGGAACCAAAAATACTTAGGACATGTGTTAATAGAAGCCCAGGAACTCTAGTCAGAAAGAAAAAGAAAGTTCAGAAGAAGAAGGATTATCAGGAAAAAAGTTGCAGCAAAAGGCTATTACTGAATACTTTTCGTTACCGGAGGGTGCGTGAATCAGTGCAGCAGCTGCCACGTGCGTGAGCTGGTCATGGTGCAACAAGGACTTTCCAAGTGGCAGCAACTGGCTCTTCCGCGCCCCCTACCCAAGGAGCGGGATGCCACTTCGAGAGCCCAAATCCAAACCTGACCTGGAGGCACAGTCTCGCAGGCTCTTGCTCCCTGTGCCCAGTGGCAGTTTGAGTCCTGAACACTCCCCGGACTCTCCCCGGGGCCATCTGGGGCTGCCTGGGACGCTGCAGGCGGAAGACGGCCCTGCGTCCCTGAAGTTTGATCATTTCCAAGGCCAATAACTACAATGGTTCTCCCACACCTGGAAGCTAATGAGTAATGAGCACTATGAAGGCTTATTACAAATGTAAAAAACCTTGAGAAAATGTACTAAATTGTTCAAAAGGTTGTTTTCTTAGCACCTGCTGGAATACTACAGGATTTTCTTTAACATCATTGCTGGAGTTCCTACCTTCATCCCAGTGCCAGTGAGGACGAGGGTGGAAGAATTTCCAGTGTTGCTGACAATCAGACAAAACTTTGGCTGAGAAACGGACGAGACTTTGGAGCTCTTGCTGTTTCTGCTGCTACAGCTTAGGCTAGCTGCCTGCAAAACTTACCTGGACTGTGATTTAAGCTAACTGCCTGAAGAACTTACCTGGACTGTGATTTACCTGGACTGTGAGTTAATCTTTTGAGACACTGCTTTACCTGGACTGAGACAACAAACTGTAATCTACAACAAATTGTAACTCGGTATCCTTGCTAATGGTATCATTGCTGGTATAATTTTTTCAAAGGCTTCTTGCATGGAGCCATCAATTGGCTTGGTATTGTGGCATTTTGTATCCTCCCCTTCTGCTTGAAACAGATTATTTATGGTGTTTGTGTAAAAACCACTATGGTCATTATTTAAATTAAACAAAAGGGGGGAAATGTTAGGGTCTGTAAACAAGTCAAGATGACGCCTGGCATTTTGCCAGAGGGAGTGGTTTGTGAAGCAGGCGAGCCAGTAAGTGTGGAGATTCCTTATTGGTTGACTGCTGTATCTAGTTTATGTTAATTAAGATAAGCTATGTGGAATGTATATATACCCCTCCTGTCTTATAATAAATGGCTCCCACTCCTGCTATATTAATGTACACAAGTTGCTCGTCACCCCCCCCCCCGTTATTTTGCTGCAGCTGGACTGCGGCATAAAATTATTGGCAAAAATAAGGTTATACATTTGCACCTCAGCCAGTGACTCAAACCAAACATGGAAGCATGATTTTCTGAAATTCTTGGGGTTCTTTCCTATTGGGTGACATTGGCTGGGATTCTCACTTCAACCCAATATATTTCTTCATATTTTCATTTATTAAGTGGTATATAAGTTCGAGGGTTTTTCTCCAGAAATCTTTCTGGCTCTTTCTGTAAAATGGCCCCCAGAGCTCTGCAAACTTCAAAATGTTTAAAAGGAAAATATGAACATTTTGATGATCTTAATTCTACTGATCCATGAACATGGTAGGCCTTTTCATATTTTAAGGTCTTTTCTAATTTCTTTCTTCAGGGTTTTATAATTTTCATTACAGAGGTCTTTCACTTCTTTACTTAGATCTATTCTTAAAGATATTTTTGAGGTTATTGCAAAATGGAGTAATTTTCTTAATTTTTTTCTTGGAAGTATAGCAAAGATATTGATTTTTTATATTGATTTTGTATCCTGCTACTTTGCTGAATTTATTCAGTGCAATTCCCATCAAAATGCCAATGACATCTTTCACAAAACTAGAAAAAACAGTCTGAAAATTTTTATGAAATACTAAAAGACTCAAGATGGTCAAAGCAACCCTGAGCAACAAGAGCAGGGCTAGGTGCATCACAATACCTGATCTCAAATTGTACCTCAGACTTGTAGTAAAAAAGACAGCATGATATTGTCATCAAAACAAACATGAAGGCCAATGGAACAGATGAGAAGACACAGAGACAAGTCCACATAAATATAGTCATCTGATCTTTAACAAAGTTGCTAAAAATATAGGATGGAGAAAGAGTCTTTTTTTAAATAAAAATTTTAAATTTGTTTTAATTAGTTATACATGACAATAGAATACATTTATGTACTTTGATATATCATTCATAGATTGGACATAATTTCTCATTTTTCTGAGTGTACATGTTTCAGAATCATATTGGTCATGCAGTCACATGTACACATACAGTAATCATGTCTGTTTCATTCTACTATCTCTCCTATCCCCACATCCCCTCCCCTTCCCTCCCATCACTTCCCTCTACCTAATCTAAGGTAATGCTATTCTTCCCTAGTGCCCCATGCCTTATTGTGAATTAGCATCTGCATATTAGAGAAAACATTGGCCTTTGGTTTTGTGGGATTGGCTTATTTCTCTTAGCATGATATTCTTCAACTCCAACCAAGCTGAGCAATATTCCATTGAGTGTGTATACTACATTTTCTTTATCCAATTATCTATTGAGGGACATCGAGGTTGGTTACATAGTCTATCTATTGTGAATTGAGCTGCTATAAACATTGATGTTGTTGCATCACTACAGTATGCTGATTTTAAGTCCTCTGGGTATAAACCAAGGAGTGAGATAGCTGGCTGCCGCAGTCTGGCTGGGCACAATTCAGGAGCCACTTGTCAAAAGAAACTAACTTTATTTTTAGAACTACACACGCCAAACAAAACAGCTCCTCAGGAAAAAACCCTCAGAGCCCAACTGCCACCACCGGCTTCTCACAAGCCACACACCCCAACCCAGCCTCTTCCTCCCACAATCCTCCTGCTCTTGAGGCCGATTGGCTGGGTCGCATGGGCAGAGCCAAAAAAGTCCCCCAATGAGCAGCTCTGTGGTCTGAAAGGGCAGGGAAACAGCCCAATGAGCATCACTGCAGAGGAGCCAATCAGCTAGATGTTGCTAGGTGTTGCTGGGGCCACTGTGAGCCAATCATCAGCTGGCAGTCTGAAAGTTTGCTGGAGCCCCTTCGGCTGTGGCTCTCAACAGCTGGCTCAAATCATGGTTCCATTCCCAATTTTCTGAGGAATCTCCACACTACTTTCCCTAATGTTGCACCACTTTGCAGTCCCATTAGCAATGTATGAGAGTGCCTTTTTCACCATATTCTTGCCAACACTTATTGTTGCCTGTATTCTTGATGATTGCCATTCTGACAGGAGTGAGGTGAAATCTTAGAGTAGTTTTGATTTGCATTTCTCTAATTGCTAGAGATGTTGAACACTTTTTCAGATATTTGTGGATCAATTATATTACTACTTCTGTGAAGTGTCTATTCAGGTTCTTAGCCCATTTACTGATTGGATTATTTGGCTTTTTGGTGTTTCTTGAATTCTTTATGTATCCTAGAGCCTAATGCTTTATCAGAGGTGCATGTGGTAAAGATTTTCTCCCAAACCGTAGGCTCTCTCCTTATGTTAGTAATAGTTTCTTTTGCTGAGAAGAAGCTTTTTAATTTAAATCCATCTCACTTATTGATTCTTGATTTTACTTCTTGTGCTTTAGGAGTCTAGTTAAGGAAGTCAGATCCTAGGCTGCTGTGGTGAAGATTTGGGCCTATTTTTTCTTCTATTAGGAGCAGTGTCTCTGTTCTAGTGCCTAAATCTTTGATCCACTTTCAGTTGATTTTTGTGCAGGGTGAGAGAGAGAGCTTTCATTTCATTTTGCTACATATGGATTTCTAGTTTTGCCAGCACCATTTGTTGAATAGGCTGTCTTTTCTCCAGTGAATGTTTTTAGCACCCTTGTCTAGCATGATAACCATATTTATGTGTGTTTGTCTCTGTGTCCTCTATTCTGTACCACTGGTCTACAAGTCTATTTTGATGACAATATTATGCCATTTTTATTACTATAGCTCTGTAATATAGTTTAAGGTCTGGTATTGTGATGCCACTTTTTCACTTTTCTTGCTAAGGATTGCTTTAGCTTTTCTGGATCTCTTATTTTTCCTAACAAATTTTATGATGACTTTTACTATTTCTATGAAGAATGTCATTGGGATTTTGATAGGAATTGCATTAAATCTGTATAACGCTTTTGGCTGTATGGCCATTTTGACAATATTAATTCAGCCTCTCCAGGAGCATGGAAGATCTTTCCATCTTCTGAGGTTTTCTTCAATTGATTTTTTTAGTTTTCTGCAGTTTTCATTGTAGTGGTTTTTCAAATCTCTTTTTTAGATTGATTCCCTGTGGTTCTGGGAAAAATTGATATCCATATTTAGAAGAATGAAACTAGATCCCTATCCTTCATCCTGCACAAAAATCAACTCAAAGTGGATCAAAAACTTAGGAATTAGACCAGAAACACTGAAACTGCTAGAAGAAAGGGGGAAATTCCAGCACATTGGCATGGGCACCAATTTCCTTAATAAAAATCCTAAAGTTCAAGAAGTAAAGTTAATAATCAAGAAGTGGGACAGCATCAAGTTAAAAGTTTTTGCACAGCAAAGGAAAGAATTAAGATCATGAAGAGAGAGCCTACAGAATGGAAGAAGATCTTTGCCCACTATTCTCTGACAGGGAATCAATAACTAGAATTTATAAAGAGCTAAAAAAAAACCCTTAACATCAAAAACCTGATAATCTACTCAATAAATGGGTGAAAGATTTGAAGAGACACTTCTCAAGAAAAGAAATATAAATGGCCAATAAATATATGAAAAAAACTTCAACTCCTCAGCAATCATGAAAATGCAAACCCTAATTATACTGAGAATTCATTCACTCCAGTTAGAATGACAGACATCAAGAGTTCAGATGATGATAATTTTTGATGAGGATGTAGGGGAAAAGGTTCATTCATACTTCATTAGTGGGACTGCAAATTAGAGCAATCAATTTGGAAAACAGTATAGAGATTATTTAACAGACTAGAAATGGCCAGCCAGGTGTTGTGGTGCACACCTGTAATCCCAGCAACTTGGGAGGCTGAGGCAGGAGGATCACAAGTTGCCTCAACAACTTAGTGAGACTCATCTCAAATTCGAAATAAAAAATGTTGGAGTAGAGTGCCCTTGGGTTCAATACCCAGAAAATAATTCATTTAAAAAAAAAAAAAACTAGGAATGGAACCACCACATGGCCCAGCTATACTATTCCTTGTTATTTATCTAAAAGAATCGAAATCAGCATATCATAGTAACGTATGCATTCCAATGCTTATAGCAGCAAAGCTCACAATAGCCCAGTTATGAACCAGCCTAGGTGCCCATCAATAGACGGATGGATAAAGAAAATGGTATATATACATAATAGAGTTTATTCAGCCATAAAGAAGGATGAAATTATGTTATTTTCAGGAAAATAGATGGAACCGGAAAACATCATGCTAAGTAAAACCAGACTCAGAAAGTCAGGGTTGAATGTTTTCTCTCATATGTGGAAGCTAGAGAGAAAAAGTTATGAAAAAAGGAAATTTTTGTAAAAATAGAAGGGAGAGCAGTAGCATAGAAGCAGGGGACCAAGTGGGAGGAGGAGAGGGAAAGAGAAAGAGCTGGGGAATAAAGTTGGCCAGATTCTAGTAGGTGCTAGTGTGAATCAGATGATTCTGGTGATATCACATGGTGATATCACATGATGCGCCGAGAATTCATAGAAGGAAGACAAATACCATAAGAGACGGGGGTCAGGGGGAGGGAGGAGGAGAGTGGGATAGTACTCAGGATTAAATGGAGAAATCTATTTTATATGCATTTATGAATGTGCTAAAATGAAATCTGTTATGTACAACTATAATGCATTAAATTTTTTTTAAAAAATAGACACTGGCAAATTAACAAAAAGGCAGAGGGGATGTCGAAGGGCAGGGTGTAGGGACCTTGTTAAATTTCATGAAAATCCATCTACAGAAATTCCGGAGATGGTTGATAGATTTGCCTTTCTCAAGCCATCAGATCTCCTGATTAGCCCAACGCCGATTCCAGTGATTGGTCAGTTCACAGCAGTGGGTGATGGGGGCCCTTCAACAGCTTCTTTCTTGGAAACTTGGTCGGTCGGTTCCCATTTCTTCTCAGGCCTGTGTTCCCGGCAGTCACCGTCCTAAGCTCTGTCGGACAGCGGTTCAGTCTGCTCAGGAGCTGTTCCTGCTTCTTATGGTGTTTGACATGTTGGCCCTTTTGACATCCAGCTTTAGCTTCTAAATAGATTTTCAACAACTTGATGAGTATAAATAAAAGGGGGTCGTGAACTAGACTGAGATTCACCAATCCAAGCTGCAATGACAACATGTGCCCCACATTGGTCTAACCCCAGCGGGGTCCTATTTTGGAGCGTGTATTGCTTTACTTAGAACTGGGTGACCATCAACTGTTTTTGTTTTTAATAGGAGTATCGCTTCAGTTAGGTCCATTCATTTTGTAAAAGTAGCACAAGTATGTAATGGCCTTGAGAAAAGAACATAACCAGATGGTTTGTCTTCTGTGTTGTAGCTAAGTGCACACTCCCTGGCCTTCAGACCCTTGACCCTGTGGAGGGGTGGGCCAATTTCCTGGAAAGCCTGAAGCCAGGTAGTCATGTAAAACATCTCCTCCTCTGCAGCCTGCTGCAGGCATTGCTCATCAGCTGCAGAGTTCTTCCCTGCTAGCTCCAGAGTGACCTATAAAACCTTGCTCAAGGCTTTGTTTCAGATGGTGAAGACCAAAGGAGAACTTAGGGATGGGCTAGAATCTTCCTGCTGTCTCAGCCTGGTTCTGCTGCCTTGTCTTTCACCAGCCTACTTGTATTTTGTTGATCTTCTTCCACACTGTTCCATACTCCATTTTTTTCTTTGCTTTAAAGGGTGCTTTGGTGCATAAGAATATATACATCTATGGCAGAGAATGATCCATCATCTTTCCAATCTTCACTCATGTTTCTCAATTTACCTGCAGAGCCTGACAGCTCCATTTTCCCTTCTTCCTAACTTGCTCCTGAAGAAGCAGAGACCAGTGTGGGAGCGGCCTCAGACAGCTTGCCTCCATTTGTTTTATGACACATGACATCACCCCTGCTTAGCAACAACAAACACTGTGAGTCTCAGGACCCTGCCAGGCATTTCCGTGGCCACAGCCTGCACCTGGGATTCCACAGTGCTCCAGGCTGTGTGGACCTTTGGTCTTTCCATTTACTGAGAAAGCTGATGCCGCAGAATAATGTGACCCTCTGTCCAAAGAGCCCCTTGGGGATAAACAGTTTTAGGAGACAGGAATTTATTTGCTTGGTCCTGCAGAACTGCCCACCTGCTCCGGGCGATCGTCCTTTTGAAAGTCATGAAAGTCTCCAGAGCTATAGGCAAGGTTATTTCTAAAATCCTAACGCTTTGTACATACTTCTGTTTGGATCCTTTTGCATTCTATTTTAGTTAAATGTGTGAGTGTCTTATCTCCCTGTTCCCACACAGACTGGGAGGTCTTTTAGAGCAGGGACAGATCTTTTCATCTCTGGGTCCTGAGGTCCCCAGTGCCTACCACGCCAAAGCATACAGGAAAGAGCCCAGGCATAAGCCTACAATGGTTCCAGGGTCAAATCCCAGCAGTGATGCTTGCGAATTGAGTGGTTGTATGTGAATTGGCTCTGTTTTCTACCAACTTGAACAGGTTGCATGGCTGTTAAAAACTAGATAGAATGAAACATTTTTATGATGAGGGCAGAAGCCACAGTCTGGGGCTCTGGACTCTATGATTCTTTTCTTACTACTCAGAAAAGACTGTGCACCTCTATTCTGGGAAATGCGCTTGCATTTCTTTTTTTCCTGTAATAATGGCTCCTCCCCTCCCCTCCTCCATCCTGCCTCTCAAGTGCAGCCACCTTGAACTATTTCTTCTGGAGGTGCCTCTCTGCATCTCGATATGGCCCTGCTACTGCTCTTCCTGGTCCACACATTTGGGTCATCTCTACTGACACACTGCTACAGTTAACAGGGCTTCACGTCTTTACTAACTATTCCTTTTAAATGTCCCCACATTCTTCCAACAAATTTATATCTCAACCTTTTTTAAATAGGGTTCTCAGTATTGTGACTCAAGTTGGCTCTAGAGTTATTGTGATTTTATTTCCTTTCTTATATGTTTTTTTTTTTTAAATCATGTTTCAATTTTCCTAAAGCTTCTGGTTACTATTACTTTTTTATTGCAGTATCTTCTTTAGAGTTCTGTATAGTTTTCCTTCATTTTTTTTTCTCCAGAGCTGTAGACAGTCAGATCTTCTAAGGAGCATCCATGTTAAAGTCCTCCCTCCAGGCTGACGGGTTGCCACTGTGCTCTTGCCCTCGCCTGGGTGGGACCTGGGTTTCCAGTTTTCCACAGATGCTTTCTTGGGCCACTCCAGTGTTTTCGCAGAGCAGACCCTTCTTGGGTCCCTAAAAGGCAGGCCTGTTTTTAGAGTCCCACAGGTCTGAACATGAGGCTATTTCCCAGTTGAGCTAGAAGGAGCTGGGAATGGTTTGACTCTCGTGTATGGAACATACTGCCTGGTGCTCATGGCAAGACTTCTGCCATGTCCTTTTTACTACTTCTTCCTTAGGGGACCTTTATGGGTTGAATCATGTTGCCCCAAAAGATATGATGGAGTTCTCCAGGCCGGTACCTCCAAATGGGACCTTATTTGGGAATGGAGTCATTGCAGATATAATTAGTTAAGAGCAAGTCGTACTGGACTTGGTATATTAATCTAATATAATCGACGTCTCTCTAAGAAGAGAGAAGTCTGGACACAGACACAGATGCACAGGGGAAGAAGGTCATGTGAAGGTGGTGGCAGAAGGTGACTGTCACAGCCAGGGAGTGCCTGGGGCACCAGATGCCAGAAGAGAAAAATCATATAAACAAACCCATTAAAACCATAAAAATCAAAGTCCTCAAACTCCCCAATTTTACCTACTGGTGTTTGAGGAAGCAGAGTCTTGTCAACACCCTGATTTTGGACTTAGAGCCTCCAGAAATCTGAGAGAATAAATTTCTGTTGTTTTAAGTCAGGAAGTTTGCAGTATTCTGTTACGGCAGCCCAAGGCAAGTTAACTTTTTTTTTTTCCTTTTGGTCTTCTGGAAGCTTTTGTTGTCTGAAAAATGTACTGTTGGAAGTGAAGTATCGCAAATAGGCAGTTTTAAAAGTCAAATAGTCCTCAACTGAAGTCGTTTCCTAGAACTTTTTAGAAGCAGAGCCTGGAAAAGGATTCTTATACTGAGAAAGGGACCTCAAGAAAAACCACGCAGGAAGGGAGGGAGGCTGGAGGGGCAGTGGCAGGAGCCAGCAGGTGGTGTCTGCCGCCTGGTCTCCCCCCCCCCCCCGTCTCACCCCATGCACAGCTGGACAGTGTGCTTTCCTAGGAGGCCAGCATCTTTGCACCCCACAGTCCTCGACTGGGGCCAGCCCTCAATGTGGGGAGACAGGCATAAACCCCAGTATTCCCAGGTGAAGCTGCTCTGGCCATCCAAAGGCAATCTTCTCCAGGAGGATGCAGCTGAGCCGTCAGCAATTGGGGCAGGGATGTGCTGGCCAGGGCCGAGGGTCTGGGCAGAGCACTGCAGCACCTTC
Source organism: Callospermophilus lateralis (assembly GCF_048772815.1). Taxonomy (NCBI): domain Eukaryota; kingdom Metazoa; phylum Chordata; class Mammalia; order Rodentia; family Sciuridae; genus Callospermophilus; species Callospermophilus lateralis. The sequence goes on from NC_135320.1 coordinate 84,778,025, forward strand.
AGTAGCCCACCCTTCCTTTGCCTGGATATATTGACTCTTACTTCATCCACACATAGTCTTTCCCAAATTTGGAAGCTCAGGCCATCTGGGGACATTTGAGAAGGAGGATCCATGGGATAAACAACTGTTTCCCCACAGGAACTGGACCCAGACTAGATCTCGTACTCACTACATCTCTTCCCCCCCTTCCAGAATCTCTTTCAGGGGCTCTTCTGCGGGGCTAAGTAACTTTGTGGGTGTGTTGACTCAGACCCTCATTGTCAAAGGCCCGAACCCCTGGTCAACAGAACTTATCAGGCCATTATATTGCTCATTCACAGTTAAAGCTGGACCTAGGTCAGGTGAGTGGATCCTGCAAGTGCCTTCACATTCACCCCTGCCCCACCCTGCAGCCACTGGACTACCTTCTCCTCTTGATGGTCAGGGCTGGTGACCTGCTAGTATGTCAAAGCCACACTCTCCAGTGATCCGCTCCTATAAAGTGTCCAAACTGACGAGGTGACAGCGTAACTTTAGAGGGCACTAGTCTGTCCTCAGCTAGGTGCAGCCCCTCCTTCCCTTTAGGATTAGTATCTTGAGTCCCACAGAGCCCAAGGCGGCAGGGACAGGAAGTTCACATTCCCCAAGTGCGTCATTGAGAGCGGTGCTGGGTGGGACCATTCTACTGTCTCCACTTGGCTTCCAGACTCACATAGTTTAACTAGTAGGGGAACATGGCATTTAATGGCTACTGGTTTAAGTATGTCACCTCATCCTTCTCGAGGGTCCTCTCCAACTGAGATCCTTAGCTTGTTCTTTCAGCAGGCCATTCTTGGGCCATTCGGGCCTGCAGCTTCTGGACGGTGTGATACATGGTGCCTATGTCTGGTGGGTTCTGTGTCATGTGGGTCCTGTATCATGGGACTGCCCTCCTTCCCTGCTACGTGGTGTGCCCATCGCTCGGAAGCAGTGGTATGCAGAGGCCCCAGGTCAGCATGTTCTGGAGCTGAGACCCTGAGGCAGGAAAAGCAATCTCCCATGGTCCAAACTGCCTTTGGCCAAAATTAGACCAAGTCTGGTCTTCTCCTAGAGCCTCCTGGTGGCTCTGCCTGGGCTCCTCTGTTGTGATGCCCACCGTGCACCAGCTGGCACCTTGGGCTCTCAGCACACCCTGCAGCAGGTCCTCTGCTGTGGGCTTTGCCTCCCTGTTTTTGTAGGAATCCTCCCGCCTCTCCAGGAGCTTCCTGAGAAAGGGTGAAGTGAGGGGAAACTGTCTATTAGAGACTCGGTGTGTTAAAAGAAATGTTTGCTTTATGCTTACAGTTGATTTACGATCCGGGTGGCTGCAGACACCTAAGGCGTACCTTATTTCCCCTTAGAGTGTTGAAATGATTGTTCTGTTTTCTTAGCTTCCTGTTGAGAAGACCAGCACCTTCCATATCCCCACGCCTTTTCATATCGCTTTTCCTTACAGAAGTGCTTAGCATCCTTCTTCCTTCTGAAACCTCACGGTGGGGAGCTTCAGTCTGGGGCTCTGGACTCTGTGATTCTTTTCTGACTACTCAGAGAAGACTGTGCACCTCTATTCTGGGAAATGTGCTTGCATTTTTTTTTCCTGTAATAATATCCTCCCCTCTATTTTCTCTGATTTCTCAGGAAACTCTGATTAGTAGGATGTTCACCCTCTTGGCTTGATCTTCTAATTTCCTTGTCTTTCCTCTGCTATTGTTCATTGCTTATCGTTTTATTCTGCTTTCAGGGAAAATTTTTTGACTTTATCGTTAAGCACTCATTTTGAATTTCTTTTAAGTTTGAGTCATCATATTTTTTTAATTTCCAAGAACACTCCCTTGTTCTCTGCGTGCACTTTTTACGAATGCATTTTTCTTGTTTTATGGGTTAGAGCACCTCCTTTTATTTCTCTGAGGATATTAATTACAGTTTCTTTGAAGTTTTTCATGCCTCTTGCATTAGTTCTGTTGCCTCTGTATTCTTTGTTCTTTGTTCAGGTCTCTCTTAACAAGTAGAACAATTTCTCCAATTTCAATAATTCCCTGTGGTCTCTTCATACTAACGAGTCAGATGCATCAAGCCAGATGTAAGCTTTTGAGTGTACTGGGCGGGTGGGTGGGCTTGTCTCTCAGCCATGGGGGGACAGTGACACTTTAATTAGGGACTTGTGGGTCTTTTCCTGGTGTAGTTGTAGTGTTTTCTAGAAAGACCCTCAAATCCTGAGGCTGTGGACCCCTCCCCACTTACATGTACTCACCTTTACTTTTACCCTGTTTTGGCAAGGTATGGACTTAATACTCAACTTGGCCCTGCAGAAGAATACACCTGTGTTGCTCTGGGTCAAGATGAGAGTCTGGTCATCTAAGCTGTGATCGTTCCAACTTCTCATCCACTCTTCTGGGCTCAGCTTCTCCTTGCTACTGTGCCCTCTGTGGTACTCAGTATGCTCAGACTATTCTTGGTTCCTGGAAGGGCACATGGGGGCTGAGTCCTCTCCTTACAGGCACTTGGGGTTGGGGCAATCTCTCATTTAAGTCATTTAGGCAATCTCTCATTAATCTGTCTTCCATTTTCCCATGGAGTGTTAAGATGTCTCTTGGTTTTATTGAAGATAAAATGCATAGCCTTTTTTTCCTCCGAGTTCTTTTTTGCTATTGGAGGGTGTTTTTGGAAGAGGAAGGTGGCAGAAATGTGTTTACTCTGTCATCTTAAAGTCTTCTCTAGAAGCTTTTAGGAAGTTTCCCTTTAGAAACTTTTCTTTATTATGGTGTCTCAAAATGTGAACACTGGCTCACAAGATGTTAGGTCAGGTCTCTATGCTTTTTTCTTTTTTCTTTTCCAGCTCTTCATGTTTTCAGCTTTGTGCTTGAGGAATACTAAGTTCCCAACGCAGGTCCTTTGGGAAGTACTCCAGTACCTGCAGTGAAGAAGCCCATTCCAGCTGCTGTGCCTGCCGCGGGGGCGTGGGGTTGGGAAGGCGGGTCTCACACCTGGCCAACCGCGCTCTGCTCACTACGGGTGTAGACAGGGAAGAAAGACAACTATTTTGGGACCAGTTTAACAGCCCATTCTCCTGGTCCAGACCCCTGTATCTGGGTTTCTCTTGATTCCATCCAACAATTACAAGTCCTGGACTTTTCTGGTGCAAGACAAAACACTTTACTCTGCTAACACAGCACAGAGGCTCCACTACCAGGTGACATCATTTACTCTTCTTTGCTCCGCTTTCTAGAACTTTGGTGAAGTCCTTCAGCAGCCAGTGGATTTTCTGTGGGTACTAGCTCCATTGTGAGTCTAAATACTTTTTATCCCTTCCCAATTACAGGAGTTGAAAGCACAGGTTCTGAAGATGCAGTGCCCAGGAAGTACCACTACTGACTAGCTTAGATCTTTGGGCAAGATGCTTAGTATCTCTTTGCCTCAGTTTTTCGTCTGTAGAATAGAATAGTAAGAATAGTAGTAAGACTTCCCTTGTACTGGAATTACTGCATGCATCAAGCCAGATGTAGGGATTTTGAGAACATTAACCGAGGTCATTCAGGCAACAAAATGGAAATAGACATTAGCTGACCCATAGTAACCTTTCAGAGATGTCATTCGTTGTTATTATTAGGATGGAGAGAAGAGAAAGGTTTGTTTCTGCTCTCTGTGGTTAAGGGGGAGCTGCGTGCTTTCCTGGGATCTATGTATTTCATGCAGTTGCTTGAAGAATAAATGTGATAATGCCTGGAGAATGAGCAGCTCATGGCAGGCCCAGGTTGTTAGTGGTGGACACTGACTAGGTGGTTGCTGAACAACTGTAGAAGAATTTTATACACAAAAAGATCCCAAGCCTGGATGTTAGATGACTGCACTTAGCTCTGATTGCCTTTCTCTCTTTCTGTGACCCAGACAAGTCAAGGAACCTCTCTGCCTCAGTTTCGTCACCTGGGAATAGGGACAACAATGACAGATTGAATGCTACAGTGTTGGTGCCAGGGATGAGATTTATGTAGACTGTAAAGTGCTTCATAGGTAACAAGTCTGTGTTATCTATGTGCCTGCCCACAGTCTGCTAGGTAGGTAGCCCAAAAGATGAAAGAGAAGGGGGACATTCACCTGATGTCACCCAGAGATGCCAGGAAATTCCACTCGTTCCAAGACATGTTGCACACTCCAGATGGGGTCACCCAGAACCTCATGCCCAAGAGCACGAGCCAGAGCCAGGGTCTCCAGACTGGCTGTTGGGACCTTGGCTCTGCCAGGGCACTGTGAGCCTAGTCTGCAGGGACTGGAGGGGCGGGCAGGAAGTGCTGTTGGTTGGGAGTACGCCCATCACTCCTTCCAGAGGGGGAGCTGGCACTTCCCTCCCAGCAGCTTCTTCACTGAAATACTCTGAGTGGAACTTTGGTGAAAAGGAAAAGACGGCAGGTGACCTGTCTTTTCTGAGCTTTGCATAGGGACCCAGAAGGACCAAAGTCATGCCTCTGAACCAAGAGAATTTCTGCATTTGGGGGGGTTCTCAAAAATGAGTGTGACTTTGCAATTTTTTTTCAATCAGCACTTACAACGTTCAGAAATGACCAGAGAAAGTTTAAGAGAATGAGCAGGAACCCTCTCTCATCCTTCAAGTAGCTCCCACCTAACTCCCTTGAACAGCTGCTCCCTCCGGGTCCTCCCTGGCCCGCACCAGCCGGACCCCTGCTCCCTGACAAACCCATGCATGACTTCCTCCTCCAGCCTGCTCACAGGAAAGCCAAACACTGTTTCTTGGGCAGAAGTCCACTGACAGCTCTGCAGCTGTGTCCACCCTCCTGGATGAAAACAGATCTGCCTCTCAGTGTTCCTGACCATACATCACTGGCCTAAAACTACTCCCAAGTTGGTCTTCACTTCCTGACCAGCCTGGGTCCCAGGAGAAAACAGACTCTTCTGAGAATTCAGACGGACTCTTCCATCTGGAGGACGGCATCATCTATAAACAGCAGCACCTTCCAGGTTGGTGCTTACTTATTCCAGGGGAAATTCAAAGCTGCTGGAGAATTCCGGGAGCCTAAAGGCTGGTCTGGGGTTCCAGGGCTTGAAGAAAGTGGCTCTGAACCTCGCTGATTCCCTTCTCAGTGGCAGTCCACTGAGCTGGGCCCTGGGGAAACACATTTCCATCAGAGGAGCTAGGTGTCAAGGAGCCACGGGAGAGCAGCACAGTCCAACAGAAAGACGGGGCAAGGAATGGATGGAGTTTTTAATTTTCTGGCAGGCACATTAAAAAGATTAAAAGAAATAGAAAAATAAATTTTAATCACATATATTATTAACTCACTAAATGCAAAATATTACTACTTCAACATGTAGTAAGTATAAAAATATGATGAATTTTACATTGCTTTTTTATGTTACATCTTTGAAATCTGGTATCTATTTTATGTATTTCTCACATCTCTATTTAGGTTCTAACTTTTCATTGGAATTTCTTGATTTTTTTAACTTAAATGTCATGCAATTGATGGTGGAAAAAGATTCACAACAACCTAGGTTGCTTTGAATGTTATTTAAAATTTTCCAATAACTGAGTTGAGTATTGGTATTACGGTTTATATTTAAAATAATTAAAATTTAAAATGTAGCTCCTCAGCTATATCAGCCTCATTTAAGTGCTCAGTAGCCACATGTGACCAGTGGTTACTATACTGTACAATGAGAGTCTGAAGTTAAGAGTTCAGGGTGGCCCTATGCCTGGGTAGGTCTCTGGTACACCACTTGCTGACTGAATGACCTTTGGATACGTCTCTTAACTTCTCTGTGTATCAACCATATCATCTTCAATAGAGGGACTCTAATAATGCCTATTTCTGAGGTTCCTGTGTCCATTAAACACATTCACAATATACCAGTGTTTGGTATGTAGCAAGTATTGAAAACGTTAGCTATAATAACTAGGTTGAGTATGGAAGATGGTTGCAAACACAATTTTAGTACATGATATGTGACATGGGACTATCTAACTCATGAAGAGGAGGCGGCTTCTCAGAGGAAGTGGCTGGATCTTGAGTGATTGCCAGAGTTTGCCAAACAGAGGATGAACAGCTGGAGTAGGGCAGCATCAAGGAAAGGGCACGAGGACAGGAGAGCGGGGTGCTCGGGCAGAGGAGAGGTGCTTGCTGTGACTAGGGGAGGGCCAGGAGTTCAGGGTGGGATGAGCCCAGGTGGGCTCCACTGTCACCCACCCACAGGGCTCGCAGTGTTGCTTGGTCTTTGAAGCTGGGCAGCATCCTTGTGTCCTCCGTGGGTCTGCCAGAGCTGTCTATTGGTCCCTTTACGGTCCACAGCATCAGAATCTCCAGGTGGGACAGCAGTTGGCTGATTGGACCACTCACTTGAACAAGCTTCTGGCTGATTTGGACCACTCACTTGTTTGAGAATCTTTCCCAGGACAAGGGAGGTCAAGAGGGCTGGGAGCTGGGCAGTGCCCTTATTGGAGAGGTGCTGTAGAAAGGATGTGGGGGTGGCGGGGCCACTGGAGTGTTGGGAGTAGATAAATTTACTGCTGCGTAAATTGATTATGTATCCCCACTAGCCTGTCAACTGCATGAGGGGTGTGTATGTACCTACCTCATTGAACGTTTTTATCCAGTCTCAGGGTTAGGTGTAATAATAATAATAATAATAATAACAATAATAATAATAATACCTGCTCAATATATAGAGCAGGTAGCATTTAAACCCTGAAACACTCTCTGAGTGTGAGGGGCTGTGGCTGGCCCAGGTCTACAGAGACCCCCATGGCTGTGGGTCAGGTAATGGGGGCAGCTGCCTGCTGTGTGGCTGGGCTGGATAGGCAGCCTCTGCATGGCAGGAAGGACCAGATCAACCTGAAGCTACTGAGATGGGCAAGAGTGATGGGCCCAGCCTTCCACTAGGGGAATGGACTTATTTCCTCCCTGGAGCCTGTGGCGCAGGCAGCCTAGTGGGAAGTTGCAGTCCCAGCAATGGGATTAAGTCCCAGCTCTGCCATTTCTAAGCCATGTGGCTGGGCTGAGTTACCTCACCTCTCTGAGCTCCACTTCCTTTCTCTGTAGAAAGGGGCCGGTGCTGGTTTCAAAAGGTGACTGTCGGGGGAGCTTTTACGGGAGCTAAACGAACAGTGCTGGAGTTGCTTGGGGTGCTGGACGCAGCCTGGGCAGCTGCTCGGGTCCTTTCAGCCTCTCCTCTTTTCCCAGCCAGTGCTCTGTAGGAGCTCTCTCTAGTTTTGGCCCCAGAGCTACAGGCCGACAGCACCTGGCCTTGGGTGTGGGCTCCTGCCTGTTGCTTTCTGTCCTGAGCATCTCTGGGATGTCCACAGTGTCCTGCTCACACTCATTCACGAGCCGCCCACCAGTGCAGGGGAGGTGCTATCTCACGAGGCCATCCACCACGAAGGAGGTAGAGACCCATGGAGAGTAGGTGCCACCGCCTCCAGTTGTGGCCAGTTTGATACTGTGACCTTTATCAGCTCTCCCTCCCCTGAGGGAAAATGAACTTCATCCCCTGCCCTGGCTTTCAAGGGCTGCTAAAAAGAAGTCCCACAAATACCACCACTTAAAACAACAGAGATGATTCCCCTCAGCCCCAGGCGAAGTCTCCATCACTGTGTGCTGGCGGGCGGCTCCCTGCAGGCTCCAGAAGAGTGCTTTTTCTCTCTCAGACTCTGGTGGCTCCTGTGTCCCCTGACTTGTGGAACAGTCTCTGCTCTGTCCTGCTGGGTATTTGCATATCTCTGTCTGGGGCCACAGGCTCCTCTCCTTTCTCTTACATGGAAACCAGCCGTTGGATTTAGGGCCACCCTAAGTCCTGTATGGTCTGGCCAAAGGTCCTTAACTAATTGTATCAGTCAAGAGCCTATTTGTAAATAAGCCCATGTTTATGGGCTCTGGGGCCAGAGACACATCTTTTAGAAGGTTACAATTTGGCCTGCTACCCCGATCCCTTCTGCTCCCAGTAGCTCCCCCCCACATACATGGCCTCTGCTTGGGGGAGCCAGGATATGACCTTTAGGCTGGAAGATGCCTAGCTGTTCTCAAATGGGAAAGGAGTGCACATCAAACACACTTGTTTTGGTGTGGTCTTAAGGACAAATGGGCGACACTCATAGTAATACAGTTTTCATTCATTCATTCATTCATTCATTCATTCAATAGGCGATTGCTGAGCTGTCAACGTATAACACTTGCCATTCTAAGTTCCAGGGATATATTGGCAGATAAGAAAGGACCTTGCTACCTTACAGCTTGTACTTAGCACTTCCAAGAGTAGGGTAAGGGCTGACAGGAAATGGGTAGACCTCCACAGGAGGCAGGGGATCCCCTCTCTGTGTTACCGGGAGGTAATTTGGCATAAGCAGCTGTCTGTTTGATTAGATTTTTTCCTTACATCTTTGTTTCTATTTCCTAGTTTTAGATGACTCTAGGAGTTGGGCAGGTGAGTGAGTGTCTGGGAAGGAATCCCCCGAGTGCATTCTTTGTTTAAATGTATCCCTCATTTCTTTGCTAACTTTCCAGAAACACCAGAATTATTGCATTTCACTCTGAGGACTAGGAGGCTCTGGGTGCTCAGCAGGACTTCCTAGAAGGCAGATGCTTGCTTCCAGTGCTATTGTTGGGCCAAGGAACAGAGGTCTTGGAACTAGCTGCCCCTGAGTTAGTGTGGTGATAGAGGACCCTCTCTCCCTGGTTCTCTCCCTAACATGTCAAGCCCAGGAAATGCCCCTTGGGAGGTTCAGTGATGACTTTGAGTCTGTCTTGGAGCTGGACTGGAAAGACAGAAGGGGAGGCTGGCTCCTCTCCCTCCCTCCCTTTGGCAGAGGGCCAGAGGTCATTCAGAGTGCCAGTTCCTGCTCTTTCCTCTGGGCACCTTCCAGGGCCAGGGATGCTGCCTGAGGCAGCCCTCTTACAGCACCCAAACCCAGGAGATTCCCTGTCTTGGGCCTTCTATAGTGGCCCCGTTTGCTCATGACAAAGCCACCAGCCTGCTCCCAGGCCAGGCCCCTTATGTCTCTCTGAGCCACCTGTCAGCATAGGCACAAGCCCTGGGAATGACAGGCCTTGGGCCAAGATGATGACCTTGAAACCTGACAGGCCTTTCCTCAGGGACAATAGAGCTGGACCTTCACCTCTGGACTGAAGGTGCTGGACTAAGTACTTCCAGGATTGTTGGTGGGCACAGGACAGTTTAAGGACACATCAGTGCACCAGATCCAAGAGCCGGAGGAAACCTCAGAGGAATATTCATTTCACACATGGGGAAACCGAGTCCTAGACCAAAAAGTGACTTCACTAGGGCTGTGAGCACTGGGCACCCGGGTCTCCCGGTTCTCAGGCCAGGGTCCTTCTGTGTCTCTGGATTCCCTGAGATTCTCTCTTGGAATCCCCATGGCTGTTGGGCATGTCTGAAGAGAAGGACCAGGCACATCTGTGCATCCCCAGATCCAGAGTGCAGGAGGAGCCTGCTTCTTTCTACCTCAGTTCCTCCCTCTGCCCCATCAGCCGGGAGGGGGACTCTGGGGACTGTGTGCTCTCACCTTATTTCCAGGTGACTCCATGTGAAAGGGAAGCCCAGGAAAGACAGGGGAGCTTCTAATCCAATTTCTTTCTATACCTTCTCGTCAACAGGCCAATTAGAGTCGGTGCAGTGATAGACTGCTCTTAGAACTTCTTCCCTAAGTTAAAGAGGAGAGGAAGGAAGAAAAGAAGCAGGAAGGGGCAAAGAAGGAAGAGGGCATTATTTAAGGAGCACACTGGTGAAGTACTCCCCAGGCCTCCCTTTAAAGTTTGGCCAAAGGACCTTTAAGGACCCACAGGGGGAGCAAGACCCCTGAGGGGTGGACCACCTACTTAGTGAATGTCTGCCATCAGTAGGGCTTGGGCCTGCTGGGAACCTACAGGGTGGGTGAGAGAGCAAGGCCCGGACCTGTAGTCCAGGGGGAGTCCGCAGCAGGTGGAGGTGGTGGGGGAAGGAGGCCCTGAGAATGACTCACTGGTTACACACCAGAGGACCGTGTGCCCTTCTGCCGGCCCAGGCGTTTAATATAGAACCACTGGAACACGTCTGACCTCTCAGTCCTCTGGAAGCCTCCGGATTCTGTGGGAGGCCTCGGTACTCTTGGGCTCAGATATCTCCAACACTCCCACTGTCCCTCCCTCTTTTGTTCTTTCTCCCTCATTCTTATTTGCATCCGCCCGAGGCGGGTGTCTTGCTGAGGCCCTTCACTGCCCCCACACTGTTGCCAGGAGTTTGCGTATTTATCCATTCTGACAGGGACTGCCCAGCGGGGCTGAGGAACAGAGGTCTTGGAACTGGCTGCCACCTGAGTTAGAATCCTGACCCCCTCATTTACATCGGGCAAGTTATTCAGCAATAATCAAGACACAGACAAGACCTGCCCTAATCCCTTTCTTAAAAGTCTGAGGGACTTAGGGGGTGTCATCTCACCTAGCAGCAATGCCAGCTCACAGGGCAGGAAGGCCAGCTGGCAGGAGGTGGAGGCAGATGAGGGAAGGAGGAAGAGGATGGTCAAACCGTCTGGGGGAGCTGATTCTCAGGGGTGGGTGAAGCGTGGCCAAGAAACTCTCAGCAGATGTCCCAAAATGGCAAGTCCCTTCTTGTACCGCCCCCAAGACATGGCACAGTGCTGAGAGGACCGCATATGGAATCCCAGTCATTCAGAGAAGAGAAAGGGCAGGGAGCTGCGAAGACAGCTGGGCTGCCTCAGAACTGCCACACCGAGCCCACTCGCACATGTGCGCCTGGAGCGCTACCCTGGAGCCTGAGCCTGCCTTCAGACGGGAGGCCCCCCCCGCCCCCCAGCCCCACTGGAGTCCCTTTCAAGGACAACTGCACATCGCAAAATTGAAGTGAGAGCTGTTATCTGTCAAGAGCTTCAGGGACTTCATATGTCTCGATTGCATTTATTTTTGTCTTTGCAATAAACCCGAGGCAGAATTTATTATTTGCATTTTACCAATAAGGACATGAGGGTCAGAGAAATGCCAGGTCCCTTGGTTGGCCAGGTTTGAATCCAGGTCTGTTTTACTCCAAAGTGTGTGCTTTGTCTTTCAATCCTCACATTCATTCATTCATTTACTCCCAGAATCGAGGAAGACAAATTTCCTGCTTACACGGAGGAGCTTTCTTTATGATAGGAGGAGTCTACAGACATTGAACAGGAAACAAACATAGTATTTCATTTTATGTGATCAATTTTATGAAACCAAAAGTAACTGGGGGATGGTGTGGGATAGTTTAGATTGGGTTATTTGAGAAAGTTTCTCTAAGGATTTGGCATTTGAGCTAACACGCAAATGAGAAGTAGAAGGTAGGAAGATCATATTCCACCCTATCCCATCTATCCTACTTCACCCCACCCCACCCATCCCACCATCCCATTCTACCCTATCCATCTCATCCTACCCTATCCCACCCACCCCATCACACTCATCCTACTCTATCCCACCCCACCCCATCTCACCCACCCCATCCCATCCCACCCATCCCATTCTACCATATCCATCCCATCCTACCCTATCCCACCCCACCCCACCCATCCTACTCTATCCCACCCCACCCATCCCACCATCCCATTCTACCCTATCCATCTCATCCTACCCTATCCCACCCACCCCATCACACCCATCCTACTCTATCCCACCCCACCCCATCTCACCCACCCCATCCCATCCCACCCATCCCATTCTACCATATCCATCCCATCCTACTATCCCACCCCACCCCACCCATCCTACTCTATCCCACCCCACCCCACCTCATCCATCTCATCCCATCCCATCCCACTCTATCCATCCCATCCTACCCTATCCCTCCCCACCCCACCCCTTCCCATCACATTCATCCTACCCCACCCCAACATATCCTACCCATCACACCCCACTTCCTCCTACCCCAACCCATTCCATTTCATTTCCCAGATCCCATTCTATCTCTTCCCATATTGGACCGCCCGAAATTCACAATCCAAATAATCAAATGCTGTCTTCACAATCTGATCATCTAGTTCTCACACAATCATGGAAATCTAGATGTCAGAAGTGGGAGGAGACATAGCTGGCATTTCATTCTATAAACTATCAGATTTTTCTGTAACACTTTGCAATGTATAATTGTCGTACAATGTTCAAAAAGATTTTGTGATTAAAAAAAAAACACATAATTTTTTCTCCATTTTCCTTTCAGCAAAGAACCAGAAACAGAGAGGTTCTCCTCCAGCCACTGCTCTTTGGGGGCAACGCTCTGCTCTTATAATTACTTGTCCATTGGGTGCGTTATCTACCTCCTGAGGGTGCACTGTGCTTAGAGTTGTGTTTCTATACTTTCCTTCACCAAAATTAACTGATTTGTGCTCTTTCTTTAAGGTGTGAACTGACACCTTAAATTATCCTATTTATTTATTTACTTATTCATTTATTTCATTCCAAGCCCTTTCCTCCTCCCCTCAAAAGCATCTTAGGTGGTTTAAAATGAAACCTTCTCTCACAATAATGATACCACAAGAAACTATAGAAAAGGCACTCTTGGGCAAAGTAAAAGCAAAAGACTATGGGCTCATCCAGAGGAATCCTCTCTCTGCCTCCTCTTCTACTCTGTGGACCACAAATCCATGATCAGCCTTATGTGAGGCTAGTCTCCACTTTTGTTCAGCGGATCCTCCCTTATAAATTCAAGGAATTATTTCACACATTCTCCTCTCCTAAGTCATCAGTCTCCCTCCTTTAATTGGATCATTTCCAACACAGTGTAAATAAACTGTAATTTTGGTTATGTTAAAAAAAATTAAAAATCCTCTTAAACTAATGCTCTCCTTCAGCCACTGATACTTTTCCTGCTTTTGAAAAAACTCTGGCAGTGCATACACATTTAGGATTTAACCATTTATCATTACATATTGTCCATCTTTATCACCTTGTTTCTCGTTTTGAAGTCATCTGCTATTTGTTAGATATTTTTCTGGTATTTGAAGTTCACAAAATCACTCTAGTCTTTTTGGTTTTTGTATGGTATATATTTTTTCATCCTTTTTCTTTTAACATTTTCATTTTTAAAGTGAGTTTCTTAAGGAGAGTATCATGTTGGGTTTTGCTGTTAAAATCAGTCTAACAATATCTGTCTTTTAATTTGTATGCTTAAACTATTTAGGTTTAATATAATTATTTATATGGGTAGATTTAAATCTTATAGTTGTTTTATATTAGTTCCATTTATTCCTTCTTTCTTTCTTTCTACTTCTTCTGTCTTCTTTTGGATGACTTGGAAATTTTCCGTGCTTTCATTTTATGGCTATTATTGGCTTATTTAAACCCATTTAAAAATGTTTTAGTCATTGCTCAGGGTTTAAAATATGTATCTTCAACTTGTAATGGTATGCTTCAAATAATATCATATTATTGTTCTTGTACTGTCAAAATCTTAACATGTTATATTTCTAATTTCTTTCTTTCCTATTTTGTGCTGTTTTGTAATTATTTTACTATGGATTGTGCCATAAACATGCAATAAATTACTACTAATTTGCTTTAGAGTCAGTCACTTTTGAAACAATTCAACCTTGAAAATAATCTTTTAAACTTACCTTCATTTTAACAACTTCTAAAGCTCTAAAGCTCTTAATTTCTTTGTGTATATCCAAATTTATGTTTGCTACCATCTTCCTTCTATCTGATTAATTCCCTTTAAACTTTATTGCAGCATACATCTTTAGTAATGAATTCTTTTAGTTTTTATTCTTATGAAGAACTCTTTTATTTCACTTTCATTTTGTTATTGGGTTCTGAGTTAAAAGGTTTTGTGCCTCACCTTTAGTACTTTATTGTCTTCTGGATTGCAGAGATTCTGGTGAGAGTTTTGCTATAATTCACATCTGTTCCCGTTTGTAAATTTCATATTTTTTTTTAATCTTTGGTTTTCAGCAGCTGGTATTGGTAGTATGGTTTAAAAATACTTGTATTGGAGGAGTTTTCTGAAATTGTTAGATCTATGGTTTGATGTCTTTCATTATTTTGGGAAAATTCTTCATGATTACCTCTCTAAATATTTTAAATATTCTATGTTTTCGATCTTTTATTTAGGAATTTTATTAAAGACAGTGTAGACTATTTGGTATTGTCACAAGGCTTTTAGACAAACTGTTGGGATTTATATGTTGCTTTTATTGTGATTTGATGTGTTGCTTTTTTTTTTCTTTGTGTTTCTGTTTAGGTGATTTTTATTGAAATCAAGTTCACTGCTTTTTTGCCCCTTAGCTATGTTGATGTACTGATGTGTCTATCAGAGCAATTCTCCACGTGTGTTACTGTTTTCTTCTTACCTCTAACATTTCAGTTAGACTTTTTTGGTATATTTTCATTCTCTATACTGCACTTCTCCATTCTATCATGGATATCATTCCAGTTTTCTACTAGAGCCTTTGACATATTAATTAATTTTAAATTTCTGTTTGACAGTTATGACATCTGATACCTCTGAGCTACCTGAGTCAAGTTTTGGTCATTGATTCCTGTCCTTACAGAGGGCTTTGCTTGTGTTCTTTGTATGTGTCTCTTTCTGACTGACTATGCATGTCTGTTTAGCAGAGCGGAGGCAGAGGTGCATGTATCCATGCCCACAGGCAGGTGTGCCTCTTCTGCTCAGCTGTGGTGTGGGTCTGGGTGCCTCTAGTCAGGTGTGGCTGCGCAGGTGTCTGCAGTGCCCCGGTGCTTCACGGTCCTGTAGTCCTTCCTTATGCTTGGGATGGCCACAGAGCTGCTGGAGGGTGGGTTTTCCTCAGTGTTCTTGTTGGGTTCTCAGAAGTCTGTGCCACAGAGGGGTCTCCTTCTGTACTCTTGACTTTCCATAGGGCTGGAATGCAGCTGGCTGGTGCTCAGAGCTCACTAGCCTGCTGGGGGTTGGTGGTGGGTTGTCTCCTGTTTAGGTCCAGACTCAACGTTAGGCCCTGTGCCCTGGATTTCAGGATTCTGGCTTCCGTGTTGGTTCTGATCTTCTTCTCCATGGCAGACAGATTCTGTCTTAGTGGTTTCCTTGTGTAAGAAAGTTTTCCGCTCCCTGCTCTGTGGTTAGTGACCTCTGATGGCATTTATAGGGGACCTTGGCCCAGGACTGTTCTGCCCCTTCCTCACGGGGAATGGGCTAATCTTACTGTTCTCTTGGCAGCAAGCAGTCTTCACCAGGGCGCTAGGGCCACAGGGCCTTGCTGTCCACCCTTCCCCTAGCCCCGTAGGCTTTCCTCAGCAGGGAGCAGGGGCTGGGTGGTGTTTCTGCCTCTCCCATAAGGCGGCTTCCCCTTTCCTACAGGATGGCACCCTGAGTGGAGGTCCTCTTCCATCCCCTGTCTTTCTTGTGAACGTCCAGTGGAGGTGCAGGGAGAAAATCCTTATAGTGCGTGCAAACTCCTCTTTTGTTTGTGGCCCCGGCTCTCTGTGCTCCGGGGCCAGCCACAGTTGGCTGTAGTGATTTCTCACATTTTGTAGCTGCTCTTATGGTGCCCAGCACCCCCTCTGCCCTGGAGTCTGCTGCAGGTGCACCCAGGTCTGTCTTCCCTTGGATTTTAACACTGAGGACACTGTGGTTGTTCTTGGTTATCAGCTGGGTTCCAGGAAAGTCATCATTGGTGGCTGATCTATAGCTGTGGCTTTTTATTTTTTATCAGGTTTAGGTGACACCCTTTGTACCCTTTTGCACATCAGGCTGGGATTCAGCTTTTTTATGGCACAACACTTGGAAAGCTCGACTCACAGTCTCTCTCCATCCTCTCTGGGATCCACCAGAGCAGGGCTGCACCCTCCTCTGCTGCGAAGTTCTATCTATTTCAAGGCCTGCAGGGAATTCTGCCTTGTTGGATTCAGGAGTCCTCACCTTACTTCTCCATGGCGTGGCCTCCCTGAGATGGTCCCTCACTTCCTCTTCACAGAAAGGCTTTCTGTACTTGTGTCCCAGGATGTTACCCTTGCTTGATTTTCCCCCTTCCTCAGAGGCTGCTTCTGTGGTGTGTGTGTGTGTGTGTGTGTGTGTGTGTGAGAGAGAGAGAGAGAGAGAGAGAGAGAGAGAGAGATTGGGGATTGAACCCCAAAGGGCACTCTACCACGGAGCTACATCTCCAGCCCTTTTCATTGTGAGACAAGGTCTTGCTAAATTGCCAAGGGCTGGCCTCACGCTCAGCTTCCCAAGTTGGTGGGCTCCCAGAGATGAGCGGCTATGCCAACCTCGCTGCTCCTCCCTGATGGACTCCTTGGTTCCTTCTCTTTTCCTGACTTCTAAATGTTGACTGCTCAGAACTCAGTTTCTGGGTCCTTTTTCTTCTTTGACTACAGTTACATTATTTTTTGATGGGTTTATTAGTGCATTATAGCTACACATAATAGCAGGGTTCGTTTTGACATAATCATACATATATCTAATATAATTTGCTCCACTTCAGTTCCCCACACTTCCCCTTTCTCTCCTCCTCCCCTGCTTCCTCTACTCTATCGGTCTTCCTTCTATTTATTTATATATATATATATATATATTTTAAGTTGGTGCTTTATAAATATACAGGTGAAATTCACTGTGCTATAATTATGTTCTTTTTGTCATCTCAGCTGGTTTCAGGGTTTTAGAACGCACCTATCCACTGACAACCTCCTCTGGACTTTTATTTCTATACTACTAGACATCTCATTTGAATGCCTAAGAGACATCTTAATTTAACTTGTCTAAAACCAGCTCTTCCCCCAGCAAACCTGTTCATCCTCCAGAGTTCCCAAACTTAGTAAATGTGTTCTCAGTACAAGTCCTTGTGCTTGCTCAAACCTTGGAGTCATGCTTGGCACCTCCTCTCAGACACACCTAACCCACCCGCAAACCCCGTGGACTACTCGCCAGAACACCCAGAACCCACTGCTTCCCGCAGCCTCCCCCACTCTCACTCTCATTCGAGCCACGGTCTCTTTGGCTCATGTTATGGTAATGGAGTTCTTACTGGTTTATGTTTTTCTGCCTTATTTCCCTATCCAGTCTATTCTCAATGCTACAGTCAAACACAAAGCAATAGGAATCATAATTATCAATGTGGTTTTTCAATCAAACATTAACCAAGTTATTGTCTCAAAGGGGTTTTGGATGGGTCACCAACATGCCGAATTAATTGACCTTAAGATATTGGTATTAATGGGGTGGGCCTTATCCAACCAGGGAGCCCTTTAAATGCAGAATTTTCTCCAGCTGATGTCAAAGATTGATTCTGAGATTTGAAGCATGAGGCAGGTCATAGTACCATTGTTGGCTTTGGAGATGGAGGGGGTCATTTGTCAGGGAATGCAAATGGCTTAGAGGAGCTAAGAGGGGCCCAGGTGACTGCTAGCAAGGAAAGGAGGATCTAAGTCCCACAGCCACCAGGAACTGAACTCAGCCAACAGCCTAAAGGAACTTGCCAGTAAATGCTTCCTTGAGGCTTCCAGAGAAGAGCCCAGCCTGGCCCAGCCTACAGTTCAGTCTTGTGAGACCCTAAGCAGGCAGCCTTACTGAGCCTGCCTACGAGTCTGGTTTACAGAAGTGCAAGATAATAAAAGTGTCTTGTTTTCAGCAACTAACTTTGTGGGAATTGAACAACAACAGAAAACTATGTAAGGAATAATGATGACATGTGGCCCTTCCATCTCCAAAGCCAGCAATGGTGCTAGGAAAGTGGTTCCTTTGGTGGAAACTGCTCATTTAAAAGAGTAATTCAGATTGTGTCTTTCTTCTTTTTTTTGAGAAAATGGTTAATGAATGGAAAAAAAAAGAGCAAATAGCCTTTTTCATTAAGAGTAAATGTGATTGGTATTTATGTATTTACTTATTTTGGTGTTGGAGGTAAAAGAGACAATGTGGAGGGTTGAAATGTTCCCATTACCTGGTAGAAGGAAGGTCAGCAGTTGCTGAGGAAGCACAACTTGATTCTTGCATGATGTTCTTAAGGAACACCTTATCTGGTACTGTATGTAAGATGCATTTCATGCCATATTTCATAATATATTAAATAACACTTTCAAAGTAGATGCAAAAGTTATATTACATGATTTTGGGGTTTGATTCTTAATAAAAATTGAGAAAAAATAATTGAAGCCAGGGAAAAGCTCAAGGTGACTAAATGGTAATATTTGTATTTCTATTGTTGATTCCCAGAAACGTGATGACTGGATCCAGTAACGCTAGCAACATAAGCTGGCTAACGGCTGAACCAATCCCCTCCTTTACAAAATGATTTTAGGTGCATTTTCACCACAGAACCAATGGTTCTGTGATGTGAAGATTATTACCACTCTTCATCAGATGAGGCAACCAAACTAAAGATCCACCAGAGCTAACAGGGGGAGATGGCCAGCGTCTCTTTGTAGAGTTCTTCTTCCTGCCCAGGAGGATGGAAACCACCCTAAAACTTAAAAGTCTCCAATGATTAGTGAATAACAAAACACAAATTGCCAGAAATATATTTACAAAAGCAAAGTCCCTGATAGATCTAGTCCACATGGGGTGCTGGAACTAGATAAAAGAAAGATGGCCCTGGTGGTTTATTTAGGGGGTAAATGAAAGGCAGGGATAAGGTTTCAAGGGTGGAGTCTTGCTTTGTGATGACCAGTAGTCAGCAGGTTGATTGGCATCTTCTCAAGTCACACTCATCTCAGGTGCTGTGTGGGATCTTTGGCCGAGCTTGAGGGGGAAGTTCACCTGCATCAGGGGGCCAATCCCTGTGGGAGTTTGGGGGTGCCACGGGAAGTTCCCAATGTCAGACTCTCCCCTCACTAGACTACAATGTGCCACACACAGCTGTAGATGGCTCGTGACACACAGCTATGACTTATTCCTGTCTCTTCTTGCATTCTGTCCCCCAAACCGTGCACTCTCTGGAGAGGAAGACTCTCAGGTGGTGCAGACTCAGACACCAGGGCAGATGCTGGCGGTTCCAGTGGCCTTTCAGATGCTCTGTGGTCCCTCCACATAGACCCAGACCCTCTGCTGCTGCAGATGGGGACGGAAGTAACAATCCCTAGGACCAGTTCCACCTCCACTCCAAACCCAAGGTCTTAGGATCAGATGAATTCCCCCGGGTCAGGAGAACTCTACACAAATTGCTATTTTTTCATAGGTGAAGGGCAAAATATTTCATTTTTTCCCTCAAAAGCCAATATTTGATCTTTATCTGAAGCTGAATGTAAAGCCCCTCCTAATGTCTAGTTCAATAAATTGACTTCGTTCTTCAAATTTGGCCATGGCCTCAGGCTGCCAGAGTGTGAGAAATGCCTTACAAATATCAAAGGCCAGCGAGCACACTTCCTTCAGTGTTAAGCCTAAAACAGCCAGGACTCGGGGGATGGCCTCCTTGTCCTCCTGGCCTCCTTACTGGAGGATGGGGTGCAACCTCGGGGAATGGAGGTCATGTAGGCCTGGGGCTTCCAGAAGCACTGCAGCTGGGGACCAAGATGGTACAAATTCAGGGTCTTCTGAGAGCTCGGGACCTCAGCCTTTGGACTTTATCTCCACTCCTAACGTCTAAGCAACTGGGAGCAGATGAAGCATTTGTTTCACAGTCTAACAGATTGGCCAGTCCCTCAGACAAGCCAATTCTTTGGGAAAAAATATGCCAAGAAAATGCAATTACATTTAGCTGGGACCAAGAGCCACACACAATACAATAATGATGCCATCATTTATTTTTCATCATCCTTCGTGCTGAATACCATATGTGCACTTTGTGTCATTTATTTCACTATGTGTCAGGGACGCCTGTCGGAGAAGCTATGAGACAGCCAGGGAGGACCTGACTGACCAGCAGCCCCATGAAGGAGGTGGAAGCAGGCCCTGCTGGAGTCCAGCCTTGAGGTGACCATAGCCTCAGCTGGCACCCTGACTGCAGTCTGGGGAAGACCCTGAGCCAAGTCCACACAGCTGAGGACTTTCCGATTCCTGACCTTCAGAAACCAAGATAGCAAGTGTGGGCTATTTCCAGCTGCTCCGTTTTGGGGTAATTTTTTCTGGCAATAGGTAACTACAATAGATAACAGCCACATGCTTCCCATGCAACACTATTCTGATGATAGCTGATAGTTTCTAATATTTTACAATAAAGAGCATGTTCTAAGTGCTTCCCATGCAGAACCTTGTGTTAGCTTCGGACAACACAGTTTGGTGTCTGCATTTTAGAGATGAAGAGCAGAAACAGAGAAGGCAGGGTCCTGGTCCACAGCCTCAAACCTCTGAGTTACATGTTTGAAAATGAGATCTTCCCCGTGTCGTTTGCCTTCAGGAAAGGCCACAATGCGGGAACCCAGGTGTGCACCAGAAGCTACTCGACCGTGCTTGTCCGGGCTGGCTGGTGCTGCGCTAAGGTGTGAGGTGGAGGTGACTCTGGGACTTTGTCCTCCTTGGAGCAGTGGAAGACGGTTTCCCCTCTGTGTCTCATTCTGAGACCACACAGAGAGGGTGGTGGCTGTCTGGGGCATGTACTTCCAAGGTGGCAGATTGAAGGAAACTGTGAGACAGTCTCATAACCTCTGGCCTTGGCACTGGTCCACCACCTTTTCTGCCCACATTCCATCAGACAGAGGGAGATACACAGCCCACTCCCACATCAATGGGGCAGTTGTGCTGGTCCATAATCCAAGCTCCACCTCTAGTTCAACAGCGGAGAAATCACGGGGCCCAGGTGTGACAGGGCCAGAGCTCAGGTGCACCTCTCTGTGGCTTTAAGTCCTGTGCTTTTCCTTGAAGGCAATCTCCCTCAGGCCTAATATTGTAGGGTTTGGATTCTCTATGCAACAACCACCAAAATTGAGCAAGCAACAAAGTGCTCTAAGCAAAGCACCTTGCATCCAAGGTAAGACTAGTTAGAAAAGGAACTTCCCCTGGGAGCAATCAGAGGCCTGGTAGAGTAAAGGAAAGGAACAGGGGGCTGAGCGTGGTGGGCTCAGGAAGTAAGAGGGGCCCAGGCCAACAGGGAAGGAAGGCTGGTGAAGGCGAGGGTGGTGTGAGCTTTCTAGGAAGCCGAGAGGGCAGGCACCGAGCAGGAACCTCCATGGGTTGTTCTGGGGGCTTGTGGCAGAGGGGGATGTGTGTGAGGCATGGTGGGAAATTCTGCAAGGGAGGTGACAACTCACTTGAAAGATTATGCCAAGTCCCCTTTCCTTCCCCTCCACCACTCCTGCAATCCAGGAAGCCAAAGTCTTAGAGGAACCACTTTTTTAAAAATATCTATGTCCCAGCAGCTGGGCAGACTGAGGCAGGAAAATTTTAGAAGCCAGCCTCAGCAACCTAGCGAGGCCCTAAGCAACTTAGTGAGACCAACTGTGTCTCACACAAAAGGACCAGGCAAGACTCAGTGGTTAAGTGCCTATTGCTCAGGATGTGGGTGTTTCCGTCAGAAAACCAACTCCTTGGCACGCAGGAGAAACACGCCGAGTCAAAGGCATGGTGGCAGGTCTTGTGAGGACCAGGTGAGCACAAGGGCTCTTCAGAAGCCAAGGACCCAGGATGGTGACCAGGCTCACCTGAAAGGTGAGGAGGGCAGGGCCAGGTGGAGGCTGGACAGAGCAGGAGAGTGGTGTGCAGGCTGGTTCAGTGTGATGGGGATGCAGGGTCCTGGCCCAGGAGCCCGTGAGCTGATGAGTGCTTGGAATCCACCAAGTGAGTAGGAGGGATGGCTTCAGGCTGTCCTCGGCTCCACCCACCTCCTGGGGTTGCCATTCCCCTTCCCTCTGTGGGGGCTTTCTTGGTGACGGTCCCAGTTTTCCATGCCAGTTACTGCTGGTGGTCCTCTTTGGCCAAAGGTTCCTTCCTATGCCTGGAAGCAGCTATGAGACCCACCAAAGCCCTCTCACTGGGTCAAGGAGCCAGTTCCCTTCACTCTTCCTCAAGGCTTTCATTTTATTAGAAAAATTAATGAAAAATATAGATTTTTAAAAATGCAAAAGTCCTCTTCCCCGGGCCTTGTGACTTTTAGGACTTTGAGATTTTATTCTTGTCTCCAGCTTTCCAGGTCAGCCCGAGGGGGTGTGAGGGACTTCACTGAATGAATAAGGGGACAGGAAGGTCATCTTCAGACTCTGCAGGGAATGTGAGATTTTCTCCAATCCTCTTAGCATCTCTAAAGGGGAAGCTTCACACCCCTCGGGTTGTAGGCAAACAAATCAGACCCAGGGAGGTTTAAAAATTTGCCTAAGGCCACACAGCTGGGAACAGGTAGAATTGGGGACAGGAGCTCTGTCTGCCTGGGCCCAGGGTCAGGGTCTCACCTGCCCTGCTACCTCCCCTTCCTTTATCCCATGAAGGCTGAGGCACCTTCAAGTTGCCACTCCCCACGGGTCATCAAATCTGGGCCAGCTGATTGCCCCACAGCAATCCCAATGACAGCAGAAACACACCTGGTCCCCTGGTCATTGCAACATAGCTTATTTCACTTTTCACAGATGCCCACCCCAAAACACTGTTTTTTATTTATTTTATTTCATTTTTTTAAGATGCCTCAACCTTCTGCAAGAATATCACATCTGTGATTGTTAAAGCTGTTGGGATATCAGGACATTGGACTTGGTTGGACAAGGAACAACAGAAGCCGAGGAAACTCTGGAGTTGTGTGACTTGTCTCTTTGATGCTCAAATGCCACATCTCGTGAAATGACCATAAACAGTAGCTTCTACCTTGCCTTGTGTCACTTTAACAATGGATCTGTGAACGGCAACGTGGGGAAGGAGCAGGAACACCTTTCCTTCAGGCAACTCCATGCACATCTACCTCACCTTTCCTCAAACTCTGAAATCAGAAGTAAAGAAATAAACACAAATCAACAGAACAAACAGCATAGGTGCCGACGTGGATGACAGGTGACAGCACCCGTCTAGATGTGTGCAACTCGAAAGCAAAGCCAGGCCAGTCCTGAGGGTCAGGGGGCCAAGTCCAGACTGCTCTGCCTCCTCTGAAACCCAGGCGTGCTCTGGAATTAGAGGCCCGGGCACAGAACATGGTGACACTGAAAACAGGGGACTTGTAAGTCTGCGTGAGGACAGGGTGTCTCTCCCCAGATGCCATCCTCACCCCACGCAGGAACATTCCCCCCTCCCTGGAAAGAGACAGCTTGTTCTGCACAGAGAGCAGAGAAGCCAATAAGAGAACCAGACTCTCCCACCTCTTAGGAAGATACGAGAGATGGAGCAGCTGCCAAACAAACACCTGTGATACCCTAATCTTCAATTTCCCAAGAAACTTCTGGAACTCTGCCAGCCATCCCACAATGAGTGAAACAGCCGTGGACAAGCCCTGCCAGACCCAGGAGCCCTCACGGCATTTTAGTGGCTTCCTCTTAGACAGATTCAAACACAGTAGAATCACTTGAGGAAAAACCCCACTAGGACAGGGGGCAGGGCAGGTGGCCCAGGGACTGAAGGGGGCTCAGGGCAGAGCCTGTGCTGAGTCAGGCCCTGGCTCAGTACCCACCCCCCATGTAACTCAGAGAGAGTAGGAACAATGAAAGTCACGAGAAAACTTCAAAATAAGCATTCATATTCCCAAAGAGAAAACAAAAATAGTGCAAATAGTGCATCTATGATACAGGAATGGACAGCTGTAGGATTAAGGAAATGTTGTAAATGAAAGGCATGGTGGCAAGGGTAAGTCATTCACGAGAAGAGTCACGAGATTAAGCGGGAAATTAGAAAGTTCACGGAAAGATAATACGTGTGGGGAATAGAAGAAGAAAGGCAGTAGGTTGAGAGATCAATCTAAGAAGCCTGACACCTGATGGAAAGCCAGGTAAAGAGGAGAGGAATTTTCAAAGAGTATGTCTCCCTCCAGGGAGACGGAGTAGAAGTGCCCCCTATTCCTTCACTGGGAGCAACTGGGACCCTGGGCAGCGTGGGTGAGGCAGACCTATGAAGCTTGCAAGGTGGAGGGGGAGGTGCAGATCACCAGCTACTCGGGACCTAGCAGGGCCATGGTAGGGAGCTCCCAAGTTTGCTTGCTGCCTTGTACAGCCCAGACTCAAGAAGACTCGCAACTCCAAAACCCCAGGGAGTGTGGATAAAGAACCCCCCTTCTCCAAAAATGTCTCCTCTGCCTAGCAAGCAATCAGAGAGGCAGCCTGGAAAGACAGAGATGTTTAGACATGAGCGCCCCACTCGAGCTAGGCACCACAGAAAAAGCCATGGCCCACGACCCCCATGCTAACAAAGGCTTAGTGGGACCCCAGACTCCACCTCGTGAGCCTGTGGTGGTCCAGCTGGTGGTATCAGTGAAGGTGAAGTGGGGCTTACATCCCTACTGGCCAGAAACACACCTCCTGCGTCCCCCAAGGTGCCAATGGACATCAGGTGGGCAGCCCAGACGCCCCCTTCCAGACAGCAGTAATGAAGCCCTCTCCTCTTTGCTGGGAGGGGGGACAGTACCCAAGGAAGCCTAGTAGAAAGCTGGGACTCGCACCACTGCCAGCAGCGAGGAGGCGACCACTTGGTAGTGTCAGTTGAGGTCCTGTGGGGAGCTGGATCCCCATGCCTGACCAGCACACTTCTAACTCCACTGGCAGGAATGGGGTGGCAGCTCCTTCTGTCCCCTGCTAGAGCAAAGTCTAAAAAGGCCAGCTAAAACAGAGGGTTTAAATCAGATCCAAACTCCTAAAACAATGCGAAAATGTTCAGGGATCAATGAAAAATCAGTCATCTTACTGAGACATAAGGATTTATTGGTTCTGTCTTGTGAATTTGAAGAATGAGATCCACAGACAGGAAGGGTGAGAGCAAAGTAACAAAATTATTAAATAGAAAGAAAGTGGAGCTCCCACAGGGAAAGGGGTCCCGAGGCAGGGTTGCCCACGGGTATCTGTTGTCCGGGGTTTGTGTGATATTGTTAGAGGGGAGTTAGGTGACCTTGAAGTCCATAGGCTGGAGGTTTTCAGGGAGTGGTCTTTGAGTCCAGTCACACCAGGACACCTGGTGTTCGTGAGCCCCTGTTCAACCAGGGTTTGATCCTGTGCTGCTTTGCTCCAGGGACTGGCTCAGGATTCTGGGGCAGACCTTTAGGCTCAGTGCAGTCACAGGTCACCAACTGTCTACTCCATTTGTAAACTCCCAGGCTGGGGTGGGGGACTTAACCCTCTCTGCCGAACATGTTTCCATCTCTGCTCTCAATACCCAGATCCAGGAAAGTCTCAAACAAAATGAAATACAAGACAGATGTCAACAATATGATAATGGTATGACAGATGTTAGAATTACCTGATAAAGATTTTTAAAGCAGCCATGATATAAAAAAGTGTCAACAAATAATTAGAGACACTCTAGCAATGAATGAAGAGGTAGGAAGCCTCGTGAATTTTTAAAATTAGAAATATATAGAAGCTATAATGAGGAACCAAATGGAAACTTAGAACTTTTAGGACTGACAAAAATAAATAAATAAGAAAGGCTCAGTGGATGAGCTCCACAGCAGGATGGAAGAGACAGATTCAGAGGCTTAGAAGACAGAACCACAGAACCAGAACCACAGAACCCGCCCCATCAGAACAGTGGAGAGGAAGAGGACCCATGAGAAGGAAAAGCAAAGCAGGGGCCCCTGTAGTCAAGGAGAGATCCGACATTCCTGAGTTACCGTCCCAGAAGGAGGGGCGGAACAGTCCTTGAGGGTTAATGGCTGTGAACTTCCTGAATTCTGCAAGAGAAATAAACCTAAAAACCAAGAAGGCGAGGGAACCACCAACAGAATAAACCCCAAATTCAAAATTCCTCTCCAACACTCAGCACGATGAGCTTCTAAAATCTAAAGACAAAGAAAAGGGTCTTCAAAGCAGACGCCTTATTCAGAGTGAGAAGTAATTCATGTGGCAGTGGATTCCTCACCTGAAACCACGGAGACATAGAAGAAGTGGCCCGATTTTCAAAAACTGAAAGATTCCTTACCCAGAATGCGAGTTGAACCCAAGGAGGTCCATCCATGCCAAGGAGTATTCATTCATAAGGGAATGAACACCAACGTGCCAAGTCCCTTATAGAATCTCCACAGAATTATGTCCAATGAAAAGAGCCAGTTCCAAGGACAAATTATACAGTTCTGCTTAGAGAGCATTCTTGAAAAAAAAAATTATAGGAATGGAGAACAGATCAGTGGCTACCAGGAGTTAAGAACATAGAGAACTAAGCAAAGTCCTGCACCAACAGCTAAAATTGATGTGACTTATAACTCCCTGGGAAAATAAAAAAGTATATATTGAAAAAAAATCCTGCATTCTAAGTTCATGACTTGGCTCAGCTCTGAACAGACTTAGATCATCAGAGCATAATACAGAATACTGATCTAATCAATACTCGTGATAGAAATATAATGAAGGGAGGGGAGAATACAAGTAAGAGCTTATGTAGGGGCAGTTTAACAATGATAACTCGCATTTTATCTAATAGGTTTAGGTAATATACTGAGACATTAAGAATGATAGTATAAACATTTTGGGTAAAAATTTAATATGTGGAGTGAATGCAGAGCATATGGCTAAGAAAGTGAAGTTGGTTACTGTCTGTGGACAGAGCAGTCGACTGCTGATTTGATTGTAAATCTTCTGGTAACTTTAGACTCTGAGAGACATCGTATGAATTACCATGATGAACAAACAGACTTTAAAACTGGGAAGGAACAATCTGGATGCAGTTTTCTGGGTGGGTCAGGCACATTATCAGGCACATATTCATCCAGGGATATTTTAGATGATATTGTCACACCTTCCAGAGAATTCTTCAGCTCTCTGAGTACATGACTGGGTGCTCCAGCAGCTGGGCAATGGAGGCAAGGAAAGATGGTGGACGTGCATTGATACTAGTCTTCTTGGCTCTTCCCTTGGGCTCCTTCTGCTCCCCCTCTGTGTGGAGACAGATGATTTGGGCTGTAGTAATAGAGCAGATCCATGCTCCACCCCTGATGATCTTCTTTTACTCCTTTATGAGCTGCTGAGGGCCGAGTGACTGAAAAGCAGTTGTGTTAAAATGCAGCTGCATGCACAGCTGTACCAACAAAGAAGAACAGGACAAAGAACCAGCCCCAGAGATGGTTTTTCAATGGAATCAAAGGAAGAGTCAGTTGTTGCTGCCCTTACTGTGTTGTAGGCTAAGATTTCTGGTTTGCACAACGTTGTTCTCATAATTTGAAGATTTCTGCCAATAGGTAGTTGATCCTTTATGTGTCATGAAGCTGAGAGTTCACAAAACACCAGCTGCCTGTCCACATGGAAGGAAACAACACCGCCATTTTACAGAAGTGAGATATGCATTCATTTATCCATCTAGATAAAGAATTAGTAAGTGCCTACTGAGGTGGGCATGTTCCTGGGCACCAGGATTTAGAGATGGAAGTTGGGATCCTTGAGTTTGGGGGTTCAGAATCTTAGGGAGAAGATTGAGGTAGAAGTATTATAGAGAAGGTTGAGTACACACTCCCACCAGTGCACCAAAAAGGGATGCCGCCCACTCATCATTCATTCATAGTTCAATAAACACTAACTTAGTACTCAGTGCTCAGCACTAACTGGATGTTGGACATACATCTAGGGATAATCTAAACTGAGTCCTTGTTTTCGTAGACTTGGAGTTGAGTCCAGTGGTTCTTGACAGGCACTGGAATCACCTGCAGGGAGGGAGGTTTGTCACCCCCAGATCCACTGTATCTTGGGGCAAGAGAGGGGTGTCAGGGCTATCTAAACTGTCCCAGGGACACTAACATGCAGACAAGGCATGAGATATAATGTCCTGAAGGATCAGATGGACAGGAAACAGTCCATGGTGACAGGACTGCTGGGGTAATGAGGAACTCAGGCTGCAGCGATGGAGAGCCGAGCCGGGAGGGCTCCACACCAGCCAGCTGGCCACAGGAGGCTTCTCCCAGGAGGTGAGGCTTAATTTGGTATCTGAGAAGTAAAGATCTGGAAAGAGAATTTCAGAAATAAAGAAGGAAACTCCAAGAGGAGGCAAGGAGTGGAAGTGGGCTGTGGGCCTGAGACCAGAGGCCGTGGGCTGTGCACCTGAGTCTCGGCTGGGGAAGGAGCCGGTCTGGGAGGTGCAGAAGCCTAGACTGCTTTACATAAACATGCAAGCCATTTGTGCTGATGAGAAGGGAAGGGAAGAAAGATGAGGGATGGTCAGGGAAGGAAGGAATATGAGGCAGAGGAGCCACAGTGCGGGGAACTGAATTTTGAATTAAGGGTAAGTGGGGGCACCTTTTCTCCCTCCCTCCCCTCCCCTCTTTTCTCCTCTGTCCCTCCCTTTCTTTCTTGCTAAGCATTCAGCATGTGGAATGCTAGTTCTAGGAGGATGTGGGTGCTGCAATGCAGACTGCTCTGTCTCCACAAACCTCCAGAACAGTGGCTGGGTTTACCTGGGTGTGGCCACCGCACCATGGGAGCATTTCCAGTATAGAAACTCAGGGCCAGATGCCAAGGCCTAAGGTGGGCTCCTGGCTGTGTGGCAGAGGCAGCGGGAGTGCATTAGCCCACTGGAAACATAGGATTTGGGGCACAGAATTTACCAAAGTTGGGGAGCTCCTCTCTCTCTCGGTACACCAATATTCTGGCTTCTTCCCTCTGGTATCGGCTCACATTCTGTCTTTAACTAGGGATGAGAAGAAGCTTTTGGAAATATGAACACAATCAGCAAAATAAAATAAATAAATAAACACAAGCACCCTTTCGAGACTTCTCCTTACAGGTAGGATTTAGCCTCCTCCCTGGCCAACAAGCCCACGGGGTGGGGTACCCCTGCAGCACCCTTGCCCCTCTCCTCTGCTCTCATCCTTTGCAGGCCCTTCAGAGGCCCCTTGGGAAGCAGAGGTTCAGGAGGTGAGTGGGTATGGTCTCAAGCTAAAGCCTGCTGGTGTTTCAGTCTCCTCTGCACAGTGGCCATGGCCTGGCCCTTTCCTTGAGCTGTCGTGACGCTCCACTGGCATAGCACCTGGACACAGCATAGTCCCCTGTGCAGGTCAGAGTGCTCCAGGGGGGGCAGGTGCAATTGGGGTGGTGTTATCAGGTACCTGGAGCTTTCCTCAGCTCGTCCATAAAGTCCTGACGCACTGCCTCTGCCCACAGGGAAGCCACACGGGGCCATATAAAGTTAGTCCTAGGCAAGCTCCCACTTCAGAGAGGAAGGAAGGGTGTAGCAATTCTTAAAGATAAAATTAAAAAATTTTATCTTAAATATAAAATTATAAAACCTTATTAATTTGTTTAACATATTTTTTAAGTCAAGGAAGAAGACACACACACACACACACACACACACACACAACATATATGCCGCAGTCTGGCTGGGCACAAAATAACCGAGCCGCCACACAGCCTTGAAGGTTCAAAACAGGAACTCCTTTATTCTCTGCACTCCTGCTAATGCCCGCACGCGGCCTTCTCTCTGGACACACCACACACCAACTGGAAATCCCTCCTCCGGAAATCCCTCCTCCGGCACTTCCCCAACCAATGGGAACTCTCCGGGTATCCCTGGGAGAACTCCAAAGTAGCAGGCCTCGGCAGACAGCAGGGGTCTAATATGCAATTGAAAACACAGCTTAACATAACCGTTATCATCTCAATGGCTTGCTGGCGTCACCTCTCAACCACTGGCAAAAATGCCATGCATCATTCCAACTCGGCTATGGCTCTCAGCTCATATACACATAGGATGTGGACTTTATTATTTCTAGTTGCTTTGTTAATGCTTACGCTTTTATTTTCTTGTTTTCTTTGTTAGCTTTCTCTTGTAATAATCAAGGTATCTAAAATATGTTAACCCTGGTTTTGCTTCATTTAACATTGTAAGTAAGCATTTTTTTTATGTTGCACAGTGATTCCGGATATTTATAGGGTGCTCACTACTTTCCAGGAACTGCCTTAAGAACATTTCTGGGGTGCTGCTACCTGCATCCTGGAGTGGATGAAGCCACCGTCTAGAGGGTTCAGCTGGCTGCCCACGGTGATGAAGCATGAAATGGCAGAGCTGGGTTTGAGGAGAGGTTTGTCTTATGGAGACCCTAAGTGTCGGGTGCCCACCCAGCCCTCCCGCCAAGGGCCTTTGCAGGAGGGGGCAGGTAGAAAGTGCAGGAAGCCAGCTGTGCCAGAATTCCAGAGCAGCCTGGCCCCACCTGGGGAATTCCAGGAGGGAGCCTCACTCTCAGTACCCATTTTTGTTCTGCTTACATTGATATTACAGCTGGATTTATGCTGGGGACTGCTTCTGATTCAACAGTAGGACGCTCTCATATTTATTTCTTCCTGAGAGTTCCTCCTAAAGTTTAATTATTGCAATGTTTACATAGATGGTTTAGATCTCTCATGTCCTAGCTGGGTCTATGCCACCTGCTGGTGTCTGCCATTCCTGGTCTTTAAATGATGTCTGGCCCTTCCCACTGCCTTGTATAGGACCCAAGAGGCAAAGTCACCTGGAAGAAAAACATATGTCCCAGGTGTTTAGGATGGTCCCCAAAGTTGCTCACCTGTTCTCTAATGACCTTGACTTGAACCTAGCCCCTCAAATTGGTTACTAGTCAAGAGGCTTTTCATTGTTGTTGTTGTTGAAAGTGACAGAAAACCAACCAGCTCCAAAATACTTAAGCCTACAGAAGACACATTAGCTCTTCTGGCAGTACAGTATGATGGTTAGCTTCAAGCATAGCTGGATCCAGGATCTCAGATTATGTTGATAGCCTATATTTCTCTTTCTCCTCATTCTGCCCTCTCCTCTGTGTTGGCTTCAACCCAGAGAACAGGGTAGTTTAAATCTCTCCAGCTCAGAATTTAGCAGAAAAGAGAGAAAAAGTATTTTAGTTTTTCTCCAAAATCAAGGTCAACTCTTCCTCTCTCTCTCCTGCTTTTGCTGGTAACAGTGTGTAATGAGAGCTGACTGTAACCTGAGTCACTGCCCCGATATTATTTTGGGGAAGTTCTAGAATTCACTGTCATCTATAGCCAGGGAATTTCCCCCCAATATCCAGGACTTTCCAGATGTGGTAGCACTCAATTTGAGATTTCAAGGGACTTTCTCATTCCATCTTTTTCCTGGGAGGGAGCTGGGAAGGAGGGAGGAAGAGAGAGGAGATGGAGCATTCTTGGTGGCGGGCTCTGCCCCGCCTGTCCCTCTCCTGCCTTTCCTCCAACCTTCCAGTAACCCTGAGAGGGGAGCATTATTATTTGCATTTTACAGTTGAAGAAACTGGCTCAGCCATTAGGCAGAAGGGCCTGGGGTGAAGCCCACATGTGCTGGCAGGAGCCTGTGCCCTGGCTGGCAGCCCAGCTGCCTCAGGGAGAGGATCGGTCCTGCAGAAAGTGAGCACATGGAGGAGCGGGCCCTGGTGGACCGACCATATAATTTGCTACCCTCCCTGGGGGGACCACAATACTGAAAGGGGTGCTGTTAATCATTTACAGGGCTTACGGGATCCGCTGGGGCTCTCCTGAGCTGAACAGGGTGCAGATCACTCTGAACAAAGGCTTCTGTGTGAAGGCCCTGGGCTCATCTTGCTGATGAAGAGGTGGAGGCTTTAAATTATGGAGCTGGTGCTTGGGCAGCTGCCTTCTCACCAGAGCTGTGCCATACCCAAGCTCATGCTTCTGTCCACCACAGTCCTGCCTTCTAAAGCCCTGACTTCCTCCTCTCTGAAGTACAGCTCCCCTGGGAGGCTCCCTCTGTGCCCAGCTCAGGGACCGGTGGGGAGAGAGGTGCTTTCCTGGTGTCAAGTGCAGGAAGCTGGGCAAGTCCCGGATTTTCCTTCCCATCGTGTCCATTCCTTCAGCCGGGTCCCTCCTCACACCACGTGTTCATCTCCTTAGTTTACAGTTTCCTAATCATGGTTTCAAGTCACTGAACATTTATTGAGAGAGAAAAAACAAAGACAAGAAAAATCAACCAACCAACCAAACGAAAACCCTCTAGGCCAGAACCTCTGTTAAGTGTTGGGACTGAGAAGAATAAGGCCCAAGTTCTGAGTCCCCAGAACCTCACAAACCAGGGCAGGAGGAGGACATCTCAGTAACCCAAACAGGAGGTGTTGGGCAGGAGAGAGGGCATGATTGCGGGCACAGGGGCCTGGGGGTCAGTAGCATTTTAGAAGAAGAGGTAGCAGCACCGGGCAGTTCTACTTACCTGTCCCCCTACTTCACATCCACCTGGCCATCCAACGGCTGTGTTTAAATACATTTGTGTCTAAGAGTCCTGACATCTCAGAGGGTGGTTGCCCAGGTGCGGCCAGCCTCTGTGCCAGGCGCTGGGTATTCGAGGGAGCATGTCTGCAGGGGGCAGAGTCTCCTGAACTCCGGTTCCTGAGTGTACTGAGCACAACAGTCACTTGGGGAACCCATCAGCACTGCAGATTTCTCACCTTGGCCTCATAAACTCTGGGTCACTGACTGAGGAGATGCTCAGAATCGTCCCTCCGGTGGCACCTCCCTGGTGAAGGGAGGCCACTCACATCTTAGGGCATTGTTCCCACCGATGTGCAGTGGCTTGGAGAGGTGGAGGGAGCTGAGAGTCAGTGTGGACATTTCAGGTGGAGGCAGATTTTAAAATTTCAGAAGAGGGAGAGAACCGAGTGTTTAGAGAGGGAAAGCCTGGCTGGTCAGGTCACGGGACGCAGGGGACTGGGACGCATGGCGGAGCATGAGTTAAAGATGACTGGAGGGTAGAAAGAAGCTGAGTCGTGATGCAGGCCTCAGACTCATGCTGCCAAGTGGCTTGTCTGATAGGCAATTGGAAGTGAGAAGGTGTTTAAGGAGTCACTCAATAACAAGTTGCCCATGAAGTTCTACCAGCTGGGCCTCAGACATTTACTAACCCTTGATGAGCATCAGTGTTGCCGTGAACAGCAATTCGCTTAAGATGGGAAGAACAATGTCTGCCTCTGGGTAATTGTAGATATTTGACCAGATTAAGTGGCACCCAGGCTCAGCTAATAGTAGTCCCCATGTTTGCATGTGGTTTTGGGGATTCCAAGAAGGGTACAGGAAGTGAGTCAGCTCTCACTGAACAGCGAAGCTCATGGACCGTGACACATGGGGGCTCCTTAGAGTGAAGGGATCACAGGGAAGGAAAGCAGGAACACCTAGGTCCCAAGTCTAATCTGCACCAAGAAGGATCAAATAAAGGAAAAGAAGAAAAAGCAGAGGGGCCTCCCATGAGCAAGGCTGGGAGGAGCCTGTATTCATGATCACTGAGCCCTGTATGGGTGAGCTGTGCCCACCACCGGGCCTGCACCCTCTCCTCCGTGTTCCCTGCTTTCCCCTCCTGAGCTCCTCCTGCTCCTCCTGCTCCTTCCCAGTCTCTGCTCAGATGCCTCCCTGGCAGCCAGCTCGCTATAGCCAAGGCAGCAGGGGCTGCATCTCCAAGCTCCCTGGGTGCCAGGAGGGCAGGCTCTGGGCACCTCCTCTGCCACCTGGCTTCCAGAAAGCCTGCCTTTTCCAACCTTTGTTGCTTTTTCATGGCCAATGCTCAGCTTCACGTCTTCCCTGTCAGCTGGGTGTAGGGTTCTGGGAATAATACCCTCGATTACAGGGTCTGCTTCTCTCACTAATGAAGGAGCTGGTTGGGTGCCTAGAAGTCTATTAAAGTTGTTGATTCATTAATTTTTTTCTTCTCTCTCCCTTGGCCTAAAGATGCCAACATCATCATGTTACGATTTGGTGGCTGCTCCTGGGTGATTCAGCTAGATGGGAGAAACCTGCAGGGGAGGGGCGCAGGGCCTTCAACAGTCTCCACCCCGACCTTCCTTCCCAGGTTCGGGGGCACCTGTGGTGGGCTCAGCAAAGCAGGGGCAGTGGTGAGAGAGACGTGGTCCTTGTTCCAACAGAATGCACCGTTGTTTTAGTCCGATTTTTGGTTGTTGTGACCAAAAGGCCTGACAAGATCAGTTAGGGGAGAGGAAGTTCATTTGGGGCTCACAGTTTCAGAGATCTCAGTCCATCGATGGCCGACTTCATTGCTCTGAGGGGAAGCAGAGCATCATGGCGGAAGGGTGTGGAGGAGGAGAGCAGTTCAGGACATGGCCATCAGGAAGCAGAGAGTTCAACTTACCAGGGACAAAATACAAACTCCAAGGGCAGGCCCCAGTGACCCAACTCCTCCAGCCACTGCCGGCAGTTACTACTCATGTAATCCATGTCAGGGGATTAATGCACTGAGTAGATGAAAGCTCTCATAACTCAATCATTTCATCACCGAACATATGTTTTGGGGGACACCTCATATCTAAGTGTCCAGGGGGAGACTCGTGAATGAATGCATGATCCTGGGCACATGAGCCTCCATTCACATGGCCAGAGCAGGTGCTGTCTGTGTCCCCCTGATGCCCTGGGATCTTCTCCATCACGCATGCCCCCTTGCTAGCTAGGATCTGCCACTCTGCTTTGGAAAATAGTCCATGGTCCATGTGAGCCTCTCTGCCTCCCTGGGCTCAGGGATCAAGAAGGGCTTGAGGACTTAGTGGCCCTGAATCTATGACTGACAGCCTCCTTATCGTGGGTTGGGACAGTTCCAAATGTGCTTCATAGAACTTTGCCTGTAGTTGCACCTGTGCTCGGCTTTTTCCCTGTTCTGTTTTCCTTTCTTCTTGACAGTTTCTCCCGAGGGCTCATCCAGAAATGACCTCCTGCCCATGACTCCTCATCTCAGGGTCTGCTGATACACCCTGTAAACAGAGCCACATAAGAAGAAGAGGAAAAAAAATGTCAAAAGAGCTGAAAATGTAGCCACATCCTGGGGAAAGACTAATGTCAGCAGGAAGAGAGACTAGGGGACATAGATATAGCCCATGTAGATTTTTAGGATTCCCACAACTTGAGTCCCACTTTTTCGAGGTCAACATCAGAGGTTACCTTCCAAGGCTCCCTTGAAATCTGGCCCCAGGCTTGTGACCTAGATGTGGTCAATCTGACCAGCCCATGCTGGACTCTCACCCTGGAGCTGGAAGCACAAGATGGCACAGGGTCTCCTTATCGAGCTAGGTGCAGCAGGCGTAATCTCTTCATCAGGCCAGTCTGAGGCTGGAATGGGGTTGCTCCTGCAAGTCAAGCTGAGTTGTTGTGACCCT
Source organism: Callospermophilus lateralis (assembly GCF_048772815.1). Classification (NCBI taxonomy): domain Eukaryota; kingdom Metazoa; phylum Chordata; class Mammalia; order Rodentia; family Sciuridae; genus Callospermophilus; species Callospermophilus lateralis. The sequence goes on from NC_135320.1 coordinate 84,813,081, forward strand.
CCCTGAGATGTGTTTGAATGTGCTCCTCTTCCCTGTTATTCAGCTTCTATTGCCTGCAACCAGGTGTGAGGGAGAGTGGGAAGGAGGGAGTGTGAGGCAGCAGAAGCCTGTGCAGAGGAGGGAGCCCTGCAGGGACCAGAGCCAGCTGGCTGTCCAAGGACCAATGGCCGTTCTCATCTGTACACGTCCCCATTCAGACATCTACTCCCTCTGTGATCTGGGACAAGTCACTTCTCCTCTGCGGGCCTCAACCACGTGCTCCTCCTTCAGAGCAACTGCGTCCTGGGCTGAGCAGTAAACACTGACCCTCCTCTGTGTCCTTTCTGGAAGGGCAGGACCTCTGTGGCCAGAAGGCAAACTCATCGGCAGGCCATCAGGTGCTGGGTCCACAGGAGGCTGCTTCTCCACCTGGGTTGTGCGCTGGTAACAGGGGAATCTTTTGGCAGGCATCTCACTCTTCCTTACATTCCCAAATTCGTTTGATTCCTCCGATCTTCCCAGGGTCCAGCTTCTCCACCTTTCTCTCTGCATCCATCGATCAGTTCCCTCTAGTTTCCTTCTTAGCACAACTGGATGCTGGTGAGTCACAGAAGAAGTTCAAGTTCTGATCTCCTTCCTAGGAGAAAGGTTTATTGGGCAGCACTGGGTCCAGCGGGTCCCATGAGAAACCCAAGAGCCTGGTGTCTCCGGTCAGACAGGAGCTCACTCCTGAGGACGGCAGAGGGCCTGGCAGGGTCCTGTGCAGCTCCTGGCACCAGGAACTCTGGCTTCTGCCTGCCTCTGCCTTGCCAAGCCTGAGTGGCCACATGTCCCAGGAGAGTTGTTGGGGCTCCAGCCACCATGTTTGTATTCTAGTCAGAAGAAAGGAGAGGGACCTAGATGGGCATGACCTCTACCTTTGAAGATGTTTCTGGAAAGTTCCAAAGAGCATCTGTATCTTCAGAAATCAATCATGTGACTGTATGGAAAAGGGCCTAGGAAGTACAGTCTTAATTTCGAGCAGCCTGTGCCCCCTAAAAATCAGAGATGAACCCCTAAGGCAGAAAGAGAAAGCAAGTGGTAGGGGCCACTTCAGTCTCTGCCACAGTGAAGAGGAAGGAAAAGTGGCCCTTGCTGGACCACAGGAGGCATCTTCCTGCTTTCCCTGACCACTTCTACAGTGAGACGTGGCAGCCTGATGGGAAGCTTCTGTCTCTCCTCCTGACTTATGAGAGACCATGTTCCATCCGCCTGGCCTGTGTCTCTCAGATTCCCTTGGTGGTGGGGCATATGGGTTTGGGGGAGGGTTGGGAAGGAGACAGGAAGGCCTCCCACCATCTTGAGAACCCTGCAACCCCAGAGCTTGTACACACCGAGCCTAGTCTGCCCTCAGTGGAGCTCCAGCTCGTGGTTCCCATACAAGTCCCTGAGTCCTCCCCTCCCCAGCTCCCATCCCATGGAGTGTGAGGCTGCATCTATACTCTCATCATGAGTTGGTTTTCTGTGGCTTCCTGACAAAGTACCAAAAGCAAGTGGCTTAAAACCACAGAAAGTTTTCTCACAGCTCTGGACACCAGGCTGACTCCTTCCAGGGCGGTGAGAGGGATGATCCACCCATTTCTCCTTCCTGGCTTCTGGTGGCTGCCGACTATCCCTGGATGTCCTTGGCTAGCAATGCACCACTCTCGTCTCTACCTTCCTCTTCCCGAGGTGTTCTTCCCCAGGAGTGGCCTTCTTTTAAGGACACCAGCCACTGGATTTAAGGTCTACCTTAACCCAGTATGACCAACCCTAACTTAACTAGTCACAACTGCAAAAACCCTATTTTGAAAAAAAAGTCATACCCTAGGAATTCATGATAGGAAGGACTTCAATCAATATAGCTTTGGGGGAGGACATGGTTCAACCTGTAATGTGTTGAAATGATGAGCTGCGACCTCTCTGCTCTTCCCCTCTGTCTTTTGTTTATTATCTGACCGAGACAATTCCATCCTCCACCCAGTCACCTGCTCAAACTTCCAGAAACATGCATGTGACTGTAAAGTCTCCTGCTTAAAACCCATGGTTTTCAGAATAAAGTTCAGATGCATCAGCATGAAATAAATGCCCCCCCTGGTGACCAGACCTCAACCGGGCTTCTCAGTCAAGCACCCTCCTATAAGCCCCATGTCAGGTTTTCTTACTTGTCATTAGATTTCCTGCCATTCCTGACCATCCCCATTGCAGATGTATTCCCACGCCTTCCTGGTTTCCCTCCATACAAAGTGTGTTTCTCTCTTCTCCAACCGACCAATTCTTCTCAAGTACTAGAGCCCAGTTTTAGTCTCACCTGCCCTGTGAATCTTCCATGTTCTCATCTCTTGCCCTTATCTAGCCCCAAATAAGACAAAACATAATTTGCACATTTCCTAAGCTCCTGCAGTTCATGCATTTTGCTGACTGAGCTCCTGTCACTGTGTACCATGGGAAAGGATGCCTGTCTCCGGCAGAGTATGAGCTTCTTATTTTGGGCGGCTGAATCCCTCTTAGTCCTGAACCCCCAATACCATCTCAAAATTTTACACAGAACATGCACCATAGTTGCTTGGAGGGTGAAAGGATGGATGGGTGGGTTGATGGATGGATGGGTGGATGTAAAGATAGACAGAAGGATGGGTGGGGGAATGGATGGGTGGATATAGGGATATGAGGGTGGGTGGGTGTGTGGAGGGTGGTCAGGCTAATGGATGGATGGGTGGATAGGTGGATGAATGAATGGATGGATAGATGGCAGGGTGGATGGATGAATAGATGAATGGGTAGATTCACCATTCACCATAGATGGGTGAATGGGTGGATGGATGGGTGGATATAGGGATATGAGGGTGGGTGGGTGTGTGGAGGGTGGTCAGGCTAATGGATGGATGGGTGGATAGGTGGATGAATGAATGGATGGATAGATGGCAGGGTGGATGGATGAATAGATGAATGGGTAGATTCACCATTCACCATAGATGGGTGAATGGGTGGATGGATGGGAAGATGGATGACTGGATGGTAAGTGGATGCATGGCTCCTTCTGGGACATTGGTGCAGCAGCAAGTGACCCTTGGGCACAGGGTGAGTTTAGAAATGGCACTTGTGGTGGCAGCAGCTGCAGTGTCCTCTGAAGGGGAATCCGACTGTTGTATGGTGTCAATCTAGCTTCAGCAGCTGCTCTTACTTTTCATCCTCCACTGCATTTGGTAAACAATTGATTATCCTTCTTAGGAACTCCCTTTGGGGTTAAACAGGTCCCTGTTGATTTTTGTTGTCACCAAGAAACCCTTGGTCATACAGGAAGCAACCAGGTCCAGGGTAGATGTATGGAAGGGGTGCGGCCATGAACTCACCACCATATTGTGGACATTTCAAGCTGGAACCTTATCTCTCAGGGTAAGAGAGCGCTGTCCATGGTCCTGGACCACTACCTGATTGATCACTGCTTCTTCCTGCGTGCTGGATGGATATTGGCAGACTGGGTGCTGCCTGGGTACTGATGCATGGATAGATGAAAGAGTATGGGTGGATGGGTGGATAAATAAACACATGAGGGGAACTCTGATCAGCTTTCCTACTGGTCAGGTTGTCAGCTGTATCAGGAACTTTGACTCTCTGAAATCTTAAATTTACAACATGGGTTCTGACCTGTAATATACAATATTGGGATACTTTGTTATTACTTCCATTATTTTACTCAACTCATAATTATTATACACAGATTCAGTAGATAGCAAAGCAAAACTATTGAATTCATATCTTTAAAATATATGAGGTCTGTGTCTAACTACAGTTAAAAAATAAATATTAAAAAAATACGTGAGGTCACATTCGGATGTGGCTCTGTGAGAGAAAGGATGGGTTTGAAGTTCCAGCTGGTTCATGTTCCCTGACAGTATGGACGGGCCCCCGTAGCCAGGGAGATCTGGAAGCTCCTGGGATTTGTTGGTGAGATGTTCGGGAAACCTCCCAGGATGAGCAGTGCAGACCGAGCACTCTTCACACCTAGTGGAGTTAATTGATTCAAAGTCCTAGAAACCTCAGGAGGCTAATTGCTGGAAAGAACTGTGCTCAATTGCAGGCTTCAGGTCCTATAAGCCAGAGAAATATGCATGAGCGAAAGCATTCACGGGAAAACTAATGGGTGCACCGAGGGGAAGGGAAGGTAATTAGGGGCTTGGAGCCTTCATCAGTAAAAGGCTGGAATGAAGCTGGGGAGGCCGAGGAACAGGGAGAACACAGACACGTCTCTCCAGCCCACGTGCAGGAGCAGAGGTTCCCGCTGAGGTCCAGGACAGGAAGTTGGAGTGCTTTAAGGGGGAGTTTGTCAACCTCATGAGCCCTCAGCGAACCCCCAGGACAGAATACTTCAAATTCAAATTACAATTACTTCTCTCTAATAGTCCTCCTCCTCTGCGAACTTTCATTTTGGTTTCTCTGAGGGTGTTCACAGATATTTTTAGACATTGTCCCCCTGGAGAAGCCAAGGTGCGGGGTGGAGTAAACTGACCAGGGCCATACACCCAGCATATGACCAGACTGGGGCAAGGAAGGTGCCATTCTGGTGACGAGTGACTCTCTGTCGTGAATGTCTAGTCATCTCAGAGGTTTGCCCCACACGCTGTATGTCTAGTGTATGATGTTTTATTGGAATAGGGTCTGCACACGGATAAGGGCGCATCCCGAGTGCACCAGACAGATGTGTCATTGCCACCAAAGACACAAATGATCCAGAAACTGAACAGGAGGCCCAGGGAAGCCCTGGCGCCCCCTGCCAGGCACAGATCCCCCACTCCCACACTCCTCCCTGCAGTCTGCTGGTTTTCCCTGGTTTTGTGCATTACATAGAGGGAGGCAGAGCCTCAGGTCTGGTTTCTTTCACTCCCTGCTCTATTTGGGAGAGTCTTTCTGGCTCCCATATGTGCTTGTGGGTTGTTGGTTCTCACTTCCACTAGTGTGCTATTAGGTGAAAATGCCACGATTTATTTATTAATCTCCCATTGAGGAGCATGGGGGCTGTCCCCACTGCAGGTCACCATGGACAGTGCAGCTACAAACATGTTATTATGTCTCTGGGTAAAGACAGGTGTGCTGTTCCCAGGGGTGTCCGCCCTCAGGGGTGGAGCTGCTGGGCCATGGGTGTGCCTGTGTCGCTGTTTATTGGGAACTGCCAAACAGACCTCCCAAGCCACAATGCATCACCATCCCTGCTGCCTGCCACCACCCCTGTCCCCAATACTTGCTCTTTTCCATAGTTATAGTTTTTGTCATTATAGGCTGTGGTGCTGTTTCATTGTAATTTTAACTTGAACTCTGCTGATGACTAATGAAGCTGAGTACATTCACATACTTTTTAAGTAAAAATGGCCAGTGTCTTGGTCAGCTGGGGTTGCTATAACAAACTGCCACAGACTGGGTGGCCTGATCAACAAACTTTATTTTCCTCACTATGATGTAAACTGGGACATCCAAGATCAAGGTGCTGGCAGATTTGGGGTCTGGCGAGAGCCTGAGGCCTGGCTTGCAGATGGCTTCCTTGTTGACGGACCCACAGGTGATGGGGAGGGACAGAGTAAATGAGGGAGCTGGTATCTTTCTTTTCTTGTAAGGACACTTACCTCATCAGGGGGTTTCTATCCTCATGGCCTTGATAAAAATTAATTACCTCTCATTTCCTGATATGATCACTTTGGGGATTAGGGTTTCAAAGAATTTTGGGAGGAGACATTGAACTTTTAAATAAGGAACAGGCTTGTCTACTCTCTCCTGGCATCAAAATCTTGACTGCAGTTGCTAGTGGGAACCCACTTGGTCCAGGCTCAATCATAACTTTAACTCTGGAATAGAAAGCACTATTAAAATAATTCATCTAGTTACCTTCATCAAAATTAAATCCATCAGATTTACTTAACTCAATTGGTTAACATTTATCGATTAATCTTTAACCTACTTTATTATAATCATCCTAGGAAAAGAACTCGGGTGAATTTGTTAACAATGAAATTGGACGATGTCTGTGTGTGTGCAGGTTGAGTGCACATGCCACGTGCCCTCACGGTGCTTCCTGCCCCTGGCTTCCTGTCTCCCCATCCTGCCTTCCCAGCCCCAACTGCAGGAGAATTTGCAGAGCCCTTGTGTAGACCCAGCCAAGGAAAACATTTCCTCCCAGACCCACCTCTGTCTCCCCTTCATTCATTCAGTGTCTGCTTGCTGGGGCTCTTCAGTGCCCTGTACCTTCCACGCACAACATCCAGCCTTGAGAGCCACCCTGGCTGAGTTTGCAGTCTTCGTCTCTGTAAACTGTAAGGAAAACAGAACTGATCACAGCAACCAAGCCCCAGCCCAATGCATCAGGGCTTTCTGTGAAATACCAAACTGTAAACTATGTTTCCCAAATGAATCCAGATTCAGGCTTATTGTCCAGGCTTGGGAGGTGGTTTAGCTCCCTCCCTCCTCCTTCCCTCTCCACTAAACCAGGCCTCCACTCTGTGGGAGAAACAGAGACAGGACATCGGTGACTCTAATTCATGTCCTTTGCATCATAGAAACGAAGTAAATGCTGGAGTGAAGTACTGTTGAGAAGTCAAGTTGTGTTTGCAGAAAGACCAGCTTCAGGAAAGGGAAGTGACTCGTGATGGCAGGGCTCGAGGGATCTGGGTGGACTCTGAGGACATTGCAGGAAATTATCTATGGAATTCTTGAAAGAATTGCTTCACCAATGAAAGATGCCAATAGGCAGCTCACCTAGCTCATCTCCACTGCAAGGTGATGTCACATTCTCCCAGTCAAATTCTTAGAGGCAATAGCTTACTTTCACTTTTCAGGGACTGAGGGATTTCAGAGGAGGGGCACTCACCCTAATCTGGAAGGAGAGTGAGATGGAGGTGAACACCATCCTAGGGCCCACCTTTGTTATAATCTATAAAAAGGAGGTAATATCGTCTCCTGAGTTCCTTTTGGACATTGTGCAATGTATAACCAGAAGAATAGCCTCTGAGTTGACCAGTCTCTTTTCTGACTTGCTCATTGAGGTTTTTCATTAAAAGGATCTTACTGTGTTACCAATTTAAATTTCCACCAGCAGAAGCTGGCCACATCACATCTTCCAGCTCTTATCAGCCTCAGCAGGGGCCACTCTCATTCAAAGCCCATCCATGAATCCACGTGGTACAGGAAGGTCTAGGGCTAACTTGTATTTGAGGCCCTCACGTCTGGCCTCCACTCTCCTGCCATAGCCTGCTGCCTCCACCTGAGCTGTGGGCAGATCAGAAGGATGTTGGTTTTCTTGGTTGGAAAATGCTTTTGGCCTCATCTCATTGTGGGGGACCCTCTCTTCTGTGAGCAGCCTCCCTGGTGCGTGGCCCCTTTGTTTTTCCTGCTGTACTTTGGGAATTTTCCTGTGCGTTGGTTTTCTGGCTCTCAAACTGATCGTAAATGTTTCCAGAGTGGCCTTTCCTGACCACGGGCCCTGAGAGCAATGCCCGCCCCCGTACACCAGGCCTCCAGGTGGGAGTGCCTGAAAGCACCATAGAGCCAGAGCCAGCGGGGCCCTAATTAGATTTTTGACCTTCAGAAATGTCTTTTCAGTTTCCTCATCCTTAACGGGAGTGTGATCATGCCTGTAGCATTCTTGTGGGTAAGAAATCCAGAGTATTTATCATGTGCCTGGCATGTTCAGAGTGACAAGTGTCAGTTTCTGTGGCCTTCTCCAACAGGTCTCCTGTAGACATGGACTGCTGCCCCTGGACCTAGTGATCTACTAATAACACAGTATCCAGAACTAACCCAGCTATTTACTTATCATTGTAGCTTGCACAGAGGGAAACAAAGACATCACAGAAGATAGAGTTGGGGTACATAGCACGGTGAAAGTTTGGGCAAAGACAGAGCCCAGCTCAGAAGGAGCAAGTGCCCAGGGGCCTGATGACAGAGGGCTCCAAATGAAGCTGCGCACTGCGCGGGGAAAGTCACCCCCTGGCTCTTCTCAGGCCGAGTCTGGAAGTGTCACCTTGCAGACAAACATGGGTGCCCCACTGGCACTTTGAAGGGGTTTCAGAGCATCCCCACCTGGTGTGAGGGGGGAGGTGAGCAAAAAAGCCAGCCAGCGCATCAAAAGCCCTACTGCTGTGACAGGCAGCCATGAGTCTCCGTCTGGCTGGGCGCGTCCTCCTAATCTGCAGCAAGAACTCTGCCCATTTTTCTGGATCAGGAAAATTTGTCCTAGACTCTGGCTGATATCCCCATTTTCCCTGCTAACTTTGAATCAGTCGTCATCAGAGTATTGGTCTAGAGTGCTCTTCCTTTAAGGCGGTTTTATTTCAGGGCCTGCTTTGCCCTTTTAGCTCAGATGAATTTAATGCAGTCAACTGATTTCCTTATTTTAAATTTTGGAATGATGAAGTAAGAGGTCTTCATAGACTCTCTCCGGGAGGCCTCTGGATATATTATGCAAATCGACTCCCCTCTCCCCTAAACTGCACCCAGGGGAGGGCTGTGCTTGGCCAATCCAGGAGCTTGCTTGCCACCCCCCTCTTTCACACACACACACACACACACACACACACACACACACACAGGCACAGGCACATTCTCCTGGAATTCATGCTAAAATGGATGTCTTGGGCTCTTCCTGGTTGAGGTCAGAGGCTGTTTGGAAGGAGATTGGGAGAGTTATGGAAAAGGGACAGAAGTGTCAGGAAAAGGGAAAGAAGAGACCCTGTCCCCAGCCTCTTCTGACTTCAGTTGCTGGGACGGGAGGACTGTAGGCAGTGCCAGTGGGTGATGGGCAGCTCTGGGCAGCCTGTGTTCCCTCTGCTCCTGTCGTGTGCCCTTGCCATCCCCACGCCCTCCCGCTGGGGCTCCTGGTCATTATGTTTACGGTAACTGCTGCAGGAGGACATGGAGCTTGACCCTGGCTGGAGAAGCTATTAAGTCTGATGCTCCCTCTGAGAAAACTCCCCACACAGCTGCTGCTCGAAGCTTTCTGACCTCTCTAACAGACCCAGGCAGCTGGGGAGGGTGGGTCCTGAGGCTCCATGACAGGGAGAGGGGCCTGATGCCCATTAAATTGGAACATGCACTAGGACATCAGAAACAAGGGGGAAAAATGTCACAATGTCGTTGGGGTAGGGTAGTGGGGACCTCATCCTGGAAGGAAGAAGACCCAGCTAGTGGCAGGACCTGGGATGAGCCCTTCTGTCCCTCTGGGCTGGATTTCCTTCTCTGTGAAGTATGGAGATTGGTCCTCATGAGTACAAAGTGCTGTTCACCCCCGGGGGAGAGTGCTGTGAAACAGTACACTGTTCACAGAGCTTCTTGAACTTTCTCCTCTGAACTTCGTGCAGAGCCTGTGAGCTTGCCATCCTGCTAGGTCATGAAGCACAAAGTGCTCCAGAGACTTATAAGAGAAAGCTCAAAGAAGGCCTGACCGTCCTGTGAGTCTGGCCCTGCTCCCCAGACGCCACCTGCCCTCCAGCAGCCATCCTGCCTCCCGCACTGCCCTTGGCTAAGCCCCATCACCACGGCCAAAGTGCAGCCCATCAGGAGTCACTGGGAGATCAAGATGGTGGAGGTGATTTGTAGACTTCATTTCTTGGTTATCCAAGAACCATGAAGAAGGAGAAGGAGAGAAAGAGGGAAAGGGGCACAAGGAAGAGGACTGGGGCAGGAGGGAGGGAAGGGGGAAGAGGAGGAGGGGAGGGGAAGCAGGAGAGGACCAGGAGAGATGATGATGAGGATCACTTCTGCTGTTTCCTCCTGTAGCTGGAGAAGCAAGACATACAGGAGCCCGAGCTCAGCTTCCAGGCACTGGGCCGGGGTGGGTCAGTTGGCCGAGGTTCCCAAGCCCTTCGGACTGGGGGCCACTGTTGAACCAGGGCTGTGCTGCCCTCTGGATGCTCCTGACATTCTCTGAATGCCTCTCCAGGGCCGTCAGTATCTCCTACCGTAACTGCTGGTTGACTTGACTGTCTCCTCATCCAAACTCTGAATAAAACAAGGGGGGAGAGTGGAAGAGGCACATTTCCAGATCTTAAACAGTGACATCGTCTGTCCTGCTTCCAGTGCTTGAGCCTCCTCTGCTGTGTTTCTGAGAGGCTATCTTCTCTTCTTCTGAGGCAGGGGTGACCACCTCTCCTGCTATCTCAGGCAGGTAAAATGACAGGCCTCTAGAGATGTCCGTGTCTCAGCCCTGGATCCTGCAGGTTAGGCTACCTGGTGGGCTACCTGGTAACAAGGAATTAGCTTGCAGAAGAGATTAAGTTTGCTGATCAAGTGACTTCATGGTCTGGGTGGGCCTCATGTCTCACAAGGCCGCTGAAGGTGGTGAAGTACGTGGTAGTGATGCAGTGTGAGACGCACTTGCCCACCATTGCTGACTGGGGGTGGAAGAGGAGGCCAGTAGCCGATCCACGTGGGCACCCTCTGGCAGCTGGAAAAGTAAGGAATGTATTTTCCCTTCCAACTGCCCAGAAGGAGTGCAGCCCTGCCAGCACCTTGATTCTAGCCCACACAGGACCCACTTTGGGTTCTTAAACTATGAGGCGATTGTCTTAGTCTACTTCTGCTCCTCTACCCAGACACCTCAGACTGGGTAATTCATAAACAACAGAAATTCCTTACAGTTCTGCAGGCTGGAAGTACAAGATCAAGGTGCTGGCATCGGGGGTCTTGATGCAGCCTCTCCTAGTGAAAGAGACTAAGGAATAAAGGACCCACCGAGCTTCTCAACCCCAATGGTAAGGTACTGATTCCACCCATATCCTAACTATCACTCAAAGGCCCCCACTCTTAATGCTGTTACATAGGGGAGTGAGTGTCAACATCAATTTTGTAGGGGCAAAAAACACCCAGACCATATGAATAAAAGACTTGTAGCATTTAAAGCTGCTGTATCTGTGGCAATTTGTTACAGCAGCAAGAGGAAACCAATACTTTCCCGGCTGGGATCTTTCACATGGGGCCCTGTCCCTCTCCTCTCCATGGCCCCTCACCATGGAGTGATACCCAGCAGAACCCTCTGGGCTGGCACTGGCATGGCTACCTTTGATCCTGTCCTCTCAAAGCTGGGAGAGAAATGGCTCCATCCGTCTGGCTCTTCAGATTCACTTTCCTTTTGATCTCACTTGCCCGTTCCTGGCACCACAACTATGACCATGGAATCTCCCACGACTCCTGAGTCCTGACCTGGACAGCCTCTATTTCAATGAAGGAAAGCTATTGGCAGTGCCTCCCAGTATCCACCTTTCTCTTGGTAAAGCTTCTCCAAGTTCCTCCTGAAGCACCCCTCCCTCATCCAGGCCTGGTGCATGAGCGTGGCATGAATGGACTCTGCCTCTGGCTGCAAGAATGGGCCTGTGACCTCATCTGGTAAATTTCAGCCCCACCTTCCACTGGCCAGAAGTATTGGTTCAAAGTGCCCTTTGGCAGATTCATGCCTAACAGTCTACAAAGGGACACTTGCTGGAGATGCTGGGAAACAGGTGTGTCCCCTTTCCCTCTCAGCATGAGCAAAGAATGAGAGAAGACAGGTCTGATCAGAACCACCGTGAGAGGCCTGAGGGTAAATCCAACACTGAAGACCAAGTCCAGACACGAAGGGCCCAGTCCCAATGACACCACGTGAACTCCTGGATTCTGCACTTTCTGAAGCCGGACTACCCTCTGGGCCTTTCAGTTCTCATGTTCATAATTTTCAATAAATACTAACTCAGTTTGAGTTGGCTTTATATTAGTTTCCATGAAACATCCTAAGAATTTCACCTTGTATTACATGGAACTGCTGTGTTTATGAGTTGATTCCTTTCTGTTTCTTGAGTAGGTTTTTTTTTTTTTTTTTTTTTTTTTTGGAGAGAGGAGAAGAAATAAATGTATGCAGTAGTCACTTTCACCTGACAGGCTGTATTGTATTTTAAAGACCTAAACAATATTTTAGTGGCATTTCTCTCTTACCCTCCAGATCCTGTGGGAATATATGCACCTGATGTGAGCAATATTGGTACAAAAGTTGAGAAACAATGAAGAGATATTGCACAGAGGATAGCCAACTTATCCCTTTTATTTTTTTTCTGATAAAGATAAATATTTGGCTAACATGATTGACAAATTGAATTCTTCCTCTGTTTCTTCATTTTCACCTCCTGAAGCCAAGAACCCTTAGAAAGATGATCATGCCTTGGTCAGGTATACTTTTTAAGGGGGAAAGTCAATTAATTTAAATGTCAGTGTCAACTTAATGTCAATCTGTAAAGTTGGAATTTTACTTCATTCAAAATGTCAACCACTCTTTCTCTATGATTGATAGGAAATTGAAAATGACTTATCTAGATAAACATACATCCAAGGTAGACTCCTAGAGAATCTAAGAATGGGGATAAAGAGCCCTTTAATTGGAACTATGACAGCCAGTGGGTATAAAGTCAGCTTATAAAAGTCATGGTGATGGTGTCTGTTTAACTCTCAAAGTTCAGTGGCCACCGTTACAGGACGTGAACAACTGAATCTCCGGCTTTGGGCCAAGAGGTATCTGGGTCCTCTTACCAGGTGTAGCAGTGAGCAACTACTCACTGGGGCTATCTTGCTGGATGGGGGGACTGGACCCCAGAAGTAGCTGGATGGAGTCTCTCCAGAGCTATGATTGTGGTGAGGGACAAGCACACAAAGGCCGAGGGCTGCCATGGACAGGAGAAGCCCTGTCCAGGTGATTCCTGAGCCCAGGGTGGAGAGAGGCCATAGGAACTGAGTGGGTTCAATTCAGAACTGAGGAGGTGAGAAATCAGCAAGCACTGAGACCTTCTTGGGGACTGCTGGCCATTGAACCAAGACTAATTCAGTCTGTCAATGAAGCAGCCGCAGCCTGGATGATCAGGAAGAAAGATCAAAGAAGGAGGGAGGAGTTTGAGACCGAAGCGTCCGAGAGCATGGACTTCCACAGCAGCACTGAGAGAAACAACGGGCTTGAGAGTGTAAGTGTTTGATCCCAAGATTTCAACATCCTGGTCTTCCAGATGCTCACTGATGAAGAGGCTTATCAACTAACCAACACTACCATATTTCGCCCAGAGTCTTTCTCTCCTTCCCTCCCTCTTGTTTCTTTCTCTGCCTCCTTTCTCCCTCTCAATTTCTGGGGTCTGTGGGTCTCTATCTCTTCTGCACTTGTTCCCTTCTGAGTCTTCATGCTTCTCTCTCAGCATTTCTGTCCTGATATCGCTCTTTGTGTTTGTCTGGGTTTCACTTGTGGCTCTTCTTCCCCTCTCCTCTCCGTGTCTCTCTCTCTCTCTCTGCCTTTTCTGTGTCTGTGTGCCTGTCTGTCTTTCTCTTTCTCTGTATGTCTTTCTCTTACTCTGATTCCTTGTATTGAGTTTTACGAAAGAGCAAACAACTTTGCCTGCAGCCTCCAATTCTGTTGTTAAATGCAGGAGGTGAATTCATGTCTTTCTTTAAGTATGAATGGAAGCGCCCCACACCCCATGTTTCATGACCTTTTGCGAAAAATAACACCAAAAACAAAAACAAACGAGAGAGAGAGAGAGAGAGAGAGAGAGAATGAAATCGTTTTTTTAACTAGTTTTTTTTTTTTGAGAAATGGGGAAAAAATCTTTCTTAAAAATTATAGATCAAAGTAATACATGAAGATTCAAAGCCAAGCCATCCATATAAGTTTAGGTTAAAACTTTCTAATTTGAAGAAGAAAACAATAAGGGGAAAACAGCTGGACTTCTGAGAGTCCCCAGCAGTAGGTCCAGGGCTTTGTTCCTACCTTCTGGGTAATCTCAGTCTTGCTAATTAGAGGGGACCTGGCAGACTATTGTGACCTTTCTAATAATCATCCTCTCTCTGTGGCAGCATTTTAAATCTTCTTTGATGTTTTCCCATTGTCTTCATGTTTGAAGAATATTTTTACTGGACGTAGAATTCTAACCCTTTCCCCACAACATCTAAAGCTATGTTTCCACTGTCTTCCTGGCTTCATTGTTTCTGACAAAAAGTTAGCAGTCTTTGAATCTTTTCTTCCCCTGAATTATTTTCTTCTCTTTGTGACATTTTTCAAGATTTTCTTTTTTGTGTCTTTAGCAACTTTACTATATTGTGCTTGGGAATGGTTTTCTTTAGGTTTCAATGGGCTTTTAGAATCTGCATTCACAGATTTCACCAAATTTGAGGATAGAGAAAAATATTATTTTTTGTCTTCCCTGATTTTCTATTTTTCTTCTTCCATGATTCTAATTACTTGTCTAATACACTCTTCATCATCCAACAAGCCTATGAGCCTGTGCTCATTTAAAAAATACTTCTCTCTTTCTCTAGTTTTTTAGACTGGATGAGTTTTGTATCTGTTAATTGTGTTTGATCTCGCAGATGGCTATCATTTTCAGTGTGTATGTCCAGAACTTGGATTGTATTCTGTAGTGATACAGCGTAGACAATCAAGTTTTCTGCACTCTTCCAAAGAGTCTTTTTTCTTTCCCCTCTTTCCTTCCCTCCTTTATTTCTTCTTTCCCTCCTATTTTCCTTCCTTGAGGTTAGCTGAAGCTCAAAAATTCTGTTTCCCCTTCAGTGATAGCAGTTAAATACTACTGCATTTTTCAGCCTTAACTGGGATACTTGACACTTGCTCCATGCACATGAACTTGGGGTACCAGCCAGAGATTAGGGCAAGAATTTACATACAGAATTTAGGACTTTACTTTCCTGAAGATCTCCTTTCTGTAAATTTCTCCTGTTTCAGTTGGTGAACTTAGTGTGGAGCCTTGAACTTTAGCCTCTGCCTCTTCAACAAGACTCTGGTTTTCCATCTGAGTTCTAAACTCAACTGGAGGAACTGACAGATTCTGCCCCCCATGCAGAAATCCAGAGAAATGGAAAAGTCATTCAGTGTCATTCTCTTTTTCCACATGTACAGTCCAATTTCTGCCCGCTCTTGGTCTTCTCCAATACTTCTGCATGTGTATAACATAACCACTCTTCCCCCAATTTGTGTGTGTGTATGTGTGTGTGTGTGTGTGTGTGTGTGTGTGTGTGTGTATTCCATTACTGTAAACAATGTTGTAAGATTCAATTTTACTAGAGAGAAAAATGTTCTGTCTAAGCCTAGGAAGGATGAATTATGGCTGTGCACATTTTTTACTTATTGTTTATGGCTGCTTTCAAGCAGCAATAGCAGAGTTTGAGTACTTGCAACAGAGATGTGCAAAACTAATGGCCTGCAAAATCTAAAATATGTATCATCTGACCCTTTCCAGACCATTTGTCCTTCCCTCAATCTTCAGGAATTCATATGTTATCTAAACCGTATCCTAGGCAATTCTACATAATGATCACATTTTGTGATTAGGAGTTTGAAGAGAATTAGATAGTGTGTAATGTTACACTTTCTGGCAAGAATCTGGCTAGAAGCCATGAGTGGATATTAAATAAGATCAACATGCCTGGATAAATGGAGAGAGAACCAGGGCTTAAAACCCTTACCAAGCTCACACAGGTGTGAACCCAGACCTGAGCTTGGCTCACACCACATTCCCAGGAGGTTCGTGTGCTCCACCTGCACCACAGAACTGAGTCACTCTTGGAGAGAAAAGTCTTTGGGAAGCTTTGTGGAGAGAGCAATAAACTATCTGACTTGAACGACTCAACACTCTTCTGACTGCCTTTTGGGTTCAGAGCCTCCTGAGGTCAGGCCCAGGGCCTCGGCCCTCCCTCTACTCCTTCTTCATGCACTTTCTTCCCAGGTCTCTTTTAAGACAGGGACACTGGCTCTTATGCCTCAGCTTATCAATTTCCACTGCAGCCAGGGCTACAGGAAAAGACCCAGGTATTCCTGAGGTGTGTTTCACATGGTATTTGCCAAGTCATAACCCTGCTTGTCTTCTTCCTAAAACATTTTCTGGTTATGGGTTCAGTTGGGTAGATGAAAGTCCCCTTTAAGATTAGCAGTTTTGTGCAAATGTCCTTGTTCTTACAAAGCAAAGAAACATTTCTCAGGCTAGAAGGCAAACGATCAAAATTATCATCCCATCTCTTGGTAAAATCTTACTTCTTTCCCCCCAGATGTGTTTCTGCACACAAAAGCATCATTTGTAATTTATTCCTAATATGCTCCTTGGTGGGGGCAGTGGGAAGCAGAGAGAGCAAGAAGGTGAGTAGGTGAAGTGCCATGATGGGGACTTCTGTGGAGGCTGAGGAGGCCAGAGGACTCACAAACAGCAGAGTCGAGGCAGGGTACAGGGCACTGAGAGGCAGGGATGTTGGCATTTGAGAGGTACATAGTTGTTGAATTTTTCTCTGTTCTGGTTATATGTCAAATTTATATCAGTCGCTGGAAACTCTGCTAAGAATTTCCATTTTATGCTTACAACTACTTACTTACCAATTCTACTCACAGATTCCAGACACATCTCAAACTTAAAATGTCAAAAAAATGAAGGCAGGAAGAAAGGGAAGGAGGGAAGAAGGGAGAGAGAGAGAGAGAGAGAGAGAGAGAGAGAGAGAGAGAGAGAGATTCATTCACTTCCTTCTATAAAACCTGCTTCACTCTTTTGACCTGCCTGTCCCCAGGGTTCTGCTCTTCCCATTGCAGATGATGCTTTGTCATGCTGGGGAGCTGGACTTGGAAGCAAACACTTTCAGTGTAAAGTCACAGTAGATGTGTTTGCAGTTGCTTTATAATCACAGGGAGGAGACCACTTAACTTTATGTGGGAGGTCAAAATAAGGCCTTGTGTGAAATTGTTTTTCCTTTAATGCACAGGGATGTTTTGCTTTGGTCCAGTTTTACCTGGGCAAGCAGGTGGAGGAGGGAGGGGAATCGAGGATGAATTAGTTCAAGCCTCTCCTCAAAGGAAAAATCTCCATCCAGCCCCCAGTGAGCTTGTAATCCCTCTTCTCTCATTACCAGGGAGGTAATTTTTCCTGCTTCTGTTTCTGTCCTCCTCAAATGGTTCATTAGCTACTGAGCAGTTCTCCTCCCTGAGGTCTTCTATGAGATGTCTACATAAGGATTAGGCTGGGGTCTGACTCCTGGAAATGGCCACCTGGGAATATGGGTAATCAGCGGGACCAGGGGCCTTTTACCTGCCAGCACATTGGGGCAGGGCATAGCTCAATTCTGGAGAAGATCGTGTGTGTGTGTGTGTGTGTGTGTGTGTGTGTGTGTGTGTGTTGTCATGGGAAGAGACAGTGATGGAGACAATACAGTTGTTTTTAAAATCCCTTTTGTTTACCTCTACTTTGGTGCACAGAGGACTACATTTCTGATTCCACTGAAATTAAATTAGAATCATGTGATTCATTTTGTCTAATGAGATGTATAGAAATGATATAACTACTTCCAGGCTGAACTTTTATTAAAAATTACCTGATCTGTTACTTCTGTTCTCTCTCCTCTTGCTGCACAGCCCTATGCATCATACTGAAATGATGACATCACAAAATAGGGGAACTTGTACTACATATATGAAATTTATAATAAAAATCCACTGGCCCATTGGACTTCATGCGTACTAAGATAAGTTGTTAAATTTTGAGTTTTTTCTGTTGCAGCAGCAAGAGCTTACCTACCCTCACTGACACACATAACTGTAACATACTTCAGCTCACATCTGCAATCACAAACAACCCTGCAACATATTTGTACACACAAACATGAATAGAAAATCTCATGTTCATAGATTGACACACTCTTTACACAAATACAAACAAAAGCTCAATTCATGCTCACATATTTTGCTCCAGCATAATGGAACACCATTGACAGGCTATGGATAGACAAATATGGCTACATAGAGTGATCCAGTTCCTAATCAGCTGCATTTCCTGTAATTCCAGGCTTAAACTGCTTAAACCACCACAACTTTAGTCCACATCAAAACTCTGCTAATCCGCCTTAATGGCTAAAATCTCTGTCTGGGAACTGCATTTCTATCCAGATGCTAGAGATACTGAAGTTATTCCCCCAGGGCCTTCCTAGAGTGTTTTTTTCTTTGGAAATAAATGTCCTATGATACCACGACTTACTCTGTATGAAGTCAGCCAGACTGGTGGACAGAGGCTACGGGGTATCCCTGACAGACAGCATGACAACTGAAGGGCTTAGAGTCTGAGTCAAAAGACCTGGACTAAATCTCTGGCTCTATTAGCAAATGGTTCTGGGTGATGCACCAGCTCTCTGAGCCTCAGGGCGCTCATGGGAGGTGCTGGGAGGTGCTTGGAGGTGCGTGGTGTAAAAGTTCCTGGCAGCACTACTCTGTAATGAGCCTGGCTGGAGAGGTGGCATTATAGAGGTGAGTGGGCCTGGTCTTGGAGCTCATGGGGCTTTCTGTTTTGGAAAGGATCTACACGTAGCTTCTCCAAAGCCTGCTCTGTGCCTTGTCAGTGCTGTTCTCCAGGGATGAAGAGGTGCTCGCCACAGGGACACAGAAAGAGATGGCAGGCAGAGGACCCAGCACTCACAGAGACCTGGGGGTGAACAGCTGGGCCTACTCTGTGGGTCTTGGAGGACAACTGACCTTATTTCCTCAATTTCAGATGCATAGTTCCATATCTTAGTATTTTAAAATTCTGTATGAGTCTTGAAACCAAGGAAATACAATATAATACATGAATTGGCCTTCAAAGACCTATATTCCCAAACATAAATATAAGATTTTTTGAAAATGTGACTTAAAAGAATAAGAAACAAGGATCAATGATCCATAGAATAGAAATCCCAAGTCATTTTAAATCGCCTATTTTGTGTGTGTGTTTTTGTTGCTAAATTTACAGGCTGGAGTGCTTCTAATTTATACATTTAGATTGGACTAGGAAATAAAGAAATAATTTCTGAACTACTCTATCACCTAACTTAAAATTCAGGTCTACTTTTTCTTGAGATCAAGAGTTTAAGTTTCAATAGCTCTGGCTTGTGAGTTTCCCCTCTTGGGAATAATTCATGAAAAAAGATATCAGGGAGTTTGCAAAACAGTAGCTCAATTATTTTGATTTCATAAATAAAGGCATGGTTTCACTTTGGTTTTGATGTGGACAATTATTTCCTGTGACAGCGTGAGGGCCATGTTCTCACGACTTTCACACATCAAGCTGTTTCTCAGCTCACTTTCCATATCAAGGATCCAAGTTGCTCTGCATATGTGGGACCTTGGGGTGACCTCAAAGGCAGAGGTAGAACCCTCGAGGTGTAAAATAAAAAGCACGTCAGTCATCAGCATTAGGAGCAGGACCAGCATGGCGGGGCTGGAGGATGGGCAGAGAGGAACTCACAGGAAAGCCAGAAAAAGTTTCAATATTTTATTGAAATTTAAGAATATAAAATGGCTGAAAAAATTAACAAATAAAATGTTATCAATAGGTATAGGTTCATTAGAACAAATACAAGGAATGTCATGACTCTGTGTTTTATTCTTGTGAAGATGACATGCCTGCTAGTTAGGGTTCTCACAGCGCACCCTCCCTCAAACACTCCCTGAGACACTCCCTTCCCCTTGGGAGCACTTTCCTGGCCTGTGAATCCTCTTACACCTCAGTGTGATTCCAAAAATCTACCTTTATGGTCAGAAAGGGATGATGTCATTCCTCATTTCTGTTCAGTAGTGAAAAACAAAATTCCTTCTTGGCTTTCCTTACCCTCACCCTGCAAATTCTGTTGTGTCTCTGTTCTCCTTTATCCCCCAGAACGTGGGCATGGTCGAAATTTGTTTAAGAGCTTTTATAAACCCGTGGCCTGCTCTTCTAAGTGCCGAGGGCAGCTTGCTTGCACTCCTTCCCCTCACATGGGTCTGCTTTGCTTTTGGAAATGGAATGTCATCTCTCCAAGAGGGGCTGTCCTTGTTCCCCTGGTTCTTCACACCCTCCAGCTGTGGGCAACCTGCTTGGATTTTGTCTCACTTTTAAGCAAAGACATGGGTCTGAACACTTTGCTTTGTGTTTGACATGCATCTTCTCTGGGGAACTTTGTTTTGTGACAGTCATTGTAATAGTATTTGTTTAAAAGAAGAAGTTCTTGGCATTGCTGCCGAAACTCCCTGTGGGCTGGTGGAGTCTGAGCATTGAAAATCATCTCTTTATTTGGATTCAGATAGCCTGAATAGCCTGATTGTATATATTGTTGTGGATTTTTTTTTCTTTTAAGCTCTGAAGTAATAGTCTGGAGTGAACATGCCCAGTGAACAGGAGAGTTTACAAACATGCATCAGTTATTGCTTGCAGTAACAATTTTGGCATGTGGATGTAGTAATAGTTACTTATTTTTATAAATGAGAAACTAAGGGTCTGAGAAGTTGGAGAGCTGTCCAACCCTCTGTTAGGAGCTTCTGATGAAAGCATCAGCAACTGAAGGAAGGGATCAGCTCTATGGCTTTGGAAAGCATTCCACAAGTCAATATGACACAGATATTATAATTTTCATGTTTGTGTGTTAATGATTCTTACTTCTTGTTTCTCCTGTTACATTAGTTATACTATAAAGCTATGATGAATCAACAATAAGAAAAAAGAATTATATGTCTTAAAGAACAAAGATGTTTACATCTTTCTCATGTAACAGGGGAAAGCATTCTTCTACCCAATGGTACCTTTGAGGTGGCATTTAGGGATCCAAGTTCCTTCTACCTGTGGCTTCTGGGACAGCCCATCCTCAACTGCAGAGGCAAGATGGGCTACTGCAGGTCTCAAGTCCTGCCAGTGGGGAGGAAGGGGCGAGGAGGGGGCAGCGCCTGTCTTAAGGCACCAGCCTGGGAATGGCCCATGTCACTTCCCATGGGAAGTATGGGAAGGTCCGTTAACATTCTCCACAAAGACATCATCCTAAATTTTCTATATCCTAGCAATATCTGACTGCTCTGCTCTTGTCTTCAGAGTAGGCTGACTGTGGGATCCACTTTCTTAAATGAGTTGCTTCAGTGAAGGTGGGGACCATGCATCCCACCTCCAGGACCCGGCATGATCCATGTCCTGCATTTTCTGGAACAAGAAAAACAGACATTCAATAATTAGGCGATGGCCTTTGTGACTGAGGAGGAAAAGGCAGCATTAGGTTTTCAGTGGAACAGTGAAGGTGCCTCCCCCTTCCCCTT
Source organism: Callospermophilus lateralis (assembly GCF_048772815.1). Lineage (NCBI taxonomy): Eukaryota > Metazoa > Chordata > Mammalia > Rodentia > Sciuridae > Callospermophilus > Callospermophilus lateralis. The sequence goes on from NC_135320.1 coordinate 84,834,139, forward strand.
CAGTTCTCGGTGAGTCAGGGCAGTTATGGAGGCTGAGTGGTTCCCCTGTGCTGCTGCCCCCACGTGCTAGACTTCAAAGGAGACCTTTGGGCCAGTCAGTCCAGGGACACTCAGCTAATTGAACAGAAAATGTGAGGAAAGGGTCTTTCTTTGAAATACAAAAAGGGAGGACAAGCAGAAGGTCACAGACATGGAAATGTGTATTAATTATAAGTGCCTGAGATTCTGCCCCAAGTGACATCTCAGCTGTGCCGGCTTCACAGCCCATTGATCCCCTTAGAAAGTCCGTCCTCACCGCACAGCCAGAGTTCACGCTCTCTGCAGGGGAGAGCTCGTGGTGCCCGAGTCAGAAAGACACAACTGGAGGGTTCTGACCTTGCCATCCCTGGAGATCATCAGTTCAACCACAGACTCAGAGCAAGCAGAAGGTCCTAACGCTCACTGTTCCGTCTTCAGCATTCTCCGGGGCTTTCCACAGGGTGTGCTTGGTGTGCAATAATATGCACACACCTGAGTACAACTCAAAGGCTTGCCGGCTGGCTGCATACTCTGGTTCTTAGATGGACAGTCACCTTGCAAGAGTTGAATTACAGAGGGAGTCTGGGTTAGCCTCTCTCCACCCCCTTCCTCCTTCCCTATCTTCCTTCTTCCCACCTTTTCCCCTCGCTCCCTCCCTCCCTTCCTTTCCCACTTTCTCCCTTTAGTTTCCTTCATTTTTTGTCTTCTATTTATTTAAACATCACATTCACTTGGAATTTACACACTGAGTGAAAAGAGCCAGACTTAGAAAGACAAGCGTCCAGTGCTTCTTCCCCTACGTGGAAGCAAGAGAAAAGAAGGGGGGAAGTGTGCTGTGGGTGTGGGGGTTCTGGGAAAATAGAAAGCAGATTTAGTGGGGCAGGGATGGGAAAGGGGGTCTGCAAAGCATCAGTTTAAAAAGATAATAAACAAATAGACCAGCTGAGCAGAGGAGGAGAGAGGAGGGAAGGGAAAGAGAAAGCACTGGGGACTGAACGGAGCAAACTATGTCCTATTCATACACGATTTTGTCCAAACCAACCCCACTCTTACGTATAACGATAATGCACTAATAAAAACATTTTTAAAAACTTGTATTTTAAAGTTTTAAAAACTTGAGGCAGTTTGTACCATAAAAACAAGTCTTTGGTGACATTGTTTACACAGGCCAGAGGACTTAGAAATGTTCTAAAAGAAAGAACTGGGTTAGGAACATGGATGGAGATCCATTCTATCAAAACTTTCAACATTTGTAGGTCATTTTATCAATATTAAAAGATGTCGGGAGAAGAAGTCAGATAGTCTCTACTTCCCAGGAAGCTACTAAGAAAGTCAGAAAGTCATTGAAAAATATCCATTGCATAATAACATAGGCAGAATCCAATCTCAGGATTATAATTGAGCACTAAATTTAGCTGTGCTTCCTGGCAGCCAAGGCAAAAGTGTGCACAGAATATGGTAAATTCAAACCTCCCTTTATCAGATGAAAGGGTGCATGAAAACCCAGGCAAGAAAGCTAGACCTAGAGTCCTGCTATTAGTGACCAACATCACAGTGACACTAGGCCACTCATAAGCAATCCTGAACTCGGAAGTGGTGTTTATAGCACGTTCTCTCATCACGGAGCTATAATGCCGTCATGTGTGTTTGGGGTGGGGGAGGGTGCCACGCCATCCATTAAAAGTTGCAGGAATCATCATGTAATAAGATGTTTGATTTTGCTGTAGGAGTACCTTGACCCTCCTTTTCTGGCCTCTCTTGGCCTTGATTTTGTTCCTGACTTCCTGCAAGGTCCCTTCTCACCTGGGGTGCCCCCTGACTTTCCAGGACTGTGCACTCTGCTGCCATTATGGGCTGCCCACTCCTCAACTACACTGATGGCCACAGGCTCCTTGATCTCTGTGGGGCCCACCTGGGGAGCCCACCTGTTCCCTGGGGTCTGATCTGTAGGGGCTGCTCTGAGACGGAACAGCTCATGAGTGGGTCTGGGCAGCTCTCTCTCCAGGACCAGCCGCTCATCTCGGGCTTCGGCTGACCCTGACCATCCTATCACGGTTGGCCTATTCTCGACCCTTGCAGGAGGCCGTGCGAGGAACAAAGCACACTCATCTCCTTCACGCCCACTCAGTGAGATGATGTGTTTTTCTTCTGCCTTTTCCCATTTTACTTTATATAGTGAATATTTCTCTGTTTTTATCAGTGTTGCTCTTGAGCATGATATTCTGTCCTATATATACAGTAAAAAATTCTCTCTTGAAGGATAGTTAGGGTGTTTCCAATCTTTATAAAGCGACATTGTGAGTGTTTATGTAGAAACCTGGGTTTCACATTGTTGTGGTGTCAACTGATAAATACAATCAATAAGAGTGTAAGTTATAGGTTATAGATTAGTAAAAAGTATAGATTGTAGACATAAGATTTTGATAAGTGAGATAAGACAATTATAAAGCAAGAACTGTCATGGACAGGCCTAAGACTCCATTTTGCTGCCTTTTATTTAAAAAAAAAAAAAAACCTGTTAAAAGAGTTGTTTCTGAGAAATTAAAATGAAAGCTGTTTTCTTATAATATATTGTTTTATGTACTTTGGACCCCACAAAATGTACTCAATCCAGGATATGGTGGTCTGGGTGACCCAAGACTTTGAAGTGGATTCTTGCCCCCACTAACCACCTGCTCAAACTCAGGATACAGCTGTCTAACACCTACTTGGACCCAAGTTGCAGTTAACTGAGTTGTAAACTAACTTTTTTTTTTTTTTTTTTTTTGCTTCTGTAGCTTGCTTGCTTGCTAACTGGAAAACTCCAGTCCTCCTTCGGGCTTGCAGGTCCCACTAGCCAACTATTGTTCTAGCTTCTGTGATCGGCTTACTCGCCTGATGCCAGGAAAAGCCCCTGAGCTGTGGTTTTCGTCCTTCAGTTCTGAAGGCACAGGCCCTGAAATTGCTGTCCTCCCACAGAGCTTCAGTCTCTACGGGTGGGCGACAGTCCCTGGCCAGGTAAATAAAGCTCTCTTTGATTTGAATTCAGACTTAGAGTGTTTTCTGAACTGGTTCCTCATAACAACATCTCACATTGTTGTCCAAAATTGGAAATCCCCTAGAAAGGGGATTTCTGAGTTCAAGTTTATAAATCCTTAGGAGAAGCTTGAGAAGTTTTGATCTTCACCTTACTGGTTTTATTTGGAAGTGGGCTCCTTTACAGAGACACCTTTAAAAATGCAGGAGGGTTCCCTCTCACTGGATCCATGAAGGGATTCAGTCTGAATAGACAGTGCAGTCAACACACACACAGCACTGCTGACTATAATTCTTTCTCTTTGAGGAATTGGTAAAATTCCTAGTTATGTATGAATAGAACCTTTTCTTCTAATTGTTTTGCCATTCTGGTGGATATTAATCTTCATCTTGGTTCTGCCTGTCTCACGTTTCAGGACAGCCAAGTTCTATTTACGTAGTTCCGCCTTGGGTCAGGGCTTTTATGCCCTTTGTAGAAAATTCTTCCCACCCTGCAGAGCATGCAGACTCTCCACCCACCATCCCTAGAGACGTTCATTCCTGCCTGGCTACTGTACCCGTATGTGCAAAGATGGAACGTGAGGAGGCCTGCCCCCTTCAGGGAGGGCTCTGGTGAGCAGTTCTGCTGATTGTGACAGTGAACAATTACTGTGCCAGTATTCCTTGACTCTGTACCTGCTCTGTGTCACTCTCCATTGATCCAAGTAGTTCATAGATCTACCTGTGGGCATATTTCCCATGAACCTCTGCTCCTCCCAAATATGCCCTCCAATCCACTCACCTAGTTGAGACCTGTTTGTTGCTTAGCCATTCATACTTTCATCAGGGCTTTGCTGCTCTCTGAGCAGGCTTTTAATTCTAATTATTTGTCAAGCTTTGGCATGTAGCAGCTTCTGTACTTTCAAAGTGACATTGTATCATAGTGGTTTTTGTGACTCCGAGAACTAAGGAATGGTTGGTTTTTCTTCGCCTTCTGGTGTTTCTTAGTGGTGAATGTGCCTGGGTCTGCAAAGTCCAGAGCCGAGTGGGGTGGGAGTGGAGAGACGCGGAGACCGTCTACAGGTAATAAAGACATCACGGCAGACCTCGTATTTCACAGGGAAAGAAACGCAGCATGTTGGAAACTGAGGGGGAGATTTAGCACATATGTTTGGAATCTATAACAACCTAATTTTCTCCCTAAAGACAGTTCTGCAAGAAGGAAAGTCGGTTTGGTCAGACAAAGCCAATTTTAAGGAGCTGGAGCTCTTAGCTCAAGTGAAATTGTTTGGGAAGAAACCTCTGGTGGAAACCAGCAAACTCCTGCTTTGTAAACACTGCCTCAAGCTGGTTGCTTGCTGGGAGCCAATGGGGACACACCCGGGCCACCAAATGCTTGTGCCACTCCGCCTAGAGGAAAGGGTTAGTCTAATTGAGACTTCCCTGGTTCTGTGGGGGAGCTGAAGGGAAAGCCACACAGAGACTCATGAGCCTTCATGAAAATTTAATTCAGTTTTGTGGAAGGGGAACAACTTTTATCTGGGCTTGCTGTGTTTAATATTAAAGTGAGGCTGAGTTCCAGAGACAGGGACCAGCTGAGGAAACCATATCCCCACAGTTTGATTCTGTGTGTGTGTGGGTGTGGGGGGGGGGATCCAAAAGAGGGTCATCAGGGTATCAGACCCAGAGTCTAGGGTGTGGGGCCTCATGTTCCCTAAAGGCTTCCAATTAGCCTTTTCTCCACCACCTACTGCTTAAGGAGCAATCACAGAGATGGAGTACAGCGCGGGCAAACGTCTATCTTCTTAATCAACTTGGAAACGTGTCACCAGGCCTTGGAGTTTAATGTGTACTCCAAATTCACATTTTAAAATAAATTGTTTAGTTATCTTGTGTAAACCACATTTTATTTGCTTTGCAGTTTTTGACGCTTAAAGTGTTAATTTATGAAAACGAAACACTAAAACCAGGTCACAGCTTTCATAAGCCTGTTTTGGCATTTCCCCACATTTTTAGTAGAATAGAAATTTAAGTGAGAAGTGTCTGGGCTGCTAAGAGGCCCTGTTTGAACTTGAACCCACACAGCATCCACAGCAAGAACAGTGACTGCTGATGGTGACCACGACTAGTCCGTGAGCCCTCTCAGCCCGGCTGTTCTGTGGGCTCCATAACGTCATTCCCAGGTATGAAATGTGCTCTCTGAAGCCACTGCACCTGAGCGGTGGGCAGGGCAGAAGGCCATTTTCCACCCTACACTGTCATTTGTTCCCTACCAGGTATGTTTTGCATCACTGAATCGGCTGTGTTTGTTCCCAAACGAGTTTGTGCCACTCGTCCTCAGGATCAAAAGTTTAACTAGGGAACATGATGAAACACTCTAGCAGAAAAAAACATTGCTAGTGCTATAAACAACAAGGTGAAAGCTTGGGAAAGGATTCATTGGGCACCTACTATGATCTGGGCTTGCACATTAATCGCCTTTTCTCCTTATAAAACGACTCCAAAACTTGGATGTTCTTACCCTTACTGCAATGATCATCAAAATGCCGCTCAGAGGTTGAGGTAACAGACTCGAGTTTACACAACTGATAGGTAGTGTAAGCACCCAAATATGAACACAGGCTGTCAGACCCCAAAGTCCATGTGTGCTGTCCCACTGTGCACACGCAGCCCTGTCCACACTTGGCATTGCCCTGGCCCATGGAGCAGGGCTGGAGAAGTCAAAAGCCTTTGCCCTGTAGCAGCCCCCAGTCCTAGAGGACAAGTATACGAGTAAGTAGACCATGACAAGCACTTTCCGGTCAACACTTGAGATGGGAGTGGCCCCCACGGGGATCCTCACCCAGGGCATCTGATGGAGCAGCAGCCAGCTTCCTCAGAGCCTATTCCTGGTGACTGCAGCAGGGGATGCTCCCCTTCCCCAGGCCTGTGGGTCTGGATGACACTGCTGCTCCAAGGCGTCCCTAAATTCTCTTTTAATTTTCTGTAAGGCAAATGGAGTTCTGTCCAAAGGCTAGAAATTGCTGACCTTGCCTCATACTGCAGAGCAACAGTCCTGGCATGAGCGCAGCAGGGTGGGCAGGGGCTCCCGGGATGCTCGCAGGATCATTTGAAGTGAGAAATGCTAAGCCTGCCATATTTAACGGCCGGTCTGGGAGTATGGCTGGAACAGAAAGCGGCACTTCCCCTTGACTCTCGCGTGCCCTATAACACTGCCTCGGGCCTTGCTAAGTGGTGACTTCATTCTCGCTGAGGAGGGGGCCAAGGAACCAGCAGAGAGTCTCAGAAAGACCCTGGCCTGCTGAGCCTGAGGATTTCTTTCTTTCCCTCTCTTACTTTTAAAGACATTGGCCTTTCTTCATGGGGTCTCTAAGGTTCTTGGGTGCTACGAAAAGCAACAGAAAGTGTTCATATAGCCCTAGTGAGAGGACAGGAGGAAGGGACAGTCTCTAATGGAACCTGGAGCCCTGGTAGAAGCCTGGGTCCCAGTACCTCTTTCCCCTGTTGCTAGCTGCCTTTTAGAGTCGAATCTCTCTGACTGGCCTAGGCAGCTAATTGGAAGTCCTCCTTCTATACGGTGCTCTTGGATTAAAGGCTCTCTCAGTTCCCGGAGAAGATGGTGGGCAGGGATGTCAATCAGATCCTGTGATTACATTTGAGCTTGGCTCCAGGTCTTCTGGGAGCTGCGTCTCTCCCACCCTCTGCGGCCTGGCAACTGCGGGATCTGGATCCACAGTGAAGATGTTTCCTTGCCCACCTGCTGACATCAAAGTCTCTCCCATCAATTATGAAAAAATAAAAATAAAAAATAAAATAAAAGCTGCAGAATCAACACTTTAAAAAGCCTTCTTCTTGCCTTTTCAGGATGTCTAATTAGTGATGTGAGTGGGCAATTTGCTGCAGCCCTCACTGATTAATTTATCAAGTGCTGAAGCCTTTCTAGTTTGTCTCTCATTTCAATTAGCTGAGTGTGGGGTGTGACAGGCGAGGCAGTATCTGGGAAACCCTTGCCTCTGTATATCACGTGTTGCCCTGGCCCATGTCTCCTCCACCTCCCCTCGCCAGAGTGAATTACCCAGGGCCAGTCCCTGGGTACTCCTCTCATCCCACCTTCCCTGGCATGACTGGCCCAAGGCAGACTGTGGCTCAAGACAAAGCCACAAATTCATTAGCTACCCCAGAAGAGTCACAGCCACTGATATATTGTCTCAGCTCCCCAGCCTGCCACTTGATTAGAATCAATTTGGTTCTTGACCACAGATCCACTTGCACCGTTTTCTAACGAGTACAAGCCCGAGCTTACATGGGCCTCGGGTGCCATCATTGCAACGTGGCTTTTTTTTTCTGTTGTGATGAAGGGTAAAGGAAAAAAATTGCACCAGAAACTTGTTAAGATGGCAAAACAGATTTTATTTGAGCTACTGCAGTAAAGGAAAAAGAACCTGAGACTCAGTGGTCATTGTATAGTATAGAACCAATTCCAAATATAGCAGGGATTTCATAGCCAGGGAGCTGAGTGAGGGGGTCAGTGGATGGAAGAGTACTCAAGAGTCTGATTGGAAATCAAGCAATTGGAAGTTAGCAAGTGAATTCTTACTGAATTCACTGGACAGGAGTTTTGCTAAAGGCAGGTCAAGGACTTGGAGGTCAAGGGCGGGATGAGGAACTTCATCAGATATCAAAAGTTGGGGATTTTCACTGACTAAACTCACAGTCATCAGGCCACAGGCAGGATGGCAGGCTGACATCCAGTCACGGTCAAGAGGGGAGCTCAGGGGAGCCTGAGTAAAGTAGGGTTTTGAGCAGAGGAATGACCTCACTTCTCATTGATTATATTGGTTATCATTTCCAAGATGATTACAAGAAGATAACAGTAGACATAGATTAGTTAGAAGTTTGCTTTGCTAGCCCAGGTGAGAGGTATTAGTAATTTACACAGGAGATGCTTAGTGAAAAATGGGCAAAAATGTATGGATCAGAAAGTGTTTACAAGGGAGGCTGTTGGAATCTTTCAAATGGTTGAATGTAAAGGTGAGGATATTAGTCACCTGCTTTCAGGGAGTGAGGAGAAAGTCAGTAGTATTTAAAGCATCCCACACATGTAAAAGTGGAATCCAGTTGATATTAAAGAATACAGTGTCTAATAAAGATATTGGTTCCATGTGCTAAGAGCAAGGAGAGCCTGCCCGGAGGTGGTGCTTGAGCTGAAGTTTGTAGGTTGTGTGAAAATCCAACAGGCAGAGAGGGATGAGCAGAATCAAAAGGCAAGGGGTCAGAGAAACAGGGATCTGCAAATATACGAATAGAAGTGACTGCTAATGAAGACTCTGTCAATGAAATGCCAGCTACCAGTGCCCCACACGATGCTCTAAGGGTTTAGTCAGATTTATGCAGTTGACTCCTGGACACAGCCATCTGTAATAAAGAAAAGCCCAGGGTCAAGGCTCTAATTACTGGGAGGTAGTGTCCTAAGTCAGAGCTGGTGACCTAGTCACCACCTTCTAGGACAACAGGAAGGCAAGAATTCCACGGTATAACTTGAGAGATGTTTATAACTCTCCCAAATCCCAACAAGGTACCTAACTCTTCCCTTATTAGCAAGGACCTCAGTTAAATGCAAGGAATAATAGGAATAGAAGGCGTGGATTGAGATCAAAGTCTGACCTTGAGATCTGTACTAATGAAAAGGAAGACTCTATAGGACAAGATCCACAGATACTGGGGACTCCAGGAACTTGGGAGGAAGGAACTGAGATGAGGAGCGAAGGGGCTTCCAAAACACGTTCTGAGTGTCCTTGAGGAATAGACCTTTATGACCTTTAGATTCCTTGTTTTTTCATTTCTCAAGCCATCTATTCATTTATCAGGTATTTATTGAACACCTTTTGTGTTGCAGGCAGTTTTCAGGCCACCTTGACCCTGACCACATAAAGCTAGTGGGGAAAGCAGATAAGAATTGGACCCCTGCCACAATAGAACAGATTCCTGAGAGTGTGTGCATGGCATGTGATTAGGCTGAGAGGCCATCTGATATGTGATTGGACTGAGAGGTCGTCATCGGGGAGTGTGTTATGGGAAGTTCAATATAGGGGTGACTTATAAGAGTCCCATGAGAATGTGATGATTGAGCTGAGAGCTATGGCATGGGAAGGGATAGATTAGGTAAAAGGTGATGGGAAAGAACCTACAGAAGGTACAAGCATGCACAGAGGCACTGGGGCCGGAGGGCACTGGACTTTCTAGGAACAGAAATAAGGTCAGGATGGCTCAAGAGAGAATGTAAAGGAAAGGGTTATGAGAGATGTACAGAAGAGAAAGGCACCAAGACCCTGGGCACTGTAGGCCATGCTAGGCACACTGGCACGTCCCCCAAGCCCAGTGAGAGGCCATGGAAATATTTTAAGCAGAAAACTGATATAAGCAGGTGTGCATTTTGCAAGGACCCCTCTGGTCTCTTTGTGGAAAGCAGTTTGGAGGAGGACATCCTGGGAGTCAGGTGAAGGGAGTGTTGCAAATTCCAGATGATAATCACACACGATTTGAACTGGAATGGGAGTTCATAATGGAGTGAAGTGCCTTAGTTGAGAAATACTTAAAATATAAAATTGTCAGGGCTTGGAGATGAGTTAGTGATGGGGAGAGAGGTATGGTTGGGTAATTGTGAAGAATAGGGGCTCATTTAGCTCACGGTTCTGGATCTGGGAAGTCCAGTAGCATGGAGCCATCCCCTGCCCAGCATCTGCTGAGGGCCTTCCTGTCGGGGATGCCATGGTGGAGGGCCACTCTTGCCATAACCATGAATCAATCCATCAGGGCATGAATGGATTCGTCTATTCAGAGGGTGCTTATGACCAAGCCACCTCCTAAAGGTCCCATGACGCAAATACCAGTAATGTAAGACCTTGGGGAGTAAGTTTTGAATGCAAACTTAGGGGAAAGGTTCTGCCCATACAGAACCAAGATGCCCATACAGCATCCAAGATGTTATACAGTTATCTGTAAACAGGGGCAATCTTGTCAATCCTGCTTCCCTTGCAGACTTGCTACCAAGCCCCAGTGAGATAAACGCTGGCAACACTTCGTAAGTCATGTGGCGCCACGATGCACAAGCGCTTTATGTTTTCCCACCTGCTGTTGTTAGTGGCTGGATGGTGTTCTGCAACCGAATTCTTTTAGGAAATCTAAATTCTCACGGACGAACAAACAAAACAAGTTCATCCCATCTTGGCAACAGTCAGGAAAATCAGTCATAATAACATCCTTGGGGAAGAAAAAATTCTTTGGCCAACAAACACTACAGCCCACTCAGAAACTTCAAGTTCCAATTCAGCTGAAATGTTTCACATTTGTAGTTCTTCTTATGGTTGGCAAAAGATAATATGGAGAGGGGAGGAAGCTTCCCTGATAATTAGACTTTTTTGCTCTTTCAAAATATTATTTTGAGTGATAATGCCCCTGTGATTCAGAACCCGAGAGACTCAACTGGCTTAGAGGTACTGACAATGTGGCAGCTATTTGCACCACAGTCTCCGTCTCTTTCTGTCTGTCTCTCCAGTGCTGAGATTGGACCAAGGGCCTCACACAAGCTTTTCTTTTCTCTAAGGAGACATGTTTTAGTTTTTTCAGCCTTAGAATATAGGACAACTTATGGGTTTTATTTTCATGGTGTCCTCCAAGGAAACTCTAGGGCATGGAGTTATCACTAGGACATGAGCTCCAAATTTCCATCAAGGCTTATTATTTGCATGGAAATGTCCTTGATTCTCCAACCCATCCCAGGATCCTCCTCTGTTAATGTTTCTGAGAACAAAGTCCATCCTCTGCAGCATCACACTAATGGGCTATTGGGATATGACCCTTTTGGTGTTTTTCACCACTTCCTACAGTGTCGTCTGACCCTACAGGATCCTCCTCACCATACACAGGCACAATGTGCTTACCAGCAGCTAGCTTCTGGCTAACTTCATTTTATGCTTCCAGAAGAGCCTACCCCAATCCCTCCTTGAGCTCTCTCAGTAGTCGAGTGGGCTTCTATCAGTCACCCATGAGGCTTGGTGTTGGCAGGAAGGTAAGACCCATGTGGGATCTCTGATTTTGTCATGCTTATTAGCTCTATAACCTTGGCTCAGTTGCTGTCTCTGACTATTCTGTTAATAGGCCTCCATCAAATCACACCTTCTGGTATTCATACCTGTGCATAATCCTATCCTGCATCTGGGTTTGACCCTGTGAACTTGCTCTGAGCAATGGGTCGTCAGTAAACTGAACCTGAACAGAGGCATAATGAGTGCACTGGACCTTGTGAAGGAGACCACACAGAGGAGACCTGAGGGTTTGGCCCCCACCACTGCCAGGTGAGAGTGAAACTTCAGCCCCAGCTGAGCCTTCAAAGGAATGCAGCCACATGAGTGGCCTAGGTGAGCCCAGCCTGCCCAGGTGAGCCCATTCCAAAGTACATAATTGTGAATAACTAACAGTTGTTTCAAGCCAATGAGTTGAGAGAGTTTGATAAATGGCAATGGAGAACTGAAATATGTGTAAGCTGGTTCAGCTCACCAGAGCACAGGCCACAGACCACAGACCACAGAAGCCGGATCTCTAGGGAGACAATGTGATTTTGAACTCCTCATTCTGCCACACTCACTCATTGTGTGACCCACCAGCTACTCCTGAAGACTTTATCCCCACAAAGTCCTCTGTCTAAGCAGAATCCTGCCCATTTCAGGTGGCTGGCCCAAGACGAGGGGAGCCAGGAAACTCAATCCCCACAGAAGAGCCTTCCTTCTGCTGCTCCAACCCCTTGCTCTTCTGTGTTGGATTCAGCTTCCAGGTCCCTGTGTCTTTCTTGGTTTATTCGTGTGTTTTTCTTAATGGTGCCATCATGTATGGTATGTCATATGTCCTTCAATGCCCTCTTTGTTTCCTTTCTCATTTATTTTTGTTTTTTTTTTTTCTATTTTAGCCTGCATTTATTCTACTTTATCTTCTATCCATTTGTTGGGTTTTTATTCTATTAGCAAATGTTTCACTTCCAAGAGTTCTTTCTACTGTCCTGAATGTTATTCTGATATATCTTTGTTTCTTTGAAGCATATATCGTGTCTCTGAGGATATTGATTGAAGAAAAAAATAGATTTATGGGGACAGTTCCTAAAAATGAATCAGGAAGCTGTAGATTCCTTTCTAAACTTCGAAACACTGAAAATTAGGGTGCTCTCTGCTTACTAAAGGCTTGGGAGACTTCACTTCGAAAATCATCAGAACCCAGTATCTTCTTTTTAATTTTTATTTTACATTTTCCAAGTTTTAGCTTTGATGGTTGGTCTATCAGGACTTTCTTTTCCTTCCATAGCCAATATTGGTAATTTTCAGAAAGTGAGGAATTCAATGCAGAGTTCTGCGAACTCCAGCACTCCTCTTCTCACCTCCTTGGTGTGTCTCTGTGTCTGACACTCTGGTCCTGCTGGAGAGATGTGTTCAGGAATGACATGAATTTGCTTCCAGGCCCCAGACTTCCGACTCCTGGTTCTGAGATCTTGAGTAAGTTACTCGAGCTCTTGAGCTTCATCATAATTGTGCCTCAGTGTGAGAATCAAACACATAATCCATTAGAAAGTACGTAGCAATGGTTAGTAAGTCTTCATGGAATGTTCTCTAGTAAATTAGAGCCTGAGATTTTCCTACACACACTCACAAGCTCAGAGGGGAATGAACGGCTGAACTGTACCAGACAGAGTGCACTCCAAAGCCAGAGCCAGGCGGCAAGCTCTGAACACCCACTGTGTGCAGGGACCACACCAGGGGCGGCAGATACAGTGGTGAACAGGAGAGACGAGGCCCCTGTGGTGTTCACAGCGGAGTGGGGATCCTTGGAAAACACCCAAAGATCATAGCTTCCTCCACTGGCAACCCCCCGCATTCTCGTCACACCTGAAGTTCCAGATCTCCCCCTGGCCTAGAAACCCCCTGTCTGTCCTTGCCACCTTTCCTACGCTACTGCACTCTACATTTCCTGTCAGTGAGTATCCTCTGATCCTTCCGTCTTCCTTAAGTTTCTTTGAACAAGCGAAGCTCATCCCGGCTTTGCGCCCTGGCACTAACTCTGCCCACTGCTTGGAATGTCTCCGCACACGTTTTCACAAGGCTGACTCCTTCTCAGGCAGATTTTAACACACATTTCCTTTCCCAGGAAGCCCATCCCAGGACTGTCGCCTCCAGCTGTCCCTGTTGTACACATCACAACTCCATGGGGCTTCACCCCCACCAAGTTTGTGCCAATCAGAGACAAGCTGGGGGGTCCTTGTCTTCTCTAACTTGCACTTGAATAATCCCCCACCCAACCCCAGTCATTGGATAATTTCCAGCCTTTAAAATTTATTTCACTGTACTTGACACCATGTCGAGTAATTTGATTATTTATTTACTTCCTTGTCGTGTACCTGTTCACACCAGCAAGTAGGCTCCACAAGAGCAGGACCTGTGACTTTCTGGTCAATACTGTGACCCCAGTTCCTGTAAGAACACCTAGAGTATCACAAATACTAAATAAATATGGATCCACTCCAAGGGCTGAAGTGAAGTGAGGCCTCAGAGAGGCACTGGAACCAGGAGATGAAAGGTCCCGTGCACCTGGTGACAAAGCTCATCTGCCTCTTCTTGTCTTGGTTTCCCCATCTCTGGTTCACTTTGTGCTCTGCAGATCAGCCCCCAGCATGGTAGCCTGCTTGTTAGATGGATGATAGCTTCTGCCACATTTCCACAGTCCAGCACCACGGAGGCCACAGTCAGATCCCTCCTGGGTCTGATGCCAACATTCAGAAGGAGGAATGTGCTGGTTTCAAGATAGCCAGGGGTGTGACAGGCCAGTCGGCTCTGTTTATGACAGGAGGCACATTATAACAGTGGCTCAAGTGAGGGGACCGAGGGCACCTTCTCAAGAGAGATCTGTGACCCGGACTGGTCTCAGCTGTTTCTGACACAGTGGGTAGTGCAGCCTTGGCTGTAGCTAGGAGCTGAGCCCTGTACTCAGCAGAACTGGTCATGTGGTGAGAATCCAGGTTGGCGTAGCTTTTGGTAATCAGGCGTGTGATGTCAAGATAACATTCCAATTTACTCTTCTTATCTGAGAAGGGAAGGCACTGGCTTCGATGTTCCTGTGGTCCTTTCCAGCACCGCCATTCCAGCAGCCTGCTGCCCCCCCAGGCGGACCTGTGCTCCCATGGGCGCCACCTGCCTTCAGCTCATTCTCCAGCCACCGTCCAGCTCATCCTGCTGGCCCTGGCAATGTCAATGCTCGACTTTCACACTGTCCACCAGGGGCTGCAGCACGCAGAGAAATGTCAGAACTAAGGCAAAAACAAAAACCAAATCATGCTACTCCTCGGAAAAAGAGATTGCTGTATTCTGGAATATAACAAAAACCACAGAAGAAGACTACTAGGAGAAGTTCAGACATATAGAACAAACAAAGGAAGCGTGTTTGAGAGGAAATGGAGAGGCTGCAAGAAAAGCTGAACTCAGCCAAGAAAATGATCAGGATGCTCAGCTAGAGAGTCCAGGGCTCCCAGATAACGACACTGACAAACGGATTGGCACAGTCGACTCCGCCAAGTTGAGAAGCACTGAGACTTTAGAGAACAAGTTCTAGGTCCTCCAAACATCTCCGACATTATCCCATTAGTGCCTTTCTGTGTGAAAGTGCTTTGAGCTGTCTTTTTAGCTAAAAGATCATTAAAAGCAGAGAGCTCTGTGCAAACAGGGGATCCAAGGAGACTCAAGTGCTTAAGTGGTTCTGACTGCTATCAGCAACTGCTGAGATGCCTGGAATCAGACAAAATTAATTGAACAATAGAGAATTGGCAGATAATGGAAAGGAGGCACAAGACAGGTGACCTGGAGAAATGCTGACGCTTCGATGAACTTTCTCTGTTTCCTCTGTATGGCAGAGACTACTTTGAATGTGTGTCACTTTCCGTCCTAAAGCGGGCATGGTGCCAGGCACAAAGGAGGCATGACTTGCTGTGGAGGGAACATCCATGTTGGAAATAATGATGCTTGATGTGCCCACAGACTCTGCAGAGACTTCCTTTGTAACTTTTTGGTCTGATGTTCCTCTATAGCCAACCTGGATTCTCCAGGGTTCTCTCACACTGAGAAAAATTCATGTGTGCTTTTAAAGGCTTGACATCTCGGATAAAAAAAAAAAAAAAAAAAAAAAAAAAAACCTGCCAATGAAGCTTCTTTTAACAACAATGACCTTAGAAACTCTTTCAACTCTCCTTGGAAATGCTTTAAATAGAGTTTGATCATTTTCAGGAAAAAGTACAACTATCTCAGCTTGGCGATCAATGTCCATCGCACTCTGGTCTCTGGCAACCACCAGCTCGACACTGGGCACTTTTCCATCCCACACCCTGAAGTTACCTGGGCCTGCCGTATTTCCACTAGCTTCTGCACCTTGCACATTCTATTCACTGCTTCGCAGGGTTGCTCGTTCTCCTCCCCCATGAATCCTTGCCTTTTCATTCCATTAGGGGTCCATGTAGATGCATGTCACTGTTGGTCCTCTTAGAAGCCCCCTATCACACAGTTCTTGATAGAACTCTAGGTTGTGTGTCATTCCTTCTTTCTTCAACTCTAGTTTAGAAGCTGCTTGAGGTTAACATTCTGTCTTTGTCATCACTATACCCTCAGTTTGTGTGGCCAGGTTTTATATATTCTAGGTCATCCAATGAATGAATGAGGTGAAAGGCTAAAGATCAATCCAGTAAGATCAGGATGCTTTTATGCTTAAGGATCTATCTTGTCATTTCTGCACTGTTGTACTCTCCTGGAGTGCCCAATTGGAGTTTCACTCTGGGTATCTGAGGAACACAGTCATTACTGGAGCTTGTCTAAGAAAAAAATCAGAATCAACTTAATAGCACCATGTGGAGAGGCTACAGGGAAGCCATGTGAGGAAATAGAAGTCATTCTGTCAGGATTTCCTTCTTGACCCTGGATTCAGGCTACAATATTAATGATACTGAGAAAGAATTCAAAATAAATGTAAAATTAGCTGATCTTGTGCCACCTGTCAGTGCTCGCCATTAATAATGTAGCAAAGACTTCAAACACTGCAGCTCTTCTCCTCTAGGGGCAAGGGGAAAGTTGGGAAGAAGTCTATCCCAGCTCCAATGAAAATCATTTTTTTTTTCTAGTATGAAGTTCAAGTCAAACATTGATATCCAGAGTCTCACAGCTTGTTATGGAAGAGGTCAGAAAGGATGAGTGTGTGGATGAGGAGATGGATGGACTGGTGGACAGATGGATGACTGGATTGATAGTTGGATGGATTGATGGATGAGAAGGATGGGGATGGAAGGGAAGGACATTGACCCAGAAGAATTGATTGAACTTGGTAATTCATTATATACGGGGGACAGAGAAGACAATGAAACCAAATATAATTAACAGTTTCTAGCCTAGGAGAATGGAGGAGGAAACTAGGGGAGGAAGAAAGGTCAACTGCTTTAAGAGTAGTTCTGTGCTTCGGCTCAGAGGAGAAGCGATTTTTCTCTTCCTAAAACTAGGAATTTATTCTGATTGTAGAAGAAATTTTATCAGAAAAGGTTTCCATATGTTTCCAGTGCTGCCCGAGGAACTTAATATTTGTTTTCCACAACATTCTACTCACAGGGTGAATGGCTGAGTTAATAGTACATAGGCACAAGGATGTACAGGTATGTAACCTGAAAGTGTCTCAGGTGTTCAGGAAAGCCAGAGGTTCAGGTATGTGACTTAGTCAATCTTTCTGGATCCTGAGCCATGGCTATTGAGGGTTGCCGACACAAGTGTTGAAAGTGGGTAAAATACATTAGGAGAGTCTTATTACCTTCAACAATTAGTAGTTCCTGCTCTAGACAGAAACAAGCAATGCAAAGCCCACACTGAAGAGAACAGCGAGGCAAGGTGTTGATTCTGGCCCTGGAGAGAGGAATGTGAGGGCCAAGACTTGTCATTCTGCCATCCTCCCCCCCAACCACCTCCAGCATTTGGCAGGGCTCCACTGTGACTCAGGAATGTGGCGGCGCAGTGTGAGGAGTATGAAGTCACCAGCCTTTGCACTCACCAGACTCACAGGGATGCCTCAGGGAATGAATGCACCCGCCAACCTCCTAAGGGAACGGCTTAAGGGCACATTAACACTAAGTCTAGATTGGAGGCTGGAACCAAGCCAAGAGAAAAATTGGCTGTAATCAAAGCCACTCGTCAAGTAAGATGGCCCAGAGCGCAGAGAAGCGCGTAGACTCCATGGTCAGTGGGGCACTCTGACTGCAGGCTCCAGGAAGCTGGTGGTCACCTCCTGACTCACAACCTCAAGGAGGGTGGGGATGCTTGGTGCTGCTCTTGGTTGGGTTTCCCTCAAGAGAATTCCTGCCATCAGCTCATCTGCCTGCCAGCCCAGAAAGTGGCTCAAAAGTACCTGTCAACCACAGGGAGAGACATTGGTTGCCCTCTGCCTTGCCTTTCTTTTCCAGGAGAAGTGGAAACAGAGGAAAGCAATATAACAGAAACTAAGGACATCCGCTTTGGTTCTTAGACAGACAAAAACAATTTTGTGACTCAGGAAAATGATGGGACTTTATATTTCAAAATTCAAACTCCAGACATAGGGAAAGGCTTGGAGTGAGGAGTGAGTCCCCTAGACAGATGGAGAGCCAGAGGGAGTTTCATCAGAGAGCAAACTCAGGAGGGACCCCCGAGGCTCACTGGAGCGCTCTTCTTCATGCCTACAGAAGAGGTGCTGAAGAGAGCACTCTCCAGCTAAGAAATTCTTGGGAAGCCTCATGTGGGAGTGAAAGCCTCAGATTTGGAGTCAGCTGAACTCTGGGTTCAAATCCCTGCCAGACCACTCACTAAAAGGAGGGTGGGAATCATTGATTCTGCCTCTGAGCCTCAATTTCCTCATCTGCCATCTATGTCCTCTCTGTGGAGCCCGAAAGCAGCATCTGGTGAGTGTACAATGCCCATTAAGTACAGGAAAGGGGACTGGGAGACTGCAGCAGGCAGGGTGAGTCAGAGCCGAGCTTCAGGGAGAGCGGAGGCTCTGGAGGACTGTAGGTCACGATTGTGGACGTTTCTCCTGAGTCCCTGTCACTGAGCCTGTCCGAGACTATGTGAGCAGACTGACCCCTCACCCCCGACAGGAGCTTCTGAGACTGAGTTTTCAAGGGTGAAAGTCAGCCCTTCTGTCTCAAAGCTGCTTTTCCCCAACAGAGCAGGCACGGGCGCTGCCTGGGGTCTTTACATAATATGTGGTCAGGGGTGAGCCATTTTCCACATGCCTTGCCCCCACCCCTATCTCTGATAGGTAACCTTGGACCGTCTGAGTGGGCTCAGGACTCTGACTTGGCAGCCTGTCTGTACACTGGGAATACTCAGTGGAAATGGCTGGACCAGGACAGCTGAGACAGACCTGTTAGAAAGAGAAAAACAATCAGGTTCTGCAGGCTGTGACCTTCACCCAACCAGGGGGAGCCCATGGGTGAGAACGGCTCCGTGTGGAGGTCACTCCAGGCAGCACGCTTGCTACTGGACACCCTCTGCACTGGCAAGGTAGGCCCACCTTTGTCCGAGTGTCATGGTGGACCCCTGACAGGGGCCGAGCCCCGGGCTGGGCTCTGGAGCAGTGAAGGAGGATGCTCTCCCTCCATCTCCAGGGTTCAGACATCCATGGAGGAGACGGCCACAGAAATGTGTCAGCATAACATGGCGTTTTTCAGTGAGCAGCGAGAACACCTGCTGGATGCTCAAGTCGGAAGTCCTGTTGTCTTCTTGAATGCCTTCCTGGCTGGAGGGAAGGTCATCAGCCCAGCACGGATCTTGTATGAAGGGACCCCACAGGACCAGGTGCAGGAGATGGTACAGGACACTAATGCCCTCTTGACCCTGTGGATGTAAGAGTGAGGGCTTTGTTCTTAAGGTCCTCAGGGAAGTTTATTTGTAAATTAAGTTACCTTAATTTTAAAATTTAATATCATGTATATTAACTTGACACAATAAAATATGTTCTTTCCTAAGCTTTGACACTCAACTTACAGATTTTGTTCTTCTATTTGCAAAATAGCAAGAATTGACAATTGATTCTAAGAAGATCTTGATTATTGCTTAGTCCCATTTACAAACTTAAAGATTTTCAACCATCTTTGTAATTTTGATACAGTCTATTTTTTTTTGTACTTTGATTAATAAACCGAAGTCCCTGAGTACTCAAGTCTTATAAAGCTAATATATTATTATATTCATAAACATCAGGTGATTCTTATGGTAATAAATGTTCAAGTGCTGCATATAAATCTAGTAAAAATTCAGCTTAAAACAACAAGTCTAAATCAATTACTAAAGTACAAATTTTAATGGTAATCACAAAGTTTAACTGCTATCCCAATTAAACAAATTCTCTGAAGTACAAATATTTCAATGTAAATCATACATTTCTATTATAGTAGTAATCAATAAAAACTGCTCATAATTATTTTTCTCAGTGGTAAAAATGTGTTAAAAATTATACAAGTGCATATATTAAAATATTAACAGTTGTTAATTTTGGGTAGTGGGACTTTGGCTTAATTTCATTTTCTTGTTCAAAGCTTTCTCTCTTTTCTAACGAATATGCTCCACTTTTTAGAAAGGGACAGACATGATTTTAAAACATTTGGTCAGTACCTGTCCTGGGATGGGCCTTACGCTTGTCTCAAGGGGTCTTTGATAGCTAGATCCTTTGTATTCTCTTTAGGGGCTGCTAGAGCTAAGGCCTGCTCAGTTGCAAGTGGGTATCATGGGGAATGAATTTTATCAATTTATTTGTGTGAAGGTACTTTTTAATATCAGGCACCGAGGCTTATTTTTATTATTATTTAAGAAAGAGTACGTTGATGCTATAGCCACACCCCCCAGGCTGTGCCTTTCAGGTTAATATGCAAATTCAAGTTTAATCAAAGAAAGCACAGATTAGAATCTGTTCCCTTGAGGCTTGGTGGACAAGTTCACTATGAGTGAGTAACTGATTGCCTGACAGGCTGGCTGGCTGAAAGACTGATGAATAAATGAATAAATATAGGAGTGAAAAAATGAGTCAGTGACTAGCCCTGCATGTTGGAATAAATGAGCGAGTGAATGAGTAAAATAATTATGTAATGACTGATTGATAGATGGGAGGACTAACTGCATAAGTGAAGGAGTGAGTGAGAGAGGAGAGAGGGAAAGGATTGCCTGTGACCGAATGTGTGCGTGCAAATCATTAACTGATTGGCTGCATAACAGATGCAATGGAATAGACGAAGCTAAAGTGATTGACAATATGTCTCACTAATTTGTTGATGGAGAGACTTGATAAAAGAATAAGGGAAAGAGAGAGTGAATAGTCAAGAGGGTGGATTAAAGGATTGTGTTGCTGACACTGGGTGTGTGAATTAGTTGGCTAAGTGAGGTTTATCTAAAAGAACACAACTATTAAGTGACCGCCTGTGTGAAAACCTGCCTGCCTGCCTGGCTTGGCTGGAAGGGGAGAGGCTCCCCCGGAGCATCTTGAGGATGCCGTGCCTCCATTCCAACACCTGAGTAGATTCAGCCCAGCTGCGAAGATCTCCTCATACAAGACACCCAGGAGCCTCAGTGCCATGGGCCTGTTTCCCAGGATCCTCCCTGTCACTCTCCCCATTTTCCCTCTTTCCATTTTGTGGGTGGAACCTTACCTGGGTTTGAACCTATTCTTGTTTTCAACCAATCTTCATTTCTTTGAATTCCTCTGGTATCTAAAAACACTGAATCCAGCTTGACTCTTGACTCCCCGGGAAGAACCCAGGCCCTGGAATGTGAACTCGCTGGGGTCCTTGCCAGCCCTGGTGGAAGCAGTTCAGACCCTAGATCTCAAAACTGCCTGCTGGGCAAAGTTTGCACTGCACTACGAGGGGTGCAGACACCCCAGCTGCTCTTTATCAGCGCCTGGTCCTACTGTCTGAGCATGTCTGTTCTCAGGCCGTCGGGCACCGGGGCTTTGGGGCCTGGCACCCACTTGAGCAGCCCCCAGTACACATCTGTTGAAGAGTCCCAACTCCACCGGCTCACCGTTTTTGTTTAGGGCTTACCTGGGTTTGTCCTCATTTTCCTAGTTTACAGGAAGCAGACTGACCCTTAAGTGAGTGAGTTTTTTGAAACAAACTCCTCTTCAGTGACCCATTCAGACCCAGCACCTGGGGATGCCACCTTGTACGCCCTCCTTCTCTCTGGCCAGCTCCAAGCCACCTCCAAGGACAGGGAGATTTTGCTGAGGGAGGCTCTGTGTCTTATCAAAAGATTCGTTAATTGGGAGCTCACTGTACCCTTCTTGTTCATCAGTCTCAAATCACACAGGGGATCTGTTGTCTATTTACATTCACCCAGGGAGCAATTCAGAGGGTATTTATTCTTGGAGGAAAGCTCAGAGGTTAGCCCTGCATTTCAGAGCAAACATCTGCCAAAATCCATGGCAAAGAGGCTGAAAATAGATGCAGTGTTTATTCATCAGCAGCCTCTCTGGGTGTGTTATTAGCTGTTGGCATGGAATTAGAACATCACCTGAGAGCTTCGGGCTGGGAAAAGGTGGGGCTGACATGACCACGGAGACAGGGCCCGCTGACGGTGTGAGAAATCCTCCTGCTCGCTGCAAGCCTAATAAACAAGAAATTCTCATTAGATGCCAATGCCCCGCTCAGGGCTGGTGGGGTGGGCTACACTTCTCAAAGGATCTTTGCCCGTGGGAACACTCACTCTGGTCCTGAGAGTCGGGAGGGTGGGATGAAACAAGTTTATTCCTCCGTCTCGTACCCTCTGCTTCTTCCCCTCTGGATCTCTACGACCTGCTGGGTTGGCACTCTGCATCTACGTTCTTCACCCTATACGTACGTCATCTGGGGTGTGACTAATGTTGGTTACATATTTATTGATGAAGTCGGTAAGCAAATAAATGTCAGATCCAATTCATCCTCTAAGCTTAACTCAAATTTTCATCATTACTTAATCTTCCCTGACCCTGCTTACAAGATGGCCCAAAAGAAACCCCAGGAGCCTTGGAGTCAGGCCCACTTGGTGTGAGCCCCAGTTCTTGTACTGATCTCATGTGTGTTGACTCCTCACAGCCTGTTTCTTCTTCATGATCAGCACCGCGGCCACCTCCATCATTACAGTAATGGAGACTCCAGGGTGTTCGTGCATGCCCGTTTGCACATGTGTGCACCATCCTTTTAGTCTCCATGAAACTCCTTATGCAGCTTCTATTACCTTCCATGTACAGGTAGAGAAACTGAGGCACGTGGGTGTTCAAGAATAGTAGTAACTACTTTTTGGGAGAACTTGCCTTTTCTAAGCCCTGTTCTTAGGATGTTTAAAGCCCTTTAATCATAGAATGACCAACATGGGGAGGTTGTTCTAGAACCGTCCTGAATCTAGTACTGAAGTTCCCACATCCTGGGAAAGCCCTCGGCCCTGGGCAGGTCAGGACCGCTGTCCACTCTATACATTTGTCAGGAAAAGTCTGAGAAAGGCCTTATTTCTCCAGCATACAGAGAGGGAGAGGTGAGGCACAAGGACACAAGTAACTTGCCCAAGTCTTTGCAGCTAGTGAATGGCGCAGCCAGATGTCCTGCCCCAGAGCTTAACCACAGTGCTGTGCTTTCTCTCAGGAAAAAGCAGGGCAATACGTCTCCTTCATTGGATTGTGGGGAACCATCTTGTAGGAGTGGAGATTATCGCTTACTTCTCCACCCCTCCCATTCAAAACCTTCAGAATATCTTCTTCCCTTTACATCCAGGGTTTCAAAGAGTCATACGGGTGGCCTCTGCAATCCAGCCTTCCACTCATTCCCTACCTGGTCTTGACTTGCTTCTGCCCCTATCACTTACCTGAGAAAAAACTCCAGCCAATGGTCAGTAAATGACCTGAGTGGATTGCTCTATCCAAGGGTCTCTCCATGACCTGCATCTACTTCTCAGGAGTCTCTGAGGTAGTCCATCTGCTTTTGTTATTCTAAAGCAGATGGGCATGAACTGAATTGGGATGCATTGGGGGATGTATGACAAGGTGGGTATACCTCTGGACTCCCCCTCTTGTCCTTGGAATTCCTTTCTGTCTCGGTTCCTGTGGCTCTCTTAGTTATCCTGCGTGACTGAATGCTCCTTCTCAGACTTCAGCGATCCTCTTTATCTTTCTTCTTTTTAAATGTTGCTGTTTCTCAGAGCCCTTTCCTCCTGCCCCCTTTACCATCACTATGCATTCTCTCTCTAAGTCATCACATTAGTTTCCTAAGCTTCATTGCCACATTTATACTGATAAATTCTTTTTTCCCCTGAATTTCAGACACATATATCCAGATGGATTAGTTAGGATAGCATAAGTTATACTGCAATAACAAATAGATCCTCAAATCTCATGTCTTTATATATCAAGTCCATATTTCTTGCTGATGATACACATTCAACACAAGTTGTTGGCAAGAGATTATACAGTCATTCAGAGACCCAGGATCATGGGGCTCTGCCACCTCTGAGCACATGACTTCCTTAGTCCTGGTAGTGATAAAATAGTGAGCTGGTGGGTTATGCAATGACTCCTAAGTGTTTTGACCCAGAAGAAACACAGATCACCTCTGCCTCTAGTCCATGAGTAAGAAGGAGTCATAAGTGTCTGAATAACAGCAAGGGTGCTCAGAAATGTGAGGGAGCTCAGGAACATTTAGTGATTGGCACATGTCTCTTCTACTTCAGCTGGCAACTGGGCATCTCCACCTCGCTTTCCAAGTTAGTAGTTTTCTCTTAGGAGTCTTGGTTTCTTCTCCTTTTCTCACATTTCACATCTTGTCCGTGAGAAAATATTGTTCATTTTACAGTTGATCCCCACTATCTATCTGTGGGTTCTATATATGCATATTCAACCAATTATGAATAAAATGTTTTCAAAAAGTTGCATCTGCACTGAATATGTGCAGGCTTTTTCTTGTCATTATTCTCTTAAAATGCAGTATACCAATTATTTACATAGCATTTGCATTGTATGAGGTATGATAACTAATCTAGAGATGAGTTAAACCATATGGGAGGATGTGTGTAGGTTATATGCAAATACTACAGCATTTAGGACGAGCGACTTGAGCATCTGTACAATTCCATGGGGGGTCCTGGAGCCAGCCTTCTGCAGATCCCGAGGGTCAACTGTCCCTTCACAATGTACCCAGAAGCCAGTCAGTTCTCAGCAGTCCTTCCTCCCACTCGACACAAGCCCCCAACATACTTCACCTGAATTAATACCGGGGCCTTCTAATCTGTCATCCCAGTGTCTGCCTCTGCCCCCTTCCCTCAGTTTCATGCCCATAATGAAGCGAAGTCCTTTCACAAGCAAGTCGGTCTCATCAGGCTCGTGCGGACACTCCCTCTTTGGGGAGCTCTCCTCCCGGGGCTGCACCCAGGATCACTCTGTGGGGGTGAGCCAATCGCCTTCCCTTCATGGACATGCTAGAATTCTCTGTTTTTGTTTTTGTTTTGCTCTTTCCCTTTCTCCCCTGCTTGCATCAAAACTCTCCCCTTTGTCCCTCCCTGCCACGTTTACGAAATGTGGTGCTGAGCGCTTTGCCCCATTGTCCCTCCCGATCTTGTGTCGAGTCTGCTCTCCAAAGAGGAGCCAAACTGCCTGGCGGCAGGGACTGTGCCCACTGTTCACTGCTGGATCCTCGGTGTCTTGACGAGTGCCTGGACATGGTGGTAACCAACATAAACTTGTGAATTGTCCCCAAGGTCAGGGCTGACCCTCTTGGTCTAGCCTCCACCTACTTCCTCGACCTCGTGGCTTGCCGTTCTACCTTCTTGGTTCTCACCCAGCACTGCCCAAATTACAATCTTGACAATACCAATCCTACTAGCATGTGCCTTCAAAAACCTGACCAGGAAGTACTTCATGTTCCTGACCTGCCTGCCACCCCTCCAGATAGGCTAACGTTCATGATACGTGGAGCACACTGTAAAACCAAGGAGCACTGTAAGAGCTGAGCTTTGTTTCTGAGCTAACCCACTCAAGCAGTTCTCCAGATGGCTGATGTCACCACCTTGTGCAAACACAGTTCCACTTTGTGGATTTTCTGTGTTGGATGTCTTGCAGTTCCCAGAATGCAAAGATCATCTCTTTTGTTCCATTGTGGGGTGTTCTCATTCTTTTTGTACCAAGTGCTTTCCCTATACCTCCCCACACACTGTCCAGAGCAAACAACATCTTCCTACCTCTGTCCAAGAAATCACCTCCTCTGTGAAGCCCACTCTGACACCTCAGCCTCTTAAATGCTTTCTTTGTTTGTGCCCCCATCACGACCTGGACAGATGTTTATCAGAGCACTCTATTTAGTTAATGTATGTTCCTCTGATTAGTTGTCACTTTCCGAAGGCCCATGTTGTGACATTTCATTCTTGTATACCCAACATGGAGCCCTCTGCCTCACACATGATCTTCATTAGTGGAAGTGGCCTTCCAAGACTCTGGGGTTAGGTCACAAGAACCCGTGAAAGCTTCTGCCTGGCTTTCCTGGAACTCTTGCTCTCACTACATTCCTATCCTCAGCTCAACTACCACTTGTGAGAAGGCCCATGCACAAAGAACTGCCACTTGTAGGTACTGTGACCAAGAGTCATGACTGAGGTCTCAGTGGACAGCCAGCATCCCCTGCAGGCTTGGGAGTGAGCCAAATGGTCATTTAATAGAGTTGAATCCTGAAGACTGTGGTTCCAGCTGCTCTGATCGCCACATGAGAGATGCCAAATGAGAACCATCTTGTTGAGCCCAGTCAACTGGCAGAATCAACTGGAATGGATCCACCATATGACCCTCCAATTCCACTCCCTGGTGTTTATCCAAAGAACTGTAATGAGTATATCATAGCGACACACACATTCCAATGTTTTCAGCAGCACAATTCACAATAGTCAAGTTAAGGAACCAGGCTAGGTGCCTGTCAACAGATGAATGGATAAAGAAAATGTGGTGTATTTACAAGATAGAGTTTTACTCAGACATAAATAAGTATGAAGTTGTGTCATTTGTTGATAAATGGATGGAACCGGAGAACATCATGTTGAGTAAAATAAGCCAGAGTCAGAAAGTCACAGGTCAAATGCTTCTCTCATATGCAGAAGCAAGAGAGGAAGAAGAGAATTAAAAGGGGGGAGAATCTCATAAAAGTTGAACCCAGATCAGTAGAGGAGAGGTAGGAATTTGGGGCAGGGTAGAGACAGGAAGAACACAAGTATAAATATACCACAGTGAATTCCATTTTTATTTATGTTTATAATGTACTAATGAAAATATATACATGTAAATAAATATAAGATCAAAAGAGTGGAGGAAGGGGAACAAAGGGGGGGAAGAGGAGAGGAATGGGAATAGTAGGAAATTAATTGGTGCAAATTATGTGCATATATGAATGGCACATGAATCCCACCACTGCACAACTATAATGCACTAATAAAACTTTATAAAAGAAAGATAATAATAAGTTGTTATATTGCTTTTGCTATTGGTAGTAACTTGTTATACACTAATAGCTAAATGTAATAGCTCCTTTATCTTGCAATTCCATGTAAATTATAAACAAGTCTAGTCTAAAAATCCTCTTTCCAGGCAACCCTGCTGTTCTTAAAGAAGTTACATCCTTTCCATTCAAAAAGTCTTACATCTATTGATTAGTGATAATCCCCCTTCCTCCAATTATGAAGAGACCAGGATGCACCACTAGCCAGAGCCTACAGAAAAAGACCTGCTTCCTCCTCCCTTTTCCTGTACCAGGCTCTAACCAGCAGAGGAGAGGGATGTCCATTTAGAAACCTCTTCTGTGACTCCATCTACTCTTAGCAGCATTTACTCCTTGGGCCAGTGCTAGTACAAATAAGTTGGTAGGATTCATTATCCTTTGTCTGCAGTCCACAAAACACAGAAATTTTCTCTCCATAAGCTTATTTGAAAACTTCTATATGGCACATTCTCACTTAGAAATATTCCCAAACGCTTCCAGAGTTTACTTCTCTATGGACATTTGTGCACCAGCCCCCTTCCCTGGTAAGGCTCCCAAGGGGCTGGAACTGTGCTGTGTGTTGTACAGTTGCTCTACTGTTTGCAGAGCTCTTTTATCTTAGGATGGCATTTAGTTTTCATGGTGAAGTGGATTTCAATGGTTTTACAATTTAATCCACAGAGGTCAGCCTTATTTTTCCTAAATTACAAACAATAGGTAGGGTAGAGTGCGCTACTCACTACCCACACCTGCTACTTCCTAAAATACCCCTCAGATTCAGGGCAAGGAAAGACTTTGTCAAAGGATTTAGGTTCTGAAGAAGGAGCTGTGGAGTTCTGGGGCTTCCTTGATGTGTGAAAATAGGTAGCTGATAAAACCCTCTGAACTTTAATCCCCTCATCTTAAAATAGTCAAAAATGGGAGTCTTACCTCCCTAAGTCCTTGGGATTATCAAATGAGATAACAGATTTAAAGGCATTTGCAAGCTCACTAGATAAATTCCTTTAAAAAAAAACCCATCCAGGTGGGCCCACCCCCCACCTTAGT
Source organism: Callospermophilus lateralis (assembly GCF_048772815.1). Lineage (NCBI taxonomy): Eukaryota > Metazoa > Chordata > Mammalia > Rodentia > Sciuridae > Callospermophilus > Callospermophilus lateralis. The sequence goes on from NC_135320.1 coordinate 84,861,761, forward strand.
GCAGGGGTTGACATGTTCTGCTAGTGACCAAGAAGAGGAGGTGGGTGAGCTGGTGGCTCTCACCTTCCTTCTCCAGTGAAGCTGGTAACTTCTCAGTTCCCTCTCCATGGAGGTCCCAGGACAAGGTCTCTTCTCAATGGAAACTGAGCGATGGAACTGGAAGTCAGTGAACCTCAAATTCACCGTCATGCTGTTTTTCTCATGACTTTTCTACTAGGTTTGGAGCACCAGGAGGGCAGGGGCATATCTGATTCATGTGGAGCCCCTTATTCCACAGTACCAAAGTTGAGCACTTGAAAACCTGACAGGGATGGTGGACCTTCAGGGAAATGAGATAAGACATGGGGTACTGGATATTTCAAGGACACTTAAGGAATAAAAGAGTACCTCAGCACAGCTGGTCATGTTATCTGGACTTATCACATCCATGAGTTGTCAAATATGCCCACCAGAGACATCACCCCTGTCTGAGAACTCAATCGCTAAGTTCAAACACCATCCAGAAATGACCAATCATTAAAGAATAACTACTAATATAGATATTAAAACGTGTAACTCATATTTAACAATGAAACCAACTCATCTGCTTTTCTCCACTGGCCCTGGTCCTACCCACTGGAGATACTGGGGCAAGTTCTTGCTTTACAGGTACCAGCCCTTCAGACATTCCAGGCTTCCCCACTCCATCTCCTCTGGTTCAACACCCCAGCTTCTTCATCTGTCCTCATGTGATTGTCTCAAGTCTTGCCGCCATCCTGGAATCCATTCTCTGGGCACATTTATCTCTGTTAATCTTTTTTAGAATTTTTTTTAAAGTAGAATGCATTCATGCACTTTGATATGTTATAAGATGGGATATAATTTCTCCTTTTTCTGAGTGTGCATGTTGTAGAATGACATTGGTCATGCAGTCACATATACACATACAGTAATCATGTCTGTTTCATTCTACTGTCTTTCCTATCCCCACATCCCCTCCCCTTCCCTCCCATCACTTCCCTCTACCTATTCTAAGGTAACGCTATTCTTCCATAGTGCCCCCTGCCTTACTGTGATTAGCATCCACATATTAGAGAAAACATTCAGCCTTTGGTTAATCTTAAAGCACATCTTCCTCAGCAGCTTAAATCCAAGAAAAGGACTGAAGCCAAAATAAATACAGGGGTGTTCTCACCTAGAGCTGTGGGGCAGATGTACCCAAGTCCTGGTGAGGTTTTCTGGGTGCTTCTACATCCAGAGTGATGCCATATTTCAATCTCAGCTGTAGTCAGACCCAGAGCCCTGTGTGGGGAGGTCTACTTACAGCCAGAACCACCTGAAGTTTACACAGGGCTTGCATGAGCCCCTTAGAGAGGGGTCTCCAGCTCTCACTTGGATTGTAGCACAGAGAGGAAAACCAGAGGGTAAGAGGTGAGGACTGGGGAAAGGAAAAAAGTGTGGGGGTCGGGGATGAAGGAAATGAGCATAAAGTTGCCTTTACTCCACCTGGTTCCATCTTTCCCTTTGTAAATATTAACCCCTGTCCCTCCATAAATATTAACCCTCCAAGCCAAGGGGTTGCTCTCTCTGCCTGAGATGGCCGGCATGCTTCCATGAATGTATATCCCTTGCTTTACCCCAAGAGCTTCTCACCCTCAAGGTGGCCTGAACTCTCCCATGAGTGTGTACTTCTTACTTTTGCCCCAAAGACATCTTTTTCTTGAGATAGACCCTGTTCTCCCTGGGATGTGTCTCTGCTCTCCTAAATAAATCTGTCTGTGCCCATGAAAATAAAGCAGGTGGCAGGGAGTTTGATGTTGGCTCTTTCAGAAACTGTACTCATAAATTTTCTCCTGTGGACATTTATCATCCCGTGACTTGGAGTCCCCAACTATCAGTACTCGCTGGTACATATGCCACACTTGGTGGCACGAACCACAGTGCGTGGACTCATCCTTGTTCTCTTGGCACGAGTGTCTCTCCCGAGTGTCTTTCCGGCTGAGGAGCAGGCCATGATTTATCTGCCATGAGCGGGTGTGGGGAGGTTCAATCACCATCATGTGCCTTAATCACAAAGGGACACAACACAGGAAGACATCCTAAGACAAAAAGAAACATACAGTGTCATCAGGAAGAACACACAGAAACATCCACACAAAACAAATGAAAAACCTTCAGGCTGTTTCGGAAATGTCATCGCCAGATAAAGGGGACAAAGGAGAAAGCAACCTCGGAACCAGTGAAGCAGGTGTGAGACATCCAGTGTCCTGGTTAGGAGAGGAGGATGTCATGGCGGATGTCAGCCACTGTGACGATGTTGTCCAAGGGGCAGAGAGGAAAAGTCACTGCCGCAGCGAAGACGACTGTGTCCTCCCTGTGTCTGCCCGTCTTTAGGAATCCATGTCCCACAGCCCTGGTCACCCTGTGTACACTGGAAATTACTCTTAATTGCTATGGCTGGATGGATCAAAGGTTGACAAGTGACTTCAGACAAAGTAAGTCACAGGCCCCATTAAGCTGGTCTCTCTTCTCCTCCCATTTCTTTCCCTGTTTTTGCTTTTATTTTTTTCCTCAGTAATCTGAACTATGCCACAGAGTATTAGATGCTTGGATTGTGAGATCATGAGGAGTTAGGGTAACCATTTCTATTCTCTGCTTCTTCAACCCTAAAAGTCAGACACAAGACAGTGTGGTCTCCCATACTGATGACATAACTCATATTTTGGTTCCTGTCCCTTGTGAGGCTGAGCTGTGTCTTCAGCTTGTGTGGATCAGTTGGACCTTGCACCATTTTTCAAAATATGAGTTAGCTTCCTGTTTGTATGTTCCTGTTTCTTGCAACCAAGAAATCCTTAATGAATAAAAGACAGAGTAAAGCAGCTTGGAAATGTCAAATAGTTACAGTTCTCAACCCTGTGAATTACTTCACTCCAATTCCATTGGTGGGTTCCGTGTTTAGGCTTCCTCAGTGGTCTCCATGAACATACCAACTCCTCCTCCTAAGGACAAGGTAGAATTGAAACCATTGTCTCCAGCAGGCTGATCCTTCTTGCCAAGTCTGGAGTCCAGAACAGCTGTAGAGGTCTGTCCTCACCCGAGTTCTGCTCTAGGGAACTTCTGCTTTCCAAAGGCAGGCTTGGGAAGACTGTGATTTTGGCCAGTGTAGGAGTGAAGTCTGGGAGCTTGGTATGACCAATATTAAGTTACTATGTGACAGGAGCAGATAATCTGCATGAGGGACATAAAACAAAGGGACTGGATCCAACCATCACTTTGAAGATCGTTGTTGTTGTTGGCTAAGAATCCTTACCAGTTACTTATTGAGAAAAGCAGAGATCAGAACTCATCAGGTGTCCCCTGTATAAAGAAAAAAAGCAAATCCTATGTAGTTCCATTCTACAATGTGGCTTTGGTTGGCCTCCATGCATCGTTTATCTCCATGAATTTTGAGTTAAGACTCTCTCTGGGCTGTGACTCGGGGCAGGTATTGCACTTGTTGAATAGCTGGGCACAACTGTGTTATTACTATGAGTCCCAGAGCAGGGAAACTGGAGGCCTCACAGTGGGCGGCCTTGGTTTTGCTGTTCACGTGGCTAACCATACGGGGTGGAGATAGACTGAACGTGGGATTAGATCCCTTCTTTCCAGTGGACCACGTGGCAAATGTGGGCCTCCTTATTTCCACAGAATACTGACATGCACACAGGCTAGTTTGTTTTTGTTATCTCCTAAGTAAAATGACACGGGATGGCTGATTGGATTTTCTGCCGGTTGTCCTGCTGCCGCCCCACAAATCCTATGTGGTAGGTGGAGCAGAACGCGAGAGAGCTCAGGCTCCAGAGCTAGCCTGTCTGGGTTAAATCCCAGCCCTAGTGCCTCTTAGCAGCTCTCCCTGGAGTCACTTGAATCTCTGTGCCTTTCCCCAGGTCTATGAAATGGGGACAATATCACCTACCTCATGTGGGTTAAGCACAAGGCACAGCACATCTGCTCACAGGTGGCACTCTGAGCCCCCTCCTTGGTCTCCATGGAAAGCAGAAAACCTCGTGCTCACAGACAGTTCTGTCTGGTGGTTCTACTGAAGATCCTGGGAGTCAGGGACAAATACACATACAGACTCCTGTGTCCTCAGAAGTCCTCTTCACCCTGAAGCCCAGCTTCTGTTTGTCTCAGAGTGCTCTTTCTATGTCTCCATTGATGTGACACCAGGGATGAAGGAAAATGCACTTGCCAGGGGACATTTTTCTGCATTCAGGGAAAGTTCTGGATTTCTGTGACCTATAGTTCTGGGGCTATAGGGGTAGGGGGTGTCACCTCTGTGCCTCCTTGGGGATTTCCAGGAAAGACGTAGGATCTTCAGTTAGTGTGAATTTCAGATGAACAACAAATAACGTTTTAAGTGTTAAGTTTGTCCTAAATATTGCATGAACATACTTAGACGAAAAATATATTTTTGTTTATGTAAAATTAAAATTTAAGTAGACTTCCTCCAATTTTTTTTTGCTCTCTCTGGCTGCCTGATCCTGCAGGCCCCTCTACGTTGCTCTTCATGAGTCATTTGTTGATTGGACGTTCCTCCTCTCTCTCCCAGTCCCATGAAGGCAGAGACAACATCTAATTCAATTTGTGTCCCCAGCATCTAAACAGTCCCCAGCACTTAGTAGGTGCTGAGTAGGTGTTTTCTGGACAGATGGTGCCAGGGGTATCATGTGCTTCTCCCTGTCCCCAACACTCCTTGGTGCCCACACTCACATGCACACAGCAGCTTTCCAAGTTCATGGGTTTTCTTCCATTTCTCAGGAAACCACAGGGTGTTTTAATACTGAAAACCCCCAGCCGCTCCCTGCCATGGCTTCAAGTCACCCCAACAGCTCTGCAAGGTCTTAGATCATGAAAGGTCAGAGCCCTCGGGTCTGTGCTGATTTGGGTCACCATTTCCTTGAGACTTCCTCTGCCTCTTCTTTGATTAAAGCCCTGTTTGCTTCGCCTCTCGCTTTTTTAGCAATTACACTAATTAAGCTAATTTTTCTTTGTTCTCTCTTTACAATTTGCATAAATGGCAAATTTATATATAGTGTCCCTAATTCTCCTGTAACTGCTCTGTAATTAACAGGATGCTCAGGCTAAATATAAATAAGTGCAGAAGGAAAAACAGCCTTCTGCTAAAATGCCGATAAAGGCTGGGATTAAAAAAAAAAAAAAGGCAGAGAGAAGAAAACAATTCTGAGCCCTGTTCTAAACTCATTATGTTTGATTGGGTCACAGTTGGAGGATGCTAGCTAAAGGTCAGCTCCTGCATGAGTGTCTCGTGGAGAGCCCTGCCTCCCGGAGCAATTGCAGGACAGAATGTGGCCATTCGCTTGCAATCGTAATACCATACAATTTCTTAAGGGGTGGAGCAGCATGGTATGGGAGTGATATAGCAGTCAGGGGGCTGGGGCTATAGTTCTATTTCTGACTAGCCGGGTCACCTTGAGCCAGGGAACAGCAAAAACAAGTACCTGAGCTCCGGTGCTTTCTGGTCACCACATTCTGGAACACTTGGTTGCCCATCATCCCATTATTTCCCAAGTGTGAGAGTGTCCTTGTGATGGAGATGTGCTTAAAGACAGCACTTCATCAAAATTAAGACCTCCTTCCACAAATATAAATTCACAAGTTGTCGCACAGCTAATACAGGGGTCCCTTACCAATTCCCTTGGAGTAGTGACTACAGAGGTGACCCTTGGATCATGGTCTTAGTTCTGCCCCTTTATGCGTGACCTTGGGAAAATTGCTTTATGTGTCTAAGTTCCTTTTTCCTTGGAGTGGAAGGTATCAGCATCATGAAGCGTGGGTAGGATTAAAGATGCAGCATGAAAACCCTCAGCAGTGACTATCGCCAGCCAGCCCCCAGGGTGGTTATGTTCAAGGCTTCCCGAGGCACTGCTTCAGTCTTCTCTGGCTTCAGGGGAACCAACGAAACTGTTTCCAGCATGTGGCTCCAGACCCCAAACCCTGGGTGCTTTCACCAAGGAACCCTGGGAGGGCCTGTCCAGGAAAACTTTCCCCAAATCCCAGCACTGTAATCACAATCACCCCAGAAACAATATCAATGCTTCACTTTGTCACTATTTCCAGAAAATCCTACGGAGAGTCTCCTATGTTCCAGACAGTGCCACAATCCCTGACCTCCAGTGGAGAGGTACAGGTGGGCAGAGAACCCCAAAAGGTGAGTCCGGGAGAGGCTGGTCTCAGCTGCTCAGGGGAGCTGGGGCCCTCCTGGGGACCAGAGATCTCCAAAGGCTGTTGGGTTCACACCACATGTAGGTGGTCCATTTTGATATGGGATGATCACTTAGGACTTTTCTCCTGTTTTTTTTTTTTTTTCCTATTTCATCCATGCCTTTAAAAAACTGTGTTTTGGTGTATGCTTTATATTATGCATTATATACTAGAATATGCATAACTTATAAATAAATAATACATATGCACAGGAGTGCCTGATCACGAGGTTTTTATTAATAGTGGAGCGAGATCAAAGGATACAGAAGATAGTCAGCAAAGTGAAGATCAAAGAACACAGGGTAGAGGAGGAAGGTTCCCCCGAAGAGAATCCTGGCAGCTGTGACTCTCTGAAGGGAGGGGCTGCTTCCCTCTTCTTCCTTGCCAACCCCCTGCTGAGCAGAACTGTCATCTAGGAAAGGAGTGAGTGTGGAAGGGGAGAAGGGGTGCCTCCTAAACTGTCCGCGTATTAAACACCAGGTGCATCCCGTCCAAATTCATGGCTGAAGCTCTTACCACCCTGTGTTGGCACTTGGAGATGGGGCCTTTGGCGGGTAATTAGGCCTCAATGAGGTCCTGAGGGTGCGATCCTGACGTGACTAGGGCCTTATAAGAAGAGGAAGACACCGTGCTCCCTCTCCATGTGCACACACCCAGGGTATTTGTCAGCTTTGCGGTGCTGTAACCAAAATACCTGCAAGAGGCGGAAGAGTTTATTTGGGCTCATGTTTCAGAGGCTCCGTCCGTGGTGAGCCAGCTCCATTGCTCTGGGTCTGAGGCAGGGCAGAACATCATGGTGGAAGGGCTCGGTGGAGGAAAGCTGCTCACCTTGGGGCAGCCAGGAGGCAGAGAGAGGAGGGGGGAAGTCAGGGACCAGATGTAATCCCCACGGGCACACCCCAGCACCCACTTCCTCCAGATTCACTCTCCCTGCCTATAGTTACTACCCAGAGCAGGAGTCCTTTCGAACTCTCCGTTCATCAAATGGGTTAAACCACTCACCAGGTAGAGTTCTCATAATCAAATCACGTCTCCTTCTGCATTCACACAGGCGTTTTGTTGGACACCTCGTATTACACCCTAACACCCATGAAAACCCACGAGAGCACATAATGAGAAGGTGGCCATTTGCAATCAGGACAAGAGTCCTCACCAGAACCCGACATGCTGGCACTCTGACCCCAGACTTCTAGCCTCCAGAACTGTGAGAAACAAATGCTGTTGTTTAAGGCAGTCTATTTTGTCATGGCAGCCTGGGTGAAACTAGACACCACATTCCATGACACCCCATGGCAGCCAACTGAGCAATTTTCTTAGAGAAGGGGAGGCATCCCCCAGGATGAGGGAGGGATGTGAGCTAAAGAGCACAGGCTGAGGCAGCCGTGTGTTTACAGGACCACAGCAACTTGCCATAGAGTGGAATTTGAAGTAAGGTTGAAGGTGTGACAGGGTCAGGTGACAGATGCCCCCTTGATCAGGCTGATGTGCTTGGCCCTCAGTGGGCAGTGGAGTCGCTGCAGGGCACACACAGAGCTGGAGCACAAGCCTTTGGGTGGACCACTGTCTAGCAGAGTGGAGGGTGGAACACGCTCACACTCACACACACTCACACGAACACACGTCTTACTCAGAATCTCAGGGGAACTCGCATCATTTCCTCCAAATGCGTGACTGGAGGTTGGGCTGAGGGTCTATTGTCTGAGATGTTAAGAAAGTGACTTCCAGGGGGTCCCCAAGGCCACTCCAGGTTTGATGATTCCCCAGGAGGAGTCACACACAGGTCTCAGCAGATGGTCACATGAGTTATGACAGTAAAAGACACAAAGCAATGTGAGCAAAGGGAAAAGTGGATGACAGGAGTCCAGGGAAAACCGAGGACTCAGTTTTCCAAGGGTCCCCTAGCAGGGGAGTCACATGGAGAGGGCACAATTCCTCTACAACGAGTGGAGATAATGAGCACGAGGTACATGTCATGGGAGATGTGCCCACAGTTCTCCCTGAAGCTGGTCACACAGGCGCCCCCTGCCCGGCATGGGGAGGAGGTCCCAGCAGGAGAGCAGGAGCTCGGCATGAACCACATTGTTTGTACAAAGGTCTGAGGAACAGCGAGTCACCCTTATCATAGGAAATGGTGGGAACTCTCCAGATTTCAAGTTCCTGGGCACTTGGTGAAGGGTCACTTTGGAAGCAGGACTTTCTAAGGATGAGCTGACCCAGGCTGCTGTGTTAACTGTTCTCTGCAGAGTGGCCCTGGACATCAATACAATGATGTACTGGAGTAGGAAGATACAAAGCAGAATATACCAATGGGGTGGTGCGAATCCCCATGTGGCCTCAGCAGGCAACTTGGACCCTGAACATCATAATGTTCAGGTCCTTGATGAGAGACTGACACCATGTCACAATGTTTATGGGAGTTAAAGGGGATGGTGTCGGAAAGTGATGGAGTGAGTAATAGATGCCCAGCAAGGTGTTTGGCACAGGAGAGGCTGCCAAGACCCTCATTGATTGACTGAGACCCTGTAAAGCCGTGGCCAGCAGAAATGATCTCCCAAGAGGTGGTTCCAAGGGTCATTGAGGGTCTCAGAGTCATTTCCTTACTTTTTCTGTTTGATGGAATTCAAAGATCCTTCATTTCATCTTTGCATCACTGAGGAAGTATCCTAAAAAATATGTTCTAAAAAATCCAAGAATTTTTTTTCTTTTTGCATTTTGGTTGGAAGCAATATTTGCAATGTTTTGGGGAGCATGAGGGTAGTTGTTTTTACTAATTATCTTGTAGTCCATATTTAAATGGTGTCAGAGTGAGTGCCTTTTGTTTAACTATAGAAGCTCCTTCTAGCCTCATTATCCTCTAAAAACAGGAATAAAAACACTTCCTGGATTTTTTTTTTAAAAGAAAGCAAGATAGGATAATTATGAAAAGCTTCTTCGAGGCAAATGCACCTAATGCCATTTCTCTCCCTGAAAGTAAATGTTGATTATTTAAGATCCCAGCTTAAACAATAGTTTTCCCCCAAACCCAGCTAATTTCAAGAGACTCCTCAAGTTAATACTTTTTGATATTTGGCTTAAATTCCTAATCATTTTTGTTTCACTCTTAAAAGATGAGGTGCTCTCTCTGCATTAGCCCCTGGACCTCAGCTGCAACAGGAAGAACGTATTTCTGGATCACAGGGCATGTTGGCTGCTGTGGTTCGGTTTGGCTCTGACCACATGTCTTCTCATTCTGGGATCTACAGAAGGTGCAGCCCTTACGTGGGGCACTCTCATCTTTAAAACTTAGGAGGACAGAGATGGCCATGCCAGGCCAGCTGTCACACTGAAGTCTGCTCGGACGTGGCCCTGACGCTTTTGCTCACGTTGCCTCTACCAACGCCTGATGTCCATGGAGCAAAGCAGCATGGCCCTGGTCTGTAGGAGGGGGGTCCCTACCACCAATGGCAACACAGACTGCCGCTCAGCCTCTTGGCAATTCCTCATGGGCCTCTGTTCTCCATTAGTGATGTTTATAAATTTGCTTTCAAGTGAAGAGAGCTTGGATATTTTTTCTTTTGTGACTTCAGAGCAGCTCTTACAGGGCTCTCGAATGCTGGGCACTGTCTCATAGACAGCATTTCCCTAGGTATGAAGTGGGATGTTATTAGTGTTCTTAAGCTTATTGGATCACAAGGTAATGTGGGAATGTTTTTTTGGTCAGCAACACAAAGTTGACTAAAGTGTAGCATGTAAGTACATTTTTAAAGGAACTCATGAGGTTCTAACTCCCCCATTAAGTAGCTATCAAAGCCAAGTAACTGATCAAAGGAAGGGCCCAGTGAATGTAAACATGAGACTTTTTTTTTTGAGCACAACTCAAGCCAACCCCAAAGTGCAGGGTATTCAATGCCCCCCAGATCAGCTCCCAGCCAACAGGGCGGCAGATCCACAGATAAATGCCACAGGTTTGCCGACCTTCAGAGGCTCAGTTCTGCAGTTTGTTCTGCAAGGTTCTAAAATGGTCCCAGGAGGACAGGACTCCAGCTACTGGCTTATGCACTGACCTACCTTTCCCCCTCACTGTCACTTTTCCTGTTCCTTGAGTCCAGTTCCAGGGTCACCTGATTTAGTCTGCTTTTTCATTTGTCAGCCACAAACAGATGAGCAGGGGAAGGATAATAAAGGTGACTTAAAACACAGGGAGCTCCACCTGCAAGAGGGAGGCCTGAATGTTAAAACCTTACCCAAACAAGGACATGTCACATCCTCCTCCCGCCCTGTGGCCTGGACCCTCCCTTATCTCTGAAACCTGTGCTGCAGCCCCCAATCACCCTGGCAACCAAAACATCCAGAACTTCCAAAGCTCACTGAGTGCTCTTCAAAGGGTAACAGACTGGTTATGGGGAAGGAAATGGAGGCAAAAGCAGGGGTACTCGATTTCCTAAAAACCAGCTCTGTGAGCTCCGTGCCATCTTCCCTGGGAGGCTCTTCCAGCAGTTCCTGTGCCGTCCGTCAAAAGTCAAAAGCCTGCTTTCCCCAGCAACATGTCTGGCATTTTTCTGGCCCGATTCAGGAACTGGGGTGAAGAGGGGCCTCTGTGGTTGCTCAGCTCATGGCAGGCCTCTGCCCTGTAACTTGTGGACCCAGTATGGCAGCAGTGGCTTGGAAACAGGCACCGAGAATGATGGGCAGGAGGAGAAGGGGCGGCCCCAGGGGGAAGGTGAGGAGGGCTTCCTGAAGGTCAAGTCCACACTTTGCTCCTACAGCCTCTTCTTTCTCAAGACGGAACAGTCTTGGGCCTTGAAAGCAGGAACTCCCCCAACCCCACGTCCTCTCCGCCTCTGTGGGGAGAGACGCTGGTGGGAGCCCATTCGCAATCCCTCCCCCCTCCTGCTGCTGTGGAAGGTTCTGATAAGAGGGGGAGATATTCTCTCTGGGGATCTCTTGCCCTTTCACGATTTGCCAGACACCTCCTCAGCCAGCTCCCCCAAACCCACTGCAGCCAACGGAGACTCAAAGAGAAAGCAGATCTAAATGGAGGGTCAGAGAGAAAGGACCGCTGCTCTCGGGCTCCTCGGCCATCCAGCAGAGGCTTGGAGGCAAGCCGCCTGCCACACAGGACGGCCCCTCCCATGGCTGTGGCAGACACAGCTGGACTCTATGAGGTTTTACATATACTTCCTTTTAATTTTTGTATAGTTCTTAAACAGCCTAATTAAATAATGTGAACATACTTATTATTTTATTTTTTTCAGTGCCTCACGCATGCTAAGCCAGTGCTGTACTTCTGAGCTATAGCTCAACCCTTCAGATGTATTCTTCTTTTAAAAAAACCTCATGATCATTAACATACAGTATTGTACAAATTAATGAGCTTCACTGCAGCGTTTACGTAATGCATATCTCATGTCTCGGTCACTTCCACCTTCCCTTCTGCCTTCTCCTTTCCTCTCCTTCCCCTTCCTGGATAAGCCATCTTCTACTTCGTTTTTCATTTTACTTTCCATGTATGAGAGAAAACACGCCCTACTTGTCTTTCTGTGTCTGCTTATTTTACTCAGCACATCTGCTTTAACAGGGAAGAGGTTGCAATGGGGAATGGTAGCTATATGATGCACCTGAGGGCAACTGCCCTAAGTGGTGGATTTCTGGCCTCCAGAGGCCTCAGGCACTCCCCCAGACTCTGGCACCCTCAGGTGTAGAGATCCCCTTGTCCCATCTTGCAAAAATTAATTTCCCTGTGCACTCACTGAGCTCCAGATAGGAGCCTGGCTCTGCTACACGCTGGACATGAAAGATGTAAAATGCTAAAACAAAACAGAAATGGAAGAAATTGGATTTGCCCTCAGGCCCTCACAAACTGGTGGAGACACAGACCTGTGAAAAATCATTTATTGCAAATCATGAAAAGCCCAAATATCAATGTCAGTATCTACACAGAAAAGAAGAGGAACTGAGGATTGTCCCAGTCTCACATCATTAAAATTCCACTCCACCCAGAACCTCAGAGTGTGACCCTGTTGGAAATGTAATGGGTTAGATGAGATCCTACTGGATAGCCTAGGCTGTATATCCAGTCTCCAGTGCCTGATGTCCCTGTGAGATCATATGAAGACCAGAGGGATGTGTGGACAGGAAACACCAGGACTTGTGGCAATCCCAGAGTTAGGGACATGCATGGCCTTCAGAGGGAGCATGGCCCTGCCGACACTTGATTTCCAACCTTCATCCTTCAGAATGGTGAGAAGACATCTCTGCTCTTTTAAACCACCCAGCTGGTGGCGTTTTGTTATGTCAGCCCTGGGAACCTGAGATGGTCATCCAGCAGAGGAGCTTGGTTTCATCCTACAGGGTGTGGTGAGTTGCTGAAGGGCAGATTCTGTCTTTAACTTTAGGCTTATTCATATTTTTATGCCTTCTTTCTGCCCTGACCACCGCTGGAGCTTAAGGAAGCCAGTTCCATCCCCTACACAGACCGCACCCTGTCTGCACTCCTCCTGGCCCACCATGCATAGCCCACTCATCCACTCCGACAGAGCACCAATATATTAAACAGCTGTGTCTCACTTAATTCAGTCTATTCACTGAGATGTGGACACTTTAATCTGCCCATTCTAGAGAGGATGATGTGTCAGCTCCATCTTCCCTGGACCTCAGGGAAGTGTCCTCTTGGCTCTCAGGAGTCTCCTCTTGGCTCCCTCAGCCAGTATCTGATAATCCATCAATGAATACACTCCAGATGTGAAAAGCTGGCTATCCCTTAGTTTTACCTGTCCCAAATGATATTTGCCTTCTATCAGGGGAATTTAGAAAGCAGATACCTCAACCCACTGGTTCTCAGTTCTGGTTATAAGATTAGAAGAAGAAGATGGGTTTCCTGGGAGACTCTGCTTTAGGAGGCCTGGGTTGGCTCCATCAACTCTCCTTTTGGGAAAGTGCTATAAGAATTCTAGTGCACAACTGTGAAGTATCTCTGCACTGGGCAGGTGAGTTCGGGGTTGGACATTTTTAATGTAGATGGACTCAGGTTCATCTGAAACCACACCATCCCATCAAGCCACACCATGGCAGTCACGGTAATAACCACAACATGCCAATCAAAGACTCGCACCAGGGCTAGTTCAGTTCCTTAAAAATGTGATCTCAATTCCTTCCAACAACCATGTGGGACAGTTTGCTTCCATTTGATGAAGAAGGAATTGAGGTTCAGTGGTAAAGCTGCTCTGCTACCAGCCAAAGCCTCCTCTCCTTACAATAGGGTCCCATTCCACCTCCGCGTGTCCCCTGCCGACCTCAGCGTGGGGTTTCCCGCCACCCGTAGCATCTAGCATGAACTCTAGCGCCATTCATTGTCTCCTGCCCCCTCTAGAAACAAAGCTGCTTAGTAATGTGCTCAAAACCAGGGCAGACAAGTCGGTAGCTCCCCAGCCCTATTAGGAAGCGTGTATAAATGGCGGTTCTCTTGATCTGGAAACCCTTCTGGGCTTTACTCCAACACGACCGTCTTTCTTCTTTCCTATAAAATTACTCACAACTCTCCTCTTCAGTTGGTTCTTCCCAGACCCTTGATCCCTGTCATTAGGCCCTCACCTCCATTCATCAGACTGCACTGAACATCTGCCAAGCCTAGTTTAATGATTCATACCAAATTCACCAGGGGCAACCCGCTTCCCAGATTTTAGCTCATGGAACAGCTCTCAATAACTCTCAAAGATGTTATGTCACTCCTGTTTTTCTGAGGTTTAGAGAAGCTGAATTATGGCTTGTCCAAAGTCCTACAGCTAGCAATGGGCAGAAGGAGCTCAGGACACGGCTTCCCTCTCCCCAGATTACACTGTCCATGAGCCACACTCGGGAACTGTCAACACAAAGTATAAAATCACCTCACTTCTATGTGCTGGGAACTTTCTTACTCTTCTAGTTATTTTGAAATCTAGCCTAAGTTGTTGTGGTCTATGAACTAGGAAACACTACAACTCTACCTATCTATGTATATTTTGGTAGCAATTCTCTAACTTCTTCCTGGTCCTCCCACAACCTTTCTAGTCTTGATGATAATTTCCCTGACTAGATCATTACAATTATATACATGTGTAAAATCATCATACTGTGTCCATACACCAACACACAGACACACAGACACACAGACACACAGACACACACACACACACACACACACACACACACACTGATGGCATGCATCAATTAAAAGTAAAAAAAAAAAATAACAAGAAAGAATTTAGTCACATTCTTCAGGAAAAATGTATATCCCATGGCACTTACACACTGAATCATCTTCTCCTGTTGTCCACATGCAGGGGCTTCACTTGTCAATCAAGAAGAGCTAATGAATGCCTATCAGGTCCCCTGTTTGGTTCTAGATGCTAATAACAGGAGGGCAAAAGGGACCCATTTGCGGCACTTGGGGATTGGCAGTTTGTTGGGTGACCACAGAAGGGCAACAGGGGGGTCAGGCAGGCACGTGAGAGTGCAGCAACAGAGACCGGGAAATGTTCTGGAAACCAAGAGGAGCCAGCTCCTTGGGGAACAAGGGAGGCTGCTCTTAAAGGTTGCTTAGGAATTACCCTCAGAGAGGGAGATGGAGTCCACGCAGAGGGGACCGCATGGACCAGGTCTGGAGTCGAGAAGGAGGGCTTGAGTGTGCCGGTGGTGTGCGGGTGTGTACGTGCACATGTGCTCGTGACCCCTGTGTTACGTGTGGGACAGCGCTGAGTAGTTCCTCTTAGCCTGAGGACTGGAGGCAAAGGGAGAGGGGTCAATATGCAGAGGCCTCTGGTCTTCCTATCTCTCACTATGTTGCTTGGACTTCATGGGAGTGGTAATTCAAAGTACAGACAGGTATTTTATAACATTACGTTTTTATTGTAGAAAATTTCCAGAATTCAGAAAATTATAGAATGCATTGACATGAAAACTCAGCACTCAGAAGTAGCCCAGTTTAATAGTTTGTCCTATCTGTCTTCGAACTTTTAAAAAATACGAAAACATCGAGGGTGAAGCTGAGGCCTTCCTTCTATTGAAAGCTTTTACTTTAAATTGCTGTGGTGCTAAAGTTAGAAACTAGAGGCCTTCTTCTGAATGTCATGATCCCATTTTTCCTTCCTGGAAGAAATACTTCGGTTAACATGCCAACATTATGCTCCAAGTGCATGCGTCCATAGAGTTTGCCTTGTGGGCTTTTTGGAAATCAATTAAATACAACATTCTTTATGTTACATTTGACTGCAAATATTTTAACAAGATGTTATGTTTTGCATATATCCACCAATGTTGATATGTGTAGACCTTATTCCTTCATTTTAAGGAAGACCTTGTGTTTCATGAGCACTAATAGAACAAAGTGTAAATATTCTCCTGTTGGCAGGAATTTAGGTTGTGTATAATTTTTGTTATAAGCAGAGTTTTCCTGAGTATCCGCAGATATATCCACATCTCACCTGTAAGAGTTTCACTGTGGAATATTCCCATAAATAGAGATTTGTCAACTAGCCATTTGCATTTTCAATTCTACTACTTATTACGTAGTGCTTACACCTGTTCACCACACGCTATATCCCTGCTGCTTGCTGCATCTCACCACCAACACCTGGTAAAATGACAGTGACTCTCACTGCATTCTAGTTTTGTTTCTCATGTAAATGGCGATATTGGCATCTTTTCAATGTTTAACGAACACTGGATTTATTTTTCAAAGACTTGCCTATTGTACTTTTGTAATCAGTTGTTTTTTCCCTTGTGATTTGTAAATTATTTATCCATTCTGGAAATTAACCATTAGTCTGTTACATTTGGCAATTTATTTTTCATGGTCTTTTAACTTTTGTTATGGTGTTTTTTATCACGTAGATATTTTTACCTGTGACAAAAATGTATTCATTGCTATTTTATAAGCTGTGCTTTTTGCCTTATTAAAGAAATCCTGTCTGACCTAGATGTTACAATATAGTTCTATCATTTTTACAAGTTTTAAATATTGTTTCAATCCATCTTAAAGTTGCTTTTATGTGAGGACAGTTCTATTGAGGTGAAATTCTGATTTTATTATTTTACATATGGTTAATTAATTAATCAACACCATTACTTAAATAGTGTTTTTTTGTTCACTAATTTGTTCACTAATTTGAAAAAGTTGATATGTATGGGTGGATTTTCTTTTAAGATCTCCTCTATCTTCCATTTTGTTCTCTGTGTGTGTGTGTGTGTGTGTTGCGCACGTGTACGCACACTCTAATACCTTACTGGATGTCATTGGCTAATATTAGGATGTTGTCATCTTAATTCAAGGTGTTATTGTCAAAAAGTTTTCTCTTCTACCATAACTCTCACCTGTTTGGCCTGATTTGCAGTAGCCTGATGGCTCAGGTCTTGCAATACCCTCTGCAGTGGTGTTAGTTTGAACTAGACATTGGGTTCTAGGTCTGGGGAGGTCAAGCCTGGCACAGGGTTACACTGCAGGGGGAAGGGCATCCCACTTTGGTAATCGTCTTTACAACAGCTTATCCAGCAGTCTGTTGACTGCCTCTATCTCCCAATGACACAGCTCAGGAGCCAAGAACAGAGCATATAAGTGGATTTAGAATTGGGTTATATGTGCCACACTAAAATAAGAACCAGTATAGTTATAACAGCTCTGCAGGCCCAGCTTCGAAGTCCCCATCAGATAAATGACCAATTATAGGGTGACTGCATGCAGGAAGCCCAACATTTTAGCTTCCCATCAGGTAGGTAAGGGTGGCCCAAGGTCCTCCTGGGAATGACACCTTTCACTGATCTTTTCCATCTTTTCCCTCCCATTGGTTTTGTTGCTGGACAAAGCTGGTATCCCACCTCTCTCACGTCCCAGGTTTAACCACGGTCAGATTTGTCTGTCTAGAAAGAGAAGGTCTTGTATGTTTCTTTCACTCTTTACCCACAGTGACTTTTCTGGGTTTAGAAGAAGTTGTATAAGAGAGGAATTGTCCTTTCCTAGAATGTTTGATAAAATTTACCTGTTAACTTATTCCATGCTGCAGATGTTTAGGGTGGGGAAGGGAGGAAGGCATGTTGTTGACCACTGACTTAATTTTCTGAGTGACCAATTCAGGGTTCCTATTTGTTGTCGAGTCTGTTTTGTCAATTTATTCTGAAAATATGGGTTTCATCAAAATTATCAGAATTATTGTCAGAATGTTATTCTCAGTACTGTTGAAGGACTACTAAAATTTCTCCTAAAATGGCCGTTACTCGCGAGCACTGGGGATCAAACTCAGGGTCTCACGCACACCAGCAAGCACTCTACCACTGAGCCACATATCAAGCCCTGACTCTTCTTTTTCTTGAGCAATCTTGTCAGAGAGATTTTTATTAATCAATATTTCAGTTAATTGCTTTTTTAAAAATAACCATTTTACAATGTCCTTATTTCTATTTAATTTTTTGAATCTTTATATTTTTATGTTTCTTTCAGCTTCTTCTATAGGTTTTTCTTAACCTTTAAGCAAAATGTGTACCTTCTGATGGTTTATTTTTTCCAATATATACATTTAAGACAATATAGTTTCCTCTAAGTTCCCTTTAAATTGCATTACTTTAGCTTTAATGTATAATCTTTTTATTATCATTCATGTCTAAATTCCCATTATGATTTCTATTTTAACTCATGAATTATTAATTATGGCTTTTTCAATTTCTAAACATATGTTTTATTTGTCTCTTTACATTATTTCACTCAAATAAGCTAGCAGCAGCCTATTCTCTTTTTTGGCAATAAAGCAGAAGGCTTTTCCCAAAATTATGGTGGAGGTAACCAGTATATCTAGTTTATTTTACAGAAAAAAAAAATCATTTTATTTTGTAGATCAAGTGCACAACTACACAGAGTGGTGTTTACTTACCACTAAATTAATCTTATTTTTATGGGCATGCAATAATGCCACCAACATTTTGTCATATATGCAAGGAAGATAGTTGGTACTGAGGGTGCTATTATCAAACTAAGAAATATAAGAAATACATGAATGATTCTGTGAGAGGGGCCAGGAGAGGGTATACAGGGTGGGTGGGGAAGGGGCACCTGACCCAGAGAGGTGGTGGGGAGCGAGGAGGGTCTCAAGACTCCCACCAGAAGATGGCTGGAATTGGCCAAAGAGTGGAGAACAATCCCCAGGAAAGAGGACCCGGCTGAGCACATGTGTGAGTAGCAAGAATAAGTGGACTTTGTGTGCTGCAAGAAAGGCTGAGCCCTGAGCTGTTGGTAGTCTGCAGAAGTCAGATAACAACAGATTCCCACTAGGGGAGGCTTCCAGGTGAGGCTTGGTAAGTGGCTCCTCACGTCTGTGCTCAGCTCTTCAGCTTCTGCAAGGCTCACACCTCCCTTCCTGCTGGGCGCAGGGAGGTCTCCCTACCTTCCTCGAAGGGACGACCAGAGCTGGCTAGTCTCAGAGCCACCCCAAGTTGTAGAGCTCAGCTCTTACACACAAACAACATCACACAGGGATCAGCTCTCCCCGCCAGGTGCCTGCCAAGAGACTTACACTTGACCTTGCTTAATTCCCCAGCCAGCCAGGGGCACATCCACAGTGGTGCTCCACACTGCAGATGAGGAAGCTGAGGGTTGGGGTGTGAAGCACTTGCCCAACTAAGTCGCTCTCAACTACGTTGTCCACAGAAAATTTTCTCCTACTTTGGGGGGCAGGATTGTCCGTTAAACCTCATACGTGGCGGCCTTAACCCCCAGTGCTGTGGTATGTGGAGATGGGCCTTTGGGAGGTGAATAGGCTTAACTGAGTCATGAGAGTGGGGCCCTCATGATGGTGTCAGTGCCCTTCGCCCCTGTGCTCTGTCTCCCAGTCTTCCTCTCCCTCGATGCTTTTGAGGGAATGTGAGGATATGGCAAGAAGACGGCCGTCTACCTACAAATCAGGAAGAGTCGCCATGGGGAACGGCACTGGCCTGCATTTTGATCTTAGACTTTCCAGCCTCAAGACTGTGAGAGATCAACTCCTGTTGCTACGTGACCCAGTCAGGGGGCTTGCTATGGCAGCCTGAGCTAACCCACATTTTCAGCCAGAAAGTCGCTGAGATAGGATTTGGTTCCTTTAGGCCCCAGCACAGAGGCCCATGCCTACTCCCTTGTCTCTGTAAGAAATGAGAGCCTCAGTCTGTCTCATGGACTCCCGGGTGGCCAAGGTGCCATGCCCATTGCTAAGAGTTCTGTAGCAGCTGCACATGGGCAAGGCCTCACAGGTGAGTCAAAGCCACTTAACTCACTCACAGGTGAGCTAAGTCAGGATGCCCTTAGCTAGAAATGACAGAATGTTCAACTAAACATGACCTAAACCATAGGGATTTTCCCCCAACAATAAGATGTGCAGAGGTGGGTGGTCCCGGAACTGATTCAGCCAGTGCTGATGGAGCAGCTGGATGATGTCACCCAGGGCCCGCGGGTTTCCCTCTTTCTGAGCTGCCTTTCTCAAGGTATCAGCCTCATCGCTATGCATGGTCCCACGTGACAGTGCCAGAAGCATAAAGGAGGTGCAGCTGTTTTTTTTTTTTCCCTCAATCTATTATTTCTGTGAATTTGGGAGGAACATATTTTAGTTTCTCCCTCAATATAGGAAACTTCTTTTTATGCCCCATTGACTTAAACTGTCCCACACTGATTCACACAGGCAAGCTGCAGAGGAGGACCCAGCATGTTTGACCCCTGGACAGGGAGCGGGCTCAGCTGGAGATGGGAAGAGGGAGGACAGGTGCCGCTGGTCTGGAACTGGCAGTGTCTGCCACAGAAGCTCAATTAAGAGAGTCTTGTTGTTGGCTGCTGTTCTGTGCTTACTCTCCTATGGTTTATAAACCTCTAAGACGAATTGGGGAAACAATGACTTTATTAGCTATGAAAATCCGTTTGGTAGAAACACTTTCAACACCAAGAGTCAATTATTTATTCAGTTTATGCAAGAAATATTCACTGAGAAACTACTTCTTGCTGAGCTAAGTACTGTAGACAGAAAATAAAAATAATTTGTTATATAGATAATCATAATGATGGATTCCTTTGTGGTAGAAAAGTCTAAGAAAAAGTCTGACATGTGACTGTTATTAGACCTCCCTACCTCTAGGGGGTGACAGATTCCCACTTCTTCTAAAGCAAATTTTCCATTCTGACTCAAATAAGGAATAAGCTGAAGAGACTAAAATATGGGTCATTACATGAAGGATTTATCCCTGGGAACTTATAAGTCAAAGCAGACAAATGCCATGAGGTTATAATTCTGGGAAAATCAGACTTGCAAATCCAAAATTTTATAGGTTGTAGCATCCTAGGTTTTCCATTAGAGGATCTAAATAAGTTAAGGCTTCCCACCATCCTTCTAGGATCTACAGTCCCTGCAGGAAGCAGAGCCCTACATCTGTGACCCGAGGACAACATTCCAGGTGCCTGGCACTGTGAGGGATGTGGGCAGAGAAGGAGGCAGCAGCTCTGCCAGGCCTGGGGAGGGCAGAGCAGGGGGCAGGCCCTTCCAGCTGAGAGGAGGTCTGCATAGGAGGCTGGGGGTGGGGCAAGCAATGACAGTGACAGTGAGAGCTGCTGTGTAGGGTACTCAGACACTAAATCATCAACTCTTTATTTCCTAAGGCAGCTGACATACAGAAAGGTTAAAAAAATATGCTAAAAAGCAGAATAAATGGTTTTCAAACCAAGCTTTATTTTCCGACCAAATTGTAATCACATTGAAGTAACTGGGGTACACCTGTTAGGCTGGTGATCTAGGCTGTAAGTCCAACTAGATGGAGGATGCAAAACCAGGAAATTGGGAGCTGGGGTCTGACCAAACTCCTTACCCTCCCACAAACATCTTCCTGCCTGTTCACTCCTGGGTGAGGCCACCCAGAGCCACCAGAGCCCTCAGGACTCTCCCCAGTTCCACCTCCCTCTTGTCTCTAAGGTCGAGTGACTTCACTGTAAATGCTTCTTCTCAGGTCTAGCTCATGCTGCTCTGCCCACCCCTTTGGGCATGGCATTTTAAACTCATTCTTGTTGTCAAGCCTTGTTAGCATCTTTTTCTGGGGTATTTCTCTTTGTAACATTTCCCAGAGGTGTAGAAAGGAGGCCTTCTCTTTTGCTCTCACTGAGATGTCAGTATCTCACCCTCCAGCTTACTGAGGACCACAGTCAGAGCAAGAGGAATAAAGACGTAGTAACAGAGGGAAGATCCCCAGCAGGCCCCAGTCTGTGGGAACCAAGAGTGTGGGAGTAGCACGGGGATCACAAAACCAGGAAGGAAGAGTTATTTGGAGGCACACCTGACTTGCCAAAGGATGAAGACCATAAGAAAACATGTCAGGAGGAGACAACAGGTATGTGCATGTGTGCATGTGTGTGTGTGTGTGTGTGTGTGTGTGTGCACACGCACACACCTGGGGTTGGGTGTCCTAGGCAACTGTGTCAAATCTAGAGCATATGATCAAGGCTAAGTTTGGCTAGGTATCAATTGCTTTTGGATAGTGCACTAACTAAAGAAGATATAATTGATTGACAGCAGTTCCTTAGAGAAAGATGCTTCATGAACACATCAAGAAGAGAACTGCTGTTGATTAGGAATGCCTGCCAGGCGTACATGATAGGAGGGACACAACCTGTGTGCCATGTATCTGCTGTCTCACAGGGAGTCATAGGCTCAGCAATGCTCAAAGATGGTATGGACTAGACTGTCAAGTTCACATTTTTGCACTGGGTGAAAGGGGCTTTTACACACTTCTCTGTCAGGTATTCATCAGACTGCCCCTTAGAGCGTTATTAGGTAATGAGGTTCAGCTCATTTTCTTAGGATGTGATGCAGTTAGGTTTAGCTGTCCAAAAGCTCTTCCCTAGATTGGTCTGAACTCTGCCCTCTTCCTTATACTGTGTTGGTCATCATTCTGCCTCTTGAGCTGTAAGGATGAGTGAGTGTTCGCTTTCTTTCTCATGTAGCATCTGTGATTTTTGGAGCACTCTTTCCCCTGTACCCCAGTTATTTGGTGACTTTGAGAACCTCGGTGCTCACCTCAGTCCTCTCTCCTCAGTCTTGTGGACTGCACCTACAGCAGGTGCCCACCTCCCCAGCCGCTGCAGGGACAACCCCAGCGTTTCCAGCAACCCCCTTCCCAACCTCCTCAGCCCATGGCTGAGCTGCTGACTTTCAGGAAGTTATCTCCTCCGTGGAGCCTTACTGTTCTCCATTCTTCTCTGGAGCATCTCCATTTTGTCCCTGCTTCTACCTCTGGGGCCACCGTGAACTAATTTGCTGAGAAGACCGGAGTTAGAGGGGATCTGGTCCATTTGCTCTTTTCGTCTCAGGGTCTCCACACACGTGAAGGCTTCTTTCACAAGATCTGGAAATAGTCCTTCTGCAGTTTCAACCTAGCTGGTCAGTACCAGAAGGCGGTTACAAGGGACAAGGACACCCAGGAAAGGACAAGTCTGTGTCCCAGAAGGCAGCAGGAGTTAAAGCAACTAAGTCAGATTGGAGCTCATGACAACCCCACCCACCATCCAGGTGCACCGGGGATTGCCTGAGACATTTCCGTGGGCAGCGGCAGGAGCAGCTGCTGGGATGTGGGCTAAAGGATGGGCCTTCACTTGACTGATGGAGGTGCAGGTTATGTAAGCAGATGGGACGGGGAGTGGGAGGGGGTGCAGGCAATGAAGATGGAAGAGGGAGAAGACCGCTGCTTTAGAACAGAAAAAAAAAATGCTTAAAGAAGAGCTCTAGAAGGTGTGGTTGTTGTTTTAGGTGATGTATTTCTCTTCTTTGTAACCTTGAATAACCTTCTTCTTAAATAATAATTTTTAAAAAATCTACCTCTTTCTCGCTCAGGTTTGATGAGCTAATTTGTGATGTGGCAGAGGAGGAGAGAGTTTGAGGGTGTGCACTTGACTGTGTTGTTCTGTTCTTTGATGTTTATACGTTGAGAAAAGATTAAAAGCAGACAGAGGCAACCTGAGAGGTCTCAGCTAAATCCAGGTTGCAGCAGATGTCAGAGCTTAGGGCCCTTTAGCATGGCCCAGGGTGAGGGCAGGCCTTGGGTGGCTGTAAATATGATGTCCTCAACCTGCTGGGCCCATTGGCAAGGCCTGTTCTCCTAAAAATCACAGACTGACAAACTAAAGATCCTATCAGGACAGTATGAGAGTTGGTGGCTATAAAGATTTTGACAAATATCTCTCATATTTCTTTTAAAATAGGGGACAGGTCTCCAGATCAGGAAAACACAAAGGACGTTTTACACATCCTAAGTAGATGTCAAGGGATGTTGTACAATTGGTATCCATTTACCGGTTCTTATTTCTAAGTAATTTTGAAGTATCTTTTTTCCCTGCAGCTTCAAAGAGATGCAAGAGTATCTTTAACAAAATGCAGGTTGAGATGCACAGCTTGAAAACCAATTAAAACACCCCTTTTTGCCTATCACCATTTTACAATTTATGTAATGGGGCCATCTTCGCCTGCCCCTAAATAAAAGCAAGACAAGTCCCTGGCTCTTCTAGTAACCTGCAAGTAACTGGCAGTTCTACAGCCATTTTAAGTCTCACCATTGTCTCGATTTAGTAACTGAGTGCTGGCTCCAAGATCAGCCAAAAACTGCAAAAGGTCTGGTCATAAATCTTCCTCCTTCCTCAGTTCAGGTGTGGAAGCCTGTGGAATTCCAGGAAGGGGAGCTTTGGGATTGACTTCTTGATTTCTCAGAATTTGTGCTTCATCAGTTTCCCGAATGTAAGCTTCTCAGAAGCGTCTGACCCCTCTGGGGCTGGAGGGGAGGGAGCAAGCATAAGAGAATAGGAGAAGTCCTCCTTGGAAGACACCATCATTAACCACCCTAGCACCCCAGGACCTGGCAGAAGCCTGGGTGTTCAGGGGCACTTCAGAGGTCTGACCACTGAGGAACTTCCCGGAAGTTTCCCCAACCCAGGGGGAAGACACGCTATGGGTGAACATTGCACCTCTTTCCTCACACCTAGAAATCCCGGTTCTTGATGGGGGCCTCACTACCACTACTGTTAATCGGAATGTCCCTACTCTGGCCCTCTCTCAACACACAGAGTTCCACGCTGACGCCTGCAAACATTCCCATGTCCCCCCATTCAAGAAACACTGGGTCTCCAAGCAGCAAGATTCCTCAGGTTCCATCCACGAAGCAGGGCCTTAACCCTCTCCCTCTGCATTTCCTGGCAAGGAGTCGAATCTCAGCCTCCAGGAACGTTCCAAAGCCCTTGGGGTGACCTCACTCAAGTCTCTCTCCCCAACCCTGGGGTGACACCCAAAATCCAAGAGCATCTTGGAAAAAAATCTCCCCAGCAATTTTCCTTCTTTCATCCTTTTCAACTCTCTTTGGAGCAACCATGGAGAAGAGGAGCCTGGACAGGCCCTGACATTCTCTTGTGCCCTCTCCCTCGTGGCTCTGGATTCCTCATCTGTTATCTCAGGGCACTCATCAGAGGCTGTGGTTTCAACATCATGCAACAAATTTGTTCTGAGATAATTTACATGCCAGGAGGAACTTTTATTCTTCTCTCTTTGGTCTCCCATCCAAATGTTCCGTGCCTTTGTGGATCTGTGACTCAGAAGCTAAGACACACTCTAAGTCACAAGATGGAATGACTCATGCCTGTTTTGTACTCTTCCAAATCCTGAGATGCAGAATAACTATATTAAAGTCAGCTGGAATAATCTAGAATTCCAGGTAAGGGGGCAAAGAATTCCAGGTAAGGAGGACTCCAAAGTTGGGGAAAGAATTTTGTGTGCTAATAATTAAAGGGAGAGAGCTTTGTAGTTTGCTTTATTCTGGTAAGACGGTAGCTAGACTTGAAATGATAAGGTTTAGTATTTAGTATTGAGGACCTCCTGTGTCAGAAAGCAGCTTGCATTGCTTCATTATAACATCTCAGTCTGCAAAACAAGTCCCCTAGCCAGCATGCATACTTTGATTAGCTGTTACTTCCTCTAGAAACCCTGTCCTGACCTCAGACTATATTGAATGCCCCGTTCCATTCTCTCAGAGCAAGCTGTAGTTGAGTGCTTGTCACATGGCGTGGTAATCATCTGTGAGGTTATGCTGTAGCAACAAATAACCCCCAATCTAGGATGTTTAAAGAGCAAAGGCAGAGCACATTGTCACGCAAACCCCCAGAGACTCTCCCTTCATTACAGGGACTCAGCCTGCTCAGTTCCTGGGATCTTGTCTCCAGTTCAGCAAAGGTTGTTGCAGTGGAGAAAGAAACAACAGGAAGGATCCATGTCAGTTGTCCCAGGCTGTCCCAGGTGTGAGTCACCTCTCCCGTGGCCCTGGGGTCAGGACTGGTCCTGTGGTCTTGCTTCCCTGTGAGGGGCGTGGCAGTGGTGGGAGGATGCGGGGATGCAGTTGGCAAGCTGAAGTTGCTCACCTGGTCCTCCAAACTTCCCTGTCATCCCTTTAAAGCCCAGTGTGCTGAGCCCCGCACAGGCCAGATTTGACAGGAGCTCAGAATGAGCGGAGGGTGGGATTCTGGGAGTTGTGGGAGGCCCAGCACGTGAAACTCTCAGTCTTGGCAGAGGAGTCTCAATTGTTCTTTTAAACAATATGAGCGACCATTTATTGGATGGCCTCCTGCTACCTTAACTACATTATTTCTGTTCTTTGCAGCAAATCTATCAGGCAAAGACTGCAATAGTCACGTGACTGAGTCGGGATTTGGGCCTGAGTCTATAAAGCCTACACTGTTTTGCACTATGCAAGTATTTGAGGCAAGTACAGAATGTTCAAATCTGTGTGGGAAAGAAAAACCCAGGCAAGCTATGAAAGGGAGAAGAGTTAGGAGGCTGCCAAAGGGGTCCAGTGGGAAGCTGTGGATTGCTGAACCAGGCTTGGGACAGTGGGCGTGGGGAGAATGACCTCTAAAGTTGGTGGAAACCTCTAAACCTGACCCCATCCCTGAGGATATTTCAAAGAATTAAGGCCAGGTTGTCAGAGTTCAACGTCTTTCCTGTTCTTCTGATGGCCAGAGCAGATCACTCATCCTGCAGAAGAGTGCAGAAGCCCGTGTGGAAGTCCATATAGAAATCAAATTTCCTTGGCTGTATTTTATTTTGGCAACTCTATTGAGTGCCTGAAATGCCCCATGGGAGCTGGGGACAGGAGGGCTTACAGATGGGGATGAGACCAAGAGCCTCCCTCCAGGCGCTGGCAGTTGCGGGGGACTGGGCAATGTTCAGATGGGTCCTTCAGACACTGCAAGCCAAGGCCCCTAGGAGTGTGGCAACATGGAGCAATGTGAGTCCAAAGAAGCCACTCTGTAGAGTCTGGAAGGGAGGCTGTGAGGACATTTGTAGCGGAGGAGAGGTTGGGTTAGAATCAAGGACTGTGGGAGCCTGGGGTTCTGAGCTCACCTCCCAGTGCTTCCTGAACTGGCTGATGGCCCAGAGAGCTCTGCTGTGCAAACACAGCTCAGGGAGCTGGCACTGGTGTGGCACGAGGGAGGACCACTGAGCTTCGGGACTCCTCAGTCATGGCTGCCACTCTGCTGCCAATCTGTTTTATGATCTCGGACATCACTTTGTCCACTCTGAGCCTCAGTCTTCCCTTGATCTCCCAGCAACCTACTAGGTAGAGGTAGGCATGGCAGAATGTCGCTCTTCTATCAAAACCAAAGCTGTGTGTCGGGGGAGGTGATACTTGCTCTGAGGTGATCCTTACAGTTGCCTGGGAGGTAGATGATCGTCACCACATCACTTCACAAAAGGGCAACACCAAGGAGACCATTTCCCAACTCCATGCAGCTGGCTGGTGGAAAGCAGGTGTTCCAAGCTGTGCTGAGCCGTCGACAGCTGTGTCCTTCCAGTTCTGCTCACACGCGGGGAGCACGGAGGCCTGGGTGTGATTTCCTGAAAATGTGAAACGTCACCTTCACCAGAGGGAAGACTTTTTAAGCTTTGAAAAATTTGCAAAACATTCTGCCTCCAGTAGCTATTTGGTGGCTCTGAAGGCATTTATAAGTGGAATATTGCACGGAAGATCACAAACCTCTGCACCCCAAGGAACCAAGATTTCCCCCCTTCTCTAAAGCAAATTAAATGTTGCATAATGAGATCAAGGTCAGATAGAGTTAAATAACAAAACTGTGGAAAAAGAAGCTCTGTCCTCATTAAACTGGAAGACACGCTTTGCCTTTTTGCCTGTCATCTGGGGTCATACCCCATCACCTCCTGGATTCCGAATCACCCCAAAGCCTGCAGTCAAAGCCATCGCACACTATTAGTCTTCTAGACTCTTTCTTCTTTAAATGTTATTAAATTTATGAAATCCTGAGCAGAATGACTTTGATCTAGTATTCCAATTTAGAAAACTTTAGCTTAGGTGTCACAAGTCAGACAATGTGGAATCTGGGCTGTAGGCAGACTGTAATTTACTTTTTGCTTTGTATTTTTCTAAAAACCTAATGCTTGCAGTTGGAAGAACCCATTTCACTTCCATTAAGTCTTTTTACTTTTATTTCCAATCTCCTTCAAACCGACTACTCTTATTTACATCTTTATTGCTTCCTTGAGAGTCCTGGCCACCATCTCAGTCCAATTGCTCCAGCCTCCAGTTTTGCTAGGTACAGATCAATTCTACGGTGCAGTTGAGGGATTTATCACAAGTCCAAACCTGCTCTGTCACTCACCTAGAAGAACCTCGACTTCTCCACCTCTTCACGGCCCATAGGATGAAGTCCAGTCTCCTGGACAGGCCAGCCAGACCCTCTGCATTCTACACACCTCCTTCTCCGACCTCCCCCTCTCCACCGTTCTCCTTACTCTGAGCTCCACTCCAGGCCTGTGGGCCACCAGCCTCTCCAGCGATGCTCCTCGTGCTGGTTTTCCTGGGGCTCTGCTCCTCCTGCCCTCTGCTAATTTTCCTGGCTGACTCTTGTTCATCTTTAGGTCCAAACTCAGACCAAACCCTAAAGTACTCTAAAACGATGGGCCTGACTCCTTAGTACTGAATAGGGTTGGTTCCTTTGTGTTCTCAGAGGCCCTGATACTTCTCCCATTTGGGGTGACCAATTACGCCAAACTGTTAATTCCATTAATTTATCTATATCCCTTATGAGAGCACCATTTCCTACAAGGTTGGAATCATCAAGAAGCGTCATCAGAAAAACACCTGCTGCCGAGTAGCTCTCAGTCTTGTCTGAGTGTATAAATGTTAAGACTTATTCTTAGGTGAGGCTGAGAACCCTGGCAGTGAGCTCTGTGTAAGGAGACCGCAGCTCACAGGTTTTAGTGATTTCACCCCCAAGTGAGAGCTTTCCCTGATCCTCCTCTGAGAATCCCAGAGCACAAACGTTGAGCCTTGCACACACGAGTGCTCCACACATGTTTCCATGAGAATAAGAGAGTGGAGCCTGCGGGGTTTGCTAGGAACATGGAGTGAACCCGTGTGCCTCCTGGAGGGCTCCAAGGCTCCAAATGGCCTCAGAGACCCCACTGTCCTTGTGTCTGTCCTCTCTACAGTCACCTCAAGAAAGATCAGGAGAAAGTCAAGACAGCTGGATGATCCCATTAACGACCAATAATCTGGGAATGCTGCTAAATTCATTTGAAACTGAGCTACCTGCAATTCCCCGTGGGTCCATTAACCTGCAGCTGAAATTAGATTACGTAGGAATAACATTAAAGAGTCGCAGTGCTCAGTTAATTGAAAGGCACACTTGTGAATTACAGCATCTTCCTCTTTGAAAGGCAGAGGATTTCGTCACCGCCAAGTCCCTTGGGACCACTCACCAGTGTCCAGCTTAAGGTTTATTTTAGGGAAACCACATTTTCAATATGGGTTCTAAGACCAATTTATTGTTTAAAAAATCTGTTTGAAATGAAATAAATGACACACTTCAGAGTGAGACCAAGGTAAGATAGAGTTCAAGCTGGGACCTGCCAGCTCCTAGCTTGGTGACCATAGGGAGGGTACGCAGTGTCTCTGAGCCTAACAATCATGTTGACGGCGGGGGGGCGGGTGGCCATGACACACATGTCCCACTCCTGGGAGGAAGACTGGCACCTGGACACACCATCACAACCTGCAGGACGGAGGAACTGAGGGGAGGGTATGGGAGCACTGGAGAGAACCACCCCACCTGGCCAAGAGAGTGCAGAATGGCGCCTCAAAGAGATGCCACCTGAGCAGAGCCAGGAAGAAGGAGCAGGTGCAAGTGGAGTAGGTGGCAGGACACAGCACTTGTCCTGGAGACCATCTGGGCTGTCACAACTGAAAATACAGGAAAGGCTGTTCAGCACACTGGTTAGAACTCCAGGGGTGGGGGGTGTTCCTCAAACAGGCAGGAGAAGGAGCTATGGTAAAGTGCCTGGGCTGGAGGGACGATGGCCCCACGACGCAGCTTGGCTGACTGAGGCAAACATTTGAGTCCAGAAGAGATGCTGGTCGCCTGGTCAGTCACCCAACACTCCTCAGAGCCCTACACCTCTATACAAGTGCTGTGAAAATATTTAAAGATTGTCCCTTGGAAAGAGTGCCAAATGATTGGTCTGTGAAAAAGACTGAGGCCTCCGGAGCCCGTCACATGCACCCCACTTGGAGATGGTGGCTGCTCCCACATGGCCCAGGACAGCCGCCTGCTCTTACTGCAGGCTCCCCCACAGTCAGACACCCCAACTCCTCCAATCACCGGCTGCCCTTCCTCGCTGCTCCCTCTCAACGCCAGGTTGTCAGGTCCTCCCAGAGGACAGCGAGAACAGAGCGCAGCCACCCCAGAGGACACGCAGCCTGGGAGGCCCTGGGGAAGCTCCTCTCCTGGGGAAGCCGAGCCCTCTTCCCGAGCCTGAGTCGGCCACTCTCCGCAGCACCCACACTCAGTAGCCAGGGCGCTGGGAGGGAAATGGTGGGTGTTAGTCGAAGAGACTGTCTGTGGCTTAGCACATCAGTGTGACCTGGGGTGGGACACAGAGCCTTTCTCAGTCTCAGCCTGTGAGTTTTACTTACCTGCCAAACAGGAGTTGTGGTATGTGACAGAAGGCTGAGAGTGTGGCACCCTGCCACCACGCACCTCCTTCAATGCTGGGCTTCTCCCCTCCCCCTCTCCCGTCCTCCCTTCCTCCCTTCCTCCTCCCAAGCCTCCAATTCATCTCCTTCCTCTCCTCCTACTAACATCCCCGTATGTCCTCTCGCCCTGTCCTCCTTGAAGCCCGAGGAAACACCAGTGATCACACTCTCAGGTTCAGAGTGAACCAGACCTTCCTGTTCCGCTACCTGATGGCACCAGTTCCTCCTGAGGACAGAGCTGTCTCTGTTCCTCTGGGCTGTGGGCAGATGGCGGGGAGTGTGTGTTCCTGCGGAAGAACGTGCTGTCCCTGCTCCCCAGCCTCCCTCGGGCCCCTTCCTGGAAGACACCCAGAAGGACCGACAACACTGCATCGGCTTCTCCAACCACAGGAGCACTCACGACCTTGGGAAGCACGAGGTTGAGAGGAATGACATGGAGGGCCCCATGGAGGTCCCCAAAGCACAGGGACTAAGGCCCTGGGGACTGCATGTGGCTGGTGAGACAGGGTCCCTCACAGGTGGCTCTCCAGTTGACGGAGGCAGCAGGAGCCGCTGTCATTGTCTCTATGGCTAAGGAAACCCAGGTGAGATGGGCTGGGTCACTCTCCCCAAATTACAGTGAATATGAAATAGATGTGGTAACGTGCCTGGTCTTGAGAGGCCGAATCTTTCACTATGATAATTGCCTCTATATATTTAATAAGTATCTGGATTTTCAACCACGTGTAGATAAATAACCCAGAAGTTTAATTTTTCTTCATGGTTTGACTTTTTGTTTTTCGCTTTTAGGGTCAGCTTTGGTTAAGGGCAAGAATCAACCTTTTGCCTATTGAATCTGTCCCTTCTGTCATTCTGCCTCTTGTGCTGGGGCTTCACGTCACCCATCATCCATGCAAAACCCAGTAACCGTCTTAAACCCTTGCTACTTCTCACACCCTCCTGACTCCCCCCAGTCAACCCAGGCCCCGTAACTGCCTGTACAGGTACCTCTTGCACCTGTCCTTGTACCCCAACCCATCAGCACGCTACCCCAGGCTGTTTCCTGCCAGTGAGATGCAATCTGGTGGCCCTTCTGAGGAGCCTCCTCCCAGTCGATGCTGCATACATCAGTGAGGGGTCCTCCGTGACCTCACTTCCTAAAGGAAGCACCGCGTAACCAGGGAGGGTCGCACAGCCTTTACACACAATGCCCCTCACCCTCAAATACCTCCACAACTCACACGTCCACCCAGTTCAGCAGCGCGCAGCCTCCAACACCAGCCTACCTGCACCACGTGTGCTCCTCACTGAACCTTCCTCCTCCCAGGTGTGGACCAGTCCACCTAGCATCAAGGTAGCCTCCCCTGCCGCCCTCAGACACTCTCCTACCCTCTGCAGAAGTGCCTCTTCCTGAGGTTCACCAGTCCCCTCACGGTCTGCATCCTCTGGCTCCAGTGCCCCTCCCCCTGTCCAGGATGCCTCCTCCTGTGACTGTCCTTCCAAGGCCCACACAGCCAGGAACCAAGGTGAGAACCCAGGGCTCTCCCTCTCCATCTCTCCTACTTCCCTCTGCAGAGCCCCGTCTCCAGCACGGCAATTTCATTCCATTCTGGGTTACTCCACTGTAATTGGCAGGGACGAGGTTGGGCAAGGCCGCTGGGGAGTGCTTCAATTGGTGGTTAATGTAAAGGGATAGGTCCCTGATGGCTTCTTGGGGGAAATTATTTCAAGATTTATTTTCAAAATGTGGAGGAAACAGGCCTTGATTCTGGGCAGCTAATTACTGCTCTGGCTGCTAAGTCGTGCTGATGAGATGACTTGAGGAGAACAAGTGCTCCGCTGAGCCCCAGGGCGGGGCCCTTCAGGCCGCTCTCAGGGGTCACTGCTGGCTGCATCCTGCTGAGGGAGGGGACTCTCAACAGGACTCCTTGGTACTCTGCATGGAGAGAGGGTCTTATTCCTCAGCAGTGAACATCAGAGTGAGACAGGATGTCTGTGGGGTACATGCCCCAGGCTGTGAAGCTCTGAGTGTTAGCCTTGAGGGGGGAAGACAGAAAAAATGAAATAATTAAAAAAAAAGATCTGTCTTTTTGAAGTTACTAAGTGTAAAATTGCTGGTCTCCGCCGACCGGGGCTCCCATGAACTCAGGTCCCAAGGTGCTCCTGATACCTCATGATGGTGTGGATTGTGAAACTGATCACAGCCAGGGGACACAGTCCTCATTCAGGTCTGCAGATGAGCCACTGGGGACCTTCAGGTGTCCCTTAGCTCTTGGGGCTCACATTCATGCTTTGTAAAATGAGGAGATAGAACTATTGCTCTATCTTCCAAATTATAACATTCTGGGTATTCACCCACTGCTTGTTCTCTTATTTAATATTTTTTTCTTTCAGTTTACCTTGTCAATCCTGTTTTAAAACTTGGCTGTTTTTTTTTTTAAGGAATGATATCTATAAATTTGTGGGTTTGATATGCTAATTACATATTTTCTAATTTAGTCATTCAGACATTGCATCTGTCAAAGTGTCCTTGGCTGAAAGCAATTGGAAATCATTGCAGCCATCTTAAACAGAGAGAGATTTGGGGGAAGGATATTGGGGTCTCATGGGGCTTTGGAAGCTTGAAGGCCATTCTGGTTGGTCAGGCTGCAAAGCACTGCTGTGGTCCTGCAGCATAAACACATAGGTGTCTGCGAAGCCCCACATCACAGCACTGCCACCACCATGAGCTATCCCCAAGTCACCATGCCATTTGTTCAGAATACAAAACCATGGGGCCTAGACCAAGTCACGTTTGTCTACCTTGGGACAGAATTGGGGAAGATAACTGTCTGGTTCTTTGGACTTTATTAGTAGCCTAGATCCCCGGGATCACACAAAATGGGAGATTCCCAAAGAGGAGAACCAAGCACTAAATGAAAGACAAGTTGAATATTGAATAGCAAAAGATCAAAACAAATAAAAACTCTCCCAAAATGGAAAACAACTGACTATAATAAATACATAATTATGAAAATATTACTTCATTCATGTCCCATAGCAATGTAAGCTCGTGCATCGATGATCCCTGCATGCACCATCCTTTCGGAAAAATTGACCCTTTAGCCTTTTTTTCAACTTTTAGATTGACCTTGTATTTTTATCTCATTTTTGATGTGTTCAGACTGCCATGCTCACATGCATGGAGAAGTAGCAAGCAGCTGAAAATAAGGAAGAGCCCAAACCTCCTAGTGACCTTGAGATTTCACTATCCTTTGATCTGAGTGTAACTTCCTAGAATTATCTGGGACATTCAATGGTCAAGACGTCATCTCATGCCAGGGCTGCAGAGATGCCATGTTCAGACAGGGTGTTAGAGATACCCAGCTAAGTCGTAGTGCATTCTACTCTTCTTACACCTCTATTTGGTAATTCCTATTAAAATATTAGCTTTGGAAGGGACCTTACCAGCAATCCCATTCATTATTGAAGACAAAATCCAGAAGTGGGTTATTCAAAATTACTTCCAAGAATGGTACACTGGCCTGGAATATTCTTGAACCCTTTCTGAAGCCCACAATAGACATTCTAGTTCAAGTATTAGGGCATTGTTTCTGTCTTAAACTGGCCCCATTTCCTTGTTAAAGAAAATCATTCCAAAGATACCTGATACAGAAAGTAAAATAATTTTTTTTTCGGACTCCATAGACATTAAATACATGTTAATGCATAGTCCCTTATTAATAAACGATGAATGGTTCCCACTTATGCA
This sequence comes from Callospermophilus lateralis, assembly GCF_048772815.1. Taxonomy (NCBI): domain Eukaryota; kingdom Metazoa; phylum Chordata; class Mammalia; order Rodentia; family Sciuridae; genus Callospermophilus; species Callospermophilus lateralis. The sequence continues at coordinate 84,895,764 of NC_135320.1, forward strand.
TGCATGTGCAAACACATGGCAAAGGGAGAAATTAAACAACTTCAAATATTTGTATGTTTTGGTACAGACGTGCATATTAGATATTAAAGTCAAAATCCAGGAAGAAAAGGGTGAGAAGTTGTCGGGTAACCATCATTTTTAAACTAAGGTATCTCAAAGAAACAAAGAAAAATAAAAAGAAAAGAAAGGAAAAAATAAGCTGGTCAAATCTTGGAAAATTCTGATTCAAACTCCGGATGGTTTTTGCTGGTGGGATGACAGCAAGAGCGCACTTACCAACAATTCAGTGGCCTCGCCATGTGACGTGCCTTGGATGTTAGCCATTGTGACACAAGAAAGAGCTGAAAAGCACTGGTTGTCAGTTATTTTCTCTTGCTTTTGCTTAAATCCTGCCACGTGAGTGAGCCTGGGGGAGCTGGTTGGAGGATGAGATTTTCTGTGGACAAGAGACAAGATATTCTAGTTGAGTCCTCTTTGATCAACCAGTCCTGACAGCCAGTGGGACTTGGCAGCAGATGACAAAAGTCTAAAGGAGTAAGCCCTGCTGAGCTTAGTCCTGTTGCCTCCTTACAGAACCATAAGCTAAATAAGTGGTTGCTCTGAGTTACTACAAAGAAAAAGCTGACACCGTATGTGTTAGTCAGCCTTACCTTACTACAACAAAATATTTGAGGCAGCTACTTTATAAAGAGAAAAAGGTTATTTAACTCACAGTTTTGGAGGCTGAAAGTTCTCAAAGTAGGGACTTGGTGCCTGCCCCCTGGCTGCACCACCTCACGCCCAGATGGCAATAATGGGAACATGTGCAGGAGCAAGTGACTGATCGCATACTGAACCAGGAGCAGAGAGGCAGGAAGGCTCCTCCCAGGGCATGCCCCCAGTGACCTTCAAAATCCAACCTCCAGTGCCTCTTGTTCTGTGGAACCCGTGTGTCCTTGCTAAGCCTGGTGCCCTTCCTCGGGCTCCGTAACATGTTGCACACAACTCCACTACAGCCTTAGCAGCACACCCACTGTCACTACTGTTTAAGAATGACCTGAGCAGCTGTAAGGTGACCTCCTAGAACACAGGACTGTTCGTTTCTGGTTTTCATCCTTGGGGGATAGCATGCAGCAAGGCTCTGATACCCATGATGAATTAAGGAATCAACTAACTAGACATGCTGGATGAACTTCAGAGAATAAATTTAATGCAATTTGTACTTTGTGTAAAGCCAAATTTATGATTCTCCACGTTTGGCCTGTTCTCTGAAGACTGCTTTATCATCACCCACATTCTGTTGTGTTTCTAAGGAGCCTCTTTTGGTTTCAGGGCAAGCAGCTCATAAAGGAAATTTAAAAAAAGTTGGTTAAAGTGTAAGAAAAGCTGAGTCAAGTCTGTTTGAAGGAACGAGCTTAGAGGAAGCAAGAGGCTCTGAGCAGCTGAGCCGTCAGGACGACCCCTTTCCTGCTGACTGACTAGAACCCCGAACCCCGGGATCCAGACAGGACAGGCTAGAGTGCACCTGGGCAGCTACCCGCAAGCCCAGGGCCGTAACAGCAAACAGTACTCTTTGCTTTTGCTGCATGAACCGTGTGGGTGGGCAGGGTGGTCTAGTCAACCTGGTCCCCCTGGGAGCTGGACCCACAGAAGCCCCATCTCAACTCCTGCAGCCATGATCTGAGGGTAAAGAGAAACCGTGGCCCCTGCACTGGCTGTCAGAGATGCTATCTGGGAGGGACACACAGCATTGATGCCCCATTTAGTTGGTTAAAAGAGGTCCTGTTGCCGGGCCTCCCTCCAATGCCAATGACTGTGAGGATAGTGATCTTTTCAGAGGACCTTCAGTTTTCAAAATGCACCTGACCGTGACCTTCAACAGGGGATTGAAAATAGGTCTCAGCTTCCTTCAGCCGGGTACAGGGCTTTTCCACAGTTGTTTCAAAAAGCAAGACAAAGTTTTAACTGCCACAAGTAACAGAAAATGAAAGGGTGGCCCAGGCACACCTTAACCCTGGACCCTCTCTCCGACAATTCAGTGGGCTGTGGCGATAGAGTGTGCCACGTTGCGTTGGGGGAATAGTGGGTGCTGTGCAGGCAGAAGGAGGGACACTGATCTTGGCAGGGAGCAACTGGGGAGCAGGTGTGGTCAACACCGAGAGTCTCGGAGATCTACTGGTGTTGCCCCTCAAAAGGACAGGGAAGATAAGTGTCCTCAGGGGAGGTCATGAATCTGGTCCATTCTGCTTTAGCCTGTCCTTAGAAAGAATTGTTGACAGCTCATTTACACACCTGTGACCTGGAGTAAGCACCTTCCTCTCTCTATTCCCTGTGTCACCCTTTACAAAACGAAGAGTTGCCATCAAATCCCATTTGAAGAAAGAAACTTGACCATCGGATGCTGAAATTCACCCAGGATAGCAAATTAGTAAGAACAACTCACAGTATTTTGAATAAGAAATACAGTCAGACCAAACTCGTCTTATAAAAATACAATCCGACTTGAGGGATATAGGAATTAATTTTGCTTAAAACATGGCAGTGTCCAAAGACCAGCCAAGTCCATTTAAAGAGCAGAAAAGAGAGTGCAGACCCAGCCCAGGTATTCCAGAACTTGTGAGAAGAGTTTCATTTCTAATCAGCAGGCAAAGGAGCGAGGATCCAAGAAACAGTGCTAAGACGGTTGAATAACTACTGAAAAACTTGTTCTCTTTCAAGTCACGTCATAGGTAAAAATAATATCACAATGTGTTAAAGATATGTTTTTAAAGTAAAATTTGAAAATTTTACAATAAATTTCGAAGAGCAGTTTTTATTAACATAGGTTGGGAGCATTGTCCCAGAGAAGATTTAAAACTTTTGACACCATGAAGAAAAGACTGACATATTTGATATAAAATGTTTTTTTAATTCTTTTTTTGTGAAAAACAACAAATTTAAAAGTGACAAAGTAAGAAAAATATTTCAATATACATTATAAATGATTAATAATGAGAGTATATACAAAGAGCTCCTTGCAATCAATTATTAAAAATCTTCATAGAAAAATAGGCATAAATAGGCATAAATATAAAAGAACAATTAATACAAGATATATAAAACACCAATAAACATCTGAAAAAGTTCCCAACCCCAGAAAATATATCAAGCCTGTGTACACTGAAGTAAAAAGATACAATTTGCATTAAGATGGTAAAAAATAAAATAAATCTAGCCAATTAAATCCAGGGTTATTGCGTGAAAATGGATATTCTCATTAGGTGATAGAAAAATTCACCTGGTTAGGAACATGGGCCGTGACGCCAGATTACCAGGGATGATGTCTTGTTCTGTGTGACTTTAAGTCAATTGCTTTACCTCACAGCTCTATTTTTCTTATTTTTAGCATTGCCTAGGCCATAGAGTTATTGTGATGTTAAATAGGATAATCCAGGGAGAATGTGAGAACAATGACCGTGGACACAAGGTGAGTGTTCACAGATGATCAGCTTTTTCACTGTCAGTGAGAGTCTCAAAACTAGGAATGCATAGACAATATCATGAAGAAGCAGGCAAGACCAGTGGAGTAGGAAAAGGAGATCAAGAAGCGGGAGGGAATGTTGAATGAATTCAACGAGATCATGCTATGTGCATGTATAAAAATACCACGGAAAGTCCACTTTTATGTACATGTAGAAAGCACCAATGAAAACTAAATGAATAAGTGAGTGAAAGGAAGATGGGTAGAGTATAACAAGGAGAATAGAAAGAGGGAGGAGGGGAGGGAAGGGGGAGAACAGGGACTGAAATGGAGTAAATCAAATTCCATGCATGGATGATTTTGTCAAAATGAACCCAAGAGAATGTATGACTATAATGCTCTAATAAAAGGAAAAAGAAAAAACCACTTGTGTAATTTAATTTATAGGAAGTTGTCTCATAGAAATAACCACCTAAGGGCATAAATTTATTTTTACAAGAACATCTCTGTCAATATTTTAATGGTAAAACATATAGGACAACTTAAGTCTTAGTTAAAAGAAGAGGAGTGACATAGAGTGTGGCCATGTCCTCTTTAGAAGGTTATGCAACTGCTTACAAAGAACAAGCTTTACTTATTGAGATAGATGAATCACTGTACATAAAAACAAAAGGACAATTTGGAAAGTCTTTTTAAAATGTAATATTGGTAAACATATTGACAACTTTCTAGAATCTTGCCTGATTGTCAACAGTAGTTAATTTTAAGGACAGGAGTGGGTTGGAAGATGCAAAGACAGATTATAACTCTTGCCCTCCATAGTATTTTTATTTTTCCACAACAATATGTATTTCTTTTATTATTTATTTATTTATTCATTTATTCTTTTTAGTTATACCTGACAGTAGGGTGTATCTTGACATAGCCTACATACCTGGAGCACAGCTTCCCATTCTTGTGGTTGAACGTGCCGTGGAATTACACTGGTTGTGTATTCATACATGAACCTAGGAAAGCCCTGTCTGATTCATTCTACTGTCCTTCCCATTCCCAGCCCCTCTTCTTCCCCCCCCACTTTCCCTATCCAATCCAGTGAACTAACAATATGGATTTCTTTATTCACTTAAAACAAGATTATTAAATCAAATGATTGAGCTACATGTTCTGCAAATAGAAATCCTTCTCTCTCAGTGTTCTAGGTCTTTGATTTTATTGCCAGGTAATGGGGAGCCTTGGATGGCTTTTGAGGTGGAAACTGACCTGGTCAGGACTACGGGATTCTTGAATGAACGGCTCTGGTCTCTCACTTCCCTCACCTACTCTCTGCACTGACTGCGTGTCTCCTTTATCTTTGCCACCTGGCAGTGGCTTTTCTGGGACGTTTTTTCTCAGCCAAGCTTTCAACGCTCAAGTTTATTTCTCTCCTAAGATCTTTATTGTTTTCCTCTTTTCTAGTGAAACTGGCTCCTGAAACCACTTCTGTCTTACTGCTTATTGCGCTTCCTGAGAGGCTGCTTACAGCCGGAGAGTTTATTTGCGGCCTAGAGACTGAGGGGCGGAGGGAGGTGGGAGGCCCTGTGAGGAGTGCTGGGGACCAGGCACCAGGTACCCTGCTTACCACCAGCCTGGGGACTCACGGTCCCTGAGGCTCAGATTCCACACTGACTGTACAGGGTGTCAGAGCAGTGGTCTAAGGCCCCATCCAGTGGTGACTGTTACGGGGCAGAGGCCTTAATGTAGGTCCCCTTCCCTGGTTCTTGTGATGACATCAGAAGAGTTTCAGACATGTCACTCCGCATAGCAGGCGTGAGTTTATTAGGAGTAGGAAAGGGGAAAGGGGACAGACACTCTCAAGGCAGAGACTGGGCTCTCTCAGGAGGATGGAGCACCTCTCCTGCTCTCCTGCCCACAGTTTTATTGGGGGCCCCAGGGAAGTTTACATAAAGACCTACCCAGGTCCACCTCTTGACCTTCGACAGCAGGGTGACATCAGGCTTTTAAGTGCCCACTGTCATGACCACTCTAGGTCACTTGGGCCCATGTCGACCTGTTCTAGTTGGAACCCATTCCTACAGATTTTATGGTTAGGGGGAGTCACCCTTATCTCCCCGTGTTCTGGTCCATGTAAGGGCCCTAGAAGTCCCCTCTTCTGTGTAGTTGGTGTTCTTATCTGCATTTTGTGGCCTGCATTTCTCCCGCAGCTGGCAGGTAGTTTGCTGAGAAATGTAACATGTCCTCTGGACTTCAGCCCAGGCAGGGTTTTTTTTTTTTTTTTAAAACTGCTTTTAAAAAAAGAAAGTCTGTGGGGGTCGCAGAGTGGGCTAGGTTTACAGAATTATTCCCTTAACCTCAGGTTCCCACCACTCATGTCTGTCTGTGTCCTATCAGTGACCATCTCAGATCCCAAGGCAACCAGGGGACAACAGAGCTCAAAAACATGGCTCAGGAGAAGGAAATGAGTCAAGGAGCTCCACACGTCCTGAGAGAGCTCCCTGGCCACTGTCCTAGGCTGCTGTCGACCAGCCATGACCAGGATCTCCCGTGACATGGAGGCTGCTGGGCTGAGGGTGAAGCCACCATGGGCTCCCAGAGGTCAAAGGCCAGCTTTCCTGCTGGGAAGAAATTAAGTACTTTGGCAGGAGGCCTGGGCTGGGGGCTGGGGTGTGCCATCAGAAGCTCCAAAGAGGTGGACTCCCACATCCTCCAGCCAGCCCAGGGCCCTCCCTCCACCTGCGCCTGTCCAGTGGGGAGTCTTCTAAAGAGCTGGTTTGGGAGTTAAACGGATCTGGGCTCAGAGCTTTGGTGCGTCCCTGGCTGTGGCTGCCTTTGTGACAGTTCTAATAGGATGGCTCATACCTTCACAGGAGCAGCCCAGCTACTCACGTTCTTTTCCTTCTTCCTGGCTGGGCCCACCCTGCCCTGGCCCTTTCAAAGCCCTTCCCTGGTCCCGGTCCTCCCCCTTTCAGGGCGTCCTGCTCTGCACTGAGGCTAGTGCACCTCTCCTGCGCCCCTGCCCCTTCCTCCAGCTCCTCTCACGAGGGACCTGTGTTCTGTTTCCTTCTCTGTCTCCCATGGGAACCTGACAGGGAGGATGTAGCCCTGCCTGTGTGTCTTCACCGAGACGGGCACCGAGGACACAGTCGTGGACTAGGAAAACAGCGCACCCTAGAGAGACTGTACCCAGGGCACGCTCCCTCTGGCTGTCAGTTCCTTGGGGCTGTGGAATCTGCCCGTGTCAGGCAGCAGGCTCTAGCCCTGCTCTGCAAAGATGGTTGCTCCAACAGTAAAGGAAGTCTTCAGAGATGCGCTGTTCCTAACAGTCATTTACATCTTAGTGTGAGGTTGGCTGCACGATTTCTCTCTTGTTTCTCCTCTTGTACAAGCTTGCTCGGGTCAAGCCTCAGTGTGCAGTAGAGAGGAGAAGAAAGGAAGAGCATAAGGAGAAGATGGCTTTTCTGCAAAGACCAGTCTAGCCCCTGGGTCCGCACCTCAGATGGGCTTCTCCCCCAGCTCAGAGCTTCTCTTCCTGAGCCTTCTGCTCTCCTCTGGCTCCTGGAGAGTAGCACCAAGCAGGCCCTCTCCCGCACTGACTCTGCCTGGGGACTGCCAGCGGCTGTGCCTTTTCCTGTTTACATGCCAGGAGACAGAGCCCTTATTTGGAGGAAAGTGTGAACAAACAGACCTGAGGCAGTTCCTTTCTTCCTTTCTTCGCTGCTCCCCCTGCAACGGCTGTCACTCCTGCCCGCTCCCACCCCTTCACCAGCACAGTTCACTGCAAGGACAAGCGCAGGGATCACAGTTGCCATCTGAGTGTGGCTTCACTACTGGCAGCTCTGGTTTCTCTCTGTGTGAAACCACCCCTCAGCTAGGCAGCCCTTTCGCATAACGCCATGGATTCAGTTAGAGGCTTCATACTTTTTTTTCTCAATGAACCATGCTGTTTATTTTTATTGAAAACATTATTAGATCTACCCCCCCCCAAAAGTAGATTGCAGGTAGATTCAATACGAACATGTAAAGAAACATAGAACATTGTTTTAGAACTAAATCAGAGAATATGAGGTTGCATTCAAGACTAGAAAAGATTTCTTGAAAAGGCTGAAATTATAAGAAAAACCTGAAAGTCAACTATTTTAAAGCCTGAAACTTCTGTGCTACAAAAGGGACCCTGACAAGCAGAAAGACAAGTTGAACCGGAGAAATGTTTGCAAGGTATAAGAGTGACAGAGTATTAGAATGCAGGCTATGTAATGAGCTCCTCAAAATCAACATTAAAAAGGTGCCTCCTAATTGGAAAACAGGCAAAGAATACCAGATGATTCACCAATGGGAAATATGAATGAAAATTAAACACACAAAATTCTGTTTGTGTGTTTGTGCCGGGCATGGTGATGCACACATATAATCCCATTGGCTCTGGAGGCTGAGGCAGGAGGATTGCAAGTTCAAAGCCAGCCTCAGCAAATGTGAGGCACTAAGCAACTCAGTGAGTTGGTCTGGGGAAGTGGCTCAGTGATCAACTGCCACTGAGTTCAATCTCCGATACCAAAAAAAAAAAAAAAGTATATATATATTATTCCTATGTGCTCGACTGTGAACCCAGAACTAAGCACTTGCTCCACTGCTGAGCTATATTCCCAGCTCTGGGTTTCCTATTATTTCAGGAAATGCAGATTTAAATGACAATGAGACAGCACATCAGCCTGATAGTGCTTACACACCTAGCGACAGATATGGGAAAAGGAATTCCTTACATTCTGCTAGTGGGATTTTAAAATTCTACAGCCACATCACAGTCATTTGACAATATCTGACAGATACAATGCAGCCCACTTTGTTGACAGTGGGCACAGTAGCTGCAGAAACCCTAAGACCAGGCTTTGGAAGCACTACAGGAGGCCGTGTGGATCGGCCACCCAGTGTAGAGCTTTATTTCCGAGCACATCCTGTCCCCACCCTCCTGGTCCCTGGAGAGCTTCCTGGAGGGCACCTGGAGTGGGGATCCCTATGAGGCAGATGGGCCTCTCTCCCTTGGACCCTGTGGCAGACATCACAAGTCAAACCCAGATGTCACTTCAGGACTCTCCTCCTCACAGTGCACCTGGAGCAATGACCATCTGTCAGGGCAGAAACCTATGTGACAGTATGAGAAGACAAAGGCTCAGCTTTGGGGCCAAGCCAGTGTGTTCTGAATCGTGGTTCCTCTAACGAACTGAGCAAGCTTGACGACTCCTTAAATCAAAGTATCCCTCCACACCTGCGGAGAGTCCATTTCTACCTGCTTCCTAAGTTCTCTGTGATCATTAAGGTCACACATTATGGAAGCCTGGGTACTGAGTGGGTGCTTAATCCTGTCTCTCTCCTCCTCTTCTGGTTGTGAGCCTGCTTCCCCTCTGACCCTCGGTTCTCACTGTCTAAAACAGGATCGCTACCATCATTCTTACAAGAGCATTTTGGAGACTCAAAATTCTGACACCCTGTATCATAAGAGATAAGCCATCTAAGGTCAAAACTATTATTGTGACCCCTGCCCTCCTTGCTTTCCTCTGCCCACAGTGATACTCAAGCGCCCCCATCCTGTGGTCCACCTGGCCTTGGTTCCCTTCCATCCTCTGGCTCATTTTGAGAATCATCAGGGTAAGCTGGGGAAAGGGGTTTATCTTGAAGCAAACCAAAATGCTCCATGTACGGTGGACCTGAGAAGAGGACAGGCGAGCTCCTCCGTGAAGCAGAGGCCCAGCCACCCATCCTCTTGGCTGGCTCCGGCATGGACATTTGGGAGTGGAGGCTGGAGCCCAGGTGTCCTGGTACAGCTCCTCGATGTCTGGGCTTCCCTCAGCCCCTCAGCTCCTTCGGTACTCCAGGGGACTCACATCCCCTCTGCATCCTCTAGGGAAGGAGCAGAGCAGACGAGACCAGCCTGCTCCGAGTCTCACCAGTGACGTCTTCCTCCCCAGTGGACGCCATCAGCCCGACAGGGTGAAGCAGGAGGGAGCCCAGGGCCTCAAATCTGAGGACCCTCCTCTCAGGACGGAGGGCCCGTCTTGCACTAGAGGACAAAGGCCTCCCTAAGTGCCTTCAGCTGTTGGTCCTCTTCGGCCTTGACCCATCTGTTCCAGAGAGTAGAGAAGAAATTTAACGAAGGTCTAAAACAATGGGTTAGAAACACTCAGGGAGGACTCTGGCATCCGGTCTCCCAGGTCCACAGTTCAGTGTCACCCCTGGGTGGTGGGACTTAACATTATTCACCTACAATATTTCTTCTCATTTGTAAATTGGGGATAACAGTGCCCCCTGCTAACAGTGCTGTGAGGACGTGATTAGGGACTGCACTCATATAATCAAGGCAGCATTATGAAGACTAAAAGCACAATTTGTATTGCTATGTGCAATATTGGAAATAATAGGGACCTGGGGGAAGAGAAAGAACAAATGCTTCCAGGTGCCAGGTCCCAGGCTAGATGCCTTATATGTTTTCCCATGTTATGCCTCAGAACTATTTTCTATAGCACTGTGAACCCTTTTGCATGGTAGACATTAAAGTCACAGGGGATGAGGAACTTGCCCCAAGATGATCAGTTGGTACGAAGTCACACACATTAAATTGCAATATCTTTGCCCTTTCCTTCCCCTCGGGAGGGTCTGATTGGAAACCCATGAGCGAGGTGTGCAGCTCCCCACAGTCTGTCTGTTACAGTCACCCCAGGGCTTCTTAAACACACACTTTCTGGGATCCTGGTTGGATTAGAGTCTACCGTGACCCTGTGTTTTTAGCAGGCAGCCTTGGGGCAAGCATGAGCTTCCAGGTTTGGGCAGCAAGGCAGGCGGGGTGACCTCTAAGCTCTCTCTACCCCCAAATTTCTAAGTATAGCCTCTTGAGAAAGGAGAGTGAAGGCTATTACCAAATTACGAGAATAAAGTGCCTGGCTAAGAAAAGGCTGGCACTTTTTAAGGGATGTATAATTAAAGCCCAGTAGATTAGAATTCCTTTAAGAAATGAGTAATACAGAGAGGAAGGCACAGCCGATACAGCTTCCTGAATGGCTGCTCAAAGATTTATGGGCAAAGGATAAATCAGCCCTGATGAGAGAGAAGATGTGTCTCATCGCTCCCATCTTGCAGAGGAAGGCGAGGTGTGCAGAGGAGGAGGGCTGGCTGGCCGGCATTATGCCTGGCACCAGGGGCTCTTCCTAGAGACAAAGAAGATCCTCTCCAAGGGAGTGGGCAAGGCCTGGTTGTCGTCAGAAGCCCAGTGACTTGGCATGCCAAATCCTTCTAGGGCCAGGCAGGGTTTTCTTTATTCTCTTCCCTTCTTCCTTCCTTTCCCTCTCTCTCTCTCTCTCTCAATCTCTCTCTCTCTCTCTCTCTCTCTCTCTCTCTCTCTCTCTCTCTCTCTTTCTTTTTCTTTATCACACACAGAAAATGAGCAAAGGAACTTAGAGTAATTAGGAGGTAATGAAGTTGTCAGAATAAGCTATTGACCAAAGAGCAGACAAGGGAGTAGATGAAAAATTTAAACGTTTCTAATTTAGCCGACGTGGAAGCCGCACATCCTTGGGCCATCTGGGAATTGTCCTCAGCGCCTAACAAATGAGCTTTTCTGGGCAAAGCAGGGAACGTCATAGTAGGCAAAGGATGGAGGAATGGAAGCAAAATCCAAAATAGTAGTAATAGAAATAGCAATAGAAATTAACTAGTAATAGAAATTAAAATTAATCCCTTACATTTTTATCCATCTTGGCAAAGCTCTTCAACATGCCTTGTTCAATTTGCACAGAAATTTAAGAGCAAAAATACATCTGCAGCTCTAAGTGTGGTACCTGGAAGTCAAGTAGAGGCAAGGTGGCATTCAGGGCCACTGTGCCTGCTGTATGGAAGATGGCAAGTCACACCTATTTAAAGACAACACCTGCTCCTTTTGTCACCAGGAAAAGACATCTCAGTAAATTTGTATTGCTAACTTTAGAGCAAGGCAGGAGGAGGGACTGGGTAAGAGTGCCAATCCCCACTGACCGGGCCTTGGAGAGCCACGTGTTCGTGACTCCTAAGCTCTGGACGTCTCACCTCACCGTTTTCAGCCCTGAATGCCGAGCGCTATCACAGCTGAGCCAGTTCTTGTGCATCTCACAAGCTTCCCGCAGCCTCAGCCCTTCACTCTCCCTCCCCACCCTCAAGGCCCACCGTGTTGCCACCTTGTACCCAGGAAAGCTCTGGTGGCTTGTGCCCGGTTAGAGCAGAGCGGGTGAGAGCATCTCGCGGAAAGGGCTGAGGGCCTCCAAGAGCCCCCGCAGGCCCAGCTCCTAGGGAAGCCAGGGGATGTGAGCGGGCAGGAGGAGAGCCTGGCATGCACCTGGCCCAGTTCCTGAGCTCCAGGGCAGTTCCACCTGAACCACGTGCCCTGAGAGTGCAGCTGGCCTCATTTCAGCAGAGGGAAGGAGGCCGAGGTGACCGAAGGAGGAAAGAGCAAATGTGTCTAAGAGAAGTGGGCTTAGAAATTCCTGTCTAGCCCCAAAGTCCTTCCTTCCACACAGCATGCACTCTGCTCCCCCTCTCAGCTCCTCTGAGGCTCCCCGGAAGAACTCCCCTCACCCCAGAGCTCGCTGTCGTGTGTCCCAGCCCCTGGCCACCTGGCAGCCGCTCCTCCTCCTGAACCATCGTCCGCCCCACGGAGGTCCTCTTGTTCCTCCTCTGCCCCGAGGTCCACCCTTGCTGTAATTCCTTCTGCTTGATCTTAGTCTCCCCCACTTCTCCCTCGTTCACTTCCACGTGGAGAAACCGAGGCTCTACTATGACACCCCCACTCATCTCCTGTACCCACTAGGACATGGCAGTGGACGAACCCACAGCTCTAGTGACTGGTCTTATCCATCTGTTTCTGGGACCACAGACCTGGGCCTCAAGACCTCTTGGCTGCTGCCAGGTAACTATCCCCTCCTCACGTGTCTCCCTTCCCTAGGAGCTGGGCCTGCTGGGTGCTCCTCCCGGCCTCCGCCCTCCCCATGAGATGCTCTCACCCACTGACCCAACAGGGCGGAAGCCACCAGAGCTTTTCCTGGGAGAGAGACAGCAAGAAACAGCGAGGTAGGCCCCAGGGAGCCATGGCGTTGGGGTGGGAAGGCATCCTGAAGGGGCTGAGGCCACGTGAGGCCTGGGAGACAGTCTGTTCAGGTCCCCGCTGGGCCACCACCCGCAGCTTCTCTCCCTACCAGCCCCGAGCACCTCCGTGACTCCTTGTTCTCAGAGGGTGGCATTGCTCCTGGCTTCCCTGAGAGTGCTGGGGCCAGCAGACCTCCCTTTACCCGCTCTGCCCTCACCACCAGGGCCCTGGCATCTGCTCCAGCCCCGGGCATCTGCTCTCTTCTCCCCTGGCCTGGGGGGTACCTGCAGCCTGCTCTTGCTCCTCCACGGTTACTCTGGTCCGTTGCTTGTCTTCCATCTGTGTAGACAGTCCCCTGCACCAGTCATGCAAGATTAGAAAGTTCTGGAGCTCTACCTACCATGTAAAGCTCAGGATTAATGATATTGAATTGTACACTTAAAATTTTGTCAAGAGAGTGGATCTTAAGTGCTCTGACCAATAGAGGGAAAACAACAAACCAACCAATGGGACGTGGAGGAAACTTCTGGAAGTGATTGATGCTAAGTTCATAGCATGGACTATGGCAAGTGGTTCCTGGGTTTGTACTTATCTCCAAGTACCTCATGATGCATATGTAAATGTCTGCAGACTTTTACATGCCAATCATACCTTAATCACGTGGTTTAAAAAATTCCTACTGCTAGAAATGTGTAAAGTGGTCTCTCTTTTCTTTCTTAAATCCTGAATGATTCAGTTCTTGGAACAAGGAGTGAGTTTTATATGGTTTATCTTCTACCCTCCAGCATAAGAAGGTTTTTTTAAATTTTTTTTTTTAAATTTTCCTGTTAAGGCATCTGATGAAATTTATGATACTCTGAAGTCATTCTCAAAACGGATTCTGCTTTTTAAATCAGCTAAAGATATGAAGAGCTGTGACGTAAATTGCCCCCTCCTTCCTGTTCTTTCAGGTCAATGTTGATGCCATCAGCCTTTGTACTCTTCCATAGATTGGGCACTGCTTTGGTCCAGTGAGAAGTAATCGATGCTCTTTTGACCATAAGCAGAACACATGGGTCTGGAGTGGAGTTGAGAGTGGCCCCTGTGACATCAGATGGGCCCACAGGGTGTCTTGTCCCCTCAAGTTTGGGCTCTGCTGTTCTAGAGGTTTTGATTCCCAGGGAAGGACGCCCCCCCCCCCTCCCGCCCCAGGGGACACAGCATTGGTCAGTCTAAAGTGGAAGTTAAGACTGTCAACTGCCTGGTTTAGGGCCCCTCTTGTCCCTGAACCAACAGGTCAAAGGGTTCCCTGTGTGACATGGTGAGTGATCTGGATGATAAAATTTGTCACAAATGGGAGCAGGGAGGCTGTGCCTTGAACCTCGGCACTGGGCATCTCACGGAGCTCCTGCATCTGGTGGTAAAAACCAATGGAAAAGGGCAGCGACCCACAGAGGAGGGCTTGCTGAAGACCAGGCCTTCAGGGCCAAGAGTTTGTACCACTCCCCACTCCAAGAAAAAAAGAAGAAGAAGGAGAAGGAGGAGGAGGAGGAGGAGGAGGAGGAAGACAAGAAGAAGAAACACTGGTTGAGACCCAGGGAATCACACAGTGGGTATGCTGAAGAAGGACGCTACAAAAGCCAGCCATAGTCTTGTGACCAGTTGCAGAAACAGGAACCCGAGCAGCTGTGCATGTCTTCGTTGGGTATTCAGCAAGCAGAGCTTATTTTTTCCTTTTCTTTCCCCTACCGTTTTGTATGAAGACAGTAGCTGATGCTTAATTTACCCCTCAGAGCCCAGGCCCCCAGTCCAGACAGGCCTCTCCCAGCCCTGTAAGATCTGGCCTTGAGAAGTTTGGGGACACGGAGGCACTTTGTGGCCCTTTGTCGGGGAAGGTGGGAGTGTTTCTTCTGAATAACAGGCTGTGCTTTTTCCCAATGTGAGTGGACACTGCCATCAGGAGAGAGCTGGAAACCCACAGAAACGTGAGAATTGACGCTGAGTAGCCAAGGAAAAGGCAGTCCTGGTCCTAACCCTGTTTAACTGGGGCTCCTTCCTCCGTGCCTCTTGCCACACTTGGCTGGTCCCCTGGTACCTCCCTTGGAATCCAGGATGGCCTTTGACTTGCTCCATCCAACTGAACACAGTGGGCGGGATGCCGTGTGGATTTTAGGAATGAGCCTTGGGAAGGGCGGGCATTTCTCTTTCCACCATCTTGGGATCCAGCTGCCATATGGGATGTCTGCCCACCTTGGACCCTGCTGTGGGCGAGTCCAGACATGGAGGAAAACCAAGGAACTCGGCCACCAGGAGAGCCGATTCTCCAGGCACATGAGCAAGTCGGGGTGGTGGTGGCCCCCCTGCAGCCCAGCGAGCCAGCCTCGCCCCAGCAAGGAGCAGAGCCCCGGAGCTGGGCTGGTTGAACCCAGGCCTAATTCTGCAGAATAACCACAAGCAAATAAAGCAATATATGTTCTTAAAAATGTGATTTTAATTGCACACATTTATGGTGTACAATGTGATAATTTCACACACGGACACAGTGAGTAATGATCAAATCAGGAGAGTTAACATTTCCACTTTGGAGTTTTGAGGAACATGTGATACTGCACACATCTATGAGGCGCGGTGGCGGTGTATTTGGACTCATGTGTACCCTACGTACTGCTCACATCAGGGTGAGGAGCGCCTCCATCTTCCTATCTTTGCTTGGGGCTGGCGCCTCAAGCTCCTCCGTATGCAGGAGGTCGCTGTGAGCGCTGTGCTGTGGGGGAGGTGGGGGTCTACAGGCCCAGGCCTGTGGGAGGTTGCTGATACAGCCCACTGAGGAAGCCCCTTCCACGCTGGCTTTGCCTGGCCAGGTGGAGTGTGGCCAGCGGGTCCCCAGAGGCAGCAGGAGGGGAAGCCTAGGGGGCGTCGCAGGCAGAAGCTTTTCTCTGTGGCTCCGGCTCTTCCTGGAAGGACCTTCTGAGCTTCGACTTTGCCAAGTGTTCCTCTGCCACCTTTCTTTCCCCTTTCCCTCAGCCCCAGACAGGGAGTGGCTCCTGCCGTTTCTCATCACAGTCCCTTTTTCTTAGTTCTTCCATTTCCTTGTGGTTGATGCCCACATTTTCTTCTCTGAAGGAATAAGTGATTTCTGTTTTACTGGTTGCACTCTGGACACATCACCTACTGCATAAATAAACTCCCCCTGGTCTCCTCTGCTTCTCCTTCTCTTGCTGTGCTCCATGCCCCATCACATTACAGATCTGTCAGTCCCTGGGCCCTCCCGGATGCAGCTCTCCTCAACACTGGCTTTGCTTTGCCTCAGGGCCTTTGCACTGGCTGTTCTCTGCCTGGGACAGGCATCCCCCAGCTGAGTGTGTGGCTGGTGCTCTCAGCTCCTCCAGGCTTCTGCCAGGCGCACTTCCAGGGAGGCACCCCATGTCCCTAGTTACATTCCCCCCGTCTGGCCTCCCTTGGTCCTCTCAGTCCCTTTATGCTGCTTCTCCTTCCTTTCCCCACAGGCTTATCACCTCTGAGCACCCGCAGCCTCCTATTCAGTGTGTCTGTTTTCTATCGTCCCTCTGTCCCTTCTCAGAAGGCTGAGACCCCAAGCTGCTCCCTGCCCACCCCTCTCTTTGCCAGCCCCTCTTTGGGACCTCACCAACCTGGTTTAAAGCTCCAGGGGACTTCAAAAGCCCCAGGTTGTTTTGCATATGTCACTAACGTCATCTGTCACCATATCCCATATCACCAACGCTGCCGCTGAGTTTTTGGTAGGCAAATAGAAACGTAGAAGGAAACAGTGTTCTTTATTACAAGGTTTCCCAGAGCACTTAGTAGGCCCACGAGTGCTGTGAATTTCCAAGAGGGACTTGTGTGTCCCCTGAACGTAGTGACCACAGAACCCTTTTTCCTGTGCAAGTCCCGGGCTGGATGAGGGATGAGGGTCTCCTTGCTAAACTCACAACCATGATAACTCTGATCTCCGCACACACTGGGCTCTGAACACTTGTCTCAGTCACCACGACGGGGGGTGACCCGCCTTCCTCTCAGCTCTGGCCGATTTCATGCCGACTCCTCACTACTAGATCTCAGTGATCAACTGCAGATCATCTCTTAGTCCTCGCCGGTTCAATTCCAGCCCTGAGAAGATGTCAAGATGGGGAACAAGGGGAGGTGCACTCCGGTGGGACTCAGACAGCCTGGCCTGGGCCTGGTTGGTCACGGGGATGCCTGGGCGCAAGCCACCACACTCCTGAGCCTCCGTCTCCTTCCGTCAACTGAGCTATTTGGTCCAGCCGCGGTGTTCAGGAACATCAGGCTCCTGTGTGACAAGGAGCAAAGGAGGCACTGTCCCCACCTGCCCACGGGGCTCTGTGGCCTGTGCCTGCTCTACAGCACCTGACCTGTCTTGTTTACTCCCTGCTACGGCGTGGACGGTGAGTCACCAGGCACCCTGTGACGAAGGCCTGGTCCACGTGGCGCTGTGGAGGGGTGAGACCTGGGAGAGGGAAGTTCTCAGGGGTGGAGGAGTGTCCTCCAAGGGGATCTAGTCTCTCATTCTCTTTTCTCCTCAGTGACTTTACTGTCATACACTCTTGCCATGATGTACTGCCTCACCACCGGCTCAAGGAAACAGTGCCAATCAGTTATGGACAGGAACCTCCAAAACCATGAGCCCAAATAAATCTTTTCTCTTTATCGTTGTTTATCTCAGGTATTTTGTTATAGTGACAGAAGGCTGATTAACACACCCACTATATGCCAGACGCTGTCTTCATAGTCTGTCATAATGCCCACAAAAGCCAGTGACCAGTGCTTCCAATAAATCAGAGTAATGAAGCAGAGACTGCCCGGGGCTCTTTATTCTGTGAGGTTGCCAGCTTCCGTGTCCTCTTTATAACTGTGCCCCTCCACACACAAACACACACGCCAAAGTGTTTGTTAGGACTGAAAAACAAGAGCTAGCGAGGGCTAAATGACCCAAGTGGAGGGATTTAGAGGGAGTGAGAGGATCTGTTCCAAAGGAGGCCGTGAGGCTGGCAGCTGGAGGGCCTCCTCTCCTCTGCCAGAGCATTTCCATTTGTAATGAGAGGTGGGTCCCCCAAGGCTGCCTGTGAGTCCACAGCCCAGAGGTAGAAAGCCAGTTGGATCTTCTCAGTTGTTTAGAGCTCAGGCCAGAACAGTGGCCAGAGCCTGTTCTTCTCCAAGAGTTGCCTGGAATCCCCCCAAAATCACATAAAGCCAGTTCCTCCTGCAGGACGGTCCCACTTGGAAGTTTTCAACTTTTAAGGTGGTGCAAAAGTGCAATACATGCAACAGAAACCGCACTTTTAATTTTGAATCTGGAGCTTTCCCGGGCTGGTGATATTTGGGATGGCATCTTCTCGCTGTGCTGTGCAGTGGTGGTCAGCCGCAGCTCCCGTCAGTCCGGAAGGCACAGGGGAAATGAGGGACACACTGCAGGATGCAGGGCAGCCGAGCCATTCTTCTGGTGGCTAGGTGGACCCCAGGCTCTCTCACTTCCAGGTATTTTAACTTACAGTGGGTTTCTGGGAACACACCTTATCATAAGACCCAGCCATGGAGACTGGAAATCCAGCACCTATTTGCTTAGTCTGTCCCTCTACATGTGGACAGCAAGTGGCTGAGCCCATCTGCAGTAGAGAAGGGACAAAGCATGGGCATAGAAACAGTTTGACCCACAGTATCTCTAGGCCTTTGCACCTCTCTGAATCCTGGAGGTGACCTCAGATGCATCTAGAAATGACAGTCTGACAGTATGCAGTTGTGCTCATTTGAAAATTATGAATAATGTTATCCCCAAATATTAAACTCCAAATAGAGATTTTTTCGATTGTCTTTTCCAAAACCTGAGTGAGGTTTTAACCAAGAAAGATGTTACCTGAGGTTGGAGGTGGCAAGAATTGCAAATGTCACTTGAGGGCCTGATGGGAGGGTGATAGGAGGGGCACCCTGTCCTAAAAGGGGTCATCTTTCAATTGTTGGTGCTATTTTTCCCAATCATGTCGGGCACGGGGTTTGGATTTGCGACTCTGCACTTGCCAGGTGCAATGAGATGGATCTCCCTGACTTTGGTTTAGCCCATGTTTTAAGTTCAAACTTGCCTCTCGGGTCCTGAAACTCCTGACAGCTCGCTCCACCTAAGAGTGTGAGCACAGGGACCCAGGGCATGCTGTGGCTCCGCCAGGGTCTGTACCAACTCCTCGAGTTTCTGGTTAGTTCCTTACACTGATGCTCCTGTTACAAAGACAGGCAGGGCCACTTGATCAGCTCGCTCTTAACCACCAGCCCAGGAAGGGCCTCAGAACCTTCACCGACATTATGCTCCAGGAAACCACATCAGCCACGTCCCGGCCATCCTTGACGCAGGAAGGTCCATCCTTCCTTCCGGTGCAGGCCAGCATGTCAAGTCCACTAAAGGAGCCTCCCTCATCCGAGAGAGCGGAGTCCCTGGACTTTCCTCTCCCCGGATCAGCGCTGGCTACTTTTTTTCTAGCCATGGAAATAACAGTTCAGAATTGTGTCCAGAGTGCCCTTACCACAAGCCATCCATCCCAAGGGACTTGCACCGAAGGTCACCTGTAGAATAGTGCCTTGGACGCTCCTTCTGATGGAAAATCCATTATAAAGACAGAGTCCTAGGTGCCCACAGGCATCTTAATGACTAAATCCCAGCTGCCTTTGCCACCAAACCTGTTAATCGGCCTCCTCAGAGAACCCCCTCTCTGGGGGCCGAGGGAGGTTTCTGCCTGGCCCCATTGTGTGAAGGGCACCTCACAACTCGGAGCACTAGTTATCCTCCAGAGGACGGGGAGAGACCCCAACCAGCGGCTGCCTCTGTGATCTAGGTCGCCTCCCTGAAGCCGGCCCTTGTTATTTCGATGTCCTGGAGCTCATTATCAGGAGGAACCTGCGAGCTCTTGATCAACCAGCATCACAGAAACACGACCCTTGGCGTTCCCGGCTTCTCCGAGCCCTCCTCCCAAAGAGCAAGTGGCAAATGATAGCAAGACAAGTGGATGAGAAGAACGTCTTGAAGGAAAAAAGATGCGCAGGAGAAAGCAGCTATGGCTTTATGACATATGTTGGGTCATCATGTGATTTTTATGTCAGTTTCTTAAAACCCCAGCCATGGTTTTACCCATGCTCCTCTGGGTCAGGAATTTAGACTGGACGGAACAGGAATGCTTTATCTTTCTTCCACATGGTGCCAGCTCAGCGGCTTGTTTGGGCTAGAAGATCTAAAACAGCTTCACTTGACCATCTGAGGGCTCAGTGCTAGTTATTAGTTAAAAGTCTCCCATCATCTCTACCAGGTATCTCTCTCCAGATGGTCTTTGACTTCTGGAGGAGTCAGGCAAAATGAAATACCTGAGGTTGGGTGATTTATAGAGAAAAGAGGTTTATTTAACTCACAGTTCTGGAGGCTGAAAGCTCAAGGAACATCAGAGGGCCACATCTGGTCAGGGCTTCATACTGTGTCACAGCGTACAGATGCCATCATACAATCAAAGCACTTGTGAGAGAAAGAAAGATAGAGTGCAAGAGCAAACTGCAAAAGTCAAACAGTCTCTGCGACAACTTGTTCTCGAGGTGACCAATCCAGTCTGCAAGCCCTATCCTCCTCTCATGAGATGGGCATTATTATCAATCCCTTCCAAGGGTGGTGCCCCCAGTGACCTCTCCTCCACTCAGCCCGTCTCTGAGGGTCCCACCACCTCTCTACATCATTATACTGGGAACCAAGCCTCCTGCACATGGAGCTTGGGAGGACAAACCACAGCTGAGCCATAGCCGTTTCTCATCAGCCAGGATCTACACTCAGCCCTTTTGCAGAACAGCTTTTTGGTGTATTCACAATTTCCAGAACTTGCCTGTGCACCCTCCCCATAGCATTAGTCTGAGGAAGAACATCAAGAAGTCATTGGCTCTCGTAGCTGTGGTACGGAAGAGGAGTCCCTGGTTTCACCACTGTCACTGGGATCTGATGACTCCGACCTCAGACTCTCTCTCTTTCAGGTGTGCAAAGTTACTGGGACGCTTAGGCTGGGAAAGCATGGGCACCTTTCATTATTTTCCTGTCTCTGGTGTGATTTAGAGTAGAAGTCTCGGTGTGTCTCAGTGTGAGATTTCTTCTAATCTCTCCTGGTACACAGCATCACGGGGTGTAAACCATATGTCAATTAGGAGCCCATCCTTCGAATCATGCCCACATGCACTGCCTTAGTTTATCTCATTACCCACCTAGCTACAGACTCCAACGGCTGCTCCGTTCCCCCTGAAGAATCCACTTGTACTCAAGCACTAGTGAGCAATGTGGACTGACAATTTTGGAGTCGGGGAGTGTACCTAGCACCACCCTCAGCAAAGTTAAGGAAAAATATGTAGCTCCTCTGAGACATTTCTGTTTTACAATTCCCTTCTCTACAAGGTCTCGGGGAGATTTTTCCCTCTCCTGTTTCCTCCTGTTACACCCAGGCTCCGAGGCTCCTCTCTCCTCTCTGCCAGGCATTTTCAGGTATTTCAATTCATTTTCCTCTGTCATCCAAAGCCATTCAGTCCCTTCCTCCCAAACGCTTGACCCTTCTCAGTAAAACATTTCTGTTTTAAGAACAAAGCCCATGAACACTGCAAGACAGGGAGAGAAGAGCATTCTGACCCTCTTCTAGCCACCTACCCGCCGTGACATCTCCCTCACGTCAACAGTGGGACAACAGCACCAAGGGATGCCATCAGAAGCCAGGCCAGGGGCCCAGGAGCGCTGGACATAAATACGATGTACGTCAGACACCGTGCTTGTCACTAGCACCAGGGTGATGAACACATGTCTAAGTGGTTTCACATCCTGACACGTGGGAGTGGACCCACAAGTGGAGTCACACCCAGGAGTGTGTCAATAGTAGGAAAGAAAGTGTTGGGAGAGGACCTGGGAGACGTTCCCTTCTCCAGCAGGAGAAGGCCACGGGCTGAGATCTGAACGATGAAGAGGAATCTTCATGGTGCTCTCGCCTTCGCCCTGCCCTCCAAGGAAGGTTGGACAAAGAGCATGGCATGTTCCGGGGAGAGAGAGCGCGAGCGGAGGAATGGCTCAGGGGGAGGCTACAGGAAGGCCTGAGCCGGCCACGTGGGGCTTCCTTCCCAGGCCCCGTCAGGGAAGGAGGACCACTGAGGGATGGAGACAGGAGCTTTTCGTGAGCCACTCTGCCCACACAGGTGGGAGGCCCTGGGAGTGGACATCTGGAGAGGGGCATGGAAAGATCAGAGACTCTGTCCCTGAAACACCAGTAAGGGGTCCGTTCCCACAGAAATCCTGAGGGGAACCCAACATTGCAAGTGAGCCAGGCCCTGAGTAGAACCAGAGGAACCAAGCAGGACAGGCCTCTGGAGCGGTCCCCTCAGGAAACAGCAGCAGGGGTGGAGCTGTGGCCCTTGGAGAGACAGCCTCCTGCCTGGATTGTGACCACAGCTGGGAGGGTGAATGGGTGCAGAGGAGTGTGGGTAGGGGCGACTAACGCCTGCCTGTCACCCCAGAACGCCGTGACTCTGCCTTCCTCCCACCTCAGTGCCTTTCTTGTCAGACCCTAACCCAGGAAAGACCCCAACGGAGGAAAGCGGACCTGGGAAACAGAGCCCTCAAAACCTCCAAGAGAGGGCTTGAACTTTGTGCCCACAGGAAGGAGAGCACACACACCCCCTTTACCAATCCAGAGCCTGGGCAGAGGCACCCGTCCCTCTACCGTGTGCCGCATCTCTAGCCACCATTTTCCTATGGTGATGACCACTAACAGGGTTCCTAGACCAGGTCCTCCAGGTCTCCCTTCTTCTGCTGGATAACTGGGAGTATTATGTATTCTGCTCCTGAGCATCTTAGTTCCTCTCTGCAGTTACCAATGCCAGTCCCCCGCCCCCGCCCCCAATCCTCAGAGGGTTAGAGGTCAGAGGGTTGGAGACAGGATGCCCATGACTCTTTCCAGGAACTCACTGTAGCTTTAGGAAAAGGTCCAGAAATATCTGCTGAAGGGACAGACCTACCATTTCCAGGATCTTCCAACACTTATAACTGTCTTCTTATTCAAATGTTTGTCTACTAAAAATAATAAAATAATAACGTCCAATATTTATTGAGCACTTAATATGGGCCTGAACGAGGCTGAGTGCATTTTAACCATTATCTATTTTATCTTCACATTAATCAATGAGATGGATGGACACTGTCTGATCAATTTACAAAAGGTGACACTCACAGGCATATGAGAACTGCCACCAGGCAGTCTGAAACAACGGAGAAACCTCCTGCTACATATGTACATACATACTACACACTAAGAGGAAACGATGGGTAGGGCACAATAGTTTAAGGAGCTAAAGTACACTTACATAACTCCGTTTCTAAATGAGAAAGTCCCCAAGGGCCAGGAACAAAGAGGGAGCCAACAGCTTCAACGGGAAATGTGACTCTCGTCCTGTGGCAGCAGACAGTATTGAGTTTCGACAAATGACCAAATGTTCATGGGCTTGGATTTCGACTCACAGGGGCACGGGAGATGAGGTATAAATTCTGTGGAGGTGGAGAGCTGTAACTGTAACTGCATAAAACCAATACCATAAAAAACTAGAACTCTTAATGAAAGTAGAATTAGAAAAATTCTAACTACCAATTCTGGGAAATTACGAGAAGTTTCTCTCTTCCTAGGGATCTGTGGAAAATAAAATATCCAACCCTTCATTGAAGATGGGGCTTGAAACAGAACTACATACTGTAAATAGTTTAGAAATCTCAATCTAACAAATTATTATTCAAAGTGAGCCCTAGTTCGTAGCTCCCACGAAGCCCTTGACAGAAGCCAAAACAAAGTGCTTGGAAGTAGAGTCACTCCCCAAACACATGAGCTTCCCACAAGACAAAAAATTACCCTATCTGAAAATGCATTAACAAAACATATTTACAAAATATATGGAAAAGTGACTCGACACAAGAGAATTTTAATGACCATGTTCATCAGGGGAACCAACACTTCCAAGATTTTGAGACAACCAAATAGTCCAAAAGGGTACACCAAATGAGATATTTTAAAAGTTTTAAATAACTAAACAGAAGGAGACAGTACAGCAGTATAAGGCAAGACCAGATTATTTCAAAAAATAAGGACATTGAAAGACCAGACATTAAAATTCAGCTGTAGAAATTAAAAGTCCAATGGATCCATTAAGTATCAGGCTAGATTCAGCTGAAGAGAGAACTAGTGACCGGAAGGTCAACCTGAAGGACACAGTGAAGGCAGCCAAGGGAGGAAGCATGAAGCATCATGAGACCTGGTGGACATGGCGAGAAAAAGCCATCATTTCTCTGGTGTGGCTTGTAGAAGCAGAAAATAAAGAAATTTGCGGGGGGGGGGGGACAATATTCAAATTTGTAGCTGTGAATTTTCCAGAATGAAAAGACATGGTCCTCAGAACACAGGTCAAGGGTCAGAAAACCTCCTCAAGGTGAAATAATGAAGAGGAGACAGAATCAGATTCACATAGACTCATTCTGGATGCAGAGCTCCTTATTTTAACTGGCATCGCAGACAGTAACGCATCTCCAATATTTTACTGGAGGGCTTAGTGCTATAACACACCTCCAATCATATCTGGCCCAAACCCTGCCATAACCCTGAAGCTATCAAGTCAGCATTTCATAAAATGCATTTAAAAACATCTGTGCCATAACATGCTCTTTTGATGGTGGTGAGGGGTGGGAGTGAGGGGGCTACCTGTGTCAAATAAGTTCGGAAAACACCACATATAGCATTTCTTTTGGTAAAAGCTCCAGAAATATTAGTGTATTAAACGTGATGGAAAGTCTGGGGTAAAGACCTCTGTTTGATTTCAGAGCCCACTTTTCCTTAAATGTCAGAAACTACTGGCCTTCAGAAGATTCTGCGTCACAACCATAGAGACAACCAACTATGCAACTTGATTTGAATACTTCTACTATCAGGAAGCTCACCACCCACAAGGCAGCCCTCTCTGTTTTCAGATGGCTGTATTAACAGAAAGTTAATTTCTATGTTGAAAAGAAACATTTCATATCCTAGCCATTGATGCCAATTATACCCATAAGATTTAAAAGAAAATGTCAGCCTGGTCAAGTTATGCCACAGTAGCAAATAACCACAGATTTCAGTGATTTATAACCACTCCCTTATGTACACACCAGCTCCAGGTGGGTTGACCTCTGCTCTTTGACCTTGATTTGAGGCAGGTGCTAGAGAAGCATGCCGTACCTTGGTCCTGGGAGCAGGGAGACAGTGGGGTGGAGGAACCATGTATGGTTCTTAAAGCTTGGATGTGGCAATCATTACTTTCTCTCGCATTTCATTGGTCAAAGGGAGTCACATGGCCCAGTCAATTATGGGAGGATGAGAAGACATGATCCTTCCAGGGGCCGGACAACCAACTTTTGGAACTGTAATGAAATCAGCCATGTGCTCAAATCTGTTAGAAATATTTGAAGATAATTAGAAAGTGCTCCATGACCTTATTTTCCCCAGCTTCTCCTATGTCCAATTCCTTTACTATTCTTCTATAATATGATATGGACACTCTCTGGACCTCCCATCCCTGGATATGCTCCAGATCACCACCAGCACCACCACCATCATCATCATCATCACTGCTAATTGCAAGCCTGTGACTTTGCTCTGCCCTTTATCAGCACAATCTTACAATCCTCACCATGGCCCTGGGGTTAAACTTTTATTATACTCATTGTACAGATCAGGAAACCGAGGCTCAGAGAATTGAATAACTAAACAGATTCCCATTGCTGGTACATGGCAGAGGCTGACTGAAGATGGGTCTCGACCTCTGAGGCATGCACACCCTGCCTCCCTGAGTAGCCTCCCCTGGACACACAGGACAAGATGATTAGCTGACACCTTTCTCCACTCAAGAATGTGTGCCGTAGGATGCAAATGTCCAAAAGTGAGAGAGAAAGTCTGTGATTCAACCTTTGAATCAAGAATGAGAAAATGTTGGCACATCTTTCAGAAGTGCAATGTCGTCCAAGCACCTGGAAATCCACTGGTGCACTTAATGTCCATTAGAACCACCTGTGCATTTTAGGTGCAATGATCAATGGAATAATTTATGAACATGATCTGGCTGCAGATGGAAGAAAAGCTTCACCTTATTCATCATCTCTGAGTTGTAGTGACCACCTTCAGCACTGCTGAGAAGAATCCCGAAGAATCCTGGGGAAAGAGTGGCATGATCAATAAGCAATGTCAGACAGAAGAAAGGAAGAGGGAAGCCGGGTTAGGCAGGCCCAACGTTCCACATCCCTGTTTGAGGAACCTGCCCACATGATCTGGGAAATGGATTTTCTTGGAAAAACACTGAGTTCACATTGTATAAAAAGAAGGGGGAAACTAATATAAATTTAGCATCTTCTTTGAAGCACATACTTTATTTCACTTTTCACAATACAATGCAAATGAGCCTTGTGTTCCCACTTCACAGGCAAGAAGATGAAGGCTCACAGATGCCAACGCTCTCTGAGATCACTGCGAGCAAGTGGTAGAAGCAGGGCTCGATCTTAGGTCTGATGAATTTTGATGCTATACCCCAGCACACTGCTTCTAAAATCCGCAGAGCTCATGAAAATGTCTCAGTGTTCGACTGGTTGTTTTGCCACAACATGGCCCCGTCCCAGGATCCCAACCCATATCTGTTTTTGTCTTTCCTTCTCCCTGACTGAAGAAGACTCACTCCTCTCAGAACACAAATGACTACAAGGCAAGG
Source organism: Callospermophilus lateralis (assembly GCF_048772815.1). Taxonomy (NCBI): domain Eukaryota; kingdom Metazoa; phylum Chordata; class Mammalia; order Rodentia; family Sciuridae; genus Callospermophilus; species Callospermophilus lateralis. Next base: position 84,922,076 of record NC_135320.1, read on the forward strand.
CACCCGGTTGGACCAGATCGTGCCTCCTAAAGGTGGCGGGTTTGCATCACGACTTTACATAAATGCTCCTGGCACTGGCAGCGGGAGGCAGGCAGGAGTGTGGCTCTGCCGTGTGACAAATATAGAGCTGCTGTCCTTAAAGCTCTAACAGGAGACTAACCCTCAAGGGAGACGCCATGCAATAAATAATTTTTGCCATAACACATCCCTTCCCTTTGCATAAATTTAACACCCCGCTCTCTGTACAATATGTGATCTTCCTGCTAACTCCCCATAGACAGAAATAGTTCTGGTAAGATGTGATAAAAAAACGGGTGGCAGAAGGGAAGGGAGACACGACACACTGGAGAACTTGACTTCAGTGTCGGCTTTTCCACAATGGATATCATTTTTTGCATCTGTCACAACTAACAATGCTTGGAGGATGACGCTGATGGGGCCTATTGCCAGTCTGATGGTATCCCCAAAGTATGGAGTGAACTGTAGTTTTCGACTCTTGTGTTTCCCTGTTTGTGCAGCCAGGAGTGACCTGGCTGCTAGTCTGTTCCTTCCTTCTCTTACCCACAGCTTTGGCCAAGGACAATTTCCCGCACACTGTGATGTGCCACCCAGGCACCAGGCTCAAGAAACCCTGTCTCAGGAGGGAGGTATCCGGGAGGGTCTAGAAAAGCTCAGCTCTCCAGTGAGTTCATCTCTAGTTTTGTGGGTGGGTTCAGTCTGTGGTGGAGCTCTGGATGAAGAGATACAAGCACGTACGAGACATTCCTCCTAGAGATCACACCACGAGATGTTTCAAATCCACCTGAGGAACTTATCCCATATTTTATATTCCCCAAACAGAACCTTCTGGAAACTGACGATCTTTAGCATGGGGCGGCATGGTGTGTTCTCTTGGACCTTCACAGCCTGCCGAGTCTTGGTGTTCTCATCTCAAGGGAGGAAGCACTGTAAGAAGAATCCCTTGTTCCCACAGAAAGCTCCTGTGAGGTCGGGGGCCTCTGCTTCACAGTTCTGTGCTCTCGGAATTCTAATAACAGGACCTTCTTGTGTTCTTTCTCCCATCTCATGTGTTTTTAAACATGTAATTAGAGTAATTTGCTTTCCTCTGTTTCAAACCCAGTCAATCACCAGGTCCTATACTTCCAATACTTTCTCAGGAAAACCTACTTCTGCCCATCTCCACTGATAGCTCCTTGGCCCAGGCACCAGCATCTTCCACCCTGACAACAGCTCTGTTTCCATTCTTGCCCTGCTGCACCCCATTTTTCACATAGCAGCCAAAGTGAGCTACTCATAACCTAAGTTGAATTCTGTAAATACCACACAGTGCTATTGTACCCTCTTTGTCCTACTTGATCTTCTAGATTTTAGATGAAATTTGGCTTCTTCAGATCAGTTTTCTTGACAGCGTTCACAGCATGCTTAGTCTGTCTGGTGCCACTATGATAGAATTCCTGAGAATGGTAATATATAAACAATAGAAATTTATTAAGCTCATGAAGTCCAAAATCAAAGGTCTGCATCTGGCAAGGCCTCTGCTATATTGTAAAGTACAGGAAGTGTCCCCTGGTGAGACTGTGCACAAGAGCCTCTGAGAAGGGCTAGGGATTATCTTTAATCAGAAACTCACTCTCAGGATAACTGGCCCATGCTTGCACTAATGGCATTAACCCATTAACGAGGGGAAGACTCTCCAGACCTCATCACCTCTAAAACTTCCACCTCTCAACATTATTTCTTCACCATTTCTTTGATGTGAATTTTACAACATATGAACTTTGGGGACACACTTGATCCATAGTTTATCTTAGAGTTAAAATTCACAGTGTTTATCACAACTGGATTATACCAATTATTTGTGCAACTGTTTATCTACTATCTGTCCTTCCAGGGAGATTCAATTCTATAAACAACAAACATTCTGCCTTGTTTTCTCCCTCTATTTTCCCTGGACCTCATTGTCCATAGAGTTAATGCTCAATAAATATTTAATGATGTATTTATAAATGAACACCACAGCACATTCATTCAGTGTCTAACTGGCCATGATTCCGGAATGAGGTAGAGAGAAATCTCTGCTGTGAAGGGTGTACTGAACGGTTCTCACAACCCCTCCAAGCAACACTGGGAGGCATCCTTCGAGTCTCTGCGCCTTGATCCTAAACACTGGCCTTCACCACTCAAGGCTACAACAGTAAGCCTGGAAGATGGAAGAGCTACTCTCAGCATTCCTAGCCTGTCCCCAAGGTTCTGCTGGTGGCTCTACAGTGTCCACGAGGTCATCTCTTCCATTTCATTTTCAAGCCCTTTCTTCTCAATGTGTGAGAGGGAAAAATTCTATTGACTCAATTTATCGTTATCTATAAAAACTTAAACATACCGGTCCAATAAATTAGAGGATCGTTTTAGGCCCTAGAAAGGTTTCACTGAAGGGGTTTCTTGAAACAGAAAGCTCTCTGAGGACATTTAAAATTGGATTTGATTTACAAAAAATTTGATTCGCACATAACTATTCAGGAACATATTGATTGCTTTAAGTGAGGTACACCAGGACATAACTACCTTTAATCTTTTATAACAAAGGCAGCAATTAAAATTGCTTTTGCTAAGCAATTTTTAAATTGAGGGTTCGATCTCTTTGCTGGTTGCCCCTTGCCCAGAAGACTCCCTCTCTCCCCATACACTTTCTACCTCCTAATTAAATGAGGCAACAGTTTGGATTCTGGGTAGGATGCCGTTTCTGACAGAATCACACTCTCTTCTTATGATGCTGAAAACATCGAGCTAGGGGTTTAACTTCATTTGCCTTGCTCTTTGTTAACACAGTCCCCTCTTCTCCTCCCTTCTCAGAAGTATTGTTAGAGAGAGATCGATTTGTTGGTTATTAAAAAGTGATCAATTACCAGGGTATTAGTAGGACCCATATTCCCTAATCACAATGTCATTTTCATTCCACGAAAAAGTTGCCCTTTGTGCATGGGTCTGTTTGTTTGCTTTGTTGAGCTTGTGGTGTGGGGCACCTAATAAAGAATCCTGAGGATACTCTGCTCCATCTTTAGATTGAATTTATTTATAGATCAGCTTTAGTAATTCATTTCCCAACTGGTTCTGATCAATATAGAACCAGTTGACTCGGTTTGAGGTTAGAGAAAGTAACCCAGGTTTGGAAGGGGTACCTCAAACCACCTCCTTCCTAAGGCGCTCTTTAATGTTGACCTGTTGAATTGACGCAGAGCCTTGTAGTGGGGTCTGGACCTGAGCTGCTCCCCAACCCCAAAGCTGTCATTGTCTTGCTTCCTTTGATGCTGTGAATACAGATTCCACAGAGGTTTTTATGAAAACAGCAAGTGTGAGTAAACTGAGTAAAGGCACATCAGGATGTGTGAGCCAGATTGGTGGTACTGGCTCTTAAGCTTGGGAGAGTGGATCAACCATTCTGAGATACCCATTCAGCCTCCACAAACTAAGGCAGCCAAGTCTGTTGATGTCTAAGGCTCCACGAAGCTTGGGCTTGCACAGGGTCTGTGTGAAGGCCAAAAGGCCTTGCTATTTAACAATGTAAGCTGTGATGACCACCATTTGGCAAAGGGATAGGGAACCATTGTTTCTAGATCATGGAGAGAAAAAAAAAAAACTTGCCCTCTTCCCAAGGATTCCAAACCAGGCTCTCAAACTTTCTAGCTGTGTATCCTTGGCAAGTCACATGATCTCTCCCAGACCCTGTTTTCTTATCTACAAAATGTTGACAAGCAATTCTGCTCTTTATCCATTAAAGGGCTACTGTGAAGATCAAATGAGGTCATGGATGTGAAAAGCCCTGTGGAAAGTGGAGCAGAGTGCATAACAGGACTGTTAATCAGGTGGCCATTATGTGGCCACACAAGGGATGCCTGCTCACCACCCTGGAGCTTCATCAGTCTGGCTTCCTTCTGCCTCTCGCCCTCCTGGCCTCCCTATTGCAGCTATGGTTCATGCTGGACCAGAAATCATGACTGTTTACAAGCTATCTGAGTGCACAGACTCATTAGTGTAAGCCATGACACCCATCCTTGGGGACTGCTGTGGAGCTCCAGCCAAACAAGCTCAGCCAGCCTGCTCAGCACCCGTGGGGAGATCACTGGCACCCACCAGCCAACCAGCTGGTCAGTGCTCTGCCCAAGGCATTGGGAGTACCAGGTACAGACTCAGCCCCAAGGATGAGCTAACCTTGTATCCTTTGAGACCAACAGTAGTATTCATAGATCATTGGGAGAAACTCTAACATAAGGCATATTGACACTTTTTTCCTAAGACACTGCTGATTTTTACCTTAAATATCATAACTATAGACTCGAATTCCATATTGCAATGATGGTTTTTTAAAATATCTATGATGTCCTACATTCTGTGAGCCTATTACATTACATAAGACACGTGCACTTAGCATCCAGCCAGTCATTTAATATATCATTTGCAATATCTCTGTGAGGTAGACACTGAGTGACCTTTCTTGAATGAATTAACTAAATGTTGAATTAATGCACTTAACCAATAAACAATTGCTGAGTGCTTTCTACATTCCAGGCACTGTGTTAAGCATTGGAGACTCAGGAATGAGCAAAACAGTCCAGGTAGCCATCCTATTTGAGCTTATGGCTTAAATATTATGCTCCCCATTTGTAAACAAACAAGCTGAGAATACAGAAGACGAACTAACTTGCCCAAGATCACATGGCAAGATGATGCTGGTCAGGGGGTAAAAAATAAGTCTGGCTCAGACACAATGGAACAACTCATGCCAGCTGACCTCTCGCACCCAAACTATGCTAAAACTGTAAAAATTAAGTGAAGAAAATGTTTTTAGGAATTGGATGCCAAGCATGTCAGCATTGAAAACCTGAAGAATGAGAATCACACAAGATGAGACTGGTACTTGTTCTGGCTTTCTGCTTGGGGCATTTTTCCAACTTCAACATGGAGGGTGGGGCCCAAGGAGGTATACTGCTGCTAATCTGAGCAGACAGATATCATCTTTGCTTGGCAGAGTACCAAAGAGGTGGAAGCTGTAAGCCACTCAAGAGTGACACCTGTGTCAGGCAGGACCCAGTGCATTCAGGGTGGTATGGCTGTTGATCAACAGTGAGAAGGACATGTGGGAGTCCTCCTGTGTGTGCTCAGGGCAAGAGCGCACCACCTTAACAGAGAGCAGCCCCTGTGAGCTGGAAACTGAAGGGTACTGCGAGGGCACAGGGAGCTGAGAGGTACCAGAGTTCCCCCAGCCTGAGTAAAGAACTCGCCAAGCTCATCAAACATGCAGCTGAGATCTCAAGAACCAACAGTGGGAAGGCCAAGCTTTAGGAGTCAGGACCAAGCCCTAGATTCAGGATCAATCCCCAGGATGAGGACTGAAGGAAACAAACCAGGCTTACCAAAGTAGAAAACCACACCTGGAAACCTGAGGGTCTGACAGAAACGTAATAGCCACAGAACAGAATTTGATATTCCTTAAAGGAAGACAGGATGATCCAGATTTCTCTCAACATGTTTTCAAATATTCATCACATATTAAAAATTTGAATTATTAAATATTTTTTAAATGTAAGATATGAGCTATGATCTATGGAAAATAAGTCGATATCTATCCCAAGATAACCTAGATATTGGAAGGATTGGGTTATTATGCAATTATTATATTTTTTATATTATATACCTATATAATATGCTTATATATGATTATTATAGACTTTTGACCAGCTATTACAAGTATATCCAAGGATGTAAAGGAAAACATAGACATAATAATTTGAAAGACATGGGATCTCATCAGAGAAGGAAAAATATTTTAAAAGAAAGGAATGATTTGGAAATCATAATAAATAAATTTATTTAATGACTTAGCATTTAGAGATTATAGAAGATAGTGTCAATACACCTGAGATCAATATATAGCAGTAATCCAAAAATGAAGAATAAATGGGAGGTGGGCTTTTAAAATAAGGTCTCAGTGGCATTGGAATAATATCAAATGTATACCTTACACATAATTGAACTTCATAGAGGAAATATGGCAGAGAAAATATTTCAAGACATCACTGACAGAAGGTTCCAAATGTTATAAAAATATCAGCTGATACATCCAAAAATTTCAGCAAACTTGAAGCAATTATAAATTTAAAGAAACTCTAGAATGATTAGAAAATAGAAAAAAACAGTACAGATCTTAAGGTAATCAAGAGATAATAAGTAAATATCATAAATAAATTCAACAATTTACTTGAAGTGAATAAATTTTTTGAACTGCACAACCTAATGAAAGTTACACAGTTCTTTTGAAAACTGTATCCTAAAATGTATATGGAGAAGCAAAGGATCTAGAAAACAAAATAATCTTCAAAAAGGAAAACTTAGAAGAAGGTTCACACTATCTGATTTCTAGACTTGCCAGAAATCTTCAGCAACACATGCAGTTTAGTATTGGCCTAAGGACAGAGAAATGGGTCAAGAGAGCAGAATGAAAGAATCCACAAATAGACCTCCATGGTAGGTCAACTGATTTTAAAACAATACTAGCAATTTAACAAGGAGGGGAAATCTATTCAACCAATAGGGAGAAAAAGGAATTCCCATACTTTCCTAATCAAACATGAAAGTTAATTTAAGATGGATCATGGAAATATATGCAAAAGACAATTCTATCAACTTTATTAAGATAAAGAAGAATATATTCAAACCCTATTATAAGCAAATATTTCTTAGAAAGGATGCATACAGCTCTAACTTCAAAGACAAAACACCTGATAAATTATATTTTATTAAACTCAAAGGCTTTAAGTCATTAAAAAAATCTGTTACTAAAATTAAAGGGCAAACTACACATTGAGAGTAATAATTTGCTAATTATATCTGACAAAATACTTACATTCATAATATAAAACGATCTCTACAAGTCAATATTAAAAAAAAAAAAGTCATTAAAAAGGGGGCCAGAGTTTCAAATAGACACTTCACGAAAGTGCAATGGCCTTTAGAGAAGCCTACCACCATTCATCATCAAGACAAAACAAGCTAAAATCACATGAGTCATCTCCACAGACCTCCTAGAAGGCGAAAAAGTTGAACAGTAACATCAAATGTGGAGTAGAATGGGCAAGAGCTAGACCCTCCTGCTCTGGGTGGGATTACGGACACAAGTGCTTGGCAAACCGTTTGGCGTTTCTTACAAAGTGGCTCAGCAATCCCACTTCCAGGTGCTTAATCAAAATAATGGAAAAGATGCGTTCAAAGAAAGTCTTGTCCAAAAATGCATGTAATCATGTGACTTCCATGAAATGCTAATTAGTGGTAGACACTCTGAAGCACAGGTATCCATAGCAACATGAAGATCAGAAAGTAGCCAGGCAGTGGACATGCAGCACAATTCATTTACATGAAGTCCAAGGTCAGGTGAAACCAGTCCATGGTGATTGAAATCAGAACATGAGTTATCTATCTGTAAGGCAGGGAAGAGAGAGGAGGGTCGTGGGTGAGCTTCCCAGGATAACTGGAATAAACTTCATTTTCATTTCATTGGCATTCTTGTTAGAGGGGAGTAAGTGTGCGTTTGTCAACATTCATTGAACTGCACGTTTAAGTATCTGTTTATCTCCCTGTATCTAAATTTTACCTTGGTTGAAACAATTCAGGCTGACCCCAAAGACCAGACTCCTTCCACTGTGCTATGCTGCACATCAGGCCAAGTTGCCACCAGGAATCTGTCCTTCACATGGCAGAATACTGTGGGGAAAAGAAAGTGGATTCCTCTATTAAGTGAGCAAGCTGTTTATAAACTGCAAAGATGACAATAATATTCATAACTATTCAAAAAAACTATTATTATAAACTGTTGAGGTAGTATTGTGCCCTGGGAGCTCTGGAAACAAGGCCATCCACACGATTTATCTATTGTTGCATAAGAGTCACTATGAAGCTAAATGACTTGGACATCGTATTTCCTTCTCTGTGGGTGGAATTGGGGAGTGGCTCAGAGTCTGAGTCAAGCTCTCAGCCGGGGCAGCAGCCATGCGAAGACTGGAGTGGGGCTTCTGATTCACTCGTGGTCTCATGGTGGTGACCTGTCTGCTGGTGGGGATCTCAATTCCAACTGGCCTCTCCACGCTGCTGAGAACACACAAGACATGGCTGTTGGCTCCTCAGAGCAGGAGACCAAATGGAAGCTGAAGGGTCTTTCATACCTGGTCTGGAAGTGGCAGGCCATTTCTCCTGTGACTTTCTGGGGGTCACACGAGCCAGCCCAGCACACATGGGCAGGGACTATTCTCTAGGGACTATCCCACTTGTGAACACAGGAGGCTGGGATCATTGAGGACTCTGACCGCCACAGTTCTGCAGCTCATAAGATGTGTGGTCTGGGAAAAGCCTTTGTTCTCCTGAGGCCCCAAAGCAGATATTCATAAAATGAAGGCAGCTGCCACAAAGTGTGTCATTCAATTATTTTCCTAGTTGTGGTCTCTAAGAAGCTACACCAAACTCAAAGCCATAAGCAGCACTCACTCCACTGTTCCTGGGTCGTCTGCAGTCAGGTGGGGATTGGCCGATCTTGCCTGGCCTCTGCTGGGCAGCTCTGCTTCAGGCGCAAGTCATCTGGGCTTGGCTCCTTGCTGCAATGTAGGTTCCAGTGAATGGCTCCTGATTTCACTGTGATGCAGGCTGAGGGACAGCACCCAATTTGGGGAAGCCCTTCTGAGGTGATGGCAGGAGCACAAGAGGGCAAATATACCTACGCATTGATGCACCCCAAGCCTTTTCTTGCTTCAGGAATGCTAACAAAGCAGGTCACATGGCTGAGCCCAAGGTCAAGGAGCAGGGAGGTAAATACTTTACTTTTAGTGGGAGAAATTTAAAATTACATTAAAAAGTGTAGGAGCAACAGGATGAGAATTGGGGCCAGTAAATCCTCCATAAGATACCAAAGTTCTCAGAACTATCTCAGAACCAACCATTGCTGAGAATATTTACTTTCTGGGACTATGTGACACTTGAGAAGGCATGTAAGAAGATATTGAGCAGTGAATCAAGCTGGGAATCTGAATGAGAGATACAAAACACGTTAGTGATTCCGCCCAATTTGCCCCCGATTGCTGGTTGTGGGCCTTGACAGGTTCTTTAACTTCTCTGAGCCATTTTTTCCCAAAGGCAAAAGTAGAGATCTCTGTGCAGGTCATTGTGAAAATTAACAGAAATTAGCATATATGTAATTTTTTATTAGTTGTTCAAAACATTACAAAGTTCTTGACATATCATATTCCATACATTTGATTCAAGCGGATTATGAACTCCCATTTTTACCCTATATACATAATGCAGATTCACATCGGTTACACATCCATTTTTTTTACCTACTGCCATATTAGTGTATGTTGTATACTGCTGCCTTTCCTAACCTCTACTATCCTCCCTCCCCTCCCCTTCCCTCCCCTCCCATCCCCTCCCTTCCCGTCTTTTCTCCCTACCCCATCTACTGTAATTCATTTCTTTCTCTTGTTTTTTCCCCCCTTTCCCCTCACTTCCTCTTGTATGTGATTTTGTGTAACAATGAGGATCTCCTTCCTTTACCATGCAATTTCCCTTCTCTCTCTCTTTCCCTCCCCCCTCTAATCCCTGTTTAGTTGTGACCTTCTCATGCTCTTCCTCTCTATTCTGTTCTTAGTTGCTCTCCTTATATCAAAGAAGACATTTGGCATTTATTTTTTAGGGATTGGCTAGCTTCCCTTAGCATAATCTGCTCTAGTGCCATCCATTTCCCTGCAAATTCCATGATTTTCTCATTTTTTAGTACAGAGTAATACTCCATTGTATATAAATGCCACATTTTTTTTATACATTCATCTATTGAAGGGCATCTAGGTTGGTTCCACAGTCTAGCTATTGTGAATTGTGCTGCTATGAACATTGTTGTAGCGGTGTCCCTATAGCACGCTCTTTTAAGGTCTTTAGGGAATAGCCCAAGAAGGGGAATAGCTGGGTCAAATGGTGGTTCCATTCCCAGCTTTCCAAGGAATCTCCATACTTCTTTCCAAATTGGCCTCACCAATTTGCAGTCCCACCAGCAATGTACAAGAGTACCCTTTTCCCCACATCTTTGCCAGCACTTGTTGTTGTTTGACTTCATAATGGCTGCCAATCTCACTGGAGTGAGATGGTATCTTAGGGTGGTTTTGATTTGCATTTCTCTGACTGCTAGAGATGGTGAGCATTTTTTCATGTACTTGTTGATTAATTGTATGTCCTCCTCTGAGAAGTGTCTGTTCAGGTCCTTGGCCCATTTGTTGATTGGGTTATTTGTTATCTTATTATTTAATTTTTTGAGTTCTTTGTATACTCTGGATATTAGGGCTCTATCTGAAGTATGAGGAGTAAAAATTTGTTCCCATGATGTAGGCTCCCTATTTACCTCTCTTATTGTTTCTCTTGCTGAGAAAAAACTTTTTAGTTTAAGTAAGTCCCATTTGTTGATTCTTGTTATTAACTCTTGTGCTATGGGTGTCCTATTAAGAAATTTGGAACCCGACCCCACAGTATGTAGGTCGGAGCCAACTTTTTCTTCTATCAGATGCAGAGTCTCTGATTTGATATCAAGCTCCTTGATCCATTTTGAGTTAACTTTTGTGCATGGTGAGAGAAAGGGATTCAGTTCCATTTTGTTGCATATGGATTTCCAGTTTTCCCAGCACCATTTGTTGAAGATGCTATCCTTCCTCCATTGCATGCTTTTAGCCCCTTTATCAGATATAAGATAGTTATAAGATATAACTATATAAAATATATAAGATAGTTGTGGATTAGTCTCTGTGTCCTCTATTCTGTACCATTGGTCCACCCACCTGTTTTGGTACCAGTACCATGCTGTTTTTGTTACTATTTCTCTGTAGTATAATTTGAAATCTGGTATCGCTATACCGCCTGATTCACACTTCCTGCTTAGAGTTGCTTTTGCTATTCTAGGTCTTTTATTTTTCCATATGAATTTCATGATTGCTTTATCTATTTCTACAAGAAATGTCATTGGGATTTTGATTGGCATTGCATTGAACCTATAGAGAACTTTTGGTAATATCTCCATTTTGATGATGTTAGTTCTGCCTATCCATGAACAGGGTATATTTTTCCAACTTCTAAGATCTTCTATTTCTCTCTTTAGGGTTTTGTAGTTTTCATTGTATAAGTCTTTCACCTCTTTTGTTAGGTTGATTCCCAAGTATTGTTTTTTTTTTTTGAGGATATTGTGATTGGGGTGTTTTTCTTCATTTCCATTTCAGAAGTTTTGTTGCTGATAAACAGGAATGCCTTTGATTTATGTGTGTTGATTTTATATCCTGCCACTTTGCTGAATTCATTTATTAATTCTAGTAGTTTCTTTGTAGACCCTTTTAAGTCTTCTAGGTATAGAATCATGTCATCTGCAAATAGTGATAATTTAAGTTCTTCTTTTCCTATTTTTATCCCTTTAATTTCTTTCATCTGTCTAATTGCTCTGGCCAGTGTTTCGAGAACTATATTGAATAGAAGTGGTGATAGAGGGCATCCCTGTCTTGTTCCAGATTTTAGAGGGAATGCCTTCAATTTTTCTCCATTCAGAATGATGCTAGCCTGAGGCTTAGCATAGATGGCTTTTACAATGTTGAGGTAAGTTCCTGTTATCCCTAGTTTTTCTAGTGTTTTGAACATAAAGGGATGCTGTACTTTGTCAAATGTTTTTTCTGCATCTATCGAGATGATCATATGGTTCTTATCTTTGAGTCTGTTGATGTGGTGAATAACATTTATTGATTTCCGTATATTGAACCATCCTTACATCCCAGGGATGAATCCTACTTGATCATGGTTCACAATTTTTTTGATATGTTTTTGTATCCGATTTGCCAGAATTTTATTGAGGACTTTTGCATCTAGGTTCATTAGAGATATTGGTCTGTAATTTTCTTTCTTTGAGGTGTCTTTGTCTGGTTTCAGAAGCAGAGTGATGTTGGCCTCATAGAATGAATTTGGAAGTTCTCCCTCTTTTTCTATTTCCTGAAATAACTTGAAAAGTATTGGTTTTAATTCTTCTTTAAAGGTTTTGTAAAACTCCACTGTATACCCATACAGTCCTGGGCTTTTCTTAGTTGGTAGTCCTTTGATTGCTTCTTTCTATTTCATCCATTGATATGGTCTCTTCAAATTGTGTGTATCCTCCTGATTCAGTCTGGGCAAATCATATGGTTTAAGAAATTTATCGATGTCTTCACTATCTTCTATTTTATCGGAATATAGGGTTTCAAAATAATTTCTAATTGTCTTCTGTATTTCTGTAGCATCTGTTGTGATATTTCCTTTTTCATCTAGTATGTTAGTAATTTGAGTTCTCTCTCTTCTTTGTTAGCATGGTTAAGGGTCTGTCTATCTTATTTATTTTTTCAAAGAACCAACTTTTAGTTTTGTCAATTTTTTTCAATAGTTTCTTTTGTTTCAATTTCGTTGATTTCCTCTCTGATTTTAATTATTTCTTGCCTTCTGCTATATTTACTGTTGTTTTGTTCTTCCTTTTCTAGGGCTTTGAGATGAAGTGTGAGCTCATTTTTTTGTTGGTTTTTTCTTTTTTTGAGGAATGACCTCCAGGCAATGAATTTCCCTCTTAAAACTGCTTTCATTGTGTCCCATAGATTCCGATATGTTGTGTCTGTATTTTCATTTGTCTCTAAGAATTTTTTGATTTCCTCTTTTATGTCTTCTGTAACCCATTGATCATTCAGTAACATATTGTTCATTTTCCATGAGATGTATGATTTTTCCTTCCTTCTTTTATCGTTGATTTCCAGTTTCTTTCCATTATGATCAGATAGAATGCATGGTATTATCTCCACCCCTTTATATTTACTGAGGGTTGCCCTATGGCATAATATATGGTCTATTTTTGAGAAGGATCCATGTGCTACAGAGAAAAAAGTATATCCACTTGATGATGGTTGATATATTCTATATATGTCAGTTAAGTCTAGGTTATTGATTGTGATATTGAGTTCTATTGTTTCTTTATTCAACTTCTGTTTGGAGGATCTGTCCAATGGTGACAGAGGAGTGTTGAAGTCACCCATAATTATTGTGTTGTGGTCTATTTGATTCTTGAATTTGAGGAGAGTTTGTTTTATGAATGTCACAGCACCATTATTTGGTGCATAAATATTGTTATGTCTTGTTGGTGAATGGTTCCTTTTAACGTTATATAATGTCCTTCCTTATCCCTTTTGATTAACTTAATCTTGAAGTCGATTTTATTCGATATGAGGATGGCCACCCCTGCTTGCTTACAAGGACCGTGTGCGTGGTATGTTTTTTCCCAACCTTTCACCTTCAGCCTGTGTATGTCTTTTCCAATCAAATGTGTCTCCTGGAGGCAGCATATTGTTGGATTTATTTTTTTAATCCAGTTACCAGCCTATGTCGCTTTATTGGTGAGTTTAAGCCATTTACATTTAGAGTTACTATTGATATATGATTTGTATTTCCAGCCATGTTTGATTATTTATCTTTTTTTAATTTAGTTTGTTTCTCCATGGTTAGCTTTCCCCCTGCTCTCTGGCTTACTGAGGTACTTCCCACTGTTGGTTTTGGTTATTGTTTTTCATTTCTTCCTCGTGTAGTGTTTTGCTCAAGATGCTTTGCAATGCTGGTTTTCTGGCTGCAAATTCTTTTAACTTTTGTTTATCATGAAAGATTTTTATTTCGTTATCATACCTGAAGCTTAATTTTGCTGGGTACAAAATTCTTGGTTGGCATCCATTGTCTTTCAGAGTTTGAAATATGTTGTTCCAGGATCTTCTCGCTTTCAGCGTCTGTGATGAAAAATCCATTGTTAACCTTATTGGTTTACCCCTGAGTGTAATCTGCCTCCTTTCTCTTGAAGTTTTAATATTTTCTCATTGTTCTGTATATTGTATATCTTCATAACAATGTGTCTTGGCATTGGTCTACTGTGATTTTGTATGCTCGGTGTCCTGTATGCATCTACAATTTGTACATACATTTCCTTTTTTATGTCTGGAAAGTTTTCTATAATTATTTCACTCAACAGGTTGTCCATTCCCTTGGTTTGGACCTCTATGCCTTACTCTATCCCAATTACTCTTAAGTTTGTTTTTTTTATGTTATCCCATATCTCTTGGATGTTTTTCTCGTGATTTTTTACCAGCCTTCCTGAGTTGGCTAGACTCATTTCAAGATGATATATTTTTTGTCTTCATTATCTGATGTTCTGGCTTCTACTTGCTCCATTCTGTTGGTGATACTCTCAATTGAGTTTTTAATTTGGGTTATAGTTTCCTTCCTTTCTAAAATTATTGTTTGATTTTTTTATAATCTCTATCTCCTGATAAAGATGCTTATTTGCTTCTTTTATTTGCTTGTGTATTTCATTTTCAATGAGTTCTTTCATTGTTTGAATTTGCTGTCTCATATCCTCTCTAAGATTCCATTCCATCTGTCTAAGGTATTCTTTGAGTTCTTTATATGACCATTTTTCTGATGCCTCTAGGTCCTCCTGTATATTTAGGCTTTCCTGCATTGCTTGTACTCCTTTTCTTCCTTGCTTTTTCATGCTGCTTATGTTACTTCTTGCTCTGTTTGACTGCTAAGTTACTGTTTACTCCTATAAATTTATTTGGTTTTGTGTGTCTCTGGGGTCTCTCTTTTGTGATGGGAGACTATGACTAGAGATGATGAGTTTTGTTGCACTTTAATGTAGATTCATTCATTTCCTAAACTGTGTACGGATTCTGATGGCATATAGCGGTATGCGGTTTGGTCTTGGGACTTATATGTAGATCGAATGATGTGGTGGTATTGAGGTTAGTATCTCTTGGCAACCTTGGAAGGTTGCTCTACTGATGAGGGATATTAACAGGAGAATGGTCTGGAGTATTTGGGGGAAGTTAAGGTCTTGGTAGCACTATATAATGCCTCGGAACACTGACCTATACATATTTAGTAAATTACACATAAACAGTGTCGTATTGCTTGGGAGGAAAGGTATTAGAAGGGAAGGGAAGAAGTCACTAAAGAGAATGAGAGTAAACAGATAGAATTCAAGGAAAGGGGAATAAGGAAATTGAAAGTAATGAAAAGACAAAAAAAATAGAGAATAAAAAAGAAAAAATTTTAAAAAATAATCAAAAAAGTGATAGTAAAATATAAATAAATAATACAAAAAATATATTAAAAAATTAAAAAAGAAAAAATTAAAATTAAAAATTAAAAAAAAAATTTAAAAATGCACTCTTAGAGTTCGATTCACTTCTCTTCCAGTAGGTGGAGCTGTGCCCACTGGGCCAAGCTTCTCCTCTCATTGCGCGGGAACCAATCACTGTGCAGCAGCTCCTCCTCCCCGACTGGGCGGGTCTCCAGTCCTGAGTGTCTCGGCCTGTTTCTTGTCTCTAGTCACCTCGCCACTGGCCCCGTTCACAGGTGACGCTCACCACAGTACTGGCTACACGCCAGGTCTGCTGCTCACGGGAGCCCCATCTTCTTGAACAACTGGGCACCCTATCCCTGCTTGCCAATCCCTCAGCCCCTAAGGTTGTGGAGATTGGGGCTGAGAGCCCTCAGCGTATTTTGCTTGCCCTCCGGTAGCCACGCCCCCAGGAGCCGGTGCAAGAGACCTCAGTTGTCTGGGCTGATGAGAGTGGTAGCCCGGGTGTCCCGCGCAGCGGTCCCACGCCACTCCTGAATCCCTCGGTCTGACTATTGTGCTCACGGGAGAGCTGGGAGGGGCCCTTGAGGTTTCCCCCGCTGTGTGGAGGCGGGGCTAGGGGATTACACACCTGTCGCCGCTGGTATCAATGAGGTTATCTCCTCTGCCGCTTTCTGATGACGTCAGATCTGCCATGCTGGTATCCCATGCGTATGGCAGCATTTCGTTCCCTTTGCCGGGTGACCAAAGAAATGGGTGGGTCCTGACCGACCCTCTCAAGCCCCGTCTCAGTCCTGTTGCCACTGCCTATGAAGGCTCGGTTGGTATTTACCTCCACAGTATTCAGCAGGACCCGGACCGAGAAGCAGTTTCCGCAGGTTCTTTAGTCCTGAGTCAGAGCGGTTTGTCTGCGAGACGCAGGTGAACGGGAGCCGGATTTCGGCTGTTCCGGGCTCGGTGTATGTTCTGATAGGAGCAGGCTCCGATTAAGCAGTTTTCGCAGGTTCTTTATCCCTGAGCCTGAGCAGTATGTCTGCGAGATGCAGGCGAACGACAGCCTGAAATTACCTGTTCTATAGCTGAATGAGCTGCAATCAGTCGAAAACAGGCGATGGTGACGTCAGCTCCGCATATATGTAATTACTTGGCACTATGATATGCTGGGTGTTTGCTAGTGTTGAGGCGGGGGGGGGGGGGGTAGGGTGGAATTCCCAGCAAGTGTGAGTCCTACACTGGACTAGAGGACTCAGCTTTCCTGAGTGTGAGAAAGGAAGGGGCAGAACATCCACCCACATTTAGTCTCCTGTTGCTTCAAGACAGACAAACCATCAACTGTCATTTACTTGGGTACACTAAGTTATTGCCATAGAGACACATTATGAGTAATTAAATGAACATGTTTTCTGAAATCTTTTTAAAGTTCCAAACATCTACCTTTTCACTCAACTCATATCAGCACAAGTCAAAAACGGTAGCACATATTTTCTTCCAAATCAAATTGGTGAGTTATTTGTGGCAATTTTATCAAAAGGAAATGAACAAAGTCTTCGCTAACTTTATTCCAAATTTGCAACTTTCACCCTTTTCTTAAGGGTCTGGCTTATCAAAGCAATTCAGAGTTTAACCTTGTCTTGCTTTTTTCATTCTGTAAAGGTTGCAAGAAGGTCAGTAACTGCCAAGAAGGATCTTCTAATAGCATCAGAGTGAATCTGAACTCTCTTTGCTCTTGAATTCCACAGGGGAATCCTGTAAGGTTCTCAGGAGACTTATGAGCTCATATGTCATTTGTCCCTCTTCCTCACTCTACACCCAGTCCCCACAAAGCCAAAATATATCCCACACCCAGAACACATTTCAAACCCATCTGCGACAGCCATTATTTCAGAGCTGGGCTGCCTTTCAGATGGCTTTCCCCTATCTAATCTCACCCTCCATCACATTCATTTCCAAACAGCAGCCACAGTGGTCTTTAAAAAACACAGAATCCTATCATTTATCTCTCTGGAGAGGAAGCTTGGAGGCTTTTCAATGGCTTCTCATTTTCATTAAGATAAAGACCCCCATTTGTTAAGGGCCCATTGAGAATCTACTGGACCTGCATGGCTTTGCCCCGGTCAACCACTCCCTTGTGGCTAGTTACTGAACACAGACACACTGAGCTTTCTGCCAGCTCTTCACAACTCTAGCTCTTTCCTTCTCAAGATCTCTGCACAGGTTTTCCTCCTGCCTCAAGACACTCCCCTACCCTGCTTTACAGGTCTGGATCCTTCTTCTTAGCTCAACATAAATGGAGCCTCCACAAAATGGTCTTCCTGGACTCCCAGTAGATCCCCTTATCATTCTCCACTGCCATCCTCTTCATTTCCTTTGGTAATCACCCCAAATCGTTATTATAAATGTGTTTGTGTTTCAACCCATTGAGTGTTTGGCTCCTCCATTGGATGTGAGCTCCCCACTGACAGGAGTGAGCCCCTGTGCCTGACTCTAGGAGGGGTTCAGTGACTACTTATTAGATGGATGTCTGCATAAAGGAATGAATAAGTGAATGAGGGGGGCTGTCTTCAATATTTACCAGAAAACTTAAAATATTCCCATCACGTGGCTGTCATGGAACCAACATCTCCCCTGCTGTCAGATGGTTTTCTCTAGAGAATAACAAAGCTTGTGGGAAGAAGGCTGAGTCCTAGTCCTTGACCTGTTTCCAGTATCCCATGTGACCCTCAGCAAGGATTAGAGTCTTTGCAGGCTTTAGATTCCTTATAGTTAAACACAAAGTTTTGCCACCAAGCCAGGGATGCTGAACCACGAGACTCATGTTCCCCTGTGGACACTCCCTTTTTTCTTATTTTAGGGAAAATTCTTTCTTCAAACTCTAAGATTATCTTGACTCCAAAGAGGTTTAACATCATCAGATTAGGTGACCTATGAAGTCATGCATGATTCTGTTTCTGTGACTTGAATACCTGACCAGAACACTTCAGAACAAAGTTTATTTGGGGCTCACAGATTCAAAGTTTTAGTCTATGGTTTGCCAACTCCATTGCTCTAGGTCTGAGGAGAGGCAGAGCGTCATGGGGTCAGAGTATGGGAGAGAAAACTTGCTCAGTCTGTGACAGACAGGAAGTAGAGGGAGAGAGAGGGAGGCACCAGGACACAAAAATAACCATCAAAAGCACACCCCCAGTGACCTACTTCCCCCAACCATGCCCTATCTGCCTACAGTGACCACCCAATACAGCAAGCAATACTTTCAAATTATTAATCCATCAAATGGATTAATCCACTGAGGAGGTTACAGCACTAATAATCTAATCTTTTCACCTCTGATCATGGCTACATTGTCTCCTGAGTTTTGGAGAATATCTCATATTCAAACCATAACAAAGTGTCATGTTCCGAGAATAATTAGGTATGGTTGCAT
Organism: Callospermophilus lateralis; assembly: GCF_048772815.1. Classification (NCBI taxonomy): domain Eukaryota; kingdom Metazoa; phylum Chordata; class Mammalia; order Rodentia; family Sciuridae; genus Callospermophilus; species Callospermophilus lateralis. The sequence goes on from NC_135320.1 coordinate 84,940,696, forward strand.
GTTACAGAGACCAGATTAAATAAGATTGATGGTCATCTCTGCCTCTCTCTTCTGTTTCTGCAGGTGAGCATTCCAAGGCTTCTAAGGATTCCCACCTGCCAGGGACTCTACCTCCTGTTTTGTTGCTCCCTGACCCCCTAGGCATGGCCTTTGTCTGGATATTTCACTGTGTGGAAGGAGACAGTCTAGCCAGCAGGTCCAGGAGGGGTCCAGGAGGCCTTGTGTCTTTAAAGACAGATGTAGAAATGACACACAGTGGTGACGGCTGACTTCCATTGGTCACCCCAGGCTGGAGTAATGCAGAGAGTTTCTGGGAGATGCAGCTTTATTCTGGACAGCTATGGCTCAGTTGAAAGATCCGAGATGCGGGCTGCAGTTGTGGCTCAGTGGTTAAGCACTTGCCTAGCATGTGTGAGGCGCGGGGTTCAATTCTCAGCACTACATATAAAGAAATGAATAAAAAAAAGTCCATCAACATCTAAAAATATTTTTAAAAAAAGAAAAAAAAGATCAGAGATGCAAATACTTTTGAAGACAAGGGCAAGGAAGAGTCATTGCCCAAATCAGATATTCTTCATGAGTCTGAAGTAAAGAGATGTGTCAGAGCATCCCGTCGTTGCTTAGCAGGTAAGGTGGAGCAGGGCCAGCAGGCTGCCCTGAGTAACCCCAGCATTCAGAAAGCTTGAAATACCTCATGGCCATCTCAGGTGGCAAGAGGATCTAACAGCTGTATAATTGAGTCCCTCTTTTTTTTTTTTCTGTATAATTCTTTCTATAGCATTCACTATGTTTTTTTCCTGAATTTAATTTACTTGTATTTAGAGCAAATATTCACTGAACAACTGTGTCTACTACTTATACAGCACTGTAGTAAACTGTATAGGAGCCCCAGCTCTCCAGGAGTGCTTGGTCTAGGTAGCAGAAATCATTCCTGGTAAGAGACAGCAGGGGCAGAAGGAAGCCACCTAATTCAAACTTCTTGGGAAACTTATGTTTCAAGAAGGGCCTTCTGTAGGGGACCCCAGGCTGGGTTTGGAGGATGAGAGTCATTGCCAAAATCAGGTGTTCATCTCTGTGGGAGGTCACCATGCATAGTGCCTGGCCAGGAGGAGGTGGAAGAGTCGGTCCTGTCATCTCTGAGGGATGAGAAGAAAGGAGGGAGGGAGGCAGGGAAGGATGAGATGGGAAAAGAGTTTATAGCAGCGACAAAATTTTACTAGGAGCTTTCAGATTGCTGGTCTGGTAACAATTAGAACTTATCTTTGACTTTAAAAAATATATACTACATGGCATTTTAATAATTGGAAAATGGCAGTGGTGTTCACTTCTCCTATACCCTTTTGAAGGGCACACCCACCCACTGCTCCAGGCCTCCTACCTGTGCTGACCTTGTTGGCCTGGTGCGTTTATCTCCCAGAGGAGGAGCTCCACAGGGAGGAGGTCATGTCTGTTTATCCCTCTAGCCTCCCTCCAGCAGGGTCTGACACAGAGCAGGCTCAACAATGGCTTGGTGATGGGTGAGTGAACAGATGGCAGCCTGATGTACCAGGTCAGGCCTTTTAAGCATAGGAAAGAACATCCAGAAATGCTGGAGAAGGTGGAAATTCATCTCTCTGGGAGGTCACCATGCATACGGGTGTGGAGGGAGTGAAGTTGGGGGCGCCAAAAGCCCACTGCTTACATGTGCTCCCTCAAATACACAGCCGCCTCCGAGCCCCAGGTGCAATGCTGACAATGTAAATCTTTCTGTATGGGACCCGTCTCCATCCTTAGTAACACATCTGAGGAGGAGTGCCAGGTATTAAGACTGCAGACTTGTTCCCTGGGCACAGATTCTGGCCCTGCCATTTCCTAGCTTTGTGACCTTGAGCAAGTCACTGACACCTCAAAGATTAGGCAGTTTTCTGGAAAATGAAAATAGAAATACCTATACCGTAGGCCTTTGGGGGGCTTAATTTTTTTTAAAAAGTTCATTTAAAGTGATTAATATAGTCCCTTGATTATTAGTGCTTCTAAATGTTGGCTATTACCAGGGCAGGTAGGTGGGTAGATGGAGAGAGAAAGAGATAGAGAACTGGTAGATGATATCTAATGATAGACAGATTGAGAGAGAAAATCTGTGAGAGGAATTGATTAAGGTGCATCTACCCTACTAACTTGTAAGTAAGGGCAGGAATACATTTTATCATGGTGGAGGCAGACTTTCCATGTTTGAAATGAAAAGAGTTCTCAATAAACAGACATGGAAAGAGTATTGCTGTTAGACATGGTTGTTGAAGATGTAGGCGGAAGTCAGGTCCCATAGGACATTATAAGCTGTGCTAAGAAGCTTGGATCTGTCCCTAAGGGCCAGCTGGGTTCCTGAAGGGGAATGCAATAGCCTGTTTGGCACTGGGCAGAGGCATCCCGGAGGGAGCAGGCCAGGAGCCCTGGGACCAGTCTTCTAAGTGGAGCAGATGATCTAGGCCCCAACTGCCTGAGGAAGAGGCAGCACCAAGAGGAAAAGGAGTTCCACCTCCTCTGTCTCAATGCACGTTATTAACAGCACTCAATCTCACCATCTTTACTGGGAAAGCAGAGCTAGGAGCGCAACTCTCACTGGGCTTTGTGGGGAATATGTACATGCATGGGGAGTAGCAGATGAATACTCGAGGCAGTAGATGCTCAAACCTCCTCTCCCCTCCCTGCCCACTTCCACCCCAAACTGCACACTGCACTCTCATTGGCCAGCAGTTAAGGAAATAGAGCTAATCTAATCAGACACTTGAAAGAATGGAGGGACCCTTCAAGGTCAGTTAGTTGTTCCTGGAGCTATTTAGAAATGAAGAGATCTCACTCACAGTTATTCCATATATGTCCAGACAGGAGGAGCCAGGAGGGGAGGTGAATTTCCCCCTGCAGCACAGCTCATAGGCCTCACAGACGGTCTGATCAATACCTCTGTTGATTCTATGTCCACTATTTCTTCTAGCTGGTCTGAAAGTTTGCCCAAAGTGTGATGTGGTGAGGTTGTTCAGCATCTAAGAATATCTGTTAATCATATCCACAAACATCAATGCCAGAGAGCCCAGACAAATCAGAAACTCCAGAGCAGGAGTATTTGTGCTGTATAGTATGCAAACCATGTGCCAGGACCCGCCACTGCCTTTTCTCCCAATGCTTGGTTTCATCCTCGTTACTATTTCTGTTGTGCAGATTAAGAAAGCGAGTCTCAGAGAAGCAAAATGATTGCTTATAAATGAAATAATTAGGACTCAAGTGCATTGAACAAGCTATATTAAGCAATTAATTTTGAACATTTCTTGTCTGCCAGTTACTCCACCAGACAGTAGACCAGTCTGACTCAGATGCAGCTGTGTCCCACCCCACATTACCGCTCACCCAGGCAAAGTCCAGCTGAAATACGGCATTCTCAAATCCCAGGCCCATTTCTCTTCATTGGCTATTTCTTTATATATATATTTCTTTATATATATATATATATATATATATATATATATATATATATATATATATATTATTTTCAAATACATTTTAAAATAATTTATTCTTATTTCTTGTCCCATAGTGCATCAAATTTCAAGTCAATCTAACTAGATAAATGCTTACCTGAGTCATAACTATGTAAAAGCCATATGCTAGATTAGGTTAGGTTGTAAGGAAATGTAAAGATTGATGAAACAGAATTCTTGTTCAAAGGGAAATGACAGCTTTATACCAGGTAGCATTAGGGTTAAATAGAGGTGTAGGCTTGGTGATTTTCACATGCCATTGCACACAACCTCATAAGAGTCTCTTGTGGAAGAAAACCCAAGACACTCAATAGCTCAGAAATAAGAACCAACTTTCTGAGGATCACACTGCAGGTGGCTGTGAGTGATAGAATGGGGATTCTGCCCCTTGAGGCTGTTCCTAAGTCCCAAGCCTGGACCCTAGTCATCTCATCACCACCACCAGAAAGCAACCAGACAGTGACAAAAAGGGAAGCTCTATCTCCTCTAATTGTTCCTCAGCCCCGTGTTTGACACCTGGGCATGCAGTGTTGAAATTGGGAGGGGATTCAGGGATCAATCATCTGGTACATAAGACATTTATCTCATGACCCTTGGGGAAGGGAGCTTCAACTAACAGCTAATTAATCTCACCCTCTAATTTATGAGATGAGAATGCAGAGCCCAGACAGGCAGTGGTCTTCATGTGTTGTTGAAGACCATGGAATTAATCCTAGCCACGCTGACATGCTTTCCACAGCCGTAGATGTACAGAGTTGTGGGATAAGGATGACCTTGCTGAGCCTGGGTGGTCTGAGAGGTGACAAGAGGCGATTGGGTTAAGTGTTAAAAAAAAAAAAAAAAACTGTGAGAAAATAGTTGAGATGAAGTGGCAGTTCTGGAACCAGATGAAGAGTTCAGAATGGAATGGCTAGAAGGACAGTTATAAGGAAATGGTCAGAGGACAGGAGACGAGAAGACCCAGGTGCCAGGCATAGGCTGAGAGGCTCTTCAGGCCCTGAACACAGTCAAGTGCAGTAAGACAGAACTGAGAGGACTGGGGCTTGGAACTTATAGTGAGACTGAAGCATCCACCATGACCTTGGACAGGCCAGTCCCAGCGCCAAGAGGGAAGGGAAATTTAACAGGAGGCTGCAGTTATTTTTGGACATATGAATTCACTTGATCTTCACATTTGAGCCCTGATATATGGATGAGGTCCAGAAAGGTAAATAGCTTGTCACACTTTTGCAACTAGAGCCTTGATCATTTATTTCTAGTGAATTTTCTGAGAACCTAGTTGTTTTTAGTAGGGGTGGGTTTTGCCCCCCCCCCCCCATGCATTTAGCAATGTTTGGGAGCTTTGTCATGGTCACATGGTCACATTACTGTCATTCAGTAAGGAGACACCAAGGCTTCATCCTACCATGCAGGGGACAGCCCTTGCCAAGGAAGAACTATCCTGCCTCATATGCAACCATGCTGATAGAGGAGCCTGGGTCTATACTGCTGATATCAGAAACAATGTATCCTGAAACAATGTATCTTAGTTTTGTGTTAAATAATGTATTCATTTGCTTTCCAAACATGCATTTAGTGCTGAATTTCAGGTACTCTTTTAGACTTTGGAGATACGATATTGAAAAAGACTCAAAACCCTGCCACCTTGGAATTTATACTCTAATGAGAATATCATCAGTAACTACATCAACCAGTCAGTGGACTGATGCAAAGCCATGGAACCCAGTCAGTCTACCTAATGGGAGAGTGTGCATGGAGGACCGGCAAGAACAGAGTCCAGAACCTTCAACACTTTAAGGAACATAAAAAGGACCTGGACGTAGCAATGGGGCTGGGTTGGATCAGGCATGGGTAGAGGGAGAGTCAAGAGAATGTAGATTCCTAGCAAAGCAATGAAGAAATTGTTTCAAAAAGAAGGGGGTGGTCCACCAGGTCACCCCCTTCACTGTCGTGCAGGTCAGAACATGTGGCTGCCTCATCCAAGTGATGGGACACCGGGCTTCCAAGGGTCTCAGATTATGTCCCACAGGTTTAGTTCATTCTCCTAAAAATAGGACCATTAAAGAGTATTGTGGTATAAATTCAGTGAATGAATATTGTAAATTGCTTGTGAATGAAAAAGATTATCACTATGTCCTTCAGAAGACCTATGTATCAAGATTTTAGTTTTCTGGGGGTCCTAGCCAATTTAAAATCATAACAGAATAAGACAACTTATAGGAACAAAGAAGGATCTTTTCTGATGTGGCACAATTTATAATGTGTTTCAGAAACCACCTGTTAAAAAAGCAGGGGGAGGGGGGGTCCCAAGTGCATTAAGAATTCTCTGGTCTTTTTTTTTTTTCAATTTACTTTTTTTGGTTGTTCACTTAATGAGCCATTTTCCTGATGTGAGAGTAAAGCCAGTGTGATCTGTGATTGTGCTTCACTGTCGTGCAGTGGGGAGTATTTGAAAGCATTTTCCCAAAGGATATTTGAGAGCCCTGCGAAGAGGAAAGTAAAGAAGTTGAGTACTGGACAGTTGGACAAAAATACTCACCAGGGTGATAACCTGTCCTGTACCTGTGAGCCGGACCTTAAATTGGGGTCCTCCTTTGCTAACAATAGTAAATGTCCACTATGCACTCACCATGCCCCAGATGCTGTTCTAAGCATGTCCTGACCCTCTAAGGTGGGGACCACTGGGGTGCCATTTCGTAGTCCACAATACTGGAGTTGAGAAAGTTCCTGAGGTTGCCCAGCTGCTGAAGGGCAGATCAGAGTGTGGACACCAAGCCTGTGCCTGCAAAACTGCACCTTTCCCCCTCAGCATGGAGATGCACTGCCTAGGGCTTGGACCTCTCATGGCGTTGGGGTGAGCGCAGGTTTCCAGTTTCTGTCTCGTCAAATTGATATATATATATATATATATATATATATATATATATATATATATATATATACACACACACACACACACACACACACACACACACACACACAAACAAAGATTTTAGGAATGTTATGTGAGATAGGAAGACGCCTGTGAAGATGGGTGGAGGAGGGCTGGTGGTCAGGGAAGCCTCTCCGCAGGGCTACCAGAAGCTGTCACCAGCGTTCCTCTGCGTGTGCCATCCCTCATTCCCCAGCTGCTGGCTCCTAAGTGGACCAGAGCTGATGGCTTGTCCTTGGAGATGCCATCTGCCCAGCTTTGATGTTTTCCAAAATCGAGCACCCAGGAGAAGTGAAATCTCTGCTCAGCCTTAGGCTTCCTGCGGCTCAGCTCCTTGGGCCATCCTGGGAATCAGGCACCGACCCAGGCAGCCAGATAAGTGTGTTTCCCTCTGGGGTCCACACAGGCTACGAAGGAATTAACGAGGCAGAATTAAGTCGGAACTTGGAAAAGTCAAACTATTTTCTGCCTGGGAGCATTCTGTTAAGATCATAGAAATCCAGACAAATAACTGAAAAGCATGTCCTGGGGAACAATTTCACACCAGCGAGCAGTGCACTACGATTGTCTGGCAGAGCCTGGTCCATCCTTGCTACCTCCAATCTTATTTTTGGCAGGTCTCTATAGAACCATCCACTCAATATCATCTCTCAACAGGCCTCACGCTGCATCTGCCTGAGAAGTCAATCCCCTTTTCTTTCTCTGATTCCTCTCACTCTGTCCAGGAAATTCTCAAGATAAAGTCTGCAGTGGGGAAGGCATTTCAGTTCTGAATGACTCTGGTTCATTATAGATGAAGAAAAGCATGCATACCCATGCAAGGCCAATGGGGACAAGTAGAACTGCTTTTGTATCTTTGACACTGAAAACATGTTTTTCCTGATTGATCTTGGAACTTACATTTTTTCTCTCATCAGGGAGAGGAATTGTTTCAAATTACATTTGTTTGTGTTTAACAACTGAATCAAGTACATCAGTGAAGTCCCCTGCTTAATAAAAGAAAACTCTGCCGTATCGTTGAACATGTACCACAATACACATGTGGATGTGTGGTGGGCAGATGATGGTGGACGGGTGCTAGAGGGTGGATGCCAGGTGTGATGCGCAGGATGTAAGTACATTTACAGAGGCACGAGAAATTATACTGAATCAGAGAAAAATTATTAGAATACCATTAAATCAGAGTTCTTTTTAAGATTCATTGAGCCAGACACTGGGCCAAGGCTTCAGAGACCTTTCAATAATCCTAGGAAATTCGTACTGTCACTGTACTCCCTTTAAAGGTGAGGACACTTAAACTCAAAAGGTTTGTGGGAAATTCCAACTGCCAGAACTGAAGGTTACTCTACACCTACCAAGTGATGCTAGGTATCGATTTTATTGAAACACAGTATCTCATTTATTGTATAATCAGAGCCCTTGATTTAGAAGGGAAAAAAGAAATATGAAGCTCACACCCACCAAACTTATATCCATATTCAAGTCATGACACTGGTGAAGTTCAGGGTACTAGACACGCCATAACGTCACTGAAATTTGCTTTTCCCGTTAGTGAAATGAAGGAGTTGAGCTGGAAGCTCTCTCAGATGCCTTCACTATTGCACATGTGTTCTGAGTATGATCTCATGTACCACTTCCACTGCTCTTGGCTGCTTGACTTCTCAGAACACCGTGGCTCTCAGTCAGTAGAAGTACAGCCCCACCCTGCATTACCATGGCCAGGTGGATTAGTTGAACCCAGCAAGTTCTGGTTCTTTCCACCACTTCTAGATGGAATGAAATGACACCATTCCTTGGGGCAAGGGATCTGGCATTTTGTACAACCGTTAGCCAGAGGACTCAACTCCCAAGGGCCTTGTAATGACTCCAGGAGGTGAATTTTTACTTGGCGTGAGTTGAGAAGCAGAGGAAGCCTAGCAAGTAAATTACCCCTGTATCCTGCTGCATCGGGGCGCGCCATGGTGTGACTCCTCATTGACCAGGTGGAGCCCCGCTGCTCCTCTGCAGCTCCTTGGGATGCGATGCCGTTAATACAGTGTGTGGTCTGCATGGCTTCTGCCTTCCCATCCTTTTCCTCTTTCACTGTTCTGTATTCACATCTTCCAAATGATCAGTTAATCCTTGTGCCAGGCTCCTTTTCTTTTTTCTTTTCTTTCTAGGAAATATAACAATAGGTAACACTGGTGAATACCATGCTTCTATTTAAGTTCAGTGTCCAGCTGGCTGTGGTAACCCTACTTTTCACGAATGCCCAGGAAACATCACTCCCTCTGTAGCATGGCTCAATAGCAAGAATAGAGCGAATTCCCTGGAAACTTTTGATGATGCCCTTCCTATCTACCACATCTCATTTGAATTCTCCTAGTATGAATGAACAAATAAAAATAAACTTGCCCCAGGACACATAAAAATGTAAAATGGGTCAACACAAATTTCTGAAAAAATGGGTCAACACAAATTTCTGAAGTTTAATATAATATAGTGTCTGGGTTGTTTTTTTTTTTTTTTTTTGGTAAGTTCTACTTTAATGTTTCTCACCAGGCTGGATGCTCCTTGAGGGAATGGACAGAGAATTTCTCATTCTTTGGATCACTGTGTAGTTCACAAATACATGCAGGTGTGTACTCATGTGTACACACACACACTGACACTGGATGAAAGTCTAGTGGGCATGTTGGCAGCACCATATGACCCTGAGCCACCACCACAGCCTGTTGGTTCCAGAGAGAGTCAGAGTCCCTCTCTATTGAAATTATGAAGGTTGGAACCAAAAAACTGAAACTGAAGGGACATTCACAAGTTCTCCTTTCATCAATAATGAATGCAAAGTTTGGTTGTGTGCCACCATCACAGCCAGGTGGCAAGACAAGGTCAAAAAGGCTAACACCCACTGCTGCCCTAGCCACAGATGTCTGTGGACAAGACACAGTCTCTGTCTCCAGTGAGCATGAGGAATATAAGCAGAATGGGGGGTGTGGCTCGGTGGTGGAGCACTTGCCTAGCATGCCCGGGGCCCAGGGCTCCACCCCAGCACCACAAAAACCAAAATCACAGAAAGGATAAAGTCGATGAACAGTGGGCTCCTATGCTGTTCTGCTTAGAAAAGCAGCTTGCTTTGATCGCTCTGTGTTGCCTGCATGGCTTCCTTTAGCTTTTCCCCCCATTTCTGTTGCACTCTGACCCCCAAACTCAGTTCCCGACCCCATCACGATCCTCAACTCCTAGCCCGATAAGTGGCAGGTGTGTGATCATCTGTGGTTGGACATTGCTTACATAGGGCAGCGTGCCTTGTCTGATCCTATTGATTCAGCCATTTATTCATTCAACAAGTATTTTTTTAAGCATCTACCAAGTACCAGACCACTACTGACAGAGAATGAACAAAAAGGTAAAAACCCTTTTCCTTTTTTGGAACGTACCATCTAGGCGGGGAGGATAGACACCAAATAACCACAGCAGTTATGAAGAGAAAAAAAGCACGGTCAGCAGAGCAGAAACTCAGACCATGTGTTCCATCAACAGCCGTGAGCACTTCCTGCACAGGGACTCACAGAGCAGAGCTCACGTGGACAGCAAGGGCTGGGAGGAGCCCAGGGGCCTGTGGTAGAGGCACAAGCTCATGTGAGACCTAAGAGATAAGTGGTCAATTATATGGAGGGAAGGGAAATGAATTCAGACGTTAGGATTTTTTTTAAGAAGCAGGGTATATTTAACTTGAACCTTCAATTCATTCTCTGGGCAGACCAGGAGGAGAGCGGCATCCCGGGTCAGGGCATCCTGGTATCCTGGCCTACAGCCTTTCTGCCCAGGGAGTGGCCTGAGATCAGATGCTTCAGCATTCCCTAGGAGCTCACTTGAAATTCACAGCCCCAGGCTGCCGCAGGCCCACAGGACCGGAATCTCCCTTTCATTAAGATTCAGAGACAAACGTTTCAGAAGCACTTTTCTCAATCAGTGGCTTTGGAGACTTCAAAATTCCTGACACCCAAGCCACATCCTCTGCCACTTATCCCAGAATCTGTGAGGGTGGGGCCAGCCGCAGTTAGTCACACAAACCCCAGAGTGAAGGCTCTGCCTGCCAGAGTTCTTCTTGGCCCTGATTGCGTGCCCTGTCCTCAGTGACTACGTAACTTCACACAAAGTAACCTGTTTGTGTAGGAAGAAATCGTAGCCCTGACTTTACAGAAAGAACCCCCTTGGTCATAAGCCCCAGGAAGTTTCCTCAGAGAAGGAGAACTTCCAACTGGGAAGTGGGGGAGGAGGTGACAATTTTCCCCGAGTGTGAAGTGGATTTCCCTGCCTGGTGACAAGCTGGCAGAGCCCTGCTCTCACAGATGGCTGGCGGTTGCAGACACAGTGCCGCATATCTGACACATACGTGTTGGGCTGAGTGTTCCTTCCTGAGCCAGAGCAGACAGATTTTGGAGGAGAGGACAGCGGGTCTTTGGAGAGAAGGAGAGCACATTGTCCCAAGTCCTCATCGACAACAGGCTCTGTTCTTGAGGAGCAGCCAAAACACTTATTTCTCATCAAAATTGAGTCATACTAAAAAAGCAAGAAGCTGAGCCAAGACACAAACTTTTTTCAGAAACTTTCTCTCCAGACCTTCATTCTACCATCAGTCTATGGGTATCCTTCTAGACATCCTTCCTCCACCCTAACCCTATAGGAAGGGGCTGCAGCCAGAGCAGGGTGAGGGGGAGGGACTCTGGGCCTGAGCTGTGAGACCTGACGTGAATCCCAGGTGGCCTTGAAGGAGTGATGGGAACATTGGATCCCCTCTCCTGGAACAACGTGAGAACTATAACCCTCCCACCGACTCCGCTGAACTCCTGTCCCTCCCCGACGCTGCTGTAAAGGCTGGGGGGTCAGACACCTGCCAGCTCTTCCAAGGAAGTGACAAGAGATGTGAGCAAGAGCAAGTCAAGGCTAGGAAGTCCAGAACTCCCCCGGGGTTCGGCCACAAGTCCGTGTATTCGCTGTCTCCTCTTCTTTTTCTACTCTAACTGGTTTCCTCCTGTCTCGTGGCTCATCATGTCTTTGTCCCAATGGCTCACATATCCACATCTCTGGAAGGATCTTCAGTTCCTGATTTCTGCCATCTGATTGCCTCAAATTTAAAATCTCTTCAACTAAACAATGCGGTATTCCTGTTACACACACACACACACACACACACACACACACACACAGGCTCACGTGCACACATGTGTGTGCAATTTCACTCAAAATAACTTGAGCTTTCTTCACTGTGCTTCTTTAGAGACAGTCACCACTGTTCATCAGCCAGTTACTCATCCTCAGAACTTAGCCTTCATCCTTGATCTCTCCCCTACCTGGGCTCTGATCCTTGATCCCCTCCCCTAAATGAGCCCTGATCCTTGATCCCTTCCCTTAACTGGGCCCTGATCCTTGATCCCCAACCTAACTGGGCACTTATCCTTCATCCTCTCCCCTTCCCCCTCACAACAGATGGACAGCCAACTCCTATCGATGCCAAAACAGAAATGTTCCTTCATTCTGTTCATTCTTGCTGTTGAGGTCCTGGTCCTGCAGACCCCCGCTCTCCCCATCTCTCAGGACCACCCAGGTCTTGAGACCCTCCAGTCTCTGCCTGACAGGAGCAGTCATGTGTCTGGAGTGGCTACTCCTTCAAGACACTCCACAGCTCCTCATCATCTGAGGAGAAAGCTGAGCTTCCCAGCCTGCCTTGATGCTCTTGGGAGCAGCCCCAGGTGTCCTGCAGTCCCTTGTGCCTGCAGCCTGGCTTCTCAGCTGCCCCTCTGTGCCAGGTGCTCTCCCCACTGAGTGCTTCTTTATGCCTCTTAGCTGTGCCGCGACCTACCCGCCTTCACGGCCACGTACACAGCTGCACCTTCCTTCTCTCGCAGCTCCTTCTCCTGGACAGTTCCTGTCTTTAGGCTTCAGGTTCAGCTCTGCCTCCTTCAGGGGGCTGCTGCACTTGGAAGCTGTGCTTCGTCCGCAGCTGCGTCAGGCTGCTCCTGTTCCCCTGCTTTGGGACCTAGCAGACACCTGTTTGCTGACACAGCCAGGCTAGATGGAAATCTCCATGAGATGCGCATCAGCTCTCTGTCCACGGTTCTGTCCTCCGCACCAGAGCAGACACTGAACAAAGAATTGTTCAAGGTCAGCAAGACTCTTGTTGGTCTCCCCATACCACTTCAGGCCAAAGTCCAGCCACCCCTCAACATTCCCCTATCCCACCTCTTCTAGCTTTTTACTGACACCCCTACTTCAAAGACCCTCCAGAGTGTTTTCTTATCTTCATTTTGTCCTATTTCCCAATTCAGAGGCATCTTTCTTCATCTTTGCTTCTTTCTAAAATGCAGATTCCATCATTTCTCTTTTTTGATTAAGCCATAGTCTTCAGGGTTAACTCCAGGCCCTGCAGCAGAGCACTCAAATCCCTTTGCAGCTTGACCTAACTTCATACTTTACTTTCAGGTTACCTGGGACTCCTCACAGATTCCTTGTGCTTCTCAAAATTTGGCTTTTTTTCCTGCCTTTTCTTTTTTCTCTGTCCTCACTTATAGACAATGCACTCTCTTCAAAGATTCATCTCATTTATTTATTAAACAAATCTTTGCTGGCCATCTGCTGTATTTCAGGACCTATACTAGGCACCAGGGCACAATGTTCAACAAGAACCAGGAAGGAGTTTCCCCCACAGGGTTTGGAATCCTCTGGAAAGAAGTGGATGCTGATGCTTCCCTTGCTACAGGATGTCTGTGCCGACGGTGATACCTCTCCCCACTTCCGGGAGCTCCACTCCACCTGTCTCTAGATCCACCCCTGCACCTTTGATTTAGCACCTGTCCAAATATGCAGGAGAGGGACCCTGCCTGATCCACCTTTCATCTCCTGCACTGAGCACAGCACCTGGCACACCATAGTCATTGAGCATGTGTTTGCAGGATGAATGAGCAGCTTCTTAGTTTTTACCAGTACTTGAGGCTCTGAGGGCATAGGTCACAAAATAGGTGAACATGATAGAGGAGATAGCAGAAAAGGGGTGATCCCTGGCAGAGAGATGGGTCAAGTTGGGCCTTCCAGTGGCCCTAGCTCTACAGCAGAAGTTCCACATTCTACCCCAAAACATTAGGTAGCAAAAATGAGGGTTGGCTATGGCAAGATTGATGTCCCCCCACCAAATCAGGATTTTTCTACTGGTCTCTCGAACCATAGGCATCCCCATCTCCCACAGGTATTATATTTTGGGCATAGTTATTGCTGGTACAGAGAAAAACTTTTGGTTTTTATAATTTAATCATGATTTAGCAACCTTGAAATATTTATCAAAATTTAGCATGTCTTTTCCACATGAACTCTCAGCAATTTTGTGCTAATGGGAATCTGAAGCCAACTTAAGTGTCTATTACTGAGGAAATGGATTTATGTAATAGAGTGGATACCTACTTTTAAATTGTATGAAACAGAAAGGGGAATAAATTTGATGGGTTTACAATAATATGATGGTTCTAAAAACATAGTGGGAGAATAGTAAAACAATAGGAAAAACGAGGTTCACATCACAATGTCATTTATATATTTAAAATATGTGCATTTGAAATGATAGATACATTTTCATAAGGATATGGCACAATTGAAGAACAGATTTCACACATTCATGGGTGACTGTATGGGAGAGAGGGGAGACACTGAGGAACAAGAGGGAAAATAAATAAGATCATGGTCTCAGGCTGAATAATCATGCCAATGTGCTGATATGCTGATATGTTATCTGCCCCTAAGGCTCAATTTAAAAATATATTGCAGTAAAAGGGGTTTTCAGCCACTGCCAACTTGGTGTGGAGTGCTTCATTCCTCCAGGTATTTGTTCAGCTCATCTTCCACCCTTTCTCCACCCCAGCCACATGCCCAGACTATTAAGGGAGAATTATTCTCAGCATAGAACCAATCTGTTCTATGTATGTAGAATATTGTGAGGCTCTATCAGCAGACACAGCATAAATCCTAAAAATAAAGAAAACGCTTCAGTCCTAGAAGTCCCAAGCTTTTAAACTTGAAATGAGTCACTGTCTTCCTAGGAGCCTCTGGCCGACTGCCCATAATAAAATCACGCCCCCCCCCCCCAGGGCACTCTGGAGCTCTCCCAGGTGCTGAAAAGTCCTCTGCCCCTTTCTGACTACAGACCCTGATGTTGCTGCCGGAGACTCTCCTGTCTGATTCTACACGGTGTTTGCTCTTAACCACTAAACTTACTAGAGGTAGAATTTGTATCTTAGTCAACAATTTATCATGAAATGCTGGTCAAAATAACTTCAGCATATGACTGCTACTGAACAAATATGCAGATGCTTCTCTGCACAGGGCTGGCTCCTGCCCCTGTTTGGGCCTTTCTGCTTTCTGAGTGGTTCTGTGCCACAGGTGCATGTGACAATGTGATAAGTACCTTGAACATGTGCCTCTGCCATGCTGAAGACCTGTGTCTCTTGAGGAAGAAGTCAGAAATTTGCAAAAAGAGGGCTGAAAGGAAGTACTTTACATTGCCATAGCTTTTCCTGTGGCTTGTCCTGAGGTTCTAAATTAATAAGCACTTGTTCCTCTATCTAGTATCTATTTTTTTCTTCTTAATCTAAATAAATTCTCCTCTACACCCCCACTATACTCAATCTTGGAACTTTTTTTTTTTTAATTTTCAGACAAAACAGGCACAGGCAGACATCCTTGCTGACAAAGTTCTGGGTAAGTGAAGGGGGTTCAATTTAAACCAAGGATTCTGATTAAGGACTTACAACACAAATGAACAGTACCTGGATTCTCATCAGAATAATGCAGGAAAGCAGATAATTAACATTTACTGCATACTTATTACATTTCAGGACCATGCTAGTTTCCAGGTAACCTTCACAGAAACTACCAAAAAAGGAGTATTTGTATCCCCATTTATGGGTGAGAAAACCAAGGTTCATGAGAATTACATCTGTTGCACATACTGAAATGAACCTAATAAACAGGACAAGGATCTGGATTCAGGCCTGGTTGTTGTAAAGACCCTGCAGTTTCCTCTAATAGCCAAGCGACTCTCAGTTGTTAAGTACTGACCAGGTCAATCAGCACATGAAACAGTGCTGTGCATGACCTCATACAGCCCTGCTGGTGGCACCAGAAGGTAGACATTATTATGATTCATATGACACTTTTTTAAAAGTCAGATTCTTGTTCAGAGCTACCCAGCAGGTGAAGGGTAGAGCTTGGATTCAGACAGGTTCTAGCTGTACCCAAGCCTCCGCTCTTTCTGCTCCTCAATTGTTCTTTCACCACCTGGAATGGATGACCCTAAAGTTTTCTCCTTCATCTTCACAATGCTGTGATTCTTGTGTCTGTAAGCAGGGTCCCAGGATTCCAGACATTTCTTAATTTATTGGTGTTTTGTCTTATGGTCTCGGTGATTCCTTGAACTACCTTTATGTTCTATTCTTGGGAGTAGAAGCAGAGGATATGATTGGAGTTTGTCATCTTGGATTTCTTTACCACAGTCAGGCCTAAAGAAGGCCACAAGAGGGACAGGAGGATAAAGTGGGGGTGTGGTTGACATGGTGAGATAATGAGGCAGGCAGAGCCACTGGTGCCTCTCCTTATCCAGCCACCCTGGGATCTGCAAGTAAAAGTGTATGTGAAACTAGTAGCTGCTGCTGCTTCTGCTTCTTCTGCTTCTTCTTCTTCTTCTTCTTCTTCTTCTTCTTCTTCTTCTTCTTCTTCTTCTTCAAATTTGATGCTTCTTAAGTGGGAATTTGAGGAATGAGAAGTAAAAAGAGGTGTGTCTCTGAGCATGCTTTCCACTGGGGGTCACTGGACAGGGAAATGGCATCGCTGGCTTGAACCTTTAGTTGGGGCAGATACTCTCTCTGGGTGCCTAAGGCTTGACCTATGACTCCATGATGTCATTTACCACCTAGCTTTCCTATTATTTTCCATGAAGCAAAACCATTGTCACTAAAGGCACAACTTGAGTTAGAAAGATAGCATCGTAAAGTGAAAAGATTGTTATGTCATTAAATATTCTTTGCAAACATGACATTTAATGAATGCATAATATTCTTCTGAACATTTCTTTTATTGGAAATTAAAATTCTTTCCATTTTTCATTACTTTAATGCTGCACTAATTTAATACATTCATGTATACATAGCTCTGTCAAAATCTATTATTATTTGCTTAGGAGAGTATGCTAGAAGTTGATTATTAAGTCAAAAGCCCTAAAGTTGGTAGACATGTATATTGCTGTACTTTTTGAAAAGCTTGGTTCCAGTTCCTACTCTTTTGAAATAACTTAAAATATTTTGCACATAGGTTGCTATACCAGGTCTCCCCTACACTATACTTGTACCAACAATTTTTTGTCCCCAAGTTCATTGATCACATTGGGTTACCTTTATTGCCTTACTAAGTGCAACCTTTATAGTGTGAGCACATCAACACAGTCTAATTTTTCCTTTAAAATTTTGCTACAGCTTCAAATATATGATCAAACCCTCTGAACACTGTGCCACAGATAAGTGCACTTTCTGAGCTTCTAGCTGGGTCATAGATGGGAGCAACCCTAGGCAGGCCCTCTCTAGGTGAAAATCAATCTGTTAATTCTCATGAACACGAATATTCATGCAGCTCTGAATTATGTCAGTGCATTATTAGTCGTGGACTACCCTTAATGGTGCCCTTGAAAATGATTTGTGACCATCCCTGCAACCATTCCAGTAACAGCATCAGTAATGAAAAACTACCTGACGTAGGGAAAGGATGTTGGCTCCGGCGGTGGATCGCTTCTTCTGTGTCCATTGTCCCAAACATGTGCACAGATCTGGGGAATGCTGTGTCACATGGTGTTTCTGGACAGGTAGTGATGCCCACTTAGATATGGGATCACAGGTAAATTTGAGACATGGATAACAAGGAGGGTCAATTGCATAGACACCAGGGGAAGAGAAATGAAATGACAGGGACTCACAGGTACAGGGCTGAGGGACAGAGTGGTGGCTTTGACAGGGAATTGCAAACAGGGCCTGGAAGCTATGGCAGGTGGAACTGAAAGAGATACCAGCTGGCCGGAGCTGACAAGGAAGGAGAGTGGAAGCCGTGAGCCGTGGGCGGATGCTGTTTTTATGACATTTCTTCAAGTGGTTTTGCTTTCTGTTCTGAGATTCTGTTCTTCTCCAATCCAACTCAGAATTTGTTTTCCATTACTGATGATGTTATATGTCATATATTTGTTTATTCTTTTATAGCTTATGCCAGAAAGATTCTTACCAACTCTAAACATGGGGGAGTGCTGTGTACACATGCATGAGCTCCATAAGAGCATGTGCATGCCACCCAAGGTCAGGGCAGGAGATGATTCTCATGTCAATAACAGTATCCCAGGAGTCCAAGACGTCCCAGGCCCCTCTGTGAGATGGGGAGGTACAGAAGAGTTATGTGGGGCTTGGTCAAGTTTGACCAACATGTGCATCTTATTACCAATGAGCAAGGGTTTGGGAGTCCGGAGCCAGAAGTTCAAACCCTAGCTCAGCCACTGTGGGACACTGAACAACTTACTTCACCCTGACAGGTCCCATTTCCTCTTCTGGCAAACAAAAATCTTATAAAAGAGTCCAATGACTTCATTCCTTGTGTCTGTCCAGATCAACAAGATACATCCTCTGTGGTAGCAGGAATTTAAGTCATCCTTCTAAAACCCTCACCCATTCCTAAAAAATATATGTATCTGTAATCTAAAGATCGACATGATCTTTTCTCCTGCTCATGGTGGCAGAGGGCCAGGGTCTCCCAGATCCAAGAGGCCCCTGAGCATTGAGAGGGCCTTATGAGACCATGAGGGAAGCCAGGGTCTCAGGGGACAATCTATGAAAGAAAAGCGTAACAGGGGCAGCCCTGCAACCTCAGCTCTGCGAGCAGACAGATATTTCAGCTGCCACTTTCTGAGAGAGGAGCCAGTGTGCCCAGGGAGTTCTGGCAAAGGTGGCACCCAAGACTGGGCCACCAGTCTAGCACAGTGGCATCTAGAACCTGCCCTCGTCTTCCTGCCCTAAGAGGCCCCAAGGCTCTGATTTGATCTTTGTTGACAGTGGCCAGTCTGAATTAGGGTACATTCCAAAGATGAAGAGTACAGGGCTGGGGTTTCTAAGTTGATTGTGGCTTAGGGAAAGCTGGGGAGACAGAGGCCCAGTGATGCTGTCTTGCTAGCTCCTTGAGTGGCAAGACACACTTGGGAAGACCACTGTCTCCTTGGTAGGGAGGACTTCCAGGAGCTGTGCCCAGGCCAGGAGAGGAGGTCGCCCAGGAGCCAGCCCAGGTGGGCTGAGGCTGGGGGCTCAGGGCTCTATCCACATCTAATCTCAGTGCAGAACATCTGGGGGCTTCCAATGAACATCAAGTAGGGCACACTTGCAAATGGGGAGTGGATAGTAGGGAGCAGCATTTTAGCCCAGCGTTCTGGGGACCTTACTTTGGAGTCTCCTGTGCCAAAGGCTAGACTGCCTCCAGGAGGCCCAGGAGGAAAACAGGAGAAGCATTTGGGGGAACCTGTGTAGGTGGAGGCAGCACTAGTAGAATCTCCTCCCAAAGTGAGAGCTGCCCCTGTAGCTGAGCTTCCCAGGGGATCAGGGTGACAAGAGGCCCTGGGGTGTCAGAGGGAAGGTTTCCCTCTGTGTTCACATGGCCCTTCCAGCTGCTCCCCACTCCTCAATTTTTCTTCCCAAAGAAGGAAGAAAGGTTTATTTCATTGAGGAGACGGGCAGAGAGCGGTGTGGGGCATGCTGCTCCTCTGAGGGAGACACGTGCTCGGCCAGTGCTGCTCCTGCAGTTTGGAATGGTCAAGGTCAAATCCTGCCCAAATAGGTCTGCATTAGAAAGCCTGGGTATGTTCACATGGCTAATATTCAGTCTCCAACTCTTTCTTTTCTGCCATAAATCTCATGATTTTTAAAATTTCCCAGTTTGCAAACAGAGGTAAACTGATATGTATTATGAATTATGCAGCCTTTGACCCTAATAGCTTAGTGAGTATCAGGGAGAAAATCAGAAATTGTGGAGGGACCTCAGGAAAAGTGAGTTGCAGCCGCTGCCTGGGTCACCTGCTTCCATGCTCGGAGTCTGCTTTTCTTCTCCCCAACCCTCATAGACTTCTTTGGTCTGACATTTTAAGAGGTAATCCCCTTACACAAATGATAATATGCAATCCCCGTTTCGTAGATGAGGAAACTGGTTCAGAAAGGCTGATGGCCTGTGCAGGGTTACAATAGTCACAGGTGGTAGGGCTGAAGTACAGCCGAAGCAGTCAGACACGGGGTCAGATCTTTGGCCTTTCCTAAAATGTGTTTTACCACCTCATAAAGGGAAGAAAGCTCTACACTCTCAGCAGTCTTTTCAACAAACATCAAACTGATGTCAATAGCAGAAATCAAAAACAATGAAGAAACCCCCTGCTGTCAAGGCCATGGGTAAACAGCAGCTCATACACACTACTGGAGAAATTAGCGTGGATTCTTTACAGAGCTCAATTTATTGATGTGTAGGAATTTGTGCCAGGAAAATAATTATACCAGGGCACAAAGATACATGGGCAAAGCAGTCTTCTAAAACGTTATTTTTAACAGTAAAAAAACCCAATAATTTAAACAAGCTAAATATCCATTCCCAGGAGGACTGGTGAAATGCATTGCAGTAAATCCATCCGATACTCTGTGCTATGGCCATTCACAATGATAATATAGATTTGTATATCATTAACTCAGCAATATGTGAACCGACACTGGCAGGTTATACAAGAGTATATGCAATCGCATCCCATTTCTCTAGTGTGCTTGAGTCTGCATAGGAGAAGGTGGAGGGGGTGTGGAATCACACTCAGCAATGAAGCACTGTGCTTCACGGTAGAGGGGCACTCTGCCCGCAGGGCACCATGATCCCACCTGGGACATGTACAGGTTTCTGCACTGTCTCAGCCTCCACTTTCTCATCTGAAAATCAAGGCCTGCTGTTCTTACCTGCCGGTGCTGTCTTAAGGGTTAAATGAGATGATGACTGTAAAGTCTCAGCACAGAGTGGGGCGCTTGCAGGAAGTTGGGTGAATGGTGGCTATTTTGATATTTATGTGGGCATCTGTTCCAGTTATTTAGGGTGGTATAAGCAATGTCCCCCAAATGTAGTGGCTTCATACAATAACTGTTTTATCACATCTCATAAATTCAATGTATCCCAAATTTGGGTGGGGCTTGGCTGATTCTTTGCTTTCTGAACTGCCCCTGGGGTCATTCGGAGACTCCTGGCTGGTGGCCACGCTGGTTGGAGCATCCAGAATTGCTTCACTTGCATGTCTGGAGGGGATGGTTGGAGAGCTGGGCTCAGCCAACACTCTTATTTGGAGCCCAGATTCATGGACTCTCTAGCAGGTTGGCATTGATATGATGAGACTCTCTACATAAAGACTAGCTTCATCTAGAGTGGGTGTTCCCCAAAATCACTGGTGGGAGATGTTTAGTCTTTTTGTACTAATCCACATAATTGCACGCATTACTTTGACCACTCTCTGTTGGGTGAGGCAGCAATGGGCCCCCAGATTCAAGGGAGGGAACCTAGAGCCCTCTGGGTCAAGGAGAAGAGTATCATAGTCTCTTTGAGGTTGAGCAAGTAGACGTGAGATATTATTGTTGCCAAATTCAGAAAATATTATCTGCCAAGAAACTTGTATCTGTATATCTTGGTATTTTGTATTTGATATACTACATATCAAATATGTATCTGTAATCTAATGTATACACTCACAGACAGAGTTATAGGCATGCTTTATATAGATGAACACACAAGCACACAAATAGAGACCCAGAGACATGGATCAAAATACATACATGTTCTCTAAGAGAATCGCCTGTGCCGAGGAGGCAGGGCCCTGCATGGGAAGTCTGCAACGTTGTGCAGGAAAGAGACAGAAGAGGAAGGAGACACTCGCTGGCTGTGGAGATAGCGTAGGTTTTGCCCTTTACAATAAGATGATGCATCTCATTTTGCTCCCCCTGTTGCTATGGTATCTGCCTTTATATTTATAACTGTGACTGTTCGGTGGTGTTCTGGTGATGGAGAGGCTTCTTGGTTCTGAGAAGAGGCACAGCCAGCCTGGCGGGGCTTGCTGGGCAGGGAGGCAGGGAGAGGCCTGGGTGCCCTGACTCCCTGCCCTCTGTTTCCCTCTCTGAGTTGCCCCTCCAGTTTCCCAACACCTGAAGACAGAGCAGGCCTGACGGCCCCCCTCACTTGGCCTGTCAGAGTTGAAGCCAACTTTGAGCTCTCTGTGACCTTGAGGGCTGTGTGACCTTGGGCAAGTTCCTCTTCCCTTCCCTCTTCCTTTCACAAAGCAAGAAGGACGAAGGGGAATTATCAGCGTCCCTCCCCAGTTGGCCTTCCTCATGGTGCTTTCAGTTTCTGGAGGACCCTGAGCCCATTCTGCTTGGTGTCCTGCTTGTGCCCGGCTTCTCCTGCTCCTCTTCATGCTTCAGTTTGCCACCCCTGAGGGGCCCGCCGTTACTTGCCCATCTGCAGCAGACACTCCTAGTGCTCTGCCCACAGGCTCACACCCTCCCCGGGATCCTTTGGTCATCTTTCACACTCCGACTGCCTGGGTCTGTGTCCACTCCCAACAGCCAGCCCTGGGGTTTTGCATTGGCAGGCTGCCGCCAGGCTCCCACAAGTCACTTTGCCTGAATGCGAGGGCAGCCGAAGGTGCTCTGGGTTTACCTTGGCCAGAGCAGCCCTCAACTCAGGAGAAAGGTGTGGGAGTATAAATCCTTCAGCTCCCTCACCCCTGAGCTGCAAATGTCTGCTCTCCATCGTCTCCAGAGCTCCTTGTGGATTGCACCAGTTCCCTGGGATGGAGAAGTTGCGCCTTGACTGTTCCCTCCCATCCCTGTGGCACGTCCCACCCTACCCACTCACCAGGCTTCCCTGACAGTACTTCACAATGCTCTGCTCCTACTTGCACGCTCCGCACAGCGCCTGCTCCTGGGAACCTTGCTGGGGTCACTTTCTGGACAGGGCAGCGTGGCTAACCCTGTGTCCTATTTGCTTCCAGGTGGCATATATCCCAATCCACAAGCACTTATGACATCATGCCTCTCCCTCAGCCTCTCTGGGGGGTATGTACCACACGACCAGGCCACGTGCACTATCCTGCTTTGTAATATGGTTCTTGGAACAGGAAATGTGCTCAATAATTTGTGAAATGAAGGAAGCGAAGGACCATGAAGGATGGCCCTTTCCTAGTGGCCTCACGGGCACCTTTGCCTTAGCTCTTGGTGTCACCTCAGATATCCTCACCCCTGGGCTTCCATCCAGCTGTCACCAATCACAGCCTGTAAGGAAAGTCTGGAAAAATGTCCACTCTCATTATGTGTCAGATGAAAATTAACATTAGACTCAATATATAAAGAGCTCTTACAATTCAATACTAAAAAGACACCCAATTAAAAATGGGTAAAGGACAAAAACATGCATTTCTTCAAAGATTTACCAATTGTTAATGAGCACATGAAAAGATGCCCAACATCCTTACTCATGAGGATGTCCAAATTGAGACTAAGTCTGTAAAGAACACAGGTAGAATAGAAGCTTAGAAAAAAGCTTCCTTATTTTTTTTTCTTTACAATGCTGATTTATTTTACACGTTTAAAAATATTCTGTGACTTCGTAAGGATCAACACAAGACCCAACTTCCATTTGACACATAATAGTCCCCCAGGCCCCATTGCTGTCTCACCTAGGTGGTTTATGGTTTAGATGACATGATCTGGTCTTTGAGTGAGGATAACAATATTAATAGCTACATCGACTGAGTGCTCTCCGGGGCTCAGACACTGCCCATGTAGTATTCTGCCTGATCTCAGTATCCTCATGAGTGTGTGGCACTTTTGCAAGATGAACCAATGAGAGATGAGAGAAGTGGAGCAGCCCACCAGGGGCATGCCCCTGTTACTGTGGGTGTGCTGCAGCCTGGGCCTCTCTGGACCTTTCCCCTTTGGGAGCTCACGGTGGCAGTTGAAGCACTTCTACAGGAGAGACTGCATCAGATGCTGCTGTCCTATCCGCAGTGGCTTGGCATTCACCGTCCCCATCCAAAGCTTCTAGTTCCAAGCCCATAGGAGTTGGCCCGAGGGTCTCCCTGGCCTCAGAGCACAGCCCTGCATAGCGGGCAGTTATGAGGATCAACGAGGACGGAGTCCCAGGAGAAGTCCTGCTGTGAAGGAGCTGGTGGGTTAACGGCCAGCATCTGCACCCCTCGGTGTTCGACCCTCAAAAAGCCCCTCCCAGGGCACCACGTACTGGCCTCTTCCCCTTGCCCAACTCTTCTCCAAGATCACTTCCTTGGATTGGCTCCCGAATAAACGACGTGTGTCACACCCTGTGTCAAGGTCTGCTGCTGGGGAACATGGGCCTAAGGACCTTAAATATGGGAGAAAACTATGCCTAGGAACCTGGCCCTGAGGCCATTTTCATTAAAACTCTTTATTATGGTTCGGAGGTGTTCAGGGAAAGGTGAACGGGACAGAGGGGTTCCCTGCCCAGCACCCTGGCCTGGGAGGCCTCACTGTTTATCTCCTGCAAATCAGCCTCCCGTCTCCACACCGTGAGCAGCTGGACCACAGGCTCAGGGCCTCCAAGGTCTGTTGTCCCTGCTCCTCAGCATCCGAGTAGTTCTGACCAGCCAGGGGTTACAACTGCTGATGACTGACTTCACATACTCACCTGACTCTGCTGGACCTTGGACTATCTTTTGGTAAAGGAAAAAGTCTATAAGTTGAGAAGTCAAATCTGTAAGGCTTGGGGAGTACCCCCATGTGGGAGTCAAAATCTGTTCAAGACCTGGCGGACATCCTCAGCCTGCTGCTTCCCAACTATTTGACCTTGGGGAAGTCCCTTGACCTCTCTGTGACTGTCTCCTCAATTGTACAGGGGGAACCTCGCAGGACCTACCTCAGGAGTGGTTCTGAGGACCATGTGAGTAAAGGCTATGTGGGCAGTGCTCTGGAGTCATAACCCTTGGTAAAGGTTAAATAAACTCTGGAGTTTCTGGAGCACCGACAGCTCTGCCTTGGCTCTGAACCCCAGACCAGTACTTCTGAGTAGCCTCTCAAACTTGGGCTTCAGCCCAACAGGGCTCCCTGGGCCACTCTGGTTCCCCATGCCTCCTCAGGGCCCTGGCAGGGCTGTGCCTGTCTCCTGTCAGCTGCTGACCCAGGGTGCCTCAAGCCAGGACCCAACTCCTCCTCCATACTCCTTGCCACAATAACTGGGTCACTCTAGACCAAAAACAATGGTTACAGGGATAATCATCATAGCCTACCTGTGCTAAGTGACTCACAAAAAAATCTCTCTGGTTCCCTAATTATTGTCACCATTTTACAGACAAGGAAAGTAAAGCTGACACCCACCAGCACAGCATGAGGGAGAGACTGGGCCAACACGGCAACCCGGTTCCTTCTAGACCCAGACCTGCCTGTGCTGCCTCTGGACACGGGGAGCGCATCGCCAATCGGAAGCAGGTCCAGGAAGCCACAGGTCCAGAGACCAAGGTCCAGCCCCTCTCAGGTCCACCCTGGTTTGATTTGTCTCTTAGACTCCAGGGATGCCTGGACACACAGGTTTGGAGGGGTGGGCGAAGCCTTCCTTTTCTGGAGAAGCCAGAGGAGAGGAGAGGAAGCAGTTCCACCAGGATGGATATGCGTCCAGCACCAATTCCTGACACCAGGGAGAGGAGACCTAAAACAAGTAGGAGTCGCAAACCCACGTCACAGTGACAGCCCTGCCCCAGCACTGCCCTCTATCTGGGGGCCTCTCTCCACAGGGAACAGCAAAGCAGTGGAAAATACCCAGCAGCTCATGGTCTGGCTGGACTCCCGTGAGGCTGTGGCTCCTCAGCCCAGCACGACCTCCCACAGACAAGGCAAAGTGCTGGGGACCAGTGCAAGGAAGAGGGTTCTAGAGGCCTGTTGCCTGGGATGGAGATCCCCTTATTGGAGGACCCCAGATATGGGGCAGGAGGGGACTGGAGCGGCACTTGGAAAGGCTGAGTCCCAGGAAGGCTGGGACGGGCATGCTGCCCATCACCTCTCAGGAGCTCTGGCACCTGGCTACCTCAGTATTTCTCCTTTCTCATCCATAAAATGTGTGCAATAAGAGCTGGCTTTGCATATTTCTGAGGATCCTGTGAATCTAAGGTACAGGACCCAGCACAGAACAGGTATGTGACAAACTGAGGCTCCTTGTCCAGAGTGAGCCTTAATTTTGCCTTCCTATCAGGATAGGGACATTGGCAGGACAGAGAGAGGCAGCTGAAGTCTAGAAGAGGGAGGGTCCGGCTGGACCTTCTGGAGCACTCCTCCCCGCTGCCATGTCTCTTCACGAGCTCCTGCCCTTGAACACAGCCCCATCCTGGGAGAGGCAGCACTAGGAGAAGTCGGAAGGAAATGGAGGAAACGGATGATCTGAGCTGCAGAGGTGTGGGAGGAACAGGAGCCCAGGCCCAGGACCCAGAAGTGGTTCTGGATGCTTGCCAGTGCAGGGCTTCCCCAAAACAGGGACATTGTGAATAGGACAACGAGGCTACCCATGGGCACCAGACTATAGTCAAGAAACAGCTCTTTGCCCAGCCCTTTGGCACAGGCCTGTAAGTCCAGTGACTTGGGAGGCTGAGGCAGGAGGATCACAAGCTCAAGGTCAGCCTCAGCAACTTAGTGAGACCTTAAGCAAGACCCTGTCTCAAAATAAATAAATAAAAAGATCTGGGGATGTGGATCAAGGCCCAGTTAGGTAAAGTGCTCCTGAGTTCAATTCCCACTACTTAAAAAAAAAAAGGAAAGAAAGAAAGAAAGCCTCTTTTCTCCTAGAGAGAGCGGGTCAAGGAAGGAGGAATAGTTCCCCGGGGGCTTAGGAAAGGCTGCACCAGCCCTGGTCCTTAGGACTGTCACCTCCCACCTTCTCCTATGCCTGACAGTTCCCGTTTGTAACTCGCTGATGGTAAAAGTCCTTCATTTATCGATGTGCTCAGAATGGTACCTCGCGCCCTCGGGAGGTGAAGTACTCCAGAGACTTGTCAGATCAATACACACGGGCGAGAAGTTGCCAGAGGATTACAAGAACCGCTTCCCTCTGAACTCTGCCTGCTGAAAAGAGAGCGGCCAGAAAGGAAGCAGCTGGCTTTGACGAGTGTGTGGCTTTGCCTGTTTCAAACAGCAGCAGGATGAGCTGCCAGCCCTGGGTGGCCCTTGCTTTTCCAACTGTAGATGCCTCATTTAGTGAAAAACAGCACAGGCTGGAGGATCAGAGGACCAGAGCTGGATTCCCACCTCCGTTAACTTAGGAATGGATGTTCATCCCGGGAAGCCACAGACCCTCTCCAAAGATTAGGTGCTGCTTCTGTAACACTCTATAGTCAAGAAACAGCGCTTTGCCCAGAAAAGAGCTTGGGTGGTGGGATATTAACTGACGGATGTACAAGTTACTCTGGAATTTGAGAACTGTGTGTTTTCTCTTCCACTCCTTGTGGCGTTCCTGCATGCCCAGAGACTTTCATCCCCTCATTACTAGTAATACTTCTCATTGCCAAGCTCCAGTCTAGAAAGAAAAACAATAGCATCACAAACATTGAATGACTGAAGCATTGCGAGCTTCTCCAGGCCACAGCTACAGGATCTGAGAAGGGCTGTGGCCTGAGAAAATGGCCTTGGATATAGAGAGGAGGCCTCACTTTCAGGTCCAGAAAGAACCAGCAAGTTCAGGAAGCTCAGGAAGAACATGCCACTCTCAGAGTCAGCCAATAAAGAGAAGTTCCAGAACACTGGCAGATAGGGAGGATGGAATACAGGGGAGGGTAGAGGAAAGGCCGGGGAAGAACAGGTAAAAAAAAACCTAAAAATCAAGCCCAAGGAGCTCAGCACGAGGGTTTCCCCCCTGGAGGACCTGGAGTGGACACCAGGATGGTTGGAGATTGGGAGTGCTTGAGGGCAGATAAAAGGGAATCCACTCCTGCCTCTTTAATAGTGCCCCAAGCTCCACCTCCAACATCTGACCTATGACATAGGATGCCAGGAGGAAGAGGCTGATGTCTCCAGTCCTTTGGGGAGCAGGATAGGATGGAAAATATTAAACGTAGTAAACCACAAAAGCAAGGGCATCGCAGGTTCTGAGAGGTTGAAATAGGGCATGGGAACTGTGGAGGGCTGTCCTTGGTGGTCACTGCCTCATTCTGACCTGGTTATCAGTAAAGCCAGGGCAGGAGTCAGGCCTTCTGTCCACCAATAGGTTTCAGGTAGCTGCAGTGTTAGCACTGGCCTAGTCCAGGAAAGGCAGCCCTGGCCCCAGCCATCACAGGTCCCCCAGTTTGGCACCATTTTAACCAGAGGACATAGTCCAGTGTGGTCATAAGAAATTGTTCAGGACTCTTAGCTCCCAGATATACTATCCATCCTGTGCTTCTGTGCTGGGTGCAGAATCTCTAGCTCTGAGTCTCCCTTCGTCAGTGGACAAATCGTGCTTGTCCTATCCTCCCTCCTCAGGGGACTTCTCAAGTCCTGTAGTTGTGGCCTGACTCCTGGGTTCCTCAGAGTGCATTGAGGCTGAACAGTTGTTGGATGAATGACTGAGTAAGTGATTTCAGTGCCAATACTTACGAGGTGTGAGACCCTCAAGAAAATCTTTGCTAGCTGCTCTCTGACAGAGGATTAATACCTAGACTATATAAAGAACTCAAAAAACTTCACACCAAAAAATCAAATAACCCAATTAATAAATGGGCAAATGAATTAAACTTCTCAAAAGAAAAAAAAAATACGAACTGTCAATGAATATATGAAAAAAAATGTTCAGCATCATTTGCAATTAGGGAAATGCAAATCAAAACTACACTGAGCTTTCATCTACACCAATCAGAATGGCAGTCAAGAGTACTAGCAATAAAAAAAGCCAGAGAGTAAACAAAGAAAAGACTTTTACGCTGTTGGAGGGATTGAAAATTAGTACAATAACTATGGATATCAGTATGAAGATTCCTCAAAAGACTAGACATGGAACCACCAACTGACCTGGATGTGCCACTCCTCACTATCTATCCTGAATAACTGAAGTCATCGTACTGTAGCAATACATGCAAGAACCAACCTATGGGACCAGGCTATGTGTCCATCAATGAATGAATGCATAAAGAAAATGTGGTATACATACACAATGGAATTTTTTTCAGTCATAAATTAAAAATAAAACTATGTCATTTGCAGAAAACTGGATGAAACTTGAGACCATTATGTTAAGTGAAGTAAGTCAAAGTCAGAAGGTTAAGGGTTGTGTGTTTTCTCTTATATGCAGAAGCTAGAGAGGAAAAAGGAAAAGAAAGTTGGGGGCAGATCTCATTAAAACCAAAGGGAGATCAGTAGAGGAAATGGACCAAGGGATGGGAGGTGGTGGGACGGGAGGGAGGGGAAAGCTCTGGGAGTAATATCGGGCAAAGTACATGGCCCTGATAGGTGCATGTATGAATATGTGACAAATCCCATCAGTATGCACAACTATAATGAATTAATAAAAGAATGTGGGGGAAAAAAAGCCCACACCTCCATCATCCATGATTTTCCAATTGTTTGAACTGAGACTCAAAAAGGTCAGGTCACTAGTATAAGGAATGGCTGATAGGAGGTGGCCGTGTGATTGGACCTAAGAGGTCTGTCATCAGCCCATGTTCTTCATCTCTAGATGGACTGGATTACAGGCTGGAGAAAAAGTCCAGGGAGCTAAGGACTCAGGATAAAAGCCAGCCCACCAACAGTGTGTGTAGCATCCCAAGCACAAGAACAAACCCTTCAGAGGAAATTCCCTACAGTAGAGGCCAAGGGCAAGGAGAGGAAAGGCCAGAGCCTGGCTCTACAGCTCTTTCCGCTCCTCCCCTTGAGGTTTGGGTGCTCTGGCCCTGGGTAGAGGCAAGCCTCCCCAGCAGGCACAGCCAGTTGGGCCCTGGGCCATCCTATAATGGCCTGCAAGTGCTCTTTTCTTTCTACCTCCTGTCTCCTGGTCCCAAGACCACTCTTAGCTCAGCAAGTTTCCTCTCTTTAATTTTGTCTCCATTTTTATTAAGCAGTCCTGACAGGCGCAAGGATGCAGTCACCACTTGTTTCCATAATCATTTGACGAGCACATAATGAGAATCACTTATCAGATAAATATGCTGCAATTAGCCTGCAACCACGTTGCCATCTGTGGTTTTTTTTTTTTTTTTTTTAATGCCCAAATGTGGTTGAAGTCCTCGGCGGGGACTCTCCTGGTGATACACAGAAACAAACAGGATGCTACCTGAGGGGGATCCCAGGAAAGGATACGGCCAGGTGTTGGGGACAGCAGGCAGCAGAGTCTGGGACTTCTTCTGGTGACTCCGCTGGTGGGGCTGCAAGGCCAGCCCTGGCTGGGAGCTCAGAAGAGCTTAAGGCTCTGGGCTTCTCAGGAGAGGACGGTGGGCAGGATGCAGCGGTTCCTTCCTTTAATCACCTTGTTAATTGGCCCTCAAAGGGAATAAGTCTCTTTTTGATGGAAACACAGTGTGTTGTTCATCGTGGGCACACGATGAATCTTTGCACGATTGAAATGCCCAGAGGTTTCTGTTAAGCCCAGAAGTCTTGGGCAAAATGCCCAAAGATACCACCTGGAGGTGAGCAGTGGTGGGGGTCCACGTGTCAGAAATGAAACAGACCCACATCTGGAGACATGCAGTGTTGTCGGGTCTGGTCTTGAACTATCAAGTATAAAATGTAAATTGTGGGGGTCCTTGGTGTCTTCTTTTCTTTATTCCTCTCCCCCTTTGGAGCTTCCATGTCAAACTCGACAAGCCAGTTGACACTGGTCAGGAATGACGGCCTGTTGGGCCTGCCATAGGACTGCAAGTGACGTAGCCACATGAGCATCTGCAAAGAGGTGGGTCCCTCCAGAAACCAGAGAAAGAAAAAAGAAAATTAAAGCCACAAGGATCCACCTTTCCTACTCAGTGGACTAGTAAAGAGCTGATATCTGTGGGACCAGGGAGAACGGGAGCTTTCACATATCACTAGTGGCAACATGAACTAGGAAGGCCTCGGAGGGAAGCAAACAGGGCCATATCCAGTGATGTTTAAAACGAGCACGCTTCAGTGTCCCCAACTCCGTCACTAGTGGTGCTCTGGGGGACACATTGGCCATGTGCCAACGGCGAGGGCAATAAGCCAGCATCATCTGTAACAAGTAGAAAAGAAGGAAAGAAGGGAGACCAGGAAAGAGGGAA
Source organism: Callospermophilus lateralis (assembly GCF_048772815.1). Lineage (NCBI taxonomy): Eukaryota > Metazoa > Chordata > Mammalia > Rodentia > Sciuridae > Callospermophilus > Callospermophilus lateralis. Next base: position 84,971,462 of record NC_135320.1, read on the forward strand.
GGAAGAAGAAAGAGAAGGGGAGAGAAGGGGAGAAGGTATAACTACCTCTTCATCAATAAAGAAACCAGCACACTGTGACACACTTGTGAAATGTGATATTTGTTAAAACTAATGAACTAGATGTATATCCAGCAGAATGTTGAAATGAGAAAAGCACATGGGGAAAGGATTCCGAGTTTAAAACCGTGTGTGTGTGTGTGTGTGTGTGTGTGTGTGTGTGTGTGAACATACACAAAACACAATTGTGTATTGCTTCCCAAACCACACAGGTATAATAAATGTTATGGTTTGGTTGCAAGGTGTCTGTCCCCTAAAAGACAATGTGAGAAGGTTCAGAGAATAAATGATGGGGTTATGAGAGCCCTACCCCAATCAGTGAATCAATCACCTGATGGGATTAATTGAGAGGTGACTAAAGGCAGGTGGTTGGAGCAGGTGGGGCGTTGGGGTTGTGGTTTGGGGGTGTATATCTCTGTCTGGCAAGTAGAGTCTCTCTCTGCTTTCTTATCATCACGTGTGAACCTCTTCCCTCTGCCACACGCTTCTGCCATGATGTTCGGCCTCACCTTGAGCCCTGGTAATGGAGCCTGCTGTCTGTGGGTTGAGACCTCTGAAACTGTGAGCCCCCCAGTTGTGCTGGTCCACTCTTTTAGTCATAGTGGAGAAAAAGCTGAATAAAACAATAAGTATATAAAAACGTACCTTAAGGAGGGACCCAGGCTCACGGAAGGCCCGGGGCCAGCCCTCCACGGGCAGGGCAGACACCACTGGAGCCCAGTCTCTGGCACAGAAACACCTCTTCCCACCAGAAGGCTACCCCGGGAACCCAGGCCTGGCCCAGATCCACCCACACCGACTTGTGCAGGACCCAGGTCCAGGGTAGGTTGAGTTTACCCCCACCCCCACCTGGGAGCCTAAGCCTAACCCATTCCCATCTTGGAACACTGCATCCATAGCCATAGCCTTCCCAAGCAGTAGCCCCTAACTTTTTGACAGTAGACAGGGCCTAGAAGCAGCTGCATCTCAGAGCAGGCATCCCAAAGGGAGTGTGAGGCCCACCCTTTCAGCCCCATCTCTGTAAGACATTGCTTCCATCTTGAGGCACCTCCACTATTATCTCAAGTTACCTCTGCTATTGCCGCCACCACCTTTAGATGAAGTAGCAACCACTGAGGGACACCAGCAGGGTCTGGAAGCCCAATATCAAGATGAGGTACAGGCAATCTGCACGGGTACTACAAGAATGTCGGGAAGAAACTGAAATATCTCAGACCCACACTGCGAGAAAGGAAGACGCACAGACAACATGAAAAAACAAGGGAGGAAAGTGCCCCAAACAAACCTCGATACTACAATAACAGAACCATGGACAGCGAAGTCAATGAAATGTCAGAGAGGGAGTTTAGAGGTTCATAATGAAAATGATCTGTGAATTAAAGAATGACCTGAATGAGCAAATACAGGAAAAAACTGGTCACTCCAACAAAGAGATAAGAGAGCAAATACAGGTAGCAAAAGATTACTTCAAGAGAGAGATACAGACTCCGGGGGCGGGGGAGTCAGAAATCCTTGAAATGAAGGATACAATAAACCAAATAAAAAACTCAATAGAAAGCATAACCAACAGACTAGATCACTTGGAAGAAAGAACGTCAGATAATGAAGACAGAGTATATAACCTGGAAAATAAAGTTGATCACACAGTGAAGATAGTAATAAACCATGAACATGCATCAAAAGACCAAATCTAAGAGTTTGAAGGATAGAAGAAGGTCCAGTTTCAAACCAAAGGAATGCACAAATTTTTCAATGAGATAATACAGAAAATTTCCCAAGCATGAAGAAGAAATTGGAAAACCAAATAAAAGAGGTTTACAGGACACCAAATATACAAAATTTCAACAGATCTACACCAAGATACATTATAATGAAAATGCCTAGCATACAGAATAAGGATAGAATCTTAAAAGCTGCAAGAGAGAGAAATCAGATCACATACATGGGGAGATCAATTAGTGTCTCAGCAGATTTTTCAACCCAGACCCTCAAAGCCAAGAGATGGTGGAACAACATACCAAGCTCTGAAAGAAAATGGATGCTAGCCAAGAATCTTAAATCCAAGAAAACTAAGCTTTACATTTGATGATGAAATAAAAACTTTCCATGAAAACAAAAGTTAAAAGAATTTACAACTAGAAAGCCTGCACTACAGAACATCCTCATCAAAATATTCCATGAAGAGGAAATGAAAAACAATGATGAAAATTAGCAAAGGGAGGTATTACACTAAAGGAAAATCTATTCAAAGGAGAAACCAAGTCATATTAAAAACCAAAAATAAACAAAATTGGCTAGTAATACAAATCATGTCTCAATAGTAACCCAGAATGTTAATGACCTAAACTCACCAAATAAAAGTCATAGGCTAGCAGATTGGATCAAAAAGAGACCCAACAATATGCTGCCTTCAAGAGTCTCGTCTCATAGAAAAGACTGAAGGTGAAAGGTTGGGAAAGAGCATACCACTCACATAGACTGCAGAAGCAAGCAGGGGTTTCCATCCTCATATCAAATAAAGTAGACTTCAAGTTAAAGTCAATCAAAAAGGATAAAGAAGGACACTACGTACTGCTCAAGGGAACCATACACCAACAAGACTTAACAATTATAAATATATATGCCCCAAACAATGGAGCATCGACATTCATCAAACAAACCCTTCTCAAGTTAAAGAGTCAAATACACCACACAATAATTTTGGGTGACTTTAACACAACTCTTTCATCACCAGATAGATCTTCCAAACAAAAGCTGAACAAAGAAACTATAGGACTCAATAATAAATCAATAACTTAACTGACATATATAAGGAATATTTCACCCTTCAATGAAAGAATACAAGTTCTTCTCATCCGCACATGGATCCTTCTCTAAAATAGACCATATATTATGCCACAAAGCAACTCTTAGCAAATAACAAAAAAACAGAGATAATACCCTGCATTCTATCAGATCATAATGGAATGAAATTAGAAATCAATGATAAAATAAGAAATAAAAGCTACTCCAACACTTGGAAAATAAATAATATGCTACTGAATGAATAATGGGTTGCAGAAGACATCAAGAAGGAGATTAAAAACTTTTTTAGAGGTGAATGAGAACACAGATACAACATATCGAAATCTCTGGGACACTATGAAAGCAGTTCTAAGAGGAAAGTTCATTGTGTGGAGTTCATTCCTTAAAAGAAGAAAAAGTCAACAAATAAATTACTTAACATTACATCTCAAAGCCCTAGAAAAAGAAGAACAAATCATCACAAAAGCGGTAGGAGACAGGAAATAATTAAAATCAGAGCTGAAATCAATGAAATTGAAACAAATGAAACAATTGAAAAAACTGACAGAACAAAAAGCTGGTTCTTTGAAAATAAATAAATAAAATCGACAGACCCTTAGCCATGCTAACAAATTACTAACATATGTGATGACAAAGGAAATGTCACAACAGACACTACAGAAATACATAATACATAGTAGAGCTAGGACTGCCTCTGGCTTTTAAAGATTTATTTTACTTACTTTTATATACCAGGGGGTCTGGACTCTTAGCCAGGACCTAAAAATCTATAAGAAAGAAAAATAAGGAGATGCAGCAGAGGATTTCTATAGTAATTATGTGGAAGATAAAAAAAAATTGGAAAATATAATGCAAGAGTCGGGCCTCTTATTCTACTCTATCTTTAAAGGAAGTGGAAATCCTGACTTCAGGTGGCACAGAGGGGAGTCCTGGACACTTCCCACCCATTGCATAACTTAATCTGCTCTATCTGAACACTAAACTCCAATATGCATACATTTGGGGCACAGTGATCTCATGCAGAGAGGCCGATTTACGTTAATAATAACAGTGACTGGTGTTATGCCTCCTTCTTGCCCAATGCCATGGTTGACCTTAAACATATCATCCCACTTAATTTCCATAATTGCCTGGGTTAGGTGTGTGTTCATTCTTACTGTTCGGATGCGAAGAGGCTACGGAACCTGTCCAAGGACTGGCAGAGGCAAAGCTGGACTCAATACAGCAGTGTGGCCTTGCGGGTTCGTGGTGAATGTCGACTGACTGTGTGTGCATACAGTCTCCACGATGCCTTTCACACATCCATGTGCTGAAAAAGTTGCACCTGGTTCTCAGCCCTGCTCCATGCTGCCGACTAGCCGCCGTCCCTTCTGGGATGTGTAACGCGCACGTTGAGTGGGACCTGTATGGCCAGCCCCTGTCTTCTTTCACAGGTGTTTCTCCCCCAGTCTTTCCTGTTTGGGTTAATGGCATCAAGATCTGCCTAAGAGCCCAGACAAAAACCTAGGGGCCCTCAAGTCCTCGCTGTTCCTCAAGCTCCACGCCACCCATCAGTCCTTCAGTCTCCACCTGCAAACAGTGCTGCAGCTCCCAGGGCTGGTCACTGCCATGCCAGACTTCAGGCCACCATTACTTCTTCCTCTGATGATGGCAGCTCCTCCAAGCCACTAGCCCTGCTCCCACCTTCACACACTTCCCCGGAGCAGTCCATAATGTAGGGAAAACTGCTCACCGTACCCCTGATTCTGACCCCCAGGGTCTTCCCAGCAGAGAAAGTAAATGGCAAGTTAGGTTCCCACGGGGCCCTGCACCCAGGGCCAGCTTGCTAGGCATGCCACCTGGACACTCATGTCGAGGAGGACCCCAAACTTGCCTTTAATTCTCTGCTGTCACTGTCTTGATATTTTAAATTTCCCCTAGGCACTGCTAGCTGTGTAGTCTGTCTTGCCCATACAGCCTAGCTCCTGGGTCTTTCTTTGATCTTACCTCCTATCACTTTCCCTCCTCTCCATATGCTCCAAAGTCTCTGAGCTCTGTATTGTTCTACACAAGCCTATTCACACGAGGCTTGTACACATATCAGGGCCTTTTCCTTTGCTGTTGCTTCAGCCCAAAATGGTCTTCCTGGAACTGTGTGTCTGGCTCCCCTTTTCCCATCATTCTAGTCTAAGCCCAAATGCCACTACCTCAGAAAGGCCTTTTCTGACCATTCCAGCAAATCAAGACCCTTCTTAATACTCAGCTATTCTCTATCCTATTTCAGTCTTCTGCTTTGTTAATGGTAATTATCTGTCTTGGTCTGTTTTGTGTTGCTATAACAAAATGCCTGAGACTAGGAACATTATAGAAAAAAAAGTTTGTTTAGCTCATAACTTTTGAGGTTGAAGAATCCAAGCTTGGGTAGTTGCATGGGTGTGGGCCTTATAATAATATATTGTGTAATATACTGCATCATAATATGGCTGAAAGCATCACGTGGCAGGAGCACATAGAAGAGAGAGTTTACATGGTGAAAGAGGAAGCAAGAGAGCAGCTGAGAGGCCTAAACTCACTTTATAACCATCCATTCCTGAGGTACCCAAACTGGTCCCTCCAGACCTCGCCCACTGACAACAGACAGCCTTTAATCCCTTCCAGTGGTGGTGCCCAAGTGACCTAATCACTTCCCACTAGGGCCTGCCTCTTAAAGGTTCTTCCCCTCTCAATAGTATCACACTGGGCACCAAGCCCCCAGCACGTGAACAAACCATATCCAAACAATGACATGATCTGGAATTCTTGTTCTGCTCACTTGCTCTGTTTTCCTAATAGAAAACAAGCTTCGTGTTAGAAGCACTGTTTTAAGCCAACACTACAGAGGTGCTTGGTGAACACTGGAGGTGGGAGGGAGGAAGGAGGGAAGAGGAAGGACCAGCCATAACCAAGGCCATTCTGCCCTAGAGTCCTTGCTGTGCCCCTGTGTCACTTGGCCTCTCCCTATGATGATGAACAAAACACTGTCCTTTCTCTCCTGGATGATGACCTTGCTCAGGATCTAGTCCCCTGACTATGAAAGGCAACTAAGCCACTCTTCTAGGCATGGCTCACTCCATAGGTGATGATGTGCAGGGATGAGTGGCATTCCCCACCGAATCCTGGATCATAGGGATCCCTTCAAAGTCACTTAGGAGACTCTCATCATGTGACATTCTCCCTGTGAGATGTGTGTTCTGATTCCTTCTGCAAACGTGGTGGCTGGTGAGGATTGCTGATCTTGTCCCCGATAATTCACTGCTATTGAGTACCCACCAGAGCACAGCCAAGGCCGGGAACATACAGGAAATGTTTGCTTTTTAAATTAATTAATGACCACCCGCTGTGTGCCAGGCTCTGTTGCATATGGGAAGAATTAATGGGACCCAGGAAGGGCTGTGAGCACTTCCAGCAGAAGTGGAAGGAAAGGTCTGATGAATTCTTGTAGACAGGTAAATGGGATCTGAGGGATTTCTAGTCTGTGCCAAGCAGAAGGACAGTGTCCTGGTGGAGACAGGTCTGTGCAAATGCAGGCTCAGGCTGCTCAAGGCCCTTCATCAGCCCCATCGCTGCAAGCCCCATGTCCTGCTAGGACAATTACAACCGTCCCCAGTGAGTAAACAAGGAAGTAGACTCAAAAAAGTCAGAGAGCTTGCTTGAGTTCCTTCGGGTCTTTCCAACCATCTGTTGCGGGTCTGTGCATGCCGCCTCACCTCCTAGATCTCTGTTCTGCTGAGTCAGAGGGGACGCTACAGCAGACATACATGCTAGCCAGAACAGTGGAAATGATTCTTCTAAATTTCTGTACCTTTAATTGGCATTTAATGAGGAGAAAGAGGTCTGAACGGGGAGTTTAGAGTCCTGGTTCAAGCCCTGGCTCTGGTGCTGACTTGCAAAATGGTCTTCAACATACTAATTGCTCTCTGAGCTCGTTTTCTTATAGAAAAAAATGGATTTAATTCCATTAAAGAGTTGGCCCAATAAATAAACGAGATACTCTGGGAGCTCTGAAGAGCTACACATACATTGCTTTTATTTTATTATTATATAATTATTATTATTATTATTATATTTAGCTGTATATTATATCATTGTATATATCATGTAACACTGTGTTAATAATATATCATATTATAATCAATATTACCATTAGTGTAGAAGCATTCTTCCAAGTGCAATATATTTAAATAGAGTATTAAATAGAGTAATGCATGAAAAAAAAACAACACCATATTCAGAGTTCTTCAAAGTTCAAGTCACTATCCATTAATAGGTCCTGAAAATAAATTAAAATTTAAAAAAATGTAAGACAATATGTCCCTGACCAAGAGCACCATGGATTATGACATAAATTTATTATTACAGGAGACCCATGATCAGAAAAGCTCCCCAAACACCCAATGATCAAAAGAAAAACCTACAGATACCAGAGCCCAGGGCATCAGTTATGTGACTGAGAGGACTCATTAACTGAACAGAAATCTAAAACCCAGGAGAGCAATGGAGTGATTTGACCAAAGTCCCACTGAGCAAGGGAAGAAGCAGGACCTGAAAACTGGCCCAGGGAGAATTCAATCCTTGTGGCTAAACCAGGAAGGTGGGGCTTAAAAATGAGAGCTCCTGCCTGCTGGAAAAGTCACCCAGCATTTAGCCAGTGTTTCCTGAGCAGCTACTCTGCACCTGAGGCATATCTGGCTTCAAGCAGCCACTTACATTTTAATGGAAGGAAAAACATGAACACAGGGCACTGGAGAATGAATGAATTGATTGCCGGTGAAAGGACTTAATGAAGGAGCTGAGGAAGATGGCGTGGGCATATAGGGAAATCCGAGTCAAATGGCATCTCTGAAGTTGAAACCTACCGAATGGAGCCTTCTGGGCTGTCTTGTTCCTTCCTTCATGGTCAGGCAGCATGCTCTTGATCAAGCCAGGGAGAGGGGGAAGGAGAGGGAAAACAGAGACGCTGTGTGCTCATTTACCTTTTGTTTGGGGGACAGAAAGTGTGCCACCAGAGGAAGTCTTCTAAATGCTTTCCATAGGTGGAAACCCGCGACCTGGCTGAGCCTAGCTAGGAGGACACTGGGAAAACAAACACTCACGTGAGCTTATCATTTTGCTCCCAAACAAAACTGGGCTTTGATATCAAAGAAGAAAGGGACGATGTACATTGGACTGGTGGCTGATGGTGATGGCTGTCACATCACCCTCTACATACCTCTGTGCATTTGACCCTGCAAAGCCTTGTACTCGGCAGAAGCTTTGCATCTAATGAGAGTGAAATAAGCACTTGGCATCCCTGTTTTCCCTCCCTTGTCCCTTAAACAGGTCATGGAGCCCTCAAACATTATGGCAGCCACCCTACGATCATGAAGGAAAGACCAGGACAAGCTCAGAGACTTGACCCTGATGTTGACGAGCAGCTGAGCCAATGCCAGCAACAGGCATCTTCTAGCTGGCTTGTTTCATGAGAGAAAAAAGGTATGTACTTAGCTAAGTCACTGCGCCCAGCTTACTCCCACTTGCAGTCCAATAAGATCCCAAGGATCGTAGGAAGTATGACCAGCTTCCCACACTACCCAGGGGAGCAACACACTGGTCCTCTTCTGAGATATACCCTCACTGACCTGCAGACCCGAGCAGGGTGCATGCAGCCTTCTAAATCCAAAGAGCCCCCTCAGGCACTCTGCCCATCTTTTTTTTTTTTCTCCTCCTTCAATTATTTTTTATTGTGGTAAGATACATGTAACACATTTTTTTTATCTTAACCATTTTTAAGTATACAGTTGAGCAAAACTCTACCCATGAAAATGGGATCATATAGCATTTATCTTATCAGAATCCAGGGGTACTGATACTACAAAGCTATAGCCCCAGCCATTTTTATTTTACTTTATTTTTTATTAGTTTTATTTGTTCTACTTAATTGCACATGACAGCAGGATGCATTTCAATTCACCATACACAAATGGAGCGCGACATTTCAATTCTCTGTACATGGTGTAGACGCGCACCATTCATGCAATGATACATGTACCTAGGTAATGATGTCCATCTCATTCCACCATCTTTCCTATCCCCATAACCCCTCTCCACCCTTCCCTTTGCCCAATCCAAAGTTCCTCCATTCTTCCCATGCCCCCCACGTGCCATCATAGATCAGCATCCAGCTAGTGGTGTGCTAACAGGCTCTAGAGTGTGGAGGGCATATCTCAACAAAGCCCAGATAAAGGGACACCTAGGCTCACCAAGGTAACAGTCAACAGAATCTGCAGGTTTAATATCCCACCCTCTGGTAGAGTCAGCATTCAGAAAACAATACCCCAAAGTACAGTAGCTTGTCATACTTGAGGAAGGAAGTTCAGCATATTCCTGGAATTCATTCCTGCTCTGTCACTCGGAGAGTAACATGTCCGAAGTGGAGTCAGACCTCCTCAGATCCGAGATCTCTGTGACTGATGTCATGAACCAGCTACCTGCTCCTGGCAGGCGGAGAGCCTGCTGCTGACCTCTGATCTTGATCGCAACGTGCCCACAGATGCTGACTGCTTCCCAGCTGTTCATCTCAACCCCATAAGTCCCAAAGCCCCCACAGACTTGGTGAACCCCACATCTCATCCTGATTTTGGTTCCCCACTTCCAGCCTGACGGACCCAGCCTAGCGCCCAGCTCTGCCTCAGGAAACATTCTGGAATGACGTTTCTGATTCTCTTTCATCCATGCTCTAGAAGTTGGTAGACTTTGTTTTTCTGAGTAGCAACACATTTCTGGACTCATAATTTATTATATATTATTAGTCCCAGCTCTTTGTTGGCATGATTTTTCATGAATTACAGGCTCTCACTTTAAATGAACGCTGATGATGACTTCCCAAGGTGCATTATCTTACATTTATCTATATTAAATCTCATCTCATTTGCTTCCAAAAACTTGCATTCTTCTGTTCTTTTAGTTTCTCCAATACTCATTGTTATTAGGAATTTAGTGGCATCTGAAGTACAATCAACTTGTCTTTCTGAACCAGAGGTGAGCCTGGGTGGATGCCTCTCACATGTACAGGAGAAAAGCCCCCATTTATTGCCCTCTAAGAGGAGCATTTGGTGCCTGTCATTTATATGGAAGCACGGAAGGGGGCACACATGGCAGAAGGAATCAGAAAGACAGTGGGGTGTCTTCTTATGCTGGCTTCTTTCTGACTCTTGCCCCTCTCAAGACCTTCTGAGAAACGTCATAGAGCAAACCTCATTGAGTCCCACTCTTTGCTATTTGAGAATCACTCCTTGGGGTGGGGAGATGGCATGAGAATTAACTCCCTGGCACTTAAAACTGAGTTTGAGGTTGGCAATTTCCTCCAGCCAAAAAGGTTCTCAGGCAGAGGTGAGGATGCTGGAGGAAGAGTGTGCACGTGCAAGGTATGTTGTGAGCATAAAATAGGGCATTTGAGGAGGCGTCTGCTAGGTTCCACCCTATGTACCACTCAGGGCCACTCTTGCCATTAAGTCCACCTTGTCCAATCGACAGGATCTTCTTCAGGGAGGTTTCCTGGACATTCCCCGCCTTCGTCCTTTATTCACAGTGGTCCTTTGCCTTGGATAGTACCTCTGCCCGTGCACATTGCTTTTCCAGTGGGGGAACTCAGCTTCTTCATGGAGGACATAAGCCCCTGATTGCAATACCGTTGCCACATCGTGGCTGATGAATTACTCCTTTAAAGCTTTGAGCGGTCGTGGGAGCCCCAAGAAACACCTCAGTGAATCTGCTGAGTTCACCCTTGACTCCTCTCGGCTCCCATGATAACTGGCAGCCCCAGCTCTTCACGTTAAATCAGTTATTTATCCTACAAGTAAAGTAACTTCTTTCTTCCTCCTGCCTTCCGGTCTACCGGCATGAGGCGTCCAACATAACCAGACAGCAGCCATACTTTAGGCTTAGAAGGACACTTTCTGTGTTACCTGGAGGAGCATCCTTATCCTGGTGACTAAGACCTTTGGTCCAGCAGGATCAAGAGTTGTAGTTTTAAAGGTCAAACATTGCCCAAGAACTTGACTGGGAATGGTGGCAACAGCCAACAGCTCCGGCACTCTCGGTGGCCATTCCTGTAGGTCTATGCGCAGGCCTCTTTCCTGGCCTTCTTTACCTCCAACCTCCAGTCATGTTCCTTTAGGTCTTGATTCAGCCAGATAAGCCATTCTTCAAAGTGTCTTTTGACAGACTTCTACCTCCGTACAGGCTGATTACCAAGCCTGCTTACCCATCTTCTGTGAGAGATGCTCCCTTGAGGACACCCCTGGGTGGGGCTGGGGAGTGGCAGCAGACAGTGGCCAGAACCCCTGTCAAACTGAGCTGGCCCAACCATCCAGGAACCAGGACGCGGATTTTCCTTCTCTACCACTGGTCATGTGGAGCCTGTGAAAATACCACAGGTGTGAGTGGAGAGGGGGCTGATGAGAAAGACATGGGTGACAAAAGACCTGGGTCACCTCTCCTTGTAATCGACCTGTGCCTTCTAGACCTGCCTGGGCTTGGTCTAGCATGGACCACTTCATCATATGATGATCAGGGTCGCACCTGCCAATGCCATGACCTCCTAGAGCTGGCGATAGCTAGATCTTGATGGTCAGTTTCATCTGCATGGTCACTAGAAATCCTGTGGCCAGACATATTGAGACCCAGTGGCTAGCAGAAACTGCTTTTTGAAGTATGTGATTCTCTCTGATAGAAGCACATCTTTGATCCAGAAGATCAAAGCTCTAGAGATCCACTCCTAGAGAACTGCTCTGTGATTCTTGAGTGAACGTGCCAGTCTCTCTTCATAGCGTTGTTGTCCTTCTGGGTGGGTCTGATGCATCAGCTCTGCCATATTACCTGACTCCATGGAAGAGCAACTTCTAATGTAGCTCAAATTTGTGGCAGAGCCTCTCTTTCTTTTGGCCCAAATCAAAACTAGTGGTTTACAGAGGCATCCAATCAAATGTTAGAGCAGGTGCCTGCTGCCTTCAAAATCCAGAGAGGTCCATCAGCTACGCTGCCCAGCTTTTATTTATTTATTTAATTTTTTTAAAGAGAGAGAGGGAGAGAGAGAGAGAGAGAGAGAGAGAGAGAGAATTTTTTAATATTTATTTTTTAGTTATGGGCGGACACAACATCTTTGTTTGCATGTGGTGCTGAGGATCGAACCCGGGCCGCACGCATGGCAGGCGAGCGCGCTACCGCTTGAGCCACATCCCCAGCCCACGCTGCCCAGCTTTTAATTGCTGGAAACCTAAGGTGCATTAACTGGCCCTAGAGTATGGAGGACATGTCCCAACACAGCCCAGATGATGAGATACCTGATGGCACACAGTTTCTACATGGTGACAGTCATCAGATTCTTCATAGGTTTATCTCCTACCCTCTGGCAACTTGAGGTTCAAGAAATGCCCCAAAGTATGGCACCTTGTCATGTTGAGCACTGTGAACCGAAGGAGGCCCGAAGGCCTCAAATGCAGAGTCTCTCTGACCGTCTGCCCTCCTGTCTCCTGTTCCCTTTCTCTTCCCAGGAAAGTCATAAAAGCCAGGATACTTTTCCTCTGAGGTGGATCATAGAAACCAGAATCCTTTTTTTTCCAAAGCAGGCCATAAAACCTAGAAAGGCCACTCTCTGACCTACTTCCCCTGACTGTAGGTTATGAGACCTTGCCACAGAGAATCCTGCCCCAGACCCAGAGAGGCCAAGAAAGATCTGCATGTACAGACCTTGTGGCACACCCCTCATTTGTCACCATTAGCAAGGCGCCCATTAGGTCCAGTCATGTTTCTGTGTGGCTGTCCACATCCTCCATCAGACTTAGCATAAAAATACGTGGTTTCTCCTAAGCCTTCGAGTCTTCATTTCTGAAGTCTCCTATGTCACAAAAATCTTTGTTAAATGGATTTGTTAGTCTTTCTTTTTCTTTCCCTTCTTGTTATGGGAGTGTTGGTCCTGACTCTAGTGACCTTTGGTTCCCTGCACAGGCACATGGACTTGGTATGGTTTCTGGCATGCACATGCATACATACATGGGGATGTATATATGATTGTGTAACTTGTCAAACAAACCTTGCCAAAGGTAAGCATAAGCCACAAAGGGAATAATGAGGATTGTCCTTCTCTTCTGACTAAGCACAATTTACCCAGAGTCATAGAAACACATGTGTGTTCAACATTGTTGATTCAGTGAACCAAGAACCCACTTACTGAAATCCAGAATTACACAAGACTATTATTAATACAAACTAATTATGTTATGTCTGTGTTAAATAAACAAACTTCAGCACAATTAATCCAATTAGTAGAATCACCAACACCCAAACATTTGCATATTCCGTTTAAGCACAAGAGTAATAAAATTGAAGGCAACAACAACAAAACAGGAATTAAGGAAGACACACAGGGATCAGGAAGAACTTCCTGAGCAATTCAGAAATCCCAGAAGCTATAAAGAAAAAGAATGTCCCTAGACCACAGAAGAATCATGATTCTTTTTCATGAGAAGAGAATATGAAGCAATGTCCAAAGACAAAGGATAGATTGAGGAAAATGTTTCAATTGTCTTGATAGCTAAGGGTTAACCTAGAAAAGGCTCTTACAAATTAATAAAAGAAAAATACCAATAGCCCAAACTTTTAAAAATGGGCCAAGAATAGGAATGGTTAATTTTCAGCAAAGATTCTCCAAAAGGCCAAGAGATATAACTGTTCCCAGGTAGAAACCGATCCATTTCAATAAAAAGCCTCTCTTCTGCACATTGGAGAGCAATTTCATGCTGAATAGAATGAAAACAAAGTGGCTAAGCCTTTTGGAATAGAGACAAGAGGCTTGCAAACAGGAGCTCCTTTCCTACTTGAGCTCAGTAGAGCAAAGCAGAGCTCTCAAGCGAGCGTACCTGGGAGACTTCCTGGCGCCAAGAACTTGTTGGAAGGACTTAGGAAGGCCTAGGGAAGTCTAGAGCCTCATTCCCTTTTTGGTAAGCACCCACTTATTCACATGCAGACTCCATCAAGTCTGGAGAGTGAAAAAGGGCCAGAGCTATATTCAAGCCCATCACTGCCATTTACCATCTAAATGGTTTTGGCAGGTGTACGGATTGAATTGGGTCCCCACAAAAGAGACATTGAAGTCTTCACTCCGATACTACAGGGTGTCACCTTATTTGGAAATAGAGTTCTTGTTGCAGATATAATTAGTTAAATTTAAATGAGGTAAAACTGAGAAAGAGTGAGCCTTTTATCCAATCTGAGTAGTGTCCTTATAAGAAATGAAGAACACAGAGACACATAGGACGAATGGCCCTGTGATGACAGAGGCAGAGACTGGGGTGTCCCCTCTACAAGCTGGGGAATGCTGAGCATCGCTGGGAAACTCTAGTGGTTGGAAAGGCAAGGATGGGCTCTCCCCTACGGGTTCAGAGCGAGCACAGCCTGATGCCTCGACTTTGGATTTCCTGTCTCGGGAGCCGTGAGTCAATAAGTTCCTGAGGTTTCAAGCCGCCCAGTTTGTGCTACTTTGTGACAGCAGAACTAGGAAGCTTTCCTGCCAAGGAAATTGAATGGGGATCACTTTCCTCATCAGTAATGGACAGGAAGCCCTCCCTGCCTCCCAGGAGTGGTGCCAAGGTAGGCGCTTTGCATGGCAGCAGGTGCCCACATTGCAACCCCTCTGGAAATCTGTGCCCCCTTCAAGGGGCCATGTGTTCCAAGGAAGAGAGAAAGCTGACTTTGTGTTTTCTCTATCTTCACCTGTGTATAAGGTGCAATTTAAAAATAGAGACCGCTAGTGATGATTCCCAAATTGGATCTTAGAACTTGCATCAAATCCACAAATTTAAAGTAGAAAATTTTATGAGTCTTTCTTGTCCGTGGGCTCCGGGGCTTTTCTTCTTATCACAAGAGGCCAGGAAAAGCTGATGTGTAGTCAAGTTTGGGAATTCCTGGAGAAAGTGGAGGCTGTGTAGAAATCTGAGCAGTGCCAACAAGGGTGGTGTGGACCATATGGTTGTGAGAAGACCAGGTGTAGATTTCAAAGACCTGGGTTCAAGTTCAGCGCTTCTACTTCCTGGCTGGGTGTTGTTAGATAAGACATCCTATTCGTTTTCAAGGATTTCTGAAATGAATTGCCACAAACTTGGTTCTTAAAGAAGCACACGTTTGTGGTCTCATGTTGTAGAGGTTGGAAGTCGGTTATCAGTTTTCCTGGGATGAAGTCAAGTGGTAGAAGGGCATGCTCCTCTGGGGGCTGAGGAGGAGCCAGTTCCTTGCTTTCTCCAGCCTGTGGGGCCACGTGCCACACTTTCCTTGGCTCTGGACCCCTCCCTGGATCCTCAGTGGCAGTGGAGCATCTTGCTTTGCTCTCACAGTAGGTGCTGCTTCTGTGGTCAAGTCTCCCGACTCCCTCTAAGGACACTCACTTAAGGGTCCCACCCCAATAATCCAGGATGATTTTTTCCTCTTGAAACCCTTGACTTCACCATGTATGCAGTGCCCCATTTGCCACGGAAGGTAGCAGTCACTGACTCTGGGGACTACACCTGGATGTCTTTGGGACCTGTTTCAGTCAGCTTTTTCACCACTGTTACCAAAAGATGTCACAAGGACAATTTTAGAGGAGTTAAAGTTCATCTGGGGCTCATGTTTCAGTCCACAGATGGCCAGCTCCACTGCTCTGGACCTAAAGTGAGGCAGAATATCATGGCACAAAGGTGTGGAGGAGGAGAGCAGCCCGGGACACGGTTATCCAGAAAGACAGAGAGTGCTGCTCACCAGGAACAAAATGTAGACCCCAAAGACAGGCCCCAGTGGCCCGCCTCCTCCGGTCACAACCCGTCTGCCTTCAGTTACCAACCAGTTAATCCATAGAGGGGATTAATGCACTGATTAGGGTCAGGCTCTCATAACCCAGTCATTTCACCCCTAAATTTTCTTTCATTGTCTTACACATAAGCTTTCTGGGGATACCTCAGACCTACACCACAGCAGAGCCTATTACAGCATTGACTTCTCTGAGCCTCAGTGTCCTTAGAACAGGGATGGTGATGCTTGCCTGATAGACTGCTGATGTGATCACATTAAACGTTGTCTTTGAAAGCATCTGGCCCAGGGTCTAGAAAGCAGAACCTGAGCAGTGAAGACTGCATGGACTGGGGGCGTCTTCCTCCATAGCCCATAGGTCAGCTGCGGGGACAGGCTCCGTGGTGAGTCCTCTGCAGTGCCGCTCCTCCACTAGCATCCAGCTCCACCTGCTCCAGCCAGCGAGTGGTGCTCTGGGGCGCAGAATAGCATCTGATTTCCAGCACACACCCAGTGGATCCGCCCAAGAGACCAGGCTTTGCTGGAGTCGCATGTGGAATGGATCTTGCAGTTTCAGATCACCAGATAGAAACTGAGAAATGGCTTTTGTTTCTTGTTGCCCTTTCGACCCTTAGGGAGAAATTGGGCATTTCTTTGTTTTTACTCAAAACCATATCTCTCTATCTATATATGTAGTTGTAGGTGGACACAATCCCTTTATTTTGTTTTATTTTATGTGGTACTGAGGATCGAACCCAGTGCCTTATGTATGGAAGGCTAGTGCTCTGCCACTAAGCCACAGCCCCAGCCTCAAAACCTTTAAATACAAATCTGCTGTATAGACACCCATGGCTTCAAATAACTATTTGAACTCTTCTGTCTCTCTCTCCCAGCAATAAATCTTTATTCCCTCAGGTAAACACACTTTTCATACTGTGTCCCTAAATCAGAGTGGTGCTGTTAACCCGCTTTAATTAGATCTCTCGCTTTGAGATTTTTGTCGGTACTTAAAAACCTTGATTATTTTTTATAATTTTATTTTATTTTTCTTGCTTTCAGCTGGGATTGTAGAACACACTATTCATCTGGTAAGGTTGACAAGTCAATTGTGAGAATCTTTTCACCAAGTTTCTACCAAACTATAATGTGTGAAGATTTTCGAAGAGAATTTCTCCAAACTTGAATCAGCTGGGTGGTCAGTGACCATGAGAAGATGGTTTTGCAGGCTGCAAAGGGCTACAGAAGTGAAAGCACTAACTTATATTTTAGATCACTAGAGAAACAGGATTAAGTGAAAGTTAGGTGAAAGGTTTCAGGTTTGTTTGATTCACTATTGACTTTAGTTTAGAAGTCATAAACTAAGCTGGGTAAGATCGATCAGGAAACAATAGACTCCTGGTGACAAGAGATCCTAATCCTTAAGAGAGGAGAAATCCAAAATCAAATGGGGAACAAAGTGCAGTTAATTAATAGAAGCAGGTTCTTAACTCAGGCTGTCAATATGGTTTATCTAAAAACCAGGACCAGATATGCCTCTGAACAAGGATGTGTGCATTTCTGTGAAACACACTCAAAAACACCCTTACCATTTATTTATATAGCCAACAAGTAGCACAGAAATTAATTTTACTCTAAGCTGCAAAGACTGTCTGGTATTACCTTGGAATCATAAAATAAAATCTGAACTGGCCCATAAAGATCTTAAAGGGAAGGTGTGTGTGCACTCCCTAGGCCATTTACACGACACTGCTGGCCTGCCTGGTCTACACAGACCCTCCAAATCCTCCTCTATACCTTCTCCATGTATTTGGAGTTTAGAATCAGCCAGTGTCACACACCACTGGGCAGGGCCAGTCTATGTCTGCACCTATAGCCAAAGTCATAGCTACTTCTACATCACATATACCTTTTCTCTCCCCCTTTCCCTCTTTCTATCTCTCACCTCTCATCTATCCATCTATCTAGATACAGGTTCTAGATATGGCAATGAATAAATAGGTAGGTAGACAGTCAAATATATGTACATATAAACACACACACACACACTTTTTTTTTTTACAGGAGCAAAAAGTCCCATAAGGCCATAGGACTTAATTGAGCATTTTCTTTTCTCCTATAAAATCTATTTGAACAAAAAGATAAAAAAAATAAAATGAACAAAATATAGATTTATTTAACTATGGTATAGTTAGGTTAATTAACACAATTCTGTCAGGGGAAGAGTTCACTCTCCATCCTGCCTTGATCTTGCTCAGACACAAGTTCACACGTACTTCACCTACTTCTAATCAGGGTGCACATTCGGTTTCCCCTTCTGCCTTCTCTGCCCACCACGGCTCCGTGCATGCAACCGTGTGCTTCCTCTAGAGAATTTCCATTTTCAGCAGCTGTGTGCTAGTTCCTTACTCTGCTGAGCCAGAAGTTGCTCCACGATTGGCCTTTCCCAAGTCTGCAGTTCAGTGGCACAGTCTGTGAAGAACTTTCTACAGTGGCTCGCATGTTAGTCTGCGCAGGCTGTCCTGGCAAAGTGCCATAGCCTGGGTGACTCAGGCAAACATGTCCATTCTCACAGTCCTGGAGGTCAGAGGTCCCAGAGCAAGGCTTAGCAGGGCGGGCGCTGGTGTCCACTGAAGCTTCTCTTCCTGGGCTTGACGCTGGCTGTCGTTCCCTGTATCTCCACCTATTCCCCTCTGTGCCAGTCTGTGTCAGGATTTCCTCTTCTTGTTAAGCACCCAGCCATATCAGACGAGGGCCATCCAGATGACCTCTCTTTAGCTTAGTCACCTTCTTGAAGACTGTCTCCAAAGAAGGTCACATTCTTCGTGGGGTCCCATCACCACTTCTTTCTCATCTAGGTCTGTCTTTGATTTCTACCTATAGCAGACTTTAGATGGTCCCTGGCTGTTCCTCCCTGGCTCTCTGCCTGTTGGTGCCTCTGCAGTGTGACCTGGAAGTACATCTATCTAAAGGATCACCCTTGCCCAGAGAGCTGTAGGAGACAGGAGGGTGATGGCAGACGCATCCTCTTCCTTTCCCACCTCACTGAACTGTGTTCTGACTCCGTGTCTGTGGACATCCCACACAACCACGTCCAGCTGCATTTTCTTAGGAAACTATAACTTTCTCAGTGATTTGCCACCTGATTTTTCCCTTTCTTTTCCCTCCCTCTCTGCCTCTCCCTTGACATCGGAACCACGCGTTTCTGATGCTCTGACACTTGTGACCCGAGAGAGACCGCCTTTCCCAGGGAAGACTCGCTTATTAATGTGCCTCTCATGGACAGACCAACGGGTCCTCACCGCCTCTTCTGTTCTAGTCAGCCTTTCCACTGCTGTGACTAAAACACCCGACCAGAGCCATGGCGAAGGAGGAAGAGCTTACTGGGGGCTTATGGTTCCAGAGGTCTCAACTCATAGACAGCTGACTCCACTCTTCAGGGCTTGAGGTGAGGAAGAGTGGAAGAGCGTGGTGGAGGGAGGCTGTCCATGTGATGATCAGGAAGGGGAGAGAGAGAGAGAAAGAGAGAGAGAGAGAGTCCACCTGCCAGATACGAAATATACATCCGAAAGGCACACCCCCAATGACCCACCTGCTCCGGCCGTACCCTTCCTGCCTCCAGTCACCACTCAATTAATCCTGTCAGGGAATTAATTCACTGATGGGGTCAAGACTCTCAGAACCCAATCATTTCCCCTCTAAACCTCCTTGCATTATCTCAGACATCAGCTTTTGGGGGACACCTCACATCCAAACCATAACACCTTTCATGAGCTCTTAACACTCAGGACTGCTATTTCTTTGCCCTGACTACCCTAGGGCCAGATGTCCTACACGTGGGGATAGTCTCTCCTCCAGAGCCTGCTGAAGCTACACCTGCTAGCTAATCTTAAACCTGTTCATCCTGCCCAGCCTATTGTTTCCTGTAGGAATCTCAATAAAGCCTTTTGCTCCCAATTCCCTTTCCTCTCTCTGCCTCTCCACTAACCCTGGAACTTCCCTGCTGATCCCACATGGCAAGGCACTTCCCTTTCTTTTGAGACCTGTCAACAGCCGCCATCTTGTTTCCTGATCTGTTGACCTCACCGCACTGAATTGCTAATGAAGCCTGTATTTTAGAACACCTTACTCTTGCCTTCCTGGTATCTTAGACTCCAAAAGAAGGAAGACCCATAGAGTAGAAGAATGGGAACAGGGGAGGGAGGAAAGGAAG
Organism: Callospermophilus lateralis; assembly: GCF_048772815.1. Taxonomy (NCBI): domain Eukaryota; kingdom Metazoa; phylum Chordata; class Mammalia; order Rodentia; family Sciuridae; genus Callospermophilus; species Callospermophilus lateralis. Next base: position 84,991,347 of record NC_135320.1, read on the forward strand.
GAAAGAGGCAGTAGTGGGGACTGAAGTGGATAGATTCTGTTCCATGCATGTATAATTATGTCAAAATGAACCCCACTGTTATGTATAACTATAATGCACTAATAACAAAAGACACAATTAAAATGAAATTCCAATTGCCATCCAAAATGTGACTATTATATCATACAATTCAAATTTAATAATTAATAAAATAAATTATAAGCATGTAATACTATATTACACAAAATATATAATATTATAATTCATAATATTATAGATTGAATCACATTATTGGAAAAAAGCATTAGCACATGTGCTATGCTTCAGGCTATTTTTCTGGGAAGACTGGACTAAGCATTATCTAAAGTTAAAAAAAAAAAAAAAAAAGACATAGCTTCCCTGCCAGGCTAGGAAGTGCCAAGAAATAAACTCAAGCCATCTTTTTGAAGTAATTTGTAAGTCAAGAAAAACAGTCTTACACATGCAGTTTTGGTTGCTTTCCTCGAAGATCAGGCAGTGTAGACTCAGGCTTCTTTCTCTCCCTGCCAACATTTGTGCCATTGTTTATTTAATAGATGTTCACTGGCAAATTAGAAGTTGTTTTATTTAATGTTACCCTAATTGCTAATGAAGCTACACATTTTAAATTAAGAGTTTGGTTGTTGTTTTACTTCAAAGGAATACATTGAGCAAAATCTCCTGCCTCAACCTCAGTTCTGGGGAGGCAGCAGACTTTCAGGGACTCATTTGGCTGTTGCAGCGGAGCCAGGGTTAAAAAAATGACCTCCCAGAGACAGGGTCCTAAAGCCCTGATCTCCCTGAAGTGGGAATAAGGCACTCTGAGATCCTCTGACCAGGCTCCTATACCAGACACTAGGCCCATTAATGAGGCAAAACTGAGGCGGTCTTACTAGGTGCTCCTTCTGAGCCCCAGCTCAGATTGGGGTCTCTTTTAACCTTGTGCATATCTGGGACAGTAATCTGGGGACTTATCAGCTCCCCAAATAATGCTTATTGGTAAAGCACTCTGAGATTCTTCCAAGAAACCTAGATTCATGGGACAAGGTGTTATTATTTAGTAGATGGGAAACAAATATCCACCTAATAACCATAATTATACTGTCAAAACCGCTTAAAATATCCACCCTGCTAGGACTGCAGGGATGTCAGGGAGTTTTGTGACTAGTAAATTGGAACATTATCATGAAATTAAAAAAGAAAAGTTACATTACCAAGTAATTCATCAGAATGATTTGATATTTCAAGGATAACCACCAAGCAATTTCAGGAACATGTAATTATTTTTTCACTCGCTATTTTATGATGCATTACTCAGTACTGTGTGGTTGACTGTGCCTTGCAAAGAGGAATAATGATGAATAACAAGCCATTAACAGATCAATGTCTGTGCGGGAATACAACCTGGATTTTCTTGATCTTTTCTTGATTTCTGAGTTGAAAAACTCAGGCAGTGATAGGCATTCGGCAACACCTTGGAGCACAGGCCCTGGAGCGTTCTAGGCACATGCCGGGGGCTCAGTGAATGCTGACATGCTGGTGGTTTCTTCGTCGTCACTTAATGTTCTCTCTGGTCTCTGTGCCTTTGCACATGCTGCTTCTGTAGCTGAAATATCATTTTTCTCTCTGGCAAACCACTGGCTTTCCACCAAATTGGTCCAATGATAATTTCCTCTGCCAAGCCCTTTCTGACTTCCATGGGTAGGTCTTTATTTTCTTTTGGTATATCACTGTTCCATATGCACACCTCCATCTCAGTCCTACTACACTGAATAAAATTATTTCCGTAATGTTCCTTTGTTGTATTGCAAGTGCCTTGGGGGCAGAGATGATCTGCCTACTTGCCTTCTGGCCTGACACCCACTAACACAGATCCACAAAGCCCTATATGGCCCGGTGCTAGCCACTGAGAACAGTAGGAAACAGCCAGCTGTGTGGTGTCAAGGACTTTCACCTGGTTTCCTAGTCTGAGTGCCCAACACAAAACCTTCCTAACAAATGTTTGAGGAATGTCAGAAAGAAAAAAGGGAAGGTCCAGGTGGTGAGAAAATGGGGAAAACCTGAAGGGATTTTCAGAGTAACGTCAGTCAGTATGAAACCTGACTTCACATGCTGAAGCAGTACCATCACATAGAACATCATCTGGCCTCCAACTTCCAGATGGAAGAAGGAGGGGCAATGGCTGGGAGTTTTGGGAAAACGGGAAGTCCCTGTCACTTATCAAGGGATGTAGAAAGAGGAAGCTATGCAGTGTGTAGTCAGGAATGCTGTGAATAGCCGAAGATTGTTTAGCCCAATGCCTAGGCTAGCAAGTTCTGGAAGAAAGGAAAATATACAGGAAGGAAAAGAACAGGTGTTTTACCTAAAATGAGCTACTCGTGAAACTGCCCAGGGGTAACTGGAATGACGCCCCACTAGGATAAGCACAAGTGATCTCTGCTCACAGACCCAGGCTGGTCACCAAAGTCACTTTGATCCTTTGTTATAGATACTCCTGCACTCACAGAGCTATCTGAGGGAGGTAGGTGTCTTCTGGTGAGGCTGCGCCACTGCACAGGACCATTTTAGATGATGGGATGAAATAAATGGATCCCTACCTTGGTCATTCGGCCACATTGAATGGATGAAAGGGCAGATGGATGGGTGCATAGAGACCTTGACATTGAGATGTAGCCTTGAAGACATTTGTCAACCACCTCTGAGAAGCTCACACTAACACCCCAGGCCCAAATGATCCCCTTAATTGCGTTCCCTTAACCTCATTTAATGAGGTTATTGGGGCATTACAGTTGTACATAATGGTGGGATTGGTTGTTACATGCATACAATATAAATTATAATTTGGCCAATATCACTCCCATTGTATTTCCCAATTCCCCCTCGTCCTCCCACCTTCTGGTCCCATTCTTCCTGATCGCCTTTGGATTTTCATCCCTCAACCTCACTTTTCCTTTCCATTTTTTCTCCATAGCTTCCACATATGAGAGAAAACATATGACCCTTGACTTTCTGAGTTTGGCTTATTTTGCTTAACATAATGCTCTCAAGTTCCACTGATTTTCCTGAAAATGACATAATTTCATTTTTATGACCAAAAAATACTCTATTGTGTACATACATCACATTTTCTGTATTCATTCATCTGTTGTTGGAAGCCTAGAGTGGTCCCATAGTTTGGCTACTGAGAACTGTGCTGCTATAAACACGGGAATGCATGTGTCACTGTAGTATGATGACTTTAATTCTTTAGGATAAATACTGAGGAGTGGTATAGCTGGGTCATATGATGGGTCCATATCTAGTCTTTGAGGGAGCCTCCATACCAATTTTCCTAGTCATTGTACTAATTTACAATGCCACCAACAGTGTTAGAGTGTTTCTTTCTCTCCAAATCCTCTCGGGCATTTATCACTGTTTTTATTCTTGATATCTGGCAGTATAATAGGAATAAGATAAAATTTGTATAGTTTTTGATTTGTTTTTCTCTAATGGGTAACAATGTTGGACATTTGTTCATATATTTGTTGGCCACTTGTAGCTCTACTTTTGAGAATTATGTCTTTAGTTCATTTGCCCATTTATTAACTGAGCTTTTGTTTTGGTGTTAAGATTTTTGAGTTCTGTATGTATTCTGGGTATTAGTCCTTGTCAGAAGAGTAGGTTGAAAAGGTTTGCTCCCATTCTGTAGGTTCTGTCTTCATGTTCTTTATTATCTACTTTGACGTTCAGAAGATCTTTAATTTGGTGCCATTCCAGTTTTTAACTCTTGGCATATTTTCCTGCACCTTGGGGGTCCTAATGAGAAAGTCATTGCATCTGCCCATGTGCTGGAGTAATAACCCTGTTTTCTTCTAGGAGTTGCATAGTTTCTGATCTAATTCCTAGGTATTTGATCCATTGTGAGTTGATTTTTGTATAGGGTGAAAGAGAACACTCTAGTCAAATTCTTCTACTTATGGACAACCAGTTTTCCTAGGACAGTTTTTTTAAAGGCTGTCTTCTATCCAGTGTTTTTAACATTTTTGTCAAGGATCAGAGGATTGCAGATGTGTGGGTTTTTTTCTGTCTTTTATTCTGTAACATTGGTCAATGGATCTGTTTTTATGTCAGAACCATACAGTTTTTAATACTACAGCTCTGTAGCATAATTTGAAGTCATATATTATGATGCTCTCAGCATTGATTTTTTGGCTTAGAATTATTTTGGCTATTCTGGATCTTTTATTCTTCCAAATGAAACTTAGAACTATTTTTTTTCTGATTCTGTGAAGAATATTGTTGGTAGTTTGATGGGGATTTCAGAAACCTGCATATTGCTTTTGGTAGTATGGCTATTTGAACAATTTTAATTTTGCCTAACCATGACCACAGGAGAACTTTCCATCTTCCTGTGTTTTCTTCAATATCTTTCTTCAGTGTTCTACAGTTTCATTGTAGAGGTCTTTTACCGCCTTAGACTTATTTTTAAGATTTTGTTTGTTTGGTTGGGTTTTGTTTGTTTCTTAAACTTTGCGACTGGGTTTGATTTCCTGAAGTCTTTCTCAACAGATTCATTATTGGTGTAGGAAAACCATTGATTTTTGTGTGTTGATTCTGTAACCTTCTAATTTGCTAAATTTGTTTATTAGTTCTAATAGTCTTCTGGTGGAAGTTTTTGGATCTTCTAAGTATAAAGTCATATCATCTGCAAACAGTAATAATTTGACATTTTTCCTTTCCTGTTTTTATTCATTTTGTTCCTTTTCTTTGCCTAATTGCTTTGGCTAGAATATCTAGTACTATATTGAACAGGAGTAGTGACAGTGGGCACCCTTGTCTTATTCCAGATTTCAAAAGAAATACATTCAGTTTTTTTTCTCATTCACTCTGATGTTAATTTGAGGTTTATCATATATTGTTTTGTGGCTCCATTCACATGGTGTATCAAGTTCCATTCTTTAACTTTTGGTCTATGTCTGATTTTGCCCATGGGGTGAGCCTCTTTCAAACAACATATATTGGGTCTTATTTTTTAATCTATTCTTCCAGTCTATGTCTTTTAATTTTAGAGAGTTGAGATCATCTATAATCAATGTTATTATGGAGAGATGCTTATTAATTCCTGTCATTTTATTTATTTCTAATGTTTGATTTGGTCCTGTTTCTCATTTGCTTAGTTACTCTTCAAATGAGATTTGTTTATTTGTGAGCTGTGGGGTTCGTTTTTTATTTATTCAACTGAAGTATTTCTTCAAGTGCTTTCTGAAGTGATGGATTAGTAGTCATAAATTCTTTTAGTTTCTGCTTATCTTGTAATATTTTCTTTCTGCTATGATTCTGGAGAATAGTCTTGCTGGATTTAGCAATATTGGTTGACAGTCATTTTCTTTCAGGATTTGAAACACATCATTCCAAACACTCCTGGATTTTAGAGTTTGTGCTTAAAAATCAAAAGTAATTCCAATTGGCTTGCCTTAAATATGACTTCACATTTCTGTCTTAAGACTTTTAAAATTCTCTGCTTGTTCTGTAATGTTAGGCATTTTACTTAAAATGTGGCATGAAGAAGTTATTTTTTTTTTGACCCTGTCTATTTGGGGTTCTGAATGTCTCTTTATCTGGATTTCCATTTCTCAAGGTTTGGAAATTTTTCTGTTATTATTTCTCTTTAGCGTTATCCATTCCATTAGCCTATATTTAACAACCTTGTTCAATTCCAGTGATTCTTAAATATGGTCTCTTAATGTTATCCAAGAGTTTTTGTACATTTTGGTCATTGTTACTTATTTTCTTTAAAGCCATCTAAATGTTCAAGGCTAGCCACTTTGTCTTCCAGCTCTAAGGTTCTGTCTTTGGCATGATCTATTCTACTAAAGAGATTTTAAACTAAATATTTTATTTGATTTTTTTGTGTGTGTGTCTTTAATTTCCAAAATTTCTGTTTAGTTTCCTTTCAATAGAACCAAAAAGATAGCTCCTTATTGAATTTCTCATCCATGTCCTATACTATCTTCCTTAATTCTTTCACTTTTTTCTGTATTCTCTTGGAATAAGATTAATTCTTTATAATCATGCTTTTAAATTATTTACCTGATGTTCCATCCACTTTACAATGTTTGGAGTCAGTCAGTGAATTATGAACTTCAGGAGGTGTCACATCACCTTTTATTTCTTATATTCCTGTTTTCTTTTATACACCTATTATGATGGCTTTCTCTTCCACTGTTCCGTGTGAACCTTTTGGGGGCAGAGCTTTCTCTTGTCAATGTGTCCAAGATATCAATTGAGAATCTTCATATGGGTGGTATCCACAGAGTGGATGTCCCTGAGAGGGAACAAGGGCCCACCCCTGCCCATTCCCACTTGGAGCCTGGTTGTTGGTTTGGAGTTTTTGTCTCTTCTATTCTTTGTATTAAAATCCAGCTGAAGTTTGAATGTGATTGTGTGTTGAGCAAGGTACGCTCTCTTTTGCCTGGGTTTAGTGCAGCAAAAGGGTCTTTACCCTGAACTTTTAGTTTCCCTGTAGTCCCCAGAAACTCACAGGAAAAGGAGAAACAAACAACAGCAACAATTGAAACAAACAATATAGAGCATTAGAATAAATACCTGGTGCTACTAGGACATCTAAAAAACTACCACCAACACAGGAATGGTGGGGTCAGCAATTGTCCAAAGCAAAAGCAATAAACAACTGTGAACTAGATCTGGCACTAAAGTAAACAGCAGGTGTTAGCAACAGCACTGATAATTGTAACAACATGCATGGGGGGGCAGAAGTTAGACAAAATCATCCCAAATGATGGCAAAAATACAGTTCATTAAATGAAGAACTGTGATAGTAATATAGAAGAAAGTTCATAATGTTCAAAAATAGAAGCAAAAAGAATGCAGAAGAAATGTAATAAGCGATTGTTATTACTTGCAGGAGGAGAAAAATAGGAAAAACAAAGTATAAGAGAGAGAGATAAAGAAAGAACAAGAGAATTTGACTATTAGTGGGAGATGCAAGGAAAGAAAGAGAAACAATAAAAATAAATTAAAAAATAAACAAACCCAAAACTCTAACCCTCAAAATACAAGGAAAAATACCTATCATAAAAAAATGCTTAAAATGTGAAAAAATATATAAATGTGTATATATCCACAAACTAATCAATGTAGGAAGGACACCAAAATAACCAAACAAATAAATTAGAGAAGATTCTTAATGAAAAATGGAAGAATTTTCCCCAATGGAGTGGTGGAAACAGTCAGTGAGTGTGGTCACTGTCTATGCTTAACTGTTCTTCTTTCTGTTTTTTCTTGGATTATGTCCAAAAAAAAGAGAAAGTAAGGACTGGGGATTCTTAAACCATTCCAATATTTTTGTGTTGCTCACCAAACTACCAGCTGGAATAGCCTAAAACTAAAGCTGGTTGAAATACCTCTCAGCTTTCCTTCTCAACATTATAAGTTAGGATGAGAGAGGAAGCGCTGTGGATAGGGGTTTTGTCTGCACAGATCAGTCAACATGCTCCCAGGGAGGAACTGTTGCAGAGTTCTATGAGGGGAGTTCCAGATGCTGGGGTCTATCTCTAATCAGGCCCATGGGCTTTGGTGGGTGGAATCTGCTCTTAAGCAACTACATCAACACCTCCCTATGGCCGGGCAGATGCTCATCTCTGTTGGATCTCGGGATCTCAGGATTCTCTCAAGAATTCTATTCAAGGGCTGGGGGAGCCAACCCCCAACACAGTCTGCTGCCTATGAATATGGCTTTCCAGTGTTTAAGTCAGCTTTTTTACTACTGTTAACAACAACAACAACAACAACAAAAAACTGATGAATTTTAAAGGAGGAAAAGTTTATTTGGGGGTGAGGTGGGGGGCTCATAGTTTGAGAGGTCTCAGTTCATAGATGGCTGACTCCATTCCTTGGGGCTTGAGGTGAGGCAGGACATCATGGTAGAAGTGTGTGGTAGAGGAAAGTGGCTTAAGGCATTGTACCAAGAAGCAGAAAGAGGGAGAGAGACATTCCACTTGCCAGATACAAAATATATTCCCCAAAGGCACGCCCTCCAATGATCTGCCTCCCCCAGCGGCACCTTACCTGCCTTCAGTTACCACTCAGTTAATTCCTATCAGGGGATTAATTCACTGATGGAGTTTAGGCTCTCATAACCCAATCATTTCACCTCTAAGTCTTCCTGCATTGTCTCACATATGAGCTTTTGGGAGACACCTAATACCTAAACCATAATACCAAGGCTTAGTCCCTGATTGTATTCACACCTGCCTGTTCAGTTTCCCAAGCCGGACTAGCTGGTCATATGAGCTCCCAGACTCAAATGGAAGGTGAGTTGCACTCCCTTTGTTTTTCTGACTTGAATCCCTCTGGGTATGATCTTCTCTAAGCCTGTTTCACTTGTGTTCTGTTAAGTACACTGTAAGGCACAGGGTAGGTGCTTCCTGAGACAGTACGGCAACATTCTCTACAATCTCCCGGGCTCCTGCAGCAGTAAGCTTCGGCATGGCCTCCTCCAGGTCTCCAGTCTCAGCTCTTGTCCTGCCAGTGGAGAAACACAGAGCACTTTTCAAATACCCATTCACTGTGCAGCTTCAGGATCAGCTAGGTAGGCAGAAAGACTAGGTTGCCTGAGATACAATCAAGACACAGCATTTTATGAATGAAAGAATGCATGGAGATTCAATTTGAACAAAGCCAAGGGATACCAAGCCCAGGTGGCTGGAGTAGGGTGTAGGCCAGATGATGGATCACTCCAAATCCAGGCTGGACACACAGTAAGTCTCCAGAGATTGAATGTCTAGTAACAGGACAGAAGTCTTTGAAGATCTGTTCTCAACTCTAGAGGTCTCTTCCTTCCCAAGTATTCCCCTGAATTTGGGATCCAAAGTGATTAGGTATTATTTCATTATGACCTTGAAAGTGTACAATGATAAGAGTCATAGTCATCTGTGACATTTCATTTGTTCCCCTCTGCAACCTTATGTAAAAAACATTTTAACCTTAATTTTTCACATTAGAAAGCCAAATATAAGAATATTTAAATGACTTGGCCAAGGACACACAGCTTGAGGTTGATGGAAAATAGCATTCTCAGATTGTGGGCTAAATATAACAATATAGATAAATTGAACTGGGACAAATATAAGATCTGCATTTGGAATTCTGAATATGATTGTAAAGCCTGGGAGAGGTATGACTTAGCAGATATACGCAGGGAAAGCAACTCTGATTAAACTTACTCCCCATTCAGGAAGCAGGAAAGACAGCTTTGCTGGTAAGGCATCTGTGTGCACTTGATAGGTTTTCGCTCTGATGTCCAGGACTATGACACGGCCAACTACTGCGAGATCTCAGGTGTCTCAAAACAGCAACAGCTGGCTATGGGCAAGATTGTCTATGAGCTAGGTTAGGAGCTTGATGCCTCCAGAGCTTACCCTCCAAGTCACTGCCCGGGGTCCAGGCTCCGGGAGCTTCAGCAGACCCAGCATCACCCTGCTTTCCCCTGGATCTCCATGTCCACTTGTCCTGTCACAAACACCCTAACCTAGCTGCGTTAGAGCAGTGATGCTCTTTCACATGTCACCAGCCTAAACCTCTGCCTGAATGCCACGGAGCTCTACCAGGGGCCGATCAGTGTCCTCTCAGCTCACACGCCAAAGGCTTAACCCCCAGTAACTCAAAATGTCGACGTATTTGAAGTCTTTAAAAAGGAAATTAAGGTTAAATGAGGTGGTCATGGAATGAGCCCTAATCAGTATAACCAATATCCTCATACAAAGGGTAAATTTGGACACAGAGGACACTCTCTGAAAGCCCATGAAGGGATATAGGGAGAAGTCCGAGAGAGATGCCTCAGAAGAAATTGAATCAGCAAATACACTAATGTTAGAATTCTAGCCTCAAGAACTGTGAGAAAATAAGTCTCCATTGTTTAAGCTGCCCAGCTGTGGCATTTTGTTATGGCAGCCCAAGAAACTAATGTAGGCTGCAGGACTGTGCAAAATGCTCAGTCATCTGGCCAAAGGACCTCTCCTATTACCACCTTCACTGGAAATCCTCAGTTCTAGGTTTTTATTAATGACTTCATTGGAAAACACTCCACTTCCGACCAAGGGCTGTACCAGGAATCAGATGGGACCAATTCCTGGCAGACAGAGGGCTTACAGAAACGGAAGGAGGGATCTTTGATTTGCTCATATTCTACAGGGTTCACAACTCCTTCTTACACTCTTGAATTTATATTGATGCATTTATTCATCTTCCTCAGTAGCTCATGAGCATTTCAATGCAAGTGTCCTTGTAGCCATTGAGTGTGCTGTCTTCTCTCTCTCTCTCTTTTACACACACACACACACACACACACTCCAGAGTTCCTACTTCAATGAACTTTGGCTGAATGGATGAAATGTCCTGAATGTCCACTCACCAAATTCTTGGTATCAATTCATTTTTCCATGATCATCCTCCTTGTGGAGAAAGAAAACAAAGGCCAGGACTTACAAATTCACTTGCAACTTGGGCTACTGAATGGGAAATGAGCCTTCTTATTACAACTTCAAGGGTGGGGTTTATTTGTCTGTGACTCTGATTTATTCACGGTGCACTAGACCCTGAGGATGGATGAGCTCTGTAAATGTGCAGGATAGAGTTCCTGGTAAGTTTAAGAATGGAGCTGGCCTGGGATCAGCCTTTGGTGTGTGGCAGAGGACCTCGGCTCAGTTCCTCTCTCCCCACCAGGATGCACCAAGCTGGACTCAACCTTTTCTATTTATTTGGTTTCCACAATTATCATCACGTTTGTTGGCTGGACCCTGAAGGTAAGTGCTTCCTGCAGTGCTGTTCAGAGAGCTCCCTGTGGTCTGGAACCATGCTTTCCAAAAGAATGCCTGGGAGGAAAAACAAAGTGTTTTGCACCATTGTTTCCATTTTATTTTAGAAACAATTCATAATTTATTTTTCAATTTTCAACAATGTTGAAAGAAGGCATGTTATTTTAATGTCTGTGAATATAAAAGAGGTTTTTTTTTTTTTTTTTTTTTTTACAGTTCTGTTGGATAAGGTCCATATTCCTCAGGATGTCTCATAAGCATGACCTGCGTGTTGCCTTTCCATCTCTCAGCCTCATCTGCCCATTTCTGGAGGAGTCCCAAAGCTCTGGACACATGTGTCCCTGATCATTTCATGTGGTCTCCTCTGCCCAGAACTCCCTTCCTACTCTCTGATGTGGACAATCGTGTTTGGTTTTCAAGACATAAACCTCACTATCTGAAAGAAGCTGCCTTAGTTTTCCTGCCAGCACCTCAATTGTGCCCCTGTGAGAGAATTTTGGATTGGTCTTTGTTTCTGGATCTTTCCCCACTTAGGGACAGAGAGAGTGACTCATCCATACCTGCTCTCCCAGGCCTTGCATGACATCAGGGTTGGGGCATAGAAGAATGACAACCAGTGCTAAGGTGAGACCTGTTGGAACAAACACCCCCACTTAGCATGCACTCCTTGAATGTGCAGCTTACTCACCTCTTAAGTCTTCTGAGGCCCTGGGGACCCCGATCCATGTTTCATCTTCCAGTTGAGATGAACCCTCCCAGTCCCTTTATGAAGTATTTGCCTAATTCAAGTATGTCCACTTGGTTTACTTCCCTAGGCTTGCTCCCCTGGCTGAGATATTGTTCACCAAGTGTATCAACAATGTTGGGAATTAATTGAGGAGTATGAACAACAACAACAACAAAAAAAGAATTTACAGTATTGGCACACGTGCGTGCTGGGGACTGAGCTAGAGCCATCAATCATGCCTGAACACCTGTCAACACAGTGAAATAGGCAGATGTCTTATTTTCACAATTTGGTAATTCTCTTTGAACAACAATAACAAAAATACTCCATCCAGAAAATATTTTTCTCTTCTAATAGATGTCACTTTCAACTATAACTGTCTACATATCGGAATGCACTGTGTGTCCTCTATAACTCTCCCCCTGCTCAGATCTGTTCAGACTCAAACATTGCGACTTAGGAAAATGGAAAGAGGGAACTGAAAGCAGAGCCCCTGGTGGAACCAGGAAGGCCATCAGGGTGATATAGAAAGCACGATTTATCCTATGGTAGTGGATAAGTCATAGCCACACGGTTCTATGCTCAGCGAGGTTACATGCTCCTAGTCCACACTGACTCCCAGAGACTCTGCTCCTGGGGCTCCTTCTGAATAGCACAAGGTAGCACAGTGGGTAAGAAGATACGGTTTAGACTCACCAAGGAGCCATGTGACTGGAACAGTCTGAACTTGTCTTCTCAGCTGCTAATCTTATAATAGCACTGATCACTTAAAATTGCCAGGGGGCTCAAAAATTTCAGGAAAAACACTAAGAAAAATATCTTGCATGTAGTAAAATATGCTGTTATTACAATATACAAGCATGAAATAAGGAGTATATAATTAGACCATAGTTTATAGCAAGAGAAAGATCAACAGGACCATATTTTGGTTCTTAGTAGTGCTCAAACTAGCACTTAGTAAGATCAAAAAACTGACTTTCTGGCTGAAAAAAAAAGAAAACTCAGGATTCTGCAGATATACACACCTGGGTTTGAGCCACATATGTTGATGTTTCAGTTTTGAAAACTGTCCCATCTTTATACTCAGAGCTTTAAACAGGTTTATTAAAATCCTCTTCATGGGGGTCTTATGATAATTAAAGTAATAATATATAGAAAGTGTCAAGCATAGAGCCAGGTGTATGATCAGAGGAGTTAAGATCATGAACATCAATCTTTCTTGGTTTCTGCCAATGGTACCGTAGGGAAAGCACTGCACTGGAAGAGGAATCCTGAGTTTGATGGGTTGGCCTAAGGACCACCAAGGTGACAGAAGTTCATTTAGAAAATACCCTGACAAAGTGCCCTGGATCCTCCTTACATGCTCACACCAAGTGCCAGGGCTGCCCGGTTCTGGTAAGGACACCATGTCTGGTTTGGAAGCTGTAACTGGGGCTGTCCTTGCTTAAATTTAGTGTCCTTTGTCATGCAATCCGTGTGTTTCCCCACAGAGATCTTGCTAGTCAGTGGAACGTAGGACACTGGGACAGAGGGCTACCTCTGCATCCTTGATGCTTCTGGTGGTGGCACAAATGTTGCACTTCACCCGGAGTGTGACATTGCTTCTGACTGGCTCTTGTACAGAGAAAGAGGCTATGATTTCAAAACTTGTCCTCCGTGAGCTTCCAACTTAACTAGGGAGTGGATATGATGGGCTTTTTGTTCTGAAATGAGTGCCCGCTCACACCAACCAGCCTCAAAACTACTTTCCTGTCCCCTGTGCAGTACTCTGGTACAAGTCCTTCTGAGGAAGGCTCAGGCAGAGTTGGTTCTGTTTACTTGTGATGACATCCCAGAATGAGAGAGGGAGAGAGGGCCTGGAGCTGTGCACTGACTTAGCTCTGGATCAGGTCGGGGATGGTGCTTTCCCCCTTGTATTTGCCAACATTCAGTTTCTTCTGGCCCCAGGAACAAGCAACCATCTCTCTTGCCACCAGGAATACCTTGATGGATCAGCCATTCCCCCACGTGCCCAGGAGCCAGCCCTCCCTGGTGCACTCTGCCAGGGGTGGAGGTTAGGACTGCTTTGCCTCTGATGTCTAGGTGCTGCTGTTTGATTTCTGCTGTTTCAGAATTCGACCTTTCCCATTGACATAAGGGAACTTAGTTGTATAATAACATCTTTGTGGTGGACCCCAGCACGGAGTGTAGCCACCACAGAGATTCTCAATAAACCACTGTCCCGATTCTTGTCTAAATAAAAGATGTACCCCTAGCTTCTCTAAAGGAATATAGTCAGATGGTGGGTTCCAGATTCCTACGAAATAGTCCATTCAATACTCCCACTCTGAGAGCTGTTGTCTATCTCCTTCCTCAATATACCCTACCCGTTTACTAGAGCTCATTGTGGTGTCCGAACTTGACAGACCTTTCCAGCAATGGATTAGGACCAGCTCCAAGTATCCTCTGGGATGCTGACCCCTGAGTCATAAGAGTTCTCCCATTTCAAAGAACTTTCCTTGTCCAGCTTTTTACATTCTGCACCCACCCAAGCCCATCCCACATGCCTTCCCGGTTTCTGACAACTGGTATATATTGGCTAGCTCTTCCCCTTCTTTTTATATGTGTGAAATTTCCACTTTCCCTGATATTAGCCTAAATTCTTTCAGTTATTAACTTGGGGCCAACAATGAGAGCCACATGGGTCTTGAAGAGAACGACAGTCATTTTGTGAGACATCGGCCTCAAGTGTAATGTTTCCAGGGTCTCTAGGCAAAAAGAGAGATTTTTCTCTTTTAACAAGGAGAGGGGGCTGCTTCAACCAGCTCAGAACCTTCATAGAAATCCAAATGAAGTTTCTGGATTCATCCACCTGACTGAGGTCTCAAGGTTAGTAAATCAGCACAGGAGACCCGTTAAGACTGAGTGGGGATCAACCTGGAGACTTTCACCCTTAGAATTCAATCCTGAGTCTATTTTTTGTTTCAATGTCCCTTATAGAGGCAAGATATAAGGATGTCTTTCAGTGGAAGTAGTGACTCTGGTTTCCACAGGGAGCCCCGGGTAACAGGTGATGGTCCAAAGCCTGTCATTTCCTTTTTTTTCCCAGGTCACAAAGCCATTAAGAAAAGCAGCCAATTCTCAGCTCTTAAATTAGATGGCCATTGCTCCACTGCCACACACAGGCCACAACTCAGCTTCCACCTGTCCCTCATTTCCATCCACCACCAGAGCGAGTCTCCAGAATCAGGATGCTACTGCAGACCAGTGGTCATCGCCGGCCACACACCCCACTGTATTTCCTTCCCGTCGGCGAGCTACCCAGTTCAAGGGTCTCATCCTGAGAATCTGCTTCTAAGGCCACTTCCAGGACCAACTCTTTCAGTTTAACCCCCATGTCCCCAAACCAGAGCCGGGGACATCTGAGCTCCTCAGGAGAAGCACAAGCCCGAGGGACATTCCGTCCTTCACAGCACGCCCACCCACCACAGCCAGGGCAGAGGGACTCGAGCCAGGTGAGGGCCAGGTGAGGGCGAGTCTGACCATTACATCAGGAATCCTCTTGGACTGGCTTGGAGTGTTTGGACCCACATGTTCCCTTCCAGTCCTTGGTCTTACCCCGAGTGGATACAGAGCAAAAACCAGGTGCTGAGGGAAAGTGCCTTTCAATAAAGTATGCGCTGACAGGTCTCAGAAAACATCTGGGTGCTGGATGAGACTCAGATTCACTTCCTGTGTGCTCACACACATGTACGCTGAGGGATTAAGGGGGCCAAGGAGAGCCAGCAGGAGCTGTGAGCCACACCAGGGAAGGGGAAGTGCCTCCTCCACCGCCCCATCCGCTCCTGTGCACGCCCACTCCCAGGCCAGTGCTCTTGATTGTCTCTGGCACTGGGACAGAGCGGACAGGCATCTATGCATTGACTTTAACGAATTCATTGTCCTGTGTCTTTGAAGCCGCTGATTCAAACTTTGAGAACATCTTTGTTATAAGAGAGGAAAAACCGAGTTCACCTTTGCAGACGGCCCTTGTCGCAGGGAAACTTACTTGCAGGTGGAAGAGAGGAGCAGCAGCCTTCCGACCCTCCCTTTCCTGCCGCCCACAGCTGTGCATGTGCAGCTAAGACCCAGTGGAGAGTTTTATAGTGCTCTGCATCCTGGCAGCTCAAGGAACCTATCCTGGGAAGAAACAAGTGCATATAACCTGTGTTTTCCAGAAAAAAAAAAGGTGTTTTTCTTTTATTGGTTCTTTTTACTTGTAAATGACAGTAGAATCCATCTTGACATAATCACACAAGCATGGAATGTACCTTATTCTAGTTAGGATCCCATTCTTATGTATGCACATGGTGGTAGGATTTGTTGTGCTGTTTTTATGTTACACTCATTCCACTGTCTTTCCTTTGCTTATCCTCCACTCCTTGCCTCCATCCCCCATTGTCTAATCCAATGGACTTCTCTATTCTTCGCCTCTCCACCTCCACTTATTATGGGTTAGCTTCCACCTATCAGAGAAAACATTCAACCTTTCTTGACTTCACTTAGCATGATTGTCTCCAGATCTATTCATTTGCTGGAAAATGTTATAAAATCAGTTTTTTATGGCTCAGTAATACTCCACTTTGAATTTATACCACATTTTCTTTATCCATTCATCCATTGGAGGGTGCTTCGGTTGGTTTCATAGCTTAGCTATTGTGAAGTGAGCTGCTATAAACATTGATGTGGCTGCATCACCGTAGCATGCTGACTTTAACTCTTAGGACATATACCAAAGAGTGGGATGACTAGGTCAAATGGTGGTTCCACTCCAAGTTTCTTGAGGAATCTGCATACTTCCTTCCAGAGTGGTCGCACCAATTTGCAGTCCTACCAGCAATGTATAAGCATACCTTTTCCCCTACATCCTCACCAACAGTTATTGTTATTTGTATTCTTGATAATTGCCCTTCTGACTGGAGTGAGATGGAATCTTGGTATGGTTTTAATTTGCTTTTCTGTAATTGCTAGAGATGTTGAACATTTTTTCATATATTTCTTGACCATTCATATTTCTTCTTCTGTAAAGTACCTAAGTGCCTGTTCAGTTCCTTTGCCCATTTATTGATTGGGTTATTTGCTTTTTTTTAGATGTTAAGTTTTTTAGTTGTTTGTGTGTGTGTTGTTTTATAAATTTGAGTTTTTGTGCTTTAGGGGTCTTATTAAGGAAGTCAGTTTATAAGCCGATATGTTGGAGTGTTGGGCCTATCTTTTGTTCTATCATGTACAGGGTTCTGGTCTAATACCTACATTCTTGATCCACTTTGGGCTGAGTTTTGTGCAGGATAAGAGAGAGGGATCTAATTTCATTTTGTTGTCTATGGATTTCCAGTTTTCCCAGTAGCATTTGTTGAAGAGGCTGTCTTTTTTCCAATGTATGTTTATGGCTCTTTTTCTAATATAAGGTAACTGGATCTTTGGGGGGTTGTCTCTGTATCTTCTCTTCTGTTCCATTAGTCTTCTTGCCTATTTTGGTGCCAATACCGTGCTGTTTCTATGCCTATAGATATATAGTATAATTTTAGATCTGTTATTGTGATGTCTCCTGCTTCATTTTTCTTGCTAAGGATTCTTCTGGCTATTCTGGGCCTCTTGTTTTTCCATATTAATTTCATGACTGTGCTTTTTCTATTTCCATGAAGAATGCCTTTGGAATTTTGATGGGAATTGCATTGAATCTGTATAATGCTTTTGGTAGTATGGCCATTTTGACAATATTAATTCTGTCTACCCAAGAACATGGAAGATCTTTCCATCTTCTAAGGTCTTCCTCAATTTCTTTCTTAAATCTTCTGTAATTTTCATTGCAGAGGTCTTTCACCTCTATTTTTTAGATTGATTCCTAAAGTTTTTTTTTTTGAAATGGTTTTCTTAATTTCTCTTTCTGCTGATTTGCCATTGGAGAATAAGAGTGTGATTGATTTATGAGTGTTAATTTTGCATCCTACTTTATTGAATTCATTTATAAGTTCTAGAAGTTTTCTAGGGGAGTTTTGGGGTCTTCTAAATATACAATTATGTCGTTGGCAAACAGAGCTAGTTTTAGCTCTTCTTTTCCTATTTGAATCCCTTTTAGTGTCTTTCCATGGACCTATTGATCCGCTCCTGGGTGTGTGCGTGTTCGTGTAGGTGAGGAATTGAGAACCTGAAGATCCAGGAGGGACAGGTGGCCTGGGGCCTCACCACCGTCTCCATCTAGCAGAGAACCCACAGTGCTCCAGGCTTCTGTAGCTGAGGCCTCACCTTAGTACCAGAGTCAGCCAGCTCCGGGAGAATGGCCCACAAGAGGCCTGTACTGCTTTGGGCTGAGTGAATTCTGCTGGGATCCTTCTGCCTGGAAGACAACAATATAGGTCCAACACACGAGGAACGGGTCAGGACTGCCAGGAGCAGGTCTGAAGTCAGAGGGGAGGCCTCAGCAGGCAGACCTGAGATGGGGAAGAAGAGGAACTTGGCCCCAAGAAGGGTCAGAGGTGTTCTCAGTATCTCTCTCGGGTGGCGTGGAGAGGATAGTGGGCTTCAGCTCATGAGAGGGACCCGGAGTGGTCACAAGGCACTTAAGACAGGACAGGATGGTGAGGCAGAGGCAAAGGTCAGGCAGTCAGTGTAGGTAATGGATGATGGGGGTCAGCTGGTTATCAGGGAGAGAGCCATGGGTTGCTACGGCTAACTTCTGAGATTGTGCTCCTGGGCACTCTGGGTTGCTACCAATTAATCTCCACACTCCTGCTCCTAGTCCCATATATAGGAAAGAAAGAGAAGACAGTGATTAAAAAGGAGGTTCTGGGGTCTATAGGACAGCAAGTGGCACCCCTCTCCTGAGCTTTTGGCTCCGAGGCCCGCTCCTCTCCAGGGGAGTCTGCTCTCTATCACTTTCTTAAATGAAACTTGCTTGCTACACTTGCCTTGGCATTTCTCAGGGAAGAAGAGCTGCTCCCAATCTGCACCAGACCAGTATCAATGGGACCTGGGGAGAGGCTCTGCAAGTGCATTGTGAGAGTGGCTTCTTGGGTCATAAGTGCCTCGGAGTTGCAATTCCTGTCATGCTGGAGCCTGCAGGCAGGTCTGTCAAACCACACAGAGCCACACATCTTGGGACGGTGGCTGGGTTAAAGATAACAGTGTCTATCCTTCCTTCTTACCGAGAAGCTCTGAGTCAAGAAGGTTGGTGCTTCCAGAGCTGCAAAGATGTCTTCAGGAAAACCCAGGTGCACGGAGGTGCCCATCCCAGTAAGAATGAGAGAACCCATGCTGCAGCAGGATGCATCAGGCACCCCGATGAATAGGAGGGCAGGAGGGTGGGCAGGAGGGAATTCCTGCCACTCTGTGATGAGGAATTCTGGGAGCTGCGCAACTTGGATTTTCTTCTTTTCCTTTCAAAGTATTCACAGTCCAACTCACCCTGTTATCAAGCTGATTCTCCTGTAAGTCACCTGAAGAAGATATCCTCAGAGCTGGCTGACTATGGGGTTACCACCGTAGCTGAAGATGCAGTATCATGAGACCCACATCTCCATCCGTGGAAGGCAGGTGCTTCACCCTTCTCATCTCCCTGTCCCATGTCACAGAGAAGTTGAATCTGAGATGAGCTTTTAATTAAAATTTTCGTAATACACAAAATCCAGAAGATATGGAAATTAACATTTTAAATATGTATTTTTCCCTTTTCCTCCCTCTCCTTGCTTGCTGTTGTTTGCCATGTATGAAGTTCATTACAGCAAATGAGATGGAAACCTTTCGGTGTGTAAAGGCCATTGCTGCAGGAGGTTATTGGGGTGCTGTGGAAGTCCCCCTTGCTTATTCACAGGTCAATCCAGAACCAACCCAGCGCTGGGCACACCCTCTGATACCCTGGGGCTCTGGATACCTGACCCACTTTCAACTTGCTAAATGACCAGTGCCTGGAGGGTGGGGGATGACAAGGAGATAAAAGGACTACAGAGAGGGAGAGAGAGCAGGAAGAGACCTCTCCAGACCAGGAAAGCACTGTCCTCCCTCTAGTGCTCCACAGGAACACTCATCACGGGACACACTACCTTTTCTTCCAGGAGAGGGGATAGGATAGGAGACTGCAGTTGCCAAAGAAATAGAAAAACTCATCTTAAAAAAACTTCAACTTTTATAAATAACACTTATTACCTCAGTTCCAAAGAAATTTTCAAAAAGAGATAAAAATGATATATTTGTTTTGCAGAAATATGGAATTATCATTGAATAAAGGTTCATCATCTTAACTCAGTGAAAGAATTACTGATAAATAAGAGCCCCAGAGTTTGCGTTTCCAGCTGAATAATTTCCTCAGGTTTCTGGGACTAGAAGCTTGGAAGTCAGGAACACAGATGCCAGTTGACACTTTCTGGCATGGTGCAAAGCCAATTCATGGCTCGTGTAAAGTCACAGGACCTTGTACTTTACAAAGACAGTCACTGGTGTGAAGAACTCACCAGGAGCTCCAAGGGCAGGTAATTAATGTCTTTGTAGGGGTGGAGAGAGGACCATGGCTAGAAAGGCTGAGGAACACAGTGGCCCTCAGTGCATGCCACTGTGAATCCAAGAGGACACATTTGTTTATTGTGTGTTTGTTTAAACTCAACCTCGTTCTGAAAATAATTTGAGGAAGTTCTTACACATAGCACAGCAAGATAAAAAATAAAAATAAATTAGAAAACTGGGGCAAGGAGAAAATAAACTGGAATAACAAGATGAAAACAAAATAAAAAAAGTCATCAAGCAGACCAGCATGCTGTGAAGTCTGCGTGATTAATCCAGTTGGGCCACAGACTTATTTCTTAGTAGGATGCACTAATTTCTTTTTACAGGTAGAAGCACATAGGCCAGTCCCAAAATTAGCATTTGGATTCATTTCCATGCAGGGTGTAAAGCTAGATGGAAACTTTATTTAGACGAGTAGAGATCTGTCTCTGGGGAAGAGTGGGAACCATATATATTCTCTTAAAAATACACTTTTTGAAGACTTGGTTTTCATTCAATCTGGAAGAGCGTTCATGAAAAAACTTGAAAGCCAGTTTGATGTGTTGGAGATGGTGCATTCATTCACTCATGCAACAATGATGTATGGAGTTCAATGATGTGTGGAATTTAACGATGTGTGGAATTTGTTTTCATTGTATGCCAAGCAGAGAGAAGGAAATAAGGATAAGAAATATATACAGCCCTCCCTCCTGGAGGCATGGCCAAATGGAACCCACCTCAATGCCCCCAGGATCCAGGACCCCATTCCTGACTGCCATGTGAATTCCCATGTGAAGATCCTCACGACTCCCCCCCCACCGCAGCCCAGGTCATTGCCCTGGGAAACAGCAGGTCTCCAGAGAGGCTCCCTGATGAATTCTGTGTCCCCACGTTTCCATGCCTGTGCAAGCCCCCTTCAGAACTGAACCTGGGCTCGCACTGGGGCCGACCAGAGCCTGGAGCGGGTATGGAGCCCTGTGTCTTCCCAGGCAGGCCTTGCAGATGCCTGCAGTTTCCCTCTTGCCACCTGGGAGGATCCCAAGCCACGTACAGAGGCCACGTGGCAGAGGACCAAGGCCCTGCCCTCCACAGTCCAGCTGAGCTCCCCGTCAGTGCCCACACCGGCTGCTAAGGCTCGAGGGGTATCTTGGGTTTTCTGTCCCCCATGAGCCCTCTTGTTGGCGGCAGCCCAGCTGCTATCACGTGGAGAAGAACCATCTCGCTGAGTTCAGATCAAACAAAGAATTGTGAGAGAGAATGGATAGTGGTCCTTTTAGGCTTCTGTGTTTAGGGAGTGGTTTGTTACAGCAACAGATCATGGAGATACCTAGTGCTGATGGTGTTCTGTGTCTGGGTTTGACCCAAAGACACCCTTTTGGCTCTCTCAAGAACCCCAAGTCCATAGCAAGTGTTAGCTGTTGAAGGTCCCAACTTGCCCATGTCCTGCCTTTTGGGCAGAGGTGAGACTGTCTCTTAAAGATCCCACCACCTCCCAATAGCACCACAGTCTGGCCAGCAAGCCTTTCACACATGGGCCTTTGGGGAGCACTTACCCAGATCACAGAATCCTGATGTGCTCCCCGACTTCTCACCCCACTCCACCTGGGATATCAGCCTGCTCTGCTTACTATTTCCATGGTAACCACCACCCCAAAGCAATCATCTGCCCCACCTCCCTAAACACAGAGCGCCCAGAGGACAAGAACTGGACCTTCCAGCACTCACCTTCCGGTACACTCGATAGCAAGCTTTCGGTTAGGATGTGCTGCGTGAGTGAGGGCCCCACGGGCACTGAGTGGTGAGATTGAGTGCATCAAATGCCAAGAGCATCAGTCCGCACACTTGTGCCATGAAAGCTCAGGTGGCACATTTTGAGGCCTTGTAGCCCCATGGTCTCTGCCAAAACTGCTCATCAGCTAGGGTGACACAAGCAGTCAGACAGTCCCTATGTGAGTAGTGTGGCTGGTTTCCCATCACACTCTTCACAAAGCCGGCCACAGGTTGGATCAGATCCGAGGGCCACCCCAGCCTAACAGGTTATCTTGTTAATGTGGATGGACTTGGGTATTTGTCGTTCACATTTAAGTGTCAACCAGTAATTTTGCTGAATCATGTCAGGCCTGCGTGGTTCCTGGATGGGAGTGTAATTTACTTGATCCTCTGTGATTGGGGTGAGGCTGTCTACTTAAGCCTCCTAATTCAGCCTCATACACACACAACTCCAAGAGAGTGGAGTTCCTCTGCATGTAACCAAGCCGAGACCTTGACTTTCCCTGCAGATGTGGCCTTGGTTTACGTTGTCACTCTCAGCCTTCCTCCAACTCCAGCTGAGCCTTCATCTCAGAGAAGCCAAATCCCCCTGAGGAGTCCTCAGCCCAGCCCAGCCCCTGCCTTGCCGTCTAAGAGAGTCACCAAGTTGAGGGCAGATTGCACACAGAGGGCACAGGCGCCTGGCAGGCGTACTGTCCTCCTTCCCATCTCCTCCTCCCATCCTCAGCTGCAGGATCCCCGCGCCTGCTGGGTGGAGGACAGGGAGGTGCTAGGCCAGGTCTCTTGGCTTCCCTGGGAGAGTGAGGGAAAGGGTGACGAGAACGGTGACAAGACACAGATGGCTCTCTCTTGTCCAGCTGCTCCCACCAGACCAGCTTCTCACTCTAGAAGGGTCCGCAGGCAGGCAGCGCAGGACAAAGGGACAGTCCACCTTGAATGCAAGCAGCTTCAGCCACACACCCACACTCATCTAACATGTGGCACGTGGTGCCTTTGTCCTGAAGTCCTTATGCCCATCCCAGCGTTACCCAGGTCTGGAGCAGAGAGGACCTGTGACGTTTTCCCAGTCCAAGGTGAAATGAGAGAAAGTCTCCGACAGCAGTTTCCTGTTTCTGCCACTTAAGCGTATCCAGTCATCCCCATTCTTGTGCCTCGGGGCCCTCGTCAAAATCTTTGTTTATAGATTTATGTGTAAGTTCTCCCATTTCCTAAGCTTCCTGCCCTCGGAGACTGTCCTTTCCACAGGGAAAGGCCTACATTCAGTTTGTTCGTTTCTGTGAGTCCAGTGTGAAAGGCAGGCTTCAAAATACTTCACAGCTGGCATGGCATGAATGTCCTGATCCGTGTCCCGTGGTTCTGGCCAGCACATGGTGCCCACAGAGAGCAGCTCTGCACCAGCCTTGCCCAAAGCCAAGCACTCTGCCTGATACGTGCTAACGACCTGAGCAAGTTTGTTTGGAATGAATGAATCAATGCAGAGAGTTTTTCTAAAACCCAGAGGCACTTTGCCATTGAGCTTCATCCCCATTCTTTTTTATTTTTTACTTTTTAAGTTCAGTCGATTTAAAACTTTATTCTGAAAGTGCCTTTCCCACTCTATGATGCCAAAACACTCAAAAAATGATGGTGGCAATAGATAGTAGGATTTTTTTCCCCCTTTAACATCTTATTTATAAAAGAAATGATGACACTATCAAAATAATCTTGAAACATTGAAAGTTCATCAAATCCAAAATTCAGAGAGGCTCTGTCCTACAATATCTTTCACTATCATTATTATTAAAATATAATTCACATAACACAAAATTTACCCTTTACTGGGTTTTAATGTATTCTAGGAGTTGTGCAACCATCACTACTTCCTAATTCCAGAACATTTCCTCCCCCCACCCCCCCATGAATCTTGGAGCCTCTTAGTAGCCCCAGTTTCTCCCTCTCACCTCACCCCCTGGCAACCACTAGTCTACATTCTATCTCTCCAAGTTTGATTACTATGGGTATTTTATATAAATTAAATCATGGACTGTCTAGTCTCTTTTTTTCTGGCTTCTCTCTTTACTATAATGTCATCAAAGTTCATCTATGTTGTACCATGTACCAGAAGTTCAATTTTCTGTGGTTGAATATTTCATTGTGTAAATATATTACATTTATTTATCTACTTGCAAAATTGCTTTGCTTTCACCTTTTGGCTGTCATACATAATGTTCCTGTGAACATTCATGGGTAAGTTTTTGTTGGATGGCCTCTTTTAAATCCTTCTGGGTATGTACCTAGGAGTAGAATTGTTGGGTGATTTTAAACAATCTATGTTTAATTATTTGGAGAACTGCCAAATTTGCTTCCAAAACAGAGGCACCCTTTTACATTCCACCATCAATGTATGATGTCCCAGTTTCTACACATCCTCACCAATGTTTTATACTATCTTACATCATCGTAGTGGCTATGCAGTATTTCATTATAATTTTGACGTACATTTCCCTAATGGCTAATTATGTTAAGCATCTTTCATATGCATGTGTGTGTGTGTGTGTGTGTGTGTGAGAGAGAGAGAGAGAGAGAGAGAAAGAGAGAGAGAGAGAGAGAGAGAGAGAGAGAGAGAGAGAGAGATTGAACCCAGGGGCACTTTACCATTGAGCTTCATCCCTAATCTTTTTTACTTTCTAGTTTGAGGCAGCATCTTGCTAAGTTGCTTAGGCCCACCTCAAACTTGCAATCCTCCTGCCTCAGTCTCCCAGGTGCTGGGATTACAGATGTATACCACCACTCCAGGATTCATGTGCTTTTTGACCATTTCTATGTCTTTTTTAGAGAAATGCCTATTTAAAGACTTTACCAATTTTTGTTTCCCTTCTTTTTGTTCACTTATAAGAGTTCTTTATGTATTCTTGATACTAATTCCTCATCAGATATAATATTTGGAAATTGTTCTCTCTTTCTTTGGGTTACATTCTAATTTTATTGACAATGGCCCCTTGATATATACAAGTCTCTAATTTTGATGGAGTTTAATTTATCTCTCTTATTTTCTTACTATGCTTTTGGTGCATATTTAAGAAATTTTCAACATCACAAAAAAAATACCCATGTTTTCTCCTAAAATTTGTATAGCCTTAACTCTTACACTTTGATCTTTGATCCATTTTTGTCTATGACCCATTATGAGTTAATTTTCTATGTGAAGTAAAGGACTTAATTTTACATATGAATAAAAGGTTGTCCCAGCATCATTGTTTTCAAAAGACTATTCTTTCCCTCTAAATTGTTTTGGCATTCTTGTCAATAATCAATGGAGCATAAATGTATTGGCTTATTTCTGTACTCTCAATTCTATTCTATTGATCTATATTTTATCTTTATTGTTGATAGCACCTGGTCTTAACTACCTTACATTTCTAGTAGGTTTTGAGATCAGAAAGTGTGAGTTCTTCAACTTTGTTTTTCTTGGACATTGCTCTGGATAGTCTTTATAATTCCTTGTGAATGTTCTGGACAGACTTTGTTTTTCCCTGAACATTTTAGATTTGGCTCGTTATTTCTGCCTGGCACTATCTTGCTGAAGCTTTGCTATAGGTGTGGATGTTTCTGAATAGGAATTGATTCAAGTCTTGAAGTATAACAGGGTGTTAGGGAGCCCAATCAGAACTCTTAGTTTGTTCAAAACCAGTTCTTTCTCTATAAAAAAACTAAAGAAAAGCTGGAATAAGCTGGGGGCACGGGAACCCACACTGTTCATGCAGAGCTCCTTGCCCTTAGTTCCACATTAAGGGCTTCTGTTTCCAGAGTTTCCAAGGTTTCTACCCTTCCTGAATCTGTGTCCAAGGAGAGATGCCAGTGACTGTTGAAAAACCTTACTACCTTGGGTCCCCAGAGCACATTGTGGTTGCCTATCATGTCCCTCCCTGTACTATTATCCTTGGTTAATCTTTTCCTCATTTACCATAAGCCCATGAGGGCAGAGGCCATGTCAAGTATCCTCTGGATGGTTCTTGGCTCTCTCTAACCCATATTGATCCCCACTTGCTCCAAATACTCACTGGTCCAAAAGGGTAGGACAGTGTTCCATACAACCTGCCCCAAACCTCCAGCCTAAACCTAAAGCTTGTATTTACCTTGGTCCCTTGATGGAATTAAACTTCTGACTATAATCTAGATCCCCTCTTCCCATCCTGAAGAAACAGTTGGAGCTTGCACATTCCAACTCCATTCCTTGCCCGTCCCCCGCACCCTTGCAGCTCCCAGCTCGCCCTCTGACTCAGCCAAGTGCAGGGAAAACAAACCCACTTCCAGCTCCTCAGCCCATGTCCTGCTAGACCAGCTCGTTTGCAATTCTGCTCCATAATGGGGTCACAGGAGGCTGCTGTTCCCACATAACCTTGGTTGAGGGACAGTGGGAGAGGGGAGAAGAGCAGTGGACCTTGGAGGGAGCTCAAGTGGGCACTAGTGAGAATGACCTAACTAAGCAGGGGATAAGTGGATTGTGGAATCTGAAAATGAGCAAACTTGGGGAGCGTACTATAAGTCTGAGAAGAGGTTCATTAACCGGATGAGTTGACCATGCACTGTGCTGGGAAGTGTGCATGTGTGGAGCAATTCTGCCCTCATGGAGCATTTAAAAATGTAAAACCACCATTTGAAATATTAACGCAAATCATTTCTAAATTTTGTTTTGTAGTAGGTGTGCGGAGGAATAGTTTGGAAGCCGTTGGAACACATAGGACTGGCACTGTGACCTGGCTGGCCCACAGTGGATCCCAATCTGGAGACTGGGAAGCCAAACACTTGCTCAGCCTCCCTTGCATGGAGGAGCGACATCGAGATGAGGTGTTATTCAGTGGGGTATAAAGAGAAGACAGCAGGGAAGGGGGGCTGCTTTCCAGATGAAAGGGACCTCGCCATTTGGAACTGATCCTACTTCCTCCTTATTGCCTTAAATAAGGCTGCAAGTCCTAGCAACCACATTGCAACCACGAAAAGACAAGCATGGAGTGGAGAGACTGATGGTGGGATGGAGAGGCAGAAGAGCCCGCGGTTCTGACGGCTTCTTTGAGGAGTCACACTCAGGTCAGCAACCTCCACTCCACACTTCTAGCTGATCTATGAATCCTAGTAGGACACCTGGGAAGAGACCCAGAGAAGGGCGCCATCTGTGATTCCCCTGGCGCTCTTGTTCAGCTGACGAGCTGCCCCTTCCACTCCACAGAGCACCAGGGCTCAATTAAAACAAAGACCTCCCAGGCACCGAGAGGCGAGAACTGCTGGAAACATGGCAATATGGCAGAGCTGGAGGCACAGCCCTTTGCATTAGCCATGACTGTCCTTCCCAAGCAGCGTCCTTCCTGGGCTCTGTCTGGTAAGCAGCAGTCAACCAATGCACAGCCCCAGGATGCTACAGTCAGAGCTCCATTCAGTCTCCTGGGGATCCTGTGAGTATTTTTGCCTTCTCCCAAGAGCTGCTTGCACATATTTTCATTTAGCCCACGAATGTTTGTGGTGTGTCCACTGCATTCCAGACACTGCGCCAAGATGGGCAGAAATGCATGGTCTCCACCCTCAGGGTGTGTGGGGTTGAGTGGTGAGGACTCTAAAGCTCTTATTATGTTCCCACAGCATTATCAGTTCTATTTTACAGATTAAAACAACAACAACAACAAAAAAAAAAAAAAAAAAAAAAAAAAAAACGAGGCAAAGAGATTTAGATACACTTCCAAGATCACCCAGACAGCGAGGGTCAGATCAGGATCTGAACTCAGGGAGCAGGTTCCAGAGCCTACCCATGGCTCATATCCCCAGAACCTACACAAAGATCTGCGAGAGGCAGAGTGTGGGTTGGGGCAACACCCAGGGAAGGTGGTCTGGAGGAAGCGACCTGTGAGCTGTCCTGAGGTGGTTAAACCTCAGCCAGGTGACCTGGGCAGTCGTCCCCCAGACTAAAGGAAGAGCACGTGCAAAGACTCTGGGTAGCCGAGGGGGCACCTTCAGAACGCTGTGAGCTGTGCCCTGTGCCTTGAAGCCAAAACAGAAGGATTGAAGAAGGAAAGTCGGGACGATCAAGCAAATATCCTACGTGGGACCAAGCCACTTCAAAATCCTTTCTTTATGAGGCAGCATAACACAGCTTAGAGGCTTCCTGCCTGGGTTCTGGACCAGGGACTACTGGGCTCAAATGTCCACCCCGAAGCTTCTTAGCTGTGAACCTGGATCACATCAGCACAGTGGTGCTGATGATGCGCCAGCCTCATTGGCCGCGTTGGCACGTGTGGAGATGTGGGAACAGATGTGGGAACAGTGCTGGGACGTGGGAGGTGCCCGTCACCCGTCACCACCACCACTGGTTCATACATTTGCTTATCAGGCTCAGTGTGCTCCATCGCCGTGGGCCTCAAGGACGGAGCTGAGAGGTGAGCCCCGAAGCTCTCCTTCTGAGACATTCTTGCCAGAAAGTGAACCCAAGGCTAGTGAAGGGAGGGATGTGCTTCCAGTCTGTCACTTGGAGTAATGCAAAACGTCCCCACTTGTCCCTTCCGATGACAGCAAGGCCACTGCTGAAAGACAAGGACTTCTATTAACAAGGAGCACAAAGGAGCTCAGCATATTAACATTTGACTTTGTGGAAGGAGAGACAAGGGCGTGGAGTGGGTTTCAGAGTCAGATTCAGCCTCAGAGAACCCTGGTGGGATCACGGTGGGTAAAGATTGGCAGGTGTCCCTGAAATCCACAGGAAAGCCCCCAGTAGAGATGAGCACAATATCATCATTGCTACTTTTGACAATTTTGGGGGGGGGGGAGGAATCCTTGCATTTCTAAGTTGCTTTACATCTGGTGGGCACTTATATCTGTTAGTTTATTTGAACCTCACCAAGCCCTTGTGGAAGCTATTGTGATTTTTCCTGTCTTATTGACCTTCTTAGTGTCAAATGTAGAATCATAATCAAGACTCTCTTTTCCTCAGGCCAAAGATCTTCCACTATAAATATACCTCCCCCTCCTCCAGTTGTTCCTGAACTACAGACAGTGGCCAGGCAAGTTCAGGTTCGACTTGCAAAGGAGAACACCTCATCTGTGCCACTGAAGTAGATGGAGCCCACACATGGGCTACACTGAATCAGGGGACTGGATCCATCTGGTATTTGATGGATCTGCAATGTTTCCAAGAATATTCTTAAAACAAACATAGGAATGCCAGCATTGTGCTTTGGCAAAGTGAGAACATAAAAATCAAACAGTGAAGAAAACCTCTGCTAGGTAATATTACAAAGAGGATTTTTTTTCAGAATTTTCCCCCACAATCCCCCAAAGTAGAAAGACTCAATTTGAGATAAAGAACATTCTTTGTAAGAAAAGCAAGGCGAGGACTTAAACTGGATGCATATCCCATTCAGGGCTGTTGTGCATGACTCTTCAGGTTGTACACTGCACAATGCCAGTGTTGGGGTGTGGTTCCCAGGGACCACACTCACTTTTCTCTTACCTTCTCCTTTCCACAGAAACCAGAGAAGATGTGTTTAGGAGGTTGGCTGGCAGACTGAAGTTCTTCTAACATGTCCGTCCTATCATCTGAACCATCTGGACCAGCACCTTCAAGTTGTCTTTGAGGATCCCAAGGGATCCACGAGTCTTCTCAAGGGCCACGTGATCTAAACAGAGCATTGCCTTAGCTCCTTCTAATGTGGCATCCTTCTGAGCCATTGCCTGTTGTAGAAAGGGTGTGCAGTGACACCTCAGTGTCAGCTGAGGTCCACATGCTCCCCAGGTTTCTTTGTTTTCACCCAGCACCCTCGTCCCTCCCAGGACCCCCCTGGATGCCTCCCCAGGCTCCTCTCAGTTGGGAGGGGTTCTTCCATTGGCCTGGTGTTTGATGACTTTGACAGTTTTGAAGAGGACTGGTCAGACGTTTGGTAGAATTTCTTTTGTGTGTGTGTGTAAGTGTGTGGTTCTAGGGACGGAAGCCAGCAACTCCTGCATGCTAGACTGGTGCTCTACCACTGAGATACACCCCACGCTTTTCATTTTTTTTTTTTTTTTTAATTTTGAGACGATATCTTGCCACTTTGTCCAGGCTCACATTGAACCTGCAATTCTCCTGTCTCAGCCTCCCAAGATGCTGGGATTACAGGGGGTGCCACCACACCCCACAAGAGTTTCCTTTAACTTGAATTTCTTTGGTATTTGTTTCATGATTAGACCAGGGCTGTGGTTTGGAGACTGCAGAGATAGAAGGCCATCACATGCCAGAGCGTGCATTACCAACAGGACACCACACCTGGGGCTGACCTGGGTCGCTGGCTGAAGGGGTGTTAGGAGGCTCTGCACTGTAATGTTATCGCTTTCCCTTCCATGCATCTCCTCTGGAAGGAAGTCACTATGCCCGGTCCATGCCTGAGGAAGGGGGACATGCTCTGCTTCATCAAGGGCAAGTTCGTCTACATAAGTGATTCACAATATTTATATCCCCCCCCACCTTGTTTACCTAATCCCTTTTTTATATCAGTATTAGCTCATGAAGATTTAAATCTAGGTTCATAACTCCATGTCTTCCCTAATTGTTAAATCCTGGTCTTCACGATGGTGGCACTGGGGGTTTCAGCCTGTGTCCCTATGGAAAACAGCGCCATCGACTGAAATGCAGAGCTTGGTGCAGTTTTTTGGGTCCTCAGCCTTACAGACTCCAGTGTTTCTAAAGCCCCAAGTCAGCGACTTTTCCCTTACCCTTCAGGGAGGTGTTTCATATATTTGTCAGACAGTTTTTCTGTGCTGGTTGGCTTTTTGGCATTCCGTCAAATACCTGAGAAAAATAACTTAGAGGAGGAAAGATTTATTTTGGCTCATGATTTCAGAGGTGTAGCCCATGATCCGCTGACTGCAGGCAGGAACTTCATGGCAGAAGGGCCTGGTGGAGGAAGCTGCTCAGCCCGTGGCAGATGGGAAGGGGGGCGGGAGGAAGGGGCCAGAGACAAGAAATACCCTTCTAGAGTGTGTCCCTAGAGACCTACTTCCTGAACCAGGACCCCCTCCTGCAGTTTCCACCACCTCTCAATAATCCATTCCCATTATTAATCCATCACATGAATTAATCCAGTGATGAGGTCAGAGCCCTCCTGAGCCACTGATCTCCCCAAAGCCCCGCCTTTGACCATTGCTGTGATGGGGACCAGCCTTCAACACACACAGTCTTTGGGGAATACTGCATTCACATTCCGCCCTGTCTTCTGCTGTCCTTCTAAATGACTTCTAGTTGCAGATATTAGGGTTTCCTTTTTGTGCTGTAAAGTTCTAAGAGTTTTGAAAAATGCATAATTTTATGCACCCACCATTATAACACCACAGAGTAGCTCCCCCAAATTTGTGTTTTCCTTATATAAACCATCACTTTTCTGGGCCTCCTGAAATCCCTGGCAACTATTGATCATTTATTCTTCTCTCTACACAGAGCCACCTAATATTTAGCCTTTCCAGACTGACTTTTTTCACTTACCAAAATATATTTAAGGTTCCTCCATTTCTTTCCATGCCTTGATGGTTCATTTCTGCTCCATTTCTGTTCATTGCTAAATAAATTCCATATCATTGTTGTATCCCAGTTTGATTATTCATCTACCTATTGAAGAACATCATGGCTGCTTTCAGCTTGTGGTGAGTAAGAATATAGCTGCTGTGAACCTCCATGTGTAGGTTGCTATGTGCACATACATTTTCAGATAAGTTTTGTTACTTATCTATGTGCACAATTGCTAGATCATATGGCAAGACTGACTTTTACTTTGTAAGAAACTGCAGAAGTAGCTGTATTGTTTTGTATTCTAATTAATAATGAAAAACAGTTCCTGTGGCTTCACAGGTCTGCCAACAATTGGTATTATCAGTTCTTTTTAAAAACCACTGTACTAGACATATAATGATAATTGATTACTTGAATTTGTAATTTCCAAAAAACAAATGATGTTGAACATTTTTTCATATGATTAATTCCCATTTGGATATTTTCTTTTGTGAAGTGCTTGTCCATTGTTATTGTAGGAAGAAAATACATGGCACAAAATTCACCATTTTAACTATTTTAAGCATATGTTCAGTGGCACTAATTATATCACATTATTGTGCAACCAACATCTAACTCCAGTACGTTTTTAGTATTGCCAAATTAAAACTCTGTACCCATTTGTTGTAGTCAGATTTTTCGCTGCTGTCCAGAAAAGAACAATTTTAGAGGAAAAAATGTTTGTTTGGGGGCTCATGGTTTCAGAGGTCTCCGTCCATAAACAGCCAGCTCCATTCCATGGGGCTCCAGATGAGGCAGAATATCATGGCGGAAGGGTGTGGTGGAGGGACGTGGCTCACACGATGGTCAGGAAGCAGAAGAGAGACTCCACTTGCCAGGTACCATATATATACCCCAAAGGCACACCCCCAAAGCCCACCTCCTCCAGTGACACCTTACCCACCTTCAGTTACCACTCAATTAATCTCACCAGGGGACTCATTCACTGACTGGGTTAAGGCTTTCATAACCCATAGTTTCTCCTCTAAATCTTCCTGCATTGTCTCACATGACTTTTGGGGGCCACCTCACATCCAAACCATAACAACATTTAACAAGAACTTCTCTTTCCCTCCCACTCCTGGTTTCTGGTAAACACCATTCTACTTTCTCTGTGAATCTGACTATACTGGAAACTCCATGAGCGGAGCCAAATGCTATTTGGCCTTGAGTATCTGGCTTATCTCACTAACGTGACGCCTTCCCAGTTCATCGTGTTCTAAAGGGTTTCGGAATTTTCTTCATGTTGAAGGCTGAATGTTATTTCATTGTGTATATGTGCTGAAGTTTGTTTATCCAATCAGTGTTGAGGAACACTTCAGTTGCTTTCCCATTTTAGTGATTGCAAATCATACTGCTGTATGCATGGGTGCATAGAGATCTCTTTGGGGCTCTGTTTTCAGTTGCCTTGGGTATACACCCACGAGTGGAATTGCTGGATACTAAGGAAATTCCATGTTTAACTTTTTGAGAATCTACCATACTGTTTTCCATAGTGACTTGTGCTATTAAGTTCACATTAACACTAAAGAAGTTTTCCCTCCATCATATCTTCACCAACTTCTGTTGTGTGTGTGTGTGTGTGTGTGTGTAAATGACCAAATGGGTGAGAGGTAATATCTCATTGCAATTTCCCTGATGATTCGAGACATCTTTTAATGAGTTTCTTGGCACTTATATAACTTATATACCTTCTTTGGAGACATCT
This sequence comes from Callospermophilus lateralis, assembly GCF_048772815.1. Lineage (NCBI taxonomy): Eukaryota > Metazoa > Chordata > Mammalia > Rodentia > Sciuridae > Callospermophilus > Callospermophilus lateralis. The sequence goes on from NC_135320.1 coordinate 85,024,394, forward strand.
ATTCAAATTCTTTACATTTTTAATTGAGTTGTTCATTGCTGGGTTATTGGCCCATTTTTAAAAGTTGAGTTGTTCAATTTTGTTTGTTGAGTTAAAAGAGGTCTTTGCCTATCTTGGATACAAGTTTTTTAATTAAATATGTGTTTTGTAAGTATTTTCTTTTATTGTATGGCTTTACAATTTCCTAGAAGTATCATACATGAGTGGGAGTGTTTAATTCTGATAAATCCAATTTATCCATCATTCCTTTCATGAATCATTTTTTTGTATTATATCTAAAAAGTCATCCACAAGAAAGTACATCTTGAAATTGGGTACTATTTGCCCTCCAATTTTCTTATCTTTCTTCTTTAGTATTATGTTGACTCTTACTAGTTTTTTGCCTTTTCATATAAACTTCAGAGTCATTTCGTAGACACGTACAAAATGCCCTTTTGGGATTTTGATCAGGTTGCATTAAATCTATAGATCAGGTTGGGAAGGACTGACATTTTAACAATATTGATTTCTCCAACTAGGGAACTGAATATTTCTGTTTTGGTTTGGATATGAGGTGAACCCCAAAGGTTCTTGGGTTAATGCAAGTAAGTTCATAAGTAGAATAATTGGACTGTGAGACCGTAACCTAATCAGTCCACCCTAGTTTGAATGGACTGGGTGGTAAGGGTAGGCAGGTGGGGTATGGCTGGAGGAGGTGGGTCACTGGGAGCTGCATTGTATGTGGGCCTCTTTCCTGTGGCCTTTCCCCTGTCTCTGCTTCCTGGCTGCCATGAATGGAGCAGTTCTGCTCCAACATACCTTTCAACATGATGTTCTGCTTCACCTTGGGCTCAGAGTAGTGCAGTCGATCAGCCACGGACTCACCACTGAACCATGAACCAAAATAAACTTCCCTCCAATAGGCTGTTCTTGTTGGGTATTTTGGTCCCACCAACAAAAAGCTGAGCGACCCAGTCTCTTCATTTAATTTATATTTTTATTCCTTTCATTAAAGTTTTGACATTCTCCATTGTATCCTGTTTGTGGTCCTGTAGGTATTTTGTCAGTTTTATACCTAAATAATTCTTTTTGGGGGTGCTACTACAAGTGGCACTAATTTTTAAATTTCAAAATCCAATTGTTCATTATTGCTATGTAGGAAAGCAATTGACTTTTTATATTAATCTATTGCATTCTTTCTATAATCATTTATGATTTCCAGGAATTGTTTGGCTATTCTTTATCTGTGAACAAAAACATTTTTTCTCCTTTCTCAATCTGTACCCCTTTCATTCCCTTTCTTTTCTCTCTCTTCCACAATAACATTTGTTATTATGATTATTTCTCAGTGTCTTGTTGCACTACCTCAGACTTCTGGTGTGAAGCTGAATAGTGTTGACAGAGGGTATCCTTGCCTACTTCCTCACCTTAGCAGAAAAGCACCAACTGTCACTCCATTAAGTACCACATTGGCTGCATTTCTTTTGCAGCTGTTTTTTTATTAAGTTCAGAAATTTATTTTGATTCCTGGCTTGCTGAGAGTTTTATCATGAATAGGTATTGTCAAAAGCTTTTCCTGCATCAATTGATAAGATTGTATGATTTTTTTCTTCTTTAACCTGTTGACATGATAGTTTATAATGATGCTTTTTCAAATGTGGAACTATCCTTTAACAACTAGAATAAACCTCTCACTTGGTCAAGCTATATAACTCTGGATAATTCTGCTTCTACATTGTTGAATTCTATTTGCTAATTTTTTCGTTGAGGATTTTTGCATGTGTGTGTGTGTGGTCTGTACATTTGTTGTAACTTCTTAATCTAGTTTTGGTTTGGGGTAATGCTTGCCTCATGGAATGAGCTAGACAGTGGTTATTCTACTTCTATTTTCTGGAGGAGACTATGGAGAATTGGTGTCAATTCTTCCTTCAACATTTGTACAATTCACCAGTAAAGTCTGACAGTGGTGCTTTTTTCCCCCTTTTTGAAGGTTATTAGTTATTGCTTCAAATTCAGATTATCTATTTCTCTTTGTGTGAATTTTGGTAATTTATGTATTTTTAAGAAGTTGGTATATTTGGTCTAAATTGTCAAATTAACATATTCACAATATTTCTTTCTATCCTTTGACATTCATCTGATCAGTAGTGATGACCTCTCATGTCTGATACTGGTAATGTGAATTCTCTGTCTCTCTCTATCTATGTATCTCTCTTTCCCCTTTGGTTAGGATGAATAGAGAAATTCATTAATCTTATTGATCTTTCCAACAAACTATATTTTTTCTCCTATTGGTTTCCTGCCTTCAATTTCCTTGATTTTTGTTCTAATTTTCATTATTTCTCTTCTTCTGCTTTAAGCTTAAGTGGCTTTCCTTTCTCCCGTTTCTTCTGGTGTAAACTTAGATTATTGATTTAAGAACACAATACAATAGATCTCTCATAACACTGCTTTCAAGGCATTAAAACATTTTTGATAAATTGGATTTTCATTTTTATTTTAGTTCAAAATATGTTTTACATTGTGTCAGATGAGGAGAGCTCTCGAGGCAAGGGCACTGTGGGCCGTCAACAACCAGGCAAGGAGAGTGTGTACCATATTTGAAAAAAAAACAGATTAATTTTGTCTGATAGCAACAAAACATGGGAGGAGTATCCATTGAGAGAGGCTGAAAGGTAAGCGACAGATCATGAAGACCCTCCTGTGCCATGCCAAGGGGCCCAGGTTTCATTTGGAAGTAATGGAAATGGAAACATTCTGCTTACTACTTCGAATCCAGAGCTGTAGTTCAATCAGAGCACTGTTGTTGTCTATAAGTTTTGCTGAGAACCATCTAATAGTGTGGCCTGCAGATGCCAACCATCACCACACTCAGGTGCCTGGAACTGTGTAGCACTCCTGCTATGACACTAGGCAGCCTGTATTCCCATTCCCTGGGTCATGTCAAGCTATGCAGCTGTGTACTCATTGTACTCAGAACCACTCCTGATGGGACATGCATAGCAGTTGATATGACCATCTCCATCTCTGAGGGTTCAACAGAGGGCACAGTGGATTCCCTCACCTTTTCTCCTCAGCACTTCCAAAGACTGAGCAAGACCCTAATTGCTTTTATTGAGTCCCTTACTGCTCAAAATACCCAGAGGAATTTATCCTCTCCTGAAACACTTGTTTTATTATTTGGTTCAGGAATAGATCCAAGAAACAGAGCACCTTGGGTGGACTAGATTGGAAATTACCAAGGCCTCATCTTTGGTAGAAAATCAAATGTTGGGAGTGCTTGGCTCATACCAGTTGTTTGACGAGGCATTGCAAAAACAAGATGTACTCAGGAGACCATTAGCTGGTTTTATGAGCAAAAATGAAAGAAAATAGAGAGACTACAGAAATGTGGGACTTCAGAGGATCAGAAGAGCTGATTCTAGACACTCCAAATGGCAGAAATAAAACCGAGAATATCTTTGATCTAAATAAGCCGTCAGAGTAAACCCTACCAAAAAGATCAGATTAATATTGTGGCCCTTCATTTAACTCTGGCAGCAGCCTGAATGTGCCGTGATGTTGAGAGACAAAGGAAGTGGGGTGAGGAAGGAGAGAAATATAATAGATTGAAAGCATGTCCCAGAAACAGCTTTGGTTATGGTTATTGGTACATGGAACTGACTGAAAGCAAAAAAGATCAGAAGTCCCCTGAGGTTTGCAGAGCATTTTATTACCCCGCAAAACCCATAAGCTCAGACTAAGAGATCCTTGATGATTTGAGACAGAAGAACATTGGTCTTCCTATGGTCCAAGGGCAAAGAGCAGGCTCCAAACAGTGCACAGGTCCCAAGAAGACCTTCTCCCCAATGCCGACTCCAGATGTCTTCATGGAAGACAATGATCAAGAAAAACCCTCTCCCAAGAGGTTGGAGCCTGGGCCATCGAGGAGAATGGGAGCAGTAGCTCAGTCTAAAGAGAAGGAAGTCTGAGGAAGCTCTGCTCTGCCAGGGGAGGAAGCCCCACAGTGTCAGCCCTGCAGAGTCCCTGGCACCACGCATCCACAGCTGCTGCATGGGTTCTCTCTCCTTCTCGTCATGAGAGATCTTACTGTGGAATTTCTGCCCCTTCTCCACATTTGTACTCAGAAGGAAAGAAGGATTGATAATTTTAGTTTCTAAGTCCTGGATCCCTAAGATATCCCTTGTGATCCTCCATGTCCTCTCCCTCTTTCCCACCTGCAGGTTGGAGGGTGATACCCAAGATGACCTTGAGAGTCATGCACCAGAGAAGGCAGCATCCATTGTCAAGTTCCTGATAACCGTGGGGAGAGTCCTCTGTTGACCCATGCTGAATGGTGCTGTGAGAGAAAATCAATGTTTAATATATGAGGATTCCAAAATTATGGAACCATCTGTTATAGCAACTAGTTAATCACTCCAACTCATTGAGTGACTTATCTCAAGCCACACAGCAACTCCGATAAAACAGGCCATGAGCTCAGGTCTCTTGATGATAGTCCAGCAAGTTTTCTACTCTTGAACTGTGTCTTGTGCTGAATCTAAAATGACAGGTCACTTCCCCAAGGCCAGCCTTTATTCTCTAGAATAATGACATGGTCCTGTTGTTTTTCAGCCAGCTGATCTTGTCCAGGTTAGAAGCACGATTGTGGTCCCGCCCGCTGGCCCACTCTCTCTCCCTCTGCTGTGCTGAAGGGTTTTATGAAGGACTGTAACTACACAATCACCCGCCTCTTTTATGGGCTCAGACAACATGCCCCCTTTTATTACACTTGCTGTCCTCCCTTCTAAGGCTCTTTTATGGCTGTGGGGACGATTGCCTCACTCCTGAGTTCCCAGGAGTGTCCCTTGGTGCGCCATATAACTTGTCACAATATTTTTAACAGCGATTCTTCTCGTGTCTGTGGGAGCTTCTCACCAGCAGCTCCCTGATGACACGGTGAGGGGTGGGCAAGCTCTGGCCGCAGGAATCACCATCCTGCAGCAGCTGAAGCTGTTTCCCAGAGCAGGACCCACAGCCGGCTTCTCTGCTCTTTTAAACTCACCACCCGTGGCTTGAATTTGGAGTTTGAGGGCCTGGGGCTTTCTTTGCATGAGTAGAGAAAAGAAAGGAACCAGACTGACACAGGCTTTGAGGTTCAGAGGAGCAAGAGCAAATGTATATATCCTAACAAAAAGATGTCCTACCACAAGAATGATGACCATTGGTTACAAAGCACTTTCATATACAACCCATTTCTAGCTGGTATAACAGATTGAGGAGGTGGCGTTGTGATTAGGTATGCGGTCTTCGAGATCCAGTCTTTACTGGCCGTTCTTCTGTCCCCAGCATCCTCCCCATTTTATTTAGGTGTCTTTGTCTCTCCTTTGTTCTCCTGTAATATCCAAAGCTTATCTCTCTTGCAATATTTATCTGCTCTGAGAACAAAACAGCCATTCATCTCTGAATCCCAGACACCTTAACCAGTGCCCTGCACATAGCAAGCAATCAATATTCATTAATCTAGCACTGACTGAGCACCTGCCATATGCCAGGGTCTGTAGTAGGCATGAGTGATACAAGGTTAAAGGGTACCTGAGAGCCCCTGAACTCAGAGTGGTTTAATTGGGGCAGGGGGATAGATAAGAATCACATTAAAAACTAAAAAGGAGAACATCCAGGAGTGACCCGGGTCATGGAGACCAGGATGTGGTGATAGTCAGAGGTGACAGAGTGGAGGGGACAACAGACAGTCTAGGAGCCTCTCTGAGAGGAATGAAGAGGAAAGGGGAGCAGGTAAGACCTGGTGGAGGAGCCCAGGCAGAGGCCCAGCAAGGCCTCGACAGGTTAGAAGAACATGGAGTGCCATGGAGCCTGGGGAGAGGGGCAGACAGGCCAGGCTAGACAGGCCAGGGCCAGCCCAGTTCGGGAGCCACACGTTCTTTCTGGGACAGGGGAAGCCACAGGAGGGTCCAAGCAGGAAGCCACATGATTTGACTCCTATTTTGAGGACGATCCACACTGCAGGGTGGGGAATGGCTGGCGGTGTTCAGAGTGGCCACAGGACCCCAGGGAGGAATTTGCTGCTCCCAGCAGTGCTGAGGGTTGGATGAGGGCACAATGGGGGACTGGAGTGTGCTTTCAAGTAGAGCTGACCAAAGTGCTGCTTCTCACTGAGATGGAAGTAATCCAGCCCCAGACACTGAGAGCCGCCTTGCAGAGCACCTGCCCCCGCCACGGGCTCTGTGTGCGTCATCTCGTCCTTGCCCTCATCAGACACGTCGTCCTACAGGTCAGGCAAGTGGAAGGGTGGTCTCCACTTTGGTACTTGAGAAACTCCATGTCACGAGTGGGTTTAGGTAAAATCTGCACAGAACAGGATACAAGCCCAACACTGATGATCAAGCCATTTTGATTGCACTAAACTCAAAACTCCGTTCCTTCTCATGACCCTCAATGAGATAGAAACTCCCAGGTCTTTCCCTCCTTCTTAAAACTACTAAAACTGCAAGTAATAACCATACCTGACATTTCCTTAATTCTTACTAAGTCCCGGACACTGTGCCTAGGGAATCATATATATTATCTCATTTAACTTTTGACAACCCTTGGCATCTATCCTGTGTAGTAGATGCTAAAGCGGAGGCTCAGAGAGATAATTAACTTGCTCAAGGTCACTTACAAGTGACATTGCATAATACAGATTATACAGAATACCAATAATCACTAGGTATTTGAACCAGGTTTTCAATCCCAGCTCTGTTGGACTCTTTACCATCATAGTTTTCTGTCTCCAGTGATAACACAAATAAAATGTGCATCGCTCTTTATTAAGTTATAGAGCTTTTACAGAAGTCACAGCAACTCCTGGAGGATTTGGACTGTGGACCAGCACAGGCTCAGGAACCAATCACACTGTGGCTAGAAGCAGGCAGTGCTGACACCCACATCTGCTGAATCTGGCTGGTTCTGTACCTTGCTCTCCAGGAGGAACCCAGCAACACAGCCCAGGGTTCACCTGTGCAGGTGAACCTTCAATAAGCACATCAAAGCGCCTGAAAGTACACCCCAGACAGATCTTTTTAGACTAACACAGCAGACCCACCCCAGAATGATATTGAAAACATTGCCAATAAAAGTGATGAACCACTTTTGCAAGTGACCCAAGACTAAAACTTTTTTTTTTTTTCTTCTTTGCCTGGAACGGCATCCCCTTCATCTGTCTTACATTGTAATCAGATACAACCTTGATAGAATGAAAGCGGAGGTCACACTGAACAAACTGGCACTTTACGTGCCTGGAAAAAGGCTCCTTTGTAACAAGGAAATTATAGCATTTCTAGAGAGGGGTTTTCTTAAAAGGACAGGCTGCTTTGTTCAAATGCTGCTGATTTCAGCGCTCCAAAGAGATGGCCCTTTCAGACTGTCGACCGGCTGAAATTTGTGGGGTTCCTTTTGTTTGTAGAAACCTGCATATATTACAGGAGGTGTATTAAAATAGAAACAGGAAACCATTCCCAGGTAATCTTTTGATTGTCCAAAAATGTCAGACAAGAGATAAAATCACTCCCACTTTGCATTTTGCTTGGTGTCCATGCACGTGGGTATAGGGTGCAGGATTCAACTAATCTCAGTGGGTCGCAGATCCCCCCTTCTGTCCTTAACGTGGTGATTCTCCTGGGCAAGGAGCTGACACTAGTAAGCAACAGTATTTCGGATCAGAGCATTAGACTTGCATTTAAAAGGAAAACAAGCGTAACGGCAAAACCAAACTCCGGAGTTTAGGCAATGCACAGGGGAAAAGGAAAGATAACTTCAGCCTGTGAAGCTTTGCAGACCAACTGGAGCCAGGCCAAAATTGGTGAAATCCTATTGCAAAGCAGAGTGTGAAAGCACAAGATGTGTTTGAGGAAAAAAAAAAAAATACAACAAGGTTTTGTGTCAATCAAGATACCAGGCATGTCTTGTCTCCACATGTGATGTTATCAAAAATTAAGCCAAGTGTTTCATTTTCCCGGTGTCAAATTTAACACTTAGTAATATTTTTGGCATTGTAATTACTGTTTTCATACCATTGGGCCTTCTGTGAGTAGGAATGTTTTGTCTACAATTCTAATAATCACTTATATTTTATGAGGAGATGCATTGCTTCATTAAACCTGATTGTTTATGGCTAATAATGAAAGTTTTACCAAACCTACTAAACCTCTTAATTGGCGTCTCAAGTGTTTGTTTCTTACTTCCTCAGTTTGTAGGGAATAAAATCAGTACGAAGCAGCCACACTTGTGGTGGGTAGAGTGAGGTATTAAGAAGAAGGAATTCCCTGAAGTTCTGGGACTCCTGTCACAGTGCAGAATGCGTCATGACCTGAGGCTGGGTGGGAGGGGGCTGCATTCCCCTAAGGCTACTGTATTACTTCCCAAGAAATAGGACAATAGTTGGATTAATATGGAAATCATTACTATCTCCTAAACACAGGACCATGGAAAGGAGGAAAGAATCAGTCCTAGGGTCAGCAAATGAGCTTGATTTTAGATGTCACAGAGACCTGGGACTAATCAGAGCACCTCTGTGCCTAAGGGCTGGAGAGCCTTTGGAGGCAAATGTGTGAAGGGGTGCTTTTCCCAGCTCCTCAGTCCTTCATTTGAGATAATCAACTCCTGAAACCTCCCGGTCCTCCCCCAGGGCCCTAAATCAGAAAGGGCATTCATCAGAGGTGGGGTGGCTGGGGCAGAGACAGCCCATGAGGTCCTAGCAAGCCACTTGCTCTGACCAGGAAATGGCTTCGTGGCCACAGGGGAAAACGGGTTATTGCTGGAAGGGACTCAGCTGCCTTGTTCTCTTCTGAACCCTAAGGCTCTGGCTCTGGGTTCTCTTCTACCTCAGAACAGCTTGTCTTTGGGAAGTTTTGCTGTCCAGGACTTTTCTCTCACACACAGGCAGAGCCAAGCAGAGGGTGTCTGCACATTTCACACCGCCACGGCACGATCCACTTGGCAAGCAAACTCTTGAGCCGAAATCCAACTGAAAAGTCTAAAAGTAGAAATGACAAGGTTGAAACGGGCCCCACCAGCCCCCAGGCAGCTCCACAGTGCCCTGGCTGTGCAGCTTTGTTTGCAGATCCTCAGGCGCAGATGTCTCAGGTCCTCCGAAGGCTGCTATTCTGTGACATCCACAGTCTCTTTGATGTGCATTTCCCACTGGTGGCAGCCTGGGGCCGCCTGCTCGGGAGGCCCTTGCTCTGCAATGGTCAGTTTGTCTCTGGTTTCACTCACATCAAAAGATGAGACCCTTTTCTTTGAAGGGCCGGGAAACAGACCATTTTAATGACTCTGGACCAGTCCTGTGGCTGCAGATGGACCCCACTTTCTTTCCCGCTTGCAGAAGGAGATAATGATACGAACCATTCCCTGTGTGGAGCTAAATAAATAAGTTTAAATCCCTGACACAGCTTAGAATATGGAAAAGGAGGAGGGAGGGTGTGGTCCTCTCTCTTTACCTGTGGGAAGGTCCACAGATGTCCCTGGGAGAACCACCTGGGGCTCCTGAGCCTGACAAGGGCCCTCCTCTCTGAACCCCACCTGCACCTCTACCTCTTCCCTGATTCTTCTCTCTGGCAGCTGCTTCAGAGAGGAGAGTTGTTGCTTTCATAGAGAAGGAGCCAGATCTTGCCCTGCTCTTCCCAAGGCGGCCATGCTCATTCTGGCACCACGTAAACCGGGTGTTGCAGTTACTGCTTGCAGGCACTCTTGACCCTGGCCCTGACCTCTTACCTTGCTCTGAGCTCCCTTGGCTATTGAAGCTCTGCCGTTACAGTACAAGAAGATGCTGTGTGACTGTGACCTTGACTTCAGGGAACAATAGCCTCCTTCTCTAGTCTATAATAAGCTTCTGAAAGTGTCAGGTCACCTCCAGTTCTAACCGTGATTCCTGAGGTGAGGCTCTTACTGGGTTCTTCCCGATTCTGTCTGCAAGACGTGGGAGAACAGCGGGGGAGACAGGAAAAGGCTGCTTTAGAGTGCCAAGATGGTTCTGTCCACATGTGTTCACTACAAGGCAGGTGCTGCTAAGATCTCAAACACGTTCTTTTCTCAAGGTCATGTATTAGGACCTTCCTGTAAAGAAGACCAACATGGACTCAAGTTCAGCTTTGTCATTTTGGGGCCCTTGGATCTTGGATAAGTCGCTTCACTTCCCCCTAAGCCTCTGTTTTCTTACATGTACAGTGGGAATCAGTGTTAAAAAAAAAATCTTGTAGGATAGTTGTAAGGGTTAAAGGAGATTTTCATATAAATGTTTAGCATAGTATATGACATAATCAATAAGCACTGGTATTTCCTTTGTTCATAAATTTATTAAATACCTGAGTACTATAGAAGTTAATAAAAACCAATGTGTTAGTCAACTTTTCATTGCTGTGACCAAAATATTTGACAAGAACAATTGAAAACAAACATTTTTGGTTTCAGAGGATCAGTGCATGGTCGGCCGACTGCATCACTCTGGGCCCAGGGTGAGGCAGAGCAGCATAGCTGAAGGGTGTGTCACCGCAGCCAGGAAGCAGAGGAAGAAAGGGAGGAGCCAAGGGCAAAACATGATCCCCAAGACAACCCCCAGTGATGCAGTTCTCCCAACCATAATCATAAGCTGAAACCTACTTATAATTACCACCCAGTAATTATCAATCCATCAAATGGATCAAACCCCTGACAGGTTACAACTCTCATAATGTAATCATTTCTGCTCCAAATATTCTGTTCCCACATGAGCTTTTGGGGGGATTACCACATATCCAAACCATATCATTCTGCCCTGGACCCCCAAAAGCTTGTACATATGTCACAATAAAAAATACATTTACTCCAATTCCAAGAGTTTACAAGGGCTCATAGCCTGGGCAAACTCCAGGCTGTGAGCCCTTGTAAAAATCAAAGGCAGGATATATCTAAAACACAGAGTAAACATTTTCATTAGAAATAGGAGCATAGAAAGAAAGGATGGAACCAAGCAAAACCAAAATCTAATCTGGGCAAAGTTCTGTAACTCCAGGTTCAGCCTCTAGAGCACATGGTGGTGAGATGTGATTTCCAAAGGGATTGGGAAGCCCCCCCATCATGGCCTTTCTCTTAGGCGGGCTCTGCCTGTGGTCAGCAGCTTTCCTTGGCAGAAGTTCCACAATACTGGCATTTCTTAATCCCGGGGGTCTCCAGTCCGACTTCAGCTTCATCCTCACAGTCTTATTCATCACCCTCTCAGAGTCAGTCTGAAGGAAAACTACAATCGTGCCGCTCCACTTTGCCTGGCCTCCCAGGCCTTTCCCAGATCTCCATGGAAGTCTCTGTGACTCCTTAACTCCAGCATCCTGCATTCCTGCAGAACCCCGTGGACAATGCCAAGTTCTGCTGCCAGCTTGGTCGGTAGGTAGGCCCTCTTGAATCAGGGCTGCAGTGCCTTCTGAGTGCTTGGGGAGTTGAGCACTCAGGTGAGTGAAAAAAAAACTGTGGGGGAAATATTTTCTAAGCACCCTTGGGCAAGAAGGACATCCCCAGGATCTCTTAAAGGCTTTCACTTCTACACCCTTGAGCCTGGGATGGCTGTGGTCTGGCTGATTCCTGAGATGTCTTCAAGGCATCTTTCTTATCCTTTCTGTGCAAAGTGCTTTGATGGTGGTAGTCTATTCAGCAGCCACAAATTCTTTGGTTCCATTATTACAGGTACTTCTACTTTGGCCAAACTGCAAGTTTTTCAAATATTCCTCCCTGCTTTTTGTTCCTGACTTCACAGTTAACCTTGCTAGAAGTTGCCAGCAACACCCATGCCACACGGATGCTGTGCTGCCTTGAAATTTCCTCCACCTTGTTGATTAGTCCATCACCTTTAAATTCAGCCTTCCAAAGTCTCAGGACATAGACCAAATATGGACAACTCCTTTGCCAGAATGCAGCATAGATGTTTCTAGTCCAGTTTTCAGTAGAGTCCCTATTGCCTTCTGGAACCCCATGAACACAATCTTTACCATCAGCGTTCCTATTGGCATTCTGGTCTTCTGAATACCCACCATACTTGTCCATTACACTCTACTTACAACATTCTATGGTTTTTCCAGTCTGCATCTCCAAACTTTTCCAAACTCCTTTCACAAACTAGTTCCAAAGGCTTCTGGACCACGTGGTCAGGTTAGTCACAGCAACAACCCCACTTCTCAGTACCAATTTCTGTCTTGGTTGCCTTTTATCTCTGATCAAATTACCTGACAATATTAATTTAGAGGAAGAATAGTTTCTTTTGGCTCATGGTTTCAGTGATTCAGTCCGTGTTTGGATGGCTTTATTGCTCTGGACCCAAGGTGAGGCAGAAGGAAGGGTGTAGTAGAGGAAAGCTATTCAGCTCATGATAGCTGGAAGCAGAGAAGGGCAAGGTACCAGGGATAAATATAAACCCCAAAGTTATGCTACTACTGACTTCTTCCTTCAGCCATTTCCCACCTCCTACCTTACCACCATTAGTCCATTTAGATTATTAATCCATCAAAGGGATTAATCCACAAATTAGGTTACAGATCTTATAATTGAATTGTTTCACCTCTGTATGTTACAACATTAACAGAAGCATTTGGAGGACATTTTATATTCAAACCATAACACCCATGTAACAAGGGTAAAACACACACATGAAATGCTCCAAATTATCTCCAGCCATATGGATCCAGACTCATTCACATTCATTAAATAAATACTTTCTGAGAACCACTGAAAGGTTGGGTACTATGTCCAGCAATAGAAATATAGCAACAAACAAGACAGTAACATGTTAAGTGTTTTGAAGTGGATACAGCAGGGACAATTTTACACATCTCCACATATCAGTACATACAAGGGCACACATATCCATGCACATACACAGTCACACACACACTCACATACAAACTCAAACTCACATCCCTTCAGATATGAACTGAAAGATAATTCCTTTAGTTATCTTTACCCCATGCACCCAGAGAAACCCTCTGTCTTATGGAAGATCAGAACACTAGACACAGGGATCCTGGGAGGGAATCTACAAGGAACTCATGGTTCCCCAAAGGCACCAAGAGTATAAAGAGCCTGGATGTTGTCAGGCAAGGGATGTGCCCATGGGGAAAGCAGGACACTTGCTTTCTATGGCAGGAGGCAAGAAAGAGGTCTGGAGGATCCACATCTGGGATGGAGATATCGTTTTGGTCTTAGTAATGTGACCTTTTTGGAGCGGTTCCACTGTGAGTTCCAGGCAGAAATAGCCAGACCTCAGAGGACACAAGGTCAAAGACTGGTAACCCAGCACTGGACCTAACTGACCGCGCCAAGGCAAGACGCCAAGGCAGGAAGTCCAGGGAAGTTCCTTCTCCTGACGCTGGGGAAGAAGATTGAGTACCTAGACAGTGTATGGCCAAGTAAATGGAGGAAGGAGACACCTAAAAGAGGCAAGGGATTGTTCCGTTGGTGAGTTTGGACTTAGAATTCATGGAGTATTTTCCCTAAAGGGAAAGAATTTGCCTAAAATAGGACTGGACTTTCTTTACATTGGAAGACATTGAGTGTATACTTTCCACCCTGCTGACCACTCCAACAGCTGAAACAAGGCGGGTCATAAGGACAAGAGGGTCCTATCTACAGATAAAAAATTGAGCGATCATTTTGCACATCTGAGATATAGTGTGTAAATTTTAATTTCATTGTATAAAAAATAGCAAGACCAAGATTTGAGGGAGAGAATAATGAAAAAATACTAGCAGAGATTAGCTAGTATGGTCAGGACAGTTCTTACTGAGATGGGAACATTTAAGCTGTGACCTTAAGGCCAAAATACTAGCCAGATACACACAAAAAAATCTAATATAGAGAAATTATAGGAAAAAAAGAATAACATGCAAAATGTCCCTGGGGTGGGAAAGAGCTTAGCATGAGAGACAGGAGATGAAAGGAAGACAGAGACACGACATGGGATTAGAGAGGTAAACAAGGAGTGATCACTTAAATCCTTGCAGCCACAGTGAGCTTAGATGGCCTCTCACTAGAGGGAAAGGCACTGAAGGACACAATTAGTATTTTTAAAAATATCCCTCTGGTGCTACTGTTGGGGACTGAGAGGAGCAGAAGGTCTGTCAGGAGGCGATGACCATACACCATGCAGGAGGTGACAGTGGCTCTGAGCAGGGAAGTAGAAAAGAAACAGAAAAATGTGGATGAATTTGCCGAAGCTATGGAGGAAATTCACCCAGGCTTGCTGATTTTGGTGGATTGGATGTGGGGATGAGGGAGAGGGAGGACTCAAGAGTGGTCCCTGAGTCTTCCGGCTTGAAGAGCTGCTGTCCTGGTTGTGAGGATCTTAAAACCACTGCACACTCTTACCTCCCCCACATAAAGAGATGGATTCTGTCTCATGTCCCCTTGTTTCTTGTTACTGATAAATACAGCAGAAGTGACAGATTTCCAAGGCCAGGTCATAGCAGACTAGGAAAGTTCCCTCTTCTCTACAGGAGAGCATATACTCTTGGATTTCTGACTTGCCACTGTTCTACTGGTCATGGCTACAAAGCAAACGACACAAAATTCCAGTGGTATCAAGGAGCCATGTGTGACGCTTAGGAATTCCAAAGAAATTCATAAAGGACACAATGAAGAATTCTCACCACCGCTGGGTGAACCTGATGGCTCAGCAGCTGGGACCTGGGCTGATCTTTTTTACTCATGGCTCATGCCTGGGCTGGGAAGACTGAAACATTTGGGGCTCAAGCAGCTGGGGTCCTTTGGGCATCTCTAATTCTATGTAGTTCTTCAAGGCTTTTTTGTAGCAGGACAGCCTCAGTGTCACCAAACATGTGTGTATCAGACCAGTACTCCAAGTTGTGCTCTGGGAGAGTAAATTAGGTCTAAATTGTATCCCTGCTTCTAAGAAGCCCTGGAAGTCACAGAGCTTCACTGTATTCATTAGAAGCCAGGCATAAGGCCAGCCCATATATGTGGGCATTGTCTGAGTCCATTTGTGTTGCCATAACAAAATACCTTGGCATGGGTAATTTATAGACAACAGACAACTATTTCTCACAGCTCTGGAAGTTGGGCAGTCTAAAATCCAGGTGCCAGCAGGGTCAGGTCTGGTGAGGGCTTGTTCTCTGTTTCCAACATGGCGCCCTGGCTGCATCCTCACGTGGCAGAAGAGCCGAAGGTTCCCCCAAGCCTCTTTAACAAGGTGCTGATACCATTCAGGATGATGAGCCTTCAAGCTAATCACTCCCCCAAGGCCCCACCTCTGAATACAGTTGCCTTGGGAGATAAGTAAACCTCTTAAGGCCTCTGGTTAGGAGGACTCAGCTATGGCCAGATAAGAAGCCTGATGAGCTTCCTAGAGCCCTGCTGGAGAGGCAGCACAATACTCCAGTCGGGAGTGCAGGAGCCCAGCTGTCAGCTATCCCCAGCCCAGCACCAGACATAGGAGCACCCCACGCCCCATTGCATCCAGCCATCTGGGACCTTCCAGGACAGCCCGTCCAACTGAATACCACCTATGACTGCCATGGAAGCCTGCTAGAGGGGAGAATCACTCTGCTGAGTTCTGCCTGAATTCCTGGGCCACACAACGGCGTGGTATACTGAAATGATGGCTCTTTTAAGTCACTAAATTTTTGGAAGGTTTGTTAAACAGCAGGGATAGATGACTCGAGTGAGATGGATAACTCAATGTTTGGAGACGGGATGACTGGGGAGAGAAAACCAAGTCACTTGTGAACGAGTTAAACTTGAGGTTGATGTTGACCAGGCGAATAGAGAGGCGGGAGCCCGCTGGCTCACACAGGAAATGGACCCTGGCGTCCGGTTCATCCAGCCATCCAGTCCCTTGCTCATGCATTCCCAGGGTGGGCCGGGGTGAGAGATTTAACCTCTCAGAGCCTCGCTCTCCTCTCTTAGACACCAGAGAGGGCTTGGGCACAGAGAACCAGGGTTGCACTAGCAAGGGAATGCCTGGTGCCTGCTTCCTTCCCCCTTCCTTCAGGACGCAGCCCACAGCACAGCAGACTGACAGGAAGACCCTCCTCCCGGGGGTGTTGATGAGGCAGAGAAGATGGCTATTTACCTTATCCTTGTCCAGATAATACCTTGAAAAGGACAATGTCCTAAAATAAAAAGCAATTTCTATATAAAATTTAAAACATGCAGGTCTCAGGTGATTTCTCCATCTTACATAAATAACTACGAAGCCCAGGTTAATTCCTTTTTATTTTTTCTCAAAACATCTAGGAGAAAAAAACACCTCCTTTCCTTCTCTTTTTATTTCTGAACCATATTCACATCCCTGCCCATCAGGATTGGTCTTCCTTTCTTTTTCCTTTTTTTTTTTTTTTCAGTTGCAATTTACAAATGTGAAAAATGCCCCACCCCACTCTCCACCAGAGACTTTGTTTAGGAACAAGAGGGAACAGGGCCCTGCTGTGTCCTCCTTCTGTCTCTGTCTTCTTTCCTCTTGCGCAGGCGGCAAAAAAGAGAAGAAAGAAAATTACACATGGAGAAAGGCCCCAAATGCAAAACAGAAAACAGACCCATGAAACCAAACCCGGGTCCGCGGCCTTCTTTGCCAACTGGGTCTTTGAAGGAGGCTGCAAATCAAGGCAGCTGCTTTACTGAAATATGCGCTGGCCTCTGGGTGCCAGAAATTAACAGAGAACTCCTGCCCGTCTTCCCACTACCCTACCAAAGAATTTCTCGGGTAGAAAAACAAGACAATGTGGCCATAATTGTTATTTTCCTTGATAAGTAAAACATGTGAAGTGCATTAGGGGTATCTGAGGCGCTGGGAGGTTTGGCTGGAGGCTCGTGTTAATTGGATGTTCTGGGTTAATCCTCCAGGCCCCCCTGCCCAGCGGAACATTAAGGGGGTCTCCCAGGTTGCTCTGAGCCTTTTGCAGTGGCGTGGAGATGACCCCGTGGAGCCAGGGTCTGATGATCGCTGGGCTTTGTCCAGTCGCCCCGCTCACAGGGCCACCGGAGCCTTTCTTCTGCAGGAGAGAAAGGTGGTGATGACAGGGAAGGGTGGGGACAGCACAGCGGAAGCCACAGGGGCCCCGACTGGGGCCAGCAAGCCGACCTGAACCTCAGGGAGGGCTGCTGGCAAATGAGGTTGGCCCCGGCGTGGCGCCCGACACCCCACAGCAACTGACTGCTCGGGGCCTTTGAAGCCAGACAAATATATCTCCCAGCAGCTGGAATAAAGGAGGAAAAGGTTCAAAGACTGGAGTGACAGGGCACAAAGTTGAGAGCTCGTCCTGCTAGTTTGACCAAAGTGAGGGGTGGGGAAGTTTGGGGAAAGAGACAACCCTGGGCTTTAAAGACCCATCAGGGAGGCTGACCTTCCGGCACCCAATCCACCTGTAGGTGAGGGCAAGGGACCTTGAGTTGCTGGGCAGGCCTCCTCTCACCCACCCTGCCACGGCCCTGCGGGGGTCCTTACAGGGGAAAAGCTGCCTCTGGGGCTTCCAAGGCCCCCCAGGGAACTCGCACAGCCCTTCAGACAGAGGGAGTCAGTGTCCCCTCCTCCGTGCCTGCCCCAGCTCTCTGTGGCCTCCAGAGGACCGGGTCCTGGTGCCCCATACTTGGCTTGGAAGGGAGACTTGCTTGAGGGCCCACGTGGGGTTTGCAGGAAGGCACTTCTGTCTGGTGTCCAGTGGCTGGGGTCCAGCCCAGCTGCCCATCTCTGCCACTGTGGGCAAGCTCCTCCCCTCTTTGAACCCTCCTTGACCATCTGTGAGATGTGAGGTGCTGGGTGATCCTGATTGGGGTGAACTTCACTGGGGTGAGTCTCTCTTGCTATAACGTGGGCAGTGTGAGGGTGGGTTCTACCCAGCGTGGCTCCTCTGATCCTGTGGGCTTGGTGTTCACATTAAGTCATGACTCTGGAAGGGCTCAGAGCAAATAAAAGCACATTATAGCGAAAATTGGAAGTATTTTCTCAAAGAACGTGAAGCGAGGAGCTGTGGAGATAGAGATGGACTGTATTAGTTTGCTATTGCTGCTGTAATGAGACAACCCAGACTAAGTTGCCTAAAACAACAACATTTATTATTTCACAACTTGGAAGTGTCAGAAATCCTCCAGGGTCTCACAGGGCTGAAGTGAAGGTGTCGACAGAGCTGGGCTCCTTCCAGAGGCTTCAGGGGGTCACACTGTTTCCTTGTCCTCCCAGCCTCACCACTGGGCTCCTACCTACCTGGGCTCCTGCTGCTTCCTCATCTTCAAAGCCAGCAGTGTGGTGTCTTCTAGGATCTCTCTGGACTCTGAGGTCATGGTGGGTCCCTCCTCTTCTGCTTTAAAGCATGCTGTGACCACATGGGGCCCACCCAGCAGGCCCGCTGATTAACAATGCTAACCACTTGCTCACTCCATTCCCTTGGCCTGTAACATAACATAGCCTCAGACTTTAGAGACTAGGACCTGGGCATCCTGGAAGGCTCACTGTTGTACCCACCAGACAGATCCCAGCTCAGGCTGTGTGTTGGACAGGTCAAGACAGACAGCAGCTTCAGGTGTGGCCACTGGCCCACTGGGCTGGGGGAGGGCCCCGGCTGTGCACTCCCACAGCCCTCCCTGGCCCCTCCTGGAACCTTGTGACTGGTCAGGGTTTATGTGTTGGTTTGGCTGGACCTAGGGACCCAGATATGTGGCCCAACAGTATCTTAGATGTTTCTGTGAGGCTGTTTTTGGATGAGATTTACATTTAAGTCAGTGGATTTTGACGAAAGCAGGTTGTCCTCATCAAGTCACTCGAAGGTTTGAGTTGAATAAGAGGCAAGAGGGGATTCCCCAGCAAACTGCACTCTGACTTAGACTACAACATCAGTTCTTCCTGATTCACTAGCAGGTTGCCTTTAGACTTGAACTTTAGTTCTTTCCTGAATCTTCAGCCTGCAGTTCTCCTCCTTTGGATTTTGGACTCACCACGTCTCCATATCTGCATGAGTCAATATCTTGCAATAAATTTCTTGATTCACATACACACATGCATAAACGCCCATCCTATTGCTTTTATTTCTCTAGAGAATTCGGTCTCATACAAACCAGAAATAATTAACAATAATTAATTGTCTAATATCTGTGTTTCTCATGTGATTATAGCTTTCATGAAGCAGAAAGTGTGCTAGTCTGCATTTGCTATGGTATCAACAACCCCAAACCTCAGTGAGTTAAAATGCGTTAAGGCATGCTGCAGATTGGATTAAGGTCTCTTCACATGTTTTCATATTCAAAGATCCAGAGGAGGGCAAGATATAGATTCTTTAACCTGGTGCAGTGGCATACACCTGAATTCCAGCAACTCTGGGGGCTGAGGCAGGAGGATTACAAATTTGAGGTCAGCCTTAGCAACTTAGTGAAGCCCTCAGCAACACAGCAAGACCCTGTCTCAAAAATAAATAAATAAATAAATAAATAAATAAATAAATAGGACTGGGGATGTGGCTCAGAGGGAAAATACCTCAAGGTTCAATCCCTGGTATGGGAAAAAGAATGATATAGAATCCTTTCATAGGAAAAAAAGCAAATAATTGAGAATAATCCAATCTATTTCACCTAGGCTAATGTCTGACGTGAATATTATTTTTTGAATAGATGAGCTGCATCTGTACAAGGAGGAAGAGTTGGAGTGATGGGACAGGCTCTGTCCATGGCTGCCTCTTTTAGTCTTCATTGCTAGTTTGCCAGGAAGGATGTAGTTTTCACTTTACAAAGGAGGTAAGTGTGTGCTGAAGTGAATATTAAGTCCAGTTCTGTCTGGTGATCAGATCCCCACTTTTCTGATCCTGGAGAATTACAGGGAGGATAAAATGTCATCTCAAAGGGCTGACGTTCATGTGTAAGAACACATTTTCATTAGTGGTGGGAAGTTTGTATGAATCCTCACTGCAAAAACAATAAAGAGCTGATTTATAAAACTCTTTGGTTTTTAAGTCTTATAAAGCAATGCATGAAGCGAGAGCTGGGATCCAGGGATCCTTTCCCACAGCCCCTCTCGGGGCCAGAGCTGCCTCTCCCTGTGGTGACATGGAGGAGTTGACACACCACTGTGAAATTGCATTTACTTTTCACTGTCTACCAGGATATGAGCGTCAATGATCCAGTAATCCAATTGCCTTGTGCTGATTTCATCTGAAATAATTGCTGATAAAATCAGAAAGAAAACTTCAGCAGATCTGAAAGCAGATTACGGCAGAACCCATGGCACAAAGGGCTGATGTTAAATATTGCTTCAGTGCTTGGCATCAAACTTCATACTGAATCTAGATGAACACTGGGGCATGGGATTTGAATTAAATCCAGGCAGAGTGAAGGCTCCACCCTCACCAACTTGTCATTTGTGGTATTTGGAATCTGAGGTGGGAGCTGATTCCAAAAGCAACTTCCTGTCTCCCACACAAGTTCACTACCACTAAAGATTTGGATTCCAGAGCAATGTTACCTGAATGGAGAATTCCTGCTGACCGTCTCACGTTCATACTCACCCATCATCACTTCTGCCTCACATCCTAGGAGGTTTCCTCATCTTACAAGGGAGAATTTGATTCTTGTTCAAGTTCAGGAAGATAGAAAAGGGAGAACCAGGATTTGAACCCAGGGAGTTTGTTCTGAAGGACCTGGTTCTCCTATTGGACCACACTGCCTCTTAATATGTTTTGAAGGATGACAGTCATGTCATATAATTCAGGGTCACAATCTACCTTGGATGATCCCATTTAGCTTTCTACACTAATCAGCCTAATTATATTACTGCCACCATCCACTTCAGGAATGCCGCAAGAAAAAGCTGAATGTAATTAAAATAGCCAACTATTGAAACAGATGTGCATCTGTGAACCTGAGCACAAATTGAATTTTTAAGAAACATATCTTGTTTTATATACAAAAACATCTCCATTAATTTGTTCATTCCACAAACACTTATTAGTGTCTCAATGCCAGCCCGCATCCTAATAGACCCCAGGAGCACAGAGATGAATGTGATCTTGGATCTGTCTTGAGAAGAGAGATCTTTGTGAGGGATGATAACCAAGGAAGTCAAGTAATAAGGAGGCACCTCCTCATTCTCTGCACATCCTCAACTACACTTCTCACCAGGCTCCAAGCCCAGGGCAATCAGCAGGTCTTTCTGGTTCCCTGGTGGTGTCCCTTCAGTCCGCACTGCCCTGAGATTGTGGCTCAGTGAGATCCTGGCCAGTTCTCATGTCCTCTGCGCCAGACTGACCCTGAACATCAGTGTTGGATTCTCTACTCCAGTAACCCAGATATCAGCTATGGTTGCTTGCACCTGGGAGACCCAGGTGAGATAGTGTCAGACTCGTCCCTGCTACTTTCTTGAAATTGAGCACCTACCTGTGCAACTTTGGCCAAGTCCAGGGTGCCCCTTTTCTGAGCTGCTTCATCCTCTTAGGCTTCACTTGTGTGTGGAACCTATTCTAAACCCTGTTGACCAGCATGAAAGCAAGCTGTTCCTCACACTTTGTGCACACCGGCACAGCTGTGGCTTGAATGTTCCCTCTAAAACTCATGTGGAAGTTCAATATAGTTGAATTGCCCGTGAGCAGTATTAAGCATGGAGCCTTTAGGAGGTGGTCAGATCACGGGAGCTCTGTTCCACAAATGCTGTTATCACAGGAGAGCCCCCTTTAAAGTGAGGTTTTCTTTTTCCTTTCCCACGTGCCCACTTGCCCTCTGCCACCTTAGGATGCTGGCCCCCGCCAGATGCTTTTGGCACCATGCTTTTGGACTTTTCAGCCTCCAGAAGTGTGAACCAAATAAAGTTCGATTATTTATAAATTACCCGTCCTGTGGCATTCTGCCATAGCAACAGAGAACAGAGTTAATCAGGTAAGCAGACAGGAGGGTGGTTTCTTTAAGGGTCAATTGATTGGTCTCAAGGGTGCCCAAATAGCTGATAAAATATATTTTTTGACCTGTCTATGAGAGTATTTTTGGAAGAGATTATCATTTGAGTCAGTAGACTGCAGAAGTCCCACCCTCACCAACATTGGGGGCCATCACTCAATCCCTTGAGGGCCCAGCTAGAGCAGAAAGGAGGAAGAAGGGGAAGTTCTCTTTTAGCCTCTTGTGAGGAAGCACCCTTTTCTTGCCCTTAGGCCTTAAAGCTCATAGTCTCTGGGCTTTAACCTCAAATAGAATTTGAGTGGCTTCAAATTTTTCAGGCTTTGGCCTCAGATAGAATTGTACCACCAGCTCTCCTGGGTTTGCAGCCTGCCGCTGCTGGAGGTGAGACTTCTGGGTCTCCATAATCGCATGTGCCAACTCTGTTGAATCTCCTCTAATCTATACTACAGGTTCTGTTGCCCTGGGAACCAAGACCAATGCACACATATGCACCCATTCTGCTCACAGGTAGCGTCCATGGGTTTGGTGAGATTTGGTGGCTGCACGAGGTGGCACCACACATGTGGCTCTCTGCTCTCTTACTTCCGCATCACTCTTCCCTTCTGCCATCTCTCCTCCCTACTACATCCCCCAGGATTGCCCCAGGACACCTCCAATTCTCCTGCGCTGTTATGCAGAGCAATTCAGCCCTGATCCCTGCATGTCCTCATCAATCTGTACCCTAAACCCATCCCGCAGAGCACAAGGGCCTCCCCATTGACCCCCCCCTTCCAACACTGCCCTTGTAATTTTACACTGAGAATTTTCTCTCCCTGCTATCGTCATTGATTCATTCACTTAACAAATTCAGTGAACACTTGTGGTCATTAGCATATAGTGAGCATGAATCCGTTTAGCACAATAACCTAAGAGGCTGCTGAGACCCACATTCAAAGGAAACACCTCCCCTTCTCTTCCTGTCCTAGTCTGTTGTCACACCGGGCTCTTTACAGCACAGAGCCCACATGGCCCTGGGGTCAGTCAGTACAGGTCACTGTCATTGCCTCCTTTCTCACAGATGAGCAAACCAAGGCCCAGAAAGGTTGAGTAACTTGCCCAAGCTCTCAAAGAAAAGGCATCCATAGTATTTAAATTGTGGTATTAAACAGTATTGAATTTAAAAGATCAGGTGGTCTTTTCCCCAAGACTCTTCATCGTTATACTGGACTGACTCTCCAAGACTGAGTCCCCTGCCTCCCAAAGCTCAAGGGCTCAAGATCATTGTGTGTGTGTGTGTGTGTGTGTGTGTGTGTGTGTGTAGCATTTGAAGCAATTACTTCTCTGAGTTCAGTGGGCTACATGCTAGGAGAGAATGGAGCAGAGGTCTGCCAAGAGAATCCCTGACCTCAGTGTCACCAGGGAGATAGGTCATGTAGAAGGAGGTTAGGTCGAGTTTCCCAGGGTTGTGACAGGGAGATTGAGCTTTTAGGGAAGGTTGGTGGCAACGTAGGGAAATGAGTCTAGACAGAAAATTAGCATGTTCAAAGACTCAGAGACGTGAGAGCAAAATGCTGTATTCCTAGATGATAATGACACTAATTTATATGTATTGAACCACTTGCGATTCGGTCTTCATCACAACCTATGAAAGGGCTACCAGTATTCACCCTAGTTTTAGGAAAGATGAAACCTGAAGCTGAGGTTTAGAGATGGTAATTAAGCCAGCTAGCAGTAGGGCCACTCCAAAGTCCCTTGGCTGGTAAAGGAAGCAGCCCAGAGCCTGTGCTCTTACCCACTCTCAGTACTGCCTCCAGCCAGTCACAAAAAATGAGCAGAACTGAACTGGCTTGGTGGAGTGGGGATAGCAAGCAAGTAGCAGCCAGGGAACCATCAACCAAGGAGTCAGACTGACCAGGGTGGGCACTTAAGACAAAATGAGCCACCAAAGAGGGAACCGTTTTTGAATTGTTAAGTTTATCTTAATAATTCAGTTTGTACAATAGACAAGCATATCTCAGTGTTTGCCTTAACAGTTATGCTAAATTCACTAATATTAAACACAACTATACCCCAGGAGGATGCCCTGTGTTGTGCCCTGCACATGCTAAGTTCCCCCAGAGGACAGCAGCCACAAGAGGGACTTGATACATAGGGTGCCTGGATTACCTTTGAAATCAATGTCTCTCTTGGCTTGTCTGTACTGATCACACTAGCCATCAACCTCCTTAATTGTGAGGGGTGTGTTCTAACAGGCTTCTGCCCACAGACGTCCTTTATTCTTCAGCCCTGCATGAAGCTACTTCAATGAACTGTGGGATGAAACACTTCAGAATCAACCCGCACCAGAGCTACGTTTTCATTTGACCCTGTCTCCTACTGTTTCAGCCACTAATGAGAGCAAAGCCCCAGGCAACGAGACTGGAGGCACAGGACCCCAAATCCCCATCTCCTGACATGCATGGTGACCTCAACTCCAGCGCATTCCTATTCTTCCTCTCCTGGACTCACTGCCTCAATGTGGAGGCAGGCCCAGTTATATTTACACACACAGATTTAAATATTTGACATTACCCTCTTCCTGGGCTTTATGGCCCTCTCAAGATGTCTATGCAAGGACATCTTGCACTAAAAAAAATTATTTTTTTTTTAGCTGTAGATGAACACAAGAGCTTTATTTTATTTATTTATTTTATGGGGTGCTGAGGATTGAACCCGGGGCCTCACACGTGCGGGGAGGCCCTCTGCCACCAACCCACACCCCAGCCTGCACTTTTTTTTTAATCATCCAGAGGCACTCTGTCTGACAGTCTGCCTCAGTCCCGTCCCTCCCTGTCTATGAAGGTAGCCTCTCACACCCAGAGGTGTGGTTCGATGCCTTTTCTTGACCTGACTGCCCTGAGCCGAGCAGCTCTCCTCTGTCATGCCCTTCCCGCACGACGTCCTGCCTCATCTTGGTCCCAAAGTCATGGACCCTGGAGTAAACCTCTGAAGCCATGAGCCAAAAAGAACTTCTCTATCTTGTTCTTGTCAGTCTTTTGATCGCAGCAATGAGAGCTGGTTCACACACTGATCGTCCTTCCAAGCTGAAACTCTGACCCCTTTACACACTGACACTCGTTTCCCACCACCCTGTTCTCTGTCTCTGTGAGCCTGAGTACTCCAGGACAGACCTCCTATGTGGAATCATGCAGCGCTGGCCCTTCCGCGCCTGACTTAGCTCACTTAGCCTGGCGTCTTCAGTGCTCATCTGTGGCACAGCAAGTGTCAGAGCACCTTCTTTTTGGAGACATTGAGTTCATTACAGCTACCGCATTTAGTCTATCCATTCATCTGCCAATGGACATTTGGGTGGTTTCCACCTTTGGCTATTGTGAGTAGTGCTGCTGTGAGCATGGGGGTACAGTGTCTGTTCGCGTCCTTGCTTTCAACCTTCTGGGTATGTTCCCAGAAGAATTGCTGGATCATATGAAACTGACCTTTAAAACACACACACACACACACACACACACACACACACACACACACCAGATCCAAAAGAACAAGAATACAGCCGACCAATACATTCTTCCACAGGGTTGTGGGTTGAGTCAGAGACATGCGTATTGGCAGCCAGTGACAGGAAGTCCCTCAGCCAGTAGGATGGAATGTTAAGTGATTCTTACACATGAGGTTTATTAATCTTTAGTGATACAGGATAATTCTTATATTTCAATGAAGTATTAAAAAGCAATAAAATTGTGTATATTCAGTATGGAGTCTGAAGCCAATGGGGACAGGCAGCTCCTGCTAACTGGATCAGTCAGATTCCACAGGTTGCTGATTCACTGCACTCTAAGAGTCAGGACCCAACTGTGACCCTGCTGCGTCTTTCTCTTTTCCTTACTGAATGAATTCTTTCTCCCATTCCTCCCTTATGCCTGCAGAAGCAGCAGTAATAGACGCCTTTCCTTGACTTGCAGGTGATGATCAAGCTGAGGGGTTTGGAGCCCTATCAGCTGGTAACAAAGTATCATATTAACTCTTGCCTTCCACAGCTCCTGTGTGCAGATTCCCCCGTGGAGAATGCCCATGATCTGACATTCAGATGTTCCTGCATTTCTTGGGCACAATATCATGCTGATGACACTGAATAGCACCCATCTCAGCTTTATTCCTTTATTCAACACATGTTTATTAAGCACCTATTATGCAGCAGGCACTGGGAATACATCTGAGAGTACAGAAGACAAAAACTGCCAGCCTCATTCAATTTCTCTAGAGCAGTTGGAAATGGCACTGAAGCAAGGGTTTGAGAGGCGGAGTACAGGCCAAGCGGGCTCTAGCAAAGGAGAAGTCGGGACAGAAGGAAGGGCCAATGTGAAGACTGGGCCAGGACAGGGCCTGATGATAGGAGCTGGGACCAGAGAGGACTTGCAGGCCTTGTCTGGACTGGCCTTTACTCTGGCGGAGGTGGGGGCCTTTGGAGATGGACACAGCCTGTGTCTATTTACAACAGTGCCCCCTGGCTGCAGAGTTGAGAACATGTTCTAGCGGGCAGAGGCCAGAGCAGAGGCCAAAGCAGGGAGGTGAGGGAATGGCAGATTGCTGAGTCAGCAGCGGTGGGTGAGGAGGAGGACTCATCTCTGGACTTAACTTAGAAGGCAAAGGCAACTTGGTCTCGTGAAGGACAGGGGGAATAGTATGACAAAAAACAACTTGCATGTGGACTGGGATGGGAAAACCTGCAGGATGTGCAGGTTTGGAGGGCAGCCCCTCATCTCACCATAAATAAACCAATGTGTGTGTGTGTGTGTGTGTGTGTGTGTGTGTGTGTGTGTGTGTTTGCAGTACTCAGGATCGAACCCAGTACTCTGCCACTGAGCTACATACAACCCCAGCCCTTTTAATTGTTCATTTTGAGACAGTCTCACTAAGTTGCTGAGACAGGCCTTGAATTTCTGATCCTCCTGCCTCGGCCTCCTGAGTAGCTAGGATAACAGTGTGTTATTCTGAGGAAGCCAGCTATTATTTACAGGAATATCACTTGGGAATTGCAGTAGGGCTCTGCTTCTCACTAATGGTGTAGATCCGATCCTATCATCTAACCACCTGAGACTCCATTTCTTCACCTGTACTATGGGAATGATAGTAATTGTCTTACGGGTTTGCTGTCTGGGTTGTCAGTAATTTGGTGAAGCATCTTGAATGGCACCCGGAACAAGGGAGAAGCTGATTAATGTCAGCTGAATGAGTGCGTCAATCAAAGCATGTGGGAATAAGTGAGGACAGTGAAGCAGGAAAGGCCAGAGTTGTCACCTGTGTGGTCACTCACTCTGTGCGTTCAGAAGCAGGACGTTGGCAGGAAGCTGGGATTCCTGTTCAGCCAACATTCTGCACATGGGTGTGTGGCTTTGATGGTAGATTCTAGGATTCTAGATTTCTGTGAGAAAGTGGGAAAGAGTTGGTGGGTTTCTTATCTTACCTAGTATGGTGATGGGCCATGAAGATGAGCAGCAGTTGTTTTTATTTCTTAACCAGTGTTCCAGAAAAACGAAGGCAGGTTGTTGAACTAAACTGTTTCTATCCTTCTTTCCATTGGCATCCAGGGGAGCTTGCAGCTGGCCCAGTTTGTTACCAAATGATGAGATGGATTAAATGATCTACCCAAACAGTAGAGGGTTGCTTCCTTAAGGGTTCCCGCCCTGCTGTAGATTGTTCTTGTATCCCACGGAGCAGCGAGCCTGTAGGTGGAGCAGGTGCTTAACAAATGCAGGGGCAGGAAACTTCAGGAGCAATGCAAGACTCTGGGTCCCACCCACAGCCTCCACTTCCAGGTGGAGGCCATGCAGCAATTGCAAACAGAAACACCTGACATGTCAGAGCCTAGAGAGACCAGGGTGTGAGCCCATCTCCATCCCCCAGCAACCCAAGGAGGGACTGGCACCCCTCCTTTAAGATAAAGACATGGAGGAATGAGCGTGAAATGATTTGTCCCACTTTGCTCCGTTCCTATGAATGAAAAGTCAGGATTTGAGCCGTGTTTGCCTGACACTTCCCATTGCATCAAGAGGGGAGAAGCCTCATCTCCACCAAAATGACTATTTCCTCAGCAGCCAGACAGAGCAGCAGGAGCAGATCAAAGTCCTAATCCAGCAGCGAGCCTGGCTCCAATGGGGCTCTACGTCTTGGTTGTCTAAGTGGCTGGAGGGCACCAGGAGCTGATGCAGGCACCGTGCAGAGCGATGGGGAGAGGAGTCAGCCTCTGTGGTACTGCAGTCTGGGTGAGTGGAGCCCCAGAGTCATCCTGTCCAGAGTCTGTAGCCCTGCCAGCTCGAGAGGAGAGGGAAGGACAGAAGGGGCACGCTTCCCTGCTCCTGCGTCCCCCTGAAATGCTGAGGTGCTCTGCTACTTGGGGTTGGAGGGAGACAAGGATGGACGGGTGCAGAGAGAGAGGGAAGGAACAAAAGAAAGAGAAATAGAAGGAATGGAAGGAAGGGAGGGAGAACAGAAGGAAGGGAGGAAAGAAAGAAAAAGAGAGGGAGGGAGGGAAGGGTGGTGAGGCCACCTCGGGGACATCTCAGAAGACAGCCAGGGCCAGAAGACAGATTGGGGGGTCTGAGGCACATGGCGGAGATAGGTACAGCTGTGGCACCATGACCCCGCCCATCGTGGGGGTCTCTCTGCAGGCACACCACAGGGCGGGGGCACCGAAGGATCAGATGCATCATGAGAAAGGCACTTCGTGTTAGAAGAATAATGGTGTTGAGATCCTGCCAACAGACCTTCAAGTGTAATTTTGATTAATTAGTTGCAGACCCAAGAGAACTTACTCTGTGACCAGACCATTGACAATACCATTCTATTGACACTGCTACCTCATGAAATATGGATTATTTTAGACTATTTCAGAAAGCTCTTCTGCATATAGATGCTGGTTACATAGATATTAAGACAAGCATGGCACACCTGGCTGTATTTTTCTTCTCCACAATCTCACCCCCCTGGGTCTTCAATCAATTGTTTTGTCTTGCAACTGCACCTGTGAACATGATGTTCTATTTCAGGCATAAATCATGTGGTGGAAGAAGAATGGAGTTTCTTAAGTATTACAAGAAAACATATATGTGTGTGTGTGTATACACAGATGGGTAGATGGATGTGAAGGATTAAAGTAATTCCCCAAGGAATTGGGGAATCACTAATTTTTTTTTCTAACTGCATCAGAAAAAAAAAGGAAAATATTTGAGGGGTATGTATTTGAGTGGATTTAAAAATCAAGTCCATGCACTGCCTGAGACAGAAAGACCTCAGCAGCACCCTGGCTCAGCCGGTCTCTGTGAAGACGAGCTGGCCAAGGGGGACAGGTGCCCGGTGCACACAGCAGGTGTGAGGAGCAGCCTGCAGTGGGGCAGGGGCGACTGCACCTGCTGTCTGCTCCCGGCCTCCCTCCAAGAGCCGTGCGCACCGGCCACACTTGCCCACCTATGCAATGAGGCCTTGGGCCCAAGTGACCTCCCCCGTCTAGCCCCTCACTTTCCTGATGGAAGCACCACGTCACTGCTGCTCCTGACTCAGGGCGTCTGTCACCGTTAGTGACTCCCATACTGGCCCGTGAGCTTCGTCATTCAACACGACTGAACAAATTCTAATGGTAGTGGAGGAAGAGACAACGACATGAACTTCCTAAGTATCCGCTGCTGGAGGATAAAAAATACTACCCTGGATTTCAATTTTACTCAAATAGATGTGGAGTTTTTTATAAGGTAATTGCCTTTCTGGACCTGACATGTACAACACACTACTAAGTAATTCAACACTTGTTTTCACACTCATAGTTTTTAAAGCCCCGAGACTTGATGCTTCTCTTGAGTTCAGGGAAAGAATGCCCTGTCATAAAGCCTGCCCCACATCCACCCCCTTAAAAGTTCTCTATTCGCTATAAAGCACTTTTTCTAAATGCTGAAACTAGTTACTTATAACTAGTTTTCCTTTGCTTGGTATTTGAAACTACCAGAGCTCAGAAAATAACAGTCCAGTATAAATATGTTGGATATGAAAGCACCCAGGGTTTAAATGGCTCATATTTAAGGTACACGTTTATCCTATGACATGAAAAGAATTGGCACTGATTCGCGGCTATGACAGTGATGAGTCACTTGTTTAGGTATTCATATAACACTTCCTGCATGCCTATGGACTTTGGCTCCAGAAAAACATAGCCCTGTGGTAGGATGGACAGCAATGCGCATGAGGAAACTCTTGGAGCCCTGGAGAGGCCACTTCATCCAGGGCAGAAAAATGTGACTGCCCCAGTTTGTGGAGTCAAACTCAAAGCCCACAGACATTCACAAAGCTCCCAGTCCCTAGGCTAGGTACCAGGAAACGAGGACTTCATCATAACACGATGAGTGTTTTATCAGGGGAAGTTTTAAGGATTCAGAATAACTGAGAGGTCTGTTATAAAAGCAAATGTGAGACAGCTGCGGTGGCCCGCACCTGTAATCCCAGCAGCTTGGGAGGCTGAGGCAGGAGGGTTGAAAGTTTAAAGCCAGCCTCAGCAACTTAGTGAGACCCTCAGCAACATAGTGAGACTTTGTCTCAAAATAAAAAAAAAAAAGAAAAAGAAAAAGGGCTGGGGATGTGGCTCAGTGGTTAAGCACCCCTGAGTGCAATCTCTGGTACCAAAAAACAAAAACAGGCAAATTTAACACCTTGGAGAAACTATTCAATGACGGCAACAGCCACCCTGTGCCTCACAGCGCGTTTTAAGGACTGTTTAGAAGCAACTTCCACAGCACTGGGGTTCAGCGTGGACTTCACTTGAAGCAAATTGCCCTCAGGTCATTAAAACTTAAAAGCTCTTCAGCAGAAGTGCCATTATTTCTTTGGAGTATGATGTTTTATTCCTCCTTATGTTTCAGGAAATCTAGAAAATAAATCATCAGTGCAAGAGCAATTTATATGGATTTTCTAAACCCACTCTGCATGGCTATTTGATTTGATGAGAAGCCTACTTTTTCTCAAGGAGCACATGAACTTACCATAGCAGTTAGCATTTGCTAAGCACCTACTGCATGCAAGCGATTTTTTTAAATACGATATTACTTAACGTCCATATTTTTGTGGTATAGGTATTTACAGTTGAGAAAACTGAGGCTTAGTAAAGTGAAGTCACATGATACAGGCTATCACACATCTTGGAACTGGAAATCTGGGCTCTAAAGTCGATGTTTGTTCTGCTACGCCTCTGCTGTAATTTGGATAGGGCTTGAATGTGTCATTCCATGTGTTGGAAGCGT
Source organism: Callospermophilus lateralis (assembly GCF_048772815.1). Taxonomy (NCBI): domain Eukaryota; kingdom Metazoa; phylum Chordata; class Mammalia; order Rodentia; family Sciuridae; genus Callospermophilus; species Callospermophilus lateralis. The sequence goes on from NC_135320.1 coordinate 85,055,515, forward strand.
GGGCCCTGGTCTAGTGGTATTAAGGGGTGGTGGAACCCTTAGGAAGTGGGGCCAAGTGGGAGGTCTTTAAGTCATCGTGGGCACAACCCTTGGAAGGGACTGAGGCAGTTCTTAAGGAACCCTGGTTACGTCTTGCAAGATGCTTGCTATAAAGGAACAAAACTGCTTCTCCCCACCCTCTGACTTTCTGTCTGCTTTTGATCTCTTTGCATGCATACATGACATGATGGCCTCTGCTACAGGCTCTCACCAGACGCTCAACTGGTGGGAGTACCTGACAAGAGACTTTTAATTTCCAAACTATAAACTAAGTCAGCCTCTTTTCTTTATAAACTCTCAGGTATCAGGTCCAGCAACAGAAAGAGGTCTAATATAGCTTATATAGGCTCTTAGGTATTAGCCCTTCTTTCAAAGTAGAACAAGAACCTTCTTTCTTACACATGCAAGAAGCATCATTAGCCAGACAAAAAGAAACCTGCTGGACACGTGGTTTCACATTCATTGATGCTTCACTAACTGATGATACCATCCTGAAATCCAGTCCCCAAACTAGTCTGTTCCTGGATGTCCTTGTCATTCAGGGAGTCTCAGGATGAAAGGCAGAAGGAAACCACTCCACTTACTGAGTGGCTGTTGTGGCTGTAGGGATATCTAATGCAGGAATCACCCCACTTCATAGAGAGAAATGGGGGCTCATGAAAGGCGAAATAACCTGACAACGTCACGTGTAAGAGAAGCAGAATTCCATTTCCAGTGTACAGATGCTGTTGTCCATGATCAGGGAGTCTTGGCAGGGCTTTGTTTTGTCTGAGATCAAAAAAACAAAACAAAATCTTCTTTGGCTATGGAATGCTAAATAGTGGATCTGAGTGAATTGTATCAATAAACGACCTCTTGATTTTGCTGACTTAAACTCTTTCTCTTTCCTGGACAAATGCAGTTTTGATTTGACCTTGGCTCTTAAACCAGAACCCAACACTAAGGAGATCAATCAACTGGGAAAAATTGTTTACTGAATTGAGATTGTTTTGTTTATTTAAGAAACCTTTATAAAGCACTTCCTATGTGCCTCATCCTATCCTAAACACTTTCGGATTTTAACTAAAAATCGTCCTCATAGTAACCCAGTGAGGAGGTCGCACAGTTTTCTCTTTGTACAGTTGAGGAAACTGAGGTGTGGGACATTAAGTAACTAGCTCAAGGTCACACAGCCGAGAAGCAGGCTCTTTAGGCTGTGATCTAAACTACCAAGTGGCAGGATCCTTGGACTAAGCCCCATTATTTCTTGGGTAAAGCCTGGGGGTGTGGTTTCTGTGATCTCCTTCTGAGGACAAGGAGCCCCCGGTATGGACCCTGTGGCACCCTTTGTACCTGCTGCTATGTCCAAAGTACTTGCCTCTCATGTATCAAGGGGAAAGAAGAAATCCCCAGCCAGGCTTTGGGGAGGTGAGGAGGGCGCTGTCCACGGGCTTGGTGCTGACCACTCCTGCCCTTCCCTAGTGGGAAGGAGGAAGAGATCCCGCTGGACGGAGCTCACCTGTGCACTCAGGCTTCACCCCAGTGGGGGACGGTGAGTGCTTCTCGTGTCACAGCTCATTCAGCTCATAACTGCCTTACACGGTGGGGACCACTTCCTTTCATTTGTAGATGAAGAAACCAAGAAACTGAAAAATTAATTAGTGCAGAGACATAAAAAATCAAGAGTCAGTGCTGAGAGTTGAACCCATACCTGCTCCCGGAGAACCTGAAGTCTCTGCTTGGCGTCTCCAGCTTCCAGGGGGTGGTAAAGGCAGAGGGAACACACCCCTTCAGTGTTCACAACCAGCCAGCAAGGCAGCCATTTCCCCCAGGACAGGGCTTAGGGGGCAGGTTCAGAGCAGCCTGGAGCTTGCCCAAGTCACGTGGCCAGTGAGCCAGAGAGGCATGGTGTGAGATTCTGGGCGACTCCAGGACCTCTATGCTTTCTTTTTTTTTGCGAGGGGGGCGGATTTTTTGTTGGTTTCAGTGCTGGGGATTGAATCCAGGGGTGTTTAACCACTGAGCTACATCCTTAGGCCTTTTTAAAATTTTTTATTATTGAGACAGGGTATGGCTATGTCACTTAGGGCCTCACTAAGTTGCCCAGGCTAGCCTCAAACTTGCAGTCCTCCTGCCTCAGCCTCCCTAGTTGCTGAGAATACAGGTGTGTGCCCACACTGAGAGAATCTATGTGCTCTCTATGGCACATCAGGCCTCTCTGTCTCTCTGCCCACTTAGCCAGAAGACATGTGTATACGACATCAAACATCAAAAGGAGAAAAGAGAACCCGATCAGCAATCCAGCAGTCAGAGCTGGATATTTAAGGCAACAGGGTTTTCTGTGGCTCACTGCACAGTGGCTTGGCCGCCGTCCTCTTGCCCCTCTGAATCCTCTCTCCACCCGTCAGCCCAGTCCTGTGGTATGGGAGGTTAATCACCATGGAATACATCAGTCAGCTCCCCCTGAGCACAGGCTTCCTCTGGACTCAGCCAATGGGAGGCCCCCGAAGGTGGACTGAGGGTAGAAGAGTGAGGTTCGGTGTTTAGTCCCTGGCTCTTTGGGGGGCCCACCTCCGTTAGGTGGGGCTGTTCTCCCACATCCACACTAACTTGAGACATAGGAGGTGTGGGAGGGAGGCAGAACCACTCCCTGTTCTTGCCAGAAACCTTGACTTCTCCCTGCATCCACAGCCTGTGCAGGAAGGCAGCCCGGTCCTTCTGTCCCACTGTCCCCATCTGTCCTATTCCATGGGCCACAGTCAGCTACATTCTAAGATGTGGTGCCACAGTGGAGTTCCTTTGAGCACCTAGGGCTAAGGCCACCAGTTGGAGCCACACAGCCTGCCCCTAGCCAGCTGGGTGCCTTGGGGCAAGTCTCCACTTTCAGGCCTCTGTTCCCCCCTTGTAAAGTGAAGGCAGCACACTCCCCATTGGTGGTGTCGTTCCCATCTCCATGGGTCAATGTCAGTACAGTGGGAGGCCAGCCCTGGATGGGGAGAGCACAGGAAGAGTGTCAGTAAAATGGCACTGTCCCAAAGAAAAACAATGAGAGCCACCTAACTAAGTTTTTAAGAAGCCACTTAACATTTTGAAAAGAGCCAGGTAACCAGTAACTTAAAAATGTTAATAAGAACTTACTTTTTTTGCTCATTTTTTTGCAGCAAGTCTTTGTAAACTGGTATTTTGTACCTACAGCACGTCTTAACCCAGTGCAAAAGTTTTCAATAGTTAAAGTAAAAAGTATAGTTTTGGTCTGACCAAAACAATAATATTTTATTTAATGAAAAAAAATCTGATGCTGCTTCTTTTTAAAATTTAAATTCAATTGACTAAAGTTAAATAACATTAAAAATAGTTCCTCACTAATGCTAGCCCCACTTAAAACACACACTAGCCACATGTAGCCGATGGCTATTGTATTGAACTGTACTGAGACGAAGAGATTCATGGGCTCATAGAATGAATTTGGCAGAGCTCCCTCTTTTTCTATTTCCTGAAATAACTTGAAAAGTATTGGTATTAATTCTTCTTTAAAGGTTTTGTAAAACTCTGCTGTATACCCATACGGTCCTGGGCTTTTCTTGGTTGCTAGTCTTTTGATTGCTTCTTCTATTTCACCCATTGATATTGGTCTGTTCAAATTGTGTGTATCCTCCTGACTCAGTCTGGGCAAATCATATGACTTAAGAAATTTATCGATGTCTTCACTATCTTCTATTTTATTGGAAATTAGGTTTTCAAAATAATTTCTAATTGTCTTCTATATTTCTATAGCATCTGTTGTGATATTGCCTTTTTCATCCCGTATGTTAGTAATTTAAGTTCTCTCTCTTCTTCTCTTCATTAGCATGGCTAAGGGTCTGTCGATCTTATTTATTTTTTTGAAGAACCAACTTTTAGTTTTGTCAATTTTTTCAATAGTTTCTTTTGTTTCAATTTCGTTGATTTCCACGCTGATTTTAATTATTTCTTGCCTTCTGCTACATTTGCTGTTGTTTTGCTCTTCCTTTTCTAGGGCTTTGAGATGAAGTGTGAGCTCATTTATTTGTTGGTTTTTTCTTTTTTTGAGGAATGACCTCCAGGCGATGAATTTCCCTCTTAAAACTGCTTTCATTGTGTCCCATAGATTCCGATATGTTGTGTTTGTATTTTCATTTCTGAAACCAGACAAAGACACCTCAAAGAAAGAAAACTACAGACCAATATCTCTATTGAACCTAGATGCAAAAATCCTCAATAAAATTCTGGCGAATCGGATACAAAAACACATCAAAAAAATTGTGCACCATGATCAAGTAGGATTCATCCCTGGGATGCAAGGCTGGTTCAATATACGGAAATCAATAAATGTTATTCACCACATCAATAGACTTAAAGATAAGAACCATATGATCATCTCGATAGACGCAGAAAAAGCATAAAGGGATGCTTTATTTTAAGCATCCCTTTATGTTCAAAACACTAGAAAAACTAGGGATAACAGGAACTTACCTCAACATTGTAAAAGCAATCTATGCTAAGCCTCAGGCTAGCATCATTCTGAATGGAGAAAAATTGAAGGCATTCCCTCTAAAATCTGGAACAAGTCAGGGATGCCCTCTATCACCACTTCTATTCAATATAGTTCTCGAAACACTGGCCAGAGCAATTAGACAGACGAAAGAAATTAAAGGCATAAAAAGAGGAAAAGAAGAACTTAAATTATCACTATTTGCAGATGACATGATTCTATACCTAGAAGACCCAAAAGGTTCTCAAAGAAACTACTAGAATAAATGAATTCAGCAAAGTGGCAGGATATAAAATCAACACGCATAAATCAAAGGCATTTCTGTATATCAGTGACAAAACTTCTGAAACGGAAATGAGGAAAAACACCCCATTCACAATATCCTCAAAAAAAAAAAAATATTTCGGAATCAACCTAACAAAAGAGGTGAAAGATTTATACAATGAAAACTACAGAACCCTAAAGAGAGAAATAGAAGAAGATCTTAGAAGATGAAAAAATATACCCTGTTCATGGATAGTAGAACTAACATCATCAAAATGGCGATATTACCAAAAGTTCTCTATAGGTTTAATGCAATGCCAATCAAAATCCCAATGGCATTTCTTGTAGAAATAGATAAAGCAATCATGAAATTCATATGGAAAAATAAAAGACCCAGAATAGTAAAAGCAACTCTAAGCAGGAAGTGTGAATCAGGCGGCATAGCAATACCAGATTTCAAACTATACCTCAGAGTAATAGTAACAAAAGCAGCATGGTACTGGTACCAAAACAGGTAGGTGGACAAAAGGTACAGAATAGAGGACACAGAGACTAATCCACAAAGTTACAACTATCTTATATTTGATAAAGGGGCTAAAAGCATGCAATGGAGGAAGGATAGCATCTTCAACAAATGGTGTTGTGAAAATTGGAAATCCATATGCAACAAAATGAAACTGAATCCCCTTCTCTCACCATGCACAAAAGTTAACTCAAAATGGATCAAGGAGCTTGATATCAAATCAGAGACTCTGCGTCTTATAGAAGAAAAAGTTGGCTCCGATCTACATATTGTGGGGTCGGGCTCCAAATTTCTTAGTAGGACACCCATAGCACAAGAGTTAATAACAAGAATCAACAAATGGGACTTACTTAAACTGAAAAGTTTTTCTCAGCAAGAGAAACAATAAGAGAAGTAAATAGGGAGCCTACTTCCTGGGAACAAATTTTTACTCCTCACACTTCAGATAGAGCCCTAATATCCAGAGTATACAAAGAACTCAAAAAATTAAATAATAAGATAACAAATAACCCAATCAACAAATGGGCCAAGGACCTGAACAGACACTTCTCAGAGGAGGACATACAAATCAATCAACAAGTACATGAAAAAATGCTCACCATCTCTAGCAGTCAGAGAAATGCAAATCAATACCACCCTAAGATACCATCTCACTCTAGTAAGATTGGCAGCCATTAGGAAGTCAAACAACAACAAGTGCTGGCGAGGATGTGGGGAAAAGGGTACTCTTGTACATTGCTGGTGGGCCTGCAAATTGGTGCGGCCAATTTGGAAAGCAGTATGGAGATTCCTGGGAAAGCTGGGAATGGAACCACCATTTGACCCACCTATTGCCCTTCTCGGACTATTCCCTGAAGACCTTAAAAGAGCATACTACAGGGATACTGCCACATCGATGTTCATAGCAGCACAATTCATAATAGCTAGACTGTGGAACCAACCCAGATGCCCTTCAATAGATGAATGGATAAAAAAAATGTGGCATTTATACACAATGGAGTATTACACAGCACTAAAAAATGACAAAATCATGGAATTTGCAGGGAAATGGATGGAATTAGAGCAGATTATGCTAAGTGAAGCTAGCCAATCTCTAAAAAACAAATGCCAAATGTCTTCTTTGATATAAAGAGAGCAACTAAGAACAGAGCAGGGAGGAAGAGCAGGAGGAAAACACTAACATTAAACAGAGACATGAGGTGGGAGGGAAAGGGAGAGAAAAGGGAAATTGCATGGAAATGGAAGGAGACCCTCAGTGTTATACAAAATTACATATAAGAGGTTGTGAGGGGAATGGGAAAATAAACAAGGAGAGAAATGAATTACAGTAGATGTGGTAGAGAGAAAAGATGGGAGGGGAGGGGAGGGGGATAGTAGGGGATAGGAAAGGTAGCAGAATACAACAGTTACTAATATGGCATTATGTAAAAATGTGGATGTGTAACCGATGTGATTCTGTAATCTGTATTTGGGGTAAAAATGGGAGTTCATAACCCATTTGAATCTAATGTATGAAATATGATATGTCAAGAGCTTTGTAATGTTTTGAACAACCAAAAAAAAAAAAAAGAGAGAGAGAGAGATTCATGGGAAGAGAAGTTGTCTGTGCTTAACTGAATGAATGTGTTCTTGTCTTATCCCAAAAGTAAGTGCCCAGGGCTTGTGTGTGGCTGCAAGATGTCATTACCATGCCAGACTCCTTCCATCTTTCTGCCTCACCCACTTAGGGTGGCAAAATGAATTCCCTCTTCACATGCTGAGTACCATTGTTCAGAAGAACTTACCTTATTGTTCCGGGATAACTTACCATGTGGAATTTTGCATAGACCACTGTGGTTTTTATAAATGAAAGTTGCTGCTGTTAGCAGGCAGCAGTTTTCAGTGAGAATAGGGAGGGAGGGAGAGCTAAAGGGGTTGATTCTGAGGATAAGGTTTACCAAGTGAGCCTACGCATTCCTGCATTCCTTCATCTGAGAGGGGAAGCAGTTGGCAAGGTTGCCTAAATATGCAAAGTACCCTCCCCCTCTCCCCACTAACAACAAATGAGGGGTATATATTGCTCTGGCATAAATACAGGGAGAGCGGGGTTGATGGCCGATATCATTGAGAAGGCTAGTGTCATGTTAGAGAGCACAAAGTGAATGAAATCTACAGGGATAGGGAGTCCACAGATGGTCACTGATAGGTCCACTTTCGTTTTGGAATACTGTTTTATAATTCAATGATCTTGCAAGAGTACACAACTTCAATTTTATATCTGTTGTTTTTCCACAGCCATTTTTATCAGGTTTATCTCTTCATGTTTTAACTAAAGGAAAACACAAGCACAAGCCAGCATTTTTATATGAGACCCGGATGTGTTCACTTTAGCAAGGACTTTAAAAGCTTTATCACCCCCTTGGTGGCTGTTCAAATGTGGAGGGTGACTTGATACTGCCAGAGAGATTTTGTTTCTGATTATTTTGTCAAACTCAGATATGTGCAGTTTTACGGTTAAAAAAAATCTACTAATGTGGATGGAATTGTATTGTGTATCTCTCTGTGCTTCCTGACAAGAAATAGTGGGTTAGGAGATGGACATGGGTATTTTTACTACTCTGGCAATAATGTTTTACATTTCAACAGTGCTTTTCAAATCACAGCACCAGAGGTGGTGATAACCTGATGCATTGTTGAAATACAGCAAGTGCTTCAGCAGTCCGGCGGCACAGATCAACTTTTAGACTAGGAAGCAAAGGATCGGGGTGGCTGCTGCATCAAGGAAAATAATAAAATACATTTCTATGGTGGTTATATCTGAGAGCTTGCAGTTTTCAGGATTTTCTCTGCAAGTCTTCATTGTTCTCATCAGATCTCAATAAAACAGGGAGAGAGTAACTGTTGTCAAGTACCCTTTACAAGCTCAGAAATACAGCACAGGTTTGGATCTGGAATGATCACCAGGTCAGGCAGAGATGGGGTCAAACTTGGGGTCCGTCTCCCCTCTCTTGCCTGGCTCTCCTGTGCCCACCTGGCTGCTGCGGGGCAGCCAGCTAACTCTGGACATGTCAGAAGCTTCCCATTATTATTTTTGTGTGTTTGTCTTTGAAACAGAGAAAGGCTTGCCACTGAGAAACACTGCTCCTCTCAGCTTTCCTTATTCTCCTGATCTCTATACTCCTCTGTATCTTTTACTTCTTTTGTTCTCCTTTTTCCTTCTAGTTTTTTCTTTGCTTTCCCGTTTGTCTTTACCATATCCCTTTTTCACTCTCTTTGACTTATGATCACATTTCACTATCCTTCCTCCTGGGGGTGCATCACAGTCCTACTGGGGCTCCTTTTCCTTGGAGTACAAACAGCGCAAACCCAGAGGTTATCTGCTGACACTTTCGGGGACATGCGCTTCCAAACTTGGCCACAAGGGGGTGTATGCGCAATACCTGTGGTTTCTTCGTGCTGAACAGAAGGATGGCTCCAGCTCTGGTCAGTCACAAGAGGAGCTGGACTTGCCATGCATCAAATCAGGAGAGGAGGGTATAGACTTACAGGGCACATGAGAGACAGGAGGCTAGGTGTCTCCAGGTGTGTGAGTGACTAGGCCCAAAGGTCTCTGGTTCCACCCATCCTTAGATTGAGAGTGATATGTAAGTTGTGTGTCTGTGTGTGCACATGCGGGAAAAACTGGTGGTTGTGAGCTGTCTGACCTCTGAGTTTCCCTCCATATATAGTTCTGTATTTTGAATGTAAGTTTTCAGAGATTATTGAGCTAAGAGGAAGGAAAGTGAAAAAGCTTTAAAAAGGACTCAGAGCCTATGGCAAGTAGGCTTCAGCCTCAGCTTCAAACTCAGTGATCCTGAAAGAGCTCTCCCTGTCCTCTCCCTGTGCCCAGAGGTGTGATGGCTGGTGCAAGCTTGCACAGCCAGGAAGCAAGATGAACTGAGTTTCTTGGTCCTTGGCACAGTCAGAATTGGACTTCCCCACCCTGGTGCTGCAGGTGTGGAAGTACTGGAGGCAGGTTTACCAGAGGAATGGGAAGCTTGTGGTGTGAGCAGCAGCCTGTTCAGTCAGGGAAACCACCGCACAGGCACATGCCTGGCATTTGGTGTACCCTCTGACCACTCCTAGTTGTTGCTGCAGTTGGTGACTTACTGTGCTTGGTGTCTTTCCCTAAGAGTGTGGGAGATAGAGGCAGCTGGGAATTCTGAAGGACAGCGCTGTGGTGGTGGCTGGTTCGGGCTGGGGGTTTGCTGTGGTCCCTGAGGTGGCCTGGAGTTGATGGGTGAGTTTGTTTGGGGAAGTGCCCCTTCTCTTGCAGGGACTGAAAGGCTCCTGCTGACATGGATCTGGGGACAAGGCAGCCCGAGTTCCTTATGGCAGTTTAAGGTCTATAGAGTTCAGGGCAGATACCAAGTATACAGACAGAAACTGCAATGGCCCAGTGTCCTAGGCCTGAACTGGCTTTGGAGAAGTCTGTTATGTTCATGCTACCGCCCCTGTTTCCAGAGCAGACTTTGAACACAGTAGGTGCTCAGTGGGCACTGGTATACTCTGGACAGATCTCTGGCCTGGAAGCCAAGGACCTGCATTTGACTACCAACAGCTGCTCACAAGAAAATCCTTTCCCCAAGACTCAATTTTCTCATTTTCAAGAGGATCACAGGGCTAGAGCATGCAGGATGGCAATCTCACACCAGCAGAGTGTGCAGCAGGGCGTGCAGGTGCCCTGCATCTAATGGTTCAGCCAGGTTGGTAGGTGGAGACAATTTCCTGATCATCTCACAGAGACATCCGTCTCCTTCCTCCCTGGAGGACCTAGTATGGGCATTCACAGCGCTGGGCACCTGTCCTTTTGGAAGGTTCTGTGAGAAGGAGGGTCTGGAGCAAAAGATTCAATGCCTCTGCTGTCAGCTTCCTGGTATACAACCCTCCTCCCCAGCTGCTGGCGGGACAACTCTGCCAACTGCTTGCATGGGGGCGGGATGGAGAGCCAGTCTCAAGTGTGCCTGATTGCCACCTGGGAAGGCAGAACTAGGAAGGGAGAGAAGGAGGGAGATAGCATCAGGCAGTCCTGGGATCACCCGTTGACAGCTGTGGGACATTAAGCAAAATATTAAACTTCTCCCAGTCTTGGTTCCTTGATATGTAAGGGGTGATAAATAGAATCTTTCCTGCAGGATGTCAAGAGAACTGTATGCAAAGCTGCTAGCCCAGTGCCTGGCACTTAGTAAATGCTTCATAAAAACAGTGATTACTCAAGGTTTGGACTGTCAGTGGGTCAGAAGGTCTAATTGGAAGACGTAGAGGGAGAAGAGCTGTATGAAAAGAGAGTCTCAGACCAGTGTTCACAGGGGAGAGGCTGAGCATCTGGTCCCCATTTTCCTCTCCTGGGGCTCATCCCATACACTCTCCACGCCCCCCCCCCTTCCTCCCTTTCCAAGCAGCTGTCAGGGAATCACACTCTAGAATGCAAGTTCTGTGAGAGCAATATAAGCCAGAGGTATGGCATTCTATTCAGTTGTAAAAGGAGAAAACATTTCCCTGTGAATCTTCCAGCTGCCCTCCTGAACTCCTGGCACAACCTGAGTATTGGAGGTGTACATCTAACACTCTGACCTCAGGCTAATCAACAAAGCTGGCAAGCTGGCACAGCATCAGGGTGGAGCTGGGCAGCAGTCACCCACCCTCCTGCCTTACCAGCCTCTAGGTTCAGGGACAGAAACGGGTGTCCTTAATTCTCCTGTAGTCTGCTGGGATCATGCTCCACATCCAGCAGTTCAGCAGTGAGGATACCACAAGGGATGTTTGCCCAGTGCTTCTGAGAATTACAGCTGGAGGAAAGATGAGTGCAGATCCCGAGAGCAGACATTAAGAGGAAAAAGAAAAGAACAGCTAAACCTTCATTAGGTGTTGGATACTGGGGTATTTCATCATGAGTTAACATACTTGATCATCATGACCCTCTTGTTAAATAGGTTGTCCTCTCCACTTTACGGATGAGGGAACTGAGGCACAGGTGACATAACTTACTCAAGAATCAGCTGACCAGCACCAACCACCATGCATTTAACCTTCTCGTTTGACTTTCTCTGGAAGTTCAGACCCAAGAGATGCATGAGGCTTATTCTTACTGGGGACTCTGAAGTGGCACCTCACCTAGAATCAGGTCAGACCAAGGCTGGAGCAGGGCATCAGGTACTTGAAAGGCCACAGCTGGCTGGGGCTGGTGGTGGAATTGAGCACCCTGGACTCCTTCAAGATTCAGAGCCCAGGGGCTGTCTCAGTACCATGAGGTTTGGCCCCAGGTCACTGGCCAGAGCAGCATGCCCCACCTTGCTCTTTCGACAAACATTTGTGGTGTCCCCCACACCTGTCTCAAGCACCAGGCATTGGGGACCTTCAACCCCCAAACCCTAAAACTCTACCTCTGCCCCTGAGATGTTCCTGGTTTAATGAAAGTAGAGAATTTGTAGCTCTCTGTGAAATGACCTCTGTAGGGATAGAGAAGTGAGCAGCTATACTTGGGAAGTCCTGGAATGCTGTCCAGAGATGACACTGAGGACTGGACTTGAGGTGGGGATTTAAGGGCAAGAAGAGTTTCTGCACAGGGACTGTGGAGTCCTTGAGAGGCTGTAGACATTTACTCCACACCCCTCGGAAAAATTGCAGCGGGCTGGGGGAGCATTTGCTGGCGGTTGGGTGGGTAAGCAGACAGAGATTGAGGATTCCACCATCCACGTGCGGCGTGTCCACTTGGGGACAGTTCGGCGCTGCTCGCCCATCCAAGTCCAGGCACAGCTGTTTTGGCGGAAGAGAATGACAACGCGGAGCGAGTCGTGGATGACAAAGGCGCACTGAAGGGCGCGAGCGTTTATGTAACCGACCTCGGCGCCACGGGTCTCAGGAGGATGGCGCTCAGAGCCCGGGCATGGGGGAAGGACGGGGCGTCATTTTCTGGCAAATATCGGTGGACAGCAAAGCGACATAAGTTGGGGAAGTCCAGCGAGCTGTAAAGAGCAGGGTGTCCGCTGTCTTTCTCCAAAGCCGCTGCAGCGAACCCGGGGGTCCCTTCTCGGCTCGGCCCTTGTCCCGCCGCCCGGGATCGCCGGCTGGGTGACCTTGGGCGCGCCACCCGACCTCTCCGGGCCTCGGTCTCCCGGCCTGCGCGGCTGGCGAGGCCTTGAGAGTGTCCAGGGGCTCCGCGCGCCCACGGCCTGGGGCGGGCGGCGGCCTGCGCTCCCCGCCGGCCCAGCCCGCCGTGCAGCCCGGGCGGCCCGCGAGGCGGCGCGCGCCGGGCGGTTGGGCGACAGCGCGCAGGCGCGGCGCGGCGGGCGGGGCGCGGGCGCGGGGCGCTCGCGCGGCGGCTCAGAGTGCGCGGGGCGGCGCGCGGAGCGGGTCGCGGCGGAGCTCGGGGCCGGCGCCGCTGGCGGGCGAGCGGGGCTGCCTGCGTCGGGGTCTCCGCGCGCCGCGCGCCCGGCCCGAGGCCCGCCTGACCGCGCCGGTGCCCGCAGCGCGGGGCGCGTCCCGGAGGCGGCGGCCGCCCGCGCGGGCTCTCGGGCGCCTGGGGACCGGGCTGAGCGGCCGGTGCCCGCCCCGCGCCTCCGCCCGCCCGCCGGGCTCGGCCGCCGCCGCGGCGTCTGGCCGGGTCCGCGCCGCTGGGGCGCGCGCGGGTCGGGCTGCGGGGCCGCGTCCCGGGCCCGGGTGGCCGGCGAGCATGGAGGAGAAGTACCTGCCGGAGCTGATGGCGGAGAAGGACTCGCTGGACCCTTCCTTCACGCACGCCCTGCGCCTGGTGAACCAAGGTGAGGGCGCCGGCTGTCAGCTGCCCGCGGGGCTGCGGGTCGCTGGGCAGAGGCCGGGGCCGCCGTGCGAGGACTCGGGGCGCCGCGGTGACCCGGTCGCCGGGCGTTTGGGCGGGGCCCGGGCGAAGGCGGGACGCCTGGGGAAGAGCCGCGGCGCACCTGGGGCTCGGGGAGGACGCGGGAGGCTGGGGCGTCGGGACAGGACTTGCGGGGAATCTTTGGGGACTCGGGGATACCCAGGGGAAACTTCTGGGTGGGGGCTCAATGGGGAGGAGGTTGAATGATCTCATTGGAGGGGAGGGGAGACTCGGAACCGGCGCTCGGCTTGTCTGGGAGCTGGAGAAAGAGCTGCAGGAAAATGGAAGGACGTGAGGGGATCAGATGCAGAGGAGCGAAGGGAACAGGTGCTTGGGTAGTTAGTGAAGTTTGGGGACCTCGGAAGAGGCTTCGGGTCAGACCTCCCGCACGGGGGAGGAATGAGGCCGGGTCCCAGGGGAAGCCCAGTGCCCGGCCCGCCCTCCGGGTGCCCCGGCGCAGGTGGCTGCCCTGGCGGGGCCGGCTGCGCTCCCGGGCCGCGCGCTCAGCCGGCTCGCAGGCGGCCCTCGGCGGCGGAGCGACAGCGGGCGGCGGGAGCCCTTCTGGGCTGGTCCTCCAGTCTTTGGGAAGCGCCGGGTGGGCGACCTCCTTGGCGGCTGTCTTGGGGTTCAGGCGGAGGAGCCTGTGCCGCCTGTGCCTTTCGCACACTCCGCCACACAGCGCTGGGTGACGGGCACGGGGAAGCGCCGGAGCGCGGGATCCTGGGTTTACGGGGCACGCCTACCGGGACAGGGTTCCTCTGGCGCGCTCCTGCCCTGGCGCCCTGAATCCTCTGCAGGGATGGACGGTAACTTAGCCTTCCTTGCCGGGGGCAGTCCACTACTCCTATATCTGGCATATGCCCTTCCGATGAAGATGGGCTGGCGACACTGGGCTGCTTTTCTCTGGGAAATGACAGAAATATTATCTGGTCAGATCTGTCACCATTTGCATGAATCATTCTGTGCTGTGACAGTCTATGGTTCCCTATTTAAATCGGGGCTTCTTCTCCTATTGTTGGCCCTGCCTTTTTTGTTGTTGGAAGTGAAAGACAAGGCAGACATATTCTTGTATATGGGCACTAGATTTTGAAACTACGACCTCCGGTACCTATTGAAGCCAGTTCTACGAAGTAGAAGTAGCGCTTGAGCTGTTAACTGGTGGGGCTCATGGAGAGACTCTGGCCGTCTCCAACAATTTAAGCATATTTGGATTGTAGAACAGAAATAGGTTCATAGAGCTCTCCCATTTTATTTTCATTGAATGTTTATTCTTATTTCTTTAATAAAAAGGGCTTTTGAAAAAGCATTGGGCACAAGTTCCTGAATTAAGAGAAAAAGAATGTGAATTTTATTCCCATGCCCTTCTGAGCAGTTCTGCAGTTAGGTTTGTACTCCTTGCTCTTTATGATTTACATATATCTTTTGTTGCCTGCTGGGCTGTCAGCCCTGTGAAAGAAATTTCTTTGTACATTGTGTGAGATCATTAACATTAGAAATATTCTGGACAGTGGCATCAAGTGCAGTTTTCCTAATAAAGAAGCTGAATCAAAGTTACAGTATACTCAATTAAGGAACCAGTTTAACTAAAAGTGTAGTGAGTTATCTTACTGCAAAAGTCAGCATTATTTTCTGTGCCATGTTTCCACAGTATTTTGTTGGTAATATGGTTCATACTTCTTTTGGTTTCTCTTCTTACTAGTGATAATGGCTTCTACTTACTTTAAACTGATATTGGGGAAATGTTGCCATTTAGTGATTTTGGGGTGTTAGGCTTGATTACCTTACTTTTCATCACAAGTGTAATTCTTGTAAGAAGTGCATCTCTCCCATTTGAAGGGAGAGATGTTTCTGTTAATGCTGTTAATTTAGATGGCTTTGAACTAAATGTTTTCCTTTAAATTCTAGGCCGCTATCCAGAATGCAAAGCTCTGTCATTTAAAATATTAATTATGCGGTTACATAACTCCAAAATTACAAGTGCCTTTCTAAAGCATAGTGTCTGAAGACAGACTTTGAATGTTAGTTAGGAAAGTTTGATTTTATATCTGATGAGCATCCTGTTATTGCCTATATGAAAGTGCTTTTATTCTCATTTAGCTGTGTTTTTATGTGTTTTCCCCTAAGGAAAGTCCTTTTTTTTTTTTTTTTTTCAGAAGTTATTCTTATCCCAGCATTAAATCCTTTGCTGGCACTAAAAATCTTGAAGTGATGATTGGTCAGCCTTCTGAACTTTTATTTTACTGTGTTGTGACATGTAATAGATATATTTTGCAGTTAACATCTCCAAATGGTGACACAACATTATGTTCGCTTAGTGTTTTAAAATTTCCAAGGCACTTTGACACATGCATCTAGTTCCATCTCATACTTAACATTTCTGTTAGTCAAGATATTGGTGTCTCCCAGGGAGACAGTTATATGGCTTTATACTACCCCCAATTTGTTCCCAAACGGTCTTTCTCTGAGGTCATTGTCCTTGTGTCTTCCTCCAAAGACAGAATGAAGCACTTTGCACATGCTAATTAAAAACCCTGTAGAAATCAGTGAAATTAATATGATTGTTCCTGGTACACTTAACATAAGGTAAATAATGTGTGTCTTTAGGAAAACTTATCCTGAGTTTTAAAAATGTTTTCCTCTACTTGTCTTCTTTGGCAAAACAAATGTTCATTAGCGCACAGGATTTTAATATCAGGTCAACAGGCCCTTTTAAATTAAAGCCTGCCTGTTACCAGTATTTTTGTTTACAAATCAGCAAATTATGGTAATGAAAATAATAAATGAGATGTAATGAGATAACAAATGAGTTATCATGTTTTGATATTCAGTATTCATAAACATCGATCAACTTTGTGGCTAAATTATTTTTTCCTAATAATCTTTACGTAAGACTTGAGCTGGATGATGGATGACGTCAAGAGATGTGTTCTTATTCAGTACAGGTTGACCTTTTTACTTTTCCCAGATTCGTGTTTCATGATGGGCATTAGTTACTGATTTTACTTTTATTTCTCAGGATAACTAGTTCTCTTCTACCTCCCTTAAATATTGAATTTGTTTCTCTAACAAAAATTTAATGTTTATCTGATGCTAAAATTGAATCAAAGCAAATAGGTTTTGGTATTCTGTGTCCACTGCCTGCCTCCCAGGGCACCCCTGACCCAGGTGCCTATAGGGTGAATTGACTTTGTGTCTCTTGCTAAGGAGGTTCATTGGAGATGAGAATATTGTTGTGTAGGAGTATTGTCTGCTAGTAGGAGTTGTGCTGACTCTTACTAAAAACATCTGAAGAAATGTCTATGCATTGTAATTTAATCCAACTCTTCAGTATTGGTTTGGATGGTTTTCAATCCAAGCCAAGTAACCATTAAATAAGATGACATAACACTGTTTTAATTATCTGATGTAATATATGGTTGGTGGCTCATTCCCTGCCAAGTCACATTTTGTTTTGGTTACAGGAGGAAGTGTGGTCTGTTTTTGTTCAGATTCATAAAGCTCTTTGTTGGTATTTCAAAATAAGTGTTTTTTTTTTTTTTTAACATTATATCTCAAGTGCTAGGATGCTTAGCATTACCTAGGATATATGTGGGGCATTCAGATGTATAAAGGGGAAATGTATGAACATAGGAATGCACATGCTATAAGACACAGTGGCTTAACATTTTATTTTGGGAGATCCCTTTGGAAAACAATTTTGATTTGCCTGAATGTTGTCAACCTCGTAAAGCAAGGAGAATCTCCAAATTGTGTTTGAGTAGGATGCCTTCACGCTATGATGTGTGATTCGGTGCTGCATCCAGATAGGGATGTGGTTAGATGTTAATTGTTTTTCATCTATTATCAGTTTTATATTTTTTATTTTTTGCTATGTTTTTGTAAGAAAATAGATATGATGACTCAGTTTTAGGTAGTCCATTTCTGAGTTTTATATAGTGTATTATTAGTGATTGTGAGTTACAGTGTTTTGGCATTTGGACATTAATTATGTGTTTATCGATAGCTTTCCATGCTGGGCTTTTGTGTTGGTCCTGGAGGTAGAGAGGGAAAGCAGTCTCTGCTTCTGAGAAAGTGTTGTCCTCTCTGATAGAGGAGGAGCTTCACGTTTATAGGTACTCTCTTTCCTAAGGAACATCTTATTAATCCTTTAATTGTTTATATGAGAAATTGGTGTGATGTGGGCATTCTTGTTAAATTTTGGGTTGAATTTTTTTTTTTTAATGTCCATCAAGTTGTCCTTCTGAAATATTTAGTGGCCAGATAATTTGTATTTAACTGAGATAGTTTATGGACATTTCTGAGCACTTTTCTAACCCTGCCATGTTTCTAATCTGAATACTTGTAACAGCCCAGAATGGAGAGGCGTCTGGCCAGCGTTTCAATGGTAGAAAACAAGACTGACATTAGAGTGACATGCCCAAGGTGGCATGCTTATAAAACATCAGCGCACAGGTGCAGTCTCTGTTGTTCATTTCCCTGTGCCGTCCGACCCAGGGAGGTCTACATGTGAAGTTACTAGTCAGATCTTGGTGATGGAGTTAGCCACAGGAGAAGAATGAAAACCTTGGGCTCTTTATGATGAGCAGTTTGTTCTTTGCTCCGTGGTCTTGCCAGATTGCAAGGTAAATGATACAGCATCCATATTTATACATAGCTCCTCACATTGCTGCTTTTCTTCTGACCACTTCCTTTTCTCTGTAATGGGTTGCACTGCCTATTTTCTGGTGTTGCCTGGCACCCAGGGCTTAAGTCTCCTGTGGTATGGTTCTTGACACACTGTTTGGATCTCTCTGTCTGCACTGGGAGGAAGCTCCTGGTCTAACATCTCTGTGTGAAAGCCTAGTCTTGTGAATGGAACTCCAGTCTTCTCTCCTCTGTTGTTTTTAATTGTCACAAACATAGGGGAATTAGAGTCTATATGGGATTCAGCAATCAGTCAAGAGCCTTATGCCAGAACATTTTAGAGCACTGGAACTGGGGCTGGAATGTAGTATTTAACAGCTGTGCACATGTATCAGTGAAAGGCACGTTAAAACAAGGTCATGCAGGCTCTCTAACTGGGGTGCAACCATAGGGGCCCTTTTCTATAAGATAATGAGAAGATATTGTCAGACCTGCTTTGAATCGGATGTTCATTTACTTTTATTCTTTAAACAATTTTTTAAAAAAATTGTTTTAATTATACTTTTATTCTTTCTTGAGGAACTTGTTAAGCCATTGCCCTCTAGTACAATTAGCTCTTCTTCCCTTTTAAACCCATAGTGAAATTTTATTTATTTTTTTATTTGACAGAGTAAAGCCAGATTTTGGAAGCCCTTGTCACATGCTAAGTAAGCCTTTTTATGAATTGAAGGAGTTAATCTGCAATGTCAGATGCTAAACAGAAACCCAAAGCCAGAGAAACAATTGAAATTGGAAGTTTAATGCCAAGGGCAATTTGGATATCAAAAGACCCCTTTGCCTGTTGTCCAGTCCCCACTGAGTGAAGAGAGAATGGCTTCCATTTTTTAGTAAAAGTAAAAGTAGGGTCTTTGTCAGCATTGGGAGTAATGATCATAATAAAAGCTGTCGCAGGGAGGGCCTCTCCTGTGCCAGGTGTTGCCTCCAAGGTAGGTGGCTTTAGTTCCTGCCAGCTTCCTTTATTTTTTTCAAATGAGGCATCTAAGGCTCAGAAATGTAAGGTAACTTGCTTAGTCAAGGTGCACACCTTGTACGTAGTCAGGCTGAGATTTTAAATCAATTCTAGAGTGTTCTGATAGGATACTTTAATAAAAGAGATGAAAGGACGTTACTCAACATTGTTTGTTTTTAAATAAAAGTTTCAGCGTAGTAGAAAGCCATTAGGAATTTCCACAGTTCGTGATGAATCTTTAAAAAAGGTTTCTGAAATTGTGTTTTACCAAAAAGGCAAGCTCACTGTTTTTCCTGTGCTCTCCAGCAATATTTTTCAGTCTTCAGCAGGCGTGCCAGGTAATGGTTTTTAATTATGTATGTATTTCAGTGGTCAAAGAGAAAAATAGAAAAACATCCTGTATAGAACGTTTGTGAGTGAAATTCTTGCTAAGGGTCTGTTTACCTTGAGGGAATCTCTCAGAGGCACAGAACCCTTTGTAGTTTAATACCTTATCACGGAAATGGTTGAGAGTATATCAGAGATTTATAGTCAGTTTATGGTATATTTGGAAATTCTCCATCCTCTGAAAATACACTCAAAAAAATGTCAACATACAAGAGCAAATGATTCCTGCGAATAATGGTTTTTGGCTCTCTAGAAGGGACATTAGGCTTAAATGTACTTGCTTTATAATTGCTAATAATATTAGCTACCATTTATCAAGAGCTTTGCATGCTTTATGTATTGTCTTTCATTTAATTCTTTCAGCACTCTTAAAAGTGTAAATCATTTTATCTTATTTTGCAGATGAGAGAACTAAGGTCAGAAAGATCAAATAATTCACCCAACATCACACAGCTAGCAAGGGGTGAACCAGGGTTCAGATCCTCACCTGCTTAACTTTATGCAATATACCTGTGAGCACCAGGTAGTGGTGGAAACTTTCTGGTTTCATGTGTTTGGTTTTTGTGGGGAATTCTGATAACACAGTTCTTCAGGTTAACTTCCTAGTAATGGACTGGTGAGCAGTACAGATTGCATATTGTACAGAGGGACAGACCCTGGCATGGCAAGGGACAGAGATTTTTTGACCAGGGCCTACATGGGGAATCTGGGGAATGGAATTTACTTGGGGCAACAGCCTTGCTTAACAAGGAATAAATGTAAGAAGTGCCACGTGATTGTAGGAGGTGACAACTTTCTAGTCTGTGCAAGTTAGTTTCTTGGAGCCTTAGTTTTACCATGAGTAAGGTTGAGGGTCTGGTGTCTCTTTCTGAGGCTGCTTTTCAGACATATGCACAGCATCTAACACATCATAGGTATTTAGTGAACATTACTTGCTATTTTATAGAGTGCCCTGAGTCAGGTGTTAGGAGTATTGGCACCACTTCCCAGACATAAAGTGTATTTTAATAATACAGAAATCATCTAGTTGTAATTCTTGGAGTAATTTTATGATGTTAGAATAATTTTATTTTCCTATCCTGGAAATATTGAAGAATAAATCCCTTATTTAGGAAGTTTGTTTCATTTATATCAAAATGAGCAGCATCTCTGATTGATTTTTATTATCCCGCTAAAGAGACAGCACCTGAAGTTTCAATTAGCAAGTGAAGTTTCATCAGCAGTTGTATGACTACAGAGCTCAAAGCCTGTCTGGACATTTAGCAGCCTCTACAAGCACAGGTGTCTTACTCTGAATTTTTAAGCTGTAAATTTCTATACTTTTTTTAAAAAAAAATATTTCTTTATTTTTCACCAATCAGCCTCTGCTACTCTTTGAGGGATTTTAAAGATGTACCTGGCAATTATTGATGTTTTTCCTTAGTTTGATAAAAGGGGTGAGTATGAGACAGCAACCCTTTGAACTTTCTTTTTGGTATAAGTCTTACACTTGGGGTCACTGTTGGCTTGAGTGCCCACTGAGAAATTCCTCCCAAGGAGAGGAGAAGGGGACTTTGGCATGCTTTCCTCCTCCGCTTGCGTTGCTGTTCACACTCTGCCTTTCCTCCACTAGATGGCGCTCCACATAGCCAGGAGACCCTCTCCATCCACTGCAGGAGCTGCTCCTGTATAGAAGCTGATCCTGGTCAGCCAGCTTACCTTGTGTTGGATTACCATACATTGTACTCATCTTTCATATTCGTTGTGGAAAGCCATGACATTTTTATTTTGTAAGTACTGACTTGAGTTCCTGAGGTGTGCTGTGCACTGTTGCTA
Organism: Callospermophilus lateralis; assembly: GCF_048772815.1. NCBI lineage: Eukaryota > Metazoa > Chordata > Mammalia > Rodentia > Sciuridae > Callospermophilus > Callospermophilus lateralis. Next base: position 85,076,519 of record NC_135320.1, read on the forward strand.
GATTCCTTTTCACCCATTTCTGCAGTTTAGTTCTTGTGACAGTCATGTGAAATTACTTTTGTTGTTTTCATTCTACTGATAAAGAAATGGTGCTTAGAGGGTTATATAACTTGTTCAAGGTCATGGAGCTAACTTAGAGGGGTCACTGTTACCTAAAGAAAAAAACATTCTCAAAGATGTAGTCTAACTTATGGCTGCCGGCTTTGTAATATGATTTTTGGAGGGAAAATTATAATACTCACTGTTAATTTGCATTGGACTGTATGTCAAAATCTTTGGTTTGTTTAAGGATGCAACAGTAGTAACAAAAGTTTTGCCAGCTGGTGTGGAAAGCCCTGCTTCCTGCCTTCTGTTGTGTGCTGACTTGACTGCTAGTGGGCTAAGGGACTTGTCTGTATCTAAACCAGGAAAAAGTTTGGATAGAGCCATCATTCTGTTTTCATTAATTTTTTACCAGGGAAGAAGAAGGGATCACTGGATCGAGAATCCACAGGACTTCAAAAGTTTCATTCATTTATGCAGCTGTTACTTGTTGAACTTGAATATTTAACCTTCCAACTTTAACTGTTACTTTACTTCTGCATCAGCGACTTTACTTCTCTAAGCTGCTTTCCCACGCTGCACATGGCAGTGGTGCCCACCTCATGGCTTGCCATTGAGGTGAAGTGACACTGATATCTAATGAGAATATGAGATTGTCACACATTTCTCTTTCTCATGTCCTCTTTTATATCTGAATTTCATACTTCAGCTCATGGTTATCTACCAGTTCCATAGATCTGTTTTGTTTTTCTTTTCTTTTTAGGCTTGGTTTCTCTACCATCTATGCCTCCTCTGTCCTCTGTACTTTGTTTTCAGTTCGAGTGACTCAGAATACAAACAAATCTAACACTTAGAAACATCCCTTTTACCATTTGCTTGCCTACTGTGTGCAAGCCATGGTTAATTGAAAATGATGCTGAACTCAGATTCAGACTATTTGCTAAAGAAGAATAATAATACAGTTTTATGATAGAAAACATGAGTTTGTACTTCAGCTCTGCCACGTCTTGGCATCGTGATGTTGGTTGCATTGACCCTTTTCAGCCTGTTTCATGTCTGCAAAATAGTGATAAAAAGTTGGTAACAAAGAGTGAATTCCTTTGGATTTTCATGCCATTCAGTGGTGTGAAGGGTAGTTTGGTAACATGCCTGGCATGTAATAGCTACGTGGTGAAGAGCTGCTGCTGTTGTTTTCTTCAGCATGTTTTATCAAAAAAAAAAAAAAAATCGTGATCCAGCAGTGGACACAACATGTCTGCAGGACAGTGTTAAGGGTGTTAAGTGCCGAGCTCGAAGAGACGTGGAGAGTGGGGGCTCAGAGTGGGCTCTGGGCCTGTCAGGAGCAAGATGGAGGCAGAACTTCTGCAGGGCAGGCGGCCAACCTGGGCAGCAGCAGGTCACTCCTGGCTCCTGCAGAACACTGGCTTTGTCTCTCCTGTCTCCATGACTCTTCAAAGTCCTCCTTCTTGTGGTGTATTGCAGGTATTCATCTGTTTCCTTCCTTCCCTCCCACTTTTAAGACCTTTATTCTTTATTTCTTCTTGGTGTTAATTTTTTTTGGGGGAAGTGGTATCAGGGATTGAACCAAGGGGCTCTTAACCACTGAGCCACATCCCCAGCCTTTTCATTTTTTATTTTGAGACAGGGTCTCACTGAGTTTCTGAGGGCCTCACTAAGTTGCTGAGGCTGGTTTGAACTCCTGATCCTCCTGCCTCAGCCTCCCTCGCTGCTGGGATTACAGGAGTGCGCCACTGCACCTGGTGGCATTGAAAGTTATATAATTTTAAACTTAGAGAAGAATTAGAAGAGCAGTGCTCAGCACCCCTCACAGCCGTCTGTCTGGATTTGCCAGTTTACACAGCCACATCTGCCTTGGCATCCCTCTGACGTGTGTGTATTTTCATGACTTGGGTGAGAGGAGGGAACAAGTATTAGGTTTCTTTACCCACTACATACTTACATGCCACAGTGTTTATTTCCTAAAAATAAGGGCCTTTTTCTTCATAACCACAGTGTGATGATCAAATTAAGAAGTTGAGCAGCAACAAAGCACCATTAGGTACTGTCCGCGTGCTGAGGTCGCTGCTGCTCCCTGCCCTTTCAGGTCCAGGGCAGGGCCACGTGTTGTATGCAGTTGTCAGGTCCCCTTGGGTTTCCGAGAACGACTCCTCTGTTGTCCTTTGCCTTCCATGACTGGCATTTCAGAAGAACCCAGGCCAGGTTTTGTGGAATGTCTCTCGGGTTGGGTGGTCTGATGTCTCCTGTTCTGCACTCTGGGCAGGGATGCTGCAGAGGAGATGGTCCTTCTCAGAACGACCTACCAGGGCACATGGTGTCAGAACAGCTCCTCTGTAAAGTAGCTGGTTTCTTTTGTGATGAATTAGCACTTTCTTGGAGAGATACCTTGAGACAGAGAAAACTCTGGTCCTCATTGAAGTCTCTCACAAATTCTATCAGCTGTTAGTTACTGCTGCTTCCCTGAAACATCGCTGTTACCCCTTGTTTATAAAATGGCAGTTTCTAACTCATTCATTTCACCTCCCTTCATTTTTATTGGTTGGCATTCTGCTGACAGGAGACCTCTTTCTCTTTTCTCTCCTTTCTCTCCTTCCTTCCCTTCCTCCTGTTTATCAATCACCTGTCTTGTGTGTATTAGAAATTCATGGATCCTCTTTTTAGTTCAATGGGTTATAACCCTTTATTATCACTATATAAGTTGATGCTCAGATTGTCCCAGATTTGGCCACTGGGGCCTTATCCCTGGCTCCTGGGTTCTTTTACAGGATCACCTCACACACTTGAGCACAGTTAGTCTTCTGGATGGATGGGTTCTGTATTTGTCTATTCAACCAACAGTAGATCCAATTACTTGGGGGAAAAAAATAGGTCTTTACTAAACATGTACAGACTTTATTTTTATTCTCTAAACAACAAAGTATGACAATATTTATGTAATATGTACATTTTATGAGGTTTTATAAGTAACATAGAGATGATTTAAAGGATGTGGAAGGTTGCATAGGTTATGTGTAAATATAGACACCATCTTATAGAAGAACCAAGTATCTGTGGAGTCTGTTATTTTGGGGCAGTTCAGGAAGCCATCTTTTAAGGATACCAGAGAGTTCTGTATTTTTAATTTTTCAAATTTTGTTTTACTTTCTAAGAGCATTTTGTTCCAGGGCTCTATGCTCTGCCCAGGCTCTAGAGTCAACTCTTTCTTCCTCGGTGGACGCCAGGTTATTTTAGAATGGAATATTGTTTATACACCAAGGTCTGGGTGGCTGGAGTATGTCTGATTCCAGGCCGTTTATTCGGACATCAGATAGCAGGGGTGTGACTGGAAGGTCTCCACTGTCTATGTGCTCAGCTCTTAGCCTAGAGCCAGAAGCTTTCTCGGTCAAGGTTAAGGAGTAAATATTCTGGGGGTGTACACTGTATTCAGTATCTACCTGTATTGTGGAAAATGAGCTGTAGACAGTATGTAAATGAATGAGTGTGTTTGTGTTCTGATAAAATTTGAACCTAAACAAGCAGCATGCTGGCTTTGGCCCTGACTGAGCCTGCCTACCCCACCCTGCTCTCAGAGACTAAGAACCAGGTTTGAGTACCAAATTGGTAAAATTTTGTTTTATCAGTGCTGTCTACAATAGGGGCATAATAAAAATACTATAATGGTAATTATGAGCTCTTTCTAGTATGGACCATTCATTTATCTTTTAAAGATGTTTTGGTCATCAGTTTCTTGTGACTTGTCAATTTACTAAGGTCCTTATTTATAAGATGAAAGTCTTTTAAAAGTATAATATGCAAAGTAATGATGAGAAAAAAATAAGTTCATAAACTCACGAGGGCATTTTTGTTGCCACGATAGAAAGTTGCCCATTGTTCAGAATGCTTGTCTGGAGGAAGAGCTGTGTGTGCAGACTGGCACCTGCCCCTCCTCAGGTCTGGTATCAGGTGCTTTCCTGCAGCCTCAGCTGTAAGACCGGGCTCCAGCATCAGTCAAGTGACTGTGTGAAAAATGTCAAAATCATACTCCTTTTATTGTCACAGGATAGATTTGTTTCTTCACGATTTTTCTCATGTAATTTCTTGCTCTAACTTATTCAGAAAAGGACTCCTTTACAGCAGTGGCAGAAGGATTTCATCAGGAAATGCTCCTGTTCTCAGAGAAGAGTGTCCCTGGGAATGGCCACCTCTTGTGATGCCTGCTACCAGCCCTTGAGGTGCTGATGGACACAGACAAAGAAACCAAGACCTGGTGCGTTGCAGCAGATGGCTGCAGTGCCGCGTCAAGATGCAGTTGTGCAGCTGTGCCAGCTTGGGGTCTCTGGTGATTCAAAAGCAAGTTAGGCTTTTAATGGTCACTTATATATATTTTCTTTAATTCCAGAAATGTGGGGCTGTTTGAAACTTTTGGTGAGCAGTGTTTCTGTGTGTCACGGGCTGTGGTGCATACTAGAGACAGCAGGATGCGTCTTTGGCCCTTCCTCTAAAATCCAGAGAAGTGGTCTCAAAGGTCTGTGTGGCAGGACAATTCATGTTCCTGAGGGGGAGAGAGCAGTCTCCTTCTTCTGCTTTGATTTTGTCTTCTAGGTCTTGAGGTGTCTTATGAGATTTTGCCTTGTTTGGTAAGTTTTACTGCTTTTTGTTTTTTAATTTTTACTATTTAATTTCGAAATCAGGGAAGTTGCAAAACTTGCTGGTAATAATGATTTTTGTAGACAAAGCACAGGCATGTGCTGTAAATTTCACATCACCCTTTCCTCAGCAGAACCCAAGCAGGCCACACAGGTGCCCCACGTGGCTTGGTGCACTGGATGCCACCCATACAAATCACAGCAAGTGTGGCTGGATTGAGGGAGCAACACAAGGACCCCAGGGGTCTTGTGTTTATGTAAAGTACTAAGGAACTTATCCTTCAGCATCTGTCTCTCTATGAGAGACATGGAGAAAGGAGTTTCTCCACTTTTGGACACAAGGCTTGCCAGTTAGTATACCCCTAATTCAGACAAGAGGGACTTGTAATTCTCCACCCTGTATTAATGCAGTCTACAATAATTTAGAAGAATGGGGCAAGAAGAAAGAAGTTACATAATTTGGTAATGCTCTGTAGGATTCTGGATGGTTCTGTCAGAGCTTCCTTTTCTGCCCTGGGCAGGGTCACCATCCTCAAATGGTGTGTGACTTGGTGATGAGCTCAGCCAGCTTCAGGTCCTTTGCCTGCACACATCACGGGATATGTGCAAAGTGCCTGACATATTGTTCAGTACTCAAAAGTTGGTCACTTCCTTTCCCCAGGGCATTAGGCCAGAGGACACATGTCTTGCTTCCCTCCTCTTGGAGCCCAGCATAGAGCACTGGCTACAGAGCGGATGCTCCTCAGGTTCTTGGGCACATGAGTGCACATGAATTCCCCACTTGTCTGCACAGTTTTACTCCCAATAAAGGGCTGGTGGCAGAAAGGAGATTTGTGCGTTCGAGAGTGAGCCCTAAGGTGGAAGGGAACATGATCTGTGGTTATGACTTCGGATTCCTGGGGTGCCTCTGGGAGGAAAGCTTTAGGGTGGATGTTTCTCCAGGCTCCTCAGACTGGACAGTGTTGGGTTCTGGGTGAGGACCACGTGCTTATCATGGGTAGTGCTGGAACACAGGGCTGGGTAATCCTTCGCCCCTGCTTAAAGTGTTCTCAGCATGAAGTAGCCAAATTAAAAGACATTTTTATTGCAGAGTGGTAAGTGCTGTCACAAAGACAAGCCCATAGTGTTCTGTGGCCCTGCTTAAGAGCTGTGCGCTATTCCAGTTGGGGGAGGAAGAGGGACTTAGGAATGACTCCTGATGTAGTAGTGAAATATCCTGGGCACCAGAGTGACGCAGCTGTGATCTGAGGAGGTTCACTTCTCAGAGCCCCTTTCCCAGCATTGCTGAGACTGCAGGACTGTGGGTCCTGGTGCAGAATGTGTGGTGCCTGTGCTGCTGTTGCCCCTCTCTGCATTCCCAGGGCCTGGTGCAGTGCCGTCCTCTTGGCCTTCATCTTTGCGTTTGTCCCACTCCACCATGGTGCTTTGCTGGGAGCTGATTCTTCCGTGGAAACCCAGGCCCCTGACAGGCTGGAACTCTGACTTGTAATCTTTGGTTCACTCTGCAGTGCTTAGTACTTAGAGTCAGCCTGGGAGTTAGTGGGCACTCCCCCAGTGTTTGTGGAACAAATAGCAAGTTAATCTAAGTTTCTTCCTTTGGATTAGGGCAATGGATTCATTCTCCTTGGATGGTTTGGTAAAGCAAAACTGAAAAAGAATATTTGCCTTTTATTTGAGTTTCCAACCTATTGACTTTGAGGAGAGATCTGCCATTCTCAGACAAGTGTGCTGGGCTGTGGGTCTGAGCCCCGAACTTTGTGGGTGGTCACCCCTGCTGCCTCTCTGAGCTCCCACGTCCTAGCTCGTAAAGCAGGCATGATTCCAACTACCTCCCAGACCTGTGGTGAGCATTTAGCATCCTGCTTCAAGACATTAACCACATTCTCAGCTCCTGAGAGCTGGACTTGGACTGGCTGCTAGATCTCCTGTGCCCAGAACTACACCTGGCTTATGATAGATGCTCAGTATTTGTTGAATGAGCAATGTATGTGAGGGCACCTTCGTTTGGAGTATAAGGTGAAAGCAGGAAGATGTTGAGAAATGGGCAAGAGAGGTAGGCAGGAGCCAGAATGCAAAGGGCCTTGTGGATGGTAAGGAGTGAGAGTGTAGTTTAGGATCTGGAAACATAGTTGAAGAGTGCAGTGCAGGGGACTGATATGGTCAGCTTTGGGTTTTTGAAATATCATTTGGGATGCTGAAAAATCAGGTTGAAAAGGTTTTAAAATGTATGAGTTCAGTTACATATGTGGTCTTTCTGGAATTTACTTTCACTGAAAGTTACCATCCTGTATTTGAAGCCCTGGTTAAGGATGAGCTCACCCAGGGAGCATATGGGGTCAAAAGAGAAAAGGAAAGAAACCTTGCAGCCATATGAACATTGAAGTGTTTGTTGGGCAAAGGAAAAGAAATCCTTAGTCATTTTTTTAGTGACTTAAGTGACTTCATAAAGAGTGTGTGACCCCAGCATGGTAGCACACACCTGGACTCCCAGGTACTTGGGAGACTGAGGCAAGAGGATTGCAAGTTTGAGGCAGCCTCAGCAATTTAGCAAAACCCTGTCTCAATTTAGTAAAATAGGAAGTGCGGGGATGTGGCTCAATGGTAAAGTGCTTGTGTAGCATGCACAAGGCCCTGGGTTCAGTCCTTAGTACTGCAAAATAAAAAGCAATTGAACAAAAGTGTGTGACCCTGCCAGTGTAAATCACACTAAAAATTGTTTGTTTTAAAAGTTTTTTTTTTCTTTCTCTTTGGCTGATATATTTCTCTTTTTAAGTAGGAAACTTGAATTTTATGATTCCCATTATGCTGAGGCAAAGTAGGATCTCTGCATGCTCTTTTTTTATCATGATTATCCAGTCACATAAATTGTGCAGGTAGTGGGTTTCACTGTGATGTTTCCATGCACATATATACTATGCACCAAATTGCATCCACCCTCTATTTCTTCCCCATCCGATACAAAGAGCTCAGGATATGGGGGAGACTTCTCATAGGCTTAACGGCTTCTGGCAGCTTCTCTTCACCAGTAAGCACAGGCCTTCCAATCTGACTTGGAGTTGGGTTTACACATTCCTGGGCATTAAAATGGCATGCTCTGTGGCTGCTGTTCCTCACTAGTGTGTCCCTGGGGAAATTGATTCGTCCTTGTGAATGTTGTTGATTGGTTGGTTGTATCTCAGCTGATTGTGTTGGCCCCATATCTCCAGGTCCTGGAACAGGGGCCATATCATGATTGACAGGGTCCCTGGCAGTGTGTATAGAGTGTAGGGACAGCATTCTAGGCTGGGAGACACTTGTCATTATCGAAGGTCTTTGGGCTGCAAGCCTTTTGAAGTTCAGTTGCAGCAGAAGACTCCCCAGCTCCCTTCAGGTAGGGCTCAGCGAGGGAGCAGACCCCGCTGTCTGCTTCACGCTGCGGCTCTCCAGGGTTGCTTCCTAGTTCTAGGTCACTTTTCAGAAGATATCTTTTTAGCCTCTTGTCTACTCCGACGTGGAAGCCACCCTGTAGTATCCTGGCGCAGCGTGTGGTGGTCCAGAAGCGTCCATGAGTGTGTCTTTAGTTCCTTCTTATTTGTGGTGATGTTAGGTTTTGGGGAGGGGGGGAACAGCAGGGATTCTTGTTATCTTTAATAGACTTGACCAAATTACTGATGAGTTTTTAGTTTCTTTGCCTTTAGACCATAGGAGTTAGTAAATTGTGAGCTCATAGTTCATATAATGCAGTTTCAGGTTGACAGTTTCTGCTTGAATAGGTTGTAAAAGATGCCTTTTCAGGATACTTTTGCCACTGTTTGAGAAACATCAATAATAAACTTTTCTACCTTCCTTGACTTGGAGTCCTTACTCAGAAAATACTGGTCTTAACTGTTTTCACATTCATATAAAGAAAACAATGTGTTTTTGATTAATCAAAGTCATGATATTCAGAATAGATTCCGAACTACAGACTTTGCTTTGAGTCCTTTAATGGTCATTTTGTGCTGCTATATCAAAATACTTGAGACTGAATAACCTATGAAGTAAAGAGATATATGGCTCATGACTCTGGTAGCTGGAGAACCTAATCAGCCTGGTGCCAGCATCCCGCTGAGGATATCTTGACTATGTCACAACATGCGGAAGTAGAAAGGGAATCCACTACATGCCGAGGTCCACCATGCGGCCAGCGCAATGGTTTCATTAATGAGGTTCTTGGCATAAAAGTTAATTAGTGAGATCGAAATAAACACACAGACTCAGTTACCTTTTTCTATGACCAGGTCCGAGATGGCTCCCCTCTCTGGTTTCCACGTCTAACCGCCCGGTAGGGCAGCAAGGATTACTCAGGGCTAGCAGGAGAGAGAGAGGGAGCCCGCCAGGGAGTAGCCTTTTATTGGGGAACAAGAAATTCAGGGGAGAATTCCACCCAATGAAGGTTGAAGCGGGGGCCGCACTCCAAGGTCCAAGGTCAGGGTCAGTGATTGGGCCCCTGGGGTCAGTGGTCAGTCACACCCCCACACGGACGGGTTCTCTCATCAGGAGAGGGCCGGGAAAGCTCCGACACAGCCAGAGCGCCTCAGACCCAAACCGGGAGTCGCCCAGTCCCGTGTGAGAATGGCTCCCCACACCGAGGGGCTAAGTGCTTGAGTGGCCTTGCTTTAGAATAGACCACGCTTGGCTTAAGAGAACTAAGTAATCACAGTACGCCTAGAGCACTCCAGAGAGGTGGCGTGGATCCCTTCGCAGTGGAGCCCACGACCCAGTCAATCATCTTCCACTACCCCACTACCAAGAAAAAAAGAAAAAGGTTTCTACAACATCAGTACTCCCACACTGGCGCCTAAGTTCTAGAACTTGAGCCTTTGGAAGACAAAAACATACCCAAGTTGCAATAAACCTGACTTGCAGTGTGCTTCAAGCTGCCTGATGTCCATGTTGGTGTCCCATGTAGCTTCTGATAACCCATAGTATCAGGAACTTCTGGGCTGTGAATTATTTAACACTCTTGGTCCAGAATGTTCACGACTCAGTTTATATATCATTTTACATCCTCTAAGTTGTTTATGGCAAAGACCTGGAATCAAGCACCGTTAGGAAAAAAATAAATCACACCTTAATTACAGGTGAGTAAGAAGTGATCTTTTCAAGAAGATTAAGCATCTATCTAGAGGGAACATTTCTTTTTTTTTAAAAAAAATTCATATTCAGATGTTCTTTGATACCCATTAAAATAAATGGAACTGAAGTCAGGTGTGTGGTACATACTTGTAATCCCAGTGACTCAGGAGGCTGAGACAGAAATATGGCAAGTTTGAGGCCAGCCTGGGCAACTTAGTGAGACCCTGTCTCAAAATAAAAAATAAAAAGGGATGGAGATGAAACTCAGTAGTAGAGCACTCCTGAGTTCAATCCCCAGTCCCAATAACAAATAAATAAATAAGAGACTAAAATGCTGGGAGAGCGATTGGTTTCTTTGCACACCATCACAAATTGTCTCAAGTCTAGTAGCTTTGTCATCTTATAGTCCGGGACATAAGAAGTCTGTGGAGCATCAAGGTGTAGACACAGCTCTGTTCCTCTCTGGAGGCTCTGGGGAGCATTTTCCCTGGGCTCTCCCTGCTTCTGGAAGCTGCCCACAGGAGTGGGCCTGTGGCCTTTTCTTTCTGCAGAACTGCAACGCCGACTGCTGCGTCCTTCCTGGGCTGCACCTCTCTATTCCGTCTGCTCTTTCTCTTCCATTTTTGAGGTTCTGTGACTACCCTGGGCTCACCTGGGTAATTCTGGATGATCTTTCCATCTCAGGGCCAGCTGACCAGCAGGTTTAGCTCCTTTCTGCCCTGCAGCTTGATATTCCCGGGCTCTGGAGGTTAGGGCACACATGTCTTTGAGGGGAGCCGTTTTTCTGCTGATCACAGAGACTTGGGGCCTGTATCTGGAACCTGTGTTTATCCAGTGTCTGCTGTATCTGCAGCCTGGTTTTAGAGATTTTCATGCGCTATGTTATTTCAAATTATATATCAGGGGTCTTGGAGACATTAAATGATTTGTCACTGTCACATAATCACTACTAATAATGAGCTATGATTTGTGGAGTTTCTACTGAGCATCATACACTGTGCCAGGGGATTTATAGACCGTGTTTTTTCCAATCCTCAGTATAGCCCTCTGAGATGAATGACATACATTTCATTTACAGGTGAGAAAACAGGCTCTCCTGGAAGTTGTGACTGGCCTGATCTCACTGGGCTAGCTTGTAACCGAATACTGTGGACACTATCAGTCCCATTTCCAGAACCACATTCTTTCTGTAAAATTACAGGGGATTAAGAGGTAATTTCTCTTGCCTCCTATTTCACAGTGAGGTTTGGTCTGGATATGTTCTGAGTATCAGTCAGAGTATTTGTTGAAGGGTGTTTAGTATCAAATATAAAATGTCAGGTAGTTTATCAGCCAACTGTGTTGCTTTTCTCCTTTTTTTCTACCCTTTATCATTTCTCCTTTTTGTTTTTAAATTTTTTTCAGTTGTCAGTGGATCTTTATTTATTTATATGTGGTGTTGAGAATCGAACCCTATGCTTCACACATATTAGGCAAGAACTCTACTACTGAGCTGTGACCCCAGCCGCCATTCTATTTTTTAGATGCTGATAGACCATATCAGCCTTAGTGAATATTTATAGTGCTTATCCTTAGTTACTGCTCTTGTTTTCCCCCCAAATATTCTCATCTACTCTTAATGTGCTGCTGTCTGTGAAGAGTAAATCGGCATCCTTAACTTCAAGGAGAATCTCATCTATGAAATACTGCAAGTTGAAAGCTTTCCTGACAAACCAGCTCTGCATTTCTGCCCTGCTCTCTGTGTGGTGCTGGGACATGGCACTTGGCTTTCTCAGCCCCTTTAGGTAACATCACTGTCTCCACTAGTAGACGGGACCCTGAGCATCAGAAGTGCTAAGACTTCCCCAGGCTACCTAGTGTAAAGATGGGTGAGAACTTCAGTTTGTATTCATTTTGCTTTAAAGCTGTGTGGCTTTAATAATTTCTTACATTAAATGGGTAAACAAGCTATAAAAAGAATAAGAATAAGATGGTAGATGGCATTTAGAAATGACTGTAGATCAAGTGTTAGAAGTCAGGGACTGTTTGCCAGGTGACTTACACCAGTGGTCAGTAAAGTGGAAGTTGAGGAGAGGATGATTGTGTTAGGCTGTGTCAGTAAGCTGTGACTTACAAAGGAGAAGACATTGTTTACTAATGTTCCCGTCTCTTGTCCTGGGATATTCCACCATAAGAAATAAAACATACAGTGATGACATTGGTAGCTACCATTTATTGCACATACAATTCCAAAATCTGTTTTTCTGTTTTTAGTACAATATTTTCTTTAATTTATGCCACGGGTTTATTCAGATAGATATCAATACCCCCATTTTATAGATAATGAAACTGAAGCTTTAGGGTTTACTAATATGCAGCAGATCAAATTAAAACCAAGCTGTTTTGACCTCAAGACTTGTGTTCTTTAGCCCTGATTTGGGCCTGTTCATGTTTTGGTGATTCCCCCCTCCCGTAGCATTTTTAGACGTCAAGTCCTTCTCTTCTCTCCTCCTGTCTGTAACCCCCATCCCATTTAAAAGAAGGACCAAACTTTCTCTATTGTAGTGTTGTATTTACTAGTAAGTATCTCAGCCCTGGCCCAGGTCTGCAAGATGTTGTTATTTTTATGGGCCAGCTCTTCTTTTATAGGTAAGTATGTGGCACAATGGTCAGACCTGTCTGAAAACACCTTCTGAAGCCAGTGATTGTTGTGGTTGGCTTGTGGTGCAGCAGGAAGCCCAGCAGCACCTGAGGGATGGCAGGGTGGTAGGAAAGGCAGTTTCTGGTGGGTCTGAGCTGCTGTGCTGACTGAGGTTGCCTTGCTGTTAGTGGTAAAGCCCTGTCCTGGCCGCTGGGTACAGGGATTATCTGTACTTTGGTTCCTTTGAAACTAGTCAGTCTTTGGAAGTGAGTAGTATGGAGCACTGAGTTGGAGCCACATTCTGAGTTCAGGCACTGCTTGGCTTTTCCTATGTGACTGTGCCTGCCTGCCTCTGCCACCCACCTGCACTTGCCTCATGCTGCCTCCAGAGCTGGGCATGTTCTTCCAGACGCCCGAGGCCTCGAAACAGTGGATGTGTGAAGACATCACGGCAAGCTCACTCTCTCCATACCCGGAGCTGCCAGGATTCTGACTCCGGGCCTGTACTGGACACTTGTAGACATATTTTGGAGCATAAATGTGGGACTGCAGTTTGTGTTGATGTAAGATGACTTTGAATGTCCTCTGTTTGGGGAAGATGGTGATTAAGAATGGGGCTTAAAACTGTCTCATCATCCCCACGTTATTAGCTGTGTGTCCTGATGCAAATAACTTTAGTCCTCCTTAGCCTGTAGTAAAAATAATCACCTCAAAGTGTTGCTGTAAAGGTTGAGTGTGCTGACGTGTGTGAGGCACTCACTGACACCAGGTAGCAGTAGTCAGTACAGTCAGCCATCACCACTGTTCTCCAGTTGGGATCTGTCAATGCTGTGCTGGGAGCCTGAAGATGGTAACATGCAGTTGGTTCCTGACTGGAGAACCTCCAGTCACTGGGGAGTGTGCAGGAGACTTGCATGTGCGGGTAGAAAGTGCCGTGTGCACCACACCCCTGCCCTCCTCCTTGGCCACCCTCTGTGCTCAGCTCACTTCTCCTCAGGAAGGACTCTGTGGTCATCTGACATGTAATCCATTACTCATCTGTCCCCAGAGACCATACACTCTATGGAAACAGCACTTTCTTATTGTTGGGTCCCCAGTAACTGAAACAGTGACCCACATGTAAGAGGTGTTTTAAAAGATACTGCGTGAGGCAATGCTGAAAGTGCTCTGGGTCACTAAGGAGAAAAGCGTGACCTCCCTTGGACACGACAGGAGAGCTCCTGAGGGAGAGTGGGCTGATCACCTTGTACTGTCTGCAAGGTGAGAAGGACGGTCCAGCGAGAAGAGCAGAGGGAGAGACACAAGTCTGGCATGCCTGAGGGGAGGGGTCGTGCCTGCCCACAAAGATCCTGTGGGGGCTCATTTACACAGAGCTTGTAGGAACTCTTTGTTTTGGTCTCTTTTTATCAATCTTATATTTTCATCTAGACTCTTGCTTTGCTTTTTGCAGGAAACTTATTTTTTAAAAATGTAAGATTTCAAATAATAGCTTTATTTTTAAAAAATGTAAGATTTCATATAATAGCTTCAACTTTTTGCATAAATTGATTTTTAAAATACCAGCTATTGCTTGGAGCTATATTTAAGCATAAATAGGATGAAATAGTGATAAAGATAATGCAGATGATGGTGATGGTATTTACAGGCACTTTATAGGGCTTCCACCAGAGTGCTCTCGCATGGTATTGTGCTTGACCCTCTTAATGCACTATTTGGTATTTGGGATTGATTGGCATCTCTTGTTTCTATATATTTTTCATTTTGCCTAGGCCTTGAAAACACATAGTTTAGGACTGAGGGTACAGCTCAGAGGTAGGGCACTTACTTCATTAAAGACCTTGGCTCCTCTTTGTTATGACTTAGCTAGGCCTGGGTCCAGAAGATACAGAATAGCATCCTGGGTGTTGGGCCTGTGCCCTCTTAGCTTCCTGAGAGGGGTGGTACTCATGGGCAGGGGGTGCTCTCAGCCTGACTCCCTCAAGGACTGAGAAGCAGAATTGAAAACAGGTCAATGGAGTGGCGGTCTGTGAGCCCAAGTCCCTTTCCCGGGCCATCTGCAGTCCTTTGTTTTCCTTTCTTCAGGCACGATCCCTTCTCCAGATGGAAGCTCTATGAGGACATAGAGCTTATGTGTTATTTACTTTTGATCCCAGGCTGCCAAAACATTGCTGGACATGCCCCAAATACTCAACAAGCCTTTTGTGTGAAAGAACTAAATAGGTCTGATTTTATTTATAGTTGTCCATTTTCCTTGACCCTTAATGAGTTCCTGTTTGTGGATAGAGGGGAGATGAGGGAGGTTTACTGACATCTCCAAAAATCAGAGCTTTGCTAGGAGGCAGGGCAGATATTGTCTTCATTTTCTAAATGAGAAGACCAGGGTTCAGAGAGGCAGGTAAGTGGCAGAAATGCTTTCAGAACCCAGGTCTGTAGAATGCCTCTTCATCTTCATCAGAAAGGACTATTAGTAGTTGTTGTTTCCGTGAAATCTGTGCACACTTAGATATGCACGTCTTGTATGTCCTCTTCCAGACGCTTTCAATGCATTAACACAGTTTGAATGACAATGATAGTGTGTATCTATGTGGCCTGCATTGATCTAAAATTGGTGTACTTAATTGTGACAGAAATTGACTTGCAGAAATACCATTCATTATCAGATCTGACCAAACATGAATCATACTTAACACAATTACTTATTTTCAGAAGTGTCTCTGATGAGGAAGAATCAAAGTGGCTTCGAAGGTTTTGGGTTTTTTTTTTTTTTTTTTTCTTTTTCTTTTTCTTTTTTTGTGGTACTGGAGACTGAATCTAAGGGAGCTCTATCATTGGGCTACCGTCCTAGTCTTTTTTTTGTTTTGTTTTTGTTTTTTTAAGACAGATTTTTGCTAAGTATTGAGACTGAATTCTAATTTGCAGTTTTTCTGCCTTAGTCTCCCAAATAGTTGGGGCTTTGATTTTGAGCCTTTCCACCTTTTTTCACGTTGACATCATTTGCCAATGGTCATTAACATATTTGTTATTAGATTGAAGAGGGTCAATGTTGTCTTTCTCTTTCTCCATTTCCTAACACATAGTGGGCTTCAGATGTCTGTGGAATAAATTTATCACTTGCACATCGTGTTAAGCATAATGTTAGAGGAGAGAGGAATAAGACAATACCTCTGCTTTCAAGATGCAATTAGACATGAAAAAGACACTAGGCAAGTAAAGTGTTATCCATGTGACACTGTCCTGGTGGGAATGGGCCTAAGTGCTAGAAGAGCCTTTGAAAGTGTGCCTTGCAGGTCTCTGTGGCACATTAGAGATTAAGTTCTAGACTTCAGTGAGACTGGATGTAAGAGAGGAAAGATCACAGACCTGCAAAGTCATGGAGCCTGACAGACCATGGTGGATTCCAGAATTGTGAGGACTTTCACTCTTTAAAAGTTAGGGTTAAAGGATTTGAACATTAGTGGACCTTAGTGTACATGGTAGTGCTTCAAAACTAACACATTTTAAAAACTCTGTGTTCAAATGCTCTCTTGAATTTATCATACTGTTTTCAGAAATTGTTAGTGTGTATGCACAGGTAGATGCACACATGTGTAGGCTGTCAATCTTCAGAAGGGACATGTCTCTGTGGCATATGAATATGTTTACATAGAAGTTGTGTATGTGGTTCTAGACTATATCATGGTTATTTATATTTGATTTTAAAGTTATTTACGTTTATGTGCTTATATATATTTGTTTTTAATCTATTCACATGCTGATGCTGCTCCTTGATGAAGGGGAGATTAGTACCATATTGGTCTCAGAAACAGAATTAAAGAGGTAATAAAAAGTTTTTATATCATTTCATTTGTTCTTACCCAATTATTGAACAAATAGTTCTATCAGGTATAGATGACAGGCTTCTGAAGGACCTAGTTTATTTCCATTAATGAGCTGTTAAAAGAACTTTTTTATTTTGAGTAGATACTGTAGCCTGGCAGAGATAAGAAATTTGGAGGCCTACTCCAAATTCAGCTTATTAGGAAAAACACTCTTTTTTTGGGGGGTGGGGAGGAGGGTACGGGGAATTGAACTCAGGGGCACTCCATCACTGAGCCACATCCCTGGCCCTATTTTATATTTTATTTAGAGACAGGGTCTCACTGAGTTGCTTAGTGCCTCCATAAGTTGCTGAGGCTGGCTTTGAACTCGTGACCCTCCTGTCTTAGCCTCCTGAGTCACTGGGATCACAGGTGTGTGCCACTGTGCCCGACTAGGAAAAACAAAAGTTTAATTTATACCTTTAGCTATACAAGTTTATATTTGGATTGAGCATCTAGAGATGAAAGTTTAGAATAGCAAGTCTTATCAGACTCGTAGCAGGTGCCCTTTTGATAAGTCATGCTAGTAATCACGTGCTGGGGTCTAAACACAGGGTTTGCTGGGCATGAACGCTCAAGACATGTTTATTAAGAGTCAGCTCTGAGCAGGAACTCCCAGTATGCTGAGTCCACAGTAACAATCAAAACGTGTCCTTTTCCACCTACTTTATACTGATACATTGTGCAAAACGAGACTTTGAGTAGTCTTAAATTGAACATAGGCTCTTTTTGTTTCTGGCAATAGCCAGGCTCCCAATCACATAAAGAAACCCATACTATAAATATTAATTCTGCTTTTTCTTCTTGGTATACTTCTCAACTATACCTGATGTTGAGAATAGCTCAGAGCTGACGCTTAATAAACATGTCTTGAGCGTTCATGCCCAGCAAACCCTGTGTTTAGACCCCAGCACGTGATTACTAGCTGTGTCTTCCTGCTTACCCATTCCCTGTCTGGCAGAGGGAAGTTCCTGTAGTGGGGTCTCTGTGGTTCCAAAGTCACTTTTTCAAGTTTGCAGGCTGCTTGTGCATATTAAAGCTTGGAACCATGTTTTATCCTCAAGTTTAAAATTCAGTAGGAAACAGTAGGATGATATAGTGTGGACAATATTAACAGCTATATTTTCTGACTTAATATAAAATATTATTTCAGATAAAACTAATAAATGAAAAGAATAATATGACTTATAAAAAAAAGAAACTAAAAGTTTCTCTTTGAACTTTAAGCACAGTTTTTCTTTCAGTTTCTGAAGCTTCCATATGTGATATGAATCATAAGACCAGTTTCTGATTTTTTTTTTTTTTTTTTTTTGGTAATTAATGGGACACTATAAGGGTTAGATGACCAAAGCACAGGGGACAAAAGTTTTAATAGGAAGTCATGAAGCAATATGCTTGTAAAATGTTTCTGGCCAGATCTGAAGCTGCTCTAGGTAGAACTTCCAGTCTCCATTGGGTACTCCATTTCTAAATTTATAAATCATTTAATTCAGAAACCAGGAATTCTTATCTGGCATTATTTTCTTCAACTCTGCCTGTTTATATGTCATAGTCTTTGTGTGTGTGTGTGTTTGCTAAATAGAGATTTAGGTGTATGTATCTTTGTGTTGCTGAGAATTAGAATTTTACCTTCTTGCTCATTTAATTTTGGTACATTGATGGGTTAATATTTATACCAAGGCTTTTGATTCCCTCTGCTGCTTTTCCCCAGTAGTCTGTGAGCTCTTGGAGTCTGGGTTTTTGAGTGTGTATCTCTATGTCTCTCTAGTTTCCTGTTACCTTTATTTAGAGAAAGGTTAATAGGCAATATCTGCAATTTTATTTTATATCCCTAAATATGTCTATTTGTGTGTATATGATCCCTTATTCTCTGACCACAGTTAATGTGCCTAAGAGTAGAACTCTTTAGATTTTAAGGAAAACAAACATCCTCTTCTCACCAAAAAAAAGAAAAGAGATGAAGAAAATAATCTGAAATTTTTGCATTCTGTTAGATGAGCTTTATTCCATTTGGCTAAATAAGTAGTACTTGGTAAAGGCAAACATTTTTATTATGTGTGTGTGTGTGTGTGTGTGTATATGTGTGAGAGAGAAGTTCAGTTTGAGTTTTTTTTTAAATTATTTATTTCTTTTTAGTTATGATACAACACCAGGTTACACCTTGATATCATCACAAAAGCATGGAGCCCAACCCACTCCCATTTCATCTTGAACTTAAGGTTTAGTTTATAAGTTTATAAGGCTGAGGTCCCTAGAGCCCCATCAGATATGGGCCACTCGTTGCCCTGGTTGGTAAGTCAGGGAGAACTGAGGAAGTTCAGGAGTAGATTAGTGCAGTAGATCAGTGTGGGCCATGAACCCTCACGACCAACCTGATGTTTTCTAAGAAGGTGTTGTTTTTGCATTTTTGTCTGTGTTAACATTCTTATTGATGATGCAACAGCCAATGGCAGGTAAAACTTATGGACCCTTAGCAGAAATCAAGGCACTAAGTAATTATATTTTTCACTCCCAGGTGCTGATAGCTTAAAAAAAAAAAAAAAAAAAGTAAAAAAACGGCTGGAGAGGCTGAGGCAGGAGGATCATGAGTTCAAAGCCAGCCTCAGCAAAAAAACAAGGCACTAAGCAACTCGGTGAGATCCTTCTCTAAATAAAATACATTAGATTAGGGCTGGGGATGTGGCCTAGTGGTTGAGTGCCCTTGAGTTCAATTCCCGGTGCCCAAAACACAAAAACAAAGAGAAAAACAAAGCTGGTTTCACTTAAGAATATCCTTGATAGAACATTTGAAATCATTGATGTTATTGCTTGTAACTCTTTCAGTGCATTTTGATTTTTTTTTTTTTTTTTTTTTTTTTTTTTTTTTTTTGTGTGTGTGTGTGTGTGAGAAAGGGAAGTCCATATATAGCACGTATTCTGGATGCCATGGTAGTTAGTCGTCTCAAGGAAAGTATCAACTACAATGCTGGGAATTATTTGCCAGCAGCTAAGGATTCTTCTGATACAGTATTTGTGAGATAATGGATATGAAAGCAGCTTGAGTAATAAATGATGCTGATCAGACACCAGGATTAGTGGCACTAGATATGTGCATTGTAGGACTTGGCTCCACTTCATATATATATATATATATATATATATATATATATTTTTTTTTTTTTTTTTTTTTGCTGAACTTTGTGTATCTTAAAGCAAAATGCATTTTACATTTACTTCATGACAGTAATTAAAATACTTATGTATTTGTGGAATTTGTCCACTTTGGAGCTTTATGTCTAGAGAAAAAGTTAAGATGTGTTGAAGAAGACGGGAAGCAGAAAGGGAATAGAGATCAGTTTCCACTTCGGACCAGTGTTCCATGCTAAGGACCAGATTCCTTTGTTCACATGTACATACCAAGTGCTCAGCGCTGGTGTTGAAATGCCTCCTTTCCTCCTGGAATTGCCTTTGGATCTTTGCCAGAATCAGTCTAGTTCTGGTCACTCTTCTGTTCTGTTGCCCTGTGTGCCACTTTGTATTGATAACTGACTTCATGGTCAGGCCCTGACATGTGGTAGTGTGACTCAGCTATGTTCCTTTTCACATAAGTTCTTTTGCATATGCATATATATTTTGGAAGCAGCTTATGCCTTTCTGTAAAAATCTACTGGGCCTTTAGGGGTTGCAAAACATTTATGAATCAGTTCTTTGACAATTGTTATTTAAAAATATTGAGTTTTCTGATCCATGGACAGTGTTATATATCACTGTTTACTCAGGTCTTTGAAGCTTTGGCCAGCAGTGTTTAGCAGTTTTCAGTGTATAGGTTTTGTACATATTTTGTTAAATTTACCATTATTTTTTTATTTTTGATACTGTTGAAATATTATTTTTTAAGTTTCACCTCCTAATTTTTTATTGTTACTACAAAGAAATATAGGTGATTGTTGTCTAGTACCCTTATTATATCCAGCAACTTCTCCCCTCTTGCTATTTTTGGTGGCTTTGTGACAGACTAGTTGTGATTTTCCAGATCTATCTGTGGCTGAGGACGGTTTTTCTTCTCTGATCTGAATAACGTTTTTGTTTCTTTGTTACCTTTTACAGTGCTGCTCAGGACCTGCATAGAGTAGATGTGAAAGAGGATGTTTCTGTCTGTTCCTGACCATTAAGGTCACTCAGTGCTTCACCATTAGTTGTGAGGTGTCTATAGATTTTTCATAGATGTACTCTATCAGCTGAGCAAGTTTCCTTCACTCCTGTTTTGCTGGAAGTTTTAAAATATAATGAACGTTTACTATTTTAAAATGCTATTCTGTATCTATTCAGATGATCTTACTATTTTGTTTTAGTTTGTTAATACAGTGAACTGCATTGAATTGTTTTCAAATGTCAATGAACTTAGCTTACAGAAATAATCCACACGTGGTGATCATGTATTACCCTATTTGGATATTACAAGATTCTGTTTGCTAGAATTTTGTTTAGGACTTTTTCATCATGTTCATAAGGAATGTTGGTGGGTAGTTTTCTAGTAAACTCATTGATTTGGTGTTAGGCTAATGAAACAAGCTGGGATTTCTCACCCTTCTCTCTTCTGGGACACTGTGTGGAACTGGTGTGCTTCTGCCTTCCACGATTGGTGGAAGTCACCAGTGAAGCCTTGTTGGCCTACGATTTTCTTTAAGAGTTTTTAAACTGTAAATTCTGTTATTAATTAAAAATCGAGGGTTGTTTATGCCATCTTTTCCTACTTGTGTGGCCTTTGGTATTTTTTTTTTTTTAATGAAGAAAATTATGTCTCACCTGAATTCCTTAATTTATTGGGGTGAAAATGTCAATACTATTCTTTTTTAAAAAAAATATTTATTTTTTACTGTTATTCTTATAATGAACATAAGATAAATGTATTGCTTTCCTCTTATTCTGATATAAACACCTAGGTTTTCTTGATAAATCTGGCTTTATTGATCTTTGACCAGCTTTTGTTTTCATTGGTTTTTCTCTATTTTTTAATGTTTATAATTTCATTGATAGCTGCTCTTTTTTCTTGTGCTGAGTTTGCTCTTTGCTAGTTTCTTCAACTGAAGGCTTTAATTATTGTATGGAGACCTTTCTTCTTTCTAATACATTATTTGTATTGGTGAAGGATCCTGAGCGAGTTCCTCTTTTGTGAGTGGAGTATGTGCCTGGGCTTGGGGGTTCCTTCTTCCCCAGTGGATCAGGGGGCCGTGTTCTCATGCCTACCACCAGCGCTCCCTCAAGAAACCTTCCACTTTGAGTTTGCTTCCATCCTTCTGCTGGAACCAGGGAAGATGGAGGAAGGCATTGGTGAGGACTGGTTATTCTGCCCAAGTGGCAGTTGGTTTTGCTTTGTGTAAGAGAGGGTCTGGGATACAAGAGAACCTTTCTTCATTCCGTCTCTCATTGGCATCTAATGTACTGCCTCAACGAGCTCTCTTTATTCTCCTGCTCCCTCCTCAATATTACTGTGATCATCCAAGTGGGGGCTTGTGGAGAATAATTGATGACTGAGCTTGTCAAGGACACATTCAATATCTAAGAATGTGTTAAAATTTTAGCTGTTTCGTTCACATCTATGCTAGGCTAAAGGTGAAGTATTACCTACATCCCTGCTGTCTTTGGGGAGACATATTGCCCTCAGGAGTTCAGTTCACCTGGTGTTGTGACCTCAGCTTTTGGATGGGCTCAAAATATATTTTGTAGATATCTAATGTTTTTTATTGTCAAGGGGCAAGCAATACTCTCTTATTGTTTTCTGGATTCTAAGTAGAGGTTGAATCTCAGTCTGCTAAGCTTTTAAGAACCAGAAGTTAATACTTTAGCTGACTTAAAGTAGTGGAGGTACATCATGGAGGACTTGAGTTTGGCACACCATATGAGTCAGTTGAGATGGTCTGAATTCGTGCCAATGAAGAGCGGATTTACTCCCTGTCTGCCGTAGAATATGTTGGCCTTTTGCAATTCTTATGCCATTGGTCATATAATTTCATGACTTTTTTCTTGACAAGTCTGTTTGTTCTACCAAAATCTGAATTTATTAATGACAGGAGTGGTCTTGATCATGTTTCCATGGCTGCAAGATGGTGGGGCACCTGGTGCAGCCACTGGAGCTAGGTAAATAGATGACTAAAGGGTGAGAAGAGCAGCTTTGGAATCTAATGCCCACCTCCAAGGAGATGCTTAGAGAGAATTTGGAGATGATTCTCTGAGATGTAGAAGTATATTACTCTGTTTTGCAGATGTGTGGCATTTTTTTTAACATTTTGCAAAGTGTAGTTTAACCAAGTAAAAATTCCCTGTGACATGTAAGTATGTGCCACAGTGAAATGAGTGAAAAATAAGTCTTTGCAGAGGGGCTGAGGGCCACACAAGGCATTTAACCTTGAGCAAGGGGCCCATTTAACTGCAGATAGAGAACTGTATGGACAGGAAGGGGTAGTAGAGGGCAGAAATAGGAAGAAACACTGTAGAGGCATGGGCAGGCCGTGAGTTAAATAAGTGCATTAATACCTAGAACTTGGCAAATAGATAGATAATAAATTAAAGAAAGCTCTTTAGAAACATCTTTTAAAACAAGCACCTGGTTTGGTCAGAAAGTAAGCATCCACCCTGAACCTGGGGAGGATGGGTAATGCTCAGGCGAGCGACTGGCTTGGTACTTAAATCCACATTTTGTCTGCTGCCATGTCGTAAAGTACCTGAACTCAAAGTGCCTGAGTCAGTGTGTGGTTGATTGGCACAGTTCTATGGCTGGCAGGACTCACTCAGAAGTTCTCACGTGGAGTCTTGGATGAGCAATAGTCCGTGTCTGGAGGCCCACCTGGCTGCCAGGCGATGCTGGCTGTCAGTGGCTGGCAACTCAGCTAGGGCCAAGCTGGAGTTGTGGGCCAGTTGCCTGCCCATAGCCTCATCTTGGCTTGGGCTTCTTAGAGCCACAGGCAAACGCTTTCCAGAGGGATTGGCCTGGGAGTGGGCACTTGAAGAGGCTAGGTGGGAATGAAGTGCTTCTTAAGACCTTGTCTGGAAAGTCCCACGATGCCACTGTCATCACATTCTGTGATGATAAAATGGGAACCAGCCCTGCACATTTGCACTAAGTGAACATGACATGATTGTGACTTCTTCCCTTTCTTTATGCTACCCTGGGCTCTGAAGTGAAACCAGATTGAAAGGAAAGTGCATCAGAAGCCCTCATATCTTGGGAGAAGCAGCAGAGAAATTGCAACCATCTTTATTATTTGAATTGTGATGAACTCAGATGAGGTTTTCTTGTTTTCTAAGCCACCCTGGCCTTTAGAGTACAGTGGGTTTTCTGGTTCTATATTCCATACTTTATTCCCAGGCTTAGCTCTGAGAGCCATTTGGGGGCTTTAGAATATCAACTGATCTGTCAACTGTAGATACACCAGGAATCTCCACAGGTCCTGTAGGTCGTTTTAGGAGAATATTTCTGGGGAGGAGGGAGGTATTACATCAACACCTGCCTTGTACATGTCTTTTCTCTTTTTTATTGCTACATTTTCATGGGTATTTTCAAGCCTTCCAGGGTTTGTAAATGTTGACTTTCCTGCATGAATTCACCTGTTACCTTTTAACATAAGCCTCTCTTGTGGCCTGTTTCTAGTAGAAAGTGACATACCTGAAAGCTTTTCTTCTTGGCAGGAAGGGGATTCACAGGCCTAGCTTGTAGGGTCATCAGGACAAATAAAGTACCATAACAAAATAAATCAAGAGTCTGTTTTATATAAATGCATCTAAAGCAGCAGGAAGTGATCAGTGTCTGCTCTGTGTCCAGTACCATGCTTCACTTCGCTGCTGCTCTTTATGCACCAAGTTTTTTCAGTAACTGTCAGAAGTAGTATTTTCTCTCCTTTTACTGATGAGGAAAGTTTGAACCAAATGTGCAAGTTGCTTTTGTGAGATCATACAGCTAGAAATTGGACATTGTTTTTGTACTTTCCCGTCTGACTTCTTAAGAATGTTTCCTTATTCTGCTAATAACTAGAGCACTATCAGGGGGTTTGTATGTGCCGATAAAACAGCAAGCAGTCCTGACTGTTGGCACCAAATCGTCATGGCATGATTACATTGTACTTCCTTGGCTTTACACTGCCTGGGAAAACTTGGTTTGTAGTTTGATTCTAGTGCTCATTATTCATTTAAGGATATTTCATGATCTGCATGAAAGGAATGGATGGTAAGGGAAACCTGTTATTTCTGCCTGTATTGCACTGCTCTTCAGGATTGAAGCTGTCTTGCAGAAGACACGCTTTCTGTGGGGAACTGTTGGGTGGCAAGTAGGAGAGTCTTGGCCATTGTCATCCTTGCTCAGGGGTCGCCCCTTAGTCGTGCACCACCCTTCTGGGGTGTTCTTGCTGGCACCACTGACCACCTGGTTCCCCTGGAGGAAGCCTTGCCACGTCCGTTTTGGCCTGAAGCGCATGAGTTACATCCTCCTGCTTTTTCTTTTCACACGCAGTTCACCCTCCTGTCAGCATTCTCCATCCTTGATCTGCTCCCTGATGTCTGACCTCCCTGCTCTACTTGATCATCAGAACTGTGCCTTTCTTTTTTTCTGGAAGAACCCTAGTTCCATGTCAGTCACTGACAATATCAAAGGAATTCGATTAATGGACACATGCAAATGGCTTTCAAATATTGGTCAAGGTTTAGCTGTTATTTTTTTTTAATATACACACACAGGGTAATCATGATTAGTCAACTAAAATACGTTGAGTTTGTGTTCTAAAGCACACAGGATATGGAAGTAAAGAGATTGATCTGCTTTTGAGGCTCAATTACTTGTGGTGAATGCTATCAAAGCATTGGACTAGTAGTGTACCAGTCCTGGACAGAGCTGAGTGGTATGGTTTTTACATTTTTTTAAAAATTTCATTATTATATATTTGGGTTAAGTCTATTTTAAGTGGTTTTTCTCATTATATGTACTCTAAGAATTGATTTGCTCGCCATATTTCTACAATCACAGGCACTTTTGGTGTTCGCTCTAGTGGGCAAGCATGTGATCATACAGGTGAAATGTGGATAATAGTTAAGAACACAGGAGATGGTATTTATGGGACTTATTTTCAGGACCTTCCCCTCTCTTCCCTTCCACGGTACCTCCTTTCTTTCTCTTTTTTCCCCACTTCAAAGTGTATACATGAAATGTAATGACAGTATTAATAGTTAATACCCATATGTATTAGCTAGCAGGCATTGTATATATGCTTCTGTTTTAGTTCCTTGAAACAGTCTTGCATGTTGGACATTATAATCTGTATTTTTTCAATAAAAAAAAGAAGCTTCAGAGATTGAGTAATTTGGTTAAAGTCATGAAGCTGCCAAGTAACAGGACTGTGATTTAAATTTACTTCTGCCTATTCTTAATCTTTCTAGTGATTCATCTTATTGTTATTAAAACTAGTAACTCTCAGACCCAGCTATATGTATTTGTGTTCTTTTATCTATACAAAATATAGATTGCAACTCTTTTCGCATCTGGAACTTGATCTCTCGATATAGTTTCCTTTTTTTGAAGATATTAAATCTTAGGTATGGAATATAGCCAGCAGGTTTTTTTTTGTTATCTTCATTTCTTAGTTTCTTCTTATTGTAATTTTTAATTTATTAATTTTCATTCTAGAGATATCAGCTTGTTTTATATTCATTTGTCAAATTTATTTTCTCTTTCTGAATTGTAAACTTTGTCAGGAAGAGATTTGCTCTGAATGTATATTTGATCAAAGAGACTTTGTATTAAGTAGCAGTGAAAGATTAATTTTTAACAATTTCACTTTCCTTTTATGTGGTACTCCTTAGGCTGGAGTTTCTTACCCCTTCTACCAAAAAAATTGAAATGAAGCAGAAGAGTACTTGTTTTGTTACATTTAGGGTAACATTTACCGTTAGTCCTGTCATGGAGATAATATTATATAACAATTAAAACCTTCACAATTTTTAAATAGGAAATCATACTCTCCAGGGAGAGTTAGAGAAGCATTAATCTGAGTACAAGATAAGCCTCTTACTAAGTGCCACAGACAGCTACTCACCTTATTCTCAATATCTCAGTTATGACCTTTGTAGAATGGTATCCCAAAGGGATGAGAGGATGGATGGGAAGAAGGCCTATAGGATAGAGGATCTGGCACGACCTCTCTCTTGTCCCGTCTCTGGTCCATTCCATTTAAGCTCTCTCTCCCTGTTTGGGTGCAGAATATGTTTGCATTTCCCTGAATCCTGTGTTAAAATGCTCTTGTTCATGAGAACAATCCTTTAGTTAAGCATTGGCCATCTAAGAACGTCTGAAAGACGAAAGGCAGTGTTTAGAGGACAGGCTGGGAATGAGGAGTCTGAGCAAAGAGGGAAATAGGAGAACTACAAGGGAACAGTGAAAGCAGACTTTTCTGTGTGAGCCAAGGGTCCCACACTCCAGTGGAGCACTGGCCTTTCACCTGGGAATGTCAGTGTCCAGGTGGTTGGGCCAGCAGTTGCCAATCTTTAGAGCACTCTTCACAAGCTAAAGAAAACCCCACGCTGGGCTGGGTGCTACTCAGTAGTGGAGTGCTTGCTTAGCACATGTGAGTCCTGGGTTCCATCCCTAGAATGGCAGAGAAGGAAAAGGAAGGGGAGAAGTCGAGGAGGGAGAGGCGAGCAACCCCACATTCCACTGTGAATTTTGTGCCTGGGTTTGTGCAGTTTACATCTGATGCTCTCCTAATGGCCTGCTCTGGGCAGCCAATTGATAGGAGCTGTAGTGGTGTCTATTTGCACCTCTCTCTAACCTCCTGAGAAGCGAGGAGAACATGGCTCATGGGTATGATGCTGTGAATTCTAACTGCATCCAGATGAGTTCTGCTCCTTCCACAGAGAAGCCCAGCTAGGCCAGTGCACTCCTCTCACACTTTTGGCTCACACAACTCTTCCAGCCCTGAGATACGTCCTTTCATGTTTCACCTTGCTCTTCAGACCTTGGTTGGTAGCTTCCCACATTTACAACTCCTGTTCCCACCTTTGTCATGGGTAGGGTTTGTAATGCCAAGAAGGATAACCTGTCTTTCAGATGGAAGATGCTCTTCACTTCCACTTCTACAAATTGGTTTTGCATGAGCACAGCTGCTCTTTGGAAACTGAGACAAAACATGAAACAGAGCATGAGGAGCAGACCAGCCACTTCCTGAATGATGTCTTTGTTGGAATTGTTTTCTGAGGTTTTTACCCAATTCATATGCATGCATTTGTAATGCACTTTCATGTGTATTATCTGTGATATGTGTGTATATGTATCTATGTATGTATATGTATATAAGCGTGTATATAAGCATGTAATATTCATGCCTTTAAACAAATATTGTATGTATACACACTTGCAAATAAAGATGAAAAAAACTTCTGTTCTGTGCTCACATTGGCCGTGTTTCTTGTGTTCAGTGACCATGTGTGGCTAGTGACCACTATTTTGAACTGCCCTGTAGAGTACATTTATGTCACTACAGATAGTTCTGGACAGTGCTGGTGCAAATGGCTTTGATTGCAATCTGGTAGATGATTCCAGAAGCAATTTTCTGTGGACAGTGTGCATATGTCATTCTCTCAGTTGCTTCAGCACAGCTTTGCTTGTCCAGCTTGCCACCATGACTGGTCGTGGAGGGAGCAGGCCTCTTTCTCTGAGAGCTCTGAGCTTGTGAGACCTAGCCATGCTGTCTCTGCCAGCGCAAGGCTGTGCGCCGTGTGCTAGTTGACTGAGGTTGCAGAACTTCCCTGCAAGGACAGTTATTTCTATAATGTCCTGGGGTTGTTCAGGTTCCCTTCCTGAGACCCGAGCTGGGGCCACACAGACATTCGAGGATTTCTTTGAAGTTCTCAACATTATCTGTACATGGTCTCATTTGATTTCCACTTCACCTAGAGTGAGGTAGAAGATGATTGCCATATTACGCTTAACGAAACTGACATCCACAGAAGTTACATAACTCACCAAACAAACCTTTGAGAGGAGTGAGTTATAACAAAACCATCTAGAACCTTCCATCTTCAAGACATATTTCTAATTTTACCGTGCTGATGTCCTTATTAGTGATAGGACTATATAGTTGGTTGGTTTTCTGAGTTCCAGAAAATTTGGACTTACTATGATTCTTCCTTAACCTATGTCTGGGATTTTTATTGTCAATTCTAATTAGACTAGTCTTTATAGTTTTAATTAAATTTTTATTGACCTTTTTATATATTCTTTTCTTTTTAATATGAAGAAACACGGGGTGCAGGAAGTTAGAGTTAGTTTGTGTGGTTTCTGGGCTTTGCACTTGAGGTATACTCCATTAAGCCTCATGGCTTCAGAGGTAGGTATCAGCATGCTGAACGAGAGTCAAGGTGCCCAAGAGCCCTCTGACTTTTCTTTTTGTTTCAGTGTTATACTGTAAGTTTCTAGTCTGTGATTTGAACACACATTTTTATTAACTTCAAATCTTATAAAATTAGGCTCCTTTTCCATATTTTCATTAATTTATATTACTGCAGGTGTCAAGAAGCCAGACAGTTGTGCTTGTCTGGAGGCTGTAGGTTAATATGCTGTTCTGGGAATGCCACGAGCAAAAACAGGTGACAAAACACAAGATTTAACATTCACTTAGGGCTATTTCTGCATTTTCCTCTAGCAGCTTAATTTTACATTCATCTTATGCTTCTGTTTTGGCTTCATTTGTTCCTGAGCTTGAGATGGAAGAATTTAAAGGACTTGGCTGTTGGAGCATTTGTATGTAATACCTGCAGTACAGTTTCTTTGTCAGAGGCATAATTAACAATATGATTTGTACATCTACTGCCTTCTGGATTCACAACACAGTTTGTAAACTTAATTAGTTCTTGGAATAGCAAATGTTTTGAAGATGATAAACACTTTTCCTTTGAATAATGTGTTGAATGGTTATATATTTATAGAAATTTACTCTATGCTTCTCAAATTAGAATGCCGATAGGTAAGCTTCTAAAGGTAAACATCACCTGCAGTTGCATATTCCCAGATTATATTGTCTTCCTGTGCTTTTCACAGGGGAAATCAGAAATTTAGCTTAGATAATTTTGCCTCCAGGAATATTTATTATGGTTCCATTGTGTAGAGAACACCCGTGCCACCTGTGCTAATGTCATTACATGGTCACCATTTTCCCAGACTGTTGGAGATCACTGTGATAGATGGTGGGGTGGAATGGGTGATAAGCAGACGCATCACTACAGCAACACTTCGGCTGGCTCTACTCCTGTGCCTCCAAAGTGTGGTTGAAATTGAGGACCCAGTAGGAAAGTACTCTCAGCTGCTCAGAGAAATGCTGCAAAAACAGGCTGTCTGCCCAGGAACACCTGTCTGGCCTTATTACCATTAATAAATCCTAGGTCTAAAAACATTGTTATTTAGTATTCCAAGCAGTACTGGACTAGAAGAAACAAATCAGAAGGGCCTTGATGTTATTAGACTAGTGACTCCTGTCCTGCAGGGTGGAAGGGTCACACAGTTTGGGGGCTTCCTCCCCTTTTGAGGCAGGGAGAAACTAGAGCTCATCAAGGCAAAGTGCTTTTCCAGCTGTTTTCTCTTGGTTCTCTCCTGCTTGAACTCAGTCTGCCCTTCCCATGCCTATGTCCTCTCTGCCACTGAGGTGTTCCGACTGTGGACACTGGGACTCCTGAGTGCCCTCCACAGTGCATAGCATTGTGCCTGCCACAAAACGTAAGACCTTCCTTCTATGGATTTCCTCAGGAATTTACTAAGAGGGAAGATCAGTCAGGTAAACAGAAATCACACTAGCTGGGAGGATTTAACATAAAGGATTGGTTAGATAGGTGCTGGGTGCCTGAGGGGTGCTAAGTCTTTAAAATATTAAAAAACAGTGCCGCAGGACGGCAGAAAACCATCCTCCTCGACTAGGGGAACCAGTACTTTGCAGGAAATGTTCTACCTCCCACTTAGCATTGTTACCTTAGAAACTTGAAGAGAGACCTTACAGGGCTAGGACTAAGACCTCTGAGCAAAAGGGTCCTGCCTTGCTGAGGAGGTACCATGATTGTAGTCTGGAAATATGGGGCAAAATCCGGAAGTTAGAATCATGGTTTTTCTGTGCTGCCAGGAACTGGAAACAAAACAGGAAGGAACCAGTCCATCAGTCTTCCCCTGCCCTAGCATTTCCATTGTCAGAACCTGAGGGAAACTGGGCTGGAAAACAGGTGTTCAGAATCCCGCCAGCATTCTAGAGCTCAGTGTGGAAGGGTAGGAATGGAGCTAAGCGACCGTGGCTTCATAACTGGTGGAGGTGTTGGTTTGTGGCCATGAAAGATACAGGTGACTTCCATTTTTGTTTATTCAAACCCTGGCTATTGAATGTTTATCAGGTCTCATGGTGCCTCCCATGAAGAATATCACCATTTATTCTCTCATTCACTCAACAAGTATCTTTTGAATGCATATTATGTTCAGGATACAGAACCAGGTGCTGGACTTCCGGTGATGAAAACAGATTTGTATGTCTAAGAACAGGTCAGTGAGACAGATGATGAAGATGTGGGTAAAGCTCAGGGTTGAAAGGAACCTTCCGATTTGGCCATTCCTGCCAGACTGTGCTGGTCAGGGCTCTACTGATGAATAACTAGGTCTAGCTTTGGCAAATCCTGTTATATATGGGAACCTTCATCTGTATAATTTGAGTAGGAGCTCCTTTTTCTGTGCTTTCTTCCTTTTGGTCCTAATTTTGCCCTGGGTTTTCATTGTCTAAATTTAATTCCCATGATACATGATGTACTGAAATATTTGAGTGTATCATTTCTCCTTTAAGATAATCCTTTTCAGTGATTTCGGCTGCTTTGCTAGACAGGGCTGATCAACTTTTTCTATCATTACCTCCTCTCCAGAGCCTTTGTAGACTTTATTCCCTCACTGTCATTCCTTTAGTTCTTCGCCTTACAAAAAATAGCAATACCTCAGACAGTGTGTGTCTTTAGCTTTTGGAGAGCCGGGCAATGATGGTCACTGCAATTATCAGTAAATTCTTAAAACTGATCTCATGGAGTTCTCTGGATTCCGGGCCATGTTTTTAATCGTAGCGAGTCATCTTGGTTGGCCATTCATTCAGAGCACAGATCCAGTTACCCCACCTTCCGTGTTTAAGTCAAGGACATAAAAGACAGTCAGCTGTCCTCCTAAGGTATTTATTGTCAGCATTAGTAGAATCAAAGCTCTGCATGAGTCTTTGGTTCTGTCTCATTTGCCCAGACAGGCCATGTGGCACTGTTCTGTCAGCCAACACGTGGCCTCTGAATTCAGCCTAAAAGTAAGTCCATTGTCAGTAGATCTGAGAAGTAGAACTCCTACTGTGCCTGTGGAACCCCTAGTGTGCACACTCAGTGAACTAAATATTCCACTGTGGAAGGACATGGTGGAAACAACTGAGTGCCACTGACTGGCCTTGGTGTAATTATTTTTTTTTATAGCATCCCTAAATAATTTCAGTGTATGACTTGGTTTAGAATGTGGAGATCTGTACCTAACTTGACAACATCCCTTCAAGAGCCCCTTCCCCACCCATGAGGATGTCCACTGTGAGAGAGAGCCTCTAAAGCATAAACCCAGCGGCATGAGATCTGACTGGGGATGACCTAGTAGGATAGCTCTCCTGGCTTTAATCTGACCTGGGAAGGTAGCCTTGATTTTCATTATATAGGTCTGCACTGAGATATTTCATGTCCTCAGAGGCTGTGACTATTAAATATGAATTTATTTTTCATCCAAGTCTTAATTTTACATCATGATTAAATCTGAATGATAGGATGTATGTTCCTGCTGCAATTGCATTTTGCCTTTAACAAATGTTTTATGCCTGCTTGGCAGTTTTCAGGTGACAAGGAAGAACACTGAGTAGGAGAGAAATATGGTATTTTTAGGCATTTGTGTATGTTTAACATTAAGCTGTGTTTCTGGTTGAGATTTTTAGCTGTTTTTATTGTGCTGGCATATGGCCTGTGGCTGCATTGATGTCTTTGAGCAGTACCAGAGGTGTGTTCTTTGGGATGTACTTGCAGTCCTTGATCATGCTGTTTTTTTTTCTTTTTTTTAAGTGACCCTTCTAAATAATCACACAGAAATACGTCTTGGTGTTTCGAACTCCCCCTGCCACCCATTTACTCTTTCTCTTTGCTGTTGATTATGAAACCAACCTAAAAATGTATGGCAATTCTACTTGGATATTGTTTTAAATAGTGTGCTACTGTATTATTGTACATCTAACCAATAGAAAATGTTCATTTACAATCTTATTGGATATGAAAGTAATAAAGAGTCGAATGCTCCCGTCATCTGGCTGCCGTGGAACTCTGTGAGTGCAGCCATGATTCTCACAGTGTGGTGATGCCCGCGGGATAGAGGAAGGGCACACTGAGGAAATGGGCTTTATAATGAGTGCAGCCTGAACAGAGCTCATCTCTTCTTGGGTCATTACTTCACCTAATCATAAAACCTTTTTAAATTCAAATCCCTGCAAGGCTCTAATTGGTGACCTCTGGAGCCTGATAATTGTATAAGATAGCTGGTCTTTTGCATTATATTAATTGTGTTTTCAATTAAAAGTGAGAAATGTGATTTAACCCTTAGGTATAATTAAAAAGTGCATTTTCTGTTTTTTGGTCTCTAATGGTTACCTTATCCTCTCTTCCCTGTAGTTACTGACTTAAGTCCTTATTAGCATGAATTGACTTAGTGCCTTGGTTACTTCATTTCATGTGTGGGTTTGCAGGATATTAATTTGAGCAGGGCATTGAATTTTTTAAGGAACAATCATCAATCATTTGGAATAGCCAAGGGATTGCTTTCTTTAGGAACACAAATGTCCCGTCCTTTTTATTCCTGTTGTCTAGGTCTGTCTTCCTGCTTGTCCTTTTGTGTTATTTAAGTAGACACTTTACCAGTCTTCCCAGGTGTTTCAGTAAATATTAATTTCATAACATTTCTTACTACCAGGTGAAAATGGGCCAATGGAAGAAGAATGTGCTAGTGTTCACCATTGGGACCCATAAAGCGTAGGTAAACCTGAGTTCAGTCATTCCTCCTCCTCACCATGTGCATATAACCTGCTCTTTTCTACACTCACAGTGTTTTTAACTTCCTCCTTTGGTTCTGTTGCATTTCTCAGCAAACAGTATATGCAGTGGCTCATCCCCATAGATGTCCTTACACTTATTGGAGGTGATGCTTAACCTATTTTGTTTACTTGTTGGTTGGAAGGTTTCGATTTGTCTTAGAGTCAACATTTTGTTGGCTGGTGATTTGGGAAACAAGCAAAACTTTGAGTCAGATAATCTTGAGTCCAGCTTTGAGTCCTGTCACTTATTAGGTATACGAAAATTGGAGTTGATACTTCTTGTCCTGTCTAAGAAATTACAAGGACTGAGTATATGTAGAGCCTACAGTGTACCTCTAGAATACTGTACTTACTTATTGAGCCAATTAGATTTCTTCTGCCCGTTTTAAGGAGCATCTCATCTCTGATTTCTAGTTTTTGGTTTTGTTTTAAAATGCCAACAAACTTTTAAAATTTGTTTATATTAAAATGGTTAGAATTCAGCTCCAGAATTTAGTGACCTGCTCATTGCTGAAGGCCTCGGAGTATTTGCCCTTGTTCAGGGGTCACATTCATATTTTGCTGAGGCTTCAGATGACCACATCATATCTTGATGTTTCTGCCATAGTATCTGTTGTTTGGTGAATAACTGTATATAGTTAGGAGAAATTAAGGTGATGGTACAAAAAGAAGACTTAAGTGTTAGCAAGGAAGTGGGGAATGGAAATCTTGACACTCTGTTGGGGGAATGGAAATTAGTATAGCCACTATGAAAAGCAGAAAATTAAAACTAGCACTACCATGTGACCTAGTACTTCCCCACTGCTTGCTGTTTATCTGAAGGAAGTGAGGTCAGCCTGTGAGCGAGATGGCTGCAGGCTATGGTTTGTTGCATGACTGTTAATAGCAACTAGGATTTGGGCCCACACATCCAACAACAGATGACTGTGTGAAGAGAAACTGGTGTGGACTCAGGGGGCCCCAGACCTGAGGACATGATCTTGAGTGGCTGGAGGGCAGCATCCAGGAAAGGGTCCCTCCCAGCTGAGCGTTATCCCCACTACCTGGGAGAGGACCTCGCAGTCTGGTCTGGCTTGCTTTTTCCTGTAGTGCCTAAGGCCCTGGAGGAAACTCTGCAAATGGCGGAGTAGTAAATTTTTTTTTTTTTTGAGAGAATACATAAGCCAGTACAAATTAGATATTTTAATAAGTAAACAGTAATAACAACCTATATTTTCATTATGTGTTACAATTTTCAAAGCATTTTGACAGACATTTGTTTTAGTATTTATAATAACTTTGTGAGTTTTTTCCCAAATATTATAATAATCCAAAGCACTTTTTCTTTTCCTTACTCAAAATTAAGATCCCACCTATACAGTAATACCAAGAAAATGGAAGTACCATGGACTTAAGGCATCAGATAAACACAGGTTAGAATCCTGGGTCCTGGTGGTGTGGGAATGTAGCCCAGTTACTGAGTGTCTTTAAGTGGGCACGGGCTTCCTGAGCAATGAGGATTTTATCTGCCTGGTGGCACCATGCAGGGATTAATACCTGAACATAGTCATTGAATAAGTTCCAGCTGCAAATACCATTGCTATATCTTTATTAATTATTCATAATAGGTACAACTAATTAATTAATTTCATCCTCCTCTGCTTATTCCTTATCCTCTTTCTTGAAGGAATTTGCCATTTACTTATGTGTGTTTCAATATGTCGTATGCATAGTTAAGGGCATCTTGTATAATGATATACCCCGTGTTTATGAAAAGAGTTTACTTTCAGAATTCATAATATTTAGAGTATTATTTTGTTCTCCTTTGATGGTGTGTGTATATGTGTGTTGTGTGTGTGTGTGTGTGTGTGTGTGTGTGTGTTTATGTATTTATGATGAGCTCATTCTTATTAGACACTGATATGCCTCTCTTCTCTGCTGGGCCATTTACTTCTGCTTAGGTACACTGTTTGCAAGATTATGAGCTTAATGATTTAAATCTAGTTTGGGCAGGTTTTAGTGTATTTGTCTCTGGTTTGAATGTAATAGGGTTAGGTTTGAATTGCTTAAATGAAACAATTTCTTAGTGAAAGCATTTGTCATGTTGAAAGTTAAAAAATCTCTTTCATACCAGCAGCTACAAGAGCATTTTAGTAGTCTGTCAAATAGAATTTATAAAGGCTATGAATGCTGTTTATATATCTTTTGGGATCTATTCTAATCCACAGCTGGACTGTTGCAGATTTTGATGTGACATGTGCATGGAGGTATTACCATTCACTTTATTGTAGACCTGGCTAAGCCCTGTCTTGTCTTAAAGCTGAGAAGAGCCAAAGTACCTGGTGAAGGGGCTCTGCATCAGGAGGGCCCTCACACTGCTGCTTCCTGGTGCAGGCTGGTCTCCGTCAGTCAACCATCCTTTTCTGGACCTTTTATGAATTTTATTCAGTGTTTCTTTAGGAAAACAACTTATGACTTCTAGAAGAGCACTTTTCAGCAGTGAGGAGCGGCTCTTTATAAACGTTATGGAGTTGTTCCAATTATTTTGAAGCATTCTTAATAATTATTGACTTACTTAACCTTGTATTAATCATTTTTGGATTCCTTCCTATGTCAGTGCTGGCACCTCTATTTACTTGTCCTTAGTTTTCCTCCCTGTTGGCCTGACTGAATCACCCCCTTTCTCCTTTGAGTCTGTCCAGTCTTTCTGCAGGAGTCCAGAACTTGGGGTCAAAAAATCAATTCACGTTTAAGCCTGTTCATTTACTGACTTTGTAAGTGAAAATTTTATCATTACTACTGCCCGATTTTTTTTCCATCTTGTCTTGATAACAAGAGAAAAGGGGAAAAAAAGGTAGATTATAATAGCTTAGTAAAACTCTAGTTATTGACTGTGCAGACGAGTGAATGTGAAGTAGTGTTGCAGAGGACTATTTATGTTCCTGAATCCTGGCAGTTTTCATTCCTTATACTTGAGGAATTTAGCACATATTTTAGATTTATCAGCTTTTAAAGTAATTTTTAAATTCTGGACCTCTTAGTCCCTTTTCTGCAGCACTCTGTACATAATATTACATTTGTTTTAGGTTCACATTCTGTATTCTATTTCAGCAGCTAGTATAATTCCTGCATGTAAAAGAACTCACTCTTTTTTAGGGTAGATACCAGCGTTTCCCCATCACGGGAAACCCCATTGTATTTAAATATCAAAATGTTTTATATCTAACTTTCAAACATATCTGTTCTCTAAGTGAGACATGAATGTTAGGTAAATTCTCCATCATAATTTCAATGAAAGGGGATGAAGAACTTAAACGAATTATCCAAAGAGAGTGAAACTTTTATAGATTTTTCTCCCAACAATGTGTAAATATAAGCCTGGCTAGCTTAGTATAAATTTTTGTTTTATTTAGTTTTAGTATTTAAAAAACTCTTTAAAACTTAAAAAAATAGTTTAATTTAAATGCAGATCAAAACTACACTGAAATTTCATCTTATTCCAGTCAGAATGGCAGCTGTCAAGAATACCAACAGTAATAAATGCTAGAGAGGATGTGGAGGAAAAGGAACACCCCTGTTGATGGGATTGTAAATTAGCACAACCACTATGGAAATCAGTTTGGAGGTTCTTAAAATGACCAGGAATAAAACCACCAAATGACCTAGCTATACCACTCCTCAGTATTTATCCTACAGAATTAAATTCAACCTAGTATAGAGATAAATGAATATCCTTGTTAAAGCAGCACAATTCATAATGGAACCAGCCTATATGTCTGTCATTGGATGAATGGATAAAGAAGATATGGTATATGTACGCAGTTGTAGCTTGGAGGTGGCAGTCCATACCCTCATTTCAGCAGTCGCTGGAGCATCTGATGGGTGCCTCTTGTTCAACCACCTGCTCCCGGCCGTGAGGTGAATAAAGCAGTGTACTGATATATTTTAGGCTCTGAAACTTGCACATAGAAAGTCATTGGTAGTTGATGTCTGTTGAAGAAAGAAAGATCCCACTGAGAAGTCTGTTCTGGTGGGAGAGGTATGATGTTCTCTCTTAACGTAAGGGCAACAGAGTCCAATGTGATGTGCTTTGTGAGCATCAACCTGGGAAAGAAAGAGCCACTCTTACATTCTTGCTGCTCCACTGAGGAAAAACTCAGTTGCTCAGAAAAAGTGAGATTTAATGAGATGAGTGTTGGAAGAGCATGGAGGTGCAGTCTTCAGAGTGTCACATAGAACACTGCCTGCAGTTGCTTGCCGTGTGAGGAGGTAAGGCTGGGCCTTCAGTGCCATCGCAGAGTCGGCCCTTGACGGGCCCGT
This sequence comes from Callospermophilus lateralis, assembly GCF_048772815.1. Lineage (NCBI taxonomy): Eukaryota > Metazoa > Chordata > Mammalia > Rodentia > Sciuridae > Callospermophilus > Callospermophilus lateralis. The sequence continues at coordinate 85,114,203 of NC_135320.1, forward strand.
GCTTCAAAGCCAGGCAAGTCTGCTATAGAAAGGGGAAAGCCAGTTTGTAGTGCAGACTTGAGATCACGTCCGCCTTTTCCTGTTTGATCAGCTTCTCTGAATTCCAGAAGGCCCCAGGGGTGACTTTATTGCTTTGTGTTTGTCATCTAGCCTGCTATTCCCCTCTATTAGCACGGGCAGTGGGGATTGACCTTGTAGAACCTCTGTATATGAATGTCTTCTGTTTATGAGGATTCATTGATAACATAGGGAATGTGTCATTACCTGAAAAATCATGGGGATCATTTTTGCACTTGATTTCATGTCACAGCATTGAACCATGAATTCTGTCCTCTGCCATTCTGGGTCATATGCTTCATGGTTATCTTTTTGCCTCTACAGAAATAGAAAAGTTTCAAAAAGGAGAAGGCAAGGATGAAGAAAAGTACATTGACGTGGTGATTAATAAGAACATGAAGCTGGGACAGAAGGTGTTGATTCCTGTAAAACAGTTTCCTAAGGTAAGACCGCGAGGTCTGCGCTGCAGATGCGTTGACTCAACCCGGGGATTGGGTGGTTGGTTTATATGCTGTTGGGTGTTTTCTGGAGATGTTTCTCTCTACACCCCCCATGTATATATAATTAGAAACTTGTTTTTAAGTTAATAAGTAGTGTAACAGCAAACTTAGCGGGTTTAGTGGTTCTCTCCTTTCTGTTTGACTTTTGTGAGAGTTGTGGAGCCCCCAAGGAAATTCCTATGAGTCCTGCTGTCAGCGTGGGCAGTGTGAGGTCAGACTTATTTCCTCATTGGCAATATGAAGTTGGACAGTGAGAACTTAAAATGATCATCCGTGTTAAATGCTTAGAACAAGGCTTAGTGCATATATGTTCAAAATGCCATGTGTTCTAATGTTATTTTAATTTCTTCTGTTTTGTCTTTTTCTATACATGATTGGTGCATGCTGTTGCTCTTGTCAGTAATTTATTTTTTTTTGTTGCTGAATATTACCACAGTTTTATCTTGTCTGTTTGCCTAGTTAGTTTTCACTTTGGATTGTTTAAAGTTGAATTGCTATGGGCATTTCTATACAAATAATTTTGAGACACATCTTCTCACTTCTCCTGGGTAAAGTACCGGTGTCATCACTTCTATGTATTTATTTTTGAAAGACACATGCCTTTTTTTTTCCTCCTTAAGTGGCCATAACTTGTCACAGGTCTACAAATAAAGCATGTAAGTTGTGATTGCCCTATATTATCAATATTTGGTGCTGTCATTTTAAAATTTATTTTAGTTATTTTTATGATGTCAGTATCCTTTTTTAATGTCAACTTGCAACTCATAATTTTGTGCGATTTTTCATATGCTAATTGACCATTCACATATCTTCTTTTGTGAGGTCTATACCTTTTACCTGTTTGTAAATGAGTTGTGTGTCTTTATCACTGATTGGTAGGAGTTTTGTACATAACATAGAGATAAGTCTTTTGTTAGATATGGCTCAGTCCATGGCTTGCCTATCGTTTCTTTGATGGCTTTGTGATAAGCCCACATTCTCAATTTTGATTGGGCCAGATTCATCAGTATTTTCTTTTATGGTTATTGCCTTCTGTGCACTGAAAAATCTTTGCAAACCTTATGGAAATATTAGAGTTCTTGGGAGGTTATGAATATATTCTGTGTTTTCTCTGAAAGCTTTTTATCATTTAGCTCTTACTGTTTTGTGATGCATTTCAGATGAATTTTTGTATATGATACGACATAGAGCTTTGCTGTGGTTTGAAGGCATCTTCCAAAAATTCATGGGCTGGGAATTTAATCGCTCCGTTCATAAATTAATGGTGTTTGGAGATAAGGTCTTTGGGAGGTAGTCAGGGTTAGATTAGTGTATGAGGGTGGGGCACCTTGATGGCATTGAGTAACTGTATAATAAGTGACATCCAAAATGTCTTGCTCCATGTTGTGAGGCAGCAAGAAGGCCCTCAGTGAATTCCAAGCAGATGCTGATACCATACTCTTTGACTTTCTAGTCTCCAGAACTATTAGCCAAAAAAAAAACTTCTGTTTTTTTTTTATGAATTACCCAGTATCAGTTATTTTATTATAGCAACAGAAAATGTATTAAGACAAAGGTCAGGTTCTTTTTTTTTTTTTCTTGGTACCAGAGATTGACGACACGAGTGCTTAACCACTTAGCCACATCCTCAGCCCTTTTTATTTTTATTTTAGTTTTGAGACAGGGTCTTGCTAAGTTGCTGAGGCTGGCTTCGAACTTGAAATCCTCCTGCTTCAGCCTCTGGAGTTACTGGGATTATAGGTGTGTGCTGCTGCTCCTGGCTCAGGTTCATTTTTTCCCACATGAGCATCTATTTTTCTCAGAACTGCTTATTGAAAGGTGTTGTCTCTCCTCTAATTTTTTAGCACCTTTGATGGCAATCAGATGGCTGAGTAAATGAAAGTGTATGTCTGAGCTTTTTATTCTGATTCATTGATCTATTCATGGATCCTTGTACAAGTACCACTGTGTCTTGTTTTCTGGAGCTTTGTATAGTGAGGCCTGAAAGTTAGATAATGTAGCGCTCCTCCAATTGTGTCCTCCTTTTTCATGATTGCTTAGATAAGTAAGTCCTTTATAGTTCAAAACAACGTTAAGAATCCATTTGTTAATTTCAACAAAATGACTTACTGGGTTTATGATTGCAGTTGCAATGAGTCTGTTGAGCATTTTCCTGAATATGGCATATGTCTTTATTTATTTAGATATTCTTTATTTTCTACTGACAGCATTGTAGAGTATGGGTACTTGTAGGGTATGGGTTCTTGTAGGGTATGGGTCTTACATGTTATGTTAAACTTACCCTAGTTATTTTATGTTTTGACACTATTGAATAAAGAACATTTTTAAATTTTCATTTTCCAAGTGTTTGTTTCTAATATAAAATTTAGCACATTGTCGATATGAGCTGCTTTGTGAAATCATTAGTCTTTGTAAGATCTTTGTAGACTTCTTATGATCTCTGTGTACATAATCATATCATCTGCTTTATAAATTTAATTATTCCATTACAATTTTTATGCCTTTATGTTTATTTTGCTGACAGTAATGCATTGGCTGGCATCTCCAGTGTGACGCTGAGTACGTGGCGAGAGAGGAGCCCTTCCCTCATTCCCAGTCAAGGAGGAGGGCTCATAGCTTTTTTTTTTTTTTTTTTTTTAATGTCTCTTTCCTGCTCCTTCCTCCCTCTTCCCCCTCTGCCCTTTGGCTTCCTCATTGGGGCTCCTAGTATTTTGTCATCAGATTGACACCAGCTGCATGCTTTCCGCTGCCAGTCATTGGGTGGAAGTCCCCTGCTGTCCATCTCTGAGCGTTTTGATCTGGATGGACGGGGAGGTCAAAGGCACGCAGGTGCAGCTTCCTTTTATGGAGGGAGACTTGGTGGTGATCTTCTGGGTGGAGCCTTCGTGCCTCTCCTTGGACACTGCTCAGCAGCAGCATGTTGTCCTCACATGGTGATGATCCCTGGCACCTGAGTTCTGCCTGGCATGGGCCTAAGGCCTTCGGTGACAGTCCTGATGATAGGTTGGTTACATAAACTGAGGGAAGAAGTGTTCTTTTCCTTTTTTTCAGACAATGTGTGTCATATTGGTGTTTTTTCCCTCAAACCATTTGATAGCTTTCACCAGTGAAGCCATCTGGAATTTGATGACTTATTCCGCGATTTTGATTGATAGAACACTAGTCAGATTTTCTCTTTCAATTTTTGTGCAAATTTTATTTTTTTAATGGATCTCTCAGATCTTCACAAGATTTCAGCTGTTGTTTCTTCAAATATGTCTTCTGACCCTTTTTCTCTCCTTCTGTCTAGAAAACTTTAATTTTACACATATTTGAACTTTTGATGAGAACACTTGGGTTTCTGTGCCTCTGTTTCTTTATTGATTTTGTTTTTTATTTTTATATTTTGGTTCTTCAGATTGGATGATTTCTGTTGCTGCTCTGCTGCTCATCTTTTATTTATTCAGTTTTGCTGTACTGTAGTGAACCCAGGCCCTCCCACATGCTGGGGGAGAGCTCTGTTACTCCAGTAGCATTGTTACAAATTTTACATTGAGACAGAGTCTCACTAGGTTGTCTAGGCGGGCCTTGAACTTGAGATCCTTGTGCCTTAAGGCCCCCAAGCGACTGGGATTATAGGCATGTGCCCACTTCCTACTGCTAGATCTTAAGCTTGTTTTTTTTTTCATAAGTTATGTTCATCTTGTTATTAATTCTGTCAGTGAAGTTTTTATGTCATGTGTCATAATTGTTGTTTCATAATTTTCTATTTCAGTAGTGATATTTTATTGGGGGGTATGAGAAGTGAGGGAGACATTTTCCTGTTTGAATTTTTTGTTTTTTCATTTATTGCAAGTTTGCCTTTATTTTACTGAGTACAGTTAAAAGAGGTGCTTAAATGTCTGTCCTTCAGTTCTGAAGTCCAGGCCGTGTTGGTTTTATGAGGCATTGACGTTCTCTTGCCTTGATAGGGAGCCTTTCCATTCTAGTTCTTCACATTCTACTCATTTTGGATTGTGTTACTGGATTTTATGAATGTATATTGTAGGAGCCCTGGATTTTGTTTTATTTCTCTGAAGGATGTAGGTATCTTTGTTTTAACATCTACTTAACTTTGTTAAGTTGTCTTTCAATTTCGTTTTTTGGTAGGAATTCAAATCTTTCCTTAGTCTGACTTTTGCATTTAATTTTTGGCATACATAATTCTGGGGTCAGCTGGGGATTTTAATAAATTTTTCTGTACCAAATTTGGGAATCCTCAACTCTGTTTCTTTTCTAGAATTTCTTCCTCAAATTTTAGCATTATGGTTGCTTTGAACCCTGCTACTCAGTCTTTTTTAAAAAGCTCAAAAATTAGTTTGTCCTAGGATGTTTGTTTTCAGTCTTGACTCTCAGAATCTGCCTTATTTTTGACCACTCCAGGCTTCTGATTGTTGGCTTTAATATTGTATTTGGAGCCTAAGAGTTTACGGTGGACACTTCTAGGTAAGGGTGAGTCATCCACCCTCCCCTACAGAACTGAGCATGTACTTTTTTGTAAACAGAAAACCAGTGATGAACATTTTATAGAATCATTATTAAACAAAGTATGGCCCATGGGAACTTTTGCAAATTGATTCTTTATGCTCAATAGGTTCTGTATGTTCATTGTGCAGTAGGTAGAAACATCTTCAGATAGAGCCCCTCTTTAATTGGGTTATTCTAGTAGATGATGATTCATCTGAAATTAATACTTTGTTGTATTTAAGCTACTATATGAAATAAAGTAGATGAATACAGTGTGTGAAATAAAAAATGCAGTTTTCCAGTGTTGACCTTGATGTAGTAGAGGACGACACATCATCATCTCTGTGTTTAGAATCTCAGAGTCCATGTGAGCACTGGTGGTATCTGGGGCAGATCGCTTAGGAGCCACTGCTTTCAGAATACTGAAGAAGGACAGTTTGGTGAAGGACCCTAAGACATGCAGTTTCAAGCCTGCTTTGTGTGAAAGCCCCTGTGGCTCTCAGTTCCTGGGGAGCATTCCTGCTGTGTCAGTTCGAGGCTGGGTAGTGGAGACTGCACTGGCCTCTGCAGTGCTCATGGAATGCGGCTTGCTGTGGTGTCCATGCTGGCCAGGTGCTTTCAGCTGCCGGGGAGGAGAGAATTGCTACTCGTAATATTCCATTAAATCATGGTTTTCATTCATTAAATAATTTCTCTCTCTCTCTCTCTTTTGGTACTAGGGATTGAACTCAGGGGCACTTACCTACTGAGCCACATCCCCAGACCCTGCTCTTTTTATTATTTTTTAAATTTTGAGACAGGATCTCACTAAGTTGTTGAGGCAGATTTTCAATTTGCAGTCCTCCTGCCTCAGCCTTCGGAGCCGCTGGCTGGGATGACAGGCATATGCCACACTCCTGGGGAACAATTTCTTTTAATGAACCATCAGTGGGATAGTGTTAACATAATATGGATTGTTCAGTGCTCAAAGCTTAGAGTGCATTTGCTCTCTTATGTATCTGAGCTTGTAAGGTGTGAAACTCAAAGTGAGCACACGGCACTCTGTTCTGGTGTCTTTTTTTTTTTTTTTTTTTTTTCCAGTTTCTAAACCTTGGGAATTGTTTCTCGTAGTTTTCCTGATAATAAACCCTGATCTCTGTGCTGAGCCGTGTCTAGTTGAAACAGAGTCCCGTAGAAGCCATGTCAACCTTGGGTCCAGGTCTCTGTGCGGTCAGGTTTTTGTTTGTGCTTCATTTGCTGTTCGTTCATCCGTGTGTCTGTCTGTCCGAGCACATACCTGATAGTGATGAGGATGCTGCTTGGCCAGGCGTCATCCCAGACAAACCAGTGGGATTAAGATTCAGCCTTTGGTCTCAAGAAACTCCCAGTTTTGTGAGGGATGCGAACAGTAATTTTAGAGTGTTCTGGAAGGTCAGGGAGGAAGATCGTTTTGACCTTCTGGAAGAATGCTGCTCGGAGGAGGCCGTCTCTGAAGAGGCCAGCTGGGTCAGGGCAGGAGGAAGACCGGGAGAAGCTGAGGAATTCCTCACAACAGAGGAGCACCATATGTGTGCCAGAGCTATTGGAGACATTAAAACCATTTCCTTTGGCTAAACAGAGGAGTTTCAGTAAAATATCAGGTTTTAATAAGAGTATGAGGGGGGTTTGTCAATGGAGGTGCAAGGTTAGAGTGGAGAGTGGTACATCTCTTGGAGGATGTGTGGGTTCTCCAGGTCAGTAGTTGAACTGTTTCAGGAGAAGCAGTGGCTCCCAAGTGACATATTGACCATTGTAGAAGCTGAGGTGTGACATTAAATGTCATGGGCTCTGTCTGTGTATGATACTCTGTAAGAACATGTACAAAGTGGCCTCCTTGTGCTTGGAGCAAGTGTTCCAAGATGTTCTGGAGATGCCTAAAAATACATGTACTGCCGAACTTCGTCTAAAGGCACCATTAGAAAGATGTTTTTCGTGTGTGTGTATACACATATTCATACATACCTGTGATAAAGTTTAATTTACAAATTAAGTACAGAGAATAATTGTAATAGCTAGTGGAATAGAATAATTATACAATATACTTTGATGAAAGTTACTTAAGACTTACTAATTGTTTATTTCTGGACTTTTCCTGTTACTGTTTTGGTTCAGGATTGATTATGGCCAACTGAACTCTCAGCAAGAGAAACTGAGGATAAATGGGTGGCATTATTTTATGGTATCAAGTGGAAAAAAAGAAAAAGGAAGGCGTGTTAGTCAGCTGTCATTGTTGTGACCAAAATGCCCGCCACAAACAACGTAGAGGAGGAATGATCTATTTTTGTTTCTGGTTACAGTTGTTCTAGTCCATAGCAGGCTGGCTCCGTTGCTGGGGCCTGAGGTGAGGCAGAGCATCACGAGGAAGAAGGTGGCAGAGGAAAGCGGCTCAGCTCCTGGCAGCCAGGAAGGGGCGGGCTGGGGAGAGGAGGAAGGAACCAGGGGAAGAAAGAGTCCAGTGTCCCCAGTGCCCTACTTCCTGAAGCCATGCCCCACCCCAACAGCTTCTACCTCCTCCCAGTAATGCAGTCACGTTATTAATCCATTCAGTAGATTAATCCACTGGAGAGTTAGAGCCCCCGACCCACTCATTTCCCAAGAGCCCATCTATGGAAATTGCTGCTTTGAAGACTAAGTCTTTAACACATTAACTTTTGGGGGACACTTACTACTAAACCATATCAGGAGGCATAAAACACAGAAAATTTTCTGGAAAAACCTTTCAGACTCTTTTTAAGAGCACTTATCTTCTGGAGATTTATTTTATGCAGGGTTTTCTACTTTACATGCTTCTGCACTTCAGTTTCTAAACAGTTAATTAGTTCAAATTAAGAATGAAAAAAAGGTTTTCATTTTGGGGGCAGAAGCTATTTGAATGTGTAATTTGAGATATTGTAGTGGGGTTACGATTTTCAAGGTTTAGTGGCAAATTCTGAGTTAAAAGCTGTAGGTTTGATCTAGTTGATTACATTTCTGGATGATTTGGTGGTAGTTCTTATAACTTCCGAGCCTCCTGGCATCCTCTGTGTGTAGTAGCTTTGTCTTGACTAGCCTGGTTCCCTGCATCAAGTTTTCCTGCGGTGTGAGTGCTGAAATGTGAGTGGGCTGTCATCACCGAGGCTCTTGGGCTAAGGATCACAAGAACAGAAAGAAGTGCTTTTGGAACCCATTTGCTCCTGGAGTGTCAGGATTGCTTTTTTTTTTTTTTTTTTTTTTTTAAATAGTTGTCTTGCATTTTTTTTTTTCTTTTCTAGCATGTTACAGACAATTTAAAATCCATAAATTTGCTACTTGGTGGAAACCTATTCCATGGAAATCATGAGCTTAAAGAGTCCCTATGATAATAAATATTTCATGGACATATAGGTGTGTTAAAATGCCCTTTTTATAGCTACTGCTTGATTTCAGATACATAAAATTTTTTTTCCCAAGGATTTGTGTGCAAATGATCATTATTTTAAGGGTTCATCTGCTGATTTGTCTATGTGAGGACACATGACAGGAGTGATTCTACTGCTGAGCTGCACCCCAGGCCCCCATGTGGGGTCACAGCATGACACAGCAGACACTGAGTGATCGAATCAGGCCACTTAACAGTGCATCACCTCAAATATTTACATTTAAAATCCTTCCATTTAGCTGATTTGAAACACACATTATTAGCTGTGATACATTCTGTGGAACAAATCACAAAAGCTTATTGCCCCTGTCTAACCAAAGCTTTTCCGTTTTTGGTCAGCATCTCTCTTCCTTGTCTACCTTCCCCCGACCCCAGCCAGGCTCTGTAAGAACCATGGTACTCGTTCTGAGTCAAATTTGTCCGCATTGCATACCCATGTGTGTTTCATTAGGATGGTATCCTCCAGTCTCATTCCCGTTGTCACAGGCAGCTGGATTTCCTGCTTCTTTAATGCTGTGTAGTATTTCATTCTGCACAGATATCACATTTTTGAAACTTTTTGGTGGGTGGAGGGGCGTTTCGATTGTTTGCATATCTTGGTAACTGTGGACAATGCTGCAGTGGTATTTAGCAAGACCCTGTCTCAAAATAAAAGGGTGGGGGATGTAGCTCATTGGTAAAGCATTCCTGGGTTCAATGCACAATACTAAAAACATTTTTTAAAAAATTTATACACTCTCTTTTGTTTTTATCAACTGACTTCAGACCATCTATAGAGAAATTTAACACTATCTAATACATTACTCCATTATTTTACAGTTGTTTTTGGATGACTTTTTAAACATATTTTCACACATATTTCTTTAATTCATTTTTAATTGTAGGCTGCATTTTAACATTTCTCTTCATGAACATTGTGTTGAAATCCTTAAGTCAGTAAATATCGCATAGGTTTTTTTTTCAATTTGTATTAGTGCATTCTAATTATAAATAATGTTGAGGCTCATCATTCTGTTCATCAAGCATGGAATATAATTTGCTCCAATTCAGTACCCAGTACTTACCCTTTCCTCCTCTCTCCCCCTGTTCTCTTTCTTCTACTCCATTGTTTTTTCTTTTATTTATTTTAGTTTAGTTTTTCTGTGAATGCAGTACAGATATACATAAAGTTCAAATTCATTCTGGTATATGCATATATGTACATAGAATAAATCTGACCCAACAATCCTATCATTCCTTCCTTTACTCACCCCCCTCCCTTGATTCATATACTCTGCTCCACTCATCTCTCTTCTATTTTCATGAAATTCACCCCATCCCCTGTGTCTCCCCTCTACACCCTGATTTGGTCTAGCTTCCTTGTATATGAGAAACCATTCAACCTTGGCTTCTTGCATTGGCTTATTTCACTTAGCATAATATTCTCCAGTTCCATCCAATTACCACCAAATGCCATAATTCATTTTATGGCTGAATAAAAACACCATTGTGTGTATATATACCACAATTTTCTGAAATCTTTCATCTGTTGACAGGCATCTGGGAAGGTTCCATAACTTGGCTGTTGTGAATTGTGCTGCTGTACACATTGAGGCAGGTGTATGACTATAGTGTAAGGATTTTAAATCTTTTGAATATATACCAATAGATGGATCATATGGTGGCTCCATGCTCAGGTTTTGATAAATTCCCATACTTTCCATAGGGGTTATACTAATTTGCACATTGTTCCATCAACAATGTATAATAAGTAGACCTTTTTCTCCACATCCTCTCCAGCATTTGTAATTATTTCTTATTTTTGATAATTGCCATTCTGACTGGAATGAGATGAAATCTCAGTGTAGTTTTTAATTTGCAATATCCCAATTGCCAGAGATGTTCAATGTTTTTTTGATATATTTGTTAGCCATATGTATTTCTTCTTTTGAGAAGTGTCTCTCATTCTTTTGCTCATTTATTTATTGAGTTATTTTGTTTTTGGTGTTGAGATTTTTGAGTTCTTCATATATTCTGGATATTAATCTCCTGTCTAACTGCCAGGTAGCAAAAATCACTTATTCTGTTTTTTTGTTTCCTTTGATGTACATATATGTATACATTTTAAATTTGCTGGTGTCCTACTTGCTGATTTCTGTTTTTGTTTCTTTCACATTAGGAGTCTTGTTAAATCATTGCTTCTGCTAATATGTTGGCTTGTTGAGCCTACATGTTCTTCCAGCAGTTATATAGTTTCTGGTCTAATCCCTATTTTTTGATCCATTTTGAGTTGACTTTATTCAGGATGAGAGAGAGGAATCAAATTTCATTCTTCATCAGTATATCCATTTCTCACCACCATTTGTTAAAAAGGCTGTCTTTTGTCCATGTGTATTTTGGGCACCTTTGTCAAGTATCAGATGACTATGTCCGTGTGGTGTGTCTCTGTGTCTTCCTGTCTGTTCTGGTGTTAGTGGCATGCTGTTTTTTTTTTTTTTTAGTATAGCTCTACAGCATTATTTGAGGTCCAGTATCATCATGCTTTCAGCATTACTCTTTTTGCTCCAAAATGCTTTTGCTATTCTGAGTCTCTGATTCTTCCAAATGAATTTTTGAACTTTTTTGTTTGTTTGTTTGTCTCTAGTTCTGTCAGGAACATCTTTGGTGCTTTAATGGGAATTTCATTGAATCTATTTTTGCATTTGGTATTATGTCCATTTTGATAGTATTAATTCTGTCTATGAAAATACATGGGAATTTTTTTTCCCATTTTTTAAAGTCATCTTCAATTTATTTCTTCAGGATTTTGTTGTATCAGTTTTTCACCTAATTTGTTAGATTATTTTCAAGTATTTTACTTAATTTTTTTGAGATTATTGTGATGGGGATGGTTTTCCTAATTTCTTTTTTGGTAGTATGGGAAAGATTTATTTATATATAAAAATAAATCTATTTTTATTTATGTGGATCATACATCCTTCTACTTGGCTAAATTGTTTATCTTCTAAAAGTCTTCTGGTAGAGTTTGTAGGGTCTTCTAAGTAAAAGATCATATCATCAGCAAACAGGTAATTTGACTTCTTTGCCTATTTGTATCCCTTTAATTTTCTTCTCTTGCCTGATTGTTCTCACTAGAGTTTCATGCACTCTGTTGAATAGTAGTGGTGAGAGTCAACATCCTTATCTTGTTCATGATTTTAGAAGAAATGCTTTCAGTTTTTCTCCATTAAGTAAGTATGATGTTGTCCTTAGGTTTGTCATTATATATATGAATATAGAGAGATTGCCTTTGCATCGTGGAGATAAGTTCCTTCTATCTGTAGTTTCTTTAGTGTTTTCAATGGGTGCTGGACTTTTTCAAATGCATATTCTGCATCTTTTTATGTAATCATGTATTTTTTTTCCCTACCTCTACTTATGTGGTGAATTGTGTTGATTGATTTCTTTATGTTAAATCATCCTGGCCTCTCTGAGATGAAAGCCACTTGATCATGGTGTACTATCTTCTTCATGTGTTTTTGAATCTAATTTGCCAATTTTTTATTAAGTATTTTTACATTTGTGTTCATCAGTGATAACTGGTCTGAAGTTTTCTTTCCTTGATGTCTTTGTCTTGTTTTGGTATCTGGGTGACTGACTTCATAAAATGAATTTGTGTTCCCTCCTTTTCTTTTTTTTTCTTTTTTCTTTTTTTTTTTAAAGAGAGAGAGAGGTAGAGAGAGGTAGAGAGAGAGAATTTTAATATTTATTTTTCAGTTATCGGTGGGCACAACATCTTTGTTTGTATGTGGTGCTGAGGATTGAACCCGGGCCGCACGCACGTCAGGCGAGCGCGCTACCGCTTGAGCCACATCCCCAGCCCCCCCTCCTTTTCTATATCATGGAATAATTTGAGGAGAATGGACATTTTTTCTTCTTTAACAATCTACTAGAACTTGGGTGAGGATTTATCTGGTCCTTGGAATTTTTTGTGGGGAGGCTTTTAATGATTATTTCAATTTCATTACTTGACACTGGTCTTTTTAAGTTTTCGGTATTGTGCTGGTTCATCCCAAGTAGGACATGTGTCTAGGAATTTAATATTTTCTAGCTTATTAGAATATAAATTTTCAAAGCAGTTTCTAATGATCCTCTGGATTTCAGAAGTAGCTGTGTTGATAACTTCTTTTTTCATTTCTAATTTTGTTGATTTAAGTTATGTTTTTCTTTTAGATAGTTTGGATAAGGCTTTATCTATCTTGTTTATTTTTTCAAAGAACCAACTCTGTTTCACTGGTCCTTTGTACTTTTTTTTTTCAATTCTATTGATTATAGTCCATTTTTAATTATTAGTATTAGTTCTTCATTTTCTAGGGTCTTTAGCTGTAACATTGGGTTTATTTATTTAGTATCTTTCTATTGTTAGTGTAAAGACTCAGTGCTATAACTTTCCTCTTAGAAATGCCTATATACTGATCCCTGAGATTTTATTTCTAAGAATTTTTTTATTTCTCTTCTAATTACTTCTGTCATCTATTCCTCATTCAAAAGTGTGTTATATAATGTCCAGGTGCTATAATGCTTTTTTTCTTTGTCATTAATTTCTACTTTTATTCCATTATGATTTGATAGGACACAGGGATTATCTTTCCCTTTTTCTTTCTCCTCTTTCTATTTTGTGTTTGTTAAGATTGTGCTCTAAAACATGATCTGTTTTAGAGACAGTTCCATGTGTCACTGAGAATAAAGTGAATTCTGTTGTTAGTGAATGAAATATTATATAGATATCTGTTAGGTCATGCAGACATAAAGTAAATAAAGACCTATGTAATGGTGAGAGAGGTGTGTTGAAATCACCAAATATTATTGTATTGTGGTCTATTTGATTCTTTAGATTGTGAAGAAATTGTTTTAGGTAGGTAAATGCACTGTTCTTTAGGGCATAAATATATATATAATCATTATAGCTTGTTTTTAGATGATTGATCTTCTTTGTCTCTTCTGATTAATTTTAGCACAGAGTCTACTTTTCTGCTGTAAGAGTAGCTACCCCTGCTTGATTTTGGTTTCCATTTGCATGATATATTATTTCTCATTCCTTCACCTTCAGGCTATGGATGTTTTTGCCTGTAACGAGAGACTTTGGTAAATGAGATGTAGTTGGGTCTTGTTTTTTAATCTAATATGCCAATCTATGCCTTTTGATTAACATTTATATCATTTACATTCAGTGTGGTTTTAGAAAGTTGATTTTTATTTTCTGACATTTGGATTTATTTCTAATGCTTAATTCTGGCTTGATTCTCCTTTAATTCACTGTTGTTCCAGTTCACTTCATTCCTGTGCTAGTTTTCGTTTTATTTTTCATTTCTTCTACTTGAAATATTTTTTTACATGAAATATTTCATTGAGTATGTTTTGTAGTACAAGCATAGTTGTTATGAATTCTTAGTCTATGTTCATCATGGCAAATTTTAATTTCCATTGTAATTCCGAAGGATAGTTTTGCTGGGTATAATTATTATTACCATCATCATCATTATCACCATCACCACCACCACCACCACCATCATCATCATCATCATCATCATCATCAACATCATCTTGGTTTTGACACCCATTTTCTGTCAGTGCTGACTTTTGAGGTCTGAATTAAGAAATTGTTTGAAATTTGAATTGGCTTACTTCTAAATGTAACCTTCCAGTTTTCTCTTTTACCTTTTAAAATTCTATTCTTTTCATGTATATTAGGCATTTTCATTATAGTGAGTCTTGGAGATGATCTTTTTTTAAAAAAATATTTATTTTTTAGTTGTAGTTGGGCACAATATCTTTATTTGATTTATTTTTATGTGGTGCTGAGGCTCGAACCCAGGGCCTCGCACATGCTAGGCGAGCTCTCTACCACTGAGCCCCAATCCCAGCCCAAGGATCTTTTTTGATCTTACCTATTTAGTGTTCATAATGCCTCTTGTGTTTGGATTTCCATCTAATTCCAAGATCTGGAAAATATTATATTATTTCATTGATAAAAATTTTGCATTCCCATAGTGTATATTTCAGAGTCATCTACTACCCCAGTGATTTGTACATTTGGTCTCTTAATGTTATCCTGGGTTTCTTGAACATTGTGGTCATAGTCTCTTACAATCTTTTCTTTTTGATTAACTTATTTTCAAGATTATATAATTCGCCTTCAGGGCCTGAGAATCTATCTTTAAAGTGGTTGAATCTATTGGTGATGCTTTTCATTGAATTTTAATTTAACTTATTGAGTAATTCATATTCAGCACTTCTGTTTGGTACTTTAAAAAAAATCTCTCTTTATTCAAATGATATTTCACTTTATATATTATATAATAATTGGTGACATTTTCTTTTAGCTCATTGAACATTTTAACTATGAACTTTCTAAATTTTTTCTCCAACATTTACTTCCTCTACTGTGGTGTCAATGGGGTCAATGTTTGCTGTGTTGGGGGTTGTTTTTGGTCTTTTCACTTGGTTTTACATTTACTTTGTTTGTGTGTTTATACATCTCTTGGGGTGATTATCACTTCTTCTTTATGCAACAGACTCGGTACTGAGCTTCTTAAGTGCTGTGATTGGGTGAATATCCAGGTATTGATACTTTTCACACAATCTGTGTCCTCTGCTATTCCCATTATCTGTCTCACTTAGAGAAAAGACTCTAAACTCTCTTTACTACAATCATTTCAAAGCAAAGCCACATACTATTCAGTCTTAGGAAAAACCCCAAACTTGTTGATTCTGTTCTCTATAGTTCCTTTAGTCTAGGTATAAACTTGGAATAATGTTCTGGAATAGGTTGAAAAGTTAGTTTAGATATATGAAATTGCCATAACATTAAATAGGAACTGAAAAGGGGAAAAGAGAAATTTTGGGCAAAAGAAGAGAGATGAAAAGGTGGAAAAACTAATACATACCAGGGTAAAATGAAGAAGATGGATGAGGGCGGGGTTCAGGCAGTAGTGGGTAATGTGAGAGGGAGACAGGAGGGAGGAGGAGCTTGTGTAAACCAGGCTAGGAAAACAAAAACAGCATGATTTCATTTCATGCTTTAAAACATTACAAGAAATACAAGTAAATGGGTTGAGAGCACAGTATTGAATGCTAGGGTAACAACTATGGAATAAAAATGAAGAGTAATATATACACAATCATAGTTGACACTAGAGCTATTTATAGTAAGCCATGCCAAGTTGAAGAAAATTCTTACTGAGTCTCGGTTTGGATTTCATCAGGATTTGGAGCCTTCAGCTTTGGGTCCCTCCAAAAGCCTTTAGAAGATGTCCGTCACTCTTCACTTTTGGGTCCCCCCAACAACTGCCCTGATTGTTGTGGACTTCCCAACAGCTGGTTCTAGGTCAGTCAGCCCAGGGGCCTGAGGCTGGGTACTCTGGGGTGTGTGCTGTGTCTGTTGGCTGTTTCTGTGGTGTGCAGAAGCACAGCCTGTAGACTCCGGACTGTCACTCTGACTATACTTGCTGCTCCACAGGGTCCTCTTCAGAGTGGCAGAGAGCCTGGTGGCTGTCTATGAGGGTGGGACCCACGGTTGTGGGCTGTCTGTGGGTGGTCTCCTTTCCCACCCAGATCACTGCGACTGGGGACGTGCCTCAGCGGTCTGCCTTGTGGAACTCCCAGTGCTCCAGCTTGTGGGTCCTAGGCACCTCTCCTGGCTTTTGCCTGGGACAGACACAACCATCCTGCCCTCTTCTTTTTTCTCCAAAAGAGAAATGCAGCAGAGGACAGTGAGTGCAGGTTCAGAATGTGAGCAGAGGTGTCTGGAGAAGGTCTCAGGGCAGTCTGATGGGGAGGGCGCTGGAGGGAAGGAGCTGCACATGAACTTAAGCAATTGATTTTGTTCTTTTTTTTAATGTAAATTTCTGCCATTGTTAAAATTCATATCAATGTGGAACATATAAGCTGTGACCAAATACAAAGAGAGTGAGGCCACCTGCGCTGCATCCGTTTTAATCCAGACTGACCCTGGTGCCACGCAGCCCCCTGGGTGTGTGTCCTGCTCTTCCCTAGTCTCTGCTCCTCTGTTCTCCTTCTCCACTCAGTCCAGCCTTGTCACTGTGTTTCTCAGAAGGTCCTCTGTGTGGAGGGCTTTTGCCTTCACCTTGCAGGGAAACTCTGTTTCCAGATCCTGGCATGGGCACCACTCCTGATGGCCTCACAGAGGCCAGCTTTCTGTAACTGTCCCTGCAGTCTGGGGGTCCTGCACTCTGTAGTTGCTTCCCTTCTCTAGTTAGCAGGCATTGTTACTGCAGAGCACGGTTTACTTGTCATCTGCCTCCTCTCACTGTAGCTCTCATAGGTCCTAAGATCAAGTTCTTGCCTTTGTTTCTATCAGCACCTAGAGCATATTCCCCCTGTGACTGTAATGACACTTGCTGAGGGCTGTGCACTGGCCTGAGGAGAGTTCTGCTGAATTTGTTAATTTTACAAAGAATAAAATGAAACAGTTGTTGCTTTTGTAGACTAAGGCTTTTTATTTTATTTTTTTCAGGAGGGAGACAGAATGGATGGGTCCAGGGGAACATCAGCAATGGTGCTTTTCCTCTGGCCCACCAGCTCACAGGGAGGGGTTTTAGTATGCTTCCTGATCTTCCCTGGGAGCATCTGCAGCTCAAGGGAGTCCTGCAGAGAACACCTTAAAAATGGTGCAGCCCTCCTAATTCAGGGCCTTTAGGACTTCATGCTTTCATGCTAGCCTTGCAAGATGTCTTTTGGAGATATGTGGGGTTAGTATTTGCCCTAGGACTTAGCATTAATTTGTATTCTCTGCAGCCTTTTTTGGTTTGTTTGTTTTATTGTTTTGAGGGTGGGAGTGACTTGACATTCTTTCCAGCCCTTTACATCTGAACTGAATGACTGTTCCTGGAGCAGGGTGGTTTTGAAAAACTGAAAACAGTCTGGAATGGCTTAAGTCAGAGGCAGGAACAGTGACTAGAAGGTGAGCAAGCTTGCTCAGGAGGGCTTCAGCGCCAGAACAGGACATCAGGTAGCAGGACAGACATGGTCTAAGCCGAGAGTAAGGTCAGCCTTGTGTTTCAGAAAGACCTCTGCTGATGGAAGGAGACAGCAATGTTGCAGAGAGGACTCTACAGTGGTCTGCCGGAAAGGAGATGGTGGCCTGGGCTAGGGTGGTGGTTGTGGGGAAGAGAAAAATGGATAATTTTAAGTGATAATTTATAGGTAAACTTGTTAAGATTTAAACCAGTTAGTTCATTGAGCATGAATTAGTAGCCTTCCTGCCAGGTGTTAGAGTAGAGCCATGAACATGGAAGGCCAGGCCGTTGCTCCGAGAGGATGTTGGTCTGGGTATGAGTTACTGTGTGGAGGGCACCTTTGCTGGCCGCTGAACTCTGGAAGAACAGATTTGAAGCTGGGGTGGAGAGGGTTACAAGTTGCCTTGGGTGTTGAGTTAGAGATCAGTAAACATCCCTTTGTTCCACTATTAGCTTTTTGATGAGCACCCAGTTAAGGGAAAGGGGAACCTTTTAGTGAAGACCATGCCATGTTCTTCAGGTTGAGTTGTTTGTGAAATGACAGCTTAACTTAATTGTTCCCCAGGGAACATTGCCAAGCCACAAATAGAGTTTAGCTCAATTAAGAATAGTTCAGAAAGGCACTTGGTCTTTGCCAATGAAGAATATCACAATCACGGCTTATATAGACAGGACAGTCTGATTTTGTAGTGAGACTCAAATATGCTTATAGTTGTTAGTTTGCCGTTTTTGTAATGACTTAAAAATTTTTCTATTTACAATTTTAGTTTTGTTGTGTATGATTATCTTGTTGGTAATTGGCATCTGGAGAAAACCCTTGGTCTTAGAAATGATAACATTTCACTTTCAATGCAGATGAACAAATGAAATTATTAGTAAATGCATATTGACTAATGGAGTGATGAATTTACTTAGACACATGAAATTATTTATAAAAATGAATGTTGAAATGTATTAAGATGTTACAATCTATCTTGCAGATATAGTTGTCAAATACATAAATCTGGAATTAAATTAAGGAGAGCCTTTATTTGAAAGAATTATTGCTAGAACATAGAGAGGATCTCTGCACTTGGCGAAGGAGCTTAATACAGTGGGAGGCCTGACTGAGGGTGAGACTCTAGGGCACCACCCAGAGGCAAGCAGACAGGGCTTTTATGGGGAGAAGTGAAGGAGGCTGCCAGGTGTGGGCAGGTGGGATGAATGGATAGCTGAGGCAGGATGCGGCAGCAGTCTGAATCTTTTATCCTGAGCTTGGCCCTTTTTCCAAGGGACTTTTCAGCTGGCTCAAGTTGTGGGTAAATCATAGTTCAGGGAACTGGGCAGAGAAGCCAAACTAAAGTTTAGTCAAGCCACAGCATATAGCCTTTTCTGTGTCTACTTTCCTGTGGGTCAAAGAATAGGAATTTAGAGGGTCTGTGTCTCGCCTTGTCATAAGTAAATCCATGGCTGTGAGTCCCATCATCTGGGGAAGAGTCTTTTGCAGTAAGCTGTTTCCAGGAACACAGAGAGCTCTCTGAACCGTCGTTGCTGTTCTCGAGTACAGACCGAATTCAGGTGACATTCAGCAGTGTCGCGGTACTCGGCACACTGCCTGACTTCATCTCCCCAGCAACCTGAAGTCTAATGGCTTTCACAAGCCACCACACCAGTAAATGTGGTGAAACTGAGGCCTGGAACTGCTCTATGCTCGTTGGTTAGAGGGAGAACATATCCCAGCGACTTGCTCAGAAGTCCAGAGCAACGGGCCCTGAGGGGGGCTTGCAGGACCCATGGCTGGGGAGATGAAATCTAAGGAGTTTAGAATATTCTCTTGGTCCAACTATTGCTTGTGACTTTTCTTGAGAATGCTGACTGTGGCTACCTCAAGGGATTTTGTAAAGTTTTTTATTCTCAAGGTTTTTTGTTAGTTTGGTTTTTGGTTTTAGATGTTCCTTTGTTTTGCAGTATTGGCGATTATATCCTGCTGCTCTCTGTCACTGAGCTCCATTTCCAGGGTCTTGCTAAGTTGATTAGGCTGCCTTCAAACTTGGAAGCCTCTGCCTTAGCCTCTTAGGTCACTGGGTTTACAGGCTTGCTTCACAGACCAAGTTTAATCTTGTTTTTTTTTTTTTTTTTTAACTATATTAGGGTATTTTATAGAATCCACTGAGGAACTGAACTTATGAACCAAGAGGACAGTAGTGAGAGCTTCCAATCTAATAGGAGGTGACCCTTATTGGTGAGTCTTCTGCGGAGTAGAATTTCTCAATGGGCACAGCTGGCATTTTATACAGGGCCCTGCTCCCTTGTGCAGGGCAGCTCATCACTTCTGATGTGTGACACCAAGGCCTTTGCCGTGGTGTACACTAAATCCCAATAGCGACCCCAGTTGTTAGCCAAACAAACTTACTTATTCACAAATGCCCAAGGGAGGTGATGCAACCTGTAGCTTGCGGGATGAGTGAGCAGTTGAGTACATTGCCATCAGTGTGGCCCAGCTCAGAGGACGTGGCACAGTAAGATCCCTTCAATAGATGAATGGATAAAAAAAATGTGGCATATATACACAATGGATATTACTCACCAATAAAAGAGAATAAAATCATGGCATTTGCAGGTAAATGGTTGGAGTTAGAGAAGATAATGCTAAGTATAGTTGACCAATCCCCAAAAACCAAATGCCAAATGTTTTTTTTTTTTTTGATATAAGGAGGCTGATTCATAGTGTGGTAGGGAGGGGGAGCATGGGAGGATTAGATGAACTCTAGATAGGGCAGAGGGGTTGGAGGGGAAAAGAGGGGGCATGGGGTAATTAATGGTGGTGGAAAGTGATGATCATTACTATCCAGAGTACATGTATGAAGACACAAATTAGTGTGAATATACTATGTATACAAACAGAGATATGAAAAATTGTGCTCTGTATGTGTAATAAGAATTGTAATGCATTCTGCTATCTTACACTAATAAAAAAATTTACATAAAAAAATCTGAGCCTCAGAATCCCAAGCATTCAAGTAGACATCGAGTCCTTGGCCCACCTGAGTGGCTTGGGCCTGGCCCTTTTGGTTGGTGTGCTGGCTCCCTAAGTAGCTTTATGGATGGAGGGAAGTCAGCTCAGTATAAGGTGGTGTCTTCAGAGAAAATTCCACATATCCACAGTAGTTAAATTCATTGGTCTGTTACATTTTAAGTTTAGATAATCTGCTGGCTATTCTTGTAGGTATTTTTTATATATTTTCTTACTTAGTTCATACAACAAACACCCATGGTACATACATGATCCCTGTGCTGGAGACTGAAGGTCTGAGATTTAGGAGGGTTAGTCTGATTAGAGAGCTCCAGCTGACACACAGTGTAGGGTTGAGTAGAGTTAAGAACAAAGAAAGGATTAATGTTTCTGATAGTGAAAATGATTTTAAGACTTTAATACATAGAATCCCGTGGCTTTTTTATTATGTAAAAAATTTATTAGAGCAACAAATGAAATACAGTTGACTCATCATTAGTTTTATACTTAGCCCAATGTTCTCCCTACTCACTGCTCCATCAGTATATAACTTTATTCATCAAAACTTTTGTAGACATCTTGATAATGGCCCAAACTGGAGGACAATCTTGAAAGGTATTTTTAAAAATTAATTTATTTGTCCATAGTAAAAACCTAACAGTTGTATGTATTAATGGGGTGGTACCAGGTGAAATATTGATACATGTATACATTGTATAATGTTCAAGTCAGGTTAAATGTATCTCCTCAAACACTTATTGTTTGTTTATGGTTATAAACAAAATATCCTTTATTCTAAACATGCATCACACCAGGTGCAGTGTTGGTGTCACATACCTATACTCCCAGCTGCTCGGGAATCTGAAGCAGGAAGATTGTGAGTTCAAAGCCAGCTTCAGGAACTTAGCAGGCCCTAAGCAGGTCAATTAGACCCTATATTTAAATAAAATATAGAAAAGTGCTGGGGATATGGCTCAGTGGTTAAGCGCCACTGGTTTCAATCCCTGGTAGAAAAAAAAAATCACATAGTCTTGTTCTTAACTTAATACCAGTAAATAATGAACCTTTCCCATCCCTTGGCCTTTGTTCCTCAGTAGTGACCTCATGAAGCATTGTCTTTCTGTTCCTGGCTTGTTTTACCTAACAAAATGTACTCCTTTCCATCCATGTTGACAAAACAGTGGCGTTTCCTTCTTTGTGAGGGCTCATTGGTGTTCCTTTGTATAAATGCACTGCATTTATCCGCTCATCAGTTGATGCACACTTGGGTTGTCGTGAACAGTGCTGCAGTGAACATGGAAACACACATGTCTTTTCTGTATACTGATTTCATTTCCTTTGGATATGAACCAGTAGGGGATCTTATGTGGTTTATTTTCAGCATTTTAAGAACCCTCAGTACCTGTGACTGTACCAGTTTGCATTTCCACCAATAGTATGCAGTGTTATTCTTACCAAAGTGGGTTAATTTGACTTTGATTAGTGATGTTGAAAATGTTTTCATTTTCTTATTAGCCATTTTATGTGTTTTTTTTAAGAAATATTTTCTAATCAGGTGTTGTTGCCATTGAGTTTTTTGAGTTTCTTATATAATCTGAGTATTAACCCTTATCAGAGGTATAGTTTGCAAATATTTTCTCCAATTCTTTAGTTTGTCTCTGCATTCTGATCATCGATCATCCTTTTCCTTACTCTGCAGAAGGCTTCTGATATAATCCCATTTGGTATTTTGCTTTGTTTTCTGTGCCCATTTAAACGTCCCGAAGCTTTTCCTTGTTTTCATGTAATGCTGTCTGAGTTCCAGGTCTTCCACTCCAGTCTTTAGTCCATCTGAGTTGGTTTTGTAGCTGTAAAGGGTAGGGGTCTAGTTTCTTCCTTCTGCAGCTAGATACCCAACTTTCCCAGCACTGATTATTAGAAAGACTGTCCTTCCTCTGTTGGGTGAGGTTTGCACCTTGGTGAAGACCAGCTGGCTGGAGATGTGGGTTTACTGCTAGCCTCACTATTCTGTTCACTTTGTTCCTATTTCTGCCTTTATGCCATAGCCATGCTGTTGGATTGCTATAGCTTTGTAGTAAATTTTGAAGGCGGTAATGTCATACATCATGCTTTTGTTCTTTTTGCTCAAGATGGCTTTGACTGTTTGGCTATTTGGGGATTTTTGAAGTTTCATACAAGTTTTGGGATTTTTTTTCCTTTTTCTGTGCAGAATGTCATTGGTGTTTTAACAGGGATTGCACTGAATCTGTAGATTGCTCTGGTGCTACAGACATTTTAACAATATGGTTTCTTCCAATCCATAAACAGGATGAACTTTTGGTTTTATGTGCCTTCTACAGTTTCTTTCATCAATGTTTTGTAGTTTCATTATAGAGATCATTCACTTCTTTGATCAAATTCATTCTTAGGAATTTTATTTATTTATTGGACCTATTATAAATGAGATTACTTTCTTGATTTCTATCTCAGATAATTGACTGTTGGCTTATGGCAATGCTACTGATTTTTGTATAGTGGTTTTATGTTCTATAACTTTGCTAAATCCTTTTCATTCTAATAGTTTTTTTGGTGGATTCTTTGGGATTTGCTCCATAAGATCATGTCATTTACAAACAGTGGCAGTTTGACTCTTTCTTTCTCTTGCCTTGTTGCTCTGGCTAGGATTTCCATGCAATGTTAAATGAAAGTGGCAAAAGTGAACCTCCTTTTCTTATTCCAGATCTTAGGGAGAAAGTATTTAGCTTTTTTTTCAATCCAGTGTAAGGTTAGCTTCTTATGCATGGCCTCTGTTACGCTGAGAGATAATCTTCCTGCACCTGGTTTCTTCAATGATTTTATCGTGAAGAATGTTGAAGTTCATTGAATGCCTTTCTGCATCTTTGAGATGGTCATAGGGCTCTATCCTTCATTCTGTTGATGTGGTATATCGTGTTTACTGATTTCTGTATATTCAACCAGAATCCTGTGTTTTTTCAAGTTACCTGGATTAAATCATACTGTTTTGTATATACCAGTTTCTTCATTATCAACTTAGATGTGTAGACTGAATGTTTTCTAATGCCTCTTAATTTTTATCAGTTAATAAAATTTAGCCATTTAGGACATAATGTGAATGACTGTGTAATCACAGAAATTTATTTTTACTCCATTCTTGAATCTTCTAAAATTAATATAAATGAATAAAAAAGATGAACCTGTGAAGATAGAAAGGACGAGTAAGACAACAAAAGATAATGTCAGTAAAATTTTGGTACCTTGCAAACCTGTGGTAGATGGTCACGTCTCACAATGGTAGAGAACTGGGTGCCCTCAGCTTGCCGTGTGCAGCCAGAGTATGCTCCCTGTTTGGGGGAACAGATTTCAATCTATAAGGTGGATTTAGAGGACAGCACTGGAACAAGGAGTACTGCCAGACATTTTCCCATCTCTGAAGCCAGTTGTCTGCCCTTCCACACCCTGGTAAAGGACAGAGTGGGTTTCCTGAAGAGGTCGAGGAAGAGAAGTCTTCCACCCTAATAAGACAGAGGGCTTAGATGAGATGTCACCTAGACTGCAGGGGGATTGCATCCTTAATAGCTTGCATGCTGAAGGCTGGCTTCCCAGGATCTGGCAGCCAGGTAAATGCCTCCTCTCAGAAGACTGGGGGATTCCCTTCAGTGAAATGCATTATCCAGGACAGGGAAGTGTAGATACTGAATTTGAGCAGCTCTTGATGAAGAAATGGGCTTGCACATTCACAGTGTAGTCTACCAGTTGTCAGCCCTGTGGATGACAGCAGAACCCCAGTCAGCATTTTAGAGCCTCAGTGTGTTCCAAGAGAAGGAAGGAGAGGATCACCCAACATTCCAAAACAGTCCAGAAGGTATAAGGAGCCAACTCTCAAACAGAGGAGGAAGCCTTTGGAAGAAGCACATTCTGTAAATTCCAAGGCATAGAGGGGCCCCTGACATTAACATCTGCAGAAAGAAAAGAAGTTCTATTTTTTTCCCTGCAAAATAAAAATAAAATACCATAAAAGGAAGCAATGGCAGCAAAGTCCTACTATTGCTTTACCATTTGATTGCAGAAATGAGAGAATCTGTAGATATATAAGAAATGGAGTCAAATCTTCCAGAAAATAAAATTGAATCAGGAAAAATAAGAGAGAAACTCGGAGATCTAACTCAGGAGGTCTAGTATCTACATAATGTAAGTGCCAGAGAGATGAGGCAGAGGAGATGGGAAGCAAGAATAAGATGGGTGGGTGGGTGAGGACACACACCTTCTAGTAGCTCTTGACTTTATAAACTCTGTGGAGTTTAACGTTGACAGAGAAGCATATTTAAATAATGAAAAGCAAAAAAATATTTTTATAACAATGAGGGTCTCCTTCCATTTCCATGCAATTTCCCTTCTCTCTCCCTTTCCTTCCCCCATCTCGTCCCTGTTTAATGGTGATCTTCTTCTCATGCTCTTCCTCCCTGCTCTGTTCTTAGTTGTCCTCCTTTTATCAAAGAAGACATTTGGCATTTGTTTTTTGGGGATTGGCTGGTTCACTTAGCATAATCTGCTCTAATACCATCCATTTCCCTGCAAATGCCATGATTTTGCCATTTTTTAGTGCTGAGTAATACTCCATTGTGTATAAATGCCACATTTTTTTAATCCATTCATCTATTGAAGGGCATCTAGGTTGGTTCCACAGTCTAGCTATTGTGAATTGTGCTGCTATGAACATCGATGTAGCAGTATCCCTATAGTACGCTCTTTTAAGGTCTTTAGAGAATAGTCCGAGAAGGGGAATAGCTGGGTCAAATGGTGGTTCCATTCCCAGCTTTCCCAGGAATCTCCATACCGCTTTCCAAATTGGCCGCACCAATTTGCAGTCCCAGCAGCAATGTACAAGTGAACCCTTTTCCCCACATCCTCGCCAGCACTTGTTGTTTGACTTCATAATGGCTGCCAATCTTACTGGAGTGAGATGGTATCTTAGGGTGGTTTTGATTTGCATTTCTCTGACTGTTAGAGATAGTGAGCATTTTTTCATGTACTTGTTGATTGATTGTATGTTCTCCTCTGAGAAGTGTCTGTTCAGGTCCTTGGCCCATTTGTTGATTGGGTTATTTGTTATCTTATTGTTTAATTTTTTGAGTTCTTTGTATACTCTGGATATTAGGGCTCTATCTGAAGTGTGAGGAAGTGAGGGGAAAGGGGAAAAAAAACAAGGGAGAGAAATGAACTACAGTAGATGGGGTAGAGAGAGATGATGGGAGGGGAGGGGAGGGGAGGGGAGGGGGGATAGTAGAGGATAGGAAGGGCAGCAGAATACAACATACACTAGTATGGCAGTATGTAAAAACGTGGATGTGTAACCGGTGTGATTCTGCAATCTGTATACGAGGTAAATGGGAGTTCATAACCCACTTGAATCAAATGTATGAAATATGATATGTCAAGAGCTATGTAATGTTTTAAACAACTAATAATAAAAAAATAAATAAAAAGAACCTATAAAGTAAAATTGTATTGAGTAATTGAGTGAATAAGGCATTGAAAGGGGCAAAAAAATATTTTTATGTGAAGGTTAAAAATATATACTTGAATTTTGGTTGAAAATCAAAAAAACTAAAAATAGGTAAGGAAAAATAGCATTTTGATTTTTAAAAGTATTAATTAATTTCAAGAAAATTATTTAAAGTGTCATAATTAGATAAACTGGGGAACTATTTTTTAAAAACAGCAAAACACAACAGTGGCATAGATCATTAAAGAAGTGGCAATTGTATTTGAGTTTACAATCAAGAATCTTGCAACAGGAACAGTTTTCTCCTGATAAATATTGAGTTTCTATTTGGGAGCCAGAAGCATTTGTGATTTACCTTAATTATAGTAAAATATTTAAAATTTTTATGTAATTCCTAATAAAAATTATTTTATTCAAGGTATATTGATTAAAACTGGGTGTGGTGACTCTTGCCTATAATCCTAGCAGTTCTAGAGGCTGAGACAGGAGGATTGCAAGCTCATGGCCAGCCTCTTAGTGAGTCCCTAAGCAACTTAGCAAGACCCTGCTAATTGCAACTTAGCAATTAAAAAAATAAAAAAGGGCTAGGACTGTGCCTCAGTGGTAAAGCACCCCTTGGTTAAATCCCTGGTATAATAAAAACAGTATGTTCATTTATCATTCAGCATGTATTTATCTGCCAAGTATTGTTCTAGGGGAAATTGATTGATTTATATGGGCACGCTTAGTCCTCAGAACAGCCCTAGGAGGATAAGTCAGTTTTGTTGTCATTCCTATATTACCCATGAGGGAACTGACACAGACAGGTTTAGGTGACTTGCCCAGGGTTACTCAGTTGGCAAGTGGAAAAGCCAGTTTTAAGACATGACATTTTAACCTCAGAGGTCATCCTCTTAATTTATTTCTACTCTGCTTGTTAAGTAAACTGTAGGCATCTACATTGAATAAATTGCCCACCTTCTTATATCTAGTTATTTTGGAAGAGATTAATGGATTTTGTTGTAAAGATTCTGTTGCCACTGAATGCCTAAGAACTCATCTAGATCCATCCACACATTGGTTGGATAAGTGAATTTCAGGTACTATTGTGCAAAAGACTCCAGGCACGGGTAGTGACCAGCCTAGTGCATTCACAGTGAATCTGATATCATTTTCTTCATCTGCATTCCTATCACTATTCATCTCTGATAATCAGGATAGTGATTCAGAAATTTTGGGGAATTAAGTCCATTCACAATTTATGAAATAAAGGCATCACTTAAAGCAATGGGCATAAATTATATCTCTTAAAATTTCACAGTTTTCAGTACCACTTTACATGGTTTGTGGACAACATCACAGTACGATGCACGTAGCAGGAAGTAAGTACTGGTTATTAATGAGTGATCTGTCACATACTATATAGTGTTTCCTAATGTTCAAGTTTGGTAATTGCTTTAAGATATGAATGTTACAAATATGGTTGGTTGATTTGTTTTTCCTAGTTCAACTTTGTGGGGAAACTTTTGGGTCCTCGTGGCAATTCTCTGAAGCGTTTACAAGAAGAAACTTTGACAAAAATGTCCATCCTGGGAAAAGGCTCCATGAGAGATAAGTCAAAGGTAATGTGCATCATACACAGTGGCCACTTTCCTGGGCAGGTGTCACGGGTCCTTAGATCATCCATCGTGTTAAAACCTGATCTGCAATAGCTAACCAGGGGTCTCAGTGGAACTGTATGAAAATTTTATGTGAGGTGATTTGTGATGCTCTTTAGAAAGTGAAGTCACTCTGACCAATTTAAACATAGGTGGTATCTTAAACCTGTATTTGTAACAATGATAACGCTTATTTTTGTTTTATTCAAGAGTACTATGACACCTTGTAGGTAGTATGATAGTACTAGAATTACCATGAAGAGAAATAAATGTTACCTGTGGTCTCTCCATCACTGCAGCTTCGACTAGTTCCTTTAGGACTTTTTCACAGTCATGTACTGCATAAAGATGTTTTGTCAATGATGAACCACACATGTGACAGTGGTCCTATGAGATTATATTCCTTAGTGATATTGTGGTTGTCTTTGTGCATTTGCATAAGGAAACAGCCTAACCATGCATTTCTAAGAATTTACCCCTGGGTTAAGTAATGCATGAGTTTAGTTAAGTATAGTTGAGTTTATAGTATATACAGTTTTCTTTTTGACCTTTAATTGATATCCTATGTATGTTATGAAGTTACTAAAATGGATTTGAAATGTTTCTATTATTGTTTACTATTCTAAAACACATTCTAAAACTTGTTCTCAACAAGCTAAAAGTTACTGAGTTATTTTTATTGATCACTTTCTTAAAAACTTGAAAGATATTTCCACAGACCATAATCTGTGCCACTTACATTGATCTCTCTTGTCACTTGTTTTCTTCTGATTAAAAGATTTATATTACCAAGAACCAAGTCCACATTCCACCATCACCTACCATGAAATGTCAGGCAATGAGAGAATTAGATGTGAAAGGTTTTTAGATGAAATCCAGTCTCTTCACACACACACACAAAGTCCATCTAAAGTAATAGTTTTTATAATAACTACAGCCACTATGTGCTTTTTGAACAGGACTGAGGGTCAGGCACAGCATGAGACATTTTATATATATCAGTCTTTGTTTGCTTTGGGAAAAATATAAGAAGACAACATTTTTCTTATTTCACATATAAAAAAACAAAGAGAACTCGAGTTATTATCTAGCTTAATCAGAGACATTCGTTATATTATTTGCCTCACAGGTAATAAAAGCATGTTCTTCTGACTCCATTATGCCAGTTTTTCCACTACAGTAATGGAAAATGTGTCAGACCCATGGGAAAACAGTTTAATGAACTCTAGATATGGCAAAGGGCAAAGGGGGAGAGAGGAGAAGGGAGCAGGTGTAGGAATAGGAAAGACGCTGGAATGGGATGGCCATCTTACCCTAAGTACATGTATGAAGACACCAAGGATAGGACTCTGCTTCGTGTACAACCAGAGATATGGAAAATTGTGCTCATTATCAGTAACATGAATTGCAATGCATTCTGTTGTCACATAACAAATTAAAATTAAAAATTAAAAAAAATTAACAATTCAAGGAAATGACCAATAGTTTGTAGATAAGTTTTTTTAGATTCATAAGGAGAGTGTTTTCACTATTGTTAAACTTCTACCTCATTAAACTTCTCAAGATTTTAGGGAAAAAAAATAAAGATTCTCAGACATATTTAGGGTAGAAACTAAAAAAAGAAAAAATTGTTTGGAATGATCCTAATGTGTGCCTGAGCTTTCTTCACTGTTCACCGGGCCTTGCTGTCCTGAATAATGGTACTGCAATTCCCCTAAATCATTTTTTGTTGCAGTGGGAGAATACGTCACCATATTTTGGCCGGTTTATGAGAAATTGTGTGTGTCTTATAGGAAAACACTCCACACTTGCTGGTACCCTGATTCAGTTCTCAGTGAGGCCGTCTGGTCATGAGTATGTAACATGAGCAGTGAAGCCCATAGACCTGGGAGTCCATTGTTCCACGTTTTTGTTGTTGAGGGAGATCTGTGTCAGAAGCAGTATTTTGTGTGAAGCGAGGGAGGCAAATCTTTATCTAGATTATAGGTCCAATTTACAGTTAGTACCTGGCTATTCCCATACAAATGGGACCCTAAACATTTTCAGCTTGCTGTCAGGATTTAGTGGTCCTTTCAATTATGTTGTCATATCAAGGGCTTGTGGCTCTTCTGTGCTGTTGGCATACAGAGCACTCAGTAATGTCAGTAGCCAGTCATCCTTAAAAAGACAGTTGGTGGTGAAATAGCACATGAACACTATCCCTGTCTCTGTGGTCCCTTTGTTGATGAACACCCTGAACAGTACTGAGATGGATCGAAAGTGAAACACGTGAGCATATGCCAAGTGAGTCCTCTAGAGTGTGGTCACTGAGACCAGCTCTGCATCTGCTTGGGACCCCCTGTTTTTACACATTGGACCTCTTTTCCACATCACTTATCACTCATTTGTTAATCCCTTCATTTCTGTGTTTTTGACCACATGGGTCACCAGATCAAAAGGAGGATTCCATTAGCTGATCATTCTTAACTCCATCAAGACACCCAGCAACTAGAGGAATCGTATATATTGTGGATCTACAGTCCACTCTGCCCACTGTCAATGGACCAGGACCAGAAATCCATCTGTCTCTTGACTTCACACTCCCCACTCTGACCTGTGGCCCTTGGTGAAGCAGCATTTGGTCAGACTCAGTTCTGTTAATACTCACACTGTCTATTTATTCTCATTATATACTTACTCTAGTAAAAAGTTTCAGACCCTTGTTGGGAAGACTAGGAAGAAGTGTCACTCACTAGGAGATGTGGAAGTTACTAGTACCACATCTAGTGGTTCTGGATTTAACTCAGTTATTCTTTTCTGGAACCATGGAGCAAGAGTATGGTAGGTAGGAGCTTATTGCAGGCCAGGAGGTAGTAAGGAGTAGTGGGAATGAAGCATGGGAATGGCCCTCTCCCTTCAAGGCCTGTCCCTTCTGTTCAGGCAGTGTAGGAAGAGCCTTACCAGATACGCTTCTGCTGTGTGGAGCTCTGTGGGGTCTTAGGCTTTGGATGATCTAATCTCAGAAGAGAAGAGACTGGTCCCTGTGTGGTCTTTCACATTACACAAGATTGGACTCTACAATGAGGGCTCCATCAGCCTTCAGCTATGAGTACTAAGACCTTCTAGGATTTTCCTGATCTTAGAATGATAAAATAAAGCCCTGTAGTAGTCAGTTTTCCATCACTATAGCAAATACTTTAAATTATCAACTTAAAAATAGAAAAAGTTTATTTTGGGCTCACAGTTTTGGAGGTATCAGTCCATGATTGGCCCTGTTCATTTGGGTTCTGTGACCAGACACACATCATGACTAGAAGTGGTAGCAGAGAAAAACCACTCACCTTGTGGCCAGGAAAACAGAGTAGAAGGGATTGTGTTCTCTTCTGTCCTTCAAGCATACTCACAATAACCTGAAGGAGTCCAACCAGGCCCACCTCCTGAAGGTTCCACTGCTTCTCAGTAGTGTCTCCCTGGACATTAAGTCTTGAATGCGCAGGCTTTTGGGGATACTTCAGATCCAAATCATAGCAAGCCCAAGTCTCTCATTTCTTCCTTTAAACTCTTGAATACAGAAAGAAACATCCCACTGCACTCCACCCCAGCACTTTTTCCTCTGGCCTATCACACTCTACGGTTGCACATTATTTCAACTTTTGAAAGCATTTCACTGAATATGACCACAGGTGATAGCTTAAGTAACAGGTGTATTACGTAAATGGATATTACCAGTATTCCGTCTGCTATATTATAATGAGATACTTACTGCTTGGACTCTTCAATATTGATTTCAGTTGGTCCTTTTTACTGGTTTAATTTTCATCTGCAGAAATTAAATTCACTTAATAATATGTTTATTTCTAATGAGAATCACATTACTATCAAAATCTCATTCTAAAGTATCTCATCCCTTTACATTCTCAGAGTGATCACTATTTTAAAAAGTCTAAGCAGAACTTAATTTATTTTCCTCTTTTATTTGCTACATTGATTAAAATTGTATGAGTCTCAATGGATAGGCTTCAGCTGACTGTGTAGCCTGAGAGCACAGCAGTGCTGGGGTCTGTTGGGATTCTGTCTGTGCCAAGCATCCTGCTGGATGTTCTGCCCACATCACCTGCTGTACTTCTCCATGTCCACTTACTGGAGGCTGATCTGCTAGGCAGGATTCTCAGGGTTTTTTTGTGTGTGTTTACTCCTTATTTTAAGATACTACACTATGCTTACCCCCATTTGAAGTCACTCCTGTAACATGAGGATAAAGTGACTGACCACATCATACAGTAAATGATGTATTTGGGCTTTAAATGCAGGTCTTTACAGAGTCTGTGTTCTTCCCCAAACAATACCCTGCTTTCTGTCCACAGAATGGTTTGTGAGAACTCTTTACTGTGGGATTGAGGAATGAATCTAGTTTTAAGACATCCTTCCTGTTACAGCTTGAGTGTGTGACAAAAATGAGAATATAAAACCAACAATTATAATCTCTAATTAAATCATTTTTTGCTATCATATTAGGAAAAGATAATTTTTTCCCAGAAGTTTGTGCTAGGAGAAATGAATTGCAGTAGACAGAATCCAAGTTTTAAAGTTGCAGCTATGAAACAGAAGAGTTTCTGGTCAAATGTTTGGAATGTTCTGATTAAAACAACCAAGAGTTGACATAAAAGAATAGGCTCTTCATAAAACTGAAGACAAATTTCCAAGGAAGTGTTTTGAATATTATGGTAGCTTATATTTATTCTCCATTTTTTTTCAACTTCTAATTCACTTTCCATAAAATGGGAAGGAAACTAGAATGAATGAGTGCCCACTGTATAAAATGCAATGTACTAGACAGTATACACACTATCTTCTTTCTACAGGAATTTATATAATGGTGTCCCATGTGTTCTCAATGGCTCTACATTGATGTGCAAGTGTTACCACCACCAAACTCATTTTGTGAATTAGGTGTTGGATTACATATAATCTGTCTAACCTCACCTAGCTGGTGACCAGGATAGCAAAGATTCAGGAGCATCTGATTAAATCTCATGTCCTTTTCATATTCTAGTTTTCAATCTTTGTTTTCTTCATAATAATTTAAATTAAGCAAAGTTAAAACCTTAAAAGTCAGAATCAAGGGATAAAATCATGTTCCTCTAGCATTTGCATCATTGGCCCCTGAGCTCCTGTTGGAATTAAAAGGAACTGTTGCAGGAACTTCTGGGATTCTCTTATGGGATAGATTTTTTGAAAAAAAAGATACACTGAAGAAAGACTAATGGAAGACACAGATTCTAGAAATCTGGAAGTGTAATTCTAGAATCAGGAACCATAATAGACAGGAAAAGGTGGGTAATAGAACCAAATCAGTAGTCCCTTAAACAGCTGTTTTCCTCCACCTTAATATTCCTTGAACTTCATTATGTAAACAAAAATTTAAGCAAATATTCTCGTAATTGAATAAAATTTTAAAAGTTTTCAAACCTTGTCTTAGTATAAAATTGCATTTCATACATTTACTATTTTATTCTCATCATGCCTGGCATGGAGATGAATGTGCACATGAATTCAGAATGAATGATAATGTTTAGCCATTCACTCAACAAACACTTGTTGAACACCTCCTGATTCTACCCACTTTTCTAGACATGAGAAATTCATCATCAGACAATCAGTCATGGTTTCTGTCCCATAGATATCACCTTCTAGGGAGGGGAGGAAGAAAAGAATGAAGAAACATTAAGGCTTTGAGATGCTGTGGGGCACAGAGCACAGCCAGGGTGGAAGGGAGTGGGAGTCCAGCCAGGTTGAGGAACACAAAGAAGGCCTGGGGTGGGTCCTGGGGTGGCAGCATCAGATTTGCAGTGTAAAGGTTCTGTCTTGGGGACAGGGTTTGCTGTTAAGTGAGTCTTCTGTGACAGCCACGTGCTGATAAGCTTTGGGGAGTTCTCACCTTTTTTTCCTTTTCTTATAATGTCACATTTTTAAACCTGATATTCTTTCTTCAGGAAGAAGAATTGAGGAAAAGTGGAGAAGCAAAGTACTTCCACCTCAATGATGATCTCCACGTCCTCATTGAAGTCTTTGCCCCACCAGCAGAAGCCTATGCCCGGATGGGCCATGCCTTGGAAGAGATCAAAAAGTTCCTCATTCCTGTTAGTACAAATTTTATTGATGGTTAACTGGTACTTTAAAGTTCTTTCTTTATTATAGTCCTTGATAATTCTTGCCAGTGGTTGTTATTTGCATTGCTCTTTATCTGTTAAAAAGCTTCAAACTGGTCATGTCAAGTAGGTGCCTTTGTGAATTACTTGGGATTCTCTCTTCTTTATATGTGGGCTAGGGCATTGGAGAGAACAGCACTGCTAAGTTTATATGGCTGGAGAGTGTGAAGAGCACAGCCACGAGTTCAGGGTTAACCACGCCAAGCTGTAAGCTTTTATATGACCCTGAGACCACCTCCCAAGGGTACTGTTCTCCCCAGTTCCATTGGTGCCTTCCACAACATAGCCTTGTGCTGGTGTTGGGCCTGTAAACATGAATAAAAGTAGCCTCTGCACTCAAGGAATATGTAGTTTAGGGGAGGCGGAAACACTCACAGATAATGCCAGCACATGGCAAATATGATGACAGATGTGACCGCAGTGAGCAGATGGCAAGCACACTGTGCACATGTGTAGCTGGCTTTGGCCTGGCGTTTCCTCTCCTGTGAACAACTGGTAGTCTGTTTTAACCCTCAGACACCCTCACATTGCTAGTAAAGTCATTCTTTAAAGAGAATACATCTCTACCTTTGTTGCAAAAGTTAATGTAAGTCTTTCATGTGATTTGTATCTCAGTGATGAAGAGAACTTTTGTGTAATTTTCATGCTCATGATCAAAAAACAGAACAAAACAAAACAGAAAAGACCTCCACAAAACTAGAGCATTTGACATTTTGTCTCTCCAGACAGTTTATTTTGGAAAAGCTTGACACATCTGCTGAACAGCTTACTGGGTTGGACTGGGTCCTCGGTGATCCTGAGCTGGTAGATTGACTTATGCACTGAGGCGTATGAATTGTGATGATGCCATTTGTGAGGAAAAGGATTGCGTTTATAGAGGAAGACTGTTTTAAGTCCTGATTGTTTTCAGAAGGCGATGAAATGAAGTTCCATTATTTAATAACCTGGAACCTGAAAATGATCATTCTGTCTAGTTCCCACAAGCAAATATGACAGCTTATTTCTTCATTTAGTTTATGAACAGTGCTTACTCTGTGTAGACACATGTGAACTGATAAAGACATGATCTGATCTCTGCCATGATAGAGTTTATAGTGTGAAGAGAGAGAGGCATGAATCATGTGTTCATATAAATGACTGTAAAACACAACTGTGGAAAGACTGTGACCTTGCTGGGAAAGAGGTGGCAGAGCTGTCGACGATAAACCTTCCATCCTATGACCTTTGCAGTCTTCCATCAAGACATGGGATCGGATTTCCCCACCGTGAATCTGGGCTGGCCAAAATAAGTCTTTGTCTAACTCAAGATCGCAAAGGTTTTCTGCAGCCTTCTTCTAGATGTTTTATAGTGTTTATAGTGTTGTTTCATTTGAAACTATAGTCCCTTTTGAGTTACTTTTTTTTTTTTTGTATATTGTGTGAGGTTGTGATCTAAATTTGTGTTTTTCCATATAGATATCCAATTGTCCTAGCACCAGACAGTGTAAAGACTATCTTTTCCCTCACTGCATGGCCTTGGTACCATTATTGAAAATAAACTAAAAATAAATTAAGGGTTTATTTCTGGATACTCACTTCTGTTCCTTTGACTTACCCTCCCATCCTTACTGCAGCAGCCTACTCTTTCTTTTTCAGGCCTGGGGATTTAACCTAGAGGTGCTCTACTGCTGAGCTACATTCCTAGTCCATTCTTTCATATTTTATTTTGAGACAGGGTCTTGCTGAGGTGCCCAGGCTGACCTCAAATGTATCATCTTCCTGCCTCATCCTCCTGAGCCACTGGGGTTACAGGAGTGCCCACCATTCCAAGCTCTACAGTGGCTTACGTTATAGTTTACTTTATACTTTTAGTAAATCTGGAATCCAGTTTGTATATGTTCTCCATCTTTTTTCTTCTGTATCAAATTTGTTTTGGATATTCTAGCTCCTTTGTATTTCCATATATAATTTAGGATCAGTTTGTCAATTTCCAGAAAAAGGCGTAGTGTGATTTTAATAGAGGCTGTATTCAAACTGTAGATCAAGTTATCTTTAATTCTTCAGATTCATGAATATGAAACTTTTCTCCATATTTTTTTTTAAAGATTGTGTTAATCAGCTTTTCCTTGTTGGGACAAGTACCTGAGAAAACAACTCAGAGGAGGAAAGACTTGTTTTGGCTCCGGATTGCAGTCCTTTCTTGGCTGCCTCCAGTGCTTTGTGCCTGAGGCAAGGCAGAATATCATTATGAAGGTGTGGAGCAGAGGCCAGCTGCTCACCTCTCAGTGTCCAGGAAGAGAAAGCGGCCAGGGAGGGAAATATTCTCCCAGGGCATGCTCCTGCGACCTACCTCCTCCTGGTAGGCCCAATTGCAGTTCCAGCCACCTCCCAGTAATGCCATCAGCTAAGAAACCCTCAGTGGATCAATCTCCTGTTCAGAGCCTTGGGGACCTAATCATGTCCCAAGAGCCCAACTCTAAGCACTGCTGGTTGGGGACCATACCTTCAACACATGAACCTTTTGATAATATTCCAAATCTGAACCATAATAAATGTATTATTTAATATCGGAGCAGTGTTTTGATTTTCAGGGTACCAGTCTTGCATTTATTTTGTAAAATTAATTTCTAAATGTTATGTGTTTTTTGATGCTTCTCTGAGTAGAATTGTTCTCCTCCTCCTTTTTTGTGGGGGGAGGGTACCAGGGATTGAACCCAGGGTCACTTAACCACTGAAACAAATCATCAGCTCTTTTTTATTTTTTAGTTTCAGAAAGAGTCTTATTTAGTTGCTTAGGTCTTTGATAAGTTGCTAAGGCTGACCTTGAACTTGTGATCCTACTGTGCCTTATAGTCTGCCAAGTGGCTGGGATTACAGGCATATGCCGCCATGCCTGGCAGTAGAATTGTTCCTAGATTTGATTTTCAAATGATCACTTATGTTAAAATGCAGTTGATTTTTAAAATAATTTTTAATTTTATTTTTTAGTTGTAGTTGGACACAATACCTTTATTTTATTTTTACTTATTTTTATGTGATGCTGAGGATCAAACCCAGCTTCTCTAACATACTAGGCGAGTGCTCTACTGAAGAGCCACAGCCCTGAAATGCAGTTGATTTTTACATTTTGATCTTCCATCTTATGATCTTGCTGAACATGTTTATTAGATCAAGTGCATTGTTTTATAATACAAACATGAGCATGATTAAATGCAATCCTAATTAACACAATTATTAGGATTTCTTTTTTTTTCTTTGTTTTTGTTTTTAATTTTTATTGTTGGTTGTTCAAAACATTACATAGTTCTTGATATATCATATTTCACACTTTGATTCAAGTAGGATATGAACTCCCATTTTTACCCCGTATACAGATTGCAGAATCACATTGGTTACACATCCATTGATTTACATATTGCCATACTAGTGTCTGTTGTATTCTGCTGCCTTTCCTATCCTCTACTATCCCCCCTCCCCCCTCCCCTCCCCTCTTCTCTCTCTACCCCCTCTACTGTAATTTGACCCAGCTATTCCCCTTCTCGGTCAGTCTATTCCCTAAAGTCCTAAAAAGAGCATACTACAGGGACACTGCTACATCAATGTTCATAGCAGCACAATTCACAATGGCAAGACTGTGGAACCAACCTAGATGCCCTTCAATAGACGAATGGATAAAAAAAAAATGTGGCATTTATACATAATGGAGTATTACTCTGCATTAAAAAATGACAAAATCATAGAATTTGCAGGGAAATGGATGGCATTAGAGCAGATTATGCTAAGTGAAGCTAGCCAATCCCTTAAAAACAAATGCCAAATGTCTTCTTTGATATAAGGAGAGTAACTAAGAACAGAGTAGGGACGAAGAGCATGAGAAGAAGATTAACATTAAACAGGGATGAGAGGTGGGAGGGAAAGGGAGAGAGAAGGGAAATTGCATGTAAATGGAAGGAGACCCTCAGGGGTATACAAATTTACATACAAGAGGAAGTGAGGGGAAAGGGAAGAAAAATACAAGGGGGAGAAATTATTAGGATTTCTTGACATACAAAATCCTGTCATCTGATAATGAAGATGGTTTTACTTCTCCTCTAAAGGCATATACAGTAGTTCCCTTCCCTTCCTTTTTCATTACCTGAACTAGAACCTTTCATCTTTTCCCTGACTAGAACCTTCTATGAGATAATATTGCTGAAATCAAAAGGGCAGCATTCAGCCTTTCAGCATTAACTGCCAGATTTTTATTGCTACTCTTTATCATGTTAAAGAAATTCTTTTATATTCCTAGTTCTTGAGTTTTTAATCATGAATAAATGGTGTAAATAGGGGTGTTGAATTTTGCCAAATATTTTCTCCTCCCATTGAGATGGTCACAAGTTTTTCCCT
The DNA here is from genome assembly GCF_048772815.1 of Callospermophilus lateralis. Lineage (NCBI taxonomy): Eukaryota > Metazoa > Chordata > Mammalia > Rodentia > Sciuridae > Callospermophilus > Callospermophilus lateralis. The sequence continues at coordinate 85,152,341 of NC_135320.1, forward strand.
CCTTCATTTATATCACTAATTATATATTACATTGTTGACTTTTATATGTAAATCCAAACTTGCATTTCACTTGGTCATGGTGTATAATTCTCCTTATTTGTTGCTGGATGTAGTTGACCAATAGTTTGTTAAGGACTTTTGCATCTATAATCATGAAGAAGGCATGGCTTAGAATAGTTTTTGTTTTATTTATTTATTTTTATATTCTTACATTAACCCAAATATTTGCAATTTCTGGTATTTAAATAGTACTATTTCTTTTGAACCTGAAGGGCTTCTTTTTGCATTTCTTGTAAAGTAGATCTGCTAGCAAAAATTTTTGTTTTGTTTTTCTGAGAACAGTTTTATTCCACCTATTTTGCCAACAGCAGATTGTGTAATTCTAGTTGACAGTTTCCCCAGCACTTGGAATGTGCCCCTTTGTGGCCTTCTGGCTCTGTTACTTTGGATGAGAGAGTCACTAACCGTTTAATTGTGTTTCTGCACATGATCTCTTGTTATCTCTTGCCGCTGTCAAGATTTTTGGTCTTGGTTTTCAGTAACTGGATTTTGATGTATACATTAATTCTACTTTTAGGCTAGGTTTTTGGATCTATTGATTTATGACTTTCTTTAAATGAGGGAATCTTTTAGCCATTATTTCTTTAAAGTTTCCAGTCTCTCCCTCCTGTCCACCTGGGCTTCCTGTGACGTGGCTGTTGGCACAGCTGCCGCTGTCTCCTAAGTCTCAGGCTGGCTTCCCTTCCCCCTGTTTTCTCTGTGTTCTAGACAGGACCATTCTGATTGACAGTCTTCAAGTTCACCAGTGTAACTGTCTCACATCTGCCTTGAGCTCCCCTGTGAGTTTGCCATCGACAGCACTTGGCTTTCTTCTCTTCATTTGTACATCCACTCTCTGGCCCTCTCCAAGATGGTTTCTTACTAGTGGTCCCACAGAGTGAGTCACATGTTCCATGTCTCTTATTTATTTATTTATTTTGAAAACTGGACTTTACACAACATATTGTGGCAAATTTGAATTCAGATCTATTTACTTCCCAGAGCTTGCTATTGCTTCTATTTTGTGTTCCATTTCTTTAATAATTTAGTTGGACCAAGGTGTGGTGGTCCATGCCCGTAATCCTAGTTATTTAGGAGACTGGGAAAGGAGAATCACAAGTTCAAGGCCAGCTTCAGCCACAAGTAAGACCCTTAGTAACTTAGAGAGTGAGACCCTGCCTCAGAATCGACCAAAAGGGTTGGCAGTATCGCTCAGTGGTAAAGCACTACTGGATTAAATCCCCAGTACCAATTTTTTTTTTTTTTTAGTTGAACTGATTCTGTGTCGTCTGTCTCTTGTAATCCTTTTTCTTTCTGCATGTATTTTTAAGCCTATTCTGTCAGGAGTGTCTGTATTGCTTAGTGGTCAGCCAGTGATCTGTCAGTGATTGTGCTTAAAACTTTTTTGTAGAAGGGGTCATGCCTCCACAGTAGTCCATTTTCATGTCTGCCCTGGCTTTTACTTCGTGTCTGAGCCTGTGCACACACTGACCTTCAGGCCAGGGTGTGTGGAGAGCTGACCAAGGCCCTCCATAGCTGTCTTATTTCCTGATCCTCACATTTCTGACTCATAAGCCAAAGGCGACATTAGGCTACCTGATTTGCTGGTCTTCCTTGTTTATTTGCTACTAAAATTGATAAAACAACTGTGAATTGTCAATTTATTAACAGTGATGCTAGATGTTTATTCTAAATTAAGTGCCTCCTATAGCAAAGCTTTGCATTTTCATGGCTTTACCCACTCTTGGGGAACTAGCTCACCACCCTGCTAGGGATCAATGCCCAGGCAGGAATGCCATAGACTCTTCCTCTTGTTACCTTCACGTTAGCTGTTTTTTCATGAGTAAATTTATTTCTTTTCAGTTTGTTGTATGCCTTCCATGAGGTTCCAGATTGTGGTTTTTTTCCCCCACAATTCTGTCAGTTTTTTTTTTATTCCTTTTTTGTTGTTTTGCTACTGGGGGTTGAACCCATGGGCACTTAATCACTGAACCACATCTCCAGCCACTTTTTTTTTTTTTAATGTTTTATTTAGAGGCAGGGTCTCACTGAGTTGCTTAGGGCCTCACTAAGTTGCTGAGGCTGGCTTTGAATTTGCTGTCCTTCTGCCTAGGACCCCTGAGCCAGTGGGATTACGGTATATGCCACCACTCTTGACTGTTATTGGTGTTTGCAAGGAGGCTGGGCTGAGCTCCCACTTTTCCAGAAGTCCTATGTCCAGTCTTTACCTGTACATTTTAGACTTATGTAGTGTTCAACTTTTGTCCTTATGAACATAAGCAGTTTTATCTAATTCTTTTTAATATTTACATAGTATCATAATGTACATTTCATTATTTAGCTACACCTCCAAATTATAAATGTTCCCATTGTCTCTTATGGATTATAATGTAAACAGTGATCCCTACATTAACCTTAAGTACTGTCATATTTTGGAAATGTATCTGAAATGTAAAGGCTTAACAGAGAACCCACTGAATTTCAATAAGTTACTTTTAATGATTTAATTTAAAAACTTTTTTTCCAGTCTCCACATTAACATACAGTTAAGTAGATTCTAAATTCACTGAGTAGGAAAATCCTACATATGTATGTATGTATATATGTGTGTGTGTGTGTATAATTAGAATTGTGGTACCTTTGCTCTTTACAGTTGATGAAAATGTTGATGTTATAATGGTTTTGTTTTTCAATGTGGAAATTAGCCTGTAAGCCATCATGCATGATTTGGTTTCTCTATTAATTTAAAAGCATTATTTCTAAGACCAAGAAAATCATAATAACAATGACACCATTATAGTGACCTCAGCCTTACTTAAAGCAGTGCTTCGTTTTTTCTATTAAATTTTTTACTGTGTTTTGGTACAGGGCCTCAGCCATAGTCTTTTTTCCTATCTGTGTTTAGCTGCATGTGAACAAGTATCAAATTTCTCAATGATTTTTAACTGCACAAATACCTACCTCAAATATCTACATTTTGTTTATGTGATTTGCAAATAATTTATTGATCTTTAGCTATTTTAGTATCATTAGGAACATATTAATGGGCTTCTGATAGAGAAGTTGAAATTATAATCAAAAGATTCTGAGGCCGGGGAAGAGTTTCTATTTACAGTAAATTATAGACCTCCCCAATCCTAAACTCTTTATGCTAATCAAAATAACTTGAATTAGTTGTCATTTGCTTTTGCAAGTATTAGATTTCAACCTCCCTTTTGATTGATGTTCATATTAGTTTTCTTATTTCATAATGTCTTCTACAAGTTTCACATTTTTTTTACATTGGACTTTTGAATAGTAATGAAGAGACAGTGTGTTTTTGTTACAATTTTACTAAATATTTTTCAGATTTTTAATTGTAAATTATAAATAATTCAGGAAACTCTCTCCTCTGAACCTTCTGTTCATGCACAAATATTCTTATATTTCTTCTGTCTTGAAATTCTCCCTTCTTCCCTGCGAGCTCTGAACCTTGCTCTTCTTTTACTTAGGAGGAACTTCTCTGTGCTGTGATTTGTACTTACTCTTTATTTCACTGAAATGGATTCGAACCTCACCTTTCCCCAGAACTTCGACTTCTGTTACTAGTGGCTTTATTATTAGTAAATTCTACACATATGGATGAGTGAGGGAATGTGAATGCTATACTCACTTCCTGTGACTTTGTATTATCTCCTTTTCATTCAGTTTCTTAACACACTTTTGCTGTCTACTGAGAAAACGTACTTCTTGTGTTTGCATCTAACAATTCTATAATTTTAGCCCTCACTTTTAGGTATCTGACCCATTTTGGTCTAATTTTTACATATGATGTTGAAGGAAGGGTCCTATCCCACTTTATTTATTTATTTATTTTTGATTTGGATATCAAGGCGCTACAACACCATTTGTAAAAGAGACTACTTGAAAATTAGACCACTGCAACTTATGTATGAACTTGCATTTCCATTCCATTGATGCTTATGTCTGTACCACCACCACACAGTTTTTATTGCTTGTAGCTTTGTAGTTAAGTCTTGCAATAGGAAAACATCCATTTATACAATTTTGCTTTTTATTTTAAAGATTGTTCTTGCTATTTCTGTTCTCCTAATTTTACTCAACTTTTTCATTTTTGTAAGTAGTCAGCTGGTATTATTTCCTTGATTGGAAAGATCAGTTTAGAAAAAAATGGTCATTGTAACAACCTGAGTCTTTCTATCTAGGAGCATTGGCTATCATTCCATTTATTTATATCTTTTGAAGTTTAAAAGTGTTTTATAGTTTTCAATGTACACATCTTTTATTCGTTTACTCCCAAGTGTGTTGTTGTTTTGTTGTTATTGTAAATGGAATTGTTTTTCTAATTTCTATTTTTTGATTATTCATTGCTGATCTAAAGACATGGAAGTTATTTTCATATATTAATCTTGTATTCTGTAGCCTTGCTAAAACTCATTAATTAGCTAGCTCTGTTAATTGAGTGTGTGTGTGTGTGTGTGTGTGTGTGTTATTCCTTAGTATTTTCTGTATACAGATTTAAGCCATTTCTGAACAGAGTATTTTTTAGTTTCTCCTTTCCAGTCTGAATGCTGTTTGTTTTTGTTGCATAATTGTTCTGGCCAGGACCTCAAGTAAAATGGTAAGAGAAGTCCTCTTGGTCTTATTCCGGACCTTATGATGAAATTTTTCATCCTTTGCTTTTTTAAGTATGATTTTTAACTGGGGGTTTTCCTATTTGAATGTTTTTAATATAAAAGAGTGATGGACTTTTCTTACAGTTGTCTCCTCTACCTATTGAGATGATGTGGTTTTGTCCTTATTTTTGTGAACTTACATTAACTGATTTTCAAATGTTCAGTGAACTTTGCACTTCTGGGATAAATTAACTTGGTTCTTTTATATATATTTTTTTTTACTGGATTTGGCTTTGTATTTTTTGATAACTTTATCATCTATATTGATAAACGTTTGTAGTTTTTGTTTATTGCTGAGGGTCTCTCTTAATTGCTGAGGTGTCCTTGAACTTTGATCCTCCTGCCTCAGCCTCCCCCCTTGTTGGGATTCAGGTGTCTGCCACCACGTCTGGCTTCTCCTTGTCACTCCTGATGTTCAGGTGATACCCCATTTTCATTTCTCATTTCAGAAACCTGCGTCATCTTTTATTGTTGGTTAATATAGCTAAAAGTTTATCATTTTATTAATCTTCTAAAGTTAGTTAACTTTTGAGTTTGTTGATTTTGCTCTTATTTTTTGTTTATTTTGCTCTAATTTTTATTATTTTTTCTTATTTTGTGTTTGTTTTTATTTCATTTTTAGTAAAGGTGAAAGCTTAGGTTATTGATTTGAAATCTTATATTTTTAACATAATCATTTAAAGCTATAAATTTCCTTCATAGTACTGCTTTAGATACCTTTATATGTCTTAATATGCTCTGTTTTCATTAGTATTTGTCTCAGAATATTTTCTAATTTTTCTTTTCATTTCTAGTTTGATCTAATGATTATTAAGTTACTTTTAATTAAGTTCTTTACGAGGATGGAAATCCCTGCTTGTTGTTAGTGGTAGATTTTTTCCCACCCTTTCACTTTCAGTCTGTGGATGTCTTTTCCTGTGAGATGAATCTCTTGAAGCCAACATATTGTTGGATCTTTTTTAAAATCACATTCTTTAATTTCTTCATATTTGTGAATTCCCCAAATTTCTTTCTTCAGTGGATTCTAACTTATTCCATATCAGCAGAAAATATACTTTGAATGATTTTAGACCTTTCAAAATTATTGAGGCCTATGAGATGTCCTGGCTTAGAGTCTGTCTTGGGAAATATTCCATTTGCACTTAAGTGCATGCTTCATCTGTGGGCACAGTGTTTTATCCACTGTGGTTTCAATCCTATGTTATTTGTACTCATTAATACTAGATTAATCTTTACAGTTTACAAACCTAAATATGCACTTACCTCCTTAAAATCATTAAGGACTTCTCAGTACCCTTCTGAACGTTCCAAGTTGCCTCTAAATCGACTTAAAGCTTCACATGATTTTGTGTCTGCTCTCCCTTTCCCTTTAGTGTTTTCATATTTCATCCAAATAGTACTCACAACACTCTTTTGATGTCCTGTATTTAATGTTGCTTGAGTCTTTAATGCCTTTTGTCCTCTGCTGTGGCCCTTCTGGCTTAGTCCTCACTCACCTGAGATAACACCTCTTGTAGAGAGCCCACTCTTCTAGCAACAGCTGCCTTCGTTGAGTTTTCTTTTTCAACTTTTGGCCCTGAACGTCCTTGGTTGTAAAACACATGAGGCAATTTAACTTATTTGTACATGTTACTGTTGGTTATTGTGTGGAGTGAGGGACGAATCACGGCTGACTCCCGTCGTTTCCACATTGAGCATTTGATAGTCATGTAAGGTGAAATCAAAGTGCAGGTTTTCAGGAATAAGATCATGTATCACATTTTCAAAATGCCGACTCTCAAAGCTCCTGCGGTATCCCAGGGGAAATGTACAAAGGAGTGTGCACCAGAGAAGCTGCCATGTGGGTGTGTCTTTCTCCTTTGCTGGAGTGAGTTCCTTGGCTGTAGGACAGTGGCTGACTCCTCTTTGTTTTCCTGTCCCTGAGGCGCCCCAGATGCTCACTGACCACTAGCGGAGTTGAGCTGTAAGGAGCAGAGCCACCAGACAGGGCTTCTGCTGCTTTCACCTTGTCCTAGGCGTCTCACCTGGAAACCAGGCCGAGGGAAAGGAAAGATGGTTGATTGCAGGGAATTTTAGCTTGGGGAAAAGTACTGTTTTTTTTCTCTTTTCCCTTCTTAGAGAAATTCATTAATATGTTTTAATTTTAAGAAATTCATATCTTGTTTTGTGAATTCAACTATTTTCCCAATCTTTTTTATTGATATTTTTCACTATTTGCACTAAATACTTTAGAATTTTTAACATGAGACAGATTATGTTGTCTTCTCTTTCCTGTGTAGGACTACAATGATGAAATCAGACAAGCCCAGCTCCAGGAATTAACATATTTGAATGGTGGTTCAGAAAATGCAGATGTCCCAGTGGTTAGGGGGAAACCCACCCTACGGACAAGAGGTGTGCCAGCCCCAGCGATTACCAGGTAGGTGTTTATTAATTGGCTTACTTTTCCTTAAGGTTTGCATGCCATGGCAACAGTTTCAACATGTCTTATCTTAGTAGCCAGAAACCCCTCTATCAGTATATCTGTAGGAAGCCACTGTTCAGACTTTGAAAGTCACAAGTAGGGAATTCACCTTGGAGGGAGATATTCCTAGGCTTAACTGTTATCACCTTATCACTTACCACCTGATCACTTCAGGCAAATTATTACTCACTCTAAGGTTCATTCTTTAAAATGACAGTTTTTTGATGTGCAAGTAATATCATCAATATGCAGATTGGAGCCATGGCTCCTTGTGCCTTGCCCTGATCCTCCCCCTTCGGGAGCCTAGTTCTTGGCCACACCTCCAGTGCTCAGACATGTCCAGCATCCAGTGGGTGTCCTAAGGTCTGTTGTCAGTTTGCTCTTTACAAGTGCTGTAGCATGTGCGAAATCCTTGGGCTGGTCCAGGCACACATGGATTGATTGCTTGTTTGTTTGTTAGTTCTGTCTTTGTTTTGTGATTACATTTGTTTGTTTGTTTTGGTACCAGGGATTGAACCCAGGGTCACTTAGCCGCTCAATCACATCCCCAGCCTCCCTACTCCTTTTTAAAATTGTTTTTTATTTTTAAATTTTGAGACAGGGTCTTGTTAAGTTGTTTAAGGCCCCACTAAGTTGCTGAGGGTGGCCTTGAATTTGTAATCTTCTAGCCTCACTCCCAAGATGCTAGGATTACAGGTATATGCCACTATACCCGGCTATGGTTACTTCTAAGAGGAAATGTTTTGAAGAGAATCAAAAATTTGATATGACTTTCTCAATTTTATTTGGAAATTATTTTTAGTTTTCCCATTTTTGTTCTGAAAGAAATCAGTGGAATAAAGAAATAGAGTTTTCTTTTAATCGTGTGACTATATAGATTTTTTTTCAGGTAGAAGTTTGAATAAAACTATTAAATATATTGTTCTTATAAATCTCCAAGTTCCTCTGTGAGAACGAGACGTTCCTTCCTCTATTGAGAGTTGTCAGCTGGAGCAATGTCAGAGCAGGTGTGTGCTGCTGTGATATCAAGTCAGCAATAGGCCTGGAGCCTGTGGGGTTTCCTTGTCAAATAGAGGTTTCATTGATGATTTCATGGAATGGTACACGTAGGTACTCGGCAAACCCTAACTGCCTCTTTAATTTCTATTTCTTCCAACATTAAATTTACCTAAAATTATAAGAAATTACTTATGTACTACATTAGTTTACTGCTAGCTGCTATGACAAATTACCACAAATTTGGTGGCTGAAAATAAAAAATACAAAAATGTATTCTCTTGTAGCTATGGAAGCCACCTGACTAAAACCAGTTATCATTTGTTCAAAGGCAGGGTGTTGGCAGGGCTGTGTTCCCTCTGGAGGCTCTGAGAGCAAGTTCTTTTCTTGCTCCATCAGTGTCTGGTGACCCCAGCATGCCTGGATCTGTGGCCACATCACAATGATCCCTCCCACTTCTTCACATTGCCTTCTTTCCTGACCTCCCTCTGCTGATTTTATAGGATTCATGTGGTTATATAGGGTAGTCCAAGGCAGGATAATGCAGGGAGACCTCCATCTCAAGATCCTTCTCTCAGCTGCAAGGGCCCTTTTTCTGATTCAGGTAACCTGTGCAGGTCACCAGGATTGGGATCACATGGTGGTTAATTGCCTGATATCATTTAGCGTACAGGTTTGACTCCTTAGTTTCAACTTTGTTATGATGGAAGCTTGCACATTTTCCCAAAATACATAACGTGTCAAATAATATATTTAAACGTTCTCAACGTCTGAAGACTTGTAACTTCCCTCTGCCACTGTCTTTGCTTGTTTGTCCATGTGTGGAGCATGTGGCTTGTGCTCATGGGCTAGGAGCTTTCCCTTTTGGTGTGGCACACACATAACGCCCTGCCAAGCAACTGTCTCTGCAACCCTGCGAGGTAATCAGACTCACATCATTCATCGTATTCAAATCTTCTCAAAAGAGAACAGAAAATACATGTAGATGCATACAAAGAGAGACAGCCTTCCAGACTTGACACTTACATAATGCCAGCATTCTTTTCTTTTTACTGACATAGGAAAGTAGGCAGGTGGGTAGGTAGGTACAGAGATAGTCTCTTAGCATAGAACTCCTCAGTCAGTGACTGACCACATTTACAATGGTGATCCCATTAGACTGTAAGGCAGCTGGAAAATGCCTGGAGCTATCAATGTAGTAGCCATGGTAACAGGATAATGTGACTCACTGCTCATCTGTCTGTGGCAGTGCTGATCTAAACAACCTAATTGCATTGCCAGTTCTGTAGGGAGGTTTGTTGTAGGTCCTACCATCTAGGTTCCTGTGAGTGCACTCTTCAGTGTGTAGACAGTGACACAGCCCTCTACACATGAATTCCTCAGAATGCATCTGCCATTAAGTGACTGTATGTAGTTGGGTAGATGTTTCTATATCTGTGGGTATGTACAGAAGCTTTCGTTTTCATGATGTATAGCTTGTTTAAGTAAGTAGTATATAAAAATGTTCTGTGGCCAGGCACAGTGGTGCACAGCTGTTACCCAGCAATTTGGGAGACTGAGGCAGGAGGATCGCAAGTTTGAGGTGCAATTGGGCAACTTAGTGAGATCCTCAGCAACTTGGTGAGAGACTCCCTCAAAATAAAGGAACAAAAAGGGTTGAAGATGTAGCTCATCAGCCTAAAGTGTCCCTGAGTTCAAGCTCAAGTACCAAAAAAATTAAAATTAGAAGTAATCTGTTTCAGTATTTACATATCTCTATTTATATACATATACAATAAAATCAACCAGTGTTACTTGTCTCACTTAGGTTGTTTTTGTCCATTCCTTTTTCAAAAGGCAAGTGCAGAATGGTATCCTCACCAGAGTTGCCGCAGAGTGTGTCAGTGCTCAGGCAACCTCTGTGCCTGAAGACAGGTCCTAACTTAGTTGTCACTTTCTGTCAAGTTGAAAATATCAAGAGCTGACACCACAAGAGCTTTTTTCATTTTGGAATGTAAGCCTGGAGAAACGCCTTTCACCTGCCCACCTGGGAAACCATTTCCTTGATCGTGGCCTTACCTTGCTTGTGTTTAAAGCTGCTGAAATTCCTGATGAGACTCGTTTCACATTCACATCTCAGACCCTGGTTTTCAGTTCATGGGGTGCTGGTGGGTAGAGCTGGCCTTAAAGGGATTCGTGTACTTAAGACACCCCACATTTGCTTGAAACCACGTGGCACCCCACATTTGCTTGAAACCACGTGGCTCGTGTGCTCGGCACTCTCAGGACACACTCTGTGCTTCCATTTTTTCCATTTGATTCTGGTCTTCCTTGGTTCCAAACATTTTAAATTCCCTGTTTTTAAAGTTTATTTTCTTAACAGGGACATTTAAAGCCCCTGTGTATTTTTTTTCTCAAAATCTGTCTCCAAGTCACTCTTTGTTGATCATTTTGCCCTGTTTCTTGTGCCTCCAACCCACTCTGGGCTCCAAGCTCTGCCTCGGGAAGCTTGTGCTGCACCCTCACAGGTCTCTGTTTTCCTGATTTCTTGTGTCAGCCATTGTTTTTCTTCCCTCTGGTCCTCTCAAGTGTTTAAATCCTACTTACCTTTTCTTCCCATCCTGGAACTTACCTTAACAAGCGCAGAGCCCCTGCTATGGGTCATGCATTTTTCTAAGCACTTCAGAGGGTTAACTCATCAGGCCTCCTGATGATCTTTGAGGTGGCATGGGTTCGCCAACACCACCAGACAAGGAAAGGGAGGCCAGAGAGGTCAGTTGTTTGCCAGAGGTCACACAGCTTGTGATTGACAGAGACAGCCTCTAAGCGAGGGCCTCTGGTTCCACAATCCAACCTGCTCCCCTGGGTGTGATCCTTCCCTTGTGTTTTTCACCTGGAGGAAAATACTTTTCCTCCCTCCATTCTCCCACCACTTTTCCTAGAGCTTTGATTCTGGCACTGTTGTTATGTTTTCATTATGACCCATGTTAATACCGACTATGATGAAGAGGAAATCACATCACGTGTGTAACTTTCGAAAATGTGGTCCATCCTATAGAATAAGAAAATAAGATAAGTTGATGTTGAAATTAGGGTAGAAAATCGCATAGACTCCCCGGGAAAGGTTAGTACGTGTTGTAACATTCTGTAGAATTTGTGGATTGGTCTTTAGTTTATACTTTGTATTTCCTGTGGCCAAAGCTGGGTACAGAGTTCATGGTACCTAAATGTCAAAAACATTGACAATACAGAAACAAACAAATAACAAACATATACCATCAAAGCCTAGCACTTTCTAATCCTGAGATGTATGAAGAGTCTTCTGGAGATACTCATAAACGAGTCTTCCTATGACTTAATATTGCTGGAGGTGGGCGAAGTACTGGACTTTACCACTGAGCTGTGTCCCCTGCTGTCTTTATTTTTTTATTTTGAGACAGGATTGCTAAGTTGCTTAGGGCCTTGCTAAGTTGCTGAGGCTGGCCTTGAACTTGTAATCCTGTTGTCTCAGCCTGCCAAGTAGCTGGGATTATGGGTTTGCACCCCTGCACCAGACTTTTAAAATATTATTTTCAATAAAGTTCTTCATATCCACTTCCTCATTAAGTCATTTTGATTTTACATGTAAAATAAACCTCGATTTTATTTTTCTGTAATCACCTTTGCCATCCTTCCCAATCTAACCTACACTAGTCCCCTATTTTTTATTTACAGTCATAATGACCATTTAATATTAAATTTGATTATATCTTGTCCTCACTTAAAATATGAGGACAATTAAAATATCCTCATGTTCCAGCTATGAGAAAATTCACATTTTCTGGTATGTATTTGAATGATCTGGCCACTCTTCTCACTCCCTGTGTCTCATTCCACTTTTTTACTCTCCTTGCTCTGGCCACACTGGTCTCCTGCCTGTTCTGTAAACAGGCCCTGCTCACTCCTCCCACGTCTTTGCGCTCTCTTCCTTCTCCCTGGCAGGCTTGCTTGCCAGTGGTCTGGCTCCCTTCTCAGCACCATGTTCCCTTGTTAAAGAAGGCTTTGGTGGTCTTCTGAGGTAGCCATCTCAGCACCCTGTCTCAGTCACTTTGTAGCATTTTCCAAACTGAATTGCCCTATTTGTTCACTTGGGTTATTCCTTATTAAACTGTTAATCTGCAAAAGCCATTGTGTCCCTCATACCTGGCATGTGATAATCACTTAGTAAATAAGAAAATACAGTAGCACTTTTCTGTATGCTTTCTGATCAAGTGTTGACCATTTAAAATATTCTTTCATTAGTGCATTTCTTGTTCTGTTTATGACTGAATTGCCTGGTTTTGGGCTTTGTGGGAGTGTTCACGTAGATGTCACTGCTTGGGAATTTCGTGGTGGAATGTTTTTACTGCATGCAGTCTTCACGAGTGGGCCCACTGTTCACTTTAGGATGTCTTTCTGATACAGGGTGTAAAGAATTGAAAATTAAATCCCACCATGAGAAGTAACACAAGTCTCTGGTGAAACCTTCTCACTTGACTTCCAAATAAGAGCACTGAACTTCTGCCTCAGTATAGGCCATCAGAGGCTTCTTTGCCCACTGCGGGCCGTGGCAGTGCCTCCTACTCCTTCCCTGCTCCAGCACGCAGATGGGATGGAGTGCCCTGGTGCAGCCACTGGGCAGTGTCACATGCTTCCCCCGCAGGCCGTGCTGCCCTGTGCTCTCCTGCTCGTGTGGTGGTTGGCACCAGGTGATTTTGCACCCTCAGGGATGCTTCCTTTAGAAACCACTCGTTGATTTTGTGTTCTCCCTGGTGTAACTGTGGCATATTTCTTGGCCCCTGGCTTTGCTACCTGTTTTCAGGCAGTTTGAAAATCTCAGTTTCTTTGTCCAGAGATAAGCAAGGTGAGGCTTACCTCGTGTTAGAGTGACATTTGGGTCTTGGCATGACATCAAACTGAAGTCATGGCCTCCCTAGAAGTCACAGTGGCCTTCTCTTTCTAAGAACCCGAGTCTGTGTCTCCATCTCTTTGATGTGACCATGTTGTGCTGGATTGTCCAAGTAGCTGGATTTCCTTTTGGTGGATATTTGCTTCTTATTTGTTTCTTTTCTATGATTTCCTTTTTACCTTTTATGGACATATAGAACGGTAATTTGGTTCATCTATGAACATATGTGAAGAACAGACTCTGAGAAAATGTAGTAAGTGCTGCTAATCTGACCTCTCATTTGCAGGGGAAGAGGAGGAGTCGCCGCCCGGCCAGTTGGTGTGGGTGTGCCCCGTGGCACTCCAGCTCCCAGAGGAGTGCTGTCTACCCGGGGGCCAGTGAATCGGGGAAGAGGCCTTCTCACTCCCAGAGCAAGAGGGGTGCCCCCCACTGGGTACAGACCTCCACCACCACCCCCGACACAAGAGACCTACGGAGAGTATGTGAGTGGCAGTGTTAAATGACAGCTTTGTTGGTCAGGATGACTCGGTCTAGAAGAGCTCTGGATGGCATAGCTAAGAGGAGACCCTCACCTTATTTAGTTCTTGAATACTGTGCCTTAGTGCAGCAAACATTCATGGAGGCTGAGTAGGCCCCTGGTACTGGAGATACAGACACGGCCTGGCCTGGGCCTCATCCTGAGCCTGGGAAGGAACCGAGTGTGGGAGCTACAGCACTTGTGTCCAGCAGAGGGGTCCTCAGCCCTGACCTAAGTTCAGGGTAACAGGCCTTCCTATTCCACCATGAATGTGCCTCTGAGGTCAGTCGTTACAAAGAATATAGCCCGAAGACTCTGCAATGGTCCTGCCCTCAGGTCTCCCTTAGGTGTCTGCTAGGTAGAGACTCGTTTTCCATGAAGAAAATAAAAATCCCCTATTTTTAAAATTGATGCAAATCATTTTTTAACTTATTTATCTGTTAATTCTTTATTGTAGTTCATAGCCTTAACATAAGAGAAAAAAAATATAACCATGAAAAAATAGATCTATGAAAAGCAAGGAAACAGGAAAGACTCTTTTTGGTACTGGGGATTAAACTCAGGTTCACATAACCAAGGAGCCACATCCCCACCCTTTTTATTTTTTATTTTGAGACAGGGTCTTGTTGAGTTGTCTGGGCTGGCCTCTAACTTGCAGTCTTGCCTCGGCCTCCCCAGAAGCTGGGATTACAAACATGAGCCACCATGCCTAATAGGAATTCTTAAAGAATATAGACCCCTTGGGATTCTTATCGTAGCATCCTAGTTTCTCATACATACATGGAAAACAGGAACTAGATGCATGGCTGGTATTGTTAATTGAAGATGTTGAAGGGAGACGCTGAAAACTGGGGTCATTGAGAACCAAGTCGTGATAGTAACAGGCAAGACCTGGCAGATTCTCCATTCTGACTCTTTGTAGATCTCTTCCTAGGTCCTTAGCACCTTTTGCATGGTTTCCAGAAAGTTTTGGTAATTCCCTGGCTTCCAACAACCTCTTGAGCTTTATCTGTAACCAATTTGTCTTGCACATACTGAAGGTATAATAATTCCCCAAACATGCTGTCCTCCTAGGCCTCCAGAACTGGCTCATGCTGCCTGCTCAGCCTGGAAGAAATTCTCCTAGGGCTGGGGATGTGGCTCAAGTGGTAGCGCGCTTGCCTGGCATGTGCGGGGCGCTGGGTTCGATCCTTAGTACCACATAAAAATAAAAAAACAAAGATGTTTTGTCCACTGAAAACTAAAAAATAAATATTAAAAAAGTCTCTCTCTCTCTCTCTCTCTCTCTCTCTCTCTCTCTCCCCCTCCCTCCCTCCCCCCCCCCTCTCTCTCAAAAAAAAAAAAAAAAATCTCCTATTCTGACTGTCTCTTCTTTCTCCTTCTAGACTTAGGCCAGCTGTTGCTAGAGAAATTCAAAAGTGGTAGTAACTAGCCTACTGGGCATTACGACGGTTATTACATGATGTCTCACACCTAGACTGAACTTCTGGTAGTGCAGGGACGGATAGCTTTTATTTCTTTATACTTAACAGAGATCATACTGAGAACTCAGTGACTTATATTTAACAAAGTCCGTAATACACAGTTTCATCATTTTGTTATTCAGTTGCAGAAGAATGTGGTCCCTAACTCTTCTCTTTTTATACCCTACAATTGAACATGTTCTTCCTAATATTCTCCTCTGACAGTAATCATACTTCACATTTTCCCCCAGATTTTGAGTTTCCAAAAGCAGTAAGTGCTTTTGATAGAGGGCTGCTGCTCTCCGAGCCCCTCAGGCAGACCCATTGTTATCTTATGTCCGCCTTGGCTTGGCTGTTTCTTTCTACAGGGCAACTTCCTGGTAGTAGATAGAAGTGTAGCAGGTAGTAGAAGTGTCTGGAAGCCAGACTGGGCCACATTTTGCCATGAATTTGGTGTGAGGTGATTTGATTGAACATGTGCCTTCGTACTTCACGTACTGCAGAAGGAGTAGCGTTGCCTTCTTTACATGGATTAACTGACCCTTCTACTCAGTGAGGACTCCTGGATGTCTCATATTCTCTGTCTTAGCCTGTGCACTCAGTTTATAAATAAATTAAATGAATAAATTTAAAGTTTTATTGTCCAGGAAAGGAAAAGCAAATGAAATTCAAAAGATTTGGTTTTGCTGTTGATTTAAAATATCTCAGATTTTTAAATATCTGTTTATTTATTTGCAGTATTAGGGACTGCACTCAGGGACTTGGGCATCCTAGGCAAATGCTCTACCACTGAGCCACATCCCCAGGTTTTCATTTTATTTTAAGGCAGGTCCCACTGAGTTGCTCAGGTTGGTCGTGAACTTGTATCCTCCTGCCCCAGCCTCCTGAACAGTTAGGATCAGGCTTGCACGACCATGCCTGATGTTTTTTTGTCCATTTATTTATTTATTTATTTTGAATAAATAATAGGAAAGACCTTGAAACAATTGAATTGCAAAATAATCTCCTGAGTTGCTGTGCTTTCCGTCCCATCTGCTACCAGGGAGTTGCCCTGTAGAAGAGGACTTGAGCTGAGCAGACAAAGAGCTCTGAACAAGGAAACCCTCATGGTTTGAGTCCTGAACTCACAACTGACACTTCTAAGCACTGATTATCAGTGCAACTGCAATTTCAGCCTAGGGCCAGCATTCTTGCTGCCCACCTTGGTGTCCCTTGACATAGGCCGCCATATCACCCCTCCTTACCTTAATTTGGCTGGTATGCAGCAGGGGCAGTTTCACAAGCTCACACAACTGTTTGCCGCACTTTAAACCATGGTGTTCGCTTTTCCAGGTGTGCTTTAGGCAGACACTGTCACAGCCCTCACTTGGGGGTGAATCTCTGCCACGGGGGTTTCTGAGGGTGAACATTATCACTGACGCACTCAGCGTAGTGACTGGTATTCCTGAGAACGCTTTTTGAGATTAACATCCAAGAAGAAGGGTTTTCACCCTTCAGTCTAGCGTTTTGTAAGCCCTCTTGCACAGTTGTGAAAGCTTCAAGAGCTGAACACTGTATCTTAGGAACTTGTGTCAGGAGTAGACAGACCCCTCACCCCACTCACAGTTGCCTGCCCTCAGCAACATTGTTTGTCCCCTGTACCCTGCTGGCTTCATCTTCCTCTCCTGACCAAACTTTGTTAGGGTTCCTTCCTCCCAGCCCCTCTAAGACGGCTTTTCAGTCTCTGGCATACCTCCAGACATTGGTCTAAACTGTTTGAACTCCTGGAGGTACTGACACAACACATTTAGCTTTGCCACCTGGGCAGGTGGATGGGGGCCAGGAATAAAACTTAGAAAAGTATTTATTTTGTTGCTATGTTTTCTGTGGATAGGGTGGGTATGCAAAAAGATACCAATTTGGAAAGCCAAGGAACCTAGCCAGGCATGGTGGCACACACCTGTAATCCCAGCAACTCAGGAGGCTGAGGCAAGAGGATCACAAATGTGAGGGCAGCCTCAGCAATTTAATGAGACCCTGTCTCAAAATATAAAATAAAAAGGGATAGGGGTGCACTCAGTGGTTAAGTGCCCCAGGGTCCAATCCCCAGTACCAAGAGAAAAAGAAAAGGATCCTATGACACAAAGAAGTGACTATACCAAGTGGTTGGCAATAAAAGAGAACAAAAAAAAAATCATGGCATTTGCATGGAAATGGATGGCGCTGGAGAAGATAATGCTAAGGGAAGTTAGCCAATCCCAAAAAAACAAATGCCGAATGTGTTCTCTGATATAAAGAGGCTGACTCATAGTGGGGTAGGGAGGGGGAGCACGGGGAGGAATTGGTGAACTCTAGATAGAGAGAGAAAGGCGGCAGGGGATTAGCAAAGATGGTGGAATGTGGTGGACATCATTATCCAAAGAACATGTCTGAAGACACAAATTGGTGTCAACATACTTTATATACAACCAGAGATATGAAAAGTTGTGCTGTATACGTGTAATAAGAATTGTAATGCATTCTGCTGTCATTTTTTTAATCAATAAAAAAAAGAATTTAGGAAAGTATTACACTGAACCAGACTCATCATAAATTAGATTCTAAACTCTGTTAGGGTGGAGCCTTCTCCCCAGCATCACCCTTTCATTTACAGCAGCTAATACAATGTCCAGCACATTGTTTAAGCTAAGAATTCTTGAATTGCAAGGGACACAGAGAGCACTGAACCATGTAGGTCTTCAGTGAGGGTCTGTGAGGGAAGGAAGGGTGGAGCATCCTCGGCTGCTGCAGAGCTGGCCAGGTGCCTGCTGTGTGAGTCCCTTGTCCTCCCAGTGTCTGCTGTGCATAGTCTAGCTGGGTGGCGAGTCACTGCGCTTGCCCGTTCTCCAGAGCATTGGTCCCTCATCAACCTGCTCACCAGCTCTGAGCGGTTCCTGGCCCACTAGTAATGTTCTCAGGGTAAACAGCCTTATACAGAGACTTGCTACATTTTCCTCATGAGGGTCACCATGATTCTCTGCTTAAACTACCTTAATTAAGTACATAGATGAGAGAACTATTAGAAAGAAGGGGATGGGGTTAGGACTAAAAAAACAAACAACAACAACAACAAAGAATTATCACTACACATATCAGCAAAAATAAAAATAACATTTTCACTATTTAAGAATTTCAGCCAGTAGTACGTGCCCATAATCCCAATTACTTGGGAGGCTGTAGCAGGAGGATCACAAGTTCAAGGCCAGCTTGAGCAGCTTGGCAAGACTCTGTCTCAGAAGTAAAATTAAGAAGAAAAAGGACTGAAATGTAGCTCAGTTGGTGAGCTACATGTATTTTGTCTCGCAGAGCGTGTGCCAGGCCCTGAGTGTGACCCCAGGATCACATAGAAAAACAATGAATCTCAGCGCATCCTGGCATCCTCCTCTCTGAGAAGGGCTTGTCATTTCTTTGTAACTCAGAAATGCAAATGTTGATAATGTCTTTGAGGCTGGGGGCTTAGTTCTGCATAGCTGTGGCAGGCTCTGAGTTAGATTTTAACTCCAGCACTGCCAAAAAAGAGGTTCTTGAACTACATTCATAGTAGTAAAAATTTTACTTCTATAGAACAGGTGTAAGTATATTTAACAACTCCATTTGCTGTCCTTTTAAACATTGATCTAACATCTGTCCAAAGCCATTATTTCCAAAATTAAAGATGAAAAATAAATCTCATAGTTGCTTATTTAAAACAGAAAAGTGGGGAAGGAATTCTGTTCTTTGAGCTCGTGGCACAAGTGCTACTTTGTGAGAAAGTGTGCATGTCAGGGCTGAAGATCCTGCTCTTCACATCACCCTCCTGAAGTGGAAAGCGTCCTCGTGCAGGACGAGGCCCAGGAAAGACACAGCTGACAGGATGTGTTCTACTTCTTTTTTGGCAAATAGTTAACACCCACTGAAAGCATGTGCTTCCTTAGCCCAGCTGAGATGTCTGGCCATTCGCAGGCAGTGGGCCTCTCGAAGGTGAACTGATTTTTCTCCGAGTGAGTTGGTAGAGATATGTGATCCTTCATAATGTCATCTGAACTAGTCATTTTCTATCAGTCACTGTCTCAAAAGACTCCCTGAGTGTGGTCATGGAGAAGAACACCAATTGGCAGATTAGTGTATCTGACCAAAGGATGCTTGTTCTAAGAGTATGCTTGGCTTCCGCAGTACTCACTTGACTAGAGCAGGCTAGCCACTGCAAGACCAAATCCTCTTCTTGTGAGCACTTGTCATCTAAAAGTAAGAAAACGAGGTAATTCAGCATGATTAGGTTTTTTTTTTTCCCCCAAAAGAAGAAAATAGACAATGGATGTGTTTTTTAAGCATTCAAGTACAAATTGGGGCCTGTGGTCTACTTTTAACTTAGAAAAATTGGACATAATTACAGTAACTCATCTCTCTTTGAGAACAAGAAACATCCATTTCCCAAAATGACATTGATTTATTACTTATATACAGATAATTAGATAACTGGAAAATTAGTATAGCCCAGAATGCATTCACTAAGAGTACTTTCAGAGTTAAACAGTGGTGGAATTATATAGAAAGACACGAGTGTAGATGTCTAAAGCAGAACAGTTTTTGGTGCATTCTATAGGGTCAGCATGAAACAGATGTGCAATCAGAGTACATGTGCGTCTCTCCAACACTCTCCTCATAACTGTATTCACGTCTCTGAAGAACCTTGTCAGTCAGTTAAATCTCAAACTGCAGAGGTGGGATCTTCAAGATAGCTCCAGTTGTCATTCACAGGAGGGCAGGAAGTGTGGGAGCTTGTGTGGTGAGAAGGAGCAGAGGCCAAGATGCCAAAGAAGATCAAGAAAGACTGCATGAGAGGAATGGAAGTGTCCCGTGACCTCGGTACATCTGGAAACTCTAGGTGCCCTGTGCTTATATATGTGATTAGGTTGCTGCAGGTGTCTGAGGTCACAGGCGAAGGGGCCCAGAGTATACATTTCAGACAGCAGCTAGAATCTCAAACAAGCCCTTTTTAGCACACACACACACACACACACACCCCATTTTGAAAGGTGATTTTGATATCATTCTCAATGTAATTTTTCTGTTTTTTACAACCCAAACATGCATGCTAGTAATGACTACAAGGAGAACGCCTGTTTTCTCTCTACTCCTCTCCTACCCTCAGCACTTACACAGGAGCGGGACTTACTTCCATACTTTGTCTCTCTCCATGTGCTCTTGGAATTCTCTGAATTGCCTCTCTTACTTTGTCCATGATTGTGAGCCAGCTATGCTGTTAACATAGACTAGACATGTTTGGGTGTGCCTTTCCACATTGTCAGAATTTATTGAATAATAATAAGTTCACAAGCTACATTCCTTTCATTCACTTTAATTCACTAAAAATACGAATGGTTCCCTTGGCATCATGACTGAGGCAACTGCAAGTTTTTTTATCTCATTCCAGTCATAAGCACTGGTGTCTGTAACTTTCAAGTCGAACACTGTGTCTTACACGCTGGAGTGTGCGTTACAGAGAATCCAGGAGAGGGCTTCAAGAGGCAGCACTAAGAGCAAAGACAGAGAGCAGGCAGAAGAGCAGGGTCACTGCGGTGGTCACTGAGGTCAGCCAGAGGAGGCTTTCAGGACATGGAGTTGATTCTGCAGGAACTGGCCTGTTTGGGGATACTCAGCTGCTTCTGAGGCTCACTTCTCTCCCGTCAGGCAGACATTCAGTGTGGCCACTGGTCTGCTGGGTCCTCCTGTGGACTCTCATCCAAAACACCGACTGCCCATAGCTCGTAAGGAAAGCAGGGGCACGTTCCGTCCCATCTCAGCCTTGTCACTGTCTCTGTGCTTGCTTGTCTTCACCTCCAGTGGACTGACAGGAGGTGTTTTATCTTTGCAGGGCTGGTGTCTTGGAAATAAGTGTGAGAATGGTTAAGTTGGCTTCATCAATGCCAGCTAATTCTTAACATCGTGTTCCCCACACACCTGGTGAAGTCAAATCAAAGATTTTAAGCCAGTTTTAACAAACCAACATGGTTCACATAGTGCACTAATAAATGAGAGACAGTATACTTAGCAAAGAGGCTGTCATTCTGAGAGGCACAGTGCATGGTTTCTGATGGTTCTCTTCAGGTTGACCATGTTCATTATCTAGATTCATACATTCTTAACACAAATTATTTAGCCTTTGGGGGCTTTAGTGTTTTTGAGCTTAGTAGGTCTGCAGGTTATATTCGACAAAGTTCTTTCCAACTTGAAAATTCTGTAATGGATTGAGTGTTTTCTGTTGAAACTGTGAATCTAAGGATGGTTTTTATACTAAAAACTATTTAATCAAATAGAAACCTTGTTATTGAGAAGAACATCATAGAATAAACAAAGAGAGCATTTTAATAATGATAGAAACAGGTAAGAGTGACTATTGTCATGATAAGGGGTTCAGGGGGGCAGAAGAGACCCACACTGGGACTTCTAGGCTCTTGCTATGCCCCAGGAAAGAGTTTAAAGACACCTCTGGTATGAGGAGCAGACAGAGCTTCATAAAGGGACGGTACACCCTTGAGAATGGACTTCATCTAGGTTCACAGAGTCCTGGACCACTGGGGACAGAAGCAGACACCTGAGCCTTATGCACCGGGAGCAGGTGTACCTCCCTGTGCCTTCTGGCTTCATGATGCCTAGGCACTGTGAGGGGAGTCACCAGGGGAGCTTTGCCTGTGGGAACACAGGGGCCATCACTGCCTCCATTGTGACTCTGAAATGTTGGTGACAAGGGACATGGGAGGTGGCCTTCAGGGAAAACCAAGTGTCGTTTTTAAATGTGTGTGTTATTCTTTCATGTGGGTTTTATGTAGACTCAGTGAGGTCATAATCCTCCTCGTTCTTTTTACAAAGGCAGAGCTCACCTGAAGTTTCAATTATATGACCAGTTCAGGGGTTTTTATAAAGATGAGGGCTGTACCGCCAGCTGATTTTCCCAGTACGGTGACTACTGGCATAATTTTTGACAGTTAACTAATCTCTAAACTGCTTCAATTATCTTGTTTTCCATAGTGAGAAATTTAATTAAAACAGTGCAGATTGTGAAAAGGTTATTTATGAAAATGCATTTCAAATGTGAATTGAAAAGCCTAGGGACACCTTTTTATTTTAGATAAAAAAGATGAAGGTTTTATAATTTTTTACTTTCACTTTACCAAAAGCAAGGGGAAGAGCAGCAGGATGTAGTTTACTGGAAATGTCTACCAAGAGCCTCATGAGTCAATCTTTTTCCTAAATTTCTTGAATGGTTGACTTATTTGGGGAATAATTCAAATAAACTGTAGGAAATAATTCCATATTTTAAATATGTGAGTATAAAGGTGTTTCCCCCCACACACACACACCTCTTTCACCTTAAGCAAAACCAACAACAAAAAGTGTCTCATGTAGGGAGGGAGTGCAGGGCTCTAAAATGACATTGTCACTGCAGCATGGAAACACTGTCTGCCTCATGATCAGGTTCCCCATTTCCATCTAGCCAGGTGGCGGTGGTGCATTTAAGCTAATGGGACAGTGGCTCGCATCCATCAGGTAAGTCAGACCTGGGCATGCAGGGGCACTTGAGAACCTCTAGATTAGTGGTTTTCTGCAGGAACCAGGCATCCTGATTTCATCAGTTTTCTTTTGCATTTAAGTAGTTTCATAGAACTCAGTCTCTGACCTCAAGTGAAACAGAGTCTGGAGAGGAACAGAGTCAGGGGGGGAAAGATCGCCCCCCCCACCCTGCCCTGCGTTCTTAGCGGGGGGTGGACCTATGTAACTAAAGAAGAGCAGTCGACTTCAGTAGCATGTCTTCTTGTCTCCATAGGAAATACCCAGGGAATGAGCAGCTGTTGAAGAGGTGGCTTATATACAGCACTTCAATAAGCAACAGTGCATTTTTAGGAAGCAACCAGACAAAAGAGAAGGACATCGAGTCTTGAGAGCAGCAACTTGGGGCAAGGCAAATAAGTGGGAGTAGAGTGATGTAAATTCCTCTGGTGCCATCTCAGGCTCAAAAGGCTCTGAGTTGTCTTTAGTGATCAACCTGTGTCCCTGCTGATAGAGAGAGAAGGGACACATGTAGACTAGACTCATGTCTAACTTCCAGATGGGGTAGGGCAGAGAGGTTTGCTCAGATCTTTTTGTTCTCATTTGCCCTCAGCTCAAAATAATTCTTATGCTAACGTGGTGACATATGTGGTCTCCTGCCATGGTCTTCCCCCTTCCTCTGGATCCTCTGAAGAGCCCCCTGTCAATTTTAGGTGGGTGGTCCATTTTCTGGATCCAGGTGTACATGTCTTCTTCAGAGTACTTGTCTTAGAACAATGTAGTTACTCCTTGTCTCATCATTTCCCCTTGGATTTTAAGTCATTGATGGTACAGGGTGTGTCTTTTTATCTGCAAGGCCCAATGTATAAGAAGAACTCAAGTGTTAGATGTCTCCATACAGAGGCAGAACCCACTGAACCTTCAAGATAAGAACCCATGTCATTGAGTTATTTGCAAAGAATACTTAGAGGGACCAAAGAACATGTGCCATTGAACCCAGCAGGTGAGAGGACTGTGGCACTGAGGCAGAAAGGGCTGGTGGGATGTCCCCCGTGGACACTCACAGGTGCACACCCATGGAAGGCTCTGCTGCACTGCAGCCAACCAGGAGAATGTTGGTAGTTGTAAATTATTGATGAGACATTATCATCTTTATCCTTACACATTTATTTTTATTTATTTATAGGTAGATTGGAGTGTGAGGTACATAAAAGGACATGGACTCTTAAAAGATCCTTAGGGACTATTGTGGTTTAAAGTGAACAAAGTAAAATGAAGCAGTAAGATGCAGGCACCTCGCTGGGTTGTGCAGTAGTGTGGAAGGCCGGCTGGCCAGCAGTGTGTCTTCGTGGCTTGGCACGACGCGGAAGTCACTGCAGCACAGGCCTGAGTCTGCTCCATGTAGACAGGCTGTTCCTGGTGGTAACGGGCAGATTGGAGAGCCACACTGACTCTTCTCAAGTCTTTGCCCTGCCTTTAATTGCTGTATAACCTCAATCAAATTGCATAACTGTTCAGTGCCTCAGTTTCTAGTCTAGAAATGGGAACATCAGTGCTCATCTCATGGGGTTGTTATGAAGTTAAATGAATTGACGTATGGAAAGCACTTAGAATAGTACCTAACCCATGAAAGTAATAAAGGAATATTTTTGATATCATTGGCTCAGCAATCTAATTCTGCATGCTGGGGTGTAGCTTGGAGGTAGATTGCTTATCTAGCATGTGTGAGACCCTGGGTTCGATTCCTAATGCAACAAAAATATTTAAAAAGTGAAACCAGAAATCTAATTTTGTTTACCAGTGGAGCTCTGTCTTTCAGGGAGAATCCTTACTGGTCCTCAGATGTTGGCATGTGAAAAGCATGACATCAGGGACTATTCACACCCCACCTGACAGAAGGGCTGGTACTGGAGAGAGGATTTTAATCTGTATGAAGAGAGGATTTGGCTGGGGAAAAGCCCAGGAGGCTCTCCCTACACTAAGTAAGAAAACCAGTTCACATAGCACTTGGGCAGAGTGTCTGCCGCCATCTCTTACAGGCCAGCACACCCTTTCCCAGGGCCTCGCAGAGCTGCACATGTGTCGGGGCAAAATGTCTTTCAATAGTAGAAGGGATATAAAACATCACAGACAGCAAGTTTTAAAGCAGTGAGGAAAAAGCAGTTGTTTCTGTATGTAATAGCATGTATGGATCCCACAAACAAGGTTGAATGAGAGAGAGCTGACAACGGAACAGTGGACACTCTGGTTCCATTTACATGAAACTGAAAAGCAAGTAGAACTCACCAGTGCTATTGGCAGGATAGTGCTTACTTTTGGGAGCAGATGTTAACAGGAAAGATGCAGGAAGTGCTATGGGGCCTGTCAAAGGTCTATTCTTGATCCTGGTGCTAGTCACACCTGGTGGTAACCAGCCATGCTCACTTGGTGAAAATCTCTTAAGCTGTGAGCTTCACGTTCATACCTGTTTCCGACTTATTTTATGCTTGAATAAGAAAGTTGACAAAATGATCACTTTGTAAGTAAAAAAATTTTTCTGGTAGACCAGATACTCTCATTTTATACACAGGGCTGCCTTTGGACATCAGGCTTGTTTCTCTTTTTGAACCCTGAGTGAGAAAGGTGGCTATGGGTCTCTCAGTTCCTAAAGAAGGTAGCAGAGAAGCTGAAGATAGTCTTGAAAGAAATTTAGAGCTCGGGAAAGTGGAAAAGAAAAATGAGCTTTAAGGTCCAGCAAGTTTGGTATAAGTGGCTGATGTCCCTAGGCTTAGGGTTGGAACCCAAAATGCTATACTCTCAGAGGAAGCCACTCATCTGCTCCATCTCTCTGTTCTGTGTGGGATGAGAGGTAGTCTGGAATTGTTGATTTATCTGATACTCAGAAAATACATATAAATTCACTCTAGTGAAATACAACTACATGGATCTCAAAATAATTTCATGCATAGTTTTAAATAATCCAAAATTATAGGCATGTAAGAAATCACTATGACAAATAAAAGAAAAAGAATAGAAAGCCGTAGTAGAATCAGATAGTAAATAATCTTTTTAACTGTGCATATCATAAGTAAGAAAGTTAACATAGGATAGATTATTTAAGTAGAGAATTATAAAATATAGAAAAAAATTAAACATTTTCTCCAGAGGTTAAAGCAGGAGGATCTCAAGTTTGAGTCCAACCTCAGGAACCTGACAAAATACCCTATTTCCAAACAAAAAAAATAAAAAGTTCTTGGGATGTAGCTTAATGGTAAAGTGCCCCTAGGTTCAATTCTCAGTATGATAAAAGAAAAAAGGCAGACATTTTGAACTGAAAAATTAAGAAAAAAGAAAACTAAATAGATGAGTATAATAGAAGATTAGACACAGCTGAAGAAATTGTTTACTCTTTCTTGTCTGTTGATCTTCCCACAACCATTTGAAACATAACATTTTGATTCCCATTTTGAAATTGTAAAATTGTGGTTTAGAGAGGTTAGTGACCTTTCTCAAAGTTATGCAGCTAGTAAGTGGCAGAGTTGGACTTAGGCTACTGTCACCTACTCCAAAGAATGATGTGAAGCAGTGACATTCGTTCAGAAGCCACTAGTACATTCCTAACAGCCATAATAAGCTCCTGGGCATATGATTCAATAAAATAAACCATGTTGAATTAGAGTGACATGGGAAAGAGTTCTTACTTAGAATAATTAATGGATGATTTTTAATTATTAAAATAGCTTGGTGTATATGTTTATAGTCACTAATGATATTCATAATTTATACTACATTGACAAAGATGATATTACACAGAACCCCAGCTAAAATAAATTTCTGAAAGCTTTTTTAGCTTTTTGTTTTGTAAACTAAAAATAATACTTGTAAGACTTAACTAAGCTTTTAACAGTGTATTGTATATGAAAACTTACTACATTTTGAAATAACCACTTATTACCCTAATTAAGGTGAAGTTTTATATCACATAGCATGATTACCTCTTTTTAAAAGTATTCAACACCGAAATCACATTTTTATATATGACTTTAAAATACATGAAAATGATTTTTCCTTAGTTTTGTTATTGTGCTTGATTTTTCTTGTGACTAAAATAGAATTAAATAGGTCACGCTATTTCCTTCATCTCAGAAGAGCTCTTCTTTTCAATCCAAAATTTCTCTGGTCATGGACTGGTTTCAGTTTTACGGTCAGGGATGGCACCTGAAGACTCTGCCTGGGTTAGAACATGTCTGCCCTTCCTGTAGCATGGCATCCGCCCTCTGTCCAGGTCACCACTGCCAGTTCAGTTTCATTTCTAAGCTGAAAACTTAGACATGTAGCTTCCTCTTAAGCTTGGTCCTTGTAATAAGGCGAGAACCCATAGTACTAATTACTAGTGCACGTGTATTCTATATTTTTGTGTGTGGCAGCATAGAGGAGTAGTATTAGGGATGGAACCCAGGGCACTTTACAACAAAGTTTTCTTTCTTTAGGTCTTGCTTATTTGCCTAGGCTGGTCAGCAACTTATGATCATTCTACCTTGGCCTTCTGGGTCGCTGGGGTTACAGGTGTGCGCCACTACATCTTGCTATTCAGTTTTTTGGGGGGCGGGGGTTACTGGGGACTGAACTCAGGAGCACCCAATCACTGAGCCACATCCCCAGCCCTATTTTGTATTTTATTTAAAGACAGGGTCTCATTGAGTTGCTTAGCTCCTTGCTTTTGCCTTAGTCTGGCTTTGAACTTGCGATTCTCCTGCCTCAGCTTCCTGAGCCGCTGGGATTATAGGCGTGCTCCACCACATCTGGTTATTCACTACTTTTAATAATGTTGTTGATTTTCAGAAAGAGAACAAACACAGAGTTCCGCAGGGAAATTTTTTTCCTCTGGGAAGAGAATGTAAGATTGATATTTAATGTTTCATAGGAGAGATCTCCTTACCAAAATGTACAGTATTTTAATAAGTGCTGCTCTTGTGTAGTAGCTCCTTACTTCACAATCATCTCCAAGAATTATTTCCTGCCATTGGGTTGTTAATTAGTTTTTCTCTTCATTCATTCAAGAGACATGACTATGTGCTTCCTGTGTGCCAGACAGAAGAGCGCAGTCTGGTCCCTACCTGCTTAAGGACCTGGAGTAGTGAGATGGAAACAACGCATAAAATAACTGCAGGTGCCATGGAATGCACATTGCCAGTTATTAGGTGGGCACAAAGAAGGGGACTGATTCAACCATGAGTCTGGTTGGCTGACCAATAAGAGGATGAGGGAGGGCAGAGAGGTGCAAAAGAGGTGGGTCGCGGCACTCATAGCTGTCCAGGGCTTGTGCAAGGTGATGTGTCGTGGCATGCAGGCAGCAGAGCTGACATGGGCCCTGGGTAGTCAGGAACAAAAGAGACGATTTTTTCTTATTTATATAATAACATTTTAAAAATTCCTCTTTAGATTCTTCCATGGCTAATGGAGGAATTTTAAAAAATAGTGAGAGTATTGTTATAATTTAACATATAACCAAGTGAAATAATAAAATACAGTATAGAAGGGGATGTTAAAGGTTTAGTTCAAAAACTCATCTAAGTTTAGAATCTATTCTTCAAGAAGCCTGCTAGAGCCTGGATGGGGAACTGCCTTCATTTCACTGCTGCCACTGCTCCAGTAGGCTAAAAGATTTTCTTTACACTGAAAATCTAGTGTCGCTTCTCACATTTCCATGTGTTCTCTTAGAGAACTCCTGGTTTTGATGTGGTGACCCGTCTACCTGTCATACGAGTCAGCTTCCTTTTTGCCAGGTGGCCTGTGCCTCTTCAGTTCACGTGCTGCTTCCCGCGGTACTTGCCCTGTCTGGCTAGTGGATTTTCAGGGATGAAGCTCAAATGAGAACCTTCAGTTCTGTCATAGCTTCTTAGTGCCCCCAGACAGGCTGTGGCACCTGCATGATGCCAGCAGTGGTCCTGACACACGTTTTGCCTTCCCGTGCTGTGTGCACCTGGCTGGCTTGTGGCCCACCTCCCAGGAGGCAGTGTGTGTGTCTGATCATGCACAGTAAGACTGCACGCCTGTCTTCACGGTGTCCTCTCCACCCAGTCCTCCTCCTCCTCTGTCCTGAGGATTTTGGGGTTTTTGCTTCTTCAGAGCTCTAGCCATCCCTCACGTGATGGAAACAGGAAACCGGGCATGTCATTTATGGTAAGCTGCCCACTCAGGTTCCTCTGGAAGACGCCTACAGAGCTGCCTTGCTGTCAGGATGCAGGCAGTCCTTTTTGCCACCACCTGCCCCCTGCACTTCTGGAACAGTGTCTTGAACCCGTGAGCAAGGCACTGCTCAGGATTCATGGCACAACCGAGGCCCTTCTGTAAGCACAGAACCAGCTCTTGCTGCCTCACCAGCCCACTATCCTTCCAGCCAGCCCCAAACTCTACTTTTTACCTCCTAAATCTCTCACACCCATCCCTTCCTCTTCATGCCCAAGGTGAATCATTAGTTTCATTTGGGATTATCAGGCTCATTAGTGTCCTCAGAGCTTCTCCCTTGGACCACCATGGCATCCCAACTGGCATATTGGCCATCTGGTGCTTCCCCCTCTGAACATCCCTCCAGCTCATCTACCACAGTGGAGTCTGAACTTGTTGCTCTATGCTCAAAGTATCCGCTCTTTTTCTCCTGGCTCCTATAAGGTAAATACCAGGTTCCTACACTTCTCTTAGTCTTGCCCTGTTCTCAGCCAGTGACTTCATCTCCTGCCTTGCCATAACAACAGTAGAAAGTCAAGAAAAACTTCCTCCATCCCCTGCAGTCAGCTAGCTTTTGTTCCATTTTCTCCTTTCACAGTCTTCTTAGTGCTTCCCTAAATTTCTCCTGTGTTGTCCTTTGAACAAATAATACTTGTTATAATGGAAGGGATTGCGAAATATTCACCCCCCATGGCCAATCCAACTTCAAAATCATGATGAAAGAAATCTGGTGAAAACTGCAGATTAATCTTTTAATAAAAAATACTTTCAGGGACTGTAGTTGTGGCTCAGCGGTAGAGCACTCACCTAGCACGTGCCAGGATGCTGGCTTCGATCCTCAGCACCACATAAAAATAAAAGGGTACTGTGTCCAACTACAACTAAAAAACAAACAAAAAAGCAAATTCAACAAGTGTCTATATCTGTTCACAAGTAATCAATAAACTGAAGTAAATAAATTTAAAAAAATACTTTCAATATAAAATACTGAAGTTAGTAAGTCAGTGACTTAAATCAAAATTTTAAACAAATTGTTAGCATTATAGCAGATTCATTGAGCAGATAATAAATGATGTAACTGTAGAGTTAAAATCATGTAGTGCTTAGTATTTTAATGAATTTTTGAAATTCTAAGCATTTACAGTCTTATTTCTTTTAATAAGCATATTTGCAAACTACCAACAAATTACTAAAGAAGCCGTCATCTACACACTTTGCCAGCCTGAATGCTAGATTCAGTGACCTCATTGGAAGTTTGCCTTCTAGACGCCCTTTCTGCTCCAGGCCCACATACCATTGAGAAATTTCTAAAACACAAGTGAATTATGTCGTTGAGAATCCAGACCTGCCTTCTTTAATTGGTCCTTCATGGCATTGTCTGTGGTTTCTCTTCTTCCTCCTCTCGTCCACTTGCGTCTCACCACATACCTATGACAAGCTGTGTACCTCCATGTTTGAGAAGGGTTTGCTCTGTACCACCGTGTTTCATACCTGCTCTTCCTTCTGCCTAACTTTGATCTTTAATGACTTTCCCCCTGCGGCTTTTGCTTTCTGTACTTTGAACTAAACTCTAGCATTGACATTTCTAGGAAATTTTCTTCCCGTGTCCCTTTTCCCCCAACCAGGCTGGTGTGTCCCACCTCAGTGCTTACCTTTGACATGTTGAATTAGAGTTTTCTCTTTAGTTGTCTGTTATCTCTGTCCCACCCCATCTCATGCCAGAGAATTTACTGACTGTGTAGAAGCTTTCCATCCAGGGTCTGACTGCCAGAAACTGGTGAGGGTGCTACATGAGTACTTCATTTTTTTTTTTAATAGTAATTTTCCTTTTGTAGGAGATGCCAACTTTCTTTAATTTTATTAATTTGTCAGAATTTATGTTTACATTTTGCTATAAAATATATTTAACATATGGGCATCAGTTATAAATTATGTCTTAATCCTACAAAGATAGCACTACCCCTTCACATTAGTATTTGTTTTATAAAATTGGAAGGATTACAGTTTAACTTTCTGTTTAGATATTTATGTTTTCCTAAAGCAAATAATAAGTTAATGTCTATTATTTACTTAATAAATGCTTCTTAAAGAGAATATGTGTGATGTTCAAATCAGGACAATTAGCATGTCCATCTCCTCAAACATATATTGAATATTTACAATGTATCCTAAAATATATATAATTATTGTATCTCAGCTAAATTTTTTTTAAAACTTTGAAACAAAGTAAGGTAATCCCTCAAAACTAGTCATTTGGCTGGTACCCTTGCAGCAGTGGGTGCAAATATTCATCTGTGACCTGTAGAGAAATCCAGGGGAGGGGTCTGCATGGGTGACACTGCACTGGAATGAATAATAAGATCAGCTCTCCTTTATAGACTCTTCATGTATGTAAGGCATTTTGCTGGAAAGTGTACACATGCTTAAATATATTTTATATTATATATTTTTAATTATGAATTTTATTCTACTGATCTGTATGTTTCTGCCAATACTACCTTGTATTTTACAAATTTAGTTTATTATAAATTTTGAAAATGGGAAAAATGTATAGTCTGTCCTTAAGAATGTTCCATGTACCATTGAGATGAATGCATATTCTGCCTTTATTGAGTGTAGCGTTCTGTAGATGCCTATCAGCTGTGATTGTTTCTGTTGTTATTCAGAATTACTAGGTTTTACCTAATGCATTTTAATACTCTTATGTTATTACATATCTGTGCTAATTGTTTTATCTTTTTGATGGGTAAACTTTTCTATCATTTAGAAAATTTAGTGACAATTTTTATCCTAATATCTATTCTGTCTGATGTTTAGTATTATAGCTACTCAAGCTCTTTTGGGAAGTTAATATTTCCATCGTATATCTTCTTCCACTCTCCTTCTTTCAGCCTGTTTTTATCTTTGAATTCAAAACATGCCTTTTGTAGGCAATGTGTAGTTGGATAATTTTTTCCACGTGCCTTTTAGCTAATCTAATCATATATATATATATATATATATATATATATACATACACATACCATATATATACATACATAGATATAGATATATTTGCTGTAATTACCAATAAGATAGGATTTATATCTGTCATCTTGCTCTTTGTGTTCTGTGTCTTCTTTTTGTAACCTGTTGCTTTCTTTTATGCTAGTTATTGTTTTGTTTTTTTATTTGTTTTGTTCTTTTACTGCATCACTTTACTTCCCTTATTACTTTTCTGAATTTTTGTTTTCTGATTATTTCTTAAACATACATTGGGGATCATAATTTACATCTGAACTTATAGAATGATGCAGATTTTAGGCTTTTGTACCAACTTAATTTTTAATACTACATGAAAGCTTGCTTCCGTACACTTCCATTCTCTCCAGCAATTGTTTTAGTACTGTCATGCAGTTATATCCTCATACAGGTGTATTTTAAATAAGATAGAAGAATTATAATCAAAAATCCATTCCTATTCTCTTTTCTGCTTACCTAAGTATTTACCTTTTCCAGTATTCTTCGTTTTTTCACGTCAGTTTAAGCTGCTGACTGACCTTGCCTTTGCCTTAAAGGACTCCCTTCAGTATCTTTTTCAAAGCATTGCTGCAGGTGATAAATTTTCTCAATTTAAGATAGCTACATTAAATTCTCATAAATTCAGTCCAAGCATTTGGGGGACAATTTTTATTGAATTTTTTGTAGAAACCATTTTTTCATGTTTCTTCACATCTCGTTTTTGTTGTTGTTGTTGTTTAAAACTGTTCAATATAATTTATCCATTCTAAAATTAAGTTCTTACAGGGTTTCTTATTATTTTTGTCATTAATGCCTTCTCCAAACCAATTCTGTAAAATCTTTGTCACGTATTGCCTCTGAAGTTTAGTGCACAACTGCTGAGTGGAGGGAGATTTCATTAAATGCATAAAAACTTCCTGTTTTTTGCCAAGGGCCTGTGGATATCCATTGGCCCTTGTACCCAGTTCTCCCTACTCAGTCTGCAGCTGGCTCTGGCTCAGCCTTCATTTCCTGCTGGTGCTGAATCTCAGCATCAGTCAGGAGAGAGACCTCTGGGTATTGTCAGGTCTTCCCTGGGTGTGAATGTGGCCTTCTAGATTCTTGGGATTATTGCACAGCTTTTTAAAGTCTGTGTGGATATTTCATTCCCCTCTTTTCCTTTTGAGTTTTTGGATTAGCCTGCT
This sequence comes from Callospermophilus lateralis, assembly GCF_048772815.1. NCBI lineage: Eukaryota > Metazoa > Chordata > Mammalia > Rodentia > Sciuridae > Callospermophilus > Callospermophilus lateralis. Next base: position 85,185,338 of record NC_135320.1, read on the forward strand.
TTTCCACTTCTTCTTCACTGCCATAGACAGCCGACATCTAAAAACAATTGCCTCTGACTGTTTGCTTCAGATACCCCTAGCAGGTAGGCTTTTTTGCCCAGCGTGAGCTCTGAGTTGGGTCCCATAAAGACAGTTCTCTGGGTGTCACTTTGGAGGAGCTCCAGCCATGCTCCATGTTCTACCCTCCACTGGCCTCCGTACTGCTGCCACTCCAGCCTGTGGGTATACAAGGCTCCTCCAAGTGGGGCACAGGTTAGAGCATCATAAAGCTCACTGCTGTTCTCACCAACATTCAGCCATTTGTTTAAAAAAAAAAAAAGAAAGAAAGAAAATGCTCCCTAAATCTATACAGTCTAATGATTGATTTCATCATCCTGAAGGTGGTGATCCTGACTTTTTTTTTTTTAACTCTTTGCTTTGGTACTTTGGAGCTTCTTACTCTACCATCTGTGCTGAAGTCATTCCTATATTATTCTTTGCACTAAAATTAGACATGCATTAGCTGGTTTAATAAAATGAACTAAAAGCATAATGATTTTTCCAGAAAGTTCTTTGAATGTCTTTGTGCTTCTGTTGTGTTTTAGGACTATGATGATGGATACAGCACTGCATATGATGAGCAGAGTTATGATTCTTATGATAACAGCTACAGTGCACCAGCTCAAAGGTAAGTCAGTCCTCACTACCAGTGCCACAGACACGTGCCCTCCACCTGGCTGTACTCTGGGCCAGTGTGACAGGCAGCTGGTAAGGGTGATTTGACTTGCCGTGTTTTATTTTTATTTCTGATAATCAGAGAATCACTGTCTGGTTTACCAACTAGCATGTGTTGACCCACCCACATTTACTTTTCTGTGAAAGCATTCTTGCTTGGGAAATAAAATTTATTTATTATAAAAATTTGACTTCAGTGTTCAGTGTATTCTGATGAGAAGGAACAGCCTCAAAGGATGTGACTCTTCAGCCTTAAGGCTGAAGTAATGTGGGAAATGTAGAAATGTCCTGTCTTTGTGCCTGAAGATGAAGGTGCCTAACATTTTGTTTCCTAGTCATAGAACTTTTTGATTTCTTAGCAGCAATGCTCCTGTTTCCTAACAACTTCAATCCCCCTTGTGCCTAGTGAGTATGTTTTGATTGCTTTTATAAAGAAGTATTTACCCAGAAATAAGTATCATCAGAATTAGAATAGGTTTTGTAGTTGCCGCTCCTGGAGACATCCCTTGGTGTGTTCATTGGTAGGTGAAACCAATGTTTATTCTGTGCAGAACATTTTCCTAAATGTCTAGAAACCTTTTACTTCAAATTTACAATTCTGAGAGGAGGGCAAAGATAGTCATACATAATACAAAATATTCGTTTACACTTATTACAAAATATAAATTACATGGACCATGTGGTTATTTTGATGAATGAAAAATTCCTATTTGAACTTACTTGATGGCACTCAAGCTGGAAACACCCAGGTTCTCTTACTTGTTCACTGTAATGCCCAAGCAGGCAGGGATACTTATAGTTTTTTTTGTTTTTGCACTCAACAAAGCATTTCCTCTGTAACTTAGGATAATGCCACAGCCTCGAGACAGGCTTTGGCTGACAGCTGCTCTTTCTGGTGCAAGTCTGGCATCACATTTGCCCCCTGCAGTGTGCTGGTTAGCAGCCCCCCCCGGGGCCTGGCAACCCCTTGGCTGGCACATCATGCGCACTGAAGGAAACACTCCCCACAGCATTGTATCTGAGTATCCAACACCTTTGTAGAGGGTGGGGTGCTCCTCCCACTGTATAGAGGAGGAAAGGAGCACTAAATTAGGTCGTTTGCTAAAAATCACACAGTAAGTGCAAAGATGAAATTCTAAGTCAGATCTTTTAACTTAAAGATTTGTACTCTTACAAGGTCATCCTCAGATTTTGTTTAATAACGTAAGTATTCACAAGTATTTGAATTTTTGTCTAAATATCCTGGCAAAACAAGTATTCTCCTTCATAACTATGCTACGTGCAAAGTGCATTTCTGGTACTGTTAAGTTTCATAAAGGATGAGTCTAGTTCACATGCACATGGCACTCCTGACCGTGGTTCTGTAAGGCATATTCACGCCTGTAGACAAGGAGGCTGAATGACAGAGGGGTTCCAGGACTTGTGACTAAAGCTGAGAAGAGGTAACTAACTCTCTGTGGCTTCCAAGAGCCCCTTCCTAATTCCGGCTCCTTCCTTGTATATCATTAGGCTCTCCATTAGCCTGTCCCCATGTCCCTCTAGCATTCATTGCACTGACTTTCAGGTTCAAGTGCATGTCATTGGTTGAACTGTACGTGTGGTTTAAAGACCTGGTGAATTCCAGATGCTGTGCTGGTGCTTTATTTGATTTCAGTTTGACCCCCATGAGCTCCAGACCTTTCCTGTGCAGTAACAAGGGTCATCTGTGTTGAGAAGCTGAAAGCTGAGGGGCAGCATTTAATGAAGTGCATGTGCAGGGCAGGAGTATAGTTCCTCGTGGTCTTTTGTGTTTTGGTATTTGACATAAAGAACCAGGGTTATAGCATTTGCCCCCATGAGTGCCGCGATCTGTCCAGGAGAGACGCCACAGTGTTAACAGTGAGCGAACAGAGAACAAGACGGAGCCGCGTTTACTCGGGGCCTGTTCTCAAGCATGGAATGTGAAGTGTTTCGTTGAATTCAAATGGCAATAGCAAGAATTAATGCACATGAGGAACCGGGGCCTAGGGAAATAAATAACTAATCTCAAATGGAAACTGGACCTATAAAGCTTGTGGTCTTTTCACTTAATCTGTGATAATATGGTAACGTGGTTAATTATAAGCATCCATTCCCATTCCTTTGGTCATTCATTCAGTCAGTATTTGTTGAATGTGCATTTTGTGTTAGGCATGTGCTTGATGATTGGAGTGTAAAGATTAAGACAAAGACCTTATTCTTGAAAAGCTCACTGGCTAGTAGGAAACAAGTACAGATATTTAAATGCAATAAAGTATGCTAATCAGTACATAAGTTCTGAGGAGAAATTTAGTATTTCCATTAAAAGACAATGCTGAATTCTGATTTGGAATTTGGGGGCATGTCTCTGAGAAGGTGGAAGGAGAAGTAGAAGTTCCCAAAAGACAAACATAGAAGCGAGTTCCACAGAGCAAGTCTAGGCAGCATAGGGACATGGAATGAAGTGTCCTATGTGGGAAGTACTCGTCATTTCATTATGATCAAACTGTGCATGCATGGAAGGAGAAGGAGGCATGTTCCCTAGAGCATGTGAGGCCCAGGAGGAGTGGGGAGAGTGAGAGGAGGCCAGAGGGGAAGTGTACCCTACTCAAGGCTGTCATAAGAGGCCCTGAAGAGTTACATGCAAGCAAATGATGTGCTTAGATTTGAATTTAGATAAATTAACTAGCTGACATTGTAGAGCTTGGACTGGCAGATGGTGAGCCTAGGGGCTAAGACCAGTGAAGAAGCGTGTGCATTATAAATTATAAGACCTTTAAGTGTCAGAAAAGACTCACTAGAAGAAGTTCCCTGCATGATACCTCATCTACCATTTTAGACTGATCTTTTCAGGCTTGCAGATTTTCCTACCTGAAGGAGCAGGAAATCACATGGTCATTGCATGCATGAGCAGCACAGAGACCACTGTTGGCGGGACACTCTGTTCGCTCATTAATCCAAGTAATATGTACAATAGACATTGCTCTTTTTTTTTTAAGTTGCATAATTTCCTTGCAATCATTTGCTTATAAGCAAAGGAGTAGCTCTGAAGTAGGTCTGTCGGGCCGTGAGCACACAGCACACAACTCTTCTGTGTAGTGCTCTCGGCTTGATCCAGACAACTGTGTGATAACTGAAAGCAAGTACCCTCATTATGGAGCTGGGTGAAGAAATGGCTTCCTGTAGTATTATTAGCTTGCTGGTGTTGCTGTAACAAACTTTGCTAAGTCTGGGTGGCTTCAATAACAGATTTATTTTCCCATGGTTCTTGAGCTGAGAGGTCCAAAATCAAAGTGTTGGTAGGTATGTTTCTTTGGAGATTTTCTCCTTGGCTTACACACAGTTGCCTTTGCCCTGTGTCCTCATGTGGTCTTTCCTCTGTGTGTGCACTCCTAGCATCTGTGTCTATTATCCACATGTTCTCCTATAAGGACTCCAGTCAGAAACTGGGGGTGGTGGCTCACATCTGTAGTCCCAACTGCTGGAGAGACTGAGACTGAGACAGGAAGGAGGAGGGTTTAAGACCCACCTGGGCAAGATAGACTCTAATCTCAAAAAAAAACAAAAAAAAAGAGTGGACTGGGTTAGAATCCACCCCTAAGGACCTCATTTCAATGTGGCTCACCTGTGTAATTGCCTCGCAAATTATCCCTAGTATTTTTGAGTAGGCACTAACAAGGAATTCAGCACCACTCTCATCTTTAGTCATGGGGTGTTTACTTTGTGACTGGCACTATTTCATGGGCTTCTGTAAATTGTCTCTCTTCAGTCTGAACATGTCATTCCATGTCATTAAGTTAAGAGAGGTCATGTTGCTTATAAAAACTCACGAGGCCAAGCTGTGGTGCAAATCTGTCTGCCCCAGCATTTTCTTGAGTGCTCTTTTCCTTCGCCTCCTTTCCCCCTCACCATAGTTTTGATTTCAGTTGCTGCAGCTAACTCCTACTTGTATTTCCCTCATATGGTACTAAAGTACCTAATATTTTGTGATGCTTTTAAGTCTTTTAGGCATTATGCTTTAACCCAAACTGGAAGTTTTGCCTTATCAGACGTGGACTGTCTTAATCAAACATAGAATTTCATTCACACTACATGTTAAAGTTGTAGGCTAAACTAGTGAAATTAAGAGCTTTGTTTTTCCCACTTTATATTAGATCCTTTCAGCAGGTAACATTTCCTGCCCCTGCTCTAAGGAGTATGCGGTCCTGGGGGTTATGCGGTAGTTAATACCATGTGATACCCTGTAACGCTTGATATCTATAGTCTTGATTTTGACACTCATTGTCTATAAAATTGGTCTCATACTTTCATAATTCTCCTTGTTCACAATGTGGAAGTGCCTCCTATGTCATTGGTGTAGTTGAGGACTTCCTAGTTGGTCCTACCTTTTAGAGGCAAGGCTGTTGTGGAGTCACCTGACGTGGCCTGCTATAGGGCAGCACTGAGCAGATGTTGGCCCTGCACTGTCCCCTGTGGGTTCCAGTAGCATGAAGGTGGGCACCCAGCATATGGCCCAGAATACAATGTGTAGCAAGTATAAAGCACACCAGATTCTAGAGACTCCATGTGAAGAAAAAGATAGATGCATCATTAAATGGATGTAGACATTAATTTTACCCATTTATTTTTACTGTTTTTAAAATGTGGCTAGTAGAAAGTTTTCAATGACAGATGTGGCTGCTATTTTCTCTTAGATAGGACTGGGTTGAATGAGCCCACCTCTGGCACTCTGGCAGAGCAGAGTGCTCCCGAGGCTGGGCATATCCACCCACGGTAGGCAGGTGACCTGCTGGGTACAGAGAGGTGGAGAGTCTCCACTCGGGTTCACAGTCTTCAGATTCCCATTCTGCTGTTTTATACTCCAAGAGGTCACAGTGCCACTGCAGTGCACATAGGCCCTGAACAGTTACAAGTTCAAAGATATTTTTCTTCCACATAGAGGTGTATTATTAACATCTGGAGACGTATTTTTTGCCACAGTGGTTAAGACTCCACAGACATGGTTTCAGATCCCAACTTTAACTTGGGGCAAGCTATCTGACCTTTTTGCTTCAGTTCATACAATCTTTACCTATTAGTTTTTTGTTTTATTTTTGGGGGCTATTTGGGGTGCTGAGGATTAAACCTGGGTCTTGTGCATGCTACATAAGCACAGTACCAGTGAGCTACCCTCCAGCCTGGCTACTGGTTTCTACTTGAGGGTTGACCCAGAAGTTGAAAGAGTTAGGAAAGCATATTGTCTGGGAGGTGCTTTGCTGCTGTCCTTTCTCTAAGTGAGTCAGGTGACGTCAGTAGCGCACTGGAAGCTGTGTGACCCAGCCTTGCCCCTGCCACAGCTCCTCTGGCTTCTGCTTCCATTTCAGGCCAGATGGCCACACAGAGCGTGCATGCTGTGACTCTCAAGGCTGCGTGAGACCAGGGGGCTGCTCCCCACACATGTGGTCATCTCTGTTTTTGCTATAAACTGAGAGTTAGGATAACCCACCTGACAGCAGGGGAGGGCTCCCCGATGTCTGTTACCTGTAGTGTGGAAGTGGGTTCCTTTCCGAAATGACTTTTTTTTTTTTTTTTTTTTGGTTCTGGAGATTGAACCAGGGCTGCTTTACCAATGAGCTACACCCCAGCCCTTTTTTTTTTTTTTTTATTATGAGGCAGGATTTCGCTAAATTGCTCAGTCTATTCTTAAACTTGTGATCCTCCTGCCTCAGCCTTCTGAGTTGCTGGGATTATAGGCTTGTGCCACTATGTTCAGCCAGAAATCACTTTTAAATTTCCTACTTTCTAATCATCATATGACACTGCATGTTGTAGAAAGTTTCTTGCAGGTGGTTTTACAAATTTGATTTTTTTTTTCCTCCAAATTTTCAAGTGCCATGTGTTAGAATACAGATGACAGTCTTAACAGAATGATAAAAAATCTACTATAGTTCAGTTGCATTTCTCCATTGATTTTTGTAATGACCTTGATATGGTTGATATTGTTGTGTAAAATAAAACATTGTTTATCTGATTTCACACATTTAGTGAGTAACAAGACATTGACACACTTACTGTGAATATGAATATAAAGGTCTTTACAATATTGGAATTGTTCTAATACACACTGGTTTAAACATAGTCATTGACTACTTCCTATGGATACACAGCTTCAGTGGATAAGGAGGAGCAGGTGATAAATGTCCTCGGCCCTCAGGGCCCTGCCCTGGCCTTCCTTCCTGACTGAACCTTCATGATAGCATGGCTTTGACACCTGGAAAGGGCTTATAAATGCATCCATTTCATTCTAAACTCGGTGGCATTAGTTTGCATTCGATGTTTTCTTTGTATTTCTAGGAACTCTCACAATATTTTAGTCTGTTTCTGAGTAATTGTAAAGTCTCCAAAGCAGTGTTTGGCTCATATAATGATCATAAAGTAAGTAGAAAAAAAAGGTTCTCAAGAAAGTGTCCAACGTCCCTGAGGGCATGTGGATGTGATTCATCAGCTTCTGGACTGGTTTACTTCTACACCGTGTGTTTCCCTTAGCACTCTGGGGCTCCATGGATCTCTAAGGATGTTGTCCTTCTAAATTAAATCTCTGTGGTTTTCATGAAAAATACTTTTTTGTTGTTTATTTTTTTTCTCTCCTCCCCCACCCCACATTTTTTATTGGTCCATTACAGTTGTACATACTGAAGGGATTTTTCGTTCCCTATTTATACTTGCACATTTTTTATTGGTCCGTTACAGTTGTACATACTGAAGGGATTTTTCGTTCCCTATTTATACTTGCACACAATACAGTTTGGTCAATATCACTCCCTAGCCCTTCACCCCATGAAAATATTTTAAATTCCTGAAAAAATAATTTAGAATAATAGCTATTATGTTGGAGAATTTATTAAACTTGTTGAACTTAGTGCCCAGCTATCTCATGTCCTTTATATGTGTCATCTGAAGTTTTCATAATGACCCTGCCTGGCTGGTTTTTCCATATGAGAAAACTGAGAATTGAGAGTTTTAACAGCTTTCTCAAGAGTACACAACAGAAAAGTACTTGAGTCTGTGTTTTTTGTTTGATTAGCCTCTTAAGAAAAATTTTGTATTTTAAAATCATTGACTTGATTTTTGACAAAGCAACACCATTTTTTGGATAAAGTTCCTTTATACAAATAGAATAGAGTAATGAGAGTTGTCAGTAGCTGAGAATACTCTGGGTGTACTTTCAGACGAGTCTAGGAGAGCAATGAGACAGAGATCAGTGTCACCACGTGCTGCTCTCTCCTTTTTGGCTGTTTCTGTTGGCAGCTGCAGCACTGTGGATCCAATTAGGTCTTCTCAAGAGCTTACCTATGGAGGTCTGAAGATAATTGGGATTTTCTACTTTGGAAGTGATGACCTATTGTTTTACTGAAGATGTTACCGTTTAAACATTAGTAAAACTGTCTTTTGGAAAATAATACTCTTTGTATTAGGGATTAGCTGTTTAGGACTTTTAAAAGCAGTATATATTGATTTGGTCTAGATTAAAAGTTTTGTCAATCATCCTTGTAAAATTTTTGTCAAGTCAAATTTTTTTCCCTCTTCTAGTGAGCCAGCCCAGGGCTTCACACATTCCGACCACACACTGTACCACAGGGGCATCCCTAGCCCATCAAATGTACTTTTACATAAACTGATCATCTGGATCTTTGGCAGCTGGCTGCACAACTGCTGAAGGAACCTCTTGACACAAGCTGAGCCGTATAAGCTATCAACAAACATATTTCTAACACAATACTAGTTAGTGTCAAAAAGCAGAAATACCACCGAATTATACCATAGACCTATAAATTCCTTCTCAGTAGAAAAACTGTAGAAAGTAAAAATGGAGGTCAGTGGTGAAAACCTGACGCTTCGTTGCTTTAAGGAAGAAAGCTTCCAATAACGCTGTGGAAGCATAGCAAGAAGACTCTGTTAGTACCCTTGTGAGGGATGTAGGGACCTGACACAGGAGACAGATTGGCTCAAGTGCGAGTACAACATGGGTACGAGGGAATTCACAACCAGGAACCCGGGGATGTCCATGGACAGGATCCAGTCTAATGACTCGGGAGGACTAGTATTGAGGGCAGACCAGGCCAGCATGCGGTCCCTGGGGAGGGTGGGTACAGGGAGCCAACCACTGTCAGAGGTGTGGAGTGCTGATACTGAGGTTATGAGGAACTCTGCAGATGGGCTTAGGAGATGCTGAGGATTGACGGTGGAAAGCGAAGGAGCAGCCCCAAGCCAATGTTAACAGTCATTATTACCCTGCGCTGACCATCTCCCGTAATGTATCAGTCACTTTAAGAATGAAGTGTCTCCTCTGCTTTTAATTTTAACCCTATGAGGTATATATTAATATCACATTTTATTCTTGAGAAAATACGGAGTAAACAAGTTGCTCAAGTTATACACTTAGTGACACTATGGACTTCAAGCTTCTCTTTCTTTCCTTTATGCTAGTGTTTTTCTTCTGTTTGCAAGGGTTCAGGGTGGGCAAGGTGAGGATACTAGAACTGCACCCAGGTATGCTTTACCTCTGGTGAGGTAAATAAATGAGACCCTATCTCATTTATTTTTTGTTTTGAGATAGGGTCTCACCAAGGTGTTGAGAATCTAAGTTGCTGAAGCTAACCTTGAACTTGCAATCTTCCTGTCAGCCTCCTGAGTTGCTGGGATTGCAGGCAAACCTGCTACGGCAGTGTGTTCCAAAGAGCAGTACACACATCACTGCTGTCTCACAATGTGATTTTAGATGTACAAAGTCACTTCTTTTAAAATGTCAGACTTTTTATTGAAAAAGTGAATTTCATTTTTAAGTATGTGATTTTATGAATATTATTGCAATAACTGAATCATAGTAAATTTATTAAAATTAAAGAAAGTCAGTATAGAGAGTAATATTCAGACATGGATGGCAGAGGTCCTAAGAGTGGTCCACGAATGCTGCGGTTTGTTGAACACCACACCCAGATGAGGGACTGGTGCTTCTCCTGAAAGCTTACTAAATCAGTTTGAGGACCACCCTGTGCCCCCGCCATGACACTTGATACTCCATTGTCCTGGAATTCATCAAAGAAACCTTGTAGCTTCATCAGGGAATCCCTTAGAATTAGGCTTGTGGAAAAGAAAGGGATTTTTTTTTTCAAGAGATAAGTGTTGACGGAATCCAATATCTGTGAGTACTCGCCAGGTGCTCTCATGCCTGTCCTTTTATTTAATTTCCCAGTCCCTTGGTAGGACTGTCAGTCCTTAGTTTTATAATTAAGGAAAGCGATGAACTTGTACTTGACCAAAGCCCCACAGTTGAGAAGAGGTGGGCTTCATGACCAGCTGCCCTCCTTGTTTTTCTGCTTCACTTGAAGGCAAGGAGAAGAACATGAAGAATCAGCATGCTCTCAATGTAGGGAGCACCAGAAGTGCTGGCCGGGCCACAGGAATTCTGTGTTGGATCTCCAGGCATGTCCGGGAGCACCGACGGGCGAGGCAGGCTAGTGGCAATATGTCAGCTGCTGCTGTCGGCTCATCCCTCAATGTTCCTGAGGATACATGAGATCTATCACTGAGGAATTGTCGAGTAATGGCAGTGTGTGAAAACAGCGTCCACCGGGGGATGTACTACATCACTTGGATTTAGCGCTGCCATCTGCTTAATAGCATGGAGAAGACTACAGTGGCACTTGTGATCATCCACTCACAGCAGTGACAGATGCCTTGCAGAGCAAGCACCAGGAAAAGAGGCTTGTTAGCAGATGCAGATTGTGTGACAGGGTTTCTGAGAAGAGTACATTTGTTGGTTACCAAACCCTGGTTTAAGGTCTAAGATAAAGTTCACTCAATACGTCTCTCCATGTTTTCTTCCTCTATGTTTGAAGCCTTCTTAAAATGTGTATTGCTTTCTAAAACAATTTTCCTAACAATTTTTTTGTTGGTAAAAAAAATAATTATTTTATTTGTAACTTTTTTAAGAATTTCTGATGCTTCAACATGGGTGGCATGACAAGAAAACAGTGACGATAAACCCATGCAAACCTGAATTTGAAGCCTTGTCCCATTAGTTCATTGATTTATGATTTTTTTAACTCAAGATTTACATTTTTTATTTGTTCTTTTCAGATATACATGACAATATGATTTTAATCAGGTCACTTGAGTCTTTCCTCATCTGTAGAGTGGTAACAATAATATTTGACATGCAAAATTGTGATTGAGGTAGCAAATGTCATGAACATAATAGCACACTCTGTTCCCAGCCCTTCACAGCCTCCTTCAGGTTGATACTGTTATCATGCCATGTTACGGGTGAGGAAATTGAGGCCCGGAGCCTCAGCACTCTGCTACACTACCTCTGAGTAACTCTTGCTGTAAGAGGTCAGCTATTGCACCTAGAAACTACTCGTCTTTCCTGAGAAAGATTCCAGTTCATAAAAATCCCAACCAATAATCGGAAGAAATGTATTTATAACATGTTATTTTGATCCTTATTTGTGAAATAAAAAGTGGCCAAAGGCTCATTTAGATTAAATTGGTTAGCCAGGCACAATGGCACGTGCTTGTGATCCCAGCCACTTGGGAGACTGAGGCAGGAAGATCACAAAGCCTGGGCAACTTGGCAAGGCCCTATCTCAAAATTAAAAATTAAAAAGCTACATCCCCAGGGATAAAGTACCCTTGCATCCAGTCCCCAGTAATAATAAATTATTTAGAGTCCTGAAATGTGTTGGAAGCATAGATTTGATGTCAAAGCCTGAAGTGACTTTTGAGGGATGGTCTATGATAGAGAATACCAGTGCTTGAAGGTTTTAGTCTGTTCATACCTCCTTTATTGAACTCACAACTATAGAAACTGAAATAGCTCTGACATGGTACAGATTGTATTTTCCCCTCTTACTTTTCATTGTGAAGGGACATTTCTTTTGGAAGATAATGTGTGAGTTTATCTCAGAGGCCTTAAAAATGTCTCTAACCTGTGACTCAGTGTTTCTACCAGAAGTGCCTGAACTCACAGTACTACAGTGAGGGTTAACAGTGAGTACATTTAAGAGCTCTTGAAGATTTGAGGGCAAGAGAAATAGGTGTTGGATCTATTTTCTTATTTACCTTTGAGTAAATTGTGATGTAACCAATTAAAATGGGTAATGCGATTTAGGGAAAAGTAACTCATGTTCAACTGGGGATGTCTATGGAATTGTAACAATTACATTAAATGATTGATGTGGAAATTTTTGCATACTGATAAGTGGCTATCCAAATAGTAGCTGTTATTCTATCCCCATTTTTCTCATTAGTTACCAATATAGTATCAAGGTTAAATTTTTACCTCCAACTTTTTAATGTCACCAAGTTGTACATTTATTTTTTGCTATTCTCTTGTTAGTATCCAAAAGTATATGTACCCAGTGTTTTTACCCAGTTGATCTCCTAGAAATGAGGATAGGATGCTCAGTCTCCCAGCTATACATAAAGAGTTAGAATGAAAATGCATACACTTAGGAGTCAGGCAGACCAGACCTCTCCAGTTAGTAGCTGTGCTTGTGATATTTCACTAACCCTCAGTTTCCCATCTACACTATGGGAACAGTAGCATGCCTATTACCTCATAGGATGTGTGTGAGGCTTAAATGAGAGAATACAGTTGAGCAGCTGAGAACAGAGGCTGGCACATCACACAGGCATCAGTGGTGTCTTGGGTCACTCACCTGTAACTGCTGGGCAGTTGCTTGGTGCTTAGCAGTAGTGACGGTGGTGGGATGCACCCACCTTGTCTGATCATGCTCCGCTGTGTGTTTAAAAGCAGTAATGGTTTCTACTTTTATGTTGGTCACTTCTTTCTCTAATGCTTTTGTTTAATGTTCTATAAAGGATCAAAGAGTAGATATATATATGGGAAAGTCAGGAATCAGTCATAAAAATGTCCCCGTGTTCCTTAAACCTTACCACTTAGAAGGGGTGCTATACAACATAAAGATGAATCCTTGTTGATTAGAAAGTTTGCAAAATGGAATATTTCTCAAATCCAGTTGCAATCTTTTTAATTGGATGTAGTCTTAGGTATTGCTGAAGTTTAGAGACATTTAATGTAAAAATCATAAAGAATGCATGTAGATATATATATCCTGATAAAGCATTTTAGGTATTGGAAAAACTTTTAGCCATAGCATTAGAAATAAAAGAATCTCTGCGTTATGGCTGAATCGAGGCTTAGTTAATAAAAATGCAGAGTTTGGCCTGTCTGAGCTGGTCTGCCTGGATCAGAATCACAGGTCAGCCTTCTGACTACAGTGTCACTGTGGGCAACTCACTTTGCCTGGGTTGTAAACTGGCATGGTGATAATAGTGACTGCATCCTAGGTTGTCAAGCATTTTAAGGAGTTCATACACAGAACTCCTTAAAATTACAGTATGGGGCCTCACATACTGTAGATGCTGTAATTAATAGCTGTCATTCAAGTTCTGAGATCTTCATTTAAAACCCCCCTAGGTAAAAGTCTTAGATTCAGAATGTGGAGACAGTTGGCACATATCATACGGTAATACAACTCCAGTGGAGACTGTGCCTCTTCTCTAAGACAGTGATTGCCCCTTGGATGATTTGCAGTATGGTCATGGAAAATTGGACTGTAAAAGGATGCAAGCATGTGTGATGATTTGAAAAATGGGGGTTGGGGGCAAGGAGAATGGCATGCAGTCTTGGGGGTGTTATCCCGTGTAACAATATTACTAATACAAAAAATTCATGGACCCTCCTGTTATTTTCCTCATATACCCTTTTTATTTGCTATTTATTTATTTAGTAAGTGCTTGGAAACTGAACCCAGGGTGCATTACTACTAAGCTACATGCTTTTTTAATTTTTTATTTGGAGACAGGGTTCACTAAGTTCCTGAGGGTCTCCCTTAGTTGTTGAAATCAGCCTCTAACTTGAGATTTCCCTGCCTCAACCTTCCAAGTCACTGGGATTACAGGCATGTGCTATTGCACTTGGCTTACATGCCATTTTAAAAGTTAATATGGCTTTTAGAATTTCCCAGAGTGGTATGCACAGGTCACTATGCTTTCCTGTATATTTCAGTCCTTGCCAGATTGCTTGCAGCAGATCTGTAGTTCCTAGGGTTGGTAGTTACATCATCCAAAACCCCTCCTGATTCTCCTCACCTCACATCCCCTCCACCATGTTGCACAAGCCTGTCTTTACTCTGAACTTGCTGCTACTCTCAGTAGGACCTACTAGATGACTGAGAATGTGTCCTCTTTGAGTAAAGATTCCCTCAGTGACAGGGTGCCTTCTGTATTTAATTCTCTGTCCCCAACACCTAGTGTAGAACTGACGAGGAAAGCAATTGTGTTTCAGTTGAATTGATAATTTCTGGATCTGCGTTTGTCCTTGAAGCCTCTGTAGAAAGCTGCAGGGAGAAGTGTGGCAGGTTGAAAAGCAGGTGTCCTTCTTGTGACTGCATGAAAACTTTTGCAGCCTTTAAAGCATCCTGTACTTTTTATTTTTCAAGCTGTATCTTGATAAGCTATCTGTAGAGTTTATTAAACTCTACAGTGATTTTGATAGGCAGTGAAGGTTGAGAACCATTCCTCTTGACTAGTAAGTACTTTATAAATGAGGGAACATATGGAAAGCCTAGCAGATACTTGCTAAATATTTGTTTTCCAAAACACAATATATACATTATTGGCATTTCTATAGTGTCTTCCATTCATTGGTTCAGTTGGCAACTTACAGAATACCTACTATGTACCAAAAATTATCCTAGTTGCTTAAGAAGTATTGATAAACAAGTAGGAAAACGATCCCTGTCCTAAGGAAGACAGTTGTAATTATGTTGGACATGTTCAGCTTCGTGGACAGGATGGTTTAAGATTTCAAGGAGGTTTCAGAGATTTCCTGAAGGGGACATTTGTGGGCGCAGTGGTCCCTGTAAAGCCCATTGATGGGAGTATGTCTGCAGTGTTCTGTCATCCTTAAATTTACAATTTCCTTCTGTTTGAACTTATCATTTTAGGTCTTCTGAGTAGAAATTTTTGTTCCCCTTTAGAATAAATTTTGTAACAATATTTAGTAAAAAAATTAACTTTTAAAGAATATGTTATAATAATTTTCTACTTGACATTAATACTAGCATGACTGGAAGAGTGTGTGAACTTAAAGCTGTGGCATTGAAGACGACTGTCCTGCTCTAGGCCTGTAACCAACTGTGGTCGGTCACATAATGGCTCTCAGAGTTGTCCTCACCCTGATTCCCAGATCGGTGGATATGCCACCTTACTTTGCAGATGATACTTTACAGATGTGTTTAAGTAAGGACCTACATTGGGCAGATTATCCTGGAATATATGAGAGGCCATTTGTAATCCTAAAAGTGAAAGAGGAAGTGAAAAGAAAAAACCTCCCCAAACTCCTCACACTGAGTGTGAAGATACAAAACTGGCGCCTGCTCAGGGAAAAGCCCTTCTCTGGCTCAATGGGTCTACAAGGACGTTTCACCTGGCTTCTCTTTCTATAAATTGAAACCTCTGCTCTGTAGGGCCCAAAGAGAAATGCCCCAGCTCCTTCTCCTCAGTCGGATGAACCACATGAACTTCAGTTTTCCTTTGGGCACTCTTTACTGATGTCTTCTGGGGCTGGGTGTCCAGATGTGACAGGCCGGGATCCAGGCAGGCTCTCTGGCTTGGCGGCTTGTGACAGCAGAGGAGAGTCAGAAAATAAGTGGCTGTGAAAAAAGGCCCACAGAAATTCAATCCTGTTGGCTTTGAAGATGGAGGGAATGGCCACAGACCGGACAGAATCGTGCTGAGGTGCTGGAGGGGGCAGAGAAATAGGTTCTTCCTTCTAGCCTCCAGAAAGGAATGCAACCCTGCCCACAACGTCACTATAATCCAGCGAGGCACATGCCAGACTTCTGACTCACAGAACTGAAGATCAGTAATGTGTGTTAAATTGCTAAACTTTATAATTTGTTATAGCAAAACTAGAAAATATAGCGGGGTGCAGTGGCACTCACCTGAGCAACCCCAGCATGTCAGGAGGCTGGGGCAGGAGGATCCAGGTTCATAGCCAGCCTCAGCAAAAGCGAGGCACTAAGCAACTCAATGAGACCCTGTCTCTAAATAAAACAGAAAATAGGGCTGGGGATGTCGCCCAGTGGTTGAGTGCCCCTGAATTCAATCCCCAGTACCCCCTCCCCCACAAAATAGAAAATACCACAACTAACAGGCAGAAGAAGAGATACATCCTTCGCAGGTATAAATGTTTTCTTAAATTCTCTGTTCTTTTTCATAAGATACTTGATATCTTTTTCATAAGATACTCATAAAAATTATGAGATAAGAAAATGTAATAGTTAACCGAGAAAATAATCAGTAGAACCAGACATCTAGGCATGGTGCTGTCACTTGTAATTCCTGCAGCTTGGGAGGCTGAGGCAGGAGGATCATAAGTTCAAAGCCAGTGCCAGCAACTTAATGAGGCCCTAAGCAAGTTAGTGAGATGCCATCTCAAAATAAAAAATAAAAAGGACTGAGGATGTGGGCTCAATACCTGGTACCAAAAAAAAAAATTAAAAAATTAAAAAGAGTAAAAGAACCAGATAGAGGTAACCTAGGTACTGGAATTTCCAAGCAAGAATTTAAAAACTGGTATAATGGATATGTTCAAAGATATTACACAATGGCAGACTGAACAAATGGGAGTATTGCTGAGATGGAAATTCTAAAAAATGAACCTAATAGGTGACAAAAATCGAAAATATATGTTGGAGAAAAGATGGTGTTGGGAAAACTGGAAATCCATAAGTCAAAGAAAGAAATTGTATCCCTCTCTCTCAACACTGCACAAATGACACATGAAATGACCAAAGACTTAGTAATTAGAACAGAAACCTGGGGTTGCCAGGAGAAAATGTAGGGTGAACGCATCATCATCTTGGGGCAGGCACCAGCTTCCTCAGCAAGACTTCAGAAGCTCAAGAAAAGTCAGACATCAAGAAGTGGATGCCATCAAATTAAAACCCATACCACAGAGGAAGTGGCCAAGAGCATGAAAGAGAGCCTACAGAAGCGAGAGATCTTTGCCACCTGCTCCTCTGGCAGGGGATTAATATCCAAAATGTATAAAACTCTCAAAAAACACCAAAAAATCCAATCAATAAGAACTAAATAGATATTTCTCAAAAGAAGAAACACAAATGGCCAACAAATTCATGAAAAAACAGTTGACATCTCTGGCAACAGAAGAATGCAAATCAAAACAACACTGAGATTTTATTTTAGTTCAGTTAGAATAGCAGTTATTAAGAACACAACTAATAATAGGATGTGGGTGACAAGGTGGATTCATACATTATTTGGTGAACTGCAAATTAGTAAAACCACTTTGGAAAGTGGTATGGAGATTACTCACAAAGCTAGGAATGGAGCCACCCATCATATGACCCAGCTCCTTGGTATTTATCCAAATAGTGAAAATCAGCATTATATAGTGATACAGCCACTTTAATGGTTATGGCAGCATGATTCACCATAACCAAGTTCTGGAATCAGCCCCAATGCCACCAATAGGTGAAAAGATTCAGAAAATGTGGTATGTATGCACAATGGAGTTTTATTCAGCCATGAAGAAGAATGGAATTATGGCATTTGTCGGTAAATGGATAGAAATGGAGAGCATAATGCTATGTAAAATAAATCAGACTTAGAAAATCAAGGGCTGAATGTTTTTTCTCATATGTGGAAGCTAGAGTAAAATAAGGGAAAGAATGGGGGGATCAGATACCCCAAAGTTAGGGAAGATCCAGTATAGTAGGAGAAGACCAAGAAAGGGAAGAGGGACTGGAGAGAGGAGAAGATATGGAATGGATCCAGCGAAGTCATTTAATATGCATATATGAACATACTGCAGGGAATTTTATGTATATGTGGAAATTACCATTCAAAAATAAATGAGTGAAAGGAAGATGGATAGAGAAAGCAGAATAAGGAGAAGAAATGGGGTTGGGACTCAGATTCCACACATGTGGTTTTGTCAAAATGAACCCAGCTACTATGTATAACTGTAATGTTTAATAAAAAATGAATTTAAAAGAGCCAAGTGCTAGAGGTTAACAAATTGTAATATCAGAGATGAATGATTATTGCATATGGACTTCTTAGCAGATTGTGTGCAGTAGAGGAAGTAATGAAAAAAAACAAACAGAAATTATCCAAAAAGATACAACAAGAGAAAAGGGACACTGTGTGTGAGCACCTTGAGACAATATAAAATAGTCATAGCTCGTGTCGTTGAAGTCCCATGGTAAGAAGGGAGGAATCTTGGAATAGAAGAAATACATGACCATTTTCCAAAATTAAAACAAATTCACAAATCTCAGATTCCTAAATAGAATGAATACAAATATATATATATATACACACACACACACACACCGAGGCCCAACATATGCCAACTGCTTTAAAAGAAAAACACCTAGAAAGAGAACCCTGAGAGCACCTAATGGAAGCAGAGGTGCTCCATGCAGAAGGGTAATAAGAAGGACATTGGGCTTCTGTCTCAGAGCATTGAGGCCAGGAGACACTGGAATGTTATCTTTAAAGTGATGAAAGAAACACTTGTCATCTTAGAATTTTATGTGGAAAAAATATCTTTCAAAGAAGAAAATGTATCAGAGGTTGAAAGGAAGTGCACATCCAGCTGTCCTGCTCTGCCAGGGAGTGATGATACAAGGTGGAGGCTCGTCCCAGGTGAAGAACACCTGGTGAAGTAAGGACAGAAGACGTGAGACCTTTATAGGAAGTGCTCATATGCATTTATTTATATTTAAACCTGTACAGACTATTATCTGTTGAAAGTAAAAGTGATAGTGATTTATGTGGAATTCATAGAGTATTATTGATATCAAGGTAGAAGAGGAAGGCCGGGTTAAGGCAGTAGAGATGGGGTAATTGACAGCATACTGTTGAAAATTCTTGCAGTGTTTGTTTTTTAGCATTTAAACATGCATTGAAGACAAGCTGGGTGCAGGGCACATGGCTGAATTCCTGGCAACCCTGGAGGCAGAGGCAGGGGAATCATAAGTTCAGTGCCAACCTAGGCAACTTAGTGAGACCCTGACTCAAAACCAGAAATGAAAAGGGTTAGGGATTTAGCCCAGTGAAAGACTGCCCCTGGCTTCAATCCTCAGTAGCAAAAAATAATAATAATAAACATGTATTGAAGATAGAATAAGTTAAAGGTACACATTGTAACTTTTAGAGTAAACTCTGAAAAAATTAGAGAATAACTAAAAAAGTCAATAGAATAGACAAAAATAAAATACTAGCTGGGAATGTGGCTCAGTGGTTGAGTCCTTGCTTGATGTGCATGAGGCTCTGGGTTTGATTCCCGGCACTGAAAAAAAAATTAAATAAAAAATAAAATTCTAAAAAATTATTCAGCTTACCCTCAGCAAAAAATAAGAACAGAAAAATAAATAGAACAAAGCAGAGCAGTTTAGAGCATTAGAGCTCTAATATTAAGACAGTAGACTTGGATAAAAATGTTATCAGTAATCAGTGGAGTAAAAACCAAAATTGAAAAGCAAATTCTGTCAAACTGAATAAAAGGAAAGAACCACCTAACTACGTATAGATACTTGGCTGGGTGCAGTGACGTATGCCATCCAGTGGTATCCCCTCATTTTGGAAAAAATTGTGAGCCAAAATAAACTTTATTTATCTCTCTCCCAGGCTGTAGCATTGTGTTATTAGTAACTAAAACCAGATTGATAAAATGTGTATGTACTTATAACAAACCACAAAATTGAGTAAGAGGAAGAGCAAAAGATGCAATATAGACAAATTCACAGTGATAGTTAATTTTGAGACCTCTCTGTCTGAGGTTGATAGAAGTGATCAACAAGTGAGCATAGGAAAGAAAATAACAAACCATAAGCATAGAGACGTCGAAAGGCACCAGGAGCCCCTTCACCTAATGGCAGTAGACCTCTGCACTCAAGAAGAGTGGAGCGTGTGTCGACTGTTCATCATGTGGG
Organism: Callospermophilus lateralis; assembly: GCF_048772815.1. Lineage (NCBI taxonomy): Eukaryota > Metazoa > Chordata > Mammalia > Rodentia > Sciuridae > Callospermophilus > Callospermophilus lateralis. The sequence continues at coordinate 85,205,086 of NC_135320.1, forward strand.
TAACGAGTGGGCAGGAAAACGAGTCTCAGCAAATAATGAGGATCAAAATAACAAGGAAGCACCTGGAGCCCAGGCTGTGGCCTCTGACCCTGCTGTCAGTAAAGGGTGGCTGGTCCCAGGGAGTCGGGAATGGACGAGAGGAGCCTGAGGCCTCTCCTGGTGGCAGAGATCAGTGCTAAGGAAAGAAACAAATGCTGACAGCATGTCACCTCCGCATCCAGCCAACCTAAAGCTCCCAGTGGCCACAACTAGAACTTTGGAGCAACAGCAGCAGCAGTTCTTGCTCATCAGTACCAGTCCAGAGCACCATGTTCCCAAGTGTTACCATCACAACAAAAGCACAGTCCTGAATGATAAAATCCTGGAAACTGAATTCCACCAACTGCGTTCCCATTGAAAGACTGAGTAAGAGGGGTAGAAATGGCCAGCATTTTCTGTTTGGAGGACAGTGGCCATTTGGTTCAGTGGTGTGTTGGTAGCGCTGAGCTTGTCTTCAGAAAGCGGCCTTGATGATAAATGATAGGAATTCAGCCCAGCTGGGAGACCTTCTGAAACAGACACTTGCTGAGGCAGGTTCCTCGTTAGGCAGTGAACTAATCCTGGCTAGAGATCTGGCTGTCTGAGAGCACAGACTTTTCATGTTTGCTACAACATAGAAAAACTTCTGTGCTTCACTGTTATTTCCCATGCTTCACTCTCAGCACTCATGATAGTTTCATAACTTCCAAGTTATATAAACCACATACTTGTTGGTTCTGAAAATTCCAGAACTTGTTCTCTTATTTATATATTAATAACTAGAAAAAATACCCTGTAAATGTTTATTTGAAGATTTACTGGACTTTCCCCCCAAAAAATGGATTTCAATTGAATCCTCAAACTGTAATGATGGATTTAGAATTAGGTGTGATCAATCTCAAAATGAGTTTCAGGTTGTTACCAGTTAAGTCTGTTTTGTCCATTCAGCCCAGGGCTTTCAGCAGAGAATCATTATCTGTCTGCACTGACATTCTAGCTGATGAAGTTCCAGGAGCTGTATTGGCTGAGGAAGCCCTTGCAGTTTCTAGGTGGACAAGTTAGTGATGTGCACAGTGGAATGAGAAACACGCAGCAGTATCTAGCATTGTTCCCAAAACACTGAGGCCTGCACGGGACTGCATTTGGGCCAGAAGCTCAGCACAGAAGATGGGAAGAGCTCCTGTCAGTTCAGTTTGAATTTTAGAAGAATTTCAAAAGGAGCATGCCAACTAGAAAAAGAATATGAATGTATTCTCTGAAGAAAGCCATGCCCTCAAAGAAAAAGAAAAAAACAATAATACTCATCATGATGCAGTACCTCAAAAATACTTACTGGCCATGAAACCCATACTGGGGCCCACTCTGTGCAGCACCCATACTCCACCCCTGTGATACCGTTTCATATATTTTTTCTCCTCCACAGAGTTTTGTTTTTCACTTTTTCCCATTGTTTTGAGTTGTCAGCATTAGATCGTGCAACTCACTGTGCTCTGTGCTTCATCGTCACGTCATTTCCATCCCACAAGGACCTTCAGAGAGTTCTCATTCATTCTCTGCATTGTTTGCAAACATGCTCTGTGAAAGTGCACTGCCACAGCGCTGCCTTCATGAGCGAGTGCTGTGGGCGTGCGTAAAAACATGGAAACCTCCTCCAAAAATGAAGAGATGTCCTTTTTGTAGTTTGTACTTGTGGAATTTCGGGCAGCTGCATTTGCTGCGATGGCCCATCACACATTTTATTCCATCTTTTTGAGGGACTTAGGGTGCCCATTGTGCTCCACCTGAAACTGCAGTTATAAGGCTATGTTACCAACTGTGTTGCTTACCATGGAGAGATGTGTCAACATTTTGCTTTTTACCTATTCATTCTGGTTATGGTTCACCTGCTAATGCGTATTACACCCATGCAAGTGTTAATGTAGTTGAGTGTTGCAAAAAATATGTGTGTTCTCATCACCTGTCTTCCTGTAGACCCAGTGTTTGTCAATTTTTATTTGTTTCTCAAATCCTCCTATAAAAATGCAAATAAGTGTCTTTTAAAGAATACTTTCAATTTTTTTTTCCACAATTGTAGATTTTGGATTTCGATCATTAAGACTTTTTAGACGTTGGGAGAATTCAGACATTAGAGATTTTAATCTTTTAGGATTTCAACATTTGGGATTATGGCACTTGGGGTTTCTGTCTTTTGGAGATTCTGGCCAATTGATTGTAATGCAGTTTACAAAATAAACATCCATGAAATTCTGATAAAGATAAACACTTCAGTAAATAAATAGAGGGGTTCTGACAAATCTCTCATGCAGAAGAATTCCAAATAATTTACTTATTCCCTCAAGGAGTATCCTGCATAAATTTTTTTGAAGGGTTACTGGGGATTGAACCCAGGAGTGCTTTGCTACTGAGTTTTTTTTTTTTTTTTAAGTTGCTTAGGGCCTCATTAAGTGGCTGAATCTTGCCTCAAACTTGTGATCCTCCTGTCTCAGCCTCTCAACTTTCTGAGATTACAGGTATGTGCCCCACACCCAGCTGGAGAAACTATTTTGAATTTTTCTCACTTTGAGGAATTGGCGCATTTCTCCTTTCAAGGAATATAGTATTTTAAAGAGGAAAAAACAAACATCTCTGCAGGGGAGAAGGCTGACGAGCAGAACCTCAGCCAGGGCAGGCTGACCTCAGCACTGGCACTTCACCTTGGTGACATTCTGCTGATGTATTCTGCGGGACGGCTGCTTTCTCTAAAGTCTTCCTCCAGAGCTCCCATCAGCTCTGTGGTGTCCGTGGACATCCTAGAACAGGAAAAAACTGTTAGATAAAAACTAAAGAAACGAACAGACTTCACGTAATAATAATAATCAGACTATGATCTTTGACTACATCAGACTAAATTTAAAGTTAGTGATACTTAGAAAATCTCATGTTTAAGGAATGCACTATTAAATGATCCATGTGTCTAACAATTAATCTCAAGGAAAATTAGGAAGTATTTTGCTTACTGAGTGGTGGTGTAAGAACAAATGTCTGACTCTGTAGGATACAGCCACGCAGTGCTTAGAAGGGAAATTTCAGCATTCAGTGGGAAAGAGGGAGACATACGATCATGAGTCTGCTTTTCCATCTTAAGTTCCATGGCAGATCAAGTTAAGCCAGTCAGTAGCAGAAACAAGATAATAAAGATAGGACTAGAAGTTAATGAAATAGAAAAGTAACAGGAAAGAAATTCATTAAAGCAAAATTCATTTAAACACATGATTCATTTTAACACACAATTATAATTGGTAAATTGAATAAGACTAATCAAAAAAGAAAACGTTCAGCTTATCAGTATCAACATCACTGCAGATACCTCTTCCAAGTAGATGTGACAGAGAATGCTGTGAACATCTCTGTGGCTGTGTAACTGTCAACTGAGAAGACATCAGTTAGTTCCTTTAAAGGCATTGTTCAATTGTTCATGAAAACCTTCATGAGAAGGAATGGAAAACCTGCGCAATTTAACATCCAGGATGAAGTGGAAGTAGAAAGAAGACTCCTTTGGCTGAAGAAAACTGCAGGTCGGACGTCTTTGTTGGTGGCTGCCGGCAGCATCACACCGTCCTTGATGAAATAGAGGAGGGAGACACTCCCTGACTCCTTGACAGGGCCGTCACGACCCAGATGTGGCCGGGAGACAGCCATAGACCTCCAGAGCCGTATCTCTGACAGCCACAGACACAGAACTCCACCAAAGTATCAGATCCAGTGCAGTGATGTGTGACAAGTATAAGTCATCATTATCAGGTAGAGTTTGCCTCATTAATGAAAGGTTTACATTACAAGAAAGTTAATGCAGTTCACCACATTAAGTAATCACATGCTCATGTGAAGGAGAAAAATGTTTGATAAAGCAATGTAGATTAACAATCAGAAATCTGAGCAAACTGATTAATAGGGCAGTTTTTCTCCACTTGATAAAAGGCAGCTACAAGAAAATACAGAAACTATGAAAAACGTCCAGCTTGTATCATATTTGCCTAAAGCATTGCGCGCCTTTCTGCTAGGAGTGGGAGCAGGCAGTCTTTGCCCGTACCACCTACGTTAAGCATCATTCTGAGAAACACAATCAGTGCAGCAAGATGAGCAGGACGAAGCCAGAGGCACAGGCAGAGAAGGGGGCAGAAGACGCTGTGCTTATGTTCCCAGAACTGAGAATTCACCATAAGAATGGGATCCTAATGGAATACTCACATTTCATGTATGTATAATATGTCAAATACAGTCTAATGTCATGTGTCCCAAAAAGAACAACAACAAAAAAAGATCCCACCTCAAAAAAAAAAAAAATCCTAAAGGATTTACTGAAAAATTACTGCAATAAATTAACAGTTACTAATACAGTCAGTATGAAAGTCAGTTTTTTCTATATTTTAGCAATTAATACCTGGAAGAAAATCTTTGAAAGAGTTCATGTAAATAGCATTGAAAGACATAAAAAAAATTTGGTATTTTAAAAAAATACCATAAAATTTATTTAAATTAAATCTTTAGGGACCTTTAGTGAATGACAGAGTTGTGCAACTTACATGATTTTCTTTGGGGACATTTCATCCCTCCTGTTGGCTCCCTTTTCCTAGCCACTGCCCTAAGCAAGGCTTAGCCCCCTTTGTTTCTATAAGTCTCCTCTTCTGGACGCCTTTGTGCATAGGCATGCACTCACACCACATGGTCTTTTGCTTGAGGTGCCTCCCATTTGGCCTGGTTTGGGGGGCTCATTCCCTCGGCAGCACGGAGCCTTCACTGCTGCGTGACTCTGTTTGGGGTGTACCACTTTCGGACAGTGGGCACCGGGCTTGTCTCTGCTTCTTAGCTCTTACTGCATAATGCTGCTGTGAATGTCTGGGCACGCCTCTGTGTGGACATGCCTGTAGATGACTAGGAATTTGAATTGCTGGATCAAATGGTAAACTTGAATTTCCCTTTTTAAGAAGTGCCCAACTGTTTTCCAAAGTGGATATACTGTTTTACATCCCACTCACAAAATATAAAGATTGCTAGGGATAATTTTAACAAAAAAAAAAAGTGCAACTCCTCTGGAAGGACAACTGTTAAGCCATTGCATATGGAAAACAGTGTGGCAACTAAGTGGAGACAGCCCATGTTTTTGGATTAGAAGATTCAATATTGTTAAAACATCAGTTCTCCCGCTGAATTATCTGTAAAATCATATTTCTAATCAGAACTCAGCCTGCTTTTTGATGGTGGTGGTACTGTTATTGTTGATTAGAAAATGACAAGCTGGTTCTAAAATATTTGGAAATTCAGAGGACCTAGAATATCCAACATAATCTTAATAAAGAAGAACAAAATGGGAATACTCTGCTGCTTTCCAGAGTTAAGAGACCACAGTGATGCAGACACTGTGGTACTTCTAATATAGACAGATAAACTATCAAATGATAGTGACCATTTTTCCAGGCAAACCAGAAACACAGACAGCGTGTGCAGTGTTCCTGTGGAGGGCTTGAGGTGACAGACGGCATCACCCTGGCATGCTTCAGAAGAAGGTGAAAGCAGTGTCTAGAGAAGGATCAGCAGAGGCCATTTGTGTGGTGGGCCTAAACACCATGCTCAAGAGGTCCACACAGTTGTCTGCTTCTTATGAACCAACGTGCTCTCCGTACCCGGGACCACATGCCAGTCGAAGCTCGCGCCATCCTCCTCTGAGCCCCAGGAGCCCACTGGCTGCCTAACCTGCTTCCACTTGAGCTCTTCTCTATCATTTCTCCATAATGCAGCCAAAACGACTTTTTCCTGTATGATCATGGTTTCATAATGCCAAACAATTTCCCTTCACCACTGCATTTTTATATTGAAGTGAGTCTTTGATAGGTGTCCATCTCCTTCAAATCTGTTCACCACGCCTGGCCCAGTGCTGACAGATAGAGAGCTCAGAAGATGCTTAGTAAATATGGAGAGGCAGAGCTTTACTTCATATCAGTAGATATTCTTGTCTCGATTTCTTGAGGAATTTAAATGCAATGCTACGGGTGGTCAAGTTAAAATTATTTTAATTCTGTGTATTTGAAGAGTGGGCCTGAATAATTAGATATGCAAATTGGAACAAGTTAGTTTGCCACAAGATTCCACAGAAATACTGAAAAGTATTTGCTTGCCTAAAATTTTCTTATGAGGATCCTGACAGTCTCTTTAAAAAAAAAAATAAAAAAATCATGAGGCTTTCTTCCAGACTTATTTCACATATGTAAATATTATAGATCACAATCAATGATCTTTTAAAGAATAATAGATATGACCTTGAAACCAAATATCAAATGCATGTATTTATCATAAATCTCCTCCAAAAGGTACTTCAGTATAGCAGATGGAAGAATTGGCTATAAAACCAAATTCAAGATTAATGAGTGATTCGATGAAATGGTGCAAAACAGCTCATAAAACATCAACAGATCATTTCTGATGCTATTGGAAGAGCCAGAGACTCCAGCATGGCAAGCTTAGGTTCCTTGGCACCCACCTCAGTTGGACTCGGGAAACAAACCAGACAGACAAGTAAACGGGCTCAGTTAAGCTTCACCTTCTCTCCCCCAAAATGTTTTTATACTTTTTGGACTTGAGTTGTATTGATTTCTTTTGAAACTCATTCAGAACAACATCCAAGCCTCCTCCATCCCTTTCCCAACTTTAGGACTTTCCACAAGACCCGTCTGTGCCATCACATCTTCTCATTGTCCCACCTGAAAATTCTAATATGCAGTGTCAACACTTTGTGCAAGAAATTCTTAGTAAACTTAATTGTGGTGTCTAATGACAATGAAATCATCCTTTGCCAGAAAAAAATCAGTTGTAATCAGTGGATATCTTTCCATATAAGAAATCTTATTTAGGATAGGGTTTCTGAGAAATTGATTTATTTTGAAATTAACAGACAATCACAGAAGAAATAATGACGCTTGAACCAAAAGCCAGGTCTGGACTTAAATCCTAGCTCTGTTATTTGTTGGGTGACCTTGAGAAGCCAGTTACCCCTGTGAAACCTTGTTTAATTGATGGAGTAGACAGAATGTTGCCCACCTTCCTGGGATTCTGTGAAATTGCAGAGTACTGTGTAAACACAAGAAGCTCTCGCTGTATTTTGCTAGGTGAGTGCCACTAATGGGAGCCCTTACTCTTTAGGCAATACTGAATGTTGGCCGAATGGAATGGGTGGCATCAAATGAGCCTGCTGGGGACCTCTACTCTTAATGCCATCATCAATAGCTGTTCTTGAATGCAAGCTGGATATGCAGATGTAGCACACCGTTTCACTGAAGCCTGACAGCAGTCCTAAGAAAGATGTCATTTTAAAACAGTTTTGCAGATGAGAACATGGACTCAGCTTTGCCTAAGGTAGCCCAGAGTATGTGCTGAGGTGTGCTTGGCTCCAAGGCCTGCTCCCTGTGACTGCTAATTCTGTCCTGTCTTCTCAGATGGTCACAGTGAGATGGGGAAGCCTGCTTAGGCGAAGGTGAGTGTACCAGGGAGGGAGGGAGGCGTGGCAGGTGTGTGCAGCACAGGCCACACCATGACAGGCACTGTGAAGCCCACACGCTGAGCATCCCCAAGACTGCTTTGCATGGGTGACCATGTGACTGGAGGAAGAAGAAAGGCACATTGTGCGCTAGGGAGGTTTTTGTAAATACAACGTTCCTTTCTGTTTACTCTGGGTTTTCTCGGAATCTAATAAAAATGCATAGTTGTTTTTTTTTTTTCAATTATGTAGAACCATTGCAACCTTTTGATGGGAAGTAGTAGCAGGACAGCTATTTTTCGTTCCAATAAGGAAGCATGGTTAGAGGTCTCCATCAGAAAAATACAGTGATACCCAGTACCCTTAGCTCACAGTGCAGTATCTTGCCTTTTAGGACTGGATTAAATGCTGAGTTAACCTAAAATCAGTCAAGTCAGAAGCCTTTCTGCAGCATTATAAGCAGCTCTGGGCCAGTGTGACGACTCTGGGTGGATCTTAGGGTCCCGGCCTCTCCTGCCCTTCTCTGTTCAGGCTCATCTCAGTCACATTGACTAGTGCTCTAATGAGAGTTGGAGTTCAGGTTGGAGGGAAGAGGAAGAGTGGAAAGCCGCACCTCCTCCATGCCTGATCTTCTGCTAGGAAATTCCCTGGAAGTTCACTCCTTAATTTTCCTGTGTCTCATTGACTACCTAGTCTGCAAAACTGGCTAAGAAACAGAGTGTTCTGGATTAATGTGTTATCACTGGCACCCCTCCCCATCTGTCTTGTCAGGGTAGGAAGAAGGAGAAAGTGCCATGTTAAACAGGCAACAAATGCCTGTTGCTTGTTCTCCCCTGTTACATATAAAATAGGGTTGTTGTGTTTTTTTTTAATTTTACTAAAATATAATGTACATACGGGAAAGAGATTCACACCTCTTTGAAACAAATAGTTCAGCATCTTTACATACACATACACCCACATGTATACACCCACATAAGCAGGAGAACCTTCCCAACTTCAGAAGTTTCTCTATTTTTTTCCTTAGAACCTGATTATGAGATGTATTAGTTCCAATGATCTCCTTTTGTCCTCCTGAATTATATGGCTTTTTGAACAGTGCCCAGACATATCTCTTCTTAGTCTGAGATTATAGCTACAGATTTTTAAATTAGATGATAGTGAAAAGGAGGTAGGTGGAAAGAATCTCTGGTTCTGTCTCTTATTAGCTAATTCTTTTTGCCACATCAGACTGAGTGCTTTTCTTTTTCACCTTGGTTTTTCTTTTAGTTGTCATTTTAGACTTCTCTTCCTCCAAGAAACCTTTCCGTGACCCTAAAACTGATTCAGGCAGCCCGCTTCTGGGTTCCGTGAATTCCAGGTCCTCAGCACCATCATATTCCATTCGCGGGTTCCTCTGGGCTGACCTGCACACAAGACCCATCATGTTTCATCACAAAGACCACACTCCTAAGGCCACCTCGTAGGTACTTTACAAATACCAGTTGAACAGTATTGAATGAAGAGGGGGTGGGTAGGTTCCTGCCATGATCATCTCACAAAAGATAATGTAAGAGGAGAGAGTTTCTCTCTTCTTATGTGGTAGAAAGGAGTTTTTCAACCTATGTTTATAAATAGATGCAATAGCTACATTGCACATTTGTTTTAAGTATGAATGATAATTTGTGTGGAATACTTAGCATAATACATGACTCATGCGAGAGAGTGGATAACTGTCACGTAATGTGTTAAATCTCCCAAGTTCCACGTGACCCTGAACTCAAGACAGTGTAGCCTGAAGGCCAGCAGATGGGCCACATGACCTCTCAAGATGAATTTCTTCCCTTTGATGAAGCAAAGTACCAGTAAGTTCTGCACTTTGTCATTGAGGTAAAATTTAGAAGCAATTTATAGTAGAGAGAAAAGAAGAATTGTAAAAGGCCAATGAGTCTCCAGTTCTCTGGCAAACCTGTGTCCACATTTAAAACACTTTATGGACGAAGTGATTGTTAACTTTAACATCTAAAATTGGGTTTTGCAAAATACTAACAATAGAGTTGAGAATAATAACCATCTTTTATTTTGCGCTAAAAGGCAGGCCAATGAAAGTGTTATGTGTATGTGAACTCATTGAATTATCACTCATTCCTCATCACCCTATCTCATAAGACATAGCTACAGGAATTACTCATCAAGCAATAACTGTAAGCCACATACTTCATTTACTTATTTCTTCTTTTACTTTTTTTATTGATAACCACTTATGTCTGAGACACTTCTGGAAGATGGAACTCAAGATGTAACTGCCTACCCAAATTACACTGCTTTAAAAGGGAAGAAGAGGACTCCAAACTAATTGACCTTTAATCCAAATTCCAGGCTCTTAATCATTAGCTCTACTGGGTGTCTATAATCATAATTGATTCTGTTCATAAAATGCTTTCCTATATAGTCTTACCTGATCCTCCCACAGCCGTTTGAAACAGATGGCATGTGAAAGGAGAGTTATCTGTTTGAAGTGCCAGGGGGCAGAGGACTGGCTGAAATAGGCCCTTTGGAATGCCTGGACCACATGAGCCCATGCAGTATCTGCACTTGGGTCCTGGAAGTGCTGTGAGAGCAGGTGCTAACCCCATAGAGCACTGTGTCCTCCCGTCCCCGCCCCGACCTCCGCCAGGCTTCTGATGTCATACTGCAGCACACCTACCCAGATGACGGCTTTGGAGAAAGTTTTGAAAAGGTCTCGAATGAGACCCGGGAAAGGTAACATAATGGTGAGATCTTGCAGCTGTGATCAGAGCAGTAGGCAGAAACTGATTTGGGCAGCAGGGGCACATGTGTTTCGGGACTCAGGCTGCTAAGAGGTGGCCTCCATAAGATGGGGAGCCTTGAGGTGCTGTGTCGCGAAGGATGAGGCATATCTGGTGCAGAGCACGTGCCGTTGTCACCAGAGCCCCACAGGGCGTGTGGAGCAGAGCGGACTGTGCTTCCCTTTCCCTGGGTGTTAGGAAGCTCACTGCCAGGGAGTGCTGGCTGGCCGCTCTTTTCTCATTTGTGAAGTGGGAATTATAAGATCTACTTCAGAGTCATGAGGTATAATATGTGTGCCTATGTACATATGTGTGCTGGTGTGTGTACACAGTTTGTCTTTATGCATTTTTAGTTACCTGCTATCAGCCATGGTCTGAAAATTTTGAATGAAAAATTGCATAAAAGAACAATTTATGCATTTCAAATTGTGCACTGCTGTGTGGGACAGCCATGCAGTCCTGTCTCCTCCGGCACCTTTGCCTGGTGTCTCCGCACTGTCCATGCTGATGTCACTTTGTGGCTGTCTCTGTTATCAGATCCTCTCCCCCTGTGTCCCAGTGACCCTTTTGGTACCTGAAAATGACCCTGAAATGTGAGAATAGTGATGCTTGCCTGAGAAGGCCAGATGTGCCCTAGAGAAGGCATAAAGCAGCTCCTTTTAGTGAAAAGGTGAGAGTCCAAAAGTAATGAGGAAAGAAATGCACCTGCTGAGCTTGCTGAACCCCAGCAAGACTGTGCCTTCTACCCGTGAAACTGTCCCGGAGATAGAGGTTCCCTGTTACCTTTGCAGTTGCATCCCAAACTGTATGAGAGATGGCCACAGATCATGATAATGGCAGTCAGCTAAGCAGTTAAGCTGGAAAGGGTATACCACAGGGTTTAGAACTAACCACAGTCCAAGCATCTGATGGGAGCCTCAAAACCCACCCCCACAGGTACGGGGGACCCCCTGTGTGTGCACACTTTCTCTTATCATAAAACCTAAAAGGAAAGTATACTTCCCTTAGAGAAACTTACACAGGAAAACTAATAATAGAGCTACAATAAAATTCAGATTTTAATACTTCTTAGTTTTACAAAACAAGGTGGCTATTAATTATTTAAATATATTCATTATCATTTTTCAGTTACTAATTATGAGAAAGGAAAGGACGTGTTTCTCATCTGTCATCTTAAAATTATTTTGTTTCTGAAAAAAATGAGGGATATATTTTTAGTTATAATTTTTAAAGACTTTGCATTTGTAGAATTTTCAATTCACAGCAAAGTAAAGAGGAAAATACAAAGAATTCCTTTACATGTCCTGTCCTGCAGTGAACTAGAATTTTTGTGAATTTCTAATTAATTGAGTGGAGAGTAGAAATAATTCCTTATTGTTTTAGACCCTACTTTTCACATATTCCTTTGAAACAAATCTTATTTCATAGCTTAAGAAACATGGCATAATTATTTTATGGGTTTTCTTCTCCCACCCTGCCCCTGGCTGCCTTTATGGTGGGTGTTCTAACCAAGTGGCACCTCACAGTTACAGCCAGGCTCTCAGTGCCAGTCTGGAAGTTCTGTAACTGGAATTTCAGACCACCCTGCCTATGCCTAATAAAGACAGGGATCTTCAGATTGGAGTACAAACCTTTTAAATGGAAAAATATTTAAATATTCCAGTTGTAGGCGTACCTTGGAGATACTGTGGATTTAGTTCCATACTATCCCAGTAACATGAATACTTCAATAAAGCAGATCACTCAGACTTTTGGTTTCCCGTAGCATATAAAAGTTACGTTTACACTATAGTGTACTCTATTCAGTGTGCAGTAGCATCGTGCCTAAAAAAGCAACATACATTCCTTAATTAAAAATACTTTATTGCTAAAAAATGCTGACGATCATTTGAACCATCAGTAAGTCATAATCTTTCAGCTGGTGGCAAGCTGCTGGCTGCCCAGGGCGGGGTAGCTGTGGCAGTCTCTTCAAATGAGATGGCATGCAGTTTGCATCCACAAGAAGCAGCACCTTACCTGTACAGGCAGCCATAGCCTTCCAAATGGATTTCTTGAGTAATAAGACTGGAATTCTTCATGAAAGAGTGCTCTGTATCACATGCTATTTGATGGCCTAACATAGTAGAATGTCTTCCCAAATTGGAATCAATATTCCTAAACTCTCTGCTGCTCTATGAATTAAGTCTATGTGATATCCTAAGTCCTTTGGTGCCATTTCAGCGGTGTTCAAAGCATCTTCACCAGGACTGAATTCAGGAAACCATTCCCTTTGCTTTTTTATCCATAAGAAGCTACTCCTGGTCCATTATGTCTTGTCATGAGAGGGCAGCAACTCAGCCGCCTCACTAGGCCCCTCTTCTCATTCTGGTTCTCTTTACATTTGTAGTTAGTGGTCATCTGAAGTCTTGAGCCCCTCAAAGTCGTCCACCCCTATTAAAATGTCGATATTGTCACCTCCTCCTCACAGGTGTTCCTAATGGCATTAGAATGGTGACTCCTTTTCAGGTTTTTGATTTACTTTGCCCAAATTCATCAGAGAAATCTCTGTGGCAGAACGGTAGCCTTATAAAATGAATTTCTTAAACAATAGGACTTGAAAGCTGAAATTACTCCTTGATCCCTGGGTGCAGAATGGATGTAGTGTTAGCAGACGTGAAAACATTAATCTTGTACCCCTGCATCCCAGGCTCTAAGATGACCAGGTGCATTGTCTGTGAGCAGTCCTACTTTGAACGGAATCTCTCAGTCTCAGGAGTGGGCTTAAAGTACTCAGTACACCCCGCTGTAGCAGATGTGCTGTCATCTAGGCTGTGGCGTCCCACAGAGCACAGGCAGAGCAGGTGTCGGAAAACCCTTCAGGGCCCCAGGGTTTGGGGAGTGGTCAGTGGGCACTGACTTCAACCTACTGCCTTAGCACCTGGCAAAACTCAGCCTGAAGCCATCACTAACTTCTCTGCTGCAGTTGTGAAGGTGCCAGGTGCATCTTCTGACAGAGGGCTGCTCCCTGTGCCTGGGAAGCGCAGCCACCTCTACAGACTGCCAGGCCAGAACTCCTGGGTGACGAGCTGCAGGAAAGGGCTGAGAATGTTCCACCCAGCCTCCTTGAAATCTCGTGGAGTATCAGGGAAAAGTGTGAAAGATTCCTGAGAAAAGGGAAGCAGGTAAAACCAGATCTATGAGCAAACAAAATCAGATGAAGCCTCTTCAGGAGGAGGGTGCCGCAACCTCTGCACGGTTGAGCCAAGACAGCTTCACACAGGTAGCCACACACCAGTGTCATGGCCCTGGGGCGTCCTGCTCCTGGCCAGTGAAGAGCTGCCTCTGGGGCAGTGCAGGCAGAGTGTGCCCAGAAGAGAGCTGTGGCCACGCAAGGCCAAACCTCACAGGGCACCGCCCTCAAGGGGGAGCCAGGAGCCCCAAATGCAGACATGTTACTAACATCTCCCACCCAGTGGTGTACTCTGTCCCTTATCATAGCCACCAGAAAAAGCATTTAAAACAAGGGGTAGCATCCACAGACAAGCAGATGAGAATCTCATAAGCAAGAATTAATATATATCTAGAATTTACAAAGTGTTTAAAAAATGATACCTCGAGTGAACAGATCTCACAGAAGATTCTAAAAGCAGAAATAAATGACAGCTGAGTTAGTAATGTACTAGTGCCTTCTGTGTGTCAGCCGAGTTAGTAATGTGCCTTCTTTAAGAGTTCACAAGACACTTTGCAGTCTGACCCATTTACCTCTCAATGGCTGTCCTCCTCTTTCATTTGCTCAACTACTCTGGTCACCTTGGTTAAAAATCTTCCTCCCTCATACCTTCTTTCTGCCTCCCAGCAGAATCAGACTCTGACCCCAGGCACACCTGGGTGCTGGGCATGCCTCTGTGCTGATGCCTTCATCTGTCCTACTGAAGGCTGTTTGCACACCTTCAGTGGATTCTTGATACCAGAGATCAACACCATATTTGTTTCTGCATCTGCACTTTCCAACACAGTATTTTTTGCGCATAGTAAGAACCCAGAAATATTTGCTGAACACATGATGGAACTTTAGCTCAGGACTTCATTATGCTTTTTTATCTTAAGTCTATTCAGCATTCCAAAAGTAACTGCCTTTCAGCCCTCCCATCTTACTCCATTGAGAATTGGAGGAGAAGAAGATGCCCTTGTTCAACTTGGCCCACTAATATTTTGTCTTTTCTAAATTGAGACAGGTGCATAGTTTTTCAACAATTGTGTTGAATTTTAGTCAGTGTACTAAACAAGTGTTTACTGAGTGTGTCTGTTGTACTCCAGACTGTGCTGAGGGAGTTAAGGTGTATCTGTGAAAACAACAGACACAAACCCCTCCCTTAAAGAATACACATCATACGCGGATGTATGGTGTGTTTGGCAGGAGGCACATGCAGTGGATCAGGATCACCAGGGTAGGGGACTGTTTCAGACCTTGCTGAAATAGCATCTTTGGAACACAGGTGAGAAAGGTGAAGTTAGCCGTGCATATATTTGCAGGTTAAAGTGTTCCTGGCAAAGATAACAGCTGGTAATAAGAATGACTACAAACTTGTTGCCCTCAGCACACAAGATAAATTTGTTGTCAACTGAAATGTAAGAAGACTTGAGTGGAGCAGACTTAGGGATAAGGTCAGAGGCTCAGTATAGTTTTGGCCTTGTTAAATTTGAGCTGTTGTTAGACTTAAAGTTGAGATATTAAGTAGGCAGTTAGAACATGAATGTAAAGCTCAGGAGAAATACCTAATACAGAAGCCATACATTTGGAGTTTGTGCTGTTTAGGTTTATTTAAAGTCAAAAGATTTGTTACAACACCAAGGGATTTGTTTTGTGAATAAAGAAGGCAAAAGCTTCAGGGTCTGAACTCTGGAACACTCCGACTCCAGGGAGAAGAGGAATGAGCAGATCGACTGATTCAGGAAGCCAGTGACAAGGAAAGGAAGCCAAGCGCTGTACTGTCCTGGAGGGCACATGTCAAAAGGAGTCATCCTGTCTGTCTTAAAATTACCAAGTAGTCCTGCGCCCTGAGCAATCGGGATTGGTTAATAGGAAGATTAAGGGGAGGAGTAAGGATGATCGCAATGGATTTGAAAGAACAAAATAATATTAGAAACAAAAAGAAAAATCACAGGAAGTAACATATATGAAATTGAAAATTCAAGTTTTTGTTAATGATGTGATCCTAGGGTATACTATGGGAACAGATGGAAACAGGAAGCAAGATCAGTGAACAAGAAGAGTACCTGGGGTTAAGAGGCCTGCCTGTTGGAGGGATCGTCTGCCATATGCCAAACTCTCTAGACTCAGGATGGTGCTGCTGTTGGCAGATTGACAGTGAGGTATTGCTGGAGGCACGAGTCTTGGTGCTCTGGAATTGGTGGAGGTGTTCATGGGTGGGAGGAGGGGAGGGCTTAGTGAGGAGACTGCTCACCCCCCTCTAGGCCCCGAGGTACCTTTGGTTTGGAGGCAGAGACCTAGATAGGGCTGCCAGGAAGAGTGGTAACTAGAGGTAAATCAAGTTTCCATTGACCAAGAAGATTTCAGAGACAGAATATAAGGATTGGACATTAACGAGCCATAAATTTCAGAGGCATGGTAGAAGGAGTTGCAGAGTTTGGCAGAGGATAAGGATAGCCAGGGGACGTGGAGAACTGCAGGCACACTGCAGTGAAGAGACATTATGGTCTGGAGCTTCCTGAACTGACATGAATGGGAGTGAGGCGCCTGGTGAGATTGGTTCCGCTGGCTTTCAAGTAGAAGTTGGTGGGGAGGTGCAAAGAGGTTGGGTAGATGGAGGTAACTGTCAGGAGTTTCTTGCTGACTTTCTGAAGGGGTGATCTTGGGAGGAGGGGCTTCATGCTACTTGGAGTCTTGCTCAGTTTGTGGTCTTCCTGCTTCCTCCCTGGATAGAGGGACAAGGCCTCGGGAGATGTGGGCTTATTCCCAGTGCTACAGCTTGTACCTGACTCCTTGCAGGAGAGGATCAGAGGGACACATCATCTTCTAATGCTCAGGGCTGTTTCTTAATTCAGGTTGATGGAATCAAGAGCCACTGCAGCCTGGAATCGTGCTGAGCCCTCAGGCTTCCCTTGACCCCTGATCACGTCAGATACGTGGAAGGAGGAAGAAAGGCTTGGGGTATGGCCATAGCACGTGTAAGAGAAGGCCACCCTGGACCTCCTGAGGGAGGGGCTGCCCCTCAGTCCCTTTTGATAGAGTTGAGGAGTATTCAGCCTCACTTTTTGTTACCTATTAATACTATTATAAGTAATATCCTTTAATGGAGAGATTTTTAGAGTTTTTTCTCCTTTGCCATAGCTCGGGTTTTTAGCTTATCCTTGGGAAATAGGACACATCTTTGGTTAATAGACATTTGAGGTGCAGGAAATGAAATGCTGTGAAAGCAATTCAGATGGAACTGACAGGTGGGAGAATGGGGCTCAGCTGCTCCCAGCTTCTTGGCTTGATGACAGTCTTGCAATAAATAATCAGAAACTGGGTGAAATGATAGCAAATGTCAGTTTCAAGTTTTCACTTGTCAAAACTAAGATTGTCTTATCACCGAACCATTGCTAGACCAAATTACACCAACTTTTATCTTCCTGTTCATCAGAAGGCCTGCTTCACCTCCCCCACTTTTTTATGCTGAGCTCTGGTAAAGCATTTCACAGGCAAATTTCCAGGAATGCAGATGTTCACTACTGCTTGCTTCATTTATTAAAGGAGGCTTAGTTATGTCCACAAGTTATTGTTAGACCTTTCTGATTATTGATCTCAATAATATTGTGCATTTGTAGTTCCAGGTGAAACAATTGAGAACTTAGTAAAGGAAGTTCTTTTCAGCTTCATGAAGAGGTCATTCTCAAATCTGCAGCAGAGATAAAATTCTCAAGAATATCAGTTTTCTTTGCCTAAGGTGCCATTTATGATGTTATTCTGACCTTTGGGAATAATACCAAGCTTTACTTAATTTAGTATTGGGTTTCTAAAAAGCATGAGCCAGTTTATTTTCAACAAAACTAGATGTCATTTGACTACTTTAGTAACAGATGCTATGGGTGAGCCATGCAGGATGCTGGAGCTGTTAGAGGTTGGGGGCATCTAGATGGCCCCTCACCTGGATGTGTACACACAGGACCTGCTGAGCAGGAGCCGCCTTCCCCAGGTTGCCCTGCAGAGGCTGGAGCTTAGACTCAGGTGTCTTGACTGATATTTACCATCAACATTGTATCAAAAGACTGGACAGAATCTGAATTTCTGTTTTCAGGACAAGAAAAATACTCTATAAAAGCATCCTCGTGTTTAAAGCTATGGTGTCTTATGTAGGAAAACCATATTGTTGTCGTTGTTGTTGGATTATCTTTTTTATTTATTTTTTGTTATACATAAAAAAAATTATGCACTTTGATATGTCATACATAGATGGGATATAATTTCTTCTTTTTTGAGTGTACATGTTGCAGAATCATATTGGTCATGCAGTCACATATACACACACAGTAATAATGTCTGCTTCATTCTACTGTCCTTCCTATCCCCACATCTCCTCCCTTCCCCTCACATCACTTCCCTCTACCTAATGTAAGGTAATGCTATTCTTCCCTGGTGCCCCCTACCCTATTGTCAATTAGCATCTGCATATTAGAGAAAACATTTGGCCTCTGGTTTTGTGGGATTGGCTTATTTCACTTAGCATGATGTTCTCCAATTTTAACCATTTACAAATGCCATAATTTCACTCTTCTTCAAAGCTGAGTAATATTCCATTGAGTATATATACTACACTTTCTGTATCCATTCATCTATTGAGGGATGCCTATGTTGGTTCCATAGTCTAGCTATTGTGGATTGAACTACTATAGACATTGATGTGGCTGTGTTCCTGTAGTATGCTGTTTTTAAGTCCCAAGGAGTGGGATAGCTGGGTCAAATGGTGGTTCCATTCCAAGTTTTCTGAGGAATCTCCATACTGCTTTTCATAGTGTTTGCACCAATTTTCAGTCCCACCAGCAATGTATGAGTGTGCCTTTTTCCCCACATCCTCACCAACATTATTGTTGCCTGTATTCTTGATGATTGCCATTCTGATGGGAGTGAGGTGAAATCTTAGAGTAGTTTTTATAGGCATTTCTCTAATTGCTAGAGATGTCTGAAAAAATTTTATCTGCTCTTTTTTTAGTGAGACCTTTTTTCTCATAGGTGTTTCTTATCCCTAAAGAAAATTAGGACCACAGAAAGGGAGAGGAAGGATTTGGGGCCAGTGAGAACTGATACAAGTTGCTGTGATCATGCGATACTGTGGGGCTCTGACTTCTGCTCTGAGCATGAGGAGAAGCCCCATTTGAGCCCCAGAGGAGCAAAGAAGAAACTTCTGGAAGAGTGACAGGGCAGAGCAGAGGACAGTAGGACATCTCACTTGTTGTCCGCCACAGTGAACAACAGGCCCCTCCGGCACAGGTCCAGCACAAGGCAGTGGCTCCCTCCCGAGCTTTGGGAGCCATGTGCCTAAGCCTCAGGGCTGAGTGTGTGAGAACAGATGTTCTTATGAAGTTAATGAATGAATTCTGCAACGGGCCCACAGTCCCCCATCATTCTTTTCTCATTTAACTACGTTGTATTTGATCAACTGTTGCAATAAAAAGCCTTTAAGTCTTTTTCATCCTAATATTATTTGGTCAGCAAGTCCTGGCAGATTGACCTCAAAAATAACTCTCAAGTTCATGTCCTTGTTCACCTCTGTCATTTTTCCACACACACCAATCCCTGCTTGTAGATGGAGTGAGGGCCTGTCCACTAGATGCGGTGGGCATGGTGGTGCAGTCCAGGTCCTCTCACACTCCCCTCCTCGCTTCTGAATTTTCTGGGAATGCCACCCTCAATTCAAAGACCATTTTTTAAAAAAATTCTGTAGCTACATGTGGCTCTGTGGAAAAATTGCACATTGCCATTTAGTATGATAATCAGTGGTAGCGGTGACTCTTCCATGCCTGGGCAGTATTAAAGAGCCAGTGGCACTTAACATGCACATTCCAGCAAGCTTCGGTAGGGAGAAGTAGGACTTTGTAGTGTGTTACGTTGTGTGTACTTAATTAACTTGTAAGGATGCAGTTAAACCAGGATAACAGGGTGTGCCCTGTGCTCTGCACCTGGAGGAAGCACACTGTACTGGGACTATTCAGGACTAGGCACTCTGTCAACTTACTAGCTCCGTTTGATAGAACTACTCAGACCCACAGATACCTCAGCCTGTTTCCAGCCTCTGCTTTCTGTGCGTACTATTGCTTCTGCCTCGCCGGCCCTTGCGGCCACTGCCTCTGGCCTTCCTTCTCCTTGGCCTCTCTTCACCTAAACCCTCCTGGCCTTTCAGAACATTGCCCCAGCCCTGCTTTCTCTAAGCAGCTGTCCGGGGCACATTGGAGGGGAGGAAGAGCCCCTTCTCTGTGCACCACTCCTCCACACATGCCTGGAAGGGCCTGTGGCAGGCTTGGGGGCTGTGAAAGAGGGAAAGCATGCTGTCATGGGCGCCGGCCAGCCCTGACCGGGAGGCTTCTCTGCAGGTAGCAGTAGGCTGAAGTCCAAGCAGGAGACAGCCTGGAGGACAGGAGAAGAGTCCTGCTGGCAGAAGACCATTATGAGGGAGGACTGATCCCCACTTGCTTGTAGGAGTCCCATACCGTACATGGTGATTGGAATCGGAAATCAGTCATTTACCTGAGAAAGGAAGCCTGAGGCAGCAGCAGGTTAGGTTCAACCAGGGTCAGGGTGTTTGTCATCAGGTAGCCTTGGTATCCTGCTCTCAGTGAGATCCTGGGCTGGCTGCCCAGCCTTCCAGTGTGAGATGGATGAAGGTCGTCTGGGGCTGGGATGCTCCCACCACTGCCCAGGGAGAAGTCGGCACGGAGTGCATCTTCCTATCCCAGCTGTCCCAGGTGTGAAACAACTGGGTTACTTTCCATGTTGAATACTCCTTATTTGTTACTTTGAAGCTGAAATGGTAGAGATGATTGTTTTCCTACAAAACTGAGTAGAAAAGAGTGAAGCCTGGGATGTGATTGGAAGCTCTTCCTCAGATACCCAGATGCTTATAGTACTTCAGCTTTGTGTGTGTATTTTTGCATATACAGAATGGCAGTGGTAACAGGCTCTCTCCCTCTTGCTAGCTCAAGGACATCGTAGATCAGAACGTAGATTTTCCTGTACTTGGAACAGATCCTCAGCTTGTGTGACGGCAGATTCATGACCATGTTGCTGTCCTACTGCACATAGTCATTGACACCAGGCACCTTTTGTCCACCATTCTAATGATAATTTAATAGCATTGATGAAATAAAACATTTAATCTTGGTCCTTGTTTGTAATATCTTACAAAGAGAGGTGCCCACAATTCACACAGCACCAAGTTGTAGAGTAGGAACCTAAGGGTCAAAGAAAAACTGGAGCTTTCATCTGTTGGAGATAAGAAGTGCTGGCCGCCTGCCCCACCCCCACAGCACCTAGCACAGGGGATCAGAGCTGTCCACACAACCCAGGCAGCGTATTTGCTGCAGACCCCAACACTTCCAGGGCAAGTACCACCTCTGGTTTCACATACACTCTGTGTTGATTGACCAGAGAATATAGTTAAAATGCCAAACACTTTTATTGGATATTAAAATTTGGGAATTAAGAGAGGGACCTTTGATAATCCTAAGCTCTGTCCTAGGACTGTCATCTCAGGGGGAATTTCTTTGACTTTTCAGCCCTGGTCTTTATTAGTTTTTAGGATACTTCATTGGACATGACTTAAAGCTGCCAAATCATTTTGTGCTAACTGTGTTTTCTTTTGTTTGTGCAGTGGTGCTGATTACTATGATTATGGACACGGACTCAGTGAGGAGACTTATGATTCCTATGGTGAGTAAGGGCCAGAGTAGCAGTATAGAGATAGGGCAGGTAGCTATCAAAGACCTTGGAGATCATAACTCAGGCGTAAATCCGTACTTGTCTTGACTATGGAACCACAGCCTCCTCATAATCTGTTTTCAGAGGCTCCTTTAGCATTTAAATGTAATATTTAAAGAGAACTTAAGACTTACAGAAAGTTGCATGAATTCAGATTCTGAGCTTAGATTTCTGTAGGGTCGATAGCCACGTGCTGATCCGATTTAGTAGAGTAGTGAACTGATCTGTGGACATTTGGTGTTGTGGGTCTTTTGGAAGTGTCTTTTGCTTCTTGAAATGAAGCCGCTGAGGCTGCATCTCTAAAGTAACTCTCCCACCCCATCTGTATGTTTTCATTCCTTCCTAGTTCAAGGTCTCAAAAAATCCCACTGGGAGTTGTTTCTAAAGGTTACAAAAGCACTGGTCCAGGAAGGAGAGATGAGTGTTATCAAGCTTGTCGGGAAACTACTCAAGTCCTTCTAAGTCAGTGGGAGCTAGTAGAGCTGCTGGGGAATTCTTGTGTCCTAAGACTCAATATGCAGAAAGATGACAGGTTTAATTAAAAGAATGGGTGGCAGCAACAAAATGATAGTAAGAAGCGCCTTCGCAGCAGGGCAAAGAGATCAGAGAAGCCGGGCTTTCTCGGCTGCAGAGCTCTGAGAAGGCTGTACCGGTGCAGGTGAGTCAAAATCCTGGCTAATGGATGTTATGACATTTCTCTGAACATAACTGAAAAGCCGTTTCCAGTGTTCCTTTTGAAGTAGGTTTTGTTGTGTCACCTGCCCAGAGCTGTGGTGACCGCATCTGGGCCTCTTTTTTTTTTTTCCTTTTGCTTTCTTTCTTTTCTTTTTTTCCTTCTTATTTGTAACAAACACTTAAGAGAAATACATTAGCTTGCTGACTGCTGTCTACTTAAATTGATGCGAGTTAGCTAGCGGGAATGACGTTGATTGCATGTTCCTATCAAAAGAAGAGGTCATTTTAAGCATTTTTCTTTCACAGCTTTTTAAATTGGTCTCTGTGGACACATGGCTTTTAAATTGCTGTGTGTTGCAGCAGGAAGTTAACTGTTTGATGCCAAAGGCCTGTAGATAATTTGCTGAGAATCCCGAGGAGGAACAGGTGTTTATTTCCAAGAGAAAAGATCATAGAACGTCTTTGGTTATCCACGAGTGAGTGGGGTTTTGTGGGTGTCGGGCCTGTTCTGGGCCCAGGCGGTCCTCTGGAGGCCTACTTCCTACCAGTGCAGCTTTCCTTCAGTCTTTCTATGAAAGGGCCAAAGAGGAGCGAGACTCCCTTTCTCTCCCTCAGTCTTCCGGCTCCCATTTCATTCTCCGGTTTTTCTCCTTCTGTTTTCACACATCATCTGTGTTCTCTCTCTTCATCTTCACTGTTGGAAGAAGCTGCAGGGATCCTCACTCCTCTATTTCCCGCTCATAGATGTCTCCGTGTTCGGCCAAGGGCAGTTGAGTCTTGCATGGTTTGTGAGCTGTGGTTGTGGTTGCCGAGGAGGTTGGCAGATCAGGTGCAAGCCGTTTTCCTTCCCAGGTGATGGTTTTCTAGTGAGATGGTTGTTTTCCAGTGTGTGTGGTTTTCCTAAGGTGAGACCCTGGTGCTGCTTCTATGGGTGCCTCAGAAGTGTGTCTCTGGATTGTGACATCTGCCACTGGTTTAGGGCGAAGTCACATTCTGACAGATGAGGCCACTAGGTCCATGGCAGTGACTAATTGTGACTCATCTTCCCGATTACAGGGCAAGAGGAGTGGACTAACTCAAGACACAAGGCACCTTCATCGAGGACAGCGAAGGGCATCTACAGAGACCAGCCATATGGCAGATACTGATTGTACTGTCTGATGTTGTGAAATAGCCAATCTCCACCCGTCCTGTATACTGTTCAAAGTAATTTTTTTCTATGAACAATCCCTTTTTAAATAAATCAAATGCTTAAAATATGAATGGATGGAACTTAAAACTACTTTGTTGAAAGATCAACTTGGGCAGGAAAAAAAAAAAGACATGTAAAATTTTGTTATTTCCAGTCTGTATATGAAAAAATAGGTCATCAAAAGGAAAAAAAAATAACTTTGATTAACTAGTGTTAAAACAAATAGGTTTACTAAATATGTTAATCCATTCTTTTAACATAAGCCTCACCTTTCATTTTAAAGGTTTCCATAGAATTTAGTTATTTTATCTTTTAGCCATATGCTAGTTTTATTTTTTCTCTTGCCAACATGCGTAAAAAGGGAAGCCAATTATAAGTGCAAATAATGTGGTATTCTTTTGTAACTCAAGTCTTGAAATGTTCTGTAGTGTTAAGCAAAGTCTCCTCTTGCTTGATACTAAATAAACTTTTGAAAGAAATTTCGTGTGTGTGAGCTAACAATTTCATGTTTTTCTTATTTAAAAAGGCCTTCATAAATAGTTGTAAACAGGGAAAGAATTCCTTTAACAATGCTTGTCATAAAAGGGTCACACTAAATATTGTACAACTTACTTTAAAAATGGTATAAAATTAAATGTACCATTATATGCTCACCGTAGATCTAAATGCTGTTTAAAGAGTCCAAATGGTATCAAGCTGCTTGAGTGGCACGTTAAAACTACGCAAAACCAAATCTTGTTTAAAAACTGGTTTTAAAATAACTACTGGATTTTCTGGAAAAGATGTGATCAGTTTTCATCTTGTTGAGCGTTTTTTCACTAGTGCAACTTTGGATTTTTTATGAAACTTTTGGTTCCTTAATGAACACCTCGCTCCATGCTGGAAGCAATAAGCACAAAGCTTTTAAAGACATTCTGACTGGACTAATTGAGGTCCACTCGCCAAGGCTGAGGATGTGTAACCCTTAAACGGTCTTCATTTTCAAAGGTAAATAAATCAAATAAGATTTTAATCTCACTTAATTTATCTTAATATAACTAATAAAACCAGGGAGATTACAACTTAGCAAGTTTCAGTATCCATTTTAGAAAGGCTTTAAGATCACCTAAATTCTCATTTTAAAAAGTTTAATTTGTTTTAGTAATCTAAAAAGCCTTAGTTTAGTCAGTTTAATTGGGGCCAATTATTCCCTATTAAATAAATGTAAAACCTCATAACTAGTTATTGCAATACATTATTTGGTTAGTAGTTGAGGGCATTCTTAAAACTGACAGATTTATAAAGTTATTCTTTAAATCATTTGGCTTAAGTTTTTGTTTGTAGATTATATAAAATGTTAATTTTTATTTTCAAAAGGTTTTCTTCTCTTTATTTTGAGTAAAAAGATCTTTTCTTTTGTTAGGAAATATCAGCTGCCTTGGATTATCAGAGGAACCCGTCATGACCTGGAGCAAACCGAGGTAAGAGTCCTTTGCAGCGTGATCCCGAGCTGCAGGGACCGGCGGTCTTCCCCATGCTGGTTCCCACTGCCACACCTGTGACCTCCCAGACTGACTCTTCAGGCCAGAAAAGAAGCTGCTGCATCTAAACCAGTCAGGCCCAGGAAGTTATGTTGTAAGCTATGGAGATTGGAGGCTCAGGCCCTCACAGTATTTAGATATTCGGATCCATTTCTTCAGTAAACATAGCAGCCTGGCCAATAACATGAAAAGGTTTTCCATATTATTAAGTGGCACAGAAACTATTTTTCTAACCTAGTGTATAATATGATTCCAATTTTATTTTTGTACATATATACGCACATGCAAAAAAATTAGATCTGCAGGAAGTTTTTGACAATAATTATCCTAGTCTCGTGAAAGTTTTTTGATTTTTTTTTATGCTTCTGAATTTTGCAAAACAAAATATCACTTTCATAGAATGAGTGTTATAAAAGGTGCTTCATAAATTATTTCAAAATTCTTCAACAGAATCCAGAGATAGTAAAGGAAAGGTTGATAAAGGAAAGGGATTATTAATTTGGTTTGGTCAGATATTCTTGCTTGTTTCTGAACCATCAAAAAACACTGTGCAGGCCCTGATCTAGTTGACAGTTCTGCTTTCTAAGTGTTGCTTTTTGAGCTCTGTGATTCCTGTGTGACTCTGGGCAAATCTTGCTAGATTCTACATCAGCACAGTAGGAAGGGTGCTTGCATCTCTCATCATCCTTATAAGGCTAAGTGAGGTGATAATGTGAGAGCTGTGTGACTTGAAATGATGCAGCTGAAGTTCACTTGCCAGATGAGATTCACATATTTGATGTGAATGAGAAATATATCAGCCAAATTTAACTGAAACAATTAGATGAACTTTCAAATGAAAATAATCCTCTTCATCATTCTCTTAGACCACAAGAAGTCAGTCCATTGTCCTTGTTGGGTTTGGACTTGTCTCCTTGCCCAGAAAGGGAACGCAGCCTGTGCCACATCTCCTGAGCACGGGATGGGTAGTTTTCATTGTTCTTCATGTTGCTTTAGGAATTGACTTTTATCAAATAATAAATGGAGGCATCTTTTTTTGGTGTTTTGTACAGTGAAAATACATCTTAGAGATCTGTGGGTCAGAAATATAATCCTGACTGCAATCAGAATACCACCAGTGCCCTGTTCTTACCTCTGGAGGCCACCTTCATTCCTTGGCTCATGAGCCCTTCCTCCACCCCTTGAGCCAGCCAGAACTGATCTGACCCTCTCTTATTGCCACCTCTGTTGTTCCATAAATGTCGGTTTCTTAACTCAGGAATTAGAGATAGGCAGAGGGCCATTGCCCAGATGGTCTTCAGAGCTAATTCAGGGAGTTATCATACATCTTTGTGCTTATTCTCAGTTTCTAGAAGACTTCCCAGCTTCCTCAGCCTGTCGTAAGCCCAGGAAGGTCCCAAGCGCTGTGGAGTAGGAGCCCTCCCTCCTGCTTTCCTGTGACGATCTCCTCTGATTTAGAAAAGACTTTGCCTCGCCTGATTGCTGCCACGGGAAGACCCTCTGTGGGAGCCAGTCCTCTCGGGTTCCTAGGGGAACATAGCATTCCTCCCAAGTCTCCTTCTCCTTGCCATTGCTTCCCACCCCAAATCCATTTTTATCATATGACAGCAATTATTAAGTATGAATTCGATACCAGATGCAAAGGAGGCATTGGGAATACACAGACGTACAAGAAATGGGACCCTCTATTCATGACCTCATGGAGGTGATGGACTAACAGACCATATTCCTTTGCTCATAGAAACTACCCCGACCTGCAGGGATCCCCAGCCCAGTGCCCTCTCTTCCCAGGTATAAGCTTCAAAGGTGAGATCTCTCTTACAGCCCTCATACCTGGTGACTAGGGGAGCTGAGATCTGTCTGCCTTGACCCAGAGTCCTCCAACTCCACTGTGGGGTCTGGCTGCACTGGCCCCTGTTCAAAGCCTCTTAAGAGGAGGTGATTTCATTCCTGTTAGCTGGCATCCCTGGGAGTCTCTCACACATTGCATCAGCTGACATCGTGACTGATAAACACCCCTGTCCTGCAGCTGCCCAGGTCCCTTCATGCAGAGTCTTTGGTTTAACTTAGGTTTGGTCTATACTCAAGGAGTTCTGAGTCAGATCAGTGTGTAAGCACTCACTGAGAACATCTGCTGACTCTCTGCTCTGCTGCAGGTAGCAGGAGTACAGTTAGTAAGTCCTGGTTCCTGCCTTGAAGGTACCACAGTCTGCCATGGAACATGTAGGAGGGAGGCGTCCACAGGGCTGTGACGGCTACATATTTGGTGCTCTGTAGGTGCATGGAAGAGGGAAGCATACCCCAGGCAGGGTGGTTAGAGGTCCCGAAGGTGCCAAGCAGGGTATTAGAATCCATGGAGAGAAGATGACCACATGGAGCATTCACATTCCAGCTGTCAGTCATTAGCTTTGGAGCCTGGGTGACTCCACCTCCCTGAACTGCAGTTTTCCCACCCATGGAATGGGCACAGTGGTGGCACCTACTTCAGCATTGCTGTGAAAATTAGAAACATGCCTGGCACAAATAAAGGTGTTTGCTTTAATTTGTTGCTTTCCATAAATTTTTTTGGAATTAAAACATGGTCATCTAGGGAACTTCAGTTGTACTAGATAGAGACAGTAAGATGCTGTAACTGGGTCGACAAGGGACACGTAGTGAAGGGTCTCGCAGGTCCTGGTAAGAAGCTTAAAAAACATGCGGCCGTTGCCTTGTGTAATGTTCACTGTGCCTTGAAGCTTGCCCTGCTCTATTCCTGCAGGCAGAGGCAATGCCCCCTTAGACTGAGTGCCTTCCAGAAATAACATTGTGCAAACCATCAGTTACTTTGGTTAGTGGACCTATAGCCCACCTGTCAGTGAGTGACTTGAGAGACAAAGGCAGGGGCCCTAGCTCTTCCACCCTCCCAGGGAGTACGTCTGTGAGAGGAGAAGACGTGGTCGTATGACCAGTGTGATTCCTGATGGCAGCATGCAGTTGACTGACACAGCCTGTGGCCATTGTTACAGTTCAGAAGTCTCGTTCCCTCATTTCACCTCAAAGTTAGATGTGCTGGTCACTGTATGGAGACAGGTCCCATATAGAACTGCTGATTTAAAGAAAGATTATAGAATTAAAAGTTAACCACAATATAAGCCATTTTATAGAATATAGATGGCAAATATAAATAATAAAATGTTACTTTCTGTCTAGGCAAATACTATATATTGTCTATATAGCTGATCAGTGTTTGGGGAATAAAAAGGAATAAATCCATCATTTCACGTAAATTTACGTGTTTCCTTCTTCAGCGTTTCTGTCTTTGACTGGAAAAGGCTGTGGGTCATTTTCCAATCTGAATTTCACCCTTCCTCGTCTAATGGAAACCCCTATCCAGTTGAAGTTGATTCTGAATCAGCTGCTGTGTCCAGAACCTCAGTTGTCTGTTTCAGTGATTGGCATGCACTGCTGACAACGTTGTTTATTGGGTCTTCATGTGATGAGCCTCAGTGGTGTTCAGGATGTGGCTCACAGACCTGGGCTCTGGGTGGAGGCCCTGTGTGCGCTTGCTGCCTGCCTCTCCAGGACTCCTCCCTGTGACCCAGGCCTGCCCCAAGGAAGGCTCAGCACAGCACTCCGTGCCAGGCATCCTGGGCCTTACCTGTCCTCTCTGGGTCTGGCTAGTCATTTGGCCCATCCACACTTGCAATTGAAAGTTGAAATATCCCTCACCCAGAAGCCCTTCCCTGGCCCCTTGTCTCCACATGGAGTCCCTAATCAAGGACCCTCAGAGAGCTGTATGACTTCAACCCCAAGGATTCTGTCACTGGCTCCATTCCCTCTTCTCCCCTCATCAGAACATAAACTTTTATATAATATAATATAATATGATATGATATGATATAAACATACCTTGTCATGGGACTGGTAAGTAGAGAGTGAAACATCATTCAAAGTGGTGAAGGAGGTCACTCCGCGAGGTGACACAGTGTCCTGTGGTGCAAAGAAATGGACTGGGACGTCTTTGGCCTTACTGTGTCACAGGTTATTAAGTTCTATCATGCATGTGACATTTGATCACTACTGGCAGGATCTGTGTGTCTGCTACCTAATAGTTCTGGTGTCTGACACTCAAAACAGGGAGATGGAGAGATGAGCCTCGTGAGGTACACAGGGCAGCGTTGTGCTGGACTGGACCTCCGCTCTACTTGATTATCTTATTCCTACAGGAAGCAACCACATCTTGTTTAATTTGACTTTCAAATCCTTGCATCTCTCACACACACCCACACCCACACACACACACACACACACATACACACACACACATACACACACATACACACACCCACACACACACACACACACACACACACACACACGGGGGGGGGGCGGCAAGAGCTGACCAGGTGCTCCTGGAGGAGGGAAGGGGTGAAAAAGTGAACCTGACATTCCTAGAACACTGATCGTGGGTACTTCTTGGGATTAGTTTGCTTTCTTAGTAAAAATGACATATTTACTTCTGTGACCATTGATTCTTTTCAATAGAAAAAGGAGAAAACCAAAATATGCCCTTTTTTTAAGGTAATACATGTGTTTGAAATTCAGAACCTCCAGAAGAGGTCTTAAACCAAGGAAAATCGCGTCTGATCGCCACTCACCTCCAGACACCCTCAGCTGGCTGTTCCGTGTCTTTTTTTTTTTTTTTTCCTTTCTTTTCAGAGATGGTCTATGGGTAGGCAAAGCATGTATGTCTATTACAGTGCTCAGTACCTGTGGCCATCAGAAAATTCCTCTGCTCAAAACTGGGTTCACTGCACCTGGCATGGGGCAGGCCCGGTGCCTGTGTGACCGAGCAGGAGAGACAGGGTGTCCGGTGCAGCACGGGCCCTGTGCTGTGTGTCTCACAGGAAGAGCTCAAGCCCCCACTCTTCTGGGACCACTCCTCTCCTGGGCCTGTTCACCAGGGGTGAGCACACAGGGGTCAGCAGGGGTGTTGGAAGGGCTGGCCTCTGTAGTGGCTGGCTTCCTGCTGAGCTCTGCATGCACCAGGTGAAGGAGACAGAGGAGACCCCCACTGGCACTTCCCTCCACAGTATCTTTGTCACCTTTTCTTCATTTCTGCTTATCTAAATCCTGCTGATTCTCAAAGGTCTGCCCTCTCTCCTCAGTCAAAATAGCCTCCTATCTCTGCCTGCATTTACTGACTGATAGCACTCAATTGGGGAACTGCCTGATTTTGAGCTGCTACCTGTGAGTTGTCCTTCCTCCCTCAGTAAGTAAGGTCACAAAGGAGTCTGTTACATTTTATAAACCTTAAAGAACATAGCCACAAGTCAGTCAAGAAATATCCATTGATTAATTAAGGATCAATAGATTTACTATACTAGGGGTTTGACTTTTTAAGGTTTTAGTCTTTAGAGTAGCAGTTCACATCTGATTCTTCCTAGCTTTCTGGTGTGGACCCAAGATGTTCATGGTATCTTTGCAGAAATAGAAGGCTAGATGAGGCAGAGATGGTGCAGGGGAAGGGGATGGGCCTGGTCTGAGGAAGGGCAAGATGAAACCGGAATGGTGTTTTGGAAGTTACCATCTTTCCAGCAGCCAGGGAAGAGAAAAACACTAGACATGACAGACGGCTGCGGGGCTGTAGGTGGTGACCAAGACATGGAATGGCAGTGCTTGGCAGCTGGAAACAGTTGCTGGACTACAAGGTACAGGAGATTGAGGGAGGGATGTGCATCTGGAGAGACAGGAAGGGGCTGGTTCTGGGAGCCGTGAACACTGCGACAGGTGGCTGCGGGCCGAGCTTTCTGTGAGCCCCCAGTATGGTGTCTGGGAACAGGCTGGAAGCAAGCCTAGCAGGCACACTTCTCCATGTGTGGGATTGATCTTCTGATTGCCACCTGGTTTGCAAAATAATGAATGATTTTTATACATGTCTGAAAGTTTAGCCTCTTAACAGATGACAGTGACGGGAGGACCTTGCAAGGTGGACTCAGGAGAATTTATTTCATACTTTAATATCTGAGGTTCCATGTGACAGGCATTGCTGTCCCAAGTCAGGCCCCATGCGTCACGTGGAGAGTGGTGTGCTCATCACCGTGCTATGGGTCACCCACTGGTACTCACTGTGAACATGTGTTCTGTGTCCTTAATTCCAATGATTCTGTTTTCCCTAATTTAGCAGAAATAATGTTTAAATTTCTCCTTACCTAATTGTTCTGCCTAAATTCTGCAGTTTCTAGACAGCATATAATTATTAGTAGTTTTTCGATGTATACAAATACATTTTGTTTTCTCTCTTTCAGGAGCTTCCCTTCTATTTCTGGACTGTTTAGGAATAGTCGACTCACCACCGTGCCTACTCAGTAAAGGAATCCACTTGGAAACTTGAAAATCGTCCTGATTCATTATGATTTTTGCACAAATATGTGTCCTGTTAGATGTTTTTAATTAAATACTAAGCTTTTTAATTTGTAAGGGCTGTTTTTTTTAAAAAAGGAAAGGAAATCCTCAGAACCAAAAGAAAAGAATGATTTGTATGGTAGTTAATAAAGCCTGCCCTTGGAAGTCTCCCCTGCTTTCATGTAAACACAGAAAGCCGTCTTGTGTCTTGTCGTTCCAACACAGCTCAGCCTCGGGCTGGCTCCGGAGAGCTGTGAATAGCCGCCACCCACAGCCCGAGGCGGGAGGCCACACAGACTCCAGACTTGAAAACCATTTGTCCATCTCAGTTATGAGCCAATAAATATGAAAGCATTTGGCCAAAGTCTCCTGTCACATGAAAGGTTAATTACAGAGGCTGCTGTGGGAAGCAGAGTGGCGGGGACAGAGAGGAGCCTGGTTTCCAAGCCTCTCTGGTTTGTTAGGGACACACAGGTTGCAGTCCCTGTGGATGGAGTCACTCTGTACGCGCTTTGGGCGTTCACTGGTGGGTTGTGATTTTAATTCAGTGCACCCCAGAGAATCAGCTTGATTTCCCTTGCGGGAGGCTCACCCAACATGCTGCCTGATCTTGGAATTTTGAGAACAGTCTTGCGCGTTGTTACATTGTCACTTTCTTGCCTCAAAGACCCGGCTCCTCAAGGCTTCCCCTTTTACAGTGAACCACGTGTCTATTGTTGGTTAACCACAGGACCACTTGGAATGGTCTTTCTCTTGTTGTCTCGTGCTGCATCCAGAAAGCAGCTCGCTGCCCCTGCAGTCTGCACCCTGAGATTTCCTGGAGGTGCAGTTCTTCTCCTGGAAAGGCTGCCTGTTGGAAGGGGCACCGTTGCTGCCTGCAGTGAGCAGACGGAGAGGGCTGGCTCGGGAGGGCTGTGAGAGCACACAGTGCCCCTTTTGCTTGGATTAACTTTTAATGAATAGGAACTTTAGGGGTGGACTGTTGTGAACGACACCTTTTCACCTGCCCAGTCACTGAAATGGTATCAGCCTATGCGAAAGCCCCTGGACTTGAAGGGCCAGTGCACCAACTGTCCCCTCCATCTCACTCTTCATACCTGGATTTGGCCCCTTATTTTACTGCCCACATGACTTCATTCATTAAAAACACATTTTTCAAGAACCTCTCTTCTGTTGGGGGCTGTCTTGCATAGGAGAGGGAAAACTGAGCACCCAGAGGGAGTCCCTCCGGGACACACGTACCTGCCTGAGGTCGGAAAGGCCATCAGCCACAAAGGCATGGAGAGCATCAGGACAGACCTAACTGAGGTGGTGTAAGGTGACATTTTTAGCAGGAACCTTAAAGAGTGGACAAGTGAGCTGAGTCCAGACCCTGGCAAGTGAAGTCCTGAGGTAGCAGCATGCTCAGGAGCTTGAGAAACAGCAAAGCAGCTGGTGCAGGAGGGGTGGATGAGCAGGGACCAAGAAGAGTAAAAGGGAACGGGCATGCTGGCTGCAGCCCAGCGCTCTGGGGGTTCTGTGAGCTTTTGTGGCCACTGCTGAGGGATGGAGGAGCTAGACAGAAGAGCACCATGACCCAGGATCACTGGCAGTGGCACTGAGAAGAGGCCGTAGTGGAGCAAGCGGGAGAGACCTGTTAAGAGGCCCAGAGGGTTAGGAATCCAGGGTGATGCAGAGGCTTTATTCCAGAGCCTCTGAAAATATAGAATTGCCTCTTCCTGAGCAGAAAAGATGATGGGGAGCCGGTGATAGGTCAGGTGGGAGGTACACATCTGGAGGGTTATTTCTCAATGGGAGATAGAAGTTCGAGAGTCCTTAGAATGTTGATGTCCTTTGAAGTTATACTGTGAGTGTGGAGATCAGAGAACACACCCCTGGGATGTTACAGCACTCCCAAGCTAGTAAAGATGAAGGGGAACCAAAACAGGACACCAAGTAGGAGTTGCCACTGGGTGAGGACAAGACCAAGGGGAGTGCCCTGGGAGGAGGCTCCTGAGGGAAGGGTGTCTAGGAGAAGGACGTAATCCTCTGCTGCAGGTGGGTCCAGTGAGCAAGGACTGAGATGGCTGGTGGCCTTGACTGACCTCTAGAGTGAAGGCTTGGAGCAGAGTGGAGAAGGGGTTGAGAAGAGTTGTTCAGCCAGCTCTCCCAAGGTCCTGCTCTGCGAAGTTTTAGGGGAGGCTGCAGAACTGAGTGTGGGGCCCACACAGCAAGGGGAGGTGCAGGAGGTGGGTGCATGGGACACAGGCCAGCAGATGGGCAGGCTCTGTGCCAGCAGGTCTCCTTGCCCTTAAGGGAAACCTGTTATAGCTCGTCTCCTTAGGCATTGCTTCAGCAAGGGAAAGGAGGTGCAGCCTGTTGTTGTTGGGGTGTGGATTAGGGGGAAGCTGGTTCGGGTTTCACACTGGGCTCTTTTGACACCACTGCTGGTGAGGAGGTCCCTCGTTACTGCTGAGCAGGGCTGCTCTGGCTTCAGGAGCCTCTGCTGATACTGCCCTGACCCCACAGGCACAGGGAGGGCCTAGTAGCCTGTGTATTGCTGAGCAGTGGTAGACAAAAATCCTGTCTCCACTCAGCCTCCCTGAGCCAGCCCCAGAAGGGAGCAGTGGAGCACCTGCATCCCAGCTCCCCACTAGCTTCGCTACCACCACAGTGGGTGCCATTGCCACCAAGTGGATATGAAAGTCCTGCCTCTCCACTTGGCCAGAACATTCCTTGGGGCCCAGGAGCTCTGCATAGCTCTTCACATAGACTGACTCTTCCTAGGTACCTCTTACGTGCATCCTTTTAGCCAGTCAGGACAAGCCACACACGGAATGAAGATACACTCACAACTTGCTCGGTTACGTGGAGGGGGGCCAAGGCTCTCCGGCCCTGCAGGGATGCACCCAAAGCTGGAGGAATCAGTCTCTGTGTACCTGTGACCCACCCAAAGCCCCTTAACTATCTTGGAACACTCCAAATTTCCAGGGAATTCATGCCATCCTTTATGACACCCCCAGAAGCTCTAACCCACATCCAGCCCATGAGGGCATCCATGCGTTGAAGTCGCACGCTTACCTGTGCCTGCCACAGGCCCACACCGTCATACGTGCTGCTGATCACTGGTTTTCTTGTTTTTCTTCTCTGTCCCACCACTGACCTTCACAGTCTGTGTGCATCCTCTGGTGCTACGATAACAGAATCATCATCAACTGGTAATTTATTTATTATTGTTCACCTTCCAGGAGACTGCAAAGTCCAGAATGAAGAGAACTGCAGATTTGGTGTCTGGGGGCTCTGTGCTTCCTAAACAGCCCCTTCTGTGTGCTCACATGGTGAAGGGGAACCTCCTCTAGCATCTCATTATAACAGGAACCCCGCTACCAAGGGGGGGTCCTCCTCTTGCTGCTGTCTCCCTGAGTACTGGGCTCCAGGAAATGAGTTTTGAAGGGATATCGACATCCAGGCCACAGCAGCCTTCAAGACAAACTGCCTTAGGCAACTGCATCCCCAGGTCTCAGCTCAGGGCCTCCACCCTGGCAAGTGCTCTTTGAATAGCTGCATAAACACACAGTCCACCACCTGCAGCTGAGGGTGGGTGAGGAGTTGTTCAGCCAGAAGAAAACTATGGAAAGAGCCTCTGAGTCGCGTCGCAGCCCGGCTTCCTGGCTAAGTTGATTTCGGTCGGTCCAAGAGCACCAGGGTTCCTCCTTGACATCCTCTCTCCTTCTTATTAACAGTTTTCAATCTC
The DNA here is from genome assembly GCF_048772815.1 of Callospermophilus lateralis. NCBI lineage: Eukaryota > Metazoa > Chordata > Mammalia > Rodentia > Sciuridae > Callospermophilus > Callospermophilus lateralis. Next base: position 85,239,858 of record NC_135320.1, read on the forward strand.
CACAGGCTGAAAATAACCACTCCAGCATTTGGTTTTAAAGGATCTGAGTGACTCAAATGGTTTTAAAAATAGTAGCTGAAGACTTTTTTCAGTGTCTATTTAACTATATCAGACTCTACAGCCACGTTCAAGGTGACGCCTTCGTGAAGTTGTGGAATTATTGTTGCTACTATACCAAGAGAATGTCTCCTTACTGCAACCTAAGGATTCTGGCCTCAGCGTGACCAGTCTTCTGCAGAGTGGCCAGGCTGCTCTGAGTACGCAGGAGCTCTGGCAGAGCGGTGCTTTGCAGGCCCCGCAGCTCCTCCCCTGCGCTCTTGCTCCCTGTGAATTGCAGTGCAAGTGTTCTGGCAGCCCTGCGCCAGGCTTCTGACCGCTTCCCTGACGGCCCACCTGTCCCCCACCCACCTGCCCACAGACAGCACCTAAAAAAATGTGTATTGTTAGTGCCCCTCCAGCTGCCGGCCGCTCACTCTCACTGTCCTGCCCTGGCCCCCAAATGCTCATCCTCAAAATGTGCTCCTCACTTTAGCTTCTGGAGGTCACAGAGACAGTGCTTCCCAGGGCAGCTCTGGCGTCACTGGTCCCACGAAGGCTGGTGCCTGGTGTGTGAGCCACCAATGCCACGTGACAGTGATAGCAGACCTCCACAGTTAAGAGAATGAAGGTTTGTTACTTGTCCACTTCCTTAAGGCCTGGGCCTGGTCAGTCTCAGGGGCAGAGTCAGGCCGTCAGTGGGGCTGCCGTCACTGGCTGGCCCAGGGCGGGGTACATCTACACAGCTCACCCCCATGGCAGCTGCCACAGCTCTCCACACCTTGCCTCGAGGGCTTCTCCAAATCCAACCCACCTGAGCGTCCTCACAGCAGGACAGTGGCCTCCCTAGAGCCAGTGGTGTAAGAGCGAGTCCATGAGTGGGGGACACAAGGCAGAAGGCACAGACTTTCACATCCTGGCTGCAGAAGTGCCTTCCCTCACCTCTGCCAGGAGCAGGAGAAGCACGGCCCTGGGGGCTCTTCCTGGAGGGCAGGCGGGTCCTCCACACCTCTGTGCCTTAGAGCCCTCACCTACAAATGTGGGTGGCGGAGCCACATCCTAGGGAGGTTGCAATGTCCTGGCTCACACGCCAGGCCTTCAGGTGGGGCCTGACGTGGTGACCTCAGTGCTCTCGCTCGGCCACCCTCAGGGCACCTCTTCTCCCACCCATCTTCAGAGCAGCCACCCACCCCTGCACAGTCCCCTGCTCCACAGACCCTGGGTCTTCCATCATGACCTCCTCCCCCTCGGGTTTCAGGGGGAGGTCAGACCTTTCTGCCGGTGGCTGCTGCAGAAGCATCCTTGCTGAGGCTCCTCGGTTCCCAGCCCCTCTCAACCTGGCTGCACTTTCCTTCGCCCTGCGATGGAGTGAACTCCCTGAGGACGATCCTTCACCACTCGCACCCCTTTGCTGCTCTCTAGTTGCCTCCAGGGTCCTGTTCGAGCCCCCTAGTCAGCCCTGCAGGCCCTTCCCTCTGGATCATCTCCCTCTCCCGCTGCTGCTCCCCTGGGCACCTGCATTCCAGTCCCGCTGGACTCACCTGTGCAAACAGCCTGCTCCTGTCACAACACATGCTCGTTCCACTGCAGTCCGCGTTCCTTGGACCCTTAGAGGTGCGCCTTCCTCCCTGCTCCCCACATCTAGAGGGCCGTTCCTCTGCTCTGAGGTGCTTGCCTTGCTTGTCCACCCTGCCCCAGCCAAGCACCTGGAGTCAGCCGTATGCCCCACAGAGCCTTGGCATCTGTTCCGCAGGTCCCTCCCCTGGCCCAGGTAGGGAGAGCTGGCTGCAGGGTGTGTAGGCAGAAAGGATTTGTATTGATAAGCTTCTTCCAAACCCCACTGAAGCAGGAGCATCTCCCTAGAACCACACTGGGTAGGCCTGAACTTGAAGAAGGCAAAACAGACTCAGACGAAGCTCCCTCCCCGAAGGCCCCAGGGCTGGCTGCGGAGGTGAGGTGGAGCCGGGACCAGGAGGAGCACTGTGCACTCTGTTGGGGTGTCAATAGCCATGCAGACTAGATGCATTTTTAGAGCACAAAGAAGTAGTCTTTTAATAGAAGCAGCTATTTTGACAACAGAAATGATTCCTATGTTCCCGGATCATTCAGATCATTTTAGAACAGAAAACGTTGAAGCTTCGGGGATGGGTGATGCTTGGACTGCTCTGAATCCCTTTCAAGCTCCCACATGCCCACGGCCAGCACGGGGGCTGCTTTGGATGCCAGGACAAAATAGTGAGCTTGCCAGCCAAGCGCAGACATCTGCTGTTGGACATAGGAAATCGAAGTCTGATCTGTTTGGAGGCATTATTTGTGTTTGGAATCTATGGGGATAATAGACAAATAGGAGTGGAGAAATAAAATAGGTACATACATAAAATAAAAACACGTTGGGCATCTATATGCCACACTGCCAGGGGTTTCTCCAAAGCCACTTCTAAGAGCCATTTACATTTTAGTAGCTCTGTCTTTGTAGTCAGGGTTTTTGTAGACCCAGCAAACACACAGGGCTGGACGGGAAGATCTGCTCCCTGGTGCTGTGGTGGCTGCTGTGGAAGCCACTGTCTGTCCAGGAGGCAGGGTGGACAGAGGGCCTCTGGCTGCCGTTCTGCAGAGAGGCTGTCTCCCTTCTCACCCTATGGTGTGCATGGATTCCTTTGGCTTGCCTAGGACTCTTGTCCTTTTGGAAAAACCCCCACATCCCTCAGAGGTGGCTTTCCATATCCCATGCTCCTCTCCTGTGGAAGTAGCCCATAGCCTCCCCCAACACACACACACACACACACACACACCCGCCTTGTACTGCCTCCTCCACAACAAGGAGGCTTCCTGGGCTAAACGCTGTCCCCAGAACCCGCCCTCCCTCTGTGATCTGGACTGCTCAGCAGCCTTTCCTCCCTCCAGCAGGTGTAGCCCAGAGTCTGCCCCATGACCACCTGCCTTCGTAGGTATGGCTGGGGCAGCCTTGGCCACTGCACACCATGTGACTCCCAGCCTTCCCGAGGCTCGCATTCTGCTGGGCTTTGGCTAGGAGTCCTTGCTGCTTTCCATCTTTCCTCCTGCTGGCTCTGAGCCCTTACTCCCCGGGCCTGGCCCTCTTTCTGCCTTTCTTTTTCCCAGGATACCTACCTCCTCTTCTGCTGTTTGCCAGGCTCCTCTAATCAACAGGAGCCATTGGCCACCCCAAGAGCTCTTCTGCCTTAGATTGCAACACAGAGTGTGTCTTGGCCCCTGGTGTTCTATCCCCTGATTCTGCAAAGCCAGGTTGTTTTCAACTTTCATTCTGCGTCAGCTAAGCAACACAAAAGTTCCATCTCTGAGCTCATTTCTTTCATCAATAAAAGGGGCGTGCCTTGCTAATGACTCTAGAACACTGGAGAGACTCTCAGATGGCCAGTGTGAACAGACGGGATGGCACCACTGTTCTCTGTTCACCAACTGCTGCTGGAGCACCTGATCTGAGCTGGGCAGACTCAGCAGGGGAGAAGCTGGAGCAGAAAATCACACACACACACTCTTTCCCAAAACCAGAAATCAGAGAAAGAGCGTTTAGATTTCTAGTCTAATAGGATGTTTCAGCCAAACAAAACCCGGGATCATCTCAAACCAAACACTGACTTGCTAATTAACTTTCCACCCCAACTTCTAAAACCATGCCCCAGGAAGCATCCCACAGGGTCAAGGGGAGACCAGTGTCCAAGCCCAGGAACAACTCATTTTTGTAACTGAACAGTGTGCAGACAAGGGGCTGCCCCTGACTCCCTGTTTGGACAGGAGCCACCCCCTGTGAACTTAAGCTTTCAGTGCTATGGAAAGACGATCACAGAGCACACGCCTTCAAAAGAGAGGAGGGCAGGACGGCACGGCCAGGGGGATGCTGGGGATGCGGTGCTGGCTGTGAAGGTCAGGGCGAAGCCACTTTGAATCCTGGGCAGGGCGCTGCACTGGGACACTCCAGATTGTGAGGGTCCAGCATTCCCAATGGGCACCACCAGCTATTTCGAATTGGAAAACCTGCTGCAGGCATCACCCCTTGGACCACGCAGGCTTGGTTGAAACAAGCTGTTTCCTTCCATCCTGAATGCCTCCATCTGAACCAAGGGGTGCAGCCGTATTACAGGACAGTTATTTCCCTCAGAGCCTTTTCCTGCCAATCTATTATACCGAACAATTGAGGTCAAATTGTAGCTACTTTAGAAAGAAATTTCCTTTTTCATTAAACAGTATTAAACAAGGTGCCTATTTTTCTCCTTCCACATGTGAAAGACTTGTTTCCTTTGGCCCACAGTGTGCTTTAGCTTATTTTCACTGATTGCCCCAAACCCCACAAAAACCACTGGATTTCTGTCTTCTCCTGATAAAGCAGATAATCTGCACTGGCGGGCTGCTTTCTGCATGAGCTGGTCTGCTGGTGGCATCTTGCAGGTGCCCTGCTGTCCTTTATTACCCTCCACCCAACCTAATTCACTAATTTCCTGGGAGCTTTGAGGGCCACACTTGTATTTCCATTTGCTTAGGCCCAAGCAGTGAGGCCTTGCTCTAGGCTTTCTGTTTTGTAGCAGGAAGGTGGAGGGACAACTAGCAAGAAGTCACACCCCGGAGTCTTTTGACTACCACAGCAGGATGGTTCTTGGAACCACTCGCAGAGCACTGCCTACACCTGAGTCCAGGATTCACCATGAACCTGTGAATAGCTGGGCCTGCAGTGGGCACTCCAGAACTCAGATGGTGCTCAGATGTTATCGGTGGGGAAGAGACTGGGTGGGAAACTGTGAAGAGAGAGGCAGGATGAGGACTAGGAGCCTTCAGAGGCCTGGAGCCACAGTGTGGTGGCACGCATGCATTCGGGATGGGCCATCGGCCATCTCCCAGGCATTCAGACCTGCTTCTGCTAAGAGCAGGGCCCTGCAGGTGCTAGTATGTGGGAGTCACATCTCAGTACAGGAACCACTGGGCAGCACCTCAGGCTGGCTGTACAGGACAGGGCAGGAGGAGGGGGCCCCTCACTCCCGACCTGATGCTCTGGTGGATGTGACGCAGAGTGCCATATGTGTTGAGCCTGCCACTGCCACCCCACTGGCTCTAACATCCTGCCTCTGTGATTTGGGGCCAGCCCCGTGGCCCTCTAGTCTCAGTCTTCTCAACTGAAAAGTTGGAATATTAGCAGTGACCTAGTAGGGTGTGTGGAAGGAAAGATAGGAAACCTGGGCAGGGCAAGCGCGGGTCCTCACGTGCGCAGGCCAGGGCAGGAGGCACTACCCCGTGGTCCAGACCTGTCTCTGAAAAGTGGCCCTGGGTCCCCTGGAGCTGCAGGCAGTGGAGGCAGAAGAGACCTGGTGGAGTGCAGAGAAGCAGGAAAGGAGGGGGGAAGGCAGCCTCGCAGCCGCAGGGCAAGTGCGGACGTTTGCTCTGAAATGACTTTCTATCTTTAGACGGCAGCGCTCTGTTTGTGACCTGCTTTGTAAATAGACGCTTCACAGAAATAGATGGAGCCATCCTGGGGGACCAGAGGAGAGGCGGGGCAGAGGGTGGGTGAGATAGCAGGGCCTCAGCCTCCTGTCTCTGGAGCACTTGGCCTTGAGTGTCGGGTTGGAGAAAATCAGCTAATGGAGGCGTGTTGTGGGGTGGCAGCCCCGGTCTGTCTCCTTTCCTATGGCCATTTTGAAGACGTCTCTGCACAAAAGCTATTTGCCCAGTTTTGTCAAAATTGCCGTAAATGTATCCATAAAAGAGGAAAGAAACTGGTCACTTCCAGTCCAGCAGGATGCACAGAGACCAGGACAGATACATGAGGAGCAGAAAGGGACCTAGTCTCCTTGGACACCTGCCGAGGGCAGGTGCTGAGCTGGCCACCTGCTGCACACACGGCATGTGCCTTAGATGTGACCCACGGTAGCCCTAGTGGCCTGAATGTGGTCATGTTTGATTCCTGAGGGACCCAACCCTCTGAGATGTTAATGGCCAGTCCAAGATCCCTGGGAGAGTGAATGGAGACTGGAGGCCCCACTGTGTGGCCCCAGGCTGGGATGGGTGCTGCTTCACCTCCTTGGACCCTCTTATTCCTGATGGACTGCATTATGTGTCCTGTCGCTGGAACCTGTCACCATGGCCAGTGAGGGGCAGTGACAGGTGCCTATGACAAGGCACTTCAGGAAGATGTGCCATCTCAGTCCTCTTTCCTCTCTTTCAGTTGGCAGAGGTGAGGAGGACAAAGCCACATGCCTGGGGGAGCCTGGATGGCTACCAGGAGTGTCCACCAACCACTTCAACCATAGTGCGAGCGAAAAGGACTTCATGAGGATTTCTTGCCTGGTTTATCTTTTTCCAGCACTTGGGCTCATTAGTGCGCCCTCCATGGTCTGTGGTTAATGACACTGAACAGCTTCTACGAAAGGCCTGGGTGAGCCAGGTCCACCCTGAGTCCAGTCGTCTTGTGGAAACTGGAGGGATTGCTATGAACCCATCCAAATTGATTGCCTGTGGACTCTGGGAGTCTCAGGACCACTCAGCAGAAGGGCATGGAGGGGGCAGGGGGGCAGGGAAGCAGGCAGGGCTCGTTCACCTCTCCACATCATCTCTGCAGTTTTAACTCCCCTCCCTCACCTTTCCCAGCGCTCACTGGACATTTTCAGGCTCAGTCACCCCAGCACCAACCTAACAGGCACTTCAAAGACCCCACCCGAACGTCACTCAAGGTCCCAGGCGCCTCCAGCAGACATGGCTGGTGAACACACCTTGTCTCTGCGTTGCTCCTGCCACGCGCACCCCCAGCTTCTCTGGCCAGACATCCAGCCAACACCTCCCAAATCGACTGTGTGTTTCCCAGTCTTTGTCTTAGGATCTGCTTTCAGGTGAACACACAGCCTCTGGAAGCTGGCAAAGGCTAGGAAACGAACCTCCCCAGAGCCTCAGGAAGCAGGGGAACCCACCAACACCATGATCCTAGATAATGAGACCCGTGTGAATGTTTAGCCTGCAGAACTTTAAGATACAATCACTTTCTTTAAATCACTAGGCATGTGGTGATTTGTTATAGCAGCAATAGGAAGATAATACACACATCTGAGACCACATAGGCAGTCCTTTGGTGTGAGAGGGAGAGTTCAAGTTCAGGAGTTAGTCTGTCCTGCTTTAAATTTCCTGGCTTTGCCAACTAGCTGGAAGGCAGATGTTCATTACTCAACCTCTCTGTTGATTTCCTGACTTGCATTTCATGGTGATTCCTGAAGTTGCTTAAGAGAAGGCTCAACAGGAGGTGAATGGTAGGAAGAAGCCAGAGTGATTTATTTTTCATTTCCCTTAAATACTAACAACATTTTACATTGTGAGTGAAGAAAACATACCATCTCTGGACCTCCCCAGAGAAATGTAGCGTTCCTGTTAGTTACTTAATTGAATTCATAGAAGTTGGTGGATTTTTATCATTTTAATTTACTTCTTTTTGTGCTTTGCTCACTTAAATGGGCCCTGGAGCATTCTAGCAGCCAAGGCACAAAGGAGTGACAGTAAGGCTTGGTCTTCACAAGTTATATCCTTCCAAGTGCAGAGAAGAACACACAGGAGGACCCACCGGCCTAGGGCAGGGCAGGAGCGAGGGCCTAGGAGGCTTCCTGGAGGCAAGTTCTGAGCATGAGCTTCTCTAAGGAGAGTGAGCAAGGAAGAGGGAGGCTAGGGGCACAGCAGGAGCCATGTCAGGTGGAGAAAGGGAGATGGGGATGGGCCGTGCGCACAGGCAGAGACTCACAGTTGTAAGAAGGTAAGGGGAGGCCCCAGGAGGATGTCCAGGAGCACCTCACCACCTTGCCAGGAGTTAGAACTGAACCCTGCTGGTAGCCAAGGGCCCTTGGGGCTCAGTCTGGGCCATGACAGCACGGGACCTGTGTCTTAGAGGCACTCCAGGAAGGCCCTTAGCGCAGGCCTGCCAGAAAAGCATTCATCAGAATCTGCAGCTCATTGCTGTTCCACTGTCCCAGGCCATGTGGAAGTTGTCTGCTGGAGGACATCAGGTTCTCCTGAACCCCATAGAAGTTGGTGAATTTTTATCATTTTATCCGACTCCCTTGGTTGCCAGAGCCCCAGCCCAAGGCAGTAGGTGCATGTTCCCCACAATATGGAGGGACCCTTTGTCCAGCAATAGTCAGTTCAGAAAGCCCAGGAAGAGACCCCAGACCCAGAAACCACATCCTCCTCATCCCTGGGAAGGACTGCCATAGGCACTGCTATAAGACAGTCAAACTGCTGGCTGGCTATAGTACTGCCCACTCACTGCCCACCTTCCCTTCTCCTGAGCATGGGCAGCATGAAGCACTCACCAGCCCTAGCTCCTGACAGCCCTCGGCCTCTTCCCCATACTGTGTGCTGCTGGCCCAGGGAAAGTCCATGGTCAGGAACACACTGGGATGAGGAGAGGTGGGTGAGCTGCCTCTTCCTTCCCAGGCAAGTGTGGATCAGGGCCAGGGTCTGACCCAGCTCCTAGAGTGAGTTCTCTTTGCCTCTTCCAGCCAACAGACTCTGCTACTGTCCTAGCCAGCCCTGGCACCTGAACATGGACCCCTTCTGAGGATGAGCACAGGCCCTAGAGCTGGACTGCTCAGGCTCCAGTCCCACTTCAGCTCCGGGCTAGCCAGGGTGCTTGGACAGTGCTGTCATGACTGGGGACCTCCATGTCCTCATCTGTAGAGCAGATGGAATAGCAGCAAATGCAGAGTCAGAGTCGGGATCAAGTGAGACCACAAGCAGCAGATGCTCAGCCTCGGTCCTGGCACACAGGCTGGGGCTGGGGAGTGCGCTCACTGATGTTTCCTGGTCTGTGGAACCAGTGAGAGCTGCTGCAAGGCTGAAGTGGAGGCACCTGGGAGCCAGCCCTGAACTAGGCAGGGGAGCCAAAGCCTTTAGGGGCTGACAACAAACCCAGCATGGTGCATATGGTGGGGAGGGGCAGATTTTCTTGCCTCCTTCAGTTTCGGCCCCAGTTTTTTAGATTTGTATCGGTCAATTGTCTTTTGTTTGCAAGTGTTCGAACAACCCAGAACAAGCTGGCTTGCAGCCAGAGGGGAATTATTGATTCAAGTAAGCAGAAAAGTGCAGAGAATAAAGCTAGCTTTTTTGTCTTGGATCTGATCCCTGGAGGCAGGCACCATTCCTGAAATGGCTGTCCCCCCAAGGCCTCAAGACAGCTGTGTCCTTCCAGGGTGCGATCTGGACATCTTCACCAGCCCACTTTGAGGTCCATTCTGATTGGGCAGCTCTGGGTCACATGCCAGGTTCCCAGCCAATCACTGTTGCTGGAGAGTGGAGACTGATGAGCTCAGCCCAGTTCTCCCCTCCGACCCCGGGTCAGGGCTGATGTCAGGGGCACTCATGCACTGGAGGCAACAACGGAGCACCTCAGGGACCGCTGTGGGCTTGAGTCCACAGGGAAAGCTTGGTGGAGGCCACGGATTGCTGAGCAAGACCCAGGTAGAATTAGCCCAGAGGATAAGTGCAGGGAGAGGAGGGCCTCCCAGGTGGAAGCCCCAGATAAGCCACTTCTGCCTTCACTTGGCCTCACACTCTTTCTCAACAATGAGTACAGCTCATCTGGGAGTGGAAATCCAGGGCCTCCAGGCTAGGATTGCCAGATTTAGCAAATAAAAATATAGGATGCCCAGTTTAATTTGAATTTCAGCTAGGCAGCAAAGAAGTCTTTGAGTATAAATATGTCCTTTTCAATATTTGGGACATATTTTATAAAAACATTATTCACGGTTTATTTAAAACTCAGATTTAGTAGGATGCACTAGGTTTAACTGGACAGCCCTATGAACTAGGCTCTCCCTTGGTTCTGAAGCCTCCTCAGACCCTTTAACAGGAGAGAGCATGGTTCTGTGCAGATCTGGGTGGAGCTCCTGGGGATCACCCCCTGGACGGAGATTCTCCAGCTCAGGATGATGAACAGCCTTACTGCAGTCAGGGTTGTCCGGGGTCTGAATGAGTCAGTCCCTCGCCAGGAACAGACCCAAGTCACAGTGGAACACAGTGTCCTCCTGGAACCCCAGGAGAAGGGTCCCTTCTGCACGCTCAGCTGGAGCCCTCTCTATTTTCTTCCCTTTCTAGTCAGGATGCAAGGGAAGCTGTGATCTGGAAGAGCAAGCGGTCCTGCAAGAAGTGGCTATCTCAAGCTCTGAACTCGGGTCATGGGGAAGGCAAGAGTGTTAACAAGTTCTTTTAACCACATACCTAAGAAAGCCACATGTTCTTTTAAGCATGCCTACCAACGAGGACAGACTTGGTTGCATGTGGCAGAAAATCCCAAGTAATTATGACCTAAACTGATAGAAGTTTGTTTCTCTCATAAAGGATGTCCACACACATGTCAGATACCACAGGACTGGTGTCATGAGTCCACAGGGCCTCAGTCACCTAGCCTCCCTGTAACACTTAAAATTCAGGATTTCATCTTGAAAGTCCCCTCACAGGCCCAGATGGCTGCTAAAGTTGCTTCCACATTGCTTGCTGGCATTGTGAAGGTCAAATGTGGTACCCACCCAGCAAAATCAGCTCCTCTTGCAACCCCCTTAGAAGTCTGGCATAATATTTTCATTTAGATCTTCTTGGCCAATACTTAACAACCACTCCTGGCTGCAAGGGAGGCTGGACAACGTAATCTTTCAATGGAGTAATCTGCATGAAACAGTATTTTATTGGGAGGAAGGCAAGTGAAAGAAGGAGCCATCTGGGTCTCCATGCAACTGGCTTCTGAGTCCTCCATCAGCTCTGAGCTTGGATGGGGCAAGCTAAGGGTTTTGTACCAATTCCTGACCACCTTGGAGTTAAGCAGGAGCCAGACGTGCCCTCTGGCAGGGCAGAGATTCCTGCCTCTCAAGCTAGCTGTGCACGGCCAGCAGTTTTCTAACATTTTCTCCTAAGAAAATCTGACCAATGTGAACAACTGGTGAAACTAGGCCACTCTGGGGAAGGCTGGGCTCCCAGGCTGCAAAGAGCAGTCGGCCAAGAACTAGACAAGCCCACTTGTGGTCTCTTCCTGCTTGTGGGTCACCTCAGGCTTGTGACCACAGGGTCTCCCTTCTCTGATGTTCTCTCAGATACAGTTTTACCAACTTTCTGGAAGATTTGTTCTGGAAGGTTCTTTCCCTGCTTGAAATTAGGAGATGCTATAGGCTTTGCTTTGAACTTGGAGAGTCACTATTGCCAAATGGGACATCATTAAAGCCTGACTCCAGGGGTCACTGATGGCCCCAATGCCATCAGGTGAGGGTTCATCACAGACGCAGAGTCTCCCTCTCATCTCCCCTGTCTCCTGCCATCTCTGGGTACCAGTGTGTCCTAGGGCCTGGCACACCAGCACATCGGAGGTGCTTATTGCACACTGGGTGAGCAAAGACCTGGGAGGGAGGCATGGTTGGGGCCAGAAGATGAGCATAACATTTGCCTTGGGGGCCTGACACCATGAAGGAATGAAAAATCTCTTTGGAAAAGGTGTTTACAACATCCTTATTTATTTATGTGTTTATTCATTTATCATTTATAGCCTGTCTACCCTTAGAAAGGATTTGAGAAATCTTGCAATATTAAAACACATATAAAAGAAACAGGACAAAACCTGCTCAAAATAAAGATCACTTTAAAGCTGAAAAAAATATCTATGCACCCAGCACTTGGTCTGAAGCTGTTCCTGCCTCTGAGCTGCTCGTTTAGCTGCGAGGGGCCTGGAGCTGAAGCCGGAGGGGAAGGCAGTCAGGAGCCTGGGCTGCAGCTGACAGGTGGGACCCAAGCTCTGGCGCCTCCTTCTCCACTCCGCAGGGTGTCCTTGTCTGCAGCGTGGGTTGCCTAAGGTGGGCTCACAAGAACGTGGGAAACGTTCGGTCCAGCGTTCCCCAGCTGTTGCCACAAAGGGCTGTGGGGAGCACATGTCCCAGAGAATGTGTGACTGTCAGCAGTTTTCATATGGAAGTTGCAGATTTATTGACCTTGTTACTGTGATTGAAAATGGTGTCGGGAGTGTCACCCACAGGGCTCTGAGCAAGAGCAGATGGCTCTTTTGTCCCAGTGGCTCTTAGTTTGGTGGAGCCACGTGGGGAGTGGAGGGTGCCCAAGGCCTTCGGTCCTGGTGGATGCTCCTCCTCCCAGCACCCCTGGGCACGCTGGCCACTGGAGAGCTGTTCCCAAGTGTAGGCCTTAATCCTGAGCCAAGGAGGGAGGGCATGGGTGTCTGGTTGTATGGAGGAGGAAGGGTGGGGAGTGTGAGGAGAAGCCCCCTGAGGAATGGCCCTTCAGTGGGTCTTGGGCATGTGGCCAAGGGAAGATACGGGACCCTAGAAAGCCATGAAGATGGGATGAAGGGCCCCAAGGCGAGGAATAAGTGGGGCTCTCTGAACCTGCGGCACAGGACTGCTTGCCATCACAGGATGAGGGCCTGAAAGGTGCAGGGAACGCTGTCCATCTCCAACCGTAGCCTCTCCCCCAGAGTGGCCATCATGTCCCCTCTCTAAACCAGCACCACAGAGGTCTTCTGTAGTCTGTGGATGGGGAGATGACCATCTCCCTGAGGTACTCGGTCCCTCTTGTGCAGCTCAGGCAGGACAGTTGAACAGTGGCAAGACGGAGGCTGACCTGGGCAAGGGCTCTCTGGGTTCTGCCTTCCTCTGCTGGGCTGTGGCAGTTGGAGTGCGGGGTGTGCATTTGGCAAGGTGTTGGCCTGCACCTCACGTGTGTGGCTGGAAGCAAGGCGAGGACAAGGAGAAGCAGAGATGGAGGAAAATGAGTGCATCTCATTTTGCCCCCAAAATTGCTTTCCTGTTGCTCCCACCCCTGACCTTTGCTCATCCCTTCCACTGGACAATCATCCCAGGATTTGAAGGCAACAGTCTCCCTCTGATCCTCAAAATATGTTCCAGATTTGATATCTGCAGGCCCTTGATTGTCCTTGTGTGTGGAGTTCTGCCTGTGCCCCTTCTGCTCAGGGGGCTGTGGGGACAGCAGCAGCAACACTAGCCGACACCCCTCCCTGTGTTGATCTGAACGTTCTACAGAATGACATCGTGGGAGCTTCAGCATGCAGGCTGGATGACCTTACACACCGCCATGTAATGGATGAGAAAATGAGGCAGAGAGGGTGGGCAGTACTCGCTGAACACTGATCACAGCGAGTAAGGGTCAGAGCAGGTTTGAGCCCAGAGGCCGGGTTAGGGAAGTGGTGGGCTTTGTGTTGCTCCTGGTGCCAGACACTCGGCTGGTTCCTTCCACACTTGATGGCTTGGGGTGAGTGGGGAACCCTCTTTCTGAAGGAGAGGGGTGGAGGTCTAAGCCTACGACCCTTCCCAAGCCTTGGCATGGCAGACTGGGAACTCCACCTTCCTGGCCCTGGGCAGGGCTTGTGCTTCAACCAAAGCCCTCACCCCAGTCTCTGGCCCAGTGTTCCATCCCGTCACCCCAGGAGCTGGCACAGACCTGGGTTCTGCCTGGAAGGCTCCGATTCAGTAGGTCTGGGCTAAGGCCCAACCATCTGGAATCTTCAAAAGTCTACTATATGATTCCATTAACTTGATAATCCATCCTACTGGGCTGGGAATCCCCAAGTGGCACCCTTTGGTGCACCCCTCCAGTCTGCACCAAGACCCCCAGTGGCAGGGAACTTGCTTTTCTCAAACCACAGAACCATCCATCCCTAAGGGTCTTGCCCCATTGATCCTGCATGTTAGCTATGCTCCTTTTGCCCTGGAGATACTCCCCACCCTCCTCGGCTCAGCATGCTCCCTGGAAACCTGACCTCTAGGCCTCCTGGTTGAGTCCATTGATTTGGGAGGCCCTCTGGGCATGCAGGTCCCCTCTCCCTCCTGGCCACTGTCCTCTACCTTCACCTGCTCCTCCCTGGCTCACCTCCTCCTACATGGCTGCAGCTCCCTCCCAAGTCTGCAGATCCCCTCACTAGCCTCCACAGGCTGGACTGGCTGCAACTTCCCCACTGCTGGTGCCCAGAGATTGGCAGCCCATGCCAGTTCCTCTACAGGGCCCAGTTTCTCTGCCCACACCCCCTATATTTTAGACTAGGCCTTTTGAGTGTCACCAGCAGAAAATCTGAACCTGTCTCCTTGGAGCTCACATCCCACAGTCCTTCTGGTGAGGCTAGTGTCTCGTCCATCTCTCTGCAGCCCCTTAATTGGAGGATGGCCACTGTGCACCTGGACAGGCTTTTGCCACAAGGAGCCTGCCCTGCTGACTGCACTCTGCCTTGTGACCTCAGAAGGCCATGTCAGCTCCAGTTTAACAGACGGCTCAGGGCCCCACCTCTTAGAAGATGAACACACAACAGTAACTTCAAAACATACAGCTCAGAAGGCACTCGAGAAGAAGCTGCCATCGTCCTTTCATAGTTGGAATAGGCTCCTTTAAGAACTGGGGACCCACGTTGTTCCTTTTAGCCTTGCAGAACCCGGAGCAACCGATTTAGACAAGCTAGTCTTCTATTGTCTCCTATTCTGAACCTGGGGGTCTCTGGTCCAGAGATGGCATGACAGTCTCAATGACAAGCCCTTGCAGGCACCACCTAAGCCCAGCCTGGGCGGAGCATCCCAGGTCTAACCACTGCTTTTAATCCTCAGAACAACTGTCTGGGGAAGGAGCTGCTCACAGCTCCAGGGTGCAGATGAGGAGATGGAGCCATGGAGTTCAGGGAACTCCCAGCATTTCACAAGCAGAGGCAAGGTGAAGTGGGTTTCCAGTGTCCAGAAGGCGCTCGGTGGTGCGGCAGCCCACCACACTCGAAGGACCCCAGCATCTTCTATTTTCTGCTCTGCAGCCCTTGGCACTTCAGCAGATGGCTCCCATTCCCATGGTTAGAAGAAGTCCACAGCACCTATGGCCATCGCAAGTCTGCCGCCCAATAGTTGTGGACAGAAAAAGAACAGTACAGACATGTCCCTGAGCTGCTGCTGTTAACCTGGCAGATGGCACCCCACAACGGAGAGGGCATGTGCAGTGGGCTCCTGTACCCCTGGCTGCAGGAGCCTGAGCCCCTCCACACTGCGGACTTTGAACACACCCCAGGCAGACATGCCGAGAGAGGTGCCGGGACACATCTGGCACAGCTGCAGTGGAAACCCAAGAACCCTTGTCAGGAGTGGTTCTCAAGTCTAGCTGCAGCAGCATTATCTGAGCTTGGAATCAGGGATTTCTGGGCCATCCAGAGCTTCAGATTTAGTGGGTCAGGGGAGGAGCTGAGCATCCACATGCCTGATAAACCCCAGGGGATGCTGAGGCCGCAGATCCAGCATCAAGATTCTGAAAGCATTGGAAGATGGGTATGGATACTGGTAGTCAGTGGGTTACCTTTGTGCCCACTAAGCACAAACAGAGGGGAGAGAAAACAGGGAGAGAGAAAGATGGGCCAAGGAGCCTGGTATATCAGGTGCTAAATAGAAGTGTGATCTTGGTGAAGTTCCCTTACCTCCAAGCCTCAGTTTCCTCACCTGTAAAGTAAGGCTGGACTTCCAATAAGGACCTGGGCTCTGCCAGCTCTGAATGGATGACCATTTGCAAGAGGAAAGGGCTCAAAACCTGCCTCAGCGCTATGCTGACACCTACGGCAGCTCCCTTTCCCGCCTTCACACTGAAGTCGGCTCCTGGGATTTTTTTAAAGGAGCTTAGAGATGAGAGAAAAATGAGAATTTGCCCAATAAAGGACAATTCCTGCAGGTTTTTCTGCAGATAAGTTCTGCATGTTCCCATGAAGAGCTGCCCCCTCTCCAAAATAGCAGCAGAGTGGTGGGGCTGGGCACCAGCTCAGAAGTGGACAAGGTCAGCAGTGCTTGGCACTGAGACAAACTGCTGGTACTCACGTGACAAAGTGGCTTCTAGCCTCCCCCAAACAGAAGTGCAGCAAGGCCACACACCCAGGGCCCTCCACAGCAGCTCAACTGGATGCTTGGCATGAACTTGGGAGTGGAACTTACAGAGATTCTTCCCACACACAGTGGCCAGATGAATGAGGCTCCCAGATGCAGGCTGTGCCCACAGGTGCCCCAGGAACCGTGTCAGGGCTTCAGGTTGACTTTACCAATAAGCATTTGTGTACATGTAACATGGCAATCATAATTATTTTGTTGGAAGCACAAGATCTATGATAACCACAGCCATCAATTTTTACTGTTGTTTATTTTCAAATGGACCCCTGAACAGGGGACATGGGACTCGAGATGGCATGTGCCACAAGCCTGTATGGGCACTCCACTTGTTTTTTCTTTCTCAAATTAAACTTGTTCAGTCCTGACTGCCAGCCAGGTGCTGAGCTAAGGGCTGTCCTTGATTACCTCACTCGATCCTGATTTTTTTATGGGTTAAGCACAATCTCTATCACCCTTTTCATGTGAAAGATAGCCATGGTCTCAAAGTTGGCAAAGGGGAGCCCAGAGTCACACTCAGGTCCCCTCCCTGTAACACTCCAGTGGTCCCGCCCTCCTGGTGGTTATGTACTGGGGCCTGTGCAGGAAACTCCTCACCAAACTCCAAACTGTGAGCTCAGCACAGAGCAGAACAGATGGACCTGCCTCTCAGAACAGCCACGCTCCTGCCCCGATCTCTCTGCAGCCACTGCTCCGTTCCTAGGTTATGAAGACGCATGGGCTTGATTAGGCTGGTCCCAAGCCCCGATTCATCATCATCTGCACACCTTTCAGAAAGCCCCAGGTGTTTTAAGAGAGTTGGGCTTGGTGTCAGGCAGTGTTGCTCTGATTAGAAAGTACAGGCAAGGCTGTGGAATCGATCCAGGAGTCAGAGTCTGGCTCCTTCAGAAGCTTCCCGGGCAGGGTCTCGAGGGCAGGACAACCAGGCCGTAATGATGAAGGATGACCAGGCCTGCAGCTCCGAGCTGGGGGCGGCACGGGGTCTGGAGGTTCTTGAGGCTCAGTGAGATGCTGACCACAGAGACCCACCTGCACGTGGCATCTGTACAAGGGAGGCTTTCTAGAGCCTAAGGTGAAGATCCGACTCTGAGTGATGGGGAGCATCCCTGGGTCACTCCATATCCAGCAGCTACGCACCTACTACCTCCGGCAGGGTGGTGGTCAGGTACAGACATGGCCATGGCATGCTGGTCAGCAATGGTCCCCTGGTGGAGGGGAAAAGACTTGAGCTCCGGGACACTGCCATAGATGTGCCTGTGAGTGGGAATGGCCTCCCTTCCTCCAGTGCCTGCCGGAAACCCACCTTATACCTTTTTCCCAGGCAGGATGAACCACCTCCACAGGTGCACGGCTCTGCCCTACTTCATTTGACCGTGCCACCACTCTCCAGGAGCAGTGAGCATGTGCTGACCCTTCTGAGGTCTCAGAGCATCTAGTCATTGTGTCCGTCCCCTGAAGCAGGTTGTATTATCAGCATATTGCAGGGACGAGGCAATGGAAGCCCAGATATGAGGCACCAGGCCAACCCCTTTCTCTCCAGGGTTTAGCCCAGGGCCTCCTGCTCCAGGAAGGTCTCTTGAACCCACAGGTGGAGCGGGGTCTCTCCTCAGTTCCAGTTTGCTCCATTGTGATGACAGGAGCCCCTCAGCTGTCTACTTCTCCCATTCAGCTGAGAGTTCCTCTGGGAAGAGGTCTGTGTCTGGGGTCCGGCTTCCCGCCGGCAAAGCTGGCCTCTGTGGTGTTTATTATAACATAGGGCAAGTGGCTGGGCCTCTCTGATCGGACTGAATAGGGCAGAGAGAAAAAGATGGTTTCATAGCTAGATCTGATAGCTGGATGAGAGGGGGCCTGGGGGGAATTGTTAGTGAGATTGTGGAGGCTGAGAAGTCCCGTGAGAGGCCATCCAGAGCATGAGAACCAAGGACTGGGAGCTCAGCTCCATCCAAGCCCTCAGAACCAGGGAGGCGTGACTGTTAGTTCAAGCCTGGAGGCCTGGGAAGCTGGGGATCACTGGTCTGAACCCCAGAGCTCAAACTCTGGAGAGGCCGGAGTTCTGAAGTCCACCAGGAGAGGAGAAGCCACCACTTAGGAAGAAAGAGACCGAGAATTCACCCCCTTCTGTCCTTGTTCCTTCTGGGCCCCCAGCAGATTGTCTGGTGGGATTCAGGTCTTCCCCAGGTACCAATGACTCACAGTCAATCTCCTCTGGAAATAGCTGCATAGACAGCCTCACAAGTGCTGCTTTACCAGCCATCGAAGTGTCCCTTAATCCAGCCAAGTTGACATCTAAACTCAATCACCACACTGACCCTCAGAGGACGACGAGGACCAGGGGGGATAATGTGTGCGAAGGTCTCAGCACACGGAAGGCACCTTGGAGCTGCTCCAAGCTAGCTCAAGAGAGGTGAGTGAAGTCCTTCCAGGCTGAGCTCCAGCTGCAGCTGATACCAGTGGACTGGCACGGAGGGCCACACCACACAGGCACACCCTCTGGGTGCAATCTCACAGAACACAGTCAAGTGTGGGGACTCCTGAGCCAGGCTGACATCCCTTGAGTGTGCGCTGAAAGATTTCACGGGTGAACAGAGTCTCATGAAATCACTTGACTAAGATGGAGTTTGAGCTCCCGAAGGCCTCGACTCACGGTGGACGATTCCTAGGATCTCCAGTTGTTGATCCATCCCGCATGGAAGGTGCTGTGACTATGGTGGTGCTGGAGAGGAGAGCCAGCAAGGCCATGGCCAGGCGCCAACTCTGGGTGACTGATTCCAGGGGGTCGTGCCCAGCAGGAGAGACCTGTGCAATGACCTTCTTTAACTATCAGAGCGAGAGTGCATGACAGAGACCATTATCCCCAGGTCCCAGAGGAAGGGCGTCAGGCTGAGAGAGGTCAAGTGCCTTATGGAGTGTCACACCCCAGGAAATGTCAGAACTAGGATGATCAATGACACGATCAGTACAGTCTCAGAACCCCGAGTGCTCTTGAGGTCGTCTCTCTGAGAACTAGCTCGATGAGAGGCCAGGCCTTGGATATGGGTTGAAATGATGTTTCTACAGCGCCTACCCCAGGCCCTGGTTCCAGGTGGCATTCTACTAGCACAAGCTTGGTTGGCACCCTTGTGTGGGCCATGCCACTTCTAGCACCTAAGGGTTGTCCTTTCCCCTATCTGGATCCCCATTTCCTCATCTTTAAAATAGATGAGACTGGACAGTGCATATACTGCTCTGGCCCCAGCTTTGATGGTCTGGTCTGTCCAGTGAGACTCCATCGTCCCCGTGACAACGAAAGTCCAGCAGGGCAAGGTGGAGTTGTCCTCGGGTAATTGCAGTCATCACAGTTGAAAATCACCGTAAAATCTCGAGCTGCTTGCAGAATGTTCAAGTAAATGGCCTCTCATTGCCACAGATTGGGGCCACTTAGAGAATACACAGCCCTCAAACAATTTGACCCTTCTAGAACAGAGGTCAGCAAACAATGGCCTGCCTTGAGCTGGTCCACACTGTGCCCGCTGGAGTGTGTGGGCCCCACAGCCACACCTGTTTGTCCACATACTGTCAGTATCTGCCTTCCTGTTGCCAGCTCAGTAGCTGAGACCAAGTCCCTGGAGGCTGCAAAACCTAAAATACTTACTATCTTGAAATATTACAGTCGTCCACCTTTATCCAGTTTTGCTTTCACAGTTTCAGTTACGTGTGGTAACAGCAGTTTGAAAATACTAATTGGAAAATTCCAGAAACAAACAATTCTTGAGTGCTGTTTTTGTGCACCTTTCTGAGTAACATGATGAAATCTTCCGCCATCCCATTCCATCCCACCCAGGATGTGGCTCATCCCTTTCTCCAGTGCATCCACTCTGTATACGCTATCTTCCCAGTAATCACTTAGTGAACATCTCAGGTTAAGAGAGGTGATGCTGACAATTTTATTCCCTATTACATTGTAATTGTTCTTTTCCATCATTAGCTATTGCTAATATCTTATTGTGGTCAATGTATAAATTAAAGTTTTTCATAGGTGTGTACATTTAAGAAAAAATGTAGTATAGCCACACATTGCTTAACGACAGGGATATGTTCTGAGAAGTGTTATTAGGTGATTCTGTCCTTGGGAGAACATCATGAACACATGACATAAACTAAGACAGCTACAACTTCATCAGGTGACCTAATCTTAATCTTAACCATTGTGTGTGTGGTCCATCGCTGACAAAAACATGGTCATATAGAGCATGGCTGTGGATGTAGGGTTCAGGACTGACTGCAGTTTCAGGCCTTTGTTAAGGTCTTGGGACATATCCCCTGTGGATAAGAGGGGACGAGTGTA
The DNA here is from genome assembly GCF_048772815.1 of Callospermophilus lateralis. Lineage (NCBI taxonomy): Eukaryota > Metazoa > Chordata > Mammalia > Rodentia > Sciuridae > Callospermophilus > Callospermophilus lateralis. Next base: position 85,260,117 of record NC_135320.1, read on the forward strand.
CTATTTTACAGAAAAAGTTTGCTGACCCTTATTCTAGGAGACAGTTTACTTAGCCATAGTGCATTTCATAGGTGACTCTTCTTCCTGGGCTGGACTCACTGGTATCTTCTGAAGCTCTTCTACCTTGAGCTTCAGGCCTACAACCTGCATACATGCAGTTCCCTGAACACTGAAATCTTTGCACCTCTTGGCCTTTGCCAAAGCTAAGCCCCCTCTAAATGCCAGTCCTCACAGCCTTCCCCAGCCCTCCTCCCACTGGGTCTCTGTGAACCCTCCCGCACACCACTGAGGCTATTTCAAGCCTTGGGGTCCCTTGTGCTGGTCCTTCTCTGGTATTAATGTCCTGCATTCCCTCTGGAGGTGCTTCTCTCTCTCCCATTGCCCGTTGGCTCTTAGAGGAGCAGAACCTTGTCTTTTGGGATCACTGAGATTTCCCCATGGCCCTGATGGTGTCTAGCAGGTAGTAGGTGCTGAACAAACACAACCGAGCACGTGCATAACGTCACCTATCAGGCCCAAGCTCACTGAGTTCTGACATTTCTGTACTTACTTAAGTCAGACCTTCACAAAGGCCTTGTTTTACTTTAAAAAGTTAAAAATATGATGGCCAGCAGGTTAATGCCAACCTGTGAACAGCATTTCAAAGCCAACACGAGCAGTCCAGGACAATCATACCCACGCTTGCTCACCATGTTGCAAACTGGAAATAGCCCGGCTTTGCCTGGTACCAGGAGAACCCAGGGTGTGTACAGAAGCAGGCACCTTGGCCATCTTAGAAGTCCATCTGCCACAGGAGGAGGGAGGAGGACTCCCAGTTAATCCCAAGGAAGATCAGTGTGTTTTGCTCCAATAACTCCTGACATGCTTGAGAATTTTAGAATCTTAGAACAGAAGGGAACTAGAGTTTTGATTGTGGTTTTGAGTGGCTCATTCTCCTCCTTCTTCCAGCCCCATGATGGAGTGATCCTGGCTACCAAGCCCTTGCCTGCCCGTCCAGTTCACACCACATGTCTTCCGCCCAGAAGAGGCTTTGATCATGAGTGTGTGAATGTGCACACGTGCCCATGAGAAACACCTCCTTCCTTTACTCTGTACTTTCTGTAACTTGTTCATACATCTCCCAACTATACACAGTCTTATTTTGCCTTTTAAAAGCTTTACATAAATGTGACCATCCTAGATGTATCCTTCGTTCACTGGCTTCTTTGGCTCAACAATTTGTACCTGGGACTCACCTGAGTTTTCCTGTTTCACTGTCCTACCATCCTTGTCTCTTCTGTACCATCTTTTAATCTTCATTGGGTGAGTAAGCCATGATGCATGTATCTAAGAAAGAAAGTAAAAGTAACTGTGGCTTCCATTGCTCCCAGCAGGTCTCTCTTGGGGTTTGGTGACAGACACCCTGGTCACAGGCAGGATTGGGGATTCAGTCCCCTTGCTCCTTCTTGCTCCATGACATCCATCTCACCAGAGGCATGATGAATGTTTTAGTCACATTCAAGGGAAATCATGAAGAGGGAAGCCCTCTCTCAGGTCTGCTGTGGGGAAAGACCACAGTAGAGGCCCAGCCTGTGTTCCCTATCTCTCTCTCTGTTAGGACCTGCCCCACGCCACAGGAACTTAAGGTCTAGGACACATCATCAGCTCCTCTGAGGCCCCAGATGAGCTCAATTCCTTGGATTCTGAGGCCTCTCTGTCTTGGAGGGTACCAGAATTTTAGTAAACACTTGGAAAGTGTTCACCGACAAGGATGCACAAGCCCATCCTGGAAGAGAACAAGCTGTTCTCCCAAGAATTCCTCAGCCAATCAGCAGCCACCTAGTCCATTCATTCAGTCCGTTTTGGTACAAATCCTGAGAATGCCCACGTCTCCCCACCCAAGCTTGCCATGGGTGGTCCCCTGAGAACTTTGCAATCGCTTCTCTTGGTTAGAAAGTTACTTTGGCACTGCACTGGCCCCCACAGAGCCCCCCCTCCTTGTGTCAGCATGGGTTTCCCGGCATCATCCTTAAGCTGGTTGACGGTGGAGCAGGGTGGGGGCAGGCCGAGAGAAAGCCATCAAAAGCTAGTTGTTGGGGTCAGGAGAAAGTGCCCCCAGCAGGAGCCGCCGGGCACTGTTTGGGATTTATTTATTTCCTCTTTTGCTCAGCTCTGGTTTGAATTTCCAAATTGTCTTTTCAATTTTAATCTCAGTGTAGGTTGCAACATACGGGATGTGGGTAAGCAAAGGGAGAGAGAGAGTCAATGTTCCATTCAGGTTCATGGGGACATGTGACTTTATTTTTAAAAAAGTGGCAAGGGTAAAAGTGAAACAACAACAACAACAAAATAGGGTAGGACTTGGGATTGAGCATTGGGCACCTGTGTTCATAATAAATGGGGTGAAGTCAGTATTAGTTTTTACTTATGCTGGGGAAGCCAATATTGGGGCTTTATTATAATTTATGATTTTTAGCTTGAACAAAATGAAAGTGTGGACCTGCTATTGGCATTTTCGTATGATTCAAACTAAGAGACTTTATGTGTGAGCACTTGATTAATGTTTGTTTCCTGGGCTGATCTGAAAGCTTCACGGTGACAAGAACAACATCTGTGCTTTTTTTTACTGAAACTAGCAGGGCTTCTGATAAACCGTAGCCGCTTGCTAACGAGGCTGTCAGAAGAGTACAGGACCACCCAAGGAAGGGGAGCCACAGCCAGGGGCTGCAGGGCCTGCCTGGGTCGGGGCTCCAGGAGAGAGGGACAACAGTCAGTGGGCATAAGGAGGACCCCGCATCTCAGGGAGACACGTGGGGACTGCAGGGCAGCTCTCGCAGGAAGCAGGAAGCAGATCTAGAGTGGAAATGAGCATGCAGGAGTTTTATCAGGGAGTGCTCTGGAGGTCACATCCCAGGAGTAGGGAGAGCAAGAAGGACTGGGCAGCAGGAGGAGATGAGTGGTAAGGTGACGGTGAGCCTGGGTCTGGATGCAGCCAGCCCCCCAGCAGCAGAAGAGAGACAGTGGGTGGGTGGGGCTAGTGTGTGAGAAGCCAGGGGGGCTTCATGGAGAAGCTGGACTCTTGTGTGGTCCCTATCCGCAAGCTATTCCTCGCTGGACTCATCTCCCCCACTGTGCTCTTCATCACCTCCGCTCATGAGCAAACAGACAGAGGGCCACAGAGGAGTGGAGGGGCCGTCCCATCCTGCAGCAGTGCCCACAGCCTGTAGTCTGACGCTGCTACTTTCCTATGATATTTGTGATTTTTAATTTATAAACATCTCCAGCTTTATTGCAATAAAATTGACCAAATAAACTATGTATATCTAAGGTGTACAATGTGTTCAGATCTATGGAAACATTGTGAAGCGATTAATTACCAATCAATCACTAATTACTAATTAATCACTATTAATGTGTCCATGAGCTCGCCTAGGTACCTTGTTTTTGGTGAGACCCTTAAAATCTACTCTTCCAGAGAAACATGTTTACACAATACAGTGTCACCAACTATGGTCACGGAGCTGCACACCTGATCTCAGAGCCTATTCACTTCACAAGGGCCAGTTCACACCCTTTGACCAGAATCCTCCAACTTCCTCCCCAGCCCTGGCTCCCTCCTTCCTATTCTGTCTCTACAGTTCTCACTACTTCTGATTCCACCTGCGAACACCATCCTATCTCTCTGTGTCAATGTTGTTACCCTTAATGCAAGGTCGCCCAGGTCCATCTGTGATGTCACAAATGGCAGGGTATTTTTTTTTTATTTCTTTGTGGTGAATGATATTCTGTTTAACATATGCCACGGTTCCCTTAACCATTTGTTAATGGACATTTGGTTGTTTCCATATCTTAGCTATGATGGGATAAAAGCTGCAACCAGCAAAGTTCATAAGGAACTCAGGCAACTCAATAGCAAAAATGAAAGGAAAATAAAACCATTCAATCAAAAATGGGCAAAGGACCTGAAATGTGTATCACTAAACATATTTTATAGAAAAGAGGTGGGACTCCGAATAAGCAAGCACTTTCACAGGGTGAATGAAGCACCTGAGCCTTTTCCTGAGCCTCCCGCTGCACCACTGGGGGTGGAGGAGGACTCCATGCACTTCTGCACCTCATTTGGCTTCCCCTTGGGATGGAGAACCCTGGCAATCATTGCTACATGTGGAGATGTTGTTTTTTAACCATGTCAAGAAGATCAATTAGCCAATCTCCATGGCTCCTGCTCTCCATATTCGTCAGTCACCTGGCAATTACCCATTCTCTCTGCCTGGCAATTATTTCCTTGCTGGCCTCTTTAACGTCTCTGTTCCCCCTGGTGACCTAGTTTGAGGTAGAAACCAGATGACCCAAAGTGATAAGTATGTCTCAGGGGCCCTAGGAGGTGGATTGGGACACAGATGGGTCCACAGCAGAGCTTTCTGAACTTTCAAGAGGGAAGGGCAGGCCAAGGTGGGCCAGGGGCCTGGGTGACAGGCAGGAGTCCCAGATCTGAGTCCCTGCTCCACCCTTCTCCAGCCTTAAAATGGTGATGACAACTGCTACCCCTGGCGGGGGGGTGTTTATGAAGTGACAGGGAAGGGCAGCTGTAAACTGTGCAGGCTTCTCCAATGTCAGCGTGCACACGATCACAGGGCTCTTGTCACCATGAGGATTCTGAACCAGGAGGTCTGGGCAGGCCTGAGACGCTGCATATCTATCTACCAAGCTTCCAAGCCAGACTGGTGCCTTTGAACAGGGAAGCACATTGCATAGCAGGGCATAAAGCCCTGTGTGAATGGCAGGGAGGAAGGTGAGGATTTGGGGAGATGGTGAGACCCCCAGACAAAAAATTTACAAAAAAAGCAAAAACATAATGTAGGGCGTGGGTAGAGAGAGAAGAGGCAGAAGTGGGCCCCAGGCTCACTGCAGCGAGCAGACAGGCCCACAGGTGTTCATCAGCTTGGATGGTGTTTATCAGCTGCTACGGTGTCCCAGGGTCATGGCAGGTGGTGCTCTGCAGACCAGGGAGGGAGATGCTTCTGCCCTATCTCACCTTGACCAAACTGGTCGCAGAGAGATGAGGTTCCTGACCCAGGGTCAGGTGGGTAGGGCCTGGAAAGGGTGGGAGCCCAGGCTGTCTGGCCCCCAGCCCACGGCGTCTGTTCATGAAGGGGTGGAGGAAGGAGGATGTATGTGTCAGGTGTTCCTCAGGGACCTGGGGCTGGAGCTCTGTCTCCATTGCTGCCACACTGCCACTCTTCTTCCCTCCTGCTAGTCCTGTACTTAGAGCAGCCACCAACCCCATGTGGGCTACCTCTGCTGACAGGCCTGGCTGCAGAGTAGGGTGCCTCCTAGCAGGACACAGGCCTGTCTCGGTGTAACCTTCCTCCTGCCTCCCTGAAAACAGATCAGAAACCAGACTCACAGAACCCCACGGTCCCCACCTTGAGCCTCATTTCCCATGGGCCACAGGACAAAGCACAGCCAGTGGGCATGACCAGACTGTGTGACCACTGGGGTACACAGTTTTCTTTAAAAAAGGAAATTACTTGCCTTCCAAGACCTCTGTGCTCCAGCTGGGACTCAGGTGTGGCAGAGTGAACTATCTCCCACCAGAGGAATGATGACAATAGTGGGAAAAAAGATAAAGCCACAGGAGGGATGGTCTCTGGGCCCTGGAATTCTATGTGGAGCTGAACAATGACTTAGACCACTCACCTCCTGTACAAGAGAGAAAAACACCCCTGCTTGACTTGGCCTTTTTGTTATAGCAGCCCAGCCTGCTCCTGACTAGTTCATATTTAGGGCTTGAAATCCTCCGAGCTCAGTTTACTCATTGAAGTCTCCCTCTCCTCGGGGGTTCTGCTGCTATCCTTCCTGACCAAGTCGACTCTCTGTAATGTGTCCTCTTGTCTCCACATCCCTCTCTCTGGTGCTCTCAAGGTTACTTTGCATTCATTTTTGCCCTCTAGCTTTCCCACTGGGCCTTGAAGACAGGGAGGTCACTGGTCATCATTGAGGCTCAGCACCTAATGCAATCCTGGCATGACCACTTGGGGCATGAATAGATGAATGAATTGTAAAGGTGGGAAGGAGTGGAAGGAGGAAGGGAAGGAAGAAAAGAGGAAGGGAAGGGAAAGTGGAAAGGGGGCATCTCAGAGCTTCAAGCATACAAGATCTGGGGAGGTGAGGCTGGCTGGAGTCACTGTAAGGGAGGTGAGCAGCCGTGTGGCCATGGAAGAAGGCTCCTTGGTGTTCCCATGCCCATGCTGTCCCTGATGGCTCACCAGGTGGCCTTCTTGGGCCTTGGGCCTCTGGTACTCAGAGAAAGGAAAGGGGCTGAGCCTAAAGGCAGCTAGCTGGTGAACTTTCCTGGGGCCCTAGGAAGCTGAGGGAGCAGCTGTCCCACAGTGGCATCTCAGACTTCCCAGTCACACTGCCAGCTGCACTTCAGGCCTCACCTCCCACCAGGCTCTGCTGGAGCCTCCCTGAAACCCCTCTGCCCAGCCCATTGGTGCAGCTCTTCAGGCTTCTTCCAATCAACACCTGCAAACTCACAGAAGGTTGAGAGTCCAGGGTGCACTTCTGGAACCATTCGTGGGTCTGTCCTAGATGAGAGTCACCACCTGTGAGCACTGGGGCATGTACTCTCTACAAACAAGGACATTCTCCTGCAGAATCACGGCACACCCATCAAAACCAGCAGGTGGGCCCTGGTGCCCGCCTTGGTTTTATCATCCCAGTACATCCTGGTAGAAAAGGGGTCACCCATCGCTTCAGTGCCATGTCCCTTGAGATTCCTTCTTTCCCAGACATTGGTGGCCTTGTCACTCTTCAGAGTGTCAGGGCATACCTTCTGTGGGGTACCCCACCCTGTGGCCTGAGGTTTCCTTGGTGTTTCTCCAAGGTCACACCTAGGCCGCGCACTTTGGGCAGCAGTATCCCTGAGGCAGTGCTGTGTTGGGAGCTTCAACGTGTCCCCCATCACCTTTGAGTAAAGTCGTGCATCCTGCATGGCCTGCTCCACTGTGAAACCTCTTTCCCTTTGCAAGCAGGGGCAGAGGCAAACCGTGATCTTCCTGGAGAAGCCCCAGTGAGTTCTTTCGTTCATTGTGTTATGGGCCAGGCTGTATGGGCAATGACCAAACAGACTCCATTTTACCCTGAGACTCCAAGTCATATAAGAAATGCCTCTCCTATCAATAGTTGCTTAGCATAGTATGTTTGGCAACACAAAATGGCAATTCTGAAACAATGTAAAAGTGTTCTCTCTTTGGTTCCCATTTTTCTTGGGCAATGTAATACCCTGTCAGAGATTGATTTTCCAATGTTAGGAGCCATTCTATAACTTAGACTCAACTAGGGTCATTCTGACCCACTTTCCTTCTGTTTGCTTGCTGCTATGCCAACCTGGAAAGTCCCATGGGAAATACCAATGTGCCCACTGCATTGTCTCACTAACTGCTCAATTCAGCTTCTGAACCCCTGCTTGCTTGTAGCTATGTCAACCCAGATGTGGGTTTTGCAGTTTTTGCCTTTAAAGACCCTGAAATGCTCAGGCATTGGGCTGTTCTTGCAGTGACAGTTAAGGGTTCTGTGGGGAGTAGTTGCCGGCAGGCCAGCTAAATAAAGACCCTCTAATTTGGACAAAATGGACTTGGTACGTTTTCTGAGCAGTCTGCCCCATAACAATTGGTGAGTGTAGATTTGGGGGCGTGTGGTCAACACTGGTCTGAAAGTGCTGGTCTCTCTGACCTGGCCAGAAAGCCCCTTTATGTAGGATTCTGTGCCTTTTGGACGTGTCCCTATCATCCTTCCATCACTGACTGGTCTCTGGCACAAGTGTTTTCTGTCTCAGCCCTAGAGACAGTCAATTGTCAAAGAAAAGAGAATGTTCTGGAAGCCAAGTCAGGGTGCAGGGTGCTCAGGGTCGGTGAAGTGTGGTGGCATGTTTGTAAATTTGCTTCTGTCTCTAACTGTGTGTGTCAGATGTGTGCTGATGTGTCCCTTTCCAGTCCACAGAGGGCTGATTCTAGTTGTCACACCTGTGCTTGTGAGTCCTTCTCTGATTATGAGAACTCTGGCTTCCACCCTGAAACATGTCATCTATTGGATCAGCCCTTCTGCATGCAAAGCCTCCCCCATATCAGTTGCCACCCCCAGACGCCCTCAGAGCCTCTGTGGCTGTGACTCCCCAGCCTGTTCCCATGCATGGCTGCCCTCTTCTCCCTGCTGGGGCTTCAACTTCTCACTCCAGGCTCCCCGCAAACAGGCCCCCCTGGGCCAGGTGCACAGAGGTCACTCGATAAATGCTGGCTGTGTAAATGAAGGAAGGACAGCAGGGGGAAGGTACAGAGGAGGGAGGGAGGAGGATGGGAGCTGGAGTGGGTCACACTGATGAGCAGAAAGGAGCTAGGGGAGGGTGCTGGAGAGGAGGCCAAGTGCAGGTCCCACACTGTCCTTGGGACAATGGAGGGCTAACAGCTGCCTGTCGTCCTGAGACGGATGGGCCAGACCTGTGTGTTGGAAGAGCCCGCAGAGGATGCAATGTAGAGTGGGAACAGAAAACCAGAGGGCCACAGAGGAGCCCAGGAATCAGGCCATAACTCTGTGTGTGTGTGTGTGTGTGTGTGTGTGTGTGTGTGTGCGCGCGTGCGTGCATGCACATGGACATACCTGCAGAGGGGCTCAGGTCACATCATTGGTGCCCTAGTGACCTTTCATCCCTGACTTTTAGTCCTGCAGTTACTGTGCAAATGGAAATGTGGCCTCTTTCAGAAGTGATAGTTTTGATGTTCTCATGTATAAATGCATAAAAAAGAGAGAGTCTTTTCATACTTCATCTGCTTTCTTGTCAGTCTCGGTTTCATTTTCAATTCCCAACTTCGGTGTCCTAATTTCCTCCTTGATGGATTGCTTGATTCTCTCCTCGTGGGCTGGCTGCTGAGGGAAAGCAGTGAGGGGCTGGGTTTCCCTCTAGCTCCTCTCCCTCTCTCCTTTTTGAAATCAGCAGCATCTGTGGAATGTGGTACTGAAAGTGGGAGCAGACTCTGGGGTCTGTTTGGGATCCCCCACAGTGTCCTGGCTTGTCAGGGACAGTGTTGATCTTGGAACTTTTAGAAAAAAAACTTGGGGCTGGGTACAGTGGTGCACACCTGTAATCCCAGTGGCTCAGGAGGCTGAGGCAGGAGGATTGTGAGTTCATAGCCAGCCTCAGCAATGGTGAGGCACTAAGCCACTCAGTGAAACCCTGTCTCTAAATAAAAATCAAAATAGGGTTGGGGATGTGACTTGGTGGCTGAATCCCTGGTGCCCTGCCCCCAAAAAAAGTTAGAAAAAAGAAAGAAGAGAAAAAAAAACTTAGGTGAAAGCTAACGGTTGCTGAGCTCACACTGTGGACCGTGTAATGCCATGTGCTGTGGACATTTGTCCCTTCTGATAGTCCAACGTCCTTCCTCTGCAGAGCAGTGGGCATCATTTTCTTTTCCTGATCTTGCCTTGCTGTCTGGTTGCCCTGGACGACAGCTCCACTTACTGGCATCCCTCCCAACACTTCATGGGCGAGGAGGCTGAGCTGTGAAGAACCTCAGACACAGCTCGTAAGTCAGACCTGGGCTGGACGAATCTCCTGCCATCTGCCACCTAGTCCTATGGAACAGTGGATGGCAACTTTTAGAGGTACGAGAGTGAATTTGGTGCCCAGAGACTCTGACATGGTGTTCAGGAGGAGGCCAGAGCTCTCCTGTGTTTAGCAAGCAGCTCTGCCACTTACGAGCTAGTGAGACCTGGGAGAAGTGGCTCTGTGTCCGCGGCACCAGCCTGCTCACTTGTGAATTGGGAAAATGACTTCCTCCTCACTAGCGTCTCCTCTGCCTGGAGCACTTTCCCCCACATACGCACGCAGCTCCAGCTCCCCTTCCCTGAGACGCCTCCAACCCAGTGCAATACTGCCACCTGTGCCCCCAGCACCTCAAGTCCTCTCATGCCACTCAGCACTTCCCCATGGCACTTACGACTGCCTAACAGGCTTCAAAAGCCCGCCTTGTGTGTGTTGGCCACACGTTGGCTGGGACCCTCTGGGATGTCTGCTCTGTTGGATGGGAGGTTCCGTCAGTCCTGTGTCCCTGGCACCTAGGACATGATGGACTTGCTTGATCGCCTGAAGATTGAATGCAATATAGTCTTTATGAACTTGGCACGGCTCATGGTCTCTGCCAAGCACCTGGGGGGCTGTGGTTGTTACCACTCCCTTCTCCCCATGCTTTGTCCAGGACCCTGCTTCCACCCGCAGCTTGTGCATCTTCGCTCACCAGGGCTGTCCCCAAGCACATTTCCAAGCCTGGCACCTGCCTATGCCAGCACCTGTCACTATTTTGTTGTCATACCCAATGGGTGGCAGAGCCAGCTGCACATCCTTCTTGGCAGGTGAGTGGACAATCTCTGCCTGAGAAGTTTCAGAGAGAGGAGCTGTGGCCCCACTGGCCTCCTGCCCATCTCCGTCCCTGCTCTCTGTTTCCCCCTTCTCCCAAGCTGAGTGTATGTCAGGAAGTGGTCTTCCCCGCTAGGCAGAAGCACCTGGGCCATGCATGGGGGAGCCCCCCCAGGGACTGGGAAGCTGGGGTATGTGAGCTGTGGATCCTGAGGCCCCACGGGGCTGTCTCAGAGTAAACTGCACTGGACTGACTGTGCCCCAGTTGTGCGGAAGCCCTATTCCCTGTAGGCTGGTGTTTGGAGATGGAGCCATTGGGAGGAGACGAGGTCTGGGGGTAGCGTCCTCTCGGTGAGAGACATGCCCTTATGCAGGGCTGGGAGGACTTCTTCCCCTCTCCGTCCTCTGCCACAGGAGGCACAGCACAGCCCCGTGCAAAGCCCTCTAGGTTCTGACCACACTGGCTCCCTGATCTCAGATTTCCAGTCCCCAGATCTGTGAGACGTAAACTTCCAGGGCTGAATCCACCCACCTGTGTGATTTGTATGACAGCCTGAGCCAATGAAGCAGAGTCCCTGGGCTGGGGTCCCACTCCCTTCTCCTCTCAGCCAGCTCCCAGCCCCCGTCTTCAGGCGGGTGTAGATGTCTCCACCTGCACAGAGGTGACCATGAGCTGCTGGACACCCCACGCTGAGGACAGAGGAAGAAGGAAATGACATTGCATACTTCAGACTGTCCCCCAACCCTGGACTAGGTGAGGCCCCCTTTACTTATGGTTCAGAATCTGCCTTCCTAAGAAATCATGAGCTTCCCAAGGACAAGACTGTGTCCTTTGTTCCCTGTGTGTCCCAGCATCTATCTCAATATCCAGCATACAAATCTATTTTGAATGGATTAATAGATAACAAAATGTCCCCATGGTCTGGAATCCCAATGGTGGCTGGCATTTCCAAATCCCAGACAGAGATGACGTATCAGACATGTGGCGCTAAGGAGGAGGGCACTTAAAACTGCTTTTGTTGCCGGCACCAGCTTCCTGGGCTGGTGCAGCAGGTGCCCTAACTGAGCGGCTTAAGACAGAAGGACCTGGCCACACCTCAGGTCAGGAGGTTAGAGGTCCCAAACCAAACTGCCTCTGAGCCCTGGGGAGTGCCTTCCTTCCTTCTCGCCAGCTCCCGCTGGCTTGCTGGCGATCCTTAGCATTCCTTAGCCTGTGGATGCCTCCCTCCACCCTCCCACCCATATGTGGCTTCTTTCTTTTGTGCATGTCTGTGTCTAAATCCTCTTGGTAGGGACATCCGTCATATTGGATTAAGACCCGCCTCAGTGATTCAATTCTAACTTGATTTCCTATGAAAAGACCCTATTTCCACGTTCTGAGAGACTGAGCATTGCAAAGTCAGTGTGTCCTTCAGGGGACACAATTCAACCTGTAACCGCACCCTCAGCTCAGACTTGCCTAAGGATTCCAGAGACGAGCCGATAAAGCAGGAAAAGCTGAGGCGGAGAAGACAGGGAGGGAGGGGGGTGCACGCAAGCATTTGGGGATTGGCCAGCAATGGGGATTCTGTGGCATCTCCACCCCCTTCCAGAATAAAGGGAAGAAGAGGAGACTCCCTTCCCCTTCCCTTCAACCCTAGTGAGAGGGCCTGTAAAGGGCCCTTGAAGAGCTTGACGTTTGTTCCTGGTGGACTGGGGACCGATGGTTTGTGCCCACCTCCCTCCACAGTTCTGGGAGAGGAGAAAGCCTTGAAGCAAGAGCAGCTGATCCCCGCATTGGTGCAGCCAGGGCGTGTGAAGTCCCATCCATGGCAACGGCCACCCCAGGAGGTAAGTGGGTTGAAACTGTCCTGAGAAGACCCTTCCTCCAGGGTGGTCTCCAGGGAGCTCTGCTTTGTGGAATCTACTGATCCGGGTGTGACTCTCTTCAGTAAGCACCTCCATGGACATGCTCAGAAAAATGTTTTAGCAGCCACCTGGGGACCCCTTAACCCAGTCAAGCTGACACATAAAATTAACCATGACAAGAGTACAGAGGGGACCTAAGGCAGAAGCTTTACCAAATCTCCCCTGAAATCTGGTAGCAGTAGTGGGTTTGTGGGTGCAGAACCAGCTGAGGTAAGACCAGGACTTCCCACCATGCCCATGGCACCTTAGCATATCAGTCAATATGTCAAATTTGAAATCTGTCTAATTTACGTGAACCTAGTGGAAAACACAGAGTTGGGTTCAAATCTGACTGTGTGATCATGATGAACCACTGACCCCTTCTGAGCACAGGGGTCACCATCAATAAGTAGAGGATAATAATACTCTGACTTCAGGGTTCAAAATTTAGAGGAGCAAGCTGAATGACATGATCTGGGCCTTGTAGGAACTGAATAAATTATAGTGGTAATAATCATACTACTAATAATGGCTATCATTATTATTATTCATTCTTAGAAAGCAACCTTGGATTTAATAAGAGCTCAATAAATTATTCTGGCTGAGTTAATTTCTTTTTGATACAGAGAAAAACACAGGAATGTCCTGACTATAGGCGAAAGGGCTCCCTCAATTAACTCTGTGTTTTGAAGTGTCAATAAGGGCAGGGAAGAGGCATTTCTTTGCTTCAGGTTTTTATGATCTCATCATCTGCTACGGTTTTTAGATGAGAAAATGTGATTGTCAATTAAGAATCTGAGGAAGAATTCCCTTTATTAAAACACACACAGCATAAGCACCATATTTCATGCTGAATCAGAGCTGCAGCCAGCAAGCTGAAATTTACCACCTCTTGTCCCAGCAGAGAGAATTTGCAGCTGGATTAATGCCCCTGTCTCTGGTAGTAAATCAATTCCATACATATGGCCATATTTTCACCCAAGTGACAGGCGCAAAGGCTGCTATTTTGTAGACACCATAGGGAAACCCAATGATATCTCCCAGGGCACTTGGAATCTCCTCCGTGAGGGGTGGAGAGCCAGGGGACTTTCCTGGAAAGAGGCATTTCAGAAACCTTAGTCCAATCATTTCGAAGATGGGAAAACCGGGCGTGGGGCTTCTGGGAAGCAACTGAATCTCTCAGACTGGATTTCTTCTGTGGCCTCTGAGGCCTCACAGGGTGACCAAGAGAGCCTCCCGGGCCACACCCCTCTGTGCTTCCTTGACTTTTTCCACCAGTCCCTTGTGCATGCCGTCCTCTGCCTGGCCTGTGTCTGTTCTGCCGGCTTCCTCTCACACCCCCTCAGCAGAGTTTTGTCATGGGATAAGGGGCCTGGAAGCGTGTTCTTCTCACCCAGAACACCTTCACAGCATTTGCATAATGAATCAATTAACGTGCGTCTTCCTGTGCAGAGTCTAAGGTCCATGAGGATGGACATCCCACTCTGAGCCCAGAGCATCTTTGTGGGAGGAATGAATCCATCCAGCTGAGTGAATGAGGGCCCCAGTGTGGAGACAGGCAGCAATGGCCAGCAGGGAGGGGCGGCTGGGAGCAGGTGCATGGGCTGGGGGTCTTGTGCAGGTGTCTGGGCTCCAGCCCTTGAGGCTGTGGAGACAGCGTGGTTGGCTGGGTTAGGGTCATGCTCCTTGAGTCCAGCTGCATTTGAAACAGCTGGGGACAGTGTGGAGTTTCAGCTGGAGATGCCCTGGATCTGGCTCCAGGTTCGGCATCTCTGACAAGCTCCCAGGAGTTGCAGTACCCTTGGCTTTAGGGCCTCAGTTGGAGGATCACCTGGTGGGTGAGGAGGAGGCAGGCAGGGCAGCTGGGAGGTGGTAGGTATGGCACAGGGACACAGAAACCAGGGCCAGACCAAGACGGAGCAGGCGGGCAGCAGGAGGAGCCTGAGCCACACGTTTCTTGGCATCCAGGTTTCTGATGCTTGGATTCCCTTTAGGAACGGGGCACTTAGTGGCATCTGCCTGGCTCAGCTGTGCTTATGGTTAGTTTACTTCAAAATGGAGGAAACTCTGGTTGAAAGTGCTGGAGTGTAAAGCACGCTGCTTTCTATCCCTGGAACAGTGGCTCTCGGGCTCAGGTCACTCTGCTCCTGTGCTGGGCCTAGGGCTGGAGCTGTCCACAGCCTCTCAATGGGATGCACGTCCTCTAGCTGTGGGGTCACTGTGTCTGAACCCAGCTCTGTGTTGGGGCTCCAGGCTGCTAGCCCCTGTGCTCAGGGTTGCTATTTTCCTGGCCCCCTTTCCTCTCATTCTTTTTTTTTTTTTTTAATTCTTCTTTTAATTTGTTCTAGTTAGTTGTACATGACAGTAGAAAGCACTTTGACACATCATACATAAATCCTAGTCCCCTTTTCTAATAAGCAGTTTCAGCCAGCGTGCTGCTGCCACACAGGCCTGTCTGTCCGTCAGCCTGCAGCTCAGCCCCCGCTGGGGTCCTGCACAGGCCTCCTCTGCCCAGATGGTGGCCCCTCTTAGGCCCTGGACTACTGTGCTGGTCCCCTCTCCCCGGCTCAGGCCCTGCCTAGCCCTGGTGCATTTCTTCCTTCTGCCTGGGGTCCTGGTCATCTTTGGCCCTGCTCACCAGAGGCAGGATGGCAACTGGCAAGATCTGCCTGGGCAGAAGCTGCCCGGGACAGAGGCTGCTGGTCACTCACGCATGTCAATTCTTCCCTAACAATAGAATCATAAAATCCTCATTTTGTTAAAGGGAGTGATGGCCTGTTAGGAGATTCCATTTTGAAGCTACCCTGGGTCAGGTTAGGCCATGTGACTAGGTTCAGCCAAGGAGACAGAGCAGAAATCCTGCAATAGGCTTCCTGAAGTTCTCCTTCCAAGGACTGGATTCTGCTGGGGAATCTCCCTTGTTCTCTCCCATCCTCCTCCCTGTGCCCTGGGATGAAAATGTGACTAGAACCCCATGATCTGTGTTGTGGGTAGTGAGTAAGTGATACCCAGACCACTGCTAGAGTCAGCATGTCCTTGATTATTGGCACTTCCACGTGGGTCTCCTCATTCTGTTTGACCCTTTGGCAATTTTCTGGGCTTCTCTTCCAGGAGAGACCTGTTTTTCTCTACACAGGCTCCTGACTGCTCCAAACGTGCATGAGAAGCCTTGGCTGTCTGCTTTGCTCTGAAATCATTGGTCTCAGCTCTCCTTATTGTCCTCAGCCGACTGTCTCCTGTCTGAACTGGCAAAAGGAGCAGGCCAAGGGTGTGCTGGCTCTGTGCTTTGGGTTTTGCCATGTTTTGTACTGATCAGTCAAAGTAAAAATCTTCCCTGCATTTCTTTGCAGATGAGAATATGGTCTCAGAGAGCCTATAGGCTCCCCCAGAATCAATTATGTTTTCACCCACTCGAAAGTTATTTGTTGCTCCCCTACTATGTACCATCTACCTTCCTCATTGATGGAGAGACCAGTGTGGACCAGTTAGAGAATATCCCTGTCACTATCAAGTTTGTGTTCTAGGGAAGAGAGATAAATAATTGATGAGTTCACCAGCATGGAGTCAGAAACTCATATGACCCAGACAATTAAAATTGATGGGACCCAGAATGGCTGAGTGGTGCAGGAATCAGTGCTGTGGTGTGCATATGGCTTGAGTGTGTCCCCCAGGGGCTCATGTGTTGGAAGCATGATGCTTTTGTGGTGGCGGAAACTTTAAGGCCACAGGGTTTGCTGCCCTTGGGAGAGATGAAGATGGTTCTTGTGAGATGCTAGTCAGTTCTTGAGAGAGTAAGGTGTTAGGAGAATGAGGCTGTTGGCCTTTCTGGTTTTCTGTCTCACTACTGATCTCTTCCTCCCACACATGCTTCCACAGGATTCCTTCCTCCATGTGGTACAGCCAAGGAGGGCCTCAGCAGAGCTGAGAAGATACTAGCACCCTACTCTTGAATGTCTAAAACTGAGCTGAAAATTTCTTTTCTTTATACATTACCCTGCTTCAGGAATTTTGTCTTAGCAATGGACAATGAACTGATACAGGTAAAAGCATTCAGATTGAATAAGAGAAATGCACAAGTCCTCCTGAAATCTGGAGGATGAGCCCGTGGGTTGGAAGGATCAGACAGCAAGGGGTCCTCATGTGGGAACCGGACTCGCTGTCTGGAGAACAGGGCTTCCGTGTGGCACTGCGGGTGGGTACATGGAGCTGCACAAAGGAGGCAGGGGAGATGCCAGGGGCTCTGTGGTTCACGGTTAGGAGTTTTGGCTCTATTCTCAGTGCAAGAGGAAGCTTTTGATGTTGGGGAAAAACAACTTATTTTGAAATAAGTTTAAGTTTATGGAAAAGTTGAAATCACAGTACAGACTTCCATCTGCCCTTCCCGGGCTGCTCTCCCTGTGGACGTCCTACATAGCCACGGCCCATCTGTCCAGCTGAAAAACTGACATTGATGCAACTCTCTTACCAACTACAGGTTTCATTCAGAACTGGCTAGCTGGACTGATGTCCGTCTTCTGTCCCCACACTGGTTTGGTCATCATGCCTCCGTCGGTCCTTCCAGTTTCTGGCGATTTCTGGGCCATCCTTGGTTTCCACAACCTGGTGCTTTTGAAGAGCAGCAGTCAGGCATTCCACAGACAGTCCCCAACTTGGTTTTATCTAGTGGTTTCTCATGGATTCAGGGAAAGCAGTGGTGACAAGGGGTTTTCTTGCATCATGTGGGAGAGGACCTGATTTCGGTGAGACCTGCCACTGGTGATGCTGGCAGGGCTGCGCCTGCATTTTCCCAGGAAGTCGTTCTTTTCCCCTCTGTCTTAGATTCTCCGGATGCTGTAACAAGTCACCACCGACGGGTACTTAAAACAACAGGAACTGATGCTCACAGAGGCTGGGGTCTGGAAGACTGAGATCAGGTGTCAGCAGGAACCTGCAGGCTCTGGGACCCTTCCTGCTTCCTCTAACATCTGCTGGTGGCCAATAGTCCTGGTGGCCCATCACTCAGTCTGCCCGGGTCTTCACATAGCCTCTGTGCACCTGTGTCTCCTAGGCTGGGACACCAGGTGTACTGGAGGTGGGGCCTATCCTCATCTTAACTCTGCGTGGCAGGCCAAGTAAGGTCACATTCACAGGTGCGAGTGGGACCTCAGCATCGTTTCAGGAGACAGCTCAGAGCACCACCTTCAGTGAGTACTTAGCAGTGGTCCCTGTGGCTGCTGGGCAGAGCATGCTCTCTCAAGGAGAGACAGAAGCATGGACAGCAGGAAGGGGCTGAGACCTGGACCAGTGTGGGGCAAAGGCCGCAGAGAGCAGGGCTGCTGCAGGGTACCTTCTGGAGGAAGAGCCAACAGAACCCGTGGGCAAGTGGGTTTGGGTGGGTAGGTGGAGGGGAAGAGAAGGATGTGAGATGCTTCCATGCACTGGCCTGAGCCAAAGTGGCCGCTGCTCACTGAGGTGGAGGAGACCAGAGGAGGGGTATGCTCAGGGATGCTTTGTCTGAGTCCCCTTAGGACATCCAAGGGGAGGGGGGTGCTGAATATGCAAGGGGGTCTCCCAGCAGAGCCAGGGCAGTGCCAGGGTTGGGCACAGCTCTCCACCCAGCCAAGGCTGTCTAGAATCCCATGGGCTGCAGGGAGACGATGAAAAGACCCTGGGGTTTGGCTCACTTTGAAAATAAACATGTTTCCAAAGGGGACAAAAGGCAGAAACTTTCCAACCTCCAAAAATGAAAGATCTTAATCTAATTCTGTGCTCTCCTGACAGCTGCGGCCGCCTTGGCTGGCCTCATCAGTGACCACACTGCCCAGCTTAAAGAGATTTCTGTTCTCTTTTCAGAAAACGAAGCCTCCTCGGGCATCACGTGAGCTCTGAGTGGGGAGCAGGGGCTGCTTCTATTGAGCCTGCGGTGCCTTAATGGTCCGGCATTGATCCGAGCTATCGACCTCTCGGTTTCAAATAACTGACACGGTTTCCAATGGATCCAGATAATTAAGACTTCTCAAATGGCAACTAATAATTTGCATTTGTAGCGCGGTCGTCCTTGGGAGCTTGGGGAACCCACACGAGTGAGAAATGGAAGGAAAAGCTCATCCCGGTGGTCAGCTGATTCTCGCTAATGGAGTCTCAGAAAAATCGTTTCGCCCTCCTGACCTATCTCACCAATGCTATCAAGTGACCTCGGGGAGTTACTTTCATTTATTGGAAAACACGTGGGACCAGCTCTCAGCATTAGGGAGTGCAGTCTGCTTCTCAAGTTCATCTGTCTCTTCCTTCACTCCTGCTCACTCCCAGGGCCAGTGCAAAGCACCCAGAGGGTCAACTGTCCGAGTGTCCTGCTCCCGGCTGCTCCTTCCTCAGATCCATGATGGCATTATAACAGGTGTGACTCATGCTGCACCCAAGCCTTCATTCCCCTGTTGCACACCTCCACTGCATGCAGAATGGAAGTCCACAGTCCCCTGGGAGAAGCTCAGTCTTGGCACATGCACATTTCACATCCACCTGCCTGCCTGGACCTAAGTGGATCTCTGTGTGTAATCCCTACAGCTGGAGTCTGGGCTTGACCCGTGACCTTAGGCCTCTTGGCTGTTAGCAGATGAGTCTCATGTGAAGTCCTGAAAGGCGCTTGCCTGTTGGGCTCAGCCTCTTGAGCTCTGGCCATCTGCCAACGAGAAGAGCTTGTCCCAGGTGGTTGCTGGCTCAGAGAGGACGAGAGGCATGGAGTGGACTGGGGCCCAACTGCAGCGGAGCCTGGCGCAGCCACACCAGTGTAGATCAGGTGCCCTGTGGCTGCCATTCCTCAGAGTTCAGGGTGGGGAACTGGTGCCCATCGGTGGGGGTTGGAGGGTGCTCATTTGGCAGCACGATTAGGGCAAGAGCTGACATTGATGGCCACCTCGTAGGACAGTTATTTGACTACGAGTTTTTTTCTCCTCTAGGATTGAGACGTTAAAGGCAAAGACCTCACTTGTCCTCATTCTAAAGACATCTCAGGATCTGCCGTAGAGTAGGTGCTCAGAAACTCTAGAACAGAAGCAGTCCCATAGGAAGCAAACAAGGAGAGGAGAGATAACTGGGACTGGAGGATTGATGACATCACGTGCTGATGATGACAATGCATGGCACTAGCCGTGTTCCAGGCAGAGTTCTCACACTCCTAAAATCCATTTCCTCATCCATGTTAATACCTGTGTCAGGTGAACTGGGGCTCCGCGGGGCTAGGGGGTGAGCTTTTCAACAATCCTTTGCTCCTGCGATTTCTCAGCCCTGTGGGGTGGGGTCCCCCGAGGTGAAGGCCTGTGCTGCAGCTCCCCGGCTGGAGGCGATGGAGCCAGGATCTGAAGTGGTTCCCGTTTGCTCCCAAACCATGGTGAGATAAAGGTGGTTCTCTCCAGGCACAGACGGTGAGAAGGTCAGGCAGAGAGGCACTGAGTGTGGGGATAGTGACCCTGGGCATGCTGAGAACAGGCCTGTGGAGGGGCAGGGCTGCAATGGCCCTGGAGGAGCCCGTAGTGAGCAGGCGGGTTCCACTCTGAGGGGTACCAACGTGCAGAGCTTGGCAGTCAGCACAACCTCATGGCTGGCTTGTCCGGGGGGCCCTGGGTCTGGGCTCACCTGGCTTCCTGGAGCTCCTGCAGCACCTGAGGTCCATCTTTGCCGATTAAGCTTCCTGCATGGCTACCTGTCCTATTCATCGCCAGGTGCCAGGGCCACACACTCTGACAATAACGAGTGTTTACTGAGCACATCCCAGAAAGTGCGCTGAGCATGGTCCTGCACTCCGCGACCCGGGAGGGGGAAGCTGCATCATCCCCACTTCACAGAGAGGGAAAGAAGCAGCTTGCACTCCCTCATGCTGACCAACTGATAGCCCCCACATGGTAGTCCTCCAGCTCCACCTGGAAGGCTCTTGCTGGTGTCTGGTGTTGCCCTGCCCATGGTGGGGGTGGTGGGCAGGGAGACCCAGCTCCTCCTCCCAGTCCCCATCTCCAGGCTGCTGCACAGGGCAGCCCGGCTGGGGACAGTGTGGGAGGGCCACAGGAGGGAAGGCTGCGGTCTGCTTTATGTTGGAGTTAGACCAGCCCCTCCAATGGCTCCAGCAGCATCTTTTGGAGACCAAGGAAGTGCTGACCACTTGTTAAGAGTGGTTACTGCCTTCTGCTGAGAGAGTGTTCCAAGCTGTGTTGGTGACAATGGTCCTGTACCCCCAGGACTGGGCAGTGCACAACTTGAACAAGGTGTGTGGAGGCCCTGATCTCACATGCTTTGCAGTCTTGTTAGCTTTACCACTGAAATAGGGTTTTACAGGCATTAAAGGGAGCTTTCTCATCACCATGACCAAAGGCCCAACAAACAACTTAGAAGGGGGAGAATTTATCTGGGGCTCACAGTTTTAGACCGTTGACAGCTGCCTCCATCGCTCTGGGCCTCAGGAGAGGCAGAAGATCATGGTGGAGGGAGGCTGCTCAGCTCATGGTGGTCTCAGGAAGTAGAGAGGGCAAGGGGCAGCCTCGGTGCCCCACCTGCTCCAGCCATACCTCACCTGTCCACAGTGACCACCCAGTCAGTCCATTCCAACTGACGAGGACACAGCTCTCACCATCCAATCACTTTACCTCTGAACAGTTCTGCATGAGCAGGGGCTTTTAGTCCTTATAAAAATTGGCTTTAAGTATGAACAGTTATTTTATTATTACCATTGCAATTATCAGGCTTCAATTCAATGAAAATGATTTATAATATTGATAAAAGCATTTGGTATTTATAGCAGCTTTATAATTTTCCATTGGGGGTTCAAAATTGTTTTTTTTTTTTTTTTAATTGCCTGGTACAGCCAGGGATCGGTCATCATTATATCCATTCTGCAGATCAGTAAATTGACTCACCTTATTCAGTGACTTGGACAAGACTCAGGAATATCAAAAGCAACATTTCAACCCCCAGGATTCTCACCCAGGTTTTCATGGCACACCCTGCCCTGTTGAAGCAGAAGGGACATAGGCAACTGGAGAGAGAGAGAGTGTGTGTGTGTGTGTGTGTGTGTGTGTGGTGTGTGCGTGTCCCTTCCTGCTGTGTATGCAATGTGTGTGTACATGGTATTTGTGTGGTGTGTGTGCATGTGACGTGTGTGCATGTGACGTGTGTATGGTATGTATGTATGTGGGGCATGTTCAAAATGTACCTTGGCTAGAAGTCTTTGTAAGTTGGCTTTCATCACTGTCTCAGATTTATTGCTTTAATTTGCGGAGGCTTTGGATACACAGGAGCTGCATTTCTTTCTTTCTACCTCAGTTTGAACCTGCCCATAGGGTGAGAACATATTTTTATATTTCACCCTCTATAGTTTTCTCCTCTGTGACCAATGTTAAGCAAGACAGTGATTTACGTGGACTCGTGGGTCAGCCCACTGTGAGCACATCCGTGTCTATCATGCTCATACTTTATGGCTAAGAGCCTGTGGACTGAGCCAGCCTTGAAGATCACTGCTGTCCTGTGGACATGCCGGTGTTTCCAGAGGACTTGTGGCCTCTCTGTTCCACTTACCATCACCTCAGTACATGTCCTCTACCAGGGGAAGACTCCCACAAGGTCCACTCCCTGGGTGGCCCTCTGGGGCTGCTGCAGAGCTGTCTGGGTTTGTCCCCAACCATGCCAATCCCCAATCAGCTGGCCACACAGAGCCATGTCTGGACATCTGTCTTTCCTCACAAGGCCTCACAGAGGCTGCCCCTGACCCATCTGCTGCTTTTAGAAAAGGGAACATGAGGCCTGGGGACTGTGTCACTCAAAACTCTGTAAAACGTAAGTAATAAAATGATATGGGGAAGGAAGAAAGGGTAGAAAAGGAGGCAGGAGGGAAGGAGGGAGAGACAGGAGCCAGAGGTCTGTGCTTTGAGACACAAAGACCACGAGGTTGGGTTCTTTCCTTCCTTTAATCCTTCTCTGCAGATGCAGATTCCCTGTTTCTCCCTCTTCCAGGCAACAGTCCTCAGGCAATCGAGTCCTCTGTGACTTGATTCTGTTTCCCGATGTCACTCCTCTTGTCTGCCACCCCCTGCCCTGCCATGCATGCCGGACTCCAAAGTGTCACTGGTGACCCCTCCTTTCTCATCCCCATTTCCAATCCATCAGCAAACCTCATGACCTTCCTTCATTGTGTCAGTTCCCTGTCTCTATGACAACTGCCACCAAAGCAAAACTCCCAGCACGTCCCCAGTTCCATGCTCCAACTCCAGCTGTGCACCCTGCGTGCAGCCCTAGGGGCACCCACCACTCCTGCCACCCCTCTGCATGGAGCTGCAGGGTCTGCATTGCTCTTAGGGCAGTATCTGATGACTTACTGTAGTCTCCAAAGCTCTGAACCAAGTTCTTAGTTGCAACCACAGAATACTCTCTGAAGAAGAGGAATCTGTTGATGAATGATTTGTAGCTCTCGGGGTCTCTGGGAGGTAAAGAATTGGGCCTGGGACTCACTTCAGGATGATGATCACTGGCATGACAGCTCCCCTGGGAGAGGCCACCCTATCATGACTGCTCTGCTTGGTACTTTTGCCAAAGGTGTCCCGTCTTTCTGAATCACCTCAGCATGCAAGGTGGAGGAAGCTGGGGCCACACACCTGCTTCCCTCTGTCTGGAGGGCCAGCAGGCCAGTTCCTGACTTCCAGGTTGGGAGGTGCAGGTGTAACAGGCTTGGGCAGCTGCATATCCAGTCTGCATCTTGCCCAGCCCATCTGCAGTCCCCTCCCTAGTGGCCTTTGCCCGGTCATTCCCCTTCCTTCCCTTTCCAGCTCATATCCTCCTCTTCTTTCAGATGTCTCCCAGTGACTCGACCACAGTCTCATCTTTCCTGGACACAGCTGGACCAGACCAGCTCCCTCACTGCCTCTGCCTTTGCCTTCACAGTGCAGGTGGGGCCACCATCACATGGCCAGGACCACTTCTGATTCAACTGCAGTTTAGGGACAATTCACAGTCACAGATGTGGCTCATTCTGACAGGGGCTGGCTCAGAGGGACCGGGTCCCAGTCTTGTTATCTTGGAGAACAAACATGTGGAGACTAGTGATTGAGGTCATTTCCCAGGAGTTCCCTGGTGCTGTGGGGTGCAGCCAGGGTGATGCTGATCTCCTAGCACTGGGATTGTTCTGTCCACTGCTCAGATGTCCTGGGGGTCAGCAGCAGCCCTGTAGAGGCCTCCCTATATTGGCCTTTCCTCCCTCCCTGCCCCAATGTCCTGCCCTGCTTTCTGGGAAGGGATCATCTTCCAAATCAATCCAGTACACGCGAGTCCTAGCTCAGGTGTGCTTTGGGGGAAATTGAAATGAGTCAACACTATCCTTGTGTTCTGGCTTGGCTTCCCCCTGAGCCTGTGAGCTCCATGGGGACTCACCACATCCTGACTGTGCTTCCTGGCACATGGTGTGTGTTCAGAAGTCACCTGTGAGATGAAAGAATGATGGCTGTTGGTGCAGCGGTGCTCACCAAGGTGGTGCCGATCACCTTGCTTCTGAGAAGAACGCTTGCGGATGTGCCTGGCACAGTGTTCACTGGCACTTTGTGTGGTCTGGATAAATCTGCAAGGTGTGGCTTTCAGCTGACCTTCACTCAGCCTCTCTGGCCTAAAAAAGGGGAGCTAGTATGCTAGAGCTCTGGCCATAGGACCACCCCATCCTAGGGCATGGGGCTCCCAGGGGGAAAGTCAGTGTCTTGGAGGAGGGTGGGCAGGCAGAGACACAGAGATGGGCGGAGCTGACAAGGTCACTGGATGCCCCATGTCCTGCCTCTTCCTGGAAAGGGCAGACACACATGCCTGGTCTGCTGGCAGGCCCCCACTGGGCTGGAGCAGGAAGACCTCTGATGAGTTCTCTTAAGCCTGGATTGTGTGAGCCCTGCCTGAGGGTGACAGGCTGGGGCAGGTGCTCCTACCTGAAGGTGCTGGGCTTGGGGAGGTGTTCCTGCCTGAGGGTAATAGGCAGGGGACATGTTTTCGCCTGAGGGTGGACAGGCTGTAGGAGTTCCTGCCTGAAGGAATGGATGGTTTATTCTAAACCAGGAGTTGCAAACATTTTTCTGTAAAGGGCCAGATAAAAAGTATTTCAGGTTTGAAGGCTGGGTCATAAGGCCCTGCTGCAACTGCATGGCTCAGCCATAGAATCAGGGCAGCAGCCACAGCCATCTGTAATCCAGAAGACCTGCTTGTCCCGTAAAACTACGCACAGGTGTCATATGGGCTTGCTGGCCCTAGTTTGCAATCCCTGCTTTAGAATGACCTCAAGGCTCCATCCTGCCCTCTGACAGGCAGGCCAGTGTCCCTGTGTCCGGCACATGTGGCATCTCACCTCCAGCTGCAAGAGGTCCCGACTGAACTGAGCTCTCAGTCTTCTAACTTGTTCTCCATGCACCTCTATGGCTCCTCCTTTTCACGCCAGAACACGAGCAGGAGAGGTGCAGACCATGTCTTGTGGGGCACAGCAGCTGGTCTTGATCCCCCCAAATTGGCTGTGTGCCTTTGGCTAAGGGACTCAGCCTCTCTGAGCTGAGTTCACTTGTCAGCAGGAACAAGGTAGGGAGGCACTGAAGCCAGCTGAGGGGTGCAGAGGTCACACAAGGAAGAGCTGAGCTGCCCACTCAGGGGCTGGTGATGTGCAAAGGAAGACAGAGAAAACTGAAGAGGAGGAAGAGGAAGGGCACCGGGCACAGGGACTAGCGGGCCTTTTCTGGGGGAGGCAACTCTCATTGAACAAGCAGACGTGCCTCTTCCCGGCCAGCTATTGTCTCCTGCCTGCCTCTCCAGGGACCTGTGCAGCTCCAGTGAGGTACAGCGTGTGTTTTGGGCACCCAGGCTGAGCAGAGGCCTGGATCCAGCGTCTGTCCCTGCGGGCGTTGGATTTGCTTGAGCTAATCAGCCTGGGGAAGCAGGAGGGGATGTCCAGGGTTGCCCTGGGGCTCGAGCTGGAGCCAAGCGCACACAGTGCTGTGTCCTCCCAGCTGTGGAGCAGGGCTGAGTCCTGAGTCCCTTTCTTCACAAACTCTAGAGGGGCCCGCAGAGACAGGATAGAAGGCTTCCAGCTCACAGGCTGGGGAGCTGAGTCTGGGTCCTATTCTCATAGCAGAAGACACTGTGTCTGAGCAGATAGGAGCAAAAGGGCAGGCTCCTGAGCCCCATGTGGCATTCCTGCATTCCCTGGACCTGCCAGGGGTGTGTGTGTGTGTGTGTGTGTGTGTGTGCGCGCGCGTGTGTGTGTGTGTGCTGTGTCCTGGTCATGCAGTCAAGGAACTGCATTGAACTGCATTACAAGGAATGTATTACTGAAGGGCCAACCTCCTTCATTCCTCTCTGAAGGAGTGGATGGGAGGGGTATTTGCTTTTATTCCTCTCCCAGGGGAGCCAGCAGGGCCTGATGCAGACCTGGGGTGCATCTGGCTCCAGGCCTTGGGAGGGGTGTAGGTTTCCTAAGGCAGAGGCAATGGAGCCACATGAGGTGGCTTAAAATAGCAGGAATCCATCCTCTCACAGCCGGGGAAGGCAGAAGTCCAGAGTCAAGGCAGGGCAGAGGCTAAGGCAGGATCCGCACCATGCTTCTCCCCAGCTGGGGGCAGCTGCCGGCAATTCTTGGTGTCCCTGGGCTTATAGACCCATCACCTCCGCTTCTGCCTCTGTCTTTATGTGGCCTCCTCTCTGTGTCTCAAATTCCCCTTTCCTTTCTTTTATAAGGCCAAATGTCATTGGATTATGGTCTACCTTCAATCTAATAGATCTCATCTTGAGATCCTTAACCTATTTTTACAGGCAAAACCCCTATTTCAAAATAAGGTCACATTCACAGGAACCCTGGAGCTGGGACTCAGAAGTGTCTTCTCAGGGCCACAATCCAGCGCACTAGAGTGGGCGTGCGCCTCGTCAGCACCTGCTCGCCTGCCCCTGCTTTGTCCTCCTGTGGGGTCTCCGTAGAAGCCTCTCTTTCTAGCCAGTCACCCAGCCCCGGCCTGAATCCTCCATCCAGCTCTGCCTTGGGGTCTTGCTTTCTGGGTTTCCACTGGGAAAGCAAAGGGCAGAGGTGACATCCCTTTGGTGGCCACAGTGCAGCATCCAGGTGCAGGGCGGAGAACATTCTTAATAAGGACTGGGGGATGGGAGGCCACCCAGAGGTGGCCCACGAGGCTGATGAGGTCAGAGTCCACTTACCCCCTGTGCTTCTCCCACTCTGAGGAAAGGCATTTTCTCTGGGAGTGAGTTTTCCCAGAAAAGATTCTTAAAACAATGTCCTAAAAGCTCTTCTCAAAAACCACACCTAAAAACAGAAGCCTTGCCTCTCAGCATCCGAACTCCTGGCAGGGAAGGAAATTAAAAAGACACAGGAAATTGGCCTGAGTCTAGAAGGTAGCCTCGGAGGGAGCTGATTCTGAAGCAGGGCGTCCTGGGGAGGGAAGGTTCTCTGCTTCTCTGTTGCTTTCAGAAGTGGTTTCAGTCTCTCCTGGACTTGGGGAAAGAGAGGGGAGTTCAGTTTATCAGAGTCCCCAATTCCTGCGGCGCAGCAGGTGGTTTAGACACCTGCCACTAGCTTCGGGCAAGTCACCATGGTGCTCTGTGCCTTAGAGTCCTTGTCTGAAAAATAGGAGTAATCAAACCTGCTCTCAGGACATCCCAGAGGAAGACACAGAATAAGACAGGAAAGGGTAGAGACCCGTGCCTGGCACAGAAGTGCCCAGGAGGGTTGTCCCATGCAGGGCTCTGGGACACTTGATGGATGCTTGATGGAGTCAGCAGGCGTCTCTTTCCACAGAGCTTCTGTCACTTGTCCAAACTCTCCAGGAAAAGGACAGAATCCAGAGAGACACCGGGTCTACGTGATTCCAGATGCCATGTTCTGTCTTCTCATTCTCTTCTGGTTCATTCTTTAGCCTTCACCTTGTTAGTTCTTCTCTTTCTCCATGAAGCCAGGATAGGGGCTAAGATGGGGCAGAGAAGGTATAGCAGGAAAACCCTGGCTTTGGACTCTGGCAGCTGAAGTCTGAATCCAGACTTGGTATGCAGAGAGCCAGGGCCGGCACCTTCCCTCTTGGATCGCCGTCCTTACCCAGCAGCATGGAAGCAGCACCTGCCTTCGCCTGCTCTGGGTCCAGTATTATGGTGTGGATATGGAATCTCTCCTCCAAAAGCTCATGTGTTGAAAACATGCTCCCCAATGCAGCAAGGTTCAGAGGTGGGACTTTAAGACATTGTTTAGATCATGGGCACCTTGAGCTCATCAGTGGATTCATTCATGGTTAGCTGAATGGACTACTGGGAGGTGGGACCTAGTTAGAGGGAGCAGGTTCCTGGGGGTGTGCTCTGGAAGGGTTTAACTTCCCCCATCCCTCTCTGTTTCTGCTTCCTGGCTGCCAACAGCTTTACTCACGATGCCCTTCTGCCATGATGTTTCTGGGGTGGAGTCAGCTGAGCAAGGACTGAAACTTCTGAAACTGTGAGCCCAAATAAATTGTTCCTCATCTAAGTTGCTCGCGTCTGGTATTTTGGTGGTGGCAATGAAAAGCTGACGTGGTGAACGCATGGAGGAAGGGGGCAGAGCCTCTCTGAGTGCACAGAACATCAGAGACCCTCCTTGTTTCAAGCCAGGCCAGGCCTTGCAACACACCATGTGGAGCATTAGGAAGCCAGAAGAGGGTCCCCAATCTCCATTCCACCTCACACGGCACCTCTGCAGACTAAAGTGTTCAAATTTATTTTGTTTCTGACTCATTAGTTTCTGGGCCTCTAGAAAGGATACACAACTGTAATGAGTTTTCCTGTTTCCTTCCTATTTTTTTTTCCAGTATCAATGAAAGAGGTTTTAAAAAGTGCTTATTTGTGTATGCATATATATTTATTTACTTAATGTTTCTGAAGATGGTGACACCCACAGGCAAGGGGCACTGGTTCATGCTGCCTGACCACCACGGGTGCTCTTCCCTCTGCCGGAAGCACCCTCCTCCCTATTTCCCTTAAGTCCCACCAGCCCTTCCACCTGCAGCCTGGTCACTTTGCTCTTTTCCTCTGAGCCTGCAGGTCCCCTGGGGCTTCTGTGACTTTCTCCAGTGCTCTGGTGGGGGCTGTAATTTGCTGCCCACAAAAGACTCTGAACTTCACCTGCCCAAGTTCTCATTGTGTACGAACTCCTAGCGGTAGAACTGTCAGCCAGGTCAATATCTTCTCTAACTCTGCATGGGCACCAGAGATGGAGAGGCGTCCCCCACATGCAATTTCATGAGACAGTCCCAAGGACCAGCCACAGAGGCTCAAGAAGGCAAATCAAATGCGTCTGCTTCAAATTAAGCCCATATTCTGGTCCAGTGGGGGTAGAGCTTTTTCTTAGCCAATAAATATTAATAAGGAAAATAAACCAATCTTCCCCCAGCCGCCACCCCAGGGTTATAAATTATGTACTGCCCCAGTCTGTTTTGACAGCTGTGATAAAGTGGGTTTCAGATTCAGAGAGCGTTTCTCCTGAAAGAATGCAGCATTGAGCATTTTCAGTACAATCGCCACCTCCTCCTCCGCCCCACCTTCTCCTGTCTAGGAGGAAGACTTGCCTCCAGTAGCTATTTTTTCCTACTCTGAGGCCTTTCTGTTTCCTTTTGGCCAAACAGACTCTGTGATTTTTTTTTTTTTTAAATATTTTTCTCACCATGATAACAAATACTCAGGAGGATTTTATGAGGTAAAGCCCTTCAGAGATGGGTGCAATGGGCCATGGTCCCTCCCATGTCCTAGTCCTTGTCCACGCAGATCTTCAAGCTTAGGACCCCGTCCTATATCTGACCCCTGATTCCCTGAACAGACTCTGAGCCAACATTGAGGCAGCATCTTCTTTTCTTCTCGTATCACCCATCCATGTTTCAGGTTGGATTTCCCGTCTCCAGCCCTGCAAGGAGATGCTGAAGTCCAACTCCTAAAGACTCAGGGGGAGACTTTGTCTTATTGGGAAATTTCATCCACATGTAGGCCTAGGAAATTTTATATTTTTTAATTGCAGGCCTTTGGAATTGAATGATTGCTACTTTTAAGGCACTTACTATTAATGGACATAGGATTATTCCTTTTGAATACTTTTTACTCATAGAATCTTGATATGAATATATGATTATATGGATTCATATAAGGAGATATAAATATTAATCACCTTGATTTGATCAATATTATCATATTGTATATCCTACTGTGCCTCATAAATGTGTACAATTATTGTTAATAAAAATCTTAAAAATGTTTAAGATGAAGATTTTAATGACCCTGATTTGATTATTACCTACTACATACATGTTTAAAATGAACACACCACAGCCCATAAATTTGTACAATTAAAACAATAATTGCAAAAATATTTCAAACAATGCAGGACACACATAAAGACTCATAAAACATAGCTGCCCTTTTTAAAACTCAATGATGTAGGCATTTCTATCCCCTTTTCAAATGAAGAAGCAAAAAATGAGGGAGGTTAACAAGGTATCCAAGATCACAGACCAAACGAGTGTCCCATAGATATTCAAGCCCTGTTATGTCTCATTTCAAAGCCATGGACACCCTCAAAGGGGCGCGTGACTCCCCCTGGGAGGGCCCCCGCCAATGGCCACATCAGCAGGCAGCTGGAGTCTGAGGCTTGTGCGCTGCCTTATTCAGGCAGGGTCACCGGGGGTCGCAGGTTGGAACATGCAGGGCGTCCCCGTGAAACAAGATAATGAGAAAACACCATGGACTGTGACAAAAGTAAATGAGAAGTGTACCCAGAGAAAGGAGGAGAAAAAGAGGGACCCAGAGCAGACCCTTGCAGCACAGGCCCGCGGCTGGCATTCCTCACTCCCTGGAACCAGGTCAGCCTGGGATTGGGGAGTGTGCTGTCTGAGGTGGCCCACTCTGCCCCCGCCTGGGACATGTCGAGCTGTGTGGCCCATGGGTTCACCCTCCCAGCTCCACGAGGACGGCCCTGCCTTGGGCTTGGAGGCGCTGACCGCTGGGGCGTGCCGTACTGTCTCTGAGTGGCCAGCATGCTGGGTTATTTCTTGTTGTTTGGAGGAACAAATGCTTCTTATGCAAATCCCCTGACTGAAAGTCTTATTTCAGAGTGAGAAAACAGAGGCAAATGAGGTTAAGGCACTTGATCCCAGGGGCAGAGAATTAGAGAGTGAGGGGACTGGATCATCCAACAGACCCACTATTCTTTCTATTAGGCTCACACAGTCAGATGATTAATATCCATAATGGCTAAGATGCATCCATTCGCTCATTCATTCAATCATTTTACAAAGTTCTTGATCTTCAACATATACGGCACACACCTACTAAAATTCTTCTTTTGTTGTTTTTAAATTTTTTGTTTTGATTAGTCATACATGACAGTAGAATGCACTTTGATATATCATATATAAATGGAATATAATTTCTCATATCAGTGAAAACATCTGCATCAGGCTGTAAAACACGCTGTAACATGCTGATTTTAAGTCCTTTGGGTATAAGCAGAGGAGTAGAATAGCTGGGTCAAATGGTGGTTCCATTCCAAGTTTTCTGAGGAATCTCCATACTGCTTTTGACATGGTTGTAACAATGTGCTCTCTCACCAGCAATGTATGAGGGTACCTTTTCCCCCACATTCTCAACAACATTTATCGTTGCTTTTATTTTCGATAATTGCCATTCTGACTGAGGTGAGATGAAATCTTAAGAATAGTTTTGATTGCATTTCTCTAATTGCTAGAGATGATGAACATTTTTTGTATGTTTGTTCATCAATTGTATTTCTTCTTTTGTGAGCTGTCTGTTCAATTCCTTAGCCCATTTATTGATTGGAGGATTTGTTTTTTGGTGCTAGGTTTTTTGAGTTCTTTATATATCTAGGAGATTAGTGCTCTATCTGAGGTGCATGCGGTAAAGATTTTTCTCCCAGTCTGTGGGCTCTCTCTTCATGATATTGATTATTTCCTTTGCTGAGAAGAAACTCTTCAGTGTGAATCCAACCCATTTATTGATTCTTGATTTTACTTCTTGTGCTTTTAGAGTCTTGCTGAAAAAGTCAGATCCTAAGCTGACATGGTGAAGATTTGGGCCTACTTTTTCTTCCATTAGGCACAGGGTCTCTCTCTGGTCAAGTGTCTAAATCTTTGATCCATTTTGAGTTGAGTTTCATTCAGGGTGGGAGTTAGGGGTTTAATTTCATTTTGTTACATGTGGATTTCTAATTTTCCCACCAACATTTATTGAATGGGCGATCTTTCTCCAGTGAATGTTTTTGGCACCTTTGTCTAGTATGACATTACTGTAT
Source organism: Callospermophilus lateralis (assembly GCF_048772815.1). Taxonomy (NCBI): domain Eukaryota; kingdom Metazoa; phylum Chordata; class Mammalia; order Rodentia; family Sciuridae; genus Callospermophilus; species Callospermophilus lateralis. The sequence goes on from NC_135320.1 coordinate 85,291,688, forward strand.
TTATGGGTTTGTTTCTATGCCTTCTATTCTGTACCATTGGTCTACTTGTCTATTTTGGTGCCAGTACCATACTGGTTTTTGTTACTATAGCTCTGTAGTATGGTGATGCCTCCTACTTCACTCTTCTTGCTAAGGATTGCTTTGGCTATTCTGGGTGTCTTATTTTTCCAAATGAATTTTATGATTGCTTTTTTCTAGTTCTATGAACAATGTTGTTGGGATTTTAATTGGAATTGCATTAAATCTGTTTAATGCTGTTGATAGTATGGCCATTTTGACAGGATCAATTCTGCCTATCCAGGAGCATGGAAGGTCTTTCCATCGTCTAAGGTTTTCTTCAATTTCTTTTTAGTTTTGTGTAGTTTCATTGTAGAGGTCTTTTACCTCTTTTATTAGATTGATTCTCAAATTTTTTTTTTGAGGCTATTTTGAATGGGGTAGTTTTTATAATTTCTCTTTCGGTAGACTTATCACTGATGTATAGGAACTAGTTTGATTTACAGATATTAATTTTATAACCTGCTACTTGCTAAATTCATTTATTAGTTCTAGAAGTTTGTTGGTGGAAGTTTTTGAATGTTCTAAATACAGAATCATGTCATTGGCAAGTAGTGATAATTTGAGGTTTTTTTTTTTTCCTTTACTTATATCATTTTAATTTCTTTCTCCTGTATAATTCCTCTGGCTGAAGTTTCAACATGATGTTGAATAGAAGTGGTGAAAAGGGGCATCCTTGTCTTGTTCAGTTTTTAGAGGTAATTAATTCAATTTTTCTACACTTAGAATTATGTTGGCCTTGGGTTTAGCATATATAGCTTTTACAATATAGGGGTATGTTTCTACTATCCCTAGTTTTTCTAGTGTTTTGAACATGAAGTGGTGCTAAAGCATTTTGTCAAATGCTTTTTCTGCATCAATGAGATGATCATATGATTCTTGTTTTTAAGTCTACTGAGGTGATGATTTATATTTATTGGCTTCTGTATGTTGAACCGACCCTGTATCCCTAAGATAAACCCTACTTGATCATGGTGCACTATCTTTTTAATCTGTATTTGAATGCAACTTGCAGAATCATTGAGATTTTTTGCATCTATGTTCATCAGGAATATTGGTCTGAAGTTTTCTTTCTTTGATGTGTCTTTATCTGATTTGGGGTATCAGGATGACATTAGCCTCATAGAATGAGTTTGGAAGGGTTCCCTCCTTTTCTGTTTCATTGAGTACTTTGAGGAGTAATGTCGTTATTTCTTCTTTGATGGTCTTGTAGAATTCGGCTGAGAATCCGTCTGGTCCTGGACTTTTCTTAGTTGGTAGGTGTTGTGTGTCGTTTTCTATTTCATTACTTGAAATATGTTTAGCTCATAACTGCTGGGATTCCCGATGCCACATTACCTAAACCATGAAAGTCAGCTCTGGAGCAGCTTTCTTGTATCTTTGTTCCCATCGTTGGGACTTTTTTCGTCCATCCAGGGCTTAGTTGTCAAGAACCCACGGAGAATCTAGACTTGATCTTGCCCTCAAGGAGCCTGAAAGCCTTACACAAGTCTGCAAGGAGTGATGGCTTGTTGACTGATTTTCAGATGTCTTCCTTCTTTCAGATGGTAAGTCTTTTGCAGGCTAGGAATGCAGCTTAGGACTTCAAATATTATGACTTTTCAGCCTCAATAACTGAAAAAACTCTTTCTGGGAGCCAGGGAGAGAAAATGAATGGGTTTAGGGCTTGGTTTGGCACTTGATTAGGAATAAAACTGACCAGATAATAAAATAGGTCCAAATGGGTACAGAGATCTGGGCCAGGATTAGCATCTGACAGGCCCCAAGAGCTCCACTAGTTTGTATCAGTTGGCTATCATTGCACAACAATCCTTTCCTGAACTCAGCTTGCAGCTGCTGTCAGCTGTGGTTGGGTTGGGCTCACACATGGAATCTGCAATTAGCTGTGGTTCATGTAGACAGCTCTGCTACTGGCCTGGGCTGGCTCACTGGGATCAGCCAGTTCTTGGCTGGTCTAACATGACCTTGGCTTGGATGGGTGCTTTTCTTCCCATGTGGTCTCTCTTCTGCCACCAGCCTACGCTTTTGAGGGTATGAACTCTTATCAAACTCACAGTCACTTTGCTACATTCTAATGACCAAAGCAAATCACAGTCCACATATGAGAGGTGGGAGATACACTCTACCTCTTGGTAGGAGGAGCTTCAAAGTTACATTGTAAAGGTGTATGCCCTGGGAGAGTTTGAGGGTTAGGACCATTCTTGCCATCTATGATATAAGTTAGAGTGAGGCAACCTGCTGGTAGATTCTGTTTCATTTAACTTGAAACAAGGCTTTAACTAGACAAAGGATGGGAGCATGAGGCATAGAATAGGAATCTTATGAGAAGAGGCCAGTGAGGGCTTCACCTTAGTTTAGGTCTCACCCAAGCAGGCTGAGCTACAGGATGAGGTTCTAATTTTGGTAAGAGTCCAAGTAGGACTGGAAGGCCAATACAATAACCATTTGATCCACTGGTCACATGAGATTGGGTTTATAGAAGCCACAGCAATTTGGGTGCTCAGTCCTACATCCTTCAAGGTGGCTAAGGCAGCAGCATAGCTCCCTTCCCAGGCTGTGTTGGTGTCCAGGTGCCTGGTGTACCTCCTGTTCTGTTTAGAATGAAATCGGGAAGTGTAGGTGTAGGATGAAGATCATACCCACGCTTCGGTTCCTAGAACCAAGTTCTAAGGCCAGGGAAAGGAGGCTTCCATGATGGGTAGGGTATTTTTACACCTGCAAGATCAGGTAGAAATCGACTCCTAGCCCTCTCAGATGTGAGCTGTTGGCTTAGAGAAGGCCTTGACCTCTCTGAACCTCATTTTTCACGTATGCAAAATGGACACCGTGAGTGGTGAGGTAACCTCTACTCATAGTAGTCTGGCACAGTGTCCTAGCAAAAGTAAACATCTACAAACTGTGATTTCATTTGAAAATACTTTTCCATCTTTACTCCATCGATTTTGTAACCAAAAGAGCTTGAGCTTTGGAAGAAGTTAAATTAAAGTGGAAAACTAACTCTCTTACCTGACTTGGACTGCCAATGAGATTAGCATTTACATTCAGTCTCTGGGGGAATGACTGCATTTCCATTCTATGTTAATCCTGTTCAACCAACATGGTCTCTGTGGGATGGAATTCACTGAGCCCCTGCCTGGTCCTGGGAGCCTGTGATTGATTCAGTGTTATATATGTGACCCCAAACCAGGCCAATCAAGTGTTTTTTCCAGAAATTTGTAATTAAAAAAAAAAAACATGTCTTCTCTTCTATAGTTTCTTCTCTTTTATGTTTCCTTTTCTAAGAGCTCATAGATAAGGAGCTTCTTGGGCCATCTTGTGACTAGACACTGAGAGTAAAGTTAAGTAGAGGTGAGCAGAGACCGAGAAACAGAGACTGATCTGGTGGTTGAACATGAGATCTAGCTTTACATGCAGTCAACACTACCTTTGAACTTCCTATTTATGTGAACTATTTTAATTTTAATTTTGTTTTAAGTTTATTGAGTTGTTATTCTTTCTGTTGCAACTAAGTGGCCCTAAATTATGACATGTAACCTTTCTGAGTCTCAGTGTTTTCATTCATAAGATATGTGAAAATAACACTTATGTCCCCAAATGTCTGTCTTATGAGGCTGCTCAAATCTGGAATGGCGGCACGGGCCTGATCAGCAATGACCTGGGATGCTGTCTTTGGCTTGGGCATTTCATCACCAGTGGGAGGCATGGAATTCTCCCACTTCTATTGGTTGTTATAAATTTCCCTATCTCTGTGACCCCATTAGTGGCTGAAAAGGACAACAGTTTTGCTTTTATCAAAACAGGGGGTACAAAAGGTAGGTGATGCATTTTAAGAAGGGGAAATTCAAGTGAACAACTCCTTTAAGATACCAAGACTGCCAATATCCTCCATTCATTTTCTTCAAGCTTCTTGTTTATTAAGCATCCATCCTGAATTCAGTTTCTCAGGACTCTCTGTACCAGATGGCACTAAATTACAGTAACTGAATATCCTGTCCTCATTTGCTGAGTGGCCATTTGAGGGCTGATTGTGCTGAAAGAAATCCTTTGCTCAAGTTTGCTTCAACAAAACCTACTGCCAAACGCACAGGAACAATTTGTCCAAAAATGCTTTGGGGTTGGGAGGTAAGAGTAGAGCAGATCCTTGCTTGTGTGTATGAATGAGTATGTGTGTGTGTGTGTGTGTGTGTGTGTGTGTGTGTGTGTTTCCACTGCTTGGTTTCCATCTGACTTCATTTGAATGAGTATTTGTTGAGTATCTATTATATGCCAGGCGTAGTGTTTAGCATCTGGGAAAAGAAAGATGCATAATTATGGATGATGGCTTAAAATCTCCTATTTTAAAATATAGACAACTAGGAGATACAGTGGATAGAACATTTTTATAAGGATTATAAAATGATAAAATTATAAAAATATTATTATTCACATTAAGGATTGTTACCACCTATTGGACATCTTTTAAGGGGAGACTGCTTGGTATTTCAAGATATCTCACAGCATTCCCTTTTGGCACCTTGCAAGATTCATATTCTCATTGTATCAGAAAATTTAAGATCCGAATAATTAACTTGACTTGTCCAAATTCTGCAAAGACTCCAAATTTCCCACTCAACGTTGATTCCACATTTTTTTTTTTTTAATGCTGGAAGTTCTCTATAGATGAGTGGATGTGGCAATGTGCCCAATTATGAAAGTACATTTTCCATCCCCTCTTCTTTTTTCTTTCATTCGTATTTTTTATTTGTTCTAATTAGTTATACATGACAATAGAATGCACTTTGACACCTCATACATAAATGGAGTATAATTTCTCATTTTTCTGGTTGTACATGATGTAAAATCACACCGGTTGTGTAATCATATAAGCACATAGGATAATAATGTTTGATTTATTCTAGTATCCTTCCTACTCCCATGCGCCTCCCATCTCTTCATTCCCCTTTGCCTAATCCAAAATAACTCTGTTCTTCCCTAGGCGCCCACCCTTATCGTGAATTAGTGTCTGCATATCAGAGAAAACATGTGGCTTTTGTTTTTTTGGAATTGGCTTATTTTGCTTAGCAAGAGATTCTCGACCTTCATCCATTTACCAGCAAATGCCATAATTTTATTCTTCTTTACCCCTCTGGCTGGTGAGAATGGCCAGAGAGATAAATAAGAAGTTGTTGGACGAGGCTTCTTGAAGGAATTCTTTGAAAGGAGATAAGTTGGCTCAGAGAAGCACTCTTTATTCTGTTCCCTAATCTCTCTTTTCCTTGCTTGGGACAAAGGCATAATGGCTCGAAACTTCTTGGACTATAAGGTCAGAGAAAATGGAAATAGCAAACAAACTGTGATGGAAGAGAAGTGAGAGAAGTCTGAGCCCTGTATTACCATGGGGCTACCAGCACAGCCCTGGATTGCCCGTGCTAGACTCATTTTAATCAGGGAAAATAGCCATTATCTCACTTACTTCACCATTTCAGATTTCTGTTCTGCAGAGGCAAGACTACTTCTCAAAGTCACACAGCTAGTAAGTGGTAGAGCCAGGGTTATAGATGAGGAGTTTCTTTGTAGAATGCTAACTTCATTCACCACCGTGCAGTTCATTCACACAGGAAGCATCCATGTGTGTTCTCTAGGTGCCTGCCCCTGTGGAGCTACCAAAGACATTCAGAGAAATAAGTCCACATGATGATGTCATTATAACACATAGTCCCGGCATACCAGAGAAGGAACAGCTACCTGGGTAGCATGAGGAATTTCAGAGTGGGTGATTTCAGCAGAGACATGTGGTGTTTGAGTTTGCTAACAGAGAGGAGGAACACCAGCATTTAAGATGGGAAATGGCATGTTCAGTTAGGTGGTTCAGTTTCTGTGGAGGGTTGATGGAAGGCCCTTCTTTGTGACAATATCTTTAGCATAAATAGCTTTATGGGGGCATCAGACGTGGCTGTAAAGCAAACTACCCATAGTACACTGACTAAAACAACAACAACAAACATTTCATTGCTTAAAATTTCAGCAGTTGGGACTGGACTCAGCTGGGTATTCCTCAGGTCTTGCCAGACTCCTCAGGGCCTGAATGATAGAATAGGAGCATGGATTCGCTGTAGGGATGTGTTTCCTGGTGATTCTTGCCTTAGAAACACCATTTATGATGATGTTTTCTTATTTTTTCGTGTTTTTCCACTGATCTCTGACATACATACTTTGGGTTCACGTGATGAGTGCATAATTTCTATCGTATTAGATAATTGTTCAACATTTTTACCCAAAACTCATGTTGTCACCTGCTCCCCTTGGATCTTTAAGTAAACTGTTGTCTTTGAGCTTAAAATACTATTACTGCTCTTAAAATTACTGAGCTTTCATAATATGACCTATGAACTTGAAGAACCTTGTAACATGCAAGACACAGAGTTGATCTTTACGAACTCAGAAGTGGTTAGGGTGGCTGCTATGGTAAGCAAACTTCTCCTGAAGTCTGTAATCTCCCTTCTTCAGCTGTTCAGTCTCCACGTGAACAAGACCCTCTGGAGGACTGCTGGAGGGAATGAGGGATGCTGAGTGTTGAGGTTTCGATACGAGTTGTCCCCCGACATCTCAAGTGTTAGACAATGCAAGAAGGTTTAGAGATGAAATGATCGGCTAATGAGAGCTTTAGCCTAAGTAGTGCATTAATCCACTTGAATGGACTGAGTGGTAACTGTTGGCAGGCAGGGGGTGGCTGGAAGAAGTGGGTCACTGGGGGAGTGCCTTTGGGTTTATTTTTTGTCCCTGGTGATCACAGCCGTCTCTCTGCTTCCTGGGGTTCATGTTCTGAGCTGCTTTCCTCCTCTACACTCCTGGAAGAATATTCTGCCTCACCTTGGGTCCAGAGCAATGGAGTCAGCCATGTATGGACTGAATCTCTAAAATCATGTGCCCTAAACAAACTTTTCCTCCTCTAAAATTGTTCTTGACAGGTATTTTGGTTGCAGCCGTGAATAAAGATGCAAGGGTGTGCAGGGAGGACTTGGAAGTGTGGAATCAGTAACATCAATCTGAGAGTAGGTTCTGGTTGGGAGGGGAGGGGGCTCTGTGTGAGTGACTTCTGGGGTACAAGGTGGCCATGGGGTAGCCATGTGGTTCAGGAGAAGGCCAGCAGTTTGGGCTGGGTGCCTGTGTGTCCAGAGGCAATGGTTGGTGTGTGGGTGTGCACAGATCATGGAAGCTGGGATGTGAGAGCTCTGGGCAGAGGAAGCACAAACTTGAGAAAGAGTAAAGCAGTCCAATGTCACTGGAGGGGGACATCTCTGCAAATTTTAGCCTCAACCTGCAGGTCAGTGTCCCTTCTCCTGGGAACAGTGCATCTCATGAAGGATCCACCCCATCCTCTTGGTTCCATTAGGCCCTTTATTAACACTCATTAGCATTTTACCTTCCTTCATGTTTGTTCTCCAATGATACAGACACAAAAGGAGAGTCTCCCTCTTGTTCCCATTTTCCAAATGAGGAAAGTGAAACTGGGAAAAGCTAGTGACTTGGTCAAGGAGACTCGGAAAGAGGAGGGGCCAGAACCTTCATCTTCCGTGTTCTTCTTACTCCCACCCGGCTCCTTCAGAACCTGCATTCAAGTCTCCTTTTTACATCCTCATGATTGCCAGTATGTGTTCGTGCTTACTGTGTGCCCCAAAGTGCTCGGGCATATGATACCAAGCAAGAACCTGTCCCTGCCCTTGGGGCTGGGGTTGTGGTTCGGTGGTGGAGCGCTTTCCTAGTGTGGGAGGCAATGGGGTCAATCCTCAGCACCATATAAATATAAATAAAATTAAGGTATTGAATCCATCTACAACAAAAAAATATTTTAAAAATGTTTTCAAGTTTACCCTGAGGATGTGTTATTGTATACACTCACACTCATTTGGGTTTTCCTTCAAAGAGTTTCAGGATGGCCCAGTGGGGTTACCCTTCCATTGAGGGCAAGTTGAAAGAAAACAGAAAATTATTTTAATTGCATGAACAATAAAAAAAAAAGCATAAAGCAGAGGGAGGCTGGGATTCCAGGAAGGTGGACAAGGAAAGCCTGCCAGGGAGGGCCTCCGAGCGGGCACCTGGCTTCTGCCTCATTTCCTTGCCCTCTGGCTGGTCCAGGCTCTGTGGGACCCGAAGCTTATACAACTTCAGAGTCTGTCTTTAAGAAAAGGAATAAAGATGGTTAATAAAAAATAGATTAAAATGAATGCATATTTAAAAGAAGAGATGACAATAAGTTTTCTATATTGAAAAAGTAAAAAATCTAAAATGATCTTACAAAACCCAGATAATTAACCTAATTTTTGCTATGAATTTCTGGGTGTATGTCTATAGTGTGTTTTCCTGGGATTCCAGCTGAATCCTCTTTAGTTTCTTCTTCCCACGACACCAATTTCGTAATAATTTAAAATGAGAGATAGAAAGCAGACTTGTTTTCCATGGTGGATGACAAAGTTAATACTGACAGTTTCAAAAAGTTATTGTAAGCACCCAGAGCCATTGTTGTCCATGCCATGTAAATCCTTAGGATTGTCATCAACTTTGGGAAAATTCCACCACATGTCTGCCATGTGTGACCTACAAGCTTTCAGGGCATTTTAAGTTTTCTTGTGTGATGATTAAATCTTAAATCATCTTTAAATTTCTGACCCTCATTAATTAGCTTGTTAATAATATCCCCTGTTATGAGAAAAATGAGGGGGGGGGGTTAAAAATATGCTGAGTTTTACATGGCCACCTTTGATGTCAGACTTTGACTCAAATCATCCAGAAATGAGAATATCTCTGCAGTATGTTTGGATGATTCCTTCCTTTACTCTGAGAAAAACCAGAAGATCCAAAAGTCAACTTCCTATCTCTCTGAGGAAGACCATTCTTCCTTTTAAGGAATGTCCACATTTTGTGTGATCTGAACATTGTTTTTGCTAGTATGTGCTTCTAAGTGTCAGGATAATTTCTCTTGCTTTTCTTCTTCATATTTTAATTTTGTTTCCATTAATTTTTAATTGAATTTCCTCTCATCTTCTTAATCTATAAACTTAATGATTATAAAAGAATGTGTTGTTCATAACATCCAGTGCAGGAGCCTGTGATTTCTTGCTTGTTTTATGAAAATATTCCAGAATGCCTTTTCAAAATGCCTAATCAAAATGGTGTTTTATCAACTTTTTGAACCTATTTTAAGAGCATTTGTTTGCACTAAGTTTTCTCCTTAGTTATCAAAAGCCTATGTTAATATCCATAAAGGTCTCTGTGATCATGGTCTCCTCTTGAACAGCTCTATAATCCCAGACCACCAGGCCACCCTTACACTCCTTAAAGGAAAATCCAAATGAGTGTGGGTGTATAAAATAACACATCTTCTGTGTAAACTTGAAAACATTTGCTGTAGCAGAATATTAAACCCAGCGCAGAACAGGCAGCTTTTCTATAGAAGTAAGGAGAGAAATGCCCACTACCCATGTTGTGGCACTTTAAAATGGCCAGGTGGAGAGCTCCTCTCTCTGTAGTGGCAAGGTTTCCATGTAGCTGACCATGAATGACACTCAGGGCCATTCCAAACACTGTAGTCCAAACACTGTAGTCCAAACACTGTTGCACTTTGAATAATGTTGTAGACAACTGTCAGTTGGTAAAAGCATTAACAATTGCTTGTAGGGTTTTGTGTTAGAAGCGCAGCACACAGTATTCCCGGGGATCAATGCTTGTTACAACCAACTTGGGGTCTACTACAGTGGAGCTGAATTCAAGGTCTGGTCACTTGATGTGCCACGTGATGCAACCCAACCCAACCGCACCAAGCCATGGGCTCTAGATGGGCCATCATCATCCCAGCAGAAAAGGTGATAGATGCCTGTTTCAGAAGTACCTTGTCTGTCCATTGTAAGTTCTGCTTTATTCTTCATAAGTATTACTGGATCACAATATTGATAAAGCATAGTTGTTTTTTAGAGAAACAGAAAAAAATGAAAATTCTACTTACTGTAACAGACCATCATGAAAGATCTCAGATCTAGCTCTGTTGGATGAATGCAGCGACACAGAGATGCTGGTGACCCTGGACACCGGTTCTGTTTATTTGGGGTTGTGGATGGGTATTGGGGATGAACTCAGGGGTACTCCATCACTGAGCCCCATCCCCAGCCCTATTTTGTATTTTATTTAGAGACAGGTTCTCACTGAGTTGCTTAGCGCTCTTCGTTCCTGAGCTCGCCATCCTCCTGCCTCAGTCTTCCGAGACGCTGAGATTACAGGCATGTGCCACTGCGCCCGGCTGGACACCAGTTCTGGGTCGCACAACTGTATTCCCCTTTGCTCTTGTTTTCTTGTCTTTCCTGCGTTGGTTTCTGTTTGGAGGCGCCCTGACTCTCACAATCTTTGTCACCGCCTGTCATTTTACTTTTATATTTTTGCCTACCACACATTGTTTCCCATTGTTTCCTTTTCTTTACAACTTTCATCATCAGCGTCTTAATTTCAGATATACTAAAAAAAGTTTTGGCATCTTAAAGATTCTGCCAGTCTATTTTATTTTTATTTATTTACTTTGACTTCTAATTAAAGATTTCCTTCCAGTCAAACCTGAATGTTTGTATGACCCATAATTCTGAAAACCGTATATAATTAATCTGAAATTATGGCACACAGGAGAACAATTCAAATGCTTTTAAAAACTGCCCAAGCTTTGAATTGAGCCACTTAATTGTGTGATCCAATTATCCTTCCTCCACGTGCATTAACTTAACTGATGAATGTGTAGGAGTTTGTCACTTGCTTCTTCAGGCTGTTTTCCTCCATCACTGACAATCTCGTGTTGGCTCGTGTTGATCTGGAGCCAGCAGATCCTTTGGAATAAGACACATTGGGTGTGCTCTGCACGACCCAGATCCAGTATAATTGTAGGTTGGGATGTTGCAAACACACAAATATACTTTCTGTTTACAGCTGCAGGCTTATGCTCACAGGTAATATGATAATTTTGTATAATTTTGTAAGGGAGGATACACATACGTTATATGCAAACCCTATGCCAGTTTATGCAAGGGACTTGAACCTGAATAGATTTGGGTAATTTCAGGAGTCTTTGGAATCAGTCCTGCATGGTGGATGCTGAAGAACAATGGTAGATCCTGACAAGTCCCCACCACACCTGCCCCACACTCAACATCTACTTGGGCAGATCCCCCAAATTCCATTGCCATGCCAACGTCCCTCACCCTGAGTGGATGTCTGGTGGTCGACACAACAGCAGAAGCAGTAGTGATCCTGCAGATTGAGGTGCCAATGGCGGACTCTTGCAGATTTCAACCCACATATGACCATGAAAACATTTTGCTGTGACCTGCCTTCAGGGCCTTGTGTGGCTGGAGAGAAAAAATAAAGGCCCTGATAATATATCTTTATTGGCTCTAAAGTCCACCTTATAGACAGGGGCAACGAATTCATGTCTGAAGTAGGAGTTCTGGTGTACTAAGATGTGGTAGTATTTGAGGGCCACGTTCCCAGTCACCAGAGCCCCTGTCCTGAGTTAATATCAGGGCAGCAAACGTCATGAAAGAAGGGAATGGAGGAATGGAGCTGCTTAGCTCAAAGCAGCTGGAAAGCAGACAGCGAGAGAGGAAGGGGCCAGGGGAAGGTGAACCCTTCTAGGGCACATCCCCGGTGACCTACTTCCTCCAACCACGTCCCACTTCCAGCAGTCCATTCAGCCATTAGTGGATTAATCCACTGACGAGGTCAGACCCCTCATGATTCAATCACTTCCTGAAAGCCCCCCCCCTCTGGAAGGACCCCTCTTTGTGGGTCCTTCTAGATTCGAACTGTAACACTCCCAGTCCACTCAGACTAGAGGGGACTCAGCTCTTCCTTGAAATTCACAGCAGACAGGGTAGATGACACCCTGGAGAAGAGGAGGAAGAGACCTTAGAGAAACACAGAGGGCAAAGACACTTCTCAAGTACAAACGCTGGGGGTCGGGGTGGGAAGCAAAAGAAAAATGAGCAAAATAAATATGCTTCAGGGGACAGAGCCAGCCTTTAAAAATGGAAAATGAGAATTTAAAAAAAATCATAGATGAAAGTCACAAACTAGGTACAAAGTAAAATATCAGGAATAAATGTATTTGGTGGTGTGACTTAAGACTTCTGAAGAACTGCGTTGATAAGGTGGAGAGCCAACAGAACAGAGGAGGAGTGAAGGAGTGAAGACAGGCAGGGCCTTGCTCTCACAGAACCTCGGAGCTGTTCAAACATAGGACTTTCTTCCTCTAAAACACAAAGACTTCATTGCTAAGCCATCTGAGAACTGGTCTGGCCAGGCTTCCTTTGAGGCAAACGGCAGCCCTTCCCACCCTGGCAGACCATAAGCCTGTGTCACTGAGGATGATCAAGCACCTCATTGCAACGGGCGAAAGTGCTGGGGCTAGTTGTCTCCTCCAATTAAAAATAAGAATTACATAAATTAATTTCTTAGGTTTAAATTTACACTGTGTAGAATACTGCCTCGTGACCTTACCTTGCTTCCATGCAGGGCATGGCCCTTCCCAAGGTGGCTTTAGTCACTCCTCCCACCCAGAAGTGGGGTCTGTTTCTACTCTCTTGAATCTGGAATGACCACCTAACTTGCTTTGACAATACATGCAGGAGGCATGTGGAACAAGTTCCAGGGCCTCTGCACATGACGGCTTGCAATATCCATCTTGACCTTTTGCAAGGCTTCTTTGAGACCTCCATGCAGCATAGAAGACAGAATGGAAGTCCCAGTGGAGAGAAACCCAGACATCACAGCTGCCACAGCTGCAGAAGCCCTGCTGCCCTGCTGAGCCCGGCCTCAGCCACTCACCAGCAGGCTGCAGCCACATGAGTGAGCAGGGGAGACCAGGAGAGCCACCCATCAGGAGAGTCACAATAGCACAACACTGGTTGTTTTAAGTGACTATTTCAGAGTGGATTATTAAGCAGAAATTGTTGGGAACACATCCATTATTATTCTCTAAAAACATCTTAAAGTGCTAGGATATAGATTATTGATCCCTTTGTTCGGATGAGAAATGAAGTCTTGGGGTGTTTATATGGCATGGCACAGCCTCGCAGGTAGGAAGGTATGGGCTGCACCATGTGGGAGAGAGGGATGAAGAGCCACAGGCTGGCATGGGGGCTGCAGTGGGGTCAGGTATCAGAGGGTGCCGCTGGCATGGGCCAGCCACTCAGTTTGGCCTCTCTCTTGCTTCCTTCTCATATCTAAGGCATTTTCCTGGCACAGAGCCTTGAAGCCAGACAGATGAGGTTTGACTTCCTCTCTTTGCCACCCGCTTCCTGGTTGTAGGACCTTGACAAATGATACCACTTCTGAGCCTCAGTTTCTTCCATTGTAAATTGGGGGCTATGGTATTAAGCACCGGGTTTCCCAAGATTTTATGGGTTGACATTTTTGTGTGACTATACTCCAGGCCAGCACCCATGTGTTGTCCAATAAATATTTATTCAGACTCTCTTTCTCTTTCCCAGCTTCATTTAATCACTCTTTTCTTGTAGAAAGTAGGGGAAAACATACTTTTTAAGCTCCTAGTTGTTTTCCTTTTTTTCTGAGATGGAATAATAGAATAATAACGACAAAGAATTTTGTAATTTGTAAAATAGAATTAATATGAATCTTTGAGGCCTGTATTGATTAATACCATCTTTGCAGTGTCGTGACCAAAATACCTGAGAAGAACAACTTAGAGGAGGAGAAGTTTATTTGGGCTCATGGTTTCAGAGGTCTAGTCCATGAACAGCTGGGTCTATTGCTATGTGCCTGAGGTGAGGCAGAACACCATGGAGGAGGGTGTATAGAGTCCTTTCAGTTACTAATATGAATTAATCCACTGACTAGGTCACACCTCTCACAGTCTAATTGCTGCATTTCTGATTATCCCTGCATTAGCTCACACATGAGCTTTTGAGGGACACCTCATATCCAAACCATAACAAGCCTCAAAGACTAGTTAAGGGGGCAGTAGATTGTCGTGGTTGATGACCTGGGCCGTGGTAACACAAAGACCTAAATTATGAACAAGTGATCTAATCTTACCAGCTTTAAAACTATGGACCAGCTAACTAATTAATTCTATGTGCTTCTGTTTCCTGACATTTAACTTGGATATAGTGTGAGCCCCACCTCAGATACTTGTTGTGAGGATTAAATGAGATTGAAAATGTCCAGCCTTAGCCTGGCACAGCAAGTGGTAATGATTTTTGTAGTGGGAGCAACTTCTTCCCTTTTCCCACCATTTTTCTTTCATCTTCAACTCATCGTGAGGATGGCAGCCCTGCTCCAAATGTGAACTCTTGGTTTTAAAGAAAGAAAAGATATAATATCAAAATTCCTATCAGTACTTTGAATAGCATAGTGTGAACGGCTGGTCTACATGGCGCTGTGCCAGCACAGTGCAGGATTCACCCTCTACCCACGCCTGAAATCTGTTCCAGTTCCAGGAGACGGTGAAGCTCCCCGAAGCCCACTCCCTGTGCACTCTCCTGGGCACTGCTCCCCCCCACACAGAGACCCATAAACTACAGATTAGCTATCTGCTCTACCTCTCAGCACACACACCCAACAACCCATAGCTGGGCAGGTGTAGGATAGCTGTTGTAGACACTCCAGTTCAAAAACAGGAAGCCAGAGTCACACAGACATCGCCCACCACAGCAGTTTTGAAATCTTCAGTTCCTCCATTGGTGCCCAGGCCCAGTCCTTGGGAGCCGCTCCCCATGCAGCCTGGCTCTGCTCCTGAACACCTGATCCCACTCATTCTCATACTCATTTCCCCCAAGAAGCACATGGGTGTTTTCAAAGGAGGGAACTTCACAGGCCTGCTCTCTGAAGATGAAGGTGAAGTGTCCTTTATTGTTAAGTTTTTTTTTTTTTTTTAAATAATTCTACATCTCTATTTCAATCTGAATGTGCACAATTATTTTGAAAGTTTTGTGAGCTTCTGGTATAATAATTTATAATTACTCCAGTCAACAACCATGGGACACAGCTGTCCTGGAGTACACCTTTGTTTTCCCTTGGAGTCCTCAGAGGGTCGCTGTGTAAGGAAGTCCTGTTGTTTAATGCAGATGACCTGTGAGGAATCCCTTCAGTCTCAGGAGTCCTCTGTCCACCTGAATGTTGTCTATTGGCCTCCACCTCAGAAGCCATATTCCCAGCCTGGGCTAATATTTGTTCAGAGGACCTGTCTTACTTCGAGAGTCTTTCACTGAGAGACGTGGAATGAGACAGAGTTTGCTTTTGCATCCAGCATGTCCTGGTATCTTTTTCTTTTCTTTTTTCTTTTCCTTTTTTTTTCAAAATTTTGCTTAAAAACTGAAGAGTGTAGCATTTTCCCCTGTCCGTATCAGGTACTCTCCTAAAGGAAACCAACGGGTTCTTTTAACATTCTGTCTTGAAGTCTCCTCAGACCCATTCATCATTTTATTAGTTATATTTCTTATTTTCTATGTTACTTCAGCAGACGGTGTTGACAAATAATGAGACACCTTTTTTTCCTAAAGAAGAAATTTCACACTCATGCCCCTAGTGCACCCCAAGGCTGCAGGACCCTCCCTGTTCCTGCTGTTCTCCCATCCCACCGCCAGAGCCACAGGCAGAGATTTTTGGTATGTCAGTCTGCACTTTTACCTTGTTTGTGACAACAAATCATGGTTTATTTGAGCCACATGTAGGTTTAGGGCATTGAATACATTTTAGAAATTAAAGTTGTCTGTACTTGGAAATTGATGAAAATTAAAATTTGATGGAGTCATTGTATCACCTCCAAACTTATTGGCATAAAACAAAAAAATTAACATTCATTATTTCTGGCTGGGTGCAGTGGTGCAAGCCTGTATTCCAGTAGCTTGGGAGGCTGAGGTAGGAGGAGCTCAAGTTCAAAGTCAACCCAAGAAACTTAGTGAGACCCTGTCTCAAAATAAAATAAATAAATAAAAGGGCTGGGGATGTGGCTCAATGATTAAACGCCCCTGGTACAAACAAAATACATATGTATGTTATTTCTCACAGATCCTGTGGATCATAAATTTTGATGTGAATTTGTATGGCGGTTTTGGCCCAGAGTCTCTTAGGGGGATGTGGCAAGGTGTTAGCCGGCCTGCAGAGAATAGAAATCCCAATGGAGCGGGAGATTCACTTCCCAGATGGCTTGCTTACAGCACTGGACTGGCGGTTCTAGCTTTGGTGAGCCCCTTAGGGCCTCCCCACGGGGAGGGTCCTCAGAATGCGGCAATTGGTTTCTCATAGATGCTGGCGAGCCTTTAGTGACCCAGCCTTGGAAGCCACCACCATCACTTTCACAATATCTCAGGGTGACCTAGCCAGCTCTGTTTCCAGTGGGAGAATGCCCGCAGGTGAGGTCACCGGGGCCATCTTGGAGACTGGCTACCACACCCTGGGTCAGAGATGCCCCATCAGAGCCTGTGCCATAGCTGGAGGGGTTCAGGAAAGGCTTCCTGCAGAGGCCACAGGAGCTGAGACTGGAAGGACGCGGTGTGAACAGGAAGCTTATGGAAAGGCCTGAGAGAGTGGGGTGTCCGGGAAGTGCACTGGTACACAGCAAGGGGAGCAGGAGACGGAGGGCTCAGGAGTGAGGTCTAGAGCGCTTTCACTCTCTCCACTCACTTCCTCATCTCTGAAATGGCAAAAGTAATAAGAAACTGATATGGCTTGAGCGTTTGTCCCCTTCAAAACTCATACTGAAATGTAATTGTCATTGTGATGGCATCAGGAGGCGGGACATTTAGGAGAGAGTGCTAGGTCAGGAAGCCTGTATCAGAAATGGACTGACAGTGTCCTCCTTCATGCAGGATGGCTCTCTCCCTCGACTCCTTCCTCCTTCCCTTTCCTGGAGCACTGGATATCTTCCCGGTGACCGTGTGGTAAGAAGGTTCTCGCTGGGTGCTGGCACCTTGGTATCTACGTTTCCAGCCTCCAGAACTGTGAGCCAGGATATTTTTGTTCATTCTAAATTCCTCAGTCTGTGGCATCCTGATATAGAAGCAAAAAACAGAATAAGACATAATCAGTTGCAAAACACTGTGAAGTTTAAAAGGAATCAGGACGGGAAAGCATAGGTACTTTGTAGAGCAAATTGACTATATTATTAATCCAGAAACATTAGAGAGTCATAACTACCATGTTTCAGGCATGGAGCCCTCGGGGCTGGGTGGACTATGCAGCTCTTTGGGAAGGGCCAGGAGGCTTGGCAGTGGCAAGGTTCACGTCTCTGTCTGCAGTTAGCGTGTTATGGTGGCAGTCCAGCCAATTGGCATTTGGATCGTGAAAGGGGGTCTCTTTGTTTTTTTTCACCTGTGCTCAGTTGTCAATCACAGATGAAGTGGATAGTGACTTTACTCCTCATGCAGTGGAGACTCAAACCAGAGACAGATGCACCTGCTCTTCGCACTGCGCAACAGGCCAGTAGTCACTCTGGAGTAAGAGAAGGACACTGGGGGTGCAGGAAGGAATGTGATCCAGGCTGGAAGCCCATGGGAAGGTCTTTGTAGAGCAAAGGTGCCTACAGTCTGCTTCCTACAGAAAGCCCTCTGTGTGTCTGAGCAAGTCCTTCTGCACTGCATCTGTACTCGGAAGCTATGTTTAGTTTGGACACTGCAGAATGACATTGGAAGTTGGAGCTGGGATTTGAACTGAGATTTGCCCGATCTCAAGCAACAGAATGTTTTCTAGTTTTTTGAGATACTCTAGTTTCTCTGTGAAGATTACATTTCTGAGTGGAAAGATAGAAACTGTAGTCTGGAGCTAATTAGCTAATAAATAATAGTGACTTAGAAGGTTACAAATAAGAATTGTAATGCAAAAAAACAAAAAACATTTATTCTTCATTTAAAAATAAATAAATAAATAAAGACCTATCAACAACTAAAAAAAAATAATGGTAATAGATTGTTTTCATTTTGAAATGCAAATATTGTATAATATAATATAAAAATGCAAACAGTGTTAATAATATAAAATATAATATAGCTAAGTGAACTGATGATAGGTGTTCATATCTAACAACTCTTAAGTGCTTGCTGCTTTTTACCTACGGCGTTAATCTAATTATCAAGAATACTTAACAAAGAAATACTCAAAATTCACTCAAAAAAAAAAAGAAGGTTAAAAATAAAAGAGTGGAAGAAGTATTCCTTGAGAAATCAAATGAAAATAAAGCAGAATGTCATGTGATATCAGCCAATGCCATAATCCATAGTAAAGTACATGATGTAAAGCAAAGGAAAAATACTGTGTAAAGGAAAAGGGGGACTTTGACAGTGTGGATGTAAGAATTAGGAATTGCTCTGCACCACTTAATACAGCAGAATAGCAGTCATCCTCAAAAGGTAAAACATACAGACACAGGAAAAACAGAAACCATATATCAAAAATAGGAGACATCAATAATAGGAGACTCAATTAATGTATCTCAAAAAAATCAAGAGGGGGAAAAACATGCAAAATGATGGGAAAGCCAAATAAAATCATAAGGCATCTGGGCTGCTACTAAACTTTATGCATTAAAAGTCAAAAATGTTCCATAGAGCAGTTTCTACCCTTGAGCAAATACTAACTCAAAGGAAACTTCTATAAATTGCAAAAAGTAGGGATAATACAGATGTGTTCGATAACAATTAAATAATGCTAGAAATTAACAAAATAAAAATAATATTTAATTCTTAGAAGTTAAAAGTATCTGGCACAAGTGACTTTAGGTTCTAAAAAAATCTACAAACTCAAAAGTGCAGTCTATCTAGAAACATCGTTAATAAAAATGTTGCATATCAGAGCTTGCAGGGTACAATGAAAACATTCAGGAGAAAATTCATAGTTTTCAGTATTGAACTCCACAAGGAGAAGAAATGAGGATGCATGAGTTAAGCACCCAAAGCAAAAAAATTAGGAAGGGCTAGTGACAACAACCACCGTGGGAAACCAGGAGAAATGCAGAAGAAAATAAAGCATAAGAAAGCTAGAAGCAGAAATCAATAAGTTGGAATAGGGGGAAAGAAGAAAATTGGTCAATAAAAACCAAGAGATGATTCTCGAGAACAAATATGCTGTGAGTTTATCTCATTACAAATAAAAGGTGGTGAGATTAAGTGAAAACCCTCAGCATTTAGAAAAGGGGGAATAGCAACAGAAAAAGAAGAAATTAGAATCAAAATGTTTTAAAAAAATGTTGCTTAAATCTGTGTAAATAAAATGAATGTCCTGAGTGAGGTTTTATTTTTCTAGGGAAACATGTGTCCCCAACTGACCTAGAAGAGATGAAAGGAACCTACAGAGGACAGCTTATGTGGAAGAAATAGAGAAAATCATCATGGACAACCTCTTCCACAAATTAAGTGCCAACAAGTCAAGGTGTTTTCCGGGGACCTCTGCCCAAGGTTTAAAGAGCAGACACTTCCAGCACAGTTAAAACTTCCCCAGAATGTACAGAAAGAAGAAAAAACATCCGAATTATACTTTGTCATGAATAGAGCCTTGAATCCAAAACATAAACAAAATATGGTACTGAAGTGAATCTTAAGAAAGTCTCGTTTATGCAAATAATACAAAATCCTAAATAAAACATTAACGCACAATTCAACAGCACATTAACAATAGCTCAGCAAGACCGTGTGGGTATTTATTTTAATAATTCAAGAGTGCTTTGTTATAAGGCAGTATGTTTCAATCATCATGTTTATGTATCCAAGGAAGACAGTCAAGATAATCTTCATACATGCCAAAAAGGCATTAGACTAAATTGAATAAGCATTTTTGATTCAAAAGATTCCATAACAGAAGAACTCACAGATTTTTTCACAGCTTGGTAAATGATGCCTCTATTCTCCCAAAGGCCATTTTAGCATATATGAGGAAATACTAAAAACATTTTCACTAAATTCAGGAAAAAGACAAGGCTGCTCACCCGTTACTATCATAATTTATCACAATATTAGATGAGCTAGTGGGGTAAATAAAATGTAGGTACAAAAATTTTAATGGAAGAAGTAAAGTTATCACTAGTTAACAATGGCATGATTACATATCCTAAAAATTCAAAGCAATTTACTAAAAATGAATACGAATAGTAAAATATTTCAATAATATACAACGATTAAAAATTAACATATGAAAATCAATAAATCAATCGCCTATATATACACAGATCTATTATATATAATAAACCATTCCATTTTGATAGATGGTGGAGGAAAACAGTTAGATGCAACTCTGGAGCCTAGGGCACGTTCCTGACTATATCCCTCTCTGAGTTTCTCAGAGACCACATCATCAGGGAGCCAAGGGCTCTGTATCTACAGGAGCCCAGATTCCCTTCCACAGACTCTCCAGGACTGCATCCTTCCTGGCTGTCCCTGTGGACATGCTCAGCAGCAGAAATCCCAGAGCCAGGAGGAGATCTTCCCACTTGGTAGGGGAAGCAAGCCAGGAGGCAGGGGCTGAAAAAGGCTAGATCCTGGGGGCACTGATGGTCCAAATGAGGACCTGAAAGCATTAAGAAGACAGGGATCAGCATCGAGAGAGAGACCAGTTCAGAAGCACCACAGACAGACCAGGAAGAGCTGATGAGTGCTGAGCACTGGCAGGGGTTATAGAGATGTGAAGCAGGTGGACTAAAAAATATAAAAGAAGTGAAATTGGACAGATTGGTGCATGTCTCCAGTATTTGTCCTTGTAATAGTATATTATCACTTTAGTTGTTATCATTATTGTGGCAAATGAGAGAAAGCAGAGACTGGTGTTTACATCTTGGTAGTGATAAAAATGCCTTGCTCACTCCCTCAGTAGTGAACCCAACTATGTGTTACTTGTGATTTGCAGTGAGTGCCAGATGTTTTCATAATTGTAATGGCTAATTTGAATTGTCTACTTAATTGTATTAAAAGATGCTCATGATTAAGAGGCTTATGGGTGTGTCCATGAGGGTGTATCTAGAAATGATTGGCATGTGGGATGGCCAACTGAAATGGAAGCCCTCCCTAAGTGTGGGCAGCACCATCCAATGAGCTGGAGGCTTGGATGGGATAAAAGTTGGAAGAACAAAGAAGCAGCAGCAGCCCATGCAAGCTTGGTTCTTCTTGAATGGGTTCTAATTGCAGCTGAGATTGTCTGAGGATATCAGACTCTAGCTTCTTCACTCTTACAAAGTGGACTCTGCCAGTAATTCTCCAGAAAACTTCTGTCTAGGACTAAGGTAGCAGTCTAGTTCTGCTAGGTAGATCCCTCTAGTTCTGGGACTTCAGCCCCTTGGACTGCGCAGCTAATGGTTCTCCTAGCTCTCCAGCTTGTAGATGGCCACTGTGGACTATGGGCTTCAGGTCCTGTAAGCCAATCTAATAAGACCCCTTTTTATAATTATACTTCTTGTTGATTCTGTTCCTCTAAAGAACTCTAATACAATGATTCTTCATGAGGTGTCTCAAAACCTAAAGTTACTGATGGAGTTTAAACTGAACAGTAAAGTGCTATGTGGAAACTGAGAGAATGAATGAAATGCAAGGAGTTCGCACAATCTCCAAGCATGGCCCTGCAGTATGTTTGGTTTAGTTTGAGCTGTGCTTGTATACATGGTATGTGGGGGGCTTAAAAGTGCGTGTGTGTCCATGAGCATGGGAAATACAAGGTACTTTGGGACATAAGAGAAGGAAAGCAACAGGTGCCTCTCTGGCATAGGCAAGAGTGGACATCACATTTTTCAATGAAATTTTATGAGCAATTACCTATTGATTGACCTGTGGGTTGACTTTTGCCAATGAGCCCATCAAATGGAAGAAAGCAGACTGATATGATACTTTAGGAAGTTTAGCAAACCAGCACATTAAAATAAAATTGTTCATTTGGGAAGCAGAGTTACACAAAACTGGAAAACGATAATTTTTGAAAGTCCTCAATACCCAATTCTCTACATTTTTTGATCAGAGTTTTACATTCAAGTCCAGGCTAACGGTGCAGTTTATCACCACTGAACTCTGCAACCTGGCTTAATTTCCCATTCAGATTGGCTTGGTAATAATATCTGCTTAATGAAATCCCATCTCCAAAGTTTCTAGTCATTCCTGCATAGCACAATGGACAAAGCTAATCACGTTGTAAAGAGAATAAGTGACATAAAAAGGTTCATTATGTCTTAGTCTGGAATATTAAACATCTGTGACCTGGGAGAGGAAAAAGGCAGAGATTAAGTTTGATGTTTGAGTGGAAATTAGGTGATAAAAACAATTAGGGCATTAATGGAGGAAGATTTTGTGCGTCTAGTGTCATTGACCTTTCCAAGCCCACTGCCTCTTTGTGCATCATCTCTTTGATTACAAAGGTTCCTGAGAGGGGAAAAGGATAATTCAGGCAGTGAATGAACATTCATTCGATTTCTTTGTCTGAGGAGGGACACCCCATTACCCAGGGGATTTTTCCTAAGCACTGAGCTTCTGGACCGCTGGGACTCACAACTCTGTGGTTTGAGATGATAAGGATTGTAGGGTCCAGGTGACCTGTCTGACTCTTAATGCCCTCCAGTGTGTTCACTTCCACCGGATTGTAGACTAAACAGAGATTGGTGGGGGGTGGGGGGTGAGGGGGTGGGAAAGTCAGATGATGGTATTGTCAGCCTGGTAGTATTACCAGCTGGGTGTCTGCAGGATCTGCCTCATTTACCTCTTAGAACCGCATTTCTGCCTCATTTACCTCTTAGAACCGCATTTCCTCATCAGTAAGAGGGGTTGTGAGATCAAATGAGAACTGTAAATAAACATCTGGCATAGCCCTTGACACAGTGGCCCACAGTCAGCTACATCTTTCCTTCCTGCTTTCTAGACTCCTGGGAAGAACTCTTTTTTTTTTTTTTTTTTTTTTTTTTAATGAAGCTCTTTGTTCATTTCCTCACAGAAGGCCAGACACCAGGGCTATGTGCTGGGGATTCAAAGATCATTAAAGGCGTATCATGTTCTGTAGGTTCAAGTTAAACCTATCAGATAACAGAGAGAATGGGGCTGAGTTCATCACTATAATGTGAAGATGTTTTGTTTTATATTCTCACTCTAAACAATTAGTAACTGATACTGAGTGAGCATCTGTTTTAGTCAGTTTTTTTTTCATTCTGCTGTAACTATAAGATCTGATTAGAAAAACACAGAGGAGGAAACGTTTATTTGGAGGCTTATGATTTCAGAAGTCTCAGTCCATAGACCACTGTGCTCCTTTCCTTGTGGCTCAAGGTGAGGACGGACATCAGGTGGAAGAGTGTAGTGGAG
This sequence comes from Callospermophilus lateralis, assembly GCF_048772815.1. NCBI lineage: Eukaryota > Metazoa > Chordata > Mammalia > Rodentia > Sciuridae > Callospermophilus > Callospermophilus lateralis. The sequence continues at coordinate 85,315,033 of NC_135320.1, forward strand.
GGAAACAGCTCAGGACATCACATCAGGAAGCAGAGGTAGACTCCATGTTCCAGATACAAAATATATACTTAAGAGCACCCCCCATTGCCCACTTCCTCCAGCCACAACCTGCCTGCCTCCAGTGGCCACCCAGGTAATCCTGTCATGGGATTAATTCACTGATTGAGTTAAGGCTCTCAGAACCCCCAAATTTCATCTCTAAACCATCTTACATTGTCTCACACGCGAGCTTTTGGGGGACACCTAATATTTAAACCATAAGAGCATCTGTTGTAGCCTAAGTACTGCACTCAGAATTTTAAATGTGATAGAAAACCTGGAATGGAACTACCATTTGACCCAGCTATCCCACTCCTTGATCTATACCCAAAGGGCTTAAAATCAACATACAATAGTAACGCAGCCACATTGATGTTTACAGCAGCTCAATTCACAATAGCTAAACTGTGGAAGCAACCTAGATGTTCTTCAATACATGAATGGAATCCAGAAAAGAATACCAAAGAAACTGTGGTATATGTACAGAATGGAATATTATTCAGCATTAAAAAAGAATAAAATTATGGCATTTTCAGGTAAATGGATGGAGTTGGAGAATATAATGCTAAATGAAGTAAGCCAATCCCCCAAAACCAAAGTCTGAATGTTCTCTCTGATAAGTGGATGCTGATCCATAATGGGGGGAGTCATGGAAAAAATGGAGGAACTTTGATTGGGCAAAAGGGGATAGCAAAGGGTATGGGGGCAGGAAAGATGGTGGAATGAGATGGACATCATTACCTTAAGTATATGTATGACTGCACATATGGTGTGACACTACATCGTGTACAACCAGAGAATGAAAAGTTGTGCTGTAATTGTGTACAATGGATCAAAATTCATTCTGCTGTCATATATACCTAATTAAAATAAATAAATAAATTTCAAAGAATGTGATTTTTGTTTTTATTTTTAAAATATTATTTTCTGATTGTATATAAGGTTAATTAAATTATAAAGTTTTTAAAAATGCAGTTAGGGATACATTGAAAAATAAGAAGAATGGTGCAAAATAAGAATAAATGTGCAAGGCTCTTGGTTTAAAGCTCAACACTGAAAAATACACAATAATGATTACATGAGTTCTTGAAAATGCTATTTATGTAGAGTTATCTAGTACTCGAATTTGGGTATATAACGTTTTAGAACTTTCTGAAGCTTTCTTTCTGTTAAAAATTTATGTGTGTGTGTGTGTGTGTGTGTGTGTGTGTGTACACATACATGAATCCCAAACCATGAAGAGTTTATATGTGTGAATGTATATGTTAGATATTGCACAATTTTGAAAACAAAATGGAATCACAGATTATAAATTTATAGATTTTGGCTCAATAGTGTATTATAAATCTCTGTTCATGTTCTATAAGTTTTAATTGCTTCTACTTTTATAAGCGTTTCTGAAACATTCTGTACACACATCCTTGCCTATTTAGCCAATTGCCTCCTTAGGATTAATTCCTAGATCTAGGACCCCTGGGCTCACTTTTTACCTAAAGGGCTTCTATGTCTGAAGCCAAATTCTCTCCTGACATAGAAAGCATCATGTTACTTTTCTCATCAGCTTTGCCTAAGCTCCATTCTTTTTTTTCCTTTGCCACTTAATAGTTGAAGCTACTTTCTTATTTTAGTTTTTATTTCTTCACTTTCTTCACTAAAAAAGAAGCTGATTATATATATATATATTAGTTATTGGGAATGGAATGGAAGGCTTCCCAGCTGCCTGGCAAGTTCCCTACCACTGAATCATTTTCCCTACCACTGAATCATTGAGCTACATCCCATCTTTTAAGTTTAATTTAATTTAATTTAATTTTTGAAACATAGATTTACTAAGTTGCTGAGGTTGGCCTTGAACTTGTAATGCTTCTTCCTGAACCTCTGGAGTAGCTGGGATTACAGGCGTGGCCACCACATCTGATTTTAGCTTATTATTGTGTTACTCTCTTTTACTAAACTTAAATACCTGAGTCTGGGTACTTCATAAAGAAAAGAGGTTTATTTGGCTCACAGTCCTGGAGGCCCAAGCTTGTGGTAGTGGTATTGGCTTGCTCTGATGAGGGCTCCCATGGGCACATCCACGACCGATTGTGGTTCCGTAGCAGGAATGCATGTGTGCGGGAGAGATCACAATGGGCAGCAGAAGGCCAAAGAGGCTGGCACTAGTCCGACCCTCTCTTTATAAGGACACTCTTGTTAGAACCGCTTCATGGTCCTATGAGTTGAATTGCCTTCAACCTGTCTGAGATCAGTGCTCTGGGGACCTCACACTTTGGTCCCCCTTGTTAAAGATCCACATCCTTCTCACACCACTTTGGGGACCTCTCTGGGACAAACCACACCAAAACCCCAGCCATTGTTTGTTGGCCATTTATGTTATCTTAGCCAGTTCCTAAAATAATTTAATAAAATTTGAGTTACTTTCCCAGCTTTAAAATAAAATCACACTCAGATCCGCCTCTTGGTGGAACTTACACTGTTTTCTCTACGACTTCCCTCTACCTTTTTGCCAATCCACAAGGGGAGCCAGGGGGGCTGGAAGACACACCTGACCAATTTCTACATCCTTTTCTTTGACAAACACAGCAAACGCCCCTACTGTAGAGCCCTGCGAGGCAAAAGGTCATGGAGAGTCTTTATGACCACTCTGTTTGGCAAAAATTCCATAGAGAATCATCAGAGCAACACAGGGGTCAAGATGTCAAACCTAAGACTTAGACCAGGGCCTGGGTATGAGGAAGCATTTGTAAAAGTTCAAGAAGCAGCTATGTGAAGTAGAAGCACATTGGGGCCAAAGCCACCCAAACAGGGGCAAATATCCAGCACTTACAGACAATGAGGGGAAAGGGTGGCTCCGCAAACAAGGCATGGAGCTCTTCCTCCCCTGCTTCCCCAGCCTGAGCATGCACAGCAGGGTTGGCTCTGACACGTGTCAGTTAGAGGAATGAGTCAAGATGGCCTGATGTCCCCACTGCCACCCAGCACCCACTTCCACCAGCATCTGTCCTCCTCCCCCCGTGGGAGATGTGGTCCTTTTCCTTCCCAAGCTGTTCCTTTGACCTGTGCTCATGCTGCCGTTGCTTAGGGACCCTGCCAACTGGCCTCCTCATCCCCTCCACTTTTATCTCACCCTCTGCCTGTTTAAATGTGATTAAATCTCTCTTAACTTAAAAAGAACCCCACCTCCAACATCACAGACTATCTTCTTCCAAATTTCCCTTCTTTCCTTAGAAGTTCATGCTTCTTTGGAAGAGTGTGAAGGGCTTAAGGTCTCCATTTCTTTCTGTTTTCCACCTGATATGATGCCTGACTTCTTCCCTCACCACTCCAGTGAAGCAGCCAGTGGGGTCATCGATAGCCTTCCATTGCAAAATCCAATGGTCAGTTTATACTGTGTGCCTTGCTTGACTCCAAGGACTCCACAGTCTGTATGTACCTGTCCTTGTACAGCCCTGGGTTTGCTCCCTAGCCTGGTGTCATCCTGGTTTACCTTCTTCCTCTGTTGCTTTTTCTTAAACTATGAGCATCTGAGTATGATGTGGCAGGTGGGGCTCCTCAGGAAGCCACCTTTGAGGTGCACCTCTGTGGGTAGGAGGGGTATGAGAAATGCACTTGGGGTGCACCTGAAAGGGAGTGGGGAGAGAGACAGGTGAACTGATGCTGTTGCAGCAGACACCTAGCACTGAGTCATTCCGGGGAGGCGACAGGGTTGTGCCTTTATGAACCTCTCCCTTACTCAACCCCTGGATGAGGATTGACCTTGGAGAGGGGTGATTCCAAGGGGAGGCCCCACCTCTGGGCAATGAGTGCTTCAGAGCAACAAACACCCATTACAATCCTTGAAATTTGGTTCTTGGCCTCTTCTCATCTTACTCCATGAGCCCCACCTTGGTGAATAATCAACCCCCTGATCTGCTCTATCTGGGACTTGTTACTCCAGCCCAGACCTGTGTCCCAGGTCCTCTGTGAGACTTGCCAGTGATTATCTCCAGTAGTTAAAACCTCAACCTTGATGGGCCATATTAATAACAATGACACTCAATTCATTATTGCTCTTTTCCAACACCCCTTACCACTTTTGAACAGTTTAGAAACTCGGGAGCTACACGGACACTTCCTCCAAGTCACTTCCCAGATAATCTACGAAGGCGATAGATTCCACCAACTGAATATGTGCTGTGGTGGCTTTTGTGTCTTGCCCCTCCTGCAGGGCTACTGACCACAGGCTCCTCTCTGCACCTGCACTCTTCCAAAGGGTCTCTGTCTCTCTCGTGCCTTCTTATTTGCAACCTATTTTTCACATTTTAGGGGGATGCATGGCTTAGAAGTGCTCAGGTCTCCTATCATTCACCCACTCACACAGTCTTCAACGGCTCCTCATTGCTCATTGATTAATTCAGCAGGTAGTCCCTGAATGCACACGGGGTCTGGCACTGTTCCGTGTGCCAGGAAATAGTCATGATCAGAGCAAAAGTTCACTAGCCTTGTTGGTGATGGTCCACTGGACAGAAAGAGATAACAAAGGAATCGAGCACACGGGAAGGACTTTAGGGGCTGGGGAAACTGAGAGTCAGACAGGTATCAGGGGCTGCTCCTGCAGGGCCCCCTGGTCCACAGTGAGGATTTCAGTTTTATTTTGTTGAGCCAGGAAGAGGTAAGGTTTGCAGTCAGAGGAACAAAGTGATCTGACTTATGTTAAAACAGATCCCTCTGGGGGAGAACTGTCTATATGGGGGCAAAGGTAGGGATGGGCACCTGCATCCAGGTTGCTGTGATGTCCAGGTGAGAGACCAGGGCACAGAGGGTCGGCGGGAAGCTGATTTGCTGTCTCAGGTGCTACTCTTCCTAATAGCCTAGTTCAACCAGCCCAGGGCAGCCAGGCTTGGGGATCTCCTGGTGGGGGCAGAACCAGTGCTCAATGGAAGAATGACAGAGACCTGTACTTCTAAAGCCTTGATGTAATGGATGTGATCTTTGATTACGAAAGAGTCCTCTGGGATTGGAGGTAGAATCTGTCCAGCTCAAGAGCCATCAAAGAAGTCTTTCTCTTCGTCAGATGGGATTTAAAAATGCACTTTTATCAGAGTAACATGCATCTTCGATCGCTGAGATCAACAGATGGACAGAACAGTCCACGCATAGCAGTGCTGGCTGACACTGCCCCTCAGACCCAAGTTTCTTCCAAAAGGCAGAGGGTTCTGCCCCTGTCTTCCCAGAATTGCCTCCCTGTTGCTAAACAAGGTGCTGCTACTGCTATTTATTGATGTTGGAGTTGCAGGAGTCGCCTGCTAATTTTGGGAGAGACAAGGACACACTTTTTTACACCCACTGCACCCACTCGACTCTACGGAGTCAGGCCACAGTCTTGGTTACCTTGGCTACACCATTCATTGTGGACATGTCTATGGAACCCTTGCTCAGAGCAGTTCCCCTATCTCTTTCTAACTTTTCTCCCCTGGAGTTAGTAATGCCCCCTGCTTTGGTTTGCTTCGTTTTTTGTGTACCGACCTGTAAGTCAGACGTAAACTCTCAAAGAACTCAAACTCTCAAAGAACTACCTGCCCTGGGCCAGTGCACCAGGCCACACACTATTTCCCCTTCTCCCTGCCAAGGGCTTCTGGAGGCCCCGGGTCTGGATTGCTCCTGCCCACTTTGCTCTGATAGCCTTGGGTCTGCTCCACCGCAGGCATTCAGGCCCAACCATCACTAGGCTAAGTCCCCTCTCTCTCTAGTCCTGGAAGCCGATTTCCTCCATCTCTGTGAGTCTGCATCCTGAGGGCAGTGGGTGGGACTGCTGCCCACTCCCAAAGAAGTCTGAAGTCAGCATTTCTTCTTTCCCTCAGGATTGAAAAATGGCTGTTGCGATTCTAGCCATCGCAGCTACAGCCCAGGCAGAAAGTGAGGGGTGGGGGTGGCCCCATCTGTGCATATACACCTTTACTGACAGAACAGTTTTCTCAGAATCAGCCCCAGAACACTCCCATTTTATCCTTACTAGCCAGAACTGCCTACATGGCCACATCTCTCTAGGCGAGATGCTGGGAGAGCGGGAGCCATGGTTTCCACATGCTTGGCTTGGACAGTCCTGATCTGTTGCTTGAGTTGGCCTGTTGCTGCTCCATGCACAGCTGGGTTCTTCATCAAGCCAGCAGGGAGATGGGCGTTGGGTGGCCTGCAAAGAGCTGCTGCGTCCTGCGGAAGCCCCCCTCTGCGGCTCAGGCTGGGCTTGCCTGCTCTGGTGGCTCTGTGAGCCTGTACTGCTGCACCCCATTGCTAGAATTCAGCTGCCCCCTCACCTGCTGCCGTCCCCTCCCTCAGCTTCCTTATTTTTATAGATTTATACTTGATAATTCTCTTACTGTCATTCTTTCAGCTTTCCAAGAAGTGCCTGCTTTTAAGTGGAAGTGCAGAGTGTAATCTTGACCTTCCTGGTTCCTCAAAACACCTTTTTAATCCTTTGTATTTTAACAATGTGTTTTCCCAGAGACTACTTTCCACATTCCCGAGGGATGGACGTCTTTCTGCTTGACTTTCCTTTCCTCCCCAGCTTGACCAAGCTGGTGCAGAGAATGTTTTGCTGAATTGAGTCACTCTTGGGAATGAAGCCTGGTCTTACTCAGGTCGCCCACCATGTGACAGCTTCCTCTCCCATCCCTTCTCCTCCTCTCCCCTCCCCTCCTCCCTCTTTTCTTCTCTTCTCCTCTCCTCTCCTCTGCCTTTTTACGACTGTGACACCACGAACCCTATTTTCCAAGGAAAAACAAGGTAGGCAATGAGGCTCCTCGGGCTGAAGCCACAGAGCCCAGAGTCAACTGGAATTGCAGCTGGAGGGATAGAGGAGGATGCATGGTCAAGCATCCGAGGAGTTGCATGCAGGCACGAAGCTCTCAGAGATGGAGCAAGGCTCCTCTCAGAACTTCAGAGACCATCCTGGACTGAAGGCAGAAAGTGAAGGGAGCCAACAGAGACAGAACCAGGTGGCTCTTCAGGGTTCTGATAGGAGCCTCCTTGCCAGGATTCTTGTGTTTGGGGACATTACAGTCATTTTAATTTTTATTCTTTTCAGTACTGGCAGTTGAACCCGGGTGCTGTACCACCGACGTCCATCCCCAGCCCATTTTATTTTTTATTTTGACATGGGGTCTCACTAAGTTGCCCAGGCTGGTCTTGAACTTGTAATCCTCTTATCTCAGCCTACTGAGTAGCTGGGATCACAGGTGGGTACCATGATGCCAAACCTGGCATCATAATCTTAACTTTGAATGTCAGAAGGCAACCACACAACCTCTGAGCTATAATGAGAGTGTGTGAAGCGCTCTTTCAACTCCAGCTTGACAGTGGACTCTGAAGAAGGGCCGAGCCAATGCTGCGCAGTGAGAGATGTCCAGAGCTTATTTCATGAAATGTCAGAGAACAAACGCACAGGAGGAGAAGGAGGAGGAGGAGGAGGAGGAGGAGGAAGAGGAAGAGGAAGAGGGTCTGACATGTCTCTACACCCTCTTGCTGGAGGACCCTTAGGTGCTATTGTATGTGTACTTCCCTGGGACAATCACCCAATCGGCACAGCAGACAGACCCATGGCACCCCTTTGGGACTGTTCCCTACCTGCGGCCCATCTCCAAGCAATGTCTGCTCTGCCTGATGCCCCTGTGCACAGGTTCATATTCTTAATATTTTATCTACATGGAGCCATAGTCTGAAAGATTTCTTTTTGTCTGCCTTCTTTCATTCATTATGATCATTTTATGATTCTTTCATGTGTTAGTGCACATCAGTGCTTCATTCTTTTTATTGCTGAGTAATTTTCTGTGATGGGGATATGCCAGAATTAGTTTGCCTGTTTACTATTGATAATTGTTTCACTGGATCCTATTGTCCTGGTTATTATCAGAAGCTACATGTGACATCTGTGCACCGTGGGGCCTATGCTCTCATGTCACTCATACCTGGGCTCTCCCAATGGTGGATGGTCAGGTTTTGCTTCAGGATACCTGTACTGAGGCTCAGTCTTAGGCCACTGTTCACAGCACAGACTTGGCATTCTGAATCTTCACTAATGAATTGTTCTGGAAACTTCTGCATCTCCTAGGTATTGGATGCAAAGTGCAGGCTGGGATTGAGTGATGTCATAGCTCTCAGCCCAGCAGAAGCAGCTGGAGTCTGAATTGCACTGTGTCCCTTCTCTGTTCAGCCTGGACTGATGCTCTATTAGTGCCTGGTAGCACTGGGCAAATGTGTTTTAAAACCCTGGCAGTGGCAAGAGTCATTTCTGCCGGGTGTTCACACCAAGAAATGGCTACTCTGGGCAGAGACAGATGAAAACTTTCTGTGTCCCCTGTTAAATAATAATCCAGCAACAATTGATTGGAAGTGTCTTGGGGACTTATGATGAACTCAGAATGGATATCCACAAAGGATGCACCTAACTTTTTTTTTTTTTTTTTTTTTTTTGGTACCAGGGATTGAACTCAGGGGGCACTTGGCCACTGAACTATATAGAGACAGGGTCTCACTAAGTTGCTTAGCACCTCTCCATTGCTGAGGCTGGCTTTGAACTTGTGATCTTCATGTCTCAACCTCCTGAGCCACTGGGATTAACTTAATGTCAAAACTCTTGTATTTCCTTTGGTGAGCCATAGCATAGATTCAGGCTAAAGTTTTGAGGACTAACTTGGGTAACAGTTAATTGATAGTATAGATTGCTCTGTAATTGTCTTTTCTAACCTTCTGGTTGGAAAACAGGCTGCTCCTGTTCTTGCTAAAACCAAAGAGAATTTTCTGTCTCAACTCTTCATTAGCATCTTGACCATGTTATTATTTTTATTATTTGTTCTAATGTCTCTTCCCCACGTGGCTGTGCAATGTGCAAACCCAGGCTACATTGTCTTTGTCCTTCCAGCTCCAGGTTCCACAGGGCGCTTGGCTTGTTGATGTCCTGAGGATTAAAGGAGTTAGGGAGCCTGCATTCACGTTCCAGCTTGGTGACTTCTTGGGCTGTGTTTTTGTCTGCTATTCTGCTTCTGTATTTTAGTTCATTCAGGTTGCTAAAAAAATTGCTATAAACCAGGTAGCTTATAATCAATAGAACTTATTTCTCACAGTTCTGAAGCCTGGGAAGTCAGGCCGGTTCCACATCAGTGAGGACTCATTTCCTGGCTCATAGGTGGTGACTTCTTGGTGTGTCCTCAAGCAGCAGGAGAGACAAGGCAACTTTCTGGCACCTCTTCTACGAGGGCACTCATCCTGTCCGTGAGGGCTCCGCCTCTGTGGCCTGGTCACTCCTCAAAGGCTGCTCCTCTAAGCACCTTCACACTGGGCATTGGGGTTTATCCTATGAATCAGGCAGATGCAAAACTTTTGTTAATTTCCTGAGTTATGAAAAATTTTTGCCACTGTCCTTATTGATTTTACAGAGCAGTATGGTTTTAGAGTCCTTACTCTGCCATTCTGGAAGTTCATTTCTTATTGTTATTTTTCTGCATAAGGGTCTGATACAGCATTTCCCGACTGTTAAATGGCTTTCTAAACAGCAGGGATTCTATACTCAAAAAGGTTTGGGAAGTGACTTTGGGCAACTCAGTGAGACCCTGTCTCAAAATTATAAATAAATAAATAAATAAATAAATAAATAAATAAATAAAAAGGGCTGAGGATGTGGCTTTGTGATAAAATGCCCAGTATCAAGGGGAAAAATTTGGGAAGTAATAAGTAAGCAAGGTTTTCTTCTTTTTCTGTCTTCTGTGTTAAATTTTCTTGCTCCACCCCTGATTTCATCAAACCTTTGGACAGTTCTATGTTTCTGGGGTCCTCCATCTGAGTTTGCAGCAGTGGCTCCTGAGACCTCTGTGCATAGGAGTCCCCTGAAGCATAGCAGAGCCCTAAGCCTGTGTGTAGGTGCCCCAAGTAATGGGAGAGCCAGTGCCTTTGGGGTTGACCTTGAACCAATAAGAGATCTGAGATGTCATGAGGAGGGGTGATTCTGAAGGGCGTTCCTACATTCATTGGAGTGAACATTCAGCCCCTCATTGAGTTTTTCTAATTGACACGCGGAACAGTATTATTTTCTTTGTCATGTAAGTCTGAGGTTGTTGGTGGCTGCCTGACTGTCATGTGGAAAATGTTAAAGTATAATAAGATAAAATAAAGCTGGTGGCCAAAGAGAACCAGACATGAATAAAAATAGACTGAAAGATGGAGCAGAACTGTCATTATCTGGGCTGTTAGGTAGAGCTTGGTCCCAGGACTTGCCCTTGGTGTGAATCAATAATTTCATCACTAATTTCTCTTTATTGCAACATGCTAAGCCAGTTGGTCTTAGAATTCTGTTCCTTTCTTGCCTTGGGTAGGTGGAGATCTGGAATGCATGTAAATACTGTGCCTGAGGCTGGTTCCAAGCCCGTCTCCCAGCCACTGCCCCTCACAGTGGACAGGGTGCTTGCATGGAATCAGGCAGACGGGGTCTATAGTCTGGTTTTGCCCAAAGCTATTGTTACAGGCAGTTTATAGATAGATATGATGGTATCAGGGCAAGAAGGTGTATTTGGAGCCACCTGAACCTGGGGTTCAATCCTGTCTCTGCTATTTTCCAGCTTTGTGTTATTGAGCAAACTTCCTAACCTCTGAGCTGGGTCCCTCACTGTAATGTGGGATCATGCCTCTTAACTTTTGGGGTCACTTGATGATCCGAAATGATCTGCTTTACAAACTTGATAAATAATAACTATTTATTGCTGCAAATACCTCAACTTATCTTATTCCTTAAAAACATTTTCTTAAGACATTCCTCCACAATGGTTTTTGTTTTATTTTGTCTTTTTAAATTTGCAAGACCAGCAAACTGACAAAATACAGACAAAAAAGCTCAACTTCAGTATCTTCAGATCTAGCAAATAAAAGTCCTAGGACCTTTTGCCTTGAGTGTACTTAATATAGTTTCCATTTTTATATTCCCAAAAGGACAGAATATTGCGTGTTTATTATTCATTGACATGTAAACTAGATTCATGATCTTAGCAAATCTAATAAGTCCTCTTGTTTGCAACAGTTCTGTGGATCATTGGTGCTTTTCCTTCCAAAACACAAAGAGAGAATAAAGCTTTTCTACATTGCTTTCACCCTCATATTGTGTCCCAAATCTTCAGCAATATTAAAAGCAGATCTGAGCTTTCATTAAGAAACGGAATTTCACAGGCATTACCTGAGCAAAACCTGTGTACCAGGCATTTGGGAATCACTTTGGACTCAGGCCTGCCACCCCTGCAGGGTCCAGGGAGGCCTCCTTACTGACAGAGCTGCTGGGGGACTTTCCTGGCAGTGTTTCCAGTGCCCTCTCTTGTCAAAGTCATATGGAAGATATTTAAAGGGCCCAGATTCATTTTTCTTTCAAGAGTTGGCATTGAAGGATTGATTTTCAGCTGAGATGCAATAAATTGATAACTTGCAAATTTGTAAGAGATAAATTTTAAGAGCTTCTCCATAAGAGAAAGCAATTGGTACCAAGAAAAGACACCTGAAGATAATTTTATCAGAAAAAAATGCTGTATGACATGATACAGAAAAAAGAGTTTGAGATCATAATTTGAAAATATGAATTAGAAATTTTAAAAGTAGGTGTATTTTCCTTAAAACAAATCATAATTAGGTAATGATTATAATTATCATTGACTTCTCTATACCTTGGTTCTCTTCTCTGAATAAAAAGAAAAAGAGAACTGGTTTCAATAACAGAACTTGCTTTTCAGGTTGCTCTGAGAATCTCAAGGGCATATTATCCATGGCGGGTTAGACTAGTACTTGGCTTATATTAAGTGACCAATGAATCTTAGGAATTATTTTTCAACATTTTAGGATGCACAAATCAGTTAAGTATCTATTTGACTTTATAAAATCATATTACAAGAAATATATACAATCATTTCATTGAACGTATATTTATTGAGCATCATATGAACTCCTATAGATATTTAGGCTCTTCAGTGAGTCTTTCAAAAATCAATAAACCACTCTTTGCAAAAACTACAAACCTGTCACTTTGGGCTCAATGTCTCTGCTGATCATCACGATACTCTCTCAGGAAAGTCAGCCACAGACTGAGAATCCCCAGGACCTGGCAGAACTCTGTCTGAAAACCATGACAGAGGAGGGAGGGAGGTCACTGAGGGCTTTGGAGCAGTGGAGTGACCTGAGAAGATGGGTGTTTCAGCAAGACCACCGGGTGCCATGTGAGGATGGACTGTGGAAGGAGAAACCGGAGCTGGGAGAGCGTTCAGGAGAACTGCTTCAGTGTTCCCTGAAGGTGCGTTCTGAACCGAGAGTGACACAGACATTGCCATTTTTGTGGCTTGAAAAAATCCATAATCTGTTTTATGTCTTATTTGAAGAGAAGAATCATCTATTGGTGTTTATTGGTCAATTGTCATTGGTTTGAACGCTCATGGTCAGTCTTGTCTTGCTGTCCTCTTTAGGGGCATGAAGATGTGGTTGAGAGGAGGGGCGCCTGCTCCTCCTGGAGCATTCCAGTGGGAGGTGAAAGCTCTGAGCTCCCTGCTTCTAAACAGCAGAATATGAGCACAGAGGTGGCTTTGCCCAGTCAACTAAGTTCTATGAATAAATGCTAAGCCTGAAGCTGAACAAAGTAGGAGCTCAGTACTCTCCATGCCCATCTGTGCAAAAGCTGCTAATGTGACCACTTTATGGTTGGAATGCCATACCAATCTCAAGCTCATGTGCCCAGAGGCTGCAGTGTAAAAACAGCAAAGGCCTGAAAGAAATAAAATGGGAACATGACAAGTGCCTTACGTATTTGGGACCAGCCACAGAATTATCATTATCAGCTGCCACTTGTGGACCCAGTGTTTGGCTTCTGTTACCTTTAATCTTTCTAAGCACATGCTTAGCATACAGGTACCCTGTAAGGTTCGGTTCCTGGGCCACTGGTGGTACTCTTGTCCTCCAGCTGTAGTTGCTCTCCAGTCTGCTTCTAAAGGCTTTCTCCAGGTAGGCCGCATCATAATCATGCCTTTGCTCATTTTGGGCTATTACTAGTTTCCCTTGTAGAATATTGATTGATGATGGCATCTGTGTTTGATTCATCTTCTCCTCTTTTGCCCTTGTGTGTTGACAAGCTTCCCAATACTACAACAATGTACCTGGGGTAATTAAATTAAAACAGAAAACCTTGACTTTGGCTCACAGTTTTGGAGGTGTATCCATGGTTGATTGTCCCCATTGCTTTTGGACTTGTAACAATGCAGTTGCTATAGAGAGGACAGGGAGCTTGAGGAGCAAGCTCCTCAGACCTCATGGCAGCCAAAAAAACAAGAGAAGAGGAAAAAGGGAAGAGCCAGTATCTCAAAATTGCCTTCCAGGGCACACCCCATGTGACTGGAAGACTTTCAACTAGGTCCCCCTTCTTAAAGTTTCCACAGCTTCCCAGGAACACCATGCCTGGTGCTCAGCATGGGCCTCTGGGTGACATGTATCCAAACCATGGCACCTGGCACTCTTCAAGAAGAACCTACCTTTGCCCGTGTTTTCTAAGAATGTGACAGGTACAGGGGGTTCTAAGTGAACGAGGCCAGGGGCCCTCAGAGATTTGTTTCCTATTATCATGGAGGAATCAGGCGTGTAAACCTATTTTTGGAGTGACCAAGGTGATCACAGACATTTAGGCTGGGGGCTGAAGGATGGACGTTAATAACCCAGAAAAAGATCACAGATGTTGGGTCAGCATCAGTTTGCATTTGGGCTGTGAACTGCCATCGGCGTGGCTGGGGCATGGGGTGGTGACGGGGAGGGAGGGAAAGATCCTCTTGAAGGTCGTGTTCTGCCACTGCCAGCGAGCCTCTGCCACAGAAGGAGCTTCTGCTGATGATGGTCCTGCTTTCCCTCACAATGGGCACTTCTTGCAAAGCCCGTTGGTACCTCGCAGGTGGCATTTCAACTGAAAATGCTGTGGAATGTTGGCTAGAATAAGAAAGCAGTGTCTGCAAGAACTGCGTTTGGGGTTTGGTTTCTCTGCCCTTTCTTGGCCTCTTCTGCTCTTTACTAAGTGAGATGCCTCCTTGAAGTCAGCAGAGAGTTTGGGTTCTTGGCAGGGCATGAGTTCAGGACCTGGGACATTCTATTTTTAATAGATAGGCATGGTTGGGTTTCTGTAAATGAAAAAAATCAAAGCGACTTTGATATAAAGATGGATCCCCACCTTAATCCTTTTTTGTTTTGTTTTGTTTTTAGTCCAGAGTAAAAGTCACTCTGAACCAAAAAAAAAAAAAAAAGGTGTGTAGATGAAATATGTTTCCAGTGATGTGTTTTGATCAGCTCAATGCATACCAAGTGCTCTCAGGGACTCGGGATCCTGCTGGAGCTGGGCAGGCATGTGCAAACTGAATCTGTGCATCTGCTGGCAATTTTGTGGACTCTGTGATTATTTTAAGGTGTCTGTTGGAAGTCAAAGTTTTCATGGTTTATTAAATTTAGAAATAGAGCTCACCAGATAAAAGGAGCCTCCCCTCTGCAGGGCAGGAACTCTTTCTTCAGCCCCGGTACATGCCAATCATTGTACACTCTTGGTGTCAAGCCTCAATGGGTGGCTCCTCATGTCACTCCTTGGTAATCTTTGATGGGTTCCACTGTTTTGGGTACAAAAGCCAGATTCCTTAGGCTGCTCTTTGTGGCATGATACAATTTGGCATCAACCTAAAGCTCTTGGCCAGGACTGAACAACCCAGGTTCAAGGTCTGGAGAGGCTGCTGCCTGATCATGGCACAGTGTCTTCACTTTAGGCCTCCTTGGGTTTCAGAGCCTCCAAAAAGCAGCTTTGTTGGGCAAGGTGATCTCTAAGCCCTTTTTAGAATCCTAGCTTTTGTTTGAACATTCCCTCTCTGTGTCTAAAATTTTTAAATTCTTCTCCCACCAATATTTCCCAAAAGTCTCCTGAAGTCCAGAAACTGTAATTCATTATTCCTTCTGCTCTTTACTTAATTAAAAAAAAAATCACATGTTAGAAAAAAGCAAGCAGAGATTCGTGGTCACAGAGTAGAGATGTGGCAGAATTAGGGCAGAAGGCGGCTTAGGTGATGTTCTAGGAAATAGTGTCCTCTTTCGCTCTGCTCAGGGTCTGGGTTTCTGAGACTCACCAAAGTGACTTGGTGTACACAGAGGCCACCAGAGGGTGAGAACGGATTCTAGTATCACTGAAGAAGCCCAAAGTAAAGTAGCTTTATTTTTATTAAGAGAAATGAAAATAAATATGTAGGTATGGTTTGTTCTAGTGGAAATAATCTTATATTAACCACAGGACAGAAGGTTTGTCTGTTTTATGTGCTTACTACCTGCTGAGTGGACTGCTTTTAAAGCAGGATTTAAACCTTAGACATTATTTCTCTCCCCCTTGCTAATTTATTGTGTAATATTTGTTACCACCTTAACTAAGTGGAATAGATTTCTAGGGTCACAGTTTTCTCTTGAGTAAAGTCGGATGGTAAGACATTAACTAATACTTTCTCCTTCTCAGTCCCCAGGATACCATGGGGAATGCCATTTCAGTAAAAGGTACAAATATTAGAGCCAAAGGACTCAGAGACGATGCCTTGTTCCCCAGAAGGGCCTCTTGGTGTGAGTAGGCTGACTCTTCCTCCCTCCCGCCCTTCTTATCATAAATCGGTCCTTGAGTATTATGTTCTGGGATGCTGCTTAGACAAAATAGTGACTGGAGAGAGCTGAGCATGTAACAAGCTAGGACACACATGGTCTCTCATTCAAAAGGCTCTTAAAATTGAATAAATTGATAATACTTCTGTTGTTTTTGGAGAACACCAGGGATGACCAAAGAGCTGATTTCAAAGCAGATCTCTATCACGTCTTCACATAGTCAGGTTTTTGCAAAATCCTCAGGATGCACATTTTTGTGTACTCCTTTTCTTAGTCTCCAAGTGTATGAGCATTTTGCTTTGTGAGCTGGGCCTGCTACCAGCCTGTGTTCCAAGTTCTTTTCCTTCATCACTTACTGAGTGCACCCTCAGCTCGGAGCTTGAAGACTTGACATACAGAATTAAGGACAGGGTGGTATTCAGGACAGGCATCCCGGGGCTGGGAAGGAGTCAGGATGGGGCATCTTGCTCAGTGTCATCCTATCTTGAGAGTCACTGCCATGTTAGCAATTTAAGTGTTCTGAAAACTAAAGACATGGGGACAATTTTTGTTAAAACTTCCATTTCTGGATTGATTTAATCCAAATTCAGGAAATACTATTTTTTCCTTGTTTGGTATGTGACCTATTAACATTTCCTGGAGCTAGTGTTCTACAAGACACACTTTGAGGAATGCCGAACCAGAAAGTGCATCTGCTCTGGCTCAGCTGAACATGCTGGTGTGGGTGGGAACAGAGAGTGGTACTTGCACTCATTCTGCAGTGGTTGGTGTTGAGCTCTAGTGTGGGCTGGGCTCTGAAGTAGATGCTGGGGACCCCGAGGAGCAGAAAGAGATGTGGTCTTGCTTTTGAAGAGCTTATAGAAAAGATGAGCTTGTGTCAAATGGGTGCCGTAGAATCACAGCAAAGAGAACTGGAGAGGACCTTAATAAAACGGGATCAGGTCTCAGCCTTGACAGTCCAAGAGAACTTTCTTGGAAAAAACAACCAAAGAACCAAAGTCTGAAGAAGAGTAAATGAGCTTAGGAGATAAAAGTGGAGCCTGGGAGCAGGTGGAGGCAAGGACCCACATGCAGCCCCGTGGCAGGGAGGGCAGTGCCCGTGGAGGAGGCAGAAAAGCAGGCTGAGAAGCAGGCTTGTTCCATTCTTGGCTTACTTCTGGAGATTTCTGGATGTTTTCTTTCTCCAGTACCATGAGGATAGGCTAACTCACCTCTATGGATTGCTGGAGATCCTCCTGCTCTACACCTGAAGGCACTCCAGAGCCCAGGTGTGCTGTTTCCATGCCAACAGCACAGGGGTCAGGAGGCAAGCACAACATCTTCTGTAGAAAGGCCAGTGTGTGATCTGCTCTCTCACCTTAGCCAGGGGGGTCTCTGAGTTTATTACCTGCATTTCAATAGAAGGGTGCAATGGGTTACTTTTCTTCTTTTCACTTTAAAAAAATATGTTATTTTATTCATTTATTTTTTTCAAAAGGTGTTGGACGCACTGGTTTGGAAGGACTGTCCTGTGTGGTGGGATGCCATGACCACAGCCTTGGCACTTGGAAGACACTCACTAAGCACATAGTTTAGGAAGAGATGCCTGGGAGTGTCTGAGTTGTCCATGAGTCCCCTGCTCACTTGCATGTGTTTGATTCTCTGCTTGTAGCTGTGTTCCTCAGGTTGATCTGACATCTCTACAACTTGTTCTTTTGTGGCCTGGACCCTTTCTTCAGCTCCAAACTCTGCACAGAAAGGCAAGAGAAACCCTCCCAGAAGCCTGTATTAGATCTCCAGGGCACTGCTGCTGCCAAGACCTCAGAGGTCCGGGGCCCTGCTCCATGGGAGGGGTGACTCCTTTGGAGAAAAGTCTGAAGCAAGACTGGCATCCAGGCCAGGGTGTTGGCCAGAAACTGACCCTGCGTTCAGACTCCAGTGCTGGTGATTAACTTAAAAGATGAGTCCCAGAAACACCAGTCAGGAAGGGGCAAAGTAAGACAGTGAAGAGAAGGAAGCCAACCAAATGTAAATTGTCACAAAAGTCACTGCCACAGACATCGAACAGTCAGTCCTTCTGGGGACACCAGGTTGCAGAGCAGAATATGAACCATAGTTGTCCTGCTGGAGGTGGGAAGAGGTTGGAGTATTTAGCCACCACCCCTGCGCTTTTCACCATGGAGAGATCTTGTAGGGAGAAACCCCTCCCCATGCAGAGGTGGGTGCTGGGTGGTCATAAGAGGTCGACAAGAGTGCGTGCCAGAGTTTCTTCCTCATGAGCCTGGATGTGCCGGAAACAAACAAACGAAGTACATCATTAAAAGCGGCAGAAATACAAGGCAAGCAGGCCATGCATCTTGGACAGAAGACCCTTTGGGGAAGGGAAACCATTTCTTAAAGAGGTGTTGACAATGAAATGGAGGGAGATGTCCACATTCCATGCACATGGGACATTCCTCAGAATGGCATGTGCTAGGGTGGGGTGCTGTGTGCTGGCTCCTTCTTATTTTTCAGGGTGATGCTACTCAGGGTGCTTTTTGTGCAATAAGTACAAAGAAGCTGCCGGAGTTCTTTTTCTTTCTTGCTCTTTCTAAGTATTACCAACATTCTTTGACTTTCTCTTGTCACTGAACAAGACATCTGAGGTCTGCAGATTGGAAAATCAATCAAAGAGGGCACACGGGACCAGCACAGGGTAGGAGAGACATTTTACAGCTTATTCAGATGTGAGAATGTACACTTTTTTTTTTCTCCTTAAAGCACCACAGCTGGTCATGGGGAACTGGGTCTTCCAAAAGCTGTTTTTAGGGCAATAGGTGATGTTTTCTTGGGGCTTTCTCCAAATGGTGTTTGGTAACTCTATTATCGCATTGACCTTAACCCTGACATACACTTGGGTCTTTGTGTGAGAAACTTGCTTGCCTACTGCTAAGGATCTCTTAGAACACTGGGTTAGAAAAAACAGAGGCGGCTGGGTGCAGTGGTGCATGCCTGTAATCCCAGTGGCTCAGGAGGCTAAGGCAGGAGGATCACAAGTTCAAAGCCAGCCTAGCAAAGCACTAAGCAACTCAGTGAGACCCTGTCTCTAAATACAATACAAAATAGGGCTGTGGATGTGGCTCAGTGGTAGAGTGCCCCTGAGTTCAATTCCAGGTACCAAAATAAACAAACATACAACAACAACAACAAAAAACCAAAATGCAGCAGTGGGTGAAGCTGTGAGCAGGTCACTGTTGTTTCAATCATAATGTTAATAATGGTTACTGTCACTTCTGAAAACTCTTCACTGCTGTCACTAAAAGGTTACTTCTGGAGAGGAGAGAACAGGCTTGGATGCCTCCTCTCCCAACTTCACAGACATTTTGAGGGGCTCCTCTAGGCAGAAGTCTGCAGGGAAGGACACTGATCCACAGCAGCAGCCTTTGCTGGTCCTGCCCCTGGAAGCTGACCACCTAGCAGGGAAGGTGATGGGTAGTGGCCATGCTTGCAGGGCAGCTGGCAGCTCCGGTGGAGCTGGGGAAAGGAGGCGCAGGCCCTAGATGAGTCTAGAGGGGATTGCTGAAGCACTGAAAGGCGGCCCCCGGGGCTGGTTTCAGTGGGATTCACTCACACATTTCCTGATCCTCTCTGTCCTGGGCTTGTTACTCCAGCCACATGACTGATTCCTGTGTGGGTGGCACAGGTTGGGGGCTTGGGTGCGAGGAGATGTGCTCCATTACATGTTACACGTGGGGTGCTCTTGGGATCCCTTCTTGGAGATAAAAGGTGGGATCCTGAAGGGGAGATTGGTCCTGAAGCTTCAGATCTGAGTGTTCAGGTCTGGCTGTGACTGAGCGGGCAGCCACTTGGTCCTTGTAGGAATGTTCTAGTTTCTTCTCTCTATTCTCTCCACTATGCCGTTGGGCAGGAGCAATGGAGTAAAGTGGGAAGCCAGGACGGATTGTTCGGCCCCCTCGTTTGCTGACGGGAGGAAATCCTCCTTCCCTTTGCCTTGCGTTGGTTCTAGTACTAACTCAGCACCACTGGCTGAACCCATGTCAACCCTACTCGACGGATGCCAGCTCCACTCAAGGGAACCCCACCAGCTCAGAGGACCCTGTGAGCGATGAGGCTCAGGGTTCAGCCGGAGGGAGCTAGCGTCACCGCCCAAGCATTTGCGGAGCACCGACCAAGGGCTGGGTAAATGTGCTATTGGAGTAAGTGTGGGATGTCATGGAGACACCGGGGAGGTGCACTTGACCCTCACTGAGGAGGTCTCCAGAGGAAGAGATATCTGAACTTTCTTTTAAAGTATGATTCAGAGTTGTCTAGGCAAGGAGGGAAGACAGACATTCTGGATAGCGGGACAAACAAGCCTCAGAATCAACAGGAAGTGTGGACACTCTAGACAGCCCCACGAAGTGCAAAGTGGCTGTGGTACGGGACACAGGTCAGGGAAGACAGGGCTGGGAAGGGGGGGGGGAGGTGGGATTTGGGGAAATGGCCGCAGTCAGGTCACTGATGCTCTGAGGAGTCGGGGATCCAGCACAAAAGAGCTGGCCCTCTGCAGTCTCTTCCCACAGATGGCGTTTCCTGAGGTTGCATGGAGCCTTGCATGAAGGCTCAGCACGCCTACTTTGGACCGTAGCCCTCACTCGTGGTTGGTCCCCTCTGCCCCGTTCCTCCTCACCTTCGGGTAGCCTCCTAATTCCCACTGTTCTGGATTGTTCCTTTCCAGGCACCACCCTTCACTGGAAGCACAGAGCCACCTGGACACTGGTGTTTTGTGTCTGATGATGAGAGTGAGAGGCTGCACCTCCCAGGCTCCCATGTGTCCGTGCTGCATGGACTAGCCTTTAATGGTGGGGCCACACCAGCCCTCCACTGCCCCTCTTTAGGGCACTCAAGCATTCTAAGGCAGAGAAGGGATTTGACACCATCTGCCACCAGAAACGAAGGAGAAAACTGTAGAAAGACAAACACAGTGTGTTTGAAATGACCTACGACCTTCCCCAGTTCTCAGTGACGTCAGAGCTGTGGTGGACGGGGCAGAGCAAGGACCAGCCAGCAGGCCTCCCATTGCCTGAGCCCTACACAGGCAACAGTCCCACAAGATGGAACCGGGAAGTCTTTGGGAAAACAATGTCCTGCGGATACTGAGAGTCCTCGCGGAGCTCCGCGCATGGCACCAGAGAGACCGCTCGGAACCTGGCTCCTTCTACCATGAATAATGTCTGATTGTGTATTTCCATACTTACTCTGAGAGATGATAATGAGTCCCCCAACCCCCTAAAAAATCACAAGGACTCTAGGAGGCATGTCGAAGGGAGACAAAACAAAACCACACAATTACCATATTCAAGCAAATAATCAGAGGCGAAATTGGCTACGAAGGCATATTATCTCTCACTAATTATCATTTTAAATGATGAAGAACTCGAAATAAATGGTACTTTCTCCACCCCTGTGCTGCACAGAGCACTCCTTTCCCCAAATCCAGGAACTAAGGGCCTAATTATTTGCACTTAATAATTCAGCCCCATCTTCTTGGCACGGATTCCGTTTGTTGCTGTAAATGGGGGCCACGCTTCTCACGGAAAGTGCAGTCGTTAAAAATAAAACCCTCACTCTGCCTCCTCGTCCCACTCCCTAGCATGAAAAATGACTATAATTAAGAATAGACCAATTAGCGGCCATAGCTCAGATGCTTTTGATCCCCAAATCTGGCAGGAGAACCTGCTCTTTGCCTTGAGGAGTCTGTCATTCCCAGGGGACTGGAATTCAGACATGTGCTCCGCCTCACTTCAGGCCCGATAAAGCCTCCTTTGCTCTGTGCCCTGTCATGTATATCTAAAGGCAGTTTAAATTCAGGAGATAAGGTGGGCTTCTCAACTGATTCCTAGTTGTTATTTGGATGAAAACAAGAAATGGCTCATTGTAATCGTCACAGACTGGGCACCTCACCTGCTGAGGAAGCGTAGGTGAGCACCTGACACACGGGACGCTTGCTGTGAGAGGTGGCCCGTGCAGATGCCTCTGACTGAACGTCTTGGTCAAGTTGCTCAGTCAAGCCATGGTGAATGTAGCATGGGTGTGGGTCTTTAGACTCCCCAAGTCCACCTCTGGAATTAGTTCTGGTTTTCCACATGGGGAATATGGGACTGCTGTTGTTGAGTAGTTACAGGGAGGTTGGAACCATGAGGTTGAGCACCAAGCAAAGAATTTCAAGGCATTTCACACCTTGCCCCGAATCTCCTTTATGACTGTAGCTCCCACATGCCTATCTTCACCCCTCTGCTGTGGCTTTGCCAGGCACTCTTGGTTCCCTAAAGCCATGTGCTGACCTGCCTTTGCCACGTTGGTTCTTACTCTGACACCCTTTCTTCCTGTTCTGTGTGCGTGGTCTTCTTAACCATCCATTGAGGCCCACTGGAGGTAGCAAGCTGTGCAAAGGGAACATGGAGGAAAATCCCATCTTCAGAATTAGTATACCAGGGACCAGCCACAGGAAAGTTGCTTATTGTCTTTGAACTGTTTTCTCATCTGTCTGGAAGTAGGAGTAATGGTTCCTTCCTTCAAGAACTGTTGCAAGGATTAAATGAGAAAATGCAGGGGACTCACAAGATGTATGGTAGGTGCTGTGTGGGTGCTTTCTTCTCTGTCTTATGGAATCCAATTGTAGTAAATTAGATTGAGGAAGCATACAAGGAACTCAAGTCATACTCACAAGAAGACATCAATTACTTCTTGTGGCCCAAGCCCAAATCAGTAACTATGGGCAGGCAGAGATGTGAGACCCAAGCTTTCACTAAGGTGCGGATGGCCCAGGTGTGGAGAAAAGACCACTGCACACAGGAAACAAACCAGTCCCCTTTGTGTTGTAGTGAGCAGCTAGAGAGTGAATAGCATGGTGCCTTTCATTGAACTGAATGAGTAAAAGTGTTGAGAGCCACAGCCGAGTGGGAATGGCCCCTGGAATTTTGCCAGAAGTAATGGTTGAGAGGTGAGCCATTAAGATGATGATCTTAAGTTAAGCTGTGTATAATTGCTGTGACTGGATGATGCTGGATTGAAACAGGCTGTGCATTCAATTGTATATAGACCCCTGGGGTCCACCTTGGCTGGCTACTTTGGAGTTTTCCCGGGGATGCCTGGGGAGTTCACGTTGGTTGGTGAAGTTCCTGTGGAGGGAGTTCAGGGTGGTGTGTGGTGTCCCTGGAAGGGCCGCGCGGGTGTGCGTTGGGGGAGCTCGGAAATAAAGTTTGTTCCTGCTTGAGTGGCTCGTGATTTGTGCCCAGCCAGACTGCGGCATAAAAGAATACTCTATATTCCGGTATCCCCCATAACATCTGATGTAAAACATGCTTAATGAGCGATCTTCAAGTATTTGAATTAATGAAAAAAATGTTATGCATTACATATTAGAGGCAATTAGTGACTTAGATCTGTAGGGAACTGGATTTCATGTTAGATCTGTCTATCACTCACTCTCTTTGGCAAGAGACAATTAGTAACTATCCACTAACTAGGAATAGTTGAGGTCACAGAGGGACAGCTCCCTCTGAGTGGTCTAGCTTGGTCTAGTGGTATGCCGCAGTCCCTCTACTCTCCATTGTCATGGTCACAACCTGCACGTTAGTCACTTGGGTAAAAAACACACGGCACTTCAGAGAGGAGGCAATGCATGGGTTGAGTTTCAGGGTATGAAGAGGAGTTAATGGGAAGTCACAGGGGGAGAGGGAACAATGGCTTAGAGTTCCCAGTTCACTCTGGAAGTAATGACAGGTATGCTGATAAAGTGAAGGTGATGACGTTAGGGCTGGGAGGGTGGGCAGAAGGTCCAGGGACGGCTGGAGACGAGGAAGAACTGCGGGTGAGCTTGGAGAATTATTCCTGTACAACACTCTTAGGAGTCTTGCTTCAGACCTGGTAAAACACAGTTTTATCAGTTGCATTCCAGACAGTGGCCTCATCTCTGAGTGGTGATGGATGTCATTGTCCCTGTGTTGGAGCACACAGCCCCACTGGGGATAGGCACACAAGGAACAGAAAATTCCAATGTAATTTGGTGGATACCATGAGGAGGGAAAGTAGAGGTGGCTGGATGCACAGTGGAGCGTCCACCATGTTGCTCTGATGTAGCTCTGACCACAATTGCTGTTAAAGATGGAGAAACCAAGCTCGGCTTGACTCCCAAGCTTGAGCTCATTCCGTGGCAGACAAAATGCCAGCAACAGTGCCTGGGTTTCAGGCTGTGCTTTTGGTGTGTCTTCTCTCTTGCTGGCTTCTCGGCCATGGGAATTCAACTCACCTCCCGGGTTGCCCTCCCATCAGGGGAAGGGGTGGGGGGTGGTGCCCCAGGCAGGTCTCAGCGTGTCCTGTGGTGCCCAGGCCTCCGTGTCTCTTTTGCCTTCCATCTCCCTTTGCCCCCTGACATGCTGCCAGGAGGTTGCTTAGCAACATCTCTAGCAAGACTGTGCATCCTGGAATAAATTGCTGTTACGCTCGGGAGAGAGTTCTCCCTCCTCTCTTTCCTGTGTTTTAGGCAAAGAGACATCCTAAAATAGGCCATTTTTTTCTACTTCTTTCTTTCCCTCTCTCTTTTTTGACAGACAACTTCTGTGTAAATGTTGAAATCTGTGTTGTCTGTCAGGAGCAGTCAATCTGAAAACTTTGCTAAGGAGAAGGTATATTTAGTAACAGGTGACAAAGAGAGGGAGATGTTGAGATGTCAATTATTCAAGTGAGTTAATACAAAAGTTGGGTATTTAAATCAAGGGGTTTAGGGAAATCAGAAGGAAAAGAGAGCCAGGCTCAGCACAGATTCTTGAATTTTGCTCAGCGCGGGGCTCTGTTTTGTTTAACTCCATCTGTTGCGAAGGATGTCCACAGTGTCAGCCTAACCTTGAGAAGATCTGTGGGAGGGTTCACGCTGCTCAGTTGGCGCTCACTCTGGATTCTTACAGGAAAGGTGCTGGATTTGGTAGGAAAAAGGCAGGATCAGAGCCTCAGTTCTGTGGATCTTTGTATTTGGACTCTGGTATGCATGTGCCCTTTGTTAAAATTTGGAAGATTTCCAAATGAGTTGGTTTAGCCTGTCCCCCACTCTCCTGGGGTCAGAACCTCCCTTGTCTAACTTCTGCCTCTCTCTCACCTTCCCTGCCCCCAAGCAGAACCTGGGGGCTCTGGACCCTGTTCCCATGCTCTTCTTCAAGTCAGTGCCAGGAATATCTTGCTTAAGAAATTCATTCAGCCCACATTCATGACTCTTTACTTGGAATTATTTTGTCTTCTGGAAACATTTGGAAATGTTTACAGTATCTTTGGCTCTTACAACTGAGAGGTAGGAAGCGCTGCTGGCATTCAGTGGGTCAAGGCAGAACACTGATAAACATCCTGCTATGAACAGGGCATATCTTCACAGCAAGGAACGATCTCGCCTCAAATGCCAGTATGACTGGGGCTGAAAACCCCGTGATCCCCTGCGGGGAGAACCTGGCTGAGGTTCACTCCTCAGTGCACCGTTGCATCTTTTGGCTTTACCCAGGGCCTGGCATACCTGGGCTGCCCAGCAAATCATTCTTTAATGAGTCAATGGCTGAATAAAAGATGAATGCACCTAACTATGAGCCCCCAATCCCCTTTTTAGACACTAAAACCACAGTCTTCCCATAGCTTGGTTGGTATATTATTTCATGCCAGATTTATTTTGGTTATCAGCTAGGAAATCAAACATAGTAACTATGTGAATATATGGAATGAATTTATTATTGAGCAAGAAATGGCTATGGGTTAAGGATCTAAACCAGTCTCCCAGAGGGGAGAAGAAGAGAGAGGCAGAGACTGGAGTGATGTGTGTACCAACCAAGCAGCAGCAAGAATTGCTAGGAGCCTTGGGAAACCAGAAGGGCATAGGGCCAGTTCTCCCTGTGAAGCTTAATTTTATGCCTCGATTTGACTGGGCCTGTGGGTATCTGATTAAACCTCCCTTCTGGGTATGCCTGAGGGTGTTTCTGGAAGAGACTGGCACTTGAATCCATGGACTTCTAAGGCAGATGGCCTCCTTCAATGTAGGTGGGCTTCATTCAGTCCACTGGGAGCCCGACCAGAATGAAAGATGGAGGAAGGAAGAGTTTGCCCTTTTCCCCTGACTGCTTGAGTCAGAACATCCGTCTTCTCCTGCCCACGGACTGGGACTAACGCCATCACTTCCCCTGGCTCACAGACTTGGGCTTTTCTGAGTCTTTACCTTGCAAACAATAAACGTGGGACTTCTCAGCCTCCATAATCATGTGGCCCAGTTCCTTGTAATAATCATTTTACGTATCTGTATGTGTCTATATGTGTATGTATGCATCTATCTTTTTATTATGTAATTTATTATCTATCTATCATCATCATCATCATTTTACCTACCTACCTGTTGATCCTATCAGCTCTGTTTCTCTGGAGAACCCTAATACACTTCCTCAGAAGCTTCAGAAAATCCAAGCCCCACTAACAATTTCTTTCAGACTTCTGCCCTCCAAAACCATGAGATAATATGTGTCTGTTGACTTATGGCCCCTGGTTTATGGTAATTTGTTATGACAGCCTCATGAAATGATGTGTCCCACACACCTCCTGCTCCTGGGTCCCCTTCTTGGATGGCATCATCAACCTGCCAGTTGTCCAGGTCCAATCATGCCCTGATGCCACTCCTTTGGACCTGTGGCATCCAGGCAGCTGGTGAGTTCTGCCAGTTCTGCCCACTTCATGGCTCAGCACTCTCCTCTGCACTACACACACTGTCCAGCCTGAGGTCTCAACAGGGACCACTCACCCCAGGGCTACAGTTTGCTCGCACCTGGCTTGTTTCTCCATGCATCCCTAGCCCTGCTCCCTCCTCCTCTAGAGCAAAGCTGACCAGACCCTGATTAAACCTCTCATCAGATCCTTCTTACAATCACGAACCCATCCAAACTCCTCAGTGTACCATTTCCCTCTGTGTCCATGGGGATTGGTTCCAGGACAGTGTGGACACCAAAATCCACAGATGGTCAATCCTCTTACATGAAATACTATAGAATTTGCACACAACCTACTTACATCTCCTGTTAAACTTCAAATCACTTACAATACCTAGTACAGTGTAATGCTGTATCAATCATTGTTATACTGTATTGTTTAAAAAAGAATGACAAGAAAAATCTGTCTGTACATGTTCAGTACAGACAAAATGTTTTCAAATATTTTTGACCCATGATTGGTTGAATTCAAGCCTATGAAACCCACATATGTGGGAGGCCAGTTGTAAATATCTTTCTAGATCATCTTTTTATCAATTATCATTTTTGCCCCTCCAATCGAATTAACCCCTGCCGTGCACCAGCCCTCAAGCTTGGCCCTGGGCATACACGAACAAAACCAGACATGGTGTCTGCTTCCTTGGATGATATTTTTACACTGAGGAGAAAAATATAAAGAATGAGAGAAGGAGAGGATGAGAAGTTATGGTGTCTTGAGAGTGACTGGTGGGGGTGGGATACTAAGCTCCTGAGTTCAGGGACAGAGAAGTCTCCCGTGGGAAAGCAGTGCCTCAGTGGACGGCCCGGGATGGCTGACATGAGGACCTGGCGGGGAGGGCTCTGCACATACATGACTTGGGAAGCAGCATCTTCAGGCCCAGGTGGAGCAAGTGAGCGGCACTGAGCCTTCAGGGAGAGGACGCTGTGAGGGCAGGGGAGAGGCAGGGAGGATGCTGCAAAGGGTCCTGGGAACCACGAGAGGGGCCTGGATTTTGTTCTAAGTGCGTTGAGAACCATTGGAGATTTTATGCAAAGAGAAAAGTGATCAGCTTTGCCTGAAACGTGTTGCTGAGGCTGGTTGGTGGAAACAGATTGGAGAAGGATGAGAGGCTTGGCCTTGGGCCCCTGCTGGGAGGCTCCTAGCCATGTGAGATGAGGCTGACTGGACCCAGAGTGAGACTGGGAAATGGAACCAACACCTGGTGACTGCTGGTGGTGAGGGCTGTGGAAAGGGAGACGTGGAGGGAGAGGTCCCAGTTTCTCACTGAGAAGTGGGGTAGTTGGTCCCACTTATAGGGCCAGAGAAGGCAGGGGGTACAGAGGTACAGAGGAGAGGGGGAGTTAGCATGAGCCAGCTCATCTCCGAGGCCTTTCTTGAGCATTTCTCATCTTGCCCGGCTCTTGGAACAGCTTGTGGTTGTGCAAACCCAGTCTCTCTTGCTGTAGTCCTTCCCACCTGCTGCCCTTTCTGCTTGGAATATCCACTGCGGTTTCCCTTCTCTGACATGACCCTGCTCTTGGAAGCTTGCTCCCTCCACTTGGAGCATCTTGTCTACTTTCTCCCCAGCTTTCCTTTCTTCAGCAAGCCTTCCTGACCTCTCTCTGCACCCTCGAGTAGGCCATGTGTTCTTGTTAGAGTCACTTCTTAAGGACAAGTGCACCTGTGTAAATAAGCAGACATTATCCAGTAAGTGGAAGTTCACCCAGTTTTATACATTGTTTATCTCATACCCAATCAGGACCCCAGCCACCTGTAATCCTGCAGTAATGATGCAATTCTGTCTTCCAATGCATGCTTGCTAGGAGCATCCAGGGACATAGGGAGATGAAAATGCTTTATGAACTCAAGGTGCCAATTATTTGTGAGGGTGTGCATGTAGAGAATTCTGGCAATTTGACTCTATTATTGCTGGAAAGTTACATTCAGCCATGAAAATTTGAAAGAGATTTTCTGCTATTACCTAAATGTTTCCTTTAAGTCATGGAAATCAAAGGTAGCAACATGGGGAGATTTCACTGGACACTGATTTTTATTTTTAAAGAATATAGCTTCACTCTTTAAAAAGCTAATTCACAATGGGGTTGGGGCTGGAGAAGAATAGAGTTACTTTAGATTAGGTAGAGGGGAGTATAGGGAGGGGAAGGGGTAGGAAGGAAAGTAGAATGAATCAGACATTATTACCCTATGCACATATATAACTATATGACCCGTGGTATTCTACATCATGTACAACCAGAAGAACGATAAATTATACTCCATTATATATGATGTATCAAAGTACATTGTATTTTCATGTATAACTAGTTAAAACAAATACAAATTAGAGTTTGGCTTCCCAAATATTGTTCTGTGGACCATGACTAGAGTGTAATAAAGTTCTTACCCGTTCTCAGCAAAACCCAATGTAATGTTGCCAACTTAATGATTTTGGAAAGATTAATCTTTCCTTTTAAACTTATGTCAGTTGCCTTTAAAAAATGATCTGTATTAGCAAAATAATAGGTGAGATTTTTACTTTGATCACTATTATTATTGTTCTTATTTTAAAAGAATGAAATAAACAAAAGTTATATCTGCTGATTTGGTATACTCATTTTGACATTATCTTTTACCTATTGAATATTTTGTAGAAGCTAAAGAAACCCAAAGGAAATAAAGTGGGCTGGGAGTGCAGATCTATTTGCTCTGGAACTCCGTGAGGCTGGAAGCAGAGTAGGAAACTATGATTTATTAAGCTTTAGCTGAAATGAACCTCCCCAGGTATCTAGCACCACCTCCTCCCTAAAAGATGCAATCCTGTCCTTGGTAATCACCTGAAACACTGTGGCCCACTCAGACACTCACCAGCTTCTGAGAGGACATGCCATCTTTAAATGAACGTCATTCTTAGAACGACCTTCCCTAAGCTGAGCCCAGATACACCATCACTTCATTCCACATATCGACTCCTCCTGTTATCCTCTGGGAGCTCAGAGAACATTTTTTATTCTTTCCTGATGGATGTTATTCAAATACAGAAATTCAGTTACCATGTTTTTTTTTTTTCTTTCTTCTAAAGCAGTCCACTTGGATTCTTGGGAAAGACTTGAATTAATCTGAGCCGGTTCCTTCTCTAGTTTTTTGGTTCTCTTCCAGCATAACTTGTTACCTAACTTAGCATGTTAGAGGCCCTTTAAGGATTCCTTGTGAGGATGGACCAGCTCCCCAGCTAGGTTCTAGGTCACAGATCCCTGGGCTCCCTCTGGCGTTCCTCCTCCTGTCTGGCATTCCTTGCCTGATTTCGGCTTCTTTGTCCCTTCTCCTCTGACTCTGGTTCTGTCCACCTGATTGAGCCGTGGCTCTTGGGTGCTGAGTCAGCTCAGGTCCCGGTTTCTGAGATAGAGATTTGAGTGGAGATGAATCATGAAGGAAGAGATTTCAGGAGAACCTGCATGGAAGCAAGCTAACAGAAACATCTGTCTCGCTTCAGAGGTCTTCCTGAGTTGAGCTGGACCCTGTGGGAGCTCTGGAGTCAAATTCCACATCAGCCTGTCGTGTGTGCCTCGAGCCAAGGAAGCTTTCTTACCCTGTACCTGCCAGTTGGTGTTGAACTGCCCCAGGGTCCTGCAGTGGCTCTCAGTTTGCCCACAGGAAGTGGCTCTGGCAGCACCAGGACCATCTTTTGAATAAAGTTTCAGCTGTGAGCCCTCTGGAGAGGAGGTCACAGAGTCTAGGGGTGAAGCCAAAGGGCTGGGCAGAGCTCTGTGGATCTCTGCCCCTTGTTGTGCACTGTTCCCCATTTCCACTCAGTTGTCCCGTGCCTCCTGAGTTGAGAAGTTCACTCTGAGTGTGACTCTGCCCTTCCTGTCCAGCTCAGTTTGCTGCTGGCCTTGTCGGAGGCCTGAATTGGAGCCTAGGTTCACTCTGGCCAGACGAGTGCCGATCTGAACAATCATACCCCCTTTCCTCTGTCGTGGTGACTGCAATGGAATCACATTTTGTTCTGTTTTATGAAGAGATGTTTTGATTGCTTCCTGTTCTCTATGCTTCACTACACTCACACTGCTCAGGTCCATCAGGGAGGCCATGGCTGGCCTTTTCCAGAAACCCAGGAATAGAGCAAAAGGATTTATGTGTGGAGACACACCAAGGCCCCAGGAAGCACTCCTCAGTCATTTGGGAACAGAAGTCCATTTATATCAATAAAACCGTCCTGTAAGCACAATGCAAATTTCCTTATTGGTCCACCAGGCCGACTGCAATGCTTCGGTGAATCCTTAAGGAGAACTTTATTATTATGCCTGATTTGTGATTTTACAGCCGTGGAAGATAGGGGCAGGGAGTCAGATTGTGGGTTTTTTTTTTTTTTTTTTCCCAACATTAGCCTAATGGAAAAAGAAGTCTCACGAAACACATCATTATCTTGTTTTTTTTTTTTTTTTTTTTTTTTTTAATGCAAAATGTGATATGTTAAGAAAACATTGATCTACAGGAGACATGCATCTGAACTGAAACAGATTATGCTCCCTGCCAGGAGGGCTCATCCCCAACCTGGTTGACCTGCTGGGCCTGCACAGGTACCTGTGAATTGCTGACACAATGGGAAGCGTGGTTGTAAACAGGTGGCTTGGTTTGGT
Source organism: Callospermophilus lateralis (assembly GCF_048772815.1). Taxonomy (NCBI): domain Eukaryota; kingdom Metazoa; phylum Chordata; class Mammalia; order Rodentia; family Sciuridae; genus Callospermophilus; species Callospermophilus lateralis. The sequence goes on from NC_135320.1 coordinate 85,346,082, forward strand.
TTCTCCCCAGTATGCTTCTTCAAGGTTTGTTTGTGTGCTTTTAATTCCAAGTACTCCTTAGGGAAAAGTTGTGTGAGAAAGGATTAACCTGATTCTTAGAGACCAAACCACCCAGTTTGTATTATTAAGGGAAGTAATCTGGCCTAAAGATTAAGGAAAAAAAAAATTAACTTTGAGAATGATGAGCTTTCCTTTGGGGTCACAGTCAAAGTACATGGTGAAAAGTACAATAGGCAAAAGGGCAGCATTTTTGTCAGAATATCTTTGTTGGGCCCTGGTTCCCTTTCTTACTAAGCTGGTGACATTGGGTAAGTTGATCACCTTCTCTGATCCTCAGGTTTCCTTATTTACAGATGGGGAATGTATGAGAAAAGCCTTTCCACACAGGGTAGAGTATGAACCATGAATCAGAAAATGTACCGTGGGAAGAACCAAGGAGATGAATACAGGGTTTGCTTGAATTGGGACTCATCCACAAAGAGGAAGTGAGTTTGCCTTGTTGGAATGGAAGGTAAGGGTGCGAGGTGGGGAGTAGTGCCTGTAGGAGAACGGAGAGCAGAGCGGATGCAGGAGAGTTGATCTCAAGATTCCACGTTGGAATCAGTCCTGAAGCTGTGGGACCAGAGTCGCTCACATGGGCACGTGGGGGTTTGGGAGAGTCAGATTATTTGTGACCATTGTGTGGCAGGGAAGAGCGATGTGGGCCTGTTGCCCTCATCCCAGCAGGGCCACCTTGCTCAGCCCCTGGGGTAGGAGGCAGGTTAGGTGTCTTATTCAGAGTTTATGAATTAATGAGCATTTTAGACTCTGGCAGATAGATTCTTAGACAGCAACTAGTACTAGTGGGAGGTAGAGCTCTGTGGATGAGAGTTGTTTTATGGTAAGGACTCTTTACTTCTCTGAACCTCTCCCTCCTTTTCATCATTTAGTGAAGATCCACACTCCCAGCTGCACCCTCGAATCATGAGAGACTATAAAAGATACAGACTGTACCCCTGGCCAATTAAGTCACATCTTTGAAGGTGAAATGGGTCATCAACGTACAGAGTGCTCCCCAGGTGACTCCAACAGGCCTCAGGGTTGAGAGCCCTGTCCTAACACTCAGCAGCTCCTGCCTTCCCATATCGCTCAGGTGTCGGTTCCTCTTCTCTATCCTGAAGACCACCCAGACCCCACTGCAGAGTCACTGCTGACTAAGGAGGCTTTTGCAGGAGCTGGGGTCCAGAATGTTGTGCATTATCCTAATCTGGTGTGTGGGGCACTTAGGCCCCCCTCTCTGACTTTATCTCCCAAGACTGTCTTCCAGCTCACTCTGCTCGGGTCCAACTGGCCTCCCCTTTATTACTTCAGCACACCAGACCCTTTCTCATCTCAGGACCCTGGCAGCTGCTCTTCCCTTCAGCCAGAAGTTTCATTCCTTTAACAGTGGTGACTCCTTCCCGCTGTTTAGTTGGCAGCTCAAAGCATCTCCTACACCCTCCTTTCCCTCTTCCTTGCCCCGGGTACTCTCAGTCAGAGCTGCCTAGTTTCTTTCTCCAATAGTACTGATTACTCGGAGAAATAATTTGCTTTCTTGCTGATGGCCAACCTTGTTCCACAAGAATATGTGCTCCGTGAGGGAAGTGGTCTTGTTCTCTGTTTTAGCTCCAAGCTGAGGTTGGTGGGTCCTCATAGATAGTTACAGACTGATTGATTTCTTCTGCTAGTCACTAGACTTAAGTTTTGCAGTCCTCTGTGATTCCTTTCCCTCTTTGTCCATCCCAGTGTTTCCCATCGTCCTCCTCTTTCCATAGTGTTATGTACATGGTTCACAGGTATTTGGTGGCCCAGTGGATCTACATTTTCAGACATGTAATAAGGTCACCAGAAAGTGTTAAGCCTCTAGAATCTTCCATCCACAGAGGTAGCATATCCTTTGAAAATATTTTTTCCTCCTACTGCATTATTACTAAACTTGGGGAAAACAGATTTTGGACCAAAACGTTTCAGTAATGAGTTGTTTGTTTGTTCTGCTCCATTTCCTTTCTTGAGGTGGTTTATTAACTTAAAATGGAAACTCTCCCTTTGGAAAAGTTTTTAATGCTTTTCCAAAATATGTTGGGTTGCAGCACGTGGGTCCATCCCTTCTCTCCATTTGCTTGGTCCTGGGGCCTTTCCCTCAGGCTGAAAAATAACATACTCTCTAGAGCCCTGGGCCTGAGTTTAAAGCTTGAGGCATCTTGGACATAAGTTAGAAAGGCAAAAAATTACAAGGGACTTAAAAGAAGATTTCAATCCATAAGTATGGACAGGGCTACAAGTATTGAAGGCAGCCATCTCCCCCTGGACCAAAGAATTGTGGGTGAGATAGTCCCCTGCAGAATCGGTAACACCCACCTTCCCAGGACATACTCCAGCAGGCAGAAGCAGCTCAAATACCAAACATTTCTTTTGCTTCTGTTTAGTTCCTTGTAAAATTTTCTCTTACTTTGAAAAATCCATAAGCAAGGCTGTTTCAATACCACAATCTTCTTCTTCTTCTTTTTTTGGCTTGAGATAAGAAAAACCACCAAATGCAAAATATCTAGATGACCTGCCTAAGGTCATCCAGGTGATGGCATGTAAGATGTGGCTCAGCTCCCACCGTTGGCCATGCTGATGCTGAGATGAACAGGTCCACTTATTTGGGTGCACATTGGGTTCATGGGTCCAGTGTTTTGGAAAAGGGCCAGAACAGAATAAAGACCATGAGTTACAACTGCAAGGTTCAATTCCCAACCCTGAGCAAATTCCTCCTCCTTTCTTGCTAGTAGCACTTTGGTCTGTGAAACATGAAGGGCAGAAGTGTGGGCATCCAGGATTCTTTCCTATTTTGTGTCTCTCTGCTACTAGGTATACCATCCTCCAAAACCATTATGTGAGTCTCATGGTCAGTGTTACTTTTAGTGTCAAAAATAATTTAATATAAATATGAGTAACCTAAATTGTGAACAGTTATTTATTCATAAAAGCAAAGGGGAAAATTACAAACAAAACAAAACAAACAACAACAACAACAACAACAACAACAACAACAAAAAAAAAACAAAAGCAGAATCAGAAGGCTTGGGGACCCCTGCAGGCTATTCTTCTCCAGCTGGTAACCTCTTTTAACAGTTTGCTCATTTGTGAGTATGGAGTTAGTTCCTTCCACCCTAAGCTGTAAAAAGACTACATGGAATCAGGAGCATGGAGGTGTTAGACATAGCATATGACTATCACTAAGTGGAGAATATATGGGAAGCAGCTGGTGTCAGAGAGAGAGCCCCCTGCCCCCCAAACCTGATGCCTCTCTCATGATGGGGAGTACACCAGATGAAATGCTATTTGCTTTTCTTGCTCTGTCTCAGCCACACCAGTTAGCTCTCTGATTGGAGGATTGATGAGCTAAAACGGCATGGTCAGCTCAGCTCAGATCTGCTTTGCCCTTAGAGAGCAATTTGCTTGCAGAGAGCATGAGGCTGAAGACTCTTCCAGGGCTCCTGCCCCTTTGAGCAGCAGGAAGGCTGCCTCAGGCCACCATCGGCTGGGACCAGGGGACAGGCTGTTCTCATTCTGCAGATCATTTGACAGGCCCATTTGGCCCTTACTCTAAACAATGCCTATCAGTTTAGACTTTTATGTTTTATAAAAGAAGATATTTTGACCTTCATCTGCCTGCTATTCATCTGGTTTGTGTTTGCTGAGAAGCTGGTAGAGGGGAGTATAATTTATTGTCTCCCCCAGCGGCCCCCAATCCAGCTCCTACTTGAAGAGGCCTGGGCTTGCTCCTCACCACCTGACTTTGAGAAAGACTTTCCGTCTCCTTCCTGGTGAGCTTCAGGGGCAGCAGAGGACACAGCCTCATCAGTCACTTCCTCCAGTGCTTCATAACCCACTGACATCATCTCCTTCTGGAGCTAACCTACATTCCACCGCCACCATTTATTAAGCCCATTCCCTCCAGGCGTGGGCACTGGCCTTACTCAAGGAAAGATAAATGCCCTGCTCAAAATCAGTCTCTCCTTTCATACAAAGTCACCCTCTGCCTGCCATTGTTTGTTATTTAGAGAGACCTCCAGTAATGGGGCTTTTGTTGGTTATCTTTTCCAAGTGTAATGGAATCTCAAATTCATAGGTTTCCAGAATTTGAATACAACTGGAGGGTCTCAGTCTCCCCCAGTCACTGAGCACCTAAAGATACTGCAGGCCAGCTTTACCTCTTCCCTTGTCTGATGTGGCCAGGGGCACATACAGGCTCCCCAACCTATCAGAGATGGTTTTGGTACTCCAGTTCTCCCACTTGCTGATGCACCAAACCTTCCCATATCTATCCACAATATCAACCACATCACAGAACAATCCAGCCCTGGATGTTCCTGGGGAATACGAATCTATACACGTGTTCTAGAGGTATTACAAGAACCCCTGGAGGTAATCTGGTGTCCTGTTCTGACACAATGACCCTGCATTTAATTTAAAACAGTTTCAACTCTTGGTTTCACAGGTTCCTCTTTCACCAGAATTCTTTGCTTTGGAATTGGATTGTCCTTTCCTCCCTTACAATAGCTCACTGTATCAGTCAGGGTGTGCTGGGTTGTGCTGTAATAACAACAGCCTCAGAGTCTTAGTGAGTTAACAGGGGTCAGCAGGCCTGGCTATTCATGCACTCTAGTCATTCCAGGTCCAGATAATATTCAAGATGACCATTTCTATGTCAGGGGGAAAGAGGGTGGAATGAGCTGGCATTATTATTTAAGCCTGATGACTGCAGATGGTGCATGTCACTTCTCCGATTTCATGGGCCAAGACAAGTCACATGGACATGTCTAACTTCATCAGGGGTAGAGATAGCTTTCCCACCATGTATCTCCCAGCAAAGAACCAAATTAGTTAGTAGAAAGCATTGCTGATTTGAACTCACCAGCTTTCTTTTTCTTTCCATAAGGTGAAAATAATATTATAAACCATCCATTAAAATGAGAAAATGATTCATGTATTTTAATTATTTCTTTTTATTTTAAAATAAACAATATATTATTTTTAATTTATTCTTTATTATTTTGATTTATTCTTTTTTAAAAGAGCAAACTTTGACCCAAAGAGGGAAAATGATTCTCCCAAGATCACACAGTGAGCCAATGGTACCATTTACTGGACACTATATCATAACTTTTCCCACCTTTCTTTTAGACCACAGTATTCTATAGATGTTTTGCTTTGTTGGTTTATATATGTATCCATTTGGTTTTTGGAATCAATAAACTTATTAGCAATTTTAGCATGAATAGCTAGGGGGTGGTAACACTGTGGTTGACTATCAGCAAGGTGGCTATTTAATTTAATAATCCACAGGGCTTGTAAAATTGAAAGGAGGGTTGGTTTCTTCTTGGGAACAGGCATTTCAGGTGAGCAGCAATGTCACCTGTATCCCCTGTCAAAATGTCCATGGTTCAACTGGCGTTCTCTGACCACCTGCTAATGGTCCAGTGCAATGCCTTGTACTTAACTTGGAAACACAGTAGTTGGATTACACTGGACCAGTACTGCAGTAGCTTTGAACATCTCCTCATTGCCCTGTGGAGTACTACTGGTCATGTTCTCATTAACTTTTCATCCTTACACTTATTGAGAAGTAGGGAATAGTAGCTATAATTAGTTGAAATATGGGTGGTTATGAAGGCTGAATAACTAGTTGAGATGACAAAACTCATGAATAGAGAGAACATATTTTATTATCATGATCACCATATTTACATTGTGGGTAGAAAATCTTAGATTGAGTTACTGTGGTCATCGACTGACACATTTTAATCAGTCTTCTGCAAGAATGATTTGTATTCCCAGCTGAGTGCAGGGACTTTGTGTATCCCATCACCACCCACCCATGGTCCCTGATGCAGTGCCACCATCACTGGTATTATACAAACAGGAAGTTTTTATTACTGCAGATCTGAGTGTCCTGGCTTTGGAGCAGGTATGCTAGATTCCTCTTGTTGGTTTGGTCACTTTGCTTGGGAAACTGGGTTTGATCACCTGTCCCCATCCAATTCTGAGGAGTATCTCTGACTGTGCATTGAATGTCTTAATTTGAATATTTACCTCTTTCTTCCTTGTTCTTGCTCCCATTTTTGTTCTCTCTCCCTTTCTATCTCCTCATATTCTTGCCTTCACTCTTGATCTGTTTTAGTGATCAAGATACAGAAACACCAACTCCAAGACTAACATAGAATGGATCATCGCTGAGTGTTTAATTCTGAAATGAGGATGAACGCCTCAGACACAGACCAGACCCAGGCTTTGATGTGGTGTCATCCAATCTCATTTAGTATCTCTGCTCATTAGGGCACTGAAATTTCCTTTAATTATTTCATTCATCCAATTTTAATTTCATAATTGAACTGTGGAATATTTTAACCAGGTTTACCATATCCAGGCCTTCTTGAAAATTGATGTAGCCTATAATATGCTTTTGGGTCTGGGTTGTCCTCTGACTTGCCAAGTCAGCAGCCTTGCCATTGATTAATGAATCCACCAAGTGCATGTTGGGTGTTTGCTCTGTGCCAGACACTGGGCTGGTTATGGTGATGTAACGAGTAATAGATGATGTCTTCCAGGAAAAAGCTCACAGATTAGGGTAAGAAAGACACAGAAACACAAAACCTTGGTGCTTAGATAATAAAGATTCAGAGCTATTCCAGGGGCAACAGAAGAGAATCCCTGATTCAGTCTTTTGACTGCAGTAGGTAAGCTGAGGCCAGGCTTCTCCTTCTCCCTCCCCGTGTGAGACCCAGCCTGTCTGCACATGCTCCAGCCCCTTCCTGCCCAGCATGCTTGACCTTTCATTCCCTCCTGAGAATATCCAAGGCTGGCCAAGAATTTTCAAGGTTCTCTCTTGCTCCTTTGTTTTCCGGGTTGTGTTTTAGTTCTGCTCTCTCCTGTTCTTCTTGGTGGAAATCTTGAACAAGTGGTGGTTTCTCCTGGGTCCAATTCTGGTGTCCTCCTTGGTGAACGGCTGGGTGTCAGAGTCCCATCCTCCCTGCTCACTGAGGCTCCCTGATGTTCTGTGTCCATGTCCTGCTTTCTGTGTCCTCACCTGCGGGTGAGGCAGCGGCTCACCTTCCCTGCTTTACCCTGCTACATTTTTTGCCCGTGGTCTTCCTCTACTGCCCTCCTCTCTTTGCTTTGTCCCCCCTTCTCCATTCCCCTTTCTGTCCCTTACTTAGATGTCTTGTTTCTTAGAGCCCGTCTTTTCCATCTCACGTGCTGTGTGGATGCTCTCACTTCGTCCCCTGGGCTTAGCCTCCATTGGCCTTCAGACCCATGTCTCCGGCTCTCATCTCTGTAGACCTGTCCCTTCAGCCTCACTGCCCGACATTCCCCACAGATATGAAGCTCGATATTTATAGTTAACTTCCCAGGACACCAGGGTGCTGGGCTTCCTCTGCTTCGTTTCCTGCCATTGTTGGAGCTCTCTTTCTTTTCCTCCTCCTTGCCTTGTTCATTTCCACCTGTCCTTCAAGGCTCACCTCAACTGTTGGCTACCCCTAGAAACCTTCATGAGCCTCCATCCCAAACATATTTCTACTCTGGTGACATTGTCTCTTTGTGCTTGCCTCTGGTTGCCTCCAATTTATCTGTAAGTTTCTATAAGACAAAGAGTTTCTTTTCCTTGCATGCCCAAGGCTATCACTGTGCCTGCTGTCCATCCATTCATCCTTTTTCTTTTCATCTGTGCTTCCTTCCTTCCTTCCACACATCTATCATCCATCTTTCCTTCCATTCATCCAGCAAGTAATGATATGGTCTCTCTGCTAGACAGCCTCCTAGGCATTGGAGAGCCAAGGATGCTGCATTCACAGAGCTCACAGCATATTGGGAGACACAACCTGAAAGTCAACAACATCCTGGAAGTTGTGCTTGGTATGGTGCATAAGGAGACATGGGAGAAGTGTCACCTAATTCAGAAAGGGTGATCAGGGAAGGGTTCTCAAATCCGAGACCTGACGGGGAGAGAGGAGTTAGCTCGGTGAAGTGCTCAGGTTAGATTCTGAAGATGTGGGATGTTCCAGGCAGAGGGGTACAAGTATGCAAAGGCACAGGGTTGAACTGAAGCAAGGCTTGCTGGATAAAATGAAGGGATCAAAATCAAGTCTGAAGCTTGATCTAGCATTTAAGCAGCAGAGAGGAGGCAGGAGAGGATGTTCGTCTCTGACGGTACCATGATGGAGAGGCTCAGCATGGATCTAGGGAGCCCACCAGGAGAATTCTACACCAACTCAGGTGAGAGATGATAGCGCACAGTAGCCTCTCATTAGAAGTTTACTGATTTGTGCTTCAAAAGAATGAGAGACAAAGGATAAAGACAGACCTGGAAATCAGTTCTCTAATTATACACAAGGTCAGGATGCAGGATTAGTCAACCCTGCTGTTTACAGACACCTGTAACTGATACCTACGGACATCATACTGGGCTTAAACCAGCAAATGCTTTCCTTCTTCACAGAAGGTAGAATGAATTTTGGATTTATGAGTTCTTTATTGGGGCCTTTATTTGGAATTTGTTTTTACTCTGGTTTTGAGTGACCACATTGACTGTAGGTTTTTGCCAGCTTTCAGTGACAGAAAGAGAACAGATGTCCCTGCTTCGCTTTTCTCAGTTTGCCTTGATCAGAAGCAATCAAGGCAATGGGGCTGCTGCATGGACCTGTGGGGAAATCAAGCTTCTGCTGGCTCTCGCCCGGTGGGAGCTGGGACGCCTGCGCAGTCCTGAGGGCAGGTGGGAGCTGGCACGCCTGCGCAGTCCTGAAGGTAGGTGGGAGCTGGCACGCCTGCGCAGTCCTGAGGGTAGGTGGGAGCTGGGACGCCTGCGCAGTCCTGAGGGTAGGTGGGAGCTGGGACGCCTGCGTAGTCCTGAGGGTAGGTGGGAGCTGGGACGCCTGCGCAGTCCTGAGGGTAGGTGGGAGCTGGGACGCCTGCGTAGTCCTGAGGGTAGGTGGGAGCTGGGACGCCTGCGCAGTCCTGAGGGTAGTCCGCAACCCCAGCAGGCCCAGGTGCAGATTCCTAAAGAGCTTAATAAAGGCCAACACAGCAGGGCGATCTAGAAGTAAATTTATTTGTCTCTGGAAGCACAGAAAAACAAGAGAACATTTTTTGGTAGCCATTCTCTTTCCCTGTGATTTTTTTTCAAAAAGTTGTGATGTCTTTTTATGACTGCCAGGAGATGCATTTCTACCCACCTTCTCCAGAAGGTGGCTGTGGGTTGGTAACCTGGGGCTAGAGGAAGGGACAGCAAGCAGAAAATGGCTCTCCTGGCCCTTATAGAGATGCCCTTCCATTCACATCTGTCTACTCTGACACCACCTCTTTTATCCCCTTGAGCCCCAGATTAGATCTCCGGGCATTTGCACTCGCCCTTCTCTTGCATGCTGTCCCCCGAGGTGTTTTCACTGGGAAGTTCAGCCTACCTCCCATCAGAGCCAGAAACCAGAGCTTCTTGGGCACTATAGGAATAATGATGTCCAAGGATACTTATTGGTAGCAGTATCTTGTAAGATCCATGGCCTGACCATTCTGGGTTCAGAAGATGGAGCAAGAGGACTTCTCACACCCATAGCACGAGGCAAAGGCCATTTCCATCAGGTCTCAGTTCGGAGTGGAAGCTGAGAAGAGGGCCTCCCTTGTGCCTTGGAGGAAGCCTGGGCTCTTGGCCCCAAGCCCATGCACATGCTGGCTTGACCTCGAAGCAAGAGCTGGGTGGAGAGTTGTGAGGCCATTGCTGAGCCAGCATGGCCTGTAGCTGCCCTGAGGCTTGTCTACCAGTGCAAAGCTGGACCTTGGTTTTCTCATCTAATCCCTGGAGAGTCTGGTTTTTGACTTCTTCAGTTAAACCCGAGGATTAAAATACGTGCTGAGGCGTGGCACTGTGTAACTTCCCAGTAAATGAGTGTTAGCAGGTTTCACTGCCACCGTGTGAAGCCACCTGAGAACTCTGGAGGGTTTTTAAGGCAGAAGTTGTATAAACGCTGAGATGTGAAACCAGGAATGGATGGCAGCTCCCTTGGGGATGCCCAGAGACTGTGTGGAGCGAAGAGGTCCTAAGTCCAGTGGGAACAGATGCAGACTTGGTGGGAATGGAAGCAGGGCACCATTATCTGGTAGCTGGGAAGACCTTAGTGACGAGGGGTGTCTTTGTGCAACAGCAGTGGTGACAGCCTGTGGGATGTGCGGAGCAGAGCAGGAGGAGAGGGTCCACTGCGTGACCCCTGTGGCCCTGGGTACCTTTGTTGACACCTCTGAGTTACAACAGGAAGCCGACCGTGGCTTCAGTGTGAGGACTTTCTCAGAGGAAGTGACAATGGAAGCAGATCTTGCAGGAGAGATTTGGGGTAAATGAGGCACAGAGCAAAGACCCGGGAATTAAAGGAATGAAATGAGAATTGTTTTGGTTTGGCTGCTTCTTTTTTTGTTAAGCTTGAAAAGAGAAGCTCAGGTGGGATTGCACCCCTGAAGTTGCGTGTCTCCTTGTTCTGCTGGCCTCTCTTGTGGTGCTGTCTTGGAAGTCGTTGATTTCTGTGGCAGACCCATGAGCCCCAGCACAGCCCCAGCCCATCTCCCCTGGTGCACCCTGTTCCTGTCTTCTTAGGGAGGGTGAGACACGAGCCTTGTTTGCAGAGCTGTGGTCAAAGCCCTCCCTGACCGACTCCCACTTCTCATACCCACCTCTCACAGCCAGTCCTGAGGGAGCTCACAGCTCTCCCTGTTGTTCCTGTTTGTGAACAAGTAACCTCAGGCTTAGAGAAGCTAGCAACTTGTTCTAAGTTACCAGCGAGTTAAGTGGGAAACCCAAGCCACTGATGGTCAGGGGCCCAGGGGCCCAGCTTTGACTATGTTCCCACATCTTGCATCCTTCTGGCAGGATAAAGGGAAGGACTTTGCTAGGCCTTGCCCTTATGTGGAAGGTGGGAGGGGCAGGGAGAGCTGCGAGCTTGGAGGGACCCTCACCCAGGGAGCCGTGGCCCGAGCTTCCGTGAGGATATGGCAGAAGGACTTGCAGATCATGGAGACTTACCTTTCCCAGGCTTAGGTGGAGGGAAGTTTCCTCCTCTTTTGTTGGAAAGAGAAAAATATGGGGAATTTTGAGACCTTAGCTCCTGGTTCCTGTGAACCTAGAGAATGGAGAGGGCTGGCTGGAGGAGAATGTGCAATCCTCAGCTGGATGAAAGGGACAGGAAGACGGATGCCAAGAGCAGGACAGGCCTGCAGTGGGCATCAGAGGCACTGTCAGTTGGATTTCTGAGGTCAGTGGACAAAGGCCTTCCAGGGCCCAGGAGACCAGAGTGAAGGGGTCTGGCAGGTTTAGGCACTGCTCTCCCATATCCCCTCACCCATTCTGCCCTGATAAACCACTGCTTGTCTCTGAATCCCCCTGGCCTCTGAGAACCCCAAGGCAGGTCCTGGACCTTTCTTCTGCTCTACTGTATTTCTGAGGCCTCACAGAGCATAAGCAAAGTGCACACGTATTAATTTGTGTTGACTAGCACCAGGAGTGGATCGCAGCCCACAGCACCCTGGAAGGTCAGTCCTGTCCATCTGCTGGGACATACATGTGAACTGCAGAAAGGTGAGGAACGATGGCATTCATCCTGGGCTCTTCCTGCTGAAACTGAAAAAAAAAAATAACCCAACCACAGAGGGAAAGCAGAATGGGAAATACGTAGGGTGTGGACAGACTCTAGGCATAGCTTGATCCAAGTGCTCAGAACTGTCCCTTGCATTCTGTCCCTTAGTCTCCTCTGCTGGCTTTATGAGGCAACCAAAGATGGCTACCAATGGCTTCAGTTTGCACTGTTCCTTCAGTGAGCAGTCTGGGTGGAAGAGGGGAGTGTTGCTCAGTAGAGTGGGCAACAGTACCCAGGAGGGCTCTGATCAGTCTGGCCAGGTGTCCATCTTTTCAACCATTCATGGTGACCCTCAGGTGGTATCATCTGATTGGCTGGGCCGACCTCTGCAGTCAAAGGGTGCGCAGCCCCACCCCACCCCACTACAGGAACAGAGCAGTATGTCACCAGTAGCTCAGAATGGGTCCTCGGAAGGAGAGGTGCTGTCACACAGAAGCACGTCTCCATTTCCAGCATGCAGCTGACCTGCCACCTGCCTTTCTGGTCTAACTAGACCCCTCTGGCTCGGCCCTCTTGTGACAGAGCACGATGCCGACAGCAACCCAAGGTGGCGAGCCTTACTTATTCCACGGAGCTGGCCCTGTTACCACGTCCTTCAAGTAGCCTCATAGGTGGAGGAAGGTCAGAAGTTATGGAGTTGAGATGTGAGTGTTTGTGTGGATGGTAATAAGGTAGCTATCTTGACTGGGACAAAAAAGAGGCAGGTGGGGAAGAAATTGGGTGGGGCAATGTGCATAAAGATCATCATTTATTGATCATCTATTGCAGTGCTTCAAGTTCCTCACTCGTGAAAGATTATTAGGAATATCAAATGACATAGTAACTATGAGATAGTAACTATCGCTATGTCTGTTTGAGTCTCTATCAAATACCATAAACGGGGTCGCTTATAAATGACAAAATTTTATTTCTCACAGTCTTGGAGGCCGCAAGTCCAAGGTCAAGGTGCAGTAGCCTTGATATGCGGGGAGGGCTCTCTCTCTGGTTCATCCAGGACACCTGTAGCGTGTCCACACTCAGTGGAAGGAGAGAGCTCTGGTTTCCCCACCCACTTATAAGGACAGTAGCCCCCCTCACGAGGGCTCCACCTTCAGGCCTAATCACCTCTCAAAGACTCACCTCCTAAGACCACTGCACTGAGGATTAGGTTTCCACAGATGAACGTGGGGGGATCATGAGCACTGGGAATACAGAACGTGTTAAGTGTCCAGGGAGCGTGAGTTTCTCCTTCTTTGTGAAGAGGGACGTTGGCTAGTGTAGCACCCCCACCAGGTTGGTGCGATTGGGACGAGGAATTGTAAATCTTTAGATTTGCTTTTTTTTTTTTTTTTTTTTTTTTTTTTTTTTTTTTTTATTGTTGGTTGTTCAAAACATTACATAGTTCTTGATATATCATATTTCACACTTTGATTCAAGTGGGTTATGAACTCCCATTTTTACTCCGTTTACAAATTGCAGATTTGCCTCCTGCTGGTTTTTTGGTTTGTTTGTTTGTTTGTTTTTCTTTCTTCCTTTCCTTTTGGTGGTGAGGGGGCCTGTGACTCTGTGCTGGGAATGCCATAGGAGCAGCATGATCACGGGAGAACAGAGAAGCTCTTCTGAGCCCACCGCTCAGTATTAGGAAGTCTACTTGCTCCCAGACACCAGTTACACTGTCAATCATTAGCTTTTATGTAAAAACGAAGGTGACATTGTGGCCACCATCCATTTTATTGCTTTTCTAACTCTTAATTTGCTCTGAAATTGGGTGGCAAGTGGAAGAGCTATTTATTAGGCCCACTTTAAATCCCAACACAATTTGGCTTTATCCTCATCCTAGTAGTAATTGTGATTATTATTCTAATGTGTTTCTCAAAGACCACTTCCTGAAGTACTTCCATTGACATCACGTGTGGGATTGAGGTCAGTTATTACCACGCAGATTCCTAGGCATCTTGCTAGATCTAGCCAGAATTTCTGAAAGCAAAGGGAGGGGAGCTCGGGACTTTTTATTTTTTAATGATCACCCCAGTAGTTCTTAGTCGAGAGATTGAAAGTCACTGCATTTTCTCATTTAACTTCCACTTGAGTTATACAAAGAATGACATTATTTTTTCTTTTAAAGTGGGGAAGCTCAGGTTTAGAGAAGAAAATTGGTGATTAACCGCTCAAGGCTCTACAGGTTCTAAGGGGCAGGATTATGACATCTGCATTTACCCTAAATCACATAAGTCATCTCCCCAAATTTGAGCTGCTCTGTATCTTTAGGATTGTGTAAAGCTCTGAGGTTTAAGTATCAAAATGGTTTCTGAGCTCCCACTGGTTATAATTTAATTGGGATGTCAGAGGCAGGTGCCTAAAAGGGGAGCAAAGACACTTGGAGGTGAACATTTTACAGGAAGAATTGTTCCATGATGCTTGTTAAATTTCAGTAAGAAACACATTATCCAGAAGCACTGCAGTAGGTACAGGGACCACTGCCTCAGAAGAGAGAGTGGTCCATATCCAAACCCAGCAAGGCATGGGGGAATTTACAGCCAGGGGTCAGGATGGGCATCAGAGGATGAAGAACTAAGAGGAAACCTTGGGCCATGGGGTTTCTGGCTAAAAGGACCTAACAGGATTCTTGCTGAAGATGAGCCAGGGTGGTTACACATCCCCTGGAGGGTGGTAGAGAAAGAGGAACCTGATGAGATATGAAGTCAGTTCTTACTATACTGACTTAGCAGGTTTCTTGGCTGAAACTGGGTCTTATAAGGAAGTGCTCAGATGGGTTTACCAGAAAACTCAGAGAGCTGGCTGAAGTTTGTCCAAGCAAACAATCTTTATCAGTTTCAAGTTCACAGATAGGGGGTTCCTGGTGGAAGTCACAGGGGTTTGGAAGAAGAAGACACGACCTGGGACAAATTGGAAAAAATTCCAGATGGAGAATGTTCTATGAAGCATGTGGGGTTTTGGGTTGACGGTTGGGAGTGAGTAGTGCTGCTATAATAGCATTGGTAGGAGTTGAGTGGAGAATATTCCAGACAAAGGTAGCAGCCTGAACAGAGACATGGAAGGAGGAAATGAGAAGCAAGCTCCAAATCCCTCAGCCTGGCACCTCAGTCACACGGCTGGCAGGCTGTAATAACCTGGGCCTGGCTTATTAAGCACATTTGAAAATTGGGTGAATTGCTTGATTTGGTAAAAAATTACATGGTACATTTAATCAGGCTTCCTTTAAGGAACAAATGTCATTAAATACCACTTAATTAACTGCCCCTGCAGCCTGACTGGGTGAAAATCATGTCCTTGACAAACTACAAAACATTTTTAAGGTCAAATATGGAGAATAAAAATACCACTGGATGCCCTTGGGTAATAGGCCCATAAAAGCTCGCCTCATTTTCATTCAGTGAAAAGGTTCCTTCTGGATCGTGGCTGATCAGAACTTGATGGGCCTTCTTTGGAGCAGAAACTGAAGACCCAGGGTGTGTTGGTTTTTATGCTGAAGAAGTGAAAAATAAAATAAGCAGGAAAGCAGACACATCCACATTCAATGATGCGCTTGTTGACCAGCCTTCTGATTTGCCATGGGGACAAAAGTGTCTCCTGGCTCTATTAGATCTGGATACTGTGGGATATGATAGCAGTCCTAGCTCTGCCATGACACAGTCTCATTTGCTTCACCCTATTTCTAAAGATCTTCTAAGTGATGTAAATCATTCACACAGAAAAGTGCAAATATCTTAAGTGTACTCTTAATGTATTTTTATAGACTAAACCTCACTGTAAACAGTACCACTGACCACAAGCACAGCATGATAATTATGAGGGACCCAGAAGCCCCTGACCCTTCCTTCCCATGGTCTCCTCTTCTCCACCGTGTAGTCCCTCCTGTCCCGGTTCCTCTCAGTGGGGACTGGCTCCCCTACCCCCAGCCTTTCCCTGGGTGACCTGCACAGCCTGTGCTCCACTGACTGTGCCTGGTTTCTTTCACTCAGCAGGTTTGTGAGCTTTGCCATGTTATTGTGTGTGTTTGTAGTGTGTCCACTCTCCCTGCTATAGCATGGCCCATAGTGTTGAGAGCCACAGCCGAAGGGGCTCCAGCAAACTTTCAGACTGCCAGCTGATGATTGGCTCACAGCGGCCCCAGCAACACCTAGCTGATTGGCTCCTCTGTGGAGATGCTCATTGAGCTGTTTCCCTGCCCTTTCAGACTACCAGCTGATGATTGGCTCACAGCGGCCCCAGCTGATTGGCTCCTCTGCGGTGATGCTCATTGGGCTGTTTCCCTGCCCTTTCAGACCACGAAGCTGCTCATTGGGGGACTTTTTTGGCTCCGCCCATGCGACCCAGCCAATCGGCCTCAAGAGCAGGAGGATTGTGGGAGGAAGAGGTTGTTGGGTGTGTGGCTTGTGGGAAGCCGGTGGTGGCAGTTGGGCTCTGAGGGTTTTATTCCTGAGGAGCTGTTTTGTTTATCTTGTGTGGTTCTAAAAATAAAGTTAGTTTCTTTTGACAAGTGGCTCCTGAATTGTGCCCAGCCAGACTGCGGCACCATAGGATGGATACGTCATGACTTATCTGCCTGTATTCCGGCTCACGGACATTTGGGCACTTTTTGCCTGTAGCCCTCATGAATAATGATGCTGTGACTGTGGCTTCTCTTCAGTGTTTGCTTGTCTGCTGGGGTCCCTGTGAGCATGAGATTCCAGGGGCCCACTTGCTTAGCTGGAGTGCACATGAATTCTTTGCCTTGTGTAGGAATATATGTGGAAAGATCAACATGCATTGAAAATAATATACTTTACACAATGTGTACATATGTGTTTGTGTGTATGTATGTGCGTGTCTATTTCATTAGACCACCAACTCTATGAGTGCAAAGACTAGCTTCCTTTACCCTAGGGGAATGTCAAAATATATATTAAAGTACATGTATATTAATAGGTGTTTATATAGAATTTTTTTTTCCAACAAAGGAATGAGGACTGGGCTTGGGTGGCCTGGATTCTAGGCAATCAGTTTTGTAGGCCTCAGTTTTTTCATCTTTATAATGGGGTAGATTTATTGATTCAAAGTGACTGATCTAGAGATTTAAATTTAAATTTAAATTTAAATTTCTCCTCAAGGAAATTATGTAGCAGTGTTCCCACCACCTTCGCAGTGCGGGGGAGATCGATTCTTGTTTTCCATCAGACTTCTTTAGCCAAGGCAGTGTCTACTTAACCTAGATTGGGATTCTGACATGCTGTCCCCCAAACAGAGAAAATGGTCTAATTGCAATCAGTGAAATCAAGCCATAATTAAATGCTTGCAAATTGTTAGGTTAGTGGAAAACGCAGTCTCCATCTGTTCTGGTCAGTGCCTTCCCACTCCACGCCTCCTCCCCACAGGCGTCTCTACTGGGTATTCTTCGTGTTTCACTTTTTCATTTTTAGGTGTTGCTTAAATATATTCTTCCACATTTAAGATAAACTCTAATCCAAATGATTCAAGCTAGAAACAGTAATTTGAGTAGTTTCTCCTTTTGAAAAAATGAACTATGTTTTAAATCATTTGTCCCTATATTTGAGGACCTGTTTGAAGAATAGGGAAAGCGGGACTTGCGTGGTCAGGTTGCTCTGTGGTCAGGTGGCTCTGTGGTCAGATCACAGTGGTCTGCACAGAGACGAGCTCAGGGAAGGCGTGAGCTGGTGGCACGGGACAGTTTCCAGTCATCTGATCACTTCTGAACCCGGTCCTTTTCACAACCAGTGGTGTGACTGGCTGATCCCTTCTGGGCTGCCGTTCCATACCTATCAAATGGGGTTTTAGGGAACATTATTTCTAGGTCTGATGTTGTTGCCAAAATTTAGAAATGATTTTTAAAAAGAAATTGGAGTGGGGAAGTAGAGGATGGACGTGGTTGATCCATTATCCCCCTGGTTGTCTATCCCTTCCTGTATCCTCTGCTTGAGATCCGGCAGTGACGTTTGCTAGAGGTGGGGACACGGCCTGAGTCCATCTGTGCTGGGCATGACTTCCAAGGCATTGAGGCGTGGGTGGCAGTGAGAGTGCAGGCTCTATGCCTGGGCTCTAGAAAGCACTGGGCGTTTCCATTTCCTTCCTTGTGCCTCCAGCCTCTTGCCTGAGAAGGTCACGACCCTCCTTAGACCTGCTTGCCCTTCAGCCCTGATCCTGAGGACAGATACACACCTGGCAGGCCTTCCCCAGCCTTTCTGCTGACCTAGGAGCCTGGGGAGAAAACTGGTTGCCACCGTGCTGCTGGATACTCTGTCATTTTGTCCACAAAGGAGGGGATGGCCGAGCCTCTCTCCTCCTTGAGTGCAGACTCTGGTTCTGACAAGACAAGGAGATGGATAAACATAGACGAGAGGCCAGCGCACGTCACGGTCACTTTGGTGGCCGTCTGTGTTCAACTGTGGGTCGAGCTGTCTACTTCTGTTATGTCCTGGTCCTAACAGTCTTCTGAGGAAGTATGATCATCAGCATTTTATGGAAGACGGAGCTGCTACTCAGAGAAGTCACGAGGCTTGCCCAAGGAAGTGTAATTAACAAACGGGAGAGACGGGACATCCCTGGCCAGCTTTTAACCACCTTTCTGTGTCCCCTTTCAAAATGGACATGTCAAGCGCGAGGATCTGGAGTGCCCCATGTGGTCTGGAGTGCTCCCTTGGTCCTGCAGAGGGTGCCTGGGACGGGACTACAGTCGTGAAGTTCAGAGTGTGAGGGAACCTTCTGGCTCAGACCCGGGGCCATGGGTGTGGCAAGACTCTGGGGTTTGCTGAGAGCCCACGAGCTTCCTATGGAATGCTGCTGCCCTTCATTTTCTCTCTAGAGTCTCCTCGGAAGCCATGTGTCCCGGGTGGTGTAGGAACAAATGGGAGCTGCCCACGAACCTAGGTTTCCACTTAGAAGAGTGCCCACAGAGCTACCTGAGCCTACTCGGGCCATGGCATGAGTGAGGCACTTTTGTGGCCCTAACCCACGGGGATCTGAGCACACTGCTGATTTAACAAACCTGTCCTGTCTTCACTAGAAAGAATAAGTGGAGTGAGAGATCTTTCCTGCCTTTCCATCGGGAATGGATGCCAAAGATGTCCTGGTATCTCTGGACAGCCATTGAAAATGAATGAGGGCCAACCCGAAAAGCCTAGGGTTGTGCCATCTCTGCACATCAGGACAGAGCCCTCTCTGTTTTGTTGCCTCCGGACCAAGCAGCACACCTGGAACAGAGTAGATGTTCCTCAAATGAGAAGGAAAGTAAGAAGGATGGGTGGGTAAAAGGAAGGTGGAGTGGTGAAGCTGTGTTTGGAAGTGTTTGGGGTTCTCCTGGGAATCCGCAGTGTTTCCTTGCCAGAGCAGAGCACAGCCCCTTGACCTGACTACTCTCCTGATCAGCTCTGGTGACCTCCAGGCTGCAGTTTGTTTCCGTGGATGACAGACCTGCAGGCCTTGGAGTGTGCGGCTGTCAAGTGCTGGATCTGGAGAAGCAGCCGGTTAGCCTCTGGGGCCTGTAGCCCCCTCATTCTGGGGAGCTGCCTCTAGACCATGCTGCACGTCGGCATGCTGAGCAGAGACACGTATGTCCTCCCAGAACTGTGTCGGGGAAACTTCAAAGAAGAAAATTCCATTGAAATAACTCGTCATTCCTTAAAATCCTTTATTTTCCCTCTTATTCTGGAGAAGAAACTCCAGAGTGTTTATAATGAACTCCTCACACTCATTCACAGAACGTCTTTTGGGGGAACTTTGCAGAGAGTTGTTTTATTGTCCACTGGGAGGCATAATGGGGTCTAAGCAGGCACAAAAGGGAGGAGGCAGGGACCCACACTGTGCGATGAGTAGAGTTCTGGAGTCCTGGCCTAAAGGACATCTTTTGGAGAAACAACGCAGAAAGTTCTTCCTTGAGGAGTTGCAAGCAGAAGCTACTGGCTTCTAGGCAACAGGAATGAGATGAACAAGCATGGACTCTCTGTGACGGCAGCATAGAGATCTGTAATGATAAAACATACCAGCCTTTGATATCCTGCAAGCCCACGGTGATGTGACCCCACAAAATGTGCAAAGCCGACCTATGAGTTAGGGCTCCTTATCCTCATTTATGGATGCAACTATGTGATGTACTATGTTCTGGCTGAATGAAGATCTTAAACTGATTTCAGATAGGGCTATAAAAGGATGGCTCTGAGGATTTCACTTTCAAATCGCCACCATGAACACTTTCCATAGATACCATTGGCTCACCATTGCCACCTCCATAGACACTCCCAGTCTGAGCACTACCACCACTCTGGCACTGTCACCCCCAGGCCAGACTGTCCTCATCAACATCATCCTCCCAGCCCAGACTGTCCTCATCAACACCTACACAACTACTGCCAGGTTGTCACTGTCACCACCAACCCAGCACTGTCCTCCTCCTCACCACCACCACCTGGCTGTCACTGTCACCACCAGCCTTGCAGTACTATTCTTACCATCATCACTACTACCCAAATCTCAATTACTATTATTACCATGACCATCATGATCCTCATCTTTACCGTCACCATTTATACATACTTCTGTTACTGCCCCACCACCATAATAACCTCTATCACTACAACCTTCATCTCTAATTCCAATAATACTAGCACCACTGTTACCACTATAGTGCTATCATCCCCACGACACCAATGTCACCATTACCTCCATCACCCACAATACCCACTCCACTGGAAATAGTACCAAACTTGGTGTCCGTAGTTCTGTTTTATCTCTTTCTGGGGACTTACACATATGTTGGCAACTCAGGTGATGGCAGAGATGGTTCTATTTCTACCGGAGGTAGATTGCTTGAAGATGGAGTGATGTTGTAGATGGAATTCACCAGTCAACAGGAGAAGTGTTGTACTTGAAAATGAGAGGTTCAAAGGAAGTGTTCACAACCTCTGTAAGGAGAGTGTGATGGCTAATTTTATTCAACTGGACTGGATAGAGGATGCCCAGTTATGTGACTAAGTCTCATTTATGGGTTGCCTGTGAGGATAGTTCTGAATGAGTTCAAATAACACTTGGGTTGGCAGATTGAGCATAGCAGATTTATGCCCCAATGTGAGTGGGCCTCATCCATTTCGTTGGAGGCTGGAATAGAATTAAGGGCTGAGTAAGAGGTGACACTTTAGACTTGGACTTGGATGGGAATTTATACCACTGTCTTTCCTGGTTCTCCCATCAGCTCTGCTGGCTCTCAGGTCTTTGGACTTAGGTTGGAATTATGCTATCAGATCTCTTGGGTCTATGGCACATGATTGAAGATTTTGGATTCTCAGCCTCCATAATTAGGTGAGCCAATTCCTCTGTGTGTGTATGTATGTGTGTGTGTGTGTGTGTGTGTGTGCATGTTTATTTATTTCCTATTTACCTTATGTTTTCTTTGGATAACCCAGATAAATAGCAGCATGGAGTGGGCACAGCTCCTTGTGCAATGACATGCCCTCACCTGGGAAGAGATTCAATTCCATGCCATTCTGGGCGCTGGCGTAAATGTCACCTATGTGGGGGAGGATGAACTCTGTATACACTTTGACTCAGCCCCTCTTCCTGTGGGCTCTCAGATCTGTCTCATCTGTTCTATTTTCACTCATTTGACTTGTTTCTCTACCCTGTTTCTTTTTTCTCCCCATTCTCTAGTATAGGAATTATCCTCTTGGCTGTGTTGGGAGGTAGGAAACTCGCTTTTCAGGCATCTATCCTCAACAGGAAGAGGTTGCTTTTCCTCCCCCTTTTGCTACTGTGTGACATCCATTTCTTGAAGAGATTGCCTGGATGGCTTGTCACCCGAGGCTGGGTATCCAGCCCAGGTGAGCTCCCACCACCTAGGGAGCTAGGAGGAAGACTCTCAGACCCCACCTCAGACCTCCTGAGCCACAACCTTCATTTTAGCAAGGTTCCTTGGGGATTCCTGAGTACGGCATTTGAGAATGTTGTGGGTGCTTGGTAGGGGTAAGAAAACGGTGAGAAACCAACAAAAAAGCCTTAAATAATCCTGAGATTTCAAAAATATTTGCCACACAGGCAAGATAAGTGAGGCTCACAGAAGCATTTACAAGCTCCATATCCTACTGTATGGGGGGTGACACTGTGAAAGGAGACCCTGGACATCTGCCACCCAAACTTGAGCTGTATTCCTGATAGTTTCCTGCCCCACTGGGCCTAGGCTGGAAAACTGTCTGTGCTCCAGAATCCTGGCCACAGTGGCAGACTGCACAGGCAGGGGACATTCACCCAGCAGTTAGTCTGGAGCCCAATTTCCAGTGGAAGGTCCCTGAGCAGCAGGATGTCAGCTAGAGGTAGCCTGAGCGCCCTGGCTCCCCCCCCCACCCCGCCGGGCTCCCCTGGTGCCCGCCTCCTGGCTGCTTGGCTTATTCCTGGCTTGAATCAGGGCCTCACCGGACTTTATTTGGCTATTTACTTCTTTCTTATGGCTTCTCCCTCTAGAATATGAATTTTTTTTTTTCAGGATTCATGACTGTTTTATTTATTTATTTATTTATGTTTCATTCTTAGCACATATGAAGTGTACAGTGAATGGGTTTCACTATGACATTTCCGCTCATGGATGTATCATGCATGGATTCTGTCACCCTCCTTTCGGCCCCCTTTGGTCTCTCCTCTCTCCCTCATCCCATGGTCCCCTTCCCATTTCTAGAAGTCTCTCTGTAATACAGTATCATGAGTCCATGAACCTTTCCTATCTGTTGGCCACTGTGTCCCCACCATTGTCACATAGCATATGCTCAATAACCGTGTGTGGAATGAAGAAGTGTGTGTACTGCCCCCGTCCACTTGTGCCAGAGCACTGGGATGGCTCGGTGAGAGGCTGACGAAGGCACCCAGAGGTAAGATGTGAGACACAAGGTAGTTTGAAAAATGCTAACAGGGAAGGTCTAATGGTGGCACCTCCATTTCTCACAGCGCCTTTGGTGCTTTTCCAGGAAGTAGCACCTCTGCCCCTGGAGGTTTTGCCCAGCGATGTCAGCTGGGGGAGCATCTGTCCCCTCCACGGCACCCTGCTCTGCCCTGATCACCACAGGGAGGGTGTTTCTAGGTTAGGTCTGCTTTCTCCCATTACGTGACTGGGATTCCAAGGAACTTGCTTCCGAGCAGTAAAACAGTTTCTAAGCAATTTCTGCAGATAACACTAGTTGCCCTGGTTTCTAGGGCATGGAAAAGTCATTGATCTTCAAGACATACACATCTGGACGTTCTGGCCCAGGCCCGCTTCCATTGACCCCTTGGCTTGGTTAGGTTCTTGTGAACAGAGAGGGGAATTTCATGACGTCGTGTTTTATTGTCCTTCTGTGTTTGAAGATGGTACATGTAGGAAAATTAAAGTCCTAAAAATGAACATAATTTATTAATATCGTTTAAGTCAGAGGCAGGAGACGTGCCCCAGGCACTCCATCCATGTGCACAACCTCTTATGGTAGAGACTATCCTTCCTGTTTTCCTCACAAGTGTCCCAACTCACAGAGAGAGTTAAGGACTCCAGATCTCTTCACGGTCACCTGGCGCTACCCCACAAGACTCAAGACATGACTCTGGTTTCGTTGACACATGACTTTTTGGCTGCAAGGAAACAAAGAGAAGGCATGGAGGGAGAAGTTGTTCATCGGTACTGGGCATAAGCTCTGTGCTAGACTGAGAAGGAGACGTGGCTTATGAGTTATCCTTTTCAATCTACCCAACACCGTCACATAGAATGTTTCTCGGAGGAGTTAAATGACAAAGGACTCTTTCTAGAGAGTAGCCAGTACATATTTTGAAACCACAACCATTTTATTTCCAAGTCTGTGTTCTTATTGTGTACCATGTTGCCTCCTCATCTCTCCTTATTTAAAGGAACTATTCCCTACTGAGGAACACTCAGCAAAATCTCCATTCATTTTTGGCTGAAGTTAATATAAGGAAGAAAAAGAAACATCAAAAGTATAAAGCTGATTTCAGGAATTTACTTTAAAGCAGTCTTTGCCCTGAGGCTGCACCTGCTCATTCTCCTGAACCTTTCCCTCCTCCTTGACCCTCGTTGTCCTTTACCTCATGGTGAGGGCCACCTGTAATCTCTAGTTTTTACTTACCCAAGGAGCCAAGACTGTCTTGAATCTTTCAGAAATATTCTCAGTTGAAATTGAACTGGGATTTTCATGGACAATCTGTGAGCCAACTTTCCTCATGACCAGGAGGGGCCATGAGTTTAGAGTAGCAGGGTCATTATGGTTCTCATGGAAGGTGGTGGCAACACCTGGCTCAGAAAGTGGTATTGCAGTGTAAGTCCTCTGACGTGACTCTTCTCTCTCCTATGCTCCAGAGAATTTTGGTTCATTGAGATCTTCCTTGTCTATGATGATGCAGCCTTGGAGGAAGGAACCCAGGGCCTCCCAAAGCTGGGTAGAGAAGCTGCCACCCATAAAATGATGTGGGTGATCTGGACACTAAAGACCTCTCCCTGCCACCTAATAAAAAACATGCCACTGTATTCCCTTAGAAAGACAAGTCCCTTATGTGGCATCAAGAAGCAAGAAGATAGGACCCTTTTGTTTGGACAGACAGTAGGTAAGTTTTAATAAAACTTGAGGAGAGGCAACAGTGGTAAAGTCCAGGTAACTTGATGGAATGAGGAAAAGTTAGTGGGAACTGTAACAAAAACAAAGACAGGAACCATCCGAATGGTGACTATAGTAATTTGGAGTGTACTTTATCAAATAAGAACTAATTTAGATGGGCCTAGAGGTTACCTAGGATGCAAGGAATTGTTAAGCAGAAGAAAAGCTAGCAAGTCATTGAAAGACTTGGCTAGGTGTGGTCGTGCACGCCTATAGTTCCAGCGGCTTGGGAGGCTGAGTCTTACAAGAGGATTTAAGTTCACAGCCAGCCCCAGCAAGGGCAAGGTGCTAAGCAACTGAGTGAGAGCCTGTCTCTAAATAAAACACAACAAAAACAATAATAGGGCTGGGGATGTGACATGCGACTCAGTTGTTGAGTGCCCCTAAATTCAATTCCCCAAAAACAAAAGACTTTGGAAGTGAATTTAGAACAGAAACATTAAATCTTTTAAAATTTCTAAATTATGTGTGATGCCATTTGCAAATAACTGTTATGTTAATTATAAACAAAAAACTTATCTTTTTATTAAGTCAGATCTAAGCAACATGACGGAAAAACAATTTTCAAGTAAAAAAGGCATTGTTTTCCTTCAACTTTGAAACATGCACAGTGACTCAAATGAAGCCTTTGCTAATCTGCTTTCAATTACCCTGTGTTTCTGGAAGTACAGCAGCACATTTCCTTGATGATAAATGTGAAATTTGCACTTTCCCCTAATTCAGACTCCTATCCCCTGGGCAGTCTCAATTAATGAAGTTTTTCTCGACCTGTGGCATAGTAGCAAATGTATCCACTGGAAAATTAACAGAAAGACAACCTGGGGCCTTCTGGGAGTAATTAATGTGTTTGGAATTGCAGTGGAACTCTAATTGCAGATTGTAAAATGCAGTCTCGTTACTTTTGTTGCTGGGCTGATGTGTTGGGCCTGGAGTAGGGGAAAGGCAGGGCAAGAATTTCTGCTTATTAATACTTCTGTTACGCGGCTCTTGCGTGCCAGGCCCTGTTGATCCATCTTCCCGGTGCCACTTGGAAATCAGCTTTGGACTTATAGCAGATTCATTTTGGCTGTGTTAATATGAGCAATGTCATGGGGCCTAATGATTAAGTATTCATGGCTGGCTATAAATTGCTCCCTTTCTTTGCCCTAGATTATAACAGATGATTTTTCACCACTTCTGAGCATAGATCATGAAGGACATTTGCTTCTTCAATCTCTATCGCATTTCACCATGGAAAGGTCTGAGCACAGGAGTCTCCCATTCTGGAAGGTGACAGACCCAACCCCCTCCCCCCTTTTTTTGAGATGATAAAACTCAAATAAATGAATGGTTGCTCCTGGGTCCTGTTGTTTGGTGAAAAGAAAAACTTGGGTGGTGGTTCAGGAAATTTGGAAGTTTGCTAGGGTCCCAGTGCCAACCAACTCTGGGAATAGCTAGAAGTACAATTTTTCCAGGTCTTGGTTTCCTGATTTGTCAGTCAAGAAGGAAAGTATATTTGCCTGAACCTGTAAGTTTTTTTTTTTTTTTTAAGAGAGAGTGAGAGGGAGAGAGAGAGAGAGAGAGAGAGAGAGAGAGAGAGAGAGAGAGAGAATTTTTTAATATTTATTTTTTAGTTATCGGCAGACTCAGCATCTTTGTTTGTACGTGGTACTGAGAATCGAACCCGGGCCGCACGCATGCCAGGTGAGCATGCTACTACTTGAGCCACATCCCCAGCCCCCTGAACCTGTAAGTTATTGTGAGGATCTCTGAGGACAATAATAATACTTCATACAAGAAAAATTGGGATGTTGTGATAACATATATACACAAGAGTTTGTATGTATATGTGTGTGTGTGTGTGCGTGTGTGTGTGTGTGCATGTGTGTGTGTGTGTTTCTTTTTCTCTGAAGTGTCCTCTCACTGAAACATTTCCTCTGCATGAAAATTGAGGAAAGAGTAAAGGAAATCTAAAATTTATATTGACCATTTAGTGATACTAGCTGTCACCCATGAGCACCAAGGGTGCCACGTACTGTGCCAGGTGCATTTTAAAGACAAGCTCCCTTGGCCCTCAGCATGCCTGTGTAGGAAACTTTACAGGAGCGGAAACTGTGGTCACAAATATACAGAACTTGTTTAAAGTCATGCAATGAGATTGTGATGTGGCAGGGGTGAGATCCAGGGTATTTGGCATCTGGGTTGCCACCCTGTGCAGCAGGCCACCTCTGCACAGGTGCTGGACAACACTCACCGCGTGGTTTGTGGCTCCTTTTGAAGGAGCAGGTATTTGTGACCATCTGATTTTTCTACTGCTTTAATACAAATTGCTCAGGCAAATTAGTGAAGAATCAGAATCTGTGAGATGTAGGCAAGGTCAAGCACCACACCTGAGAGGGTGAGAGGACTTCAGTGATGTCCTCATCTGGGCGATTCAGACCAGACTGCTGGGGGACAGGCGGGAAGGATGCACTGATGGCCATAATCAGTAAGTTTAAGTTTGGGTCTCCTTCAGGTGTGGTTGGATCCAGGGACACAAATGACATCACCCCTTAATCGTTAGGCCCCATGACATTGCTCATATTAACACAGCTGAAACGAACCTGCTGTAAGTCCAAAGCTGACTTCCTCATGGCACCAGGAAGATGGGTCAACAGGGCCTGGCACCTAAGAGCCTGTGTAACAAAAGTATTAATAAGCTGGAATTCTTGCCCTGCCCACCCTGGAAAATGACCAGGGCACTCTCTGGTCCCCTTTTCGGTCCTGCCTTCCCACGCATTTGGAGTTGGCAGTCCCAGGAAAGGGAGTAGAATACTGTCTCCTCCAGGGCTGTACTCTCCCTCCTGAGGACTTGGCTCACCTCCCTCCAGCCTCCTCCCCATCCGTCAGTCAAAACCATAGCCTTTCGTGGTAGAGGGAGCGAGTCGACGGGCTTCAGGTTTGAGGGCAGCCCAAGGTGAAACATCAAAATTATTTTCTGGCAAGTAAAAGAAAGCAGGTGTTCTGAGAGAAGGCAGAGAATAAAAAGAATAGTCTGTGGACAAGAAGGAGATAACTTTAAAGATTTCTCTGAGGTCTAATGTCTCATGCATCAGTGAGACACTACTTCTGCAGTGATGTTTGTTTTTGGTTGTTAACATCTGTGTTCACAACATCCACTCATCTGACCGATGGGCCACCAAGGAAAGTGTCAGCTCAGGAAAAGAGGACATGGATCTGGACTGGAATATATTTTTCTTTGTGCAAAGAAAATAAAATGTGAGCTGGACATGAGTTCATTACTCATGTCTGATGACTAGAAAATTCATACTGCCGGAGCATGCCACCAATAGGCCTGAAATGGATTCAGGATTTAAGATGAAGATACAAACAAACGATAAATCTGCAACTGGCGGTTTTTCTTTTTTTCCCCCAAAGCACTTTGCAGTTACCAGGGGCCCTAATTGTCTGCTGAGGTCAATGGCTGGTGCTGCTCACAGTGGGGACGGTCAACCTGCTCAGGGTGGAATCATGGGTTATAGAGAGTCTGCTCAGACTGAGGAATTCAGTACCCCGAGTAACCCCCGGGAGCCGTCCCTGAGCTCAAGCAGAGAGCCACACTCTGACTCCATGTGCAGCCCACTTGCCACCTGAGATTCGAGGACTGATTCTGTATCTGGGAATTTCACCTGTTGTATGGTTACAAGCTTGCTTGAAAGTTAAGTCAGGCTGACTCCATTTTTCTCAGACACCTCACCCTGCACAATATTGGTCCCACTCACATAGAAGCTGACCCCCACCCACTGGCAGAGCTGGCTTACTTCCTGAGTAGGTACAGAGAAGTGCCAATTCTGAGAATGTCACCTGGTGCTCTCACTTTACTTCTGACTGTACTTGCCTGTACCGCCTCCCTCCTCTGTGGTGGTTTTGTTGTTGTTGTTGTTGTTGATAAACAGCCCCCCCACAAAGCTCTGTGTCTTGGGTTACAGAACTGTCTGCTTTTTGCTCCCTTGGCTCTGGCCAGAATAAATCTTTTGTCTTCAAATAGACCTGGAGTTTCATTTGGGAGTTTAGAATCATGCCTTAACAGTATCATTCCTTCCCTTTTTGGCAGCCGTCACCTTGTCCCCACATCTGCAGAGGAGTCTTCCTCATGGCCTCCCTGCTTCTTGCCTTGCCCCATTCCAAGTGTGCCTCAAAGGGGTGCTTTAATAGGGCACGAGAATAGGCATGGCACCACCAGGCCAGGTGGTTGGCTCATGGCTGATTTGTGCCTGTGGGACTCACAGATGGAGCCTCCAGCCACCATCACACCTAGAAGTTGCTATGGAGGGACATGTTTAAGACCTACAGGTGTTGAGATGGTGGCAAAGTCGACTCCATCTGTGGAATGATTAGGACATTCAGTGAAGTGCTGAAGAAGGCTTTGGACATGCCTGGCAAGCACCAACTATTGAGGAAGATGGGCAAGGGCCAAAGACAACTGGTTGGGGACTGGAGGGGAGAGTGCCAGGAAAGTGCATCTTCCCACAACCCAGGAGAGGGAGGGATTTCTGGAAGGAGAGGTAGCTGACAGTTTCCAATGCCTGAGAAGGCTCAGGGGGACTTAGCAAATATGAACATCAACAGTCTTAGTGAAAGCAATTCCCTGTGGCAGACTGCTGGGTCAGGAAAGGGCTAGAGTTCTCTGATTAGACTGTCTTACTGAAAGCTTTTCCTCGGCCCATGTCATTCGAGGACAAATGGAGAGAGAAACATGAGAGGGTGGGGGAAGATGCACCTGTCCTTTCTAAAGGCACAACACATCTGCAAAGGTGGCTCATCTTCTCCATGATCTTCTATGCCCTGCAACTTATCACATGGCCACTCCTGGCTGCAAAGGAAGCTAGGAAATGATGGATTTTCTGTAGGTAATCATGGGTCCAGCAAAAATCAAGGCTGATTTATGCAAAAGGAAGTATGGGAGGATATGGATTTAGGTGCCACCAGCAGCTCAGCCACCAGCCACATCTCACAATGGGACCCCACTAATAATCTTCAGATTCCTGTTTTCAGCAGGTTATCAGTCTTTTAAATCTGAACACCTCCTCTGTCCCTTTGAGTTCCATAAATCTCATCCCTTAGGAGGTCTTGTGTAAATTACCCAATCATTTTTTGTCTCATTATTTGTATTTGTAGAACAGGGATTTTTTTTTTCACCTACTTTATTCCAACATGTTATAGAGGTCAAATGACCTAACATTGTTTACCCCCCCAAATTAGTTGTTTATTATCAGTTGTTGTCAATAAATACTATTATGATTAAATATGAACCTTGAACAATTTATTAATACTTTATTATTTATTATTATCAAAGTTTTGCTAGCTGTTAGAGTTTGTGGTAGCTACTAAGAATAGCTTAGCCTTCATTGAATTCTTTGATTTCTAACAGAATAAAGTATGATGGTGGAAGAGAAATATAAACCACTAAAAACAATTTCATGGTATAAGAACTCTGCTGAAAATGAGTAGGGAATTTTTCTTCATGGCTATATTAATGTAAAATTGGGTGCTTTTCACTGTTTATGTAGTTGTAACATTTATACTTAATCTCCTCAGCCCTGGTTGCCTCTCTTACTATTATGATTGCTGCTGGTTCTTGCTAGTACAGAGGGTGGGGAGGGGAAGGGCACAATAGCATGACCTTGAAAGTTAAATGTACAAGAATGCTCTTCTGGTTTCTTGCAAGTCTATGCCTCTACATCTCCTCATATGGAGGGCAGTGGTGGTTGTGTTTAGCAGGTGTGAACGCTAATCTAACGTGGTTCTCTTGATACTTGAAACTGGTAGTATGCGGATTGGAATGGGACCAATTATATTCCATGCATGTAAGGATATGACAAAATGAACCTCAATATTATGTATAACTATGATACACTAAAAAAAAGCATAAAAATGAATTGGACAAAAGCTGGTAATATTTTTTCTCAACATTAAAACATTCATTCTCATTTTAGTTAGTAGAGAAAATTTAAAAGTAGATGGTTCATTACAATTTCCACTCACGTTGGCTGGATATTCTGCCTTCTGAAACCCATTCTCGTTGTGAAGATCTGAGGGCCATAAACTGGAACATAACTGGCTACCTCAATATTTCTCCTATATTGAATATTTTTTGGCTTCTATTTTCATAATTTTAAAGAATAACACTTATTTGGTGGATGAAAACCAGCAAAACAGAAAAAAACTTGCAAACACAGTTTTTGGTTTCTCTTCTGCCATCATACACAACTCATAGGTTAAAATCTCTGTTGTCAGTTTCATACCAGCAAAACATGAGTGTCAGATGCAGAAAATACAAGGTTGGGGCAGGAAAGTTTTACAGGATTAAAGTCAAACTTCCAGTCAGTCTTCCCAATCCTAGGTTCTGGATTTCTGTGCCTCATGCTGTGGCCGGCTCTCTATGCCGTCTTGCAGGTGTCCTTTCGGTCAGACAGTATGGCCTCTTGTGGATGTTGGCTGAGTCTGGTTTTCTGTGAGCACAGTCATGTGTTTGCCCAGGCATCTGCCCTGGGTCATGTGGTGTAATGGAGTAGACCAGTTCATTTCAATTTTGCAGCCGCAAGGGCTCCCCTACCAGGGAGCAGCTGTATCCTTTGCTGTAAGACTTTTAGGCCTTTAGGTATCGAGATCTCCAAGGAAAACATATTCTTGTAAATTTAAAAATAAGTTCTTGTCTGCCAACTAGAAACAGCCTCCTAATGTGCCACATCCCACATGCATTTGGATTTAATTTGTTTGCTTTTTCTTGGTGATTGCTCTTTAATTATTGCAATGTTGAAACAACTTGCTCTGTCTCTAAAATATGCTCCAGTCGGAGGGGAAGACCAGGGGGCAAAGAATCAGTCTCTGGAATTCTGGGTACCAGTGTTCCATGGGAGGCTCCAGTGCTTGGGGGCACTTGCTGAGGACTCTCCAACCTCGCTCTCTCACTTTCAAAGCAAGGGAAAGCTTAGATCCAAAGCCGATTTCCTGGCAATCTATTATGGTCTTTTGAAAAATCTCTAAGTCATTTTTATAGAGCTGTGATGGACTATTTTGAGATAAATCAGCCTGGTTAGAATCTGTCAGCGGTGGTCAGAAGATATAAATTCCACTTTATCCAAAATCAAAACAGAAAGCTCTGAACGTGTGTCCCTCTCGCCTTCGCTCTCTCATGTGTACTTCCTTGAGATAGAAAATGGTAAAACTTCAAGATCACTTCATTTAGGTTCTTTGTTAATGCTGTGAGAATGTTTCGGAGGTTCAGTGCAGTTGAACATCCCTAATCCAAAAATCCAAAATCTGCAGCTGGGGAATGAAGGTTTTGACATTAATTGGGAGGGTGTATGGGGATGATGAGATTCGGACCATTCTCCAACACTCTGATCCCTTTGCTTTGTGTGTTAGGTCACCTCACCTGGGAACAATTCCTGCAGGATTCTTGCTGGTCTTCTTGCCTTGGAAAAGTTACAAGGTGAAGGTTAATAGAACAGTCTGTCGTCATCTCACCCCCACTGAAGCTGGCCTTCAGGGTACAGGCAAGTCTCATTTTCTCTCATTTCTACTGGCAACTCTAGGCTCCTTCACCCTCAGGTAGCTTATCTGTTGGCCAAAGGGACTGGTGACAGTATGATCCATTCCCTCATCCCTGAAGTTCTTGGCCCTCATGATTTGGGGGAGAAGTGGATACTGTCCACATTTACTGTCAGAATTGAGCAGGGGCAGTGCCTAGTGGATTGCTTAGGCGCCTGATGTGTTGGTTCCTACTCTCATCTGTGAGACAAATCCCATCACTTCAGGAAGATCAGGGCCAGTTCACCCCTTCTGGATGCTTACTCCTGTCCATGCCTGCCAGACTCTTGGCACAGGTGACTTGAAGTTATTGGGCTGGAGCCATAACTTATTGGGAACCTTATTGTGTTCTTGATACACGCATTTTTCCCATGGCATATGGACCCTCTAGAATGACAAAGCCTAGCTTTTGGGATTCAAGAAACAGTGCACCATTGAGAATGATTAGAAGCTGACCTGCATATACACTGTGGTTCCTGGACCACTGTGGGGACATTGCCACATTTCAGGGTTGTTTTCTGGACCCCTGTGTGGACACTGTATCATTTCAGGGTTGAGTTAGTTTTCCTGCATAGCAAATTAGCTCATATCTTGTGACGTGAACAATGCAAACTTATTGCGTCACAGTTTTGTAGATCAGAAATCTTGGTGGATCAACTGGCCTTTCTACTGAGGGTCTTATAAGACTGGAATGGAAATGTTTGCCAGACTAGACTTTCATATGGAAGTTATAGAGAGGAATCTGCTTCCAAGCTCATTCATATTGATGGCAGAATTCAGTTTTTGTAGGTGGAGGTCTTCCTTATTAGTTAACCATCTCTGTGACTTCCTACAGGCTGGGATCCCCTGACTGCTATTCTGACAAGACCTCTTTCTGCAACGCTTGCATTCACTTTTCTTCTAATGGTCAAAGGTCTGCATTTGACATCTCTTCTACCAGGACCCTAATGCAGCCGTTGCTGTGCATTTTGTAATGCTGTCTCCTAGTGTCAGTCCCTTGGGACAGAGGGTGGCCACTCCTTCTCAGTGCTTCCCCTCACCAGAGCATTCTTTATCGCTTTGTCTGCTGAGTGACCTGCCCTTCACTGGATCATGGAGCAGAGAGCTATCAGGTGCTGTTCTGTCACTGTATGGTGTGTGAATTCTATCAGGCTCCCCCTCCTGGTGTTCTGCTCCTTACCTTCACCATCTGCAAGAACTGTTTCAGTACCTCTACTTCACTTAGCGTTGGCTGGCCATTTACTTGCCATTTACATGAATGTTTCTAAGAGCTGTCTTAGTGTGTACATGTGATTTCCTCACTAGGTCCTCGATGTGCTCTTCCTTGAACTTTGCCTTACACAGTTGCCTACAGGATCTGCCCTTTCCCACCTTGATCCAGCATGGTTTCAGGTCTGCATCCCCACATGCTGGCTAGTCTTGTTTCCCCTTCAGCACATGATGCTAACCCATCTTCAGTGCTTACTACCTCCCCTCCTGGAATATGATGTCTCTCGACTGACAACCTAGAGGAGAGATGGGGTTAGATCTTCAGTAGGCTCATGTTTTCGCAAGTCAGAGACCCCAGCATCTTGTTCTATAAAGGGGAGGTGATGCTGACTTCTAAGAGGGTGAAGTGAGTCCCATCTGCAGCCCAGGGAGTTCAACAGAACCTGGGAATCCAAAGTTTTCAAGATCCCACTGAGATTCCAATCCCAAGTCTCAGGGTCCTACCCACTTCCTAAGAAGGGCTGGCCTTGGCATGGAAGGCTTCCTGCCTTTGAGAGCTCAACCTCCTCTGGAGCTCCTAGCCCTAGTAATTAATTCCTCTGTCCGGAGGAAGTGCAAGTTGCTCACCCTCTGCCAAGTTGGGCCTCCAGCTCTTCCACTTTCAAAAATTGGTGATTAGTCATCCCCAGCCTCTCACTGTCTAGTTCTATTGCATTAATAAATAGCCCTCGCAATAGCCAAGCACCAAAATCTTTAGAATTAGCACAGTCTCTGGGAACTCAAGCACTTGAGCCATGGCATCTGTAGCTCACTCACTTCCACCTCCCGGAAATTCTAATAGCTACACTTTTACAGAATGTAAATATTATTGGTAATATTTCCAATGATGGGGCGACAGCGGGGTCTTCATGGCCAATCAGCCAGTATATCGCCTGCTCTCAGATCCCCTTTCAGAGTCTGTTTCCCGATATCACTCCAGGAATTGATTGCCTTCAATCAGATTTGCTGAAAGAGATTCTGAGGCAGAATCTTGGATGCAAGAAGCTTACTGAGAAATGCTCTCAAGAACCAGCCCTGTAAGGGAGTGGGAATTGGGGAGCAGTTGAGCTGTGGTGCCGTTGTAACCAGAGTTCAATGGATCCTGTGGGGGTGACTTCTGGGGCATGGATTTAGAGCTAGGGGTGTCGGGACTGTGTGGACACTCACTGAACAGTCATTGAAAGCTGGTTACTCCCTTGGGGACATTTGACTTTGGACAAGGTGGCTCCTTTCAGCCAAAGATAATTCCCAGGAAAGGACTTAGGTATTAGAGAGAATCTTTCACCCCACAGAAATTAGGTGTCTTGGTCTTTAAAGTGGGACCTGGAAAGCAGACCACTGTAGGTCCCACATGTTGTAAATTCAGTTCCCAGGTCTGCCAGGGACTAAGATCTCCAGCAGACCACTTCTCTCTAAAATTAAGTCTCTTCAGACATAAAGTAGAAGCTATGTGTCAAAGCTGGACTAGACATTATCTAAGGAATTCTCCCCACCCACCAAATACAATTGAATTATTTACTTTGTGACTTAGCGTCTTGAGATAGCAGAGGATAGTATCCCACCTTTTATACAATCCCCTTTGGTTGCTTAGAATCTTTGGGAATTTGACCAAGTTTCACAGACTTCCCCGTGTCTCAGTGTTTCCATCTGCAATGGGAACACTGATGTTGACTTCTCAGGGTAACTATGAGGCTTAAATTAATTTCTCATTGCATTTCCCTTGCTCCTAACAAATATTAAGGAAAAACTCAGGTTTATAGTATTTTGCTTTATTTAAAAACAAAAGTTCATTTGTACCATTTATCAAACCACATGTGGATGAATATGCAGCTATTTTTCTGCATGTGATTATCAGAGTCTGAGAAAGTCCCTTGAGTGTGCAGAGGACACATCAACAACAGTAATAGGTGGCATTAGCAGTGTCTGGGGGACCACAGTGTGTGCCATGGATACCAGGCTGGTTATCTCCAATGGTGCCTCCCTCCTGGTGATGGATTGCCCTGACACACCACCACGGGAACATTCTCTGATGGCACATTATTGCTATTCTGCTTGGATGATTTTGTTTGATGAGGTACAGTGCTTCTTCGGAGAGAAGCACTCAAGTGGGGCTCAGATTTGCCTCCCTGAGAAGGAGAGGACAGGAAGGCACGGTGGGAGGGGACCTGGTGAAAGAAGGACCCTTCATATGAAGCACATTCATAATGATACTCACAGTGGATCTCATTTAAGGGGAGAAACAAGAATGGAAGGAAGGATACTCAGGCACTCAGAGGGAATTCTGCCTTAGAGAGGCTCCTGGTGTCAGCTCTTCTCAGGGATGTAGCCATCCAGTCCCCCATATGAGGGCACAGATCTGCCCCCAGGGTCCCCTAAACCAAGAATCGCGACTCTGAATACCTTGAATGGAATTTACAAAGTGGTATAGTGGAAACAGGGCTTGACTTTGGCAGAGCATGGAACTGATATTAGCTTTCGAGCCCTTTATTTACTTGCTGACAGCTTAAGAGACTTTATTTAACTTCTCTAAGTATCATGCCTGTTGTAGAGAACTACTGTCAGAAACAGATTAGATCACAATACAAAGCACCTGGAACTGAGCAGATAGTCAGTAAAATACATCCTTCACTATGAAGCCACTCTGGTCACTTTCCCCTGATCCTTATCCTTGGAGAGCTCCTAACCTGAGCCTTGGTCCTTCTCCTGTGCTATTGGCCCAATTCCTGTCAATGAATGAAGCCCAGGTTTGCTCTTGCTGTTTCCTTCAGAGCTTCAGAATTGTGTTTCTGAAACTTCAAACCTGTGAGCATCTCCCTGACATGCCTATCTGGATTGAGTGTGACCCAGTATAATGCCTCCTGAGAAATAACACTATCACTCAGTTTGGCTCTCTTTCCAATTCCATGTTTATTGTGAATCTTTCTGTGATAGTTGTGTTGTGCCTTGCCCACCGCACTAGTCTACGTTTTACAAGGATGAACTGGTGCCACCCATCTCCTTTTCCACCTGCCTCAGCGGGCAGATACAGTCCCAGGCTTCTGCCTTCTTGTCTGGCTTGGGAAGATTGATTAGCATGGACTCTAGAATCAGAAGGCCTCTGTCCAGTTGTAGATGTTATAATCACCACTGAGCGAGTCACCTGTCATGTGCTAAGACTTCTTAAAAAGTTAAACATGATAAAAATAATGACAGGACTTTTCTTGAGCTCTTATTGATTATATGCTAAGCACTATTGTAACCTCATCAAACAAATTATTTTACTTAATTTTAATAAAATCCTAATATCTTCGATAGATAAGAACTCTATTATGCCCATTTTACTTATGGGAATCAGAATCCAAGTGGGAACAGAGAGAAAGGCAGATGTGAGAGAAGAAATATGCAAGGAAGGGAATGGAGAAAAGAACAAGTATTCACAGGATGAGATATGATCGCAAGCTGCAGAAAGAACTTTCACTTAAGGCCCTGGCCCTCTTACTCTGTGAACAACAATCCTTTTTTTAAAATCTGAACTTGGAAAAGAAACAAAGTCACAGAGTAAAACTTCAAAAGAACAAAAGATGTATTTGTACCCAGGTTCCGATATTTTCCAGCAGTCTTAGAAATCTATCAAATCAGCTTGAGTACTTTGTTTCCCCCAGTGTCTAGTCCAAGACTCTGGAATAGGTACATGGTTGGTGGCTAGAGCCAGCCTATTGGTAAGATTGTTCATTGTCTAGAATGCCTCATTTATGAAACCGATATTTACTGAATGTATGAAATGGACCAGGTGTGGACCAGGCACTGGGGATAAAGCCAAGACCTGGATATTGTTCAGCTAAGGAATTAAGTCATGGCTTCATCTTGGGTTTTGGATGAAGAGTGAGTAGGTAAATGGGTCCATGGAATCAAAATATTTGGTTCAAATAAGTTTGTTAATAAAAAATTTTTCTTTGATTTGGGGTTCATAAAATAAAGCATTTTGCTTCTTGACTGATTTATATAATCTATGTGGACCCATTTGGATCATCTATAGATTTTATTCCTTCCATGTAATTAGTGGTCATATTTAACCTGATCCTTATCTATAAAATGGGCACTATCATTTTCATATCTACTTTTATTTTTTTATTTTTTGACATTGTGACGAAAAGATCTGACAAAAACAATATAGAGGAGGAAAAGTTAATTTTGGCTGGTGGTTTCAGAGGTTCACTCCATGATTGGCCAACTATAGCTTGGGGCCCAAGTGGAAGAAGGACATCATAGTAGATATGTATGGTGAAGAAAGGACATAGTTATCAGGAAGGCCACTAGTGACCTATTTCCTCTAGCCATACCCTACCTGCCTATAGTTATTGCCCAGTTAATCCATATCAGTGGATTAATCCCATGAATAGGTTAAAGCTCTCATAATCTAATAATTTCACCTCTGAACCATCTTATATTATCTCACAGATGATATTTTGGTGACACTTTATATCTAAAGAATAGTGCCCACATAACAAAGATATTGCAATTGTTGCCAACATCTTTTCTAGACTGTGTGGTGCTAGTAACACATATGAAAAAAAAATCAATAGTCTTTTTAAAATGGCCATCACTTTCTCCAGCTTATAAATAAGGAAACAGATTCTGAGAGAGAAGCAATCTGAGTAAGAAAACATAGTTTTATACATTCAAGAGGCAGCACCCAAAAGTAAGAAAACATAGTTTTATAGATTCAAGAGGCAGCACCCAAATTTAGGCCTTGGAAGCTCAGATTCCAAAACTCAGAGTTTCAAGATTTGGGTAGCCATTAAACATCTCCTAATTAGCCTTGATAGTAGGAATTTGTATAAAAATATTGTAGACCCTGTTGAAAAAGAATTTGTTATTTTTGACATGTTTTCAGAAGAAACAGGAGAGAAAACCAGTGATAGTTGGGCACCCACCATGAGCTGGGCCGCACTTGACTTAGCCCTCTAACATTCTGGATGCAGAAATTATGATCTCTATTGCAAATGATAAGACAGAGACTCATGAATTTATTTCTTGCCCAATGCTACCTAGCTGGGAAGTCACAAAGTGTGATAGGAGCCCCTGCCATACTTGGTAACATAACCCCTCCCTGCACAGCCCTAGATTCTCCAGCCCGCACCGTCTCTGTATACGAACTCTTTCTTATGATGCTCTGCATTTTCTGATCAAAAACGCCCACTGGGAATATATGCTGGGAGGCAATTTAGCCAAATATCCTTTTTAGCAAATGATTTATTTACTGCTGCGAGGACAGCATTTTCTCCTAATCTTTCTCTGGCCCTCTTTGTTGCTTCCTGTCTTTCTTGTTCATTTCTCGCCAGGAAGCCTCTTATCTTTGCTGATTTGGGGCCAGTACATCTTCTCCCCACAGTAAATCTGAGGCTAATAGGCACCCAGAAGAAAGGCAAAGCTTGAGGCCACTCAGAAGTACAAATGTCTCCTCTTGTGTTAAAGAAGCTGTTTTCCCCTAAATTCCTAAATAGGATGCCTCCTAACGACCCCTTCACATATGCCACTTTTTCTCACCTTGCCATTCTGCAAACAAGGATAAATGAACAAACTTGTATTATTTTGGGACCAGGAAAAATTTTGATAAAAATGAGCACATTTTAGTAACTTATGCAGTACATTTGGTACTGTTGACCCTCCATATCTGTGGATTATTCATGTGTGGATTCTAGCAAGAATGGATCTAAAATAATTGGGAAAAAATTGCATCTGTACTGAACAGGTACAGTCTTCTTTTTTCCCCAACACTGCTACTTAAACAATGCAGTACCACACTATTTAGCTAGTATGTGCATTAGGTATTGGTAGTGATCTACAAGTGCTTTAAAGTACATGGATGAAGTTCTTAGGTCACATGCAAAAGCAATGTCATTTTATACATTATTCTGGATTTTGGTTTCTGTGGGAAGATCTGGAACAAATCCCCAGAAGTAGGGGGCAACATATTTGCCTATCTGGGGAATTGCATTTGACATAAAGGAGTCCATGTTAGAGGCTCTTGGAAAAGGGAAGAGGTCACATGGTGGCTTTCCAGTCTGAGCGCATATGCCCAGTTTTTTGCATTTAGAGGATCAAGTGGCTGGGAAGCTGCAAAGACAATCAGAACTCACCGAAAGCCTCTGAGTGCGTTCCCCTCCACCACACTGCCTCTCAAGATGAAAAGCAAGGTGTGCCGTGGAGGCTGCGTGGTTGCAGATGTTGTCCAGTAGAAGGAGAGCAGCCTGGCTCAACTCCGTATTCTGCTGCACTTCCCCATGGCTGGCCAGTCAAAGCCTTCCTGTCTTTGTAACACAGTCTCTGTGAGGCAGTCCCTATTCCGTTATTTAAATTGTTCCTCCAGCACTCTCTCTCCCTTTCTTGCTTTATGTTTGTCTGCAGTATTTATCACCATCTGACATGTTGCTGCCTGTGTTTATTTATTTACCATCTCTAGTTCTTTGTTGGAGTGTCAGCCCCATGAGGCAGGGATTTCCAACTGCTTTGTTCACTCTTGCCTTCCCAGTGCCTGTGCTTGGTGTAGAGTGATGTGGCACAAAGAATGGAATGATGTGGTGAAAGAATGGAAGAGTGGAAATCAGGTATCTAGTGGTGACACCTAGAGCTCTGTTCAAGGTGCTGGCCAGACATGTTTCCACCTGGCACAGGGTGCACAGAGGCATGCTCCAGGAGATGACTTGCCTGTGAGCATCCACCCAGCTCCGCCTGGTCTGAGTGGCTCTTGCTGCCGAACCTTTGAAATCAACATGGGGCCTGTATATTCATCCTATGAAATCTTGCCCTTTCTACTTTACTATCTGAGATTGTTTTGTGTCTGGATTCTGATCTGAAAATGTATGATAGGGTTTTTGTTGTTGTTTTTTATTTTGTGGGCGGAAGTATCAGGGATTGAGCCCAGGGGAACTCTACCACTTTGGCTACATACCCGGCCATTTCTTTCTTTCTTTTTTTTTTTTTTTTTTTTTTTTAATTTTGAGACAAGGTCCTGCTAAAATGCTGAGGCTGATTTGGGGCTTGTGCTCCTCCTGCCTCAGCTTCCTGGGTCACTGGGATCACAGGTGTGCACCACCATGCTGGGTATGCTTGAGAGGTTTGGCTTTGGCATGCTCCCTGCTTTGGATTCTATATTCCATTCTTTCAAGATCAGGCTGCCATCCAGCCTTCCCCAATCCTGGGCCAAGGGCTATCTGACTTGGAGGAAGCATCCCGGAGAGCAGCCCTTCCATGCTTTCACGCCAGCCTTCTGTTTCCACTGGCATTCATTTCTTTTCTCTATGAGAACACAAAGGAAGACGATTTCAGTAGGTTCATAGACTAAGTTCATTGGTAGTGAGTCTACTCGATTCCTGCTGTTTGTAGCATGCATTATAAAGATCAATTAACAGATGGAGAAAGAGAAAGCAACTACTTTCAACCAACCTGCAGTTGATTTTGCAGAATGTCATTCTTCCTGCCACCTCAGCTTTCAGGCCACAGGGCCCAGGAGCGAGTAGCTTGCTTCTCACATCCCTCTTTTTCTTGCACCATCGGTGCATGGGTTCCTTCTCCATTCTGCATCATGCTCTTGGCTTTCAAAGCAGCCAGTCTGCTACTCAAGCCACCCAGCTGGTCCCCAGGGATGGAGCCTCGATTCCCCAAGCTGGGCCCTCAAACACAGTCCAGAGCCCTCCCACCCAATTCTTGACTTTTCCGTTGCCCCTGACTTGGTTGTAGGCTTGTCCTGTTTCTAAACTTTGCTGCTTAATCTCCAGATTCAGATCTTGAGTTGACCTCTTGTCTTGACACATCCAGCCTGCTTAATTTTGGGCCATCAACTATTTCTTATAGTCAAGGTTTTCAATTATCCAAGAGGCTGTGTTCATCTCTTTTTGGCTTCTGTTATTTAAATAGTGAGGTTTGC
Organism: Callospermophilus lateralis; assembly: GCF_048772815.1. Classification (NCBI taxonomy): domain Eukaryota; kingdom Metazoa; phylum Chordata; class Mammalia; order Rodentia; family Sciuridae; genus Callospermophilus; species Callospermophilus lateralis. The sequence continues at coordinate 85,387,073 of NC_135320.1, forward strand.
CAAGATCCACTACTCATGGCCAACCTGCCTTAAGGGGGGAAGTCGACATTTTGTGTAGATACACACGTATACAAACACACACATACACACACACTCCTGCTAATACAAGGAAGGAAGGCAAGAAGGGGAAGTTTAAATAAACAAAGATAAAGAAAATACAGTATATAAATTGTTTACTTCAAGACAAAACATTTTTTTTCTTAAAAATGCCTTAACAAAGCATAATTAGAAGGAAAATTTCTCAACACACAAAAAAATTATCTTAAAACCCCACAATTAACATCATTCTGAATAATACAAGACTTTGAGAACAGGACCAAGATGAGGATGCCCATGGAGGTTATGGGCAATTAGACAAAAAAAGGAAAGAAGGAAAACTATCCCTGTTCATATATAGCATGTCTTTGAATGATAAAAATACTAAAGAATCCACTAAAAACTATCAAAACTAATAAATGAGTTCAGCAAGTTTGCAGGATACAAGATGGATACACAAAATCCATGTATCCCTATACACTTAGGATAATCTAAAATCAAAATTAAGAAAGTACTTCCTTTTACATTAGTGAAACACTTCTATGAACACTGAAACATATTTCTGATCAATATTAAAGATTTAAATAAATGGAAAAACAGCTCTGATTCATTGACTGGAAGACTTGACATTGTTAAGATGGCAATTCTCCATAAATTGATCTATAAATTCATTGTATTCTTCATCAGAATCCTAGAAAATGCCTGTGGAAATTGATGAGCTCATTATGAAATTGGTAGAGGTTTGTAAGGGATCCAGAACAGTCAAAGCAATCCTAGAGAAGGAGAGGAAGGAGGAGGAAGAGGAGGAGGATAAGAAGAAAAGTAGGAGGCTCATATTCTGATTTCAGAACATACTGCAAAGCAGTCGTAACCAGAACATTAAGGCACATGTACAGTGGGATAAAATTAGCATCAAGAAATAAACCCATGCCTCTTAGGTCTACTGATTCTCAACGAAATCTGATAGAGCCATTTAATGGGAAAAGGGTAATTTTCAAAAATGGTGCTGGGGAAATTGAATAGCCTCATGCAAAATAATGAAGTTGGACCCATCTTGGACAACATCTACAGAAATTAACTCAAAATGGAGCAGACTTACAGGTAAGAGTGAGAGCTACATAATTATAAAAGAAAAAAATTATATTTACTTAGGTGCTTCATGTGCTCTTTATTCTTTCCAAGTTTCCAATTGGTATAATTTTCTTTTCAGCCTCGATGATTTCCTTTATAATTTATTACAATGTTCCTGGATTGTCCACAAGTTTACTTGAATTTTGTTTTGCTTAAAAGATTCAATTTTTGCCCTTACTTTTGAAGGGTATTTTAAATGTACATAGAATTTTGAGTTAATTTTACTTCACTTTTTCTTTATTTACTGGCATTTATTGTTTCTGATGAGCAGTCTTTCCTCTGTTGTTCCTCCCAATGTATAGATTTTGGTTTATCTCTGTGTGCATTTCAAATTTTCTCTTAAATGTGACATGTTTATATTCATATTTCATTTCATTTAAAATATATTTAGTTGTAGATGGGCATAATACCTTTATTTTATTTATTTATTTTATGTGGTGCTGAGGATCACACCCTGTACCTTAGGCATACAAGGCAAATGCTCTACCATTGAGCTACGACCTCAGCCTGTCATATTTTATTTCTTTTTACTGATCAAATTCTTGGGTCTTTAATTAAAATCTTTCATTGTTATTTACCAAATTTGGAGAAATTCTCACATATTTTTATTCCTCATTCCTTCTGTAAGATTATAAATTCATGTATAGTAGGGGGTTTGAACTTGGCTCTGATAATTTTTCACAAATCTTTTTTTTTTTTCTGTTTTCAGATTCAATCCTAAAGTTTGTCTTCAAATTCACAGTTGCTTTCTTCTGTTTTCCCCAACCCACTCCTATCTGACTCCATTAAGTTTCTATTTCTGATGTTTTTCTTTTTTCTTGTAGACTTTCCATTTTACTTTTTTATATTTTCCATTTCATTGCTGAAATTCTCCGTAAATTCACTCATTGTGTGCATAATTTCTTTTAAATCTTTGCACATGTTTTATGGATAACTTAGAGTCCTTTGCTGCTATTTTCTCACTTTGTTGTCTCATGATTGTTCCCATTAACTTCTTTTTCTAAAAGTATTTGTCACATTGCTTGCTTCTGCACATCTGAAAATTTTGTTGTGTGCTGGCTCTTGAGGGTGACCTCTTGTAAGTATCTGGACCAAGGGGTGTTTCTCTGAGGGGACAACAGGTAAATTATTGGCTGTATCCTCTCTATCCTGTTACAGTGGAGTCTATACTTTTCTTATTATTAGAGAATGATGCTCATTTTAGGGAATTTTCCTCACTCCTAAATGGAGCCTGGTTCTCCACAGAATGCCCCGGATACTCAGTGCAGTCTCTTACTCTGCTGGTCTGGGACCCCAGCGCTTCCTGGAACTCTGATTTCTGGATTACTTCAGCTTCCAGTCCTGTGGCAGCCAGTGTTCTACGAGCATGCGGAGCCTCTTTACTGCTCGTGTCTAGCCTCACTTTATAGGGACCTCACACAAACTTTCTGGACTTTGTCTGTAGGATGCTCTTCTCTTTGGGACTCCTTAAGTTCCTGCATCCGTGAGCACCTTCTCTGGCACCTCAGCTCAGCCCCACCTGGACATTCCTATTGGGCTGCTCACCCTGCTCCATGGCTGACAGCACGGAATGAAGAGATGTGCGGGTCCTCATGGCCCCTGACCAGGTCCTTCTGATTAGGATCTTCATCTGACTCTTCCTCTCACCTGGTTGCTAAGACTGATTGCTTCATTTATTATTATCATTTTTATTTTATGATTGTTTATGGCAGGCTGAAAAGGTCTGGTCACAGTTCCTCTCACATGGCCATGGTGAAGTCACCATTCTTTGAGTTTTTATTTCCTACAATGTTATTTTATTTCCACAAGTTTGAGGGTTTTTTTTATGATTGCCTTTTAATTCCTGACAATATTTTCTTTTGCTCATCTTTGTGATGGTGACATTTACTTCGATAACTATTTCATGCCATTGATTTGGTATTCTCTATCTTACAATTCCAATTACTGTAATCCTTGATGAATTAAATGCATTCCTCCAAATTTCTGCTGATTCTCCTTCATGATAGTTGGCCATTCTCAGTGTTTGTTGACCTTTGACTATTTTATCTTAATTGTTAATCTGCAAGACCAACATTGGCAAGACCTTCCTCCAAAGTCTGAATGTTCCTACTAGCTTCCAGGGACTAGGACTAGTCAAGAGATCTCGTCAACACCCCACAGAAGTCTTGCCTCACTTCTGGAGCCCAAGGCTTGATCTTTCTCTTCAAGCTTGGCCCATAGCTCCCCGAAGCTAGCTTGTGGTTATCTGCATCTGCATGCAAGGGCCACCCAGCTTCCTGTCAAAGGCCAGCTTCATCCTCATGCTAGTTTACCTCTGTGGTTTCTATTACTCTCTGACTTCGTATGAGAACATAATTGTAAATACCTCTTACATTTTGTATGAAGAATTATTCTCTATGTTCTCTTCAGGATGGGTCCTGTGAGAGGGGTATCAGAGCAGTTAATCAGCAAAATTTTTGTAATCAATCTTTATTGACTTTGTACAGGATGAGGATTCAGTAGGTCTATTTTGCAACTACACAGAGTGGCACTCAAGATCACAGTCTTGATATTTATATACATTTGATATGTATTGGATGTTTACATACATTGGCAAATATTTTGATCAGAATGAATGGGGTGCTTTAGGTTGAAGGCAGGGGATAGAAGGTGACTTACTGATAGCAGTACAGGTACAGGAAAGGTGTACTACAATGGCATCAATTTGGACTGCGCATGTTAGTATAACACTGAATTCATGTTTGCTTGATGCATGTATTTATGTCTTTGTGGAAAATGTATGCAAAGGAATATCAGTCCATGCTAAATGCACACCTCCTGAAGTCCAGTTGGGTAGAGACTAATCCTAGAAATTTGGGTTGGTGCTTGAAAGGAAATCATGAGGAAGTGCCTTCCTTGGAAATTTTGTTTACCTGAATGACTGAGTGGCTCTAGCCAAACTATAATAATTACCAAAGCTGAGCCTCTAACTTAATTGCCTTATAGGTCCTCTGAGGTCTCAAAAAGTTTTGTCATGGGCAGATATTCCTCTTGGTTAAATCGCAGGAAGGAGCAGGTGAGTCTGACTGGATGTGTCTGATGTACCTCTGAATATCTGTCTGCGCGTGGTTCTCACACCTCAAGGAGGAGAGGACAAACCAAGAGAAGAGTCTGTCCAGTGCTCAAACCTGAGAAGTCCTCGTGGTAAAGCAGGAAAAGCACAGGACTTTGGACTAGATGGCTCTGAGTTTATACTTAACTCCTGCTCTGTGCTAGGTGAACGCGGACAGCTTCCTTTACCATGCAGAACCCAGTTTCACCACTTGGAAATGTGCTTAGATACTTCTCCTCAGCTATGGAATGGTGGTAATAAATGAGATAATGCATACTAAAGTGCATTGTAAGCCTTGGCTCCTAGACAGAGGAAACATGAGCAGACTTAGGCTGCTGAATGTGTCTTGAATGCAGACTATCACCAGTAGGGCATACCAGATGGTTGTCTCAGGGTTCCCAGTTATGAGAAAAATAGGAGAGAACAATGTTGAGCTTGACTTCCAAAGTAACTTAGCAGTGAGTGGAATCAGAAAATGTTTACACACATTCATTCTCTGCAAATTAGGTTAAGCTTGCAAAGAAAAAAGCAATTTTCTATTTGGCTACTTTCTGGGGGATATTTAACTTTTGGGAGTTATGATTCCAAGAACCTTCAGGCTCATGAAAAATGTGGTCATTTGCATAGTGGACCTCAGAGAGTTCCTCATAGCTGTTGCTTTGCTTAGACCCTCAGGGTTGGAAAAGATGAGTTATTCTGGGCCAAGAAAGTTGTGTTTGTTAAAAACAAGAAAATAAATAAAACAGAAAACAATGAGGCAACAAGAGGCTGAAAATCAGTTGAGGTTCAAGCTTGTCTCAGCTCCGCCTGCAAGAAGCAGCGTGGCCTTGGCCTGTCCTTCGACACACCTGAGCCTACATCACCAGGTAGAAAAGGCGTGAGCTGCTCTTCTGCTGACCACGGAGTTCTCCCAAGTGTCACTTCCTCCTTCCACTTTGAAAGTGCTCCCTTTCCCCGCTGTCCTGGATGCCATCCACTGACCTGCATTGGGTCTCCTAAGTTGGATGGGTGATGGGCCTCACTTTTGGGGGTCATTTTCTTCCCTGGTGCTTTTGTCTGACTGCCTTTCCTGACTTCACATTCCACAGCCTCTTTATGCCCGTGCTCTGTGCCAGTGCCCCAGCTGGGCAGGTGGTGGCATTGCCCCGCCCAACACTGCCTAGATCCATACTGATCTTGCAGCTGGAGCTCCATCTCGGTGCTCAAGCTTGACTTGCTTCAGAAGACAAGGGAGACACTCCCAACAGCCCTTAGAGGTAAATGACCCCTCAGTTCACCTAAGTGCAGTCAGACTTCTCACATGTGGAACTTCGCACAAATCAGTCATGGTACTTGTGTGTGTGTGTGTGGGGGGGGGGGTCGGCAACACAGAATCTGCATTGTGGGATTTCGTTCTGCATTGTCTCACTGCCAGTTCACGATGGTAGCTCTCGTCAGCTGCTGTTGCTGGCACAACCTCCCCTGAGGGAGGCAGGGCTGGAGAGTGTCTCATTTTCATACCCTGGGCTCATGCACACGTTTTTGCATCTCTCCGGAATACTCTTCTCTAACACCTGCAAATCCCAACCCTTTCACTCTCCTGTGTCTGTCTTCTAGAGCACTTACTCCAGATGTACTTCACCCTTGATTGTGAGACTCTTAGGTCTGTGATGATTTTGTTCACTGTATTATCCCTATCATTTACAATCTTACTCAGCCCACATCTTATTGGAAAAAAAAAAAAAAAAAAAAATCAAGTAAGTGATCTGAAGTAGAACACAAAATGTTTGGTTAAGTGAATGAATGAATAATTGCAAGTGTCCGTTGCTTCATCAGTGATCATAGTACCCAGGATCCATGTTTGTCTCCCAGAGACTTTGAATTCACTTTGGAAAGTACAACCAAGTCTCCCAGTTTCCCAGCTCCTGCAGGCCTCCTGATGTCAGAAAATTGCTCTCTCTGCAATGAAAACAGCAGGCATCAAGTCTACAAGCCTGTACATAAAAGGATCCATTATCCCTCGAGCCAAATGTCACCATTAGAGTGGCTTCCACATGCTGCCAAAAAGAACATTATTAATAACAGTAATGATAATAATAGTGATCATAATAACACATATTAAATTTTAATTTATATGACACCCAAGATCCACAGCTCTGGGAGGGAATCATTCTCCAGCAAAGGAGAAGGGATAAAGAAAAACTCCAATTGAAAGGAAATATGATACAATTTGGGCGTACAGCCAGGCTTTAAGCTGTAGGAGTAGAAAAAGAAAAAGACCTCATCAGGCTTCAGACTGAGCCAGACTCCATGTGAGAGTCCTGAGAATCCGGCACACCATAGAGAGGGGAGGAAACATGGTTTAGGCTCATTCCAAGAACTCTTCATCTAAACTCGGGGCATGCAAAATCTGACCCTGAGTGCCCCCTGAAGGATGCAGGGCAGACATCTGCCTCAAGGCATTCCGGGTTTCTGTCTACGCTGGGAGGTCGCTGCTAGGAAGAGGGATGGGTGGGGTGGGGTGAGGGGTGAGTCCTCCAGGCTGTGTCTACAGACAATGGTCCAATATTTGGAAAGTGAAGAAAAGATAAAGTAGATGTTTTAGTGGTTGTTTGGACATGTGAAACATTTCCACACATTTCAGAATTCAATGACTCTAAAGTGGTGATGGTTAAAAAGAGGAATAGCTTTTATTCTCCATGCAGAGTTTTGTTATGGGGACAGCATGGGCCTTGGAAGTAGGCAGATTGGGTTGTGCTTCGGTCATGCCTCCTCTGCTGACTGGGAGACATTTTTTTTTTTATTTTTTAATGGTTGGTGGACCTTTGTTTTTATTTATTTATATGTGGTGCTGAGAACTGAACCCAGCGCCTCACATATGTGAGGCAAGTGCACTACCACTGAGCTACAACCCAGGCCCTACGGTGAGATTTTGAATATGTCATGTAAATTCCCTGAACTTCTGTTTCATATTATTAGGTTGAAGGTAATATTAGGGAGTGTCAGTTCTTCAGAGAAACAAACCATATTAGGAATCCCATGATCTGCCATCCATACACGGAAGATCAAGAAAGCTGGAGTATCATTTCGGCAGAATTCTAAGGTCCATCAATACCCAGGGCCACTGATGGTTCCAGCTTAACCAGAAGCAAATTCTCACTTCCGTCCCTCTCTGTTCTGTTCGAGCTCTCACTGGACTGGATGACAATCACCCTCATCATCAGGGTGGTGCACTGGACTCAGTCCACTGACCAAATGCCAGTCTCTTACAGAAACACCTTGCAGACACACCCCAGAAAGAGTCTTTTACCAGCTCTCCAGGAACTCAGTAAAGTTAACACATAAAATTAACCCCACATAGAGATCAACCCCATAGGGTAAAAAATGCTCAGCATTAGTGTCTGAGCAATATAATTTTATTGAGTACTATAAAAAGTTCACAGTTGAAGAAAAAGAAGAAGGCAATTCAATAGACCTCTATATGTGTGGGAGTCAGATTTAATCTGCATTTGCAAAGCAGGTCTATGTAACCATTTGTGAGTTGAATGGATCTGTGGGCAAATTGATTTTTGAGACAAGAACTAGGAAGACAGGATTCCTGCATGCCTGCTGTCTGAGAATGGTGTGGGACTTGGGGAGGCTGCCAGAGGCAGATGATTAATTACTTTAATATTAATCATTGTGTAACCCTCTCCCTGGGCCTCAACTTCGCTCAGGCTGAATTAGGATTCTAGGCATTATTCTTTTTTGGGTGTAAATCCTTTTCATTAAAGCTAAGACTCGAATCCATATTCTGAACTTAATTTAGAGCACAATTTTTTAAAGAACACAATTTTTTAAATAAAAATATAATGTATGCACATGGTAAATATTCAATTATCAAAATCATAGATAATTAAATGTTCTTTTCCTCGTTAAACCTCTGATATTCCTTTTAATTAGCAGTCTATAGTCTCTTGCTTATGTTTCTATAATTTTTCATCTTTCAAGTTAATTTAAAACTTGAGGTACCTGGCATGACTATATATGTGCGGATCCTCCTGGTAAACCTTATACACCATTGTAAGGGACCTGATTTTATTTGGTAGCAAGGAGAATGGCTGATATATTTGAAAGCCGGAAGGTGATATGATTAAATTTAGTTTCTACTTAAATATAATCTTTCTAGACCTATTTTATAAATAATTAAAAATTGAAATAAATCACCATAAAATATTAAACAAATGCACTCATACATTGCTGATGGGACTGCAAATTGGTGCAACCACCATGGAAAGCAGTATGGAGATGCCTCATAAAATTGGGAATGGTACCACTATACCCAAAGGACTTAAAATCAGCATATTGCAGCGACACAACCACATACATGTTTATAGCAGCTCAATCCACAACAGCTAGACTGTGGAACCAATCTAAATGTCCCTCAATAGATAAATGGATAAAGAAAATGTGGTATGTATACTCAATGGAATATTACTCAGCTTTAAAGAAGAGTGAAATTATGGAATCTGCCAGCAAATGGTTGGAGTTGGAGAATATCATGCTAAGCAAAATAAGCCAATCCCACAAAACCATTTTTTTTTCTCTAATATGCAGATGCTAATTCACAATAAGGCAAGGGGCACTAGGGAAGAATAGTGTTACCTTAGATTAGGTAGAGGGAAGTGATGGGAAGGGAGGAGAGGGGATGTGGGGATAGGAAGGATAGTAGAATGAAACAGACATGATTACTGTATGTGTATATGTGACTGCATGACCAGTATGATTCTGCAACATGTACACTCAGAAAAATGAGAAATTATATCCCATCTATTATACCAAAGTGCATAAACGTATACTACTGTCATGTATAACTAATTAAAACAAATTAATTTTTTAAAAAAATTAGATAATTATTTGTAAAAACTAAACTGGACTGATGGTAAATTGGAAAGGGGTTGGATGAAAGCATAGGGACTCGTTAGAAGGATGTGGAAACGGTTGGCATGAAGAATAATGCACAATTCAAAGGGGACAAAGCAGAGTTTCCTCTCCTCTTCTGGAGACAATGTTCACTGGATTTAGAGTTTATCTTAATTTAGTATGATATTAGTTTTGCTTCATTTAATAATCACTTCTGTAAAGACCATTTTTCCATATAAGGTCACATTAGAAGATAAGGTTCTTATAATTTTATGGGGCTAGGGTCATTCTATTAAACCCACTGCAGACTTATTTATATACTTATATGTGTTTATTTGTTGGATTACTTTTGTTTCACCCTAATAAAAAGTCAATTCTGTGACAGCAAGAAATGGCTCTCTTCTGTTCATTGGCGTAGCTAGAGTGCTTTATATAAGAATGATAATTATCTATTGTTCTACTTCAAGTATGGATGTTGTAAACAATTTATTTAAAAATATTATCTGAAGAACCAATAGTTATCATGATTAAGCAGACTTTTGGGCTTATTTCTACATTTTATTTTGCATTTCATATTTATTGTTTTTTATTTCTTGATCTCCATTTTTATCCACCTTCTGCAAGACAGATTGAATTTTATCTAAATCTATTTCCCCTTTCTTGTTTGGAAGAAAACCTTGTTTATTGTTATCCTCTCACAACTCCCTTCAATTGTAATGTATTCTTACAAAATCTAAGGTTAATCAAGGTTTTTCTTTTCTTTTCTCAGAATACAGTCTATTTTGTAAGTTTCCAGTCATTTTTAAACTAATCCAAATTTTCATTGCCACAATTCTCATTCTTACGATTAAAGTTTGCTTAAATTCATGCTATGTGGTATGAAACACTAAGTTTTCAAAAGAGCATCTTCGAAAAACAAGCCAACAGGAAGCCCTTCTTGGCCTATAGGCCAAAGATCAAATACTTTCCTAGAGAGAAGAAAATCAGTTCACACCACTGGTAAGAGGGAGCCTGTGTGGTGTCTGATACAAAAGGATTTTTTTTAAATCACAGATTTACAGTGTTTATTCCACCCTTTCCTTTTGCCTTCAAATTTCTTTATCCTGAAATGCATCTTTAATGCAGCATTTTTGAGTAAGAGCCTATGAGAATTGATCCCCAAATGTCCTAATGTTGCTCTCACTTTTGAGTGGTGATTTGTCTGGCTCCATGATTCCGAGTTGCCAGTTGTTTCCTCTGTTCTTTGAGGATGTTATTTCATTGTTTGGGGTGTCTGTTGTTGCTGCTGAGAACCCCGTGGACAGTCAGTCCACTGGTTCTCCATGGAATGCTTCCCACTTGCTCCTCTTGCTTCTCTTTGGCTTTCTGCAGTCCAGTTTTGCTGTGTGAGCTTTTTCATGGTGCAACTAGAATTTCTTTGTACTCTTCCTGCTAAAATCTTGCTATCCGGTAAGCCGGGTCAGATAGCTTTCTTCCATGCTTGAAACCTCCTCATTCAGGATTCTTCAGAGATAAGCTTCTTTTCTTTCCTCTGCTCTTGCCTGGTGCTGCCCTCTCTTCCTCTCCTCTTCCTCTCTTAACTACTCATCCTTCATTTCTCTTTCTCTCCAGCATCCATGATGGTGTCATCCGACCTCCAAGTTTGAAAGATCTTTCATATGGAAATTTCATTTCAGCCACATCTATTTTGAGTTAAATTTATTCTGTTTAAATTTGAAGAATGTTTAATAGTGAAAGTTCTATTCTGGACATTTTCGAGTTTGCTTGTTCTTTTTCAGATGATGTCATCTTTTTATGTTTCTACTTTAATTTCCTTCATCATTTTTAATGCATTTACCCACTAGTAGTCCTAAGGTTTTAGCGCTTCTAGGTTTGCTATTTTTGCTGCATTTCTAGTTCTTGTGACATTAGTATTTACTGTACCTTAGGATCCCATCATGCATGTTGTTTTTTTATGTGGTTGTAATTGTTTTTATTGTTTTTGAGCTTTTCTTTTAAAACCAATTTTCTCATTATTTTCCCTGTGGGAGATACTGTGAGGAGTTTCCTAATTGCTTCTAGAGGCACCTGAGGATTTGATGATAGCAGACTCATTTTTTTTATTTTAATTTATGTGCTCAGTACCTCAGGCCTGGGTGCCTTTAAACCACACCCAATGCCCTTGATGGAGTCAGGCTTCTCAGACCAGAAAGCAGAGTGTCCCCTGAAGGGGTCACTCTTCTGAAGTCCAGAATTTGTGCAGGACTCTGCTTTTAGGAACCTAACATCAAATCTGTATCTCCCTGGGGAGCAGATCCCCATTTTTATCCTGGACACACAACCCAGTCTAAAACCTGGAGGGCCCTTACTTCTTCTCTTAGGAATGGGACATAGCAATTCATTACTTTTCTTTTGCATTCATTTCTGTGCTACAGTTTGTGATCGTTTCTGCAGGTGCATGATTTTAATAATAGAGGGACTTAGGGACCTCATTTCAGAGAGTCCGAGTGACTCGAAGGATTCCTCTGCCCAGGGTAGTTCCAGAGGTTGCTTGCACTGCTCACGCAGACTTTGGACTGTCTTGAAGAGCAAGAGAACCTGACCGTAGCTGCAGATGAATAATGGAGAGCACTGTGCCAAGTCAGAGAGGCCACCTGAAGGGGAGTTGACTGAGGAAGTCCCGTAACAATAGGGGATTTAGATTTTCTCCTACATTTTTGTATTACTTTATTTCCCATACTGTCTGATACGGGCAATGATAATTTTGGAGACTATGACAACTGATTTAGCATGGCGAACACACTTTGGGCACACAGATGACCATGAGGAAGGTAGAGGTCCTGAAGTCTGTCTGCCCTTCATGCCAGGTTTCGACAGCATGCCTCGGCAGCACTTGGATTTTTAGGTTTGAACAAAGCAGCTTGTGACCCTAATTTTTCCATTACCTCCTCTCTCTGGATCTGGAATAAGATTTGACATTCAGTTGTCCCCTCCCCCTACCAAAAATGCATTTGCTTGAAGGTTTTCTAAGAACAAAAGGAGGGAAAGAAGGCCGTTTCTCTGAAGAATGGAGCAAACGGACACCCACTCTGGGCTCTTCCCAGGCTCTCTGCTCCTCTGGCCGCCTGGCTCACTCTCCTGGTGGGTGCTGTGGGGCCTCACACACCCCTCCTTCCTATTTTACTCCCCCTCTGGCAGGCAGTCTGCCAATGGTATTAGAGGAGCAGGTGTGAGCCAGCTTGTCTCTTCACCACATCAAAGCGAATGTTTTTGTCTTAGGAAATTCTATCCAAAATGAAATGACTCGAACTCCTTCTCATTGGACTAGAGAAGCTCCCACCAGCTCCTCTGGAGGGAAGGAGCCATAAAGCCCCCTCAGAGATGGCCGACGTTCCTTGTGCAATCTCCTCTGAGAAACGAGGTGAGAGCACTCTGGGGCACCCCAGAGAAGCAGCTGGTGGGGTCTGGGAGCACCAGGGTGTTCTGCACCCAGCAGGCTCCAGCCAACATGGGTGTTGCTCCTGGACCTAGAACCTGTTTCCCATGTCTTGTCCCTAGCGGAGTCTGATATTTGCCTTGAATGTTTATTTTTATATTCTTTATTTGTGATCACTTCCAAACAGCAAAGTTTCATTGAATTTATTTGCCCTGAATAAAACTTGTTGTTCACCCATGCAATTTAGTATAGCAGATGGCTGTGTTCCAGCCAATAGTATGTAAGCATAGTGTTGTGTGTGGTTTGGAGCTGATTTCCCAATGGGACTGCATGTTTGCTCATTATCTTCTTTCTTGCTGGGAAACATGATGAGTGGTACTTGAGCAGCCATCTTGGGCTCTGAGGTAGAAGCTGTGTACTGATAGAGTGGAAAACTACCAAGGTAGAAGGAACCTGGGTCCTGAAAATTTCAGCAATTTCCCTTACCTTCTCAACATTGCCAATCTTCATACTTCTTTTATGAGAAAGATACATATCTCTCTTGTTTAAGTTGTTGTGTTAACCTGTCAGATTGACTTCATCTCAACTAACATGTCTTCCTTTAGCTGTAGGTTTTGCATTGCTCCATTTCATCCTTTTGCATCGTTTAAAACACAGTTCATGAGAGCTTAGACACAGAATCAGCCTGGTTGTCCATGAGCAGATGAAGGGATAAAGAAAATGTGGTACAAATACACAAGGGATGCTATTCAGCCATAAAGAAGAATGAAATTCTGTCATTGCAGCAAAGTGGATGAAACTGAAGGAGATGGTGTTAAGTGAAACAAGCCAGACACAGAAAGACAAGTACTGCATGTTCTCTCTCATATAGGGAAGCTAAAAAGGTCAGCCTGAGTGCAGAACAGTAATTGATAGATGTTGGGTAGGGGGCCTTGGGAGTTGGATAAAGGGAGGCTGGATCTGAAATAGAAATAGTGGAATAATGGAAATAGCACGTTGAATCCCATTAAAATGTACAATTAATCCATGTTAATAAAAAATAGAAGATAAAAAAAATAAAACACGGCATACAACCCGACTAAGTCTCATCCTCCACTGAAGCCAAGAGACTGTTGGGTAGGCGGCTCCTTCAGCGCAGGGAACCAGCGCTCTTGGACTTTGCAGAGCCGGAGCTGCTTCCCCGTGAGAATGGCATTGGGATCATTAAGCGGTTATTGAACACAGTCATTGTGCATTTTTCTTGCCCTGCCTTCCTGATTACTTTTTTCTTTTTTAGTACAAAGAGCTAATTAAGTTAGAGTAACACAAATTTAATATATGCACTCTATTAATGGGGAGTAGGTTGCAATGCAAATTTTACAACTAATTTAGGAAGACTGCCATTTTGAGAACAATTTGCCAAAGTTTTCTCCCCCATTTGACTTCAGACATGGGAAAACCAGTGCTTTAATTACAAACTAGACCAATACAGTGTGTGAAATCTTGTTTAGTGGGTTCGGATATAATGAGCTCTCAGAAAGCAACGAGAAGGAAAATGATCATCTATTTATGTGGGTTTTGCTTCCTGGCTTTTCGTGTTTTGCCCTTGTTTGGTGGACTTGTCCGTTGAGGTTTAAAGGCACCGTTTCCAAAATAAGGCAGAAACACCTTGTAAACATTATGATGCCAAGCTGGCAGTCAGTCCTTATGAAGAGTACGTCAGTGCCTGGACTGGGTAGAGTGCCCATCACCCGCGTTCAGGGATCCAGAGCAGTCCAAGCCAGGACTTCCTTGTTTCTGACTGGTGCTGGCCCCCCTTGATAGAAGCTGGAGTGTTGCCAGTTGAACATGAGCCAGAAATCAGATGTTATAACCACCCTCTGCTCAGCCCTCTGTCTGACCTGCTTGTGAGGCCAGTACCTGTTCAGTTCCTTAGGACACTTATTATTCCCCAAGGGTGGCACAGAGGCTCTGGTGGTTGGGGGAAAGTTCCCCAGGGGGGAGGGGGCTGTGCTAGGATCCGCTGTCTGCTGAGACAGTGGCACACACCTCGTCCAATACAGTGGCCTATTGACTATATTTCCTTCTGGACTGCATGTTCCAAGAAGACCCTTCCCTGACCACTGTCGCACCTATCCCTCTTCCCTGACCACTGTCGCACCTTTAGTTCTCAGCACGGCCACCTGCATGCAACAGACATTTAAAACACATCGCTCAAAATAACAAATGGCCCTCTTACCTACAGAGTGAAGGGCAGACTCTTTTGCATGACTTTTGAGATACTTCCAAATCTGCCTTTAACCTTTTTACTATATTTATTTCATACTTTTTTTTCCTGGAAATGGTCTAACAATTAAACTGAAGGAGCCTGATTTCCCAAGCAGGCGTGGACTCGTTCTGTTCACTGAGCACCTTTGGTCAACTCTTAAGACGTGTTTTAAAGTGAGTCCTCTTCCTAACTCAGCAGTTGCTTGCAGAATGAATTTAATAACAAAGGCTTGTGGCTTAGCCACTTCATTCCAGAAACAGTCCCAAGTGCTGAGGTGGCTGTGACCAGGACTGAAGGATAGGAGGACATTAGGCAGAGAACGAAGGAAGGGAGGGCAGAGCATGGGTTTCTAAGCTCAGCCAAGTCCACCTTAGAAACCCTGCCACTGTGTTCCTCAAGAACAGAGGGAGAGTCTGTGGCATGGAGTGTCGACAGGTCTAAATGCCAGTGGCTGTGTTCAGCAAGACATACCCTCCTCTGCTTTCTTCTCTGTAATCACTATGGGTTGTAGCACAGAATGCTGTGCATTTTCCACACAGCCACCATGTCTCTGATCTCATGCAGTCGCTGGCCCTCCCTCTCTGACTGTAGCGTGCTCCTTCTCTGTACCAGCTGGGCCACCCTGCCCCTGCTCTTAAGGAATTAAATGAAGAACCTCCATCAGAGCTTTGTTGACCACTCCTTTAGTTTGGATCAGATGATCTGCCCTGTGCACATGTCTGTCTCTGCTCTTGACATTTTTAATTACCTGTTTCCCGGTTAATAGCCACATGGGAATTTTGTTGAAAATCCCTTTGTCGCAGACTCAGACCCTTCAAGAACAAGGGCTGGAGTTGGAGTCTTAGCAGCTTTCCTAGGAGGCACCTATGGATTGTTGGTTCCTTGTGGCTGGGGCATCTCTCCTCATCATTAAGCGCTCGGTAGAGGGCCTTGTACCCTGGAGATGGCCGACACGTGATCATTGAGTGAGTGAGTGGCGTTGAAACAGACCATCTGGGCTCTCCCTGTTTGCCCCACTTGGCTGCTACAACTCCCTGCCCTCATTCATCTAGCCTCACCTCGGAGTCCCTTGCTTTCATCGCTGCATCTGCATTCCTCCTTTATTCTATCTTTGTCTGGGCCTTCTTTGGGATTTAGCCCTTGTATCTATGGTAACATGCCACATAATTTATTTATTTCCTAGATTTGTTGTCTTTTGCCAGTCTTCTCCCACTAGAATATAACCTGCTTAAACACAAGGATTCTTGTCAATTTGGCTCAGTGATAAACTTCTACTTCAACTACCCAGAAGAGCCTCGGGGTGCATAATAGATGCTCAGTGAATATTTGGCGAATGAATGTATGCATGACTTTCCTGAGATGGATGTACCTTGGTGCAGCTTTACTCCTGAGCTTACCTATACAATAACACTCTTCCCCCTTTGATTCACTGTTGCCAGACAGTCCTATCCCAGTTTTACCTACTTGCCGGTGTCCTTAATGGACACCTCAGTTCTCGGACTTTCTCCATAGACCACAGTTTCAGATATATCTAGGACTGGTCCCTCTTAACGACCTCACAATGTCACTGGTCATTTCAAATCTCTGGGTGATTAAGGAAGTGTCACTTAATTGTAAGATACTAACCCCTCCATGAGAGCCAAGGTGTCAGCCACGGGCTTTGACTTGTCTTAAGGTTGGGCAAGGGGACCTCTGTTTCCTACTTGGAATTCACAGCTTTCCCTTGGGAAACAAGGAAGACAGGGTTAGATCCGTCACACAGATGGTTCATCCCTGCGTCGGCCTGAACCACTGCACGTGTGGGCAGGCGAGCTGGGGCAGGACGGCTGGCTTCGCAGGCCTCCTGGCCCATTAACAAACTGCCCGGCTGAATCTTTTTACCTTAGGGTCACTGATTAAAAAGAAAAAAAAAGAGATTCCTGGTGCTAGAAAGTGCTTCTGTGGAACAGATGGTTACAGGGTGTCTGCATTTTCAGGCCAGACCCCAGTGAACAACTGCTTCTCCTTCCTAGAGGAGAAGACCCAACGCGAAGCCCTTTTCTTCCTTTTTGGAGGGAGTGGCCTCTGAGGCAGGAGTTAGGAGCTGGCCCTTTGGAAAGATGGCCTGAGATCTTTGACGGGTGCCTCTGAGCATGCCCATACATGGCTGGAGACCTCAGGAAAAGGGTGAGTGTGAGGCTTATCTGATGTGGAGCGGGGTGGAGAGGTGGAGAGGCGGGCAGCAGGGTTAAACGGGCAGCAGGGTGGTGCTGGGGGACCAACTCCAGGATGGGTTTCAGACATGCATGGGATTGTGCATTGTCAAGTTTCATATAAACTGTGAAGTGCTGTGGCAGTCAAGTTAGCTCACCAACTAGCTGACCCCTACCCTCTTGGGGAATGCCAAGTGGCCACTTTCTCTTCATTATCCAAATTCCACCTTTGAAGGCAATTTGACTCATCTTTCCTTGATGTGAAAGAACTAGGTTCCATCCCAAGGTCATCCCATTTGACCAGCAGCAGTGCTAGCCTGGCAGGCATGCTTGGGTGAACACAGAGGGGTTCCCCTTTTGGGAGAATGGTCCTCAGCACTGGCTAGCTTAAAGGATCATTCTATTCTTAGGAATTTAGATGGAGAAAAAAAGACACATTGCACAAATATCTATTTTCTAGAATTTTTTCATAGCATTTATGTTAGTAAACTACTAAAGAACATCTACATGTCCATTAACAGGGAAAGTTTAAATTGACCTACAGCATATCCACCAAAAGCTACATCATGTTTATAGTCATTCAGTAGGTACAGTATTTGAAGAAAAGAAGGATGGCCTGGTCTAGATGAACTAGACAGGGACGATATGCCAACTACAGCTTACTAGCCGATTTCACAGTCTTTGTCAGGTTATAGCAGAGATTTGAATTTGAATTCTCTTTTCATGTGTGTGATCTTAGGAAAATGACCCAACTCCCCTGAGCCAGGTTTCTCAAATGGGAATAAAGGCGATCTTTATTGTTGTGAATTTTAGTTGAGACAGTGCCTATTAAAATATCTGTGGCACAACCTGTTCCAGAATGAGCAGTTGGTAATGATCTGTTTGTCCATATCATAAAGCATTATAATTAATGCATGCTACTTCACTAATCAGAAGAAAATGCAATCAATATATAAAGGGGAAGAGGGGGGGACAGACACTGACAGAAACTCTGTGGCAAGCAAGACATCAGAGGCCCTTGCTATGTGTCTGCCACATGGTGGGTAATGACCACACAGTGAACATGATAGGAAGAACTGTTGCAAGAAGTTCTATATTTAAACATAGGAGACTCAGAAGAGACCTCAAGGTGCCTCAGGTCCAAGAGAGATTAGGATTGGAGGGCAGAGCTACAGCCAGTGCGTGGACTTTGTCAACCCATCCAGGGAGGGGACGCTGGACAGGGAGGTGCATTGTTGAGTGGTGGGCCCCCGTGGTCTGGAGGTAGCCTAGCTGTGGACAGAAGCCCATGTACCCATTAGCTTGGGTGGAGGCTGAATGGGTTCCCTTCCACCCTTGTGCTGCTGTCGATGTGTGTTACTAAAAAGGGAGTATTTTCCTTCAGGTTGCCCCAGGAGCTGCCACAACCACACCCAATTCTACTGAAATAGTGCACGTGAGGCTTGTTTTGAGTACCTCCTACTGTCACCCAATGCCACCCATGGGAGTGTGAGGGCGTCATGGTGCCCCAGAGCTTCTGGAAGTGGCTCTCTGCTCCACCAGAGGGTTCTCCAGCAAGGTTTCCATGAACAGAATGCAGGGAAGGCAGGCTGGCCTCTGCAGTGGCAATGCCCCTCTGAGAACTTGACCACACTGCACAGGAGTGGCACCTGGAGGTGCCCTGCAGGCTCTTGAGCTTGGTTTTCTCATCTGTGAACAGGCCTGAGTAACCATGTTTCATGGGCTTCCCACGAGGATTAACTGGAGACCCACTCAGAGGATGCAAGAGCCGTGGCTGGTACCTAAATGCTTCTTGTTTCCTCTTCCCCTTCCACCTTCCCTTATGCCTGATGCCCCCTCTCTCTCTCTAACATTTTCCCTTATTTTTTCTCGTGATTTCCCTTCTTCTTTTTCTTCACTTTCCCTGACAACAAAAATAATGCTTATTTTCATCTGGCGCTTTTCAATTTGTGCACGTATGTGCTTATGCATTCACAGTTGATCCTCACCAAACAAATAAACAAATCCATGAAGAATAGAAATACAGAATAGATAGGAAGAAAGAAAAAAAAAAGGAAAGAAATAATCAAGTTAGCAAGACTCGTTCCTGTGAGGCTGGTGGTATTACTTCGACCTTATGGGTGAGAAAAGTGAGAGAGGGAAATGAGACACTTCATCCCAAGATGCAGGACAGGAAAGACACACTGAGGCTGGACCAGTTTGGGGGTTTGGGGAGATGGTGGATACGCTCATTTGTTCTGTGTTTCTACTAAGTTAAAATGGGAGGAAAGTGTCAAAATAGGATTTTAAAGACTAGTTCTATTTATGTTTCTGCTTTCAAACCAGACAAAGTCTGCCATGATTTATATCTTTTCACCTGGGGAAAGCAGGTAAAAATCTAAATTTGTTGATTTTGCCTGTCAGGTGGAGGGCAAATGGCCTTTCACAACTTGTCCCTCCCCTTCGCTGGCCTGCTCAATTATGGTGGATTGCAGGGAACATTCTGGTAGGAAATCAAGCAGGAGCTGGCCAGATGCTTTGGCAAAGGAAGGCTGGAAGACTTTTCAATTAAAATAAATCACAGTGATTGAGTCATCATGTGACAGAGGCCTTGATGGCAGCCGAGAGGAACATGCTGGTGCGTTTTCCAAGGCCGGAGCCTCACTGCAGGGGCCATGAGGAGGGAAGGAATGAGGGCCAGCCCCTGTTGGTCTCAGAACCCAAGGAAAGGCGCCATCACCCTTACCAAGCAGGCCGAGCCTCGGGCAGAGTCCTGCTCACTGGGCTTCAGACCAGGCAGCCAGTTTGATTATGACTTGGCAGACACCAGGTCTCCAGAGTAATTTCGAACCTGCCCCAATCACAAGCAAATATCCAGTCATTAAATGAAAGCATGGAATGGCCACTCTCCCAACTCCTCATCTCACGGACAAATGGAATGAGGTGTGCAGACTCACAGGGATGGTGGGGTGGAGCTGGTGGACCTATGTTGGTGTTTTTGTTTGTCCACTTGCTGGCCACATGACTGAGGGCCTGTGTCTCGGAGGCCTAGGCCTTTGTCTGCTCATGTGTGAAATGAGGACAGCACGGTCTCCTTCACAGAGTCCAGGGGACCAGGAAGAGTGGACAGGGACACCCCTGGTGGAGGCCCTGGCACAGAGGAGAATGGAGTTCCCGGCAGTTAGAGCAGGGGAACCGGGGACGCACAGCTTGGAAATGGCGGGACCAGAGCTGGTGTGGGAGCCTTTGGCTCCAAGTTAGTGCTCTCTCCCTGACCGCTTAGCCCCTCAACCAGGAATTCAAACGCTGTGTGACTCTATTGTACTCTTTAGTTAGCAAGGAGTGGGAGGGAAGGTCACCATGACATCATGGGATGCTGGCCTGGGAAAGGGCTCTGGACTGTTTACTCCAACTGTTCATCTGTCAGGCTCAGAAAAGTGACTCAACAACTACCACCTCTGTCCCCTCTTGCAGGGACTCTGCTCCTTTGTCTACCTGCTTTCTGTAAGGCAAAACTGGCTGTCCTCACTGATATTTAATAATTACAGCTTCAATGTGACCCCTGTTTTGGGGACTTGGCTCTTTTATTTGGTCCTGACTTTAAGCTAAAAGACTCTAATTGTAGAATTATAGAGTTTCACCAATCAGTTAGAAAGTGGTTCCAAGGACACCAAGCAGATCAGGCTGCTTCTCTACTAAGGTTCTTGTTGATCTTCCCAGAACCTCTAATACCTCTGCGTTTTAAAGAACACCAGGGGCACATTTATTTAAATAAATGTGAAGGTTCAGTCCTTGTAGAACCTTCATTCAGTTAGCACACATTAAGGTTCTACAAGGTTCTAGATGTAGCTAATGACCTAGGAGAGAGAGAAAAGTGGAATCAAACATCCACTTCAGCTGAGTATTGATGTGCACAGTGAGCTCAAAGGGGCACAAGGAGGGTGTGCCTGGGGCCTGGGGATCTCAGAGGAGAGCACAACAGGGAAGAAGGACAGAGGCTCACAGGAGGAGGCTTCCAAGTGGCCAGGAGAAGGGGCACTCCAGGTGGTGACAGGGGCCTATGTAAAGGTAGTAGAGCTGAAAACTCTATGGCATTGAGTGTTTTGGAATTTTAAGTCAGTTCACAAGGGTGGAGGATGGATAGGACGCGGAGAGATTAACGTGCTGAGTCAAGGGCAATTCAGGAGGCAAGCCGGTGGGCTGAGCAGGGGGATGCTCTTGGAGTTATTCAGCATGGCAAGTAGAAGGAAGCTCAGGAAGGGTTCCTGGGCTAGAAAGTGTAGGTCCTTTCCCTGTGAGCAAAGGAAGTCAGACTTACTGCAGTTGAGGGGCTAAGAACACAGCCCCAGGGATGAACTACCAGGGCTTTCATCCTCATAAACCTGTGGGGGAGCAAGGGTTTTTGCCTTGATTTCCTTCTCTGCAAAATGGGAATAATGAAGTACTCAGTTCATAGTGTTGATCAATAATGTTTGGGGGAGAACTGAATGAGTTAAATTATGTGAAACGTTTTTACCCTCATGTGGCTGTGTTGGTGTTGCTACCAATATTATTTATGGATACTCAGCAGGAGGGAAGAATCAGGTGCGTGGTATTATTGGCAATTGATTTTGTAATAATGAGAAAGATGGATTAGGAAAGGTTCAAAAAGAAGACAGGGAGAACATTCATATGCAGTTGTATAATTTGGGGGATAGATCATGTAGGTGTAAGATTTGGTAGAGGTGATAGAAATGGAAGAAAGGAGATAGCTTAGCAATGCTCTCATTAACCAAAGTAACAAGCTACCTCATTAATTTGAATATTGTATTAGTCAAGATTCTTCAGAGAAACAGAAGCAAGAGGACATTTACCTATACCTATTTAACTATAAATATTTATATCTATCACCTATCAATTATCTATCTATTTATATCTATCTATCTATCCATCCATCCATCCATCTAACTGGAGAGATTTAAAATAAGGAATTATTGGCTCACATGGTTATAGAGGCCAAGAAATCTAGGATCTGCAGGCATTAAGCTGAAGATCCAGGGGAGCTGAGTCCAAAGACCTGAAATCCAAGAAAGTCATGTAAGTTCCAGTTCAAGTCCAAGTTTAAGACAGAGGGCCAATGTCCTACTTCAAAAACGGTCATGCACAGTGAAAGAATTCCTTCTTACTCTCAACCTTTTATTGTATTCTGTTTTTCAACAGATTGAATGAGGCTCACCCACACTGGGGAGGGCAATTTCTTTACCTAGTTTACTGAGTCAAATGTTTAGCTCATTTAGAAACACCCTCACAGACATATCCAGGAAAAACATTCAAATATTCAGGTATCTCTTGGCCCATCAAGTTGGCCCATAAAATTAGCCATCACACATGCCAAGCTACCCCAAGAGTCAGGGGCTAAAATAGCAATTGTTAACCACTGCTCATATAACTGCCAGTTGGCTGGGGTGCATCTGACCTAGGCTTGACTTGGCTGGGCACACTCATGTGTCTATGCTCCTGTTAGAGATTGGCTGACCAAGGTTGTTGGGTTTGGCCCCGCAGCTCTGTTGCAGGTTTCTCTCATCCTCTGTCTGTCTAGGACTGGTGGCCTGGTGTAGCCTATTAATGGTGAGGACAGAGCACCCTGAAACATTAAGGGCTTCTTTGCATAGGCTTGAAACTGGACTCTGTGGTTGCTGTCCATGTGCCATTGGCCAAACCAAGGTCCAAAAGGTGGGAAAGTACTGTTCACTCAAGAAAAGGCTCTGCCAAGGGTATAAAAAACCAAGGTCTACAATTAAATGCACTACACCTAATAATTGATTTTTAACCCAAAATTAGATTGGCATAGCTTGGTGATGAATTAGCAGTGAGGCCAAGGATAATTTCTTATCAATTTTGAATTTTAACTTATATTTCATATAGTGTAGCTGCTAGAAATATTTATTGCATGGATTGATGGACAGTTAGATGGATGGAGGGATGATGTGTGTGTGTTTGTGTGTGGGGGGGTGGGGAGATGAATGAATGAAGGCTTTAAATAAAATATGACCCATATTTATTTTTCAATGGGGTAAATAAAATAAAATTTATTTCAAAGATTCTTGAGAAATATAAAATCAAAACATTGGTTTATATCATACTATGTGTCTGGCACCATGTTACGAACTTTCACTGACATGGTCTCATTCAATTCTTGCAGATCACATACCAGGCAGACATTTCACAGATTAGAATATTCAGATCCAGAGGGTTTAAGTCTTTTGCTAAGAATGAAGAGCTAGTAAGTTGTAGAGCTGAGATTCAACTTCTTACTACTTACAGCATGGTGTGACCAATGCGTATGTCACAGAGAAAGAGTAAAACTTCAATGCATAAGTCTCATTAACGGGACTTCCCGCACTCCCTGATATCTCAAAACTCAGGGATTGGAGAAAGAATGTCTTTTTCCCAGATTGTAACTTTGAATGAATTAAAGTCAATTAATCTTTCTGCATTTATTTTTACAGCCTCTGAAAACTGGGAGGAGGGGACAGACAAATGCCCTTCTAGCTTGTACAGTTTACCAGTTCGCACACCAGGTGGTTTTTGAAAAATGAGAATAAGGGGCTCAGAGCAGAGAGTGAACTGGGGACACGTTGAAGCCAACTGGTTTTTGCCAGCTGGTCAAAAAATCTCACAGTCAAAGTCTTTAAAGCAGACTTGAAGTCTGCTCTAGCCATGATGTATGGAAAGGTGAATCATTGGACGGGAGACACCTGTGTCTGGAGCTGTCTTTGCTGTAATCCACAGAAGGTGAGGAGAACCTCTGGAGCCAGCACCCTGTTGCCCTATTAGAATGCTAGACGATGTTTCTGGACATATATTGGCACCTGTTGTCTTGTCTTGCTAGTTCCCTTGAAGTGCTTACACTCTACAGCCATAGTCCCTTTTAGTTATTAACACAACGTCATTACTTCCTCTCAGGTTGTGATAATGTTCATAATGCCCTGAGGAGCTCCCATGGTGATCTTGACCTCTGCATACAAAGCACTAAGACAGTTGAACACCCTGCTTGGTGCTACCCTTTATTGGCATTTTGATGGTATCTTAAGCACTTTCCTTTGCATTGGTTGGACAATCAATTCAAAAGAAGAAGAGGTAGGAGCAGAAAGGGTGACCTCAGTGAAATAAGCCAACGGATTGACTTATGGCAGTTCAAACTGAGGGAAAATGATGTACAAGTTCATCAAAGTTGGGTGTAGCACAGCTTTCCTCTCATCTAATGGATGCCCTGATATAAGAGAAATATTCATCAGCTGGGTTGTTTGGCAATCTGACTACTGAGGTGAGTTTAAATATTCACTTAGGTTTTTATGAGAATACTTACGAAATGCACAACACTGCAATTAATCGGTGCTTTGCAGGGCAGTGCTGAGAGTCACAACTCTCCTCATTGGATTCCAGGAGAAAGATCCCATAACCCTTTTATTTCATTCTTGTTTTTCTCAATGTTGGAAGTTAGGAGGTCTGGCCAAATGTCAAAAAGATCTTTCATCACTTGTCTGTTTTCTGAATCTAGGTCTATAAACAGAGAGCACAATTTGGGTTGTTAGGCTTCATTTTATCTGTGAACAGTGTCATTTACCTTCTTCTAGTCTTGGCAGGAGGATTGGAGATGATGCTTCAAAAGAGCCAAGTGCACTCCCTGAGGATGGGATTTGGCAGGAGCAATGTGACAGTGAGCTGAAGAGTCCCCAACCAGCAGGGAGCAAGAGGAGAAGAGATTCCGAACAGGCAGGGATGCATGAGGCTGTAGGAAGCGGCTTGGACAATGCCTCCACTCTGTCCCAGGGCTCTTGGAATGTGTTCCAGAGATGCACACGGAGAGGAGGACAGGTGTCCTAAGCCATATCTCAAGTCGCAAAGGCAGAATGAGCAATCATTTGCTGAGGACCCACTGATGCCAAATACACTAAAGCAGATCTTGGCTGGAAGGGTAAAAGATTGTTTGAGGAACATGATCTGAATGAGATGTGGTACCTTTAAAAGACCTCATGGCACCAAGGAGTAAACAACAATGGAGCGTTGCGAATCAATCCAACGTCTGGATATGATGTAGAGTACTCCAAACTTTGGGTTCCATACTGGAATACTAAAATTTTAGTATTTGTGTAGTTACATAAAAATCTCATTTTATTCCAGCGTGAATGCCCTGCATTCTTTAGACTTACATGAACATAGGTTAACTTCATTTGCCATTAAATACGTTCTCATAGTATGAAAGAAATTTTTAGTCTGTTTCCCAAGGACAGAAGATATGAACAATACAAGATTGAAGCAGATGTAAGAACTAATCAATGAATTTGAGAAAGGAAACTGAACATGTCCTATCTCTTCCTCTCTTCTTTCAAGTTTGTCTAGAGTAACTTATCGAGGAAGTTTCCCTGGGGTGGATGTTAAGTGGTGGGGTCATATTTCCGTCAGGATGGACTAAAGCAGGCTAGGATAACAAATAGTCCCAAGTGGGGCTTACAAATAACAAGATGCCTGTCCATGTGAGTCAGCCTTGTCTCTGTTCCTCAGGCTCTTCACATCTGTACCCAGGTTGATGGAGACCCATTTATTGGAACATTGCTCAAATTCTATGGACTGAAGAGTTTTTTCTGTTTTTTTTTTTTTTTACAAAATTCATTATATTGAAGCCTTATGCTCCAACGTGATGTGAGTTGGAGATGAGTCCTTGAGCTCGTCATGCTTTTACGCATGGAGATGCCAGAAAGCTCTGCGTCTCTAGCTACCTCTGTTTCTCCTTCTCTCTCTCTCTGGCCATGTGAGGAGGACACAACGAGTGTGAAGCCAGTAAGAGAGCCTACACCCAAACCTAAGTACGTTGCCACCTGATCTTGAACTTGTAGCCTCCACATTCTGAGGAGTTGGTTTCTGGTGCCTACGCTACCCTGTCTACGGCATTTTGTCACAGCAGCTTGAGCTGAGATGCTGGTACTCTGGCAATGAGATCAAAAGAGGAGAAACCACCCTCTGGCTTTAAAGCCACTCTTCAAATGTTTTCTCCTCGCTTCTTCTTGCATTTTCTTTGTTCTCAGAAGTCAGATGGCCATGCTGGAGGCCAAAGGAGTGGGGAATTACCATCCCCTCTCAGACCCACAAGTGCTTTGGGCACCATGATGAGTCTAATGAGCAAGCCAACAAGGGTCCTAGCCCCTCCTCTCACACAGAATGATCAGTGATTCAACTGCCACCTTGACCTTCATTTTCAATTTTCTGTAATAGGTTCTGAACTCAGGAGATGAAGAAAACAGCTTACCTCCTCAAACCCATGTATTTGGGTAAAAATCCTGAACCAGGAAGTGGGACGAGGAGGAGACAAACATGAAGAAAGAGAAGGGAGGATTCTTCACCTGTGTTTCAACTGTGTGCCCAGGGGAGTATCTGGCACTTTGTTTTTTCTTAGAAAAATCCTCATAAGGTGAATGTCACTATTTTTAATTTACAAGATGGGACATTGAGGCTCTGTGATTTATGTAAGCTGCTGAACTTGCAAAGGAATCCAAGCCTGCCTGCAGCCCTGTAAACACATCTGGAGTGGGTATATTGTTAGCCCCAGAATAAAAACAAAGGTAGAATGAAATGGAAATAGCACCCTATTTTCCTGGAGGATTGATTGATGCTAAAACTGAAGCATACTGCAAGGAGAAAAGTGCCCCACAACTTTTACTGCTGTTTCTCCAACACACATCCACCCATCAGTTCATGAATCCACCTACATATTTACTCAATCAATATTTAGTGAGCACTATCTATATGCCAGGCAAGTTGGTGAGTTCTTTGTAGTTGTAAATAAGACATGTGGATTATTGCTTTCATGACCTCAAGGGCTCTGAAGGAAAACAGACCAAGC
Source organism: Callospermophilus lateralis (assembly GCF_048772815.1). Lineage (NCBI taxonomy): Eukaryota > Metazoa > Chordata > Mammalia > Rodentia > Sciuridae > Callospermophilus > Callospermophilus lateralis. The sequence goes on from NC_135320.1 coordinate 85,413,926, forward strand.
AATGCAAAGAATAAAAGCCACACAGGAGAAGCACAGGTGTATGACAAGTGCAGTTTTTACAAAAGGGACTGCTTCTTGGTGGAGGTGGTGTTTGAGATTTGTTGGAGAATTCTAGCTGACTGGTCTGATCCCCCCCCCACGTCAAGCCTGCAGCCTTCCTTTTGACACCTCGTTCCTCTAATAAGTTGTGTCTGAAGAACTGAGCATTAGGACATTTTTGTGGGTCTGAGTTTTCCCTCTGGCCCTCATCATCTGTTTTCCACAGGGAAATGGGGAGCTGTTTTCTTGGATCAAAGGTCTGCTTCAAAACTCATGTTGAACCATCATCCCAAACCCAAATAGTAATGGTATTTTGAGGTGGGGACTTTAAGCAGTAATTGGAATTAGATGAGGCCACCGGGTGGGGCCACGAGTTAGGGAACCTGTGCTTTCATAGGAAGAACTCCTCTCAGCCTGCGCTGCCCTCTGCCGTGCTGGGGCCAGCCAGAAACCCTCACCTGATGCTGGGAAGATGTGGGCACCATGTCCTTGGACTTCTCCATCTCTAGAGCCGAGTCAAACAAGCTTGTCTTGCTTATAAATCACTCAGTTTTTGATATTTTGTTACAGCGGTAGAAAATGGACTAAGACCGTGTCAAGAGACTGGTTCTCAGGTTGAGGGAAGAGTGATTTCCAGTCTAAATGGAAATGGCTAATGAGCTTGCGTCTCAGCTCAGAGCTGTGGGCCTGCTGGGGTAGTGGGAGAGATCAGGGCCGGCAGTCAAGTTAAAAGAGGATGGGAAACCACTCCAGGACTCCAAGTTTCTCCTAAGGGGTTCCTGACCCTCCTCTGCACCCTCCCCTACTCCTCCCTGCCTGGCTGGCTCCTGACTCAGGTCTCAACTTGCCTGTCACCTCCCCACAGCAGCATTCTCTCTTCTTTAAGGTGGGGTGGGGACTCCTCTGAGGCCCTGAGTAGCATCTGGTGCTTTCTGTTGTGCCTCTGCAACTCCACACTGGTAGCACACTGAAATCCCCTTACTATGAAAAAACGATTATTCCCAGGTCCTGTCTCCAGAGATTCTGACTGCAGGAGCATGGGACAGCCCCTGCACATCCGCAGTTTTAAAAGTCGCCATGGTAACCCTTACGTGCTTCCAAGGTTGGGCCCACCGCTCCTCAGCAACATGGCCCACTCTGTGTCGTATGTTCCTCCTTACTTCTCCAGGGCCTTCCTGGGACTGTACATTCCCTAATGCTGGGGCTCATGAATCATCCTTGTCTTAGATTCACTGAAGCTGGCACATTGAGGGGTTCAAGAAATATCTGTGAAAGGGGAATGAGCCATGAAGAGTGACATATTTCTCTAATGTCCACAATGAGGTTGCAATTAAATTTCCCACGTAGCTGTCCTTGAGATTTTTCTTGGGGTCCTTCTTCCTTCATCGGATACTGGATCTCCTCTCTTGCTGTCATCTGGGCTTTCAATTTAGCTCCAATCAGGTTTGCCTTTGAGGAGGACGCCCTATTTTCCCCACCAGAATCCTACCTCCTCTAGGTTTATGGTTGTAGAGAAGATGGTCAGCTCATTCACATAAAGCTGAGGGCAGAGCCTGGACAGTAGGTATTATCGGTAGATCCCTACACACCAGGACAGTGGGACCGAGTTGGAAACACTGAGTCCTGCTCCACCTCTTACCATAGGGGCTTAAGGCGTTGAAAGCAAGAGAGTTAAAAAGTTAAGGAAAGCACTGGATGTCAAGGAACTATTCCTTACTATATGGTCCTATGTCCAATGTCTCCGTTAATCCCCACAAGTAACCAAGGAAGTAGAAGTGGACATACCCTCTCCAGATGACAGGCCTGGGTAGGCATCCTGCTCTCTGTGGGTTAGAGCTGTTCATGATCCACGAACCCTGCATCTGGTTTATCAGCAAGTCACTGTCACTCTTGAAGCCTTGGCTTCTGTCTACACATGACTAATGCAGTCCTGCCTGTGTTCCCCACCAGGCGACCCATGAGAGAGTAAGGTGAAGCCAGGCTGCCTGCCTACTGCCTGTGAGACCTCCACCTCCGGACCTCACCTCCTTGTGTCTCAGTTTCCTCTGTGGTAAAGCAGGGGTACCCTTGATGTCGACAGCATAAGCTTACTGTAAGATTTAGAGGAGTTGACTTAGGTCGAGTTCGCAGTAGAGGGTCAGGCATAGAGTAACTCTGCCAAAATATTAGCTGCTATTATTATTACTATTCCATTAAATCATTATTAAACTAAATTTAAAAGGAATTAAATAGCACTATTATTTTGATTACTATACAGGGGACTTTGTTGACTGACAAACAGCGAGAACAGAGGCTCTTGAGCTGTCTGCAGATAGATGCGACTAACACACTGAAACTGGCCCCGCCTCACTCAACGCACACCTCCGGAAACAACACTAGATAGGGATTCAGGAAAGCAGGGCTGCGTCCCCTGCTCTGATGCTTATTTGCTGGGAGACGCTGTTCAGATTCACCTGTTTGGAGCCTTGTCTACACATAGTCATGCGCCTTCTCCTTCTCCCACTGCAGGGCTCTTGCAGAAATGAAAGGCTGTTACAGAGCAGGTGCTTAATGATGCTAGTTCCTTCCCCTAAACTAGATGCATGCACAGAACACTTTGCGCAAACCTATAAGCACCAGAGACAGGTCCAGAAGCGCCTTCCTCTTGTGATGCTGTGGCCTCTCAAGGAGCCATTGTACTAATGTAGCAGAGGCAGCTGCGCTGTGTGAATGGCTGGGAAGTGTGGCGTGGAGGTGAGGACACGTAATTCAACACAGGCATGAATGAGCCATTCAGCTGGAGGCTCTCAGGCAGTGGAGTATCTGGGCTTGCTTGCTGACTTGGCCCAAAGACCCGAGTTTCCGGGGATGCCTTGGTAGGCCAACCAAAACACTCAGGCCCTGAACAAAAACAAAGGATGAATAAGACGATCTCACAGTCACCGACACAAGGACCACCAGTGTTCTCAAGACCTCGGAGATGGTCCACTCCATCCTCAAATTCCCACAAAACAAACAGAACAACAGCAAACTAGACCTTAATCCCCTGTGACACACAGGTCACATGGAGTCGTGATTCCTTCCCTCATCTGCAGTTCACTACTAAATGCATGCTGTTTTCCAGGTTCCAGGCTGGTCCTGGTGACAGGAAGATAAACCAACAGTCTGTTCCTTGAGAGCTGTCAGAAGCAAACTCCAGAACAGGCGATTTCATGTGCTCTGAATTGGCTCCAAATGGCCCCTCCCACCTGTTGGAAATGTTTCAAGATGGTTACAAAACACTGGTTTCCAGTGTGGTCTTGGACCCTGACATTCCTCCTGACTTGGGATCAGTGTGCTGGACAAGGTCTGTGGGTCTCCTCAGGTGGGCCCTCCAAGTTGCTTGCTGCTGCAGGAAGCCGTCCCCTGTCTGTTGGCAGAGGAGACTCTGTTTCAGCCAGGGTGGCTCCAGTGAGATGTGGAGGACTGAAAGTTATCACAGCATTTATTCATATGCTGTGAGTCCCCCACCTGGGCTGCTTCTTCAGACAAGACCAAGGTGGCCTTCTTCATAGGACTCTGGGTTCTGATTGCTGCTCCTTTCCCCAACCCCTGCAGGCCTGGGGGAGGGTCAGCCTCACTGTCCCTGGCCCAGAGTCTTGTACTTCCTCCTGGTCTTCCCATGGCCAGCCCTCTCCTTTGCAAATGGACCCTTCACAAAGCTCCCCTAGGATTCTCCTGTTCCGAATGTGTCATCCCTTTCCTGCCGGAACACTCAGTGGCACAATGTGGGAAAAGCATAAGGGACATTGTCTGATGGTGGGGAGAGAGGAGGAGAGAAGAGTGGTGTCACAAGCATCTGCATCTGGAATGTCCCATAAGACCTCACATGTCGAGGGCTTGGTTCCTAGGTGGTGGCCCTGCTGGGGGTGGTCGAGACTTTAGGAGGTGAGGCCTGGTGGGAGAAAGTGGGGTGTTGAGGGCGAGCCATTGAAGGGTGCACTTTGTCCCTGGCCCCTCCTCACTCTTCACTCTCTGCTGCCTGCTGTCGCCAGGTGAGCAGCTTTGCCATGATATCCCTGCCTCACCACAGGCCCAGAAACAAAGGAGCTAAGGGACTGTGGGCGGAAACCTCTGAAACCATGGCTGAAATAAATCTTTCCTCCTTTAAGTTGTTTATCTCAGATATTTTGTCACAGAGATGGAAAACTGACTAACACAAGAAGAAATAAAAGAAAGCAAGGCGGGGAGAACTTAGCCACTGAAGAGAATTGGTGGGTTGGTAGGTAGCATAGAGGGCTCACTCTTAATATAACACAGCTGCAGGTGAAGGAGCAGGATTTCCAGGGCCAGGTACTTCCATCGACAAGCTTTTCAGGAAGAAATTGTTTATGCTGTCTTCCAGAGGAGAAAAATTAGAAAAAAAGGTTATTCAGTTATTTTTATCAGGTTGGTCGAATCTTGGTTTTAAAAAGTCAATGGATAGTATAATGAAAAAAAGATATAATTCGTCTATCTCATAGTTAAAAGAAACAAATTATGACCTAATAAATTTTATTCCAAAAAGTCAAGGATGGTTTAATATCAGGAAATCCTTTAATTAAATTCCTATTTGAAAAACAAAGGGGAAAACACTCGATGTTGGATATATTCTGCCTCTTACCACCTCCCTTCTGCCGACTGGGAGAGCTCCCTCTTGGAACTCAGCCTCCCTGCCTAGGCGGGTGCCGTCCCACTCATCAGCCATCTATCCCCTGCATTTCCCTCTGTGTGGCTCTTAGCATCTGTCACACCTTTTCCTTCTATTTCTCTTTGTCCCCTCTGAAAGCTCTGCCTGTTCCATGGGTTGCTGCTCCCCTTAGCCAGCTCCTTACTGGGCTCCGTTGCTTGTTCTGGTTCTTGGCCCGCAGCTTCCTCAGCTCCAGCTGGTCTCTGCCTGCCAGGGCTGCTTTGGCGGGGATAGCAGGGGTCTTCTCATCCAGGCTCCTCCCCCAGAGGTATCTTCTGCTCTACCTGGCAGTGAGGGTTGGAGACAGAGCTAAGGCCGATGGTGATCTTATTCTGTGAGCTGCACAGTGGGAGAGGGGAGGAGGAAATCCCCACAGTGGAGAGTGTCCGGGGGAGCCTCACCTTCCTCACTCCCGAGGTCAGGGCTCTACTTCCAAACCTGTAGGAAGGAGCAGTCTGGGACGGGCTTCTAGGCTGTAATCCTCCAGCCCCGGAGTTAGAGAAGATGGCCAGGCATGTGCCAGAGGTTGTAAGTCTGCACCCGCCTCTGTCAAACCCTCACCCAGCAGATCCAAGGGTGATCACCTCCCTTATAGTGTGCTGGTCTGCAATCTTATCTGAATCCTTTGAATGGCAAAAAGAATTCTGTTTCTGATAAAAAGCTGCTTCTCAGCAAAGGAAGCAATCAATAATGTGAGGAAAGAACCTACAGAGTGGGAGAAAATCTTGACCACATGCACCTCCAAGACAGCATTCATCTCTAGGATATATAGAACTCAAAAAACTTGTCATCAAGAAAACAAATAACCCAATCAATAAATGGACTAAGAAACTGAACAGACACTTCACAAAAGAAGAAATACAATCTATCAACAAATATATGAAAAAAAATGTTCACCATCTGTAGCAATCATAGAAATGCAAATCAAAAATACACTAGGATTTCTTCTCACTCCAGTCAGAATGGAAATCATCAAGAATACAGGCAACCGGGCCTGGGGTTGTAGCTCAATAGCAGAGCACTTACTTCGCATATGTGAGGTGCTGGGTTTAATCCTGAGCACCTATAGAAAAATAAACAAACAAAGATAGTGTGTCCATTTATAACTAAAAAGTATTTTAAATAAAAGAATACAGGCAACAGTAAATATTGGCGAGAATGTGAGGAAAAAGGTACATTCATACATTGCTGTTGGAACTGAAAATTGATGCAACCTCTATGGAAAACAGTATGGAAATTCCTCAGAAAACTTGGAATGAAATCATCATTTGACCCAGCTATCCCACTCCTCAGTTTATACCCAAAGGACTTAAAATCAACATGCAACAGTGATGCAGCCACATCAATATTTATAGCAGCTCAATTTACAAGAGCTAAACTAGGGAACCAACTTAGGTGTCCTTCAGTGGATGAATAGATAAAGAAAATGTGGTGTATATATTCAATAGACTATTACTCAGCTTTAAAGAAGAATGAAATTATGGCATTTGCTGGTTAATGGATGAAGTTGGAGAATATCATCCTATGCACAATAAGCCAACCCACCAAAACTAAAAGCAGAATGTTTTCTTTAATATGTGGATGATAATTCACAATAAATTGGGGGCACTAGAGAAGAATGGGATTACCTTAGATTAGGTAGAGGCGAGTGAAGGGAGGAATGGGGAGGAAATGTGGGGATAGGAAGGATAGTAGAATGAAACAACATTATTACTTTATGTGCATATATGACTGCATGATCAATGTGATTCTATAACATGTACAATCAGAAAAATGAGAAGTTATGCTCCATCTATGTATGTTATACCAAAGCACATAAATGCATTCTACAGTCATGCATAACTAATTAAAACAAATTTTTAAGAAATTAGAAAAGAATTTCGTTTCTACATTTTAGAAAGACAATGTTGTGCATAGACAGGCTCATGTATTGCTCTGTCAATGAGCCTGTTAATATTTGACTGTGAGACCTGTGACTGATCAAGTGAAGTGGGGTTCATGGGGTCAGGTGGCCTCACTATGGCTCAGGTTTTATCATCCCAAATTTTCATATTAGGCTGTTTCTTGCCCCCAACTATGTTATCATATCTTTTAGCTTTAAGACCTTTTTGAATTTTGACATGGGCTCAGAGTTTTTAACCTTGTATCCAAAAGAGATAAAATCCAGGGGAAGCTCCTAAAGCACTTTTGTTATCTGATCTCCCCCATGCCACAGGAGGAGAGGCTAATTAACATACTCAGTATCAGAAATTATCTCTTAGTGGTAGGAATAATGCCTTATGGATGACCTGATAAATATTTTAAAAGAGCACTTTTAGATAAAAGTAAAGGTATTCAGGATCTGTGTCTGATTTTAGAAACACACCACCCTTGACAACAGGAAGTGCAGAGAGTCGCTACTCTTCAGTCTCAGGGATTCCTTGGACTAATCTTTAAGGACCCCATATCCCTGTGTGAATGCAGGGGACTCTTGGCTTCACACAATCAGAATTCTGTACCTGGAACTGGTGCCTCTCTTGGACCTTCCAGTCCAGGAGTGTTCTTGGCCCCTAGAATTTAAAAGGCCTGGCTTCCCCTCAGGCTTTCTGAGCAGGACATATGGACAGTGAGTGGTTGTTTAAGAATGTCCTACCTGGTGATACGTTTAGGTTCAAGACATGCTTCCAATAAAGCCTAATGGGAGGACTCGGGCACAGCTACCGCTATCCACCTCTAACTTCTTCTCCAGTTTCCCTGGTAAGAAAGAGCGCGAAGCTGTGCTCACACAGCCGTGGTGACCTTGCAGCTGCTGCTTGCTGAAGAATCGGCCCTGCCCTGCAGGCACCCTGAAGTCACTCTTCTCATTCAGTCTTCCTCCCAAGGAGGAGTTGGGGAATCTGAGGACCATGGTTCCCCGCCTCCAAGCTTCAGCAGAAGGGCCCAGTGGTCCATGGAAAGTGTCTGCATCCTTATCCTGCCCAACAGTGACTCAATTCCCACTGTAGACAGCTGGCATCAACCACAAGACCACACAGTAGGAAGAAAAGGCTGGTGTGCAGATATGGACAGGCAGGGGGCCCCACAGTGTTCTCCCAAGCTGAGGAGCACAATGCTGGCACTGAGGGTTTCTACAGAGTTTGAGAAAGAACATACCCAGAGAATGTAAGAGCCACAAACAGCTACGTGGTGGGCACTGTGTTCTGGGTTTGTGGAACCCAGGCCAGTGCTTGACCAGTAGGATGGAACAGGTGGTGGTCAAGGAGTGGAGTTGTGATCCTGTCAAGTGGGGGCAGGTCTGAGGATGTATGCACAGTGCTTTCCAGTTATAGATAGGGAACCCAGGGGTAGAGTGGAGTGCCCAGGCCCAGCTGCAGAGACTGAAGGGAAGGGGTGGAGAAAAGGGTCACCCAGGCCAAGGCCATCCTCTCAGACCCACCGCTACTCTGTCCAGGCTCTTCTGGTACTGTTGTGAGCTTTGGGGACCTTTCACGGAGAAGCCCATTGGTGTCTGTGGCTAGAGGATTCCCCATGGTGTGGAATGGAATGAATTTCAGATTTCCTCCAATTGGTATTCACCATTGACTGTGAACTTGGTTTCTGAACATTTCCTTTACATCTTACCTGTGGGAGTTAGATCAGGTCCCTTGTTCTTAAAGTGAAGAAAATATCTTTCAGTGGGTTTCTGAAGCACCTAGTACTGGCCTGGCCCACAGCAAACGCTTAAGAAATAAATATACACTGTCTTTCCTTCCTTCCTTTTCCTGAAGGTGTCCCACAAAGACCTATCAGACTGAATCAAATTTAGCATGATGCTCTCATCTGCCTGGGAGCCTCCCTTCCTTTCTTCCTGCAAATAACCTGCTGCCTGGCGTGTATCGACTTCCATCTGGGGTTTTAGATTCAACTAAATAAAAGTCATTGTGGGAAACACAGCTGTCTCAAGAAACTTCAGGAAAAAGCCACAGCAGAGACCACCTGCCCACCTTGGCTGCCCAAGAAGATGAGAAGAGGGACAAATAAAATGTCTCTATTTTCTGAAACGTACCAAGGATAAAAACGTAACAAAGATAAAGCTGCATGTGGGCTATCTGCAATAATTTTCAATTTGAGGAAGTGAGAACCTGTGGCTAGCTAACATTTGGGGCAAATTTGATTGTGTGATTCTGGAGAAAGAAGAGGCCCCAGAAAGTGGTCAGCAGGAGGAAGAGGAGTCAGAGAGCTGCTCTGAGGGCACAGGTTGCCATCATCCAGCAGCCTGACCGTGTGAGGGAGTGGACTTGGGAGTCAGGTGCAGAGAACATGCCTCCTGGAATTCCCGGCACCAGTGGGGTGGGCTTCAGGTGTGGTTCTGTGGGATCCAGTCTTAGAGCATGAAGGGAGGACAGGGGACCGAACCAGCTGAGGCCTGGTGGTTGGGAGACTGCCTTAAATTCTGGCTCTGATGCTTGCCCTCTGGGTGACCTTGCTTTCCTTTCTGAGCTGCATTTTCCTGGCAGAATTGGTTGGAAGTTAAATGTGATAAAGCAAATACAATAAATGTATTGCCTCAAGCACAGGAAATGCTCAGGGAAGCATCCATTTTAGAGTTCACTCACCATGGGGGCCTGGACTGTGGGTATTAACAAACTGGAAGAAGAGGAGCCAGGTGCCCATCCCATTTAAGCATGCCCTCTCAATCACTAGTGTCCTGCCATTAAAGACCAGATGGGGCTCCTGGAGGATGCCCATTCCCGGGAGAATACGATGCTTATCGATGGACTCTCGTCTATGTTGAGAAACATACAGCAAGATTTTCTCAGTTGTAGTGTGTCACACACCCGTGCAAAGAAGATGGGCTTTGGTCTTGTCTGCTCTTTAGGTCATGAAGCTAGACTTCAATTAAGCCAGCCAGACTGTATTGTGTACTAGAAAGAACCTGGGATTTGAGGTCAGGAAGGCAGAGGTTAGAATCTGTCTCATCATCTTTAAGTTTTTTTTTTTTTAAGAGAGAGAGAGAGAGAGAGAGAGAGAGAGAATTTTTTTAATATTTATTTTTTAGTTATTGGAGGACACAACATCTTTATTGGTATGTGGTGCTCAGGATCGAACCCGGGCCGCCTTGAGCCACATCCCCAGCCCATCTTTAAGTCTTTTAATTTAGCATATGTTCACTGAGGCTGGCCCAGGTCAAGGTGTAGGGGCGCTGAGTTTGCGTAGGGCAGGCATAGAAAGACAGGTTGGCACAATGAGCACCTGCATGATGTACCAAGTTCATAAAGGGAGGAGCCGTAGCAAATGTGCACAACTACCGTAAGAGTACAGAGGGGGATGGAGGCGGAGACGAGAGAGGTCAAGTCCAGCTTAAGAAGCTATATTCTGGAAGACTTCCCTAATGATAATATCTGAACAGAGTCTTAAGGGATGAAGAGGATTTGAGATTCAGGGTAGGACAATTTAAACAGCCTGGAGGCTTTATCTTCTTGATGCCTCATTTTCCTGGAATATGGAATAGAAATCACATCCATTTAATGGGGTCATTAGAAACATTGACCCAGGGCATTAGAGATGCTGCTTGACTGAACCTCAGCAGCTTTAAGCTTTAAAAGACTTTGATAATTCAATAGATAAAATGGTATTTTAATGTTTTTATAGCTGCATTTTATACAATTAATGCAGTTAAAATGTTTCATATACAGTCATCCCTCCATATCCATGGGTCCTGCCTCCATGGATTCAACCAACCATAGGTTGAAAATATTTGAACAACATTTTCTTTGGTATTAACATGTACAGACATTTTTTTTCAATATTTCCAAAACAATATTGTAAAACAATTATTAACCCAGCATTTACATGGTGTTAGGTGTTGCAAGTAATCTAGAGTTGATGGTATGTTTAGGGGGCATTCACATGCAAAGACAATGTCATTTAATATAGAAGACCTGAGCACTGTAGATCTGGGCATCCTTGGAGTCCAGGAACCCAACCCCCTGGATACCCAGGGGTGACTGCAGTTATTGTCCATCTGTATTTTTACTTGGTTCACTTTGAAATCTTGCCCTTGAAACCTAAAAGCCCAAGCTTTAGATGTCACTGCAGTATCTAGAAGGGCAAAACCACACAGTAGAAAACACATGAGATAGGAGGAAGTGTCAATTGTCATAAATTCCAGGTAATGAGACTTACAAAATGGGGCCAATATGTACAGAACTGAACTTCCATGAAATCTCCTGGATTTCCTTAATTGAAACAGAGTTTTAGGCTTGTTTTCCCCTCCCCTTGCTGTGAAGACAATCCTTAAACTCTAATTACATGTTCACTCTCTAATGATCAACTTTTGTCTCCAAATAGAAGTCCTGCTGTGGTTCTGGAGATTCAAAGATATATGAGGCAGCTTCTCTTCCCTTGAGGACCATGTTCTAGTAGAGATGGATACATGAGCACATTTTTCACTCTAACATCATAACTGCAGAGGTGGGGCAGTCTCAGGGCTGTATGAAGAGCCTTTGGTATCTACCCTTGGGTTCAAGGTCATCTTGGAGAAATGGTCAGTCTGGGCTTGTTCCTCAGATTTACACAATATATTACCAGAAAAGGAATGTTACATGTTTCACTTTCTTGGATTCAGTCTGAGTAATTTCTCATTCTTTATGCAAGATTTCACATTTTGGAATACAGAATGGAAACACACACGGAATCCTTGGGATCATACATCTAGCTGGGGTATTGGAGTACCAGAGCCTGAGCAGTGGCTGCACCTAGTGCTTTGCTGGTGGGAAGACCTACTGTGTGCATCTGTGTTCTGTGTATGCTGGAGATGTCATGTTGCCCATGACTGGGACATGAGACCTGAGATTCAGTCACCACTGAGTTCCTACAGCATGTTCTATGGTTTGAATGTCCCCCCAAAAAACCCAAGTGGAAATTCAGTTGCCATTGTGACAGTGTTGAGAGGTGGAACCTGTAAGGGATGGTTAGGTCTATGGGGTCCTGCGCTCAGAATGAATTAATATCATTATTGGGGGGTGGATTAGTTATAAAAGGGGAGTTTAGCACTCCCTCCCTGAGTGATGCTTTCTACCATGTTGTGACACAGGAAGAAGACCCTCACCGCATTCAGCCCCTCCATCTCGGACTTCCCAGCCTCCAGAACTCTGAGTCAGATAAACCTCTGCTTATTACAAATCACCAAGTCTCAGGTATTCTGTTAAAACAGCAGAAATAGACTAAGATAGCATATTAAATGATATCCTTCATGGTCTCCCTCTTGAATCTCTACTCATTCGTTCAATACACATTTGCCAAATACCTATTATGTATCAGGTTTTATTCTGGACTATGGGTCAGCAAAATTTTGTAAAAAGGGCAAGAAAATAAATGTTTTAAGCTTTATAAGCCCATAAGCAGTATCAAACATAAAAGGTATAGGTATTCTAAAATGAGAGAAAACAAACTTGTAAATTTTTAATTGCTAAAGTTAAAAATATATTAATGTTCAACTAATTTATAAAAATAGGTCTTCAATAAGAAGAATGGAATTACTTTTCTGGGTGCTATGATCTGAATGTTTATGTCTCTTTAAAATCCATGTGCTGGAGCGTAATTCCCAATGCAGTGGAATTATGGGGTAGGCCTTGAGAGATGCTAGGTCGCCATTATTCCACCTACACACTGGGATCTGCAGCCTTATAAAATGGGCCCAAGGGAGCTGTTGACGCCTGCCGCACTTTGGGGATTCAGCAAGAAGGTGCCATGTTTAAAGCAGAGAGCAAACATCGCATCTGTAGGCACCTTGATCTGGAACTGACAGCTCCAGAGCAATTGTTTGCAGATTATCCAGTCTGGATAATCTGAGTGGACTTGGACAATGGGGGATGCCATTTTACTTAACTGGGATTCAAAGTTAGTCAAATTGATCATAAATCATGATTTCTATAAAACATTCCTGTCTTTCAAAACTACAAAAAAGGCAGCGGCTGGGTTTAGTCCATGGATTGTTATTTGCTGAGTCCTATTCCAGACACTAGAATGTAGACGGGAACGTGTAGGTGAGAGTAAGCCCATTTCTTCTCAGAGCCTCCATCAACATGGGGGTGAGTGAAAGAAAACAAGACACAACAGGAATGAAGATGTAGCATGAGTGATACACCCACGGAGGCTGCTCCATGCAGGGGCACCAGGGGCACCTAAGACATCTGTTCAAAGGTGCTAGAATGGTTAAGACTTTAAAAATGACCCCAAATGCTGGTAAAGTTTTGATTTATTTTCAACTGTTATGAGTGTGTGAAATGGAACAACAGGTAGCTTCTTCTAAGTTTCATGTACATTTGCCCTATGATCCAGAAGTTATATTCTAAGTATTTACCAAAGAAAAAAGAAAACACAAATCCACAGAACGCTTGTATGAAATATTTATGGGAGGCTGTGTCGGTAATAACTCCAAACTGAAATCCACCCAATTGTACATCAGTGGGGTATTAAGCTGTTGCTGTTCTTGAGAAAAAGCACTCTGATCATTTGTAGCCCTCTCCAAATGGCAATCGATGATGCTTCTCTGATGGGTTCAAACACCTTCCTCTGAGGGTCAATGTACCTTTGGAATTGGGCTGGCCAGTGGAATGAGCGGGGTGGGTTTGTGTTCACAGAAGGCAGGATTACCAGGGAAAAGGTGTCCTTGTTACCTCTGAATTTGGACTATAAATGCGGGGGGGGGGTGATTGCTAGGCCTCAGGGTCGTATTTGTCAGTGTGACACGAGACCCCCTCACTGCAATAACAGGAAAGAAATTGCAGCTCCCTTAGTCACCTGGAGGCATTGGTGGTGCAGGGCAAGGGGCAGGGCTGGGGGTCAGCCAGGGACCCAGAGATGACATGGGAGACAAAGCTGCTGTCACTGGCTGAAACCAGGTGGGGCAAGAGGAGCTTCCTGCGCTTTTCTACTACCACATCATGTAGCCATTAAAGAACCACGTCACAGAGCGGAGCGTTAGAGTTGAGTCTGCAGGGATTGTGGAAATCTCCCAGTGGAGATCACGGGGTCACTGGATCTCCAGGTCCATGAAAGAAGGTCTGGGGTGATGGTGGGGTACAGAGAGGGCAAATAGAAGGGCCTTCCGGGTTCTGCCACTTTGTGAACTGAGAAGGTGACTCATACCTCTTGCACACATTGTGGTTCTAAGTAAGATGTTGCTTCATCTAAAAAACAGTTTTCAGCTCTAAAGACAATTTGGAAATTACCTATTTTGTCCAAAATATCCAGAGCAGCTTTGAAACTTTCCAGATATTTCCTGTTCCTGCCAAGCATGCTGTGGGTGGGGTACATTTGAGGAATGCTAGCACGGAAGGGTTTTCTGAGGTCAGGCTTTCCTGAAACAGCCCTAAATCGAGGATCTGAGTGCACGGGATTTCTAAGGAAAGATTCTAAGGAACTGGTGAGAGGCTAGTGGAACAGGACAGGAGGAGGGGAGGCAGCAACAATGAACCCTCAGGTGAAGACTTAGCCTCAGCTTGATCCACATGGAGCTCAGGAGTGTAAGTTGCACCTCAGAGTTTATTTTAGGGCAGGGAAGGTGGCCTTGATAATCCAGCATCAGCCAAACCCTGCTCACAGACCACCCAGAGGATGTGAAAGCCCAGATGTTTCTCCTTCTCTGTGTAGCTAAGTTGGCTCTAGTAACCTAAGGGCAGAGCTCTGAAGAAGGTCACAGCAGCCAACAGTGAGCCTTGTGGCACACAGAAACTAAAGGAGGGCACTGAGCATTGGCGAGAGAATTCAAGGTGACTGGGCGGGGGACAAATTGTCTACAATGGGGTGCTGGAGTTGAGTTCAACTTGGAGGTCCCAAGTGCCTCCCCCACTGTTCTGGCTCAGTCCTCAGTCTCAGACCAACCTCTCCAATCACGTTATCCTTCCTGAACTTTTTGTTCCTTCCTGTATCCGAGAAGCTGGACAGTATTATGCAGGATTGGCTTGTGAAGCTGTGGGCACCCGTCAAGCAAGTCTGAGGCTCCTGGCAAGCAGTGGAAGAAGAAAGGGAGAGGATGATCAGGTGGTGGCCCCTTGGGCAGAGCTGAGCTTTCTTGTAGCAGGTAGGTGTTCATACGATGCCTTTACAGGGTCACTCGGGGTAAAATTTGACCCAACCACAGGGAAGGGGTTATGTCTTCTACAAGTGCCCCTGGCCTTCTTTCTGACCTTCAGGTCTGAGGAGGGAAAGTCATTCCCAGTTCCTCCTTACCAAAATACACTGGAAAGGAAAATCTAGGGCCTCTAGATGCCTCACCAAAAGCCATCGCAGTTCCTGATCCTGGAGGAACGTGCGTCCCTCTTGGAATAACAGACACACTGACTTGTGGACTTCCCAATGCCCCGTGGCCCTCCACACCCATGCATTGACCCTACTTGTGCCATATGACTCCCTACATGGGCAGCATGAATTCTAGGTATAAAGCACTGACTTTAACAGGTGCTGTTTATTTAGAAGATGTTAACATCCAGGGCAGTACAGAGACTTCCCCTGAATCTGCAGCACTTATATGATACAACTTCACCTGGAATCCTTTCTTTCCGGACACTGAGATAACACACAGTGGATGTCCAGGCCTCTGTGAAACTTGGTCAGCCACTTAGGATGGGCATGCACTGGGAATACAGGTGACCATGAAATGCCAGAGACAGCTATGGTGGACCAGGATCTTTGTGGGGTCTCCTGATACTCCTAACATGGTGTGGAGCCCTAGGCCTATGATATATGTAGTCAGGGCAGAGACCCCCAGGGTATAGAACAAGCAATGCTTTCAGTGAAATAGAACAGTGAGCCTTGTGGCACACAGAAACTAAAGGAGGGGCACTGTGCATTGACAAGAGGATTTAGACCCCTGGGCTCTGGTGGGCAATGAGCTCTTGATCGACAGGCATTGTGCAGCAAGGAAATATGCAACCTCAGAACAGCCCATTCTGACTAGGATATTGTCAGACCCACGCAATCATAAGGTCAGGTGAGAACATGAACTACCATACTATGGAAATGGTACAATCAGGACCAGGATTCAACAGGTCCAGACGATAAAAGAAAGTTACAAGAGGGGTCCAGATCCTGATCACCTCCTGCATTGTGCCAACATTTTTCTGCTCAGCTCATGCGTATGACCTCATTTATGGAATGACCTTTTTTGTTTTGTTTTGTAGTGCTGAGGATTGAACCCAGGGCTCCGTTCATGCTGAGCAAGTGTTCTACCACTGAATCACATCCTCAAACCCTTGTTTATGGAATATTCTTACAAAAAAAAAAAAAAAACTTTTCTGGTGTGTTATTTGAAAGTGGACATTGAAAATATTTAAAGTGTCCTGAAACTGTTGTGAGGGAAAACACCTCTGGGCGTCAGGCTGCTCACAGTACAGTGAGTTTCTGTTCCTGGGTGTCTGTGGCCCCCTCATGCCGAAGTCTTAAACCCCTGCAGGATTTATATTTAAATATAGACCTTGGGAGATAATTAGGCTTAAAAGAGACAATGAGGGTGGGGTCTGCATGTTGGATTTAGTGTCCTTATCAGAACAGACATTAGGACATTTTTTTTTCTGCTTTTCTTTCATCATGTGTACAAAGAAGCGTTCATGTTAGGACAGTGAGAAGGTAGCCATCGAAAAGCTAGGAAGAGGGCCCTCACTTGAACTCGACCATGCCTGTACCCTGATCTCAGCCTTCCGGCCTACAGAACTGTGGTTGTTAAAGCCAGCCTGGTGTGGCACCTATCTATGACAGCCTCAGCAGACAAATGCACTTGGTCTGCAAGAAAACATGGCCTGAGTTACAGAACTAAGCAGACCAGTGTGCAGGGGAATGGTAGGCTGATTGGAGGCCTACAAGGAGTGGGAACACTATTTACAGATCTTTTGCCCACCAGAGAGCGTCTACCACAGACGAGTCATTCTCCAATCAGGTTAGACTTGTCCTGGGATGTCAGCTGGGTTTCCTCTCCTTGTCAAGTTTAGTATAGAGGGCCTAAAAATTAGTCTTAGGACTGCTATGCATGGTGCCTACTGCTGGGCCGGACTCACCCAGGCCCCTCTATGTTCTGTGACTTCTTACCGTGACCTGTCAGCTGCAAAGATCATGCTTGAGCTGCTGAAATGGCATCATCCCATGAGGAGGCCAACCAGCCACTTGGGAGAGATCGCTCACATTGGATCCTTGTACTCTGGAGGGTGTGATGATGTCATGGCTGTAGTTAGTTGGCACATGTTTTCTTCCCTGCCCTCTGTGTTTCTGTGGCACCTCCTTTCTAGGTATATGGGGACCCACACAATTTGCTTCAGTTGTTAGCTCCCCCATTTTATATTAAAAAGTGTCCCAGTAGGCACATGACCAGTTGTTCCACCAGGTCTAATACCTACTTCCCCCCTAAATTGGTCATCCTAATGAAATGATGGAATGCTGTTAACACTCAACTGGTGTCCAGCTAGAGATGATGCAAATGGTTTGTGGTGTTCTCTTTCAAGAAGCAGAATATGGACTGAATCTACTTTAGCCTGTTTCAGTTTGTTTTTCACAGCCTGCAATAGAATATCTCAGACTGGGTACTTTATAAAGAAAAAAATTATTTGGTTCATGGGTCTGAAGGCTGGAAAATTGAAGAGTATAGCACCAGTACCTGGCAAGGGCTTTCATGCTGCCTCATCCTTTGGTGGAGTGCAGAAGGGCAAGAGAGGGTAAGAGTCAGACAGTGCAAGAGCCAGAGAACTAAGCAGACCAGTGTGCAGGGGAATGGAAGGCTGATTGGAGGCCTACAAGGAGTGGGAACACTATTTACAGATATTTACTCTCACAGTAACTGAGATACAGCTCCAGTGAATTCATGAGGTACAACTCTCCCACCTTATCGCCTCTTATTAGGCTCCACCTGTGCTGTTGCAGTGGGGATCAAGTTCCCAATTCATGAATTTTAGGGGACATTCAAATGATAGGAGAGTGCAATGTTCATTAATTTATACCGGTACCAATCTGCATGGTTATGTGCATGATTTTCTCTATCAACTCAGAGAATTCTTCTTTGAAAGGATAGGTAAAAAGACATTTGGAATGATCCAAGGTCTGGGTTGATATTTATTTGTAATATCAATCGTTTCCCTGGCTACAAAAATGAGGCATTTTATATTTTCTTCTTTTTCATACATACATATTTGTAGTCTATACCAACAGCATTTTTATTGTAAAAAATGAGGTGCCAGTGGTTATAACTTTGATAAATTATCAAGAGTGTCTCCACCCTCCCTTAGTTCCTGTACACCCCTACCCACCTCCCCGTACTCAATGGCCCACTTGTTCCTGAGGAATAACTCAGGGGGCTGGCAATTTAGTGTGTTTGAATAGGAATGCATTGGCAGGTGGAAAATGGGTGCCACACTGTCTCCTGGTGCAGAGGTAAAGCTGAGGCTGTGTGCGAGGCCTGAGGGGAGTGGGAAGAGGCCGTGTGGTGCTGTGATGTTGCCTGTAGGCCTCAGGCCGCCTGTCTCTGAAGGAGCGCTCATCCCTGGCCACAGCACTCTCTGGCCACGGCACTCTCTGGCCACTCTAGAAATCTGTTTCCCCGCTCTGCAAGTGATGGCACGGCACAACCTCTGAGGTCCTTTTGAACCTCGACTTTCTTAGATTCTGGGGAACCCAAAGGATATGCTTGCCCTCCTCTCAGACTCTAGTTGCTTATTGTTATTACTTACTGCACAAAGTGTGCAGAGGCTTTCCCACAGGTAACGGGAGGTTCTGGCCACTGTGGAATAAGGGAGGCTCTCAGGAGAGAGGAAATGTTCCCCCTGGGCTTTCACATGGCTGTTCTGCTCAGTCCTCACCACAGCTTGCAAGATAGGCTTCTGCTTTTATGCTTTCTGATGTGGATGGGGCCACCAGCTTGGGGCACAAGCACACGGACATTTCATACTTACATGAATATTGCTGTAGCAGATGTCTGTCTGATCGCAGAAGAGATGGTGTCTTGGGGGGGTCCTTGTGCCCTAATTTGTTAAATGTTCTGTGTCTAACAGGGGGAGTCCTGGCAGCAGGTGCCAGGTTGCCAGAGAATGGAAAATCAGATCCACTCAGCTGTAGAAAACTTCCGGTGCTGCCCTACAAAGATAGGGTGCACAGATGTTTTTGGATGACTAGGTGATTTCTTCAATGCCTAGAAGGCTCACAGCAAGAATGGCCATGCTCAGGATTGCTTCATTCACCTTGGCACATCCAGCCATTGTTCCTAAACAGTGCCCCTTCTACAGTGGTGGGGTGCTAAAGGGTCTGGGTCTCAGTCTTACTGTGCCTGAGGCAGCACCAGACATCTGTGTTCAACCGGAGTGTCTGTTCAGGTTCCCTCTCTTCTCTGCCATGTTCTCCTTTGTGGTCCTTCCAGGGTCTTTCAGTGGCTTAGGTCAGGCCCAGATGATTGATCTTGAAATGTTTCCCACCTTTTAATCTCGGTCTGTGCTGTGCAGTGGTTTGAATTCCCCTGAAAGGACTTCTGCTCCTTTCCGGAATCAGTCTAAACTTCCCCAGGGTCTTGAGTGTGCCAAAGCAGCCAAGTGAGGCTTGGGGTTCCTGAAGCTGCCCTGTGTCCCCAGGGAAATCTACTTGAGAGCAGGTTCTGTGCAAATGATCTCTCCATGTGCTGCTCGGCTGCCTCTTCCTGCAGAGCAGGAGGCGTGATGTCTGAGATTTTTCATGTCTCCTCTTTACACACAGATTGAATAATGGATGACCTGATGCTCAGAAATCCTAAGAAACTGTCCCCAAATATTAGCACTAACAGGTGGGAGAACTTGAAGCGGCTCTTCTAACTCTTGGAAGTAGATAGATGCACACGCTCTTTCTGCTGCAGCATAGAGCTTGTCTAGGTGAAGCCCAAGATGCCATTTTTGAGGAAGTCACGGGTTAATCGCAGCATTAGGAATACAATCCTAAAGTCACACTGTATTTAGTACCCACCACTGAGCTCCAGGTGTTGAGCAGTGACAATCCTGTGCTGGTCAGGGAGGAAGTCATGGGGGAACTGAGTCCCCAGCTGGCCCTGAAATTCAGAGAATGGCAATAACAAAGGACACCCAGGAGGAGCATCCTAGGTCTGTCTGGAGGGAGGACCCTACATCTCTGCAAACTATCAGACCTGGAGGAATGAATTTTCTGGTAAGACAGAGAGTGCTGAAGTGACTTAGCCCAGTCACACAGGTAATTTCTGCAAAATCAATACTCTTACCTAACCCTCCGTGTAGGATTGCCAACATCAAATCCCACTTGATTCTCACAACAGCTATGTGGCAGCCGTTAGCATCCCCATTCTTACAGATGGGAGCCTGTAGCTCCAGCATGTGAATTATAGCTAATGTTTTCAGAACTCCTTGAAGTTCACCTCAGTGTGCCTTCACTGTGACCCTGTGGGCGGGGGGCACGTGGAAAGGGGATGTTAATACTCTTCTTTTTTTTGGGATATAGAAAATTTGGAGCCATTGACAATGTTTTCTTTCCACAATCAGGGGACACTTCCACATGTGTGTCTGCGTGCACACACATACACAACATTTACATACACGAGCGTGCACTCCCGCTACACACATACTCAGGGACACACATCTCCTTTCAGTGTTGAATGGAGTGATGTGAAAGATGGACTCCCATACATTGTGGTTGATTTTGTTGGTTTTAGAGAACTCTGGGACATTTGAAAAGGTATTGTTGACAATGAATAGACATTTCTAAAATGTCAAGTCACTCTCAAAATGGACAATCCCCCCCTTAATAGACTTTGGCCGATTGTGGAAAGCCTCCCACAGACAGGCTCCAGCTCTTGCTCTGAATATTTCACAAGTGACAAGGGTTGACGTCTCCCACAGAGACAACACTCCGGTGACAGTGTTTTCATGTAAATTATATGGAATTAGATGATGGGCAGAGACAGAGACTTTATTACTCAGAAATAAAACAATCTACCAAATAAATTGCAGGGCTGGTGTGGCAGGGGCTGGGGCTGGCGTGTAGTTTGACGAATGTGGGCTTGGACCTCTGTTCTGTGCTGGCAGAGTGACCTTCAAGTCTCTGAACTTGAGTTTCACAGGCAAAATTTCCCCTTTCTGCAGATGGTGTGAAGGTCACTTAGTGAAGGGGGTATAGTTGAGGCTCAAGAATGGTGGTTATTTCTGCTTTTTAATAGGAAAAAAATGTTACAACATCCATGCACAATTATTGGATAAGTGTTGGGACTGCGAGTTGATTCCAACCATTTCCTAAAAAAATCCCGATTATTCCTAGATTTCAGTGCAACTAGTATTCATTGAGCACCCATGGTGGACATAGGCATGCTGGGAGTCCCATCTTCCCAGTGACATTTAGGGAGTCATCAAAATCCTATTTTTCATAAGGATACCCCTTTCCTTGCTCCAGTGCTGGTGTATGGAAAACAGAAATTGGTCCTTCAGTCATGAATCATAACTAGCATGGAGGGTCCCACATAGTCCTTTCAGGAGCATTTGAACTTGGTTGGACTTGGATTTATGCCATTGTTGGAAAGGAAAGCTGAGGATGTAGAAAGCACATAGTTTGGGTTTAGGGCAGAGGTTTTTAGCCCTGGGTGCATATCAAGACCATCTGGAAAGTATTTTAAATCCCCCAAATCCAGGCTACACCCCAGACCAATGTATTCTGAATTTCTGGAGATGGCATCAGGTGGCAGAGGTTTTTAAAGGTGAGGTGATTCCCACATGCAGCCAACTGAGAACCATGGGTTTGAGCTCTGTATAGATCCCACATGCACACCAAGAAGTCTATCAGTTTTATAAACTTGAGCGATCATGAGACTCACCTGAGGTCTTAAAAACTCTGATTTTACAGTCTTTCCCTGGAGATTAAGATCCTATCTGAGGTGGCCCCTGAGACTTGGAGATTTTGACACTTTGAGTTGAACACTTTGATTTTAACACTTTGAATTTGAACACCTGAACATAACATTTACATTATGTCAAATTAGGAAAGCCAGGCCTGGACTGAGGAGTTTGACTCTGTTTTAGCAACGTGTAACTCTAGAAGGGATGGTGAGTGGCTGCTGATGACAGTTCACTGGTGGCTTATATAATAGGATCATGGATTGCCTTTTCAAGAGGGGGCTTGGGGACTTTACATGCTAGGAAACTGAGGCTCAGAAGAAAGTGATTTCTTCAAAGTGACATATTCAATTCACTCTAGAGCAGGCTGAGAAGCCAGGCCTCAGATCCCTTCTGAACTCCCTCCCCTGGGACAGGACCAGCTCTGCAAACTCAAAATCATCAGGCAGCTGGAGCAGGCAGCCCAAATTTCTTTCCCTGATACATCCTATGACAAGTTGGCTGTTGCTAAATAAGGTCCCCAGAGGGGCATAAAGCTGCATTCCCCTCAGGGCCCCACCCGAAAGAACAGGCTCATCCATTCTGGTGGACAGCTACCCTCTGCTCACGTACCTAGAAACCTTCATCTTCATTATTAGTTCATTAATCACCATAAGCAGCAGGGGCTCCGTGGTGCTCCAGGGAAAGGCTGCCAAGCAGAGTGCCACTGACATCGGTTTCCACGTGCCTACGTGAGCACGGATGTGGGCCATCTTGTGGCTACTTGTTAGGACTGGTAACTTAGAGAAGGCCTTCCCCAGGCTGGGCCAAATCCCAGCCCCCTGTGCAGACGTCCAGCTTGTCACCCTTCAAGCTGATGTCTGTCTAATCCATGCCTCACAACGATTCAGCAATATCAGCAAAAGGCTGAGCCTCACATCCAGGAAAGGTGGAGAAAGGTTGCCCAGGTGTGCAGTGGGACTCTGCTCAGGCCACCAAAAGTGCAGCCCCAGACCCACTAGCTGTAGTGTGCTGAGGAATGAGTCCAGTAGTACCCAGGTAGCCAACCTCCTTCCCCTGGAAGACCACGGAGGGATCAGCGGGGCTTTGGGGCTCCTTGGGGAGGGTTCAGTCCTCTGAATGCCGTATTGAAGTGCTTCTCCCCCCACAGTCTCTTCTTTCCTTTCCAATGACATTCCCCGCCCCTGTTGGTTGTTACCAGGTTTCAGCTAGCTGGTTGAGCCTCAGTAAGTCCCCAGGCATCAGGTGAGCACTGGTTCTGTGTCCTCTGCACTTCCAGGACACCAGATACATGGAGCCCCTCACCCTCCCTCTGTGGCGCCCCATCCCCACTTTTTATCTGAGTACAACTTGTAATTATTCCAAAAAAACCAACCCAGACATTTTTTTCCCTCTGAAAGCTTCTCAATCCCTCCCTCCCCAATGCCCTGGAAGTGTGCTACCTAACCCCCTGAACTGGCACGGTGCCTGACACATATTTCTGGAACTCCCTTTCCACACTGAGGGCAAGTGGTCCTGAGAGCACCTGGCTCATTACCGTGCTGCTCTCTGTCCATATGATCTCATCTCTGCTCTCCACCCGCCCCCGCCCCCCACCCCACTGCACCTGCATGAAGTACGTCCAAAATTACAGTTTTGTAATGTAGAAATGTGCGTGTGCATGCATGGATGTGTTCACGGCTGTACATCCCTGTCCTATTTAATGGGTCTACTGCATACAAATTAATTACAATGATGTTTGCCTTTGAAGTGGTCTTTTTCTGTTTTGAGGGAAAAAAAAATTTTTTTTTGTAAGTTGAAGTCAAAGCATTTTGGTGTTTTTGTTTGATACCAGGGATTGAACTCAGGGGCACTCGACCACTGAGCCACATCCCCAGCCCCATTTTGTATTTTATTTAGAGACAGGGTCTCACTAAGTTGATTAGTGCCTCACTTTGAGCTGAGGCTGACTTTGAACTCACAATCCTCCTGCCTTTGCCTCCTGAGCCACTGGGATTACAGGCATGGGCCACTGTGCCGGGTGAAGTCAAAGCATTATGGAGATAAGAAAGTACAGGTTTTGACCAGTGGGTGAGTTGTGCAGGTGACTGAGATGGCATTAGTATGAAGCAGAGCATTTTAGGTGGGAAGCCAAGACTGATGCACATTCCAGACTTCATAAACTTTTCCCTTCTTCCTCAGGGATCTCTTGGAGATATAAGTAATATATGCTGTTTTTTTTTTTTTGTTGTTGTTGTTGTTTGTTTTTGTTTTTATTACAGGGATTGAACTCAAGGATGCTTAACCAACTGAGCAACATCCCAGTGAAACAGGGTCTCACAAAGTTGCTTAGGGCCTCACTCGGTTCCTGAGGCTGGGTTTCATGATCCTCTGTCTCAGCCTCCCAGGATGCTGGGAATACAGTCATGCGCCACTGTGCCTGGCTCATATAATGGTTTTGATCGAGGGAAGACTCAGAAATCTAGGTTATGGAGAGGAAAGGCAAAAGGAAGAAGAATGGAGTCTCCTGCTGTGCTCACAGCCCTCCCACCACAAACTGTAATCGTTTTTCTTCCTGTGCAGCTCTGAACTATGTACGATTTGATGGTAGCTGTTTTCTTATTTACTTTGTACTTTCAATATCCATCATGGGGTGTGTATTCAATAAATATTCACTAAATTAAAGGAAGATTTACTTTGCCCACATTTGTTTCCACGTGCTCAATTCCGTGCTGTGTCCTCAGGTGGGAGCACACAGTGAAGCACCCCCGTGGTCTTCCTGAGAGTGAAATGAGCCGACGGTCTCTGCATCACCAGGAAGGGTGGTCTGACCTGTGCCGAGTCCAGGACATTCATCTGCACACAGTGAACATGTCAGTGGGAAGGAGGGGTGGTGGTCGGCATGGCAGACAAGTGCCCAGGCCTGGCCCCTCCTCGCGTGCTGATTCCATGCTTTGCGGTGGGCTCTGCATTTGCAGCTGCTGACCACCAGCATCCCCAGCACCAGCAAGTTACTCTGTGTATTCCAGTTCCAGTGGTTCTGGGGGGACTCCACTCTCTAGCCTTTGGGGCCCAACACAGGTGGTTGTTATTTTCCCTGGGTACCTTGCCTGGCTCAGAAAAAGACATTTTGAAGAGACTTCTAGAAAAGGAACTCTGTTTTTCTGCAGCATTGAATCAGAGAGGATGCAAAATCCAGAGCTGCTACAGCCTTCTTGGGTCTCTGGGGGACTCTTGTCTGAGGCAGGACCACAAGGAGGGAGGCTGAGCTGAGAGGGAGCAGTGACCAGGCCCTGCCCTGCTCAAGCCAAGCCTGGGACATTCTTCTTAATTATTCAGTTATGAGGCAATGGTTCACATTCATCTGAATCAGGGTTTCTAACATTTGCAATGGAGACAGTTACCATCTTCTGATTATTATTGGATTGGGAAAGAAGAATATCTCGGGTAAGAAACATAAAGATCTGGTTGCTAAAATAAACCAGTTATTGGGGGCATCTATTTTCAGACTCCTTCATGGGCAAAGAATCTGTTTCCTGTGTTCTTCTTACTGAACAGCTGATGAAAAACCACACTGGCAACAGCCTTCCACAGGTTGGATCTGCTTGACCCAAAGAACTGCTGGGAGATGAAAGCCACCTCATCCTCCACATGAGAGACTCCACGCTGCCAAGGAGCTAGATGTATTATTTGCAAACCTGGAGCAAGATGAGTGGATTTCTTTCCTTCTTAACTTGACGCTTGGTAAAGTCAAAAACTGTCTCTGAAGCAGAGCACAAGGCTTTCACACTCTACCCTCTCTTCTCCCTCCAAAAGGCATGTGGGTGGGTTTTCTCCCTTATTAGATTCCTTCATTGGTTCCGGCTGGACCCAGAAACTGTCAAGCTGAAATACAGCAGGCACAACCATCTCACATTTCCCTCTGGTTTTAGTGGAAAACTTCCCAAGTTAAAGATTTGTGACTATCTTCTAATCTAGAAAGTTCAAATATATTCTTAGGCTTTGGCTTTCCCTTCTTGGTGTTACTATGGAACTCAAACTGAAACTCTTTGGGCGGATTAAAATTTTATTTTCAGCACTTATGCTATCTTTAAAAGCACTTATATGACAACTTTAGTGGCCAGCCACTGAGCCAGGTGCCTCAAAGATTACTCAGGGTCCTACCACGTGTATGCACTTACCTAGGTGTATTCATGTGCAATATAATGCTAAAACACCTGTTCTTCCCTGTCACTTTCTGCTCGTCCACCCTTCATCAATCTGTTCCCCCTTCCTGGAATGCCTCCTTCTTCTGCCTTCCACCTGAAGGATGTAGTCCTCTCACTCATAAAATTCAGCTCAAGGGCTGGGGATGTGGCTCAAGCGGTAGCGTGCTCGCCTGGCATGCGTGCGACCCGGTTCGATCCTCAGCACCACATACAAACAAAGATGTTGTGTCTGCCGAAAACTAAATAAATAAATATTAAGATTCTCTCTCTCTCTCTCTCATCTCTCTCTCTCTTTAAAAAAAAAATTCAGCTCAAGATCACTGCCCACCAGAAACTTGTTATTCCTCTTGTCTGTATTTCCACGAATCTTTCCATATTCAGATCCTTCTGCAGATGATGGGTATTATTTTAAGTTTTACATGTTGCAATCAGGGCACTGATGTACCTACTGTCTTTCTCTGTGCCCCTTGGCTCTGCATACCCCAGTTCCAATCTCAGCAGGATCTTTGAGTGAGGATGGGAATCACCCCTGGCAATGCAGAGTCTTCATTGTTCTTCCATGTCAGAATCCTAGAGCTGACCGACTCTGTCTCTTTCACTATGTATGCTGTAAAGATCCTGGTGGGACTTGGTTGTCCCTGGTAGATGGGTATGTGCACACTTAATCATTTCTATGGTTAGGAGCACAGATATGCCTGCTTGAATAGCCCTATCCCACTCAGACAGAATGGATTTTCCCCAGGAAAGAGCTTGCATTATTAGGAGGAAAGGGGAGAGGTGACGAAATAGGCAAAAAACAAAGAAAAAACGCTCACACTGCGATTCTCCTCTTTGAATAGCTTAAGGCTTGGCTCATTAATCTGTCTCTTCCTCTAGTCCACACCCCTTGGTGGCAGTGATGGAGACCTGTCCATTTCTGTAGCAGGAACTCCTGAGTGGGGGCTTAGTGCATTATCACAGAACAAGGGAGAGAGTGAACAACGATGACAGTGACATAGACATCCAGGTAACGTTTCCACTGTAATCTTTGAATCTGTCATCTCTAATCTGTTCTACCTTAAGTACTCTTTTAATTAATCTCCATGTGATTGGTCTTCACCTTCTTTAATCCATTCTCTTCACAGCAGCCAAATCAATATGAAAAAAAATGCAAACACGATCATTTTATTCCTCTGCTTAAAGCCTGTGCTTGCATTTGAGCCACTGAACAAACATTTTGCAAAGCTTCTATGTCTGTTATGATCTGACTTCTGCATGCTTCTCCAGCCCCGTCTCTTGTTCCTCTCAGAATCCCTAACATCAATTAGAATCCCGCCCCATTCCAAACTGCAAACTCGTGTGGACTTCACAGTCTAGTCAATTTGGATTACTTTTACTTCCTGGAAGTTGTCAAGTTCTCTCTTGCTCGCAAGTCTTTGCTCTGTCCCCCTGGGTGCTCTTCCTCTCCCCTCCCTCTTTAACTGGCCAATTTCTACTCACGCTTCAGAGCTCAGCTCATACAGCTCATACATCAGAAGTGAGCACGTCTTGCCTTCTAGCCACTGTCCTTCCCATGTGCTCCCGAAAGGACCTCTAGCCCCCTGCAGAAGCATCTACTGTGCTCTAGTGTCCTGGGTATTTTTTTGGTCATATCTCCTGCTAGTTAGGCTGTGTGCCCTGCGCACACAGGATGCACCTGTTCATCACCACTGAGTCTCAGCTGGCTAGATAGCACCTGGCACTGCCAAATGGCTGTGAATGGCTGTCTTTGTTGAGTCTCAAGAGCAGGTCAGGTGTGTGGTATAATGCAAGGTTGAAGGGTGACGTGTTATGGTCTCTGCCTTTCTGGAGCTCCCTGTCTCTGTGCAGAACAACTGAGGTCTGGAGAGAGTGTTAAGTGGCAGAGCCTGGCATTGAACCCAATTCTGACTCTGGGCGTAGGACTAGCTCAGTGCTTGGATCCATTTGGGTAGATCAGCTTTTGGCAGGGTATGTCTGGTACTGGGTTTGGATAGTGAGGGGGCCTGAGAATCTCATGACTGAGTCAAATTTCTGTGAAATGGTATTTAGGCCAAGAGCCATATTTCATATAATTGCTTTCCCATTCATCTGGAGAGAAGACCCGTTGACAGTGTTTGGCTTTGAAAAATATGTTGGGTCCATTCCTATTTGTGCATTAAAACATGGACCTCAAAACACAATTTAGTGAGTAATGAAAGCCACCTTTTCAGCTGAGCTGCTCATTTGCTGGTGGCTCTCCATGGTCAGGTTAGAGGGCGGTTCTAATGCTCAGTCTTTCTTGACCAGCACTCGAGAGGCCCAGGTTTCAGCCTCAGCCTGGCTGATAGGCATTTGTGTCATTGGGTTTTTAGGAGAGGGAGATTCCACCTCAACCCCTACAGGAATCGACCTTCTCTGATCTAGGTTTACTCTGGAATCTCTTCCTAGTGTTTGGTTTGTGTTATGGCTTGATTCCACCCAGTGAGAGATAAGATAAGAGGAGGCTCTGCCAGGAGCTTCAATTACAAATGAGAGGTGAGGCCCTGAGAGAGGATACATTGCAGATGCTCCCTGTGTCTTAGGGGTGACTTCTTAAGGATGTAAAATTACAGTTGTCAAATAAACAGGAAGACAAACAAATAGCAGCAGGGCAGGAAACAAGATCAGGACCCAGGATAGCTGACTGGCAAGATAAGAGACCTGCTAGGCTGGAACACAAGCTCTGGTCTTCTGGTTCCTTGAGATAATTTATCATCTTCCCTGCTCCTCGGATCCACTCAAAATTGGCTTTTCTATTACCTGTGGACAGTAGTATCCTAAGGCATACATAGGGGTCCAATTAGGTCCCAACTGCTATGCTCTACCAAAAGAAAAATCAAATAAAAAAGACCTACTGATTGGAGCAAATCTGGGTTCACACACACCCTTCTTGATTTGCTCATCAATCACACAGGGGAAATATAGCTGGTTCTGAGAAATGCCAATGAGGAAAAGGTGGCATGACCTTTCAGACACTAGGAGGGGTGCTAGGGTGCTCCTGGATTTGAAGGATGGATGTTTGCGATGTATGCACCACTATTTATTCTTATTCTATTTCATGTAGACTCTACGTGAAACGAGTATTTCTAGACACTATGTCATATTATATGGGAAAGAGCAAGGCCTTCGGAGTTGCTCTCGGTTTTGATTCCAGATCTTTTATTTAACAAGTTGTGTGTCCCTGCCTTTGACTGGGTCTCAGAGGACTCCTAAGGTGGAAATGATGTTGTCCACCTCTAGGTCACTGTGAGATCGAATAGGCTAATACAAAGAATGTGGAAGAAAGAATAAGTTCACAAGATCTATTGTGGAACATGGTGACTACTGCTCAAAACTATGTATTGTCTTCCCCCAAATTGCTAAGAGAGTACAGTTTAACACACACACACACACACACACACACACACACACACAAATAAGTGTGAGGGGAATCTAAACTTTAATGACCATTCCACATCATGTTGTATATGATAAAAATATTTTAAAATATTAATTAATAACATGCATGGAAGTGCTAGTCCAGACTGGGGCATGTGGATGGCGTGCAATGTTTTAGACAATGTTTTTCTTTCTGTGTGTTCCAAATGTGGGAACTGATTAATTCATAAAAGATGACACTTACATCACAATTTGTGGCAGTCAAGTTCTGATTTGGGTTCAAGGGTCTCGTCCCGGAGGAGTATGGTATTGCCAGTGGCTACCTGCTCCACTGGGTCCCCTGCTCAGGAGTCGGTTTTGATTCTGCCATCCCCTCCTCCTCTCACGTGGGAGAAGCTGCAGAACCGGTCATTCTTCTACGTGTGTTTCCAGAAGGGTTTAGGTTGGAAATTGGAGTACAAGGCAGGCAGTCATCCGAGTTGGGGCTGACGAAGTTAAGGAGAAACCAGAGGGGTAGAGTCTCTGGAGCAAGGTGAGGGCTGTGGTTTTCCTCTGTGGGCACAGGGGATTGTGGAGGAGACTCAAAAGCAGACAGGGTTCTTCAGGGAAGCAGCACAGTTCTCCTCCTTCTCTTTGTTCAGTAGACACCTCCACGCAGGCTCACATAGTGCTTGTGGTTGTGGGGGATGGTTTGGCTTTGGGAGATATTTCCTGTAGGGGATTCCTGTGCTGGGGAGCTAGGTTGGGTCAAGACAAATACTTATGATTTGTATGTGGTCCAGCTCAGCACATGGAGGAAAGAGACCAGTTCCCCCCAGACCACCAAAGACACTAAAGATCAGAGAGACCTGTGGAAGGGCGGGGTCTGCTGTTGGGTCTGTCTTACTAGGAGCAGAGCAAGGGTCCTTCTTCCACCACCCCTTAGTGCTGCATCCAAGCCTAGTGTGTAGGAGAGGGAAAATCATTCCAAATGAACAAAGGACTTTCTGACCATGCCACACAGACACGAGGTCCTTAATCTAACTCTTACTCCTCACTCTCAAGTTCCCTTTCCTTTCCCACCCCAGTTGCCCAGCCAACAACCCCACTCTTCAACTTGTACCTTAGTGGTGTCCTTGGCTTTATTCCACACAAAAATCACCTTTTCTGGCAGATGCTGAGTAGAGGTGTTAGAAGCTTCTGAAGACCAGTGTCACTAACCATATTTGGAGGACCAGCTCCAGCCACAAAATAACAGACCACCCTGTACTGATTGTCAACTTGCCCATGGCTAGAGTTTCAAGGGGAGACCCTCATGATACACATTCAGCTGCATTTGCATTGAGATTTATTTATTCACTTGCATCATTCTCTCAACAAAGAGTTACTGAAGTCCTACTATGTACCAGGCATATCCAGAAAGGCAACTGGTCCTTTTACCTATCGGGAGAACTATGTGCTGTCACAGAGACTGCTTTTTGTGGAGAGATGCATGGACATAGAAACTGATCATCTTACATCAGGTCAAAGTGAGTTGCTAGGTAATCCAATATTTCATGGGCTGCTGAGAAAAAAAAAATGTAGTGCCCAATGAATTAAGATGCGCCAGTTTATGGGGAGCCCTGTGAGTCCAGTGCAGCTGGGGTGGGTCACAGCTGTGGCCTTCAGAATCCGCGTGCCATGTGAGCCATAGTGACCTTGATGTGTTTGTTGGTTCTGAACCAGGAGAAGCCACTTGGGCCAGAGCACAGAGAAGCCCCTGAGAAGTGTGGACTTGGTGACTCTGGGATTCAGTGTTGGTGTGTGTGCCCCAGCCCCAGGCCTATTCCTTAGGGCATCTGAAGCCAGGACACATGATCAGCTGTTTGATATATCTTGATGACAAAGATATAAAAATATTGGTAAAAATTCATCTTATAAATGATGAAGGATAGTGTACTGCAAAGCTCATGAATATTCATGAGAGGAGCATCCTGGGGGTGTGGGGGGCAGGCCATGCACCTGTGCTGAGGAAGGGCGTGGCTGGCCTATTCTGGGGACCGGGAAGGAGGCCAGTGTGTCTTAAGTACAGCAAAGGAAATGAAATCAGAGAAGAAAATGGAGGTCTGATTCTGCACAGGACTTTGGCCACTTCAAGGGTTTTGACTTTCCTCTGGATGAGACCATTGTGGGGCTCAGCAGAGGAGGGAGGGAGCTGGCTGGTATTGCAGAGGCTCTGCCTGCGGGGTCGAAAATAGGATGCAGTCTGGCCGAGACCCATTAAGGGGCCACTGCAGGTCTCAAGTGGGGATGGCGACCTGCCCCAGAGAAAGAACAGGCAGAGCAGTGAAGGCTGGGGTCGTCACGGGGTGCGTGGGCACGTCTGTTTAGGAGGCCTCCTTGAACAGGCGTGGCACTAAGTGGGCGGGGCCTTCCTGGTGAAGAAGCAAAGGTAATCCTTGCCCTCTCTGCTGGGACAATGGCCACCTACAGGGGAGCCGGGGTGCATCCCTGCAGGTCCAGTTGAGCATTTCTCTGACCTCCCTAACGTGCAAGTCCAGTAGCTCTAGGTGGGACGCAGTAGAAGTACTGCCCTGGGAGAGGGAGGGCTGGCCCAGCTCCACTGGGGCGGGCAGGGAGGAGCTGCAGACCGGGTGATGGTGATGCTGGCGGCCCCTGCCTCTCGAGGACCTCGGGGTGCAGTGGTTGTGAGCCTCTGACCACACAGTCCTCACTCTCCTGGCTCCTCTTTGTTTCCTCCTGCCTGTCCCTCCTTGCTTCCCCTCAGATGATCTTCTTTCAGAATGTCTCATTGGCATGGGGACCGTGGTCGTGTGTGGGTGAAGGGGTGACGCTCCAGGCTCATGTCTCAGCTTTTCAACCAATAGGTCGACAGGGCTGGGCACCCCCAGGAAACCTGCTTAACCTCTCTGGGCCTTGGCTTCCTTACCTATAAACAGGGCAGAGAAGGGACTAGCGCTTTGCAGGTGCTCAGATCCTCCCTGTCTGCATGTCCTGGGGGTGGAAGTCATCTTCATCCTCACGCCTCCAGGCCTGTTGGCGTTTTCTACATTCTGGCTACAACAGGCTGGACCAAGAGGCCATGCTCTCCAGTGGAAACCCGTCCTAGGTTGTCATTTACCTCTTTGCTCTGAGAAGGCCAAGTCATCCTTCCTCAAGTTTAATTAAGTTACCTCTTATAGGCAATTTTCTTCTGAGTAGATTTCATGAATGTGGAGAACAATAAGTAAATGCTTTTCTCATATGGAACATTTATATGCTCACATAGACAAGTTGATTTTCTTTTACAACCCTATATTTAGCCTCATTTGGGCCTCATTTCCATGCATTTGCATGTTGATATTCATATTTATGTAGATATATTCCTGGAATCAATAGAAAGACTCTCCTACACAGAAGGTTGGAAATGACAATTTATTCACAGAGCTTGATCCTAAGATCCAGGAGAAGTTCATTGGGCAGCATTGCCAAATGAAATACCAAACTGCTTTTTCTGTATTGTGTGAAATGGTTATGGATTATCTTTTCTCATTTGTCTTCTGCCAAAAGGAGAGCAAAGGTGCAAGCTGCAGACAGAAGGTGTCCCCTGGCATAAGGGTTCTCATGAGTGACATGAAGTCTTTAAGATGTGTCAGGCACTTGGGAGGACATGGGGCACCTGCTTGCCAGAAATGTCAGTCCCTTGCCATATGGAGGCCACTGCTAAAATATCTTGTCCCTGGAAGCCACACTAGGCACTCCCTGTTTAGAACTTGAATTAAGAGGAGACACAAAAACTCCCAAATTAGGACACCCACAGATCTCTCTATACCTAGAAGTTAGGTCCTCTGAACTAGGAAAACTAATAATTATTGACTACCTGTCATGTGATGAGCAATGTACTGGTTCTTTTTGTCCTATTGCCTTTTAAAATGACTCTGTTAAACAGATGTCATTGTTTCCCAGTTTTCAGACAAAGATACAGAAGTTCAGAGAGGAGAGATGAATTGACTCAGCCAACGACGTGGCAAAATCAGATGGTGCAATGAGGTCTGACCAATTTTAAACCTCACACTTATTTCTGCTTAGTTGAGTCCCAGTGGTTTGGAATAAAAAATACTGTGGGTGTCTTCAAGGTGAAAAGCTCTGGATCACCTCTACGATGAGACTCTTGGGTTAAGCCTCACTCAAGATGAGTGTTCAAATAGCTTGTCTTAAGTCCGTTCTTCAAAAGAATAAACCACACACACACACACACACACACACACACACGCACGAGGTAAAAATAGCACATGGAAGCATTATTGGAAAGTGCAATTCTAGGGGAACAAGAGAGGGAGAAGGCAAGTGAGACCCCGAAGGAAGGAAAGCAGATACGAGGAGGAGTGACGGGGCTGGCCGGGTTCACAGGGCACAGCTGTCCTGCAGGAATCTTCACATCTTCAGACAGGCCACACAGTGGCCCTTCCTCTTGGAGCTGTCAGGCCAGGCTGGGGAAGGGTGTGGCTTTCTCTCTGCTCCTTCCCACCTTGTTTTTCTGGTCATCTGCACTTCCAGGGGGCTTTGCCTCAGCCCTCCAGGTAGCCACTGGGCCCCTGTCTCCTGGTGGGGCTTCTCATCTGCATCAGAAGAGGCAGGAGAGTCAGGACACCTGTGGGCTGGACCTGGCTGGGTCCAGGCTGCTGTGGGTACAGTGGCAGGTCTGTCAGAGGACAGCCAGAGCCCAGGGTAGGCCCAGGGAAGGAGTCGGCAGGACAAAGGCTGGTGGGAGCAGCCGGGAGGGCGTGGTGGGTCCAAGGGTATCTGAGGAAGTGCAGAAACAGGAAGTGCATTTGAACCTGCTCCCCCACCACTCAGACCCCCTCAGTATCTCACCAGAACCGTGTCTTCCTCTGTGAGAGAGGATGTAGGCTTTCTTCCACCTCTCCAGGTGGGGGCCAGAGCAGTTTCCTCAGAGCCCCAGGGGATGAGCAAACCCAGCTGTGGTCCCTGACGCGACTGACCCTGGGCCCTGAGGCTCATCTCCTCCCTTCCTATGGCCTTTTGAGGCTTCCCTCTCCCACGGGCAGCCCTTTGTTATGTCTAAGTTGTTCCTAGTGACCTAGACGTTCATCCCCCAGGTGACTGAGTCCCTAACTCCCAGCCCTTGATGGGTCATGACTATTAAGACTGACCATTTATAGTATCCAAGAGTATCAAAGGAGGACAGTGAATCCTGGTTGCCACATAGGCCCGCCTGGCCCTCGCTGCAGCCCCCCAGGAATTCAGAATCAGGTGCATTCAGAGGCTCAGAGTTGACTTCTTTTTCCTGCTGCTTAATCAATCGGCATGGGGGCCCCACAGTGGTCCGGAGGAAGTCACAGACTCCTGGAATAGGACGTCAACATTCAGAGTCAAGGGCTCAGAGCACAGGACACAACATTTTCAGGCAGCTCACTGGGGGTGGTGGTGAGCCAACCAGTTATTCCAGTTATTCCTATAGCAGCCATGGGGTTAGTGTGTGGGTAAGTATTTGCTTTCTGAAAAGGGCCCTCCCTGACTGTTTTAGGATCTGCGGGCCATGCTGTCTCTGGTACTAAGCTGCCATTTTTATGGTAACGTGGTCATAGCTAATATACAAACAAATAGACCTGGCGACCTGGCTATGTTTCAGTAACATTTTATTTAAAAAGGGAAAAAAAAAAAAACAAAAACAAAACAAAACAAAAACCGACTTTGAGTCTGATTTTCCCTACAGGCTACAGTGTTCTGACTTCTGTTTGATCACATGGCCTGGAAGTCAGTGCTCAGTCTCACTGGAGTCAGGTTGCTGTCTCAGCTGGGTCTTTGAGCCATGATTCCCTCAGCCTGTCCACTTCCTGCATAATAGGATGCAAGGTCAGACCCGTCAGCACCGTGGTCCTGAGCCTGTGGTAGAATTTACTTCACATCAGGTGGCGCCTTTGCTCTGTGGCAGTGTTGTGGGGTGGCACGTATCAGGCATACTGTGAGTCCAGGGATGGTGGTGCCGAAGGGGCACCGTGGTCAGGGAAGGAGGGTCCCATTGGTTACTGTGCCCTTCCTGGTGGGGTGTGTCTGGTACAGTCGACCTTCCACTGAGTCGTGCACTAATTGGCTCTCGGAAGATGCCCATAGAGGACCTTGGGCTGGTCTCTGCTGATGTGCTGTGTATGCAGTGGGGACAGCGGTCATCATCCTGGAAAGAGGAGAGCCATTCTGTAAATGCCACCTGTGCCACCTCGTGCACAACACTCAAGGGCTGATTACACAGACTCTAGAGTGACTTGGAGGAAAGCTGGCCTTCTTCCCGGGGTTGGGCTGTCCCTCCACCTGACTGCTCAGTGCCTCTTCTGTAAGGAAGCTCTCTTGTGAGCTATTATTTGAAATAGAAAGGTCCACTTCCACGTAGCCAGTTTTATCTATTTCCGTATTTCCTCCCAAGACTCCCTTTTCTCTATTTGCCTGATCACGTGCCTATCAAGTGTCTGATCAGCTGACCACTGCCCAAGAGTCAATACATAGCCATTCCTTGGTTCCTCTCTCCAACAGGCAAAGTGGACAACCTCCCAAGAGTCACGACCTGCCTGTCGGTCTCTCTGTCATAGCTCTTTAGGGACACCCCAGGGTAAAGCTGTACTGAGGCAGCTCAGTTTTTTCTTTTCCATTAGCCGGACGCAGGGGACACCCCACTTCTATACTAGGCCACAGTGAGACAAAGAAGAGGCATCAACATAATAGACACAGGTTACATGGCTCTCTGGGCCAACTCCAGTGGAATTTTCTCAGCTGCTTCTGACCACACCCCACCCACCATACAATGAATCACTACTTTCCTGTTCCCACCTATGACTTTATAGATGTCACAGCACTCAATCCCTAATGGCCAGGTCATATAGCTTAAGCATTTGGGGTTTCACGTTCATATGCTAAGTGTCTACTGCCAGGAGGCCCTGATTTTCAAACCGATAGTAATTTTTTCATACAGGAATAATGGTGTTGCTTCCCGGTTCCAGGAGTCTGCACTGTGACACTCTCAATGGGGCTTGTGGGGATTAACATGCTACTTTTGCCTCCTATAGACACCCCTGAAGCACAGGATCTGTCAGATCATTATGTTCAAGAGATAGAAAGTGTGCACGGATTTCAGGATCTGCTATAGAAACTTCTCATGCTCTAGTACCAGTTAGGAATGAATGTCTTTAAATTAACTAATGTGTTAGAAAAAGATTCCCAAGTTTAATAAATAAAATTATTTTGAAATAAAAAAAAGCACACCAAAATGCTGTGCATCTATTCTCGTGAAAAAAGTTGCAAGTTGGAATAAACTTGTCCTTCTATTGGAGGAAGTACCATGGAATATTCTAGTATATTAGGCCTAAAGAAAGCAGAAAATTGTTACCTCTATTTCTCCTCCCAGTTCTTAAGCAACTATTATTTTTCCAGTGGTTAACAGCTCTCCCATTACCATCTGACTTATTCCTAGGGTTTTAAATAAAAAAATAATAACTGTTTGAATTAGAGTATTTACCCTATAGATTTGTTGTGAATATTCAATTAGATAATGCATGGAAAATGCTTACCAGAGTGGTGGACACATAGCAATACTTTGGCCTCCAATACTAGTTGTGAGAATCCTCATTTCAGAAGTTGCTGAAAGTACCTGTTGTAAAGGTTAGTCTCTCCTCTTGGTAAGAAGTTTGCTGAGCTTGGTGTTGGTTTGTTCAGAACTGGGTCTTTGAACAATATACAGATGCTTCTGGGGTCTGGATGGTAGAGCATTTTCCTGACACCATTTCTCCAACACAAAGTGCCAAGCAGTCTTTCTCCTTAGCATTCATTGGCACTTAGACACCTAGATGCACTGTCTCCCCCTGGCTTAGAAAGTTATTATCCACCCTTCAAAGACCAGGCTGAGTTTTATTCTCTCTCTGAAAATTTCCTACCTACTCTGAGAAATTCCCTTTTCTCTTTGGCCCTGTTAAATCAAAAATCACTCCATTACACTATACTACATTTATCTATGTTTTGTTTTATCTATAAAATTTTTGGAACAGGGCTATATCTTAATTGTCCTCAAATCCTCATGAATAGCAGAATTGACATAAAGTAGGTGCTCATTAAACATGTATTGAATAAAATCAATAAATACATTTTTGAAGCAATGCACATGTTTATGATATTCCAAGCATTGTTTATTTCTGATAAAGAATAAGAGTATGCATTACATCACAATCTGCATGTCATAAAAATCCTGACCAAAAATGACAAGCCAGGCCATTCAGGTCCAGGGGTCATCTGACCCTCCCCCAGGAAACAGAAGGGAGAAGAGGTACTATTTGTTTATAATATAATGCTATTTAGTTAGAAAAAAATATGAAATAGTGTTAATTAAAAAGATGAGAACTGAAAGAAGAATCTGAAAGAAGAATCATAGGTGGTCTTATTTCCCTGAACCTGGGTGAAATCATTGCTTATTTCTTCACTTGAATTTGGCTTCTTCCTTGACATTCTGACATTGTAACATGCTCTGGAAGGAACGTAGGAGTTTGCCAAGCAGTGAATCGCGTGCGTAGGTGGGTGGGTCGGAGGGCTGGGGGGGAGCAGGGATGAGATAGATCCCATGTAGGGGGGTATCTGTGGGCACAGGTGTAGAACCATCATGCTCCAGAGGGCGAAGGGGAGCAGAGGAGGATGGTGGGCGAAGGTGGTGGGCAGCAGAGAGGCCCGAGAGGCAGTATCCTTTTCCATTATTCTAAATGGTTGGACTTTATCCCAAACGTAGGCACTGGAGAGGTACAGAAGGATTTGAGCAATCCAGCAGTACTCATGGGGAGGGTGAAATACCAACAAATCCAAGCTGTAAATCTGTGGGTGCTGGCTACCCACCCCTTCTTCCCACCAGGTTTCAGCCATTGAGGAAACAGACTCGAGATCCAGCCACAGCATTTCTCTTGGTCTGGCTAGTCCAGCTCTCATCATGCCCGTGTTCTTGGTTCCAGGAGGGAGCCACAGTTGGGAAGGCAGGTTGAACTCCTGCCTCCCTCTGTCTTAGGTGTGGTGAGAGTATGACCCTCCATCGAGACACCCCTCAGCCCCCGGAGCAGCCCATGCTCCTGTCCATATACCCCGCATCTGGAGGAGCTGTCCCACTAGCATGACTTCAAGGCCATGGCTGGGCTCCAGCTCCAGTGGTCCAGCGTGGGCCAGGCTTCTGAGGCACAGCAACCAGATGGGTCACGTTCTTATCCATGGGGAGGAGCAGAGGGAAGGTGGCACTGGGTGATCTGAGGTATCAAGCCCACACTCCAGGGAGTGGGATGGAGGTCTCACAATGAAAACTGAGCCATGAGGTGGGAAGGAGAGAGGGAGGGAGATAGAAAAGGTGTACCTTACTCAGGAAAGTCAAGTTATGAAATCAATAGCACAGGGATGGGGAGGCCCTAGAAACACCATTGAATGGAGGAGGGAACCCGGAGAGACCACAGGCACAGACCTTCAGGTGCATCACCCTTAAACTCCGCTTTCCTGGAGTGTCACCCCAGTCCTTGCTGCTTGCTTATCAGGTGACTGGTGGCCACTCAGGCCACCTCTGAGCCTGTCTCTTCCTCAGTACCATGAGTTCACACGCTGTTCACATAGAACCCTTCTCCACTTAGGCCTCCGAGTCCTCATTGGAACATTTGCTGCTACCAACAAGATCTGCACCTGTGGGGGCCCCACCTGCGCCTGTGCAGGTTGGAGATGATAAGACAAAAAGTCCTTTTCCACAAACACCTCGGCTTGTTGACATTTTTTTTTTCTTGTGCCAAACTTTTTGAATTTCCTTCTGCTATCAAAAGCTACACAGCATAAAACTTAAATGATCAAGAACCTATTAAAAATTAGCAATTGCAACCCCAAGGAAATGAAAAGTTTAACAAGAGTGCGGCTAGAGCCCGCGTTGAGAGGGAGAAGCGCTCACATAGAACCCTTAATTGGTGACTAGGGTAGCTGGAGTTAGGCAGCTAACAAGCTAAACAATTTTGATGACATAAAATTAACACCAGGACATAGGAAAAGCCTGTTCTATTTGCTATTTTATGTGTTATGTGACAATTTAATTAAACTTTGAAGGAATCCAAGCAGTTAATTCCCCAGAGAAATAAACCAAGAATGACATTCAGTCCTGTCTCCTGAGGAGAGCTAGGCGAGGGAGCACTTTTCATTTATAACGCTATAAACCCAACTTTTACCTTGAAGTTAATAAGTGTCATTAAATCGCTATGGCCTGGCCCACATCCCATCTCCTTTCTCCTCTGGGGACTGGCTGGGGCCATGTGGGGGGTCTACATGGCATGTGGGAAGGCGATTTGAATTGTGCCTGGTGGTCTGGGAGAGGAAACTTTAGCAGGCAGCCCAGGCTCGGCACCCAGGGCAGCTCCAGGTTCTCCACAAACATGATGGGGAGGGCAGTGTGTCACAGAAGTGACAGCCACCCAGCTACTAATGGCACACAGGGAATTAGGTCACGCAGGAATAGGTCACTGTGAAGGAGCAAACACCCCAGTGCCTCGGGGGCTCCCAGGCGCACAGCATGCTTGTCACTCCTCCGCTCTGGGCAGGTTCCTGGGCACTGCTCCAGTGCCCCTACTTTAGTACCAGACAGACACAGCAACCACTGTCCGGCTTCTCAGTGGTACAAGAATAGCAAGAGCAAAAGAAGCAAGCTATAAAACCTCCCATCTGAAGGTGACGCGCCAATACCACTACCGGTTGATTGACCAAAGCTGGTCATGTGATCACCCTTGCCGAAGACTGCTGGGGAGCTCAATTCTTCCACATCCCCAAAGGAAGGAGAATTGGAAATATTTGGTGAACGTGTCCTGTGTGCCACACCCTTTCCTAAACAACATATGTACATGTGTGCACACGCATGGGTATGCACACACATGCACACACATATTCATTTACAGACATGACATGACATGACTCTGTATGTGTAATATGAAGAAATCTGCAAAGTAGATCCAGAGACTTTGGAGTCTGGCATCTCAGTAGGTGCCAGCATTCTTCTCTTTCAGCTGTGCATCTTGAACAATGAAATCAGCTCCGAGTTTCTCCATTTCTCATTTGTGCAATGGGAAGACCACAGGGCTGGTATAAATAGGAAGTCTATATGTCATTGTACCATTAACGATCAAGTGCCAGTCACTACCACTGGGAAGGAGGCTTCAACATGTTGTCCTCATAAAAGCAGGTAATGGATATTGCTTAGAATGAAACTTTTAATACTCTGGTTTTAAAAGAAAAGGCAGCTGGATTTCTTTGGAATAAAGACTGCATTTACTTTCAGCATTCTATATTTGGTCTGTCCTCTGTATCAGCAGGTTATACATTTATGGATTTAACCAAATTATTGTCTTAAAAGTGCATCTGTATTGCACATGTACAGACTTCTTCCACCTGTTATTCCCTGATCAACACAGTGTCCTGCTACTTAGGTGGCATCCGCGGTGCAGTAACCTAGAGAGCTAAAGTACATGGGAGGAGGACGTGTGTAGTTTATATACTTTGCCTTTTCCTATAAGATTCTGGGGTGGAGAAATTCTGGACCAATCCCCAGTGCATACTGAGGAATGAGCTTGTTTTACCTCTTCCCCAAGGCCACATGTCTGCTTTCCCAACTTCTCACTTCCCTCTGTGCTTAAGTGGCATTTTCTTTGTCCTCCTATAGCACTTACTTTCTATCCCATTCAATCTGATTTTAAAAATTCTTTGCTGGATATTGTAACAGCCTAATAAGCACTTGAATGAGTGCATGCATTTATAGTTGAATTTTAAAGGCATAGATTGTAGCCAAGTAGGCCCACAGAGAGGGTAAGGGAACCAATATCAATGGAGTCTACGCTTACCGTGTGCTTAGTAAATACTGGGCTAAACTTTACAAATATATGATCTGGTTTGATCCTTCCAATAATTCAATAAATTATATGTGGTCACCCCTGCTGTCTAAGGAAACTGGAAACTGATACTCAGGGTTCTCAATGTAATATTGAGAACCGCTACTTGTTTGAGAACCCAAATGGAATGAGCACTCACCATATATCAGACAATGTAAAAATACTGCACACGCACACACACAAATGCATATCACACAGCACATGTGTCACTTACCAAATGTGAACCAGATAGGTTGGAGATGTTTGACGAGGCTGAAGCTGGTCCTTATTCAATGTATTTCTAGGAGCTGAGAGACCACCAAGTCCATGTTACCACCTGAATGTGGGATGAGGGGTAGGAAGGGCAGACTAAAACAGGTCATTTAAGAGACTGTTGGAATAGTTCAAGCAAGTGGCAATAAGCCCCAGGACCAGGAAGATGACAGTGGAACACAGTTGGGTGAGGGTGGAGAGTTGTAAGAGGAGATGTGAAGCCAGTGGTGAAGGAAGCAATCCCACAGACAGGCGTGAGAACTGAGGAGGACAGAGGCACCCATAGTCCATTGCAGCCTCTGGGTGCCTACCAGGACAAGGGCGCCATTTTTAGCCATTGTGAGACTCAAGAAAGGGCTAGTTTGGGAAGAGACATGGAGACTTCATGTCTACTGCATTGCATTCATAGTTCAGGCCAGTTACCAAACAGAGCTACTCAGCAGATGTGGAGCATTCCAGAATCTGGAAACCAGGGGAGAGAGTTGGCCGGCCCTGGACCCTTGTGCCTACAGGCAGAAGGCTGAATGTCAGAGCACAGGGCCGAGGAGGAGATCTGGAGGTGGGGCATATGGGTTCAGAAGGACAAGGGGGCAGTGTGGCCTGTAGAGGAACACCAAGAAGTGGCAGCAGGGGAGCAGAAGCATTCTGAAAGTTGGCAGGAGCACGGGGACTGGACTGTGTCATCAGGACAAAGCTCCTTGGGTTCCCATGAGGCACCATAGGCCTTGGAGTGGGAGATTGTCATAGGGACCAGACAAGGACAAGAGACCAAGAGGAGGGTGGAACCTGTGACAAGTACGTGAAGCCATGAAGGTTCTGGTAGGGAAAGGCAGCGGCCAGCGCTGAGCGCTCTTTCCAGATGTCCAGGGGTGAGGTGCACGTCTGGAAAGAGTGTCAAGAATGTAGCAGTGGAGGGTGTGGCGAGGGCTGCTTTCCTTCAAGATGAGGAACGTCAGAGCATTTGTCAATCCCACGGGAAACCTCCGAGCAGGGGAGAAAGAGAGAAGATAAAGGGGAGGGGAGGAACCACCTGGCAGGTGGCAGAGCAACATACAGATGGGCACAGAGGCATGGGCAGGGGCAACCCCGGTGAGTGTAGAGCCAGTGCAGAGCAGAACACTCGGGCAGGAGGAAACGGAAGATTCTCAGTCTATGTTCCTGTGGACCCAGTAAAGGAAGGGTCCAGAATTTCTGCCAATAGTAATAGTCTAGGATTAGAGTTAGGCTAGCTTGAGAATGCCAGCGTGAAACTCCATGTGTTTCTGGTTTCGTGGGGTTACGAGAAGGTGATGGTGCCGTGACATGGAACCCAAACTGAACTGGGCCTCGCACGTGGCCTGGTACACGGCAGTGCTCTGTAGATGCACAGGTATTGCATCTATGTGTTGCTTTTTAACAGTGTTTGATTTTGGCTTTTCTTGTCTCTAATTTTTCTTTCTTTACTCTCTAGATGCTAACATAAGAAGAGAAAAATTATTTCTGAAAAATCTGTGGTGTGCTGTGATTTCGTATTTGAATTACCCTAGATGCTGCAGGGAAGGCATTCAGAAATTCCCTGAGTTCCCTTCATCAAGGGGGCTATGTGACTCCAAAATTCACATGTTCCAAAAAACTTGTATGCCGACTCTGGTGTGAGGTTGCCACATTGCTGATTTCATGGGCCAGTGTCCTGGCTGGCGTGGTTAGTACTCAGTGCTCTTCAGTGGACTTGGGCACCTTTGTCTCCTGGTGAGGCTTGCTCCCTGTCTCTCCCTTCCTCCACCCCAACTCTAATTTCGTGCGTTTCCAGGAAGAACTGACCATGAATTTATTATTGGCGTTAAGAATCACACTGTGTCAGCATGTGGATCTCTCTCTAGGCTTATCAAAAGAAAACAGCTTTTATTCTTAATGCCAGGGAAAGATTGGGATTGGGGAAAAAGGGAAGTTTG
This sequence comes from Callospermophilus lateralis, assembly GCF_048772815.1. Classification (NCBI taxonomy): domain Eukaryota; kingdom Metazoa; phylum Chordata; class Mammalia; order Rodentia; family Sciuridae; genus Callospermophilus; species Callospermophilus lateralis. Next base: position 85,457,129 of record NC_135320.1, read on the forward strand.
GGCCAGTGTGGAGGGAGGAGAGATAAGAGTAATAGAAAGTCAGGAGGGAGGCTGAGAAAGGACAGAGGGGAGGGTGAGGAGGTGGGGAGAGGCCAAGCGCTTTGAGGGTTGAGAGGCAGATGCAGAAGGGAGACAGGAGTGGAGAAGAAAAGGCCAGGGAGAGGTCTGGAGAGGGGTCAAGGACAAGTGGGAAAGGGAGGAAGGGAGGTGTGTTTTCAACTGCGTGCAGCAATCCTGCCCCGTGACATGCATTTTTGCTACTTAGGAACCCCAGCAGACCAGGTCTGCGAAGACAGGAGACAGTCTGTTGGATGTTTAATGATTTATAACAAGTACACGGGAATGCCATTAAAAGCTAATTCATCACCGACAGGCTAAATGATTTGCAAACATCTGCTCTGCCGCAAGGCCCCTCTTGGGAAGAGACTTTCCAAGGGCTGAGCTCCTCTGATGTGGATGTTGCACATGGGAGTGAAGACACAGGCACCAGTATTGGGGTCGCCAGCTCTCCAGCCAGAGTGATTGATTAGGGGGTGCTACAGGGCACCCTCCTGACGCGCCATCTCCACACACTGAGACATCCTCCACAGCTGGCTGCTGAACGGCTAGACAGGCAGATTAGGATATGGCCGTCCCAACCCTGAAGGTTCAGTTCTCTGAAATGACTAAGTTTCTTAAAAATGGTAGGTAGCCACCTTTAAATCTGCTGATGTGGCCTTCTGTCAGGTAGTAAATCCCAGCACAAATGAGATCCCAGCCTAAATGGTTCACTTCTTCATACTTCACACTTGGCAGTGACCCATGTTCTTCCAGGACTGGCCTTTTTACTTCTCTCGCCCTCCAGGCAATTTCCCTGCAGACAATCCTTAAATTTAGCATTCAAGGTAAAAACTGAAACCTGTCCATATTTTGCCCTGTGTTACCCTGTGCTTACCTCTGCGTTAACCTGCGGACATGGTAAATGGTTTTCGACACACTTATAGCTTCCCATATGTTGTGTGTTGAATTCCCACATGTCAAAGAAGATGTGCACAAGTTCCAACTCCCAAGAACCACAGAAGGTGACCTTATTTGGAAATGCGGTTTCTGAAGATGTTATTCGTTAATAGGAGGTCATATGGGAGCAGATGTTCACCTGCTCTGCTCCAGTATCTTTGTGTCCTTATAAGAAGAGAGACACAAGGAGAGGAGATAGACACATGATGCTAGAGGCAGAGATTGGATCAATGCATCTAGAAGCCAAGGAGTTGCAAGGATGCCAGCAAATATCAGAAGCTGGAGGAGCCGGGGGCGGGGGGGGCGGGTGGGCTCTCCACTCAGGTTTTAGAGGAAGCACCGACCTGCATGGTATTCAGGCATCTGGAACGGAACGATGGCCTAGTGCATTCCTGGTGTTTTAGGACATAGCAACATAGGAATTTGCTAGGGAAGCCCTGGGGAATTTGGGTTCCTGTCCTGCTCTGCTTAAAGGCATTTTTTATATCATAGGAGCCTGCTCGGCCAGCACAGGCCCAACCTGTGTGAGGAGAACTTGTGAAAGGGTGTTGAGAGGCCAATGAAGAATTGGCCCTAAAACCCATTGTTTGCAGGGATGTATCTAAAGTGGTTTCTAATGTTCTCATTTGCCCACGTTTCCTTGTGGAATTCATTGAGATTTGCTCACTTGGTCTACTTCAACACAGTGGTAGTTTTTAGCCTCCCATTTCCTCCTGACCTGCGGGAGAGATGGGGAAGGCACGCCAGACCAGGACAAGCCAAGAAAAACAAAGGTCGACTGGCCGCCCGCACCCAGCCCTCCCCCACCGGAGGACAATCAGACGCGACAGGGAGAACAGTCCAAGCAGGATCTCATTTAATGAGAAAACACACACAGCTAATATAATATACAGGAGCCAGTCAGGATAAAGGTCAGCAGGGTGGGGAGAGTTCACGAATACACCCATCCTACAGGCAATAATGGGAGACACGAGCTGTCCAAGCTGTCTGTGAGGGCAGAAGGGTTCTGAGCCTATCCTAGAGGTGGTCCGATTTCCGTCACAACCCACAGCAATGCCTTCTGGCTAGCAAGTTAAGTTTCCTCTTTTCTGATGCAACATGTCCCACGTTACATCATGCCCTACAGTAGATCACATATGTCCACAAGTCCTTTGCTACTCCCCCCATTAGAAGCCACCCTGGGATTCATCTCTGCAACCTTGGCCACCAGTGGACATGTTCATGTCATGGGTTTCCATAACTGGAGTCAAAATCTCTTTTCCTCTTATTCTGGGTAATAGTTTGGATGTAAGGTGTTCCCCTAAAGCTCACCTGTGAGACAATGAAAAAAGTTTCAGAGGAGAAACGATTGGGTTGTAAAACTCTTAACCAAACCAGTGATTTAATCCCCCGATTAGGTTTAACCGAGTGGTAGCTGAAGAGATAGGGTGTGGCTGGAGAAGGTGGGACTTTGGGAGTGTGGCTTTGGGGTACACATCTGTATCTGGCGAGTGGAGTCTCTCTCTCTGTAGCTGATCACGATGATGTCAGCTGCTCCCCTGTGCCTCCCTTTCCCACCATGACGTTCAGCCTCAGCTCGAGCCCCAAGGAATGGAGCCAGTCTTTTATGGACTAAGACCTCTGAAACTGTGAGCCCTCAAATGAACGTTTCCTCCTCTACAATTGTTCTGGTCAGATCTTTTAGCCAGAGCAGCGAAATAGCTGACTAAATCATTCTAGACGGTTTCTTTGTTTCCTTCAAGGATCAACTTTCACCCTATAGTATCCCTGAAGCCTTCTGCAGTAAGCTCAGCCCACTGAGGCTCTGAGGGTGCCTGAAATTTGGTGGACTGTGGAATTCAACTGGGTGAGAGCAGTTTGGCAACTCAGAAATAATCGCAGTCAACACCCTTCATTGTACAGATGACAGATGACGAAACTGAATCTCAAAGGTAGTGCAGTTGGCCAAAGTTCATGGAGATACAGAACAGTGGTTAAGAGGTTGGATTGGATCCTGGCCCTGCTCCTCCGGAGGCTGCGTGCCTTGAGCAAGCTCCCAGTTCTCTATGCTCCAGTTTCTTATTTTTTTTACAGTGGTATAAAATTTATTAATATGTCAAAATGAACCCACTATTTGTACAACTATAATGCATTAATAAGGACATTTAAGGAAAGGATAGGGAAAACAATACCAAAAGAGAATAAGCATCATTTTCATAGGGGTGTTAATAGACTGTGAGAGAATAATGCACAATGACACCTAACACAGTGCCTGGTGGATGGTGAGTTCTAAATAAACTACTTGTTAATCATTTATTGACTGCCAGGTATCAGTCTGGTACCAGTGCAGTGCCTGGCAGATAGTACCAGTCTGGGTACTGATGGTACAAACAGAATTAAGTAGGGAAAGTGCCGAAGCCCGGCTGGCTGGGCAAACTAACCGGGGGCGGCGGGGGTGGGGTGAGGAGGAACTTGTGTAGATTGATACAGCAGGAGTGGGAGCCGATTATTGTAGGACTGGAGGGGTATATATACATTCCACATAGCTTATCTTAATTAACATAAACTAGATACAGCAGTCAACCAATAAGGAATCTCCACACTTAATGGCTCTCTGGCGTTACTTCACAAACCACTCCCTCTGGCAAAATGCCAGGTGCCATCCTGACTTGTTTACAGACCCTAACATTTCCCCCTTTTGTTTAATTTAAATAACGACCCTAGTGGTTTTTACACAAACACCATAAATAATCTGCTATAAGCAGAAGGGGAGGATACAAAATGCCACGATACCAAGCCAATTGATGGCTCCAAGTAAGAAGCCTTTGGAAAAATTATACCAGCAATGACACCGTTAGCAAAGATACCAAGTTACAATTTGTTATAGATTACAGTTTGTTGTCTCAGTCCAGGTAAAGCAGTGTCTCAATAGATTAACTCACAGTCCAGGTAAGTTCACAGTCCAGGTAAGTTCTGCAGGCAGCTAGCTTAAATCACAGTCCAGGTAAGTTCTGCAGGCAGCTAGCCTAAACTGTAGCAGCAGAAACACTAACAGCTCCAAAGTTTCGTCCGTTTCTCAGCCGAAGTTTCGTCCAGTTTTCAGCAACACTGGAAATTCTTCCACCTTTGTCTTCACTGGCACTGGGACGAAGGCAGGAACTCTGGATGGCTAAAGAAAATCTTGTAGTATTCCAGCAGGCACTAAGAAAACAACCTTCTGAACAATTTAGTACATTATCTCAAGGTTTTTTACATTTGAAATAGGCCTTAATGGTGCTCATTACTCATTAGCTTCCAGGTGTGGGAGACCCATTGTAGCTTAGTTATTGGCATTGAAAATGACCAAACATCAGGGATGCCAGTAGCGTCTTCTGCCTTCTGCCGGCTGTAGCATCCTGGGCAGCCCCAGATGGCCCTGGGGAGTGTCCTGGACTCAAACTGCTTCCGGGCACAGGGAGCAAGAGCCCGTGAGACTGTGCCTCCAGGTCAGGTCTAGATTTGGGCTCCCGGCAGTGGAAGAGCCGGCTGCCCCCTCTTGAAAAGTCTTTGCTGCACCATGACCAGCTCGCACACGTGGCAGCCGCCACCGATTCACGCACCCTCCGGTAATGAAAAGTATTCAGTAATAACCTTTTGGTGCAACTTTTTCCCTGATAATCCTTCTTCTTCTGAACTTTCTTTTTCTTTCTGACTAGAGTTCCTGGGCTTCCATCAACACATGCCCTAACTGCTCTTGGTTCCATTGGGGTGCCTCCTTCCCTTAGTAATTTACTTAACACTCCTTCCATATTTTCATCACAAAGACAATACATTTCAAGACAAAACAAGACAAAAACATACTGCATCAATCCTCTCCATTTTCTCGAAATGGCCATATTTCCTCTTGCCCTATCTAGGGACGAGCAGATTTGCTCCCATCCTATCTTTCTAGGGACAGGCAGCTTTTTTATTCGTCACTTACCCCCGAGTGTCCCGGGGCTTCCCGCATGGGCCACCATCTGCCGCAATCCTGCTATAGCAAAATAACTGAGAGGTGACGAGGAACTTGTGTACATTGATACAGCAGGAGTGGAAGCCGTTTACTGTAGGACAGGAGGGGTATATATACATTCCACACAGCTTATCTTAATTAACATAAACTAGATACAGCAGTCAACCAATAAGGAATCTCCACACTTAATGGCTCGCTGGTGTTACTTCACAACCCCCTCCCTCTGGCAAAATGCCAGGCGCCATCTTGACTTGTTTACAGACCCTAACAGCAAAGTCCTGCTCTTCATGTTGCTTATATTCTAATAGGAGAGAGACCAGCCTCTACAAACGCAAAGTCACGTATGATAGAATATCAGTTAGGGAAAATGATTGGGATAGATAATTAGGCAGGACAAAGAGAGAGATGATGTGCTATCTGCTAGGCTAACCAGGGAAGGTGACTTTGAGAAGGTCACATTTGGCCACAGCCAGGAATGGAGGGAGCATCACTGCCTTCGTCTCCATCATCATCAGCCTCATCACAGCCTGGATCAATCACAGGGGAGCCCTCTCACAGTGACGTCATGCTGCCTCCCAGTGACTGAGCAGAGAAAGCATTTACGAGTGACAAAGAAATAAAACAAGTCAAAGAATAAAGCCAGAGTTTCCTTCCTCAATGCATAAATAAGGAAAAGCTTTGAAATCGATAAGCACCAATAAGTCCTTTTCTAAGATTATACAAAGCAGCAATGTTTGGAAAGTGGCCATTTCTGATCCTCCAGCCTTGGTGGCCTGCAGATACCAGTGCGGTTTTCTCCTTCCTGAGCAAATGTGTGTGGGGTCTCCAAAGGCAGAGGTCTCTGGTGAACAATTCACCCAGTGCATGGATAGCACTAGCCCAGAAATGGTGAGCATGGGGTTTGGAAGAAGAGAATTAAACTGAATCCAACTTGTATCACTCATTGACTGTGTGACTTGAGTAAGGGAAAAAAAAAAAAAAAAATATATATATATATATACCAAATTGCTGAAGGAGAGCACCACAGAGACAGGTCTGATAGCCCCAGCAGCTCTGAGCACAGGGTGTGGGCGCTCAGAAGATGAGTGGGTGAGCGATTGAATTCACCTATACCTCCAAATGTCAATTTCCATGTTGTTAAAATGGGAATGACAATATATTAGGTTTTCATGAGTTAAATGAGATAATGATTCTAGAACAGTGCAGTGCCTGGCAGATAGTAATCCTGGCTTTGTCTTTCAGAGTTTGCAGAAGGAATGCCGTTATGACTGGACGAAGACTATCTATGCTAGTGGAAGAATGGAAACAGGAGGGCTCATGGAAGGAAGTCTTTGGAAATATAAAATTAAATGCAAACTGTGGCCAGAAAGACTCAGTCTGAAGTGTTCAAGGAAGATCTCTGGAATCTTCATGTGACAATTGGAGCTCCAATGGCATTCAGAGAGCCTTGCTTATAAATGCCAGAAGATGTCTCATGTGTTCATGTCTGTGGTTACTTTAAAATATCAACTTGGTCATGTGGGTGTGGTATGGCCAAATTCATAGGACAGAGGCAGGGTTTGAACAAGGTCTCTGACTGGGAAGATCTGAAATTGTGTTGACTTGCAAAGTAGATCTGTTTTCGTGCCTGTCTACCAGGGTCAGTGCCATTTTGTGGATTTAGCCGGACTCTAGGCATCTTTATTCAATTCTGAGTTCTTTTATCAACAAACTGCCCCTAGGATTTTTCTCACTTAACAATTATAAAAAAAAAATGGTGTGCATCTCCCTCAGAACTCTTCAGGGAACCTAGCAAAGATAGTAAAGCATATGTAAAGACAAATACTAAAATATAACATTACTATTATAAAATAGAGGTCAAGATTCATGTACCTAGTGGTTTTTAAAGAGCATTGAAAGGTGATTTTTATAATTTGTTTTTCTCATCCACAAACTTATGTACACAAATTTGAGACTTTCCAGAACCTACCATTCAGTTGTAATAACTCAATGTCTATCAATAATCAATAAATCCTTCTTAGGCCCTGATAGGATTTATTGCTTATTTCTGTACCAATGACAAGGAGTCATTGGATATTTCTGTGAGAAGGTGAGAAAACTAGCTGGAGAGGTGGGTGGTGTGACTGGGGTCCTGTGCTGCTAAGGGCCAGCCAGAGTTCAGCCAGAGCTTTCTCAGCTCTTGGCACCATGGCTACCAAACTCTCTGGGTTGCCGTGCCAGCTCCTCTTAGGCTCAAGGGGCTTACTTAATTGGAACAATTATTGGTAATGCATTTTTACATGATCTCATTAGCTGTATTGTCCCAAAGCATAGATTCTGAATGCAGATACGAGGAACAATAGCCTGTTTTAATTTGTTGAAATTATATTTAGAGAAAATAAAGCATGAGCCCTTTAAGGGCATATTGATCTGAATGTGTTGTGAGATTATCAGGCTTTGCGTAAGGTGACCATGTTAATTGGACTATGAGAGGTGGAGGACTTAATCAATGGAGTTTGTAACTGAGTGGCTAAGAGAGTTCTCTACTTATTAGAAAGTAGAAAAACTCTGCAAACTTATCTTCAGAAGTGGAAGACACGTGTTCTCCTTAACCCTTCCCCTCCCCATCCTGCTCTGTCTCCTGGGAAGCTGACTCCCAGGACGACTCCAAAGGACGGCTTCACCCTCCCTCCCTCTCCTTTCTGCTTTGGGTGGGGTTTAGCCAACAGGAAGCACCGGCAAGAAGATATAGAGTTTGGAGCTGTAGCTGAGTGTTCCTGAATGGGGCTACGACTGTGGTCAGGCATTGGCCCCTGCAGATTTAGGACTCTTACAGCCATAGATCTAGTAGGTCCAATAGTGATAGATCTATAGGTCAATAACCTGTCCTTCCCCACCACCTGCTTCCTCAGGCTTAGGGTGGCAAGCACCTATGTCTAATCCCAGGTGCTTCATGGTTCTTTGTTGGCTTTCCTACTCCCAACCAGTGGAGACCAAAGGCTCTCCATTCTCCCTGGGGAGTGTGGCAGCCGCTTCCTGTTGGGAATAAGTCATGGTGGGAGAGGAGAGAGACAAAAGTGTCTTGCCTCAATTATATATGCTCCAATCTAGAAAAGCACTCTCCTAAAATCAGGACCAATAGGTAGTCGGAAGCAAAGGCACACGGCAGATAGGGGAGCCTGTTCCACCCATTCAGACGCATTGGTGATGGACTGAGGTATCCACACGAGGCAGGGCTTCCATCAACAGGCTCAGTGAAAAGACAGCAGTGAAAAGACAGCAGGAAGAATGTCCACAAGGACTTAGTGCTCGAGCAGCCCATAATCCGTCAGAGACTATCGATGGCCTTGGGGCACAGAGCTCTTTAATCTCAGAGCACAGGAAATTAGAGGGAGCTATAAATAACCCTTGAAGATAGAAAGGCAGCCAATGATTTGGTTAAGTAGTGATTGAAAATACAGGGAAAAAATTCACAGTTACTCCTATTTTTTAATCTCCTTTTTATGTATCTTCTTACAAGTTATTTTTGTTTGATAAAATATTCTGATGGGATTTTAATAAATATTAAAGAGAGACATTCAGTAGTTTCTGTGTTTTTTTTTTTTTTTCCATGTGTTACTAGTCAAGAATGAACTACATGTCCAGCAGCCTCTTTTTACCTATTTTGGGTAAGAGAAACTAGAGAGATGCTTGTGCAAGATTGGCAGGCAAGGTGACCATGCAGCTCGGTTTCCCCCAAATGCTGGGATTTCCCTGGCATAGGACTCTCACTGTTAAAGCCAGGACAGTCCTGAGCAAGCAGGGTCTGTTGGTGACACCATCTGAGTGTGGAAGAGAAGTCTCAGCTCATGGGTTGTCACTCACCTGCTGGCTCATCTTGATAGTGCAGGGCAGTCGCAGGGACTTGTGTCTGCTCCACCTGCCCATGTCTGCTGCTTCCTCCAGCTCCTGATTCCCAGGCTGGACATCGGGGAGGGAGTCCACTGCTCCTCCAGAAACAGTGCTGTCAGCCTGCCCTTGGGGTCCTGGTGCATCTTTTCTCTTGGTGCATCTTTTCTCTTGCTCTCTTTACCTCTATCTCTCCTTCCTGAATGGACTGTCTGCCATATGGACCTCAAGCTTTTAAGTCACTTCCTGAAACAACAGCATTGCCGGCACCTGCAATTGCATGAAGTTGAATTTCTACAATTCCCTTTTAAGTGTGTGCGTCTATGCATGGACCCCCGTGTCTGCTTCTCTGATTAAACTCCAACTGACACCATTTAATTTCCTAAATTTCAGAAAAATGGCAATTCTCTTAATTAGAAAACTCGCTGAATTCATAGGAAAGAGCCCCACAGCCTGGCCCACGCAAATCATGCACAAGCACCATGTCTCCCTTTGGCAACTGCCAGATTTGCCATGTGGCTGGAAGGCAAATGTGTGCTTGATTTTAAGAACAACATCACAATAGATGGCTCTTGGGTTGCAAAGAGGACTGGAGTCCAGTATGGGTCACTCCACTGTTCAAAATGTGGGATTTCCTAAGAATCAACAGACGGAATCCTTGAATGTGAACGGCGGGGTCCCTAAGATCCTGCCCTCTCTGTCTGCCACACCCCATCTTTCCACTTCTGTCCACATTTTATGCTTCAATGACACAAACTGATTTATTATTCTTCCTGTGCCTGTGACTGATTCTCTGGGTGATGTTAGGCCAACAAACACCAAGGCGCTGTCTGGCCCTTAGTTGCAGGATCCGAACAATAATCATGTGTAACTCAGGCTGTTCTGTCTCCTGCCTTGTCTTTCCCCACCCCACGGACCTGATACGCTGGCTTCAGGCCCCCCTGACTTCTCCAGGTCCACTGAGGACTATTTCCTGTGGCCACCTCAGAATATCTCCTACATCATCTCTACCATTACTACTAACTAATAATAAGAAGAATAGTAACGATAATGAAATAGAACAAGTGCTATTTACTACCTGGAACATGGTTAAACTCTTCAGGTCAGGAAACTATATAAACTTTGTCCCCCAAAGCTCCTAGTGCCTGTAGTGTGGTCATTACCATTTTACAGCTAAAGAAAACTGAGGTTCAGAGAAGTTAAGCAACTTGTCTAAGGCTCCAGAGACTCATGAGAGTATGCCTGTGATCTGAATGCAGTGTGACTCCTGAGATCCAGCAACAACCCTTACTGTCAAATTTGGATTGTACTGATCAGCCACAGTGGCCCATTCTGGTCTGCTTACATGTCCATATTTAAGTAGGTGGAAAATTCTGGAAGGAAGCAAGGGACCATGGACATTGATTTTATTTCTGCACCTTTTAACATTATGTGGGGCTCAGGGCAGATGCTTAACAAAAGTTTTGCAGAAAAATACATGAATGGAAAGAGGGGTGGATGGATGACTGAAATCACCATGGGATCATCTTGGGCTCCCAGACCCAGGTCTTCAATGCCACAGCAAAGCCGAGCATCATTCAGTGGAAAAGGAAACACAAGGAGTTTGTGTTCAACACAACACCCAACGTTGCAGATATTAAAGAAAGAGGAGAATATTCTGGAACTTCTTCCTCTTTCATTTAATATTTCTTGGGCCCAAGCAACTCTCTGTTTTTACACATAATGCAAAGTTCATGCTGACTTCCACAATTAACCTACTGCTTTTAGCTAGGTGTTGTGTAAAAATGCAAGGAGGAAGCACACATTGGGGGCTTCCACTTTTCTCATTGTTGCCTCACTCTCACTGAAACTTGGGAAGCAAATTATCTGCCTTTTCTATCAAACAACAAAACATTTGCCCAATTAATCTGTGCCCTGGGTTTTGCTTTTCTTAGTCTAAATCCATGTCATTATGCATCTTTCAGATCCTGAAGATGCAATAAAAACAGAGACTAAAGTGTATTTCAGCCCTCATTGATCAACCTAATGATTCTAAATGTATTGGATATAAAATAGATGTTCTAATTTTGCTTACTCTTCATTTTTTCCACACAAACAGAGAAAACCCACAGTGCCTCAGGGGAACAGAAATTCTGCCTCTCTCTGCACTTGAAACACATAATGAGTTTGAGCCAATGGCTCCATGCTGCCTGGCTGGTGAGAACACTCAGTCCCTGTGCTCTGCATCGAGTGTTCAAGAGACAGTGTTGGGGCCAGAGCCCAGGGCCTGCCAATTAGGAGCCAGTAGTAATGAGCCTGTGATTTTGGTTTACTCTCCAAATAAATTATTTTTAGTACTTTGTTTATTTTTCCAGACATCAACCATAAACCAACTGTTGGCAAACTGCTAGTCAGGCAGTGTGCTGGAAGAGAGCACTGGACTAGGAGTCACAATATCTGTTTTCCACAATTTACTCTGACACTAAATCACCAGGTACCATTGAAAAAAGTCAGCTATTTTTCAGAGTAACTTCGCATTTCCACCTATAGCAAAAATAGGTAAATAAACATAGACAACGAGAACTTAAAAAATGGATCCTCTGTGTAAGGCTGGGGAGCTGGCCTAGCTAAATGTTTCATGCACTGTGTTTCATAGATTTACTGGGATCTGGAAACCTATCCTGGGAGTAAAGTGTTCCATAAAATTCCACGTTTTAATTTAGACAAATATTTTTGAAGGGCAGAGAGTGATGCATCTGTCATCCGTGTGACTGACAATCAAGGTCTTCTTGTGATCCTGGCCCACCGTCACCATTTGTCTTAACTATCTTAAGTGAATACCTGAAGATGCCAAAGTTTGAATTTTAATGTTATACTTTGCTTAAAGGTCCATAGAAATCCTAGCATGAATCCTAGGCATAGAAGGAGTGGCCTAGGAAGCATGTCTCTGTCTACTATTAGAGGATTATCTGAAATACTTTAGAGAGGCTGATTGATCCATCCATTCCTTCCTGCCTCCACGTTTATCATGTGTCCTTGCACACCCAAGGCAAGCCAGACACTGCCAGCCACGGAGGTGAGCAGCATGAACAAGAGTCTCCTGGAGCTTCGGGAACTTCACAGCCTGGTGGGGGACACACACATATCCATAGGGACTATGGACACTGTGGTTTCAAGTTGAAAATACCTTTAGACTATGGTACAGTAAATCACTCTGTATTCTCAGCACCTTACAGACTCTTTCTAATCTCTTCATTCATCCCAAATTTATAGAGACTTGTCCAGAGCTGGAGTGACTTCAGCAATGTCCTCACTCATGTTCAAAGTTTGTTATGAGCATGAAATGAGATATTCTTAGTGAAATGGCCTTGAAAATGAAAGGGTTTGTGCTTCCTAGGCAAGAACGACTTCCACTAAACATTTTTATTTGTTAGCCTACATCTTTCCAAAAAGGACTTAAAGTAGTTTTCAGCCAAAGCCATATAATAAAAATAGTACTGATAAAACCAGGAAAGGGAGGAAAAGGAATCACATTTGATCAGTCGACTGGGAAATAAGGTGTAGGTATTGCCACCTGCCTCAGACTTGGAGTCCTACAACCTGGGTCTCACGCCAGCACCAGGAAGTCCACCTCAGGATTTAAGGCTTGCTTCCCTACCCTCTAAGCCTCAGTTTTCCTGTTGTCTGTGAATCAAATCATTTCTACTTCAGAGGACCTATGAGGATTAAGTTATGTAGATATGAATGCCCCAAGGAGACTTCCTGTTTCTGGTTTCACACACCCAGAATTTGGATGCTGTCATTCCAGTTAACAAGAAGGAAAAAGTTGAACAGACTGAAAATTCCACAGTTCTTCTTGGATCGGTAACAGAGATAGGACACAGGGAAAACCAATGCCCCGAGGTTGGAAATAGGCAGATGGGTGCAGGGAGGCTTGGCTCAGGGAGGCTGACCTGCCAGCAGACGCCTCCTCGGGAATCAGTGCTGGGCAGGAAAGCCACCAACGGATTGCCCAGGGCTCAGGGTGGACACATCTGGTGGGCGGAAAGGCTAGGGCAACCTGTCACTGGGGGGAATCAGCCCTTGGGAGTTTTACTTCCAGGAGTTCTCCCAGGTCCTCATGGTAAATATTGCAGTGGAAACTCTGTGCCTCCAGAGGAGTGAGAAAAAGGGAGGACTTGAAACGTGCTGTGTTCTTTTTAAAAAATTTTTTTTTTAGTTGTAAATGGACACAATGCCTTCATTTTATTTATTTTTATGTGGTGCTGAGGATCAAACCCAGTGCCTCGCACATGGTGGGTGAACACTCTGTCACTAAGCTACACCCCAGCCCTGTGCTGTGCTCTTAACAAGGTCTGACCTAAAGACCAGGTGACTGACAACCGCAGCCCCCGTAGCCATCTCATTTAATCCATGCAGAGAAAGAACCAAGAAACGGTGACATAGAGTCAATAGCGCAGGCTCACTGCAGGTCTAAGGACTTCTCCCAGAACTGTAGATGGGTTCCTTCTCCCCCGACACCTTGAAGCCTCTTGTTGGAGGTCTATTTACAGTAATTCCATCTATCTATATCTATATCTACATCTATATCTATATCTACATCTATATCTATATCTACATTTACTTATATATAAGTAAAACGAATTAAAGCAATGAATCAGGGACAGGAGGGAAGAGTGAAGATTAGTTTGTTATTACAAAGGACACACTACCTGTGAAGAGAAAGAAAGAACTTGGATCAGTTGAAATGCATATTGCAAACTCTAGGGCAATCACACACACAAACGTGGAAAGAGAAGGATAAACGATATGCTAAGAAAGGTAAGAAAACGAAATCACGTAACACGAAAATTAAACCACAAAAGGCAGAAGACGGCAGTGAATCCCTGTCACAAATTGTAGCACACGCTTTTGTCTTCTTCTCGTTCCTGGCTCAGATGGTACTTCTGTGGGCTGGCCCTCTGCATCTGTCTTGCTCACAGTCTAATCCCAGACCTCTGGTAATCCTGGTCCTTTATAGGTGGGATCCAAACCCTGCCAGGAAGATAGGATGAACCCCTCAGAATTATTTTGATGTAAATATAAATGAGTGAATGAACAAATGAAGAGATACATGAATGTCATTTCACACAGGGAAAAATTGTGTGTCGATGCTGTTGATGGGGGTCAGATAGGATTCAGTTCTGAGATTCCCTTCCACCTTGTCCCACCATTCCTGTCCACCTACCTGGCCCATGCAACTGCTCAGGCCCAGAGACCAGCCTGCTGTTCTTTTCTGATGGCCTCCACCCCCTCTAAACCCCCTCTAAAATCTCCCTCTTCTTTCTTCTTGCCTGGTATTTTCATAGCTAAGATTGGAATCTTCTTGTGTTTGAAGATGTCTCTACTGATTCATATGGGAAAAGGCCAGATCCACAGAAGGAACCAGGGCTTGCCCCCTGCCCTCTCAGGAGGGGGGCGATGAAAGATCTGGGCTCCTGAACTTCTGGATGCTGCTTCATTTGTAGTCCTGGGGTTCCCATTGCTGCGTCTTCTTCTCATATCCTAGGAAGAGTATGCAGGAGCCTTCTCCCTTCTCTACAGCACATGAACATTATTTTGCCATCAAATGCACTAAAAATGATAGCTGAATAATTGGACATTTTCTATATGAAAGGTAAATTTGAAATGAGTTCATACACATATTACGCAACTTACAAGCCTAGTAAAGTAAGATTTGATTTAACAGCAATCTATTATAGCTGATTTATTTCTTTTAACTAATATTTTTTGCCTTTTCTCACAAGTCAGCATTCATTGGTTGCTGCAGTCTGGCTGCAGCAAAATAACCGGGGGTGGGGGGGGGGAACGAACAATTTGTGTACATTGATACAGCAGGAGTAGGAGCCGTTTATTGTAGGACAGGAGTGGTATTTATACATTCCACACAGCTTATCTAATTAACATAAACTAGATACAGCAGTCAACCAATCAGAAATCTCCACACTTAATGGCTCCCCGGTGTTACTTCACAAACCACGCCCTCTGGCAAAATGCCAGGCGCCATCCAGACTTGTTTACAGACTCTAACAATTGGTAAAAGAGGAAAACAAAAATCATGATCCTGGTGGGTGGTGTCTGTGTGTGTGTGTGTGTGTGTAGGGTTGTCCCTGCAAGGCATTAAGGCAGCTGTGAGCGCAGGATCATAGTCACCATGGCTTGGCACTTGGGCTCCTCCTCATACCAGAGGCCAGGGGGTTGATCAAAAGAGCTCAGGTCAGACCTTGAGCAGCAGGAGGTGCTGGGTTCTGTTTCCCTCCTCTAGCCACAGAGGGACAACAGCAGAAGGGAAAGAGGAGAAAGAGACCCAAGTCACCCTTGACCTTTCATCCCCAAACAGAATCTTGAGGCTTGTGGGTGACTATCCTGGCTTATCCAAATTTCTACCTAAGTTTGCACCACTACAGTCCCACGGTCTGTGTCTTCCCTCCTACTTTGAGAACTATGCAGGTGGCGCTTTTCATATCGCTGTGCAGTCTAAGCAAGATTATTTCTAATGCGGGCCTAATATTGTCCCCATGCAGATGCTCGCTCTTTTAAAATGAGCTATTCTCCATCCTCCCAACATCCCAGAACATTTTCTCTTGTAAGTAACTCCTCCGGCACAGAATGCGAGCTATTTTGCAGGGTGATGTCCTTTGGGTCGATTCTTTCAGTGTTGTTCTTGGGCTGAGAATTAGAAATGTTTTTAGCTCCTGATGCCTAATGCTGAATTGCCTGGAAGGTGCTTATTTCAGAAGCTGCTTTCCTTGCCTGTCCCCAGGGATCACCAGGGATAAGGAAGAGGAATTAGGTGCTGCTGAGCCTCACCTGGGCTCACAGGCTGTTGGCCACACCCCGTGAGCTGCTTTATTGAGATCTTATTTTATGCAAGGTGCTTTGCTAAGGAGTGTACATTATTTTCCTCTTTGTTCAGTCATCAAAAGAGATCAATGAGGAGGATATTCTGCATCTATTTTACAGATTAGGAAAACTGAGGAGCAAGGGGGTTACATTCCTCAAACAGAAGATAAATAGCAGGGCTTGCATTTGAACTCTGGACTAGCTGACATCATTGTCCCTGATCTACCAGCAGCCTGCTGACAGTGCACCCTGCCTTCCAGTTTATAATGTGGCTCATATTTGCAGAGGAGACAAGAGAGAAGAGCAGTATAAACATCTTAAAAATTGGAGCAGGGAGGCTGTGTGAGGAGAGTGGAGCAGAAGCCTCGCCTCCTTTGGACAACTCCTGATTCCTGTCTGTCGCCAGGCCCAGGTCAACAGGTGCCAGGGCCTGTCCTCTGTAAATTCTATCCTGAGTTCAGACCCCTGGGAGGCCCACGCCCCTGGGCTCAGGACAATTTCAGCAGCATTTGCGTGACAGTTGATGTCCCTGTGAGCCCTGGAGGATGAACTGCTGTGGAGCAGTGCAGATGGTGAAGAACGAAGACGTGGATCAGCACAGGGAGCCTCCAGCCTCAGAGGCTGGGGGAGAGTCATGGTGAGTCCATGGAGAAAAAGAAACATGAGCATTTTTAGCCTGGGTGGGGACAGTGTGAAAATAGCAAGTGCCTATAATTACATGGTGACTGGAGTTTACGCTGGATTCAGACTGTGGACGATGCAGCGCAGGCTATGCCATCCATCTGCTGCTGTGTGGCTTGCCAGGAAATAAATATGCACAGAAGGCAGGAGAAGAGAAAACCATGGCGACCTGCGATAATAACCTCCTGTTGCTATTTTAACTGATGTCGTGACACTGGAGTAAAAAACGAGGTCCTTATCTTAGGGCGAGATAGTGAGTTTGCAGTGATGAAGTTTGTTTGCTTATACATTTGTCCCATGTTTTGAAAGTGTTTAAGTTTCATCCCTTCAATGCCATTTGAGAGGCAGACTCTTCTTTCCTGTTTCAACCCAGTGACTTCGACAAAGGGATCATACATTCTTTGACCGCCACTTTGCTACCTACTGGGGACCTGGTGATACATGCAATGAAGTGACAGGTGAAGTAGTTGGAACATGAGCAGGATCACAGGGGTACAGAGCAGGAGTGCCTAACTCTACTAGGGCAGGACAGCGAGGAGGTAAGTCAGGCAGGTCTCCCAGGTCTGCAGATGTTGAGGGCCACAATCAAGTCAAGATGACGCCTGGCACTTTGCCAGGAGGAGTGGTTTGTAAAGTAACACCATGGAGCCATTAAGATGATGAGGATTCCTTAATGACTGACTGCTGTATCTAGATGATGTTAATTAAGTTAAGATGTGTGTAATTAGTTAAGTATATATACCTCTGCTGTCCCGTAATAAAGCAGCTCCCGCTGTTTCAATCTTCACAAGTTGCTTGTCATCCCCCGGTTATTTTGCCCAGCCAGACTGCGGCATGCAGGAACTGGCTCCCTGGGCATCTGACAGGGAAACAAAGAGGCCACAACCTTGCAGGCACAAGTTTGCCTGAGGTACTGCAAGTCCTTGGGGGTAAGTCTAAAATACGAAGCAGTGTTGATGGCATTCAGCAGTAAGTGAGAAAGAAGGTAAATTAAGGCAAGTGGGAAATGAAGTGACAGTGCAGGAAGGGCCCAGCTACCTTGGCTACAGAGCCAATCACCCAGGACTGTGATCTAGAAGAAGCATGCATTGGGGGAGCAGGTTGAAGCCCAGGAGAACCACCTTCTAGCCACTCTGGTGACATTAGTAATTTATGTATCTTTTGAGCTTCAGTCTTCCTATGTTTAAGCTAAGAACATTTGTATTTTACTTTACAGGATTGTTCTGACAAATTAAAAAAAAAATCGAATGGCATGAAAGAACCCAGTATATTCCCAACACATAAATATGGGTATCTTCTCTGGGCATTCAGTTGGTGCCTAGAAAATTTGGACGGAATAATAATTTCATTCAACAAATATAAACAAATTCAAAATTAGCACGACAAAATTAATTAAAAATGATTTTGAGAAATATTTTTATCACTTGAGAAGAATGTGTCCTGGGGCAGGGAAGGCAGTGACGGGCGAGGCCCAGAGACAAGGAAGGAGGGAAGAAGAGGAGTGAAAGGCAGATGGCTGTGCGGGGAAGCCAGCGCTGATTCCAAGCCAGCGAGAGCCCTGCCCGACTCTATGCTGAGGCCTCATTAATAGAGACCCAGTCAGGCAAGTGTCCTTTGTGAGGTGGCCCTCCTGGACCTGAGAGACAAGGCAGGCCTCTGTCACAGGTTCCCTGCTCATTCTTTCTCTCTGTCCCCCTGAGTCAGGAAGCAATAATTCTTCCTAAGCTGGCTCCTGAACATGCAGTTAATTTAGATCTATTGAGTTTACAGGGATTACCTTGCTTCCTTTGTAGTAAATAAAGCTATAAACAGCTGGTGAAATTGATTAATGGCTCCAGGAGAGCTGCAGCATTTGATCAATGACAAAAGCTGTTCCTTGGGTACCGTCTAGAGGAGACAGGAGCCCAGGGCGAGGACCACAGCCCTGGGGGGCACAGGCCGCGCGGGGAGGAGCGGCGGGAGGTTCCTTCAGCTCAGCATGCCACTTTCTGGCCTGAATAAGGGCATCCTGCGCATCCTTACGTCCTTTTTATTTCTCATTTGACTTTATATAATGGTCTGATTTCCTATTTATTAAAAGACAACAATTACATAGAACACGTGAGGAAAAATGTAAATAGGTAGAAATGAAAAACAACATCCAGGTTAAAGCAGGGTGATGCTCTCATGTGCCCATCTCATCCTTGGTCATGTGTACGTGCCAGGTTTGCAGTTTTAGTTTGCTCCCTTGCAACCCATGCTCTGCAGGCAATCAGAAAGAATGTCTTACCACACAAACTTGGGAGTGCTGTGCACTGCTTGAGCCCTTGGGGAACTTCCTCAGGCCCTTCAGGATAAAGCTTCCAATGTCAGCCAACCTGACAGCTCAGCTCCCCTGGGCTGGCCTCTCACCTCTGACCTCACCTCCTGGCCACCTGCTGGCTTCTGAGATGTCAGCCATGCAGATCCACCTCTAGTCTCGCAGACATCCCCTTGGCTTTCCCACCATGCCACGTCTTGTCCTGCTTCTCCTCTGTTCCTTGCTGGGTGATCCCAACATGCCCTACACATGTCAAGAACTCCTCCTTGCTCCCGCATGGACCAGACCTCTGGATAAACTATATCCAAACATTCTGCTTTTCTACTTCTGTTTCACTATAGTTATCATAGTTTGGGTGAATTAATTAATTTATTTCTTTATAAATTTATTTATTTATTGGTACTGGGGATTGAAACCAGGGATGCTTCAATACTGAGCCACATCCCCAGCCCTTTTTATTTTTAATTTTGAGACAGGACCTCATTAAGTTGCTTAGGCCCTCATTAAGTTGCTGAGGCTAGCTTTGAACTTGTGATTCTGCCTCAGTTTTGGTGATTTTTGTTCATCTTTCTTCCCTGTAGACTGCAAACTTCCTTGGCGGAGAACATCTACTGATTTACCACTGTTCATGCAGTGTTTTACAGAGTATCTAGATCATCACTGAGTCTTGTTGACATTCGAATTCAATTATAAAAACACAAATTTATATTCTGCCCTTTTCAGTTAGCATGATCCTAACCCTAGGCCACATGATGTATTTGATTGAGTTTTCATTACTTCATCCAATAGACTTTTTCTTCTCTATCAGCTCCTTGTAATTGGACAATTGAGTTTGGTCATAAACAGTGCCTACCTTTTAAACTTCCTGTGGCTGGTACATATAAAATTATAAATGGGTTAAATTGAGTGGAGTGTTTTCTTTGCTAAACAGAAACATAATCATCAAAGCACCTGTCACACAGCATGCTGAGGACTCCCACTGGAAAGGAGGCACCTTTCCACCGAGGGAGATCTCGGTGGTGCCAGGCAAATGTGGGAAAATGCAGGGCATGTATCAGGTAGAATAGCTTCTAAATCTAGTTTCCTAAATTCAATAGTGTGAGAAAAACTCAAACTGGACAAATTAAAGGCTTTGGCTGTGTTGAAGTCTTACTTACCAAACAGGGGCATGCTAGATTGAGCCTTCTGGCCATAGTTTGCCAACCTGAAGTCTAGAGAATTAAATCAGATGCAATTTGTAAATTAGTTCAATGTCTAGCACATACAAAGCAACTAATAACATACCAGCTATCATTGAGAATATAGTGATGATCCTTATAATTGGCATTTGTCTACTGAACTTGGCCACCTGCCATTATCTTGAGGTTCCTTCAATTCTGACAGCTGTAGTAAGTTCTGGTGACTCTTCTGTCAGCACAGAGGCAGGAAGTTTTCCAGAATAGGTTGCTCAAAAAACTCAGCATATCCCCACTCTTTAGATGCATTCCATTATCATGCAAGAATTCTCAGAGTGCTAGGCATATTCTATCCCTTTCAACTGGACACATTAGTTTAAAGGGCATACTTATTTCTCACTGAATTCACAGTCAGTACACTGCAGTACCATAGAGACATGATCAATAATCACTCATGGGGCAATTCAGCTCAATGCCAACTCCTGCCCATGTCTTCTGGCCAGTTGAATTTTTACCACATTTTAGATAACACCCAGCAAATGAGGTCTGTGGCTTTGCACTCAGTCTCTGGTTACTGCTATATTTCTTCAGTGGAAAATTGTTGGTCACCTAGAGCAGCAGCACCAATTCTCAGGAGGATGTGAAGCAGGAGGTTTGATGCTCACCTATGTGTCTTTCTGGCTCTAGAGGCAGAGAACGACTTGGGTACATGAGAGAAGAAAAGACCACAGTCATACTGACTTCTGTATAATTTAGCAGACCTGAAGATGGCATTTTAGCTTAATCTGGGTGTAATTTTTTAAAAAAAAAATTCTGTAGATAAATGAGAATTCACAGTATTTTTCTTTGTGTATCTGGTTGTTATGGTTTGGTTATGGAATGTTCTCTAAAAGCTCCTGTTAATGAAGGAATATTCAGAGGTTAAATGATTAGATTATGAGAGTTATAAACTAATCAGTCCATCCTAGTTTTACTGGACTAACTGAGTGGTAACGTTAGGTAGGTGGAACCTGGCTGGAGAATGTGAGTCACTGGGAGTGTGCCTTGGAAGGATCCGTCTTACCCCCATTCTGCTTCCTGACCCCACCGTGAGCTGAGCATCTTTTCTCCACTGGTCTCTTCCTCATAATATGCTTCTTTATCTTTGGCCCAGAGCAATGAAGGCACCCATCTGTGAACTGACACCTCTGAAACTGAGACCTAAGTAAACTTTTCCTCTTCTAAATTGTTTTTATCAGATACTTTGGTCACAGACACGCAAAATCTAACTATAACACTAGCACATTTCATTTAGAAGAAATCTCCCAGTTTTATTCATGTGGCAAAGGGCAGTATCTCCTTCTTTTTTAAAGGTTGAATAGCATTACATTGTTTGCAATATGTATTACAATTTCTTTATTTATCCATCTATTGAGGGGTGCTTAGGATATTCCCACATCTTGGTTATGTGAATAATCATACAATGGATATGGGGATTCAGATACCTCTTTGACATCCTGATTTCAATTCTACCTAGAAGAAAAATCATATTGTAGTTCTATTTATCATTTTCCATGATGGCTCTATTATTTACATTGTCTTCAGCAGCATACAGTGTTCCATTTTCTCCATTCTCACCAATAGTTATCTTTTGTTTTTTTGATAATGGCCATCTTAACAGGTGTGAGGTAATAATAGCTCATTGTGTTCTTAATTTGTATTTTCTTCATGATTAATGATGTTGAACATCATTTCATATACCTGTGGGCTATTTATATGTCTTTTAGAAATGTATTTTCATGTCTTTGCCCATTTCTAATGGGGTTGTTTGTTTTCTTGATGTTGAGCTGTTTGACTGGCCAACCTGGTTAATGGATGATACCTTCATTTTTGCTTTGGATCATCTTTGGAAATACAGGCACGAATTAATCTGGCCATGAAGGTAATATTAAAGCATTTTTTGTTTTGATCAGGACCCATTCTAAGACAAGATGGAATTGAAGTTGAATGTGGTAGGTCTTCCACTTATTCACCCATTTAACCAATAATTACATGTGAGCCAATGACTATTCAGACTTTCACTGGCAAGCATTGTTGAGGAAAATAGTAAGAGTTGTGGAAAGGCTGAATGTAAGAAATGACAGAAATGAATGTGTTTATATAAGATATTTTCTCACATAAATAATTTTCTAATAAGGGAGATTCAAGATGGTGGATTAAGGAAAATTGCATTTCCATTTACTCCATGGCTTGGGATTCTAGCAGCAGAAGTAGTGCTTCTCAGAGAGTTGGGCGAAAGAGAAATTTCACTAAAATTCGATATTGGATGCTCAGATTGTCTTAGAGACCCAGAGATTTGGTACAATCAACAAAGGAGAAAGAGCACATTGGAACCAAGTTGGATATGACAGTGGCAGCAGCACTGGTTCACTGTGGAGAGGAGGGATAACATGAAACACAACAGGAAGATTTGGTATGGAAAGACCTGTAGATCAGAAAAGCAGCCTTAATGTAACTACTCTAGAGACTGCACCACAAACTGGTATTTGAAAAACGCTCTGTACTTTTAAACTGGCAGCAGAGAGCTGAGGAGGGTGCCATCTTGAGGTGGTCAGGCTGCAGCTGCTGCTGCTGGAGTCCAGGAGATCATAGCAAACACTGCTATACTGTCCTGGCAAGCACCCATAGGGTAACCTTCAGGTTTACCTAGCAGAACAGGAGTGAAACAGGGACAGAAGAGAGTGTACACAGGGGGGTTCACATCATTAAAATGAAGAGGAGCCAAAAATCTTTTTCTTTTTCTTTTTCCTTTCTTCTCCTTTTTTTTTTTTTTTAAATCTGATGGCTCATGTGACCAGCTAAAGCAGGTCAGGCATCTAAACAGGCAGATACACTCAGGGACCAAGCCTGAGAAGGCTGTGTTTATGGGCAGCAGAGAGTGTGGAGGATTGGCTTCTGTGCTCCATAAGTAAAATTCTTGGGAGGCTCCTAAGATACAGTCTCCCAGCAGTGATGGACATCTGTTGGGTCCTAGGGATGTGTTGATCTAATCTCTCCAGAGCATTTATCTCCCAACAAAGTCCCCAAGGCCTAGTTAGACCTAAGCCCCAGCTCTGGGAATGCATTGATCTGGTCTGTGCACACACATAAACCATTCCATTCTACCTTGTATTGGTGAGAAGGGAAGCTGTGAGCTATTTCAACCAGCTTCATTCTCAGACCAGCTGGAGGCCTCATTCCAAATGATTGCTCAATGACCAACACAAAAAGAAGGGGTTAAAACACCCAGCTCAGTTATGCAGTCAGTGATCATCTATTCTCATCTACTGTTTGACCACCTCATTGGATATGATCCTTTCATTTTTTTCATTAAGAATTTATATATGTATGCTATGCTGATTTTTTCATTCATGATATACATGTATATTATTTATATATTCATATATATGTATATATTTAATATATACATAATTGTAATTATTTTTCTTGCCTTGTCATTTGAAGGTTACAGATTTGGGTTTGTTTATTTTGTTTCATTTCTTTTTTTCCTACTAACAACCAAATTCTCTTTTTCTTTCTTTTTCCTTTTCCTTTTATGTTTGAATCCTCCCTTATAAGTACTCCCTATGATATTTCCTCTGCATTTTCTCTGATCAGATTTTGAGTGTTGTAAATTCTCTATTAACTCTCTACCACAGTTATTTGTCTCTTAATCAACTGTAAAAAATCTTTTGGAACAAAGTAGTTTGCATAGCTCCTGCTTTCACCATTCATCTTGTTGCTATTATTACTGATATGGATGACATAGTTGACACCAGCTGTTTGTTTTAATGCCAGATCCAGTTTGGATTATTTATTGTATTTGCTGTTGGCAATTGCTGACCCCACTAGTCAAATTTTTGTGGTAAATAGTGTTGTAGATGTCATTGTAGAAACCAGGTGCTTATTTTAATGATGTATATTGTTTACATTAGTTGTTATTTTCCCCCTTTAATGACACTAAGTTTTTAGGGTAGAGACATGGCTGCTGACCTAAACTCAGCCAAAAAACAGTGTACTTTGCTCCACATACAGATTAATAACATTTATTCAAAAGCTATACCTTATTACAAAGAGTAGACTAGACAAAATCCAAACTAATGACAGGCCCCAAATAGCAATGGCTAGGGATGGGCCCTCCGGTCCCACTCATAGAAATCTACTGTTACAGTAAGAACAGAGAGAATTAATACAAAGGTTGTGGAGACCACAACTACAAGGGTGTATCTATATAAATTGCACTAGGACCCTTTGGCAAGAGAAAGATGAGATGTAAAAAGACCCACACATAAGAATAAAAGAAAAAATCATTTCAACTGATTCATAAAACCCAACCATAATACAAAAAATATAAAGAAACATGGGAAATGTTATCTAAAGTTTATAAGTCACCAGCAACTAACCCCGAAGGTATTAAAATAAATTAAATATCAGATTAAAAATTTAAAAGAATTAATTAATTAAAAAGGGGGAACAAGCCTTCCAACATAAACAGAAATTAAAAGAATTTATGGCTACTAAGCCAGCACTACAGAGTGTACTAAAAGAAATATTCCACACAGAAGGAAAAAAAATCTGGAGCTCACAAATGAACAAATCTCATTTGAACAGTAAGTAGGCAGATGAGAAATAGCACAATGTTAAACACTAGAAATAAATCAAAATGGTCTCAACTCATCAATTAACAGACACAGACTGGCAGAACAGATTAAAAAAAGAGTAAATTATATGTTTTTTGCAAGAGACTCACAGGCAAAGATAGCTAAAGGCTGAAAGTAAAAGAATGGAAATTGATAGACACAAAGCAACTCTTAGCAAATACAAAAACAAAACAAAACAAAATGAAACAAACACACTTACACACACACAACACACAAATCCAGATACAGTTACTTTCATCTTATCAGATCATGATGGAATAAAATTAGAAATAAAATAAAAACCCTACAAAAACTATATAAACACATTGACACTGAACAATACAGTTTGGATGATGAATGGTTAATAGAAGAAATGAGGGGGGAAATGAAAAAAAGTCTTAGACTCAAATGACAATAGTGATAGAACATATTAAAACCTTTAGGACACTATGAAAGCCGTTCTAAGAGGAAAGTTTATGGTTATGAGTGTCTACATAGGGAGATCAGAAAAACCCTAAACAAATAATCTAACAATGTATCTGAAAGGCCTTAAAAAACAAAGACAATCCAATTCCCAAACCAGTAAAATAATTAAGGATATTACCTCAATTATTTCCTTCTTTTAAAGGAAAATCACTGCAATTGAGAATGAAAATACAATACAAAGTATCGATGAAAGAAAGGCTGGTTCTTTGAAAAGATAAAAAAAAAATTAATAGCCCTTAGCCAAACTAAACAACAGAAAAAGAGAAAAGACCCAAAATTAATAAAACTGGAGATAAAAAAGGAGAAATCACCATAAAAATCACAGAAATTTAGAGGAACTTTAGGGACTATTTTGAGAACTTATATACCAATAAATTAGAAAATATAGAATAAATGAATACATTTCTAGAATACAATCTGCCAAAATTTAATCAAGAGGACATAGAAAACCTAAGCAGACCAATATCTTGTAATGAGAGAGCAGTAGTAATAAAACATCTTCCAATCTGTTGAGAGCCACAGCCGAAGGGGCCCCAGCAAACTTCCAGCTGCCAGCAAACTTCCAGCTGCCAGCTGATGATTGGCTCACAGTGGCCCCAGCAAACTTCTAGCTGCCAACTGATTGGCTCCTCTGCGGTGATGCTCATTGGGCTGTTTCCCTGCCCTTTCAGACCACAGAGCTGCTCATTGGGGGACTTTTTTGGCTCCGCCCACGCAACCCAGCCAATCGGCCTCAAGAGCAGGAGGAGTGGGGGAGGTTGAGAGGCTTGTGGAAAGCCAGTGGTGGCAGTTGGGCTCTGAGGTTTTTTCCTGAGGAGCTGTGTGGTGTGGTGTGTGTGTTCTAAAAATAAAGTTTGTTTCTTTTGACAAGTGGCTCCTGAATTGTGCCCAGCCAGACTGCTGCATTTAGTGTTATTAGAGGAAAAGATTCAAGTAAAAGAGAAGGTCTCTCGAGCTAGTCAGACAGAGGAAGAAAGTTTAGAGCAGAAAAAGCCATCAGGGGAAAAGTTACAATAGCACCCCTAAAGCTCAGGAAATAAGGCCAAAACTTAATACATGGGATAGCATCAAATTAAAAAAAAAAAAAAACAAAAACCAAAAACTTCTGCACAGCAAAGGAAACAGAAATGTGAAGAGAACCAATATAATGTGGAAAGAAAATCTTTGTTAGCTACTCTTCTGAAAAAGATTAAAATTTTAACTATACAAAGAACTCCAAATTTAACACCAAACAAACCCCACCAAATATCCCAATTAATAAATGGGCACATGAGTTAAACCGACCCATCTAAAAAGAAGGCATGAAAATGGTCAAGAAATATATGAAAAATATCATTAGCAATTAGGAAAATACAGATTAAAAATATACTGAGATTTCATACCAGTCAAAATGGCAGTCATCAATAATACAAACTATTATAAGTGTTGATGAGAATGTGGAAAAATAAGGGACACTTACACTGCTGATGGGAGTATAAATTAGCACAATCACTATAGAAATCAGTATGGAGGTTCCTCAAAAGACTAGGCATGGAACCACTACTGCCGCAGTCTAGCTGGGCACAAATCAGGAGCCACTCAAGCAGGAACAAACTTTATTTCCAAAATCCTGCGAACGCCACGCACCTGGCCTTCTCCCGGGACACACCACATAACAACCGGAAATCCCTCCTCAGGCACTTCCCCAACCAACGCAAACTCCCCAGGAATCCCCGAGAGAACTCCAAAGTGGTGGGAGAACTCCAAAGTAGCAGGCTGAGGCGGACAGCAGGGGTCTAATATATAATTGAATAAACAGCTTAACATAACCATCATCATCTCAATGGCTGTCACCTCTCAACCACTCCATTCTGGCAAAAATGCCATGCGTCATCCCGACTCAGCTGTGGCCCTCAACACACTACATGAACCAGCTATATCCCTCCTCAGTATTTATGCTAAAGAATTAGTCATAATACTAGAGATACTTGCATGTCATGTTATAGCAGCACAATTTACAATTGAATTGAATAGATAAAGAAAATATGCAATACAAACACAATAGAGTTTTATTGGGTCATAAAGAAGAATGAAAATATGTCATGTTCAGGAAAATCGATGGAACTGGAGAACATTATGTTAAGCAAAATAAGTCAAACTTAGAAGATCAAGGGTCACATGTTTTCTCTCATGTGAGGGAACTCTAGGAAAAAAAGAAAAAGCAAGGGGTGATCTAATCTCATGAAAATTGAAGGGAGAACATAGAGGAAAGGGACCAGGGGAAGGAGGAGGGGAGGAAAAGGGAAATACTGGGGAGAGATATTAGCCACATTATATTGTTATATTGTGTGTCTGTTTGGAAATGGAACAACCAATCTCACTATTATGTGCAACTATAATGCACCAATGAAATGTGAAAAAATAGTTTAATATGCAGACGTAAAAAGTAATTTCCTAATAAGTTAAACGGAGCAAGAAAATTAAGTTAATGGATGAATTAAGTAGCCTGTTATTTCTTAAGTTTCCAGTAAGAGCACCATTGTGCCCTAAGGCAGCTATAATGGATGTCATAGACAAAGAGTGAGACAAGGCACCAGTCCCAGCCTTAGCTCAGACCCTGCAGTTTAATCATTCGCTAAATAAGTGAATGAGTGGCACATTGACCAAGTTCAGATCCACCTTAAGAATGAGTTCTGCTGGGACAGGAAACACTTTCATGTTACCTTTTAGGTCCTGACCATACAGCAAGTACCATGCCAGGTATTCTGAACACGTTAACTTATTTTCTCAAGTTCAGTTCCCATTTCAAATTTAGTTCCACCCTTCTATCAAGACTCCAGCATGTTAAATACTTCTCAATGATAAGTTTCAGGAAATAAGTGATAGAGTGGAGATTCTAAATGTTCTTCCTGGGGGGCTGAGGTCTTTGCTGTGGCTCTGCAGTACTGGCCTGCAGCTGGAGGTAGTGAGCATTAACTACCCATGCTACTGTGGGCCTGGTGATCGACTTGCCCCAAGAAACCTGGGTGCCTTGTCTGCAGGCCTCTTGATGTCTTGACTCCTGCTTTGCCTTCTTGAGTTCCTCCAGTCCTTCCCTGGTCAGCATTTTCTCATTTTGAAACCAGCTAGTTGCCTGGAGTTCTGAGAAGTCTGCCTACTACTTGCTGATTGCATATCTCTAGGACTCAGCTTCTGGCCCCTGAACCTCCTGTGGCTGCATGAGGCCAACCACTGAGAGGTTGGTCAGCCAGGATTCACGGCCTGGGGGAGGAGCCCACTTTGCCCAGCCTTGCCTCTCCTACCCACTAAGTTGGATCCACCCTTGCTATCAAGGCTACTTGTCCTTAACCTGGAGTTCCAAACTCCTCACTGGTTACTTTATAGTACACTTCCATCCACCTAACTTAGTGGCCATCTCCAACCGCAGGCTGGGTCCCTTGACTCCGAATCTTCTATTCCATTTGTCTTCTACTTCTCAGTTCTAAGTAATATCAAACCTTCACTTTTCAGGATCAGAAGAAAGAGTGTTGTACTCTCACAACCAGCTAGGCAGAAAATAGTTTTAGAGTTACCAAAACTATGGGATCTCAGGCAGACCATTCATCCTACCATGCTTGGTTTTCCCTCGCTGAATGGGAATGGTAAGGATACCTTCTGCTTAGGCTGGTGGAGAAAATGTGAAGCATGAGCTGTGAACCTCCTCACCACTGCTGAGTCAGTGGTGCCTCTGCTATTGCGTGATTGTGTCAGCTGCCCTCTCTTGGGACCTGTGCCACTGTGTGGTGTGGTGGTATCTCTATTCCTTTACTGTGAAGTCAGCCTCAGTCTCCCACACTTTCAAAGCTGCCCAATTCACTCAGACCCAAGGAATCAACTCTGGCCTGCACATAAGCTAATTTGAAAAAAAAAAAAAAAAAAACGAACCAGATCAAAGGAAGCAGAAGTAGTTAAGAGAGAGATAAGAAAGAGAATTGTGCTGAAGTCGTAGTTGTTAATTACTGGATCTGGATTTAAAATGCTAAGAAGGCCCATCAACCAGAATGCAGAATTAGGGAATGAAATAAATTAACAGAGAAACTCCGCCTTGTGTTGATTCTCTATAATAGGCTGGTGTCCTTGTGAGTAATTAATATCAAGTTAAGAAGCCAATTTACTCAGCAACTAAAAGAGTCTTTGCAGGAAAAAAAAAAAAAAAAAAAAAAGCTTTTTAAGGATAAAAGCGGTGATCCTAGAGAAAAACTGGGAACTATGTCACAGAAAAGAATCACTGTGACTAATTCCAGAGGGAAGTTACTCTTCAGATTGCAGGTCTTGACAGGCAGGGTTATTATGGGCTGGAGGAGAGTGTGGAACTGAGAAACTGAGATGAATGGAGATCTTCAGACTAGAAAGGAAGTCGGAGTTCTTCCACCATTTGCTCCATGGCTTTGGTATTTCCATCAACCTCTGTGAGCCTCACAGGTTTACCCTGTAGGTGAAGAATAACACACATTCCACCCACCACTCAGGGCTTCTTGGAGAATCAAATGGGGGAAAGAATTTGCCTTAGTTAATAGCCTTGAGATTTTTGGTGACAACAATGAAAATGATGGTAATTAAGGTGGTGATGATGTTGAAAAGCACTCAGGATCAAGCTACTGTGAAGTTTAGGGACAGTGACAGAGGCATTCACCTATCCCAAATACGCTTCCACTAGCTCCCTGGTGCCTCCAGTGGGCCCTGGGTCTTAGCATATCCAATCCCTGCGTTAGCGTGTTTACTTTTCTTTCTTTTTCGTATTGCTATTTTGTTTTCTTTCTATGAACCAACCTCTCAATGCAGTTTAGTATAATTCACCTCAACATTTTTTGGATGAATGACAGGGAACAGGGGAACTAGATCTAGCTTGTGTTGAGATATGTGCTGTGCTGGGAGCTGAGCATTCCTCATGCTACACGTTCTTTTAGTGAAGCCACAAGATATCTATTATTAATCGAATTTTGTGTTTGAAAAAAGTGAGGCAGGTCTAGTATGATATAAATATTAGATGATAGAGCCCTGATTTAAGACCAGAACTGTTTAATTCTGTTTGATAAATAAACTCTCTTAGTGTGTTTAACCGTTTTCTGTTCAGATAGGCTCTATTTTAAACATTTCATATGGAGGTAACCCTGGTTTCTCTAAATATATACTTAATGGTCCAAAGTTGCAGCTTGAGTTGTCAGAATAAAGGAAGTTTTAGTCAATGTAAGGGTGTGTTCTTCATAGTAGAAGGTTGTCCTTAATCTCCACCTATTACCCACATCCCCAAATTGACAATCAGTTCTAATAATGTTAGAGGACAGACAGATAAGGATGGTGGGAATACAAAGTTAAAAGAATAATTCTATTAAATGGGATGAGTGAGTGACCCCCCACATGATTTCTTTTCCAAGAAGTAATTTTCCTGCAGCCCTGCCTGGCCTAAGTGGACAGGATATGTTACATTCCTCAGCAAACTACTTTTTAAATGCAGGAACAAAATAATGTTGATAAAGTATTACCACGAAGGGGGAGATTTTCGTGACCAGATCCCGAAACTCTGGGAGAAAAGTATAGTCCCTCCTAACCACAAAATCTCCAAGATTGTATGGTTTAGCATCCAATTAGAACTGTTCAGCCTGGGCCAAGGTGACCTAGAGTTGCCTTGTCAGTGGGGACTTGAGAGTCTGATGTCACCCTGCTTCGGTCAAGAGTGAAGAGGTGGACAGGGACAGAACTTCCTGGGAACTTCTCTGGGATCCCCAATGAAACTGGAGTGCAGAACAGGCACATTGTCCCTCTTCTCTCTGAGAGAACACACTCTCTCACTTGAGAGTGTCCCTTTTCCCTTTGCCTATCCCTTTAATAAACCCATTCCTGTTACTCCAAGTGACATGTTTGATATCTTTCTGATTTGATTGAAAGAATTACAGTTTGATGAGGGGGTCTTTGTGCTGCCCCAGTTTGTCAGAAGGACCCAGCTCTGTAATAATAGGAAGCTCCAAGGTTAACTAAATAAGATGCTACATCGATTGGCAAGTCCTGATGGTGTGTTTGTACACTTAGAATGGCGCTAGCACCCACAGGTCTACAGGAACAAGGGAGCTATTTTTGGACTTATCAACTTTATTGAAATGTGCAGTCTGAGAAGAAAAGTGGTGGCTTTTGGAGTAGACCTGGCCCTATTAGAAACCCTGTTCACACTTTCCTCTGGTAAAGAAAGGTACCCCTAAGCTTCAATGCCATCAGCATAGCCTCCTGGGAAAGCCAAGACTCAGGTGTGATTTTCGATTTCTGAAAGCATCAATGATATAAAGCAAAGCTTTCCAGAAAGAAGAAAGTATAGAAATATTCTAAAAAGCAGTGGTTGATTGCTTGCAAGCACTGCTTCCTAATGTGAGGAATGAACAGGCTTCTATACAATGAGATTCCTATGCCCACAATAGGAGAGATCTAATTCTTATTTAAATAGTGTTAAACACTTTTTTAATACTCAGAACATCTCAGTATTCCTAAATTTATTAGCTCACTTCCCATAAAGCCTCTGCTCTGTTGCTCAGCACCACCAGACTACTGGAACTGGCTCAGCAGGTGGGCTCAGCCAGTGCTGCAGATGTGTTCTCTGTGTTCCATCACTTCTCAGAGGGAGTCCTTAGCTGCTCCTTGTTATTTTAAATAAAAATATGTTTTAAAAAAGAAGCATGTATTATAATCATACAAAAGATTGGGATTTATTGTAATATGTTCGTTTATGCATATAACATAATGTGGTCAATATGCCTGCCCATTACCTCCCTTTACTCACCCTCCTGTGTCCCCAGTCTTCTCAATCATCTAATTTAGGGGTCTCTTCTCTTTTTTCATGAGATCCTTCCGAATCATTTTCTCTCTGACTTCTACCTTATGAGAGAAAACATTCAACTTTTGACCTTCTGAATTTGGCTTCTTTTACTTAAAATTATGTTCTCCAGTTTCATCCATTTTTCTGCAAATGACATAATTTCATTCTTCTTATGGCTGAATAAAATTCCATTGTGTATCACACCACATTTTCCGTAATCATTCTTCTGTTGATGGGCACCTGGGCTGGTTCCATAACTTGGCTATTGTGAATTGTGCTGCTATAAGCATGGATGTGCCTGCATCACTATAGTGTTCTGGCTTTAGTTCTTTTGCATAAACACTGAGGTGTGGAATAACTGGTCATATGGTTGTGCCACTCCTGGTCTCTTGCTGAACCTCCAACCTGATTACTGTGGAGGTTGTGCTAATTTTAATTAGAAAAGGAGACATCTTATTGAGGTGCCTGGATCATGTGTTTTCACCTCTCTTGTTTAGTCCTTCTGTAGTCAGCCTTAAAAACTTCACTCTATTACCCTTAGTTTATGGAGAACACAGGCGCGCGCGCGCACACACACACACACACACACACACACACACACACACACACATTTTCCTGGACATGTCCTTTAATTTTCTTTCTGAGGACAGTTATTAAGCACTTACTATGTGGCATATCTCTGATAGAGGCTTTGGATTTGAAAATCAGGCATAGAATAGAATTGATAATTTCAAAGAGCTCGGGGGTCTGAAGTGTGTGTGGTGTGGAAAAACAAAAAACTCAAAGCAGTGTCTTAGAAAACACTGTGACGAAGTGCTAGGAGGGGAATGAGGGTGATGGAAATGGAGGGAGGTTGGGAGAGATAAAGGGGTTTTGCTTGGTAAATTGAATTTAAAAACAATAAAAATAGTCAATTTTGAAGACATTTCTGAATCAATGTAATTACCCTGTGACTGAGGAACACGTGTAAGCTGGGAGGCTTCCCAGAAGGATTCTGAAGGTCTTATGGTTTTCTTCAAGCCTTCCTGGCCTCCTTCTGATTTAGGGTCAGTATCTTGGCCATATAATTAAGTTACTAGTGAACGTGTGTAACTGAGTCTGTTGAAGTCAACCCAATTACAGGTGATTATTGATCTTCCCATAAAACATAAGTATTTTAATTGCTGTGCAAATTGTGCAAATTGTTAATAATCTGCAAGTATTAGTTTGTTAAAGAATCAGTCAATACAGAGTAAGATTTAGACCCCTACCATTTTTAGGTAGAAATACATTCTTTTCTTCCCTAAGTGTCTGATTGCTGTTACTAGTGCTCGATGTTGTAGGCTGTAGGTTTTAGCTACTTTTAGCTCCTCTCACTTTTCTAACCTTGAATTTATGAGTTAAGCCTATGTTAAAGATTTCTAGAGAAACTTGTTCTATAAAACTAAATTGGTGCTGAGAAATTTAGTTGAGGACGATGCTCTGATGTTGACATGGAGACATGAGATGATTAGCAGAACATGAAAGACAAGCTCTTGCTGTATTTGGTTCCCCAACTTAAAAAGGATTCTAGAACTGGGGGTAGGAGACTTATCAGCAATATTAGGAAAGAATGGTGAGTTACACCGAATTAACAATTACTATAGAAAGAATTAAATTCCACAGGATAGCTGGAGGAGGCCTTTCCAGTGCCCTGGTACACAGGATGTGCTCAGCAGTGCATCTTAATGGTGAGGACAGGCTGGATTTGTAGTGCTTCACTGGTTACAAGGTATCGTGCCACATCTCTGTTCTTTAATAGAGGCATTCCCAGTGACCGTCTCACTGTGTCTTGAGTATTCCAGTTTTGGACAGCAAGAGGAAGAGGCTGGCCCCCCACCTGCTATGCCTGGGTACCCCCCACTTCCCCCACCATCACTAATTACCTAACGGGTGCTACAGGGAAGCCCAGTGCCTCTCCTCCCCTCTCACTGTCCCACGGCTTGACTCTCTGGCTCAGGCTCCTAAGTCTTTCCATCTATACATCTTTACACCGATGGCCTCCAGTTTGTTCACATCTCTGTGTCCATGCACTTGGCTGTGATCTTGGCCAGGTCGTGCTCCCGCCAGTGGCAGAGCAGCAAACACGGCATCTCCCAATTCAGAATCACAGGAGCTCACATTCCATGAGCACGTCTCGCGTCTCTTGAGAGACCCACCTCGGAGCAGCTGCTGTTGTCCAGCCCTCACTTGTCTCCATGGTGCAGAGCTGCTGGGTGCTCATCTCCCAGCATCACCCAGTCTGGCCCATCCTGCTGATGTCTTGGCCCTGATTTTAACCCCAGGCTACGTGGCTTCCTTGGTCAGATGCTGCAGACAGAGCCACCTGAGAGCAAAGCCCCCACCAAGTGCTGCCTGATGCCTGTGTGAAGGAATCCTTGGGCTATTTGGGGAGAGAGACATGAGGGGCAGAGAGGCCTTCCCAAGTGCTGGGTCCATGCTGTTGTCTGGGAAGGGTCAGGTAAAGGGATAAAGAAAAGAAAAACTTGGGAAAAGACAGAACCCTTCTTCCCCTGATGAGTTGGAGGCACAGGGATTTCATCCACAGAGATGAGTGAGACTTGCACACTTCTGAGTTGGTATGGACTCTTTTGGGCTTGGAGGTGCAGGCAGGGCAGGCTGAGGAGATGTGGGGAGGCCCTGGGCATGGACTGCAGCACCAGCGTCTCCCCAGGTGGGGACGCCTTGCACAGCCACGCATCACAAATTGGGTCACATCCTCACAAATGCTGGATTTAGTGGCTCAGGGAGAGTGAGATTCCCCACTGTCAAACCACCTATTGAGTTAATGCTGCCTAATGTTAATTGAACATATTCACAGGATTCAACTAGAAGAGAATCTGAATTCACTGTTTCATTTTCCTTAGCCTCACTTCATATTCTGGCTACTCAGAGACAAGTTGTCAAATTTATGGAGTAAACTGATTTGGATTCAAGTATCAACTCTGTGGCATTGAAGAAGCTATTTCAGCATTTGTGCTTTGATTTTTCTCCGAAAAATAAGGAACTTGATCAGCTCATTGGGGGAGGATTTAAGAAAACTTAAAAATAAAAAGAGATCCAATTTTAGCATTGGGTATAGTCGGAGATACCAGCAAAAGTCTTGCTGTTGCTATTACCATATCCCAGGACATTTTAAGGCAGGTGGTCACTCACCTGTGACGTTTAGAGAAGACGGTAAAAAGGGATGCAGAATTCTGACCTACCCAGCAGCCGCAGAGGGTCCTCACCCTGGAGGTCTATTTGTGTGACCGCCACGTGGTTTAATTCGTTCTCCTTTCTCTTGTGTATAAGAGCTGAGATAATCAATCACATTCACCCATGACAGAGCTGAGCAGAGGCAGCTTGGAGATGAATGGCCAGAGAACATAAAGAATAATGACATTAACATACACATATATGAGAATACTTTAAAATTGCTTTTAGAAGAAAGGAGAGAGTGGGAGAATAAAATCAAATCCTCCTGTTGAAAATTGTAAAACATGCTGATGCTTTAGTAGCAGGAAAATGGTACCCGCGACTGATGCTGTTCATAATGAATTACCTGTTGGTGATTTATTCATACCAAGGTTTTAAAAAACTTGCCAGACTAATGAAAAATGCATAGGTAGGCACTTTTGTCTGACACCAGACTTGAGATACAGGGAAGGAAGAGTCAGTTTGGAGAGGTTGGGAGATAGAGAAACCAAGAGGAAGTTATGATGTGGTAGCATGAGGGAGAAAAGACATTTTGTAAGAACCACACAAACAACACAAGCAATGTGTTCATTGGAATCTCCCTAATCATCCATTCCTAATATCAAAATGAACTGTAAGTTTCAAGATGGCTTTAAGGACACACTGAGGGCAGACACTATGAAGAACTGGAAAGAGCACAGGCTTTAGACTCAGGCTGACCAGAGCTGTCATATGGTGTGACTTTGGGAACCCTCTCCTAGCTCATGATAGAGTTCCCTTGTCTCCACAGTATTAGATCTAATAAAATTTGTGAAACTGAGTAAAAATTGAGTCAGAAATTTTAATAAAACAGACTGGAGCTGAAAATGTGTCAGAAGGAAAATATGAACAGGGGCCATTAAGATCCCAATTGTCTACAAAATTCCAAGCTCAAAATCAACCAAGAGTTGAGCTGGAAGACAGACTCAGAGACCACTTAAAGTGAGGGAGCAGGTCTGTGGTTCAATTGGATTTGCCTTTTACAGCATGGCCGTCTCTTGCATGAGATTATTTGACAGATCCACGTGATATATGAGTATGTGTGTATGTATATGGAAAAAGTTAAGACAGCAGTTAGCTAATTCTTTCAATGGTACAAATAGTTAATATAACACCGTTTGACTGTTTCTTAGCTCAGATTCTTGTTTCTCATCCAAGTAAAATACTGTTGTCTATATCTCATGTACTTTAAAACCCACAAATAAGGATATACAGATGTAGATGTAGGAGAGATGCAGGTGTGGATGCTGATGCTGATGTGGAGAGTTAAAGATGTATGCACAAGTGAAGATGAGCTATAATGCATGTGCAGACACAATTGCAGGTGAGAGTGTCAATGCAGGTTCAGGTGAGCACTAAATGTGGATGCAGGTGTGGATGTAGATGCAGTTTCAGATGAGAATATGGTATGGATTCACTTATGGATGTAGACAAAGATGATAGAGACAGATAGCTGTAGGTGTTAGTGTAGATATAATGTACCTATAGGCATAGATGCATATGCACCTGAGGTGTGGCTGCAGGTACTGCTGTGCACATAGACGTATAGGTGTGACTGTGAGTTCAGGAGCAGATGTTGGTGTAGATTTGAATGTAACTTGTGGTTTAGGTGTAGATTTTTCACATGTACACTTTCTGGATATAGTTTGTCACACACTGTATTCACTTTTTCCTAGATTGTTCTGAAGCACTCCAGAGAGATGGATTTTATACTTTCTTAGCACCCAGAGTTCAAGAGAGTATTTTCCCAATACCCTACTGAAAGACCTTTAGGTTATGTCTACTTTCGTTCTTACAAACAAGGGCACAGCAATTGTTTTTGTATTCTTAGAGTACACATCCGTCAACAAATTCAATGAAGTAGAATTGCTGGATCAAATATTGCAAACATTTGAAACTTTTATAGATATTTCCAATTTTACAGATCCAAGTTCCAAATGAATTAATGAATGAGTTTAAAAGTACATTGCTCCAACCTGGGCACCTGTCAATATTTATTGCAAAAGAGCCTAGACCATATATATATATTTTAATACCAAGCTGCATTTGTGTATTTCTGCAAAGAGTTAATGTTTAATTACCCAAGAGTCATCTGACCCCAATCCACTGAGCTATATATTATTTCTCTCATTTTAGAAATTACACTGTTATTCTCAGTCCTTTA
Organism: Callospermophilus lateralis; assembly: GCF_048772815.1. Classification (NCBI taxonomy): domain Eukaryota; kingdom Metazoa; phylum Chordata; class Mammalia; order Rodentia; family Sciuridae; genus Callospermophilus; species Callospermophilus lateralis. The sequence goes on from NC_135320.1 coordinate 85,494,340, forward strand.
ATATATTAGCTCTGTCTACATCCTATTCCAGAGATTTCTAATTGAAAAATCATGTTAGTTTAATCTCAAATGCAACACTCTTTGAAAAATGCAAATATCAAATAATGAAAGTGATAATTATATGTGGCAAACTTTGACAGAAATAACCACCTAGTTATATAAACATTTTCTACTAATTCTTAAAATATGTCAATGATAACTGGATTGAATACTGTTCTTACACAAAATATGCTCCTTAATATTCTTTTAAATGCAAATTCCTTTCATGTTTGTAATAGTAAGTGGATTTTAGGCCAAATTAAGTATGAAGTAGAGTGACAGGAGGTTTTCAGGGCATGTTGTAATCTGTTCCCTTTGTCTGATGGAGGAAGGTCAGGCAGGCTGGGAGCTTGCACGGCTCCTTCTGACTCACACTGAGTAACCTGAGGTTACCTGGGCTCGATGTCTATTTATTTTGTAAGAAGTTTTGTATGTGTTTTTAAGTTATCTCACCTTGAGACATTGCTCTTCACATTTTCAGGGGTGTGGAGGTGTTAGGAATCTACTGGACAGTGGTTTGTAAAGTGTGTCCCCCCAATCAGCAGCACCAACATCACTGGGCACTGGTGGAAGGGCAACCCCCATCCCTGCTGCTGTCACAGAGACTCAGTCTCCAGGACATCGGCCTGCAGTCTGTGGTGTTGGCAGCACAGCAGGTGATCTCATCATGCCACAGATGTACCATCATTGCCCTAAGGCTTTAGAGAGATGGGGCAAGGCTGGATGCTGGCACCCAGTCTTGGCCCTTCTCCAAAGCCTAGGTGGCAGGAGCTGCCGGGGATGGGTGTCTCGGCTTAGGGAGCAGTTTCTGCCTTTTCTTCTTTCACATCTTGCAATGACATTGTTCCCCATCTGGGGACCATTCTTGTATTTTCTCTTTTGCATCCTCTAAATGTGAGAAAATGAGAAGGAAAAAATAGCTACTAAAATAGGTCCATACTGTGAGTTTATATGGAGATCATATTTTTTGCCCAATTGGAATATCTAACTTTACACTTTATTATTAAAAAAAAAATCCCCAAGAAGTATTTTATCCTCCATATGCTTTTCAACAGAAATTTGGAGTTAGTCAAAATTTAAATTTGCCTACCTAGCAACCGTGACCACTTTCTGGTTATATTTGTAAGTTGCCTTTGACATAGATGTTCCCAGACACTGTTTGTTAATGTTCTAAAACATAAAGTTACACAACGTATTTGGACATAGATTAGAGCTGGTTCATCGCAAAAGCAATGACACAGAAACAAATGACATTGGGGGACTTATTCAACTCACTCTGACTTAGGTGTAAGAGGACTGTAAAATCGAGACTTTCGCTCCACCATTTTTTAAAAATACTTCTTGCCATATAAGTTTGGAAGCAAGTAACAAGTAAATAGACTTCCTCAGAGCTGTTGCTGCATGTCCTTTCTGTGAGCCACCTGATGTCTCCCCCAGGGGATTAATGATTACCAGGGTAAGGGGTTGGGAAAGGGTGGGGAGACTGGGCAAAGGAGGGTAGACTTGGTCAGTGCGTGCTTTGTGCATGGCGGAAATATCACACCAAAAGCTGGTGAGATACACCAGTGATACAAGTGACCTGAAAATAAAATACAGTGAAGTAAATGCCAGTTCCTACCATCACACAAGAGGCTTTCTCAGTCTTGCTGGTGCCTTACTTTCTGGCATGCAATATCTCCATGCCCACCTTTCGAGTTGTTTGCTGGTTGTTGGGACATCTTCTCAGATGGTTCCTTTTGCAGTCCCTTCATGCTTGCCAGTGGAATGGCCTGCCACCTAAGCATGAGCCCGAGATCAGTTTTCTGTTTTCCCTGAGCCCAGGCAGTTGGGGTGAGTCAAAGCTCTTGCCCAGCACTTGTCTATGGAACTCCATTCCAAGTCAAAATCATGCTCACTATTTGTTTCTCTTATTTAATACAATAAATACTAACAGGCACAGAGCAAGACCCCAGCGATGTGTTGGTTGAATGTAGAGGTGATTCAGGATACAGAATGTGGAGTATATTGTCAGGAGTCAGTTTATACCTGGTTATGGCTCTCCAAATGATTTCTCTAGTGACTGTGTTGCCAAAGACCTTTGCCTCGTGATTGACAGGATGGGAGGCCATGCCAAAAGTTACTCATCAAAAAACCCATTGTTTCTATATTTTCCAACTGGCTCAATCCATCTGGAAACTCTTTACAGAGAAAAATTAGAAGACAATTCCTAACAGCGAATTAGCTCGGTTTGGTTGGCTAATTAGTTAGCTGAGTCTGTCCATGGGGGAGTGGAGAACTCTAAGAGGGGCCATGGACCAGCAGAACTGTCTGGGGATGGTGTGGGAGGCCATTCATGAAAGAAATGTAGAATAATGTGGGATGAGAGAAACATTTCATTTTCATTCAACTCAAATAGATTAAGACAAGATATATTGAGCTTTAAAAGCTTAACATAAAGGGTTAATAAGGACACATGTATGAATATATGCACACACACACATTCTACACAAATATGTACCCATCACAACTAACCACACACCACAAATGCAGAGTGCATGGGGTTTGCATAAACAACTGGCAAATAGACCACCAACATACTGACCATCATGCATAACCCCCACATGTCTCCAAACTCAGGATTCGCATCCTTACTACAATCATGAGTGGTCCATTCACATATGTCCAGCCAAAATGACCAATGTGCCTTGCATGTTGCACATAAAGCACACACACATGTGTCTCCTGGTACAGGTCACAGAACTTTTCACATCACATGCATACAGGCATTGCTCATATACAAAAATGCCATGTGTAAACATTTACACAGTATAACAGATGGGCCCTCAGACTTTTATCACAACCACATGTCTCATGCACATTTGTATTCCACCTCCCTGGCAGACATTCGGCAGAGCCAGTCCCTGCCCTACGTAGGCTGTACAACGTGCCTACATGCTCAGTTATAACGCACACTCACAAACACACCCACACTGATGCTACCAGCAGGTTAACTACATCTGAAAGAAGCCCTTGGCACTATAACAAGCAAGACTGATGGGCCTTGGAGAAGCTGGGCTTAAACAGCCACCTGCCTGATGTCAGTGTCTGAAACGTCCATATGTGTTGACTGATGCTTCCTTTGGGTGGAAGGCTCACTACTGGTAGGAGCCCCAAAAGACACAGTGACAGCACATACTTTATTGTCATTCACTGAACACCAAATCCCAATGTTGCATTCAATCCTTGTTTAGGGTGGAGACTCTGAGGGTCTGAGAGGGGAAGTAACCCATGGTGTTCCACGGGGAAAAGGTAGGGCAAAAGATGACCATGTGCCTCCTAGTCCCTCGACACCAGTGATTCTCAGCTGGGGGAGGGCTCATTTGCCCTCCCCACCGCCCCAGGGGAGGTTTGGCCATGTTTGGTTGTTCACCTTGTGGGAGAGAGGGAAGATGCCTTGGCAGTTAGTGGGTAAAGGCCAAAAGTAGGTCAAATATTCTGTGCCATTCAGAACAGGACCCAAAACAAAGAATCATTTGGCCCCAAATGACAGCAGGTCTGAGTTGAGCAGCCCCCAGCTGACCCAAGTGGCCTTGACGGGGTAGGATCTGGAGAGAGCCGCTCAGGTGAGCACAGGCAGACCTTCCCAGGAATCTCCAGGGGTGCGGAAGGGGTTGCATTCCTCAGTGGCCCATCAGGGCACATACCCTGATGGCTGTGAGGGCAGGAGTAAGGAGACACACAGAGGCTTCTCCTCCTGACTCCCTTTGTATTCATGCCACCCCTAAGCCATTCCTCTAAAAAATGCAAAAATTATAAAAAGAGAAAACCCCAAACTCCTGAACATGAGCTACTGCTGTGGTGACAGATGATGGCCCTTGCTCCTCCAGTTACACTCCTTCCCTTCAATAGCAATTAACAGAGAAACCAGGAAGAGCAAATACCAGTTTCTTGTTGCACGATATAAATCAGCTGGACAGGCCCTGGTGGAGCTGAAATCTATCTATCAGGGTCTCCCATTAAATCAATTAGCAAGCAGGAAGGAGGGCAGGGCCTGCCAAGTTCCTGGCAGCCTTCCCCAGGAGAAGAGCCTGCCACTCTGGAGTCTGGCTCCTCCCTTTGCTTTGCTTTCTTTGGGCACAGAACCGGCCTGGAGTCAGAGTAAGTGAATCTTTCCATAGGAGAAAAATGGAAGCCCTCGGCATTAGATTCATTAGAAAGTTTCTACAAATGATGAGTTGTTCTTAGGCTCACTCTTGAAAACATTTCCTTTCTATGGTCTACCACAAAGATGGTGGGGGTCCCTCTTTAACCAAAGAGCTGCTGACTTGTTGGTGGGTTTATTTCCTGGAAACAGGAATGGGTTGCTTCAAAACATCCGCATTCTTTCTTCTGGGCCTCCTAATGACTAGGGACTTCAGCAGGTGTGTGGCTTGACACCTGTCTTAACATCCACATGGAAGTGCGTGGTTCACAAAGAACCATTCAAGTTGATTCTCATGATAATGTAGTAAGATAGGTGGTGTGGTATAAATATATCAAAACAGATTCTGCTGCCATGTATAACTAAAAACAACCAATAAAAAGTGATAGAAGGTAGGAACAATTTTATTCCTGTTATCAATGTAAAAAAAAAATGAATGGAGGCCATAGCTTGACCTCAGTCACTCCAAAGTGTCAGGGGAGGGATTGGAATTTGAGAATAGCTAATGATTCACTTTTAGAGCACTGGATCAGGGGTTCCTGATGTTTCTTGTCTACTGGAAACAGTGGGGAGCTTTACAAAATACTGATGCCTGGGTCCGAGCCCCAGAGAGCCTGGTAAAACCAGTGGGCTCTCAGCTTGCACATCAGGGTTTTAGCAAATTCTCTGGGGCATTCTAAAGTTTAGTCAGGTTTGGGAATTGCTACACTAGACACAGTATCTACTGCATTGCAGGTTGAGAAAAGAGACTTCCAGGAATGGACCAATTAAGTTTTGAGCCCAAAGATATCTGACCCTAATTCTCATAGACCTTCCAATCTGCCCAAGAATAATCTCCAAACCCCATTGAACCTATCACTTGCTCAGGACTTTCAGAGCTAATATCCTTTTGGATTGTCTTGATGACTGGGGAATTTGAACAGGGCGCACATTGTCATTGTCTTGTTACAGATAAGGAAGTTTCAGTGTGTTTGATTTTTCAGGAAGGGGCACTGGCTCTAAATCCTCCCATTCTTTGCTCATGAACTTCAAGCCCCAGGCTCCTACCTACACGATGCTTTGAGGCCCGGTTCTGAGCAAAGAGGAACTCCAGACTGGTTCCACATGTCTGGGAGGAGTGGGTGGAGGCTGGCCTTCTTTGCTGCCCCAAGCACATGCCTATCCATAGCCAGGCACAGTTAACCAGGAATGATTAGACTCAACAGTCTCCGCCCCATTTCTCTGCTCTATCCTAAGGTGACTCAACATGGCATTGATTGAATTAGAGAAGGCAGGGGCTGAGGCACAGTCATTGCTTTTCAATGGAATAGGATATGGAAGAAAGGAGGGTCGTAAAGCTGCTTAAGCAGTTTACATTAAGAATGAAATTGAGACAGGTAGAACCTGAGAGACCCAGCTGGCTTCAAGGTCTGAACTTCTGGGCTTTCTGGCTCCAGAGAGAGGCTGGCTGTATGCGCTGCAGGTGATATTAGAGAAACATGCAGAGCTGTGGACCACTGGGCTGGGCTTTACTATGTGGTTGCTTTTTGCTTCTCTGATTTTTTTATATAGAAACTCTGTGTGTTTTCAGTAGAGGTTATTTGGAGCAGGAAATCTTACACATCAATCACTGAACTCTTCTCCCAAAGTGGACATAAGACAAATCTGTAGCATCCTGGAATCTTTTAAACATTATTTGAAAGGAAATTTTACAAAATATGAGTCCTGTGTTCCCAAGTGGAAGTCCAAACTCACTTTCCCAAGCTTCCTTGGGGCAAAAATATGGACCCTTGAGCTTGGCTCTTCCAATTGAATATATCCAAGTGCCAATTGGAGGAGGTAGACCTCACTTAGAATCCATGTTTGTATGCATCAGCTTTCATGACTGTAACAGATACCTGACATAATCAAGTTATAAAAAGAAAAGGTTTATTTTGGCTCACAGTTTTAAAAGTTCCAGCTCATGATTATTTATTTAACCCTATTTATTTTAGGTCTCTAGTGAAGCAACTCATTATGGTGGGGAGCATCTGGTAACAAAATTGCTTTCTCATGACAGGAACCTGAAAAAATAGGACCTAAATCCTATTCCTCCCATTCTTTGCTCACGAACTTCAAGCCCCAGGCTCCTATCTACACATGCTTTGAGGTCTGAAAAAAGAGAAGAGGAAGAGACTGGGGTCCCAAAATCCCCTTTGAGTACATTCCCCCAGTGACCTAAAACCTGCTAAGCTCCACTTCTCAAAGTTTCTACCAAATCCCAATAGCATCATGGGCTTTGGGGGATATTCCAGATTCAACCACAGCATTGCGGTAAGGATAGTGATTGAGGGATCCAGACTGCAGAAATAGGACCTGCAGGGTATCAGTTCTCCAGCCAGGCGGGCAAACTGAATCCCTGTGTGCTAAAGGAAAGCTGGGGGTCTTCATTAGTGCCGTCCTTTGGTGGTTTTAGCTCTGGACTTTGCTGTTGACCTTTCAGTGGGACTTGTTCACTCTCACAGAGATATTAGGAGGACCTGAACTTGTTGTGAAGCTAATGTTTCTTACCTCTGCACAGAGGTTTCTGCTGTGAGCCACTGAGAATCTGAGTGAAAGGGTGTGGCGCCAGATGTGATTCCAGCAGTAGAGCCTCAAAGCAATGGTGGTCTGGGGAAGACTGCATGGACTAGTTGGGTTTGAAGATGGCTGGGATCCAGCCAGGGCGGGGGAGGGGCTTTGGAAATTTGTGGCCCAGAGTTGCAATACTACAAATTAAATAATTGCCTAGGATTACCGGGATGAGATGCAGATCAAGCACAGGATTGGGGGACAAGAAATCTCAGAACAAGTGAAGAACCTGCAGATTGAAAGGGACAGGCTGGCCCCTTCTCACTGCACTGGAAGACCAAAAGAAAACAGTTTGAAATATAAATTCTTGTCTCATGTCAAAGTGAAAGGAGCAAGAACTTCCTGGGACTACGTCAAAAGGGTCTTTCAACTTTCCCAGTGGCTTTGTTAAAGTCACAAAATATCAAAAGTAGAGTTTAATACTAAGGTAGATGGTTACAGTGTTGGTGGAATTCCAGCTCTTGCCTTGTTGCTTGTGTGACATTGGGACGTGGAACAGGAGAAAGTAGAACTCTCCCACCCGTGATTCCACACAGCCACAGGTGAGGTCTGGCTGAGTTCTACCAGGCCAGGGTGTGAAGCCCAAGCCGTCACTCCCCACTAGGTCATGCCTCCATAAACTTTTTACCTAGGCACTGCCGTCTCCCTACAGAAGGGACAGGGTCCATGTGGGAGAGTCTCGATGAGTAGGGTTCCTGGAAGTCCAAATTCCACAGCATGTCCTTGACGGGAGACCCCAAGTCCTGTGCTTTCTGCTGAAAGGGGGGGGGGCATAGAGTTCCTGACCACAGGAGCTCAGCATGTGGCTGAGGGAGTTCCAGGAGAGCCTGCCCACCCTGTGTGGATCTCTTTGAAATACAAAGATTAAGTTAATTTTTTCTTTAATTGGCACATTTTAGCCAGAGCAGTCAAATGCATTGTGTGTGATTTTACGTTTTAGAGCACAGTTCCTGGGCTACTGAAGGGAAAACCCACCTGTTATCACAGCAGAGGGCCTGAACGGTGGTGCAACATCTGTCTTCAGGTGCTCAGTTACAAAGAACGCTCATCAGCAGGGCCATAGAGGGGGAAGGTTGAAAGGGCCGGGATGGATTGTTGTTGCTGCATTGCTACTTGATAAAACCAATGATAGTGGAAAGGGGCTTTTGGACTAGGTGACAATAAAAAATAAAAGTGAGTGTTTGGCTGGATGAAAGGCTCAGCAACGTGGCATATGCCACTCACATTGATGTGGCACTGAGCCATTTCCACTCATTGAGCTGGAAAAGATTTTTCTCAACAAAGGCTCTTATTTCTTCATTGTTTAGGACCTGTTATGGCTTGGATACAAGACGCCTCCAAAAGTTCTAGTTAATGCAGGCATATTCAGAGATGAAATGGTTATATTATGAGAGCTGTAACCTAATCACTCCACCCTCATTTGAATGGACCAACTGGGTGGTAACTACAGCAGGTGGGATGTGGCTGGGGGAGGTGGGTCACTGTGGGCCATCTGGAAGGGCGCATCTTCCTGTGGCCCTTCCCCTCCCTCTCTGCTTCTTGAGGGCCATGTGCTGAGTATCTTTCCTTTGCTGGGTCCTGCCCCCATGATGTGCTGCTGCCTCACCTTGGGCCTAGTAAAACAATAGAGCAGCTATCTATGGAGTAAGACTTGTGTATATATCTGTGTGTATTAAGGAAAAGCTTCTTCTCAGCAAAGAAAACAAAGTGAGGAGAGAGCCTACAAATTGGGAGAAAATCTTTACCTCATCCATCTCTGATAAATCACTAATCTCTAAGATAAAGAACTCAAAAAACTTAACACCAAAAAACCAAATAACCCAGTCAATAAATGGGCTAAAGAACTGAACAGACACTTCACAGAAGAAGAAATACAATTGACCAACAAATATATGAAAAAGTGTTCAACATCTCTAGCAATTAGAGAAATGCAAATCATAACTACTCTAAGATTTCATCTCACTCCTGTCAGAATGGCAATCATCAAGAATACAGGCAACAATAAGTGTTGGCAAGGATGGGGTAAAAAAGGCACACTCATACATTGCTGGTGAGACTGCAAATTGGTACAACCACTATGGAAAGCAGCATGGGGATTCCTCAGAAATTTGGGAATGGAACCAGCATTTGACCCAGCTATCCCACTCCTTGGTTTATTCCCAAAGAACTTAAAATCAGCACACTACAGTAACACAGCCACATCAATGTCTATAGTAGCTCAATTCACAATAGCTATACTATGGAACCAACAGCTAGACTATGGACATCAAACTAGGTGTCCCTCAATAGATGAGTGGATGAAGAACTGTGGTATTTATATATACTCAGTGGAATATTACTCAGTTTTAAAGAACAGTAAAATTATGGCATTTATCAGTAAATGGTTGGAGTTGGAGAATATCATGCTAAGTAGAATAAGCCAATCCCACAAAACCAAAGGCCAAATGTTTTCTGTAATATGTGGGTGCTAATTTACAATAAGTCAGGGGCACTAGGGAAGAATAGCATTACCTTAGATTAGGTAGAGGGAAGTGATGGGAGGGGAGGGGAAGGGAAGTGGGATTAGGAAAGAGTAGAATGATAGTGTGTGTATATGTGACTACATGACCAATATCATTCTGCAACATATACTCTCAGAAAAAAGAAATTTTATCCCATCTATGTGTATCAAAGTGCATGAATGTATTCTACTGTCATGCATAACTAATTAAAATAAATTAAAATTAAAAAAACATTTAAAATTGTATCTATCTTTTTTTACCTATTTTAAACTCACTGAGCGGAGACTCCCTGAGCCCCCTCTCCAGCCTCTGACAAGCACCGTCCCACTCTCTGCTTCCACATATTTGTCTATTTTTAGGGACTTCACATAAGTGGAATCATGAAGTATTTAGTTCCCAAGTTCTGGCAGCCAGAGTTGCCACTATGACAGCAGGTTTTAAGAGTCTGTTCTGGGAAATCTGACCAGTTCAGGCAGAAGATGCCAAATGCCCGGAACGGTGGTTCCCAGGGAGAGGGCCCAGCTACCTGGGCCCTGCAGTGAGACCCACAGTCCACGTCTGGCCATGCTCAGTGCTTCTGATCATCTTCTGATGGTTCCATCTCTAAGCACAAACAGACAGACACAGTTTCCTAGGCAAGAAAATGTGTCACAACTAAGTGCATTTCACAGTCACTGAAATGGGACAAGCTGGAAGAAGATACATACATTGATTCTAAGTATCATTAACATCAGCTTAGATGATGTTACAATGTTACAAGCCTTAAAAAATGTCACAAGCCTAAAAAAAAAAAAATCCCAGGGAGACCTAGAGAATAAAAAAAAAAAAATTCTTATAAATCCAAGATTTCAACAGTAATAAAATTCTGAGTGAAATGTTTGGAAAGTACAACTAAGATTCTCTAGAAAGCAAAACAAACAAACAAACAAAAACCCAAGAAGATTAGAAGAGAATATGATAATAATATAAAGATGATTAAGTGGAGAAAAACATAGTCCAAGAGGTCCAAATTCAAAACAATGAGAGTTTTATGAAGAAGGTTTTTAATTATAGGAAATTAAAAACCAAGCAATTCAAGAACATTTTCTGGAATTTATGTATGACTTTCAATTTTGAAGAATGCACCAGTTTCCAGGGAAAACAAAACACCACACAAACAAGAAACCTCACAAAGCCTCCTGTCTTTCCTCTAAATATTCCAGATGTGCTACAACAGGACGACCTGTACACCTACTTGAGATTCAACCTACAAAGGACCCAGGGCTTGGGGTAGAGGCAGCAAGAATCCTCCAGTGGATGGTGAGGGAGGCCCTGGGAAAGAGCTAGGGGTCAAGTGAGCCATGGGGCCCAGACTGAAGAGAGCCAGAAAAATCCTAAGGAAATTCTTTAGACATGAAGAATGCTTTTGTTTGTTTGTTTGTTTAATAACACAAAGGAGAGAGCACAGAAAATGTGCCATATGAGAGGCTGGTTCGTAACATCCTGAGACTTGAGTACCAGTCTAAAGGAAACCCACACTGGAGCTAATAATCTTTACACTGGATATTCCCCCTAAGATCTGGGGCCTTTCCAAGCCCATAATGAACAGTTGTGAGCAGCAGAGGAAGCAATTATGGCTTCTACCCTGTCGGATGCATTTCAGCCATGATTTGTGGCTATGGTCGTCTGCCCACTTTGCCTTCCACCCAGAGGAGCAGGTGCCACGAGCAGTCCGCAGTCGACCTCCCAGGTCTTACGTCAGAGCATCTCTCAGGTCCATTCATACCTGGCACCTGTCCTAAAAGGAGGCAAGTTGGCCAGGCAGAACAAGAGGAGTCATCCTAAAAATACCATCGCAGACAGCCTCAGCATCGTTAAAACTAAGTGGTACCATGTAGGGAACACATCCTTCATGCTGAGCTCTGTGCTCAGGGTACTGTCCCTATCCTCTGATTTATTTTCCAAGACATTCATAGGACAAAGATATCACCAAAAATATTGTTTTATGTGCCAAGAAACTGAGTCTCAAAGAGACATGTTCATTGACTCCTGTTTGCATAGCTAAGGTTCAACCCTGAATTCAGCAACTGCTCTTGACTTTTACTCTACTTACATTGACACGCTAACAGGTATGTGCTAGACTTGGGCAAGCTACATTCACAATCATAGGTCTTGGAAAAAAAAATTGTCTTTCATTTCCCACATTAAATTACATGAAGATTAAAGAATTTTTAATAAAATATAAAATACTCAGCATATAAATATTCAGCATCTGCTGGCTATTATTTCTGTTATATTTCCTCTTACCTCTCTTTTCTTCCTTCCTTTCATCAACATGTATGAAGCTCTGGGTCCATAGCAGATACCAGTACATACAAGACAGATAATCTACTCATCGAGAAATCCTTTTTCCAGTTTTTGCCCTAGGAAAGAGATGCTCTGCCAGCTAGAGATTTGAGCAAATCAGCTTCTTTTTCTTCTTGAGAAGAAAGAAGAATCGATGCACTAAATAGAACTAAATTTAAAAATAGTAATAAGACATCATGACGTGTGTCCAATCAGCCCTGTTGCAAAACCACTGCAGGATAAGGTGATCTCTTGTCTTCATCTCTTTGTCTCAAACAAATCTGCTGCATACCTTGGGTAATTTAGAAGCAATTTTAAATTTTAATTGAGGGGGGCACATTACTGAAGAGAAAGGTGGAGGAAAAGAAACAACAAAATCAATTAGCTCCCAATACTGATATTCTAACCTTGATATCATATACACAGTGTCTACACACTCACACAGCCAAGAGTTCATCAAATTCCCAATAATAAAATATTTGTCTTTGGGTCAAAATGATCACACAAATGAGAGGGCGCTGGAGAAACACCCAGTATCCTAAATATACTTATGCAAATACGTCCACACCGGCTTCTCCACTCCACTGACTTGAGGAAATCCTCTATGATGGAGAATTCATTCTTTCCAAACCAGAGTTCCTGGACCCAGGAAGTTGTCACTTGGTCCCTGCCCTCAAGATCTACATTGTATGATCTAGGAATAGATGTGAAAAAGTCCAACACTGACCACATTATATTGCTACATTGCGTGCAGGTACAAATATGTCACAAAAATCCCGCTATTATGCGTAGCTGCAATGCACCTATAAAATGTTTTCATCTAACAAAAGGATTCTATCACTGAGAGATGTAATGGGGAGCTGAGAGAATGGGGCAATGGGCTTCAGAAGCAGAGGAGCTCTTCCGGTGAGCGCCAGTGCCAGAAGGCGGAGAAGAGACCTGTTGAGACGAGGAGTGTAGGGTCAGCTCCACTTCCTGAGCACTGAGAGGGACTCGGAGGGCCACCACCTGGTATGACAGTCTCCTAGGCTGTCCTGCCCCTGCTCAATGGCAGGAAAAGTGATCGTTTATTCTTCTCATTGCTTAGAAATTTAAGAATTTCCACTCCCCTGGAAACCTCGTCTGCCTTTCCTTGTCTCCTGTGCTGGCTCCCTGGGAAGCTGCCCCTTCACTCTGCAGTGCTGCCCCTGCCCGCACCTGCTGGCTGAGCCCTTCTACGGCTAGATATTTGGAGCCTTTTCCTCTCTTCTCAATGTAATTGGCTCTCATGGATAACATCCGTGTCCTTTGGGAATGAAGGGCCCACTTCTGAAGTTTGAAGCTCAGCTGATATCCCGGAACTCACCGACACCCATATAAACTACCCCTCCCCCAAAGAGAATCCTACCTCATGATATTGAGGTCTTCAAACATGTTCATTCAAATAGAGGGTTTGTGCCTCTGAGCTGAGTTATGGATTGCCTTGTCTTTAATGACCTGCCTTCCCAGTGTCCCCTGTCTGGCTGTCATATTCTTTTATATTGCTAATTAGGTTATCAGTTCATCTAGGGAACAATAGAACTCATCTCCTACTGAGTCTTTGGATGGTGATAAGATCTGACACTAGTCTGTTTTCATCTTCCTCTCTGAGTCCCAGATTCCCGACCTTTGAAGTTCAAATCCAGTGTGCATGTGGCTTTATGAGATAATCACTGATAAACACAGGCACCGGCCACATGGATGGACCATCACAGAAGAGGCTTTAATAAATTACAGACTTCTGTCAGAAAATGCAGGAAGTTGCCCTTGATGCCCAACAACTCATCCTCTAGCTAGTGTCCCACTTCTGTGTGTCAACACATTCATGTTAAAGTCCTTTCTATCCAGACCCTCACTCCAACTCCACCACAGCAGATTTGGACATTCTCTGTTTGGTCTGGGAGAGGGGCAGGGTCCAGACACCATCCCCAGTGACACAGAGGTCACTTGAGTACTAAGGCACTCACTTGAGTACTAAGAATTTTGGCCACTCTAGCACACTCTCCCAATGAGGTTGAATCTCAGGATTCACAATCTCCTTTTCCTTCACAGTTTCTGCTGCATGTGGTTACAAAAATAAAACTTCAAAACAAGTCTGGACTCCCTGGAATATGAATAGGTGTGGAATACTTTTTTTATTTAGTTTGAAATTAAATAATGAGTACACTGAAGACCACATTCATTCCTAGATATCTGGGGCAGCATTCTGTCACCAAGCACAGTGATATTTTTGGCACAAGTTAATGTGCCGAAGCAGGATTAATAAAGATTACAAAAATGTACAATAAGCAGGATGAATACAGATTATAAAGAGCAGGGAGGGTTAAATTGTCCCATTAACTAGCTTTACCTGGAAATTTCAGACTTCAGAGCTGAGGCCGGGGACACTGGTCCATGTCAGTTTAACTGCTGCTGTTAAGGTCGCCTGTGCCTTGCTGGCCTCCATCTGGCTGGCCCCTGTCATTCCAATGAAGCCTTGCAAGGTCCTGGCGTCATTTCATGGATGAGGACATCCTCCAGCAAGAGGCTCAAGGTGAGGGCAGTTTCCCGTGCACACATTCTCACCGGCAGAGCCGAGATTGGAGCGCTGGACTGCTTGGCTGTGTGCCAGTACCCTGCTGGCTTCATCGCAGGCAGTAATTCAGACTTTTGGCAATTTCAGTTTAGGGTCATTCTTGTTTACTGGGGGGTCTTTGCCCCTAGGTAAGGCAAGAGTGTCGTAGTATTCATTTCTGACAAAGAAATGAAAGTAAAAGCCTTTCTAAAAGCTGACTGTAAAATGATCTTCACAAATATGTCAAGTTTACAATTCAAAAATCTGACCCCAAACCCCTCATTTAATTTGTTTCTTATCTGTTCAATTTACAGGATCATCAGAATACCCTTTTGCACTTAGACATCCTGTCCAGGCTTTGAGGGTTTTTATTCATTTATCCAACATTTTTTAATTGAACACCTATTTGCATGCCAGGTTCTACTTGAGGCACCAAGGACAAAGAAATGAGCAAACCAGGAAAAGATTCTTGTCTCTGTGAAGCTCACAGTCTAGGTGAGAGAGTCGATAATCAACATAAAATAAGTGTATGTAATTAAATGTGGAAACTTTATAAATGATCAGGAAGGGGCATGGGGGTGTGGAGGGGGTCGTAGTTTTAAATAATTTATTCTCAGAAATCCTCATTGAGAAGGCAATATTGAAAAAAGGTAGAAGCAGACCTGAAGGGAGAAGTCTGCAGGTCGTGTCTGAGAAGCCGACAGAACACCAAAGTGGAGGGACGGGAGAGAGGGAAGGCACCTCGCGGCTGGGAGCTGAAGAAAGCCGCGCAGATGCCTCAACATGGACCTGCCCTCGGGATGAGGTGGGAGACGCCAGAGGCCTTGAGTGGGTGGGTGCAAGTGTGTTGGGCTAAGAGAGACCAGAGGAGAGCAAGGGCGGGGGAAGACGCTCCAGGCTGGCTCTTCACATCCTGCAGGCAGGCCCAGAGGAGCTGGCCTTGGGTCTGGATCTGGTTCTCTGGATCTAGCACTCTACTTTTCTAACTCCTGAGATCAGATTAAGGCTCAGCCACACAGGACAGGGGAGACTTCAACCACACCAAGACCACCCATCACAGGAGCACCACTCAGGGTCCCTGTGTCCCCAAAGTTGGTCCATAAGTAGAACCCAGGTGTGATTTCCCAGCCAAGGCTCAGAGTCCCGTTGGAGGAGATGAGAAAACAGTGGGAGGTGAGAGTTGGACTTTGATGGTGGTGAACAGGGTGGTTATCTCCCACTTGTCCTTGTGCCAGTCCTGAGAAGATCATTACCTAGGCTAGGATGGCTTGAAGAACCTAAGGAACAAGACTTCTCCCTCCATGGGTTACTGAAGTGAGGAGGGAGAGGTAGTAGAAAAAAGCCTCAGACCCTTCAGTGCACCAGCCCAAGTCTAGGACAGCCACATTCATAGAGCAACAGGGAGTTCAGGGGGTTCACAGATTTGAAGTGGGAGTGTATAGGATCCAGGGACCTGGGGAAATCGTGTCAGAGTGCTCCAGAGAAACAGAACCAATAGACTCTATAAGGGTGCACGGGAAAGACTTGTTGGGGTGGGGCTGTGTGATGGTGGAGGGTGGGTCCCACAGTCTGCCCTTTCCAAGCTAGAGGCCCAAGAAAGCTGTGAGTGAAGATGTCCTAATCCTAAATGTCTAAATGTCCTAGTGTTGCAGGAAACAGACTGGTTGAGAAGCAGGAGAACTCCAGACTTCATTGTATGCTGGTCTGCACAAAGGAGATCAGACTCCATATTCTGAGCGCCTATCACCAGTTTTTCATATTTATAGGCTATCTAGTGTCATAAATTTTCTAGTCTAAATGATACATAGTTGTGCACAGGGTTTCAAGCGGGAGGCATAGAGTGTAATAGGGGAAAGAACTCCTTTTACAAAGCCTTGGATAAATCTATAGCCTGGGCCTGGGGGCTTCACAGGGGTTTCATTTCAAAGGAAATAGTTAGGTCCTAGGGGAAGCCATTTACAATCCAGAAGGTGGGAGTGAATGGAACTAATCAAGTTCTCTGAAGGCAAGCTGACTAGAAAGGGGAGGGGAACTCTCCCTGTCCCAGGCACTGATTCTCAAGAGAGTGTCCTTATTTTTCATCCAGGCTTGGGTTGGTTACACTGGAACTAATTACACTGGAAGAGAGGGCAGCAGGAGAGGAGGGGCATCAGTGCACAAAGCCAATCCACCCTTGCTACACCTTTCACTTCTGTTGGCCCTGAAAGGACTGGGGGATGCCCCCTGCACTGGAGAAGGGGATCTTCTTTACAGGTCCACTGATCCTGACGCTCTTATCTTCTGGAAACACCCCTACAGACAAACCCAGATGATGTTACACAAGCTAACCATCCATTTCTTGTCTCAGACAGAGGAGGAATGAAATCAAGCATCATAGTGAGTTCCTGACTGTGTTTTTTTTTTTTTTTTACACTCCCAGGAAATTATCATCTTTAGTATTTTTTGAATGGACTATAATATTGCATTTCCCACAAATCCCACGAGCTACCTTGCTGTTGTTCTATGAATATAATTGCTATTGTTGATATGAACTATTCATCCTGGCAATCTCTCCATTCCAGGGAAGGCCTTATGAGAGTATCTTTTTCTTTCTGGAGAAATTCTTTAAAATCTGGGGGGATTTTTTATGACATATTTTTTCCTTAATAAATTGTTATGAATTATTTGACCATTCATATTCGAAATATGTAGTTTTATCCCTCAGAGTATAGTTTTCCATATGCCTAGAGAACATTCAATTCTGAGATGGAGTTTTCTGGCTCCCCAACACCAGTGAGTTTTCTAGTTGTTAAGGAGGAACTCTGCCTTCTGAAAGAGCTTCTCTGGTGTCTGAGTTAGTCCCTCACCAGGGCCCCAGCCTCCTGGAATCCTGTAGTCGAATGCACTCCATTTTGCTGTTGTTATGATCAACAGGTAGGATCATGTGCCTACAGAAGCTTCCATTCATTGCAAAATGAATGTAGTGTTTGAGGTTGGACAGACTGGATGCAAATTGTGCACATGAATTTTGTTGTGATTCTGTTGTTTCCTGGCACATGTGTGAATCAGTTTCCCAACTATAGAATCAGAATAGGACAGTTGCCTGAGATGATCATTGTGAGAAGGAAATTTTTAAAAATTATGTGTAATGAAGAACTTTTTATTCCATAAAGAACATAGGAAAAAATGATTAAATATTTAGGATTACAGGGCTGAATTCATAATTCATACTATAGATGATAGTAGAATTAGGAGGGCTTGAATGATTAAATATAAATATGGTGAAACATTAATAGAATTCAGCTCTTCAGTTCTTGATGTCTACCACATGCCAGGTGATTGTAACTACTAGGAATATAATAGTGATCAAAGGAGACAAAATTCATATTCTTTTTAGTCTTACACACTGGGGAAGATAAAAATAAATACTAAATTCTTTGATCAATGAAAATACAAATAAATTAAATGGGTGAATGATTTCTATGAAAAGAATTTAAGCAGAGCAAGACAAGGGGACTGTTTGAGGGGAGGGTAATAGTTTTAAGTAAGATTCTCACAAGTCTTGAGAGAAGGTGGAGCAAGTGGGAATTGAACCACTTTATCGCCCCCCCCCCCCAAGAATGTTCCAGGCAGAGAAAAGAGTGGCACAAAAGTCCTCAAGTGGGAGAACCACTTCATAATCTTGGAGTGTGAAAGAATTTCTATTACTCAAAATCCAGGAAAACACCATTAATAAAAAATTAAATCATTTGCATTTTTAAAAATGTAAATTAGAAAAGAAAGGGAATACTTTCAATCCCTCTTGGAAAGTAAGGGGAAGAATTCTCAACATACAAAGGACATAAACAAAGAGCCCACGGAAAGGATCTTAGACCAATAAAAAGAAGTGTCACTCACAAGAAGATACATGGTAGGTAAAGCCACACTGAATCAGTACTTTTACCTATGGTCTTGTCAAAGACTGGAAAAGAACCAATGTTCTCTTTATGAAAGAAATAAAAATGTTCAGAGTGCCCGTAGGAATGTAGAACCCCATATGAAGGGTACTCTCTATCAAATTATAAATTCATATAAATTCATATGGTCCAGAATCTTCTGAAGATTCTTACTACAGAGTTAATTGCAGATGTGAAGAATGTCATATGTGTTTGACTGTTCACTGCAGCGGAGTCTCTAGTAAAGCAGGAAAGTCCTTCTATGTCCTGCTGGGGCATGCATGGAGGGCAGGAGAGCACCCACTGGAATCAGGATGCTCAGGGAGAAGCAGGAAGGAGAGGAAGATGGAGGCTGAGCACAATCGGGCATCTGTTCCTCACCCAGGAAGCCTCCATACTGATGCTGGGATTGGCAGCCCACTGTAAATTTTTCAGTGAGTCCTCATGTTGAACCACACACAAGTCCTCCACTGGGTACTGTACTTACCAACTGCTTTGCTCATTGGGGTTTGAAAACTAGTCATGAAGTCAGAGTTTTATGGTTGGGTGTATTGTAGACCTTGACTTCCAATATGGGTAAAGGAGGGACAGGAAGCTCTATATTCATTGTGGGACTCATCTCATGATCACAGTGCTAGTTATTTTCTACTGATTTCAATGTTGAGGTCTAAACCTGTCTGACTCTTTAGATATCTGCCTCTTTGTCTTTCTTATTATCAGCTGGGTGGGCTTTATTGCAAACCTGAAGGCAGCTGCCCTTTTGCTAGATGGGACTGAAGGAGAAATTAACAGCTCTAGAAAAGGGACACCTTTGAAAGGTGGCTTCAGTCTGAATTTTTCTACTAGAACAAGTGAGCTCAGTACATAATAAGTGATCAATGCTGGAAAAAAATAAAAAGAAGAAGGAAGGAAGGAAGGAAGGAAGGGAGGGAGGGAGGGAGGGAAGGAGGGAGGGAGGGAGGAAGGAAGAAAATTCTTCTTTGGTTCCTTTATTCCTACTCTTTTTGCAAATCTCCTGCCCTCAGCTTCTGTTTTTTATTCTTCATCATGATCTGCAGGTTTCTTCAAATCCAGTTTAAGAAATTAAATTTTTTATCTCTACTTCCCTCTTGCCTTGTTAACCATATTTCACTTTATCTTCCTATATTTCAACCGTGGCCTCTGAAAATGAATGGTTTGACTAGTCCATCCCCATCTTGAAATCCTTATCTTCATGTAGGTCATGATCAGGTTTTCTAGATAACCCATTTAAAATGTCATAAACAAGACTTTAAAAATGCCCAAAGGATAAGGAAAACACTGGGTTAATACAGGGCGATTGCATATTCAAAAAATAAGGCAAGGCTGGGGTTGTGGTTCAGAGGAAGAGTGCTCGCCTGGCATGCATGAGGCACTGGGTTCAATCCTCAGCACCACATAAAATAACATAAAGGTATTATGTCCATCTACAGGTGGACACATAAATAAATAAATGTTTAAAAATGAGTGTGTGTGCGTGTTTATGTGTCTAAGAAATAAGCAGAATTCAAGAGAGGAAAACGAAAGCCACACAGTATTTAGTGTAATTGTGAGCCCCACACTTTTGGATATCAAGGTCAAAAAATTGGGCTGACTACCAGGGAGATCTCACAGGTCTGACCCTGACTGTTGCTGGTTTTCAGTCTTTCAATCTTGGCTGACAGGGCAAGAGCAAGACCTGGACAATGATTAAGGAATTTTGACTAGGCTCTTATTCCTTACAGGACCTCCTAGGATAGGAGACTCACTCCAGTCACAGAAACACCATGAAAAGCATAGGTCCCCATCCCTGTCTTGACACCTCTGGACATGGGGCTGTGAGCAGGATTCTTAAGCTCTCTCGTCTCTGAAATGGAAGGAAGAAAGGCTTCGCATCACTATTGTGAGCAGGTGAGAAGTCGCAGTTCTTTAAATGTTGTTCAAATGCTGAATTGTTTTTTGTCACTGTGAGGGTAAAGGAGGAAGGGCTCTCAAACACTAGCATTTTATGAATCAGGAAAATTTTAGGTAATGAGGAAAATTTGCCAAAGTCCAAACAGCTATCTTGTGTCAGAGTCTAACTAGAACTCAGGATATCTAGTATTAATATCAATTTTAATATTAATAATGATAATAGCAGACATAAATTGAATGCTGCATTTTGAACTGGATCATAGTTGAATTCATTTTGAAAAAGCAATCTATTAAGTTGATTCAAAAGGAAAGTTTAAAAAAAAATGTAGCACAGTGAAAAGTCTCACTCCCTAATTGTGCTAGATACATAAAATTATTTGCAGTCCTTCCTTACACAGTTTAAATTTCTTACTTTCTTTTTTAAAATATGTTTTAAAGTTGTAGATGGACACACAATAACCTTATTTATTTTTATGTGGTGCTGAGGACGGAACCCAGTGCCTCACACATGCAAGGCAAGTGCTTTACCACTGAGCTATAGCCCCAGCCCTGTAATTTTCTGCTTTCACATATATTAATAATAATGGCTGCTGGTGCTGCTGTGGAAAAAAGACATGCGCCCTCTGTCCTCTCTCCTCCCAGCAAGGCCCTCCCTACAGGTGCTGCTACTTGTAGTTCAAAACAAGCACACGTGTATTTTTAAAATTTTTTCTTATTTTTATATAAAAATATCATAATAAATAACTTACCTTCTTAAATGTATTATATTTTGGAAATAATTCTACATGAAGGATTTTCTATTTCTCTCTTTTTGCAACTTGCACTGTAATTACATACAAGTGCCGGAACCTACAAACCTCTGCTTGCTCATTAACATGAGGGGAATTCAGCTGAGATATATGTGCAAGCTCTGCTTATAAACTTTCAGAGGCTTCCAGTGCCTTAAATCATTGTTTGTCACTATTTCTAAGCCTGTGCTTTCCTACAAAGCTTTCTCATACAAAGGCCCTGAAACATGTATGACACATGGTTAAGTCTACAACAAAGAATTATCAATGTACTCTCCATCAATAGCATCCTAGTTTACATTTCCTCACTAGTCAGGATTTTGTGAGATTTACTTTTTTCAGAATTTGTGTTAGAAAAACAATAGATATGCTGATTTTTCCTTTTAAACTGAGAACAAATTTTCCCTTCCAGAGTCTCCCTGTGTTCTTGTATCTCTGCCCACCCCTAGCCTTACTCTTCTTACTGAGTCAGATACTTCAGATATGAATTCCAAGGCTCTATGTGTGTACACTGTGCCTACTGTTGCATGTACCCCTCCGGCTTTATCTCTGGCTGCTCCCCTCCCTACTATAATGTTGCAGAACTATAAACCTTATGCCAGTGGCTAAAATCACTGGTGATTTGGGGATTTCTGGCTTGGCCTATAATTCCTCAGGCATTAACTTTCTTCAGGGATATTTCCTGCTAGGAAGCCTTCCCTGATGAGGATTCTCCATGGTTTGACTGGGAACACTTCTTAGAGTTCCCAAAGAAGCCCTTGTCAGTCTCTGGTATTGCCCTGATCTTATAATGACTGTATCTGAGTACCTAATGAAGGCTCCAAACTCTGAGGATCAGCACCTTTGCTGACTGTTAGTGAATTCAGGGGGTCAAGCTTAGAACGTGGCACTTGGTGTGCATGTCTCTTGAGTGGATTGGAGCACCAAGGCAGGATACCCCTGGAGACCTCTCCAAAGACCCACTGAGACCAGGGAATGGGCTCCCTCAGAGCCCCACACCTGGGTCCTCCAAGAACTGTCTCTCTCCTCAGTCCCACAGCAGGTATAAGAAGGCAGTTCTTACTCCCAGTGCAGTCAAGGAGTCAGAGATCCACTGAAGGTAATTTTCTTGGATTATATAGGTAGAAAATGCCTGAGCTGGGATTCGACCCCAGCTGATCTGACTGCTTTGTTATAGCAAGGCTGCTGCCCTCTCAGACTCAGAAGCGATGATTTCTCTTTGTTTTCATCTCCTGGCCTCCTGTCTTTTACTATGCTGGTGGCTCCTGGGACTTGTAGGTCGCAAAAAAACGAATTCACACTGATTTTCCGCCCCCAGACAAGAGGCCACTAGAGTCCTGAGTCTCAGGAAATCGGGATGGTGGTCCAGCTCATGATGAGGACTTTTCTCATGAACGATGGGACTCATGGGATGTATGTGAGATGGATAGCGAAATGGAGGGGTGGGAACAGGTATTTAAGGGTGGGTTAGAGTTTGAGAGAAATTTGGTAAGAAAAATCCTGACACTTCTATTATGTGTCTGGACAGACCTATGTTTCCAGCGGCTCTGGGTTTCAGAATCAGACAAATATTCCTACAGCTTAAACGATGCCTTAATTGTGCCAGGCAATTTAGATGCACTTAGAAGTGACAATACCTGCGTGTTCAGCCCTCGCTGAAAGAAGTGTTGTTTATCAAAACGGCTTCCAAACAGCTGTTTTGTGTAAGCTCCATCCAAGGTGCTCATCAGTGTCGAGACTGAAGGCAGCAGCGAATGTTCTGAGACTGAGAGCAGCCACCGGGAAAAGTGCTTGCTGGCCTTTCATTTGCAGCTCTGAAATCACTTTCTGCTGGTGAATGGAGGCCCTGATATGTTGTGATTCTTCAGGGGCTGAGGTTTTTAATCTCAGCCTCCAGTATGCTTTGGAAACCAACGATTAATTTTCTGATTGCTGCAGGGTTGTTTTAGGATTCCCACCCCCCCCCCCCCCCGCTTTAATTTTATTTTAGAGCTGGGGCACCGCAAGCCTCTGTAAACAATGTAATCGATCAGTGGCTATCAGCAATTCTTGTGAGAGGGCAGAATGATTTGATGGATTCCGGACAATAGGAAAAAAATAGAGCAAGCAAGTTGAATAAGTTAATGAGCATTGTTATCAGCAGAAATGGAGGTTCCCTCCGGTGCTTTTAAAGGTGCACACTCATACTTACGCTCAGGCTATCACAGGCCACATGCAGGTGGTGACACATGGAAGGTTCAGGTTCACAGCCTCCAGGTCCACTGTCAATCGCCGTGCCCTGGATTGCAGGTGGCAGAGATTTAAAATGGATCTTTGTTTATTGTAAATGTTTCTGAGAATCTGCATTCTAATTCTGCAGGAAGAGGGTCCTGCCTCCTAGACTCTCCTGTGAGAAGTGAGGATGCCACATCGCAGAAAGGATCACTGGTAGGGTCAAGGTGACAGCTGCTGATTAATACAGGTGTTGGGCCTCACGCTCACCTTTTCTGCCTGCACCTCTGTGCTCACCACATCCTCCTGCCAGGCTTTCCTTATGTAGCTGTGGCCTCTTCGCTGTTGCTCCTACTCCTCACTTCTTTCTTGAGTCCTTCTGTCACATGGCCTCTGTTTCATTTCTCCCAAATACTATTTTTGTCCTTGGTAGGACTAGATAGCCCCGAGCAGAGTTCACCATTCAGTGCTTGCTCTGTGCTGTGCTGACTGCCTCTGAGCCTCCCCTCTTGCGTTTAAATCCTCTCCATATCCTTGCTGGGAGGGCCAGCCTCCTGCTGCTCACACTTTCTCTCCATGTTCCACTCACAATCTCTGGCTCCAAAGCAGATGTCAGTGGGTTCATGTTCTAATCGTTACTACCCTCCACCCACATCATTTATTAAAATTCTCTTGGTGTTCAAGAAGCATGTTAGTTGACATCTTTTATGAAGTTGTGACAGTTCTCCACACCTCTGACCTCCTGTGCATCATTGCCTTGCTGGCTCAGTTTCTGGAATGACTTTGCCATTCCTCTATTGAAGGTGGTAGAGCCACAGGATAGAAAGAACCTGGGGTCCTGAGTGGCCACATGAGGGATGGTTGCCCTATGCAGAACAGCATTTGGGACTTTATATGAGCAAGAAATAGAACTGTAAAGTACAGGGGAGAATTATCTGACCAAGAGCTTTGTGGGTCGTTCAAGATATAGTGAGTCATTTTCTGTACGTAGATCAGGTTCTGTTACTCTGTCCCATGGTCCACATTTGGTCCTCTATCCAACTTTAAAAAGTTTTACTGGGACACAGGCACACTTATTGGTTTACACAGGACCTATGCTTTTCTTCATAATACAAAAACTGAACCAATTAGTTGTGGCAGAAACTCAGTGGCCCATAAAGCTGAAACAATATATTATCCATCCCTTTACAGAAAAGCATGGCCAACACGTGCCCTCTATTGTCTCACCTCTGAAGACAGAAGATAGGAAATGGGCTCTTGATGGCACTAAATAATTTGCACTGTTCTGGCAAATGAGGACAGTAACCGTACCCAGCTCTTGTGGTTGTCTGAGGATAACGTGAATGAATGCACAGTAGCCCCTAGGATGACAGGTGTGCCTCAATTGTCTTGAAGAAAAGGAGGTACAACTATATAATACATCGTGGACATGTTCCAAATCACATATTTAAGTTAATTACATTTCTTTCCTACACAAGGACTTCACAGGTGAGGGGAGGAGTGGGGGATGCAGGGGCCATGGATAGAGCCTTCCAAGATGCTCTTCCTTTCCCAAAGAGTACCTTAAATGAATTTTACTTAATCATTTGCTGGTTAAACAAACTCAGGTACTCTTAATAAGATATTCTGAAGATGTCTGGAGATGTTTGACAGCTCTGAACTGGCGAGTTACTTGCTCTACACCTGCGTACTTCTGCTCCCAAGGGGCGAGTTGATGCTTCCTGTAAAGCACTTGTGTTTGTGTCGGTTATACTTGTTGTTGTATCTATACACTTAATAAATCACTATGCAAATGATGAAATGTGGGCACAAGGACAAGGAGAGTTGTTTCCATGAATCAAATGTAAATCCTTTGGGAAGATTTGATAAAGTGAGTGGTTTTTAAAAATACGGTTAAATCAGTAAAAGGAGGTAATAAAGTAAAAAAAAAAAAAATCCTAAAGTTTCTATTTTATTGCTTTCCAAGGGTCTTTACATTTTTACTTTATTTTCAAGAAATTCATATTGGAAATCAAAGATCATACGTTATGAGTATGGTTTATGTAAAAAAAAACTAGGAGGAACTTCAATCAATCTAGAACCCATCTTTAAATCCAGGCCTTGGCTGTACTTCTGAGCCATGGCAAATGAAGGCTCATTTTTATGTTTTAAGTTAGAATAAAATGTTTTAAGTGTGTATGCATCACTTTTAAGATCTTCTCTTTAACTGATTTTTTTTCATTAACCAATGACAGCAGCCCTATTTTCTCGACTACAAGGGCTTTGAACGGATTTGAAGTCTCTTGAGGCACTACTTCCTTATGAATTCTGCCTCCGTAGGTGTTCCTTTTCTATGACCCAGACTCCCAACCTCTCATAGAGCTGCTTTAACACCTGTTTGCTTAGTGTCCCCCAAATTGCTCATGTGGTGAAGGCTTAGTCCCAATGCAGCACGTTTCAGGAGTGGAGCATTTTAGCAATGATTAGGTCTGATCTTATGATTATAGGGACTAATTTGGAGGTGGGACCTAATTCAAGGAAGTTGACCACTCGGGACATGTCCTGGAAGGGTCTCCCTGGCTACCATGAGATGAACAGCTTCCCCCACCATGGCCTTCTGCCATGATGCTTTGCAATGGACCAGGCCAACCCTGGACGGAGGCTTTAAAACCAGGAGTCAAAATAAATCTTCGCTCTCCTAGCTTGTTTGTGTCAACAGGCCTCCCTGAAAAGCTGACATCATACCTTTTGTTTTGAGATGCTTTGAGACAGGTTCCATCTTTGGTCTTGTTTTCCAAGTATTTGGTCCAAAGTCTGGTGCAATTAAATTCCTCTACTCTGTAAGTGTTTAACTGAGGCTCTCTGTTTGGATATCTAAGGGAGAGTTCAGGAGTAACTTGCCTTACCTTCTCTGCACACTGTCCTCCCGTCCTCCCATCTCAGTAGTGGGGGCTCCAGCTCAGGCCCAGAGTCAAGTCATCCTTGGCTCTCCTCTGTTGTCTCCCAGCCAGTCCATCAGTTCACCCGGCACACTCCATAACAAGCCCACCTTGACCCCTTCTCTCCAGCTCCACTGTTCCACGGTGTTCTGAGACCACTTCCTTTCTCATCCAGAAATTGCAATAGCCTCCTAACTGTTCCCTCTGCTTTCAGACTTGTCTTTTTACTGACTTATTCTCAATACAACAATCAGAATCATAATTTTGAAATATAAATGTAATTCTTTCACCTCTTTTCTCTCAAAGTATTTCCTAGCAAAAGTTGCTCAGTAAAGGTGCTTAAATGAACGACTGATAGCTACTATTATGACTACAGTAGTAAACCCCGTAGTAATAAAAGTAAAGGCTAATGTTACAACTTAGTGGTAGTTCCTGTAACTCTCAGAAGAGACAGCAGCAAAGATAATGGGAAAATGAGGAGATCAGCACAGAACAGGAAGGTCTGTGCAACACTTGCAAATTGATATGACTGCCGGGATCAGGGAGGGCTACGCAGTCCCCAGGCAGGGACCTATCACTGCACAGAATGTGGAGAGGCAGAGGTGGCAGTTGGAGCCGAGTGTGACAGGTCTTAAATGCTCACTGAGAATCTAGATTCTATTTCACGACCACCGCAGAGAACACCAAAGCCCAGCCCAGGGCTGATGGAGGACAAGACACAGATCATCTCAACGTGCAATGACTCCTTATGTGGTAACAAAATTGGAACCCAATAGTTATTGGTCAAGTGTTTGGATGAGTGAATGAATACATGAATAGAAGAAAGTCCCCAAGTAGGAGACATGAGGGGTATTGGAATTACTTACCAAATATGAAGCTTCAGTCACCTTGTATCCCACCTTCCCTCTAACAAGCCTCAGTATGCCTTATGGGCATGGCTTTGGGGAAACCAGGATGCTCTCTGTGCTTCCTGCTTTTCATGTTCTCATTCCCTTCCTCCATGATGTTCTGCCTCACCTCTGGCCTAGAGCTATGGACTCAGCTGACCAGGGATTGAACCATAATTACCATTTTCTCCTCTAAGTTGTTTTGTTGAGTCCTGTGGTCATAGCAACAACAGAAGCTGACTGAAACATCCCATTCAGGAAACAGCACCACGATCCATCCAATCGCCCAGGCAGACACTTTCCTAGTCCTCCATTTCTCTCATAAGCCACTTTTGGTCTTGGCTGAAAATCTTCTGTCAACCACACGGTCACCTCAGATGGGAGCATATCTTACCACTGATGCCATGGCCACCCTGGCCTTGGCACCACTATCTCTGGCTCGCATTATTTATCAGCATGGCCTTAACCTGTTCTCTCCATTTCCATTGTCTTCTCTGTGCTTCAGTCAGTTCAGATATAAAACTAACCAAGACTGTACCCTCAACATTTTCTTTGTTGTTCCTGTTAAATTCCCCATTAATCTATTTTGGTGTAAATCCAGAGTTCTTACCATGGTTTGGGAGGTGATATATGAACTGTCCCACAACCTTCTCAAGGGTCATCCCTTCTCTGTTGCCCTTGCTTGTCCTCCTCCAGCCAGACCCCAGAGAATTCTCACTTAGGGGGCATCCCTTGCTCTCTCCACCTGCAGTGCCAGCCCCAGAGCTCCCCGGGGTTTGCTTTTTGGCACCACCAAATTTAAACTCAACCCTTCTGCAGAGAGGCCTTCCCTGCCCCCTTCTAATTGGGGACCCATTTGCTTTCCATCACCCCCTATCATTGAACATTTTTAATTTTATGAATAGCCTTAAGCATGACCTTAGACAGTACCACTTATTTGTTTACTTGTGTTTCCTCCCTACAAACTCTCAGTACCATGGAGTAGAAGCTTTATGAGAGTAGAGACATTAAAAACCAAAACAAAACAAAAACAAATCTCTGTTTGCTCAGTGCATGGAATAAAACTATGCACATAGTAGGTGCACAGTAATTATTTACTGAATGAATGAACTGAAAGGACAAGCACTCTTTCTTAGATTCGGATTCTTTAGTTTGAGTGGCTATTTTTCCCCCTCTTTAAATGTATTCAACATAATCTTGGCAAGAGAACACAGGAGAGTGAGTATAAGTCAGATGATATATGGGGAAATGAGAAAATAAAATGGAAAAACTGCTGAGCTACTGAATAGTGAACCTTAAGGGGGAACTTTCTTATTTTCAATATCTTTATTTCCCGGAACAGAAATAGAATATCTTCGTTTGGAAAGGAAATCCCAGTGGACTTGCAAAACATGAAAGAGAATTGCTTTGCCTTTTTGGGTTTTGTTTTGCTTCAGTGTATGAAAGTAGGTTTCTGTGCATCTTTATTAGGTCAATGTTTGCAATAATATTATCCTCAGGGTAGTGAGGGAGCATTGGGAAAGGGCATTGGGCAAGAAAAAGAGATGTGTTTTCAGACCACTAGAGCTTAGGGTTTCAGAGCAAGTGCGATAATAGCTGAAATTAATGTAGAGGTTCATCATTGTGTGTCACATGTACCCTCTAAGGTGGTTCTGCCTACTCATGATGGCATCTGGATATGTTAGTATGACTATTACTGTTCTTGTAGATGAGGAAACTGAAACTCAGAAACAGTCTCCCTTTCCAAATCACAATGCAAGTTCCTCTGTGTTGGTCCCACTGTGGGTGCTGCGGAGGACTCCCATGCACTCTAGTGTATTGCAGGGGTTACTTTAACTATTTCCTTGTCTCCAGGCTCATGTTTCCAATTCTTTCTCAGATGTGGACAGTTACTCCCTCATTCCTGTGGACATCCATTGTGGGACAGATGCTACTGTTGGTGCGAGGGCCTCTGGAGGGAGGGAGCTTAAGCTTCCACTGAGGGTAGGAATGGGGGGAATGTGGAAAGCTTGAGCATAGGTCTTGAGCATTATTCATCTCTGTATTTCCAGTGCTCACCATGGTGCAAAGAGCAGATGACACACCATTTAATTATTCTTGATTATCTCCTAAGCATTCCTTTGCAGATCTTGGAGTTTTTATATAAGAGACAAGCAGTGGCAAAAGGGAATAGAAATGGTGGCTAGAAACCATGTGTCCTTTCTACAAGGTTCTGTAGCAAATGTAGAGAAATAACAGTGTATCATTTGTGGATTCCAGAGTCTGTGTGGGATCAGTTTGAAGATCTTTCACTTAGAAATCTGTGGCCTTGGAATATTTCTGAAATCTTCTCATTTTCCTCCTCTCTAAAATAGATGAAGCTAAATAATCACACCTCCCTCCTGAGATGTCCGTGAGGATTCAGTGAGTTGAGGCACAACATGCAATATGATACCAAAGAGTATAACAAGCATCAGTGAGTGTAATTTAAAATTGTGACCTTTCTTACCTAAACCTTGTGAGCCCCGTTGATGCACATCCTGATGATTAGATGCTATTGAGCCTTTGGAGGTTATATGACTTGTCCCAGGATTCACAGCAAAGAAAGAAAAGTCCCTGGCTTGGTACCAGTGTCTGTTTGCCTCTCACATGTGGGCCTGAACTTGTTTGCAGTCTTCCAATTGACTGCATATGGAATCCTCCTGGTTGGGCCCAGTGAACCTTAGATTTATGGATAGAGATAAATTACTCTTGTGTAAAGCCACTGCTTCAAGGTGATTTGGGGGGCAACAAAAAAATGAATAAAATACCACAGTTTCTGCATCTTAGTCAGATTTGATGTTTAGGTGGTGCTCTAGTGTCAGGGGTGCCTGGGAACAGGAGTGACAGACAGGAGCCAACATGTGTGCTGGAAAATATGGCGGCAGGACATGGAGACTGCTGTCTGGTAGCACCAGGCCAACCAGACCTTATACTTTGGGCAGCAAGACCAATCAAATACATTTCCTGTGTTGAGAATGTCAAATATGGAAAAATATGGTAATGAGGAGGTACTATAGAAAAGGAGTCAAAACAGCTATGTGGAAGTAATATTTTAAATATTTATATGTCATTATGAAGATTGTTCAAGAATGGACTATTGAGATTTTTGTTCGGCATGAAGGCAATAAATTAAAAAAAAAAACCTAAGAAGATTCAAGCCACTGTGAATAATAACTTCATTGTATTATATAAGCCAGAGTAATAAAAGATTATAAGGTAGATAATAGCTTTACATCATTTATGCTGAAGAAAGACAATTAGAATCCAATCAAAGAAAACCAGCTTGCTATTGTTCTTTCATAATTTTTCAAGGTGTAGAATGTATTCAGAGTGGACCAAATAAATAGGAATTGATAGGCAATTAGGAAACTCCTAGAAGAAAATGTGGGGTCAATACTCCAACACATAGGCATGAACAACAACTTTCTCAATAGGACCCCAAAAGCTCAGGAAATAAGAGAGAGTTTAATAAATGGGATGGAAGCAAATGAAAACACTTCTTTTCAGCAAAAGAAAAAAGAATGGGAGAAAGAAAACTTACAAGAGGAGATAAAATCTTTTCTAGCTACCCTTCTGACAGAGGATTAATATCAAGAATGTTAGAACTCAAAAATCTTAATGCCAAAAAGATGAATAAGCCAATTAATAAATGGGCAAATGAATTAAACAAGACACTTCCTAAAATATGAAATACAAATGACCATCAAAAATATGAAAAAGTGTTTAACATCATTAGCAATTAGTGAAATGCAAATGAAAACTACACTGAGATTTCATCTCACACCAGTCAGAATGGCAGTCATCAAGAATACAAATAATAAGTGCTGGAGAGAATGTGGAGCAAAAGGAAGACTTACACTGTGGGTGGGACTGTAAGTTAGTTTAACCACTGTGAAATCAGTATGGAGTTTCCTCAAAAGACCAAGAATGGAACTACCATATGACCCAGCCATACCACTCCTCAGTATTTATCCTAAAGAATTAAGGTCATCATACTACAGTGATACATGCATAACCATGTTTATAGCAGCACGATTCATAATAGCCAAACTGTGGAACCAGACTAGGTGTCCATTAGTGAAGAGATGGATAAATAAAGTGAGGAACATATACACAATGGAGTTTTATTGGGCCATAAAGAAGAATGGAATGGGGCTGGGGTTGTGGCTCAGCGGTGAAACTCTCGCCTAACATGTGCGAGGCCCTGGGTTTGATCCTCAGCACCACATAAAAATAAATAAAAAAAAAATGTTTTGTCCAACTACAAATAAAACATAAATATTAAAAAAAGAAGAATGGGAGTATGTCATTTGCAGGGAAATGGATGGAACTGGAGACCATTATGTTAAGTGAAATAAGCCAAATTTAGGAGGTCAAGAGTCATATGGTTTTTCTCAGATGTGGAAGTTAGGGAGGAAAAAGGAAAAGGAAGATGTTGGGGGGAGAATCTTATGAAAATTGAAGGGAGATTGTAGAGTAGAGGACAGGACCAGGGAGAAGTGCTACAGTCTGGCTGGGCACAAAATCACGAGCCACTCAAGCAGGAACAAACCAATGCCAGGCACGCTCCCGGGAAATATGCTGAACCACACACGCGGCGTTCTCCTGAGCCACACTACACCAACAGGAAAATCCCTCCTCCGGAAATCCCTTCTACCGCATTTCCCCAACCAATGGGAACTCTCCGGGAGTCCTGCTAGAGCTCCAAAGTAGCAGGCAGATGCGGACAGGGGGTCTAATATCCAATTGAATGCAGATCTTAACATAATCATATCATCTCAATGGCTTGCTGGCGTCACCTTTCAACCAAAAATGCCATGTGTCATTCCTACTTGGCTATGGCTCTCAGCAGAGAAGGACTGAGGAGAGAAAGAGGAAACAGAGGACATATTGGCTAAATTGTACTGCTACATTCTTTTCATGTATGCACATATAACAACAAATCCTACCATTATGTACATCTACAAATGTTCTGCTAAAAACATGGAATAAAGAAGGTAATGATAGTCTTAATATTTTGCCTCACCTATTCTTCTAATAAGAACTTATGACATTTAATCATATAACATTTCAGATATCTACCTCCTATTAGTGGTGAAAACAGCTATTTTAATCAATGCCCAAAGATTAGTTTCAAAAGAAATGAAACCAATTATTCATTTTTTGTTACCATAGAGAACAAGAAAAAGAATAATGTCAAGAAAGGAAGCCAAAATAAAGTTCCCTCAGGCTATGATCTTCTCTGTCGTAATCAAGGTCTGGCACATAAGGTATCGTGGGACACCACAGATCAGAACAGAGATCTTTTCTCTGGGCACTTCATGTGTGGCTCCACCTTCTGACCTCTGAATCGTGTTACTGTGGGATCTGATGTCATCTACCATCGAGGTTACTTTTACTTAGTATCTGCTGGAGAAAGAATGCCAATCCTTATTTGGACATTTGGCTCTTCTCTGCCTAGGAAGCAGTCGCCTCAACAGGACCACAGAGGGCTGAAGCACTGAGCATAGAACAAGCAGTGTTTGTGCAAAACAGCAGACTCTCAGCTTCTCCAGGTGCTTGAATGATTGATGGCCACTCCGGCACATGGCTAGTGAAGCCCGAAGCTCTTGTGGTCCTTGGCTGGATGAGATGGAAGAAACATTCCCAGAGCCAGGGACCTGTCTTACTGGAGACATGGGTTTTAGCACCACGTTGTAGGAGTGGGGGTTTGTGTCCGAGAAGCCCTTGGAAGTCATTGTTGCAGTGGATTCTGGTGGGTCTCTGATAAACCATAAACTCTCCACATGTCTGCTCATTCCTTGATTCATTAAATCCCCAGGGCACAGAGGATAGCTATGAGCTCTGACCTGCTAATAAGTTAATATAAATGTAAAACCATGGCAGACACACAGAAAAGACACAATAAAGTCAGTGCTGATTATTGGCAACTGTGTAGGGACTTGGAGTGACAAATGTGATTTGTGTTACTGCACTCTGCTGCTTATACTCCTCCATGTTTCCCGTTGCTCTTAGAATACACTGCACACTAGGGTCCTGCCATGACCCAGCACCCGCCTGCCCCTGCATCCCTGGCTCTGTTCCCAGAAGAGGCTGCAGTGGCTATTCCTTGATTAAGCCCACTCCCAACCCAGTGGTGTGGCCTGTTGCTCCTTTCCTCTGGAAGGGTCTTCCTCTGACTCATCTCAGACCTGGCTTCTCATCCCATGGGTCTCTGTTCAAGGACCACGCCCCTGGAGTGGCCTGCAAAGAAGGCCCTTGCTCATCAGTTACTCTCTTACAACCCCATCCTCTTGCCTTCTAGAGTTATCACCATCTGCAGTTTTGCTTACCAGTGTATTTTCTGTCTTCCTCACTAGAATATAAGCATCAAGGGAGCCAAGATCATGTCTGGTTTGCTCATTTCTCTATCCAACCTGTCTCCATGGGAGTCTGGTTACAGCAAGTGTCACTAAAATCATGTAGATTGAATGAATGGAAAGAGCATGGTCTTTGGGCATAACCCACCTGGATCCTAGCCCCAACCCTACTGTCTGTGGATATTTAACCAGGCAGGTCATTAAACCTGTGTTGCTCAGCCTCTGTCTCATCACTTCGAAAAAATGAGGATTGTACTCATGGTTATATCAGCATTGTTTATAATAGCAAAAAGGCAGAAGTAACCCCTGTGTCCATCAGCACATAAAAGGACAAAAAAGTGTGGTATCTACACGTAAAGGAACGTTATTCAGCCTCAAAGAAGCAAAGTAATCCTAACACGTGTTGTACTCCCGAGGAGCCCCAGGGACAACATGCTAAGTGAAATAAGCTGGCCACAAGAAGATAGCACTTTTATTTGGCTTAAATGAGACTTTTAGAGAAAAAAAAAATAGCAAGGTCAAAACATTGTGTGGTGTTGCCAGGGTGGGGGAGGGAGGGACGGAACAGGGGATTGTCTAATGGCAGCTTGTCAGTTTTGCAAGGTGAGAAGTCCTGGAGGGTGATTTTACTGCCATCAGAAGGTACCAAACACTACTAAATTACACTCTCAGAGGTGGTTAAGATGCCAAGGTTTATGTTATACAGTTTTATAATTTAAAAAAAACAAACAAAAAGTGGGGAAATAACTTTGTTAAAAGAAAAGAAAAGAAAGCACTTAGGCAATCAACCTCATGTGGACTTTTGAGTCTAGACTGGTACACACAAACTGTCCACTCTAGGGGTTGACTGGGTGTGGCACTTGACGGCGTCAGGAGAGCTACACAGGAGAACTGAGATAATAAAGCTATTATTAAACTCTAAATGACCTAAGCTCACAATTAAATACTTCATATTAGAAACAAATATGATAAATAAAATTGAGTGACCTTAACATATTGATATTTTTAGCATCTTCTGTACTAGACAAGCATATTTTGTTTAGTTTATTGAACACTGCAGAGGTCGTCACACAAGAAACTAGGAAGGTCGTTTAGCCTTGTTCCTTCTCTGCAGGAAGTGGCATTTAGCAATTGTTTAAAAATATGGTCCCAGGGAGAAGAGGCCTGCACGTGCTCCTCTGACTCCTCACACACCCAGTTCAATAGATGTGTTTTCCTTTCCTACCTAGTGGGGGGTGTGTGTTAATATCTATAAAGCAACTGTGGCAAAACTGAAGTCTTGGCCACCCTTTATTTCCTGCCACCTTAAACCCAGATGCTGCCCCTTCTGTTTTCCATTGGGTCTGTTTCTCCTGCCTTCTTTAATCTTGATTGTTCTTCTTTTCTTTATGCTAGGGCCTTTCTTCTGCAAATACAAATATGGAGAACTCTCTGAGGCTGTTGCTGGGCAGAGCCTGATCCACCAAGAATCAGGGCAGAGGCAGGCCAGAATGCTGGGGTTCATCTCCTTGGGAACAGCCCTCAGCTGGGGTAGAGGTCACGGGCAGTGGGTGTGGTGCAGTCTTGCTGCCTGGCAATGGTGTGGACCCCACTCACCTGCAGCAGGCACAGCTCATCAGTGCCCATGCATTGTGTTCCTACGCTCCTCTCCTCAAGTCTCCATGGATCCATGGAGCTTCTGGAAACTCCTCCCACCCAAATGAAGTGCACTGAAACCTTGGCCCAGGGTGGCTTCTGGGACCTGCCTTCTGAAGATGTCACAGCACTTCTGGCCTCTGCGGTACTTTGGAAGCTTGCTTTTCCATGGCAAGCAAAACTGGGGTCTTTGATAGGCTGAGCTGAGGGTGGTGAATGCGGATGGTGTGGTTCAGGCCCAGCCCCTCTGTGAGCATCAATTCTGTAAGAACCTCTGTGACTGACCAGTTGAAGGGCTGTGAGAGCCATGATGATGTCACTTTGACTTGTGCAGGTGTCCTCCTCCTCCTCTTTCTCCTTTCCCATGGCTGTTTTTCTTTTTTCTTTTTTCTCACATTTTTTACTGGTGCATTACAGTTGTACATAGTGGTGGGGTTTGTTGTTACCTACTCACACAGGAACATAATATAACAATATAATTTAGCCAATATGATTTGTCCCACGGCTGATTTTCAAGTTGGGAGATGGCATAGATAATTGCAGTGTTAGTTGACAAGACCTGATTCTTCAGCAGTGGAGAGAAAAACCCTCCTGTGTATACAGCAGGCGCCTCAAGACAGGCACAGTGCTTGTGGTTTAGAGTTTCAAGGGTAGGTGTACCTCCATGTGTTCATCTGTGAAGTGGAGATGATGTGACCCACTTATCACAAGAGCAAACACAGAAGGTTTTTAGAACGTGTTCTGCAATTCGGTATGCCATCTATGAATCTCAACCATTGACTCTTATTTCTGTCACCTAGCTGATAAGTGACAAGGGCCGGAATCCATCCTGGGTTTGCACAAGTTCATGAATGTTCTTATTACCCAGAGGTACTGTGAAATACTAACATTCTGGGAGAGAATAATACTATCTAATGAAAATGGAGTCGGGTATCACCAGGTTCAACAAGAAATGAGAATGTATTATAGGACTGTGAGTTCCAGATGTACTTTCTTTTCAAAGCTTGGGAATATCAATTGCATAATGTATTCTGGGAGTGGTTGTGAGAATGAGTGTTTGAAAATATGTATACATATCATAAATATTTACATACCTGGGTGGTGTGACTCAGAATAAACATTTTGTTTTGATCATTTTTGGTATTTTTAGTTTTTCTGAGAATAGACAGTTATTTTAATGATAGTATAACTTTTTTTAAAAACATACTTTTTTATAATTTTATTTTATTTATTTATTTTAATGTGATACTGAGGATCAAACCCAGTGCCTCACCTATGCTAGGCAAGTCCTCTACCACTGAGCTACAGCCCCAGCCCCATAATACTGTAACTTTTAAAAGTGTTCACATCATTGTTTGCATTAGAGTCAAAATGAAGTACTCTCTGGCTTCTCCATGTGGGACATGCTGCCCCTGAGACTCTGTCCTTAAGCCTACCTGAAAATGGGAGCCACATCAAGAAGCTCAGAGGCACCATAGGGTTTCATGTGTATTTTTAATACCAAGAAGCATGCACTCTAAAAGAAGTCATTTCTCATAACTGCAAACCTAAGTCAAAGAGGGTGTGCTTAATATAATCTTGAGGTGTCTCAATAAATAATGCATTTGTGTTCTATTTATTTCCAGATGCCATCAAATAATAGGTCTCTGGCCACCAAGCTCCCACCTAGATCAGGGGCAGCATAGGGCCAGGAGCAGACCTGGGCACACACATGAAGTCTACCACATGTTGGTCTCTTACCAGGTCTGACCAGCAGTGAACACGGGCCTGGCATAGGTGTGGAGCTCGTCTGTCCTCCATTTATTCCAGAGAGCTGACAACAGTGCAGAAGACGGCAGAGCCGCCCTGCCAGGGAAACGAGGAACTGGGAAAACATACAAAATGACAATAAGGTACCATTTTATAAGCCCCAACTTAACAAAGAGAATCTGTAAATGCCAATTATTGACAAAGTCAGGGGGAAACTAGAGTTTTTGTACTCTGACATTAGAAAAATACAGAGGTGTGACTAGCAAGGAGGCCAGCTCCAGCACCCCCTGGTATACTGAGGAGTTCCCAGTGCTCCAGGCCACACGGACACACAGCTGGAGGCACACCGTGCAAACCATGCCGTGACACTGAATTTTGACCTTCGCCTGGGCTAGTTATGTGTGGGGAGACCCTCTCTCATGGTGCTGGGCAGCAGCAGTGGGATGGAGCATCCACTTGGCCTCTCAGTCAAGTGGGTGAGCACAGCGGACTGTGTTGCTAGGCTGTGATGTTTGGGAGGTTAGACGTATTCTGTGCTTTCTCGACTTACAATAATTTCAAGGTTTGATGGAGTTTCAGGGTGCATCCTGAAACTCATGGGGCATCCATGTTCGCATTTGCTGAATTTGCTTCTTCACTTTTGAATGTACGTTCTACAAGGACGCCACTACATTTGTTTATTGCTGTTTGCTAATTGTATAAAATAGTGGTTGGCTTTAGAAAAAAAATATGTAGAATAGGTGAATAGACAAATGAATGAGGAAACAGAAATTGGGAATAATCCAATAATTAATTATGGTATACTTTTACTTTGGGATCCCATACAGCAGTGAAACAGAATAGATCATCACTACACAGATTCACACAGGTGAGTCACATTGCACATTACTGAATTAAACAAAAATGAGAATTCCAAGGAGAACTATGGAAATATGGAAATGAACCAGGCAAACGACAAATGGTCTTGGACTACCGAGGGTCAGGAACCACAGATGAATATGCCATTTCTCCATTTCTCAGAGTGGGCCTGTGGTAGATTGCCCTTTCTTGACTGCGGATGAGAGAGTGGACACCAGATTCACCACAATCATTTTCAACGTCCAAGGTGGGAGCGCTGGGGGAGTGCAGGCAGCTGAGCAAGCAGGTCTGGAGCCTCACTTTCAGTGACTCTCATGATAGCCAGCTGTAAAATCATCCTTCAAAGTGAAGTTACGTCATTTTTTTATGACTAAGTGCAGGGAGTTTGGGTGTGGGGGGGTGGTCATTGTTTCTTTTGGAACATACAAAGACTAATGTTATGGAGGAGACCAAAGGTCAGCATCTCAGGCTGGCACGCAGCTCCTTTGCTCTATGAGGCAGTTAGGCGGGTAGCGTCTGTGTTCCTCTGAGTCATCCACTGGAAAAATGAGGAGTATATTAAACTACCTATTTACTAACCACTTTGGTAATGACCCAAAGTCTGGCCAAGACAAAGTGAATAGGACAATATGTCCCCCAAACACTGGAGTATCTATAGAACATGGACATTTAGGTCAGAGAGACCTGAGTTAAAATCCTAACTCTATAATTTACAAGTTGTATGCCTTTAGACAAAATGTCTAATTTTCCTGAACCTTAGTCTTCAAGAAGTATTACAAGAAACGGAGCCCTTAACAAGTACATTAAAGATTTTTTTTTTGCAATGGTGAAAGAAAAAAATAAATATGAAATTACCTAATATACGGGCCCCACATTAAAAGTCAAATCATTGCTTGAATGATTGTATAATAAGTAAATGAAGGAATGTTGAACTCTGCATCATGTAGGGAGATGTGCATGCAATGAAGCACAAATCCAAGTTCAAATGTGATGAGGCATCGGAACTCTTAGTGTCTCCTACTGTGTTAGAGAAATAGGGAGGTCTCGTGGAGGATCTGAGGGCTGGGGCATGATGGGAACAGAGGAGGTCTTTTCTATCAGGGTGAAAGGAGAAGGTGGCATAAAGAGAAAAAGCAAGACCCAGGGTTGATATCAACTGGGCAATATCTGCCCTTTGAACCCAAGGCTTTATACTAACAGAATATGTGTGCATCTGCTCAAGGTCATCAAGGCAGAAATGCAGTTGTGCAATCACTTATTAAGAATTTTGGGGGCTTGATGTGCTTTAGAATTTTTGCCTTTTCTTATTTCTCTCTCCCATCTTTTAATTTTAGAAAGACAATATTCTTAGTGGATGAGGGACAGCAAACGCATGAATATTTCTGCAGTAAACCAGGAAAACTAATGGGATCAGTTAAGACTAGAAAAAGCCTCATGGCAATTTGGACAGGGTTTCTCTGCAAAGTGCTCATGAAAAACTTTCAGCTTTCAAAGAGTTTTGAGTTTCAAAAGTGCAGATAAGACAGCCTGGAGAGGCCTTAAGAAAAAAGCTTGACCACATGAATACACATTCAGCTGTGTCTGAGACAAACATCTTATAAAACCACTTAGGGCAAGAGGTCCCCCGGAAGGAATGCTAGAGCCACACTCCACCTCCTGCTCAGTGGATGTGTTTCTCCCTGCTTTAAATAAGTCGCAAGAATTAGGGGGCCCTCTGGAGAAATCCGAGTTGTCACATAGTAATTAACACAAATAGCAATCCTCACACGGATGGATTATGTCTGAAAAATCATCTTTGACAGAGCGCATCTAAGCATCATAGAAAAGTGGTGACAAATGACTGTTTTCTCTCTGTAATGGCCTGAATTGCCAGATATTTCAGAAAAAAGATCAACAGAATACCAATTTGTCTGACAAGGGAAAGAAAATGCGAGGCATGTTTTTCTGACTATTTTTTTCCTTGTGATGTCAAAGTTTAACTCAAATCTGCAGCTCTTTGTCCTATTACTAATGTCATTCCAGAAGCCTGGTTTAATGGTTAACTCCCTGTGAGCAATGAACACCATCTCATCACACTCATTTCAGGATCTCTTAATTTCTAGAAGTATCTTTGCAAAGGAATTGGCAAGTGGACTCCTGCCAGTGGCTACTCTGAGGGATGTACGCTCCAGGATGCGGGACTGTGTGAATTTTGAATGTTTTGCATTAAAATTAAGACAGTAAATGCTCACTATAGACAAGCAATCACACAAGGATGGTGAGAGCCCCTCTGAGAGGTAAGTGCTTGCATATCCTGGGAGCCCATTCTGACCACACACTCTTCGTCTTCCTCCTGCTAAGAGGTTGTTCTCAGAACTCTGCACAAGGTGGCCAAATGCTGATGATTCAGAAGTCACTGCCAAGCCAGAAGGTCATTGCAGAATTCAGTTAAAAAAATTCCAACAGATGGTGGTAAGCTGGACTCTTAAAGACCCAAACAATGCATCTGGGCTAAGAGGATTTAAATAAAAGGGAAGAGGCAGGTTTGCCTTGGGCGAAATAGATAGGTAGAATCAAACAATTCCAAGCTTGAAACCCACTCCTTCATTTGCTAACTCTGATTCTGGGCAAGTCATTTAAACTGGGCTCGGAGCCAGCATTCTTCTTGAAGACTTAATGAGAAAGTTAGCAGTGTGTGGGCACGGCAGTGGCCACCACAGTCCTAGGGTGGTGATGTTGAGGTGATACCAAAGTTGCTGGTGGTGGTTAGAACTAGAAGTAATAACCAGATGAAATTCAAACCAGAGAGGGTCTGGGATTCCAAATAACAGCAGCCTCATTGGCAATTCTGTGCTACGTGGGGGTTTGTGGTGGTGAACAGATATCCACTTGGGAACATGCATTTTGATTGGAGGAAATTAAAAGAAAAAATATTTACGTAGTTGGTAACGAGAGCAAACTGTACAC
Organism: Callospermophilus lateralis; assembly: GCF_048772815.1. Classification (NCBI taxonomy): domain Eukaryota; kingdom Metazoa; phylum Chordata; class Mammalia; order Rodentia; family Sciuridae; genus Callospermophilus; species Callospermophilus lateralis. Next base: position 85,534,743 of record NC_135320.1, read on the forward strand.
TCTCATCGATGCCCAAAATTCTTCTATGTGCTAAGGACACATGGTAGATGAGGTGGATAGAACTCCTGCCTAACAGAATTTATCTTTTAGGGAGGGAAATACTAACCAACACAGAGACAAATGAGCACAGGAGATACGCTCAGGTCCTGATAAAGTTCTTTCCATTACACAGGAGTATGTGCAGAGAGCAGCATCCTGTGTGCTGTGGGGAGGGCAGGCACAGTGTGTCTTTACCTAGAGTGATCTCAAAGTCTCCCTGAGAAGTAGATTTGCCAAATTGAAATGGAAATGGTTAAAAAAGAAAAATCAGATTTATTTATGAAGAACTATATACATCATGGTAAGGATTATGGATTTTTTTCTGAGTGAAAAGGAACGTGACTGGATAGTTTTAAGCAGAGGATGACAATAATCTGATTATGCTTTAGAGAGATTATTCTGGTTGCTGACTGTGGGTATTAAGCTTTTTGGGGCAGGGGGGTAGCATGAGGGGAAACCAGAATAGCAACTAAGGAAGCTTTTGTAGCATTCCAGGAAAGAGAGGACAAATGTTGTGTACTGAGCCCTGGTCATGGAGAAATGGGATATGGTAGAACTGGGGGAGTGCATTATTGTGTTAATCAGTATTTTATCACTGTGACAAAACACCTGAGAAAAATCTATTAAAGGAGGAAAGATTTATTTTGGCTTATGGTTTCAGAGATTTCAGTCCAAGATCAGCTGGCTGTATTGTTTCTGGGCCTGGGATGGGGCAGAACATCATGGTTGAATGATGTGGAAGACCACAGGTGCTCAACTCCTGGAGCCCATGAAGCAGAGAGACAAAGGGACAGGCGACAAGAAATAATTCCAAGGGCATACCCCAGGGCCCCACTCCTGTGGGAAGTCTCCCCTTCTAGAGTTACAGCTCTTCCCAACAATGGATCATCAACAGCTTCATCCACTGATGAGATCAGAGCCCTTATGACCCAGTCACTTCCCACAAGTCCCAGCTCTGGACTTCACTGCCCTAGGGATGGAGCCTTGGACACATGAACCTGTGGGGGACACTCCAGATCCAAATCACAACTATGAAGACAGACAGTCTTTGCACCTGGAATGCTATTGAAGTCCACAGCGGACCTCCCAATCCTGTTTCCCATCATGCCCCTACCAACCTCTGTATTTTGATTGGAGGAAATTAAAAGAAAAAAAAATATGTACTTAGTTGGTAATGAAAGCAAACTGAACACTCTCATCGGTGCCCCAAATTCTCTGCTTATGCTACATAGTCTTGATGTGTCAGCCACATGGAACCCTTTTCATTGTACGGATGTCGTTGGTGCTAAAGCTGTTGCTCAAGCTCCTCTTCCCATCCCTTCTCTAGGAAACGCCTCAGGACTCTGCACCTGCTTGCCTCACTCGTCTTCCAGAACTGACTTTCAAATTCACTTCCTTGGAAGCCTGTGCTGACTGAGAAGGGTAGGTTCACTCCCCTGGTCTGTGCTGATGCAACACCCCGAACTTCTTGGTAATAATAAAGAAAGGATTAACAGGTGTTCTTCTCGAGGGTTTGCTATGTAGCTGTCACTCTTAGGCAGTTTACATGAATTGCCTAACTTAACTCTCATGGCAGAATTATAAATTTAGGTAGCTACATTATCTCTATTTTACCTGCAAGGTACCTGGTCCTCAGAATATTTAGATTAGACAGCTCATCAGTGGTGGAACTGGGGTTCAGGCAAGGCAGTCTGAGTTAAATAACTTAATTATAAACTGCTCCACTTTCTGATACTCTTATCCTGTGACCTTCACATTGCTTACAATTATTGGCTTCTGCATGTTTTCTCTTGGGCTTAAGCCTTCATTAGTCTCAGAAGCATGTCTGTATTGTTTTGAAGTATTGTACCAGTAACCAAGGGTCTAGTGTAGAGCCTGGGATGACAATTATTTGTTAATTGATCATTATCCCTTCAAACACATGCCCTGTGGGACCAAGAAGAAATCTCCTGGGCACTTGGGAGCCATTCCTGTGTGTTGAATCTGGTCCGTTCTGCCCACTGGGGTTTTGATTCATGGAACCCAAAGGTCAGATTGGGGCTGCCCTTGCAGGTGTTTCCTCCCTCGGCCCCACTCATTGAGCTCCAGGAGGACACCTTTGCTGAGCTGCAGGCTCATAGAGCCCCTCCCCCACCAAGACACCAGTCCTGTGACCCTTGAGTCCGCCCTGCTGGAGGAATTGCTGATGAGACTTGAGGCTGTGGCTGGGAGAGGGAGAGGGAGAGTCCAGCAGGGAGCAGCACACAGCTTTCACAGGAAAAGCCCCGCTGTCCTGAGCCTGCCCAGGGGCCAGCACCTCTTCATCTGGATGCCCTCCTTCTGTGTGAGGGTATATTCCTGAGTCCGGCACAAGGTTTCTGAAGCTCCAGATGACCCAAGGCAATGGCGGTCTCAGAGGAGCCTGCTTTTCGTGGCAGATGAGTTGGAAAATCAGTCTGGGCTTCACAATGAAGGACAGGCTGGGAGTCTGGACCCCACCACTGATAAGTTCCATGTGCGTGACTGTGAACAGGCTCCTCCATTTGCAAAGCACAGACCCGTCACCTGCACAGGGAGGTGACATCATCCAGAGTTTTGAGCATTCATGTGGGTGGTGTTTAACACACCAGCTCTCATAAAAGCAGCTCTGTTTGTACAGCACTTTCCAGCTTAGGAGGCTTAGTCATATCCACCTCGCCTGTTGTCTGTTGCAATTGACATTCCAATTTCAAACTTCAGGCAATCATTTGAGCTTATTTTGACCTATTGCATTAATAAAGGTCAGATTGACCACGATGTAACAATAACAACAATGATGGCTACCACAGCAGCAAGGAAATAAACATGGAATTTTAGTGACTTGATGACACGTCGCAGTTCTCCTCAGCGCGGATGTGGCAAAGCAGAAACCCAGAATGGTTCTCACCTGTAATTCCACCACCCCAAGGTCCTTCATTTCCAATCACAGGAACAAGAGGGAGGGGAATGGCCAACCTGCTGGTAACTACCTCTTACCAGAAGTGACACATGCCTTAGGCTTAGGTTCCACTGGGAGGACAGAGTGAAATGACAATACCTGGTTCCATGGGGGTGGAAAAGCAAAGAGCATAGATGGTCGTGGGCAGGAACCACCTCTACTACCCCTACTCTGTGTGGGGGGCTAAGAACTAGAATTTAGTAAACAAGTCCTATTGCTCAACATTGTTTTATCTTGTAAAGTAATGAAATTGGGATGTGTTTTATCATCAATGCTTATATTTCATAAGTAGGTTTTCTTAAATAAACTAAAGTGATTTTTAAACTGGTGATGTGTGTTACCATCAGTGACAAGTTAAAATCAAGGCGTTTCTCCCTCCTGAAGATCATGTCCTGTGGTAGGAATTCACATGGAGACCATCTTTGCATGGAGTTGCGTGGGGTTTGCAAGAGCGGAGCAAGCTGTGATCAAGGCGCGGAGGTAGGTGATACAGCCATGGACAGGTCAGAAGAGACTTCCTAGAAGAGGTGTATCTGAGACTCAGAGAATAAGTAGGAGTTATTTGTGGGAAAGAAAGAGGCAGCATTTATTACTGAGGAGGCAGGACAGAGCATGGCTCAGTTTGGAAATGCAATTTATATCACTAGGAGACCAAAGTGAGAGGAGGTGATGGATAGAGAGAGCACAGAATTATGCTGATTCTGGACTCAAAATGCACAAACAAAGAACCTAGTTGGACCTGCTTCTTATTAAGGGTATCATCTTATTAAAGTATTCCAAGTCATGGTCCTGAGAGGTGGCAAGAGCCTTCAGAAGGTCACAGAGTATGTAACAGATCCTGCTCAAATTTTGAGAGAGATATATTGCTGTAGTCTGGAAATTGAATCCAGGAGTTTTGCATGCTGTGAAGTCTCTCCAGCCAGGGGTGTGAGTGGGGATGGAGAGTGGAGAAGGGGAGGTCGAGGGTGCATTGGGTGAGGAGGTGGAATGGGAGGATCTAAAGGAGGAGGGGGTTTACAGAGGACTCATCTCAGAAGAGCAAGGAATTCAAACAACTGTGCATTTAGAGAAGCTGGGCTTCTGGATCAGATCCCTGTTCTGTCAGGGGAAATACTTGGGCATAGCAAAGAATGAGCACCTGTGTCTTGATTTATGGTGTTGTGTCTGCCAGTGACCTTGGGCAATATGGCCTGCCCTGCAAGATGAGAATCAGCTCCACGGGGAGGCGGGAGCCAGCCATTGTACCTTGCCTGGGCAATGACCTTGTTCCCTCATCTCCTTTCCATGGTGCCCTGTTGAGCTACCATCATCAAACCCTTCCTGCATGTCCTCACCAAGGGGAACCATCTTCAGAGAGAGGCAAGAGCTAGCTCTCAGATTAGAGAGGCAGGGGCCAGCAAGGGCAGTGTGAACTGAGCCATGCTGGTTCACTTGCATGCCACACATGCACAAGCAGATGTCCCAGGAGACTCACAAAACAGTGCACCACATCACACATGTGCTTAGTGGTCACGATCACCCCTTATACCGGGGATGGCCAAACCTCCAGACTGGACAAAGGGCCATATCTTTCCTCTGTGGAGCTTCCTGCATGGGCTTCCTGTCCCAACACCACAAGTATATGCTTAGGCACCTGAGAGCAGGACTCAAAACGAGTAAGGAGACGGGGTTCAATATGGTTCGATTGAACTGTAGTTTCCAGAAAAAAATCTAGGAAAGCATTTTAAATTGTACCAGATGCATAACTTTTCCATTTTATGGTTTAATATTGCACTTGATTTAAATTCTGTTGGATGATGTGGGCAGGGGGAGGGGCAGGTAACCTTTCACAGTCCCAGGTTCACTGAGGGAAAGAGCCTTGCCTGGTCCATCCAGGTCAAATCCCAACTCTTCTACATCTACTGTGCACCCAGCCCCCATCTACTGTCACTCGTGTGCAGACCTGGTCTTCCTGCAACACAGGCTGGTGCTGCTCTTCTTCCTATAAAGCTCCACAGCTCGAAGCTAATGCTCAGGCTCTCTCTTGGCATGCACAGGGCCTCTGTGTGCACTGGCCTTCCCCTGCCCTGCCCTCTCCCAAGGCTGCACCTCTTCTTGCACCTGCCAGATAGGACGGCTTTCTGTCCTCTATTCCTCTTTCTCCTGAGCCAGAGTTGAAACCTTTCTTCTCTGAGCTTCATTTATTTTGCTGGTAGAGCTTATCATTTTGATGTACCTGTGTCCCCAGCAGGCTTTCAGGAACTCAAGGCAAGGACTTATGTTTTCTCTATCTTTATGTTGCAGAACTTGGTGGGGGCAAGGAATAGTTAACACTCACTAAATTAAAACAAGTGAAAAGCAAGACAAATAGGAGTGGAGGGCCGGAGGTGGGAATGCAGCACCATGGCCCAGCAGTGCCAGTCCCCTCCGGAAAGCCCAGGAGACCATGTTTCCAGTAAGGGACTCTGAAAGGCCCTATTTTTTAGGAGGCAAGAGTTTCTGGCCACCACTGACATAAATACCCTTGATCCTAGGGTAAAATTCGACTCTGGCACGAAACAGAACCTAGACAGACTGCAAAATCAGAAATGAGTTAATGAAGACTGGGGATGTGGGAGGACTCTCCAAGTGTCTCTGTGGTAAGAGTTCTGCAGATCCCTGGGCTCAAGCTGAGTTCCAACCAGCCCCCCAGCAGGGGCACCACTGGGTGTCTGGGAGGGTCTTCTGGTTGTTCACATTCAGGGTTAATATTGACATCCACATTATTTTTCCATTTCCTACCCAGAGCTTGGCACCACTAAGTGGTTAGCTGTTCCTGCAAAGTCCACCATGGAAAATGCAGGGTGTCTTGTAAGCTTCACCCTCACTGAGCCTTCAAGATCCTCCTCCACACCCTGACCCAAGTGCTCAGCCCTAACTTCTTTTTTCTCACCTGGCTCAGTAGAACTGATCTAACTGCACATTCTAGACTGACGTTTTTGGATGAAATACACAGAATTAAGAGTACCAGTTAATTCCTGGCTCTGCTACTTTTAAACTCTTTGACCTTGGAAAATGCCCTTTAGCTCTTCAAATCTCTAAAAACAATTTAAAAAATATGCTGTATCCTGCTGATTTCATAAGATTGCAATGAGGATCAAGTTAATAGGCCTGATATTGTTCAGTGAACCATAGAGGGCTATTCAAAATTGAGTCGTTATTGCTTGATCTCTTTTTTCTTATTTACTTTGCATATTTCTCTCCAAACTCCAATTCTGACCTCTCTCAAGCATCCTAAGGGCTGGAGGGAGGGACTTGGGCATCCATGCTGCTGCAGGAGATTATCTTCCTCACCAGCACTTACTGACCACCAGCCCTGGCCTGGCCTGATGCCAACTCTAGGTGCATTTCATTGTTGATGGTCCTAGGACACCTGCATAACAAGTGTGTTTTGTTGTGTCTCAGTTAACAGATGAAACCAAGATTGAGAAACATAAACAGAAAAAAAAAACATACAATTTCAAGGTGACACAGCTATAGAATGCAAGTTTGAAAATTACTCTCAAATTCTGTCTCTAAAGCATTTGCTGTTTCTAAAGACCGTGCAAGAATTCTATTACTGTCTGCCTCTCACATGCAAAAAGCTTTGTCCAGAACAATGCTGGGATTCAGAAAATATTTGAGAATTAAACAGAATTGATCATCACTTGGAAAAGTTTTTATGGGTCTATTGAGAATTTAAAAAAAAATGTTTTGAGAGAACAACTTGTAGAGGGATTTCCCAAGGGTGCAAGCTGAGAGTCTAGTCTCTCTGCCTCCTTTCTTGCATGCCCCTCTCCTCACCAGTGTTTCCTCTCCTCTGTCCATACATCTTATTTCATTAGTCACCATCCATGCACATGCTTCTCTGAGCATCGGCCCTTTGGATTCTGAGAAAGGTCCTGGTTTTCTTATTAGCCACCCTGAAGTGCTGCTGTGAGCATTGAATGGGGAGAGCAATTCCTGGGGCTTTTGCAAACTCTCAGTAAATAGAACGGGACAAACCAACCCTCTCTCTCCTCTCTAGGATGTTCATCAACCTGGTAATGGCACCAGGATATTCAGACCCCAAATTACATATCTACAGAATGATTTGCTTGGTTTTACTGGCTAAGGCAAAAGTCGTAACAGAAACAGAGCTCCAAAGACAGCAAGAGAAAAGCTTGGAAGGAAGGCAGATCCTGAGTCCTGCCCCACCTGGGTTTGCATGGTTGGTAAGAGAAAATGTCCTCTTTCTCGTTGGTCACAAGGCATTGAGGAGTGAGACACTTAAATGGTGGACTGTGTCTTCAGTTTTAGATAACCAATACTAATCTGTACTGGGGGAAGATGCTGAGGAGGGGTGGGACACACCGACTTTTATGGGGGTCTGGAGAGGAAGTGGAAATGTTTCCCTAGTGCTTGGGCACTGTCCCCAAGGGGAGAGCACTGTCCCACTCTTCAGCACTCTCCTCGGTACTTGGGCATCCTTCCCTCTGCTCCGGCACCCTCCAGGATTGCAGAAGGTTCCCTAGTGCTCTGGGCCCTGCATAATACCCCAGCACCCTGCCCCAGTGCCTTAGCATCCTTCCAGAGTTTCAGCTTCTTCCCCCAGAACTTCAGAGAGTGTGCAAGAGTTGGGAAAGATCCCTCATTGATGGGCCAAGGTAGGAATGCAGGAAGGGGAAAGAAAAAAAGAAAAAAAAAAGTTCTCCTAAGATCAACAAATATTTTCTTTTATATGTGTGTGTGTGTGTGTAAAAAATATATATATATATATATATATATATATACATGTATATATTTTAGTTGTTGATGGGTATATATATATATATATATATATATATATCCTCCATGTTATAGATTTTTTAAAAAATTTTTTTAAAAATCCCTGAGGTTTAGGGAAGTGGGATTTTTTAAAAAAATCTATAACATGGAGAAGATATATATATATATATTAGTTGTTGATGGGCTTTTATTTTATTCATTTTACTTATATGCAGTGCTGAGAATTGAACCCAGTGCCTCACATATGCTGGGCCAGTGCTTTACCACTGAGCCACAAACCCAGCCCAGAACATTTTTTTTCTGAAACAGAAATTTCAAATGAAAAGTACCAGGTGTGCAGACATGCAATAAACTGCAGCTATTATTGTGTATTTCAACCTTACTTCCCAATGATTTATGTTTCTTATCCTCACTGTTTGACTTTAAGTGCCCGACAACAGGATGCTTATCTGATTTATTTATTTTTATTGCCTATAGGGATTTGTACATGGAAAAAACTAAAAAGATATTTGTGCAATAGGTGATGTTTGTGTGTTTGTGTGTATGTGTGTGTGTATGTGTTTGTGTGTGTGTGTGTGTGTGTGTGTGTGTGTGTGTTTAATCACAGAAGACTAACCACTAGTTTGGTAATCATCAATACATATGAAATATACTCCTTGAAAAGAGTTCCTACACACTGAATACAGATTGTAGGCACAAACAAAGTCAGAATGATGGGATTACAAGCAAAATTTAAAATTGACCCCAAATTCTGAATCTTAAGATTAATTTGCCACCAAAAATTTGTCTCAGATTTGTAAGAATTTTTGATTGACTCTATTTCTGAACATTAAGAGATTCCACATGATATTTTAAGTTAAAAGATCTCTGAAAGAGAAGGGTTATAACCTCCATGTTGTAGAATTTTTTAAAAATCCCTGAGGTTTAGGGAAGTGGGAACTAAATTATTTTAGCTCATGTACCTAGTATACTAAATTGAACTGAGAAGGTGAATCCAGGCACCATTTCCTAAGAAGGACCATGAATTTCACCAGTGTAGGTAACTTATTCATTTGAATCAGGAAAAAGGATGTTCAAATGTAAGGTGTTAAATAGTTCCTTTGTATGAAAAATAGGTTTTCTTAGTTTTCTCTAAATAATTTTTATAGCCATCAGACTGCTTCACTGATTAGCATCTGGGATTTGAGTACAGACCATTTATATAATTGTATTTATCGAAATGATGGGGGGCATTGACCTAGGTCCAGAAAACATTTAGTAATACAGAGAATCTCTATTGCAGTGAGACACAGTGTGTTCCATAAGAAGGGGCTGAAGCTGAGGGTCCCCAGCAGGTCCCATTAGCCAGAGCAGTGCTGTGTCCTGATTGCGTCACTTGGTTTTCTTGTTGAACACCAGAGACCGTCCTCTCCAATCAGCGCCTGGTTCAGGTTCTCTTCTGCACACTCTGTTGCCTTTGTAGCTTCACCCCAGCGGCTCCTCACATCCTGATTTACTGCATTCAACAAGACAGCAGGCTTTCTGCACATCACGGCCTCCTCCGGGCATGTGAAAGGCACATGCACGCAAATCAGGCAGAGCACGCAGCCGGGGTGAGACGCTGACCCCTGCAAACCAGGTGGATGCAGGCTTGCAGGACTGTGTGCGGGAGTTAGGCTCTGACGCTGGAAAGACTCAGGCATGGACTTCCGTCATCCAACTTGGGCCACCTGGGAAATTTGTTGAACCACTTTTCTCCCGTTCTGCACCACATCAAAATCATACCTCAGGAACAAAGTATTGGCTGGGATTGTAAGAGATCCTTATGAAAGTATTGAGCTCAGAGTCTGGCCCCACCATGAACAAAAAATTCAAGGTTTCCCACTGGTCTTTCTCCTGTTCTCATTTTTTTTTTTTTTTTTTTTTTTTTGAGGGAAAAGTCAGGGGTTGAAAAGGTTTCTTGAGTGGGAAACTTAAAGAAAGATGTCAGAATAGATAGAGGACAAGATTAAATCATAAGAAGTTGGATGTGTAGAGCCCCCAGATAGCTTATAAGCACTCAGGTGTTTGTTTACAACCATCTCTAATCTATTTTAGAAGCAATTAAAATATTTTGAACCCTGTCCTCCTCTGCTGAGGGTAAGCATGCAATGGAGTGCAATATCTGCCTTTCTGTGTCCTAATAACTGGTCTCACTGTCCCAGGCCTCATGAATATTTGATCACACAGTCCACCTGGTTCTGTTACTTGAACTATGAGAAGTGAAGTGTGGATAGCATTTTTTCCTAATCAATTAAACCAGATATACCAATTGATTGAAGATAACAGTGGGGTTTCTGGTTCCTGGGCCGAAACCCTGAGGCCTGGAGTGTGCAGTTCAGTTCTTGACCCTGAAGAACAGCTGTCACATGGGCTAAGAAGCTGCAAGTACAATGATAGTGGCTGGATCAGCAGTCAAAGATTGCTCCATCAGCAGAGGGCCCATTCTGCAACAGAACATCTGAGAAAATCAAGTTGCTTGTGGAGTGTGTCTCTAAAAACAAGAAACTTTACTTAGGTGAGGTTGATATTCAAAGCATTTCATGCATTTAATGTGTGCAATTTGATATGGGTGGACTTCATCACACACTCAAAATATCATTGCCACATTCTATGTAATGGAGATATTCAACATACCCCAAGGTTTCTTTCCTTGTTTTTGTATTTATTTTCAATTTTTTATTCTTGTAGTAAGAACATTGAGCATGAGGTCTACTCTCTTACATTTTGAAATGCATGATATTCTATGACCGTATTGATACCTACAGGCACCACATGGTAGAGCAGCTTTCTGGAATTGATTCATCTAGAATAATTCAGACTTTCTCTACACTGAAACACAGCTCTCCATTTATTCTACCCCAGTGCCTGGCAACCACTACCTATTCTCCGCTTTTATGAGTTTGACTATTATAGATACCTCACATGAAATATTTGTACTATGATTGGTTTATTTCACTTTTTACAATGTTTTCAAGGTGTATTCCTGTTTTAGCATGCTTTGGACTCTTATTCTTTTAAAAAATGTATGATGTACATATATATGTATATACATATACATATATGTCTATAAAGATATATTGACATATATCTACATCTACACATATAGATCTATACATATAGATAGATATGGGTACAGATAAAAAGTATTGCTAAACTAGTTTTACTTAGTTAAGCCATTAATAATTTATGTATCTGATTTATCATTTTCTTGTCAAATCTAATCATGTTTTATTGTCATTAAGTCTTTTAGTTTATTAACAAACTTTAAATTTAAGAACATTTAAAGAACTTAACATTTTAATAGACTTTTTAGTGCCCACCATTCAGTTTGCTAATGCTGATATCCCAGTTTGTCTGCTAAAGATATTTACAATGAGGAGCAATTCTTAGTTCTAAAGACCTATCAACATAAATATAATCTTATCAATAAATATAATTTTTATCAACATAAATATAATCTGCTTATGTTCAAGTTAACAGACACCACAAGAAAGTGGAGCCCAAAAGAATTCAAGGCAGAGCCAAAGGAGAGTGCAAAACCTCAGGTTCTAGAAGCCTGGGAAGGAGGGAGAAGAAATAGAAGGACCAACCTGAGTCCAGAGTGTGGGAAGGAGTGAAGTCATGGAGCAAACAAGGTGACTCTTTTGTACTAGGGTTGGTGACTTGAATTTGGAGTCACCTAGTCTTACATAAAGACCGACTTCTACCTCTGGGTATCCTCTGCCACAACAGGCCCTCAAGAGGCAGAGGAGAACATCATAATGGCTTGGTTTGAAAATTAAACACTTTACACTCATGCCATCCTTGTTTGAAAATTATTTTTCTTGTTTAATGGGTGAAGGAGCATGTAACCAAGATAATCTTGATGCAAGTCTCCCTACCGAGCCATGGTCAGCAGGTACTTATTGCTGATTCTGAAGGCTGTGGTTGCTTCCCTGTACCATGTTGGCTCTGTAGATTAAGAAGGAAGGACATTGGTCAGGGACTATTTATAATGAATGGAAAATGGGAGGAAGCACAGGTAGGGGAAGACCAAGGTTACAGTTAACTGTGTAGCATAGGAGGCAGGGTGAGAGGTTAACAGGGCATTCTGTTCTAGTTTTTGGGAATGGTAGTCTGATCAAGTGTGAGAATTCTGTGAATCCAATGTAGAAGGGAAGACAGAAAGGAGGCTTTGTGCCCATAAAAAGTAATCCATTCTTCTGGGGCTGGATGTCAGTTAGCCAATCTTTAGACCCTTATTAGAACTGTTTGAGGTGACCCCATAGTTAGTAGGTAGACGAGCCCAAAGTGAGAATCTGGGATTTGGGGTCAGGCAGATTTGAGCTCAAGTCTTGGCTCTGTTGCTTACTATTTAAGGAAAACCAAACATACTTAAACATCTCATGAGTATTAGTTTCAAAATAAAAACAGAAATGAAATCTAGTTTAAGAAAGCAGTTGAGAAGGTAATGTCTATCAGAGGGCCTGCTATGATGACTGATGACATATTTAACAAGCTGACATGAGTATAGCTTCAGTGCCACACACAGTGCATGCTCATACCTTTCCCAGAACCTAATGCAGCATTCGGATGATTGCCTGGGTCCAGACAGTGGCAAGGTTGCAAAGTGGGTCCAGAGTGATTTCAGTCTAGCAGAAAGCCCTTCAGGAATTAGTTCTCCTTTCAAAAATCTGACCTCCATCCATCCAACACATTAATTAAATCATGGAGGGATTTGCTTTCATCCGGCTCTGTCTAAACTTAGACCTCATTGAACTACTTGAGGGACAGGGTTGACTACAGTTCTATGGACCTTCACTTTTACTGTTACCTCACATGATGATTGCTTCTGGCATTGTGAACGTCTTCATTCTTATGTCTCTTGGTTCACTTTCAAACATTTGAAAATATCATTCAATAAATTAGGGAGACTGAGAGATGGGCAGAATGTTTTCAAGTGTCTTGATGATTGTGACATCTAGGGGTGTCACATGGCCATATAAGATGCCCCATTCTTAGCAAACAGATTTCCTTTCTGCACTGTACTCTGTGTCTATTTTTTTTGGCCTGAGGTTGAGAAACCCATAAGATGAAAGTTAAGTATAGCATTGATAATGCTTCAGATATCCCACCTTGATGAAAAGAACACACTTTATCCTGTTTCAAATGAGGACAGTAACAATATTGATGCTTTTTTGCAGATAGACACTGAATAATGTCTGTTGTAGTACTTTGTTCAACTAAAATACGTCATCAGTCATGACAGTATCTATACAGAATGGCCTCTTTCTTATTGGTGCTATTCTTAACAGGGGTCCCTTTGTGAATTTGGTGAGGAGTGGATAGAGGTTAGGTATCACTGTTCATCTAGTTCAGCTTATGAGCATGTGCATATCTAGCTATTTGATTTTCCATTAGGTGCTTCAATATTTATACTCAATATTGGTGAATATGAGGATCCTTCATGGAAGCTGATTGAAATCCAAAGTACCAAAATACCTCATTTGCAAAAGGAAATTTTACAAATGAGAAATGAGGTAGGATTTCATAAATCTCCCCTACAGATGAGAAGTGTAAAATAAAGAGCTCTAAAGCATAGCTGAAAGTCTGGTTATATAAGGTTGAGATAATACCAAATGAAATGAGCTTTAACATGCACTGCATTTGATAATCTAGAAAATCCATGCCACATTTCATTTATTCGTTTGTCCTTTATCAATAATTTCTGTGATGTATTATGTTCTTATTCCTGTGGACCACTATCTTGCAGTTCTGTATCAATTTCATGGGTTTAATCTGAGTTCCCCCTATCACTCTGGGGTTTATTTGGATGGGTTAATGCATCTTCTTTGCAGAGATGATGCCTACTTATCAGGAAGACTGGGCTTCAGGGTTCCTGAGCTGATCATGATGCTCTCAGGGTGGCTGGGTGATTGATGTGTTGTATAAATAGAAGGTTGAAAACACAATATGGGAATAGGAAAAGCCAAATGTCAAAAAAAATTGTTCTGAAAATAACAATTTAAATGTATGCAAATTGCCTAATTAATTGACCTCATTTGTGCTTGCAGATATCCTCTGCCTTCCCCTTTGTGAATTGGGTATTTTTCATTATGCTCCAAAACAATATTCCAAGGTTAATTAAACCCTTTCAAGCTATAGGTTAATATTCAATTCATATGTAAACACATTTATAAACATTAATCAAATCCAAATTGCTCATTTTGTAAATACTGCTTTATTCATTTTCAGGTAATGAATGTGCTCTGCATTTATGCAGGGTTGGTCTTGGGGAGTTCTCGTTGGGGAGATGATGTTTATTTAAACGGCAAGTTAGTGTGTGTTTTCCAGTCAATTGCCACCTTCCCTTGTTCCCACTTGTTTTTTTTTTTCTTCCATAAAGACTTAGCACAAAGGCTTCCTCTGGTGCTGATGGGGCGTATACAATATAATGATGATGATTTCATCCAGGAGCATTTGTGTTTAAAGAGATGTCAAAGGAAGACTTGCCTCTTCGGGCCTGGCTCATGTGAGAACAGGCAGAATAGGAATGCAATCAGTACAATCTCTAGCCTCAAATCATCAGGGTATTTATTTGTCTATTCATTAATTAAATGGATAAGTGATGTGCTCATTCTTTGTTAGCCGTCTATCTATCCATCCATCCAGACACGAATTTATTCAATAAGCATCTGATAAATATTCTTATACATCAGATTTGAAAACTCTTTGATCATCTCCTAATTCCCAGGCTCCATCAGAGAATCATGGAATCTGATATGTCTACATTTAAAAAAAAATAAATCCCAGAATAATTATTATGTGAAATGAAACTTAGCAAAATTTTTCTCATATTCATATGTGTTATGCTCATGCTGTGTTGGAGGCTGAAACATATTGGGCACCAAGTGTAAGGTTTTGACTGAGACAGATATTTCCTTAAGATACTATTATTTACAGTTAGTTTCATAGTAGGGGGCATATAAGGTGTTGTGGGACTCTGACTTGAGATTCTAATAGGGCAAGGGCCAGGAAAGAACTCCCTGAAAATGTCATTTTAAGCAGAGCCTGAAGACTGAATGGGAATCAGCCACAGGCTGATGATTTCCCAGGGCAGTGGCCGAGCCACCTGGAATAGTGGCTCCTTGATGGTGGACTTGGAGACATCAAGCCCAGCAGCAGACCCTGGCAGGAAGCTGTAGCAGGCAAAGAAGGAAAATTGTGAGCACTCTGTGGTCACCCAACATCGCTGGGGAATCTCAGCAGTGCAGGAGAGGTGAGAAACCTAAAAGGAAGGAGAGATCCAAAAAAAAAAAAAATCTATTTAGTGATCATTTTTGTGATTGCACTTTATCCCAGTTAGGTGTGGTCTCCTTACACAAGCAAGAGTGTTTGGTACCGTAGTGACATCAGACACGATGGTGGTGGTAATCCTGCTTCATGATTTAAATGATGTTACCCCTGACTTTGCATGCTTTATTCTTGAGCTTTGTGAGAATATCAAAGTGTAGATGTTCTTTATCATTGAACACAGAGGCTTTTTAAGTACACACCTGATCATGATTTTATACCAGAATGAATTCAGAGATTAAATAAAATGTTATCTCTACAATGTTTCTTCCTCAAAGTCAGAGATGATTTCTCATCTGGCATTGGGAAATGGGAATCATTCTACTCTCTCTCTCTCTCTCCCTTTTGCCTGGTCTTTCATTTCCTCTGTTTTCTATTTGTCCTTCTTCCTTTTCCATCCACCCAGGGATCTGACTTGAACCCTCCCCTTAGCTCATACAGACGTGAGTGAACTCCTTGGCTAACTTTCGTGACAAGTGTAAAGAAAGACTTCTTCCCCTCTCCTGAAAAGATTGCATTCTAATTACTTTTCTCCTAACTATTAGACAGGGACACCGACATCCACACTTTCTAGATGAAGTCACCTGCTTGAATTCCTTGTGCTGAGACTCCTGAAAGCTGAAACAGATATTTCCTTAAGGTACTATTATTTACAGTTAGTTTCATAGTAGGGGATATATAAGGTGTTATGGGACTCTGACTTGAGATTCTAAAATAGAGCAAGGGCCAGGAAAGGGCTCCCTGAAAATGTCATTTTAAGCAGAGCCTGAAGACTGAATGGCTTTTGACCTGACCAAGCTTCTGTGCATGACTAATAAATGTGTGTTTATTTCTGTGTGTGTCAGACCTTCAGGTAGGTCCAGCAAGAAACAAGGAGAAAGCAGTTTTGGAATTCTTGAATGGTGAGCTTCAGGGAAAAGGCCATTATGACAGACATCCCATAACCCAGAGGAGTGTGTGTGTGTAGCTGCACGTGCATGTCCATGTGGGTACATGTGAATGTCTGCATGTGTTCCGTGTGCATGTGCGCGTATACAGTTGTGAGAGAGTGCTCTCAGAGGAGTGTGGATGCCTTTGAGAGTATGTTTGTAGAATGGCTCCAGGAAATGCAGAAAGGACAGAAAACCAGGGACTCCAAATTGCATTTTGAGATGAGAGAAAATACTTTCTGAAACATCACTTTTAAAATAATGTTGTCACAGTACAGCATTTATCATGGCGAGTGCGTGAGTAACTAGGATGGATTTTCACAGATTAAACACATTCAATGCCAAAACCAAGGAACAAAACATTACCAGAAGCACAGTGTCCTCTCCTGTCCCCTTCCACTTACACCCACTCCTCAAAGGTGAACTTTACCTTGGCTTCCAACACTAGGAAGTGCTTGACCTGTTGTCCCAACTTATGTACAGTCTATGTGGCCCATGCTGCTTCTCATCTGGCATCTCTCATGTCTTTGATGAGACTTTTTAAAAGCATTGAGGGATTTAAGTTTTAACTTTTCCTCACTGTGAAATATTCTGTTGTGTGAACAAATGCCAATTTACCCAAACTTCTATTGCTAAACATGTGGGAAATTTACAGTTTTTGACTAGTATGAATAGTAAGAATGTTCTTGAATATTGTGTTTGGTGATTAAAGGTCTAAGTTTGTTGTCGGAAATCTAGGAGTAAGATTGCTGGCTCATATTGTGCGTATGTGTCCATCCTTGAAAGATTCTGCTAGACGGTTTGCCAATTTGCTAATATCAGTGTATATTTCTACCAGGAATGCACAAGAATTGCAATTGCCTGACACCCTCACTGACATTTTAAAATCTAGATTCAGCATAATGGAGGCTGACGGGAGTATCTTAAGCCTTCATCTAAAATGCTGCTTCCAGGACTGATTTGTAGTGTTACCTTGGTTAACTGTGTATCGTCTCTGTGTCTCAGCTTCCTCAGATACTTTAATAAATAATAATCATGTGTATATGTACATTTATGTATATGTGTATGTGCACTTGTCCTCTTAGAAACATTGATGACATAATTATCCAATTAAAATATAGTGTATATTTAAGGCCTAGATACATGCAGACTCATTCTTTCTCATCCATTACTGGGGGTTGTCTATTAGGTAGCAGCATCACCGTTAGGAAGGTCGTGTTAGAGAACTCAGGAGCACATGAAGGTTCAAGGTTAAAACAGTTCCCTCATGGGCCTGGCCTAGAAAAAAATTTGTCAGAAACTTGGTACCATGACTAACCTGGTTGGTATTCACATCAAAGGTCTATTCCCGGTTTGGTTCTGCTGCATAAGCCAGGAGTGTGGGAAAGAGAAGTCCCTTCACAGACCGGTGTCTTGGGCCAGCTAGGTGGGTCAATGGCAGTTCTGAAGACATGCAGGTGTCCCGGGGCTCAGCCTCTGATCAGAGGAGAAGATTTGAAATGCAGACCCATTTATGTGATATGAGTGCTTTTCATGCCTCTGAACCCTTTCTACCCCAGCTCCCCTTGCCAATTACTGGTTGTAAATTATGCCTTTGTTTCATGGGCCTCTTGCTCTGGGCACCTCTGAACCTCAAAACACACACAGGCTTCATGTAAGAGGGGCCAGAACCCACAGAGCTGCCTCCTGTGAGAGTGGTGTTCAGCAGAGGAGCTCCACGTTGGGTGCTGACTGGACCCGACAGAGTCTGTCTTGGAAGTCTTGAATATGAGACCTCAAACAGGAGGCAGGAAGAGCAGGGGCATAACTAATCGGAGAAAAAGAATCAGAGTAGGAAACTGGATGCAGACTGTAGGCTCAGAAAACAGGCAGTTATTCCAAATGCTGAATCCTGGCCGGACAATCATGGGTAAATTAGTTAAATCTGCTTCCTTATTTTAAAACTTGACTGATTGTAATAATACTTAATATGGGGTCATCATGAGGCTTAAATGAAGGCATATTTGGATGGGTTTAAAGTCTCAGAAGACTCTAAGGACCCATGACTTCAGTTACTCTTGGTGCACAGGGCATGGAAAGCAGAGTCATGACACCTTGCTGGTATATTTCCTGTCCACCCTCTCTTCTTGTATCAATAGCTCTCTGGTTTGAGGCCCTGCTTAAATGTCACCTCTCCCTGTGGTTCTCACTGATTCCCAGCCTTGACACCAAATATAAAATGCCCTGATCTACGTCCTCAGAATTCCTGTATCTCCCCTTCTATACCTTCCCCTAATTTCCATGTTATGAGTTCTTCAAGGATAGAGATTGGTTTCTTTTCATCTTTGTATCTCAAGAATAGTGCTAGTGGGGCTGGGGCTGGGGCTCAGTGGTAGAGTGCTTTCCTTGCATGTGTGAGGCACTGAGTTTGATTCTCAGCACCACATAAAAATAAATAAATAAAATAAAGGTATTGGATCCATCTACAACTAAAAAATATTTTTTAAAAAAGAATATTGCTAGGGCTGGGGTTGTGGCTCAGTTGTAGAGTGCTTGCCCAGCATGCTTGAGACACCGAGTTCGATCCTCAGCACCACATCAATGTAAAATAAAGATATTGTGTCCACATAAAAAACTAAAAAAATAAAATATTAGTGCTAGAAAATATAGGGAAAACTCAATGCTTTTTGTATTATTGATAATATAAAATAGTTCTTCAAATTGTTATCTTAACAAGGGCACAGCAAATGTTGCTGCTAACACATGAGAAAGGCTTCACCTTCAGATGTGCAGAATTGTTCCTTTTTCCTATTGTAATCCCTCATTCCCACCTGGATCTGTTTTTTAATCCTTATCTTTATTTTATTTTGCTTTAAATTTCTACAATTTTTCTCCTACATATGTTGCAATAAATCCCTGAACTAGATTTGCTTCTTTGAGCTCATATTTCCTGTTAAAGCAGAAACTACTGGTAACTATTATTGTGAAATGGGCAAATGATTGCATATTTTGAGTACTGATTTATAACTGTTTCCATAGATACCTGATCATAATAGCTAATTAACTGAACATGTTTTCTGAAGTTCTTTGAATGACATTTCTGCAATAATAAACATCCCACTTTTATTCAATTAGTACATTTTTCTTATTTTTCTTCTGCAACATTCATAAATGCTACATGATGTCTTGCTTCAATAGATAGAATGTAATAGGACTCAGGTAATCTTTTGATCCCCGTGAGGAGGCTGTTCTGCTCATTGCTCCACCTCAAAGTCATCTTTTTCCATTTAATGAACTCCCTGTGCTGAAGGCTCAACAACAATGCATACTTGAAAAACACATTTTAGGTTATAAAAGTGCTTTTATACATACTAATCCATTAAAACTTCACAAAGAGCCCAGGGATATCAGGCAGCTATAATCCTCGTTTTGCAGACTGGGGTGTAGAAGCTCCTCTGTGCACAAGCATGGTGTGTGAAATCGCTGGTGCCTGTGCATCCTGGCACTCAGCAATCACTAATTAGAACTGAGGCTTCACCCAAGGTTGTGCAGGTGGAGAGCTCTGTGGATGGTTTTCAAACTCTCTTTCTTCATTTTGATCCATCACACTTTGGTATTTTCCTTGGTCTCCATTTGTATTAAACTTAGAGCGATCACCACTTTCTGTACTGCATTATCGGTACTTGCTAAGGTACAAGGCTCAAGTTGAGGCTTTTTCTACTCCGTTCACTCAAAACACTTTTATTGATGATCTAACATCTGATATATTGTAGATACCAAAAAAAATAGATAAATACAATTTCTGCTTCAAGGAATCAATTCACTCTTGCGTTCCTCAAATGTTCTATATGGTACCTGTGAAGAATGGAGGTTCACTAACCATTTTTTAAATAATAGTATTTTGTAATGTGTGCCCCCAAAGAATGATTAGGTAAAATTTTCCCATCGCTTGATTTTTATCAAGTATTTTTTCATTGGAATTAACATCTTGTATCTCCTTTGGTTTGAGGTTGTCTACACTACCTCCATCTTGATTCCAAAAAGCTCTTCTAATTTTCCAATCACTGCACACACTTGCTCTTAGGATGAATTTTCAGAATTGAGATGAATGTTTAATATGAATAACCATTGGCAAAAGTCCTCTTCACCATGCATTCTCAGTTTTAATTCTCAAATTATGAGGTAGTTAATGATACTATATCTATTTTACAAGAAGAAAATAGAGGATTAGATAGGTAAATGGCTTCCCCAAGTTCACAGTGATTGTCAGGGTAAGATGGTAAACTCCTCTTTTACTGATCCTAACACCTATGCCCTTTTAATTATGTATTTTAAATTGAAACATCAAGTTTTACATTTTTATAGGGTATTATGTAATGTTTCATTATGCATAAACATTGTGTAAGGTTCAAATCAAGGTAAACATATCTGTCTCCTAAAACATTTAAAATTTTAAAGGTAAAACATTTAAAATATTTTTGTAGCTTTTTGAAATATGCAGCACATTGGTATTATCTATAGTTATAGACTTACTATGCAACCGTACTAAAAGGCTCCTTTCTCCCTCCTCTGTAGCTTAGGATACATACCGTAGCCTTCCCATCCTTCCCTGCCAGCTATTGTCTGCAGAGGCTTGGGGCCATCATTGCATTCTCCACCTCTATGAAAGTCAAGTTGTTCAGATTCTGCATGAGTGAGACCATGCAGCACTTGTCTCTCTGAGTTGCTATTTCACTTAACATAATGACTTCCATCACCATCCATCCCTTGGCCTGTGTTCTTACACTTTGATGCCTGGTGTGTCAGGGTTCTCTGCTCCATATCTCTTATTGAGATAAAATGATTTCTTATTGTTTTAAAGAGCAAAGTCCCCAAGGAATCGTGCTTGCCTAGGGTAGAGCATTCCCTTCTTTGAGAATATAGAAAGGCAACAAATTCCTTGAACCTGGGAAGTTGTAAAGTACATTATTTCACATCTGTATTCCTTTCTATTGAAATTTCAGTTGTATGCTGAAAAGAGGTGCCTTCGTGGGGAGATGAATAGCACGCTCTAGAGAAAAATGAAAGTAAGCATGAAGATGCCTGGAGCATCGTTCTCAACGGAAATGGAATGATGCAGGGCGTCAGTTGGGATTGAGTCTGAGAGAGACCCTGAAAGTCAAATCTTCACTCTTATGAAGTTCCTGAACAACCCTCAGTTGGAAACTGGCAATTTTAAAATAAATATTTGTACCCAGATTCTATCCAATTCTTGATGTGTGATAAAAGGAAGAACTGATAAGAAAGGAAGAACAGGTGTCTCTTTTTCTGGAAGACCATCCAACCCTTCCTGTCACTTGGGCATTTCTTCAGTGCTCTTTCAATTCTTTGCCTCTTTCTCTCTCTTTGTATCTCTCTTTCTTTCTGTGTGTATACATTTACAACTTTGGAAAATCATGCTATTGTTAATCTGTTTGCTGCCCCCCCCACTCTTCCATGGCACTGTGAGCACTTAACCTTAGGGTTGTTTATTCAATTTACAAGTTGGGTGTACACAGGACGGGGTTTGCAATCTCTGCCAACAGATGCTTGCTGAGTAGGGAGGCGCACCCACATGATACTGAAAGAGACAAGCAAGTGATGAACAGAGCTACTCATTGTTATAAGTGCCAAAATGGTACTGAATACTAATGCAGTGGGGAAATACCAAGAGGAGTATAATGAGCACTAAATTGCAAGGAACAAAACACAACAATTATTTTAAAGCTTTGGAGATTTTCTTCAGAATAGGCATATTTGAGAGAAATCAATCAGATGCCAAAACATCCCCCAACCAAAGGCAGAAGCCACAAAGTTTCACAGAAAAAAGTCAGTTTAAAGAGGTCACCATCCATCCATTCAGCATTTGTTAGCTGCAATGGAGCTGGCTATGTGGATCTGAGCCTGAGTTCCCCTCGGAGAGCCCAGAAGGTACAGCAGCACCCATGGATTCTGAACAGCTCTTTTGGAAAATTGGGGGTTTCTTTTGTAGAGTCTTGATCAGTGTTGCTCTCCACTCTCCCAAGTGGTAAACTAGGTAAGTCTGGGTGCCCATGATCCAGGCTCCACAAATACATCCTGACCAGTTACAAAAGAGAGGGTGCCAAAGAGCCCTGCATGTCACCCCCTGTACAGGAGAGGGAAGGTCACACAGGCCCTTTCCATTTAATTGTTCCTTTCCTGATATTTTCATGGTTTAATAGATTGCATTTGAAAAGTAAGAAATAACACAAAGAATCCAAGGGTTCAAATAACCTAATAAACATATATTAGAATTAGCCCCAAACAGAGAGAGAATGCAATGCACGGAAAGTCCATTCAACTTTGCAGATGCAGTGCAGTGGGGTGTTGTAAAGGTGAGGAGACTTGCTTTTTGCAAAGGTGGATTCACAGTCAAGCAAAATGGGCCTATGCGATTATCTTTAGCAATAATGAGGTTAGTGAATATTTAATGCACACAGCATATGTCTTACCTCACACCTGGGAAGGAAAACAAAACCCCAGGGAAGAGAATAGTGCTACCATGGTCCCTCATATTAACCATGCCACCACAGACATGATGGAGGCTTAGCATCTGTTGGAAAAGCACCAGGACAGCAGGTCATCTAAAGTTACAAGAATTGTGGGCACCAGAGCCTGTTTAACTGGCAATGTAGGATTCAGACTTCCCTCCTCCTGTGATTCCTCTGTTCTTTCATGTTGTAGGAACCAGATGCCAGCTGAACTCCAGATGAAAGCCTGCAGAATTAGTAACCAGGGTTAATCTGTTAGTTCTTACTTGTGTGTATATTTAATCATCATTTTTATTTGTACTGTTAATGGAGGCAGTGCTGACCATACCTTCAAGTACTGAATTCAGCACCTTTTATTTAAAATGTTTCAGTCTTTTCTAGTTAACTTGAAATCTGTAGTCTTTAAGTTTTTCATATCAAGATTAAGGATAATAATAGAAACTACCACTGAATGATTATGAGTGTTACTTAGACAATGGATGTCATGTACATAGCACAGTATTTTAGGTTAGAAATGCTTGCTAATATGAATGATAGTACAAAAAGAAGTAGCCCAAATTTTGTTCCTATCACCAGTACCAGGAAGCAGGCTTGCTTCTAATAACCACAGAGCTACAACATAAACATTTTTATGACATTCTGTGAATGAGAATGGAGATGTGAGGTTTTGGGTAATGTGGATAAATACAATATGAGGCACTACAATAGGACTTGGGCTCATTTGTCTGATATATTTAAAGAGGATGGCTGAGTCTTAGTGTAGCCAGTAACTTGCCCAAACAACCCCACTACATGTGCTAGAAATAATACCAACAGTCACACTTCACTGTCAGATCCAGAGTAGGTCTGTAACCTTCCTGTTGAAGCAGGGATCTTCTCACTTAGAATGGTGGGAATCCAGCTGCACAGGGTATGGGGGAGCTGCCTGGGCCCTGAGGAAGCCTGGAGGCCCAGGGTTATGGGGCACAGTTTGGAAACCATCACTCTGACTCCTTCATTTTTCTGACACCCTCTGTGGCCCTGGGAACTTAACAGGGAAATCAGCATTGGTTCAGATCCAAAACTTACTTAGTTCGGCTGTACATGGCAAGGCCCTTTCCATTTAGTTGCTCCTTTCCTGATATTTCCATGGTTTAATAGATTGCATTTGAAAAGTAAGAAATAACACAAAGAATCCAAGGGTTCAAATAACCTAATAAACATATATTAGAATTAGCCCCAAACACAGAGAGAATGCAATGCAGGAAAGTCCATTAAACTTTGCAGATGCAGTGCAGTGATCTGGCTCTCCCAGTCGAGGTGTGTGTGGAGAGCCGTTGCCTCCATCCGTGAGGGCTGGTGAAGAAGTGGAAGCCGGAAGATCCCAGACTTCAGCATCAATCATGGTTTTGAATTTCTGCTGCTAATTAGCTGTGTGTGATTTGGGCAAGATTGGGTTTGTTTGGTGTTTTACATATCCAGGCCTCAGTTTTTTCATATGCAAGTTAAAAATGCAACTTAGTAGAGAGTATAATAACTCATCTCACACCCTTCCTTTGACAGCACTCCTGCCACCAGGATTGTCAGTCATGGTGCCGTTTCCTTTCAGCACTCGGCATGTTCTCCTCCCCACTACACAGTGCACAGTGGCCCTTGTCACCTTGATGGTGAGGAAGAGTGAAAGGAAAGTCACATGCTCCAAGCAGAGTGATGAGTGTCCTCTGGGGGATTGTTTGGCAGCCAGTGGGAAAGAGAGTTCTTCAATTTCCATATTGTCTTGTAAGGACCTTGGGGTTCTAGTGTAGGTGTTTTCTTCCCCGGCCTCATGACAAAGCCACCGTGGAGGAACGCAGAGCAGGGACACTGAAAAAGAAAGTAAAGCTAAAATTGAAGTCAAAACTCCATCTGAGCTTCCGAATCCAGCTATGCTTGGTTGTGATCCAACCCTGGGATCCTCGGTTCGGGGGACCAGCATTACCTCTCTTGTGAGTTAATTTTGGGACTCTGTCATTTGCAGTGGGTGAGTTCCAATAAGAATGTCTAACATTTGGAACAGTTTTCAGGATTATAGAAATAACACAAAAAGCTCAAAAAATGGCAAATCCTTTCATTATAACTTTAGATAAATGAAGAAAGCCTAACTACTTGAACTGACCTTGATATTTTTTCTTCCATATTTGCTGACACTAAACCCCAAGGCCTAATGAAACGGGTATATTTGAGCAGTTTACTCAAATATTGAGGTTATCTTTTAATTTCCACATTTAAATACATTTAGTAGACTTTAGAAATATTTTGATGCTCAATTTTCTATTCATATGTTACTATACTAATAAAAATGATTTCTCTTAAATGGAAATAGGAGAGTTGTGAAATTAATAATATCTGTAATGATTTTCCCATTTATCATACTGTTAATCCTCTTTAATGAGGAACAGAAAGAAACATTATTTATTAAGTGTATGGTATGTCTCAGGAAATTTGCTAAGTGCTCATAAATGTTTTATCTCTTTTGAGTCTGACTCTGAGTATCTAAAATAGAGCCTCTTATCTTTATTGCACAGGTAAAGAAACAGGGGCAGCAAGATTTTGAATACTTCACCTAAATTAATGGAGATAAAGAGAGATGACTTCAAAGCCTCTGTCATTTCTAGTGTGCCAAACTGTTCCTCTAAAAAAAATGAAAAGCTGGAAAATTGAGAAGCAATAATGGTCTTTCAGAATAGAATTTTGGGTATTAAATCTGGCCTCTACATGGATATATAAGACACATTTGCTGTGGGATCTTTGTATTTGGTTAGGCTGTTTCCCATGTTGTGCCCTTGACCTCCAGTCCTTCTCAGGAAACAGGGTTGACCCCTGCTTATGCTCCTCTGATCTCAGAGGCACCCTGCCTTGGGAGCCTCCCATATGCATGCTTTCAAAATTGTCCCCCACCTCCCTCGATCTTTTCCTCTTTCTTCATAGAACTTGATTTGTTCATATCCATCCCTCCTCCACTAAAATATCATCTTCCCGAAAAAAGAAAACTTGTCTTTCTTTCCCCACTTGTAATTTCCAAGTCCTTAAATAGTCATGGGTGCATGGCGTGACTACAAGCATCTGTTGCATGTGGAGAACCACACTCAGTGAGCCACATTATACCTCAGGTTCCCAGAAGACAAAATTTACTCCAGACACAATTAAAACCCCCCTACCCCCACATGCCTCATGCACTTGGTACAGATGCTCACTGTGACGCTCATCCTGTCCTGGCCTTGCTGGGAACACACACATGGCCAGGGCAGCAGATTGCAGGGTTCTCCATGGAGAAATATTCACACTGCAATCTTCAAGAAGAACATGGCCAATACGAGGCCATTTGGAACATTAAAACTCCTCTGCAATTCAGAATAGCCAAGTTAAGCCTAGGTGTCCTTTAACAGGTGAATGGATAAAGGAAATATGGTGTAGACGTACAAGGGGTTTTTACTCTGCCATAAAGAAAAATGAAATTATGTCATTGGCAGGAAAGTGGGTGGAGGTAGAGCTCATGCTAAATGCAATAAACCAGATTTAGAAAATCAAGGGGTATATGTTTTCCTCTCATTATAAAACCTTGAAAGAAAAAAGGATTAAAAAAAAGGTGTGTGGAGAGGGGATCCCATGAAAATCAAAGGAAATCAGTAGAATAAATGATGAGTAATAGAGGGAGGAGCAAGAAAAAGAATAAGACCAAATTATGCTATGTGCAGGCATGAGTATATCACAATGAAACCTACTATGATTATAATTCATGTATACAATTATTAAAAACCCTGCAATCTGACCAAGTCACTCTTTCATGACATGAAGGCTTAGCTGAATGTGATGACATATGCCTGTAATCCTGACGATTCAGGAGACTGAGGCAGAAGGATAAAACTTTTGAGGCCAGCCTGGGCAAACTATTGTGCTGTCTCAAAAATGAAAAAAAGGGTTGGGGGTGTAACTCAGTGATACAGCACCCCTGGGTTCAATCTGCAGTATCAGAAAAATTGTAAAAGCTATGGTGGCTGGCCAGTGGACCGAGTTCAGGCCCAGCTCAAGTCCGGGTGCTGGTTAGGCAGGACATCATCCAAGGCAGTTCCCAGCAGGTTAGTGGGGTTGGATGATCCCACCCAGGGTCACTGAGGAAGGTGGAGTCCATGGTGGAGGAAACCACAGGAAGACAGCAGCAACCACCAGATCTGAGAGGACAGGATGAGGTTAGGAATAGGAGACGGAGTCTGGGATCCCCAAGCCGCTTGGGTCCCCTTTCTACAGGTGAGTAGGTTGCCACTATATAAAATCCAACTCTGCAGGGCAGAGGCCAGAGGACAGGGACAGGCAGGCCCTGACGTCCACTTGCACTTGGGTTCTAGAAATGGTGCAAATCAGCCACTTCTTGTGCTGGATGCCTCCCTGCTTCTCAAAACTCTCCCCCGGTATTATGATTAGATAACAAGTTTAAAATCTTAAAAATTCTAGCCCTCAGCCCTGAATCTCCACTCTCCTTGCCTTAGCCAGTGCTGTCATCTTGGGTTGCTTACAATATCTACTCACTGATTTCCTTTCCTCCAGTTACATATGCCTCCAGCAAATTTTTGTAGTTCTCATAGTAATATTTAAATAATATTTAGTTATAGATAGACATATTACCTTTATTTTATTTATTTATATGTGGTGCTGAGGATCAAACCCAGGGCCTCACATGTGTTAGGCCAACATTCTATCACTGAGCCACACCCCAGCCCCTCATAGTAATATTTTTAAACATTTAGACTTCATTTTCATGTCCCTAGGTAAAGGGCTGCCTTTGACACCATACCACTGCATATCTCCATCATATCCTTTATCACTCTCTTCCATTTCAGTGGACACCAACAGCTACTGGACCACAGCTAACGAGGAACAGGTGCTCAAATGATTGTGGCTGGATGGCTGGGTGCTTATTCCTGTAGAGAGAACCCAAGGGCTGGGAAAGTTATGCACAAGACCTGAGTAAAAAAAAAAGCCCCAATTTTGCAGTTTTGCATTGGAATCACTGGTTCCTTGGAGAGCAATCTCACCATGGAGAGCTTTGTTAATTGAGTTTCCTTAGTTTTATCAGTGAGAGCACCTGGTACTCAAAGAGCTTGTTCACTGCCTGCTTGTGATGGAAAATCACTCACCTGTGCTAGCATGTATGGCAACATGCCACCTCTGTGATTGACGGAAGCCTTGCCATGAAAAAGTATGTCACCGGAAGGAGCAGTGTTCTTGTGACTGTGGATCGCATGGTGGTGCAAGCCCCTTATCCTGATGCAGGATGGAAACTCACCCTCATGAGCTCCCAGAGAGGCCCCTGGATCACACTTCTAGAGGCCTGTGCTGAGCACAGGGGAGAGGGTTGCATGTTAGCAGTCAGTTTCCACCGCTGAAACAGCTTGAGACAAAACATAGGACTGCCATTTCTTTACTTGTTTCTTCCCATGGCTCAAATTAATATCTCCCTCTGGGTTTAAAAAGTAATAAGAGAAAAGAAACTAAAGCTGGCTCTAGCCAGCTTTGTCCCTCCCTGCCTTTCTGACCTTGGCCAATTCATATCCTATCCTTTGTACATTAAAAAGGGCAGATTAATCCCCGTCCTGTGTTCTTTCCTGGCATTTGTGAAGATTAAATGTGATAATGGTTGGGAAAGTGCTTGAAGTACTGTAAATTGATGTACAAATGGAAGGGATTAAGGGATTAGCTTCAATCCAAAGAAGGTTTTCTCTTTCCTAGTACAGCCTTCTAAGCATGGGTCCCGTAAGCTGCCTGCATGCACACAGGACACATGCCCGAGCCCCTGACTTCCTTGCCTTGCCTTTCTCCTGAAGTGTTTTTTTCAAATTCCTTCTATGCTACCCTTCCCTGACTCTTGCCCACAAGATCTCTGTCCACTATGACGTAAAGGAAACTGTATCATTTTAAAGACTTCTCATACTCAGGGACAATGTGTACAATGAAAGGTGTGTGTGTGTGTGTGTGTGTGTGTGTGTGTGTGTGTGTGTGTGTTTATTTTTTGGTCTTTCAGTTTGATTTGTGCAAGGAGAAACCCCCAAACAAACAAAAAACAACAATAACAAAAATACAGTATAAACAAGAAGTGTTGCTATTTTATGCTTCTTTACTGGAGTTAAATATAAAGAGAATATTGATGAGAAAATAGTGTTCCCTTCCTGAGTTAACAGGTCATAATTCCTCACTTCTTTTTTTTTAAAGGTAGTTGTTATCTGATTTTCTTAAAATTTTATTTGAATGACGCCTCACCTTGCAAGTGCCTTACAAATTCCCTCCCTTGACAGAGGACTGCAGTTGACTGTCACAGACTACAGGATCACTTTTCCACTGATCAGCTGTTTGGCTTCAGACCATTCACAGGTTCTGGTCTAAACCAACCATTATTAGAAAGTGGGAAACTTGGCCAAAGACTACTTCCATGGTAACCTTTAAAACACCATTCCTATTCCCCTGAAGTCTGTCTCCCTCCCTTCAGGTGCTCCCTGAGGGCAGGGGCCACATCTATTCCTCTATCCCCAACTTAGCTCTGAAATGCTAGGGCAGTGCTCTTATTTATTGAACGACTAAAATAATATATGAACCTGTGTAAATGTACATACATATATTGAGTCCTGATTCTCATACTTTCAGTGCATATTTTCCCATATTATATATAAAAGATGGGCCTCTTGGTAATAAATAATTCTATCAGCATTTTTTCTACATACAGACCTAATGTGGAATTTAGAAACAATCTCCATTCACTCACAAAGATATTTTGGTAACAATGTGTACATTCACTACAAAAAAAAAAAGAAAAAAGAAAGAAAGAAAGAAAGAAAGAAAGAAGGAAACAAAAGAACAGTTCAGCTTCATCCTCCTGTTTTCAATTTAACGCCCCTGGAATAGACCTGGCTTGACAGAGAAGCAGATTCCAAGAAGGAACCTGCTTTGTGTTTCTCTCTGACTTCATATTCTGTCTGCAGCAGTGGGGCTGGGCAGGTGGGGAGGTCGATGGAAGATGAGGTGGGAGGAGGAAGCATTTGAAGGCAGTGGATAGGAAATCAACAAAATGAAAAGGTGCATCAGTTATGGGTGAGCATCCTGGGCAGTAGTCAGCCAGGAAAATGATGCTTTTCCTTGAAACCTGGCAAGGGAAATTAAACTCCTCCCACCACAGCCGCATAGCACAGCATCTCACAGAGGCCATTGCCATGCACCTTCAGTCAAGGAGAGCTGCACTCACTGAGTTTCTGCCATTTTCATACATTTACAAAACAGTTATTGGTGGGGAAAATAATTAAAGTCCTATTCAAACTGTTTCTAAATTCTGGGTAGTGAAGGCACAATATCTCCAAGATTCAAGGATTGTCAAAGCACCCTCAGAACCAGCATTTTATTTAATTAACACCAATTCATTTGCAACACAAATAAGTTGGTATTAGAATTTGCACATGGTCTGCCTTCACCAGCAAGGGAACAGTCAGCGTCACCACGAGGAAGAAGTGATAAGTAGCGCAAAACCCACTCTTTAGGCTAGTTTTGCAAATTATCTTACATAGCAGATTTGACCTAAAATTTCATAAAGTCCATTCAGATAAACACTTCTTCCATAAAAATGTGCACGCATATGGAGAATGTTCCTATTTGATACATTCCTGTTTGATATGGTACTGTGTGTAAATTGCTTAATAAATATTGACTGAATATATTGATAAATTGCAAGTTTGCTGCTATTTCATTAAACAGAACGTGATTCATCTGTCTGGACTGAGTTTTGATATTTATTTGTTTGTGCTGCTGGGGATCCAACCCGGCGCCTTACAAATGCTTAAGCAAGCAAGCCCTGTGCCATGAGCTGTGCCCAGCCCCTTTTGTTTTACCCTTCTTGTGTTTTAACATTTCTATGTAAAAAACACTGAAAAGGAGGTTTGCACTGCCATTGGTATTTGTGGGTCTGATCTTCACCTTGCACAGACAGCAGAGGAGGCAGTTCAGTGTGGCATGCTGCTTGCTATTCCCATGAGCATAGGGCAGATTCCAAATTTGATTCAGAAAACAAACCCCTGAACTCAACCCTTTTTGATTATGTGATGGTGGTCAACTCACAAGATTTCCTTACTTTTTATTTTCTTCTCTGCAATAATGAAAATCATGCCATTTCAAGGTTGATACAGGGATTAAATGGGCAACATTTTACAATTTTGTCTAGTTTTAGAGACAAGATAGAACATACTAATTTAAAACTCCATGTAAACTATTAAAATGTTATGTGAGTGCTTTATATAAATTACCAGGTCACCCTCGTAGATACTCTGAGAGCTAATAAACATTTTGTTTCCTATATGTGACAACATGCTGAAATCTAAGGTGAAGCCATTTGTCCTAAACTGTGTGGCTGTTAATAGACTTATTTATACTCATCTCTTTGGGGACCATAGAATAGAATATTTATGCCCCTCAAATGTGTCTGTTGAAATCCTGATTCCCAAGGTGATGGTATGAGGATATGGGCCTTGGAGGGTTCTAGGTCATAAGCATGGGGTCCTCAGGATGGATCAGTGCCCTTCTAAAGGAAGCCTGAGGGAGACCCTGAGTCCTTGCCACCACGTGAGGACCCAGCAACAAGGTGCCCTCTGTGAACCTGAAGCAGGCCCTCAACAGACAGGGCGTCTGCCAGCATTTCCACCTGGACTTCCAGCCTCCAGAATCCTGAGGAATGAGCTCTGCCATCCAGGAGCCACAGAGCCCTGGGTGTTTTGTGAGAGCAGCCTGAAGGATTAAGACAGGCCCTTTGCCATATCGCTTGTTCAAGACTTCCACCATCTCTCTGTTCCTAGACAGTACAGTAACTGTCCTATCACGTTCAGAGTTTGTCCCTATAGGACACAAACATGCTGTCTAAATTTCAGATAACCAGCTGAGAGGAGATCCAGAGTTAGCTTTAAAAAGCAGCATATTTCCCTCCCAGAGAATCTTCCTTTTTTTTTTTTCTTTCAATGTCATGATCAAGGTTACTGACACAACATGTCGTTTATGAGTTTGGGGTTAGAGGACCAAATAGAAACAGGAATAGAAAACACAAATATGAAAAGTCACAGATTGTACATTTAAAAAAATTCTAACAGCTATTCCTTGAAAATGTGCAAAATGCTATTCTCCACTTTCTGATAGTTAATCTGCTTAATACATTGAGAATGTACTGTCATCCTCCTCCTATTATGACTGGGTGGTTGACACAGGCATTTAGACCCAATTGTGATGTATTTCAATCATAAATTAAAGGCAGAATTACATAAGTTTTATTGCATTTTCCCCATGCTACGCAGTTGTTTATATATGTACCAAATAATGAAGATAGGGGAGATAGGCCATCAGAGATTGTTTTTTAAAAAACCCCATCTGCTCCAGCCACTCTAACCTGAAGCTAGTTTCTCTCTTGAGACAAAAGAAACCAGATTCAAGAATAGCAGGTGATATTTAAATTCCTACATCAGAAATATTCTGAATAAGATTTTTTTAAAAGGCATAATAAGTTAATGCCTCAGTGTATCCCTAAATTTTTAACAATGCTCTACATCTTTAGTTATGGTAAAATTTTTAGTGGATGTAAATCCTCTCAAAGCAAACTGTGGGCATTCCTGCATGGAATTCTCCCTGGGAGACTTTTACCTGCTTCACACAGAACGCAGAAGTACAACAAAAATAAATACCAAATCAGAGAAGTATACTATGGTGTTAACTTCTAGAACTTAAAGAACTTATGAATACCATGCTATAGAATATTTAAAACTTACATACAATATTTTGAAGTAAAAATGTCATAAGACAATATTCGATTATAAATAAATTGTATAGACTACATTTGGAAAATATATACGGGGTATGTGTGTGTGTGTGTGTGTGTGTGTGTCTGTTTGTCTCTCTGTGTAACAAATGAGTAGATATTTAGTTAAACACTGGGAAGCTGTCTCTAAGTCCCACTCCCAACAATGGGTTGCGACAATGGGCTCCCTATTTCAAAAGTGTCCGGGTAACAGATTCCATGTCCACCATAGTCCACCTCCTGTATGCTCAGTTGAACTTCTCCATTTATATTTGGAGACTAGGCAGCTAACCTGGTGGAGCCCTGCTTGCAGAGTTGGGAAACACAAATTTCCTCTTTGTGTCACTGTGAGTGGTGTATCTACCTCTAAATTACTGAAGCAGGCATTCTTCTTGGGAGCAGACTGATTCATTCATAGCATAGACTGGATCCTGGGGGACATAACCCAATGCTTCTATTGTCTCTGAACTGCTGTGCTCAGTTGTGCTGCAGTAGACCAGTTCAAGATCCTAGGTGGGGTGGCAAGATGCAATCAGAGCAGAGACCTACTTTCAAATTAGGGTTAAGAGAGCAGTCGTATCCAAGCCCGGGTTTTCATACTGCCTCGCTCTGTGAGCTTGGGCCAGTCACTTTACTTCTGAGCATTGGTTTTCCCTTTGCAATGAGAAATGTCATTCCTTTCTCTTGGTCTCACCAGGTTGTTGAACAATTGTTCATAACTCATCTGTTGGAAACACCTTTGTAGATTATCAGGTACCATTCAGTTATTGCCTACTATACTGCCTCATAGCTCGCTATACTCTGAATAGTTGACAGCGAGCTAAGCCTGAAGTGGAAAATGCCTGCCTTGGAGACACAGGATTGCAAGGTGATTAAGGGAGTGGATATCCTGACCCTGACATGTTGCTTAACTTCTCTTCCTCAAACACCTCATCTTTAAAATGAGGATCATAATAAATAATAATAACAACTTCATAGTATTACCATCATCATGATTCAATATGTTGATTTAGTATTTATATATTTATGAGGGGGAGCTTAGCATCATAAAAAGCTTGATAAGAACTAGGTTCTTAGACTTTGTCATAGCTACCTTGATTATGCTAGGTACCTACAAATAATTTCTATTCTAAACATTTTAATTATGTAGAAAGGGTTTAATTAATTAATATTGTGTTTTAATATTAGATATACATGTATATGCATATCATTCTTATTACTTCTTTCTACTTATAACAAAAATGCATATATAATTTGAATAAAATGTCTATTGCTTTCCATATGTAAAACATTCTCATGTTTTCTTACATGGTATTATGTAA
Source organism: Callospermophilus lateralis (assembly GCF_048772815.1). NCBI lineage: Eukaryota > Metazoa > Chordata > Mammalia > Rodentia > Sciuridae > Callospermophilus > Callospermophilus lateralis. Next base: position 85,568,441 of record NC_135320.1, read on the forward strand.
TACATTGCATTATAATCAGTTCCTAGTCCAAGACTTTTGTAGGTCTGTATTTCATATGCACCTGCTGCCTTATTATATATCAATGTTTTGACTGTTATAAAGTCTTTCTTAGATTTTTTTTATGCATGTTTTCTCATGTAACTGTGTGATAGTTTTATTTACAACCTATTTGCTTAAATCTTTACTGTATTGAACTTTATTAAATTTAGTAAAAATCATATTCAAAATTGTTTCACCAATATACAATATCAATTTATGTAATTTACATAACCTATATCTAATACTAAACTAAGTGCCAATTAGTATTTTATAGCCATACTATTATATTCTAATATTTTAGTTTCATTAAATTATTAACTACTAACTTATTACTATTTTGATTTATATAATTTATATTTATTTACATCTATCAAAAGGTCAGTACTCATGATTACTGTGTTTTAAAATGTTTTTCATTAGGTTATTAGTGTTTTCTGAATGATTAGTGAAATTCAGCATCTGCTCATGTTTTTGCAATGTGAATTTTCCCCTTCTACCTTCTTGCTCTCTCCTTTCTTGGTGCTCAGGGGTGGCAGACTTTTGCTAATTTTGCTCTTCAACCTTTCCTCTGATTTTGGTCTTTGTCCACCTGACATATTATGTATCTGTATAGATCCATATCATCTATGCATTCCATCTGCATCTGTGTGTGTGTGTGTGTGTGTGTGTGTGTGTGTGTGTCTTTTATGTCAATTAAGGATCCAGTTTATTTTTCATTTATATTTTCATTGTCCCTGTACTATTTTTGTGGCCTCTTGTTATAATTATGTATCAAAATACAAATGAAGAGCAAAAGCAATCCCTTTTCTAGGTTTGTTACCATGTTTCTGTATTATTATTTTATTTTATTTTAATTACAATACATTTGTTTTATTTTTACGTGGTGCTGAGGATTGAACCCAGCCCTAACATGAGCTAGGCAAGCGCACCACCAACTGAGCCCTAGCCCCAGGCCTTCTGTATTATTTTTATAGCTTTTTGATATATTTCAGTTATGGTCTGGGGAGTCTGCTTTCCTCCACTTTGGCTTACAATTTGATATGGCTATTTTTGAATTTTCATCTTCCTATAAGAACTTAAATATTAGCTTTTTTATATATCACATAAAAAATTGGTTTTGATTAAAGATGAATTCGTGATAGTATACCTTAAGAGTATTGAATGTTTTCTTTCAAAATGTGAGACATTTTCATTAGTTAAATCATTTTATATGTCTATTCACAAAGGTAATTTATTTTAATTGATTTTAGCTGGCATATATAAGCATTATTTATATTTTTCTTTGATCCTATATCTATCAACTTTCTTTTAGTTCTGATAATGCAGATTATCATTTTTCTATATAATGATAATGTTGTCAATATGTTGACAATATGTAGAATATACATCAATTTCTACATATTGTTCATCAGTTTGTCAAAATATCAGTTTTAATTCTTTTTATTATTATTTTATTATTGTTTTTGTTTTGGGGGCCTCACTTTTCTTCTTTGTCTTCATTGTCTTACTGTGCTTCAAGAATCTCTAGGTAGAGGTCAGGACTTTAGGATTCTTGTTCTTTTATCATTTGAGACTTGCTTTATGAATTATAATGTGATTAATTGTTATGAATTTTCAATATTAACTCAAAAATAATGTGTGTACTTTGAGTTTGCTCTATGTAGGATGTAGTAAATGTTTATTAGATTGGTCCTGTCACCTGTGTTCTTGTCTATCAGACTGGGGTTTTGGAAACAATAATCCACTAGACAAATTCAGTCCAAGGCTGGCTTCCAAGGCTGGTCAGTGAGTTCAGAATGGCCTTCAAATACTGAAGGGATCGTATAAACACAGTAACATATAATTATATATTAATCACAATTTATATTATGTCATTAAAATAATTATATACAATATATTTTGTATGAAATATTTCATATGTAATAGAGAAAAAGAAAATATTATAGATTTTATGTCATGTGCATATCCCCAAATATTTATTCTCTGACCTTTTATAGAAAACATTTCCCAATCTCTGTATCCTTAGGGCTTTTTTTTTGTTGTGGTTTGCTTGATTTATAATTTCTTTCAAAATAGGCTAATATCTTTCATTGACTATTCTTTAGTTAATCAACTGTTTGTCATTTTTGCTTTCATTTTCAGAAGCTCTGTTTTTAAGTACACATGGGTACAGGATTATAACATCTTTCTGGTGAATTATTCATTTTATCATTTATAAAGGTCACCTTTATCCATATTAATGCCTTATGCATTCATTTAATTAGTATCTGTCTTGCCTATATTAAAAGAAAGTTGGTGTTCAAATATTGATATCAGAGCAGAGATTTCACAAGAAACATGTTTTTTTTTAGGTGTTGATGGAAGAATCTTGGATTTTAGAAATATTATCTCTGAAACTTTGGCCTTTGTTCCCTTCAGTGTCCCAGGGGTGCTCTGGGTCTAAGAGATGGTAATTTGTTAATAATTCAGTTTAGGAATTACAAAGCTATTCAAATGGAGTGATTTGAATTCTGTACCAGCTCTCCATGTTTCTTTGGGGTTTGGTAATTTCTATTTTTCCCCCATTGGAGATTTAATACAGGGTTACTTTACCACTGAGCCCACATCCCCAGCCTCACACTCTCTGTTTTCTTGAGACAGGGTCTTACTAAGTTGCTTAGAGCCTCCCTCCGTTGCTGAGGCTGTGATCCTCATGTCTCAGCCTCCCAAGTTGCTGGGATAACAAACAGGAACCACTGCCTCTGGCTGGGGCTTTGGTAATCATCTCTAATGAGCAACTTCTGCCCATCCCAACCCAGGGTTTTGACAGAGATCAACTTCACTCTCTCTTTCCTGGGCTGGTGGACACTTATTTTCTTCCCTCCTTCACTTAGGCCTTTTTTCCTCCTGGCCCCAGCTCTAGGGACAAAATTTATTTAAAAATCTACAAATGCAGTGGCCCTGTAGAGTCTTCTGTCCCACGGGGTTGGCATTCCTGTATCCAGCTAGCACTTGCATCAAGCCTCTTTCTCCACATTCCCTACATAGTCTGAGAGATGTCACTCACAGCACTGACTTTAGTTACAAGCCTGGGTCTGAACTGTATCTACCAGTCCAACATTCAGAATTGCTTCATGGTACCAGTTTCTGGTATTGGGTGATTCATTGTTTCCCTTTGTGAATATTGTGCTCGTTTCCATATTTAAAACTTGTTTTTCCATTATTTCTCAATGGGAGGGTGCTGAATGGCGTCAGGCCAGGAAGTGACACCAGTTACCCCTACTGTTGGCCTGAAGGCTTCTTTCCCATACCTAGTCTCCGTGAGGGCATGACCCTGCTTCTTTGGCCCATCATTTTATAGTCAGTGCTTCGAAACCTTGTGGTACATTAGGAGGAATATCTGTGTCATGATGTGAACTTATTCTATCACATGTCAAAATTTGAATCCATCAATCTCATTTCTTCACCCAGAGACTGTGGATACCATTATATTTTTATCAACACATTTAAGCTTTGGCTCAGACATATTTAGTAAGCTGTCCGTGATCACCTGGCTATTACAATTACAAAGTAAAAAGCTCATAGTTCTTATTACTATGTTTGAATTCAGATGTGTTGCAAAAAATTATTTTATGAGATTTAGAGAATGAACATAATAGGTGAGTTTACACTCACCACGGTTCTCTAGGTTGCATGTGATAGAAATATCTCACCTGTTCTAAGGGGAAAATGGTTTATGTGTCCAAAAAAATCCATTATGGCATGACTGTTCCCCTTCATCTCTCAGCTCTCATTTCCTATGCATTGGTTTAGTTCTTGTTCAAGCTGGCTTGATGTAGAAGAAAGATAGCCATAAATGGATCTCAGTCTATACCATATAGCCAAATAGCCCTAAAGAAAAATCAATACCTCTTTCTCAACATTCCCTACATAGTCTGAGAGATGTCACTCACAGCACTGACTTTAGTTACAAGCCTGGATCTGAATCGTATCAAACAAATATGTATATCAGGAATGGCCAGAGGGTATCACTTGAATTTAAGCCCAATTGAGGCCGGCCGGGTGGAAAGTATTTTGCCCCCAAATCATAAAAACCCTTGTCCAAAACTTGCTCCAAAACAGCTGCTTTCACATACCTTGTTGTTCTCCCTGCTGAAGCACTAACTGCTTCATACCCCTTTAGACACAGTGCTCATTGAAATGGGGTTGTGATTGTTTTTCAAAGCATTTGCTTCTTTTCCCATTCTTAGTCTCCATGAGGGCATGACCCCGCCTCTTTGGTCCATCATTTTAATAGTCAGTGCTTGGAAACCTTGTGGTACATTACAGACAGGCAATAAACAGATTGTTAAAGACCAGCTTCATAATGGAGAGAACAGAGAATCTCAGTGTTGCAAAGAATAGAAACTTCTCCATTACTCATAGGAATTTTGACTGGTGATGATGTTGATGGAGACCGTGGGAGTTTATCATCTTGAAAAAAAATTGTTTTCAAGATTGAACTAGTTCTCAACATCCAACTGGCAGACAGATGGTGGAGTGGGAGAGTGCTGAATGGGTCAGGCCAGGAAGTGACACCAGTTACCCCTACTGTTGGCCCCAAAGGCAGTTACAAGTTTATCTCCACATTCAATAGGGATTAAAAATCATGGTCTAGACTGTGCAGCTATGTCCCACCAACACCTCTATGCTGTGAATTGGAAGTATACACCTTTGGTGAGCAGTCACTGGTCTTTGTCACAGTAAGATTTGTTGAAAGAATGCATAATCTCATCACACTTTGTTCCAAGCAAGATTGGGGTATGAATGTGTCTGGGGGAAAAATAATTATCTTGATTTTTTTCTTTTGGTCTATTTCTCTTAAAGGATGTCAGATGATATTTATTTATTTTTCACTTTTTACAATTTTCCATAATCTGGGGGGGGAGACTTTATAATTATATAATGGGATTCAGTCATTCATGTACATGATATAACAATATAATTTGGTCAATATTATTCCCTAGTATTTCCTCTTTCATTCCCCTTTTGTCCTCCCTTGGCCCCTTTCCTCTACTCTACCAATTTTCCCTCAATTTTCATGAGATCCACCTCTACTTTTCTTTTCCTTTTTCCACTCTAGATTCCAGGTACGAAAGAAAATAATGATCACCAACATACTAAGTCTAGTTTGCCTTACTTAACATAATGTTTTCAAGTCCCATCCATTTTCCTGCAAATGACATGATTTCATTCTTCTTATGAATGAGTAAAGTCCATTCTATGTATATACCACATTTTCTTTATCCATTCATCTGTTGATAGGCACCTGAGCAGGTTCCAGACTTTGGCTATTATCAGTTGTTCTGCTATAAACATGGTTATGCATGTATTGCTACAGTATTTTGGCTTTAGTTCTTTTGCATAAGCCCTGAGGGGTGGAATAATTGGGACATGTTTTGGTTTCACTCCTAGGTTTTTTATTTTTATTTTTTTAAGGAAACTCCATACTGATTTCCCTAGAGATTGCACTAATTTTCAACGCACCAACAGTGTAAAAGTGTTCCTTTTTCTCCACTTTCTTACCAACGTTTATTATTGTCTGTATTTTGATGGCTGCCATTCTGATTGGTGAGATGAAACCTCAGTATATTTTTGATTTGTATTTCCCTGTCAATGATGTTAAACATATTTTTGTATATTTGTTGGTCATTTGTATTTCATCTTTTGAAAATGAGGGCTGTTTAGCTCATTTGTCCAGTTATTAATCTTATAAGTTATTTGTGCTTTTTTGTGTTGAGGTTTTTGGGTTCTTTATATATCCTTGATATTAAGCCTGTCAGAAGAGTAGCTAGCAAATATTTTCTCCCTTCTGTAGGTTCTCTCTTCACACTATTGTGTCCCTTATTCTGCAGAAGGTTTTAGTTTTATGTCATCACATTTACTAGTTCTTCGTATTATCTTCTGAGCATTGGGAGTTCAACTGAGAAGCTCTTAGCATCCACCTACACGTTGGAGTGTTGACCCTATGCTTTCTGGATTTGCATTGAACAGGTCTTTCATCTTCTTCACTAGATTTATTTCTACGTAGTTCTTTTTGTTTCTGCTTTGTTTTTGAGGCTGTTGTGAGTGGGATTGTTTTTCTGATTTCTTCCTCAGCAGACTTGCTGTTGGTCTATAGGAAAGCTACTGATTTTTGTAGACTGATTTTGTGAACTGCTACTTTACTGAGTTTGTTGATAAACTGATAAATTGACTTCTTTTTTCCCATACCCATTTTATTTCCTTCTTGTCCTTTAATTTCTCTGGCTAGAATTTCTAGTCCTATATTGACTATTATGGTGATAGTGAACATCCACATTTTTCCAGATTTTAAAGGAGATGCTTTTAGTTTTTCTGCATTCACTATGACCTTGGCTTTTGCTTTATTATATAGAGTCTTCATGATGTTGCAGTAGGCTGCTCCTATCCCTAGTTTCTTCTTTTTTTTTTTTTTTTTCATGAATGGGTGTTGAATTTGTCAGAGACTTTCTCTGAATCTATTGAAATGATGAAGTAATTTTTGTCCTTAATTCTGTTTATGTGAAAGATTACATTTAAAGTCTTGCATTTGTGAAATCATCCTTGCAATTCTGGATAAACCAAGTTTGTCATATTGTACAATCATCTTAATATGTTGATAGATATGGTTTACTAATATTTTGTTATGAATTTTTGCACTTACATTCATCAGGGATATTAGTCTGTAGTTTCCTTCTCTGGATGTCTTCTTACCTAATTTTCATGTGAGTGTGATCCTGGCTTCATATAATGAATTTAGCTGTCTTCTATCCATTCCTATTTTATGGAATAATTTGAGGAGCATTAGCATTAATTCTTTTTTAAAGCTCTGTTAGAATTCAGCTGAGAATCCATCTGTTACTGTGTTTTTCTTTGTTGGAAATCTTTTAGTTAGTGCTTCTCTCTCATTACTAGTTAATTGCTCTGTTTAGGCTTTCTTTGTCCTTATCTTTTTTTTTTAATTTAGTTGTCAATGGATCTTTGTTTTACTTATTTGTATGTGATGCTGAAAATTGAAACCAGTGCCTCATATATGCTAGGCAAGTGCTCTACCATGGAACTACAACCCTAGCCCTTTGTGTCTTTATTGATTCAATTTTGGGTCGTCATATGTGTCTAGAAATGTAGTCATTTCTTTGAGGTTTCTCCATTTTTTGGATATAAATTTCCAGAATAGACCTTCATGATCCTCTATTTTTTCTCTTATGTCTGTGTTGATTTCTGTGTTTTCATCTCTAAGTTTATTAGTTTGTGTCTTGTCTTTTAATACTTTGGTTAGTTTGGCTAAAAGTTTATTGATCTTGTTTATCTTTTCAAAGAACCAACACTTTATTTTATTGGCCTTTTGTGTTATTATTTTATTCACTATTTCATTGACTTTAGTTCTCATTTTAGTTATTTCCTTCTTCCTACTGGTTTTGGAATTGGTTTTGTTTTGTTTTTCAAGGGCCTTGAGATGCATCCACGCTACATTGTTTATTTGGGATCTTTCTGATTTTTTTATGTAGCCATTGATAACTATAAACTTTCCTCTTAGAATTGCCTTCATAGCATCCCATAAGTTCTGGTAGGTTGTATCATTATTCTCATTTGATTCTAATAATTTAAATTTCTCCCTTGATTTCTTCTATCAACCATTCATCATTTAAAGGTATTTTATTTCAATCTCCCTGTGTTTATATATAGTTTTTATAGTCTTTTTGTGGTGGTTGTTGTTGCCTTCTAACTTTATTCCATTATAATCAGATAAAATGTAAGAAATTAAACCAATTATTTTTTTTCTTTTGTATTTGCTAAGTCTTACTTTTTGTCATAAACTGTGGTATGTTTTAAAGAAGGATATGCTAGCATCTGAGAAAAAAATTGTATTTGGTTTTTGCTGCATAAAATATTCTATAAGTGTCTGTTAAATCCTAAATTATATTTTAAGTTCAAAGAGTCTTTAGTGAGTTTATATCTGGATGACCTATATACTGTTGAAAGGTATGTGTTGAAATCACCTAGTACTGGGATTTATCTGAGTCTTTAATCAATTAGTGCCTGCTTTATGTAATATGGTGCTCCAATGTTTGGAGTATAAATATTTATTTTCTGTTGTGTCTGTTTATTAGATTGTTCCTATGTCCATTATAAAATGACCTTCTTTGCCTCTTCTGATTACATCTAGTTTGAAGTCTGTTCTGTCCTATATGAGAGTAGCTAGTTGTGCTTGTTTTCAGGCTCCATCTTCATGGTATATCAATTTCTATCCTTTTACTTTTAGCCAATGGCTCTCTCTGTCTATAAGTTAAGTGTACTGCAAATGAAATATAATTGGGTTTTATTTTTTATATCCATGCTTCCAGCCTAATTTTTTTAATTTGAGAGTTGAGACTATTTACATTCAATGGTATTATATAGAGGTATTTATTGATCTCTGTAATATTGATTTATTTCTAATGTTTAATTTGGTTCTTTTTCTCATTTATTTAGCTGCTTTTCAACTGCAGTTTGTCCATTTGTGAGATGTAGGTTTTGATTTTGATTTCTTCTCTGTAAAGAATTTCTTTAAGTATTTTCTGTACATCCACCTTAATAGTCATGAATTCTCTTAATCTTGTCCCAGAGTTCTTCAATATTCTGATCAAGGCTACTTATTCTTTCTTTTTTTCAATTCTTTCAAATGTTCAAGGGCAGCACTTTGTCTTCTAGTTCTGAGAGTATTTCTTCCATATGTCTACTCTATTAGAGACATCTTAACTGAACATTTTATTTGGTTTATTGTGTCTTTCATTTCCAAGACGTATGTGGGATTCATGTTCAATATCTCTATGTTGTTACTTAATTTCTTATTCATATATTGTACTGACTTATTTAATTAATTCACTTTTTCTGTGTTCTCTTGGAATTAATTGATTATGATAAACATAATCATTCTTTTGAATTTTAGTCTGGCATTTCATCCACACTTTGGTATCTTTGAGTCAGTTCTTGATGAATCAGGAGAAATCATTTTATCTTGTGTTTTAGTATTTGTTATATTCTGATGTTGGGATTTGTTCATCTTTTGGGATTTTAGTCTCTTCCTCTATTAAGTGTGGGTCTTTTTAAGACACATCATTGCCTTTCTAAAGTGTTTTGGAAAATAAGGTTGTTGTGCATTTTTTAATGTATTTCCAAATGAGTTTGTAGTATGGCTTCCCTGCTAGTTTTCTTGGTGAAGATTAGTGTTATTCTGATACAGTGTATACTTTTTTAGTGCTTGAGGATTTCACTTTCCCTATAGGTCCTAAAGGGCTGGGTTCCTTCTTCTAGATCTGGTATGTGTGGGATATACAAAATGGTATGTGGGGTACACCCTCTGTTATTACACTTTTTCATTTAACAATTTAGCATATTCTAAAGGGGTATGGCAGTAATATACCTGGGGATCCTTTTTCAATGTGGATTATGCATTCTTTATTAATTCTGTCTCTGATATAGGAGAATATATGAGTAGGACCAGAAGGCTCCCTTAGCTGTTCATACTTGGATCCTGAGTGTTAATTTATTTGGGGTTTTGTCTCTTCTGTTTATTGTCTTAAAGTATTGTTGATGTTTCAGCATGGTTAGATTGTGTGTGAAGCAAGATGAGCTTTCTCTTGACTGGGTTAAAGTGAACAGAAGGGCTTGTAATTACATAAACCTAGTTCTAAAATATCATAAAAATATAATTTCTTAAGAGAAAAGAAGGTGTAATACAAAGACAAAAGAATGCTTAGATGTTCAAAATCTCAATAAATATGTTAGATGTAATGACTTATGTCTGTAAAAAGGAGGAAAAAAATAAAGGAACAAAGTAAGTAAAGAGAGAAAGAAGGAACAGGAGAAATTGGTTCTTAAATAAAAAGAAGAGGAAGAGACACAACCAAAACAAACAAACAAACAAAAAAACCCTCTAGTTTTCAAAAGAAAAGACAAAAAACAAAGAACAATTATAAAAGAATGATAAAGATGAGAGAAAAATAGAAACAGATAGATGAACCAATAAGCACAGAAAGGAGAGAGAGAGAGAGAGAGAGAGAGAGAGAGAGAGAGAGAGAGAGAAGTAGAAATTTTTAAAGAAAGTTAAAAAAATTGTCTCCACTGTGGTGGTCAAAAGTGTCATTAAGGATGGATGATCACTGCCTACACTGATAGTCATTTCCATTTCTTCTTAGTCCCTTAGAGAGACCAAGGCAGTTGCTAAACCCTTTCCCTTTTTATATGCCCACTGAGCTGACAGCAATCTTCTCTGAGCTTGTTTCACTCACATTTTGGTAGGTACACCCCAGCCACACAGTAGGCAGTTGTCAGCATACTATGGCCATGTTTGCCATGTTCTGCAGGCTCCCCCAGCTAGTGCCTTCTTCAGATGCCCCTAGCTTCAGCTCTCTGCTTACCAGTTGAGCAACACAGAGCACTTTTCAAACAGTTTGCTGTGCAGCTTCTGGTTCAGCTGAATTCAGGCTCTTTTTTTCTGTTCTATAGGTTTTTCCATGACAAATTTGTCCATTGCATTTCTTTGTGTTTTTTGTTTACTCCACTTTTCAATGAACTGGTGCAGTTGTTGCTACTACTATTGGCTTGGCTCCAATGTACACTTTCTCATAGTTGGTTCCAAGTCTCTGAAAGACTAACAGTCTGATGCTGAATTTCAGTGAATTCTCTCTTTTACCCACCTTCTTGAGAAACAGTAGTTCTAACACTTTAATCTTAAGCCATGGAGCAACTGGAAACACCCTCTTCCTGTACTCTGCCAACTTGCATCTCATAATATATTTGAATGAAGAGGAAATCAAAATGACCAAGAAATGTCAAGTGAAAGAAGGAATTCTCAGGGCCTCTCTGAAGACACTGAAGACCATTTTAGGATAGTTTGAGTATCTCATGATTTTATAGAATTACCTGGGGAGGGGAAGATAATGGTTTCTTTGAACCAAATACATCTTTTTTTTTTTCTATTTTGGGCATTACTTTCTACTTTTAGATTTGTTTTGGAAGACAAGGGAAAAGAAAGCAAAGAAGCTGAAATAACTTGTATTGAGCTTCCATTGTGGCTACCCTGTACTAGCTCCATACTTTATCTAATTCATTTACCTCAGTAACTCCATTAAGATATAATAGTATATATTGATTTCCATATAAAAATAAAATATAATGAAAATCATGGCCATAATAAGAGTTAACATTAAGGAGCTTTTACCGTGTATCAGTGTCTCACATAGTTGCTCTCCTTTCATGATAACCTCATGGATTTGGGGTCTCTCAGTAGTTCAAGATCATTCATGAGATAAAACGTAGAGAACACATGAGAACTGAGACGAGTCTTTCAGTTAGTTAAAAACAGACTTGAGATTGAGCCAAGCTTCTGCCCTTTCAATCAGCCTGGCATTTTTGTTCTTTAATAGTCGCTGTTGTTACTTGCATGCCCCCAAGTGGAGGAAAACCACAGGTCACATGGTGCCTGAGAGGCATTGGTTAGCCTAGCAAGAGGAAACAGCCTAGCAGCATGGACAAGGTCGCCTCCCTGGAGCTGAGGCGGCTGACCTTGAGATGCAAGGACACAGCACTTTCACTTTGGGTGCATTGTGCAGTGTGGTGTACAAGCTATTGGGTGACATATGTCTTTGTTTGCCTATGATTCCACAACGTCTGGTGAAACTTGTTGGTGCCCTGCTTCCAGAGTGATGAATGCAACCGACAGCTCACTGGGTGGCAGCTGCTGTGTGTTTAAAGGAAAATACACACTCTTAGACAAGTCATCCATTGCCTTAGTGTACGGGACTGTGTGTCTTCGTATATATGTGCAGGCGTACATACATACACACACACACACATATGATACAAATATCTCAGCCTCTACTCAGCTGTAAAATTGCTTTCTTGTTACCAGTAATAACATCCTTTTTGAGGACTGAGATTTAGGTTGCCACTCTGATTTCTGGCCCAATCTTATTTTTCCAATTGTTCTATCCTTTTTGATCTAAAAAAAGAAGAAAAAGTATCAGATGATAGATGTGTTCAATACTTGAGGGAGAAATCAGTAACTTTATATTCTTCCAGGCTTTATTAGTCTATTGCCCTTGTATTATTATATGAAGCATTTTTCAGATGCCAGACTCAACTAGCCAGGGAGAATATGAGATTTTGTTGAGTACCTACTATTTGCCAAATATGAGGTCTTTTGCCTTGGTTTTCTTCATTGATCCTACCAATGACTTTGAGAGTGTGATAGAATTCTTTGCATTTATATATTGGGGAAATGAGGCTCAGAATATTGAAGGAAGCTGTATTATATTACCCACCACTATACAATACAACTATAATTGAACCTCATCTGTCCCTTTCCCAAAGCTAAAACATTTCTATCCAACCTGTGAATTTCAAACTTTAATGAACTTTAGAGTCATCCACATAGCCCTTTAAAAGTGAGGAGCTCAGAGCCCCGACCCAACCCTGATAAATCTTTATCTCCTTCTATGGCATTATGCTCCTTTTAAGAAGAATAAAGTTAGTCATTTTAAACTTCATTACTTGTGTATTCTTGAAGATCCCTTTTTGTCTTCAACAATTGTATTAGTTATCTATGTTGTGCAACAAATAATCCTCAGACTTATTCCTTTCAAAGAGCAAACATGCATTAGCTCATATTTAAAGTAAGAATTCTGGTCTTAAGTTGATTGAATGCTTCTGGTTCAAAGCCTCTCATGAGGCTTCCTTCAGCTGGCAAGGTGTCTGTGGTCCTGCTGAAGAGCTGAGCTGAGGCTCGCACACTCCAGTCTCACCTGAATGGTTGGCAGGCTTTGATCCCCACCACTGGACCCTCTCCACAATTCTGGCAGCTGACTTCCCACAGAGAAGGGATCTGAGACCATGAGGGACAGTGTCTGGGATGGCAGGCACACTTTAGAGCCTGGTCATGAGTGGCTTTTCAGCTCACATCAAGATGGGGACATCTCACCTAGTTATGAACACCGGTCATTGGGTGCCCTTGCAGCTCAATGGAGCAAATCTCAGTGTTCCCTTTTGAGGGACAGGTGTAGGAAAGAAGAGGGTAGGAAATGGCTTAAGACCCCTCTAGACTGGTGTGCAAACCACCAAATATTTGGGAAAAAAAAAAACAGTGAGTCACATCATTATTACACTTCCAGAAAATAGAATTGCAACAGGTCTAAAGTTGACAGCCTTAGTTCTAAACATCGACATTCTAATGAAAGAATCTTCAAAGCTTGTCTAGGTTTTCTAGATTCCAAATCCTTTAAAGGAACTTTCACAAGGTTACATGATGTGTACTAGCTGTTCTTATGACTGTCTCTTCCATTATTGCCCTATATATCTGATTTTGTAAATGGCAGAAGACTAATTTTGGAAAATTTTGTGCCCTGTAACATTTTTGATTTATTGTCCTAAATTTCAATTTATTCCTGTGTAAAATGAGGATAAACCCCCTTGCTCTACCTAGCAGTTCTGAGATGATTTTTTTTTTTTACCCAGAAGTCCCTTTATTTTGCTTTTTTAAAAAATGCTGTTTAACTTTACTGAATGGGTGGATCTACCTAAATAGCAATCCACCCAATCACTTCTATGTCTTTGAGTTAGGTTTAATTTCTTCACAAACTTCATTTTACTTAGAAATCTTGTTGCTTTTACCCGGGGGCTTATCTCCCACACACTTCCACAGTTCAGGGGCTGTCTTGAGCCTTCTCATAACCTTCACAATCCCTTATGAGGTCAGCTACACCCCACTTCATTTCAACCAGGCTTGGAGTAGAGAGTAACATTTTATAGAACTTTTAAGGCAGTTAGTTTAATCTCTAAATTTTACAGAGATTGGCTTTTTAAAGCCATGCCCACCATAAGCACTCAGTTTGGTTGCTACTGTAGTTAAATTGTGTATGTGTAGTATAGATCCAGAGAGCAGCCTGTTCAGCCCCCGCCCCCAGTCCTGTCTTTCCTGATGAACAGTACCTTCACTCTGCCTCATGTCCAAATCCCCTTTAACTGATCCCAGCACACATCTGCCAGTGATATCTAATTATGTATGGAATATTTTTTGTTGTTGTAGTTCAGGAAGATAATTATACTTGCTTCATCATTTCAGACTTGACTTAGGTATGTTAACATGACTTTGTATGTTTTTATTTTGCCTTTGGAAATGCATCCTCTATTAAGTCTAATTTTGCATATTCCTATCTTTTGTCTGACTGCCAGCAATTTCTACCTTACTCCAGGTCCTAGAGCATCCAGGAAAGAACTAACTACATTCATGCATTTTATAGCAGTTCTTCTTGCTGATTTGTCTCTGTCTTTCCCATCCAGCCCCTAGAGTGGATGAAACTATTAGACTGTGAATGTTTTGAATTAACTTACTCAATTATGAAAAATCCCTTAAACTTTCCCTTTAAATCTAATTCAAGCTTCTTTTTCCAGACTGATTCAATTAAGATTCATTTTTAACTGCAGAACCCTGTCTTGGTAATTGTTCTTTTAAAGGACTTTAAAAGACATGTATCAAATTCCCAAGTGCTGTCTGGCTTCTAGTTTTACCTCCAATTCTTTACTTAATGAAGCTGAAAAGAGTGGGTGATTATATTGTTCCTTTGTTTTTATTGGACAGGCCCAAGAGAATTGAACCAATTCTGTTGAAATACTACTAATCTGAAATTTTCACTAGGATTTAGAACACAGTCTCTGTGCGTGTGTGTGAAACGTGGGGTTTATTTCTAATGTGTTTTCATTCAAAAAATATCGAATATCTATCATGCCCTCAGCAATCTCACCACGCTGAAGTTTCGGTGATGGAAAGGAGCCAGGCTCATTGCCCATGGCCTCTGCAGCCCCACGGGCCAGATGCAGTGGGGAGGGCTGGGACAGCACGGTGTGCTGAGTGCCTTTGCAGAGATGTCAGAGGACCATGTTGGCAAGGAGCTGGGACGTTTCTTCTTGGAGGAAGTCCCTCCTGAAAGAGCTCCCAGGGGAAGTGACACTTAGGCTCTGTCCAGAGGGTGAATAGGAATGGGAAATACACAGCAGAATGAATGAGGCGCCACTCAGTTGCTAGGTAAACTTACAGCATCAGCAGGAACTTACTGTCTGCTCTAAGGCACTATGCCTGGGTCCCGTCCTCACAGCTGTCTCCAGTTCTCTCCGTCTCTCTTGTTTTCTTATTTCTTTTCTTTTCTTTGAACTGCTTTGCTAGTCAGGCAAAGGATAGCTCCTCAGTAGCTCTAGGCTCACATGGTCCTTGTAGGAGTGATCACTCTGCCAGGATTTGTGTCAGGTCCCCCCAAAGCCTCTGTTGGCCATTCTGGGGCCACACGTGGTTTGCCCACTCCCTCCTTTATCCACCCTTCCCTGGCGGTGGCCGTTCTAATCTTTGTTCTCCAGTCAATCTCTGACTCTGGAATTTGTGCATCTAGGCCAACCTGGATCTCCGGATTCCCATGGACAGGAGAGCTAGCATTCCCACCACATTGGCAAGGGGGGTTGCTTAAAAATACATTTGGGAGCCAACTAAAAATGACACGGCATTCTACCCTGCCCAAGGAGGAGGAGAGGACACATCATAGGAAGTCCCAGGGTTGGGAGGATAGTGCTTTAGCGCTACTTGTCCAACACTCAGGTGCACACTAGTCACCTGAGGAATTTTCATCTCAGATTTGTTTTTTAAACTGACACATAAAAACATAAAACCAGTACATATTTGTAGGGTACCATGTAATATTTCATATATATACATACATACATACTGTGCAGAAGTCAAGAATATCCATCTCCTCAAATGCTTATTATTTCTTTGTGATGAATTCAATTTCCTTTCTTCTAGATTTTGGAAATATACAAGGCATTATTGTTATTCCTAGCTACCACACTGTGCAATATCACACCAGAACGTTCTACTCCTGCCTGTTACTGAGTATCCATTGGTCAATCTCTCTCCATACCCTCCTATCACCCTCCCCTGCTCAGCCTCTGGTAACCATCTCTCTTCTCTCAACTTCTACGAGAGCAAGGTTTTTAGATTCTAGATATGAGTGAGATCCTGCTATATTTGTCTTTCTGTGTCTAACTTATTTTACTTAACATTACAAGGTCAAGTTTCACCCATACTGTTGAAGATGACAGCATTTTATTATTTTTGTGGCTGATTAATATTCTACTGTGGGAGCATCTTGACTGAATCTTGTTCGGAGGGGGAACACGAGACTGCTTCTGTAAGCTCCCTAGTGATGTTGATGCTGTTGGCCCATGGAAAGCATTAGTGGTGCCACAGTGGTTCTTGGCTATGTGGGTGGGTGGGCGGGACCAATGAGGAACACCATGTGCTGGGGAGTGCGCTGAGCCTGGGAGTACTCTGCCCTGGCTTGGCTCCTGATCCTAGGGTTTGCTCACATCCGTCTTCTTCCTTCACAGTTCTATGTCTGAAAGTGGATGATTGGTGTTAAAGAATCCACCGGGGAGGTATCCTAGTTGGAGAAGAGCTCAGCCTTGGAACCTTCATACTGAAAAGCTGGTTCTTCCTCTGGATAACCATGGCCTTGACCACTTTACTTAAGCATCTCAAGCCCCTGGTTTGGTTACTCCACATTGGCCCACTGGATTCATTGTTGCCCTGTGTAGATGAGAAATCCCAGAGTGGCTTCACTTTGTGGACTAGATCACCTGTCCTCAGTCTGTGGTTTCTCTTTGCTAGTGGGAGGCATTGGCAGATTCAAGTGAAGGAGGAGACAGGGGAGCATGCTTATTCTCACTGATCCATTGCTACCAGGCCAGAGTTTGGATAGCATCTGTGAGCTTCTACCTAAGGCCCCTGCTCCCATCAGGAAATCATACCCTTCAGCTCCCAGAAGGTTCTGGAACACTGCTCTTCCCCTGCCCCTGAGGTCCAGAGGTGGCAATGGAGTCTCATTCTGGCTATTTTCTGGGTCATCACCATCTTTTGATGGCTTGGAACCCTGATGGAGAGAGCCATCTGTTTCCTGCTGAGTCCCTGACTATACATCTCTCATTCCTCATTTGTGAAATGGGATAAAAATGCCCATGCAGCTGAGTTCTTGTGAGAATTCCATAAAACGGCCCTTTGTGCCTCCTACCAAGCTGGGCATGGCAGCCCTTCCCTGGTCATCTCTTGCTGTTCACACACCACTTCTTAGAGAGCATCTCTCATTCTCCTTTGAGAACTCTCTGTTGAGAGCCAGAGTTGGACTCCATGCTTCAGTTGATTGGTCTAGAAATGACTCAACCAATCAAACTTGGTCAATGCGCCTCTCTTACATCTGGAGCTGGGACTCAGGGTCCTATTGGCCTTCATCGTATCCTTTGTCTGGGAAGCCATGCAAACCTGTGAGAGGTGTGGAGGGTGTCTAAGCCATGAACTGTCTTCATAGACAAAGATGTTGGGGAGAATAAAGAGAAGAGAGAAATAGTGAAGAGGAAGGGAGAGAAGGAGAGGCAGAAAGAGGTGTTTCAGTGTCTGATTGATTCTCCATTTCTACTTCTAACTCCCCAGGAGCCTCAGTTTCTTTAAGATGTCCCAGAATCCTTTAGTCTTTGTGAGTTGCTGTCTGTATCTATACAGAGAAACTGCTACTGTGGTCACTTTCTTCTGTGCCACAGGGTGAAAGAGTAGATGCCTCAACAAAATTTCCATGCAGCTTGGAGGAAATAGGCTTCAAGGAGAGTAGGTAGGTAGTTAGAGACAGAACTTAAAGAGTGGTTGGTGTGAAGCAAGCATTCCATGCAGAATAACCCAGAACCATCGTAGGGAGTCCTCGAAGACAGCAGCTCTCCTTCAGATTGAGTTGGGTTTCATCAGGCACTATCACAATGCTGCCATCCCAGGAGAGCAAGTTCACTAACTTGGGAGGGATGGGGGAGTGGGGTCTTGCCGCTTGGCATGTTTCAGCATTCCCATGTTTTCTGTGTTCAGTCAGCTCCAGTTCAGCACAACACGAAGAATATGTTTTTTAACCATCTTCTTCCCCAAGTTTATAGCAGCTATGTGTTTTCCACAATTCCCAAACCTGCTCTTAGACTCCAGAGCTTAGCACAAAGTTTGAGAGTAAAGTACACTGCTCACCTGGCCTTCAATGCCACCACACCTAACTTTAGTGTTCTAGGAGTGTGTCCAGAGCCCCACTCTGAGCACTGGCAGAGACCCTCATCTTCTCCAACATCCCTGGGTGTTTTCAGGGTGGGAAAGGTCTGCACATTTCTGCTCACTTTCTAAAGATTCTTGCTCTTCTTGGGTTTCCAGCCACACTGCTTTCCATTTGGCCTTCAGAAATTGTTGCATTTTCTCTACTTTTTTTTTTTTTTTACAAATGGACATAGGATTTACACTTCCCAAAATCAATAACATGAAGTCATTGTGTACTGCAAAGTTTTGCTGATCACTGAGGATAAAGAAGAGTGTTAGTGGCTCAGAAAAAAAGTAGGTAAGAAATGGCTGGAGAATGAGCTATGGCTCAGATGTCCCCAGGAGATGCTTCTCATGGTCTTTCTTTTTCCATATGACTATACAGCCTAGTTGGTCCTCCTGCTACTGGCTCCTCCCTCCCTACTGAGCCTTACTCTCCTATCCAGCTGCTCAGAGATCTCCAAAACCTTCTGTCTGGAGAAGAGACACAAGACCTTGTTAATGTGTTAGGAAAAAACCTGCCTTCTCTGTGAGTTTTCCAAAGCAAAAGAACAATTGTCTTTCTATGAGAATTCTAGCCTCTGAAAGTAAGGTGTCCAGGCTACAGCTGGGGTTAAATGGTCCCAGCCAAGCCCACTGGGACACACACAGACCTGGTGTGTCCCCCTTTGGGCTTCCTGTAGGACAAGTCAGTTCTGGTCATGTCCTTTCTGGCACATGTACTGGTGAATGTAAAAGTAGCTGCTTGTTTTGTTCTGTTTATAGGCCAGCCTTTTCCAATACGGCTCACCAGGACACATTCATACTGTCATCTCTAGACAATGCTGAATTGATGAACTAGCAATGGATGAACCATCTTAGCCACAAAATCCTTGAAGGCACGGATGAGTCATGACATGAACTGCCGCCTTTGTAGATGATTCTAGGGGTTGCTCTCAGCAAGCAGCGAGTCTCTGCCTCCTCTGCCCTCTGCTGCTTCTCCTTAGGGTTAGATCTCTGCCTCAGTTTCCCTCTGGTTCCCTGATAAGTCTGGATTTTCCTCCTTGAGTGGCTGAATAAAGTCCAAAGAACTTGCTGATCACTTTTCAGATTCTGCAATCAGGATTCCACCAGTCTTCACGCAGACCCTCCTTGGCAACATGCAAAATATCAAGGCCTGTGGGAAAGGGGATGTGTGTCCTTCTCTCCTGCCGACCTCTTGATCTGGATAAGTCAGTTCTGACCCTGATCCCACCTCTCCACTGGCAATTTCATTCTTTCCTTTTTCACCCTCCACAACTTTAGTTTGGATCATAAGTACTGCTCTTTCACAGCTGCGGCTTGGACTGTGTTTCCACCCTGACCTTTGTTCTCCTTGCTCTGTTGTTGTTCTGAATTCATGTTGGAGTTTTCTCTGCTCATAGTTCCTCTTTACTCCAATGTTATCCTCCTCCTGAATGTGGTTTTCTCCATCATGGGTCAGTGCTGGACATTTGTTTCCTGAATTATCAAGATGTACTGAACTATCCAAAAAGGACTGTACCCCAAAAATATAAGAGAATGACTGGGATAGTATGTCGGCCTTCCTTCTGACTTCAGATATTGCTTATCACCTGGGGTCTGACACTACCCATCTGGATCTACTTTAGGCTATCTTTCCTGGTTTTAACCTCTGCTGGAATCGGGGCTTTCATTTAATGTTACAATAAAGCATCTTTGAGCGGTTGTGGATTATAGCCCTTAGAGAAGTGAAAATTATTCTGATTTTTTTTTCTTTCTGAGAAAATGGAGAGTCACATTTCTCTTCTCCCATTGAAGTTCAGCATGTGACTTATTTTACCCAATAAAATGAAGCAGATGTGATGATTGCTACTCCATGAATGAAACCTGGGCTCATCCCCCTGCAGTGATGATAATGTAAGCCCATACAGAGGAAGGGTCTCTGTTGCCTAGGTACCTGAATGACCACATATTTGAAAGAGAAACATCATTGTTTGAATTAAGAAGTGAAAAGTGGGATTACTTGTTGTGGCAGCACAGCCTTGCCTACCCTTATGGATTCAGTGAACTGAAATGGATCACACCCTGTCTCTGGGCTATACTTGATTCACTTGTAAAAGGAATAGTTGGACTAAACTATCATCTATGTTTATCTCATCTCTTTCTGACATTCAAAGACTCTAAGTCTTGCCTGACAGCATCCAGGCAAGATAGTAGACCCATCATTTGTTCCCCTTGGAATCTTTCCACAGCACTCAGGAATGATTAAGATGTATGTCCAGATAACACCCAGCAGCAAGAGAAGGAGACAGCTGGCTAAACAATTGTAAACCATAACCAGGGTGTGTACTCCAGATGCTCAAATATTATTGTTAAATGTCCAAATAAATGCCCATCAGTATTTGGAAACTGAGATTTTTCTTTCTCTTAATATGATTTTTACTGGCTTGCAGACTAATTTATGGAGAGTCCATAATACAAGTGCCACTTTTTTTTTTTTAATGGGGCAAGTGAACATTATGGGAAGTGTTTGTGTAACAAAGCATACAGGATAGATCAAAACACAAAGGCAATATCAGAATCAGCATTTTTTTCAAGTGGAAGCTTCTGATTATAAAACCAATTTTTGTACTGTTGAGAAACAGGGCTGAATATGATTTCCGCACACTTAATGTCACATTTTTTTAAACAAAGAAAAATAACATGGAGAAAATATTTTTTAAGATTCCTTTTCTTGATCATTTTCTGCAAGTTCCAATAATAAATTTTGGACTCGGAGTAAGCTGAAATATTGATTTTGCCATTGTTAGTAGTGTGACTTGAACTTCCTAAATCTTAATTACTCAAATTTGAAAATAATGACCACCACACTTCAAAATAGTTTGTAGATAAAATTACAGTGTGTATGTATAGTGACTGACAGCCTCTATCCCCCAACTGCCAATACCCTGTCATCATCATCATTAGCCAGTCCCCCCGAAAGCATCTTTGTCCCCACATAAAAGCCACGTGTGCTTGCCTCTGAGGAGGGCTCTGGCACTGGTAACACATCTTAGCATATCAGATTTCACTGACATCCAACAGCCCTAAGGTGAGATTAACTGCCCTAAAGCCACACTCTGTCATTTTCAGCATGACTTCACCCAGAGATATCACAGGGGATTTCTCATAAAACCCAGCTTAGTGAGTTAATCAACCTTTCGGAGGTATTAGAGGACAGAATGGATGTACATTTCAAAGGAGCTTTATCCCTAAATCGTTCCAAATGGCATGTCTGAACAATTTTCTTCTCTCTTGCAGTTAACTTGTTGGTCAAAATTTATTGAACACTTTTTACTTACTCTGGTTTTGGAATAATCCTTGCTAGCCCTCGTCAGTTTAACAAATGGACTGCTCTCTTCCTCAGGCTGTCTGTGAAGAGAGAGGGACTGCCTTTCACTTGACTTGTAAAGATTTAAGAGCTTGAGTGGTGGCACGCCTAAAACGTGAAAAAGTCTTGTCCTTTGAAGGATAAATCAGGAAGCATCAATGCTTATCATGGATAAATTCTAACTTCAAAGTGGTCTAATGATAATAGTTAATGATTATTGATTACTTCTCACTGTATGCCAAGCACTGACAAGTGCTTATACAGATTAAATTATTACAGCACATAACATAAATCATGATAACCCCATGAGTTACATTCTGATCCTCAGCATTTTACAGTGGTACAATTGGTTCGTTGGGTAAGCAGCCTTCCCAAGGTTGTAAGTGAAGAATTGAGATTCAAACTCAGATTGGCTGACTCTCTAGTTCATTCTTCAATCCCTGTGTAAACATGGGATCCCAACCTGAGATGTTTGCGGATAGAAGCAGAGGAAGCAGCCAATCCAAACCAAGTAACCAGGCTACATTATTAAAATTGAAATTTAAATGAGTGATATATATATATATATATATATATATATATATATATATATATATATATATATATTCTGTACAACTTTTCATCTTAATAAATGAATAAAAGATACAAATTGATACATATCCTCTTTTTTTTTTCAGTCCAAGGTGACTCAGCATTTTAGGGGAAACAAGTCATTTACAGGTAATTCATTAGTTGTAAATTCTCACTTGGGTTATTTTTTTTCAAGAGTCTTTCAGATTACTCAATATAAATTGCATAAAAGCGGGTTTTTTTTCAGAGTTTATTTTGATGATATATGTATAAAGATGCATAAAGTAGTTCTCGGTATGTAGTAGATACTCAATAAATATTTATTGTCTTAATGCAGTTTCTCCCATTTGGGTGCATATGTCCATGTCTGTAGCCTCCTGGTTGATGAGAAGTTTTGTCTTTAAGCCCATCCTCAGAGGCTTGAGGTCTGTTGCTGAACCGCCTGGGCCTCCCATTGTGTGGCACCCTTCAGACAGTCTTAACTTACTTCTGTTTTGATGGATTGGAAAAGTATGGAAGTTATTGGTTCTGGTGTGCTTTTTAAATATTAATTTCTACCTTACAGTTTCTTTAATACACAGAAGCATAAATTTCTATCTCACACACTCATATTTATGGGACAAAGCAAAATCCACTTAGTAACAGCCATATCCTTACACCCTGATCAGAAAAACCACAGCAAGCTAAAAAATAAACAAAACAATACCTACAGAGCAGCCAAGTAGGACAGAGGGTCAGCAGTGAATTGCTGCACACATCCTGCTGGTCCCTTAGACACACCTGAGGCCTGCAAAACCCCATCCTGCTTCCCGCAGGACCTGCTAGCCCAACCAACCTGCCAGCCCCTACCCCCAAGCCCTGAGAGTGCCGATGCTTCCTTTATAAAATAAAACCCTTTTATTTTTCCTGTTTATAGTTCTCTGCCTACAGACCTTCACACCCTGCAATCATCTGTCCCGATACATCAGACATGACTGTCAGCTTCCTTGCTGCTTTCTTGGGCCAGTGGACAGAATGTTTGTTTCCCATTTCACATGAAGACTGGGCGTCCACGTTTCTGGTGTATAGCAGACAGCTCTGGTGTGTGGGGGCCTCCTGGACCTCTCCTAACGTTGAAGACCTGACCTGCAGGAATGGAGTTCTATACTTGGTTCTGATTCTCCTTCACCTTCTTTAGTTTTACCATCTCCTTACTAATGTATGTGATTGACCTTCATCCTTTCATTGGATTACTTTCATTCTGTGTATAGAAAAATAACAAATTTTGGTGAAATCGAGCTTTCTATTTGTTTTGATTGGAGAGGGAGTTCTCCCATGTCAGCGCTCGCTCTCTCTCTCTCTCTCTCTCCCTCTCTCTCTCTCTCTCTCCCTCTGATGTTGAATAGAAATCCTAAGCAGCACTGTGCATAATAATAGCTGTGTTGAAGATACCCATAGTAACATGGCCCTTTCTTTAACTAGTTGACTTCTCAGTTGAACTAAATCTCATGATGGCTGGGCTGTGTTGTATCTCTGGAACCCAAGCTTTGTCACAGGAGACACTGCAATTTGATGAATGAGCATTTGTCCATTTGCTGTCACTCATTCTTCACTGATTTGTTGACCTCTAATTCCTATCTTGATTGTGGCTCCAGGAACCCACTGTCACATCCCCAATACCAGAGACTCTGGAATACGTCCCAGAGTCTTGTGCATTTCTAATCAACATTTTCTGTTTCCCCTAAACTAACCTTAGAAATACCATCTGGGCCTGCTGTGCCTACCCTAACTTTACTTGACCCACGACTTGTTCTCTTGTAGGGTGACCCCTGGTTTGGGAATGATCTGCTCTCCACAGTACTCTATCCTGGGACATTGCTAGTCCAGGATACTGTCAATGCATCAAGGTCAAGTGGATTCTGAACACATCCTCCATGCCGTATGGAATCTTAAGGGTGAATGGCAAATGTGAGTCCTTTCTCAAGACACAAAGTTTAAGAGTAAGACATTTGCATCTTGAAGAAACGAAAGATTTAGGGTCTCAAACATAGATACAAGATGCTAGAGTCTAGTTATTTGTCTTAGGGTACACAGCTAAGGCTCATATAACAGAAAAAGACTTGAAAACTGAGTGAGAAAATTTCTTCCTGCCTAAAGCAAGATGTTTACATGCATGTGCATGCATGCATACATGTGCAAGAGTGTGCATGGTGTGTGTGTCCACATACATGTTTTTTTTTCTTTTTAATTTTGATAATTAAGCCTGCAGGTAGTGGTAGATCAGATCTGCCTCATAAAGGAAAGAGAGGACATAAAGCCCAGAAAACTTGGTGCGGCAGATTACACTACCTGCAATGGATAGTGTACCAAGGCCAGGTTTCTTTTCTTCTTACCTCCAATCAAAGGTAGTGAGAACGAATTAAATATGGTTGGAGAAGGCCTTGGCTGGAAACAAAGAGAAGTTCTATTTTATGGACTGAAAAGGAGAAGTCGAGGGTATTTCTATCTTCCTTGCCTGCCCTGCCTGTGCTGGGAAACCTTATTAGGTTGTTACACTCTCAGCAGATAAATCTGAGAATTCATTTTTATTTATATATGTTTGCTCGGCATTTCCTGTGATAGACTTGGGTTGTAAAGAGAGTTATAAATGCTGTTTCTGCAGGCTGTTTTTACTGCACTGTATCTGTGTTATTTTGGAAGGGCCCATGGAGACCTGATTCCAAAAGGTCTTGTTGTTGGATAGAGGTCTGTTCCTTGTTAGCTGCAGCTGAGAGAGCTCCTGATTGACATTCTGGAGCTTTTCCAATTACTCAGAGTGGTCAGGGCAGGCAGAGCATGTGGATGCAGCTCTACTTTGCCCTTCTACACTCAGTCCATAGAGTTATCCACCCAGTCATTTAGCCAGTCAATAGACTATGCATATGCATCTGAATCTAAATATAGTATCTACCTGTTAGGTGGCCACATTCTATGCCTGCGGGATACATACAGGAAAAAACAAAACAAAAGAAAAAGAACAAATCAAAACAAAAGTCTCTGCTTTCTTGAGACTTTATTATTGTGGAAGTTGAAGAGAGAACTCAAAACCTATCCTCAACTATTATACTAGTTGATAAATAACTGATATAATTGCAGACAGAGACAATTGTAATGAATCTCAAGAAAACAGAGAAGTGGTTTGAAGATTGAAGATGGTAAGGAGAGGGAAATGGAGACAGGAGGCTGTTCTACATGCCGTGGTCCGAGCCGACTTCTCTGAGGGTGTGGTGTTCCTTGGATAGCTGTGAACCCAACAAGAAAGCCACGTGATAGGTGTTCTAAACAGAAGGAAGAACAGGTAGAAAGCTCTGGGGTGAGAACTTGCATGGCATGGTTAACCAAAAGGGAACTGCTGCCAGGCTGGCCTACAGAGGCAGAGGGCAGGACAGCAGGAGGCAAGTGGGCCAAGGAAGAACCAGGTCATGTGAAGTGCCGTGAACACTGTGTAAGGACTTCAAGTTCTAGTCTGGTGACATTTTGAGCAGGAAAATGATAGAAATGTATTAAGAATTTTAAGGATGCTCGGGACCTTGACTCTTGGTGGGGTGGAATGAGAGCAGGCAACCAGTTTAGAGACCATGATGCTGCTGCGGATGATACGTGATGGCCAGGGCAGCAGCAACGGGAGTGACGATGAGGCTCTAATGTGGACGGGATGTTTCAAAGCATAAATGGAAAGTATTATCAGAAGGTTGCATGAGAGATATAAATAAATAGAGAAACAAAAGATAATTCTTCAGGTTTTTTTTTTTCCCCTTGAGTTCCTGGGGGGCAGATCACCAAATTCAGAGATGAGAATACTGGAGAACAAGTGGGGAGAAAAGCCAACCTTCAGATGTGCATATGTGGGCCTTCAGGACACGTGATTCAGTCTGATGAGCCAGGGAGTGGATGTCAGGGAGAGGACGTGTGGAGGTCAGGAGGAGGAAAATGATCCAGAAAAAGAAGCAAGAGTGCGAGGGAGGTGAACAGACCGCAGGGTGCTTGCTGGCCTGGGATCTAGTGCCCAGAATGTTTTAGAAAACAGCGATGGGCCTTGCCAAGACCTGCGGTGGGTCAGGTAAAAGAAGTGTGTCTCGGTCACAAGATCTGGCAACGTGGACATGATCCACCAAATGTCAGTGTTGAGAACTTGAATGGAGACGGTCGGGGAGACGGGCAGGTAAGGAGCACAGCAGCTCTGCAGGAGGGCAGCTCTCCTCCTCCTCTTGCTCTTCTTTTCCTTCCTGCCTTCCTCCTTTTTATGAGGAAAATTAAACTCTCTGCCAAAGATCATAAGGTAAGGGGTTGGTAGGACAAGGATCAAAGGTATGTCTATGCGTCTGTCTTCCATTAGAGCATCCCAGGAAACTGAGGTCTTACCTGATGGGAATACATTTAAGTGAACAAAGACCAAAGGTAATATTCTTTCTAGAAACCACTTCATGCTTATTCATCCTCATATTTGTTCTCACATTCTTGTTTACCTCAGAGGCTTAGTGGCACCTGGACTGATTAACCTGACGTGGTGAGGCACCTCAGGGCAAACACTTAGATTTCTAAATTCCTGTAATAGAATATTGGTAGTTTTCCCTTCTTTCTTCCATCTCTCTCTATCTCTCTATCTCCGTCTCTCTCACACATAGAATAATTAATGATTTACATGAAAAACCTCTTTGACTTCCTCTTCACTTTGAGTCTCAGGAATGGAGCCCTAGAGCTAGGAGACCCGTGGCTCCCCCAATATCGTGCACATTGGCAAGCGGTACCTTAACGGTTCTTGCTGTTCACCATGCCAGCGGCTCATGGATCAAGTAGTCCCTAAACAGTAGTATTCCCTGACATGATGGATCATTACGGTTTCATTATAGTCTTTTGAGTCAATGAAGTGGGAAGAATGGGCTATCATTATTTGCCCTTGGGAAAAGAGCTATTCAGCCTCTCCAATGGCACCACCTGCCTAGCCATGTCCAGCAATTTAGACTTTCTCCCTTAGGCTCAAGTGTCTGTATTGTGCTGAAACACCCCTAAGAAGTCACATTTTTTGATTATTTATAAATGATATCATGGTTGCTTAAGCAGTTTCCAGTATATTGTGCTAAATGGAAAAATCCGAATAGCTGCCAGTCAGATGAAAGTCTTATCATGACATTCATTTGAGACTTTAAAAGGGTACCTATTTAATATTTATTGATTAATAGACAAACATGCACTAAAACGCACATGTGCACCTGCACAAATACCCATATATACATGTGGACGTGTTTATGTATGTTCATTTGTTTTCTATGTATCTGGCTGCCTGTAATGTACATCCTCAAAACTTTGGTAGCCTGATGCTTGACTACTAGCAGCAACCTATTCAGTCTATTGATTCTTTATCTGCAAGTGTGAATCATATTATTATTCTTGCCTACTCCATGGTGTCAGTGTGAGACCTGACAAGTTAGCAAGGTGAGGGTAAAAAGACAAGTAAGGTATGCTGCGAGACTTATTGGTTTACTTACTGTAAACAAAGAGACTCATCAGAAATTCCTTCAACAAACATTTCCGAGCATCTGTGATTTGCCTGGAAATATGTGGGGCTCTATAGAGAGAGAGGGAAAAGGTGCTTAAGGTTGTCACATACCCAGAGTCAAATGTAAGATTTTTCACATTAGTCATGGAATAAAGTTGATTAGTCTCCAGGGCCAGAGCAGATTCAACTAAAAGAGCTAGAGATATGGTGACAGAGACTTCTGCTTGCCAGAAAAGGGACATTTGTCAGTTTAGGGAAGACCTTTGCAGTACATCTGTGTTCATATTTGCATCTCATGGCACAGAGATTTCTTTGAGTCCTTCCTTGAGAGTAAAAACAGCAGCTCTTCACAAGTTGTGAAATGTGTTGAGACATAGTCCTGTGCTAGCACATGATGGGTTCTTCCAGTGGTCAGGGGAATCCTAAGCTTTGATACCTTACTTTTCAGATGATGAGGTAACCTCAGGATCAAGAGGAACCTTATGCAAGGTGGGGAGCAGTGAAGATGGAACTTCATCCCAATTTTGGTAGATTCCAGAAATAAAGCAAGCCTTGGAAACTGGCATTGTCTTGAGTGTGGCCTCTGCTCTGTCTGCCTGTACAAATTCATTACATAATCTGGGGAAAATTTCATAACCTTTTAAGGATGATTTTCTTTATCTGTGAATTTGGAATGATTAAAATGAATATCTCCCAGAGTTGTTCAAAAGATCAAGGTTAGCCAATCTATGTAAGACGCTAAGTGCAGTAACTCCTGGATTCCTGTTAGTGCCAATAAATGTTGCCTATAAAAAATAATGTTAGCTGTATAAGTTCCAGCTTCTGACTGCAGCTACGGAGTTTCTTTGAAGCTAAAGTTTGCATGTGGAAATGACTTGCTTTCCTTCAGTTTGGGGGATATCATATAAACTATGTACCAATGGTAAAAAATTATTTTGGAGCAGTGATTGTTAGAGTCATTGGAGAATCTGGATAGGAATTTTTTCTTCTGTCCTTTTAACCTCAGAAAAAGTACATATGCACCAGCGAATTGGATTCTCTGTGCTATTTTGGAAGGTTCACTGGTTTTTGAGTCCTTGATTTATTAGATTTGAAAGATATTTTGGAAATTAATTCATCTCCTACATAATTTTAAAGATGAGAAACTGTATGTATTAAAGGATGTTATCAGGTTGGGTTCTGAGGTCAACAAAAGGCCCATGCCCTAGTCCCTGAGTATGTTACCTTACAGGGCAAACGGAACATTGCAGATGTGATTGAGTTAAGAACATTGAGAAGGAAGATTATCTGGATTATTGTGGTGAGTTAAAATTGTCCTTAAAAACTAAGAACCTTTATTATGAGTGGAGAATGAGAGGGATATGTAACTACTGAGGACTGTCCAAGAGATGCAATATCACTAGTTTCAGTGATGGCAGAAAGAGGCCATGAACCCAGGAATGGTACTGGATTCCAAAAGGCAAAGACGTGATTCTCCATAGAATGCAAGTCAGTCTGATACCTTGACCTCTGCCTGTGAGGTCCAGGTGAGACGTGTGGCCTTCCAAACTGCTTAATAAGATGTGTGCTTTGATGCAAGTCACGTGGTGTGTAGGAATTCATTGTACCAGCAATAGAGAACTAATGGAGCTTCTCTGGGGAAAGCACAGAGATTTGAGTAGAGTATTAACTGAGAATCCACACTCATGAAGGAGAGGAGAGAGCAAGGTTCCCCACAGGAGATGTGGACAGCAACCACATCCTTGTCAAGTCTCAGCCCATTCAGTGATGCGTTCTGAGCAAATGTTGCCCATCAGTCAAGTCACTTTGAACTTAAACAATAGAGTATTTTACTGTTGTTTCTCCCTGTCACCAGATGCAGGCTTCTCTGATAAGGGCACACCCTGGCTGGAGTTCTCTCTGCGGTACAGGAGCAGACATCCAGACGTTCGCTCTCACACCTCCCCTCCAAAGCCTGACATGAAGTACTGTCCTGAAGGGAGCCTGGGTGGCATCTCCATGGCTATGGTAGCACACTTTCTTTGCTGTGGGATTCTATTCTTCCATTCTCATTTTTTATTTGTTGTTTTTAGATATACATGACAGTGGGGTTCATTTGACATATTATATATACATGGAGTGCAATTATTATAATTTTGATCCCTTATCAGGCCAGTAGCATAACGTGGTGCACAGTACGGATCCCTAGGTCTCTGCCTACTTCCACATCTGCTGACTTACACACCTGTATTCATACATGAGCATAGGAAATTTATGTCCCATCTTCCTCCCTTCCCTTCATTCCCATTTGTCTAATCCAATTAACTTCTATGCATCTCCTCCTTCTCCGCCCTTGTTATGGGTTAGCATCCACATAGCAGAGAGAATACCTGGACTTTCATTTTTTTTGTGTGTGTGTGACGGGCTTATTTCACTTAGCATGATATTCTCCAGTTCCATCTATTTACTGGCAAATACTATAATTTCATTCTTCTAAAGAGCAATATTCTATTGTATGTATACACCACAATTCCTTTATCCATTCATCTGTTAAAGGGCACCTAGATTGGTTACATAGCTTGATTTCTGTGAATTGAGCTGCTATAAATGTTGATGTGGCTGCTTCAGTAGAGCCTGCTGATATTAAGTCCTTTGGGTATAAGCTGAAGGGTGGAATCAATGGTGCTTCCCTTCCAAGTTTTCTAAGGAATCTTCATACTGCTTTCCAGAGTGGTTGCACCAATTTGCAGTCCCACCAGCAATGTATGAATGAAACTTGTATTCTTGATAATTGCCATTCTGACTGGTGTGAGGTGGAATCTCAGTGTAGTTTTAATTTGCATTTCTCTAATTAATAAAGATATTGAACTTTTTTTCTTTTTTTTTTTACCATTTGTTTTTCTTCTTCTGTGAGGTGCCTGTTCAGTTCTTTTCACCCATTTATTGATTGGGTTGTTTTTTATATAAATGTGTGTGTGTTAGTTTTTTTACATCCTTTTTTCTCCCATTCTGTAGGCTCTCGGCTCAAGTTCTTGATTGTTTCCTTTGCCATGAAGAATTTTTTTAGTTTGGTCCCATCCTATTTATTGATTCTTGATTTTACTTCTTGTGCTTTAGGAGTCTAGTTGAGGATATCAG
Organism: Callospermophilus lateralis; assembly: GCF_048772815.1. Lineage (NCBI taxonomy): Eukaryota > Metazoa > Chordata > Mammalia > Rodentia > Sciuridae > Callospermophilus > Callospermophilus lateralis. Next base: position 85,599,188 of record NC_135320.1, read on the forward strand.
TTCCTAGGTCGACATGATGGAAAGTTGGGCCACCTTTCTCTTCTAGCAGGTGCAGGGTCTCTGGTCTAACACCATGGCCCTTGATCCACTTTGAGCCGAGTTTTGTGCAGGGTGAGAGACAGTGGTCCAATTTCAATCTACTACATATGGATTTCCTGCTTTCCCAGCACCGTTTGTCGAACAGGCTATCTTCTTATTTAAGAGTTATTCTCCTAGGGCTCCAGGGAGCCCTCTGCAGAGGATCAACTTTGAGGAGAAGAGTTAATGAAATGAACTACAACTGTGCCACTCCATTTGGTATCAGGCCTCAAAGAATATTTATTGCCAATCTTCTAGTCTATCAGCTCTAGTTCCCTCTCTCAGCAAGAACCTGTGCTGTCCTTGATGAAATACCTAGAAACACGATCTGTACCCAAGTTACTGAGGAGCATGGTGAGTCCTGCTCCCTACGTCCTCTGCAGACTGGAGTTGCTATGCCTCTCTGTTCACGGTCAATGAATGGCCAAGAAGCACCCAAGTGGACTGCTTAGGCTCTACACACCTACTCTAGTCTTCTTTGTGTGACACTGGCCTCATCTCCTCCTGTTGACCAGGGTCAGCTTCTTTTGCTAAGGTGGCCCTCCTTCTCTTGCCTTCACACCCTTGGGAAAAGGAATCTGATAAGTAGGTGACAAGCACAGCTTTTAATTCAAGGAAACTCATACTGTGACACACGCTTTCTTTGTGATTCAGGAGCTCTAACTCAACAGCCTAGAATGGCAGAGAGGGGAGGCCCACCTTTCCCCAGCGGTCAGTGGAGGTCATGGTCAGCGAGGCCACACTTGCCTTCGTCACTGGGTTTAAACCCACGTATCTTTCCTACTGAAAACAGCACCACACACAGGTCTCTGATGCATTCTGGAGAGTGGCAGCCCATCCTCACAGGAGGATGCTTTGTGTCTTCGGCAAACTGTCTCAGAGCTTTATCAGGCCAGGAGCTTCTGCACGATGTGGTACACAGTATGGATCCCCAGGTCTCTGCCTACCTCCACACCTTCTTTGCTGAAACATGAAATCCCTGCTCTCTTGTAATCAGAGATCCCATGCTGGTGGATCGGATTCTTGGTGAGGTACTACCCGAGTTCTACAGGCATGAAAGAGCTATCCATGTACAGGGAACTAGTCTATTCCTTTGAGAATGAACCACTGGCCTTTCTAGGGTGGCCCAGTAGAGTGGACTTGATATCAAGTGGTCGTTCAGTTTTTTTTTTTTTTAGGAATGGGGCCATACTGAGGCTAACCCTTGGCCTCTGATAGTGGCACTTTGGATATTTGGCTGTGGATGTAGCTACATCAGCCTTGGGGAAAAAGATTCATGATATTGGGTCAGTGAGTAGCTTCCATTTTTGCCAGTGCAAATATATAATTAAGATGCTTTTTCATGCACTCACTGGCATAGATAGAGGCTGGTGGCTGCCAACTAGCCAATTATTTTGTCTGTTTCCTTGGTACCTTTTCTGTGGTGGATGCTTTCTGATGAACTCTGTCATGTGATACAAAGGTTTGAATACCTCACCTGTTCTTCCACTTATCTACCATATACCTCTACCAGTCTTGCAATTGTTTCCATCCACGTCCTTGACTAGCTGTCCAGATCATCCTCCAGAGCTGATGAATTCTCTCATATATTCTAACCTTGGACCATTTCATTTTCCTCTCAAATTGGATGACATGGTGCTGCGCCTAAAGCTTTACCCATTGGGAAGACTATTCATTACCACTGTTGTACAAGACCACCCCTGAGTGAGATTGCAATGCAGCCAGCTCCCAGAGCTGGCCTGCAGCCGCATACTGAGTGGTGCATCTGCTAATAAAGCTCAGGATTTCTCTCTTCATTTGTGTCCCATTTCTATGTTCTGATTTCTTGCTGAATCCTTGCTATCTGCCCCGATTGTGTTCACCAATTTTATTCATATTCTCAAATAACCAACTTAAGACTGTTGACTTTTATCTCTTTTCAACTCCTTTTTAAGCTTTCACTCATTTGTATTGATTCTTTTGGGTTTAATTTTTCTTCTTTTGTGGATATTTCTTAAGTTATAATCTTATATCATTGATTTATACTTTTCATCTTTCTACTATAGATATTTTAAAGCTATAAATATCAATTCCAAATACCGAGTTAGCAAAATTTCTACAAGTTTCATGTTTTTAATATTTTTATCTGTTCTATTGATCATTAAAAAAGAAATGTTAAAGTTTCTGTCTTTTGGACAGAAATATGTTGCTCTATTCCTCTCAGTTTTTGCTATATGAAATATTTTGAAATTATATTATTAGTATAGTACACATGTCACTCTTGACCGACATAATCTTTAACACTGTTAAGCAAATCCTTTTGACAGTATTCCTTTTAAAAGTATATTCTGGTGACTATTATAGCTACGCCCTCTTTTTCACTCTTCTGGTTTTTATGATATACATTTTCCATTCCTCTTATTATCAACCTGTCTTATCTTTACATATAAAATTTTTCTTGCTAAGAATCTGTAACTGGGTCATACTTTGAGTCCAATCTTAAAATTTAAACCTTTTAATAGGAGTTTTTTAGTCTTTTTAAAAAATAATTATCAATGAGTTTGGGCCTAATTCTATCATAATTACCACTTGTTCCTATTTATTCTGTTCCCATTTTGTTTTTCTGCTTCTCCATCCCTTCCCTGTGTTTTATTAATTGTTTGTTAATATTCCTTTTTATCTCTTTGTCTTACTAGTTATATATCTTAATTTTCTTAATAGTTGCTCTAGGTGTTACAACATGTATCTTTCTTCAAATAAAATCAAACTATCTCATGTAAAATGCAAGATTCTCACACTAGTATATTCTCGTGTTTGTCTCTTCTCCAGAGTCAGGAAAAGGCTGAGGGACCAGGGTACAGCTGAGATGCTGAGTGAAAGCCTGCTTCAGTGTGTGTCCTGGGCATACTGCCACCTGCACTAGTCTCAGCTCCTCTCTACTATGTGTACCTATTGCCAAGTATTTTATTCCTTCACATGCTGCAGATCCACAATACATTATTTTAATTCTAGCTTTAGCATTCCTTAGGGTTGGGGTATAGCTCAGTGGTAGAGCCTTTGCCTAGCATGCACAAGGCCACAGGTTCAACTCCCAGTGCTACATACACACACACACACACACACACACACACACACGCACGCACACACACGCACACCGTGATTAGAAAATAATAAGATTCTTTAAAGGAATTTTGTGTCAGGAGGTTTGGGGGGTATTGGCCCTTTTTACTTTGAATTTCCTTTTTTACTTCTCTATTTTTCATATGGCATCACTATCCTCACACAAAATAACTTTAAAGCATTCTTTATTTTAGTTTAACTGTGAAAAAAATTCCTCATCTTTCATATAGATGACAATGTCTTCCTTTTTAAAGAATAATTGTGTAGATAAATCTTAGATTGAGGATTTTTTTTTTCTTTCAGTTCTTTGAAGATGTTGCAGTTGGACTGGGCTATACATATTATGAATCTTTATTGGATTTGTTGACCTTTTTGATTCTGCAAGTTGATGTCTTCCAAGGGAGAATTATAGGCAGCTCCCTGACTCTGCGGTGCCTTTGCTTGTAGTATCTCAATTACAAGTCACTGAGATTGCCTTGAAGCTGGAGCCTGCTCTGTTCCACCCCTTCTCTCTGCTTGTACATTTGGTTGGGTGATATGGGTTGAACTTGTCTTCAGGCTCAGTGACTTTTTCCTCTGCCACATCCAGAAGGTTTGAAACCCATGAAATGACATTTTATCTTTCACAGCTAATGGTTTATTTCATCTGTTTTATTATTTTTGTCTCTTTTTGGCTTTATGCTTTTATTTCTTGCAGTGTTGGGGATTGATTCTGGGCCTTCCGCATGCTAGGCAAGTGCTCTACCACAGACTACATCCCAGCCCTAGCTCTGTCTCTGCTGAAATTTTCTGTCTCTTCTCAAATGCCAATATTTGTCAATTAAGTGTGTTTTTTCCTGTCTATTTTAAAACCACAGTATGATAATCCCAACTTGGAGACCAACATGAGTCCAGCTTCTGTTGACTGATCTCTGTCTTGACAAGGAGACATTGTGTTCCTGGTTTTCAATCCTGCATGAGGACAATCTGGGCAAGGACAGTTGGGCATGAAGCTGTGCAGCTCACCCCAGGAGAGGGCATGCTCCTTCCCTCAGGCCACTGCAGATCACCTGGAGTAGTGGAGCTGAGCCTGGATCATCACCGGCTCCTGGGGTGGCAGGAAACAGTCCAGGTGGAGCCTTGCTGTTCCCCAGAAGAGAGGATGGCGGCTAAGACTGAGGTGTTAGCAGAGGGAAACAACAGAGTTTGTGATTAGTTTTAGAGTTGGGTGAGTGTGAGGCAGAAACAAGGACACTCTGAATGAAAGCTGCCATACTGTGGGACAGAGAAGTTGCAAAGTGAAAAGGGTAGAGAGACTGGGGAAGGGTCACTGCAAGGTTCCCCAGCTGACCCTGCCTCTGCAGGGCTGGTCCCATGGCCAGCACCACCTGAGCTTCCTCCAGGCATACACACGGGCCTTGGCAGATAGCAGGTGCAAAATAATTGCCTATTGAACAGCACAAATAGGCCAGATTTAAAATGACTTTTAGAGTCTGCTGTAGGATTCCCTGAGCTCCTTTTGACTGGACACGTTTACACATAGGCTGCTGTAAATAAAAGATGTAAAATTATTTCAGGGGCAGCAGAGACAACAGAGCTGCTGATTTTAATATCCTGTCAAAGAAGCTGCCTCCCGGTGAAGCTCTGTCTTGCTCTACTTAATTCTGTGAGAAGAAGAGCAATGCTGACCTTGATGAAGACTCACCCCGAGTTCTAAACCATCAAAATGTTCAAACCCCTCGTGCAGACCATAATCCCTTTCAGTAAGTAGAAAATAGGCTCAGCATTTTCTTTACTCAAACTGCATTATATGTTTCTGGACTTACAGATCATAGCTCTGCAATGACTTGTCCCTTATGCGTGCCATGTGGGGAGATTAGCACAAAGAAGAAGGGACCAAAGTGTTTGCAGAGAGGCACATGCATTCTTAGCAAGACAGGGGTTGTTGGGGCTGTGTTTTCAGGGTCCAGAGATCAGTGAGGCAGATGAAAACGGACCCAGTGTGCAAGGTTTGGGACCACTGGACGGCTTTCAGGTTAGCCCTCAACCTTCCCCCAACTACTGGCTCCCCGGGCTGGCTCTCTGTGAATTCTTCAGATCACAGCATTTTCTGTCATTTCCATTCCCAAATATTACCAATCACCCAAGGAGGGGAAGGTCCTGGGCCCAGGAAAAACCTTCTTTAAGGAAAGCAAAGATGCACTCTGAAAGGCGGCCCCTCTCTCATGCGGTGAAATCCAGCCCTCCGAAGAAGCCTCTACCACTGCCGGCCGCAGTTCTTCTCCTCCTTGCCCTCGGAAGGAGTTTCTTCTATTGATTCTGTTGATTCTCTGGACTGGTGATGATTGTTGAAAATAATCATTCACAGACCTGAAACATTTCTATGAGAATTTACTAAAGGATCAGTCTTAACCAGAAAATGATCATAAAACTTCACAGACAACTCGAAATCTGTTGTTGTTGTTGTTGTTTTTGTTTTGTTTTGTTTTGTTTTTTAAGCTGTGGCTAATGGGTTAGACTTCTTACCTTTCACAGATTCCCTCTCATGGTAGATGTCATACAATACCCTCTTCACAGAGCCCAGGTCTCTAAAGTCATGAGATCCTAGATCTCCCAGAAGGAGCCACAGAGTGGCCTGATCTACCTCTGCACCCAGCAGAAGGATTGGTCAGCTTTTTGCTGCTGTGACCAAAGAACCTGACAAGACCAACCTGGGGAGGAAAAGTTCATTTTAAGCTCATGGTTCCCGAGGTTTGATCCATGGTCTGTCTGGCCTGAGCTAAGTGAGAGTACCATGGCCAAAATGCACAGAGGAGCCCTGCCCCATTCAAGGCAGCCATCATAGGTGCAGGGTACAGGCACCCTTCCAGGGCACGCCATCAGTGACCCACTGGGTGGGCTGACAGGTCACAGCTCTCACAATCCAATCATTTCACCTCTGAATAGTCCTGTATTAATACAGGAGCTTTGGGGAGACACCTCATGTCTAAACCCTAACACTTTCTGAGTCTCAGCTCTTTCCTGAAATTTTGTTTTTACTTGAGGAGCCCAGGCAAGCTGTGTCCCAAAGTTAGATTCCATCTTATATAAGTATTTCCAGAAATAGCCAATAGGAATCCGGAGCTCTCCCAGATGCTGATGGGATGGGCATTAGCAAATTTACATATCCATGAGGGTGAACTCCAGAACTCTGAGTGGCTCCCACGATGTCCACTTCCCCATTACTTCTCCCAGGGAACTCTCCTTGACTGAAAGCTCTACAAAGTAGTGGATGTCTACTAGCTGAGGACCACGAGGAACCCCCCCCCATTCAACAATGTTTATGATTTGGGGATAACACACATCACGGTGAACTGGGGGACACCAAGCAAGAGGGTGTCATGAAGAGTTTGTTATAGGATTTGGGCTCATCTGGGGAAAAGTTTAAAGAAGTTGGCATTTTCCCTGTTTTGGATTATTGTCAACAGTGGGGAAAATACCACTTTTGGTGTTATTTTCCCCACTGTTGACAATAAGTGACAATACCACATCTTGGACAGCAACGATCCCTATCTGCGAGGCAAGTCAGAGTTAATTCCTCCTGTTTCTTGATTGTAGGATATATTGTTGAAACAATTTGACAAAAAAAATGGCTGTGTGCTTGCACAAATTTCTCTGATCTGGTCAACACAGACACGGACCAACTGTAACACAAGGAATTGCCAGAAACGAAATGGTTATCAATCTATGTGGTAGATTCTACAGCCAGGAGATTACCAAACCCAGAAGGGCATATGTGTCTCATAGTCTAGCTGGGTATGTTCTAAATGACCAGATGGGTTTTTCTTTTATTTTTGCCACGGACTCTGCTACTTGGCTGGCCATATTTATACAGCTACAGCAAGGTCTCATTCTAGGACCACCCCCCTCCCACCTGGGTAGCTCAAAGAACATAAGAGGCTGTGGGATTGCTCATCCTGGCTGTGGTTGCAAGCCCCTGGAAAGCTGCTGTGCATAAAACTTCTGCTAGAATCAAGGATGAGATTTGAATCTCTTCATTCCAATAGGACTATTCCTACCATGGGAACTGGAGCTCAAACTGAACGTTGAAATGGTGCAGCTACCCAGAGGACAGTTACACCAGTCCTCAACGTGGTCATCTTCTCCAGGAGTCTCTCCTAAGTTCTGGAGGTTGCAGTCCGTAAGCCCATAAACACTTCTTTAAACATTCACATCCATCATGCAGTTCCAGCCACAGATCTGCTTTGTCTGAACAAAATCAGTGCATAACAGACACCTTCTGCCACCTGTTTAGAGAGACGAGAATGCACGAGACAATATATTTCCTGTTTAAAGATAGGAAGAAGCACAGATTTTTTGAGCAGATACTTTGGGCCACCTACTGAGTGAAACACTTAGCATTCATCTGTTCAAATTCTCCAAACAACTTTATGAGGTTCAAATGCTCAGATGGCAGAGAAGAGTGGGAAAAGTCAACCCTGGTGTTCATGTCTGTTTAGTAAATTAGGCTTCCCTCCCTTGGAGGCAGCACTCACAATACCTTTGAGGAACCAATTCTTATGGAGTTGATCTCACTCTACTTCCAGGGGTGGGTGTATGCCTCAAACCTGGACAGAGTGGCCAGTTTCATGTAGCAGATGGGATCCAAATTGGTCTAATCTGACTGAGTCCCAGAAATGTCTCTGAAACAAGAAATAGTGAGAAACCGTCTTCCTTGTGGAATTTGAGAGAACAGGGATATTGCAAATATGAAGACATCAAAGGCTTTATCAGAGAAGTTCTGCTGGAGGTGCCCACTGAGGGAGGAAGTGTGGTGCTGAGACTGAGGAAGATGTAGCTGAATATGAGCCCAGCTGGCTTGAAGTCAGTTTCCATTTAACTACTCCATTGGGCAACCCACTGAAGCATTTCCTGTTCCCACCTTATCAATGTGGGTTGGAGTGTTCGTATCAGTGGGTGGGGACAGAGTGGCTCATCAAGGTAAAATTTCTTGCTTCAAATCAAAGTTAGTATTAGGACAAGTAAATTCTGGCTGAGTCAGTTGAACTCCGAGGTCCATACTCTGACCATGCTATGTGACACTGTAAGGGAGTGTGAGAGCATGCACAGACAGATTTCATGAAAAAAGGAGAGGAAGGATTGTCATTGCTTTGATAGACTGTAGCCAGTAGAATGTCCTTCAGCATTTTTTATTGTGCCATCCTGTCCTTGATACTCACAGCTGCATTTGTCTCCCTTTGTGGCAGGGATGGCATTCTAGGACAAATCCAAGGGTCATCAACAGGATTGTGGGGTGCTGTATTTATCATGTTTTTTTTTTTAATTTAATTTGTTTATTTATTTTTTTAATTAATTTTTATTGTAGGTTGTTCAAAACATTACATAGTTCTTGATATATCATATTTCACACTTTGATTCAAGTGGGATATGAGCTCCCATTTTACCCCATATACAGATTGCAGAATCACATCAGTTGTACAACCATTGATTTACATATTGCCATCATGTTTTTTTTTAACCACTGGATTTTCAAATGGTCAATTTCATTGAAAACCAATTTTCTTTAAATTTTAATTCAGCCCAAATGAGGGGGCAACGGCTTGATCACAGACTCACACACTCAGTTCCTCCCATGAGTGTGTCTGACTTTTTATCTTCAGTGTTTAGCATAGTGGCTGACATGCACAATAGTCTCGGTAAGTGTTTGTTAAGTGATTGAATGGATTGATTAATTTTACCAGGGGCATGACCTCCACGCACCTGACTCTCATCTATTTGCTATCAATTTCCCCAGAGTTCACATTGTGCCAACTGCTCCCACTGATGAATGGTCTCACTGCTCCTTCCATTGTAGATCACAGGACACCTGACTTCTTGGAATAGAATGTCCAGTTTGCTAGCAGCCCAGGTTTGCATTGCACCTACAATAACAAGGGTAGATTGCTTCCCTAAAAGGCTGTGGATAACAGTATGCTGTCCCTTCATGGTGCAAACAGGGAAGCCGACTTAAAATATAAATAATTACCTGAGAGCAAGGTAATTTGGAACCATTTCATAGCTGATGAGCCATTATTCCTCCCTATCATCAATGCATCTAAAACAGGCTCTCCTATCACCTTGTTCAACCTCCATCATAAAATTAATTACCTCTGGATAGACCCCATTTAATTGCTCATAAAATTGATCTTACTTTTCAGATTTTATGGCAACTAGTATGTCATCAACAAAAGTGCCTAGAATAAATGGGGTTCTCATTATCTACTTCGAAATAAAATAAAATAAACCCATGATGGATATCGGAGCCTTCGGTACCCAAGCTTCTGGAATGTAATGGGAATGTGGAAACAACTACACGCACCCCTAAATATCTTCTTAGGAAACATCTCAAAGTTTCTCAATTTTTTTTCAAAAGACATTTCCAAAAAGTAATAGAATATATATTTTGATTTGATTAGAACAGCAACAACATTTCTTTTTGAACAAGTTCAGAAACATTGCTGCTGTCCTTCATCCACTTGTTTATTCTTTATTCCATCTGAAGGCAGTTTGGTTATGGAAAGAGCACACAATTTGGTGTTAGAAGAACCTGAATTCCAGTCTTGTTTGCTCATGTAATAACCACCTACTTCAGAAAAAATGGTTTTCTTTGCATTATGTAAGTTTATCTTTAGTAAATTAATCACAATGACATTTATTTCATAGGCTCTTTTTAGGTTTAAATGGAATGATGGATACGAGACACCTGATGAAGTCCCTGCTCCAAAGACACTTATCAGTGTTGGGTGTGATTATGTTCCTACTGCTGGTATCAATAAATCAACCAGGAAACAAACATGCATTGATCTGAGTTGGCACAATGGGAAGGTGACAGGTTTGGGTAGATTAATATTTGGGTCCCAGCTATGATTTAGGGTGTATATATTCTGAGCCAGTTACTTAATCTCTCTCATGCTCCACACCCTCAGATGTAAATGGGACTTAAAGCATTTAACTTACAGGCCCAGATGGGATGGCGGATGAGAGCGAGCTCAGAGCAGTGCTTCCTGCAGAAGTCCCCCGTGTATAGTAAGCCCGGTCTCCATCCCCACGCTTCTCCTGTTCCCATTCTGAGTGGAGGGGCTGAGACTCTTAATGTGCACTTACTGTTTACTTGGAGAGGCTGGAGAGCTGAATTGAGGGCGGGATGCTTGTGGGAGGAGAATGTTCACTGATGCATTGAGCTGAGGGTGTCCAGGATGAGATGACTGTTCCACCCTCGGGTGAGCCCTGGCCCAGACGGCTAGTTCAGACACACAGCCTGCTCCCTGTTGTCCTTTGCTCTGAAGCCTCACGCCTCGCTACTCAGCTCCTCAAACCACAGGCTTCCATTGCAGAAACTGACTTCTGTTCCTCTAAGATCACCTTCTCTCCTAGCATCAGACTTTGACCATGTGGTTCCACCCATCTGGGGCACTTAGACACCTCTGCCACATCAACATTCTCTTACTTACATATTCCTCCTCCGCTCACGATCTAGAGGACAGGGCACGTCACCTCTGGAAGCTTCACTACTGCCAAGTGTAGGAGAGATGTTCCTCATTGTCAGCACGCCATTCCCTGCCCCGAATGCTTACTGCCCTGCCTTACAAGAGGCTGTTTGTTGAGTTATACTTTCTTATTCATTCCTAAGTTCAGTGCCAGCTCCAATAACAATGTGTGGAACTTCTGGAAGGAATATAAGCCTATGGGAAGCTCATAGGTACAAGAAAACAGCCAACTGGAGAGCCAAGAAATCAGAGAGGTTGAAATGAAGTAGGGCAGAAAGAACAACAGAGTGGGCAGAGGGAGAGAATAGATAGGATTGGACACTCACTGCCTTGATGACGAAGTTCCTCATGTGAAGGTGCTTGAACAGGGGCTGGGAAGGAAGAAAAAGTGGTCATATTGGCGTTATCCCTGAGTTAATACAGCAGGTACACAGCACAGAATATTTTATCTGGAGCATTGATCTCACACTGTAAAGATGGTTCAATGACAAAGTGAGTTTGAAAAACTCAGGTGAAGCCAAGTTAACTACAGTCTTACCAGACGTCTCACACTCTTGGTAATGCTAATATCAGTTTCTAAATCCCAGCCATTTACCAAACAACATGAGCATGTAATCTTTTCTTCTCCTTTTTCCCCCCAATGGATAATTTCATTGAGTTAGTATCCCACAAGGCATTGGCTTAGAAAATATAGTTCTACACTATTCTCAGTGGTCTATAATATTTTTATGACTTCTGTCATTCTCTGTGTTTATTTATAGCTTGCCTTATTTTTAGATAAGATTTAAAGCAATCAGTACATGAAGAATTATTATGGTTTAGCTTCACTTTGGATTTTTTATGCCAAATGTTCTGCTTGACTTGGAATTAAAATCTTTCCTTCTTGGATTTTCTTGCTCCTCTCTGGTAGAAGGGCATCTGTATGATCTTAGCAAGGTAGCCTGTGATGGTGGAAGGTGAAGCTGGTCCGGGAGTTATGACCTAGGATGCAGCCGTGACCCCTTCAGCTTCTAGGACAGGGCCTAGGAGGAGAATAGATGTGATATGGAGACTGGAAGAGTCTAAGTCTACTGGGGAACAGTAACCTGACCTTGGCAAACTTGCTTAACCTTAAGGAGCCTTAACTTTATTGTATGCAAAATCTAAAATAATATCCACATAAAATGTTGTTGAGAAAATTAGATAAATGATGTTTCCGGGCTCCCTAGCACCGAACAGCAGCCCAGTAACTATACTGCTTACGATCCTGATGTTTGTAAAGGCACAGTATGCCTGGGTAGATAGCACCCCAGAACTCTTAAGAAATACTTAGCAAAGTCTTACTACTAGTGATTGGCAGAGGAGCACCTTGAATGCTGTGGTTGGCTGGTTGTAGACACTCAGCAAGTATTAATCCTGGTGAAGCAAGTGTGTATTTTGGGTCAGGTAGACGTCCATGCTGCAGGGGGAGGGTAGCTAGGACCATAGGCTTGCTGCTGTTGCTATATTTAGATGGAGCTGGTTCTCCACGCCCACCTGAATCTGTGAGTGCTTTTGGTGGCAGTGTTTGGTTGTTTTGTTTTTGTGTTTATAGTTGCAGAGTTTAAGGAAGTTAAGTGACTTTCTCAACATTGTTTTCCAGTACATATCACGCCTTTATCCAAGATGGCTATTGCTCTAGAATGCTGGCTGTAAGCGGAGTTCAGAGGCATGCGTCTATGCAAATGCTGACCTCCTTTGGGCCTCCCTCCCCGGGGAGTCAATGTCCCTGGGACTCCAGCAGCTCTATACCAATAAATTTATCATGCCCTTCTCCAGAGTTAGGAGTAGACCAGGGCCATGACACGGTTGTCCCTGTGGTTCATCAGCAGCCAATATCCACTGCACGATTTCCTTTCCTCAGAGGGATGTGAAGATGATTTCCTCCCCAAAAAACCACCTGATTTCCTGACACTTCTACAAGGACAGGAAAAATAAACACACACAAACACGTGATCCTCTAGAATGCATTCAAAAGTTATAATTTGTATTTCTTTCCAGTAATGATGCTTGCTCAATTTGGAAGTGATACTGTTGACAAAGAAAATGATGGCTTTGCACACACCCCCACACCAGGCAGAGTCTCAACATTAACTCAGTGCAGGCGCAGGAAGCCGCTCACCAAGTGATGGGAAGAGAAAATGAACTGAGAGGTTAGGGAGGCGGGAGGCTTAGAGGGGTGCCAAAGAGACACATGTCCTTACAGAGATGAAATCACATCACATGTGGTTTTCCCTCTCATCTGAGGGGCAGACATCGAAAACTGATGTGCTTAGAGACCAGAGAAAGGCAGAGGGCGAGCCATCATGGCACTGTGTGAGATTGAAGGGCTTGGTATTTTGTTGCTACCTTACAGGAAAGCTGAACATTTTGTATTTTGGGATAAAGCTAGCTTTTTTTTTTTCTTTTTCTTTTTGTGTTGTAATGGAAATTGAACCCAGGGCTTCATACACACTAGGTGACTGCTCTACTACTCTGCTACATCCTCAGCCCTGGATTTTTGAAATTTAATAAAAACTGCTTTATTTTTGCTGCCCGTCATTCCTTCTAAGGCGTGTCTAGTGCTGCAAACCTGCCCTGACCCTGGGTGAACACTCATAGTCTCCCTGACTTCTTTGCTTCTTCTTAGATGACAGCAGGTTTGAAATCTCAGCTGAAAATGTCCAGGGACTGAGGGAGGGATCTTGGAAAGCTGAACTAGAGCTCTTTCCGTTTCAGCTCCCTCCTGCTGAAAACATAGGAGTTCCCAGTTTTCATTTCAGGTAAGTTTGCTGCTAACCTGTTGAAGTCTGGCCATTTGGGTATGGGAAAAAGTGAGACAGGACCTCAAACCTTTCCGAGCAAACCCCCTCTGCGTCATACTTTAGACACGTTCTAGGAGAAGAAATAAGGATTGTGGCGGGATTGGGCTGGCATGGTGAGGTTTGTCTGTTGCCTTACATACACCAAGGCCAGCCTGATTCACCTTCTGAATAGGACTGAGTTTTAAATCTTCCACCCTTTGAAAGCCAGCAACTGCCCATTTGAAATGAAAATGGATCGAATAATCCTCCTCCTTTTCCTATCTGGCATTTCTCTCTCCAGACTCATTAAAAACTTTTCTGAAACCACTGAGCAGGAGACAGAGGTGAGCAAGGAACTTCTTCCGGGAGCTGTCCTGAGGGAGTCCCTTTGGGCAGGACCCCAGACCTGCCTTTCTCCAGGTTTGGTGCTCTGAGGAGTCTTCCAGGTGAGTCCTCCCGGCTCCTGCTGAGACCCTGCTGCAGGTCCCAGCTGAGGCCTCTCTTGCTCTTCTCTCCCCAGTCACCGCAGGCTCCTGCCCTAACAGTCCACAGGCAGCTAGGGCTGGGCTTTTCCACCCTAGCAGTCCGCCTTTTGGGTAGTAGTGCTCTAAAATGACCCAGGCTGTCCTCCTGCCTCACCTGGTCCTGCTGCCCTTCATGTTTGATGGACTCTCAGGAGTGGCCTCCGTCCTGCAGCCCAAGGTCTCTAGTTTCTCAGGCGTGGATCAGCCTCCCGCCCTGATTTGTGCCTCAGCTGCAGGGTCACATGCCAACCTTCACAGCAGGGTCAAAGCCTCTAAGAGGTGCCCACTCTCACACTCTCATCAGTCTCAAGGTCCCCTCTGCAGAATCCTCCTGGACCACACTCTCCTCGTCCTTTCTCTCCTGCTTTGTGCCACCACCATGTAACCAGTTATGTTTTCACGTGTTCTGTCTCCAGTGCACTTTGGAATTTGGCATCTATTGAATTCATGCCCCATGAAGCCTGAAGAGTGCTGTTTAAATATGTGCATATAGTCTCACTTAAACTCCACATGTGTCCTGTGAGCTGTATTTATTCTTACTTCATAAGGGACACACCTGATTTTGAGAGAGGTAAACAGGGCCACATCTAGGATAAGCCATAACCTGAGAGGGGAAGGACTCTGTTTTGCCATTTCTGCATCACTGACATGCAACAGTGCCTGGCACGCGGCATGTACCTGAGGGCATTTTCTGTATGAACAAATGATCTCATGGATTTACACATCAGTTGCATTTTAGTCTCTGTGGGGCCTCTCAGTTCTGTCACTGCTGATATCTGGAACCAGGAAGGTCCTGATTGTGGGGCCTGCCCAGTGCATTGGAGGATACTTAGCAGCCTTCCTGATCTCCACCAGCAACAGCCCTCTCCTTGCGGCACTCAGAGGTGTCTCCAGGTATTGATAAAGGTCACCTTGTCCAGGTTGAGAACTCCTGTTCTACATTGGCATTTTCTCATGTGTGCTGTAGACCTTGAGAGGTAGGGAAATATTTTAAAGTGGACTATTGGCCTGATTATCCTTACAGAAAAGGGTTACCACTGAAATGAAAATGTAATTTTACTCTTTATACAATACACAGAGCTTGAGGAAATGACGCTCTCAGGCAACTCAAATCTGGAAAAGACAATTTTTGGATTCATTTTACAACATCTGGATCTGAACCTCAGGATTTCAGCAATATCGAAAATTTATTTTATTCCTTTTAACCTTAACTTCTATGTATAGAGTGACCTGGTTTTCTACTGTACGAGGGAAGCTTCCTTCCACTGGCAGAGAATTTCTTCTTGTCCTCTAAGCCACTCCTGTCACACCTCCTTCTCAGTCTTGACTGTTCTTCTCAGATTCCTCAGAGTTGGGCAGATACCTGGGACTCAACTCAATTCACATCTTAAATCATGTTTCTGAGGAAGAGGGAAGTAAACATGGTATTTCTAAACTCTCTATTTCTGAAATTGTGGTATTTTAAAACAACATGTAAATAGAACAATACTGAATCTAACCTTGGGAATTTCCTTGCTTCATACAACTTAGCTCTCTAGAAATTCACCCACCTTGCTGCTTGTCCCTTTACATTACTGAGTAGTGTTCCACGATGTGAATGTGCTGGATTGTCAACTGTTCACCTGCTAAAGGACAGCCAGGCTGATTACAGTTTTCAGTTCAGACAAATGAATCCCTTATAAATATCTGGGTATGGGTTTCTAGAGACCATCAGTTTTTACTCCTCTGGGATAAATGCACAGGATGCAATTGCCCAGGCTTGGGATAGTTTCAACAGGTTTTTCAAAGTGACTCACTTCATACCCTGGTTGGGAGGAAGCTGTCAAATTGTTTTAGGATGGGGGTGTCACGTTACACTCCCAAACGGGGTATGAAGTGAGCCACTTTCTTTGCAGCCTCACTAGCATTTATCACTATTGTTCTTGATTAATTTTACCCATCCTGCTAGACATGTAGCCATGTCGCACTGTTGTTTTAATTGGCATTTTTGGACTGGCTAATGATGTGGAATATTGTTTCCTACCTTCTCTCTAATCTGTGAGTCCTCTTTAGTGAAGTGTCTCTTCGTTTTTTTAAACTGTTGAGTTTACACTGTTTTTCAGATTTCCTAAATACCACTCTTTTGCCACATAGAAAGTGTGCAATGATATTTCCTCCCCAGTTTGCAGGGCGTGTTTTCCTCTTTTTTACATGGACATAACAAACTTTAAAAAAAAAATTAATGAGATACAGTTTGTCAATTATTTTAAGCCTAAATCATCATGATTTTCTCCTGTGTATGTATCTAAAAGTTTTATAGTTTTGTGTTTTATATTTTAGTCTGTGATCAACTTTGAGTCAGTTGTTTTATAAGGTGTGCTATTTAGGTTGAGGTACATTTGCCCAAATTCTCTTGTACCATGTGTTTAAAAATCTGTCTTTTACTCTTTTTTATTTTTATTTTTTTAAATAACCTTGTTCAGCAGGTATGGTTGGCCTGGGTTTTCTGTCAATTTAATAATATCACAGAGTTCTTTTTCTAGAGCTACCTAGTAATTCATTTCTATTCATACTATTGAGCCCATTCAGTGAAACATTTTCTGTAATTCTATATTTTGGTTTCCATTGACATTTTAAAATGTTGACTCCTTTGCTGATGTATTTCATTTGTTTCAAAATAATTTATAATTTTCTTTTGAAGCATTTTTTAATGACTACTTTAAATTTCTGTCAAATAATTCCAACATCGGATTTATCCTGGAATGGCATCAGTTAATTCTGATTCACATCAGTCTTTCAGGTTGGGAATTTCTTGGGTTTTGGTATTATAGGTTATTTTCTATTGTTCCCTTTTTTCTGTTTTGTTAGAATAGTGTTGCTGTCATTGTTACTATTTGTTTTGTTAGAAACTCAAATCCTTTATTTTGCAGGACTTCTCCCAGCTTAGGATTGAATGCAGGCTTTGGTCTACCCCGTTGCCTATAGCCCCACGGTAGTTAATTCCACAACTTTGATGGGTTATTTTGCTGCTCCTGGATAGTGCTCTCCAAGATTGTGGAGGGTTTCTTTGTCCAGCTGCTGGGTGTCTTACATTGACAAAGGATATAGTGAGATACTCCTACCAGAGCCCCTGGCTTTGCTGGTATCTCTGTATAGGGAAGGAGATTCTCAGAGCCAGGGGGACAAAGAGACTTCCTGGCCCTGACCCAGGCTTTATTGATTTTTCTCTTGTCTTTGTACCTGACCCTCTCAGAATCTTCCAGTGCAAGAAAGACATCTCAGGCCCAATGAGGAAGAAGAGTTTTTTGCCTGGCATCTTATTAACTTGGAGGCTACCAATCCATGGCTCTGGTTGGTGCTGTCAGTGAGACTGAAGTCAGAGAGAGCCCTGTTGGATTTGGAGGCAAAAAATGAGTCCACCTGGGCTGTGTTCTGTTGGTGAGTCCAAGATGGGTCAACAATAATCCCAGTGCCTTCCTCCATTGGGTGGGAGCATGCAGGGTGCTCTGGTGCTGATCCCAAACCAGCACATTTCCTTCTCACCCACAGAGCTGCCCTGTGGTTGTCTCTGCCACCACTCAGGGTTTAGTGGGAAGAATAAGGGAAAGCGGTTATCTTGTTCAGACTAGAAGTCCCATTTTATCAGTGTTGGCCTTGATTTAAGTGGGCGCTCTACATCTATTTTCTGATGCATCCATAATATATAATATAATTTGAGGTGCTTCCCTCTGTCACAAATAAGATTTGTCCCTTGCCAAGGACGTGGGTGCTGCTGCAGAGCCTCTTGATGCAAATACCCCATCCTGCACCCCACATGAAGCCATTTCTTGGGTGGCTGTCCTTCCCCTATTTTACTGCTAATGTACCCACACGCTGTTCGGATTTGCCACCTTGGCCAGACTCCCCAGCTTTATTAACACATCCCTGCTTCTTGAAATACCTTCTCACTCTACTTCTTTTAGAAATGCTCCTGGGAATTCACCAACTGTTCTCAGTGATTAGACAGGTCAGGGCCAACCTGTGAGAGAATGGAGACATCAAGTTCAGGTTTTGACTTTAGCCTGTAAGTGAAAGCAATTCCCTGGCTGGCCTTGAAGCTGTAAGCCCCCAGATTAGTGGGAACAGAGGCTGGCCTTTTCTAGGTGAGTTGATTGGTAAAGAGGGGAGCGCGCCTCGCTGCTTTGTTCTGGAAGTCGTTGACATTCTGTTATTAGGCTAATCCAAACTGTGTTTTCCAATGAACCTCTCAAGGGAAGGTTTCCAATTCACTTTGACTACTTAAAAGAAGTTGTCAGAGTAAATTAAGGGCCCTGCTCTTGCTCAGGCATTGGATGTCTCTAGAAAATACCTGTTGGCCTTTCGTGATGAGCAGTATACCTTTTTTTTTTTTTTTTTTTTGCAGCCTGATTGGGTTACATGGCCATAGAGAAAGTGATTCTTCTACAAATAGCCCTCCAGCCCAAATCCGGTTGCCATGCATGTACACAACTATTTTCTTTAAGACACTAGATGCTGAAAGTGCATGAAAACACTGCACAGCTCTTGCATTCAGCAAGTAGGAACTGTTTGCTTATTCACTCATGCATTCACTTATTCAATCATCTTTTTATATATTGATCCAATATTTGCCATTGCCATGTAGGTACCAGTCATTGTGTTAAGTACTGGTGTTATAACTGAAAAAACCTTACATCCCTTGGGAAGTTCCTCACCAAATTAGAAGGCAGCCCCTTAAACATATTCCCATAATGACATGTGATTAGGATCCTGGCTGAATATCACACAATTGCTGCAGGCACATGGTACCTAATAACAATGCAGAGAAGAGATTTCTAACCCAAAATGCAGGGAAATGGGGCATCTTGGGAACATCCTAGAGGAAATTCAAACCAGTGAGTGGGATTAAGGTGAAGAGAAAAGAACAGGTCTCTCCTCTTAGGCAAGAGGAGAGGGTCCCAGTTGGGTGGATGGACTGAAGCCTCCTGAATTTGCTCAGCAAAAAGGAGCTGTGCGAGGCGGCCCTGCTGAGAGCCAGGGAAGGGAGGAGAAGAAGCTTTAATGGCTCCAATCTGCATAACTTTGGACTGTCCTGGCTGGAGAAACTGGTTTATCACACAAAACTCCTTGACAGTTAATTAGACACACGTGCTTCAATATAGAAGGGTGACTTCAGGATTCCCTGATTCAGTGCTAAACTTCCCATCTGTCCCCTTTCTGTGCCTTCATTTGTTCAATTGCTCACTTTTGCTTTCCTTTCCTTCCTTCCTCTTTATCTCCTCCTCATCCCTCCTTCAACAAACATTTATTGAATACCCACTAAGTACTAGGAGCCATGTTGGGCAATGAGGGATAAACACGAATAAGAACAATTTTAAAAACATCAAAATCTGCCTTTAACACTTGGGCATTTTCGTCTAGAAAAGGCATGTTTGTGTTAGCGTGCAAATATTTAAATATTTAAAATCACTGTGAACTAAAATACATATTAGGAAGGAAAAAAAAATAGGCTGAAATCATGCATAAAAGAATGAGTCTTACTTTCTAAATTATAGATAAGGAAAGCTTCCAATAAAGTAGCGTTTGAACTGAGATTCAGCGGAGGAGAAGAACCCACCTCCCATGCCCAGGGCTCAGGAGGAAACAGCAGAGTTCCAAGTGGCCTATAGAGGAGGACCTTGAGTCAGGTGCCCAGGAAGCAAGGAGAGAGGAGGAGTGTGATACCAAGACCAGCACTCAGGGTCGTGTTGCCCAGGGCTCTGTAGGCCAGCACAAGGGATTTGGATTTTATTTGAAGTTTAATGTGATGACATGGACAATTTAGTCATAGGCTGACATGATCCATTTGTATTGTTAAAAACTTACTATGATTGGTTTGTGGAAAACAGAATGTAGCTGAGTTGGGAGATGGAGACTGGTTAGGATGCCATCGCAATCCCTCAAGCCTAAAAGGCCACTGTCGCCCTACTTTTAAGCAGTGGAGGATGAGACCAAAATGGAGTGGGGATGAGTATTTCAAGGTGGAAACAAGAGGCCTTAAAAATGGATCAAATGGAATGAATCTGGGTAGGAATGGTAAGATGAGAGGATCCGTGGTGAGTCCTAGGTTTCTGGCTTGAAAACCAGATGGGGGATGATTGAGAGTGGAGGGCACCTCTCCTTTCTGCCTCCCCAAAGCCTTGGAAGTATGAACGTTCATTGTATGCTCATCTTGCTTGTTGGCAGCTTGGGCTTTGAGGCTTGGTTGAACCTGAGTCTCATCATTAAAATTCCCAGGTGAAAGGGCAACTCTGCCATCAGTCAGGAGCATGAAGTTTGACCAGGTTACCCTGTAGCCCGGGCAGCGAGACACCTCACCTGTCTCCTCCTATTGGGTGAGCTCCTGGGACACAGTTCAAACTAGTATCCTGAAGATGAGAGGAGACAGATCCACGCTGGGAAGGTGCACAGTCATGCCACAGCAGACTAAAGAGCCTGTCCTCGGGGATTTCTAGGATTCTATTTATTTCCTTTTCCTGAAACTCCTGGAAAGTTCTAATAATCTGCTTCAGATATGTTCATGTTACATGGCATTAAGGGAAAGAGGTAAAGCGAACAGTAGGTTGTGTTAAGTCCATGCTTTAGAGGCAGACTTTGTGCCAGGAAGTGTGTCAGCCTCCACAGGTCCTAACGTCCATGCGAGCAGAGAAGAAAAAAGAGGGCGAGCACCTAGAAAGAAAGTGATTTTCAGGACATTGGGCACCAGGTGGGTGATATTTTGCAAAATGGAAGCCCAGTTCTACTTATGGCATGATCCTGGCTCTTGGTTTTATTTCAGGATAATCATCTATTGCTAAGTCCTACTTAGATACTTGGGACTCTCTGATATGGTCATGAACTAACAGCTCAACTTAGCCAATTATCAACTAGGCTAGGTGAAACACACACACACACACACACACACACACACACACACACTCATACACACATACACACATACACACACAAACATGTAGGTTGGGGGGAGAGGGAGAGAGAGAGAAATACTTATTCAATTAATAATTCAATTAATAGGTTTTAGACCAAAATTCTTGATTAGTGGTACCCTTCTGTATGCGGGGCACTAGAACAATGGGCTTAACATAATCAATGATTTCGTGAGTCTGGCTTGGCTAAGCAGCCGTTGTGTCAACAGGTGTGTAGTTGGGCAGGGGGGACATGTAAGAGGAGCCTCAGCCTTGGAGGCAGGAAGCAGGAAGAAACAGGGTATGTTGCGAGTGCTCAGCTCCCACAGCCTAAAGCTGCAAAGGCTTTGACCTGTGTGGGTTTCAGGGGTCACCCTGCCAGTGGCAGGTGGGAGATTCGCAGCAGAGCTCTTTCCAAGAACCCTCTCTTCTTATGTTCAGTTTTCTTAGAAGAGTGAAGACGGCAACACTTCCTCCCTTTTCAGCAGTGCATCTCTGAGTCCAGTGGCTTACATTTGTGAGAAAGAAGAGCCCAGTGTGAAGAGGCCTATGGTGTGGTTGGGAAGCAAGAAGAGAGAACAGGATGCCCCAGGAGAGTGAGTGGTCTCCAGGGGACGTGGGGGGCACAGACTTTGGTGGCTCCTGGGTGGGTTCAGGGCATAGAAAAAACATTAAGAAGATGGAAAAATAAGCCCTGAACATGCAGGGGCTTTTGAGAGAATTTGCTTTGATCTACTATGCGTGTGACTAAGTGAGTCTGCTGACACGTGTCTGTGCATTCGCACACACACTTTTTCGAGCTTTTCTACTTCTCTGACCATCTGAGAGGCTTTTAGCCACATGGTGCTGCTGAGTCTTGAAATGTGGTGATTTATTCAGAGTACAGTATCTACTGTAGTTTGGTGTGTGTGTGTGTGTGTGTGTGTGTGTGTGTGTGTGTGTGTGTTTGTGTGAGTGTGAGAGAGAGACAGAGAGAGAGACAGAGAGAGAGAGAGAGAGAGAGAGAGAGAGAAAGAGAAACTCATTAGTGACTATGATAATTTATACTTTGAAATACTATAATTTGGGACATTTTGGGTTAAATAATAAAATACATTATTTAATTCATTTCATCTGTTGTTTAAACTCATCTTTTGTAATGTTGGTGACTGAACACAGAGCCTCACATGTGCTAGGTAAGAGCTTTACAACTGAGCTGCACCCCAAGTCTCAGCTTTTTAAACTGTGGCTACCCAAAACATCAAATCACTTGTATGGCTGGGGGGGGGGTTCTATTTCCATCACAGGTGAGATCAGTACCTCTCAGCCCAAATCTCTATCCTGAATACCTGGGCCCTGGGCTGGGCTCTGCTAAATAGAGTCTTGATAGTGTGACTCTCAGGTGCAAATGCTCAGTCACTGGATCCCTGTTATCTAGTGGATCATAGACCCAGGTCTCATCTGTAAAATTCAAGTTGTTGTGGGTCTTAAATAAAAAATTCACAAAAGCAGTTAGTTCCTGAATGAACTAGCTATAGGGCACACTAAAGGAATAAAAGGCTATGAACTCCTTGCTCTGTAAGGACATGCAGACTCCTCAGGTGTGCCATGCCACCAGTCTATCCTCCTAGCAGAGAGACTGCAGAAGGTCTGCGATGTGGGTAGGTCTCCTCTGGGCCAATGAACCCAGTTTGTGTGGATGTGGACAAAGTCTCCTAGTTTCCCTATCCCTGAGTTTTCTCATCTGAGTGTGAAGAGACATCCTGGGATTGTTGGGAAATTAAATGACGCTCTGTGTGAGGTTTTATAGTTAACACGGTGAGATCTGACCAAGTGTTCACACTGCTCATGATGATGGTGATGACGTCAGGATCAAAAACTGCTTCAAAGGAGCCCGATCCCACTTGTTCCCAGAACCTCCTGACTGTGGAAGAGGCACAGCAGACTCTTAGAGGTGCAAGTGCAAAGTCCAGACACCACCTCAGGTTCAGGCAAGACGCTGGCTTCCTGCCAAGTGCAGAGATGCCACTGTGGCTGTCTGAGTGACAGGGCTTTTGCAAATGGATCAACATCTGGCGATAGCTCACAGCAGAGGTCTCTCATAGCTTTCAGTGGCGCCATCCCGTGGCAGTGTTCATGGAACAGCGTTCATGGGACCAACTGAGATATCAGAAGGCAAATAGAGACCAGGTCTCAAGAGGACCTTCTGCACCTCCCAAGTCCCTTCAATAGAGCACTCAGGCCACCTGACCTGACCAGCTGCCTTTCCAAGTAAGTCCATGAGCAGCCTGTCCATCCTTGACTCAGCCCGGTGGCCTCTCTCTAGGCCCAGTCCTTACCGTGTCTTCCTTGTTCTCTTCTAGAATCTAACTTTGGTGGGAAGTAATTTTGATTTTTTTTTTTTTTGCAATCAAATTATCTTCAGAGCTGAAATCAATATTACAAAATGTGTTCTTGATAAGTATTTGTAAGACTAATGGGTAGAATGGACGTGGGGCATTACTGGAGTAAATGCTTAGAGGGTTTCTCTGCCTTCAGTGACTTTTCTATCAAGTCTACCCCCTGTATGCTATTTCTAAAGCAAATCTCACTACATCAGGCCTCACTTAAGGGCTTGCAATGGTTTCCTGTCGCTAAAGAGTGATGAAAAGATTGGGAAGCTCAAAGTAATGAAACTAAAATAGCAAGTTGATGATATTTTGACAGGATGATAGAGCAGTAGTCAAAACTTTCCCTACAGTATCACTGTCCTCCCTGCATGGTACTGAGATAGGTATCCATGCATATGAGAGAAATTAAAGCAATTTACCTTTTAGCATTTGCCAAGGCTCTGGCCTGGAACCACAATGCAAAATCTTAAACAAGGACCAATAAATAAGGCCAAACTCATGGAAATCTCTGCTAGTTTACTAAAAGTAAACCTTTTACTGAGACTAAGACCTCTATGGCTATTTTGCTATTTATCACTTGCAGTCTCCCATTCCCAGCACCCAATCTGATGCCTTTGATCTTCTAGGATATGAAAAAATGTTAACCCAGTGGGAACTCACCAGTGTCAGGGAGAATAGGGACTAGAACCATAAAATGGTGATCAGTAGGACACTGACCCTGGGTCTGACTGTCACCAGCCCCAACTGGTGCACCCACTTCGGGTTCTCCAAATACGTCATTCTACTGTGTTGTATATAAACTTCACTATTAGTAAAAGTGGTCCTGCCAAAAAAAAAAAAAAAAATCCTCAATCCCAAATACTATGTAGATCAGAAAGCTACAGCTGGATTTGGGGAAGATGGTAGGATAAGAAAGAATGCTCTGTAAGTCATCATTACTTTGATTTTTATTTCTTGGTTGGTGGGTCAGAGTGGGCCATTGCTCTTACATGAAGCTATCAGAAGGATTGTAAGTAAAACTGCTCATCACCCTAGCAGCTTTGCCAAACCTTCTTATCCCTTACGTACTTTCTTAGGATCACTGAGTTGAATAATTCAAATTCCAATCGCCTTAAGAATGTCTATTAGATAAAGGCACAAAAGTGCCTGAATTCAGATTACCTTAAGAAAACATTACCCAGAATTCACCACTCATTCATTCCATTCGTAGTGTAAATTGTCCTAACTAAACCTTCCCACAGGGTTATAGCATGTATGTCAGTTTTCTAGCACTCCATAGCAAACGTCACAAACTAGGTGCTTCAGCAATGGGAACTTGTTTGCCTACAGTTCTGGAGGCTCAAGAACCAATGGAACTGATTGCTTCTGAGACCTCTCTCCTTGCCTTATGAATGAATGGGCTTCTTCTCCGAGAGTCTGTATATGATCGCCTGTGCATGAAGGTTCTAATTTCTTCTTACAAAGACACTAGGCATTAGACTGAGACACACCCAATGACCTTGTTTGGTATTAATAAATTACCTCTTTAAAAAAAAATCTTCAAATACTGTCACATTCTGAGTTACTGGGGGGTTAGAAGTCCACATATGAATTTGGGGGTGGTGGTGCACGATTTAGACAATAAGACCAAAGCATTTAATGTGTCAGAATCACAGTGCAAATCATGATTATCAGCAGAATCAATTCAAGACACGTGAAAGATACAAAATTTCCTCCTAATGATGTCTCACAGCAGGATCAAACCCTCAAAACAGAAATATAACATCCACTTGGGAGAAATTGAACTCTAGAAAACCTCTTGTCCTTTGTGCCTTCTCAGCTCTGGGCTGTGAGAGTCTGAGCTCCATTTTCGGCCCCGGAAGCCAGGACCCTATCTGCACCAGTGCTCCTTCACCATGACTGCTGCCTAGTTTTTCCCACCTCAAGCTTTTCTCCGTCTTCAAATCAAAGTTTGAAAAATCCCTTTACTCTCTGCTCATATGGTACCTCCAGCTTCCTCTGCTGCCTCCTATTTTCAGAACCTCCTTGATTCTCACCTGAGCCTTTATAGGAATCTCCTAACTGATCCCCCTGTCTGCAGCCACCCAACCATGTTTCCTATGCAGCTAAAGCAGTCCTTCAACAAATATAAACAGTGTGCCCTGTTTTAAAGGCTCTCTGTGATTCCAGCTTACCTTCAAAATAACTGAGCGTCTTAGTATGGGATGTGGCACTCTGTTCCCTGATGCTGTTCACATCCCCGCAACCTCATCTCCTGCCACTCTCTTCTCACAACATGTTCCAGCAAGTTTGAGCTAGCTGCTTTTCCCCAAACATGTTACATTTCACCTCTCTGGCTCTCCATTTTACTTAATACACTGACAATACCCCAGGATATTCCCAAAGCAAACCCTGAAAGCCATACTAAATTCTTACTCTCCTTCCTTAATCCCCTCCACATACAAGAGCTTCCTACGATTTTATGAAAGGGCCATGTTATCTTTAGAATTTTCTTTTCCTCTGATTTTTTTTCTGTTCTCTGTTAGTAGTTAACTCTCACAGCTTTTTTTTTTTCCCTCTGAATTATTGAACTGGAAGCAAAGTCAGTTTCTGAAATCGGTCGTTGGTAGTGTCAGCAGGAAACAAGTTTATATGTACTTTTTGAGTCAGTCTCCATTTCCTTGGGTTAAGCACCTACTGCCCCTTTGCTGGCATCTTACGTGAGTCTACATAGCGACTATGCCCATCTGGGCACTTGGTGGGCAGGTGGGACTGACCCACACACAGCCTCTGCATGGAACTTCAGGGACCTCCTGGGAGTAAATTCCTGCCAAACAAAGGACATGATGCATTTGACCTTGTGAAAGACCTTAGCCATCAGAAAGGAGGCTGGTTCTGAGGCCAGGTAGGTGACTACCCTCACATACACCACACCCACATCTCTGCCCTCCTCTCACCTCATCCACCTCAGCCACACCTGCATCCACACTGGGCACCCCGGTGGCCTTTCCATTCCTCAGTATTAAGTTGTGTTGTTCCATCATTAATGCTGTATGCAAAATATGCCTCTTCATGCCCTCCCTACACCAGTCATCAATCCAAACTTTGCCACTGAGACTGCACAGTTTCACTATGAATCTCTATGACAATTGATTTCCTCAATTTTCTAAGGTAAGATCAATAAAGGATGAGGCAAGGAGGTAGGAACAGACATTGATTATATATTCTCTATCAAATTAATGATCTACATCACTGTATTCAACTCTCAAGAAGCGTACCATGCTGTTATCATTATTTTTCCCATTTTAAAGATGATCAAGATGAGAGAGAGATTTTCCATTGTTAATATGGTTGCTATAGCCAGTGGGTAGAAAAAAGAAGAAAAGAATCCAGACCTTTCCCATACCAAAGCTGATGCCCTTATCGCATCTTAACCCACCATGGACTAGATGTGACTTCTCTGAGTTCATGAAGAATAGGTAGGGGACTCAGCAGCTCTCCGCGTATCCTGCTGTTTCTTCCTCACCAGAAGCACAGCTTTACCCCTGCTGGTGGACTGGGATTCCATGATGTACTTTGGAGTTTGAAATCGGACTGATGTAAACCAGTCAGTGCATCATATTCATTCCATGAGATTGTTAGAATTTGGGGGAATGAACAGGAAGACTGACAGGCCCGGCCTAAGGAAGAGGTGGCTGTGCTGTCCTGCTGAATATGGCAAGGTTTTGAAGCTCACAAGTCATGTCAATCCTGCAGCACTGTGACCCAAGTCCAGGCTTGGACTCAGGGATCAGATGGAACAGGGTAACAAGGGAGCAAATACATTTCCTTATTGTTCACCCTCACCTGAGTTTGTCCAAGACTCCAAACAGTTGCCTTTGAGAGTATGACTGACAGGGCTGCGAGGGTCTGATTGTCTCCCTCTCCCTCTCCCACTAGCAGCACGACAGAGGTTGGAGGCGCTCCTCTCGTTTGGAGAGCCCTCCTGCTTGCCTGTTCTGTCCGACTGCTCTTCTTCCCTGATGTCCATAGGTCTGGGCCCTGAGTTCCAGTCCTTTCACACTGTGTGCTTTTTCTCCTTGGTGTTCATCACAGTCCTAACTGACTGTCCTAGTGACCTCACGGTGGGCTCATTTCTGGGTTGGGCGCTCCTGCAGGGTGGGGCAGTGCTCAGTAAGTTCCACCTGCCTCTGCAACACCCAGCATAGCTCTGGGCACACACACTGTATTAACGATGAGTGCACAGGTCATAAAGAGCCAGCCTTCAGGAAGTGTGTGCTGAATTGGAATTGAGATCCAATGCATCTATATGCAAGTGTCCTCAAAGAGTGGCATCGTCAATTAACATACACGGAACCCCTCCACATCCTTGTGAGCCTCAAGAATTGGTCTGACTCTGGTGTCTTTGAAAGTGGTTGTTACAGTTCATTTGAAATGCTGTATTTGCCAATTCCACTTTATTTCCCCAGCCTGAATTTCAGAGGCAAGCAGCATGCCTTTCATTTATTCAACTGATCCAGAGTGTATTCAATAGTATAATCAACTCCCAGCATGTTTCACACTTGTTGTGTGTCAAAGCCCCTTATAGTCAAGAAAGGTAAGTAATTGGGGTGGTGTACTTGGCAACACAGAGACCGAGAGTGTTTCAACTTCCTTCTTTCTTTAAGAGCACTCTGTCAGGGCCAGCCAGAGCCACCTCTCTGCTTTTATCTGCTTAGGGATGAGAAAGAGTGAAGCCTGCCTCTGAGGTCCCTTCATGCTCTCTGCTCAGCTTCTACTTGTCACCAGTGTGTCATGCTATATTTGTAGTTGTACGCTTCCTCAAACTTATCATGGCTTACTCAAAGATGAAACCTTCAACTTCTTTGCTGGGTCACAGTATCCCAGAGCAGGGTTACAATTCAATTCATTTCTTACTAACAATATTTCCTAAAGGATTCCTGTTTATGGATGTTAGGACAGGAAAGCCAGTGTCACATGCAATACACACACCTGCCGTGAGGGTGGTCACTGACGCTTCTGAGAGGAAGAAATGCCTAGGAGATGAGCGAAGGTGAACTACAGATCCATGCGAGCATCCAGAAGTCCTCGTAGCATGGTCAAGAATGAACGAATGTGTGAAACACAAAGGACTGATAAACATTAAATTATTTCTAACAAAAACAAGTCACCCTTAGTTCTCAACATATGCTGCATTTAAAAGAAACACCAGTCTAACATCTGACAGAGAAATGAAAAGTCATTAAAAATTCACTACTTTGCTTTATACAATAGAAATGGAGGGTTTGGCATAATATTAAAATACCGCCGTCTTGTTAAAACACTACATCCAGTGTTTATTGACCTTACTCCATCTTCCCACTGCCAATCTCATCAAATTTGTCCTCTGTTTCTTTGCTGCCCCCAAAACTAGTTGGACTCTGTTTTTCTGGGGCTGTCATGCATACTCTTTTTTCATGTACTCTGGATTATTTTGGTCTCGACGGAGGTGGCTTGATGACCTTTTTCATTAAATAAGCTTAACCTCTTCTAATCATTTCTGAAATCTTGATGCTTTACCCATTTCTCTTCTAATTAATGAAAGACCTGGGGGTCTAATAGCAAATGCAGACTATTCTTTAGCAATGTGGAAAAGAACAAAGCTCTTGGTTACCTTTTGCGTGGTATCTGAGAGAAAATTTGGCTGGGGAATCTGAAATTGGGTTCTTTTCTTTCTGTAGTTTATCAGTCCTTTTGGAACACATCATTTCTGTTTGCTTTCTTCCTTTGGATCTCACTTTTCTCATCTAAAAAGTGGGACAGTGAGAGCTGGGTTGGAGTAGTGCATGTATGATTAAAAGTCAAACCCTTCCATTCTTCCTAGTAATGGAAATGAGTTAGGGGTCCTAGGGATTCTTTATGTTTTGCATTTTTTGATGTGATTTTTCACAGAGAAAAATCAGGAAAAGACATCCTTTGGGGGAAAGGTACATAATCAAAGATTTTGAAATTAAGCTGAAACTTATACTTGTAGGCGGTAGCTTTGACAGCATCTGGCCAACCCTAGTTGGAAAGCAAGTGGGCAGGTAACTCATTCTCACATTTTTTCAGACACAGGTGTGTCTCCCTATGCTCACAAGGTCCAGGAATGGTCCCCACCA
Organism: Callospermophilus lateralis; assembly: GCF_048772815.1. NCBI lineage: Eukaryota > Metazoa > Chordata > Mammalia > Rodentia > Sciuridae > Callospermophilus > Callospermophilus lateralis. The sequence goes on from NC_135320.1 coordinate 85,628,603, forward strand.
TTAGCAGCTTGGAACTACCTAGGCACAGGAAATAAAGCAGCAGTAACCAGAGAGGGACCTCGCAGCTTGGTTTCCAGTCTTTGGGAAATGTACCCAAAGAGAGTACACGCATAGGAAGGAGCATTTCCTCTGGAGTCCGACAGATCTGGGTCTATTCTTAGGTCAGCTGGTACTGACAAGGCATCAGCCCCCAGGTTACAAATTTCTCTGAGGATGAATATCTCCTGTCTAATAAGAACCATGTGGCCTATCTCACCATATATTTACAAAGACTACACTGGATAAGGTGGATAAATGTCCTATTGTACTGCTGGGTCATGAGAACTAGCTCAATGAATATTTTTTTTTTTTGGGGGGGTGTACTGGGGATTGAACTCAGGGGTACTTGATCACTGAGCCACATCCCCAGCCCTATTTTGTATTTTATTTAGAGACAGGGTCTCATTGAGTTGATTAGCACCTCACTTTTGCTGAGTCTGGCTTTGAACTCTCGATCCTCCTGTCTTAGCCTGCAGAGCCACTGGGATTACAGAAGAGCACCACTGTGCTGGACCCAACTCAATGAATATTTAACAGACTGACAGAAGGTTTAAATAAAGCGACCTTTGTGTCAGTTTTCTTTAGGTACCAATAAAATAGATGCTGCTGGACAAAAGGAGAAGCAAGAGAGCTTCCTGTGTATCACCATAAAAAGATGGCCAAAACCAGTTCTCGATCTTAGATCTTAGAGATAGCATGATGTCAATCAAACATTTCTTGTCAAGCACCAGGGAGTAAGTTGTTTAAGCTCTGTGCACCATAAGCCCCTGCTGCACCTGTTCAGTTCTGCTCCTGTAGAGCAGAAGTAGCCATGGACAGTATGTAAATGAACGAGAGGAGCTGTATTGCACTAGGATGTAATTTATAAAATGGGAAGTGGGCATTGTTATGGTTTCAATATAAGGTCTCCCTCTCATACCGTGCTTATGTGTCAGGCAATGCAAGAAAGTGTAGGGGTCCAATGACTGGATTCTGAGATCCTTGACATAATCAGTGCACTAATCTGCTCGAATGGAGTAACTGGGTGGTGACTGTAGGCAGGCAGGGTGTGGCTGGAGGAGGTAAGACCATAGTGGCATGTCTGTGGGGTTTCTATTTTCTCCCTGGTGCTTGGAGCTCTCTCTTTGCTTCCTGGTTGCCATATCCTGAGCTGCTTCCCTCCACCAAGCCCTTTTGCCCTGATGCTCGGCCTCACCTCGGGCCCAGAGCTACGGAGTGGGCTGACTGTGAACTGGACTTTTGAAACAATGAGCCAAAATAAACTTTTTTCTTCTCTACATTGTTCTTTTCAGCTCACAGCAATAAAATTGCTGACTAAAATAGTCAGGATTTGAATAGAAGACCATAGTGTACTGACCCTTCCCTTGAGGACGCATGAGTGGCTGAATAAACACATTGGGGACCAGAGAAGGACATCAGAGAAAGCTGCTTCTGAATATGGGTCTCTTATTATCCTGTCCCATCCCATTCTCTCCACAGCCAAGCACAGGGCAGTGATATAGAAAGTACTGCTTTGTGTCACATGAGAAAGGGGGGTTTGGCAAGTCCTCTTGAAGAGGGGACTTAGTTAACTCAGTCTGATTTACATCAAAGGCACATAAAAGGCAAAAGACTAGCTGTCTTTAGTGCTCAGGAAGAAGAAAGAGGCTGCACTGTGACCCACTTGAATTTTCAACTTATCAAAGACACAGGGTGCATTGTCTCTTGTGGACCAAGGTGAGCATCAAGGAAGAGAGTGAGTCATCTTAGATCTTGCTTGAGAAGAGCCAGGGACTCCATAGAAAAGAGCCAGAGGTGTGCCCCAAAGAGAAGGTAAAAAGGGGAGGCCTATCTTGTCAGCTGAGGTAGAGACACCTTGTCTGACGTCTGGGGACTGTAAGTGGAGAACCCCAGATGTGAAGGGTGTGCTCCCACCTCACTCCCCTGTGTTTGATTGAGAAAAGAACAGGAGGAGCAACAGGAGAGCCATGTCTAACAGCAGCCTCGTCTCTGCTCCTTGTCACAGCTTCCCCTGCAGAACCCATGCGTGTGCTCTGAGAGAAAGGAAGAATCACACACTTGCCTTGCATTCCCTCTAAACAGTGGAATCAAGTCAGGTGTCTCCTCCATCCCACCTCCCTCCTTCTCCCCCAGTGCCGTTCCCCAGCCCTGGGGGGCCTGCAATCATGACTTGGAAGATGGAATGGGGTAGTAAAGAGCAATGCAGAGGAGGACAAATGCAGCCATCCATGAAACTCCAGTGCAGGCATCAGCCAGCGCTCAGCCAGGCCCAGGAGTGGGCAGCAACTGCCACCTTGATGATGTTTAATGTTTTGATTACTTAACTACAGACAAGTTCATTCTTTTTTGATGGCATATATGGAAATTTCCTACACATGACCAGAAGAAGATAAGGCTGACTCTAATGCAATCCAGGGGCAGAACATAGCCATCCCCACAGTATAAATGCAAAGGGAGAATAGGAAATAAAAATACAATTACCTTATAATAGTAGCTCATAAATTATGCTTTTTCTATGTAATCCATACAAATGTTAGTATCTTCCTCCTATCCAAGACCATTGATTTAGTCAGGTTTTTTTTTTTTTTTAATGCTGTGATCAAAAGACCTTATGAGAACAATTTTAGAGGAGAAAAAATTTATTTGAGGTTCATGGTTTCAGAGGTCTCAGTCCATAGATAGCTGGCTCCATTCCTGAGGGCTTCAGTTGAGGCAGAACGTCATGGCAGAAGAGTGTGGTGAAGGAAAATGACTTAGGGCATGATGATCAGGAAGCAGAGAGACTAAGCTCAGGTCACAAAATATATACCCCAAAGACAGGCCTCCAACAACCCACCTCCTCCAGCCTCGCCCTATCTGCCTGCAGTCACCATTCGGCTGAGCCCTGTGAGGGGTTGATGTGCTTATTAAGCTAAGGCTCTCATAACCCACTAACTCGACCTCTACACTTCCTTGCATTGTCTCACACATGAGATTTGGGGGGGGGGCATCCAACAGCTAAACCATGACATTCCACCCCTTTCCCTCAAAGGCTCATGCTTACTCATAATGAAAAGTATATTTAGTCTATTTTCAAAAGCCCCCCAGTCTCTCCAGTATTAGGATTGCTGAGAAGTCTAAGTGCAAAGCTTCCTCTGAGACTCAGGGAAAACTCTGTGTGAACTGCCGTAAAAATCAACAGCAGTTACCTACAGCCTATATTAAAGGAACGGAGTAAATGCTTCCGTCTCAAAATGGAAAAAAAAAAAAAAAAAGGCTGGGGAGGGGCACAGAAAGAAAGGAAGGGACCAAAGTGAGGCTGAAATCCAGGTAGGCAAGCAGGTCTTGTAATTCTATGTCCCAAGGTTTGGGGTAGATCTGCTCCTGTGGCTTTGCAGCCCACATGGCCTCTCTGTTGGCTTGTCTCTCCTCAATTCCTGTTTTTCTCAGGAGACATTCCACAGTACTAACACTCCTTAACCTTGGGGGGCCCCACTGAAGTCTCAGCTTCCTCATCAGATCTCCATGCATCACCCTTTGGGGGGCTGCTTGCAGGGACTCCAATTCTGCTGCACTTTTCCTGGCTTCCCAGCCTCCCTTTGAAATCTTAGTGGAAGCCTCCAGGACCTCATAACTCTCCCATCTTGCATTCCTGTAGAACCAGTTCCTTGTGGTTGATATCAAGGTCTGCCACCGTTTTGAGCAGTGGCCATGCCTCCAGGGACCATGGCTGCAGCAGCCTCTGAATGCCTGGGTGGCTGAGCATGGTGAGACAATTCCTAGGTCCCCCTGTTCAGGCAGGGTGCTTCACCGATCTCTTCTCACAGAAATGTTTACTTTTACTTCCTTGAGGCTGAGATGGGTATGGTCTTGTCCATTCCTGAGATGCCTTCAACCATCTTTCTTATTATGTCTAGTTAAAGTATCTAGTGTTCCTTTAGTGGCTGTAATGTCTTTAACAAACACATCTTCCTTCGTCCTAGTTTTACTGACAGTTTTCTGGCCAAACAGCAAGTTTTTAAAAGTTTTATGCTTTGTTTTCTGCTCCTGATTATCACAATAAACTTGGCCAAAAGCCAATAGCAATATCCATGCTACCACCAGAGTGTTGTGTTGCCTAGAAATTTCTTCCATCAAATTAAGGTGCCCATCATCTTTAAAATCAGCCTCACAGAAAGTCTCAGGACATGGGCATCATGCAGACAACTTTTTAACCAGAACATGATATGAACGGCCTCTATTCCAATTTCCAAGAGTCTTCTTCCTCTGAAACCTCACAAGCCCTGTCTTTACTGCACACACTTCTACTAGTGTGCTGGTCTTCTGAATGCTCACCAAAATTGCCCATTAAGGTCCACTGACAACATTCTAAAGCCTTTCTGGCTTGGACTGCTAAACTTTCAAAATTCCTCCCACAAATTTCCAAAAGCAGCTAAAGTTTTGAAACACTTGGTCAGGTTAGTCACAATAATGACTCCACTTCTTGTTACCAATTTCTGTTTTAGTCAGCTTTTTCACTGCTGTAACAAATAAGAACGATTTTAGAGAAAGATTTTTTTTTTTGAGCTCACAGTTCCAGAGGTTTCAGTCCACAGATGGCTACCGCCATTCCTCGGGTCCTGAATGAGGCAGAACATCACGGCAGAAGAACATGGTACAGGAAAGCGGTTCAAGACATCAAACAAGGAAGCAGAGAGACTAAGTTCAGTGACGAAATACATACCCCAAAGGAAATCCCCCCAATGACTCACCTTCACCACACCATACCTGTCTACAGTCACCACTCAGTTAATCTCTACAGGGATTAACATAATGATTGGGCTAAGGCTCTTATTACCCAATAACTTTCTTGCATTGCCTTACATATGAGCTTTTGGGGGACACCTTATATCTAAACCATAACAAATGTGTGTCCTAGTTAAAATGGGCCAGGAACTCTGTGATGAGTCATAGTTACTGAATTACTGAAAGAAGCATTTTGATGCATATCCCCACCCGCTGAATACTGCTATTAGATTATAAAACCAGACCATCAAGCAGTTTAGGAATCTAAGCCTGGGGATGGAGACTGTCTGCTCACATCAACACATATATTCCCTTGCTCTGAACACATGTATCTAGAAATGTACATTATGACATATAAAAATCTTAGCACTGCAACATTCAACTATCTTAGAATCATAGCAGCCCTGTCCCTAAGAAAGCTTATTAGAAACCTACCCAAAAGATACCCTCAAACCTATGATGAAAGCTCCTTAAAATCTTAGCATCATAGAAGCTTAGAAAAGTAGTCAGACTTAAAGACCTTTAGAATACTATTTATTAGAAATTTAAAATTGGGGCTGGGGATGTGGCTCAAGTGGTAGCGCGCTCACCTGGCATGTGTGCAGCCCGGGTTCCATCCTCAGCACCACATACAAACAAAGATGTTGTGCCCGCCGAAAACTAAAAAATGTTAAAAAATTCTCTCTCACTCCTTCTCTCTCTCTCTGTCTCTCACTCGCTCTTAGAAAAAAAAAAGACTTTAAAAAAAAAAAGACTTTAAAATCATGGATTCTTTGATCACATCAATTAAAGCTTTCTAGATTTCATAACCTTAGAGCCAGGCACATGCCTGTAATCCCAGCAACTTGGGAAGCTGAGACAGGAGGATAGCAAGGTCAAAGCCTGCCTCAACATTATTAGCGAAGCACTTAGCAATTCAGTGAGACCCTGAGTCTAAATAAAATATTACAAAGGTCTGGGGCTGTGATTCAGTACAAGCACTACTGGTTTCAATCCCCAGTACCAAAAAAATATTTTATAACCTTAGGATATCTTGGGATCATAGAATTGTAAAGGTCTGAGTGCCAAAACGTTAGAAAACTGGAATAATAGATTTTTGAGCCATGCGACTGAATTTTCTTGGGGTCATAGGTGTTCTCTCTTTTAACTTTGCAAGATGTGATGACCCTTTTATAAGAGTGTTTCTCAACAGCACCACCATTGACTTTGGGTTGGATAATTATTTGGTGGTCCTGTGCACAGTAAGCTGTTTATCACCATCCTTGACCTCTACCCGGTAGCACTCCTCACTCATAACACTGAAAATTGTTTTCAGCCATTATTGACAAATGTGCCAACCACTGTTTTATTAATCCCTGGTACATTGTCATCCCAGAGGAAGGAAATTATCTGAGATTTCCACAGCATTAAAGTAGAATATGTCCTCTTTTCTAGGTCTGATCTCACTGGAGACTCAGTTATTAACTTGACACTTTACCAGATAGAAGGGGGCTAGTTTACAGCACTGAGTTCCTAGGTCAAGGTTACACAACTGATAAAGGGTTGCAGAAGGATTTGAAGTTAAAACATTTTTCCTACCTGTCTCTCTAAAAACTAAAGCCCTTGCACCTTTGGTTTTGGAAATTTTTACTGTTGTAATTATTTTGTTGACCTAAATTCTATTTCTTCTTCTGGTCATAATCATAATATAATTATGATATAGTTATGGGTTTTCTTCTCAAAGTCTGTATATGAAAGATGTTAGTTCTGGAATCAGACCTTTTGGATTCAAATCCCAGATGCATGACATATCACAAATACAACCTTGAATTAATTTTGACTTTTACTTGTTACAATTTCTTCAGCAGGTATTTGGGTTACTTACTTCTTCTGTGTATAAACCCTCCCACAATTTAGTGTCTTAAATCAATATATCTATTTCAGCATATCTTAAAATTTTGTAGATTGAGAATTTGTGCAAAGCATGCTTGACTATGTTACTCTTCTTTTCTATCTGGTATTGGGGGAGGTCATCTGATGTTATTCCATTGTCAAGATTGGAAGACCCAAGAGGGATTTCCTCACATATTTGGCACCTTGACAGGGATGACTGCCAGTTTACTTAATGTTTTACTTAATGGTTTACTTAATGTTTTTTTTTTTCAACCAAAGGGTGAGCATGGCCTTTCCATTTATGGTGAAAAGTCACCTACATGGTAAATTGAATTTCCAAGAGGGAAATGCCCAGCAACCAAAGTGGATGCTGAAGGCCTTTGATGGCCAAGCTGAAGGAGTCACTGAGGGCATGTTTTCTGTTGCTCTCTATGGCCAGCACAGTCACAGCCAGCCCAGATTTGAGGTGAGGGGATACAGACCCCAACTCGCCATTGGAGGATTATCTAAGATTTCAGTCACATTTAAAAGTCATTATATTTGTAAAATTAGGTAATCCTTCTCTCATTGAGTTGTAAGTCTTTAAAAAGGCTAATAGCACAGTTTAGCATATGATTTCTGATGCAAAATGTGAGCCATTTTTATTTGCATGTGGTCTTTCTAGCACAGGACTATCTCTGAATTTGCAAAATCACAGAATCCTTCTCCTATTCCCAGAGTATTAGAAATATTGAGGGCTAAGTGGAAGGCAGGGCACTTAAGGACACTAAGCTAATTTAGACACAACTCACAAGAAAGAGGTGTGAGATTTAAAAAAAAAAAAAACATTTTATATGGCAAAAGGTCTTCTTGCGTAAGTGATTAAGGCAGAAGGGCTACCCTGAATTTATTCATGTCCACATTGGAAGAGACAGCACATGTGTACTCCCCTTATGTAGCTACTGTGCTGGGCACACACCCCAAATACACTTGGGAGGGGAAATAATAAATCATTAGTAATTGTAAGTTTCTTCTTGGATAGGGCCATGCAGGGGGAGGATCCCCCAAGCAATTCAAACTCAATTACACTGTTCACAGGGTGTTTGAAATGGAAACGAATGGAGAAAGAAATTGCAGAAGCAGGCGGCATTCATTAGTGCAGCTGGAAGCATTTTGTCCTGGGCCACTAGTTAGATTTTGTTAAGTGAAAACAGGAGTGAAAATAATAAGGGTAGCTGCTCACATTTGTAGAACACGTCAAAGCGAGCAAATTCATGTCCGTCATCTGCTTGAGCAGTCTGGTAAAGTCCAAGTGGTTGCTTTATCGATGAGGTGGTTGAAGATCAGATGCATTAATAGCCTTGCAAAGTGTGGCAGACTGTTGGGAGTAGATAGACTCTGTGCTTTCAACTCTTATCCATGCCTATTCCTGCTTGTTCTCAGCGCTCCTGTCTAGGGAAGAGCACAGTTAGAATGGAAGAAGGGTTCCTTCTGCCCTTGACCCTGTCTTCTTCTTCATTTAGTGTCATTTAGTTTTCCAGGGCTTTTGATGCCTGGGGATAGGGCCATTCCCCTACACTGTGGACCAATTAGGCTAAAGCTCTCATGGGATTCTGGAACACAGTCACCCACCACAGCATTAGGTTTCTAGGCTGCCATTACAAAGGTCGGTGTCTTCTGTGCCCTCTGCCTTTGGCTTCTGAATTCCTAGGTCTTCACAGTCTTCCCTCTGGTCATGCTTGTGTCCTAATCTCCTCCTCTTATTTGAGCAACAGTCCTATGGGATTCAGTCCCAACCTGTGAATTCATTGTAACAATTAATATTTAAAGACCTTATCTATAAATCTAGTCACACTTTAGGTACTAGACATTAGAACTTCAATTGATGGATTTCAGGAAACAAAATTCAGCCTATTATAGTGGTCTTTAAAATAGAATCACCTGCCTGTCTCAGTCATACTGATCATATTTGTTGCAGTCAGCTTTTTTGTCACTGTGACCAAGAGACCTGATAAGATACAACTAGAGGAAGAAAAGTTTACTTTGGCCCATGTTTCAGAGGTCTCAGTCCATAAACATCCCATTCCATAGCTCATGGAATATCATGGAGAGAAGGTGTGTGTAGTAGAGGAAGCCGCTCAGGCATGGCCATGAGGAAGCAGAGGTGGGACAAAATGAAGGCCCCGAAGGCATGTCCCAGTGACCTACTTCCTCCAGCCACACTCTGTCTGCCTATAGTTACCATCCAGTTATTCCATATCAAGAGACCCATTAGGGCTAAAGCTCTCAATCTAATCATTTCATCTAAGGGAACCTTTTGGCATTGCCTCATTCATGAATTTTTGTGGAACAGCTAGTATCTAAACCATAATGATGCTCATTCATTTGTTGGACATTGGCACTAAAATGTGCTGGGCTCTGTGTTTAGCAGGGTGCAACGCAACAACTCACTACCACTCTCCAAACTCACTTTTCGGAAGTCAGGCACCTCTTGGTTATAGTTTGTAACACAGCCATAACATCTGCACACATACAATGAGAGAGCTCCTACCTTACAATTTGTAAAAATTCTTAAAATGTTTATGTATATATAATACTTAAAACAAGTTTATGTATATATATAATACTTAAAGGCAAAGAGTAAAGATCTGTTCAGCAAACAGTTATGAAATGTTCCAGATCCTGTTCTTCATCTTATGGAAAGCAGACAGGGCTGGAGGCTCTGGGTTAGAGAACCAACCATCAGATACTTGATTATATTAGTTTGTTTAGAGTACACTTAGGGATAGATCAGTTTAAAGACTGTAGATTTTAATATAGCCTCGATACAGTATCATTAGTAATATTTTGACATTTGCGTGTGTTTGGAAGTTGAGCCAGGAGAGTTTTGAGCAGCTCATGACCACCCGTATCCACTTCATAAAGCACTGCTTATGATCATGAATATGATCCCTCAGTGGTTGATGCAAAAACCCTTTCTTTGAGAATGACATTAATGCCGCTTAATGACCTAAACTCTCAAAGCCCCACATCCCAATGGAGATACCACAGTGGAGGTCAAACATCACCATGAGTTTCAGAAAGGACAGACCACATTCAAACCACAGTGAAGACAGAATCAGATCTTAGTTAATGTTCCCAGTTCTACTTTGAATCATCCCAGCTGGAACCCTATCTTTCGTCAATTAATGCTAGTTAAGGACTCTGAAAGGAGGAGACAGCTACCAGATGAGTCACTAGCTGGCATGGAAGAAAGAGAATTTCCAAGATGCTGGTTTGCAGGAGGGAGAGGAGTGTTTGAAGGGGAGAGGAATGGTACCAAATTGCCAGAGCAGATTGTAAGCACCAGGTAAGTTGCTTCACACAGCCTCCATGGCAAGCATGTGAGGCAGACAGAGGAACTGCCTCCAGGCGGGAGGAAACAGGCTCTGAAGCTCATGAGTGCAGAGGGAAAGTTGATACCTGGATGGAAAGAGCTTTCATGCACCATCCTCAGCCCAGACGACTGCATGATGCCATGTGGTTCACACTGAATTAGGTACTCAAGTTTAACACGACCTCAGCTCTGAAGTAATAGATGTGGCCCTTTAAGTACTGATTCAGTTGTTCTGGAAACCTCCTGGTTTTCAGCCATGCACAGGAGGAGCACTGATGATCAGGGGCAGGAGATACAGTTTTCTTGGGATCTCAGTGGATTCTTTTGATTTTTAAGTATTCCATATGTCTCTACCACAACTATTAACACATGAGAAGTACTTTTTGGCTCAAGTAGGCTTTTTGAGCTCTGTTTTACTGTGTCCCCTTCTGTGAATACAGCAAGCAGTGTGAGATAGCCAAACCTTTTGATTTGTTCAGGCACAGATCCTTCTCTATGCTTTGAGAGGAAAAAGAAAAGGAAAAGAAACATTGTTGGTTCAGATATATTCCTTAGAGTGTGTGGGTGCGTGTGTGTGTGTGTGTGTGTGTGTGTGTGTGTGTTTGAGTGTGTAGGCAACAATGCAATGATGCAATATTTTACATAAGAGAATAAGCCTGTGGTAGTGGCAGTATTATTTAATAAGGAACAGAGGACAAAACTGATTTGAGGTTATTTGGAGGTACATTTTATTTTGTATGTAATATAAAATGTGAACTCAATTTTGAAAACCTATTCCCTTATGTCTATAAATTGCTGACATGTCAGTCCCTCTTGTATTTTCCTATCATGGTAATTTAAGACAATGCTGTTTTCTAAGGGTGGAACAAGGTAGAAAAAGGGTTGAATTTTCTGCTTACACGGTGTATGTCTGGTCTCTCAGATTACATGGTTCAGCTAAGCACTCCAGTGTGTTGTAAGGTGCTGTATCTTTTCAACACCAGCCTCTATTTTGACTCTTAGTAATGGGATTGGTCAGTTCACCTGCTGGGCCTGCCCCATGACCTGCTCTGTGCCTGGGCCCTCTGCAGGCCATGGCCACCTGGTGCTGCACAGTGCACATGGGGTTGGATTCTCAGTTTGGGCTCAATTGGGGCTGCTGCTGTGTCTCACTAGCTCTTTCATTTTAAGCAGGTTACTACCTCAAGGGTCAAGTTTTCTTATGCTTAAAGCTGAATTGATAATACATTGGCATAATTTTTTTTGAAAATTAACAAATTGTGATAAGTATTGGTGGTAACTGGGCATGTAGGAGACCATAAACAAAATCTTTTTTCCTGTGCTGGCTTCTTTATTTTCTGTCTGCCTATGTCTACTGTGATCACAGAAGCACCAATCCTTAAACAATCATGGTTATGATCATAAGCCACACTTCACGGATACGGGTTGCCATAAGAAGCTCACAACCCTACCAGTTCAAAGTCCAAAAAGACTAATGTCAACATTTTACTAATGGTACTACATTGATGTTATATTAAAATCAACAGTCTTAAAATTGCTACATCTTTATAAGTCTACTCTTAACAAAAGTATATCATCAAATATGCTACTAGGTAGTATGCCATAATACCAGCACAATATAAACAGCAATATTTTAAAAACAAGATACAAAACAACAGCAACCATAAAAAGCACAGTAGCTTCCATCATCAAGAAATCTATACTGTATCTAAATGATAGTTACTATCTATTATGTTCAATATTTCACTGTACTAACACCTCGAGATTCCACATTTTGGCCTTGAAAGCAAATGGGTTATAACAAGGATCGAAGATTACATTGTTTGTGTTTTCTTTATTATCAGAGAATTAGCTCATGTTTGCAGTTGATTCTCACAGTAACCTGGTGGAAAGGCATTCGCACATCCGTATATGATAGGCCACAGGGGAGTACACTGAGCCCTGGATGCCTTAGTCTGGCTGGGCACAGATCACCAGCCACTTGAAGATTCAAGAAGGAACAAAATTTATTCTTAGAACTCAAGGCACGCCGCCCACCTGAACTCTCCAGGAACTCCCGAGAGCTCCATCAGAATTTCAGGAACTTGGGGAGCACTCAACGGGAACTCAACCCAGGAACTCCACCCATGGGAACTCTCTGGGAACTCCGCGAGATCCTTCTGGCAAAATGCCAGGCACCATCTTGACCTGGCTCTCAACACCTGGAGAGTTCAGGTGATTTTTTCCAAGGTAAGGGGCATCAACAATATTTAAACATAGGCATTAGCCTTTTAACCTGGCCCAGAGCTTACGAAGCAGATGTTTTCAAGCCAGGAATTCCAGGGCAATATCTTGTTTGATCCTGGGGATATAGTAAACACAACGATGACACAGAATATTGTCTTGAATATTTTTATATTCATGAATATATGGGCTGGGGATGTGGCTCAAACGGTAGCGTGCTCGCCTGGCATGCGCACAGCACTGGGTTCGATCCTCAGCACCACATACAAATAAAGATGTTGTGTCCATGGAAAACTAAAAAAATAAATATTAAAAAAAAATCTCTCTCTCTTTCTCTTATTATTGATGACTAATTTGTACCAGTCATTCCTAGGCACCTTCTTTTGAATTATCTGATTGAACACTCTCCTGGTTCAGGAAACCTTCTTTCACAAATATGAAATGGTTTGATTAAGATCACATATTCCACAAATCTGGAAGTGAGGATTTGAATGCAGAACTTTTTTAGATGAGTCCAGTGCTGTTCATACTGTTTTCAGTGTACAGTTAATTCACATAAAGACATTTAATCAGGATTACAGAAAAGCAGGAAATTTATTTTATAATTTTCTAAGCACATGGCATCCAATGACTGGATAAAATAATTTGCTTATTGTTTTGTAAATTATACAAATGTTTATAATCACTAATTAAAATCAAATAGTATTTTCAGGGGAAGCACTCAGAAACTGCAACATCAAGTTATGAAAGATTGAATAACTGGCTGATGTGTGGAAGGTCAGTTTAAAAGCCAGATGTGCAGGTGAGTGAAGGTTTTCTAGGTCTTTGCCTCTTGCTGCTAAGGAGGATCATAGTCCAGATCATCTCTTGACCTTTGTTGTGCATGGCAAGTCACATGACCAGCAGAAGCTCATCAGAAAACTTTATGGAGAAACATCCTAAGGAAGAGCTAAGTGATGAGAATTCATTTTTGAAGTGGGAATTCATGCTTTTGAGCCAGTATGAAAAGTGCTAATAGGTGGAATAGATACGTAATATTGGGGCTACATTAAATGTTGGTGAATTGCATCAACTAGAAATATTCCTAGCTTAATTGCTTAATTATGTGCATGATTCCAGTAGCCCTAGGATTATATGAGCTATATTCATCATACTTCGGATTTCTTTTAGATGGACTTGTTAGATTATGTGCTGTGTGGATAGACAGTTTTGGACTCTACTCCTTGTTCTATACTTAGCTATTGACATCAGATGAAGAAAAAGAAACCAACCATTCCAGGCTCACACACTTTTATCTCCTGAGACTTAAAATTTCTATTTTTCAAACAGAGATTCACCGCAACTACCCCTTCATTTTATTAATGAGGTACCAGAAGCCCATAAAGCTTGTTTAATATCACAACCTAGTCTTTAAACTACTCTGCTTTATAATGATGCAATAATGGAATTTCACAATAACAACAAAAATACATAATTTCAGTAGTTATATAGCCTTAAGCAATTTAATTGACTTTTGGCCCTGGTTAAGTCATCTATATCATGAAAATACTGAGAACATGAATCACAGGAGTTTGTGTCAGAATGACACGGAATAACCCTAAACAGTGTGGCACAGTGCCTGGTCTGCGGTAGTTTCCAAATCCCCCTTCTCTCTCTCTCTCTCTCTCTCTCTCTCTCTCTCTCTCTCTCTTCTGCTTTCTCTCATTTCTTTTCTTTCTTTTGTTTTCTTTCTTTTTTGTGACTTTTAAAAATTTTTAATTGATTCTTTTAATTATACATAATGATAGGATCCATTTTGACATAAGCATTAAAGCATGAAATATAATTTATTCAATTCAGTCACCAAGACTTTCCCTTTCCCTCCCCTCCTCCCACCCCATATCTCTCTCCTTCTATTCTACTGATCTTTCTGCTGTTTACTTATAGTTTTTTTTAAATTTTAATTTGCTATACATGATGGCAGATTGTAGTTCATTTCATATTACACATGTATAGCACAATTTTTCAAGACACTGATTGTACACAAAGTATTTTCACACCATTCGTTCTTTTTCTTAAATTAATTTTTATTGTTGGTTGTTCAAAACATTACGTAGTTCTTGATATATCATATTTCACACTTTGATTCAAGTGGGATATGAACTCCCATTTTTACCCCGTATACAGATTGCAGAATCACATCATTTGCACATTCATTGATTTACATATTGCCATACTAGTGTCTGTTGTATTCTGCTGCCTTTCCTATCCTCTACTATCCCCCCTCCCCTCTCCCCTCCCCTCTTCTCTCTCTACCCTCTCTACTGTAATTCATTTCTCCCCCTTATATTTTTCCCTTTCCCCTCACTTTGTATGTAATTTTGTATACTCCTGAGGGTCTCCTTCCATTTCCATGCAATTTCCCTTCTCTCTCCCTTTCCCTCCCACCTCTCATCCCTGTTTAATGTTAATCTTCTTCTCATGCTCTTCGTCCCTACTCTGTTCTTAGTTACTCTCCTTATATCAAAGAAGACATTTGGCATTTATTTTTAAGGGATTGGCTAGCTTCACTTAGCATAATCTGCTCTAATGCCATCCATTTCCCTGCAAATTCTATGATTTTGTCATTTTTTAATGCAGAGTAATACTCCATTGTGTATAAATGCTACATTTTTTTTATCCATTCATCTATTGAAGGGCATCTAGGTTGGTTCCACAGTCTTGCTATTGTGAATTGTGCTGCTATGAACATGGATGTAGCAGTGTCCCTATAGTATGCTCTTTTTAGGTCTTTAGGGAATAGACCGAGTAGGGGAATAGCTGGGTCAAATGGTGGTTCCATTCCCACCTTTACAAGAAATCTCCATACTGCTTTCCAAATTGGCCGCACCAATTTGCAGTCCCACTAGCAATGTACAAGTGAACCCTTTTCCCCACATCCTCGCCAGCACTTGTTGTTGTTTGACTTCCTAATGGCTGCCAATCTTACTGGAGTGAGATGGTATCTTAGGGTGATTTTGATTTGCATTTCTCTGACTGCTAGAGATGGTGAGCACTTTTTCATGTACTTGTTGATTGATTGTATGTCCTCCTCTGAGAAATGTCTGTTCAAGTCCTTGGCCCATTTGTTGATTGGGTTATTTGTTATCTTATTGTCTAATTTTTTTAGTTCTTTGTATATTCTGGATATTAGGGCTCTGTCTGAAGTGTGAGGAGTAAAGATTTGTTCCCAGGATGTAGGCTCCCTATTTACCTCTCTTATTGTTTCTTTTGCTGAGAAAAAACTTTTTAGTTTGAGTAAGTCCCATTTGTTGATTCTATTTATTAACTCTTGTGCTATGGGTGTCCTATTGAGGAATTTGGACCCCGACCCCACAGTGTGTAGATCATAGCCAACTTTTTCTTCTATCAGACGCCGTGTCTCTGATTTGATATCAAGTTCCTTGATCCACTTTGAGTTAACTTTTGTGCATGGCGAGAGAAAGGGATTCAGTTTCATTTTGTTGCATATGGATTTCCAGTTTTCCCAGCACCATTTGTTGAAGATGCTATCCTTCCTTCATTGCATGCTTTTAGCCCCTTTATCAAATATAAGATAGTTGTAATTTTGTGGATTGGTTTCTGTGTCCTCTATTCTGTACCATTGGTCCACCTGCCTGTTTTGGTACCAGTACCATGCTGTTTTTGTTACTATTGTTCTATAGTATAGTTTGAAGTCTGGTATAGCTATACCGCCTGATTCCCACTTCCTGCTTAGCATTGTTTTTGCTATTCTGGGTCTTTTATTTTTCCATATGAATTTCATGATTGCTTTCTCTATTTCTACAAGAAATGCCATTGGGATTTTGATTGGCATTGCATTAAACCTATAGAGAACTTTTGGTAATATCGCCATTTTGATGATGTTAGTTCTACCTATCCATGAACAGGGTATATTTTTCCATCTTCTAAGATCTTCTTCTATTTCTCTCTTTAGGGTTCTGTAGTTTTCATTGTATAAGTCTTTCACCTCTTTTGTTAGGTTGATTCCCAAGTATTTTATTTTTTTGAGGATATTGTGAATGGAGTGGTTGTTCTCATTTCCATTTCAGAGGATTTGTTGCTGATATACAGGAATGCCTTTGATTTATGCGTGTTGATTTTTATCCTGCCACTTTGCTGAATTCATTTATTAGCTCCAATAGTTTCTTTGTAGACCCTTTTGGGTCTGCTAGGTATAGAATCATATGTACTTAGGGTAATGATGTCTGACTCATTCTACTATCATTCCTACCCCCTTGCCCCTTCCCTTCCTCTCCCTCCCTTTGCCCTATCTAAAGTTCTTCCATTTCCCCCATGCTCCTCTTCCAATCGCCATTATGAGTCAACATCCTCTGATCAAAGAAAACATTTGGCCTTTGGTTTTGGGGGATTCAATTGCTTCACTTAGCATTATATTCTCCAACTTCATCCATTTACCTGCAAATGCCATGATTCTATTCTCTTTTAATGCTGAGTATTGTTCCATTGTGTATATATACCAAAATTTCCCTACCCATTCATCTAATGAAGGGCATCTAGGTTGGTTCCATAATTCAGCTATTGTGAATTGTAAACCTAGGATTGGGATAGCTGGGTCAAATGATGGTTCTATTCCAAGTTTTTCAAGGAGTCTCCATACTGCTTTCCAGATTGGCTGCACCAATTTGCAGTCCCACCAGCAATGTATGAGTGTGCCTTTTCCCCCACATCCTCGCCAACACTTATTGTTGTTTGTATTCTTGATAGCTGCCATTCTGACTTGAGTGAGATAAAATCTTAAGAGAAAATTTTATTTGAATTTCTCTAATTGCTAAAGAAGTTGAACATTTTTTCATATGTTTGTTGATCGATTGTATATCCTCTTCTGAGAAGTGTCATTAAGTTCCTTGGCCCATTTATTGATTGGGTTATTATTATTATTTATTTTTTTGGTGTTAAGATCTTTGAGTTCTTTATATATCCTAGAGATCAGTGCTCTATCTGTTGTGCTTGTGGTAAAAATTTGCTCCCATTCTGTAGGCTCTCTATTCACCTCACTTATTGTTTCTTTTGCTGAGAAGAAGCTTTTAAATTTGAATGGAGGACACAGAGTCTAACCCACATAACTTCAGTTATCTCATATTAGACAAAGGCACCAAAAATGTACCTTGGAGAAAAGATAGCCTCTTTAACAAATGGTGCTGGGAAAACTGGAAACCCACATGTAGCAAAATAAAATTAAACCTTTATCTCTCACCATGCACAAAACTCAACTCAAAGTGGATCAAAGATCTAGGAATTAAGCCAGAGACCCTATGCCTAATGGAAGAAAAAGTATGCCCAAATCTCCAACTTTCTTCAGATTAGGCCCCAGCTTTCTTCATAAAACTCTGGTAGTGCAAGAATTAAAACCAAGAATCAATAAATGAGATGAATTCATTTATTTTATTTTTTTTTTAACTTTTCCATTCAAGAATATTTTCTGACTGCTACACTGTGCTAGGTCCTGCAATAGGTGAGGGGTGGACAGTTGCAAACAACAAAGATAAGCTCCTGATCTCACAAATAATGCAACACAAGAAGATAAAAATAATATAAACACAAATTATTGGAAATTCTTCAGTGTGATATGAGAGAAAATAATAAAGAAACATGACATACATCGGGGGAAGAATGGGGTCAAGAAAAAGCCCTTCCAGGAAATGTCACCTTCTACAGAAACTGTAGAAACTTAAAGGAAGCCTACATCCAGGAAAAGTCATAAGGAACCTAAATGCCAGGAGAAACCTAAATCCACGTAAAGGGTGAGGGGTGAGCATCCTGAGCAGGAGGAACGCTGTGTGCCCCAATAGGAGAAAGTAGGCATTGCAAACATAAGATCCTAAGTGACGGTCACCAGTCCCTCTGCCATGGTGGTTCACCTCCCATGGCTTCCCCATGAGCTCTTTCCAGACACAATGTGAGCATAGCTCCTCTGTCTTCTTGCCTGCAGTGTTTTCCCTTTCTTCTCCATCCACCTGGTCCTTGTTCCCATTCAAACTCAGATCTGAGACACCTGCTCTGGGAAGCTTCTCCTGGTGGCTCAATTGGGACGAAGCAGCACCTTGCACTGTCCAGCCTGCCTTGCACTTGGCAGGGTCACAGGACACACAGAGAAAGGTTTGCCACAGTTGTTGTTCAATGAATATGTATGCTCTCTCACTCCATGGGCTGTGAGGCTATTAGTGTTGTTGTTGTTGTTTTCTGTAATCACCACTTGATTTCCACAAGGATATGTGCAAAGTACAGGCTGAAAGTGTATGAGCACTACCCAAAGTATAAGATTCTATATTTCTGAAAATGTTTAAGAATTAGTAAGAGTAACCAACAGACTCTGAGAAGGCAATTCTAGTTTTTCTCTTTGGTTGAGGTGGAAGAAGTGTCCACCAAGGGTTCATGGTCCACCTTTATGGTATGAGACTCATTGCTGGCAGTTCATGGCCATCTGGACTGTACAAGACCCAGCACCATTTCATGACTAATTGGGATCATGAGGCTGAGTTCCAGCACTGGAAGGTAGAGACACCTGAGACACTCCTAGGTCAACACACACTCTATAGTGTCCTTCAGTCTCCTTCTTTCCCCCAGGTACCCACTAGATTTTCTGAGTGTCCTTGGAAACCAACAGAGAGAGTCTTTATTAGTTTTTATTTATACAACCCTGCATGCCTGGGTTGTAAGAAATTCCTGTATCCACTAGTCCAATGATTGGACATTATTTGAGCAAGCAATAAGCTTGTACTTGTGTCAAATCACTGTGAATTGGTGGTTTTCTTCTATCAGTTATAAGGGTTACCCGAACTAATATACCTTATGTCAAGTGGTTCTGTGTGACAGTTTTGTGTGAACTTTAAGTATACTCAAGTGAAACAGTCTATAACCTTGAGAGACAAGACATATAACTGACATCATTGTGAAGTGGAGCTGAGAACATGAATGATCATCAAATACAAGCATTCAGAGTTAAGAATATGGAGTTGCCTTCTCCTATGTTTTTTAAATGGTAACCTTGTTCATTTTTGTTATAAAGGTATTTCTCTAGATATTCCCTGGGTGGGGTTGGGCTGCAATGTAATAATTTTGGCTATCTTCAAATCTGGTTGATTTTCAAATTCTTTAGAGAAGTTTTTTTTTTTTTTTTTTTTTTTTTGTGTGTGTGTGTGTGTGTGTGTGTGTGTGTGCTGTGCATTGAACTCAGGGGCACTCAACACTGAGCCACGCCCCCCCCCGCCCAGCCCTATTATTTTTGTATTTTATTTGAAGTTAGGGTTTCACTAAGTTGCTTAATGCCTCATGGAATTGTTGAGGCTGGCTTTGAACTCACAATCCTCCTGCCTCAGTCTCCCAAGATGCTGGAATTACAGGCATACACCACTGTGCCTGGCCCTTTCTTTTTATTTTCTTAAAGTGAATATTTATTGAACGTATTCCTTGTACTTACAATTCTTCAAGTACGGATTGGAACCAAATATGCGTTTAGAGCACCACCCAAATGATGCACGGGTGATTGGCTAAGCGTGAGAACTATTTATTCAGGTGACCTTTGAGATTTTCTATTGAACACACACTTCCAAGTGTCTGTTTCTCAGCTTCTTCCATTTTCAAGCAGGCAGCAAGTCCAGTGATCCTTGCTTTTACAAGTTGACTTTACCTTCTACTTCACTGAGAACAGTGGATCCCCTCAAAATAACCGTCACACCTAACCCCCACATAAGCTTCTTTTCTCTGTCCTTTCCCCTTGTGCCTGTATGGTCTAATTTACTTACTCACACACCGTGTATTTATTTGTTCCTTGTTTTACCAAAACAATAAATCCATTTTTTTTTCTTCTATACCAGTTCTCCTTGCATACAAAATACTGCAATATTTTCTGTCTTTGTAAAACAACCATCGTTAATTCCCTCTTCTATTCATTTTAAGCCTCTATTTATAGCAAACTTTAAAATGCTTAAAACATTTGATTAATTTGCCCATTCTGTTCTTTTCCTGACTCTTCCAATTTGGGCTTTGTATTCTAATGTCTCTGATTGTGCTCTTGGCATGATCTCCGAAGACCTCCATCCTACCAGTTCTCTGGTTCTCAGTCCATAGAGGATCAGATGTCTCAGAAACATCTGAGATCAGACATCCTTCCTCTTTGAAGTATTTTTTAAGTATTTTTTTCTATTCAGTTTCTGTAATGTCAAACCTTCTGGACTTCCTCCCATTTCCTATTTGGTTCTCGCCATTCCTACTCATCTCTCAGGTCTCTTCTTTCATTACCCAAATCCAAACACAACACACAACAGATACATGCAGCAACAACTATTCTTTCCCACTCTTGGTTCTTAGATTAGATCCCAAATCCTGCTGAGTTCTTTGAAAGTCATGAGTGGCTCTACGTCTAAGACACTCAATCACTAGGTCTGTAAGGGTGGAGATTGCTGGGTTATGAGACAAGGCAGGCGGTTTGGTGAGGAGACAATAGATCTACTCCAAATAACTAATCATCCGAAGCAGGCATTCCAAATTGCCGTCAGCACTGTTCTTGATTAAAGAAAATGCATCTAAACTTTAGATGGGTTTGACACTCCCCTATCCAGATTTCTCTCATATTTTGTTGTAGATAGGAATTGTGGAAATTCCTTATTATGAGAGTGGCATAGAAATGGCAGCAAATTCATTTCTACAGTTGGGGTGCAGGCATAATGAGGTCCACCTGTCAGACTTAGAGTAGATGGAAAATCCTGAGAAATAGTAGAGAGCACTTAAGTGTTTGGATTTCCACCAGAGACAGGGCAGGGGAAGCTCGTGACAAGAGAGGGGTAATGGTGCCACTGGAGACGGCTTCTGCAGGGTCTGAGATGCCTTTGAGTGATTTGGTACTCAGACAGTGGTAGAAGGAGTACCAAGTACAGCAAGAAGAAAAGAGCAGGCATTGTTCTATCCACCTGGGTGATCGCCATGGTCACATAGGCACTGCCTTTAATGCTGTGCCCACAACTTTCTTTTCAAACCAGACTTGAGACTATCTAACCTATAACTTCAGTTCATAATGAATATCATTTCTAAAGCCTAAACGTTGTTCTTTATTTTAAAGCCTATAGTGGTATTTTTTTTTTTTTTTTTTTTGGTGGGCGGTACCATGGATTGAACTCAGGGGCACTTGATCACAGTAATCCCAGTGGCTTGGGAGGTGGAGACAGGAAGATCCTGAGTATTTTGAATATAAACACAAGAATAACACAAGATTGTACCTTCATCTAAAGGCATATAGATTCAGGCAGCCAATATAGTTAGTTAAAACAATTGTGCAAAAATAAATAAAACCCCTGATTGTCTCTACAGAGAAGGGTTCTTTATACAGGAATGACTGAGCACCAGATTTAACCAG
Organism: Callospermophilus lateralis; assembly: GCF_048772815.1. Lineage (NCBI taxonomy): Eukaryota > Metazoa > Chordata > Mammalia > Rodentia > Sciuridae > Callospermophilus > Callospermophilus lateralis. The sequence goes on from NC_135320.1 coordinate 85,650,247, forward strand.
AAAGTTCTAGGATCAAATAGTTTTGGGCACGATATTATGGGAAATGTCGATTTCCCTTTCAAAAGCCTGAAGAAGAACTTTGATTTGCAATACATAAAATATTTTTTATCTCTCTCTTTGGGGAGAAAACAAAGACAATTAATATTCTGTGACTGCAATTTTTTATAATCATGTTAAGATATGGGTGCCATTGCCAAGAAGATAAATTATATATCTTGCAATAAGGGAAGATAACAGATGAAATTTGCAACATGTCTATGAAAACCTTCTCTGTGCCAGAAATTAAATTGGCTTGTTTCAATTAGAGAATAGAGAAAAATCTATGTTTCTATTGGGGATGCAAATCAAGTCAAGATGGCGCCTGGCACTTTGCCAGGAGGAGTTGTTTGTGAAGCAACGCCAGCAAGCCATTAAAATGATGAGGATTCCTTATTGGCTGACTGTTGTATCTAGTTTATGTTAATTGAGTCAAGCTGTGTGTAATTAGTTAAGTATATATACCTCTGCTGTCCGGCAGAGAAGCGGCTCCTGCTGCCTTGGGTGCCCGCTACTTTGAGTTCTCGCTCAGTTCCCGCTGAGTTCACTCACAATAAAGTAGTTCCCGCTTCAACCTTCAAGTTGCTTGTCACCTCCCGGTTATTTTGCCCAGCCGGACTATGGCAGTCTCAGTGATCAAATGAGGTCAAAGTGTTTTTAATAGAGATTTTTGGACACATCATTTCTGTTGCATCTGAAGAAACAGAGATCCTAACATTTTCTCCTTTGGAAGCGGTCACAAACTTGAACCTGGGATTTTGGTTGAGAGTTACAGGCAAAAACCTTTGATGTCCACTCATTAAAGCATTAAGTTAATCCAAACCAGGACATATGACCACATTCAAGTTTGAAATGATCTCCTCTCTGCCAAAGAGATAAAATGAACCTAGGAGATAGCTGAGCAATGCTTAACACTGTTCAGAGTGTAAGATAGCCGCAAATACCTCCTGCATCTTAGTATCCCAGGACTTGCTTCTAAATGCACTTAATAAAATAATACAAATTAGGTCTTATGCAGAGAAGAAGGTCTTCTCTCTTTTTGTAAAAGTTCTGTAGGTGGCAACTCTGAAGAGGTGGGAGGAAGTTCAGAAGAAGGACGTGGATTCTCCTCCAATCACAGGGGCTGTGGTCTGTCTTCAGTGGAGTTCTGCAGGTGAGTCAGAGTAGCTCAGGAAGGAGGAACAGTGCATCACCTGCTCAGAAAAGCCACCGCCACAGACCTACAGGGCCTTTCAAGAAGGGCATCATCCACGAATAGCAGAGTATTAGGATCAGTGCCTCCTGAGGCCTTCTGCGTAGGACCACAGTCCCTCCTGTCCAGAAGAGACAGGCCCCCCAGTGAAAAGCTCCCTGTGCTGGGGCAAGACCTCCATGCTCTTTCTGGAGGAAGCCCAGGGCTTGCCAATCTGTGTCCTGAATGATACAAGAGGTGGCAGCTCACAGTCAGACACCCCCCTGTTGGAGATGATTCCTTAGGGGGAACACAGGAGATGCCCCTGCTCCCTCCACACCTGTCAAGCTCCCTGAGGTCCTACTCCCCGAGGTCCTTGTCCCGTCCGAGACAGCTTCCTTTCCTAGGTGTCGGAATGAAAAATGGCAACTCTCTTTTTACTGAAAGGCACACAACTTCAACTGTTTGTGATCCTCATCTGCAGGAAATGTTGTCAGTCTCCCTTCAGCCAAGGACTAGACACTGTAACTAAGGTCTGAGATGAAACGGGAAACTTGCTATCCAGAGAGAGAAATCAAGCAGAAATCATAGTAATTTTCACCCCTACAGGGTTTTTAGTTCCCACTGTGATTTCACATGTATTTTTTTTATCTTTCTCACCAGTGCTGGGTGAGGCAATCTAGGATTATTGTCTCAATTTTACAGCTGTACCTCAGAGAGGTTAACATATTTCTGTGAGGTCACACAGTCAATTGGCAGTGAAACTAGAGCAGAAAAGATATCTTTTGCCCTGAACCCTGTGATTTTCCACTATCACCCAACAGCAGGGAAACAAATAGAATGGTATTTTGTTTTTATTGTTGCTCTGTTTCTTCTACCATTGAGGCTAGAAAATTTCTAATTAGCTTTCTAACTTAGAAGCAATATGTATCCTGGTTAAGTTCTTGGAATTTTGGTATAAAAATTCTTTAATTTGAATTCCAAATTCTATTACACAGCTGCGAAACTTGAACAATTTTTTAAAAATTCACTAACTTCATTTGCTTTAGTTACAAAGTACAGATAGACCTAGTGTCTACCTCATAGGATCACTGCCCATTTAGTGAAATTAAAAAAAAAATACATGTGAGGCTATAATAGTCTCTAAAAAGAAAGAGGAAAGGCGGCAGGGGCAAGGTATAATGTAACATCAGTGATGGTAATGGGGATGATGGTGGTAGTGATAGAGATGGTGTTGGTTATCATGGAGATAGTAGAGGTGGTACTGAAGATACTGATAGTTATAGAGCTAGTTATGATTATGACATTGGTGGTAGTAATGGTGATGGTGATGCTGATGCTGGTGGTAGTGCTGCTGATAATGGTAGTGGCAATGATGGTGGTAGTGGTGATAATGGTGGTGATGGTTGTAGTAGTGGTGGTGATGGGTGATGATGGTGGTAGTGCTGCTGATGGTGGTAGTGGTGATCATGGTGGTGACGGTTGTAGTGCTGGTGGTGATGGTGGTGATGGTGGTAGTGGTGATAATGGTGGTTATGGTTGTAGTGATGATGGTAATGGTGCTGATGATGGTAGTGGTGGTGATGGTAGTAGTGGTGTTAATGGTGGTGACAGTTGTAGTGGTGGTGGGGTTGGTGAGGATGGTGGTAGTGGTGGTGATGGTGGTAGTGGTGATAATGGTGGTGATGGTTGTAGTGATGATGGTAATGGTGCTGATGATGGTAGTGGTGGTGATGGTAGTAGTGGTGTTAATGGTGGTGACAGTTGTAGTGGTGGTGGGGATGGTGAGGATGGTGGTAGTGGTGGTGATGGTGGTAGTGGTGATAATGGTGGTGATGGTTGTAGTGATGATGGTAATGGTGCTGATGATGGTAGTGGTGGTGATGGTAGTAGTGGTGTTAATGGTGGTGACAGTTGTAGTGGTGGTGGGGATGGTGAGGATGGTGGTAGTGGTGGTGATGGTGGTAGTGGTGATAATGGTGGTGGATGGTTGTAGTGATGATGGTAATGGTGCTGATGATGGTAGTGGTGGTGATGGTAGTAGTGGTGTTGATGGTGGTGACAGTTGTAGTGGTGGTGGGGATGGTGAGGATGGTGGTAGTGGTGGGGATGGTGGTAGTGATGATAATGGTGGTAATGGTTGTAGTGGTGGTGGTAATGGTGATGATGGAGGTAGTGGTAGTGACAGTGGTAGCAATAGTAGCAATAGAAGCAACATACTTTCAAAGATGTGCAAACTAATGTATTGAGGGAAGACATGCCTATTATTACAACATTTTAGTTTTATCAGGACTTCTTGTGCCACATACTATAAATATCCCTAATCCGGGAATCAAGACTGGCAGACATCGTATAATATAAATTATGGAGTCAGGAAAAACAAATTCCCTAGTTCTCATTAGGCCATTCTGATTGTGATGATTTATTTTTTTATAATTTTATTCTTAGCACTAGAGTGTGGGGAATTTCATGGGTTTGACCTTGATCATTTCTACCTTAATAGCTCTTGGGTAAATAATCAATGTGAAGGTTTTGCCAATGACTAGGTATGTCCATGACCATATTTTTGAAAGCCAAGGATATCATTGCCTCTGGGGGTTGTGGTCCCCATTGCCTCACTGTGGTAGATTGCACTGTTCACCACATATCATTGCTCTATTCCTGTGATTGCCTTTCCTGTGAAGAACACTGCCTCTCCCATCCTGTTGGTGTTGTGAGAGTCAGGGGCTGTGAACTGGCCAGTGAAATGTGAGGCCATCAGATGTGTCTCGTCACCTCTCTCTCCTCTCTTCCTCAAGAGCAACCACATTTCAGGTAGAGGTTTCTGTCACGATCTCTGTCTTGCTCTGAAAACTGAATAAGAGGAGAGGTTGAACTATGATGCATACGAAAATAACCTGATTAAAGGTTTGGCCACAGTACAATTTAGCCTGATGCATCCCACTATATAATGAGCTACTTAAATTCATCTTGCCTACCACAGGATCTAGAATGCAATAGGGCCTTAATAAAAAAATATTGAATAACAAGTAGAAATTACATATTTTTTAATATTACTTGACTTTCCATCCTCTTATATGTCTGTGTTTTGAAATACTGTTAAGCTTTATCTTCTTATCATTGGCAAATACTGATAAAGAACTTGGTATATAGCAGGCATTTAATACATACTTACTGACTTTATTTTATAGCCAGCCAATTTTTGAGCCTTCTATCTCCATAACTTATGTTAAATATCCCCCACCTCCCCCCAAAAGTATAAAACCAATACACTGGATTTTACCAGAAAAGGAATTTTTGCTAATTTATTTTTTTCTATATAACTTATATAATTTCTTCCTCATTTGTAACAAATATGCATCCCAGTATTTAACATACATTTGCTAAGTGACTAACTGAATGATTATAAGAAAATATATTTCTCGCAGGTATATTTTAGGCTGACATAAGTTTATTCAGATACAGAGGAACATTTCCATCTCAAACACTCTACACTTGTTTCCTTTAACCAGTAACTTATCAGTGATAATCTGTTGACTTTGTAGAGATAGGTTTCTCTCATGTCACTGAGTGCCATTTCACCATGATCTTATTGATTAGATGTGCCACGAGGACAAAGAATAGTCAGATAATTTTGGCTTCAAAATTTTTATTGTAGTTGTTGTTTGTATGTGTGTATATTGTCTTTTTTTAAAAAAAACTCTTTAATTGGTAAGCACTCTCAACAATGAGGAATTGCAACTGGTGTATTTTTGATGATGAATTTCTGGTAAATTTAATTATATGAAACCCAAGTTCAGAGTGAATTTATTCACATTTATAAAACTTATGGGGTCCATATGGGTGAACAGATTGCTGTATTCACTGGTTGTCCTGTGTGGGGGTTATAGCCAGAGATATACACTCCTATCTCTGTGTCCTTGATGTCAGAAAGAACCAGGTAGTAGCGATCGGCACTCGCTGTGATTTGGAGCTGAGCATATGCACATCAATGACTGAGCCGGGCCTGGGTTGGACAGTGGTGTGCTTACAACCATTCCCCTTGCCTGCGGCTCTCCTAGTCTAACTCCTTCCTCATCAGATTCAACATCCCAAACCACCATTTTCATCAGGTATTTCCAGTCTCCAAAGGCTTAACTTTTTCTATGGAGTGAAGTACAAACAACTTGAACTGATGCTTAAGTTGTTCTGAGAGTTTTGCTTCAATCATCCTTTCCGAGATCATCCCTACCTCTTGTTTTCAGAATTTCAACTTAGAATGTGTTAGCTTTTCTCCTGCTGACCAGAGAACCTGACAAGAACAAATATAGGGTGGAAAAGTTTATTTGAGACTTATGGTGATGCAGAACGTCATGGTGGAAGAGTGTGGTGAAGGAAAGTGGCTCAGGACATTGCAATCAGGAAGGGGGGAGAGAGAGAGAGAGAGAGAGAGAGAGAGAGAGAGAGAGAGAGAGAGAGAGATACTAAGTACAGCTAACCAAATATATACCCCAAAGTCATGCCCCCCAGGGACCCATCTCCTTTAGCCACACCCTAGCAGCCTGCAGTTACCACTCAGTTAATTCCTATAAGGGGGAAATTTACTGATTAAGACTCTCATAACCCAATTATTTTACCTCTAAGCTTTCTTGCATTGTCTTACACATGAGCTTTTGGGGGACACCTAACATCTAAACCATAACATAGTGGAAATAAATCATATTTTGGTCATTATTTCAGTCTAGAAAACACTTTCCTTGCTACTTACATTAAGTTTGTACATATGTATTGAACATTGGCCTATGGATCAGGCTCTGTCCTGTCCATCAAGGATATAACAATCAAAACAGACTAGGTCTCTGTCCTCTTGATCGTAAATGCATTTATTCTGTTTACAAAGAATCATTTATTTAGCTAGAGCAGTTCTCTCCCCCTTCAAGATGCTGTAGCACTCAGTAAACCCTCAGTTGTCTGTGCCTATGTCTACACTGTGCACAGTCAGCACCTGAAGGAAAACAGAGAACATACCTGGGTATTTCTACAGCCAAACATGTTTCCTGGAACATAGCCCATCTCAAGGCATTTCTTTTTTTTTTTTTTTAAAGTTTTTATTTGTTTTAATTAGTTAATGATAGTAGAATGTGTTTATGCACTTTGCTGTATCATACATAGATGGGATATAATTTCTCATTTTTCTGAGTGTACATGTTTCAGAATCATATTGGTCATGCAGTCACATAAACACATACAGTAATAATGTCTGTTTCATTCTACTGTCTTTCCTATCCCCAGATCCCTTCCCCTTCCCTCCCATCACTTCCCTCTACCTATTCTAAGGTAATGCTATTCTTCCCTAGTGCCTTCCACCTAATTGTGAATTAGTATATGCATATTAGAGGAAACATTCGACTTTTGGTTTTTTGAGGTTGGCTTATTTCACTTAGCGTGAAATTCTCCAATTCCAACCATTTACTGGCAAATGCCATAATTTTACTCTTCTTTAAATTCCATTGAGTATATATATACCACATGTTCTTTATCCATTCATCTATTGAGGTACACCTAGTTTGGTTCCATAGTCTAGCTTTTGTGAATTGAGCTGCTATAAACATTGATGTGGCTGTATCACTACAGTATGCTGACTTTAAGTCCTTAGGGTATAAACCAAAGAGTGGGATAGTTGGGTCAAATGGTGGTTCCATTTCCAGTTTTCTGAGAAATCTCCATACTGCTTTCCATAGTGGTTGAACCAATTTGCAGGCCCACCAGCAATGTATGAGTGTACCTTTTTCACCACATCCTCACCAAAATTTATTGTTGCCTGTATTCTTGATGATTGCCATTTTGACAGGAGTGAGATAAAATTTTAGAGTAGTTTTGATTTGCATTTCTCTAATTGCTAAAGATGTTGAACACTTTTTCATATATTTATTGATCAATTGTATTTCTTCTTTTGTGAATTGTCTATTCAGTTTGTTAGCCCATTTATTGATTGGATTATTTGCTTTTTTGGTGTTAAGTTTTTTGAGTTCTTTATATGTCCTAGAGATTAATGCTTTATCAGACATGGATGTGGTAAAGATTTTCTCCCAATCTGTGGGATCTCTTCTTACTTTTTTTATTGTTTCCTTTTGCTGAGAAAAAGCTTTTTAATTTTAACCTATCCTATTTATTAATTCTTGATTTTACTTCTTGAGCTTTAGGAGTCGTATTAAGGAAGTCAGATACTAGGCCAACATGGTGAAGATTTGGGCCTATTTTTTCTTCTATTAGGCACAGGGTCTCTGTTCTACTGCCTAAATCTTTAATCCACTTTGAGTTGATTTTTGTGTAGGGTGAGAGATAGAGGTTTAATTTCATTTTGCTACATATGGATTTCCACATTTGCTAGCACCACTTATTAAATAGACTATCTTACCAAAACCAGACAAAGACACATCAAGGAAAGAAAACTTCAGACCAATATCCCTGATGAACATAGATGCAGAAATTCTCAATAAAATTCTGGCAAATTGCATACAAAAGCATATCGAAAAAAATAGTGCATCATGATCAAGTGGGATTCATCCCAGGGATGCAGTGTTGGTCAACATACATAAATCAAATAAACATAATACATCATATTAATAGACTTAAAAATAAGAATCATATGATCATTTCAATAGATGCAAAAAAAAACATTTGACAAAATACAGCACACCTTCATGTTCAAAACACTAGAAAACCTAGGGATAGTAGGAACATATCTCAACATTGTAAAAGCTATATATGCTAAACCCAAGGCCAGCATCATTTTAAGTGGAGAAAAATTGAAAGCATTTCCGGTAAAAAATGGAACAAGACAAGAATGTCCTCTTTCACCACTTCTATTCAACATCATCCTTGAAACTCTAGCCAGAGCAATTAGATAGAAGAAAGAAATTAAAGGGGTATAGATAGATAAAGAAGAACTCAAGCTATCACTATTTGCTGATGACATGATTCTGTATCTATAGAGATCCAAAAATTCAACCAGAAAACTTTTAGAACCAATAAATGAATTCAGCAAAGTAGCAGGAAATAAAATCAATACCCATAAATCAAATGCATTCCTGTACATCAATGAAGAATTCACTGAAAAAGAAATTAGGAAAACTATTCCATTCACGATAGCCTCAAAAAAATTAAAATTCTTGGGAATCAATCTAACAAAAGCAGTGAAAACTATAGAACACTAAGTAAAGAAATTGAAGAAAATCTCAGAAAATAGAAAGATCTCCCATGGTCCTGGATAGGCAGAATTAATATTGTCAAAACGATCATACTACCAGGAACATTATACAGATTTGATGTAATTTCTATGAAAAAATCCCAATGACACTCTTCATAGAATTACAAAAAGCAAACATGAAATTTATTTGGAAAAATAAGAGATCCAGAATAGCTAAAGCAATCCTTAGCAAGAAAATTGAAGCAGGAGGGAGGCATCACAATACCAATCCTTAAACTATCCTACAAAGGTATAGTAATAAAAATGACATTGTGTTAGAACCAAATAAGACTTGTTGACTAAAGGTACAGAATAGAGGATACAGAGACAAACCCATATAAAAATGGTTATTTTGGGGCTGGGGATGTGGCTCAAGCAGTAGCGCGCTCACCTGGCATGCGCACCACACTGGGTTCGATCCTCAGCACCACATACAAATAAAGATGTTGTGTCCACCGAAAATTAAAAATAAATATTAAAGTTATCTCTCTCGCTCTCTCTTTAAAAAAATGGTTATGTCATACTAGACAAAGGTGTCAAGGCATTTCTTACTATATTTTTAAGAAAAATTGACAAAGTAAATCAATTCTAGGTACCAAAATCTGAATGTTAAATATATGCCAACAATTGTGCAATGTACTTCAAATGGGTAGTCACTCAACTCCACAACAGTCCATATGGCACATGCTTTGGTCACAACTCTCTTAAAGATGAACTGTTTATGAAAGAGTGGCAACATGGGATTTTTTTTTTTTTTTAAGAATGGAGCATTTTTTTTTTTTTAATCAAGTGCTCAATTCTTGTCTGTAACTACAGGACTAATCTGTGATTAGACCCTTACTTTTGGAGTCAATTAAGGTAATGATAGTGTACTCAACCCTGGTTTTATTGATTTAGGAGATCATGCAGTGTCATATAGAATAAATCTTCAAGAAAATTTTGACTACAAAGTTATTATGGCAAAAATGGGATTCAAACATTTAAATAATAGTTTAATAAACAGTTTAATAAACAGAGTTCACTCATCTATTCTGTTGAATAGAAGAAACAATGGGAAGGAGCTCAGAGGTATTCATTCTAGCAGATGCTCTCAGTCCCTTTCCCACAGCCCCCAAGGAAATGCCTCCAATTCTGAAGGCTCTTAACTTTGTACACCTGTGAGATTTATCTACCCTGACGATCTAACCTTGACCAAGACAAAGCATGGAGTTGGCTAGGATAACTCTGAAGCATGGTCTGTACTTTATCCTCCACTTCTTTAGTAGAATTGGGCTCTGGTTTCCCAGAGGGACAACTTGCTTGATAATGTACTCTGTATTGATTTATTTATTTTCTCTTATCAATTTTTTGATTCCCCAACACTGTTTCTTGTAATCTCACCACTCACCCACCTCTACATATAGGCTATTTGCATTCACTTCTTATCTCTGGAACTGCTTCTGGGTCAGCCCCACCCCAAAACCCTTTGTTGAGTTTTAGTTGCTGGTGATTGTACTGTCACCCTGATCTGCAGACCGTGCCTTAACCTTTGCTCACTTTATGAACAAACTTCTGTCTTCTATGCTTGACACTCTTTGGCTATGGGTTTCAGCTCTCAACAGCATGTGCCTGTGTAAGAAGTTCCTTTCTCACTCAAGGATGCGATTCCCTGCTCTTCTACTGATACCACCGTTCATCAATGAGAGTCCTGCCTCCTCATGTTAAGATATAACATTAGAGAAGCGCACCAAGGAAAGCACATAAAGCGGGGTTTATTTTAAAAGGAGTAACATAGACTTCTCCCTGGAGGGAGAAGGGGGCTGCAGCTGGTATCCTTGTATCCCAAGAAGTGAGAGCTTCCTTTGTTCCCCTGCTCTCTTCCCCTTGTCTCTCTCCCTCCTGCGCACATGACTAGGCCCGGGAGATGCTCCAGTGGGATGGCCAAAAGGTGAAAAGCAGATGGGATGGAGGGGCAAGGGTGACCCAGGCAGGAAGGGACATAATTATCCACTCCCAGTAGGAAGGGACAATCCCGAGACAGGTTACCTTAACTTAGTTGGAGCAGGGGCAGGTTTATCTTGATAAGGGTGGAGGAAGGGCTCTGAAGGCATTAGCATTTCAATTTTTTAGGGGTGGTTTCCGACTCCTTGCTCCAGTCTTGACCCTCTTTACCTATCCATACTGACTGCCTCTTTTAATTCCGGCTTCACTACCAGGGGTCAATTATGCCAGGCTGCATTCACTTCAGGGAACCCTCAGGAACCTGGTCAGAGTGCTTCTCTGGCAACTTTTCTCAGATTTGACAGCTTACCCCTGCCTGAAGTTATGATTTCCTTTCCCCAGCTCTGATCTCTTTGAGGAGCACTTGCAGGCAGACCTTTGGATCACCCAAACATTCAGACCTAACCTACAGGCTGAATCCAAGTGTATTTTCAATGTGAAAGAGTTCGCTTCACCTCCTAACGTGGTACCTTGGTCCACTCCACTTACAAGCAGGTCACCTTCTTCTGTTGGGTTTATTTCTACTGGTCTCCTTCTTGCCCAGGGCCTGGCAACCTCATTGTAAATGAAACTAAACGGTCTGCTCTGAAGGGCAGTGTGGGGAAGTGGGGATGACATAGGCTTTGTAATGGTCTTGAATCCATCAACTCCCCTTACCAGGAGTCAACTTGAGTAAATAACAGGATTCGCATCCCCAGCTGCTTCATATAATAATGGAGACAAAAGACCCCAAAGTGCCTTATAAGGAAAAGAAACATGTTTCTCGCGTCTTTGTTAAGACATTGGCCATTCAGTAACTGTGGGAGCTGCTATTTAGTCATATTGTTTTAGTTAGCTTTTTCACTGCTGTGACCAAAACACCTGACAGCAACAACTTTAGAAGAGGAGAAGTTTATTCTGGAGCTCATAGTTTTAAAGGTCTCGGTCTATAGATGGCTGACTCCATTGTTCCCGCTGTAGGAGAGGCAGAGCCTCATGGTGGAAGAGTGTGGAGGAAAGCAGCTGGAAGATGAGAATCAAGAAGCAGAAAGAGACTCCACTCACCAGATGCAGAATACACCACAAGGCAATTCCCAGTGCCCGCCTCTTCCATCCTCACCCCACATGGCTACTGCTGCCACCCAGTTAAGCCCTATCAGGGGACTCATTCACTGATTGGGTAAAGGCTACCATAACCCAATCGATTCACCTCTAAACTTTCTTGCATTATCTCACGTATGAGCTTTTGGGGGACACCTCACATCCAAACCATAACACATACGTCTCATGTTTTTAGAATTATTAACCTTGGTTTTAAGAATTCCTAATAATTCAGACTTGAATCTCTTGTTAAGGAGGACTTAGAATTTAGATTAGTATTCATGGAAGACACGACACTCTAGTTGGGAGCAGCCTTGGGATGATTTCAGAGGTCAGAAGCACAATCATATTCACCTCTGACACAGCTCAACAGTGAGTAATGACTGACCTGGGGTGTCACGCTGGGAGGCCATGATAAAAATTATGGAGTTGTCAGCAGCAGTGATTGGAGTTACATCTTTACTTTGGTCATTGTTTATTGTGCCAACCTTGTGTGATCTCCACATCCACTCAGTCGGAAGCATCCATCATCTGACATCATCTGACATCATTCTAGGCTATGAAAGGGTATAATGTAGCAACCTCTCCCTCCCCCTGATTGGAGAGACTCATCCCTGCTCTTTTTTTTTTCCTGGAAAACAAGTTGGATTTTGTACCATGTCATGGAAACTTCATCTTTAATTATAGTTTTCTAAAAGATTGAAATCCTCATTGCAAGATATATGAGCAATGCATTTGGAACAAATGACTGTGCTTTGCATATCTTTTCTGCCTCATCCCAGCTATGTTACCTTGGCAAAGGTTCCCTCTGAGCGTCTGATTCCTCAGCTAGGGTGCTGTTAGGGCAGCTATGAGTGATAAATGTGACATTCCCAAAGAAAATGACTATGGTCATAACTAGAGAAGGTGTAAAGTGAAAAGGGGGAGAGAATAACTGGGAGAAAGATGACTAGGGCTGACATATTCAGGTTCCCCTTCTCGTTAATTCTATGACCAAAGTATCTTCCATCAAAGAGGAGGACAGTTTGCTTAATATTTAGATATACTTTGCAATAGTGCCAAACGTATTCATTACTGTGTCTATTTGTACTAAGACTGGATTTATGGGAAGAATTGTAGGCTCAAAATTTCTATTTTTCTATTTGTCCTAAAGATTCATTATTTGCTCCTAGCTCTAAATAAGTTCTCTTTACAGATTTTCTAAAAGAAAAGTAAAGAAAAATGCTCTAGGATCCAATTGATAGATGCTTCCCCTTGGAATTGGTGACATTCTCCTAAACAGACGGTGATGGATAGGGTTAAATGAATAGGAGCTCTTATTATTGTCATCAGGGCCTGTTCATAATCAGATTGTGAAGAATTCAATTTAGCTAACTTGCAGAGAAGTAATGTCAGGGTTCATGGGATTTGGGGCCAAGACCCTTAGCTAAGTATGTACTAGATTTTGAAACTTCCTCTTTCATTGATTAAAAAAAAATCTAAGGACCTAAGTAAAGACATAAGTAAAGAGTGAAAGGAGTTTTGTAGGTTTATCTAGACAAATCTCTTGAGATAAGGTCTTAGAAGTATCTGTCTCAATCATCCAATCCTTGTGTTTAAAAACCTAATGAATTAGGGTCCTGAGTTTGGAACCTTGGGGTTTAAAATGTTCCCCAGTTTCTGTGAGGATCTACATTCTGAAGATCATGTTTTGAAGAACATAATTAGAACATAAATTTAGAAGTTTCGTTCCTAATAAGCTCAGTCAGTGAAATAACAAGTTCTAAAATGTGCAAAAAAAAAAAAAAAAAAAAAATTGAGACAGGAACTTACTTTAACATGAGACCTCATAGCTACCTGAGGGCACAATTTGGGGTTTAAACCATTTCATTGACTTTCAGGTGAGGTTTTTTCTTTGTTCTGAAACACACCAGCTGTAACTTTTGCCTGTTCTTGTATAAGCTGCCACTCACTCTCTGTTCTTACCTCACAGCCTTGGGCTCATTTTTAAAGGGAAGACCTTCAGCCTGTAGGGAGCGCAGAGGCAATTTGTGAATCCCTCATTCTGAGGGGGAGGAATCAGTGATGGAATTTCACATCCTAAGATGGGGATGAAAGGGAGACATGATCTCTGTCTCTGGACTCCAGTGCATATCTTTCCTCTCCCTTCAGGACTCTTAGCTGCAGGGGAGCCACTGTGTCCCCACTCATCTTTATTTAGTACCTGAGTCCTCCCACTGTGCCTTTCCCAGTCCACAGGAACCAGTGCTGCATTGACCGCCAGCGCAGGTCAGTTACCACAGCTGCCCAGCACCACCCAGGCGCAATTTGCATTTTACTCTAAATTCACTTTAAATTCTGGGAAACTTCTCAGTGCCTGCGTGTGTCTGCTGAAGACACCACCTGTGAAGCTTCTCTGTTGGCAGACTGCCTTCCACTTAGGCTACTGTAACAGAATCTCATAAGGGGTCTTATAATCAACAGTCTGGAGGCTGAGAGTTCAGGGCCAAGCCCCTGGCTGGCACGTGGTTGGTGAGATGGTGCCTTGTCCCTGTGTCCTTCAGTGGCAGAGGGGAGAAAGCTCTCTCTTGAGACTTTTTGATAAGGTCACTAAGGGCTCGGTCTCCATGACCTAATCACCTCCCACAGCCTCCAGGTCCTAATACCATCATCTTGGGGATAGGATTGCAATCATTAATTTACTTTGGTGGTGGTGGGGTTAACATTCAATCATTTGTGCCAACCCTCCTCATTTCTACTGCGGATGAGTTTCCCTCAGTTACTCCCATCTGCTTCCTTTGTCTGGCTTGCTGCTTCCACCCATTAGCCCTCAGGCTAGCTGGCATTTCCACCAAGAGAGGGGACACCAGGACTGTGGAGTCGTGAGCTTTCCGCATATGTCACCTACCTGCAGGATCTCCAGTTGGCAGCTGCGTGGTGATTCTGTCCTCTGCTACATGTGTTCTAAGTGTGGAGGCTCTTGGGGGACAGTGCCCACCCCCCACTGCTTTGTCCCCATTTCATACAGATGGGCAGTCACTGCCTCTGCTGTGGTCCTAATGCTGGGCTCTACCTCCTGAGCCCTGAGCAAAGTGTGAGACAGCAGAAAAGTTACATCCAAGTATCTAAAATTTACTGATGGCTGCATTTCTAGCTGGCTTCTTGTAGGTTGCCACTTCTGCATCTAAAACCCTGTATTCAGTCCTAAACTCACTTGTTGGTGACTGAAATCCTCATCATGTGCTTTTCTGAATTTCTATTCCAACTACAAGATAGTACCATTGTATTTTTCTCTTTTTTCAGATGATACTCTGATTTGGATGTGCAAGCATATAATAAAAAAAATGACCTTTCATTTATTTTTATTATTGATTGCAACTTACTCTGGAAGCCCTCTTTCTGCAAATGGAAGAATATAGGCTCCTAAGTCTTTTCCTTGGGGATAAATTTAATCTCTTTGGGAGAAATTTCCAGTCATTAAAAAATATAAAGTTCTTCTCAGGATAGTGTCTTCCATCTGCAGAGGTCTCCTCTTCAGAGGTACAGGGCACATTGCAGATCTTCACAGGATGTGGATGGTCTGCTGGCATGAACACTGGCCAACTGTACCCTCAGGTACCTGCAGCTGTTCAGGTCTATTCTCTTATGTGGTTTTGGTGCCCACTTCTGAAGTCAGAAGCAAAACCTCGAGGCTCCAGGCCTCATATCTGCACCCACACCTTCTTTTTGTAGGCCACTGTGACCATGGATTCTATCAACAATATCGTATACTGTCACTGGGACCTCCTGGATCAACACCAATGTCTTAGATGCCAACTTCAGGCTGTAGGGAATTGGGGCTCATCGTACAAAGTGCTTTCCTCAGTCATTTCCAGCCTTCTTCTCAGGAACTAGCATGTCACTCTGGATCTTTAATGTTAGGGTCTGTAAACAAGATAGCACCTGGCATTTTACCAGAGGGAGTGGTTTGTGAAGTAACGCCAGTGAGCCATTAAGTGTGGAGATTCCTTATTGGTTGACTGCTGTATCTAGTTTATGTTAATTAAGATAAGCTGTGTGGAATGTATATATACCCCTCCTGTCCTACAATAAACAGCTCCCACTCCTGCTGTATCAATCTACACAAGTTGTTCGTCACCCCCCGGTTATTTTGCTGCAGCCGGACTGCGGCAGATGGTGGCCCATCCGGGGAGCCCCGGGACACTGGGGGGTAAGTGACAAATAAAAAAGCTGCCAGTCCCTAGAAATATAGGACGGGAGCAAATCTGCTCGTCCCTAAGCAGACAGGGCGAGAGAAAGAATGACCATTTTAAGAAGATGGAGAGGATTGATACAGCATGTTTGTGTCTTGTTTTGACTCAGTGTATTGTATTGTCTTTGTGACGAAAATATGGAAGGGGTGTTAGGTAAATTACTAAGGGAAGGAGGCACCCCAGTGGAACCAAGAGCAGTTAGGGCATGTGTTGATAAAAGCCCAGGAACTCTAGTCAGAAAGAAAAAGAAAGTTCAGAAGAAGAAGGATTATCAGGAAAAAAGTTGCAGCAAAAGGCTATTACTGAATACTTTTCGCTACCAGAGGGTGCGTGAATCGGTGGCGGCTGCCACGGGTGCGAGCCGGTCATGGCACAGCAAGGACTTTCCAAGCGCTGGCAGGGGGGGTCTTCCCTGCCCCCCGCCTGGGGAGCAGGGAGCGGGACACCACTGCGAGAGCCCAAATCCAAATCTGACCCAGAGGCACAGTCTCGCAGGCTCTTGCTCCCTGTGCCCAGTGGCAGGTTGAGTCCGGAACACTCCCCCGGAGTCTCCCTGGGGCCATCTGGGGCTGCCCAGGATGCTACAGCCAACAGAAGAGGCTAGCGGAGTCCCTGATGTTCCCGGCATCCCTGATGTTGGTCATTTTCAATGCCAATAACTAAGCTACAATGGTTCTCCCACACCTGGAGGCTTATGAATAATAAGCACTATTAAGGCTTATTTCAAATGTAAAAAAACCTTGAGATAATGTACTAAATTGTTCAGAAGGTTGTTTTCTTAGTAAAATGCTACAGGATTTTCTTCAGCCAACATTGCCAGAGTTCCTGCCTTGTCCCAGTGCTGGTGAGGACGAGAGTGGAAGAATTTCCAGTGTTGCTGAGAACCAGAGGAGACTTTGGATCAAGCTAGCTGCCTGCAGAACTTACCTGGACTGTGATTTACCTGGACGGTGAGTTAATATATTGAGACACTGCTTTACCTGGACTGAGACAACAAACTGTAATCTACAACAAATTGTAACTTTGCTAATGGTGTCATTGCTGGTATAATTTTTCCAAGGGCTTCTTGCATGGAACCATCAATTGGCTTGGTATTGTGGCATTTTGTATCCTCCCCTTCTGCTTGTAGCAGATTGTTTGTGGTGTTTGTGTAAAAACCACTATGGTCGTTATTTAAATTAAACAAAAGGGGGAAATGTTAGGGTCTGTAAACAAGTCAAGATGATGCCTGGCATTTTGCCAGAGGGAGTGGTTTGTGAAGTAACGCCAGCGAGCCATTAAGTGTGGAGATTCCTTATTGGTTGACTGCTGTATCTAGTTTGTGTTAATTAAGATAAGCTGTGTGGAATGTATAAATACCCCTCCTGTCCTACAATAAATGGCTCCCACTCCTGCTGTATCAATCTACACAAGTTGTTCATCACCCCCGCCCCTGTTTTTTTTTTTTTTTGCTGCAGCCAGACTGCGGCACTGTAAGAAATGAAGGGGACCAGAAAAGACCTTATCATTTTCCTATGGTGTATTCTGGAAAACAGAACAAGCTCCTCTGCACTAAGATTCTTCAGAAATTTTCAGTTTGATTCTCATAACTTTAACTCTCAGAGGAAAGATCCAGAAACCTCTCTTATTGCCTCGGAGTCCTTCCCTTCCTCCTCTTTCTGCCTTATATTGCCTCTTTCTTTTGCCCCAACTCTTCTCGCTCTTCCTGACAGCGATTCCTTCTGTATCTATTTCTCCCACTCCTTTCTGAGACATGATACATCATGCTGCAGCTTTTAGAATATAGGAAGGATAACAAAATCCATTTTAAAAATTAAAAAACATTGAATTGACAAGAGATGAACTATGTCAAGATGGCTTTCCAAGTGATCAGCTCCATCATTTAAGCTGGCTCTCAAGCTGGTATGAGCTTGTCTTCCAGGGCACATTTGGCAATGTCTGGAGATAGTTCTTGTTATCTCTAGTAAGGGTATAGCTGCTGGCATCTAGTGGCTAGGAGGCCAGGGATGCTGTTTCCACAGGACATCTCTACAATAAAGCTGATGATTTCAGCAGTTTTAAGGTTTAAAAAATTTAAACACTTTAGGCTTCTTGATCATAGTATGCTCCTAAAATAGTAGAGGAAACAAAAAAATAATTATTCTCAGTACATGTAAGACTACAAAATCTTAAAAGTTTAAAAATTTAGGTAAGTTCATACTTGACCAATTTAACTGATTGGCTTTTTTTTCCTTTTAACTCAAAACCACATTGTCTGAGTTCTAATGCTAATTATATTTTGGCAAATTGCCCATGCACACAGCACATGTGTACACACAGATGCAAATGCAAATAATAAGGCTGAGAGGTGGCGTTTTTTGATGACTGTGTACACCAGACTGTAAGTTCAACAGTCTGAATTTCAGTAAAAGTATCATCAAATACTAGTTATCTGGACTTAATAAGTTATACAGAGCCCAGAAAGCATACTTTATTTATTCTAAAAGATAGTTAATAATGCCTTTATTAATATGTTACAAAAGAAATTATCAGAAGACTTAGCATATGGTTGTATTAAAAATGTCATTTTCATGACACATGTCAACCCAGACATTTTTGAAAATGTGCTAGGGTAGAATGTTTAACCAACAATATTGTTCTCTGAAATATTGGCTTAACACAACAACATGATGAAAGACCCAAATAAACATGTGTCCTTAAAAATGGCCAAAAGTACAGGAAAAATATTCTTTTGGGAAATTCCAGGCAAAATTCTAATTAGGTAACACCTCATGCTTATCAGGATATTTAAAAAATAAAGAGAAAAACTAGGAAATAATTATTAAACAATCATTGAGAAAATGTATAGAAATTCAAACTGTTAAGCACCTTCGCTGGGAATAAAATGGCATAGCCACTGTGAGAAACACTATGGTGCTGCCTCAAAAACTTAAAAGTAGAATCACCGTATGATGCAGAAATTCCACTCCTTTCTGGGTATATACCCCAAAGAATTGGAAGCAGAATCTTGAAGAGATATCTGTATATCTATGTTTGCAGTAGCAATATTCATAATTGTTAAGTGCAGAAGCAACCTAACCATTCATAAATGAAAGACTAGATAAGCAAAATGTGGTATATCCATACAATTAAATATTTTTCAACATTAAAAGGAAGGGAATTCTACAATGCAGTACATGATGAACCTTGAGGATATCATGCTAAGTGAAATAAGTGAGTCATAAAAGGTCAAATTGTGACATTATTCCATTTATACAAATAGTTAGCATAGTCAAAGTCATAGAGACAGAAAGAAGAATGATGGTTTCTGAGAGGTGAGGGAGGGTGGAACGGAGCCTTGTTGTTTAATGGGTGTAGAGCTTCAGTGTTACACATGAGAAGTCATGGAGATAGGATGTGGTGACGGAAGCATAACAGTAAGAACACACTTAATGCCACTGATCTGATGCTTAAAAATTGTGAGGATGGTGAATTCTATGTTTTATGTATTTTAGCCAAATATATCAATGAGGTAAACACCATATTTTGAAAAAGTGAAGTTTCTACTTGTGTCCTAACTAATAAATCCCTAAATTTCATTGTGTTAATTCAACTACAACATGTTTCATATTGCTTTCATCGACCCATGGAAATAGCAACCACTCAGCCAATGACACACCAAATGAGAAATATTCATAAAACTATAAACTCTAAGGTAGGACTTACCTTCCCATTTTGTTTACTTTCCTATTGAATTAAAGGACTACCGTGAAGTTACAGTGAATGACATCTCTCATTATATTCTCAGCTTATCCTAACAGTAGGCACCTGGATTTATCTCCAAGTCTCTGAGACTGAGAAGGGCAGTATAAGATAAGGGCTAAAAATGTAAGGATAAGGAGTGAATGTTCTACACCTTTTGATTATCAGTGGTGAGACTCTGGGGAAGTCAAACACCTGTTCTCAATAAATTTTCCCCTTTATAAATTTGGGGTAGTATTGCAGTTATCCCATAGTCTCCCATGATGATTAAATGAATGGTGCCATGTTAAGTATTTAGAATAGTTTCCCAACCAGTCCATTCTACATGAATGTGGCTATCATTAGCTACATTCCTTAAAAGTGAAGAAGAGTTCTAAGAACTGTGAAGAAATAAATCTAGATGAGAGGAGAGGCCTAAGAGATTGCCTGAGGGATGTCACAAGCTTGATGTCCTGTCCTGTTCCACATTCATTACTCATTTACTTTGTTAGACAATTTAAACTGAATGTCATTGTGAGCAGAATTTCCAGCACACAGACAATGACAACAAGCTACTTTAGTTTGAGTGAAATCATGTTAAATGAAATTGATGATGACAGCAGAAAATAACAGTAAAAAGCCTGATACTGCTATGTCAACTTAAAGGTAAACACATTAGGATCAGTTAGTGAAGGGAGGTGAAATTCTGAAGTTTATCCTAAAAGCATAACAGAGTGGTATGAGTGACTGTTGTGTGCAAGATCATATGTCATTAGGCAAATGACAGCGTCCATGATTTTATGCTTAAGACAGGGGATTGTGTAACTTTTATGATAGTCAAACTACTAACAATGTTTAAAATGTCAGTTGAGTGGTTATATTCTATTTTTCTTTTATATAGACATTATATAAGTTACTATACAATATATATGTATGATATATATATATATATATAGTATATGTTACATACAAAAGCATACATATAATATATACATATCTTATTTCCAATTAAGACCAACTATAAGTTACTTATTTTATTTTCATCCTTAATATTTTGTGATATGGAATATTGAATCCAGGCTCTCATACATACTAGGAAAGTGATTTACCATTGAGTTACATTCCCTGGCCAGAAGATCCTTTTAAAAGATACTTAAAAACCTAAGTTTTTCATAGTGCTAAAGTTTAAGTTCAAGGCATATTTTGCTTTATTCTTTCTATTACCCTTCTTTGTGATCTTGGCTATCCATCAAATCATGTGCTGTGAATTCGTCTTAGTCATATTATAGAACTATTGATAAAGTCATAATATAGAACTATTGATAAAGGATAAGAAAGACCTGTCTTTCTTTTATATTCAGTTTGATTAGTTCAGATACCAAACTGAGTGAGTACATTATTTTTTTACCTTTCTCAAATCTAATAACTAGTGCACTATGTGAATAACATCAAGAAAATGTCAATAAGTCGATGTTAGAGAAGTTAACTGTGGTGGTCAAGTCAAACAGGTTAAGATTTGTTCTGCACCAGTTGACAACCATATAATTTTTTTTTATCTGAAGGGTCATTATAGTTTATAAAAATTTTCCCACTGAAAATGTGGAGGTGAGCCATGATGATCCAAGAAATGAAGTGGAAAGAAACTGAAAAATTATGAAGAAACAAACAACTAAATTAAATGATCTAAAAGATCATAGAAGTTAAAGATATCAACTATTTAACTAAATGGAATTTGTAGATATTCTTGATAAGGATATTTACAGCAAAATGGTAGAGGGGGAAATCAGTGTGGTATCAAGAGAGCATGCAAGGTGAAAAAGAGGAGAAACTTATTTGAGAAATTTTGCTTTAAAAAGAAAAAAATAGATAAGGTAGAAGAATGTGGGGCTATATCCTCTATATGGTTTTGCTTTTTAGTTAGGAGACATTGTAGTATATTTGCAGGTGATTTGGAAAAGGTGAATAAAATAAGACATAAATAAATAGAAATACACAATGTCCATGAATAAGTGGCCTTACTACATTAAAGATGTCAATTATGCCATGTATTCAATATGCTTAATGAACATCATGAAGACTATATTTAATAATAGTGTACCTTAGTCAAGAATTTTGGTGAAGGGACAGATTATAGCTGTTATTGCCATAGTCTTGCTGTCTTAAATGATTAATATGTTAATTTTTTCAGTGCAGAAAAATTTTACTATATAGTGTGCTTATCTTATAACACCATGTTATAAATTTAAATATACATAGTAGAATTTATTTTAAAAATGAATAAACAATGTTTTAATTACCCTATAACAGAATAAGGTTCTTATATCTGACCCTATGACAGTTGCAAAAAGATTTCAGAATATTGCAAAGACAGTTCGGTAATTTTGCGCGCGCACACACACACACAAATATACATAATATGTGACATAATTATTTAAAAAAGCTGTGGAGTAATGTTTGAGTTCAACAATAATATTAGACCATTTGGTTATCCATTTAAAAAAATACACTTATTCTTACCTCACACCTTGCACAGTTAGAAAACCTAGATATTGAACCAAATACTTAAAAGATGAAAATGTTATAATAAAAGTAAAAAGAGAGATAAAAGTAAAGGAAATAGAGTCTTTGTTCATTAAGATTTAAATATATATATATATATATATATATATATATATATATATATGCATACATATGCATATATATGTAATAAAAAAGAAAGTAAGGTTGAAAATTCTGTTACATATCTAATGTATATATCTAAAATGTTGGTTATTTAAAAAGTAAGCTTATGAACCATCTAAAATCATGTTCCCTATTGTCCGAGCATTTCTACTGGTGTATCCATGGTGAAATATCAAGCTTAATGTTATGTACAATCTTTGGATATAAGTTAACCTCTTTTATCAAGAAGTTTCAACTAGGCAGGGCAAGAGCTAAGTTTTCTGCAACATTTACTGAAGGAGACTAATTGCATGATTCTATATATTCTGCAGGAAAGAAGTTATATAAGATCTGCAGGATCAAAAAATATTATCTTGATAAAATAATGTTGATGTATATTTCAAGCAGTTAATTAAACGATAGGTGCAATGAAAGACTTCTGTAATGGAACAAAATTAGAAGTATTGGGAAAAGTCATCACAGCATGGTGAGTTGTCAATAAGACAAGTAAAATGTTCAGAATTTGCAAAGGAAAAGTAATTCCATTGGAATGATGTAATATAGGGGCCACTGTTTGCCTTGAGAGTATCAGTTGATACTGGGACTAGGACTTGGATTTAAAAGCCCCTGTGCCAATGCAAGTGTCAAGAGACAAATGAAGTCCACAGGATGGTGGTAGATAAGATCAGATATTTCCTCAAGTACCTTAAATCCCAAGGTTAATATGTTTGGGAGAGAAATACTTTCCTCCACCAAAGTAGACCTTGACTCTGGGGATAGTGGAAGTAATTCTTCACTTAGAATTGCAGTGACAATTCTACACAAGCCAGCAACATGAGCAGGTGTGGCTGTATCAGAAACCATAGTACACATTTGGCAAACACTCAAAAATTCAAAAGAAATTTGATTCCTGATCATATAGTGTAACCATGTACTTTACAGAAGCAAATTCAAGTTATCTATTTAAATGTAATTTAAGCATGAGAATTTTAAAAGAATCTCAAGAGATAAAATCCCAAGGAGTATGGTTTCATAGTCAAAACTCTCTAGGTATAAGAAGTAATAACGTATCATGAGCATACATTAGCAGAAACCATAATCATAGGTTCAGACCAACACAGAAATAGAAGTATGTATGTTTAATATGATTTAAAAATAAAAGCAATATTAAAATACCAAAACTCTGATGATAAATAAGAGATAATGAGAACTGATAAAAATATCAGATTTTAAAACCTAACACCCCAAATAAAACTTTCATAAATAAATACATATATATGAATTGAATGCATCATAGTTAATTCGAGAAAAAAAAAAAAAAACACCAAAGTGCACCGTAGTGAAATGGACTTTAGATATAAAATTACAAATACTGTATCGTAGAAAGATAACAGAAGAATGTGTGAATGGTTCATAGATCGGGAAATGTAACTATGACCCATGCCTCATCAAAAGAAAACTCAGGAAGAAAGTGAGAGATAAACTTTTTGGAAAGTCCAAGAATTGGCTGCTATTTACAATTTAGGGAAGATGCTCTTACTTTAAATTCAGAAAGACCACCAAGTCCCAAGCAACATAAGACAAAGGAATCCACCTGTGTTAATCACCATCAACTAGAATCTGTACTCAGGAGACAGCAGGCGTAGGTCAGGTCAGGTCTTATGGTTTGTAGAACATGCTTCACACCCAGGCCTAAGTATCATTCCACCAATAGCCACAAAGCACTTTCCTACTAACAACCTCAAAGCTACAATTATAGATAAGGTTCAACAAACCTAAAGTATTTAAACAATTAAAGGAAGATATGACATCGCTCATCAACGAGACAACATCAATAACCAGACAGATATTATTAAATGGAAATTTTGGACTTGAAAAGTTTAATCATCAAAATGAATAATTTACAAGAATGAACTGTCAGTAGATTTGAAGTGGCAGAAGAATCTGTGAAATTGATGATAGAAATAGAGATTACACGGTGTAAAGAGCAGAGAGATTCAGAAAATGTAGGACTGTTTATCAATACATATATATCAATAAATGTTGTTTACCAGTAAACATGTTGGGGAAACTGAATATTCACAGAGAAAGAAATGGGGCCCTTATCTCAACACACACACATCGTAAATAGTTCAGTGTGATATCTGAAACAGTAAAACTACTAGAAGTTAATATAGGAAAAACTTCTAGGATATTGGGTTGGCAGGGATTATTTTGGCTATGATCCCCAAAATAGAGTCACAAAAACAAAAATTTACACACAAAATTATATCAAACTAAAAGTTTTATTAAGAGCAACCAATAGAAACCATTAATAACATGAGGAGGCAAACTATAGAAAGAGAAAATATTTGTAAATCATACACCTAATAAAAGGTTAATATCCAAAACATACAAGAAACTCAAAAGACCTTAATAGCAGGAAAATAGATGATATGCTTTGAAAATGGGCAAAGTAACTGAAAAGATATTTCTCAAAAGAAGACCTACAAATAGCAGGAATATAGAACATGTTTAACATCACAAATTATCAACTCTTTACAAATCTAAGCTTCTTAGCATCACAAATTATCAATCATTTACACATCTAAACTTCAATGAGATGTAATTCCACACTTGTGAGGATACCAGAGGCTGGGTGAGTTGAGGGGAAGGGAGGGTGAGGTTTGACCAAGATCAATGTATACTGAGTAGATACACAGGAGAAGTTTGATGTTCCACTGCATGGTAGGGTGACTATAGGTAATGATAAAAATATTTTTTTTATCTAGAAGGAAGGATTTTAAATATTTTTACCATAAAGAAATGAAAAATGTTTGACAAGCTATATATCCTACTCTGATTTGAATACTACACAATCTACACATGTATCAAAAAATAGCATTGTACCCTATAAATGTATACGATCATTATGTACTTGCAAACGTTTTTGAAAGGAGAAAAGATGAAAAATATAAGTAAGTAAGATTGAAAATTTAAACAAGAGGAAAGCTGAGGATATGAAGACAAGGGAATCCAGGGAGACTACAGGTGGGGATGTAAATTAGTACAGACATTATGAAATGCAGCATGGAGTTTTCTCAAAAGAAGTGAAAATAGAATTTTAGAATGATTCAGCAATTCATTTCTGGGTCTATGTTCATAGGGAAGGAAATCCATACTCTATAGAGTCACCTGCATTCCCACGTCCACTGCAGCACTTTTAAAATAGCCAAGGAATGGGATCATGCGGATGTTCATAAATAAATTAAAAGATGTAGTGTAGACTTAGAATAGGACACTATTCTGTCTTATACGCAAAGATATCCTACTGTTTGTGACCACATAGATGAATAGGCGGACATTATTCTAAGTGAGATAAGCCAGGCTAAGGAAGACAGATCCTGCATGGTCTCACTTATGTGTGACATCTAAAAACTTTAAAGTCACAGACATAGAGTGGATTATTGGCTGCCAGGTACTGGGAGGGGCAGAGTTGAGAATAGTAACAGGATTCAAAATTTCTGTTACACACAGGAATCATAAATTCAGAATATTTTTCTACAACATAATGACTATAATTTTTTGTACAACATTTTATTGTATACTTGAAAATTTCAATAGCAGTAGATTTTAAATGTTTTCATCAAAAAAATTGCAAGGCAAAGGGTATATTAATGAGGTTTGGTTAGGATTTCCACGTTACATAGGTACATAAAAATATGTTCTATGCCATAAATATATGTAACTTTTGTCAATTTAAAAAGTTTAAAATTAACTAAAAATAAAAAATACACACATTCTATTCTTAATAGAAATCTTTCAAAAGTGAGATGAAAAATTTCTGCTTTCTCAAAGAAAGACTTAATTGTCGGAATAGCTGCCTCAGATGGTCAAAACCTTGGAAACTGAACAAAGCATACAAAGCAACGTTTTAAACATTGTAAACCCCTGGGTAGCACCTCAGTACCTAAGGGAAACAAATGAAGGAGTCTTGCAGTTTCCCTGTGTTCTGCATGGAGGCCGCTGCAGGCTGCAGGAGACTAAGGTACAATGCACCAAGTTCAAAGGCCTCTGATGAGGGACATTCCAGGAAGCTAAGAACCAAGAAAGCATCATCACCAGATCAGAAGCGGCTCTGAAAGGCCCACAGCTAACACCAGGCTTTATCATGAAAGAGAGAATGCTTCCTTCCACTTTGGGGAGTGATTGGGGAAAATCATGCCACTTCTATTTAGCATTTTGTAAGTCCCAGCCTGTACACTGAGAGAATTAAAAAGAGATGGAAGGCACAAAGAATGGAAAACTAGAAGCATAAATGACTCCATTTGTAGAGAAAATACTGTTTTCTACAAACGTTTCTATAATTCATTAGTGATATTTACTTAGATTAGAAGAAACAAATTCTAAACACAATATACAAAATTAATTGTAATTCTCTGTACTGAATGAAAACTTGGAAATTGAAATACAAAACAATATATGTACAGTAGCATCAATATCTTTAAAATAAAAATTGTATACAGATAAATTTAGCAAAAAGTGTGCAAGATATATTTATGGAAAGCTATAGATATTATTAATAAAATTAAAGGAAAGAGAAATAAATAGACAATCATGTAATGTTTAAAAATTATTAAAACTTCATTTTTTACCAATTAAGCTTAGATTTAACAGAATCTCGTACAGACTCTCAAAAACTTTTTGGTATAAATTTTCTAAATAGTTTAGATATTTTTATATAAATGCAAAAAACTTAAGACACCCAAAATAATTTTGACAATGAAACACATTTGGGAAATATATTATCAGATTCAATTATATTATTATAATGTCACAGTAGTTGCATTTTGTATTCCAAGTGGTTAAGCATATAAATCTGTGAGACAATATACAGTCCAGAGAAAAGTCCACAAATATAGTCAATTGAATCTTTGCAATTTTGTATTAGTAATTAATTGGGAAAAGTACAGTTCTGCCATCAAATGGTAATGGATTATATTATAATCACAAAAAATAAAGCCAGCTTTTAATATACACCACTTGAAAATTATAACTTAAAATAGTCAATATATATATATATATATATATATATATATATATATATAATAAAATATTGGTATATTTCTGATACATCATTAAAAGACCAAATTATCTAAAGAACCAGAGTTAGATATGAAACAGAGACTGGAATTCTTAGTCAAATAATTTTAAATAAGCATGATAAAAAAAAGAAAACTTAGGGAGAAAATGTAAATCATCATGTTGTTAGTCAATGATTTCCCAAATAAGACATAATAAATAAATAAATAAATAAAACACTGGTATATGTGGCTTCATAAAACTAGAAAAAATACATGCTACTTTAAATGTATGTTGTACAATTTAAAGAAAAAACAAAACTTAGAGAATATTCATGATAGATAAGCTCAATCAATATTTATATCTAAAGTCTAATATATAGAAATATTTCATATTTATTATATATTTAAATATAACATATGTACACATATGAATATGACTTTTAAAGTAAATAAGGCAAATAATATAGTAAAATTTATTTATTTGTAATATTAAAAGTATTAGTAAAGGATTGAAAGCATATGTCACTGCTGACTTGAATGGTAAATAGTAGCAGACATTAATTAGAGAAAAGTAAAATTACAAGGACATACTATCATGCAAACACTAGCATGATACCTACGAAAAGCCTGATAATATCAAGTGTTGTCAAGGTTATGGAGCAACTAGAATTCTCATCCACTTCTTATGGGGATACGAAATATTATAGCTAGTTTAGAAAATATTTTAGAATTTCTTAAAAATAAATCATACCCTTATCATAAAACCCAGTACTACTGTAAAAATTAGTACTATTTATTGCAGTGTTTGACATTTGTATATCTCCTTCAGAAACATACATTTTCAACACTTTACTCCCTTAATTACTTTTTTTAATTTATTTTTATTTATGTATAACAGCAGCAGAATGCATTACAATTCTTATTACACATATAGAGCACAATTTTTCATATCTCTGGTTATATACAAAGTAAATTCATACCAATTCGTGTCTTCATACCTGTACTTTGGATAATAATGATCCTCACATTCCACTTTCATTAATAACCCC
Organism: Callospermophilus lateralis; assembly: GCF_048772815.1. Classification (NCBI taxonomy): domain Eukaryota; kingdom Metazoa; phylum Chordata; class Mammalia; order Rodentia; family Sciuridae; genus Callospermophilus; species Callospermophilus lateralis. The sequence continues at coordinate 85,678,467 of NC_135320.1, forward strand.
ATTTCCTCTCCCTTCCCCTCCAACCCCTCTGTCCTATCTGGAGTTCATCTATTCCTCCCATACTCCCTTTCTGTATCCCACTATGAATCAGCCTCCTCATATCAAAGAAAACATTTGATATTTCTTTTTTTGGAATTGGCTGACTTCACTTAGCATTATCTTTTCTAACTTTATCCATTTACCTGAAAATGCCATGATTTTATTCTTTTTTTATTGCTGATATATTCCATTGTGTATATATGCCACATTTTTTTTATCCATTGATCTATTGAGTGGCATCTAGGTTGGTCCCACAGTTTAGCTTATTGTGAATTGTGCTACTATAAACATTGATATGGCTGTGTCTCTAAGTACCAAAAAACCCCCACAAATAACCCAATCAATAAATGGGCCAACAAACTGAACAGACACTTCTAAGAAGATGATGACAATCAGCCAACAAACATATTAAAAAATGTTCATCATCACTAACAATTAGAGAAATGCAAATAAAACCACTCTAAGATTTCATCTCACTCCAGTCAGAATGGCAGCTATTATGAAGTCAAACACCAATAAGTGTTGGCGATGATGTGGGGAAAAAGGTACATTCATACATTGCTGGTGGGACTGCAAATTGGTGCAACCAATATGGAAAGCAGTATGGAGATTCCTTGGAAAACTGGGAATGGAACCACCATTTGACCCAGCTATCCCTCTCCTCGGTCTATATCCAAAAGACTTAAAAACAGCACACTACAGGGACACAGCCACATCAATGTTTATAGCAGCACAATTCACAACAGCTTAATTACTTTTATAAATAATTAAGTTTTATAAGATTGTTTGCCTAGGTATTTACTCATGAAAAAATAAAAACATCCTGCATCCCAAATATTTATAGTAGCTATATTTGTTGAAGTTCTAAATTGAAAATAACCCTAATATAGTTGAATATTGAACAAATTTTAAAATACATGAGTAGCATGTCAATAAAATGGAATACAATATTTGCCTTCACTTTAATATGTATAACTGTCAAAAGCAGCAGGGTAAGAAAAAACAATGTCAAAGTGAAGAGACTACATACTACCTGAAGGAGGCTTTGTGAGATTCTAGAATGACAAGAAATACTGGAAGATAGCTTAGGGCTGGAGGAGGTCCTGATGGTGGACGATTATCTAGGAAGAGGCACAGAGTCTCTTTGAAGGACTGTAAATTTTCTGTACTTTGATATAGATATACTGCATAAGGTGATGAAAACTCATGGATGTATACCCCTTAAATGGATGAATTTCAGTGCATGTACATTATAGCTCCAGAAACTTGTTTACAAGTAATCAGAGGGTTTTTTTTTGTTTTTTTGTTTTGTTTTGTTTTGTTTTAAGGGCATTTGTAGTAATGAAAGCTAAAAAAATTCATTAACTTAGGAAATGCTAAAAGAAGTTTCTAGAGAAGAAATACAGTTCCAGAATAAAGCCTGAAATGGTAGAAGCAAGGAAGAGTACTGAAAACAGTAGTTATTAAAATAAATATAAATTAATATTGATACATTTCTGGTAGCAGAATGTGGAGTTGTACCACTGAGAGAAGATAAGTGGTACTAAGAAAGAGTCTTCCTGAAAGCCAGGTCCTTAGGGCTTTGTGAAGTCTCAGTGGGAAGCAGGAAATCAGAAGAAGATTCTCCCAGAACTCCAGGGCTGAGAACAAATGGTCAGCAGTGGGGGCTGTTACTGGAGTAGGTAAGCTTGTGCTGTCCTAAATGAAACCAAAGCATCTAAATCATATCCAGCTCATCTCTACATCAGACTTATGCAAACCTCCTCACTAACTGATATAAAAAGAAGAATTTTCTTATAATAAAGGGAATCTTACTTCCCTTAGTTTTACTCTTCTTTAACATAAATGTTTGATGTGCAAAAATTTTTTTAAAAAATAGATTGAACATAGGCAAGGAAATAAGATGCATCATTAAAAGATCAAATTATCTAAAGAACCAGTCCTAGACATGAAATAGAGGTTAGAATTAGTAGTCAAGTAATCTAAAATTAGCATGATAAAAAGAGTGAAAGGGTAGAAGACATATTTGAATACTTAGTGGAGTCATTTCAGCTGAAAGAGATTATAAAAAAGCAGTCAAATAGAACTGAGAGACGTGAAATGCATGATACCTGAGATGGAGAATTATTTTTGAACTTCTCAGTATACTGAATAAAGCAATAGAATTTGTGAATCTTAACATGAGATAATAAAAAAATTACTCAAACACAAAAAAAAAAAAGAAAAAAGAAAAAAATTACAGCATATTTAAGATCTGTGGACAAGCATTACATTTTCCACAATGTGTGTAATTAGGATTCCAGGAGGAGTTGAAAGAGAAGATGGGCTGATTAAAAAAAAAAAAAAAAGTTAAAAATCAATGTTTTTATTTAATTAGTAAAAGAGATCAATCCATATATCTAAGAAATTCAGAAAAATTCCTGAGAAGGATAAATGAAAAACAACAACAACAATAAATCAGAAAAAAATCACACTGAAGCATGTCATGATGAAATAGTTGAGTAAAAATATAAAGAAAATGAAAAACAAAACAAAAACCTTAAAGATATTCAGAGTAAAGAGAAAGAAAAGGAGAAAATCATTTCACTATATATAGGAACCCATAGATAAAGTTGACAAGAATTATGTAAGAATATAGAAAATGTGTTAGTGTTACCGATTCACTGGGCCTGCTCCTGCTGACAATTATGTAATGATATATCCTGGAGGGACTGAATATGCAGTCTTCTCAAAGGCCCGTGGAACACAGAGCAGATGGGACAAACAGAACAGATATCAAATTTCACAACTGATATATTAATATTGACATTAAATATAAATAATCTAAATACTTGAATTAAAAGTCATAGATGATAACAAAATTAGTTAAAACAAATCAAATGTTTTTTTCAGTGTTCTCTAGAGAAACCCAGCCAATAGAACATAGATATATTGATAAGAAGGGATTCATTAGGGAAATTGTCTCTAGTGGTTATGGCAGCTGAGAAGTCCCATGAACGGCTGGGTGAGTTGTAGTGGGCAACTAGAGTGTGGCACAGTCCAAGTCCAAAAGCCTCAGAAGCAGGTAAGCCGCTGGTAAGTGTCCTAGGGTTCAAGGAACAGAGAGCCTGAGATTCTGATTTTCAAGGGCAGAAGAAGGGTGTCTAGGATTCACAAAGGAACCAGAGCAAGGTGATCTTTCCTTTGCCTTTTTGCCCTATTTGGGCCCCTAGCCAGTGGGAAGGTCCGCCCCACACCCACCCTACCTGCCACCCTCCACCTCAACCCCTTCACACATATTAAGCCTGGATCTTTCCCACTCAGCTCTCCAACCACATGCCAACTGCCTCTGAACATTCCTTTGCAGACACATCCAGAAACAATGCGTTACTTGATTTTCTATGTATACCCTAATCTAGTCAATTTACACCTAAGATTAATTACCTCATCAATATAGTGTTTGTTGTTTATATAATCCCCACCATCCTGCAAAACAAATATTCACCCAGTAAAAATGTCCTCTTTAAATATAAAGACCAAGTTTTGAGTAAAATGATGGAAAATAATTATATACCAGAAAAACTAATAATAAGAATACTAGAGACAAAGTAACAAGAATACAAACTAAGGTAAAGACATATATTTCATAAGGATAAATATGCCAATTTATCAAGAAGATAAAGCAATATTAAATGCACTTATGCCTAATAAAAGAGTTTAAAAAATAAAGAAAAATAATAGAAACGACAAATCTTAATTTCAATATTTCTATATCAGTAACTGAAAGTATAAATAGAAAATCAGTATAAACATAGAAAATTGATGCAATGATATAACAATTCAACTTTACTTAATTTATAATTTATCAAACCACAGTTAAGTAACTATTATTTTTAAGTGAATGTGGACTATTTACCAGTATAGACCAAATATGAACAATTTAAAAATCCCAGCACATTTAAAATAATTGAAACAATGTGAGTAGTTCTCTAATTACAGCATAATAAATGATTTAAAAAATAATACTTTGAAAAATCTCTGACATTTGTAATTTAAAGAAGTGTACAAAATTGACCCAATTATTTTGTGTCTGTGTATCAATGTCTAACAGTGAATCCCACTAAGATGTATAGCTATAATATACCGATGATTTTTTTTAAAAGTTGATGTAAGAAATAGTTATGATTAAATAAAAAAAGATACTTTAAAAAATTCTTGGAGAACAATCTAAAATCAATTATCTAAGATTCTATCATAAGATAAAAAGGAAGAACAAATGAAATGAAAACATGTATAAAATTATGTAGTAGTTAGAATAGATTAGGTTTGTTTTTCAAGTCATAGGAAAACAGAATTAAAGGATTGGTGATGCTAAAGTATATGATTAATTCAAACAAAATAAACATGGAAAGAAGGAAGGAAGGAAGGAAGGAAGGAAGGAAGGAAGGAAGGAAGGAAGGAAGGAAGGAAGGAAATACATAAAGACTTGAAAAGTTTAAACAAGGGTTAACTGCTGGGTTCTGAGCTGTTTCTTTAGACTCATATGGGGCTTTGCACAGATGACAGCATGTCACCAAACACAATCCTGGATATAGAGACTAATACTCTGGGGGATTAAATCTTTAGGTTTATCATGCTGGTCAGCATTTGGGGCAGGATATTACCCAAGTTCATCTGGTCCTGAGTCTCTCCTCTCTTTTCAATATGACCTTAATCAAAAAGTAGATTTTTGCTTTAAGCGAGATTGTACACAAATGTCAACATCTTTTATCCCTTAACTATTTATTTTTAAACAAATCTTTTTGTACACAGAAGGTGACATGGCAAAGTGAGTGGAATGAGCTTGGGAATCAGAAAGCACTCTTTCAAACACACACACACACACACACACACACACACGGAATAAAATAATACATAAATCTTTGACTTCATATCTGATTTTCTTCTTAAATTTGTTCTTGAAAAATGGATTACTGTGTTAAAATAAATGAAAAATTTTATAGTTTCTTATATAATGGTGTTCATTATAATTGTATTTTTTTAAAAAAGAATAAAATTTGGCATCAATCTTAATGCCCAGCACTAAGGTAATGATTGAACCAATTGCTGTCCCTATATAAAATAATGATTAAGACACTAAGGTAATTGTTTTGAGGTTAAATGATACTGATTAGAATTAGGATTTAATACTCATGGAGCAGAATCATTCAATTTTTGTAAAATATTTACACCTACAAAATACCCTGCATCCATACCATATTCAAACCATATCAAACATTAATACAAACTAAGGTATAGAAAGACAGAAGAGCTGTGTCCAAGCTTCACAAGGGAACCTAGGAAAGTTGTCCTTTCCTGTTTCTTTGGCAGGGAATTTCCCACATGATCATTAGCAAGGTCCTTGCTTGTACTCAGCCTGATGTTGACTCTAACACTGTCCCCATTTTATACCCAAGGCTCACCTGGTCTCTCCTGGACCAATTTCCCACCATGGCTTTGGCCTCCATCCCTCCACCTGCTGGTCGTGGTGGTAGCAGCTTGAGAATCACAGATTTACCAAATACAAACACTGAGTGTTGAGGTGTGTCCTTTCTCCCTCATTATCATCCCTATTATATTGGACTGTTTGAACAGACTGAGTTTCTAGAAAGCATATCACAGAGTGAGAAGAAGGAAAACATAGTTTCCAGTGAGAGATCAGAGTAGATAATTTGATGTTTTTTTTTTCATTTTTTTACTGCACATGTCTGTGATAGAAGCAAATGCAATTTTTATGTAGTTATGAGAAGGAAAATTGAAATGGGCTCATTTCGTAGCATTATATGCCCGTGCACTTGTTCCAGCTTCCTCCTGCAATTGCTGCTCACTACTCTGGTGTAATTGCATAGGTCATTTGTGGAAAGCATAATTATACCTCGAGGTAATGGTCCCTCATGCATTATTAAGTGGTAGATTTTTCTGAAGTAGATAGAGGGAGCTAGGTGGGGGCTGGAGTGGAGTCACAGAATCACGGGATCAGAAGGGGCTAAGAGACCTGTCTAGTCTCTTCTGATGCCCCACTGCTGCCTGGGATGTCTCCAACAGACACACTGACCCCTTTGCAAGGTAGTGCTTTCCCTGTCATGGTCTCTTTCACTAGCATGAGGTTGTCTTGAAGGTGGCACAAAATCCAAATTCAACATTCTCTGCCAGCGAGAGAACGTTGAGGAGACTGCCAAGAGGGAACTGTGAGATGAATTTTCTTTGGCAGATCATGTTCTATTCAAGGACATCAGAGTGGAGAGGGAGATGGCTTTATAGTCAACTTGCCTCTGGGTTTTCACAAAGGAGGAGCCTGGAGCCAATGAAAGACCTCAGACTCAGAGACAAGCTGGTGTGAACACCTCTGCTGCCTGCCAGGGTGTCAGCTAACCCCTGGGGGTTTCAGAATGCCCATAAATAAAGAGGTAGATCACATACCTACTGCTAGTTAGTACCAGGTTCCAGTGACACCTGAAAGATGAGAACGCAGCGCAGGGTCACAGAGGGCCTACCAATGTCACAAATGATAAAGTCAGTCACTGTGGGCTAGGCCTGGACTAGGGCAATTTACACTCAATGAATGTATTTTCTTTTCCTTTCAAAGACTGTGTATCAATCAGTTTTGATGTGTAGAGAGTGTGTTCTGTTCTGGTGTGCAACAGCCTAGCAGGGGATTCCAAAGGGTAAGCAGGACCTCTGCCATCCTGCAGGCTTTGCCTCAGGTTATTGACATAGGTGAAGTTTGTGGTAGACTCACTTCCCATTTTAATAGTTTAGTACTTTAAAGAAGAAAGTACATTTGTAAATTAACCAAACTATGATTAATAGTTAAGATATTTAAAGCACTTATATTAGGGCTTGATACATTGTTTAATAAATGTGAGCTATGTTATTAACAGGAAAATGCCTACAGACTTTGGTTTCTTTGTTTTTAAATTAAATTTGCAAAAAAATATATATATAAATAAGAAACAGAATAAAGCAAAGAAGTGGGAGAAAAAAATTAGGGCCTCTGCTCTAAGGTTTTTTGTTGTTGTTGTTGTTGTTGTTGTTGTTGTTGTTTGTTTGTTTTCATATCATGATCAGGAAATACTTTCTGAGGAGGTAACTTGATCAAGACCTGAATGAATGACAGGAAGCAACACAAGCATCAGTGGGAACATCTTTCCAGGCAGAGGCAGCAGTGTGGGCAGAAGAGATGGAGTGCTCAAAGGACATCACATGGGTGACAGCATGCACCTGACACACAGGCATCTCCAAAACACAGTCAGCATTAGGAAGATTTAAACTTGTGGAGTTGCTGGCCTTTCATGAGTTAATTTCATGTATATTAATTTGTTGATCTTCATAATTAATTGTTCCAGAGTGTGGTTGTGTAAAGAGAATGGAAATCCTTAGCTCCAGGTCAGAGTGACGGAGGACTTGAGCCCATATTTCCTAATTCATCCTGCCATTCTTTCTCCAGTGACTCCTGGACTCCTTCCCTTCCTGTATCTAAATACAGAAACTACCAGCAAACAGTGTGCAGAGAGACCTGATGTGCAGTGAAGTCCTGAGAGTTGCATGTAGGTCCTCTACTGCACATGCAATATTTTTCCTGTTGGATAAACATCTTGGGGTAAGGATTACAAAAATTAATAAGAAAGAAAGAGAGAAAGCAAGAAAGAGAAAAAGAAGAAAGAAAGGAAGGAAGGGAGGGAGGGAGGGAAGGAAGGAGAAAAGGAGGGAGGGAAGGAAAGCTGGCAGAGACACTTGATTTTGGGTTGTTCCCAGTTTTAGTGGAATAGGGATTTCTTGAGTTTTGCAGATCACGTCCTGCCCTTGGCTGCCTCTCCTTCCACTCTGTTGAAGCCCTCTATGGGAGAATCGTATCTGCGAATTTATGGCACAATCACAAATTACAGAGGTGGTCGTTGGACTCACATTTACAACCTACGGGTGTTCACGCTGGTTCATTCTTGGCATGGTGTGGCTGCTGCGTGGCTCAAAAACAGACTTTTGAAATAGCTCTGATGGAGAAAAATGCTCATGGTGTTTTGGCCCAGATGCTCTCAGGGATTAGACTCCTTGGCTCCGTGCAGGCCCCTTGGAAGCTGTGCAGCTGGCATTGCTGGACTGGAAGCTTCCCTGTCATCAGGGACAGTATTATCTGAGCATCCTTCTGGATGGGCAGGGACAGCTTGAGTTCTATACCCTCTCCGGTCACAATGAGTGAAAGAGACTGACATATCTGTTTGATTCCATACACAGTCAGGCCTTAATTATGATTTTGAACAAATTATCGAGCTCTGCTGAACATCTATTCCCGCAACTGTAAAGCAAACACAAAAGGTACATTTCATTTATTCTATGGCTTTGTTTTCTTTGTTTTTGGAAAATTCAACTTGAGCCTGTTTTAATTTTAAAACCCCTCTTTGGTCTTGTTTTTGGTGAATGTGCTCAGGAGGCAATGAAAATAATTCCTCTTCCCTGTGGAAAACAGGCCCTGAGTCTTTGGATGTCTGGAGAAGGCTGACGATTTTGACAGCCTGATGACTGAAGATTTTCAAATCCTCATTTAATTTTTAACTAATTGTTGACTTAAAGTGTAAAAATCTAAACAGATACTTCCTACATGCCTCCATCTCCACCACTGCCTGAAAGCATGTTATATAACTATTATATAATACTTATATAATAACTATTCTAATATCACCACTAGGACACTAACATTGGAACAATGCAATAAAGCACCTAATTTCATATATTTGTGCAACATTTGGGGGCTCATATTGTATCATTGTCTTTATTATATTGCAGAATTATCACCTGAGGAAGACATTCTCAGAAATATGGGACCCCTGCATTAGTGTTTAAATAAAGTCCTGATACAACAAATGAGGAGCTCTTGGGTAGAAGAAGCTGGATTGTAGAATGTTGCAGAGACTTGAGCCCTAAGTGAAATGGATTTACCTTCTCTTCTCTTTGATACATTCCTGATGCTTCACTTCCAAAGATGATACAACACACATAGATGTGTTAGGCACACCATTAGGTCTACTCCATGCAAGTGGCACTGTCTCAATTGGTGACCACATAAATGTCCAGAGCATAAACTCATCCTTAGGCAGGCACTCACCATCTCTCCCTTACCTCACGGAGTTTCCGAGAGGACTTCATGAATCAAGGCAGACTCAGCACGGTGTTAGGAAAATAGTGTCATTCCATTTACAAGACTCTAGTCTCCTTACTCATATTCTCCTCAAGAAATTGTCTCTCAAACAATCCAAGAATCCAAATGTGAAAGATCTCCTAGAAAGTGATTAGTCCTGCTTTCTAACCAGTGCAGAATTCCATCCTTGGAATACTTTTCAGGATGGGTGAGTCCTGTGGTGTGTGTGGATAGCTGGGTTCCAGCTGGTTTCTCTGTGACTCTAAAGCATTAATCCTGAGATATCTGATCCTCTTAGAGGCTCTGTGAGTGCTGTAACATAATAAATATTTCTTTTCCTTCCTGAGATAGCTAGATTGATTTTATTTTTAAACAAGGATACTGATTAATATACTCTTCACAGGCTCTCTATTATCTAAACAGTAAAATGTGATATATTACTGTGACAGCCAAGTGCTGTGTGGATGAGATTTGGGGACAGGAGATGTCTCATCTCTCACCCCTGCCCACAACGTACACTTTCCTTTCATGCTATGGCATAGAGATTCATGAATTCCATTTTAAGAAAGTTTAGGTTTACAAAAATTTGCCTTTTATTAGCCTGACTCTGTGTCTTCAGAGTTTATGGCAATAATTTCTGTTTGTATGTATGTATAAGAAATCAACATTGAACACTTCCCACATTCTATCCACTTTTCAAGGATTTCGGCTTAGCAAATTTACTCAAATGTGACTATGAAGAGGTAGAAAGGTATTCATTTGAAGTACATATGTAAGTGTGTAAGTTTTTGTTGAAACATGTTTTTGTTTAATTTTTTGTTGCTGTGACCAAAAGATCTGACGAGAACAGAATTTACTTTGGCTCACAATTTCAGAGGAACAAAAATTCCTAGATGGCTGACTCCATTGTTCTGGGTCCAAGGTTAGGCAGAACGTCATGGCAGAAGGTTGTGATGAGTGAAAACAGTTAAGGACATAACAGCTAGGAAGCAGAAAGAGAGATTCAGTCACCATGGACAAACTACAAACCCCAAAGGCACATCCACAGTGACCTACTTCCTTCTACCTATTCTTACCACCAAGTTAGTTCATATCAGTGGACTAATCCACTTCATAGGTTACATCGCTCATAATTTAATTATTCAACCTCTGAAAATTATTGCATTATCTCAAGCATGAGCTTTTGGGGACACCTCATATCTGTACCACAATATTCTGCCCCTAGACCCCACAAAACTCATGCCAATATCACAATGACAAATCCATTTAGTCCATTCCCAAGAGTCCCCGTACTCATAATAATCCCAACACTGCCCAAAAGTCTAAGTTCAATATTTCATCTAAGAATCAAGACAAACTCAGGAATGTTTTCCTCTGTCAAGGTCAAAAGTAAGTCACTTATGTCTAATATAGAGTGGCACAGAATAAACTTTTCCATTCCAAAAGAGTGAAATAGAGGCATAGAAAGAAGGAATGGGACCAAAGGCTGAAATCCTGTTGGGAAAACAAGTCTTGAGGCTCTACATCCAGCATCTGGGGTACATGGCCTTGAGGTGCTCTCTCCAAAGGGTCTGTGCAGCTCCACACTTACCATGTGTCTGGTTACAGCCCACATGGCCTCCCTTGGCTTGCTCAATTCCTGCAACTTTCCTTGACAGATATCCCATATTACTGGCATCTCTTCATCTTAGGTCTCTTTGGCTTCCTTCTTATGTCTTCACACAATGCCCTCTCAAGGACTGTGTGCAGAGACTCTGACCCTGGTATATTTTCCATGACCTCTAAGGCCTTCCTTGGAAATCTTGGTGGAAGCTTCCACAACTTCCTAACTCCAGCATCCTGCATTCCTGAGGAACCAGCACCATGTGGTTGACATCAAAGTCTGACCATATGAAACAGTAGCCATCTCCTGGGACTATGGCTATAGTGCCTCTGAGTTCCTGGACAGCTGAGCACAATTAAATATATCGTTAGACCACACTGTGCAAGCAACATGCCCCCATGGTCTCTTCTTAAAGGATTTTTTTACTTACACACCCTTGAGCCTAAGATGGGTGTCCTCTTGCAAATCCCTGAGAGGCTCTTAATCCTTCTTTTCTATTGTTTCTGGATAAAGTACTCTCCCATTCTTTAGTGGCTTTAATGTTTGTCTTTAACAACCACAACTTTCTTAGCACAAGTTTTACCTGTACTTTCCTTGCCAAACTGCAAGCTTTATTGGTTTCCTGGAATGTATTTTTACCATAGTATAAACAAGTATGTAATACAGATAAATAAATGTAAACAATCATGCAGTTCACATACTTCCAGTGGAATTGACATTTTGACAGAGTCAAACTGTAAGTTTTTAAAATATTTTTATTCAGCTTTCTGCTCCTGATAATCACAGTAAATTTAACTAAAAACCACCAGCAATATCCATGAGACTGCCTCAATACTGGGCTATCTTGAAATTTCCTCTACTTGATTAATTAGTCCATCACTTTTAAATTCAGCATCACAGAAAGTGAGGGTATCACATAATATGAGCAAAATGCAGACAAATTCTTTGCCAGAATGAATTCCTATAGTCAAATCTACTAGAGTCCTCCTCTGAAATCCCATGAGCCCAGACTTTACTATCCATAGTCCTATTAGCATTTTGGCCTTTTGAATTTCCACCAAAATTGCCCATTAAACTCCGCTTATAACATTCTAAAGCTTTTCTGTCTTTAACCTCTAAACTTTAGCTTTTTGTTGCTGCAACCAAAATGCCTGACAAGAACAGCATAGAGGAGGAAGAGTTTATTTTGGTTCACTATTTCAGCAGTTCAATCCATGGTGAGCTGACTCTATGCCTCTGGAGCCCAGGTAAGGAATAACATCTCAGTGAAAGGGCACGTAAGAGGAAATTTGCTCAGGACATGGCAATAAGGAAGCAGAGAGAGCACAGTTGGCTCATCGGGGACAAAATATATACCCCAAATGTACGCCCCCAGGGACCCACCTCCTCCAGGCACACCCCTCCCACCTATAGTTACCATTCAATTAGTTCATACCAGTAGGTTACTCCAATGATTACACTTCTAATCATCTCACCTCTGAAAATCCTTGCATTGTCTCACACACGAGTTTTGGGGAGACACCTCATAGGCAAGCGTACATCATGACAAGTGAATCAGTAGGAACAAATGCCTCTGAGGAGGAAATGTTGAAGTTTTGACCATGAATCAGTTGTACGCAGAGAAATAAGAAAAGGGTTGAGAAAGATTTCTAAGCAAATTTATAAAGGAAGATCAAAAGCAAAGACCTTGGGGGCAAATTATTGCTTACGGTCTACGGAGAATCAAAGGAGACCTGTCTGTACAAAGCAGTGAAGGAGGGCGAGGGTCGTCAGTGTTCAGGGAGGGAGGCGTGGGGCACTGCAGCCTGCCTGAGCTCACCCGGCAACTCCAAAAGTTTGAAGATGCTAGTCAAAGTGGACGTGGGGCCATCTTCCCAAAGACTCGTGTGGAAGGTGCTAAAGGAGCTGGCTCAGAGGGATGGCTCAGTTGTTGTAGAGTCTGGTTTCTGCAGGAGCCACATGGCCAAAAATGAGGATTGCTGATTTGTCAATTCTGCTAGGGAAAAATCTGTCTAGTTGGTGACCAAGGCCATTTTACAGTGTCTGAAGAAATTCACCTTCTTGCTTTTCTGCAGATTGCAGAAATCCCCTGTGCGGCTTTCTGCCTCCTTTCCTCTGCTGTCCCCCTCCTCGCTCGCTCTTTACTCCTCTCCATCACTAGCTACTTCTGCGCTTAGTTTTATGTACATTTCCTCTGATATCCACGAACACTTTGCAACAATTGTGTGATTATTCCCATTTTACAATTAAGAACCCTAAGCCTTAGAGAAGGTAAGAACCAAGCAAATCTGTATCCTGAGTAGATGGTGGAGTCAGGATTTAACCCCACTGGTCCCAAAGTTTACGTTGTTGTTGTTGTTGTTGTTGGTTTCTTCTTCTGTGTTTCCTCAAGCTATGCACTCCAATGTGTGCAAGAGACTTCGTGTGTTACTCTCTGCCGCTTAATCATATTTACTGTCTATAATTTTCTATTTCTTATTGATTCATTAAAATTCACCTTAAATATCACCACCTCTTAAAACCGTTCCTGGGAGTCCATTCACATCCTAAATTTGTTAAGGAGCCCCTCTAGGTGGTCCCTCAGTAAGTGGTCCCAGTCATTTAAAAGATACATCACATCTTACTGTATTTATCAGTTTATTTGTCCGCCTTTTCTACTGCACAGTGATTTCCTTCACAAGAGTAATTCTGTCCCTGATTTCTATACACAAAACCATGAACATTTTTGTGCTTTATCCATTAATTTTTCTCAAGCAAGTAGAGTCTCTAGAAATTGGAGAGGGAAAGAGACAGGAGCCAAAAAATGTTTGAAGAAATGATCCCTCTGTAGGTTTCTAAGCACCCCAGTCATCTGCAACCACATAGGTGCCTAGCAAAGTGTCTCCAAACACAGTGGGTTAGAACAATAGTTCTCATTCTTGTTCATATACCTGAGGGTTGGCTAAATGTTGGCTCATTCAAGCTAGGCTTTGGCTCTATACTTCAGGGGTGCACCAAGGCCATTCCATGTGTCTCTTGCTCTTTTGGAATAGTGACCACCAGGCTATGTACTTGCCCTGTAATTACAGAAGCTCAAGAGAGAACTCAAATTTTATATATTTGGGGTCATCTCATTGACCAGAACAAATTACAGGGGCAAAACACCAAACATCAACAGGAGCATTGCCTACCTATAAAACAAGAGAGAGGATTTGAATTACTATCTTCCAAATTAACAAGAAAATCAAAGAAGGATTAACTAATTCGCAATTACTTAAAAAATAAGATACATTGGGATTTTCCCTGATGTGGAATATTTGATCGTTGGTATGATAGGAATAAACCTACATTTGAAATAGAGAAATAAGTGGTGAAGAACAACAGCGACAGGCCTTTGGGGCACCTACTAAGTTGCAAAACTTGTATAGAAATTGCAAATACAAAGAATTTGTGTTTTTCTGTAAGTCCCAGTCTATAAAGAAAGAGAGACATGCCCATCAACTATTCCTGACCTGTTAATGTCTTCCCACTAAGACAGTACTCAAGACTCCAAACAACAGAGAGAGGAGAAAAACTCCATTTTGCAACACAGAAGATTTCCTGAAGGCAAAGTCAAAAGGGAATATGTCTGACTTCTCACCTGTCTTAATTTATTTAAATAATAAATTTACAGGTAATTTCTTTTTTCCTGCAACCTCAGCTCATGTCCAACTAGTGCTCACTACTGGGTTGTTTGAGACTAGGGATGAAATACTTTCAGCCTGGCTATGAACTGTCAGCATAACCCTCATTCTTCCTTCTCCTTTTACAGATGAAGAAAGTAAAGCCCAGATGGCTGATGTAACTTTGTAAAGATCACACAAATATTTAATGACGAAGCTGGAAGCAGAACCTAGGGCTGGTAGCTCCCAGTCTAGTGATTTTGTGCTAAAAATTGCATGAAAATTACCTGACTCTAGTTTTCAATGGAATAACAAATAAATTATACAGCTGGGAGCTGTGTAACACAGTGACTGGAACATATACGCTCTGTAAATGTTTGCTGAATTGAATGAGTTGGAAATCGGAGAGATTTATACAGGTTCTTGGTCCAGCCGAGCCCTTCGGTTCTTCCCTGATGGGAAAGGCAGGTCTGGAGGGCAGAGACGCTGCACCAGGTCACAGGCCCCGCCCTGTGCCTTGGAGAGCACCCAGAGCTCTGCCTCTGGGTCCTGCGTGCCCTTTCTCATGTCCCTGTGGGCTGAATGAGGAGGTGCAGCTCCGTCTGGTAAAGAGGTGTGACATTGTTTAAAGTTCTTTCAGTGTAAGCTCAGTCACAAGCCTCTGAATGGGAAAAGACAGTAATTCAAGTTGTCAGGGCCCTTAGAAACCTGCTCTAGGGTGTTGTATACATAATAGAAAGAATTGTAATCCTTGAATGTGGTTATTTGGGGGCCTGTTGTGGAAGGAGGAGTGATGCCCTCAGCAGGTTTAATACAGACGATTACAGTTACACCGGAGCCTCCAGGTGAGCTGGTTTCAGGGGCTGGTACACAATTCTGTGTTTGCCTCTCCTCAGGCAGGGTGCTGACAGCTGAGGGCAGGGGACAGGGAACCACCAGGGATTTCATGCATTCCCCACTCCAGGAAGTCCTTATCTCCTCCTCTCTATTTCAATGTCACTTCAGGGGGCCCAAGAAACTCTCCTGGATTCCCTAGTAGTACAGAACCACAGGGAGAATCTCAGTCTGTGTTTTCTTGCTCCACAAAGTTATTTTAGTTGATAATGACCTTCCAAGGGCAAGGACACTGTAATCAATAGAAGGACCTAATGGGCCTCATTTGCCACTGCAGCTGAGTGGGAGGGAAGAAAGCCAATTACAAGCAGGAAGAGACTTCCTCTCCCCTCCCTCTTCACACAGGGAGCCTTAGTGTGGCCTTTTCTGCATCTTTGAATCCTTCCTGGATCACCGCAGGTGTTTGTCCTTTCTGGAGAGAGTGGAGAGAGAAAATAGGCTCTACCAACACTGAATCCATCCCTTCTTCTTCTTCCTTTTTTTTTTTTCTTTTTTAGCAGAGAATAAACCTGAACTTTATAAATTTGTGTGTCTGCAAGGAGCCACTCTTCACTCACTTAGATTTTTTTGTTTTGTTTTGTTTTCACTTTCTGATGAGAAAACTGAGTCTTAAAAAGAATAAATGGTTTGACCACTTCATCCTAAAAGTACTACAAAGCAGTACTAGTGAAAGACCCACCGATTCCCTGTCCAGGAAAGACACACGAGGCACTGGCTGCAAACGCATGAGGTTTATTCAGACACAGACGCCTGCGGGTGCTCAGCGAAACCTCAGCCGGAGCTTTGGTGAGCTGGCACCCCGGGCTTTGGGGTACAGGTTTTTTATAGGGTCAAGGGGCAGGTTTCGCGCGCGTGGTAAGCAACAGGTTTCTTATTGGTTATTTTGAACCCAGCATACAGGTTACCTAAAGGGTAAAGTTATTTTTCATTTTATGTTCCTGGAACAATACCACATGACAGTTACATATGAGCATTCTGATTTTTCTGTTCCTGCTTATTAGCCCCTGTTTATTCAGGCATGCCCTGGAATCTGTTTTTCTGCTCTTTCCCAACCATCCTGTTTTTCCCTTTTCAATCGGTCACACTTAACTGATTATCTGAAAAACACATTGTCTGCAGGTTTGTGACGTGCCCTAATAATTTTGTAACTAAGCCTAAGGTTGCTGGGCTGGGGTCTTTCACTAGGTCCAGGGTTTCTGTCTTCACAGGACTCTTCACCCCATACCTAGCCTGTGCTGTGTTCCCGTAAATGATCCCAGTGACATTAATAAATTTGTGTTCACACACATCAACTTATCTTGTAGCTATGTTGGCTGACCAATTTCATGAGGACACACATGGAATTCTTTTCTTTCCTTATGTAACATACATTTCAACCAAAAAAGCTAGGATCACCCCCATTTACTCATAAATGATACCTCTAAGAAACCTGTCATTTTGCTCCCCAAATATCAGGTTGATCTGCAAGGTAGAGAGCTGGATCCAGAGAAGGGCGCAGGCTCTGGAGAGGTGCTCCCCCACTGCAGTGGCTTTGTTGGATTCCCTGGGCTTTAGGAGCAGTGAAGCTCTGCCCTGTGTGTTTCCTAAGAACTGAACTAATCTGCTTCCTTAGTGTCCTCTGAAACATGGAGAGGATGGGAGCCCTCATGGTCTGAACAGAGCTTACAAACCATCTGACCTTTGATCCCAACTGTTAATTTTTTAAAGATGTTGATTTGCCAATACATGTCTGCCACCCTATCTGCTGACATTGAGAAGATAAGCATGCATAGTAGCTTTACAGTGTGTTTCTATGTAATAGAAACTGCTTTCTGCTGGCTTAAACCAACCCAGGCATTTGTCATACACTACTTGTGCTCTTTTAAGCAGCCTGGGGGCACAGATGTGACTGGCCTTCAGGATTCAGGACTGTCTGCCTGCCCAAGAGCTGAGGAGCTGTGCAAGGACCCTTTCCAGGCATCCGCTACTTGTTCCTTAGGCCTTACAATAACCTCTGCTGCTTTGTGACTTTCTGCTCTCCTATGGTGGGGACATGGAGTCTTATGTATTTTTCCCTCCCTTTTTCTGACCTTTTTATGTATGCTGTACCCAACTAAGGAAGATCAGATCTCCTTATCATGCTGCTTCTTATCCTTTCCACCTGAGTGAACACTGTCATAAACCAAGCCAGGCACATGCTAGGATATGGTCTGGACTTTGGTTTCTAGGGGCAGAGCCTTTAAGGACATTAGAAGGTCAGTTCCTGATGGTGTGGTCTAGAGCAGGATTGGTACCCCCACCTACCCACCCACCCCAGCCTCTCTCACTCTCCCTATTCAGGACTACTTTTGCATCTACATGAGGGAGGAGGCTTGGGAGTGCCAGGCCACCTTTGACTTGCTGAATGTCCTCTGATTTTCCACCTTCCTCCAAAGCTTGCTGCTGGATTTAGTTCTGGTGCCTCAGCCAGATGGAATTGGAGCTGATAGCTGTCTGCATTTGAAGCAACAGGATGCAGTTTCTGGTTGCCTCACAGGAACAAGAAGCCCTACTTCAAATGGATTGGATGGTGGAGGAATCCAGACATTGTTGATAAATCTAGAATTTTGATATAGGGTCTGTCTACAAAAGGCCACATCCGCTACCTAAAGGTGAAAAATTTGATGCCACCCCCCCCCCAGATGAAGATGAGAACAAAGGTGGCTGCTGTTGCTGCTACGGCTCCACATTGTACTGAAGGTTTCAGGCAGGCAACACAGGAAAGCAGTAGAAAGAGGGCACCAGAGTTGAAATGAAGGAGTGAAAACATCTGCATTTTTAGATGACATGGTGTTGTATATAGAAAATCATTGTGAATCCACTGGACATTACTAGAGTAGTAAATGAGCTTAGTAATGTGGGACAATAAAATACATTTAACAAAGGAGTACAAAGCAAGCATTAAGGTAAGCAGAATAACAACCCCTAAAGATGACTCTCTAGTTCCTGGAACGTGTGAATAGGTCTTACGTCAATGGAGAATTCAAGTTGCAGAACGAATTAAGGTCGATGATTAGCTGACCCCACACTAGGGAGATGCTATGAGTGGCCCAATGAGTCACAAAGGATCTTATAAGTAGAAGTGGGAGTAAAATGAGTCCAGAGATGTGTGATTTATGAAAAGAATCATCCACCATAGGTGGCTTTGAAGATGGAGAGCAGTTGTGACCCAAGTAATGCTGGAAGCTATCAAAAGCTGCAAAAGGGAGGAGCCAGCTTCTGCCCTGGAACTCCCCAACACCTGGACTTTAGACACAAGACCAGAGTCAGAATTCTGTTTTCAAAAAGTGAACCACACCAAGAAAGCTATAAGATCAAGAAAGCTATAAGCTATAAGCTATAAGACTGCGCGCCCTTTTGAACATTTAAAAGCATTACATGGGTGCGATGAAATGTTAGGGCAACTGCAGAGCAGTAATACAACCAGAAAACACTGCTGAAAGAAACTGATCACAAGACTCAATATGCTTAGAGGCCTGCACTCCCCCATTGACCCACAGACCCACACCTTTCCTCCAATGATCTCAGCCAGCCTGCTCTTTCTGCTGGGTTGACAAACCAATGCCCAAATTAAAATACTTAAAAAGACCCAGAACAACTGAATAGCATTGTAGATTTAGAAGAGCTGGATGATGCTTCTCAGCTACAAAGCCGTGAAGCCGTACTGATCAAGAATGAGTAGTCTTTATGTAGCAGAAACATAGATATCAAAGAACAGACCTGGGACTCCAGAAGTGAAGTATCACATATATGTCAATTATATTGATAAGGGAAGGAAGACAATAAAATAGGGCATAAACATACTTTCCAGCAAATTATGCTGGGGCAATTGGCTATCCAGACACAAAGGTGTGAATAAATATGAATTTGCACTTCTTTCCGGCACCATATACAGATGGTTATTCATGAAGGAATATAGGCCTAAATCTAAGATATTTTTGAAGGAAATACAGGAATAAACCTCTTTTAGCCTGGGCATATGCAATTAGATATAAGAACAAATAGAAAAATACATTGAACATCATAAATTTTAAAAATGTTGTGCTGCTAATTACACCATCAAAAAACCAAAAATGTATCCCACAGAATGTGTGAATATATTTGCAATGTAGGTCATAAGGCACTCATATCCAGAATGCATGAAGAACTCTCACAATTCAATAATAAAAAATATATAAATAACTTAATTAAAAATTGGGAACAAATCTCAGTAGAAATTTCTCTAAAGAAGACGTACAAATGGCCCAAAGCATATAAAAACATGCTCAACATTGTAAATCACTAGGAAAATGCAAATCAAAACCACAGAGAAATACTGCTTAAGATTTGCCAGGAGAGGTGTGGTCAATAAGGCAAAAAATAAAATGCCTGGAGAGAATAAATAGAAATTGGAACACCTGTATATTACCTGTGGGAATGTAAAATGGAGCAGTACATCACAATGTTAAAAATGCAGGCACCACATGGCCCAAGTGGAATGAAAGCATACGTCCACACTATATCTTGTACACAAATGTTTAGGCAGAATTGTTTATAATTATTAGTAATAGAAACAACACAAATGTTGTCAATTGGTGAATGAGCGAATGAATGGTTATGTTCATACAATAAAATTGTCTTCAATAATAAAAAGAAATGGATTTCTGGTACATGCTACAACATGGATAAGTCTTAATGTTGCTATATCAAATAAGTCCAATTAGATTGGCCAAATGATATATTTTTTTGTGTGTGTGTATGTGTGTGAATATATAACAATAAATCCATCAATATGTACAACAATACTACACTAATAAAAATACGGGAAACAAAAAACAATCAATCACAAAAAACAACAAGTTTATGCTTGGACTTAAACAAATGGTAGAATAAAAACAAAAAGTAGGTCAAGTTGGGTATAGTGTCACTCTTCTATAGTCCCAGCTTCTTGAGAGGCTGAAGTAGGAGGATCACTTGAGCCCAGGAGTTTAAGGCTAGTCTGGGCAAAACAGCAAGATCCCATTCCAAAATTAAAAATTCTATTTAACAAGAAAATTAGTAGATTTCTAGGTGTAAGAGGTAGGGTGGTTGTGCCATGAGAAATGGAGATTGACTGCTAAGACTCACAGTAATTTAGGGTAAATGAGGGGATCCTAATATTATAGTGTGAGTATGCTTGCATGATCTAATTATACTGAAAAAAAACCCAACATTTCAAATAAATGAAATGTTGGGCAAAATCTAACATTTTAAATCTTATGTACTATTTGATCAGCAGTATTTCCAAGTATGTATCCAATAGAAATGCATAAATGTCCGTACGTGGTATGAATATTAAGGGCATGGTAATGTCTTAAAAAGAGTTAAGAGAAAGAAAATACAGAGAAGGAGACACTGGGACTTGAAAAGTGTCCTAAGGATCTGAGAGAATTGTTGTTCCTAGGATGTGGTAGGTACTTCTATTTGCAATTGATGACCAGTCTCTCTTCTTCCAGAGACCCAAGGGAATCCTACTTTCCTGCTGGTTGATCATGAGCAGAGCTGCTTTTCTAGTTCTGGATGGTTAGCTGTGGCCAGGAAGGCTGCAAATCTCCTCTTAGAGTTCAAGTATTAAACTTCAGTGAAAGGTCCTTCAGCGTCTTCTGCTAGGTCAGTGGAGGAGGTTGTGTGTTCCAGATGCTGCAGCTACAATTTGACAGAGTTTTCAGAGCATGGTTCTAGATATGAAGAGTAACTCAGACCCACAACAAAATTTGCATGATGAAGAAATACAATCCTATTTGTGTGTATGAAGCCAGTAAAATTTGAGGGCTGTTTGCTATTATAGATTAACTTATTGTATCTGGTATAGTAAGTGATGACAAGACAGAGTTAGAGATAAACATAACTATTTGACTTGAATATTTAGAAACCAACCAGTCACAATAACATTAAGCTAACTAATAACCACTACGGTATGGTTAATTTATTATTGTTATTAGTTAGCTTAATTTTATTGTTAGTAGAAAAATGCCCACTGATGGCTCTGATTTCTAAAATCAATCGGATCTTGTAAGGAACAGTGGAGCTTTCCCTTAGGTAGCTGGGAATATGTTTTAAACAATTTGAATGACATGAAAAAGGAGAATGATGTCATATATATTTTCTAATTTCATAAAAATAAAATTTAAATTCTGACACATTTCTCTTTTTTTTTTTGCTCTTTTTAGATACACATGACAGTAAAGTGTATTTTGTGTATTTGTCATATTATACATACATGGAGTCTAACTTATTCTAATTAGGATCCCATTCTTGCAGTTGGACATGTTGTGGCGTTTCCTTGGTAGTGTATTCATATATGAACATAGGAAAGTTATGTCCAGTGAATTCCACCGCCTTTCCTAGTGCCATCTCCCTCCTTTCCCTCCATTCTTCCTTGTCTAATTCGGTGAGCTTCTATTCCCTTCCCCATCATGTGTCAGCATCAACATATCAAAAAGAACAGTCAGCCTTTGGTTTGGAGAAATCAGCTTATTTCACATAGCATGAGAGTCACTAGTCATTCTCCATTTTCTTCTTTCAAATTTTCATAGTTTAATTTTTTCTTATTTTTTCCTTTTATTAGCAGGCAAAGGCTTTATTATGAACAGGAATGAATGTGGATAGAAGATCTCCCATTTGCTGCTGTGGCTCAGGACAAGATATGAATCACTTCTTAGATTCTTCCCATCATTCTACATAAGGAAAGGGATGATAGTTACCTCCTAGCGTGACCAAGGTAAGTCAAAGAAAGTTTATGCTGTTGACTCAATAAAAGCTATTTGGTGAAGCTGATGATTCAATGACAACAATTTTATTATTAGAGAAATTGGGTGAAAACAAAAACATTGGTAATGGAATATGTGCAGACTTTGGAATCATAAAAAAAAAAAATAACAATCCTCAAACCTCAATACCCTAATTTACCATCTGGGTAACCTTGGTAGAATTAGTATTGAATTTTCTAAGAATCAGAATTTTATCTCTGATATGGTGAATGGAAATAACACACCTCAGATTGTTTCAAGAATTAAGAAAAATATGAACAAATTTCTCTCTCTGTCTCTCAGACACACTCATATACACATGTTCATATATATAATCTGCATGTGATTTGCATATGCATATAATTTAAATATATACCTATGTAATCTTATGTCCATAAAATTTTTCTATATATTTAAAACTTGTCACAGTGTTTTTATATGTTCAAGTGTGCTTTCTAAAAAGAGAAACGGTTATTATAAGTTTGTTTTTTTTTAAGGCATGTATATATTTGGAATTTGTTTGCTCTTTCATGTTTCCCATGCTGTGTTCCTGAGATTGCTGGTGAGAGAGCAATATGTCTGGCTCGGGTCAGGTGCTTCATTCAAATGCTGTGGTCACTGAACCAGGTTCCATTTAATAAATTACAGCTGTGGGTACACTAAATAGCATCATAGCTTCAAATCCATTAAGAGACAATTTGCTGCCTCTACAGGGGACGGCTCAGGGACAGCACGGCAGTACCTGGCGTACCTGGAGTGCAGGGCTCCTCCTCACATCCATTTCATGCAATTAATCCAGAATGCTATTATCCCCATTACCCAAATGGATGACTGAGCCTACGAGATGAGTGAGAACCATCAGGTCCTGACAAGATGATGTCACTGCCTGCTATGGAGTCCAGGTGGCCTCAGCTTCTTCCTGTTTTTGCTCTCAGGCATCACAAGCTGCCCTGCCATGCTCTTTGAACAAATTCGAGGCACATTTGAACCAACACAAAGCAAAGTGATGCTTGGGATGACACTGTCAGTCAGTTAGCCTAAATTTTTAGCCCTTAAAGTAAGGCAACAGACAAAGAGACAGCAGCAAAGGAAATTCTAAACAAAGAGAGTAGAGGAATTGAAAAGATTCAGTTGAAAGAAGAAAAAATGTAATCCTGGCATAGCACACATATAGCACCCTCACCTGCAGATCACTCCACATGGCTGTCTATTCACACATGGCTCCCCGTTCACCCTGCAGAAGGATTTGTGATTTAATCGAGTGCCCTGCTTTCACAAATGAGCTCTGGGAAGCTTGAGCATGGTGCTGTCTGTAAGGTGATGTTGGCAGGAAGTCAGGGCAGCTGGTGCCTGGGGGCAGATACGGGGTAACCCAATGTCACCTCATCCCCATCCCAATACTTTGAGATCAGATCCCAACTCACTTCCACCCCTAACCAACCGGGGACCTGGACTTCTTCCTTCTGCATCACCTCTTTTCATTTTCCCCTCATGGACTTTTCCCTGCGCACGTCGGTGTTGTTGCTCTTCCTACAAAGACTACATTTATTTGTGCTTCAACGTATTTACATACTGAACACTTCTCTCTCCAGGACCTCACATAGTTGTTCTTTTCTTACCAGTCTCAGGGCTCAGCTCATCGTCTTTCTGCATCAGGCCTCTGTGCCCGTCTCATCTGAAGACGCTCCCTCTGAAATTGACATTACGTAACAATCCCCTCCCCCGGGTTTTAGTCTTCATCACATCACAAGAAGTTGATCTTTCAACTTCTGCCTCTTTCTTCTAAAATCTTATCCCAAGAGTGGGAACACTGTCCTTTTTTTTTATTTATTACTATATTCTCAGTACCGGAGGCAGTCAATGGTATATAGTAGGTGGCAAATAAATATTTGTAAAGTGAATGAGAGAATATGCCAGGTTTGGGGTAAAAGGGCAAAATATTTCTCTCCATAAAATGTAAGAGAACTAAACAAACTTATGTATAGCTCGAGGGATCAAAAATGGACTCAATGAATGAGATTATAGAGGTATAACTTCTTGCTCAAAAATGAACTAATTTTATAGAATATCACATCTCTGAGTCAAAAACCAGGCTATCCCATCACGTAGATTGTTAACTGAAATGCTCTAGAAAAAGAAGGATGTGTGTCCTGAACAGGCAGGGATGCTGATGGAAGTACACAAGTAGCCTTACTGTGGCCTCTTTCCTGATTTATCACTTCCAGAACCTCTGACTTGGAGGAGTTATTTTGCATATGGAATGTTTTTTTTTTTTTTACTGAACAAAACAAGAAAGTTGGCAAACCTTCTAATTATACTTTATCATTTTCAATTACACTTACACAAATCATAAGCTGGTTCTAGGAATTGCATATGATCTTATTTGCAGAACTTCATACCGAAAGAGAAAGTTTTAACAGCATATTGATTTATATTAAAACACAGTTACACCAAACTAATCAGTTAGGAATGATTTTAGCTTCAACTAACCAAAAATTAGACTTGAAAATGGCTTAAACAAACAGGCATTTCTAATTACCACAGAAACAGACACCTGGGATAAGTGGC
This sequence comes from Callospermophilus lateralis, assembly GCF_048772815.1. Taxonomy (NCBI): domain Eukaryota; kingdom Metazoa; phylum Chordata; class Mammalia; order Rodentia; family Sciuridae; genus Callospermophilus; species Callospermophilus lateralis. The sequence goes on from NC_135320.1 coordinate 85,703,148, forward strand.
TGCCAGCATGGATTCAACAACGATGCCACTGAACTTTCAATTCTATTTCTCTATTTTAGAAATTGATAGCACTGCCTCTCAAGTAGATTCACAAGCAATGAGCTCCTTTTTCTGCACATTGCAGTCTCACAGGTAAAATACTTCAAATAGTAGCTCTCTTCTGTTGCAGTGTTATTAGGAGTAAAGACACAATAGTGTGTGACCCGGGCTCAGCACTCATGCTTTTCTTCTGGGCTCCTCCAGGAGGCCCACATTTACTGCCATCACTCCACCCTCTCACAAGGACCCCTCTGACAGCACACACACTTCATCTGTCCTTGGCACTCCTGTCTTTCCTCATTGCCTCGGTCAGGACACCTGCTCGGAGAAGTTTCCTCGACAAACCCGTGCTGTTCACCTGCGACAACCCACTACCCCAACTTACCCAAGCCCCACCCACATTTCTGTTTATTCTCAATATTGGGAAATGACGACTGAGAATATCTGGCTTCAGTGTTTTTTCAGTGACAGCCCATGAGTGCTTATGGGATAGTTATGTTGGATATAAAGGGCTTCTGCAAGGTCTTTTCCAATTTCTGTGGATCAAGATAGTCACTCACACTTCTAAGAGCTACTATGACAGGTTGGGCTTCTCCAGAGCAGATGCTAGAATGAAGTCAGGTGGAGAAAATGTTAAGTAGGAATTCACCAGGAAGGGGTTCAGGGAGAAAATAGTACCATGCAGAGGAAAACGTCAGACCATGATGTATCTCGGCAGAACCTCAGCCTGTCTGAGCAATGCTAATTAAAATCATCCTGTGTTGAACCAAGCCTGGACTTTTATATGCCTCCATTGCTCTTCAGTGTTGTGGCCTGTTCAGAGACAGTGACCTCAGGTAATGCAGCTTTGAGAGTTAAGAGCTGAAGTCTGTCTGTGAACCACATTCCCTGTAACTGGGAAAGATGACCCTTATTGAAGGGAGATTCAAGTAGCAAATCTCTGTGTCTACTATAGTCCACACCTTCAGAAGCTGAAATCTACTTTCAGACATTTCAAGACATGATTTCTCCAGGATTCCAGCAGTTCCATATTACTAAGAGAAAACTTGAAAGCAGGTAAATGTGATGAGCCCTAGTCTCTAATACTGCAAAAGCTTTGATTTCACAATAGATATTGTCTTTCTAGATTCTCTTCCACTGTTTTTTATCATTGTGAACTTCTCTGATGGCATGACCTAGAACTCATTACAGAGAAGTCTCAGTCTCTCACAATGCCCTTCTCAGCCCAGGGTTTAATAGCTATCCATTTTACAATCATAACTAGCAATGGAGAGGCAACAAGAGGCACTCAGGTGAATCACATGGCTCCACATTGTTCCTCTTTGACTACATTCTGCATTAGGACCCCAAACTCCACCAGTTTATCAAGGTCAATTACATCTGACAAGATGGTGAATCTTCTTGATAATAATCTTATTAATACAAGGAACCCACTTGTTTAGGTAGCAGCAGTAGCTTACAATTAAATAGAAGACTTGTAGTACCCCTTGGCATAAGTGCAAGATTCTCAAAGACTGAGATTTCTAATTCTCTATAGCCTACGTTGTAGAGATGGGCAATAGAAATCCTTAAGTGAGTCATTGGTTTGATGGCAAATAGGACACTTCTCCTTCCACTGCCTGGTTTCCAAATCCACACATTCTTCCTGTTGGTAATCAACACCGTACAAAATCTTTGATTCAAATCATGTACTAGATCCTGATGCAGTTCTTCAGAATATTGCTCCCAAATTGGCATTTTAGCTTTGCCTTGAGCAGGATATTCCAATGATCTTTCTGGCTGGTATCCTCAGGGTTGGGTGCTCCATGGTTATGGTGCCTTTCTATATTTCCTTTGCTGTTCAATGAGTTCCCGGGTGATGTTTGGTGAGGTTTCATGCAGGTAGACCAAAGGCTTCAGAGAATGGTACTGACAAAGAGACTACAGGAAGGAAAGGTGAATCCCTGAAAGAACCTGAAATGCATGTACCTCTGAGTCTGAACAAATCGATCCTTCTAAGAAGAAAATGTCAGATGTAGTCAACTTTCCACCAAGTGAGAGTCTTCTAAAGGAATTGTGTCATATTAGTTGTAGACCTGAAATTTTGCTTCTCATTGTGGTCTGTTAGACTATAAATGGTGATAGTAGTATCATCAGTCTTGTCAAGTAGAAATTGGGTGTGTGGCTTTCATCTCTTCAACTGTGATTATTTCATTCTTGTACCTAATGTGCCAAGACTGGGGTAGCCAATGCCAGAGGCTGGATAACATGAGCCTAGTGGCTCTTTTACCCATTTTCTGAATTGGTTTCTTCTCATTGGCTTATGTTTTCTGGTAGGCATTGTACATGGTAAAAGCAAATCATCATGTTCAATGTTCACTTTGCCCACAGGCACAGCCAGATGAGCCTGCAGACTCCATTGCCCCTGATACTTCAATCTTCTTCTGGCCACATGTACCACTGCTCATGATTCAATATTATATATATATATATATACACACACATATATATACAGATATATATATATATATATATATATATATATATATATATGATTTCAAACTCAATATTCTCATCTTTATGCTTCCAGTAGATGACGAAGTGCACGTCTAGATCTTTGTTTATTGGGAGGATTGCTCTTTACACTGTCTTTCTATGGAATCGTCAGCGTGAGGTGGAGGCATCCATTCCTTTTGGCCTGACTCCCCATTTTGCATTAACAACTGTGCTGGAGGCAGCTTTTCTCCCTCATCCTTGTACCCCACAATGTGGTTTGATGGAGTGATTCTCTCTTCAGGAGATGTATACCAGGGGAATCTGGGCTAGCTTGTCTTCCAATTCACTTGTGTCCTGTGACCTACTCTAGTTCAGTCCTGGATGTAATGCCTTCACTTTATTATGAATAATTGTTGGGTTTGTCTGGCTTTATTTCTTATTGTATCTGACAGAACCCTATTCATGAAAGGCAATTTGGGGCACATTGTCACTTGATGTCATATGATCAGATGTTTTGTCTCCATGTGGAGTTCTCTAAAGCTTATAATTATGTGCTGCAGGTGGCTTGGAGTTGTTCCTGAATTCCAGTGGCTTGAGTTGTATTGATCTCTCATTGGATATTGCCAAAAGCTTCCCAGGCCTTTTATCCTCACTGCTGATATTTCCAATACCATAAAGTATAGCAGGTTAAATGGCCAAAACCACCCTGCTGCACCCAGAGTCGTCTGGATGTGTTACAAGGCCCTTTCCTTCTTGATGCCCCACTTAAACTGGACAGCCTCCGTATTACCCAGAAGAGTGGCCAAAGTGACCTTCTTATGTGTAATCCATTTTATTTCCAGGACTCAAAGAGCTACGCCAGGCATCATAGTTTCTTCTTCTTGGTAGGAGGTATGAGACACAATAATTTATCTTTTACTTTGGAGCCCACACTTCCCCAAAAGATATCCTATAAATTTCTGACTCTTCAACCTCTAAAATTATGGATGTGAGTAGCCTCCAAATCTTTGTCAAGTTTATTTCCCACCCCCTTGGAGCATGTTTCTGACACACGTTTCCTGCTTGTCAGATGCTGTTTGTTCATCCAAAGCATCATCAGTGTAACCACTCATTGTGAGGTTTGACAGAAAGTGTAAGTCACATTGGACTTTATTGTGACAGAGAGTAGAAGGGTAACATATCCTTAGGGCAAACCTGTATGCGTGTATTTGGATGAATGCATGTGTGCATTTTATCTCATGCAAATGGAAGCTGTCTGGTTATGTTTTTTTTTTTCTTAAAAAGAACAGAAAAGGACACCATCTGAAATCCGCAAGTATTAATATATTAATGTGGTCTTTCAAAGGTACTGTGCTCTGCATGGTAGCTCCAGCTGGCTTGAGCTTGAAATGGTAGCTCATCCTCTGGTTGAGCTTGAAATAGTCCACAGTTATCCTCCAGGACCCCCTCAATTTCTACATTAAAGGAAGCTATCATAAGGAAACACCATTCTCCTGCATTTTTTCAATCCTTGTGCATGCTACTAATCTTGCTTCTCCTTTAGGACACAGGTTGTTTTTAATTTTCTTAGATTTGAGAAAAGTGGTAGTTTTCAAAGATTTTTACTTAGCCTCCTCTGCTACGAACCACTATGAACACTTACTTTTTCCCTGAATGTCAAGGTCCCAAAGTGGAAGTTGTGTCAATTGCCACAGATGTCTACCTCAATTTTGGGGACCAGAAATAAGCCCAGGATGGTCTGTTAATGCCATGGATATTGGCATTAACAAGTAAGTGGATATTGGCCAGGACCACAAGATGTCACCTGCCAGTTGTGTAGATTTATGCTAAAAGGAACCATTGTGATGGCCACTTTTAGGAGTCAACGTAGATAAGCTATAGGACCCAGTTCTTTAGTCAAACACTAAATTAGGTGCTTATGCATCAGTATTGTATAGATGTGGTTAACATACAACTAGTCAACATTAAATAAAAGAATAGGTACTCTATCTTTCATATAACTCTCTCAAACACATTATCCTTCCCAGTCATTCCCTTCCACTATACAACCTCCTGATTCATTAGTGAGATGTTTAATGCGTGGACCACATTCTTCATTCAGGACTGTCTGTACTCATCTTCTACCAGTGGTTTCTTTTTGCCATCAGCCATCTAGAGCAGTGATTCTGCTGGAGAGACCTATCTTGCTACCTGCTTTCATAGATCACTGTTAGTACCTGTGCTCGAGGTTGACTACTATCAGCTGCCAATGACAAGAGAGAGCCCTGGGTGGACTCACACGTACTGAGGGGAACAGGACAGGAGACACCAAGAGCTTCTGCTATGCTGGCCAATAAAGGGAAGCAGACTTGGTCACTGCACTTGCTGCTGATGCTTCTGTTGCTATTCGGGCATTACCATTGTTGTTAGCTTACTCTGTTCTTTTTTTATTTTATGATTCCATTCATATGATGGCCTGCAAAATTCAAAACTGTACAGACAGAGAACATACCAAAGGTTTCCAGAGAATGGGGGTGTGGGGAGCATTTGACAAGAAAGGTAACGCACAATGACATTTTTGATGGTGATATCACTGTTTTATATCTCACTATTTTAGTATTCAAAAAGGTAGCAAGGGGTAAGGAAAATGATCGGCATCTGCAGAAGAACAATGAGAAATTTCATTTCTCTTGCTTTACATGAGGCGATGACAATAGTGAAGATTCACTTCAAATAAAAATGGAAAATGTTTAACATTAATTTTCAAAGGTACCTGAAAGATGGTTCCCTGAACAGACAAGATGGCCCCAGGGTTAATTATTGTGGTTTCCCCATTATTCCACCAGTGTTTTTGGAAATTTAATGTATTTTCGTTTTTTTTTTTTTTTCTCTCTCTCCATGTCTGTGTGCCGGAAGTCTGTGGTCTGGGCACAGTGCCCAGTGTGATTTCATTCTGATTTCCTACTTATGCAGCATCCTAGCTGTGGTTTGAAGATGACATTTTACAAATTGTGTTTAGGCAGTTTTGTTTATTTATGGTGGAACAAATACAGAAAGCATGTGCCCAGCCTGTTTGGATAATAACATTTTAAAAAGGAGAAATAAAACTAATAGCAAACGATAATACATACAAATGTGTGATTACACAGAACACTAGTGCATGTTTACCTGCTTTCAAATGGAGCTATGAACATAATAACAGGACAGTGCTGTCATATTTCTCCTCTTTTTCAATCTCTTTCTTCAATAATATGAAAAATAGGAGAGGACAGAAAGGAGGCGTGTGGCTGTAGGGTGGATGGAAAGAATTGGGTAAGCATATGATGGGACTGGCCCGGGGCTGGGAGTTCACAGAGGGCATCCCACAACCCACAGCCAAGAACTGGGCTGGGTCCTGACCACATCTTCAAGTTTCCAAGGTATGAGTTCAACTCGTGAGGAGGACAGCAGGCCAACTGTCTCTCTTCCTTACCATGCGTCTTTCAGTTCTGCAAAGCCGTCTGAATTTGGGATAGAATCTGGGATGGATTTCATAGTGCTTCTGACCCCTATCAGTCATAGCAATGTTCAGTCCCATCAATGTGGTCTCTCATGCTGTGTAAGACATGGCCCACATCTCAGCTTGTGGTGCCTCAGGCTAGACCACCTGCTGCAGAGGAGAGGCCAGGATGGGCTTCTTGCCTGTTCTTTATACTTCCTTCATCCACTCCTCAATGATCTTTGATCACACATCCTCCCCAGAGCAGAGAGAGTGGAAGAAACGGATGGAGACAGAGAAATGTCATTTCATGAGCCAGGTGTGTGTTTTACAGATACTCATTCATATGCCACATCATTTCTTCTTAGAGTGCCTTTGAGGGCTCCTTGGAACCTCCTCAGGTGGTCACGTCCCCAGGCAGGAGGCTCTGGTTCACGCCCTCGGCATGGACAGAGCCTCTGCGGGCTTCTCTGGCTGGTCCTGTCCTAGCTCTTCTCCTTCCCTGTCTCTCTTGTTTACTCCAGTCCTCACCTTTGCCTTCAGACAGAGGTTGCAGGTCTGAATCAGGTAGCAGTTCCCACACCTCCTGCACTTCACAGCACACATCCAGGTGATGGACGAATTTCCTTGGGTTCCAACTTGTTGAAGGTGAAAGAAATCCCTCCTTTCCCACAGTGATGAAGAAATTGACCACAGACATTTGACCCTCCAGAAACAGAGCTTCCAGCCTCCAGCCTCTGCCTCCGCTGTCTGTGTGATGCGCTAATTCTAAAACAACCATGAGCTGCTGGGGTCCATCCTGTCAGGAAGACTGGAACTACAATGGTGTTTTTAGAATTTATTAGTCTGTTCTTAGCATTTGTTATTTATGCAGAATCTCTACGATTAAAAACAGTGTTTCTAACAACAACAACACAAAATAAAACAGTCTATCTGAGCCTTAACTTTCTGAATCTTGACCCTTTAGGTTCAGAGTTGTGGACTCTGAGAATATATGTAAGTTCTTAGAATATATCTAAGTTCTAAAATGAGAATAATAATAGTATTCACCTTATAGATGGTTGTAAAGGTTAGCAGAGAACATGTATGACTAAAAGAGCAAAAACAATAAGTGGTCAATGAATGCTAGGTATTTTTGACTTATAGATGAACCTATACACAGAGGAAGTAAAGCCATTTCTGGGCAGTGGTGATTTATTGTACTCCATCAACTCAGCAGCTGCCTGTGATCTTCTCTGTGCCAGAGCACTGTGCAAAGTAAGCTCTGGGATTTTGGGAAAGGAGAGCGCAGATGGATGAGATGAGAGAGCTGAGACTCCTGGTGCCCAGGGAGGACAAGCATGTGCTCAGCTCTCATGATGGTCTCTTGATGGACTTAAGGTTCATTGTGACTCATATTTAAGTAGTGCAAATCCAGACCAATGTGAGATGGCAGTGTTCACTGCTCAGGTGGCAAAAATGCTAAAGTCTGAGAATATCTACTGCTGGGAACAACATAGGGAAAAAAGTGCAGGCCCAGAGGTATAAATTGGTCAACTTTTGTGTAAGGTTTTTGGAAAAGACATAGAAGAAGTAAGACACCTATATCCACTAAACATGGTTTGCTACTATAGGGATACAGATGTATTGCTTAGCCCTCCTGGTAAAAATTAACTGAGATGCTTGAGGATGTTCATTTCATCTTTGTTTGTAATAAGGAAACAACAACAGCACTCCTGGACATGGTGTCCTTTAGGAAGTACCTGGCTATAAAAATTATGATATGACCAAACAATCAAATACAATGTGGCAGTTGAGAAGTTTGGGAAAAAATATGCATGTGCTGATATGGAAAAATAACTGCAGTGTATCCTTAAATGAAAAAATCAAAGACAGGGCCCTCAGCACTAAGCATTGCTGTTGGTATCTGGAACATGCAAGATGGGTGCCCTGGTGCATAAACTACAGAGCACTGCAAGTGCCGGTGTATTTCTAGAAAGTTCTACAGGAGATTTATAGCACTGATTCTTTTGAGGAGGTGCTGGAAAAGGTGGGATATTGTTCTTCTTTTAATAATCCAAGGTTGTTATAATTTTCCCACCAGCCACCTGCATTATTTTTATTTCATGATTGTCTTTAGATCTTAGGATGGTGAAATTATAGATCTTTTAAATTTTTCTTCATTCTTTATGATGTTTTAAAATATTTTCTTCATTCTATGTGACACACATACGTGCAATCATTATTATCATTTGTTATAAAACAGGAAAGAAGAGTCCACATAGGAGGGAGGACACACCCAGTGGACTTCCACTGGCCTCTGGGCCACATACCGGCTGGCTGCCCTCAATTGTTCAAGCATCTTCTGTCAGATTCTCCTTCGTTGATGATTCATTTTTATTGACTACTTGCCTTCAAGTTGTCTTCTCACATGGCTGAAAACCTTTTGCACTTGGTTGGGCACTGACATTCACTGTGGGAAGCTTTAGGGAAGAAGAAATGGCCAGGTCTCAATCCTGATCATCAGACATGATGCCTGGTAATGGGCCTGAGACCCTGCTTTGTTAATCTCCTCTGATGAAGACAGTGTGTTTCCCGGCTTGAGATGCTCAGAGCCTTTTCTATGTCCTTCAGGAATCCTGCCTTTTTGGAGAATGGCCACCACTTCAAGGCCCTGCTCTTCACACTGTAGATGTTCCAGAGCTCATGTACAAAGGGGATGGAGCTGCCCCAGCCTTGCCTCTGCTCCATCAGGCCCACGCCGATTCTCCTTCCCCACAACCTGAGCCCTCCCTACATTGCAACCCTCAGCTCTGCTCTCACCCCAGCCCCAGCCCCCCTCTCACCCTGCCTTGGATGCATGAAGGAAATGATGATTTTCATGTTTGCTCAGTCTTTGGACTTCCCTGGCTAGGACTACAGACCCTTTCAAGTGAGCTGACCCTAAAGAACCATCCTAGATAGCAAAACTTCCTCTTCCAGAATTCCATTTACTGGTGTTGTCCCTGTAAAATTACCTGTCAGCTACCTGTCAATGGGTTTACCCTGTAACTATCCTTTACCCACCTTGGGAAATTCTATTTCTGTTGTGTTGGTTTTTGCACTGAGTTATATTGGTATTCTGGTATCTGCCTTACCTGGACTTGACCAATTAAGGCAATATTTCTCAAAATTGAATGCATCATGAATCACCTAGGGATCTTGTTAAAATGCAGATTTGGATTCGGTCGTTCTGGGCGGGTCTCCAGATTCTGGCTTTTTAACAAGCTCCCAAGTGGTGTCAATGCTGCTCAAGTTCCATCGTCTGTATTTTGGGTAGCAAAGCCCTAAACCTCCTGGCTCCTGTTTTGAGTTCTCACTAGTCTAGCCTCCTTCAGATTCTTAATGGGTTCACAGTCCCCTTTGATCAGAGCTGTCACATAGATGATGGCATTTAGTAAATGGCACCCTCAGGATTCAGCCCTGGGAAGCCTCGACTTTGGTCCCTATATAAGTGGAAACATGTCTCTCAGGCTTCGAATAATCATCGCAGCTAATACTGACCAAGCACTTACAGGACATGGATCAAAGTGCTCTTCATTTATGATTTATGAATACTTCAATCTTGTGATTCCATTCATCAGGCAATACCGCCAACCCACTCTTATTAAGGACCCGGAGGTTACCTCCTTTGGCCTGAGGTTTCCCAGTAAGCAAGGAGGTTGAAATCCAAACCCAGGTTAAGGCATTATCTCAAATAAGTTGTGGTAACTGTTAGCTTAGTTTAGTCTTGTTTTCATACTATTGTGTCGAATGAACAACATGGCCAGGGTAAGAGCCCGTTTTAAGACTACTCTTGGACGTTCCTCCTCTGTGCCTGCTCTTTCTGAGATGATACAAGGTATACAAGGTATACAGGTTTTAAAATAAACTTTTTGATAAAACTGCAGCCTAATATCCTCAGCCCACAAATCTTCATCTTGCACTTTCTACTCTATTTTTAATTTCTTTCCACTTCTAGTCTCATATTAACCCCTCCCCGAGGCAGACATCAGCTTACCTTCTTTCTCTCTCTCTCTCTCTTTCTCTCTCTCTCTCTTTTTTTTTTTTTTTTCCACAGAGGCAGGGATCGTGCTGCCCCAGTCATTTCTAAACAGACTGTAACAAAATGAGGATATTTGTAAGTCTATGTACTGTCCACCCCTAGGACAATCTAATTCCAAAGGTCTAGGTTGGGGTGTACAAATCTATCATTCATATGTTCACAAGAAACTCAAATGCATACTTGGTCTAGGATGCCTCGACTGAACGATCTCCAGCTATTTATTTTCACATTCAGAACTAGCTCTGACACTAATCCCCAGTAAATTGTGTTCTTGCTTTCGGTGTGGAGCACATTTTCTTCCCTGTAGGAGCAGCAGTGCTGGAGGACACTTCCTTTGTGACTGAAATCCTTTCCACTCAAGGTGAATGATGAGTGTGACTGTCGCCTCTCCTAGAGCAATCCCAACTTGGGATGCACTGTTGGTCGGGTGATAGGTGGCTTAATTAGCAGGAGTCAAGGCACAGCTGCCAGCAGTCTGGGGCTCCATGAGGCTGCGGAGCATCTGTTGTGACTTTAGGACAGCCGCAGGGCGGGAAGCTGTGGGGAGTAGTCATTTCCGTGGTGTGTGTTTCCTTTGATGAAATTGTCTGCATGCACGATGAGACCATAGATCTTTATTCAGAAAGTCTTGAGAATCTCCACTGCTTGCAAGCATGAAGCAGGGTCTCTCTGTGTATCAGGCAGCAGAGAATGAGTGGCATATAGCACAGCGATCTTGGGTAAGTCTTGAAACTGTGTAAATTATTTTCCTCAACCACATACACCTCTGTGTGTGTGACTTTCTCTCTAATAATCATCGACTGTTAGAAGAAGAAAAGCCCAAGGAGATCGCTAAGTAGAATGGTCCCTGAGTCCAGTAGATTCCTTTTGAATCGCTTTAATCACTAACATACTGAGTTTCAACATGTTAGGACATTCCGACAACATGTAAACTTTAAATTCTCTGGAGTGAATTTTGAGTGCTTCATTTGTATTTTATTTTTATTAAGTTGAATTAATTGTACCTATCAGGGGGGCTCAGGATCACATTTCAACACCAGCATACAACATGTAGGACCAAGCAGGGCCATCAAAACTGCCCTATCCTTATCATTTTGTCATGCTTACAGCCTCTAAGCTCTCCTCTTATAGACCTTCATAAAGTTTATAGAAGTTTATTGTGAACTGTAGTCATCCCGCTGTGCTGGGGGACAACAGAGTTTATTCCTTTCTTCCTAGTTTTTGAACCCACTATCCACACCCCCTCCCCACATACCCTTCCCAACCTTTAGTAATCAATGCAACTTATTTTTTGCTTCTATAAGTAAGAAAGAATATATAGTACTTTTCTGACTCTGGCTTATTTCACTTGGCTTAACTACCTCTGGTTTCATCCATTTTGATGCAATGACATAATTTCATTCTTTATGGTTGAATAATACTATATTGTGTATATAAATGAGAATTTCTTTATCCATTTATCTGTTGGTGATCACCAAGTTTGATTCCATACCTAAGCTATTTTAAATAATGTGCCATAAACAAGGACACACAGGTACCTCTTTGGTATGGCCAATTTCATTTGCTTTGGATATAGACCCAGAAGGGAGATAGCTGGATCATGTGGTAGATCTATTTTTGTGTACAGCCCATTTTGAGATTTCTCATGTTGCTGATAGATAAATTGAAGTCCATAGACATTTTAAAATAAATATCTCTAATGCATAAAGTCATAGAATAGAGTCCAGATTGCTTGATTCCCAACTCATTCTCTTTTTCTATTCTCTGTGTTATTTGCATTTTCCATCATTCATTGGTTTCTACACTGGGACCTTTTCTGTGGGACCACTAATTCTCTTTGTCCACCCAGTGCCTCATTTTCTTGGGTAACTGTGTGCAATCCTGTGATAGTTGAATGGTGATCTATAATAGGATCTCATCCTCTGACCCCAGATTAGAAAAACCCAGTTCTCACTGTCATTCCTTTCTCTTGTTTTTACACATTATTCAGGTCTGAGTCTGTAGTTAAGCTGGAACAACCTGGGCCAACCTCTGATCTTCCTCTGGGATCTTCAATTGGGAAGTAGGAAAAAATATCTGTCTGGTTAAAGTTGAAGAGTGGAAAAGTAAGGAACACCACAGTGCATTTTCTTTTCTTTTCTTTCTTTCTTTCTTTTTTTTTAACATTTCCCCACTGTCAATTTCTTCTCTTTTTTCTTTATTTCTTACATACATGACAATAGTGGAATGCATTACAATCATAATTATAATAAAGTGAACACCTGGCTGCAGTTGGGAAAAACAAGGCCATAGTAAGGTAGGCAGAGCCAGGAGATGCCTATTGGGTAGGAGGGGAAAGAGAGTGAATGTTTACTATTTAGACTTCTTAACAAAATTGAAAACCAAAGGCATAAATTTAGTACTTTCTGAATTTGTTCCCTGATTATACAGCACATCTCCAGTAAGTACGTCATTTCCCATTAAAACTTTATCTCATTTTTTTCTGCTATAGAGTGAATGTTTGTGTATTTCTGCTCTTCCACTATATGTTTGGAATTTGGAGATGGAACTCATGGGAAGTCCTATATCAGGTGGTTGACATCCTCATGTTAGGATTAGTATTCTTCTAAGAAGTAAAGAGAGATTTCTCTGTGAGATGCCAAAAGAAGAGGTCATACAAGCCCATAGCAACAGGATGTTCACCTGCAAGTTGGATGGAAGGCTTAGTAAATAAACCAGAAACATTACAAGTGATAGAAGAAAATATAGAGTCAACACTCCATCTTAAAGGTGCCGGCACAGACTTCCTTAGCAAGCTCCCAAAGCACAGGAAATAAAACAAAGAATCAATGAATTTGCCATCAAACTAAAACGTTTCTGCACTGTAAAGAAAATAATTAAGACCTTGAAAAGAGACCCTATACAATGAGAGAAAATCTTGGCCATCTACTCCTTCAATAGGGGATTGATATCCAGTATATACCAAGAACTCAAAAAATATAATCCTCCCTAAAACAAATAACCCAAATGAATAAATGGGCAAAAGAACTAAAGAGATACTTCGCAAAAAATTAAACACAAATGGCCAAGAAATATGTGGAAAAAGGTTCAACATCTCTAGCAATCAGGGAGATGCAAATCAAAGCTACACTAAGATGTCATCTCACTCAGGTCGGAATGGCAGTGATCAAGAATACAAACAGTTAGTGCTGGTGAGGTTGTGGGGGAAATGTGCACTTCTACATTGTTGGTATGACTTCAGACTACTACAGCCACTCCAGAAGGCAGTGTGGAGGGTCCTCAAAAACCTGGGGATGGAACCACCATATGATTCAAGTATCTCACTCCTTGGTTATTTTCCCCCCAAAAAAATCTAAAATTAGCAAACTTCAATGACACGATCACCTCAATGTTTATATCAGCACACTTCACAATAGCAAAATTATGGAATCAACCCAGATGCCTGTCAGTAGATGAATGAATTAAGAAATTGTGGTATATATGCAAAGGTGTTCTGTTCTATTCAGACATTAAAAAGAATAAGAAGAATGGAATTATGGCATTTGCTGGTAAATGGATGGAAATGAGAACATCATCTAAGTGAAATAATCCAGAATCAGAAACTCAAAGATCAGATATTTTCTCTCATATGTGGTGGAAGTTAGAGTAAAATAAAGGAAAGGGAAAGGGAAGGATAAGATGATAACCAAAAAATCAATAAAATATAAATTAATAGATGAGTGAAAGAAAGTCAAGTAGAATAGAGGAAGAATAGGCGAGGGGAGGGAGGACAGGAAGGAAAATGGGGGAGCTCATGAACGGAAGCTGATTTCCCTGCATGTATGAGTTTGTCAGGATGAACTCAACCACTAAGTATAACTATAAACTCTGATAAAAAAGAAAGATGAAAGAAAGAAAAAGAAAGAAAACCATCACCAGAAACGGACTATAGTGCTTCTCTCTTCTCATTATTCTATCCTGAAGAAGCATGGGAAATTACATGTCTGTGTTTTAGCCACTGAGTCAGTGGTATTTTGAAATTGCAGCTTGAGCCAACCCATCCACCTCCCTACCCACTTCCTGCTGAGAATGGTACCTCAACTAAATTCCTAGCTGACTGTTACATTCTGCTTACTCTGTCTGCATTTTATATATTTTAGTGTTATGGTTTGGATGTGAGGTGTCTGCAACTACGGGTTGAATATCAGGTGTCTCCAAAAGTTTATTTATAAGACAATGTGAGAAGGTTTAGAGGTGAAATGATTGGCTATGAGAGTCTAGATGGGATTAATTGATTGGTGACTGAAGACAGGTAGGGTGTGGCTGAAGGAGGTGAGCACTGGAGTTGTAGGATTGGGATATATATGTTATTTATGGTGAACGGAGTCTTTCTCTGCTTTTTGGTGTGATGTCCTGAGTCACGTCCGCCTACCACACTCTTCCGCCATGATGTTCAGCCTCACCTGGAGCTCCCAGGAATGGAGCCAGACTTCTATGGACTGAGACCTCTAAAACTGTGAGCCTCCCAAATAAATTTTTCCACCTCTAAAATTGTTCTGGTTGTATCTTTTAGTTGCAGCATCAAAAAAGCTGACTAAACTCCCGGAATTTTACAAACTAAAATAAAGCCCTGGGTAACTCCTGTGTCCTCCAGATCCTAACATAGACAGTTTCCACTGCTACTTGGCCTTCACTGAACTTGGCTATTAGCTCCTGGGCAGTAGGTCAGGGGTGATGTAGTTAAAGGTGCAGGCTTTGAACCTGGTCACACCTCAGTTAAGAGGGCACAGCTGCATAGAAAACAATGGACCTTGAACACCTTCCTTGTTAATACCTTTCTCTATTCCTGAATAAACTTTGCTTTCTCATACTATAATGAGTATTATCAAAAACATATAGGATCATATTAAACTATCCAAAATATCCACCACCTCACATACTTATTTCTTGTAGCATAAATATTTAAAATATGTTTGAGCATCATGTAAGTATGAAAATTTAAAATCTACTCTTGTTGGAGCACACCTGTAATTCCAGTGGCTCAGGAGGCTAAGGATCATGAGTTCAAAGCCCGGCTTAGCAATTTATCAATGCCCTAAGCAACAGAGGGAGACCTAGTCTCTACACAAAATATAAAAAAAAATAAAAAGGGTTGGGGATGTGGCTCAGTGACTAAGCACCCCTGTGTTTAACCCCTGTTACCAAAATAAATAAATAAACAAATAAATAAATAAATCTACTCTTTTATTTATTTTGAGATACATTATTCCTTATTTTTAACCATGGGTCTGTTAATTAGCTTGATAGAATCTTTCTTTTTTTTGAATTGTATTTTTTTCTTCATATATTGACAGAAGATTGCTTCATATGAAATTGGGGAAGAAATAGACCATCATGTATCCACTGGACATATTATCTTAACCAGTATCCGGCACAAAAGGCAGCTTTGCGTCTCCTCAATATTCCAACAACACATGTGCTTAAAAACAAAAAAACAAGCAAAATGTGATCAAATTAGCTCCTTACAGGCAAAGTTAATAATCGGCCACATGATATGCATTTTGAAGTACAATTTTTTTCTTTATTAAATTATTTATTAATTCTAATTTGTTATACATGATGGCAGAATGCAATTCATTTTATATTACACATATAGAGCCCAATTTTTCAAGTCACTGGTTGTACACAAAGTATTTTCACACCATTAGTGTATTCATTCATGTACTTAGGGTAATGATGTCTAACTCATTCCACCATCTTTCCTACCCCCTTGCCTCCTCCCTTCTTCTCTTTCCCCTTTGCCCTATCTAAAGTTCCTCCATTCCTCCCATGCCCCCTGCCACCAGTGCCATTATGAGTCAGCACCCTCATATAAAAAAAAAATGGCCTTTGGTGTTTTGGGATTGGCTTACTTTACTCACTTACTTCTCCAACTCTATCCATTTACCTGCAAATGCCATGATTTTATTCTCTTCTAATGCTAAGTAAAAAAATAACATATAGAAAATATGTAAATATATATATTTATACTAGCTGTTTAAAGATTTATCTCTATCATTATGTTTAGTGTAACTTTTATTCTTATTAGTGTATTTTGTTGTGGGAAAGCATATGAAAAAAGTAGGAGACCTTCAATGTTACACAATATTATAAGAGGTTGTAAGGGGAAAGGAGGAGGGAAAAAAAGGGAGAGAATTAAACAACAGCAGAGGAGGTAGAGAGGGAAGATGGGAGGAGAGGGGAGGGGAGGGGGGATAATAGGGGATAGGAATGGTAGCAGAACACAACAGTCACTAATATGCCATTATGTAAAAATGTGAGTGTGTAACCAATGTGATTCTGCAATTTGTATTTGGGGAAAAAATGGGAATTCATAAATCGAGTCAAATGTATGAAAGATGATATATCATGAGCTCTGTAATGTTTTGAACAATCAATAAAAAAAATGAAATAATTAGAGGCAAGACTCAGTTCTATGACAGTCATGACCTACAACTTTTCTATGTGCATGGCTTTGACTAAGTCATATGAAACTTCTTTGTAAGATGTTCATCCATAAAACATCATAATAAAGTTGGATCTGCTGAACTCCTGGGGTATTTGGGAGAGGCAAGATGCATCTCCTCTGGGAAACATATTGAGGCTACCTTGTGTTCCATTTCTCCCTCCCCAAGACTCTCCCATCTCAACAGAAGTGCTCTCTGAAAGAATTCCTTACCAAAGTCAAACTAAACTTAAAGATACAGGACTCAAAATATATTAATAAGCAAAAGAACCATCAGAAAAGAAAAATAAAGTACAACCTCTGGCATATTGTGATATCAAAAAATAAAAAAAGCAATTACCAGAAATGAATGTGTGTTCGGGATGACTTCCTTCATTCAAAAAGTAAATGGTCCACCGCCAGCCCACTGAAACATGGGATATACATCCAGCTGTGGAATGGTAATGATTTTGCCACCGAAATCTTGTAACTGTGATTGATGAATGGCATTAGAAAGAAAAACCAAAAAACAAAAGAAGTCATGGCTGAAGGTGCACCCCCGGTACTCCATGAGACCGTGGCATGCACCTGGGTTTGATTGCAGTCTCTCATCTGCTGTCCAGGTGCGGGAGCAGAGGGTAGTGGTGCTAGATGGTCTCTCTGTTGCTAGATGTGGGGAAGCAGGGAATGGATGCTGAGCCGACCCCCCTGAGGCCAGCCAAGGGTCCAGCTGTCCACTTGGTCTTCTCCACAGTGGCATTTGGTGATCATCTGCTCCCCTCTTCTTTCATGGCTGCCATGACCTACTAGGTTTTCTTAAAGCAGATATATGAGAATGTAAGCAGCCCCAATGTCCTCTCCACAAGAGCTTTGAATTCTAAGAGCATCCAAGGTATAATGTCAGAAATTTTGGTTCTTCTTCAAGATGACTGGAGATTTACCCCTAGAAATGAAAAAGATGCAATAGTTATTCATAGAAGTAGCAACAGGAAAAGTCAACACCAACTTGGCTTAAAGAAAACAAAACTGAAAGAAAATACATGGCTACAATATAAGACCTATGTACAAGAGTTTAATTCACTTTGCTTAAGATTCCAAGGGTGCATTAGTTAATTCAAATTTTTTTTTTTTAAATCAGAAGTCTCTTGTTACCTCCTGTGTATATTGTAAATTCTGGGAATACAGAGCTGAATAAGGGAAGTTCTTTGCCCTCAAGGGGACTCACCATTTAACAAGGGGACAAATATAAATACACAAACATTTGTTAAGGATATTGTACTTGAAGGTTCTGGAAGAAAAGTCTCAGAAAAAGCTTTCTGAAAGATCTGACTTCTCACTTGATTTTTCAGAGGATGAGTCTGACGACAAACAGGTAGAAGTACACTTGCAGACACTTCATGCTTGTTGGATTCTGAGTTTTGACAATTCAGGGATCAAACGAGGTCACCTTTGTGTGCCCAGGACCTAAGTTTATATTGCAGATATATGATCAATGTCTTCTGAGTTGTTCCTGAAGGCTTGCTTTGTCCCCCAGTTCTGGTAATTGGATGGAAATGCAGACACACATGTACACACAAACATGCACCACAGATTGATCTATCTGACAGAGGAGAATCTGCAACATTTATGCATTAGTACTAGGGACTCATGCTCCCACAAACATGTTCCCTTACTTGCAGGAAAGATTCTGGAATGTCAAAGACATTTAGGGCATGATACAGAGGGTCAGGAAAGTCCAGCCTGAGGTGGAACCTGTGAGCTGGTGGTGAACCTGAATTGTCCACCAGCCACAACTGCAACCAGAGGACGCGGCACTGAGGCCTCTGCTGTTGATGTTTCTGGGGACGGTTGACCTTCCTGAGATCAGTTTAGGCTTGGACACATACTCAGTTGGTTCAGATATTTACTTAGCACAATCTTAGCTCGCTGAGTCTTCCTTCTATAAAGTTTGGAAGGAAGTTTGGCAAGACTTGCATCCACAGGCAAGGAAACAGAAAAGTCGATTCCCATTAACCACTAAATTCCCCTTATACTCTGTACACATTTCACTTGGAGGATTTTCTGACCTTTCTGTGATGAATGTAATTCACTCTGAAACTCAAGGGTCAAATGAAAAAGGGGAAAATCTGACATTTGGAATCATCATCCATTAGGTTCAATGAGGCCAGAGATCACTCTTAAAAGGCAACATATGTCACCCCAAATTGATAATGTTGTGACTCATGGTGAGTGTTCCAGCAATTTGTTAAAAGTTGTTTTTCCCAACTATTTTGCAGCTGGTGTTTTTGAGACCATTCTTTCTTTAATATTCAAGTCAGAAAGATCTTGAACATTGGAAGCTGAAATTTGATTGCATGTTGACATGATAATGCTTAGCAATTAATTGCTCTCAGATTTTTTCTCTTTATTCATCTGTCAGGACTTAGGGAAAACTGGATTCTAGACAGGCCTCCGTCATTTATTCTATTTTACTTTGATCTAGACCCTTATATTTTTGTTTTTCATTAAAAGTTGTTTAACCTTTCAAATGGAGAATCTTTTAACAAATAAATTTCATTCGTCGGCTGCATCTAAGGCACCACACTAAGTACGGAAGTCCTAGCTGCGTAAAAGATAAAAGTGTGCAGTCTAATTGAGGAGATGAACATGAAAATGCTTTGATTTCAGATGTGGCGGGGTACAGAACATCGACAATGAATACGTAATGTTAGAGCGCCTGGTGTGTATGCTGAAAGTCTGCCACAAAGTAATGATACTTTTGTTTACAAACTGCGTAATCTGAAAAAAAATTCATCTTATCTAGAAAGGGAAAATATATTAATTCAACAAGTACTAACTGAGAGTAAACACTGCATTCAAAACTCTTCTGGTATTGGGCATATGACATTACATACAAGAAGCCTGTGCGCTTCTTCCCTGGTCTTATTTAGCTATTTAGCTCTGTGTTCCTTAGAGGACTATATAGGAAAATCTATGTGAAAGTCTATTTAAAATTATAAATCAATGTAATTATTAAGTGATGGTTCAAGATATTGGACCATGTTCCCTGGAGTTTCATGACCTCTTTTTCATTATATTATTCTCTATATTCTTGTTAAATTCTGGCCTTTGCCTCTGAGTGAGATAATAGCTTGTTTCCTTGTCATAAAACGGGAATCAATATTAACCCACCCTGCTGCACAACCTCGTGGCAGTGATGTTTTCTGACTACCTCATCAGCCTCAGCAGTTTTGATGTAGATGATGTTGTTGAGGCACCTCCAGGATAGAAGAGTGTGATGTAAGTAAAGTTTTGGTGAATTCTGTCTGCATTTTTCTTTTACATTTGAGGGTCTTAAAAAGTCTAGGTCTAGAGTTGGGCTGATGACTCTTCAACAAAGACAGGCCAGGAGAGGGTGAAGAAACTTCACGGTGACTATGGCATTCACCTTGAACAGGAAATAACAAAGACACAACCCTTCAGAGCTCCTGGTGGCAGCAGCCAGTGGTGACAGAGCATGTCTATTGCATGTCTGAACACGGGGTCGGGACTGCCAGCAGGCGCCCGGGACTGACACCCAACCCAGCCAAGGAAGCACATGCCTTGAAATGCATTTATTGTCTCGGACCTGGCTCAAGATTCTAATTTTACAATGAGAGGGAGATTCTCTGTAGTCACGTATCAGTCCGTGACAGCAGAAGCACTTCAACCTCAATCTAGTGTCATTTTTTACATGTTTTTCTGTTATTATTTTCTCACCAAAGCTCCTTGACCCTCAGTGAAAAGAGAATAAAGCTTTTATTATATTCCAAAATTATATATTTTACAAGGTATAACATAAGAGCATTGATATTTTAATACCACAGAGGTGTGGATAGTGCCTCTCTGTCTTTTCCTCTCCCTACGTCCCACATTAGTAACACTTATAACATTGAATCATAAATCATATTTGCATTTCTATACAACAGACAACTCAGTCTGGGTCCCAGAAATCAGGATGATTCATGGAGCTTCGTTAGGCAGGACTGGCTCCATAGCTTCCTGTCAGGATTGAGCTCTGGTTGCCAACAGAGGCAACAGCTTCCTCCCTAAAGCACATTTCCTTGGTTCCTTCCCTTCCCTGACTTGCTTCCCCACCTCCACTAGCACTTCCTGTCACTCCCAGGTGAACTACTAACCCTCTAACCCTTGCCTCAGAATCGTCCCCACCAAAGCAAACAAACAAAAAGAAAGGTAAATGACCCTGTGAAGCACTTACTGGATCTGAGCATGAGTTAATTCACAGAGGTAAACAGAACGGAATACTTCCTTGCCTGGATGCATATTTATTCTCTTCCTTCCTTTAGTTCTCTCAACTGAAGAAAGGAAGAAAGAGAAGGAATGATTTTAGCTTTAGATTTCTGAGTCAGCCAGGTATCACACCCTGGTGCAAATGCAAGTGCTGTTCACAGCTGTGCATTCCAGTTCCTCAACACACACAGCAGAAGACCGCTTGATGCTTATTGGGCAGTATTGCTCCTACCATTTCACAGATGAGCAAACGGAGGCTGGGAGACAGGATCAAGCAGACTCTGCAGTGGGGTGTCAAGAAGAGAACTCTGAAGTCTTCCATGACTTCTCCTCTGCCTCTTACTCAGGGTCACTGCGGCCTTGATAGAGGAACAGGAAGACAGTGCTGCATACAAAACGATCGCTTCCAGGAACCCTGATGTGCGACTGAATTACACTTCGCTCACCTTCTTTTGAAACAAGCAGATTAGGTCACTGCTGGGAAAAGCTGCTTCCATGGCCCATTGATTTGCTTTCACTGGGCATTTCTTTTCCTGGCAGAATAGTTTGTCGATGATATTAGGTAAATGTAACTTATCATGCGTTACAGAAGTTTATAACTCCAGGGAGGTGAATTAAAAAAGAGAAAAATAGCTATTGCTTAAAATAAGAATCTCAGATTCTGGTGTACTTGTGTCGGGGAGTTACCAAGGGGATGGAGTCCCTGTAACATACTTTGTGGGCCATAGTGGCAAAAGCTTTTGGCTGGAACAGGCCTTATTGATGCACCTCTGGCCACCATTTGCCCATATCCTGAAAAATGTATCTTCTTCTGGGACAGTCTATGCACTCTATGCCTCCAGGTTCATTCCAGTTCATGGGCAAAGTTTTACCAGAATGGGAAATTACTGGCAACTCAACCCACGGTTTGGTAGCAAATGGAAGCAAATATTATTGGTAATATTCTTTGAATCCACTATAATAAGAGGGGTGAAAACAACAATAAGGATAAAAATAGCCAATAATTGATAACAGTTTCTCTGCAAGACATTGGATTTACCACATACATGTATTATATTTATTTTTCAATGGTACATGGAAAGATATGTATGTTTTATAGACAACACAACTGAGACTTAGAAACATAAAGTAATATGCTCACCCTCACCTAGTCCCTAAGGGTAAGGACTTGGACCCACACCAAGACCCATGCTTTTTCATCCAGGAATATTTCATGTTCCTCAGTTCTTTGCTACTTGTTGACCCTGACTGGAGGTGAGTTTCATTTTCCTGAAATGGTTTTCCATTGCTTTGCTGTATTTTTTTCCTCTAATCATCTCACTTTCCCATTAGCACTGAAATCTTATCCCAAGGCTGCCCACACATACAACTGGACAAATGGATGAGCTTCCCAAACATCAAAATTCACTTATCCCAATTCTGTATGTCCTTTTTTGTTTTAGTTACAGGTCACAGTACACTTCCCTCAGATATGAGGGAATTAGGAGATGTAGGTTCTAGGATTTGTTTTTTCACTAATGAATTTGAATCATTAGGCAATTTCAGTCTCCATTTCTTGGGACAGAGGAGTATCTATGTTGATTTGCGCTAGTAATAAATATAGAATCACCATATATTAATTACTAGGAACTAAGATCTGTGCTTTAGTAAAATTTACACATTAAAAAGACTTCTGCAAAAGAGCAAAGTATTGTTAATGGGAGATCTAAAAGCCTTTGGCATAAATTTGTTATATTGGTAATTTGCGCTAAGTAGGGAAAATACACGTGTGCTCTAACCACAAAAGCCACGAGGGACAATAGAAAAGACAGAATAAGCTCAGGTGGCAAGTGTGTTGGCAGGTGATTTGTTGCTTTAGTGGATGAAAGCAGGAATCTCACCCAAGCTCCTCCTGTATACATGGGGCAAGATGAGGGCCACTGGGATTTAGCAACTTCTCTAGAGAACTTATAACTGGATAATTATATGAATAATCATCATTAGTCCCACACAGTTTTTACTAAGTTGATTATTTAATCCTTGTAGATTTACCCTGTAACTCTTAGAGTAACAGGCATATACAGAGTCCAAGAAAACGAGAGAGCCAACAACTCCAAGTGCAGAACAAACAAATCCAAGAGAAGTGGCACTCGAGCCCTTCTGCAACAGCCTGAGTTGGCAGCGGCTCCCAATCTGTCTGGTTGTCAGGATTAGATCCCACACTTCTAAGTAACCTCTCCCTCATGCAATTTTCTTTCTGCAACTTTTGACTAATAAAGCAGGAAAAGAAAACTGATCAATAATCCAAGAGTACTAAAGATCAGTTTATATGATTTGAGTAAACAAGTTAAATGGCAATACTATAGCTGCTCCAGATGCCCTCTATCATATCCATCTCACAGCTGGGAGGCTGTTTCCTTGGGGTTAGTTGAGAATCTGACAGGGAGCTTTAGAGACCATCCCTGGGTCAGAATGCATTTATGTGGATACACACGATACGCATTTCTGATTTCATGTTTGCAGATACTCCTCGATATTCACAAACTCTAGTTAAGAGCTCTTGTTCTGTACTTTGCAAAACAAGTTCACAAATACTCATAATATCTACACCTCAGTTGTGGAGATGAAGAAGAGATGCACAAGCGCGACACGGCCTCCCCTTATTCACACAGCTTGTGGTCACTTAACATCACACTGTGTGTGTCTCCACAGTTCATGCCAGTCTCTTGATGGACGATGACTAGTAGAAATAAGTGTCTGCAGAGCACATTTAATATCCAGTTGTCAATGAAATGAGGATCTAAGAGATGAAGGGCATCTTTTAAAGCTGTCTTTACCCAAAATGGCAGGATGAGTTTTTGAGCGTGTAAATTGGGCACATGCAGAGGCCAATAAGAACTCTGCATCGAGTGGAAGCTCACATACTGGTGTTCTTCAAATATTCATTTGCTTCCCTGTGTTGAACATCAATCAACTATAAGCCAGCTTCACAGTCCCCTTGCACTCTGCCTCCTTTGGCTGCAACTGGCTCTCTCTCATTCAGGAGGCAATCAATGAAAGATAGACTTGCCAGGCTTAATTGAATCTTCCATATTCAAGACTGCCTTCTCCATTTGATAAGAAGAAAGATATTTAAAGAAGCTTTTGTCTCCTGAATGTCAGAGACTCTCAGCTGGGCTTGCAAAATCGTTCAGATCACTAGGTCCTCCCCTGTGCTATATCCCCACTCTAATCCATCCCTTATACCAGGCTGAGAGAACTGTAATGGCCCAGAAAGTATCTTATTTATCTTTGTACACTCAATCTCCAGCATTCTGTTGTTTGACTAGCTCTAATTGAGTGTGAACTTTGCGCAATGTCCTGTTGATGCAGTGAGGGGACAATGGGAAGCAAAACAAAGCCTTGTCCCATGGTGTTTGCATTCCAGGGAGAGAGGAAATACAACAATAAGAAACTGGTAAGATCGTGAAATAAAAATATCCAACTTGAAAAAAAAAAAAGTCAGTGATAAGGTCGTGGTGGGTAAGAATAAGTGTTGTGAAGTTGGGAGAGAGACATGCAGGGAATGGTTTCTCTTTCTGATGGTTAGTCATGGGACAATCCACATGGTCTCACTGGAGCAAAGATCTGAATGGTGGGGAGTGCCTATCACTTGATACTTGGTGGGAGACTATTCCAAAGAGAGGAAGCAGCAAATGTGATTGCTGAAGACAGAAACGTGCCCAGGACACTTGACAGAGGTGAAGAGCCATATATGGCAGGACAGCCATGCCCCTACATGACATCTGGCCCATGTTGGGCACTGGGCACATGTCAAAAGCACTAGAATCTAAAGCAATACAGCATGGTGAACCTGCGACAGATACTTGTGATGTGGATGGATCTGCACCCACCATCAATCTGAGTAAACCCTAAGAATTCCTAAAAGTTATCTTGACTTCTGAAGTCAGTGATCTCAATAAATGATCTCATTACTAGGAAGAGAGCCAAAATGTCTCAATAGGTACCTGTGCCACTTTATGGTTTTCTATGTCATGAATCCATTCTCCCCTTTAATGCCCATGCTGAGCAAGTCAGATGGGTTTGGTTATTCTTATTTTATACACAAGGAATTATAGTGATGGAGTAAGTTGTCAAAATGCCAGTTAGTCATACAACTACAAAAGGGGAGCTCTCAATCTGCTCACAAGCCTGTGCCGTTTACTTGCTATACTTCCTATGCAGAAACCAGATGGAAAAACTGCTTTTCTCCTGACATCATAGATTAAGAAAGGAGTGGAACCTGTTAGGCATAGATGGATTATGGCAAAGTCTATTTTTGTGTAAGCATACCAATCAAAGTCTTATAGGATACAGATATCATATTCAAGGAGTGTTTGGAAAGAGTGAAATATAGGGACTGGTTCCTGAGGTATAGGCACAGTGGTGGATCAGTGAAGGCTGGTGGAGCTCCCAGGCATAGCCACGGGAGGAAATCATCATCTGCCCTAGGCCTAGAAATGCAAGGAGGAACTCCTAGCTTTGGATAAGGCTCTTTAAGATATACGAAGAAAGCAATAAACAGAGTGGAGAGACAGGCTACAGACAGGAGAAAATCCTTCTCAGCTATTCTTCTGACAGAGGATTAATATATAGGATATGTAGAGACCTCAGAGAGACAAGTAATTTAATTAAAGAATGGACACATGGTCTAAATAGACATTTATCAAAAGAAGAAATAAAAACAGCTAATAAATATATTTTGCCATCAGGGAAATGCAAATTAACAAGATCCCATCCCATTCCAGTTAGAAGAGCTACTGTGGAACACCAAAAAGTAACACATTCTCACAAGGATGTGGCTAAAAGGAACTCATATCCACTATTGGTAGGTGTATAACCTAATACAGTCACTGTGGAGAACACTATGGAGGTTCCACAAAAGTAAAATGTAGAACTACCATGGGATCCAGCTACCTGACTCCTAGGTACACAGATGAAGGAAATGAAGTCAGTACACAGACAAGACACCTGTACACTCATCTTTATTACGGCACTGTTCATAACAGCCAAGACGTGGAGTCAGCCTAGCCTGTCAACTGATGAACAGACAAAGAAAATATGGTATATGTGTGTTGAAGTGTTCCTCAGCCTTAATTTAAATTGTGATCCTGTCATCTGCAGCAAAACGGATGAAGCTGGAGGAAATTGTGTTAAGTGAATTAAGCCGGACGGAAAAAAAGAATGACAAGTTTTCTCTCATACGTGAAAACCAGCAAAAAAGACCTGAAGCCAGAAAAGAGAATATTAGGGACTGGGCAAGGGCCCAGACTGGGAGGAGGGAGTAGTAGAGTAGGGAGGGAGAGAAAGAAGTAGAAGGTGGACAGACAACCAACATCCAACACAGGCATGTATGGCCACATCACAGTGAACCTCAAATTAATATGCACAATTAATATGAGTTAATAATTATAACAATAAGTTAATAATTATAATAAACACTCAGAAAAAATGTAGAAAGGCTGTAGCTGTATGACAGATGAATGTGTAGGAATTGTCCCAGTGTGCCCAGAGCTTTCCTAGTTTTATTATTGAAAGTTCTGAGAAGCCTCTCTCAGGCTTGAGCAAACCAGGATGCTGAGTGACCTCAGCCAGCCAGTTTTATACAGCAGATTACACCTGGACAAAATCAAGGTGAAGCTCACACAAAGGAATCCTGTAAGTCTGTAAAGGTCAGCTGTGAGGGCTCTGGGGTAGAGCAGGAAAGACAGAGAATGATCTGGGAAGTCAAATGGGAAATGTTCATGGCAGTGAAGTGGAGACAGGCCATTCAGTGGGCATAATGGGCCAGGGTGCGGAAGGGAAGACCATGAGCTGTGGAGGAAACAGTCTCACTCCTTCAGTTGGAATTCACAGCTCCCTAACAGCCCCAGTGTGACTCGAATCTCATCACCCAGAATGCACTTCGTGCACCTCAGGCTGCAGTCCCCAGGCACCGCTTGAACCCCCTCTTCCTGCCTGACGCTCTGACCTGGCTCCTTCTTCTGTGCACCTGCAATGCTGTGCCCACCTCCTCTGAAAGAAGTTTACTCCCTGCACACACTGCAACCCCATCTCATTGCTTACACCCAAACCTAGTGCAATACCTTACCAAACAACGTGTGCCTTCCACCAGCTTCTGTCTGTGTAGAACTAAATTGAAAACCAAAATGTAGCAGAGAAAATATTCTGCAGCCTCAAGCCTCCATGAGTACTCAAAATGGCCTGAGAAAGTTAATGAGAAGAGTACCCTGGGTTTCTCTCCGGAACTTCTTACAGGTCTATACTTACAGAGCAAAATTCTCACTTATCTACTTCCATAAGAAATGGATGCTGCTGAAAGAAGATAATTCTTGAGGCTGTCTCCTTCAAGCTAAAACCCAGCAAGGGGATCGTTGGCAACAGGGACACATTGTGGAAGGGTTACACAGCTTTTCCAGAAAGAAAAGGGATTTGTATCATGATCAGTCAACAATGTATATTGACTAAAGAAAAGGAAGTTTATTCTGCTATGACTTTTAATCAATAAGTATGTATTTTCGATACAAAAAGTCCAGTCAAAAATCTTTGCTCTGTTCTGAATGTTAGAAAATAACTAAGCTATTTGTTTATACATACATTCAACATCTTGGCACTGAACTTCTAGCACATTCTAAATGATCTACTATGGTAACTGTTGGCCTAGATAAATTTCTTCACTGTAGTCTTGGCATCATTATTTGTAAAGAAGAGCTGCAGATACTTAGTAAAATCATGTATGTGAATAAAAAACATGAAACAGCATTAAATCGAGAAGCTATTTTTTTTCAGTTATGGTATTTTGACTTTACTCAAAAGAGATATTCAACATTTGCTGTGGACAATTTGTAGAAATTGGTAGGGACTGTCCCTTCTGCTGACGGAGACTGGGTGCCTCCAAGGCACAGGCGTGTGGATGAGCTGTTGAGAAATCTGACCCCACTGAAGGGCAGGACTGGCTCACAGGCAGGTCTCCGTGTTGCTCCTGGCTCTGCCTCTCCAGCAGCAACACTTTCATAAACATTCTCATAAAGGCCTGGAGCAGAAGTCGGCAGGCTTTCTACAAACAGCACATAGTAGATCTTCTCAGTTTTGAAGGTCATGTGGTTTCTGTCACCACTACTCTGCTTTGTCCTCTTGGCATGAAAATAGCTGCAGACAAAATGTAAAAGAGTAAGCATGACTGTGTTCCAGCAAGTTGTCATGTTCCCATGGAAGGTATGTGGCTGCATGGGACCAGAGCATGGGGTCACCAAGCCCCAGCACCAGTGATATATGACCTCCTTCAAGATACAGGGCAGTACCGTCCTATACGAACTCAACAGATACAGATACAAGGTTGATAAGGCATTTGTTACACTGTGTGTGTGTGGTGGGGGGGGGGCATGCACGCACACCTGCACACCCATGCACCCTAAGAATCCTAAGGAACAAATGGCAGAATCGAGAGCCCTGAAGCTGTCTAGGATTCAGACGATGCAAATTGGAATGAAGAATCAGAGTACCTGGGGGAAGAAAGAACAAGAGATACGGTCTGCACTAGAAAAGAGGGGGCAGAGTCCTGGACATTCCAACCAGTGCTGATCAGTACCCAGCACAGGCCTTCACACAGCGCAGGTGCTCGAGGAAGGCTCTGGGTTCAAAGTACACCTCTGCCACTGAGTACCAACAAGCTCTTCAAATGTCCTGATCTCAATATCCTTGTCTGTAAAATAGGGAAAAATGTTTCATCATCTTTGTAAGTTTGGGGTGGGAATTAAATTGATAAAACATGCATACATCTCAAATGCCTGGCATGTGTTAAGATTTTAATATGAGCTTATTATTATTAGCAATTTCATTGACAAGTGAATGTCTTACTGAATATCACACTGATTTGTACAATTTTGAGGAGAGGGTGAGCCCACCTCAGGGAACACTGGACCCCAGGTGAGTGGTGTTGTCTGAATAACTCCCACTGACTCTTTGCAAAGCTTAAAGTTCATTCTTGTCTTGCACAGTGAAAATCTAATTGATCAGGTCTAGGTTTACTTATTTACCATCATATTCATCTTTCTCCCTGATACTGTGTTCAAGTCACCTTGATGAGAATCAGGGGTATTCCCAGACCTCTCCGTCACACACTTCAGACAACCACTGCTTCATTTCTACTGGTGATCAGTCTCAGCCATTATAAAGCTCCACTCTCATGGATCTTGGAGAGCAGCAGCGTCTTCTCCATTTGTTTATTTTGGTAGCTCCTCACTTGCCCATTATGTACAACTGTCCTTCACTTGCTGCCCCACATTGCAGCAAGTGAGGGGAGGGGGGACTAAAGTGTGACCAGATCTGCAATACTGACTTGTAAGAACTTGGACCCTGTGAGTTTGTCTGCAGAGGATTTTGTATAGCAAGAGAAGGCTTAAAGACAGAATGCTTGGAGTGTGAAATGTCAGCAAGTTTTAGAAGGATGAGTTTGCAATGGCATGGTGAAGAGGGAGTAGGAAGATAATTCAGGTAGAGGGAGTATCAGGCGTGAAAGAATGGGCACTCAGAAAAGTGTGAGCTAACTGGTATCTTAAGAATACTAATGAATAAAGAAACTGGTATATATACATAATGGGATATTACTCAGCATTACAAAATAAAATGATGGCATTTGCATGTAAACGGATGGAGTTGGAGAATATCATACTAAGGGAAGTAAGCCAATCCAAGAAACCAAAAGCTGAATGTACTATCTGATAAGTGGATGCTAATCCATAATGGCGGTGAGGTGGGGATGGGGTGAGTGGAGGAACTTTGGATTAGGCAAAGGGGAGGGATGGAAGGGAAGGGGGATGGGGGTAGGAAAGATGGTGAAATGAGACAGACATAATTACACTAGGTACATGTATGATTGCATGGATGGTGTGACCCTACTTCATGTACAGCCAGAGAAAGAAAAATTGTGCTCCGTTTGTGTACAATGAATCAAAGAGCATTCAGCTGCCATGTATAACCGATTAGAACAAATAAAAAATAAAAATAAATTAAAAAGAAAAAAGAATATAAATTATCTGTATGTGGGGCACTTAGAAGTCATTGATGACAGCTTCCAAACATCATATGGACATAAAGGATCTTTGATTACCAGGGAGGCTACCACTGAGATAGGAAATATAATTATCTAGGTTAAAAACCATGTTTTTGTTTTCCCCTTTAAAATTACTCCTTCATGTTACTTGAGATCACTTTCTACCCAGTGGATTTAAGTGACAGCACTCTTGTTTCACGAAAGCATTCCTCTTCCTGCCTTTCTGCTTCCTTATGAAAATTACAGCCTCTAGGTCAAGCAGTGAGTGATGATCCTTGCCAAGGCACATCAAACCATCTCCAGGGGCCTCTTGTCAATATATAGATAGGCAGCTGGTCTGTATAGCCTCCGTTCTCCAGCAACACGTGATTTTACAAGCCGTGGAGCCATACCCCTGTTTATATAGAAAGCATTTCTGCATACTGTAATATTATAATATATATTTCTTAGACTACCATTTCTCAGCATTTTGGACTTGAAGTGGGTCATTTGTAGAATAATAGAAATACATACATGTTTTATGGAAACAACATAAATTTGAGTCATAATCGAATAGTATGGAGAAACTCTACTCGCCCCACTTTGTAAAAACTGGACTCTGTACTTAGGGGTAGACATTTCTGATATTTTAATAGCTGGTGTTTTTTCTTGAATTTTATTTTAGTTTCAATGAGGTATCACTGGTACTAATGATATTCCTTTAGGTTTGGATTGGTGATGATAGTAATTCATATTACTCACAACAGAAAAGAAAGTGGCCATGGACAGTGGGGTAAGATTTTCTATGTTAACCCAAACAAAAGACAGATACTTGGATAGTTATAAGCCTTTGTTCCGGAAATATCTAATGGAAAATGATGCTCCAGCTGAATGATATTCTTTCTGTGCCTGAGTAACATGTGCCTGAGAATTAATGATATGTTATCATTAATTCAAGTGTCAACTTGACTGGACTAAGAGATGCCCAGATTTATGGATGTGCCTATGAGGATGTTTCTGAAAAATATTGTTATCAACTTAGTGGGTTGAGTAAAGAAGATATCCTCCCAGGTGAGGTGAGCACTACCCTATCTGTTGAGGGCCTGAATAGAACAGAAGACTACAGGAGAGTTAGTTGGCTCTTTCTGTGTGAGCTGGGACATCTGTTTCATCCTGGCCCTGGATATTGGTACTTCTGGACCTTGGGCCTTCAGAGCCATATGCACATTCATGCCATCTGATTCCTGTTTCTCAGGTTTTTGAGTTTGGACTGAAAGTGCACCACTGGCTTTCCTGGGCCACCAGCTTATAGATGGCAAATCATGAGACTTCTCTGCCTCCATTATCATAGCCAATCCTTCATAATATCTATCCATTATCATAGCCAATCCTTCATAATATCTATCATCTAATTATCTATCTATCATATATCAGTTATCTATTTATCTATCTATCCTGTATCAGTTATCTATTTATCTATCTATCTCACATTGATTCTATTTATCTGGAGAAATATCTAATGGAAAATGATGCTCCACCTGAATGATATTCTTTCTGAGCCTCAGTAACATGGGTATAATGATATGTTATCATTAATTCATGTGTTAAGAGAAGCTGAGACAACTGGAAAAACATTTCAGAACGAGGGAAGAACAACCCAATGATGATTCAAAGGCTAGCATAGCTCACTCCTCAGTTTCAAAAGGATGGACCATGGCCTTGCTTTCAATGAGCCAGATGGCCTCTGCTCAGAGCTGTTGGGGTGGGGCAACCCAGAACCCCGAGGTTATGACCACTGCGGGGAGAACTATGGGGCTGCAACCTCTACCTCAGTGGGTCTGGAAGGCTGAACTGCTGAAGTGGGGCTGGAAGGCAGGGCATCCTTATAAAAATGACCCCAGAACTCTCCCACCCTGTTAACCACATGAAGTCAGTGGGAGGAGAGCCGTCTGTGACCCAGGAAGTGGGCCCTCAAGACACTGCCTTTGAAGCTACTGGTGGGTTCATCTTAGACTTTCAGTCTCCCGGACAGAGGAATGGATTCTACCCATAACCTAGTATGTATTGGTTGTTGTACCAGCCCAAGCAGACAAGAAAGGATATCTTATCATCTTGTTGTGATAATTAGTTGTACATGGATTGATAGCATTTGTCTAAAATGTTTTCCCTCCATTTATTAATTAACATAGAAAGCGGAACCAAAAGAGATGCTTTTTCATGTTAAAGTGTTACATCAATAGAGCCAAAATGGCGTGGTGTGGGGTCTCTTTGTTCTGGATATATTATTTGAGTTTTCCTCTCTTTTCTTCAATACAGACCCTATTCTAAGTGACTCTGAATGATTTTTCAACCCTGTATAGTTAGGATTCTAGCCAACATCCCCAAGATGGATGGCTTTACAGGGTCTTGTAGATCTCAATTCTCATTCAACCCCATGAGTTCATGTTACGTTTAGCTCAACCAACAGAAGCATCAATTTCATATGGTTCAGCTCAGTGTTTGTTAAATTGAAACCTTAAATTCATCCTTAGAATTGTTGTCTTTTTCATATATGATATCAAATTTAATCAAAAATCATTTACACTCTGTCCCCACGTTATCTCGTACGTCAAACTTCTCTAACCAGCTTACGCGTGCACTCACGTCTCATCTGTAATCCTGGCTTCCCTGTACTAGTTTCTGAGTCATTTTTCACAATGCTTTGGTTGCATCTCCCCTCCAGTGGTCACCCCATGAGTGAGACTTAGATACAAACTGCCCGTCACAGACTACACGTGCCACCTGATAGGGCTTCTCCTGGGTTGTGCTCTCAGGTTGCCTAGCTCTTCATCTTTCCTGCCATGTGGTTACTACCCTGGTCTTCTTGGACACCAACCTAATTTGTTCCCAGGGACTTTGGATTTGGTTTCTCTCTACCTGGAGGATCTTCCCTCTTACTACCACATGCCAGTTTCTCTCCAAAAGCCACTGTTGTCTTAATACTTTTCATTTCCATTCTTTACCATACCAAATTGCTTGTTTTATTGCATCTATAATGACTTAAGAGTCTTTATATTACACATAGTTCTTCTCCCATTGCAATTGGATCAGGACCCTCTGTTTTGTTTAATGCCATATTCCCAATACTTAAAAGTAACAGCAAAACTTGGCAGGCAGTTAGTGCAAGCAAGAAATATTTATTAAATAACTGAAGACAGGGCCACCATGAACTTGGCAGGCTCAGTTTTATTATGAATAGGTGTGTGTGTGTGTGTGTGTGTGTGTGTGTGTGTGTGTGATCTGTCAATGCAATTGCCAGATCTTTTTGGACTTCCTGTTGGGATGGGAGGCAGTTATACTATTGATATGAAAGGGAGGATTGCCTGTCTCCATGTGTTCCTAACATCTTGACCCAAGGCTCATTTCTTCTTTGTATTTTCCAGAAAAAGAAACATAGTTGTGTCAAACATAATAATTACTTCCTATTACATTGACCTTCCCATGGGGAGTTGTGGAAGTCAGTTCCCAATGCACAACACATGGAAAGCAAAGTCAGGAATTCCTACTGGAACTTTATGTATATCCTAAATCTCTCTGAATAGTGCCAACAACACAGTGTCCACTTTTCTTTCTATGCATTCTCAGCTTTTTGAAATCTGGAATTTTCCATTAGGGCCTTTAAATAAATCCAAGCCTTCATTATTTAATGAGCTTAATGGCATCTGCATGCTCCCAAGTGTGCATGTCCACCAGCCAAAGCAAACCAAACCAAACAACCAGAAACCTTAAGGATTTTGAGATATATGGAATGATTTCATAATTCCAAATTTGTTCTCTTATGTATTAAACAAGATTATATTTTTTATATACATTAGTTTCCTGCTCAGTGTGCTCACTTGGAGTAAGAACAACTTTACTGGAGGTTTGAGGGTGAGGGTGTGAATCTGGTGGCAGCTGTCTTGCTGGCAGAGGAGCCAGGCGGTACAGGTCACCTCATGGCAAGTGACAGGGAGCATGTGTGCCTCTTATCTCTTTTAATTTCCCTTTAAAGCTACTGGGCTTCAGTCATGGGGCTTCAACCCATGTCCCTGCCTATTCCTAACTACTTCCCAAAGGTCCCTTCTCTAATTATCACAGTGGGAATACTACCTCCCAATGTAGGTTAAATTTCAAGAATAAAATTATGGCATTTGTAGGTAAATAGATGGAGCTGGAGAATGTCATGCTAAGGGAGGTAAGCCAATCCCAGAAAACCAATGGTCGAATGTTTTTCTTATAAGTGGATGCTAATCCATAATGGGAGTGGGGGGCATGGGATGAGCAGAGGAACTTTGGATGGGCTAAAGGGGAGGGAGAGGTGGGGAGGGGTTATGGGGGTAGGAAAGATGGTGGAATGAGATGTACATCATTATCCTAGATACATAAATGATTGCACAAATGCTGTGACCCTATTTGTTTAATGCCATACAAAGGGAAAGTAAAAAAAAGTGTGCCCCATTTGGGTATAATGAATTGATGAGCATTCTGCTATCATGTATAACAAACAAATAAATGAATATATGATAAATAAATCAATAAAATGCATGAAACCCTGGGGTACACCTTCAAACCCAATCCAAACCACAGCACTTTTTATATGAATGTGTTTGAATAGGTTATTTAATCACTATGAGTTTCTGATTTTTTTCCTATGGGGAAAAATGGAAAAGATAAGAATTCCCACTTTATATAGTAGCTGGTGGATTTTAGAGTCAGTCTCTCTATTTATTGTCATGTCTGGTGCACAGTATGCCCTATTAGAAGCAAACATTCATTACAAATTATATTAATTTCCTAACCTCTGTTTCTCAGTATTCTTTAGTAAAAGAGGTAAAATACCTCAAGTGAAATTGATCATTATTTACTATAGTTATGATGTAATCAATCTCAAGAACTTATTTTTCCTATATAACTTGAACTTAGTCCACTTTAGTCCACCTCTCCTAGATCCTTTCCTCTTTACTTCCAGTCTTTGGTAATCACCATTGTTCCCTGTATTTGAAAATTGTTAGAAGGGTATATTTTCAATATTATCATCACAAAACATATGGCTGAGTATCCAAGGCAATAGAGATACTAATTAGCTTGATTTAATCATTTCATGATGTATACATCCATCTAAATGCCATGTTGTGCACTGTAACTATAATTTTTCATGTGCCAACCCCAAAGAATAATAATATCAAAAGACAGTTTTTATTAAATAAAAACTCAAAGTGTTGTAATGATCAATAAAATAAATCAGATGTTCACTATTTGATGCAAAAAGTTTTGAAGATTGGGATGTGATGATTAGGAGAACATTAGAACAGGGGTCAATAAGGACTCCCTAGTCAAGGTAGTTGCAGGGTATTCTTTACAAAATATAATATAATTAACATATTTTACTTTTACCACTTATATCTAGTCACTGTTCAGAGGAGAAAAGGCAGTGAGAAGAAACTTTGCATGATGCTGGCATCCGCTCGACTCTCTCTGGTCGCAAGAGTGTTTGAGGCACGGCATGAGTAGCAGCCCTTACTTCAGAGCAGGGTTCTCTTGTCTGAGGCACTCAGACTTGTACCAGGCCTGGCCTTCGTCACACTGTTTTCTCCTCCAGCACTTGTCTCCACAGGCTGCTGGGCAGGAAATAGACCCCAGGTAATTGGTAGCATTAAAACAGTACATCCAGATGCCTGCTGAAAAGGAGATTTCAAAATTAGATTTTGCTTCAATTAAGAAGCTATTTTTTCTTTCTCTTCTTAAAACCTTACTCCCCTTCAAATCAAAATTTGAATCTAGGAAATAAATTGACAAGAGTTTTAATTGAGAAACCCACTGGTCAGAAGTGGGAGGGGCCTATGGGCTAGATTAGGACACCATTACCTTCTAAGACAGCCCTATGTATTTAATTCATAGAAAGAGGATGGTCACCCTTCATGTGCCTGAATCTTGACTCAGAGGTTTCATGGAGTGTTGTCAGATTTCTTAAGCTGCTCCAGTATCAAGGCAGGGGAGAGGGTGGGGAGGAGAGGGTGTCAGGCACAGTGTTTCTGAGCTCATCGATACTCACAGCTGAAATTATCCTGTTCACCGGTGCACAGGCACAGATTCCCCTGCCTATTTTGGTCATTAAAGTATTCTTGTTGCTTCAATACTTTCTCCCTGAGGCCCCTGTCAGAGCTGCTGCTTCTCTTGTGATTAGAATTCAGCCTACTGGGCCTCTGAACCTATTTCTACCCTTTTCCTAATGATCTCATAATGGCTGTTGGGCTTACCCAAGCCACCTGACAGATAACAGCTTCAATTATGCAAACTCCAAATAATGCTTTCTCACTTGGAAATATCTCTACTTTAACTTTGTTTTGTAAAAAGTAGAGCCAGGCAATAGCAATGGATGATCTCATGTATGTTTCCTAAATTTTTCACATTGATTTGAGTTGAAGCCATGGTTTATAATAGGGATAATAATACATTTTATCCTAAAGATTGTATGTTGATAGAATTATATTGAATTATTATATTAAATTATTAATACAATTCTTAGGGCACTATTACTAACAGTGTGTTTTAATTTTATTAGCTCACAAGGAACAGCTCTCTTCCTCTCATGCAAGAAACCATGTTAGACAGAGTAGGGGTGAGGTAAACAAGGGATGACAGAGAAAATAAAAGATCAGTGATTTTCCATTGATTTTGTTTGGTTTTGGTTTTGGCTTTTGTTGCTGAGACTAGGGGACATTGGTAAGGACAGAGGCAATGGATTGGTCTTTTAGGACTTGCATCTCCGGGGCTGTTACAGGGGACTACACAGAAGCCCCAGGTAGCTACTGGCCATGACATCCGCCTGGAGTGGGTTTATTTAAAAGCAGATCACTATCCAAGTTCTGAGCCAGCGGGGTTCCCCTCATAGCCACTTGTTATAGTCAGCTTTTTCACTGCTGTGAATACAAGACCTGACAAGAACAATATTAAAGGAGGGAAAGTTTTTTGGGGGGCTCACAGTTTCAGAGGTCTCAGTCCATAGACAGCCTAATCCATTCTTTGGGGCCCAAGGTGAGGCAGAACATCATGGTATAAGTGTGTAGCAGAAAAAGGCAGCTGGGAACAGGGCACCAGGAAGCAGAGAGAGATTTCTCTCACCATGGACAAACACATCCTATAGGCTTGTCCCCAACGTGTACCTCCTCCATTCACACACTACCTAACTATAGTTACCACCCAGATAATCCCTATTAGAGGATTAATGCACTGATTAGATCAAGGATCTTACAACCCAATCATTTCACCTCTAAACCCTCCTGCATTGCCTCACACATGAGTTTTGGGGGGCTACCTAACATCTAGATCTCACACCACGAACTGTGTTGGTTTGGTCACATCTCCCTTCAATCCTTCTAACTCTGTGTCTCAGAAATGATTCATGATCCTGAAGAAGCAGAGTGGACACCATCTTCTCCATGGGGATCCTGTCCCTGGCTCAGGGTGGGGGGTTGTTTACATTTCATCTCTTTTGCTCTGCTTTTGCGGATGAAGAATAAAGAAAAAAATAGATAAGTTATCTTATATATTGCCCTCGGAATAATGAATTTTTCAATACCATTATTTGCAAATTCTCTGGGTAAAGAACATGAGGTCCACATGAGTCTAAATTGCCTAATATTTGAATGGAGTTTGCTTTTTTTGTGTGTTTAATTCAATCATGAATCCTGATTTCTCCCATTGAATTTTTTTTTTAATGTGTTTGGTTTTGTTCTGCTGGGCATGGATTCTGTGCGATAGAAGTTTAAGAAGAACCGTGTGTGGTCATACTTCAGACCATCATTCTTGGCAATTGTTTAATATTCTCTGCTGTCCCATCAGTTTCCACACATGACACCAATATCTGCTCAATATCAGGCTCAAGTTCTCGTCACATGCATCCTTTCCTTTCTTTCTCTCTGCAACCTAGATACCAGATGCTCCTGACTACAGTCTTCCTCTGATGCTTAGCACCAAAAGCCTCATGTGAGTCAAATCAATTTTCTCTACACATTTAATAAGGAACTTTAGTATTTCAGTGATAAACACAGCACAACCTAAGTAATACAAGAGGAAGGAAGGAAAGCATGGAGGGAGGGAGGGTGTTGATGTTCCCACTGGCTGGGGAAATGCAGAAGAAGGAATCTGGGTAGGTCTGTAGCTGGACACCTATGTCACCTGTGTCTGTCTCCAGCCTAGATCTACCTCCCTCAGGGCAACATCTTGGAGGTTGCCTTGGGGTGATCCCAGAGTTGATTTCATTCTAGATATTCTCTTAACTTCCTCTAGGGCCTAGTTTAATGTTAGAAGGCCCCTCCTTGAATGTAATCTCCATGAGAACGAGGAATTTCTTCTACTGCTACTTCACAGCTCTCCCCCTATGTCTAGAACAATGAAAGCCCAGCATGAAGTAAAGAGTAAATAAAATAAAATGCAGTTTTTCCACACCGTACATTTTTCTTGGACATTATCATCCAATTCCACGGCCTCATATGCTGAGGCTACCCGACCTTCTCCACATGGCCTGGCCTATCCCCACCCATCCAGTCACCTGAGTCAGGAGTCAGGAGTTACCACGTGTTTCTTTCAGCCATTCAACACTCACTGCGTTCCACTCTCATGCCAGGCACAGTACTATACACCAAGGAAGCCTCTGTCACAGAATAGAAACGATTGATGTCCCCAAGAACTCACAGTCCATCAGTGTCCATCTAATCACAGAAGATACAAAGACTTAGAGCAGAAACACAGTATTCACTGAACAATCCCCCATTTTCCATGATGAAGAAGGAACTTCTGTAGCCCAAATATTGAAATGTAAGTGTAGCAATGAAATTAAAAGAATAACTTTACTGACAATTTAGCAAATTGCCCCATTGCACCAATGAAGCTCCAAGTACCAGTGAAGCTCCATGAGGGCTGAGGACAACCCTACACGTTGAGTGGTGCTGTTATCATCATTCTTTCCCTGTGGGTGCTCAGAATATGTTGCTTGGTGGTGGGCGCTCATAATCCCAGTGGCTGGGGAGGCTGAGGAAGGAGGAACACGAGTTCAAAGCCAGCCTCAGCAACGGCAAGACACTAAGCAACTGAGTGAGACCCTGTCTCTAAATAAAATACAAAATAGGGCTGGGGATGTGGCTCAGTGGTCGAGTGTCCCTGAGTTCAGTTCGATCCCCAATAACCTTCTCCTTAAAAAAAAAGGTCCAAGGGGGATTTGAACTCAGAGGGTTTGGACCCAGAATCCTAACCACTACAATGATACTTTGATCATTTCCTCTTGTCTGAAGACTGGAAAGGGAGAGGAATCATTTGAAGTGAGATCTGAACCCACTCCAGGTTTGCCCTTTCTTTTTAGCAGTGCCAAGACCAGTCCCAAATGTTTTCTCCCCTGGCTTTTAATCTTGAATAATGTTGCTTTCTCTGTGCTTTCTTGGCTTCATGGAGAATCTGTTTTCTGAGTTATTACCTTCATTTTTTTTTCTCTCTTGGCTTCCCAATGTTTTTGTAACCAATACTGTGTCCTCAATTTCCTCTATTCAAAATACTTAGTGTGGTTTATTTTCCTGACTTGACTTCAACTGATCCGACTTTATACAGGATGGGATACTCAGAACCTCTGCTCATGCAAAGGTTTGGGAGGGGGTAGCTCAGTGGAAGAGTCTGTAGTTAGCATGCCTGAGGTCCAATGACTAACCAGGAAGAAAAAAACATTGAAAAGAACAAGAAAGAATGAAAGACAAGAAGAAAGAAAGAAAAAAGGTTCATATAGTTAAATTACCTATTTTTCAAAGAAGAAGAAAGAAAGAAAAAGGTTCATACGGTTAAATTACCTATTTTTCGAAGTCAGGGGTAGGCTTCAGTCCCAGAACCGATTGTTTTGATAATCTGTGTTCATTCACAGGAACGTTGGTTGACATTTGTAAGTTAAATATTCAAGGACTTATGCATTCAAAGTTAATGTCCCACTTAAGAGGTCCCTTCAAATCTCCATTCTTACCTTCAAAATGTTCCAATATCCTACATCATTTTCTTTTAACTTTCTTCAGTGGAAGCTCATCAACCTTTCACTCTTTGAAAGAATATGTGTGTTTAAGAAAAAGCAGATAGACCTAGACTCTCAGAGTGAAATCCTCTTACTACACTTGAAAACTTTACTGGAATTAAACACATGACATAACTACAAAGTGGCAAAGCTATGTTCCCTGTGAGATGCATGAATTGGCTCTGAGTTAATTTACTGAACTCTAGTTAAGTAGTTAAATCTGTGATAGAAACAACTGAATCACAAAAATGCTTCTGAAGAGAGAAGGGCCCATGTTGTTGGAGTGGAGTGGATAGTTTCTGTCAGAAAGTAATTTCAAAGAGACAAAATGAATCTTAGTGTGTGCTTGATCCTCCTGTTACTGTATGTGAAACTGACACCTGCCATTGTGTGGTATTTGAATATGGAAGTGGATGAACCCATTTTGAGTTCAAAGCACAGATTCCGAAGGTGCTACAGATGAAAAATGCTGGAAAACAAAAACATATGCAGTTAATTTGTCCAACAGAGAATCATGTTCATCTTATTCTTCCTGATAGTGCTTAGGAGCTATGATTCACCCCCACAATCTGAGCTTATTAAAATGTCATTTTTC
Organism: Callospermophilus lateralis; assembly: GCF_048772815.1. Taxonomy (NCBI): domain Eukaryota; kingdom Metazoa; phylum Chordata; class Mammalia; order Rodentia; family Sciuridae; genus Callospermophilus; species Callospermophilus lateralis. The sequence continues at coordinate 85,743,621 of NC_135320.1, forward strand.
ACCCACTTTTCAGGAATTGTGAATTCAGTTCATCTTTTTTAGGAAAAAATTAAAGGTAAACAGGAAGAGAGTTTTATCTGGTTTGGTGAAAAAAAAGAAAAATTGTAACTTTCACAGTCACCATGCCCCAGGAATAGGGGTACTGACCCGTCTTTTCTTTGCAAAACCTCAGGAACACAGTGTCTACTTCACTCCTGTTGAGTATCTTAGTGTTTTTATTAGACACCAGCAAGGTGCAGCTTGGAGGAAAAAGCAGCAAACCAGCAGAAAATGAGGGCACAAAGAGACAGGCAGAGGGAGACTGGTGTCTCAGGAAGCTTCTCATTGCCTCAAGGTGAGAGGTCCTGACACAAGCAGAGAGATAGCAGCAAGAACTGGGGGAAGAGACAAAAGAGAATTGGTTGATGTCTGGGAGTGTTTCTCAACTATGAGAAATGGAAGTGGGCTTCTGATGTCTAGAATGACAGGCCTAGACAAGCAGAGGTGGAGTGGGAGGAGGCAGTATGCTGAGAGGGGGGGTTGTCTTCCAGAGCTGTTTGCAGGGTTAGGGTTAGAAGCCGAGCACATTTAAGGCATATGGCAGAAGATGCACTACGGACAGCGTTAGACCCCCAAGTGTGAGAAAGTCCTCAAGCAAACCCAAGTTCCCAAGACAGGAAGAGTACTGGGCAGGAGTGACATTGTGGCAGGATGGAAGTCACTCATGTGTCTTCTCCTGTCCCCATTGTAGGGGCAGCTGCACCAGTGCTCCCAGACTCTACCATTGTGACTGCTCAGTGCCCCAGCCACACCAATGTGCATTATTTGGTTTATCTCCCCTAGTTAGCATGTTTTCTGGGAGAATACATTGACACACTAAAAGGGTGTTGATGAGTCATTGAATTACTGCTGTTATGTGCCTGTGGCCCAAGTAAGTTCCGCTTTCCTGGGAATTCAGGCCGAGAGGAGGACATATAATTTTATTTTGACCCATCTCAAAGGCATAGCCAGATCTCTGACAGCCAGGCTCAGCGGAAGAGCATGCAGGCATGGCCAGGCACCCAGTGATTGTGACAGCTACAATAGCCCTGTTGTGCTAATGGGCTTCTCTTAATGCTGAGAGATCAGCTTTGCAATTTGCTCAACAGCCCTGGGCCAGCTTTTCAGAAGCCTTATTGCTCCCACTCAGGCCATGCTGTCTGCAGGCTGCAGCAAGTGTATGCAGTAACTACCTCTGTGTGAATAACCCGGCCAGGGCTCTCTGCACTCCAATTATTGACTGAGGCAGGTCCCTGAGCCTGGATAATTGCCTATAGAAAGCATCAATGCTGATAATTAGAACTAGCCAAGAGGCAAATGTGGCCTCTGAGAGTGACCATGTTGGCCTCGGCATCTATTTAAGGAAAATTCAACTATGTCTCCATTTCCACTGCACAATTTTCCTGTCTGAGTGTATGAAATGGCTTTCATGGCTCTGGTTTTCTCATTTTCTCACCAATAACCCCATCATTAGGTATCTCTCTGAAAGCTGCATTTTCCCTCTCACCTGTATCACCTGAAGAAGGTTCTTCATTCTTGCCTGCATGTTTTCCAGAATTAGAAGACTATGTCAGTAAGGAGGTAGACAAGATAATGGGTTTTAGAATTGTACAGAAATGAATTTGGAGTCAAGCTCTACCACTTGGCGAGCTATGTGGTATGGGGACAGTCACTGAATTTATCTTGCCTCAATTTTTTCATCTATAAAATGGGGTGAGGATATTTCCCCTAAATAATATAGTGTTGTGAGGATTAACAGGGATACAGTACTCATAGCGATGGCTGGGGGTTGCAACCTCTCTGCAGATATTAGATACCATCTCCCCAAAGCTGGGTTGTTGTAGGCTCAGTTTAAAATGCAAGTTTTATGATTTTCAGTCATGGTGAAGCTAACAGATGGAGACAACTGCCATTGAGAATACTGTGTTAGAGTTTCCCAGAGGAAGAAATAGGCCACTCACACAGGCCACACAGAAAGGAGCAGCCCTTGGGGACGGAGGAAGCACAGGGAAGCCATGGGGCAGGCCTTTATTGTGGGCTCTGTTGGAAGGAGCAGGATGGGTAGGTCATGCAGAATGAGGATTGGCTAATGTCAGCCCAGCACTCTTGGGTCTGGGGTCTGCCTCTAGTTGTGTGGCACCTGGACCTTGAGTGGCACTCAGCAAGTGACGTGGGCCAGAGTGTAAGAGCCTGATAAAGCAGGTGGGTGGGGTGAGGGCTCTGGATTGGCAAACCTGTGCACACCTGCCACAGACAATCTTTCCTCTTTCTCAGAACTGACCAACCCTGGCAAGAGCAGTCTCTCCAGGTACAGCCAAGCCCTAGATATCAGAGAACAACAAATAGAAAAACAAAAATAAAAAGACATGATTAACAGAGGTCTTAGATATGTCCAGAAGGAAAAAGGGACACCATTAAAACAGTCATCCTTGTGTAGTTATGACACAATCCTTCAGGACTTCAGGACATTTGCTGTACCTCTTGGAGTCTAGAGCTTTGTGTCCCTGAGTTGGAGACAGAAACTCCAGTTCCATGCTTTCTCCTTCTATCAGCAAAACCTCAACTATCCCACGTCCTTGCTTTGCTTGTGCTTCTAATAATAATAGAGCCAGTTTTTAACAAGGAGTGAGTAGGCTGTTCCTTTCAAACTTTTTTCTTCATGTTCCTACCTTTTTTCTCTCCTTTGAATTTATTTTTACCTCTCTTTCTGAACTATAGCAAAAACGATCTCTTAAAAGTGCAAACCTGTTCCTGTCTTTCCCCTGTAGACGGTGGTCCTCTGGAGCTCTTAGGAAGTGCCTGGCACCCTCAGCCTGTCCTGTGAAGCAGGCGCCCACCCTGGCTCCTCCCCCCATGACTGCCACTCTTCTCACCACGCAGCCACATCATTTCCTCCTCCTGGTGTATGCTCATCATGTTCCTCTCCACCTGTAAAATCTTGTGTGCGTTGCCATCACGGGCTGATACGTTCTCTTTAACAACCCTGGATAATTTCATTTATCTTTCAAAATTCAGTAATTTTTTGAAGAAAATCTTTACTGATTAGTCCAGATCAGGACTGAACCTGTAAATTTCACTATCATAACTGCCCAAACATCTATCTTATCATAATTGGAAATCTGTTGACTTATACATTACATGGAGTTAGTGTCTATACCGGTCATCAGTTCACAATTGTCAGTACAAAATGCCTGGTGTGGATTTGGAAAATATCTTTGATATTTACCCCAAAACCTTTTGAACTTTTATTTATTTATTTTCAGTGCTGGGAATTGAACTGAGGGTCTTACATATTGTAGACTAGTACTCTAGTGTTGAGCTACAATCCAGTCCTTTCAAAATTTGATTTTGTGACAAGTTCTTACTAAACTGTGCAGGTTGACCATCAACTTGTGATCTTCCTGCCTCCCGAGTAGCTGGAATGACAGTGTTTACCACTATATCAAGCCTTTTCTAAATTTTTTAGGCTTTATATTTAAAATTATTTACTTCCTTCACTGCGATCCCATAACATTTTTCTTGACTATGTCCTGGGATCTGAAGGCTTTTGCGTTTTAACATAATATAGTGAAATTTATACTTCATAGAATTATTCCAAGAATAAAATCATGCATGTGAAAACATTTTGCAAATGATGATGTATTATACAATTGTAAGTATATTATCAGTGAGATCTTCAGTGACACTTTTTGTAAAATTTGGTCTTAGTTCAAGTCTTCAGCTCTATGATTTCCATAATTGTTTATTTCAATGTGATTTATTTAAAAAATAACTAACAACTGGTGCAGACTATGGCCTTTAGGCCTAGCATAGGGGAAAAAGTCTGCTATGGAAAATGGATTTAGTATCTGAGCCCTTCTGTCCCCTTCTAAGTGAGAGGAACAGACAAGAAGAATGTCTCTTTGGTAGTGTCCATTGAGGGAAGGGCTCTTCAGGTAGAGACTTGAGGTGTTAAGATGCTGTGTGAAGTAGTATAGAACATCAAACCCCAAAATAGTTCCAAGTCTGGATTTTCCCTTGCTGTTTTTTTCTATGTGTATGTGCATACGCTGTATACATAATTCAATATAAACATTAATTTCAAAAATAATTTTATTCATTGGTTTTCCTTCCAGTCCATTCTATATGCATATTTTATACACTTATAAACATAATACATATGCAGTTTTATATACATTTTCATTTTAAACATTGTAACAGAATTATTCTCTATATTTCTACATTCTGTTCCTAATTAACATAGGCAGTTTTTGCACACATAGCAGAATGTTTATTGTAGAATTTATTTCTCCACTTCCTTCTTGGCTGTTTTGGTTGTTTTTATGTTTTCAACATCATGTACAGTGCATTGAAGAAAATGAACATCCATGCAGATAGCTTTATCTTTCATATTGTCTTGACACAGACCCTCAGAAATGGGATTATTGAAACATGTTTGTATGACTTTCATAGTCTCAAATATGTTTCAAAAGCATGTAGAGCACTCATGGCCCATTCACTTCACACTTATTAGAATTGAGTTCTACATTTATTTAAAACAAATGCACACTCAACAGTAAAACAACTCTCTTTTGACAAATAACTAGTGATGTTAATTCCTTATTTTTATCAGATACATTTGCAATGTACTGGTCTCTGGGTCAGGAGGAGAGAATTGAGATTCCCACACCAAGTTTTGATAATCATTGCCAAGATAAATTTTCATTTTATTTAGTAATTTTTCAAGACTCAGTGCATGATTCCATTTGGCTTATGGGATCCACCTTAATAATTCTACAACCTCTCCTGTGGCCTTGGCTTGGGATCATTGAAATATATATTCACACACCTGTGAAATTCTGATCTCATAGAATGTTTGAGCTGTAGGCAACATCACATCCCAAAGCATCTCATGGCTTGCATTTTAAAGACTGAGAAACTGAGGCCAAAATGAGTAGTTCTTGTTGAAGTAAGTTTACACCAGTCAAGCAGTCACTCACATTCCAATTTGATTTGAATATATCTAGATATTTATTATGGTTGTGCCTGATGATAAAGGATATGCCCCTGTCTACTCTTCTGTATAAGATATTCAACAATCTGGATGCTATTGCCATCTCCTTCAATCCCTCAATTCATGCTGCACATAGAGAGATGTCCTCTCAAATGACAGGTACCAAGCATCCACTCAGCATGTTTGGCACATACCAGAGAATAACAGGGATATAAATGCCTACTCAGATTCCTGTGAGTTACCACCAGGCTGAGTGATCTCCGGTTTTTTTTCCACCTCATTCTTCTTGAAGTCACCTCTTCTGATGTTATTCAACCATATTTATTAACAGTAGCTGAGCTGTAGACAGATTCTAATGGCTTACAGAGTCCCACCAGGAGGGAGAAATAGAATTTTCTATTCTCATGAATCTGGTTGAATTTTTATCAGCTACCCACAGGCCTGTCCATCTGGCCCACTGTCCATATTGCTCTGACTGAATAAACAATTAAATGGTCAAACTACTTTGTCTTATTTATGAAGTTTATTTTAGAAATTAGAGTCTAGAGGAGTCTTCTAATTTAGTATAGTGTGTTCCCACACTAATTATGTCTCATCATGTGCAATTTGATTCCAGCACCAGAGGGATTCTTCCCAGGTTTTCTTAAGCACACCAATGTTCCACACATCTGTATTTCTTTTCCACTATCTTTATTCTCTGTCTTTCTTTTCATCATGCAACCTATTTGTTGATAACCAATTTCAGAGAAAGAAAAATAGATTTCTCAAAACTTGATTTTATGTCTTTAAAATCAAAATACTTTGGCTAAAGTCTGGCACTATTCAATAAAACGAATAACTTCTCTTTCATCATATTTACAAGGGCCAGGAGAAAGCTATTTAACAGAATTACTCTTGGTAATGTTTGTGACCATTAGCAGAGAGCTTACAGATTCAGAAGCTGTGCTTGAGAAGCCAGTTACATTGAGCACTAAATGTCCCCAGTATGTGACCATGTAAAAGTCACATTGTCTTTCTGTCTTCTAACTCCACATCTTTAAGTTGGTCTAGATTATCCCCCCACTCAGTGTTAGAATTGAATAAATTATTTCATACTTAGCATAAGTGAGTTAGAGTTCCGATGGGAAATGTCTCCCAAAGACTCATTTGTTGAAGGCTTGGTTCCCAAAGCAGCAATGCTCGGATGTGGGACTATTGGGAAGAGATTGATTCATGGGGCTTTGACCTCATTGATGGACCAGTTCACTGAGGTGCTCATCACTGAATAAACTGCTTGGAAGCGCTCTCTCTCTCTCTCTCTCTCTCTCTCTCTCTCTCTCTCTCTCTCACACACACACACACACACACACTCACACTTCTATCCCAATCCTTTTTTATGATCATCTTCTTTAGTTTCCAAAATCTATCTCCTCCTGACTGCTTTTAATTGTGAAACATAGTTTTAAATGCATTATCTCATTAGATTTTTCTTTTTTGTCTATACATATGTATTTCATTTTTATTGCAATATTGGAATAGCTACAAAAAACTAACAACTGTGTTTGTTTGTTTGTTTCCCCCAAGAGCTGATGATCAAACCCAGAGTCTCACACATGCCAGGCAAGCCCTGCACCATTGAGCCACATCCCCAAGCCCTAACAACTGGCTTTTATTTCACTTCTTTGTTTTTTTTTTTAATTTTTATTGTTGGTTATTCAAAACATTACATAGTTATTGACATATCATATTTCACATTTTGATTCAAGTGGGATATGAACTCCCATTTTTACCCCGTATACAGATTGCAGAATCGCATCGGTAACACATCCACTGATTTACATAATGCCATACTAGTGTCTGTTGTATTCTGCTGCCCTTCCTATCCTCTACTATTCCCCCTTCCCTCCACTCCCCTCCCCTCTTCTCTCTCTACCCCATCTACTGTATTTTATTTCTCCCCCTTGTTTTTTTTTTTGTTTGTTTGTTTCCCTTTCCCCTCTCTACTTCTTGTATATAATTTTGTATAACCCTGAGGGTCTCCTTCCATTTCCATGCAATTTCCCTTCTCTCTCCCTTTCCCTCCCACCTCTCATCCCTGTTTATTGTTAATCTTCTTCTCATGCTCTTCCTCCCTACACTGTTCTTAGTTACTCTCCTTATATCAAAGAAGACATTTGGCATTTGTTTTGTAGGGATTGGCTAGCTTCACTTAGCATAATCTGCTGTAATGCCATCCATTTTCCTGCAAATTCTATGATTTTGTCATTTTTTAATGCAGAGTAATACTCCATGGTGTATAAATGCCACATTTTTTTTATCCATTCGCCTATTGAAGGGCATCTAGGTTGGTTCCACAGTCTTGCTATTGTGAATTGTGCTGCTATGAACATCGATGTAGCAGTGTCCCTATAGTATGCTCTTTTTAGGTCTTTAGGGAATAGACTGAGAAGGGGAATAGCTGGGTCAAATGGTGGTTCCATTCCCAGCTTTCCAAGAAATCTCCATACTGCTTTCCAAATTGGCCGCACCAATTTGCAGTCCCACCAGCAATGTACAAGTGTACCCGTTTCCCCACATCCTCGCTAGCACTTGTTGTTGTTTGACTTCATAATGGCTGCCAATCTTACTGGAGTGAGATGGTATCTTAGGGTGGTTTTGATTTGCATTTCTCTGACTGCTAGAGATGGTGAGCATTTTTTCATATACTTGTTGACTGATTGTATGTCCTCCTCTGAGAAGTGTCTGTTCAGGTCCTTGGCCCATTTGTTGATTGGTTTATTTGTTATCTTATTGTCTAATTTTTGGAGTTCTTTGTATACTCTGGATATTAGGGCTCTATCTGAAGTGTGGGGAGTAAAAATTTGTTCCCATGATGTAGGATCCCTATTTACCTCTCTTATTGTTTCTCTTGCTGAGAAAAAACTTTTCAGTTTAAGTAAGTCCCATTTGTTGATTCTTGTTATTAACTCTTGTGCTATGGGTGTCCTATTGAGGAATTTGGAGCCCGACCCCACAGTATGTAGATCGTAGCCAACTTTTTCTTCTATCAGATGCCGTGTCTCTGATTTGATATGAAGCTCCTTGATCCATTTTGTGTTAACTTTTGTGCATGGCGAGAGAAAGGGATTCAATTTCATTTTGTTGCATATGGATTTCCAGTTTTCCCAGCACCATTTGTTGAAGATGCTATCCTTCCTCCATTGCATGCTTTTAGCCCCTTTATCAAATATGAGATAGTTGTAATTTTGTGGATTGGTTTCTGGGTCCTCTATTCTGTACCATTGGTCCACCCGCCTGTTTTGGTACCAGTACCATGCTGTTTTTGTTACTATTGCTGTGTAGTATAGTTTGAAGACTGGTATCGCTATACCACCTGATTCACACTTCCTGCTTAGATTTGTTTTTGCTATTTCGGGTCTTTTATTTTTCCATATGAATTTCATGATTGCTTTGACTATTTCTACAAGAAATGCCGTTGGGATTTTGATTGGCATTGCATTAAACCTATAGAGAACTTTTGGTAATATTGCCATTTTGATGATGTTGGTTCTGCCTATCCATGAACAGGGTATATTTTTTCATCTTCTAAGATCTTCTTCTATTTCTCTCTTTAGGGTTCTGTAGTTTTCATTGTATAAGTCTTTCACCTCTTTTGTTAGGTTGATTCCCAAGTATTTATTTTTTTTTTTGAGGATATTGTGAATGGAGTGGTTGTCCTCATTTCCATTTCAGAGGATTTGTCGCTGATATACAGGAATGCCTTTGATTTATGCGTATTGATTTTATATCTTGCCACTTTGCTGAATTCATTTATTAGCTCTAATAGTTTCTTTGTAGACCCTTTTGGGTCTGATAGGTATAGGATCATGTCATCTCAAATAGTGATAATTTAAGTTCTTCTTTTCCTATTTTTATGCCTTTAATTTCTTTCATCTGTCTAATTGCTCTGGCCAGTGTTTCAAGAACTATGTTGAACAGAAGTGGTGAGAGAGGGCATCCCTGTCTTGTTCCAGATTTTAGAGGGAATGCCTCCATTTTTTCTCGGTTCAGAATGATGCTAGCCTAAGGCTTAGCATAGATAGCTTTTAAAATATTGAGGTATGTTCCTGTTTTCCCTAGTTTTTCTAGAGTCTTGAACACGAAGGGATGCTGTACTTTGTTGAATGCTTTTTCTGCATCTATCGAGATGATCATATGGTTCTTATCTTTAAGTCTATTTATGTGTTGAATAACATTTATTGATTTCCGTGTATTAAACCAGCCTTGCATCCCAGGGATGAATCCTACTTGATCATGGTGCACAATTTTTTGATATGTTTTTGTATCTGATTCACCAGAATTTTATTGAGGATTTTTGCATCTAGATTCATTAGAGATATTGGTCTGTAGTTTTCTTTCTTTGAAGTGTCTTTGTCTGGTTCTTTGTCTGGTTTAGGAATCAGGGTGATGTTGGCCTCGTAGAATGAATTTGGAAGTTCTCCCTCTTTCTCTATTTCCTGGAATTGCTTGAAAAGTATTGGTATTAGCTCTTCTTTAAAGGTTTTGTAAAACTCTGCTGTATACCCATCCGGTCCTGGGCTTTTCTTAGTTTCTAGTCTTTTGATGGTTTCTTCTGTTTCCTCGATTGATATTGGTCTGTTTAGGTTGTCTATATCCTCCTGACTCAATCTGGGTAGACCATATGACTTAAGAAATTTATCAATGACTTCACTATCTTCTATTTTAATGGAATATAAAGATTCAAAATAATTTCTAATTATCTTCTGTATTTCTGAAGTGTCTGTTGTGATATTGCTTTTTTCATCCCATATGCTAGTAATTTGAGTTCTCTCTCTTCTTCTCTTCATTAGCATGGCTAAGGGTCTATGGATCTAATTTATTTTTTCAAAGAACCAACTTTTAGTTTTGTCAATTTTTTCAATTGTTTCTTTTGTTTCAATTTCTTTAATTTCAGCTCTGATTTTAATTATTTCTTGCCTTCTACTTCTTTTGCTGTTGTTTTGCTCTTCTTTTTCTAGGATTTTGAGATGAAGTTTGAGATCATTTATTTGTTGGTTTTTTTTTTTTTTTTTTTAAGGAATGAATTCCAGGCAATGAATTTTCCTCTTAGAACTGCTTTCATTGTGTCCCATCGATTCCGATATGTTGTGTCTGTGTTTTCATTTATCTCTAAGAATTTTTTAATTTCCTCCTTGATGTCTTCTATAACCCATTGATCAATCAGTAACCTATTGTTCATTCTCCAAGTGATGCATGCTTTTTCCTTCCTTCTTTTATCGTTGATTTCCAGTTTCATTCCATTATGATCAGATAAGATGCATGGTATTATCTCTACTCCTTTATAATGTCTAAGAGTTGTCCTGTGACATAATATATGATCTATTTTTGAGAAAGATGCATGTGCTGCTGAGAAAAAAAGTGTAACTGCTTGATGTTGGGTGGTATATTCTATATATGTCAATTAAGTCTAGGTTATTAATTGTATTATTGAGTTCTATAGTTTCTTTATTCAACTTTTGTTTGGAAGATCTGTAGAGTGGTGAGAGAGGTGTGTTGAAGTCTCCCATAATTATTTTATGGTGGTCTATTAGACTCTTGAACTTGTGAAGAGTTTGTTTGATGAACAAAGCTGCACCATTGTTTGGAGCATATATATTTATGATTGTTATGTCTTGTTGGTGTATGGTTTCTTTGAGCAGTATGTAGTGTCCCTCTTTATCCCTTTTGATTAACTTTGGCTTCAAATCTATTTTATTTGATATGAGTATGAACACTCCTGCTCATTTCCGAAGTCCATATGAGTGATATGATTTTTTCCCAACCTTTCACCTTCAGTCTATGTATGTTTTTTCCTATCAAATGCGTCTCCTGTAGGCAGCATATTGTTGGATCTTTTTTTTTTTTTTGATCCATTCTACTATCCTGTTTCTCTTAATTGGTGAGTTTAAGCCATTAACATTTAGGGGTATTTATTGAGATATGGATTGTTCTTCCAGCCATATTTGTTTATTTATGTTACTTAACATGGTTTGTTTTTCCTCTTTGATTATTTTTCCCCTTTACTGTACTACCTCCCACTGTTGGTTTTCATTGTTATTTTCTATTTCCTCTTCCTGTAATGTTTTTCCAAGAATGTTTTGAAGAGATGATTTTCTAGCTGCAAATTCTTTTAACTTTTGTTTATCGTGAAAGATTTTAATTTCATCTTCCATCCTGAAGCTTAATTTCGCTGGATACACAATTCTTGATTGGAACCCATTTTCTTTCAGTGTTTGAAATATGTTGTTCCAGGATCTTCTAGATTTCAGAGTCTGTGTTGAAAGATCAGCTGTTATCCTGATTGGTTTACCCCTTAATGTAATCTGCTTCCTTTCTCTTGAAGCTTTTAAAATTCTCTCCTTATTCTGTATATTGGGCATCTTCATTATAATATGTCTAGGTGTGGATGTCTTATGATTTTGCACTTTTGGCGCCCTGTAGGCTTCTAGGATTTGGGATTCTTTCTCATTCTTCAAGTCTGGGAAGTTTTCTCATATTATTTCGTTGGACAGATTGGTCATTCCTTTGGTTTGAACCTCTATACCTTCCTGTATACCAATGACTCTTAAGTTTGGTCTCTTTATGTTATCCCAAATTTCTTGGATGTTCTGCTCATGGTTTCTTAACAGTCTCGCTGAGCTGTGTATGTTCTTTTCAAGTTGAAATACTTTATCTTCATTGTCTGATGTTCTATCTTCTAAGTGTTCTACTCTGCTGGTAGTATTCTCATTTGAGTTTTTAAGTTGGTTTATTGCTCCCTGCATTTCTAGGATTTCTGTTTGTTTGTTTTTTATAATCTCTATCTCCCTATTTGCTTCTTGGATTTGTTTATGTAATTCATTGTCGAAGTGATCTTTCATTGTCTGATTTTGCTGTCTAATGTCTTCCTTAAGACTCCAGATCATTTGAAGCATGTAAATCCTGAATTCTTTATCTGACATTCCATCTGCTGCAGCTATTACCTCTTCTAAAGTTGAGTTGACCTGCATTGCTTGTGGTCCTTTCTTTCCTTGTCTTTTCATACTGCTCATGTTTCTTTTTGCTTGGAGAAACTGTTGTGTTATTGAATTTTCTCCCTATATATTTATATTGCTCTTGTATAGTTGCAAAGTCTCCCTTGCGGGGGTTGGCGACGGCTATGCTCCTCCTCCAATTGGGGTGATGTGTCTACCATGCCAGCGGGCCACTGGGCCTTCATTAGATTTTTCTACAGATCTTTGTGGCATTTGGATTTGGAATTTTTACCTCCATTTTGACAGGTGAATTAACTGATATTTTCAAGATGATAAGAGAAAGCCCTAGGGCTCAAACCAACTTTTGCATCTTTAAAAATAATTCTATACATGGCTTTGGAGAAATCACTCATCCTGTGGATCAATATGCTCACCTCTGCCTGACAGGAGTTCATATTTCTCAAGTTGAAGATTAAATATGTTGAACATAAAACTATGGAGAACTATGCAAATATTACGATGATTCTGATACTTATGGGATTTCATAGAAGTGGCAGTTGTACCTATGAATTATTTTGATGATGGTAATAATGGTGATGATGATGGTGGTGGTAACTGATGGTCATCACGATCATAATGAGGGTGGTGGTGATAGTGATGATCATGATGGGATGATGACTATAATGGTAGTGATGATGATGGTGATAATGGTGTGGATGATGATGATCATACCTTATCCATATCTGATTCACAATCCCAATTTCCCAAGTCACTAACCTCTGCAACTTCTGTAAACAAACTACAGATACACAATCTTTTTTAGTCCCTTTTAGTAGTCTCAACTATCACTGAACAAATATACTCATGCCATATAAAAATGGAATCATAATTTTTCTTCATATTAGTGAACTTCTCACCTTGGCCTTTGAAAACTTTCCTGAACTTCTTGGTTCTTAATTTTGTGACTCATTTTTTGGATTACCATCTGACATCATTTCTCAAACTCTATACTTTCTCTGAACTTATTGTTGACTTTTTCTCAATCATATTCCAGTTTATAGTTTGGTTTTATTCCCATTAACGTTTTGAGTCTAATCCAACTCCATCTAAATTATCAGGCCTTGAAATTATTATGAAAATATGTATCACAATTCCTTATACTTTTCTAAATGCCTGTTAGATTGACAGTTTTCTTTAAACATCTATAAACAGAAGAAGCTTCCTACCCCATAGGATGACTTTTTATGCAATTGCAGAAATCTTCTTATTGCAGGTTAAAAATATATTTTCTTTCATAATGATGTTATCTTCTGTGCGAAATGATCTTTCTTGCTCCTTTGCTTTCTCTAATCCTTCCATTCTTCAACTCTCATATCTGAAGCCCTTGTACCCTAAAGTATTCCTCCTTCTGTGAGGTCTCTACACATGGGCAGGGGGAGCCTGGATTAGAGCTTGTGTTAGATTGTGAAGTTGTGCATACAAAAACAAAACAAAAACAAAAGAAGAAGAAAATCATTGCTTGATTTTTTCATCTAAACAATAACTGAAACAGTGCTGGACACACATAGCCTGTATGTCTTTACTACATGGGGATAAATGAATGACTAAATTGAATGCATAAATGAATGAAAGAAAAAGATTCTCCTTAAGTGTGGCATCTGTGAAAATTAGACATTGCATTTGGAAAATCTGATATTTCCTTAAGAGTAAATTAAACAGAAAAATTATGGCAATGTACCACACTAAGTATATCCTTTATCAATTATACCATAATGTGAGGTGACTTCTAATTTGAAAATGATACTTTAAAAAGTGCAAAATGATATTCAAAAGGTTTTCAATGAGAACATGCCCCCAGAATCTCCATCTGCACTGTGAGGTTATTGAGCGAGATTAAGTCAGACATTAGCGAGAATTCTAACAAGTCTAACCTGGTGGAATCATAGATAGGACTCAGGAACTTTAGCTCCTAAAACACCAATAGGATAACACAGGTTATAATAAGATAGGAAAAAGCCAGGAATATCTCTTAATTCTGTTGAGCCAAATTCTTTTCAGGGAAACTCAAAAGATGAAGAAAAAGTGTTGACAGGGGCTGGGGATGTGGCTCAAGTTGTAGCACGCTCGCCTGGCATGCGTGTGGCCCGGGTTCGATCCTCAGCACCACATACAAACAAAGATGTTGTGTCCGCCGAAAAACTGAAAAATAAATATTAAAAATTCTTTCTCTTTCTCCCTCTCTCTCTCTCACTCTCTCTTAAAAAAAAAAAAAAAAAAGTGATGGCAAAGATAACGGTTTGATTCTGTGGGAAATTAGCCATGAGGTACAAGGTTTAACAAGCCACACCACTTGCAGCTCACTGTAAAGAAAAATATCCCCATCACAAATGCTGTGATGCTGTTAGTGTTATTTTTCTTATTATTGATAAACTAACATTTAAAAGCATCCTCCTGCTGCTGGTAGTGGCACTTGGCACAGTGACTGGACTCCACAGTGCACAGTATTGCTTGTCCTGCTCACTTCATCCATGGGGCACACCAGGTTCAGGATGGCTGTCACATACCAGTCACCTGAGCTGCCTGGAGAGTGCGCTGTCCTGAGCTCTGTGGCCTCTTGTGGGCATCACTGCAGGAGGCATAGCATGGTGTCCCTTGGTCTGAGAGGTGGAGTCGATTCTGGTTGGCACTGGCTCTGATTCAGGGCTACCTGAAGGGACTCACAGGGTGTGCTTGTTATAAATTTGGCCTCATTCACCAGTCACATGGAGACAGATAGTACTACATCCCTGCTCTGTTCTCTGGTACAGCCTAGAGGAGGATCCCGTGTGACTCCATCAGGTAGCCACACATTTGCTGAGAACTGAAGAGTGTGGTAGTCCCAGTAAGGCAGCAGAGCTCATACATTCTCTCACTGATCTCTGTGAAATGGAGATTTCATTCACTTTTATGAGTTAAGACTATGAGTACATCAGAATTGAGGGATTTGTAGAACCCCATCGTAGAGGTGCTGGACCTTGACCAAGGCCTGCCTTTAGAACTTCATCAACTTTATCAACTTCATCTCTCATCTCTTTAGGGCTGTGCACAATGTGAAGACAGTGCCAGACACATAGGAAAAAACAAAAAATCATAATTCAGAATTTGTGTGAATTTCTGCCCTCAGTATTCTCGTAAACCCGGAGAAAAGTAACAATATTCATTAATATTATTATTTTTTTTTTTTTGGAGAGAGAGAGAGAGTGAGAGAGAGAGAGAGAATTTTTTAATATTTATTTTTTTAGTTTTCAGCAGACACAACATCTTTGTACGCGGTGCTAAGGATTGAACCCGGGCCACACGCATGCCAGGTGAGCGCACTACCACTTGAACCACATCCCCAGCCCCATTAATATTTTTTACTATCTAATCCAGATTCAAGTCTATTTCCCAAACATGTTCTTTTATTAGCACATAGTGTTCACATATAGCATTGGGTCTTAAAATGTGTGTATTCCCTTTTGATTCACGTCAGATTGTAACACCGCAATTACTTTAAGAAATTCATCTATAGTTGTGATAAAAAAGAGATATTCAAGTTGTCATTCTTGGGGTTGGCATGCACACCCTTTCCTGATGTGAAATATGTTAAATCAAAAGAAAGACATAACACATATTCTTCTTTTTTCGAGGAGAAAATGAGTTTATACACTCTTGATGGGGGAAATTCTTTACAGAGGAAGGCTGGCCAAATAAACAGAGAAAGATGTTGTCTCTGTGTTTTAAGATTTAGGATTGCTTTTTATACATCTCTGTATTATGCAAACCTTTTAGCATTTATGTGTGTGTCTGAATGCATATATAATTATTGTATATAATATGCTAGTATGTATGTATATATATATATATATATATATATATATATATGTATATATATAATTATATGTAGTATTAGAAACTTCTAAAAATTGAAATTATCATATAACTAAAACTGACAATCTTTTAGCCTCTAGTGAAATCATTCAGGTAAGGATTAGCAATGGATACTTAAAATAAATCATTAGGTGCAAAGTAGTTTTGAAAAAAAAAATTCATGTGGTGAATGATTTCCCAGGAAGCTACCTGGTCATCATCAGAAAGCAATATGAAATAGTATCACTTGGAAAAATTTTCCCCCAAAATGTTTGTCCTAAACTTACACAGACCTCTGTTAACTTCTTTTTTACTCAAGGATGGAGGAGGAAGTCAGATGATATCATTAGTAAATCATCATACAAATCCAGAGGTGAGAAGAGTCTACAGAGCTTCATCTGGTCTTTGAAAAACTTAAATGTTATGAAAAAATAAAACCATGAGACAGATCACAGTAAAAATGTAAATGTGACTTCGTATGTATTTTCAGTAGTAAAAAAAACGCACTTTGGTTAATATTTTAGCGTATCTGAATGTGTTTGTCAATATATTTCAATGATGAAGGATGCAAAGAAGGATTGGTTTTTAAAAGGCTGTATTGCTGAGCAGGGCTTCTTTTGAAGCTATAATATCCTTTGAGTTGGAATATTCTCAAGTATTGGACACTTGATTGAAATTCATATTCCCAGATTTGCTGCTTCTTCTCATATATATTATGTATACACAATAACAGCTGGAATTATCTTTATTATATGTTTCCTTTACTTTTTCCTTGTTTGAATGTAGAATAGTTCTGATTTAAACGTTTTTCTTAATGTATGGAAGCTGGGATTCTGAAATAACCCAAATGTTCTTGTTGGAAGAGTATAATAGTAAGATTAACCTGGGAAATGCTTATGTTTAATAAAGAGTCCTACCTACCATATGGTGAGAACACTAAGGAGTTGGAAGAGGAGGAAAGATATGCCCCCTGAGATTAAATTGGGTATGACAGCTGGTTTAGTGGGGTTGCTTATTTAAATTCACCCCTCTTCCTCACTTCTCCAGTTTTCACATACTCAGTTTGATGAGTGAAGGGGATCATACATTGCATTGAGATGTGCTCTGAAAGATCAAGTTCTTATCTGCTCATGTCATGGTGAAATCTAAATCGAAATAAATCTAAGTCAAACTAAACTTGGCTTAAGATGTACATTAACTGCTCAAGATAAATCATGATGGCCCCTTACTCCTCTGAGATTCCACAAACTACATCTGACAAGGTTTTGATACCTCACTTTAGGATCTGGCAGGCAGTGGTAAATTAGAAAAGTTGCTACTAAACACACTTAACAATGAAGGCAAAGAAAAATAACCAGGACCTGGTAGAACTAATGACCTGGGCAGTGTAGGACACAAGCTCTAGTTTACTTTCTTTTGTTCTAAAGGGAATGCATTCACCTGTGTTGTTACAAATTAGAGGTGGAAATAGTGAAACAAGTTCTTAAGGTATTAAGTAAAGCTATCAGTATCTATCTTAAATGCAAAAACTAACTGGTGGCTAAATATTTTAAAACAGTCTAAGTGAGTTAGTCAAAGATATTCTCCATTTCTGAGGCCAAACAGGAAAGTTCTTTTAGGTCTTTTATTGAACTATTCTGTGTGATAACAAACTATATTACATTTTCAGCCTCCTTCTCACCATTCTTATGCAAAAAAGAGTTTTGTTTTTTAAAAGGCAGATGTCAAGTGCATGTGAATATTCTTATTTTTTTTTTCATATTTTTAATGAGATGTGCTCAGAGATTACCGAATCACCAGCCGAATGTGTTGAAACTTGCTCAGGTTTAATGAGCTTTTTCTTGGTAAATATATATAACATAAAAACTCTAAATGAAATGACAGCTATTTATTTGGAATTATATCACCAAATTGGCTCAGGTGGAAAGGTTTCCTACCTCCTTTGCTTCTGTGGCATCATTTTGTGCCAGAGGGCACATGAATTGTGTACTTTCATCCAAAAGATTCAGCTCAGACAAGGGCAGATAACATGGGGGAAAGTGGTTGAGGCATCTCACTGCTGTGCCCTGGATTCTGAGTTAAATACTTTGTTTCTTTTTTGATCAGCATCATTATTATTTTAAATCTATTTTAGCAGCTTTATTGACATATAATTGATATAAAAGAATTTCACATAGCTAGTCCAGTGGGATGATTTGTGCATACACAAACACCCATATGACCATCATCACAACCACCATTATGAGGAAACTTTTGTCCTTTAGGTGAGCTGATTGTCTATGTGTGAGTTCACTTCTGAGCTTTCTGTTTTGCTCCACACTACTTCATTTAATGTACATTGATAATATTATTGGAATCAGGATCTCTACTGCCTTCATGTTTGCTCTTTTTCAAGATTGCTTTGGCTCCCTGGGGTCTTCATATGGATGTTAGGGTTGCTCTGTTTCTATAAGATGGCCATCGGCATTTTGACAGGAATAGCATTGAATGTGCAGATCGCTTTTAGTATCTAGACATTTTAACAATATTAACTCTTTCATTCTATGAACACAGGAATTCTTTATATTTATGTGTCTCCTTTAATTTCTTTCATAGATGTTTTATAGTTTCAGTGTACAGGTCTCTCACCTATCTGATTAAGTTTATTTCTAAATGTCATATCCTTTTTGATTCTCTTGTAAATGGATTATTTTCTTAATTTCATCTTCTGGACTTATTGTTGTCAGTGTATAGCAATGCAATTGATTTTTGTATATTGATTTTATTTTGTGCTACTTTACCAAATTCATTGTGCTATAATAGCATTTTCAAAAATGGAGTCTTTAAAGTTTTCTATACACATGATCATGTGGTCTGCAAACAGGAGCAATTACACCTTTTTTTTAATGGTTTGGATGCCTTGCAATAATAACAAGTTAGTATTATTACATATATGGAACATTCTATTTTGTCCTTGCATTTTCGAGCTAAGTCCTTATATTTAATATGCACTTCTTTTAGACGACTTATCATTTAATTCTACTCTTATCATGTTTTTCTTTTCATTGGTGGTCTCAGATCTTGAACATTATGTGTAATTATAGACAACTTTGGTTTATGTCCTTATCTTAATTTTTTTTCTATTTGACTGATCTTGCCAATGCAGGATTCCATAATTATTTCCAAAATTATTTTGGGAGGATTACTTTCTCTCTTTTTTTGAATTTAACTTTGTACTATTTCTTCTTTCTTAATTGCTCTACAGCATTCTTTTCTATTAAGAAAAAAGCTGTCCTTTTAAAATTATACATCCTTAACTCTTTGAAGTCTGTCTTTAAATAATAAAAGTTTATTTTATATACAGGGCAAACTCTTTACAAAATCATGATTCCATTTATTCTTTATGATATTTTTACTACTACAGTATTTACTTCTACATATGTAATAGCTCAATAAATACATCAACAGTTGTTGAGTCAAATAAAAGCATACAAAAGGAAAGAAACACATTTTGTATTTACCTTTATGCTTACCACTCACCTTTGTTTGATTAGATCTGAATTCTATTGAATGTCATTTCTCTATAACTTTAAAAACTTTGTTTAACATGTTTTTGTAGTGCAAGTCAGCTGACTATGAAATTTCTCAGCTTTTGTTTGGAAATTATTTCATCACTGGTTTTGCGATGGCTTGGTCCACCCGTATTTCCACTGTGGTTACCGCAGTCGCTCTTTCTCCTCCATGCTGTTGTCTTCTGAAGCGAGCTGTTCCTGGCCAGCAGTCGGCGTGATTTGGACCTGTTGCTTTGCTATGTGTTGCACTGTCTTTGCCCTTTACCTCTCTGTCTTATCGCTAGTTTTCAGCCTTTTGACTGATGATCACTGATGTACTTTTATTGTGTTGAATTAAGATTATTAGAGCTTTGAGTCTAGTTTTTCTCAAATTTGGAACTCTGTGGCCATGATTTAATTCTTCTTTTTGGCCTCACTTCTTTCTTCTCTGCATCTTGGGATCCAAACACTACTTAATATATTCCCCACAGTTACTGAGGCTTCTTTTGTGGCTTTTAGTCCCCATCTTTGTTCTTCATTTGAATAGTTTCTGGTCCTCATTGTTCAAATTCCCCCTTCTCCTATTACTTAATCCACTCTCACAATCATCTGCTGAAATTTTTATTTCTGAGATTATGGTTTTTCAACTGAGAAGTTAAATTTGATTCTTGTCCTATCTTCCAATTTTCTTTTCATCACATTGAATTTTTTATTTAAAGTGCTTAAAGTATTTTCTATTTTTTTAAAATTATTTGTAGTTGTAGAAGGACAGCATGCCTTTATTTTATTTGTTTATTTTTATGTGGTGCTAAGGATGGAACCCAGTGCCTCACACATGCGAGACAAGTGCTCTACCACTGAGTGACAGCCCCAGACCTATTTCCTAATTCTTCATGGGTATTCTTCTGTTACCATCTCTGTCACTTCTGAAAGTGTATTTATTTAATAAATTTTGTATTTGTCTGGGTTACATTATGCTGATACTTTCATGTTCAGCTATTTTGTGTTGTTTTTGAGTTTAAATGTTAATATTTGATTGTCTTCCTATAAAGAGCATTGAGCCAGTCTTGAAATTCAGTTAAGACACTCACATGAGCTCTAGATGTTGCAAGCTCTTCATCCTCCTCTTCCTCCACTGGCCTTACTCTGGGTGTCCTTTGACTTACTGAAGTGTGCCCCTCTGGAGGTCAAACTTCAGCACTGTGGGAACTGCACCTCCCATGGGTTTGAGCAAATCTCACTGCACAGAAAGAGCTTAGCATTCAGTCAGACTCAAGGAAGAAAACTGGTGTCTCTTCCTGGAGCACCTTCTCTGCACAGCCACCTCTATAGTGCTGCTCGGGTCACGCACCAGTATACCTGAGCTCCCCGAGCTCAACCGTGAGAGCTTACTAGCTTTGAATTCCAGAAGGTTCTTCCCGAGATAAGGAATGCAGTCACGGTGTTCATGATTTTCTCATTTTCTCTTGGGATCATGGTTTTATATGGTTTTCAAAATCCTTTACTTGTATTTATTTTGTTTAATGCTCCACTGAGATGTATGTTATTGTGTTTTCCCTTTTGCAGGTTAGTCACATAACCTCAGAGAAGTTAAGTAAATTTAAACAGTCCACAGATTTTATATTGTTGTCTAATTGTTGAAAACTTTATTTCCCCACATGCTGTGTGTCTAGCACTCTAGTTGTTTACAGCAGGGAGGAGAGTGTTCTGCCCATGGCTCTGATGGGGCTGGACGTGCCAGACTTTGAAGCTTAGCCTTAGCCATGTCATAGAGCACATTGTGTTGAAACTGGAACATTCTTTTCTTTCCTTGAACTCCAGAATATGTATCTGTACAATGTTTGATAAAATGTACCTCATTGGCTTCTTGAAGTGTGTTGGATAATAAAGTGAGTTATTCTTTATTATTATATCCTAGACTTCTTCATAATCCTTTACTTGTATTTATTTTGTTTAATGTTCCACAGAGATGTATGTTATTATGTTTTTCCTTTTACAGGTTAGTCACATAACCTCAGAGAAGTTAAGTAAATTTAAACAGTCCACAGCTGATGAGAAGCACAATTGAACTTCAAAGCTGGATCACTCAGACTCTGTGATGTGGGTAATTCAACCATGTCATACTACTTCTAATCTGTGGGAAATGTTCTTGCCCCAAGTCTTTCCAGCACTTTGAACTCAATAAACAGAAATTTCTTAGTTCCCTTTTATCATATTTAAAAAAGACTAAATGTGTAATTTTTATTTTCTCCTATGGAAAAAAAAATGGCATTAAAATGGCCCTGTGGGAGAAGGTAAAAGACAAAGACATCACATCCCCAAGTTGTTAAAAAAAAAAAAAAGACTGCTATTCTGAGGGCTAAAAAGTGGGAAATCATGAATTTCTGAGAAAGAAACATGTTAAAAGAAATGACCTCCCTCAATTTACCTGAGAACAGAACTCAGATCACAAAGAGTCAAGCCACAGAGAATGGAGCAAACCTATGTGTCTCAACAGGGATTGGGGAGCAACATTGTACCTTTGAATCCACACCCTATACCAGAATTAGGATCAATTCCTAGCCCTTACTTTACCTCCAGAGAAAGAATGTTCTAGAAGTGCAAAATGATTTGTCCACAATCAAAGAGATTACTGAAACCATAGGTAAAATATCTGAGTGCATCTACACAAAGGCAAATGATAGGCAGATCTTTATTCTTAGCTAGGTTCTTCCTGTCCTCACTTCTAAGGGGCATGTCACATCCCATAAGACAATAGCAAAAAAACAAATGTTAGATGACTTCATTATTTATTTTCTGTAATGCCATTGGCTTTTCTTCCTATTAAAAGATAAATATCATAAATAAGATTGAATAATTAACTGTCATAATCATTAAGCCACTATGTCAAAGGTGCTGCATACTAAGCCAGCTGAAAGATGCAAGAGGGCCTACAGCTGTCTGCTTCTACTCATGTTCATGGAGCCTCATGGGCTCAGCTGCTCTGATCTGGGTTGTGCAGCTCTGCTTCTCACCAGGGTTTTGAAAGTTAGCTGGGTCACTCGGAACCACGTGACCCTCATCCTTCATTTATATCCCAGGAATGTTCTTGCCATGGAAATGGGAGGTGGCAAGATGGAAAACAGACTCAGAGCTGGTACAGTTATCTCAACCTCATTATATCAGCCAAAACAAGCATGGCTAAAACCAGAATCGAGTACCAGAAAAGTATCCTCTTGCCGATAGTGAGAGTGACTGGAAAGTCATGTGTGCCAGGGCATGGGTGAAGAGCCGAAGCCATTACCACACGTATCACCAATTAAGATCTCCCTTGAAGACCTCTTTGCTATTCTGGGTTTACTGTATGCCATTCTAGATCTTTTGATTTCATATATTATCTAAAAAATATGAAGGAATCATTATGTGTGTATTCTCCATGTTGTATATTTTACCCTATGTGTACCTGTCATTCAGCAATACACCTTGGATGGCTTCCCATATCAGTACATATAGTTGTAACTTGCTATCAGTAGCAGTTGCACTATATTATGAAGATGAATATACCCGTTCACACAGTCTCTGAATTTCCCTATTTTGAGCATTTAGGTGAGTTGTTAATGTTTAGATTATAAACAATGTATTGTTAATTAGCATTTCTATGCCTGTCTTCTTGTCTTCCTGTAGGCTAGCCTGCATGAATGAATATTTCAGGACACGTGGTATGTATTAGTTTCATATTATAAGATATATTGTAAACTTACACCCATTGCAATAGCTGCATAAACCTATATCTCATTTGCCTATAAAAACACTAACACTTGGTATCAAATAGGTTTTATTTAAAAACCAATAAATGAAAAACCTGACTGTCTCAGTCATTGGTCTCAAAACATTCTTATTTAAAACATAACACATCATTCTCCACAACACACATTATATAAAACAAATTCATAGAGTTCTAAGTCATAGACCTCGTTGAGGGAGGAGTCCTCCATTCACCTCCATATGTGGCCTAGTTCTCATGCCAGAGAACATTCCAGAGCCTCTTCTCATGTCAACATTTTTTTTGTTGGATGTTGGCTCCCTAGATCCATGTCCTGACTTCAGCACCTGGTTCTGTCAGATCCAGAGTGGTTGAGGCAACTGTTTTGATTTTCCAATTGTATTTTTGAGTATGGTTAAGCCAATAATAAGAACATTATCATGGCCCCTCCCAAAGTCTAAAGTATGGTCAGCTCACTGGTTTCCTTTCATGGCTAGTGGAAAAATTCAGGCACCCATGGTCCCAGGCTCCAGGATGAACTATGTGAAGATAAGAGATATAGATATTGTGGAACAGTACAATTGAGTAATTGGCAAAGCATTCAATTTACTTCTAAGAAAAATTTAACCCAGCGTCCACTCTCTACACAGACTATATTACTAATTACCTCGGTAATATTGGGGAAATCACTTAAACACCCTTACTTTATTTATCATGAGAATGAAAAAAGTTATAAAAAATACAGAATAATTGTGAACAAATAAGTAATGTGTACAAGTAAATGAAGGTATCAGCTTACTACACACACATACAGAGTGTGAAGAACCTTCAAAATGAACTGTTCACCTACTGTGGGATAAATTGGTCCTTAGTAATTTCCTAAGGAGGACATTTAGAGCTGGACTTAGTATCCATGGACTGTAATGTTGTCCACTATTGGAACCATTCACAGATTGAAGATAGAGGTTGATCTGGGCCCAGCAGAAGTTTAAGATACACTTTTGAGAGAGTGAAAACATGGATCCTGTGATTCTTTGTATAATTTAGCAAAGTCTGAGAGAAATGCAAGTCAACTGATTTCCCAAAGAGAGTCTTCTGGCCACTTATGGATATGTCATCTCAAAGGGCTGAGAACAACGAGGATATAGATTAAAAATCAGTAGAAGTTTTGGACCTGAAACTCATAAAAGTGTCTGTGAGTAGGAGGGACTAACAGCTCCTCCTCATCCAGCACCTGCCCTGAGCTCCATGGGCACCAGCCCTCCAGTCTCAAATCATGTCAGAGCCGAGACAGTGAAGGGAGACCAAAGAAGGTCTGGGATCCTGGCTCATCCCTGGTGGGATGTGTTAGGTGGACACGACTCCTCCTTGGTGGGACAAGCAGGAGGGGCTCCTCAGGTCTGTCTGCTGCTGTGGGGACAGCTCACCTGAGACACATGGAATTGTAGAGTCACAGAGCATCACATAGTCCGGATGGAAAGCAAGTGAGAAAGGAAGTCTGAGATCAAAAGTCTGTACCATAGAGGAAGTGGAGTGAAGCGGTCTGAAAGGTGGGGAAAAGAGAAAGTATTCACAACCCAAGAACGAGGGTGGAAGTCCAATATGATCAATCAGTGTGGCGGGGCTGGAAAGTGATGTGTCAACCATGTGTTCAAGACTGCAAGTGGAGAAGATTTTATGAGTCAGTTGCATAGGGAGTTTTATTTTGTAAACAACAAAATTATTATGTTTTAGATATTAAATGTTCCCCCCAAAATAATGTGTGGGCCAATACAGAAATAGTTACAGGTAAAAGGATCAGATTGTGAGAGCTGTAACTGAATCAATGGATCCCTCCAGGGGACTCCTGTTCTGGGTGACTACAGACAAATACGCTGTGGCTGGAGGTAACTAGCAGCATGTCTTGCGGTTTATACTTTGTCCCTGCAAGTGGGTGGAGTTCTCTATCTCCCCCTGCCTCCTGACTGTCATGAATTGAGTAGCTCTCTACTGCCAAACCTTTCCACCATGAAATTTTGCCTCAACTGGACTCAGAGCAATGGAGTTGGTCCTCCATGGGCTGAACCTCTGAGCCTAAATAAACTATTCCTCCTCTAAGTTGGTCTTGTGGGGTATATTGGTCACAGTGATGCTAAGTTTACTAACACACAAATAAAGAAAATATAAAAGCCAAATTAAGCCTTTATAATGTGGCCTTAATCTTACTCTTCATTTCCAATTGCATCGCTGTCTGCATTTCTCCAACCTCTCCACATAGCTTCTTAAATCCCATGTGCTTCAACCTTGCTCAAATAATTGTACCTTCTCCTAATAAGACATATACTTCTGCGCTTTTGTTCCTTTGTATTCACTTCCCATCTTCAGAGAACATCTCATCCTTTTTTCTTGCTTATTAAACTATTCATTCCAAGCATTGGCTAAATATAACTTCCACTGTGAAGATGTCTGTGTCTTTTCCAGGCAAAGAGGGTCTCATTGTCTTCTGTGCTCTGTAAGTCAAGTAGCCTGTGCTGTCGTGTCAGAAAACCCAAATGTTCTTTGCAGATTCTGTCCTGGAGAAATTAAGCAGACTCTGAAACTAGCCTACGTTCTCTCTTGGTCACTGGTCTCTACCCCTAGCCCAAACAGAAGATGGCTAGCATAATATTTGTAAAATACATCCTTGGTCATGCCGCATTCCCATATGCATGATCTCAATATTTTTGTGAAAACAACACCCACAGAGTTTTATGACACATCTGAGGTTTTTTTATGAAGGTAGAACCCAGAGAAGTTAAGAGATTTGGCCCAGGTTAGAGAGCTAGTAAATAGCACAAAAGACCTGCACTCAAACATGTCACATTCTAAAGGCCCTGACCCAACCTACCTCCTCCCAGCACACTGCAAAAAGAGGGACCTGCTTTCTGCGCAGCTTCCCTCTGGACTGGTGATGCTCAGGGTAATTTGGGGAAGAATTGTTATATAAGCAGTATAACATATTTCAGATGCACAATATGCTTTTGCAGGCTGAGCTTATTTTAAACTAGCATTAGGAATAAGTATTGGTGAATATATATATTTGAGCTGACAGATGGGCGTGGGCACCTTTGTCCCTCATAAATAGAATACTTTGACCAACCATGGAGGAGACTCAAGTGAAAAGTATAGCTCATGGTTCTTTCCCATTCTTATGGACAGCCTTTCCCATGCCCCTGGCCTTCTCCTCTCTCTCTCTCTCTCTCTCTCTCTCTCTCTCTCTTTCTCTCTCTCTCTCTCTCTCTCTCTCTCTCTCTCACACACACACACACACACACACACACACACACACACACACTGTTAACCGTTTTACTTGCCCATGGGAGATAGACACTATGACAGTGTTTTCGTAGTTCCAGCACCAGACACCAGAGTGCTTCCCGGAGCTGATGGGGGCTGACTTCCTCACTCACCTGAACTCAGGTGTTCCATCATCAAGGTGGCCTTCGCTCAGGCCTCGCTGTGTGGATGTGTTCCAGTGGATCCAATACTGGAAGTGAGATGCTCATTTCTATTTGCTCCTGGGCACTTTGTGCTTGCCTCCCCGGCAGCACACACTAGAAAACTATAACATTCTTCAAGTTTCTCTGTCTCTCCCTGAATGGAGGATGTGACCTTTTCTGGGTAAAAATTTTTTCAATTGTCATTTGTGTTCTTCTTCAACATTACAGATTCTGTCAGTTAAGACATACTTAAAACACTAGGTAAAAAGGAAATTTCTGAGATGGAGAGGTTGGTGAAGTCCTTTTCTGAAGGTGAGGGTAAAGGCTACCTGCAAAAGTCTGAGGATGGTCACGTGCAAAATAAGTTAGACCTCCTACATAGAGCAGAGCAGAGATCAAAGGCAGCGTTAGTGCAAGTGAATCCATGCTAATATGCGGAATGACTTTCTACTAGAAAGGACTTCAAAAGGAAGCAAAGCGTGGCCTGAAGAAATGAGCACCCTGTCACTGTAGATTTTAAGCAGGGTTGGGAGGATGACATGATGTCTTTTCTAGAGTAATTTGAGCAAAATCAAGCATCAATTCAAATTATCTTTAAAGTTCTAGTAATCTTTGTGCATCTAAAATTATATATATATATATATATATATATATATATACACATATATATATAACTAAATTAAATATATATAAATACTAAGTAGTAAATACATCAATTTTATCTATATAATTATATATATATATATATATATATATATATATATATATAATTGATCTATTTACTACTTAGTATTTTCTATTACTAAGTAATACCAAGTACTGTGTATTAAATATATCACTATTGGACTCTGTTTTTCTATTCCTCTGTGTGCCCAGGCTTACCATATCTTAAGACCTGTTCTTAGTCTTCATGGACTACCCCTTTTTATGTAAGTATAAATCATAAGCTTCAGGACTCAAATTACATGTCATTTATTTTAAATTCAAGTTATTTTTTTCCTTTTATATTTCTAATCACAAAAGCAATTAACCCAATATTGTTTTTGTTATTTCTCAGTTTTTCCATATACACTTTTTCAGGACTTGTGTATCCCCTTGTTCTAGCACAGTTTTTTGAGTAGAATAAGAATTCAGCAAGTATTTTTCAGTAATTATTCATTGATGCATGACTGGATAAATAAATCTATGTTAAAAGACCCTTCTCTTTCTGTAAGT
Source organism: Callospermophilus lateralis (assembly GCF_048772815.1). Classification (NCBI taxonomy): domain Eukaryota; kingdom Metazoa; phylum Chordata; class Mammalia; order Rodentia; family Sciuridae; genus Callospermophilus; species Callospermophilus lateralis. The sequence continues at coordinate 85,771,436 of NC_135320.1, forward strand.
AGAGGTTATTTTCATTTGGATGTTTTACTGTTTGTCTTCAAAGGGATTTCAATTGCTTTTCAACAAAGAACATCCCAGAAACTTCTTAATATTGACAAATAATAAGGGTTCTTTGATAGTATCTAGGGAACTTGCCAGTCTTGGGTAGACAAGGACTTTTGGACACCAAGTTTCTGGTTCAGTCTCTAGGGAAAGGTAGACAAGGTTTGGGGAAGCAAATGTTAATAATGGAGCAGGAAAGAAAAGACCAGCAACCTAAGCTGCCCCACCAGGAGGAGGGAGAAAAGAGGAGGGGGAGGAGAAGGAGGAGGAGGGGGAGGAGGAGGAGGAGGAGAACCTACTCCTCCCCTTCCTGTTTTTTGTGTTATTGAAAACTTGATAGATCCAGGTTTGGTCAACATCCAGATAAGGCCCTGGGATGTCTGGAGGACAGAAAATGCCCCTTTGTTAACCTTCCCTTTGTGTTCTCTCTCTCTCTCTCTCTCTCTCTCTCTCTCTCTCTCTCTCTCTCTCTCTCTCTCTCCTTTGCTCCTTCTTTGGTGCACATATCAGGTTTGGCATGAGACTGCAACAATTTTTCTAGAACCGCTCCTCCTCAACTTGTGATTTTACTAGAACCAGAGACATAAGTATGCTCAGAGGAGATCGAATAGCCAAGTCCACTGGCCTCCAAGGTTCTGGGATGGTGTATTGGAAACCCATGCCTTCTCCAAGGCCAGCTGGCCTGCCTCAGAAAGTCAACGCAAGTCAGATACTAGTATTGTGTTGCTTTTTGTATCACAAGAATCTAATGTGAAGCTCCCCGTCTACTTGGAGTGACACAGAACAGGTTAGAAATATCAGGGGTTGGACCAGGATGTGACAAACATTCTCTTCAAGAGAGAGTTAATAGTCCAGACTTTGTGGCCCATGAAGTCACCATGTCACCAATCCTCAGCTCCACCACTGGGGGGTGAGGTGGGGGTGGGGAGATGTAGACTTTCCACACACACATGAGAGGGGATAGAATCTAATGGAGAATTATGGGTGGAGTTTGTCAACCTCTGCTTTTGAGAAAAGAATACTAATGCATAGCACAACCTTGCACAGTCTTTCTGGGCTTCAGGTATCTTATTTATAAAATTTGACTATTCTCAATTACTCTTATAACACAAAGACAAACTTGTACAAAACATAAAACCTATGTTTATTTAAGTGATTTAGTCTTCGGTGGAGTCTTGAATGAATGATATGATTCTAATGTGAAGGTAGAAGCTTATAGAAGGTAAGAAACTGACAGTCAGGTGGCAGTGAGTGGCAGGTTGGAATTGAAATTACATTTCTAAATCAATATGATGCCAAAGTACAGGAGTCTTTCAGCTCTGATGAGCAAAGAAGAAACCTTGTTTCCAAACACCTGTTTCTTTGGAATTCATTATGTTTTCTTTATACTTTCTTCACATTTTATTTTCTTCACGTAAAGTAGCATACGCTTGTGCTCCAGGAAGACTTCAGCACTGGGCCTGGGTGTGAGTACAGGCACCTCACACGATCCGCAGACAGCAAACTCAGACTAGGGTGAGCGCTGGCCTCGCCTAGGAGACGGAGGCGCAGGGGAGGCATGGCTTGGGTGGAGTCCTGGGACTCTGACAAGGGATGAGGGGACAGAAGCTAGAGTGGTAAAGCATGCAGAGCCAACCCTGGGGTCTGAGAACCAGGAGGGTGCTGTGAACCTGTAAGTATGGTGGGTAAATCAGGTTAAATAGTTGAGGTTGTCTGTGGTGGCTGTGCCCCAACAAAGTCAACAGCAGATAAGATGCGAAGGAAGGAAGGGCCCCCCAAGAAAAGATGGAAATCCTACAAGGAAAGGGAAACTACTCTACTCTGGGGAAATCTAGGCTATCGTTTAAGATTCAAGTGGAAAGAGGTCACCCCTGGAGGCAAATAGACAATGATGTTGATTTAGAAGAAGGAAGAACGGAATGGACAATAGCTGTGGCCGAGTATGAAGTCGTATTGTATCTTTGAGATGAGAAAGATAGCATAATCATCATTTCCATGATAAGAAATGTGCTATAATTTACTCTACATATGAATATGAGGCTTAGTCTCTAAACCTCACGTTTTTATTATATGCACATGAATAGCAATTGTTTTTTAATAATACTTTGTTCCTAGTGTGATGATGCTTTAGTCAGCTTTTTTGCTGTGGGGACTAAAAGATCTGTTCAGAACAATTGTAGCGGAGGAAAAGTTTATTCTAGGGTACATGGTTTCAGAGGTCTCAGTCCATAGAAGGCTGGCTCCATTCCTTGGGGCTGTAGGTGAGGCAGACATCATGCAGAGGAGTGTGGCAGAGGGAAGCAGCTCACATGATGATCAGGAAGCAGAGAGAGAGGTGTCCACTTGCCTGATACAAATATATACACCCCAAAGCTACACTCCAACTCCCACCTCCCCCAGCCACACCCCACCACTTCAGTAACCACTCAGTTAATCCCTAACAGGGGATTAAATTCACTTATTAGGTTAAAACTCTCACAACCCAGTCATTTCTTCTCTGAACCTTCTTCCATTGTACCACACATGAGCTTTTGGGAGACATGTCACGTCCAAACCATGACAGATGATATTGTTTGTTATCAATTATTATTATTCAGGAGACCTGTGCATGTAGGTGACTGACAAGTCCACTGGAGTATTTCACAGTATGCTGGGCAGAGATCCCATCACAGTAGGGGTCACCCATGCCCGAAATCAGGAGGGAGCCACAGGACATCTAACCAAACTATGTTTATCCATGAGACAGGAGACTTTTTAAACTCACAGTTGTCTTCTATGGGTCCAGAGGAAGGATGCAGCCAATTGTGGAAACTGGTCAGTTGGAATGGGAGTGGGAATGGGGTAGGGCTGACTCAGGTCATCCAGAACCTTGAACATCTACCAGACCATTAGCCCGCTGTTTCATGGGCAAAGGCGCATGTATTCATTACGTCCACTACCAATCTGGCATTATGCTCCATATCACTAAAACTATCTCACTTACCTAGAATTAAGCAACTCTGGAAACAAAATGTCAAATGGACAAAAGCAGACCCCAACAAAGTCAGTGACAAGAATTGAATGTCAGATCCATGTTTCCCCAAGCTATCTTACCTTCTGTATTTTAAAATTGTGTTATTTTATGTATATACATGTGTTCATATTTATATACTTACACACATATGTACATTGAAGTACATAAATGTGTGTATGCACATATAAATGCTTAGTTCTCTTAATATTATTTGTTAAGATTTGGATGTAAGGTGGTTCCTAAGAGCTCCTGGGTTAATGAAGAAGTATTCAGAGTTGAAATTATTAGATTGTGAAAGATGAAGCCTCATCAGTTCATACTAGCATGAATAGACTGAGTGGTAACTGTAGGCAGGACAGGCATGCTGGAAGGGGTGAGTCACTGGGAGAGGGTACTCTGGAAGTGCACATTTTCCCTGTGGCCCTTCCCTCTGTCTCTTTCAGTTTCTCTTGTTGGCTACCGTGAATGGAGCAGCTTCCTTCTACCAAGCCATGCTGCCATTTAGGTTCTGTCTCAACTTGGTTCCATGGTTGAATTTAGACAACCAGAGACCATGGAAGCATGAGCCAAAATAAATCTTTCCTCTTCTAAGTTTTTCTTGTCAAGTGTTTTGATCACAGCAACTGTTGTGGTTTGGATGTGAGGTGTCCCCCAAAGCTCATATGTGAGACAATACAAGGAGGTTTAGAAGATAAATAATTGGGTTATAAGAACCGGAATGCAATCAATGAATCAGTCTCACGATTGAATCAACTGAGTGGTAACTGAAGGAAGGTAGGGTTTGGCTGAAAGAAGTGGACATTGGGAAGGTATATGTGGGATATATATTTTGTATCTGGCAGGTGGAGTTTCTCTCTGAATTCTGATCATCATGTGAGCTGCTTCCTTCTGCCACATTCTTCTGCCATGATGTTCTGCCTCATCTCAAGCACTGAGGAATGGAACTGGCTGTCTATGGACTGAGATCTCTGAAGTCATGAGCCCATAAATAAACCTTTACTCCTCTCAAATTGCTCTGGTCAGTCTTTTAGTCATAGCAATGAAAAAACTAAAATGAAAAATGATACCAGGAGTAGGGTCTCTGTGGTGACTAATCAGATCATATGGTACAGAAGCTTTTGGAGCTCTTAGAAATTTTTTGAAGGAATTTTTGAGATGAGTGGTAGTGCAAGAAGAAAATGCTTTAGATTGTTGTAAGCAGAGCTTAATGGCCAATTCTGGTGGGAACTCTGAAGACGAGAATGACAATAGGACTGTGGACAGTGAAGACGCAGCCCAAGAGGGTTCAGAGAAGGAGGTCTTTATTAAAATTTGGACTAGAGGCCATTTGTGTCATGTTGTGGCTGAGAAGTTGTTGGTATTTTGCCCTGAGATCTTCTATGAGGATCATTTTAAAAGCAATGGACTTAATCTGGTAGAAGAAATTCTTAGGCATCATTACATTCAAGCAGTCACATGAATATCGCTGTTAGCTTTTAGCCAAGTTAATTATGACATTCAGGATCAGCAAGCAGAGCAGAAATTTTTGGAAAAGTTGAACTTGAAATGTGGAAGTAAAACTGGGGCTAAAGAAGTTACAGTTGTTAAAGACATTACTTGCACTACAAAATGCTAAAGACGTTGCCCCAAAACAATAAGATATATGGCTGGAGGGAATCTCAGAAATTGGCAAGACCACACCCATCTCAAACTCAAAGGATTAAAAGTAAAAAATTATCTTGAGAATAGACCAGGAGGCACCATGACTGAGGCCATGAGGGACTAAGTAATTTACCTAAATATATGTTGCCAATAAACAAGTTTATGCTGATAATCCATCTAGTAGCCTTTTTATTCTATACCTAGTGCACTCATCCAATCCCCAGTACCCACTTCATGAGTAGGTAAAGTTGAGAGACATGGACATGCACATTCCAAAGTCTGTATAACACTTTATTTACTTAGATTTTATCTACGGATGGACACTGTGTTCACTTTCTCTTAGATATATTTTTTTTCTAAGTGACAGCATAAATTGTTGGAAAATATTTCTATTGACAGAGTGATTCTGTCCCAGGCATTGAGTTCTCCTGGCTTCAGGTCGTCTGAGCCCTCAGGGTAGTGTCTGTTGACATACTTAAGGGAGTAGCACATTTACACAACAAACAGGGACTTTTCTTTCTCACTAAGTCCACAGCCACCTTGGACATTGGCCCTAGGAAATAGATGTTCATAAAAATGTTCATTCATTCAAAATGCATTATTCTCTTTGCTGTGTATGACTGTGGCACAAAGATGCTGGGAATCTCAGTGAAGGAGAACAGGTGAGGAGCTGGAGTTTACCTGGAGATGTCAGGGGACTATTCATATAGCCTTCCCATAGTAGAACCCTCCGTATTCACCAGTGTGCGAGACTCTGGGTTTCTTTGCCCATCTGTTGGATATTCATTAAGCACCTAAGGTACCAAAACCCAGGAAGATACACTGGTTAGGAATGTGGTATCTGTTGCACACTGTCTCACATTCCATTCTTCCCTGACTCTCCTCAGCAAAATAACTGGACTTTTTGGTTAAAGCTCCCATAAGTCTTTTCTCTGTGAAAAATAAGGATTAAAAAATAAAAATTTATGAGGACTTAATGAGCTGATGTGTACTAAGTGCTTATAGGTATTACTTAAGGGTTAGCTGTTCCTATTTACTTATCATTGAACCAACCACTGAGAAGGAGCAAGGGCAGAATAAAGAATCAAGTGTATAGAAATTAAGAGTAAAACGAAAGGCAGTAAAATGCAAGAGCTTCATTTTTCCACAAACCATTTCATTTACCTCAGGATCCAGACAGTGCCTGTAGCCCAATAAAGACATGATCCAGGGACACAGGTCCTCTTTCTCTCCCACCTCTGATTACTATTATACCATCTTAGATTCCTACCAGTGTATATTTTAATGTATTTTCCCACTTAAAAAGAAGAGGCTGGGTATTTTTATATTATTATCATCTTTTTTTCTTGTGGATTCAAGGTCAACAAATGTAAACCTTGATATATACACTCTCTTCATTGGCCTATTTAAAGCATATGTCTTTTATTCTCTGATAATAATATACATTATTAAACTAACACCATACATAAAATTTTCTCTGATATTCCTTTATTTTCTCTGCCTCTGTTACCAGTATTTTGAACGTTGTATTCATCATTGCTTTGCATTTTAATTTTGTCACATCTGATTAATGAAAAAACTACTCGGGTATTTTAGTTTTTCTAACATGATTTAAAAAGATCTCAAGAAATACACAATCTTTTGTGTCCTAAGATTGAATATTATGTGGTTAATTTTTATGTGCAATATTGAAAGTAGCTGAAATTCTCTCAATAGTTACAACACATATTCAATGCACATTAAATCATTCATTCTTTTTTTATTAATTAAAATTTCAGTTATTTCCAGGGTCTGATGTGGTTTGTTTTATTTTTAAGTTCCCAATTGATACAAAATTTCCCTAACTTCTGGGATTTCAATTCTCCATTTTTACTACCTGAATGGCTGAGGAATGGAGCTGTAGGATTATGTATTTCCCTGTGTGCTGTTCAAAGGAAGATAGTTTTTATGGTTTACATGTATCTTTTGGCCTGTAACCACAACTGAATCATTTCCTACCTAGTGTAGAGAGGGGCTGGCATTCAAACCTAAATTGCTCAGATTTCAAAACCAAGCCCTTTCCTGCTGTGTACTGCAATGACGGCAGCATTGGAAAAGGCTGCCATTATTATTGATGTAGATCTGGCCTCTGAGACTTCTTTGAACTCCTTAGTAAATTTTTAAGTGTAGACATTCAGAACTCATTTCATTGACAGGAGTTCAGCACTACATAATGAGATATTTATAAACAGTCCTCCAAGCTATACATTTTTTTTGAAAAGTGAAAGATATCTTAGAATAACTTAATAGGGAAAAAGTGAAAAAAAAATCAACTTATTTCTGCATAATCATAGAATTTCAGAGTTTGAAAAAAAAAATGAGTACAGGCTTTCCCAGCTCTCTTCCTTACTCTTTTATTTGCACTTAAAAAACACCAAAACCAAATCAAACAAAACACTGAGAAACTTGTTTCCTAAGTTACTTTCTCAAGATTTCAATTTGCTGGAAGATGTGTTACCAAACCTCAGTGTGCAAATGTAGGGATGAACTTTTCCTATGAGACAAATCACCCAATTTTTTGATGGATTTTATTTATTTATTTTTTTTACCAGTATTTTGAACTTTGTATTCATCGTTGCTTTGCATTTTAATTTTGTCACATCTGATTAATGAAAAAACTACTTGGGTATTTTATTTACTTATAATTCCACAGGGAAAAGTTCTGGCTGGGTTCAGCAGGGTGGTTCTCTTGCTGGATTCACTTGGAGTGCTTTCTGGGATCAGATAGTGGATGGCTTAGTCCACAGCCCAGAGCTGGCATGGCTTATCTATACTCTATATGGTCTCACCCTTCCTTTGACTAGCCTGGGCCACTTCCCTTGGCAAAATGATTGATATTGTGTTAGTGAAAACAATCCCCAGTCCACAAGTATATTTCAAGCCTCTGCCTTTTGATATTTGTTACTATATTATTGATCAGACCACATCACATTGTTAAGACTTAATTTAGTGAATGATGAGACTTTTAGCTGTTTCTTAAAGAAAGAGCAAAGACATGTATACACACAGACATTCACACACATATGCATACATATACATGTCTTTGTTTACATTATAAATTATATAAATTTTATATATAAAATTAATTTATTAGTACCATTTTAAAATTTACATGAAAAAATAAATAGAAAGTACAGTGCTCTCCTTCATCCCTTGCTGGGTTTTCTCTATATTAGCATCTTGCATTACAGTGGAACATTTGTTATAATAAATGAACCTATATCATAAATATTGAATAGAAAATGTAGTTTACATTTGAGTTTACTCTTCGCATTTTACAGCTCTTTGGGTTTTATCAAATGAATAATGACACCTCTCCATTCTTACAATATTACACAAAATAGTTGAATTGCCTTTAAAATCCTCTGTACTCTGAGTTTTATCCCTCCCTTTCTACAGCCAATGATGTTTTTGCTGTCTTCTGAGTTTTGAAAGTGCTTTCTTGTCTATATGTCATTTACTTAGAGTCATATAGTATCAGCACTTTCAGACTAGCTTGTTTTCTTTAGCAATAAGCTTTAAGTTTTCTCCATGTCTTTGCATAGATAGATAGGACATTTCTTTTTACTACTGAGTAATATTCAACTGAATGGATGTACTGCAGTTTTGTTTGCCATGAAGCATTTGAATGATATTATGATTATTTCCAATTTTTGAAAAATGGGAATAAATCTTCCAATGCTGGGTCCAGGGTACAAGCCTGCAATTCCAGTGGCTTGGGAGGCTGAAGCAGGAGGATTGAAAGTTCAAAGCCAGCCTCAGCAAAAGCAAGATGCTAAGCAATTCATTGAGACCCTGTCTCTAAATAAAATATAAAAAAAGGTCTTGGGATATAACTCAGTGGTCAAGAGCCCCTGAGTTCAATCCCTGGTACCACTACACCGCAAAGAAAAAGCTTCTATAAATATTCATATCTAGGTTTTTGTGTGAACAACTTTTTCAAGTATTTGAGCAAATACCTAGGGATCTTAATGCAGAATTGTATAATAAGACTCTTATAATTTTGGAAAAAAATTGCCAAATGTATTCCAAACTATTTTTCTTGCACCTCTCCAACAATGAGTGAGAGACACCTGCTGATCCTAAGCCTTAGGTGTGTTTGATGTTGTCAGTATGCTGTATTTTAACCAGAAGGTATGTAATAGTTGTTTGCTGTTGTGATCTGTAATTCCCTACTGATACAATGTTCAAAATCTTCTCATGTGTTCATCAATTATAACGTCCAGTTTATTAATTATAGTTATTTTAATTCTCATGCTTTTATTTCAAAATCTTTGCTATACCTAAGTCTGACCACAGTGCTTGCATTTTTGCTTCAGGCTGTGGTTTTGCTTTTAGCATGCCTTGTATTTTTTATTTCAAAGTTAGACGTGAATATTGAGCAAAATCCATTAAGATAATCAGGACTTCAGCATTTAGGATCTATGTTTCCTTGGCTCAGAGTTACCTTGTACTTACTATTTGCTACTGCTGTGGTGTTAGAAACTGCAATTTGCTTATGCTCCTGTTTTTACCTCCATTTGGAGGGATTTTTCTAGAAAATTTTTAAGGAGAGTCTGAGACTAACAATTGTGTTATCTGTATAGAGGGGGCTCTGGGGTCTGGTGGTAAGCTGTGGGGGAAGCCGGAGCATGAAGCATTCCACAGCCGCATGAGAGGTCAGTCCCAACCTTCAGGCCACATTTTCCAGTCAGCTGAAGCAGCTGTCTGCCAGGAGTTGTGCCAAAGGGGAAAAGAGAAGCCAGGCTGCCTCTTCCTCTCCCCTTTGCCTCCCTGGGAGGGCCTGACCGGGCAGTGTGGGCTGAGGTGGGTTCTGCTCTCAGCAGGTCCACCCCTGGTTTTCTGCTGTCAGGGTATGGAGTAGACTCTGATAACACACCTGTGCTTCCTCATTTTCCATACTCACACACAGCCTCTTTCATTGCCAGTGCATCTGATTCCCTATAGGAAAACCATCTATATTATTTATGGCTAATATTTAATTTTCTTTGGTTTGAGTCTAACTCATACATCAGCATTTCCAAATTTTCATAGCTTTTTAGAGCTGAAGATAAAATATAGGCTCAGATAAAATTCCCAAATCTCCCATTCCATGCTGCCTTCAATGTGAAATATTTATGTGTATTATGGAATAAAACTTTTTTTAAAAAATTTGATGTCTCGAGAAATATGAGTGCAAGATATTGCCTCTAAAAGTTGAAAACACAGCATCTAAAATAGGAATAAATATGAATTAGATATAATAAAGACAGATTTGAAAAAAAGCCCTTAGGAAATAAGACAAAAAAAAAATCAAAGATCCATGGAAAGGAAACACTTAAAGATTAGCTAGAAAGAGAATTTTTAACATGATGTAATAAGCTTATAGCTTCTAGTGATAGTGGAGCAGTTTGATCTTACTGCCCTGCCCACAGGTATCAATCACAAAACAGATAAAATATTAATAACAGTAGCAATAATCAAACCTTCCTAAAAGTGACCAACATGGGAAGAAACTGGAGAAAAATAATCACTGTACCAAGAAACATTTGACATTTTGTGGTCTTGTTTTCTTGCACAAAGTTTGCCCTCAACCTGTGTGTGCTGTTGGCATGGTAAAAGTCATAGTCTTCCTGACTTAAGGACTTAGGACAAGAGTGAAGGGCAGGAGGAACCAATGAAAATCTAGATGTGAAAACGCTGGGAGGGGTTTGGAAAGGCTGAGCACACCAGACTCAGATACACACTCTGGACCCTAAACTGTGCAGGATGTTTCTTAGGAGATGGCAAGGGACTCAGAATCAAACCAGAACCTAGGACAGGCAGGAAGTGAACAGAGATTTCAGCTTTTAGAGAGTAAGAGAAAGAGACAAGGACACTCCTAGTTAGACTCCGTCCAGTTAGAATATATACAGGTTAACTGGGGAGGGTGCACTTCTGGAGACCATATCAGAATTCAGAGCATTAATATCATAGTTTAAAAAAATGTTCAACACACAATTAAGACATGTAAGTAAGTTATAAAATATGATCTATAACTAAAGAAATAAAAATGTAAAAAAAAAAACAGAAAATATTTGAAAAAGAGATATTGACTCAGATATGACCCATATACTGCATTAATTTAAGGCAGCTACTGTGAATGTTTCAATTATTAAATAAGAAATACTTAAATACATAAATTTAATGAATATTCACTCATTCAGTAGGTTTGATTTCCACCACTAAGAAAGAAAGAGTGGGGAGGGGAGGGAGGAAGGGAGACAGGAAGGAAATAAGGGAGAAAAAGAAAAATTTAGTCTGGTATAGTGGCATGCACCTGTAATCCCGATGGCTGGGGAGGATGAGACAGAAGAATCACCATTCTGGGGTCAGCCTCTGCAACTTAGTGAGAACTTCAGACTCTTAGAAAAACCATGTCTCAAAGTAAAAATGAATAAAAAACCTGGGAATGTAGCACAGTGGTTAGTAAAGCATCCCTGGGTTCAAGCACCAGTTCAAAGAAAATAAATCAAGCATCTTATGAAGCAGATAGATATTAGACATACAAAGCAAGTAGAAAATATGGTCCTGAAAAGTTTATAACTAAAGTGAAAAACATGCTGGATAGAGCCACTGATCAGAGTCAGGAGACATATCCATAACTTGGAGAAAATCAATAGGCATAACACCATCACATCACAAAGACAAAAAAAAAATGAAGAAAAATGAGCAAATCCTCAATAACATATTTGATGATCATTCATGTTAATCTGACATAACATTAATTTGACCATCCAAAGTAGAAAAGTGGGGAAGAGAGGAATAGATAAAAAGAAAGACTAAAAGCTTTCCAAATTAAGAGAGAACCAATGGACAGGTCCAAGGAATATAGAAAATATCTCAGAGAGCAGGAAGAGGACCACTGCAAGCCATTCACCCAACTGTTAGAAGCTGATGTTAAACAGAAAACTGTGGAAAGTCACATTACAAAAAGGAGAGTAATGATACAATTAACATCTGATTTCTCATTAGGACCAATGGAAGACAGGCAAAAATGGAACAGCATCTGTATGTGATGCAAAAAATAAAATGTGTTCATGTCAAATGATAAAGCTGGAACAATGGTGTTTTCTAATAAACAATAATTGGAAAAATCTGGTGGCAACAAACCTTCACTAAGATAAATACTTAAAGGAACATTTCTTAGGGTGAAGAAAATTGCACCAGATGCTAACTCAAATTCACAGGAATTAATGACAAGGAACAGATGTGGTAAATATGGAAAATACATACAATTGCATCAATATTTTATATATTCTCTTCTTTTGTTATCTGAATATTATGCCACCGTATTGCAAACTCTCATAAATTTAGATGTATGTGACAATAATAACAGTGTAAATATGAATTTCAGTCACACCATTTCAAGCTGCCACATTTTACATACCCTAAAATCGATTCTAATTACATTTCAAAGAAAAATCCTTTGAAATTCATGCAAACAGTTATAACTTAAAAGCCAATAAATGTCTTAGAATTGAACACTGAAATCAGTTAATTAATGAAAAAGAAAACATAAGAGAAAAATTAGAGAAACCCAAAACAGATGAGAAAACAGAAAGCAGAGACAAATAGTAGATATAAATTCATGAAAATGTATATGAGCTCTTCAATTAAAAATAAGATGGTCAGACTGAATATAGCAATAATACCCTCTATTCTATCTGTTCTACCTACTGGGATGCATTTAAAAGAAAAATCATAAATAGAGTGTAAAAGGATGGGAAATATTTATCATGCAAACACTGAGCAAGCAAAAGCTAAAGTGGCAATATTAATATCTTGAAATGTAAATTTCAAGAAAAGATAGATTACTGCCTTTATGTAAAGAAGGATAAGTTTATAATGATGAAAGTTGTAATGCATGAGGGAGATGGAAATATTATAAATGAGTTTGTTCCTAAAATGAATCCCTCTCAATAAATGCAGCAAAACATTAGACCAAAGCAACATCCACTCAAGATAAAAACTCTCAGTAAACTAGGAATAACATAAAAGTCACCTGGAAAAATCTTCATCTGATTTCACATTTAATGATGAAAGTGTCAATTACTTCCCAAATTTGAGGGAAAAAATGCAGGAATGCCCACTTTCCCCAATTTTGTGCTCAAAGTCCAATACAGTGTCATAAAGGAAGGAAAATAAGTAAAAGGCAAGAATATAAAGGGAAGAGCAAACCCTCTCATTTACACACAACATGTTTTTATGTGTGTGAAAAATTCTAGGGAATATGTGTCAGAGTCAACAAAAGAGTTTAGGATGACTGCAGAATATGAGGCTAATACAGAGCAAAAATATATGTGTGTGCTCAGAGTAAATAACTGAAAATTAAATTGTATAGCTTCAATTTATAAAAGCTAAAATATATATACTATTTGGGAATAAATTTAACCAATGTAGTAAATATAACATCTGTGCAAAATTATGAAACATTGCTGAGAAAAATAAAATACCTCGATAAATGGATTCAAGGATCAATTAAATTGATCTTGTTAAGGACATTAAACTGCCGGTTGTGGTGACTCAGGCTTGTAATCTCAGCTACTCAGAAGGCTGAGGCAGAGACTTCAAGTTCAAAGCCAGCCTCAGTAATTCCTCAAGGCTGTAAGTAATTCAATAAAACCCTGCTCCAAAATAAATAATAAAAAGTGCTGGATGTAGCTCAGTGGTAAAGCGCCCCTGGGTTCAATCCCCTACCCACTCCCCTAAAAATGATATTAAATTCCCTCAATTTCATTTACAGATTTAATACAAATTCAGTAATAATCCCAGGAGGATTTTTGTGTAAATTGACAACCCAATCCTAAAATTTTATGGGAAAATGAAAAGAACAGAGATGGCCAAAGTAATCACAATAATGACCCAAATCAGAGAACTTGTCCTATCTGACCTGGGATGTGCTGTAGATACAACCTCATCAGGAAAGCAAACAGAACAGGGGCACAGTCGTAATTCCAGATGTAAATCTGCCCTTATGTCATAATTTTCTTTTTGACAAAAGTATCAAAATTGTTTAATTAAAAAAAGAGAAAATTCTTTGACCCAGCATTGCTCTCTGGCCTTCAAATCCAGGTGGCGAAATCAGTGGATCTCTGCCCTGCCTCACACACCTTCAGAGTTTAATTTGAAATGGAACTTAAAGCCCCACAAGTTCTAGAAGAAAACAAAGGAGAATACCTTGGTAATGAGGCAAAGATTTCCTTAATCAGTCCCAGAAAGTAATAACCATGAAAAGAACGACAAAAAAAGGACCTCAAGTTTATTAAATAGATCTAATCCACAAAAAAATATGAACCAAAAAGTCACAGACTGGGAAACATGGTTTTACACAATGCATCCAACAAACAACCGGTGTCCAGAATATATAAACTATACAGATATATAAATTATATAAGCTACAAAGGAATAATAAGAAGAAAAGCAACTAGATATGGAATGGTCAAAACTCAAATAGATTTTTCACCAAAAAATTTGGTGAAAAATTTTTTGAGGGTTGCCACAAATACATTTTAAAAAAAAGTTCAATGTCATTAGTTATCAGGAAAACACAAATTAAAGCTACAAGTTACTAAGATACTCCAACTCAAATGGCTGAAATTAAAACTAATCAAGTCAAAAGAACATGTGAGCACCAGTTTATTGGAGAGGCTGTATGGAGGCACCACCCCTGTGTGATGGGTGGGGATGTTCTATGCTCAGGGGAAAGCTTGAACAGTCTTGCATTGTGATGGATTCACAGAGCAATTCCACTTTTATTTATACATATATCCACAAAATGTCTTTAATAAAACATATATACCAGATTTACTAATAGTAGCCCAAACCAAGAAATAACCTTCACATCCATTAACAAAAGAATGAATACAACTGCTTGTATTATTTTCATGCAAAGAAATAATACAATAAATAAATAACAGCAAACTAGTGAACACAGAACCATATGGGAGAAATTTATAGGTGTTATTCTCAGGGAAAAAATCAAACACAAGAATGTATCCTATGCAATTCTAATAATGTGAAGTTCTAGAACAGGGGATACTAATCTATAATGGAAAAAAAAAAAAACAGAAAAATTGGTGTTTCTCTCCAGGAGCAAGGATTGACTAGTAAGAAACATAATGGAATTTTTTTTTTAATCTTAAAATAGGGATTGGACATCTGGATGCATATACTTGTTAAAATTAACATTTAGTGTCTGTGCATTGCAATATATGAAAAATTCATGTAAAAGATCTTACATTATGAGGCAATAATATACACAGTAATATAGCTTCACATTTCAATATCTAACTAACATAAGCAAAAGGCTAAGAACATAGTATCATAGCTACTTCTTTCAAATTAGCACATTTGAACCTGGGCACAGTGGTGCATGCCTGTAATTCCAGCAACATGGCATGTGTAGGGCAAGAGGATTGCCAGTTGGAGGCTAGCCTTGACCAGCCTTAGCAAGATCCTGTCACAATATAAAAAACTAAAAAGATTGTGGATGTAGCTCAGTGGAAGAGAGCTCCCTGGATTAATTCCCATTACCACCAAACAACCAACAAAAAATTTACCATATTTGAATAAGAGAAGAAAAATAAACACTTTAAAAGGTCAGTCAATTATTGACCCCTAAAGAGTGCCAAGTTCAAACTAATTTATAAGCAATTTCTATCCAGTTAAAAATATTTTATCCCATAATATACAAATCTTTCCAGAACAGAAAAAAATGAAAATTTCCAGTACACACTTTACAAGGCCTGTAATATTTCAATACCCAAAGCCCAAAGCAAAATAAAATAGAGGATAAATAAAAGCCAAATTCAAATTCATGAATGCCAACTAAAACCCAAAAGTATTCATGATCCAAGTCTAAACAGTATGAGGAAATGTTATTAATTTGAAACATACTTTAAACAAAATGACCAACATCTAAAGACAAAAACCATAAGAAAAAATTTTGCTTATTTGAGTTTTACTTTAACAAAATACATTTAAATTTATAAAGATAATTTAATATCATATCCAATAAAGCTCATATTGTGCTTTCTATGCTCTAATTGGTAAAAATATCAAATAGCAGAACTCAGAAGGTATTTATTATTTCAGGAATAATTGTCATTTTCCTAAGGTCACAAATTCCAGTGCTTTTGTTTACTCAATATTTGTATACTGCAAATTATAACCAGGAGCAGGGTATTTTTGAAAAACCATTTTTGAGTGCTTTGATGTTTTCTCTAAGATAGTTTCATAGCAAGGATATTACTTTATTTCTTATCATGATTTTTTATCTGGTTGAAATATAACCAGTATTTTTCAGGGTTTTTTTTTTTGTGTGTGTGTGTGCAGTATTGAGCACTGTCTCAATAACATTTCTTCCTATCTTTCTACTTTACCCACTTACTCTGCTTCTATTTGCTCTAGTATTTCTTTGTAACTTTTCACCACTAACTGGCATCCTTTTAAGATTTTATTTATAGTTTATTCATCTGTCTCCCCGCAAAATATAATTTCATATAAAATTCAGAGATTTCACTTATTTGTCTTTGCTGTTGTATCTCTGGCAGATGAAATAATTTTTGGCACATAGGAATTGGTTAATTAATATTTATTGAATGAATCATTTGGACTTTCTATCAATAATTTTATTAATTCCTAATTTCTACATTTTCTGTGACATCTAATTTTTCTTTGCACCCTGTTTATAGTATATTTGTTAAATGACTGGAATATCTGACATCAGTTTGGGATAGACTGAAATTTACTGCCTGAGCAATGATTGACACCCATATCAAAGAGAGGGATGCTTCAGTGGGAATTATGATTTATCAGTTTATTAGGATTTTCTTAGGACTTCCCAGGAAATTTCAAATTTCATGCAGATTATAAACAGACTATGAGTTGCCTCACATTAGTAATACTATCCAGCAATACATGAAGACAAAGGCCAAGCACAGAGAAATTTTAATTGTAAAAATTCAAGGATAATTAATACTTAAAAATATATAAGTATTTTATATCCTTAGAATATTATATGGTAAAAACAAAATATGCTTTTCTAACTATATACTCAAAAAAGTATAAATGAGTAAATTAAGAAATCCGCTTTGTTCAGGGATGACAAGAATCAATATTGTAAAGACCTTCTTCCTCCCCAAATTGATCTATACATCCAAAGTAATCCTAATCAAATCCCCAACAGGATTTTTCATGGAGTTTGACAAAGTGTTTTTAATAGAGGAGGCTGACTAATATCAAATAATAAAAATAAAAATGAGGGGGAGATTAGTTAAGTTAGATATAAAAAGAAGCTAAAGTTTAAGCAATTAAAGGAAAGTGATATTGATGTAAATTGCTTACAAACTGATTAGAACAGAAGAGGGAGTCCATAAATAAATTCATGTGCATTTGAATAATTAGTTAATGACATAGTTGGCATTGTAGATGGAGACACCTGCTCTCCAACCCTGAAGAGAGCGAGCCATACGGAGGTCCGTGGAAATGGTGCCCCCTAGCGAGGCGGGTCATGCATTGCCTGCAAGGTCACAGAAACTGCCTCTCTGAGTCCTAGAAGATGAAGTCCATTGATGGATAGTCTGATAACATTCAGCTGTGCATTTGAGGAATAAATGAAATTGATCACAACTTCATAATTTACACAACTTGTGTAGCAAAGTACTCAGCCTTGAAGCACTTAGGATGTGATAAAATTATATGAAAATGTCGTCTTGTTAGTGTTAGGAAGCTCTTCAAAAAGACACAAAAAACAATATCAATAAAGTAAAAGATTGAAAAATTCAACTGAGTAAGATTAATTACATTTAGTTTGAAAACATGACCTCACAAACATATATTTAAAAATAACTACTGAGGTAAATTCATGCTGAAATAGATTAAATTGTCCAAAATTTGTACAGAAAATCTTCAAATTTGAAAAACATAACTTTTTAAAAATTTTAGAATTTAAATATGCATTATAAGACAAGCAAATATAAATTATAAATGAAAAAGGGTACTTAATGTATCTACTGATTAGGAAAATTAAAATGATAAAGTAATGGGATTTTTCTTTTTTGCAAAATAGTTTGATTTAAAGAAAATGAATTGTGTCAGTTTTTGATGAGTTGATAAAATATATACATATATATTTTTCATAAAATACTAGTAGGATTGAAATTTGATAAAGCATTATCTTATATTTCCATTACAATTTGAAAGTCAAAAAGTCATTAATCTATATACTAATAAAATCACAACCATTAAATATAGTTCACAGTTCCATATACTTACCAGATACATTACAAATTTTAATTTACTCAAAAATAAGTTGCAATAAAAATTATATTCAATTTAAATAAAGTATGTTAATCCATAAAAACAAACACATAATATATAGAAATGTAATATAAAACACGTACTGTACATGTATATACATATGTACATGATTATGTTCTTATTATGATAGATGAAGATGTACAAGAGGGGTACTCAATACATTATTTAAAGTACTTTATATAATTTTTTTTCTCAAGCAATTTATATAACTTAAAATATACAAGACTTTACAATTAAATTATGCAATCACTATGTGAAGTATTTTTAAAATTAAATTTAAATTAAATTTTAATTAAATTTCATATCCTTTTAACTTTAGAATTTGCTTTTTTGTTGCAGATCGATTTCTTCACTAATATTTTTCTGCTTTCCATCAGGCAGGGTCTGCTGAAGTACAGACAGGCCTGCAGCACCACCTCTGAGGTGGCATTTCTATCTAGCCTGGAGGAGAGGCCTGGGCCTACCTCCCCTCCCACCAGGGTCCTTTTGGCTTTGCACTGAGCCTTGTCCTAGCCAGGGTTAAGAGGAAAGCCTAGAGACTAAATAACTATTAAACAATCTCAACTTTGAATTATTTTGAAAAATTACTTTTGCAAAATTGATTCAAGCTCTTCTGGCTTGTGCACGTTTTGTGTTTAAAGAAAACTTTATATTTATCATTTGGTGCTGCATATCTCACACAATATCTTCAAGTGCTTGTGAAACTCCTTTTACCATCTGCCTTTTACATGCCATGTGGTTCCTGACATGAAATAAAATATTAACGCCTTATATTTTATGCTGTGAATAATTGATGCTGTTATCCTGTGCACTCTAAGTTATATGCACCTTCAACGTCCTCCTGTACTTCACATCAAGCCATGTCTCTTTCCCTCCTTGCATTTGCAAAGAGTTCAAAGAAGAGGGAAACAAAAGAGAAAAGTTGATAAAAGCATGTGTTTACTTGATTATTAATGTTCTGTGGCAGATGTGTGAACCTTTCCCCGCTGAGCCGCTTGAAGCTTCCTGTTGATTGTGATCCCTGTCTGAATTGCCCCACAACACAGTATCCTCTTTCCTTTCCAGAGACTCTTGTCGTCAGAGCTTCTGACAGAATGTGCACATCTTCCAGAATGAGGAGCCTGGATGAACTTCTTCTTTTCCCTCAGATCAAATATTCAATCTGCCAATAGAGACTTATTTTGCTTGATTTTGAATGTTTAAGGCTTGGCTTATGGTATGGAAAAAGAAGAAGGAGAGGCTGAAGCCATAAGGCCCAGACAGGAGAACTGGGAATGAGGCGAATTTTGGCAACAAAACCCTAATTAAACTTCAGCTGTCAAAGAAAGTTGTGTGTGAAGCATGTAGCCAACTTTCAATACTTTTAATAAGTTGAACAAAAAAGAGGACACTACAATATCAGTTGCCACGGAGCATTTCCCCTACATACCCTCACATCTCTGCCTGGCCTCATCCACTTGCACGCCGGAAAAACATGCAGACGTCAGCTTCCACTGACATGCTTTTATACACTTAAATACCAGTCACTCCCGCCACGGGCACACATTCCCCTTCACCCAACATGAACATGGGCATGATGGAAGTCAAAACTAGACACAGAGAAAAACATCACTAGTGGGGGAAATTTTTATTTGGGAATAAAGATTAGGATTGCAGTCTGAGACACGCATGCACAGGTTGAATTGGCCTCTAGTGTTTCTGGAGAAGAAAGGAAAGACTGAGGGTTTTATTAGGGCAGAGAAATCGATAAGAGTTATGAAAGGAAATTCATTGGCATTTTTGATGCTTGAGGGAGCTGGGGAGCTATCAGCCAGTGGCCAGTGTTACTATGGAAAACTGGCACTAAGGAAATATTCGGCAGTTCCACTGAGAGTTGGAAAGAGGAAAAAACACAGTCTTCAGGATAAGGCAGGCTGCTCTGTCACTCAGGCCCAGCACGGGTGTTCCTGGAACAAATCTTTGTGACCTGAGCTTTTTTCTCCCTAGGCACTTATGGCTCTATTTTTGGAGTACACAACGAGAATAATTTTTATTTGTGTGCTCAATTTCCATATTTTCTCCTTTGACCAAGATCCTTCTTTGAAAGTTTCACTGATCCAACAGCCTGGAGCTGGCTCGGTATTGTCCCTCAATGTCCAATGGATGTGCCCTGGCTGTTGGTCCAGTTCTATGTCAGAGGGCAAGTAGGAGAGTCAGTGTCAGGGGCCAGTGACACATTTGAACAACAAAGATTCCAGAAGGGAAAAACCCTTCAGGCCAATTTCATCTGAAGTTGTGCGGCATTCCGTTTATTTGTTGCATAGGTCTTAGTGACCTGCTGACAGCATCAGGCTAACTTTACCCTGTTGGAATCATTGACTTATTGTGGGATAGACAATAAGAACAGAGAAAAAGAAACAACAGAATGTCTCTCTGGACATGATGCTATAAGTTAATGAGTGTTAGATGACATTCTGATCTCTCCAGTTTAAATGAAATCCAGAAATATCCCAAACCCATTAGCCACTTATTTTCCATTTATTGAGACAGGAGGTTGGTCTTATTTACAATTGTCTATCAAATCCCCTGCAGATGAAAAAGGACACCCTCCAGGGTATGGCAGGCAATTCCTTGTGGAGTGCCTCATGCATTAAAAATTACGAGAGAGAGAGAGAGAGAGAGAGAGAGAGAGAGAGAGAGAGAGAGAGAGATATATGATATGTTATGGTCTGAATCATGTTTCCTGTAAATTCGTAGGTTGAAATCTAGTGCCTCAGAACATGATTTGTGTTTGGAAATAAGGCTTTTGAAGAAGTAATAAAGCTGAAATTAGGTTGATAGGGAGGAACTTAATGCAACCTGACTGATGTCCTTATAAGAAGAGGAGATCTGGACACACAAGGAGACACCAGGGACGTGTGTGCACAGAAGAAGGGCCACCTGAGGACGCAGTGAGAAGACAGACATCTGCACACCAAGGGGGGGAGGTCTCAGGAGAAACCACAGCTTCCATCCTCTTATCTTGGACCTCCATCCTCCAAACGTTGAGAAAATACATTTCTAATGTTGAGTCCAAATAAAAGTTTACTTATAGAGAGGTTCTATTATTGAGTCATTACTTTGTTAACCATCGACAATCACAGGATTTGGGCCACAAATATTTTTTGAAAAGTATTGGATAGTATTGTTTGCAATATTTTAATCTAGTTTGAAGGTTCTTTGGGCACAACTGAGGCACTGTGAAGGTAACAAGGTACTTGGTTATGAGAGTCTCAAAGTTTGAATTTGTGAGTCAGCCAGATGCAAAATTTGAAGAGTTTCAGGTGAATCAGCAGAGAATCCTTTATTGGTGAGCTAGGGGTTAATTTGCATAATAGACAAACCAAAATTTTTGATAACAAATCCAGCAATCAGTTAAGTTTCCCCTTCCTCAACAAAATGTAAATTATAGCACTGACTTTTGAGAAGAACAAAGACATTAGGAAAGAGAATAATAAAATAAAAAAAGACACAGTGCCTGGTCCAGATACAAGCTGTCACATGCTTTCTACCTCCCTCCCAGTGAACTTTAGTTTTAAGTCACCTTTTCAGTTTTGGTCCAGTCAAGAGAAAGACTCTCCTTTTATCAGGAGAGATGCAGATTCAGGAGTCAGTGCCTTGAAGGTTGGCAGCACAGACATCGGTGAGGACTTAAGACAAACCCTTCTACCAAGATTGGAGTGTCTTTTCCAGTAGATGCCATCACAAGGTATAGATTACAATCCTTGTGTCCCAAGAGCACAATGAGGAAAGGTTGTTCTATCAGAGTGCAGTTTTTAACAGAGCATTAATTTTAAGGTTATAAGAAGCCTGTATTGAAGTGTGTTTGTCAGAATCTTTTTATGAATCTGATGGTAAATGCATAGAAGTTAAAATTAAATAGAAATTAAATATTTGGCATCATTTTATTATTTTTATATAATCCAATGTACCAAATAAGCCTGATTTGTATACACACTTGCATGAGATGAGAGAAATCACCTCTGAGACTTTTCCAGGCCAAACAAATCACAAAGTTAGCCTAAGTCAAAAAGACTTAATTTAGAATTTTGATCCAAAGAAGCCTGAAAATAATGTTCAAAGTTCTAAAATATTAGTCACAATAATACCATGGGTCATTATGTAAAAAAGTAGTTTCTTTAGCCAGGGTGATAATTAAAGGACTTTTGAAAGAAATAAGGAAAGTTATTAAATGTGAAAAAAACTTCATTCTTGTAAGGCTTAGTTTCTTTAAAGTAATTAAAAATGTAAGAATGCCTACACAAAAAACATGAAATCATCTTGATAAAACATAAAATCTTCATTTTATACATCAAGTTTTTAAAAATTCTACTTTGTTATATATGACAGCAGAATGTATTACAATTCATATTGTACATATAGAAAGCACAATTTTTTTATATCTCTGGTTGTATACAAAGAATATTCACACCATTCATGTCTTCATACATGTACTCAAGGTAATGATGTCCACCATCTTTTCTACCACCATACTTCCCCCTCTCCCCACCCCTTTGCCCTATCTAGTGTTTGTCTAATATTCCTATGCTCCCAGCTGAACCCCATTAAGCATTTCTTCTTATATCAGAGAAAACATTTGGCATTTGGTTTTTTTGGGATTGGCTAACTTCACTTAGCATTATTTTCTCCAACTCCATCCATTTACCTGCAAATGTCATGATTTTATTATCTTTTAATGCTGAATAATATTCCATTACGTATATATACCATATTTTCTTTATCTATTCATCTACTGAAGGACATCTAGGTTGGTTCCACAGTTTAGTTATTGAGCTACTACAAAAATTGATGTGGCTGTGTTCCTGTAGTATGCTGTTTTAACTCCTTTAGGTATAGACCAAGGAGTGGGATACTAGGTCAACTCTTGGTTCCATTGCAAGTTTTCCAAGGATTCTCCATACTGCTTTCCATATTGGCTGCACCAATTTGCAGTCCCACCAGCAATGTATTAGTGTACCTTTTTCCCCACATCCTCACCAACATTTATTGTTGTTTGTATTCTTAATAGCTGCCATTTTGACTGGAGTGAGATTAAATCTTAGAGTAGTTTTGATTTGTATTTCTCTAATTGCTAGAGATGTTGAAAATTTTTTTCATATGTTTATTGATTGATTGTATGCCATCTTCTGAGAAATATCTGTTGAGTTTCTTGGCCCATTTATTTATTGGGTTATTTGTTCTTTGATGTTAAGATTTTTGAGTTCTTTATATATCCTAGAGATTAGTGCTCTATCTGATGTGTGAGTGGTAATAATTTCTACCAAAATAAAGGCTCTCTATTCACCTCATTTATTGTTTCTTTTGCTGAGAAGGAGCTTTTTAGTTTGAATCTATCCTATTTATTGATTCTTGATTTTAATTCTTGTGCTACAGGAGTCTAATTAAGGAAGTCGGGGCCTAATCCTACATGATAGAGATTAGAACTTCCCATGGTGTGACTGTTTCTCTTTGGGAGAAGCTATTTAGGTAATCTGGAAGTGACACCTGATGGAAAGAACTTGGACTTGATCAGGCAGTGGAGGTGCTGGTACTCCAGGACATAAGTGTGAGCATTGCAGAAGAGTCCAGCAAGGAAATCCAGGTTCTACAGCCAAAGACTGCACAGCTGCTGCAAATGACAAAGGCATGTGGAAATGCATCCTCCTCTAGAATAATGGCAATATGTCAGGAAAAGCTGGAAGCACAACATTGAGTTATGCTGGAGGAAGACATTGGTTGCTTTGGACTGTGATGTTGCAGTTTGGAGGATAATTTGAAACTTAAAGAAAAAAGAATTTAGAATGTAATTTCTCTGAGAAAATCTTTTAGATTATGGTTTTACATCATGCTCATTTTTTATGAAAACCTATGAACAGCTTTGTCTTATTATAGCCAACTTGATCACACACATTTCCTTCATGACTTTGTCCTTCACAAACCTTTGGCTCAGTCCCTTGTGCCGACTTTACCTTTGGTTTTTGCCACAGGGTCTTTTCACAAACAAAAATTATTTTCTCACTTTTATTATATTAAGTTAGGCATGCTAATTAGACATTTTAACTTTTGGTGACCTTAATTTCTTGAAAAGAGAAAAACCTAGGAAGGAAGCAATTTTGAACTGCTTGGCATATACCAACAATTTAAAAATCTATTATCTAATTTCTACAAACATACATAGTGCTATTGGTATTTCAGTATATAAACTTATTTGGAAATAACTGGAACATTTCATGAGTATTTATTACTTCACATAAATAAATTTATCACTAAATTCAAAAAATTTGAATTATGAGAAAAGATTCTATATATTCATCCCATTTATATTTATTGAATGGATTTCTAACAATCATACCTAGAGTACTTAGGGAAACCGAGATATTAAGCAAACCAGCCCTCATTTACTTTGTCCTCTGACAAAGAAACCTTCCAGAGGCTGGATTGCTGTATTCCACAGACAGGAAGCAGGCACACTGGCTGGCACCCTGTGTTCTTAGGTCAGACTCACACTTCTCCCATCTTAAATACTGAACGCAGTTAAGGTTGTGCATCTGCATACTATTCGATACTGACAATTTTGAAAACATGTTTGCTTTAATTGAGTCAACAAAGTCATATCAGTCTTATTTATAAAAGGGTTATAAAATAGATCATGTTCTTCTTAGGCTGGGTTTAGAGGTTCAGGATGTTTGAATCACACCTTGACACCTTAATACCTGTCCTCTAGAACAGTTCAGTTAACTTCATCTGGCCAGCAAACCAGGGCAAAAGTGTATGGTTAAAAAAAAAAATTTAAAAAAATAGATGAGTCATCACAACTTGGAAGTCACATGAATAGAAAGGCATTTGAGTTAACTATTACATATATTTTAGCAAGGTTAGTCATATTTAATGTATGAGTGGCCATTTATCTCTAAGTCAACTAAAAATAGAGCTTTTATAAATCCATGGTAGAAGAATATCACAATTTACAACAAACACATAAATAGACATGAAAAATACATAGAAGCAGAATATATAGGCTTAAGTTTTAATTAATCATCACTTTTTTTTAAATCTGGTTTACAGACAGAGATCTTAGAGAACTGATTTTATAAAATTCTTATTTTCTACTAACTTTTGTCGGGTCTCTTAAGATCCCATCCATAAGCCCTGAAGGAAGTGGATTGTCCAGACTTTAAGCATCCTGGGCGGATCTGAGGATTAAATGTAACATAACAGATTACAAAGACGCAAGCATAGCACATACTTCCTGTGTCCAGGGAGCCCTCAGAAGGAAATAAACGCCTCTTGGAGGCAGTCTGAGCCAGTTACCAACACTCTGTGCTGAGCAGGGAATAGTTCACTGGAAACGAGACTCGAGGATTGGGGAGGCCTGAACCTCCAGCTCTTTGACTGGAGTCTGTACAGCACTCAGGGTCAGTCCCCCTCCCTGAGGAGCAGCCCACTGCCCTTCCTCCAGTAGGGGTGTCTCTCACTGGGGAGTCCATTTCTCCTTTACAGAAAACACAGTTTTGCTGTTGTGGTTTGTTTGTTTTGAAGTGTCTTTATTAAATACATAGTAGGTCAGAATAACAAACTTCAGGCTTTTCATTTCTCCTGTCTTGAATGTCCCTGGAAGGTTCATTTTAAACCTGAGTTTTGATATACACATGAGAAACAAAGAGGAAATCAAAACAGATAAGTAACTAAGGAGGGTTTTTTTTTTGGGGGGGGGGCGGGGGAGTTCATTTTAGAGTCAGATATTGGTAGAAAATGAAGCAGAAGTCTCTGGAAGGGTAAAACAATTAACTAGTTTTTTTGTTGTTTTTTTTAAAGAGAGAGAGAGAGAGAGAGAAAATCTTTTAATTTTTTTTTTTTTTTTTTAGTTTTCAGTAGACACAACATCTTTGTTCGTACGTGGTGCTGAGGATCAAACCCAGGCCGCATGCATGCCAGGCGAGCGCTCTACAGCTTGAGCCACATCCCCAGCCCAAACTAGTATTTTTAAATTAATTTTTTATTTATATATGACAGCAGAGTGAATTACAATTCTTATTACACATATAGAGCACAATATTTTATATTTCTGGTTGTATATAAAGTATATTCACACCAATTCTTGTCTTCATAGATGTACTTTGGATAATAATGTCCATCACATTCCACCATCATTTCTAACCCCTGCCCTCTCTCTTTCCTTCCTACCCCTTTGCCCTATCTAGAGTTCATCTATTCCTCCCATGTTCCCTCTCCATACCCTACTATGAATCAGCTTCCTTATATCAGAAAAAACATTCGTCATTTGTTTTTTGGGATCAGCTAACTTCACTTAGCATTTTCTTCTCCAATGCCATCCATTTACCTGCAAATGCCATGATTTTATTCTCTTTTATTGCTGAGTAATACTCCATTGTATATATATATGCCACATTTTTTAATCCATTCATCTACTGAAGGGCATGTAGGTTGGTTCCACAGTTTAGTTATTGTGAATTGTGTTGCTGTAAACATGGATGTGGCTGTGTCCCTGTAGTATGCTGTTTTTAAGTCCTATGGGTGTAGACTGAAGAGAGAAATAGCTGAGTCAAATGGTGGTTCCATTCCCAATTTTCCAGAAATCCCCATACTGCTTTCCATATTGGCTGCACCAATTTTCAGTCCCATCAGCAGTGTATGAGTGTGCCTTTTTCCCCACATCCTTGCCAACACTTATTGTTGATCGTATGCATAATAGCTGCCATTCTGACTGGTGTGAGATGAAATCTTAGAGTACTTTTGATTTGCATTTCTCTAATTGCTAGCAATGATTAACATTTTTTAATGTATTTGTTGATTATATATCATCTTCTGAGAAATATCTGTTTGGTTCCTTGGCCCATTTATTGATTGGGTTATTTGTTTTTTGGTGTTTAATTTTTTGCATTCTTTATATATCCTAGAGATCAGTGTTCTATCATAATGGAATGAAATTAGAAATCAATGATAAAATAAGAAATAAAAGCTGCTCCAACACCTGGAGACTAAATAATATGCTACTGAATGAACAATGGGTTGCATAAAACATCAAGGAGGAGATTAAAATATTTTTAGAGCTGAATGAGAACACAGATATCAAAATCTCTGGGACACTATGAAAGCAGTTCTATGAGGAAAGTTTATTGCATGGAGTTCATTCCTTAAAAGAAGAAAAAGTCAACAAATAAATGACTTAACATTACATCTCAAACCCCTAGAAAAAGACAAACAAATCAATACCAAAGCAGTAGAATCAGGAAATAATCAAAATCAGAGCTGAAATAAATAAAATTGAAATAAAGGAAACAATTGAAAAATTAACAGAACAAAAGGTTGATTCTTTGAAAAATATAAATAAAATTGACAGACCCTTAGTCATGCTAATGAAGAGAAGAAGAGAGAAAACTCAAATTATTAACTAGCATTTTGAGATTGTATTGTTGTCTGCAATTTTTTTCATCCTATATACATTTTAAAGCTCAAGATGCCAATTGTGGTACATGTGTTATTTAAGTTGCTTGATGTTAGAGCTGCAGCCTTCGAATTCAGTGTTAATACAAATAAATTTGACAAGTTTAAGTCATCCTCAAAGTATCTGAGCATGTCTCCCCTTGGAGTCCCCAAGAGAGGTGGCACTAATTTGGGATGCCCTCTAAAGACTCAGAGACTTTATTTTAAATAAATATATCTAGGTGATTTCAGTCATACACCAAAACCAAATATGCAAAAGCCAAATTAAAAAAAAAATGCATTTTAATTGACATCAATCAAAAGTGTCATAGGCTTTGAGTGGGCACTGAATCTGATGTAGATGAGGACGGTGAGAATCATGGGAGCCACTTAAGGTAAGTTGGGTAAGAATAGAAAACATTTCCCTGGGCTCACCATGGGAGCACATGAGGAACCATGCCAGCATGCCGTCCCACCGGGAAGTCAGGGGAATGAAACCAGCTAGCCTTCTCTGCCATCAGCCTACTGAACACACTTGGAGCAGCAGGTCAGGTAAGAACAAATGTGGCTTAAAAGTAGCATACATTAATTTTTTTAAAATCCTGCCTCAATGAGGTCTGGGGGAGCCTGACCATGTGGTTGTAAGACTTAATGTGGCCGTGGCAGCTCCGATGTTGAGGTCCTCACACAGGATTGCACATGACAGGATGTCAATACAGGCATCTTCTCCTCTGGCATCTATCTCAGTGAGTTAGAAGGGACATATTGCTAGACCCTCACCAGCTCAAAGAGACTTTCTTTATGTCTCATTGGCCAATTCTGATTATGCAATAAATAAAGGACTAGAAATTAAAAAAAAAATAGACTGCAAAATTAGAATATCACTATTTTTTCAGTTCCTGATGAGTTACTGTATATAGCCAATAATCATCAATATCTTGGTACACCAACATAAGAGAAGCCACCAGAAAGGGTATGTGTGACTCCTGCTGGATGAAGCAGTCTTTCTAAAGAGATCAAAGTCGGTCAAGCTTCTATCCCATCACCAGTGGAAAGAGAATCCAGAGTCCAATGGAATATAATAAACTGAACATCAGGGATGCAATTAGTAAAACCTACTTTCTGGGAAAAGTCTAGAAGAATAATAACCAAATTTCTTTAACAAATAACTTACACAAGTTAAAATTAAAGAGATGAGTGGAGGAGTCTGAAGATTAAAATAAATCTACTGGATATAACAAATAGCAACACTGTATGAACTTTATTGGAATCCTGATTAAAACAACCATTTTTTTTAATATATATTAACCACAAGAAAGATGAGATGAACATCATTTGCCCCGGGCCTGATGATCCATTTTACTTTCATGGCCTCAGAAGGATGCATATGGCCATATAATATTAAAGTCATTGAGACAGTTTTAAGGTTAAATAATATTTTCATAGACACTGATTATTTGTTTCCTGCCTCCTTGGCTGAAATGCACTACTTTACCAGGTAATAAATAACCTGATGACCAGGCAGCTATTACTGAGGCAGGTTAGATCTGCGACCTTTGTCAGTAGAACCAACCTGAGGCTGGGGACCTCCCTTCCACCCTGCCCTACTGCTCTTAGCAGGGGAGCTAACTTTCCAAAAGAATAACAGAAAGATCCTGTTTTCCAAAGATTGTGGGACCAACCCCAGAACATGGGATAAGACCCCCAATTTTGACCAATAATAATCTAACAAGGAAAGCCCCTATTTAATGCCCCCATGGGTATTAGATGCATTTCACACACCGATGTAAAACTCTGGAACTTGCATTTCACACATGCGCAATACGCATTACTGGCAAGGTACAGGGATAGCAATCACTCCCCCTTTACTGGAAACCACTGCTTACTAAAAGCCCGCCAAAGGCCAACAAAGAACTCAGAAGCTCTGTGAGCGCAGACACCACCCACCACCGGGTCCACTGCAGATATCTCTGTCATGTGCCCACTGCGAAGGCACAGTGTTGTTTTTGTCCAATAAACTCTCTTAACTGCTTCTGTTTTCTTGGTGAATTCTTCTCTGGGCTGGCAAATCAGCCATTATTCAGGTCCCAGGATAGATATAAAACCATGTAAAAAGCCTTTCACAGATATTTCCTTAACATGAATTCCCCAAACACTGCATAAGGGAGGCGACCGAGGAGCTGACAACAGCGTAACTTAGGTGAGTGCTTTCTAGGTGCTGCCCAGTCTGTTAGTGTGTATTTCCTTAGTCTGTAATGTCCTTAGCTAGCAACTGTGTCTTCATTTTCAGATTGGGCAAATTGAAATTCTGAGTTGATGAGACTAGGCCAAGGCCTCACCATAGTCAAATCTTGACTTAAAATTGCACTATGTGATGTACAGAGGCTGAGACGAGTTCATCCTATACATTACTTGAATATGAATCAAGTGATACTAGCAACATATTTCTGAAAGAAAAATATAATATTAAAGAGATTTTAAAATCCTCTGTGCCAGTGTAATGGGAATGTGAGACATGATGCCAGTGGTCTGTTCTGTGGGTCTTCCCTTCCCACTGCAGCCTCATCCAGGGCCTGTTCACTACCCACCATGCACTCAGCACTCTGTGGGTAGCAGAGAGCTGCAGAAGTTGCGTGGAGCATAGTCCTAACATCAAAACATACATGAAACCAAGATGCCTAGCCCTGAGAGCTGTGTAGTCTAATTGCTGAGGCAAAATTTTAGATAGGACTCACTACCCAATCAAGAGAGCAATAACAAGAACCTAGAATTCTGTAGAGATGTGGGGAAGAAAATACTTACATAAACTGTTTGGAGTGTAAACACGTGGAAAGATGTTTATATGCTGGTGAGTGATCTCGGGTTTTTAATCGTCTTTGGACAAGCTGACCCTCCTGTGGGTATCTGTCAACATCTTTCCCCAGGCGCCCTGTCCTTACACAAGGACTTGGACAGAAATGGAAGCGGGGATGGAGGCTGTAAGTCTGCTCAGCTACCTAGGTCTCCTCCCTCAAGGCCACGGCCACTGCTGAGGCTCACCTGATAGACCACACACTTCCCAGAAGGATCCACCAGCCCCAGGACAGGTAGAGCGTGCTCAGCATTTCTGTCACGGGTGGAGTTTATCCCCACTGGAATGGGCTCTGAGTCTGCTCCAAATGCTGTGCCCAAGCCACCATCCTTAGACTTACTGGATGCTGTCTTTTATTATCAAGGTATCCCACCTAGAACCCTGTTTCAGTTTGTTTTGTTTTTTGGAGGGAAGTTTGTTGAACTTGTGCCTCACACCACTAGAAAAATGCTCTTCCACTGAGCTACACAGTTTTGAAAGTCAAACTCATTTATAGACTCTGAAGTGCAAGAGGAGTTTTGCTAGTAGAACTGTGTGTCCACCCACCACTATGGTGTTTTGCTCGTGGAATTCACTTGTTCTTTTTTCTTTGCCTATTTGCTTTTTTTTTTTTTAAGAGAGAGAGAGAGACAGAGAGAGAGAGTTTTTAATATTTATTTTGTAGTTTTTGGTGTACACAACATCTTTATTTTATTTTTATGTGGTATAAAGGATCCAACCCAGCGCCTCGCGCATGCCAGGAAAGTGTGTTACTGCTTGAGCCACATCCCCAGCCCTGCCTATTTGCTTTTTAATGTCACCCTTCACATGAAAGCAGACAGCCTAAAGGAAAAATGGAATGTCCTTCCTGGAGTTTCCATTTCAGTGCCAGGTGAGCAGCAACAACTCAGGATGAGGGGACATTCTTTAGAATTTACTTAAGCTCTAAGCGAAGCAGAAGTCTGTAGTGCTGTGTCTCCTCCAGCCAGGGCTCTAGGAACTAACACCAAGGAGAGGAATGAATGGCTACTTTCTTTATCACCTCTAAGCATCCACTAATGAGTTTTTTGTTTCTTATGTCTACAACTTTAGATTCTGTTGATTTAAGATATTTATTCCTAAAAAAGGGATGTGCTCACCAGAAAATGGCTATAGTCTATTGATTTTCAAGGTGAGGGTATCATGAGTCCACTGTGTGCTCCCAGAGTCAGTGAAGCATGCAGTTAGAAATGGTGGTGTTGTTCTGGAGGGGTGATTGGTCTTGAGTTGGTTTTAAACATAGTAATGACAAGGAAGACCACATCTGTGGTGCAGGACCTGCCCTGGTGCCTTTCAATATGTCCACGTCCTATGATAAGAGCTGGTGGAGTTCCATACAGCTGGTCACATGTAGAACCGCTGTACTTGGACTGCATAGGAGCAAAGGTTTCTCTTCACCTCATTAGTTACAAAACTGTGAGCAGATAAGGTAGCAAAAGAAAGATGTAGCAATAGAAGTAGAAGGAATTTAAAACCACCAGCTGCCAACATGTGATCAATTGCAGAAACAAGTACTATAATATTTATAATATTTATATCTATATCTATATCTATATCTATATCTATATCTATATATATATATAATTGTGAATATGTTTGTGACTATTTTGTCAAAACATTCCCTACCTCATCTGCTAATTATATACATTTTATAAGTTGTGAATATTATATCTCAGTATTTATGCTATCGGACTTCTAACTGGGTGTGACTCTGTATATAAAGGTGTAAATACAACTGAAAGGTGGAAAAAAACAGTATGTGAGTCTTGGTGTTCTCTTTTGGGCAAAGGTTTAACATGTTTTTGTTTCTATGAAGGATGTTTTCATAGTGGTGGGTGGACACACAGTTCTAATAGCATCTTTATTTGGAGGTGAAGCAAGTTAACAGAGGTATATGTAGGTGATGAACTGAGAAGTGTGGACAGTGGTAACTGTATATTGTGTTGACTTGGTAAAGCAGCAATTTCCTTTCCTAGGATGGTGCCCTTCCTCTATTGCTCTATTAATCAGCTTTACTTTGATCACACATACACACACACACACACACACACAAAAAAAGCATGGGATTTTTGTGGCACAAGTGAAGCACTAGCCTTTAAAATCTTGGGATTCTAATTATAACTTTCTAATTGTCAAAAGTCATAATCAACCATGAAGCCTTTCCACAGGTGACCAGCAGTGCATCCATACAGTGAATACCAGCAATATGAAGACACAAGTTGCCAAGTTGTGAAGACATAGAGGAAACCTGAATTCACATTTTTAAGTAAAACAAGTCAATTCCAAAGCCTGGATGATTCTAAAGATACTGCATTCTAGAAAAGAAAAAAAACTAGAGAGACAGTAAAAAAAAAAAAAAAAAAAAAAAAAAGACAAATCAGTCTTTTCCAGTAAGATGGGAAAGAGGCGGATGCTATGAGCAACTCAGGGTTTCTTGGACCAAACTCTTCTCTATGATACTCTAATAGGCGATACATGACACATTTGTCAAAATCCATACAGCAGGATATCCTGAGACTGATCCCTGATGTAAATGATGGGTTTTGTTAATAAAGTGATCATTTTCCGCCAATGTACCATATTAAGCAAGAAGTTAATGGCAGGGGTTCTGTGTTGGGGATGGGCAGGGTGTTGGGTGGAGCCTTGGGCCACCCTTTTTGCTTTCTGCCCAAGTTCCCTACACAGCCAAATCTCCTTTAGAAAATCCTGTGAATATAAAATGAACCTGAAGGTGTGATTAGAAAAGGTAAGTGATGGGTACCCTTGCTTTTCCTGGTCCACTTCTAGCTCTCCTTCTTGACTCAAGCCCTACCAATGAAGAACAACCCAGGCCCACCACCAGATGCCCCACCAAGAATTCAGAGGAGCCATGAAGATCCGTGACCACCCACCAGTCTCCACGCCTGCTCTTCCAGAAAGGTGAATCACCTACCCATATGGGGGCTGCCTGGCAGCTTGTGATCCTTTTGCTGCATTTGCCTTCCCAACTGTCCCACAAATGGCTGGAATTGAATTCCTTATTCCCTAATACTTATTCTGTCTCTGCTTCCCTAATTGAATCTTAACTAAATCACAGGTTTAAAATCTATCCTCTATATTCTAAAAGACTGCTCAGAGAGAGCAAGGCTATCATGTTTATGATCACAAAGTGAAATTAAAACACCATTGCAACAAAAAAGGAGGATATTCCTATTGCTTCATTCCCTGGTCGTGGCCTTCAATATTTGTTTCTCATTTGCAGTCTATGAATAAAGAATTTATCTGGAATTGCAATGTGTATTTAAAGCGACTTACTATAAAGCTTCTTGCAGAATTGGTAACATACACTTCTACAGGCCACTTAATTTGTATACCTTATCCAGGCACACGTTTTGCATAACAAACAAACAGTAACTCACTTCTCTGCTTGATAAGTGACTAAGCATTGCATATTTTAAACAAGTAGACCACATCTAATTCAAACAGTTTTTAATAGCTTATATTTTTCTCTCGTAACAGCTGCTTCATGCCGAAGAGATAACTCTGAACTAGACCACAAGTGTTTATGTAAAACCTCCAGCATAGGGTATATTATCTGACATAATTACACCTTTGAAAGATGCAAATGTGCAACCCGAAACCTTGAATATCCTGTGAAATGTATTCTAATCAGCTAATTCCCTCTGTTTCCTGGCCATTGTTAGAGATATAATTTTCTGGTTAATCAGCCTGATATGTGTGTGTACATGTTTTGTGTGTGTGTGTGTGTGTGTGTGTGTGTGTTTTCATGCTGTGATGCTTCAGCTATGATGCTATTTCTGTGGCTGCTCCATGGGTATCTCCTAGGAGACAGGCAAAAATATAATCATCTGTCTTCAACTCTTCCATCCATTTGAATCAGGAACTTTTAATCACTTTGAGAGAAAATTGACAATAGAATTCTTAGCAGGGTGTTTTATAGGCTTGATCTAATAGGATCCGTTGCAGGACACACAGGACGCAGCCTGGCTCTCCAGCCCCATGCCTGTCTGTTATTTCCTCATCTGGCATCTTCAAGGTACTGCGCAGGATTTTGGTTCTCTGAATTGGCCAAGCTCTGCTCAACTTTTGGGCTTTGTTTGTGCTGAGGTATGCCCCTGAAATGATTTTTCCAAGCCCTCTTTGTTCTTTATCAAGCTGTTTTCTGTTCTTTCCTCAAAATCTTCAGCTGATTGCTTTGGGGCTTGTGTCATTTAGCTGTCTACAGCATGGCCACCACTGACCCCCAGACTTGGGATCCCTTCAAAGGAGTTTTAATTTTTGTTCTGCCAGCATCTCTGGTTTCCACATAGCTCCATAGCTGGACTGGGGACTGTCCCCGGTGTGTGGGTGACTCTCAAACCCATTGAGGACACTCTTCTGGCCCCCACTGACCAGTGTTCCGGGAGCAGAATTCAGCTGGTATTCACCTGGAGGCCATCTGGGCTTCCAACTACCACTGCAGAAGGCTTCAGTGACAAAGGCCTCATCTCACCCCTCCCTGACTGGCTTTCTGATTGCTGCCATGGAACAGAAAATTCTGGTGACACCATCTGAAACCTAATGCTCCAAATGAGCATGATAAGCTGCATTAAGCCATTGGTCTTTCCCCACTAATTTGAGAACAATAATGTGTCCTCATTCCTAATGAAAATCTGATCAATAAATAAAACTTAGAGATTTGTATTCATTAATAAAAATAACAGTAGCAACAAATTCGAGAATTCTAGAATCAAAGCAATCTTGACATTCTTCCGTGTAAGGTCTTCAACCATTCACATCCATGGATTCCAAGTCCAAGGATTCAGCCAACCATGGAGACAGGTCCTAGATTCAATCACCAGCACAACAACAACAACAACAACAACAACGATAACAATAATACTAAATCAGCCAAGCCACTAATCGAGAATATCAAAACAGGACCATTCTGTATTCACTAAACTTATAACTTCTGTACTTTTCCCATGTTATTATCCCCTAAATAGTATAATAGAACAACTATTTACATAGCATTTATATTGAATTTGGTATAAGTAATACAGAAATGATTTTAAGTGCACCAGAGGAGGTGCATAGGTTATACACAAATACTATTCAAATACTATTCATTTTGTACAAGGAGCTTGAGCATCCTTATATTTTGGTACCCCTATGGTGGTCCTAAATCCATCACCTATAGATCCTGAGGGACAATTGACTTTGATGAGTATTAACTCATAATATTCATTAAAAAGAAGAATTAATTACTATAATTACTCCCTCTTCAAAACAAGGATATAAAAGCACCACCAGAGTAGACTTTCTTTCCCTAGGACGTGTTTAAGGAACACATGGTAGAATCCCACTGATGCATGTCACAGGCCCTAAGATAAGACCTTTTTCTGACTGACCCTAGAAAATTCTTGCTGATCTTCCTTCAAGTCTTCGTTTAAAGGAGAATTTCAGAGTAATATTTTTCCCTGGTCATGCTCCACTCTTTGTGTGCTCTGCTTTCTTGTACATGCCTGATATGTTTCCTCACTATAGTTTTCAAATCTGTGTTAAGAGACCTACTTCCATGACTCATTTCACACTTTTTATCTCTGTGCCTGGTTTAGAGATCTTCGAGAGCGAAGACCGGATTTTTACACATGGTTGAACTAAAGCACAATTTTTCATATCTCTTGTTGTATACAAAGTATATTCACACTAATTCGCGTCCTTAAACATGTACTATGGAAATAATTTTTACATAGGATTGAACTTCAGTAGGTGAAGTTCATGGTTGTATTAACTAATACACATTATTAAACAGTTATCGCAAAATGTATATATCTCTATGCACACATATCCTCCAACTCTATTAGAAATATTTCAGCAGTTTTTTCAGAACTTTTAAAATTAATTTTTAATTTATATATGACAGTGGAATGCATTAAAATCCTTTTTACACATATAAAGCATAATTTTTCATATCTCTTGTTGTATACAAAGTATATTCACACTAATTTGTGTCTTTATATATGTACTTTGGATAATAATGTTCATCACATTCCATCATCATTTCTAACCCCATGCTCCCTCCCGTTCCCTCCCACCCCTCTGCCCTATCTAGAGTTTCTCTATTCCTCCCATGATCTCCCTCCCTACCCCACTATGAATCAGTCTCCTCATATCAGAGAAAACATATAGCATTTGTTTTTATGGGATTGGCTAACTTCACTTAGCATTATCTTCTCTAACTCCATCCATTTACCTGCAAATGCCATGACTTTATTCTCTTTTACTGCTGAATAATATTCCATTGTGTATATATGCCACATTTTTTTAATCCATTCACCTATTGAAGGGCATCTAGTTTGGTTCCATAGTTTAGCTATTGTGAATTGTGCTGCAATAAACATTGATATGGCTATGTCCCTGTAGTATGCTGTTTTTAAGTTCTTTAGGTATGGACAGAGGAGAGGGATAGCAGAGTCAAATGGTGGTTCCATTCCCAATTTTCCAAGAAATCTCCATACTGCTTTCTACGACACTTCTCAGAAGAGGATATACAATCAATCAACAAATATATGAAAAAATGTTCATCATCGCTAGCAATTAGAGAAATGCACATCAAAACTACTCAAAGAGTTTATCTACTCCAGTCAGAATGGCAGCTATTATGCATACAGACAACAATTAATGTTGGCGAGGATGTGGGGAAAAAGGTACTCTCATACACTGCTGGTAGGACCGCAAATTGGTTCAGCAGTATTTTAACGTTGACTTCTGTAAAACCTCGAGGATCTGTTCATACTGGAGGCTGATGGTTATATTAACTAAGAGTTGCAAATCTGAAGGTTCTTTAATGTGGGCATCTACTTAGAATGTCACAGTAAAGCCAATGGTACTGCTTTAGCACGTAAGAGAAAGGCAGACTTAAGTTTTTCAGTGGTGGACCTATGGCAGACTCTATATTAAATCCTGGATACAAAAGGGATCATGCATGTCCCCTGCCACCAATGAGTTCACAGCATGATGAGGGAAGAGGGCACAGAGTTAGGGAGGATCCCAGTTACTCCCTGCCAGTGTGAGCATAGTGGTGAGATCATTGCCTACCTTATCTATGGCTTTGGAGTCCCACCACCCAAAAGACTAGCGTGAATGAGAGCAGAAAAATTAATAAATTTGCTAAGAAGAGGATGAAAAGATAATATGAGAGTTTGGGGTCTTGTCAACCTCAGGTTTTAATATACCCATCAATTCTGTGAAATCACCAAGAACATCTCAGGGAGTTCACAGCTGCATTTTCTACCAAGAAAATGCTTCTACAGTGGGTGTGTCCTGATGGGAAATTCTGCACACTGAGAAGTGCGGCTTCCTTGAGAGCACCATACTGTGGAGAGAAAGAAAATCTCATCTCTCCTTGCCCAGAAGAAATCCCACGGAGAATATACATTTAGGCCTGTCACAAGTCTGAGTGCTTCCTTAATTGTGATTCAAAAATCGATCCTTAAGGTATTTTCTCCCTTGTTCTCTACTTATTCTATTCATTTGCTCATTTATCTACTTATTCTTTCTTTTGTTCATTCAAGAAAATTTATTGAGTGTTTTCTTTGTGTCAGACAGTGGATCAAGCACACTGGGAATCCAGATGTGAACAAAACAGAGAACAGACAACAAAATTTTTGATCTCTCTTTACCCAGCTTTCATTCCCATGGAAACACTCCGGTCCTAGAGTAATAGCAAAAGAGATGTCTATAATATAAGAGAAGACATCTGTCCTGGGCTCCTCTCTGAATTGTGCAAAGTTGAAAGAAGCACATGCAAATGAAAATCCCTATATGAGGGGATGCTTCCTATGCAACTCAGCAA
Source organism: Callospermophilus lateralis (assembly GCF_048772815.1). Classification (NCBI taxonomy): domain Eukaryota; kingdom Metazoa; phylum Chordata; class Mammalia; order Rodentia; family Sciuridae; genus Callospermophilus; species Callospermophilus lateralis. The sequence continues at coordinate 85,809,680 of NC_135320.1, forward strand.
TTAGCAGTAGATTTCCTTTAACAGTCATATGAAATTAATTTACTGTTTCTCACTTTTCATGGGAATCATCATTACCCTACCAATGCCTGATACAGTTTTTTGAGGAAGGGATAAACTTTGTTCCTGGATTTTCAGCTTCTGTTGAATTCTCTCATAAGCTCACTTTAGGAGCTGCTCCCACTTCTTGACCTCTGTGTGTTCACCTAAATGTGGAATGCAGCCCCTTTACCTCCAGTTCTCCACCACTCAGAGCTGCCCACTACACGAAAATGTGCATCGCTATCTGTATGTGGGGTAGATTTTTCAAAAAATTACAGTAAAGCCAGGAGGTCACAGTACAGCAGAGCACAATGAGAGACAAAGGCTTAGAGAAAATTTACAATTGCCTCTTAGCTAGACTTATTTTAAAATCCTTTAATAATCTCACTCCAAGGCCTGCCATTCAGGCCGGCATCTCCGGTGGAAAGGGATTGCTTGACATGGTCCTATGTAAGGACACTCCCAGGTGAATTGTCTCTTCCACATTTGGGGCTTGCTTTATCACTGCTTCTAATTTTTGTGAACATTCATTTCAGGTTTGCCCTATTTCTTTCTTTGTCAGTCATCCCCAACAGAATGCAAGCTCCAAATAGTCAAGAAGCTGTTTTTTTTTTTTTTTTTTTTTTTTAATCTTCTTTATTTGGTGTTAAAACCCCCCAGCTTAGGTCAGAGGTCAGCACAGTGCAGCCTGTGAGCCATCTGGCCTGTCACCTATTTTAAGACAATCTGTGAGCTAAGGGCAATTCTTGTTTTTTAAATGATTGGGAAAAAAAATTCAAAAGAATATTTTTGTGGCATATAAAATTATATGAACTTAAAAATGAAAATGAAGCCTTTCTACATATTGTGTTAGTCAGTTTTCCAGTTTTTAAAAACACCTTAGGCTGGGCAATTTTATAAAGAAAAGAAGTTTATTTATCTCACGGTTTTGGAGGTTGGGAGTCCATGGTGGCCCCGTTTTGGGCCTCTGGTGAGGGTCTCAAGCAGGGATGGTGTCCTGGAGGGAGTGTGTACAAGAGGGACACCCAGGAATGCAGGAGGCCAAGAGAGGAGGGGTTTTTTTTTTTTGTTTGTTTTCGTTTTCAACTTGCTGCACATGACCAGCATTAGCTACTGAAGGCAGCATCCCCCATGGACAAATTGCCTCCCACCAACCCTGGTTTTAAAGGCCTGCCACCTCTCAGTACCCTACACTGGGGACCAAGCTCCTAATGCAGGAAGCCCCAGCCTCTCTGTTCATGCTGTGAGGCATGCCCACTTGTTTCTGATAGTCTAGGGCTGCCTTGTGCTCAGATGGCAGGGTGACCCTGACAGGAACTGTGCATCTGCCCTCTGTCCCTTTACCAACCTAGACTTGAGGACTACCGGTCACATGCAGGTCTTCAAATAATGTGTTCTCATTGTCAACTCCAAAAAGGAGTTAGCACAACTAAATGGATAATCTTACTCTTAATGAAGGGTGACTTACTGTACATTGAGACTCAGAGTTTTCAAATAAACCTGAGGAAAGGGTTTCATCCCTTTGGGAAAAAAAAATCAAGAAGCTTTGCAATTCAAAAGAAATATAAATATAATACTTTGAATTATGATGAACTCCTAAATTTACATGGCAACTAGAGTTGTGGATAAAGGGATGAAGTGACATTGGAGAACCTTGAAATGGTACATATTTTCAGATATCTTTATAAGTCATTGAAAATGAACAAGACCTTAATCCCCAAAACTCAATGCTCTTACTTCTTAGTTTACACTTATTGTGTAATTGTATTAGCAAATTAATAGATTTCATAAATCTTATGTAATTTCTAAATAAGTAAAAGCAGAGAGAAAGACCAAATTTTCATGCAACAGTGGGCTCTAGTCATCTCTGGGCTGCCCAAGTCAAGAAAGAAAATAGGTGTTTCATGCCTTGGAGCAGATCAATAAGCTCTCCTGGACCTGCTCTCTTGTGTTAAGTGGATGAATTAAAATGTTCCTTTCCCACACAGAATTATGTTGTGTCTTAGAGGAGAAACTATAAAAATTCTGCATATGTCTCAGGATCTAGCACATAGTAAGGACATTCTGATCAGGTAAAGTTTTATGGTTCCAAAAAGAGTTTTAAAATTGAGGCTGAAAAATCTATGCCAAAGACATGTGCTGCTTGAACCCAGCTCCGCATGACCCAGAATCTTCTCTAGAAAGTAAGTTAAAAAAAAAACAAAACAGATGAAGAAATTCTACAAAAACAAGTCTGAAACCAAAACAGGTGAAAGTGTCTTTGTGATTTACCAACAGAGCCCATTTTGATGTTTTTGTAATAAGCAGGGTGAGTACATTGCCTTGCATCTGCAGAGGGAGGGGTTGGGATCTTGCGCATAAATGTGAGTTGCAGTGTGTAAGAGTTGATACTTCCAAAGACATATTAGCAATCTGCACTCCGTCTCCAGGGAGATTGCCACTGAACTCCTCCAAGGTGCTCATTTCAGACGGAAGTGAGGTCCAGGTTATATGAGCAAGATAACATGCACAAGGAAGGCGAGATTTCATGTGATTCAGCCAGCCACCTGCTGAAGCCTGTGACAACCTGGGTTAGTCAGGGCCTCTCACTTGGGTTTGTGAGAGAATTATTTGGGGGAACTTGGTCACAATGGAGGCCAATACAGGTCCCTGAAGGGCGAGGCTATTCCATGCTTCCTGTCTCTGAATTTTGCCACCCTCCTAATTGCTCTGTTACTGCTTTTTCTTTTTCCTCACTTGTCAATTGCTTCATTTTCTTATCCATTTATTGGTTCAACAATAAAGTATTTTATTTTTTTATGACCCAGTCTATATTCTCAGTATTTATTTTTAAACAAAATAATCATGGCAATTGGCCTTGGATTGTGCAGAACATACTGGGTCCTGCCTCTCTATCTTCATGTTTTCCTCGTAGCCATCCATTATTTGCTGCCCACTCTGAGCTTTCCAAGGCACGTGTCCATGGGGACAAATGAATTCAAAAGGGGTTAATCATTTCCTTGAGACTCTTTCAACATGCTTTTGTTTGTTTGAGAATAAATCACTACTTATTTAGTTGATGTAATGCATAACTACTCCTTACATACTTTCTAGGTACTAAAGATAACATGTCCTCAAGGAACTGCAATTCTAAAGAGAAAGACTGAAAACAGCAATACTGACATGTAGTGCAGAGCAGAGCATCAGTAGAGGAGACACCACAGAACTGTTTATGTGAGTGAGTCCCTCATGGTCATCTACCAGAGATGAAGTTTTTAAAAAATTTCTTTAGAAAAGAGAAACATTAAGAAATTTTATACAAATTTCACTATTATATTATATATAATATCAGATATTATATTATATATAATATCAGATATTATATTATATATAATATAATATTATATATTATATTATGGTGCATCAATTTAAAAGATCCTGAAAGCTGAAAGAAAAAAAGTACCATCCCTTCTCTTCTCCCACATAAGAAGAAAGTTTTATGATCTCCTTTGCTTTTTGCCCAAAATTCATATATTGAAGTCTGAACCCCAAGTGTCTCAGAATGTGACTGTTTTGTAGAGACAGGGTCCTCAAAAAGGTAAGTAAAGATGAGGTCATTAGGATGGGTCCAATCCAGTGTGATTCGTGTCCATGTAAGAAGGGATCTGGGTGCTGAGGAAACCACGTAAGACCCAGGGAGAAGGAGGCCTTCTGCTAACTGAGGAGGCAGAACCAGAAGAAAAGCCCACTGACTCCTTCATCTCAGACTGCTGCCTCCCAGAACTATAAGAAATAAATTGCTGTTGCTCAAGTCTCTCAGTCTGTGATAATTTCATCTGGCAAAGCTAGAAACCTAGTTCAGGGAGACAGGGAGAGACTATACAGGGTGCCATTGCCTCCCATGGACCCTCCCCATCCATCACATCTCATTGCTTTTGCAAAAGAAAACTTCTGAACACTCTGGGACTTTCCTTCCTTATTCTTATTTTGTTAGGGATTACAGTTTTTTTGGCTATTTTTTCTTTTATTTTTTTCACACAGCCTTACCTTTACCATGTTGGTACTTAATTCTGTGTGTGATATTATTTGGGGATCAGGGGAACGAAGCTGTGTCAGGACCCATGTAGAATTCTGATTTTACTACTGGCTCAGTTGCCTTAAATGAATTCCTTCCCAGTTTTGAGCTCCCCTGTCTTAACTGGGACCTGGAAGCACTGGTTATGTTACCATATGGTCACCAGGGGTAAACAGAAGACTACCACCCCAATGTGAGGTAGAGAAAGCCACCAACACATATATGTTCTTGTATGTGTTGAATCTGAATATCTAAAGGCAGCCTGTTGCATTGAAACTGGTTTATGCAACAAAATATTTATATTGAATCCAAACCTTTCACAGGTACCTTTTATTCTTTAGTGTAAATTCTGTTCTAAAAACCAGGATGGAACAGCTCTCCATAGGGTGAGCAAGTAAATTAAATAACTATTTTCTAGGTGGTTCTCAGTTTCTATATTTATCTTTTAGTTGTTGCATTTGATGCTGTACTGCTTAGTGGAGAGATAAAGTCAGTCAACTTTGAGAAACACAGGAGACCAGGATTTGGCAATGGGTCCATGTAGACACTATCCTTTTTGCAGTTCTTTAACCCATATTCCTAAAATTCTGGTTAATTCTCAAAATGCTATCATATGGTTCCAGTGATGTGTGACCTACTTCTTTTGTACCTAAAAACTGACAAAAATCAAATATCTCTACATGCACACACATACTTAGCTTTTTGTGAGAAAGTGGAATTTGCATGTATTATTGGTACCCCTGAACACTGATAGAATCTTTCTAGAATATAATTTGTCAATGCATTACAAGCTGAAAGTGAATCAACTTTTAAACTTACTATGGTCTTACTGATTTTTTAATTTGCATTTCTTTTATGAACATTTGAAAGAATGTACTTTTCCTATTCACCATTTCAATTTATTATTGCTGAAATAGAATAGTTCTATTTTTACTCATTTTTAATTTTAGGCACTTATATTTTCTCATTGTTTGGTAAGAGCAAGTTTACATACTACAAATACTATTCCATTGTTATGTGTTTTGGCTGTTTTCATTTACTTATTTAGTTTATAATATTGTGTGCTTATCAATTCTTATCCCTCCTTAAAATGATGGGTTAATTCAGACCCTTCCTATTTTCAAGAATGCAACTTCGCAGGATTTTGAAAATTAAATAAGAAAAAAAAATTGAAGTAAAGAAAACCTAAGTAAGAAATAATATTGAATGTAGATAAAAACCCACCTCATTTTATGGAATCCTCTCTTGAGGTTTGCACTTAGGGTTTTGGAATCTAGATGGTATTTATCAAAAGACAAGATAAAGATAAATTCCAATTCAATTTCTTCCTCAAACTCAATATCTGCTTGAATGGCTTGACTCGCCCTTGGATTCATTAAATGGGTTAATTGAATTATGTGGTTTCAACCAATGGCAAGCCTTTCATTTGTCTCCAGAGGAGTTTGAAGGTATTGAGCTCTTTTACCAGAGGTCAAATAGGGAAAGCTCCAGGGATCAATTAGTGAGCCACCTAATTAGAGTTGATTAATCATCCCTGAACCATGACTTGATCTTGGGTAAGTGATGCCTCTTTAGCATATAGCTCTGCTGACTAACTGAGCCACCTCTGATGGTAGCATACCAGAAGGCTCTCCTCAGATGTGCAGATTTTTTCCTATGAGGAAGGTGGAACTCAGACAGCTAGCCTGGAAGCACCTTGCAAAATCTACAATCTTCACTTTTTTGTACATAACTAAAGCCTCAGAAAATGGATTTGGAACTCTTGTGTTAGGCATAATAATAATATCAGGACCCAAAGAGGAACTTAGCTTGTGAAACTGTACCACTGAGCAGGGAGTTCCTTCCAGGGAAAGATGTGAGCTTTCCATTCAGAGCAGTTCTGCCTCAACTCCAAACTCTACTCTTCAGCCCTGGTTCTAGCCAATCCCTTCTCATGCCAGCTCAGATGTTCCACTAGGCCTTCTCCTAATTCCATTTCCCCAAGCAGTTCTGAAGTCCAGGTCACCTAATAGGTCTAACAGGCTCTCTTGACTCCCATTCTCCACCTCACCACCTATATGCACAATCCATCTCTCAGTACTACTCAGTTAACCTTCTAAAACATCTGTCTTCCACTTGGCCCCCTCGATACTTCCAGGATCCTCTTAGTTCTAGGTACCTTTGTACAAACTCACATTACTGCAATAGCCTGTCTCCTTTGCCTCAATTTTTGCTCCTTGGCATCCATTTTTATGTGTTTTCTAGTTAGTTATATTTCTTCTAAAATTAAGAGCTGATAATGACACTTTCCCTAAGATACTTTATGAGTTATCCATTATACAGAAAACAGAACCCAACAACTCAGCAGGATGTGGTTCATGACTTATTTTCCCCACAATTTCAACCCCATATACTGTACCTCATGAACTCATGAGCCTTACAGCCCTACTGCTGTTCATCAGTCCTAAATACCTGCCCCTTGTGCCTGTCTCCCAGGATCTTCCTCCAGGAAGATTTCACCAGTTTCCCCACTTATATCAGCTGCCAATCCTCCAGAGCCAATGACATGAATTCAATACACATCTCTATTTTAAGTCTTCTGCTGGGATTCAGTTGTGAAATCATGTGGAAAAGCTAGGAAGAGGACAACATTTTTATTCCCATCTCCAGCCGAGCACGGAGTCTGCTTACACTAACTGCTACAAATAGGTGTGTTGAGCCGTCAATCAATCTGTTAATGGATTTCGTTCCTTTCTTCCTCCTATGCCTCTCAGTCAACTTTAACTTACTCTCATCTCAGGATGTGGTCATGCTGATGATGCTCAGATTGTACACAGGCCTTATTGGTCCTGTAGAAGAGAACTTCTACATAGTAGAAGGAGGATGTAGCAACAAAGTACTATCTTGGAAGAAGAGATTAAGCAATTAACAGACATTGAAAGTGCCACCGCCTTGCTCTTGGACTTGTGACCTCTAGAATGGTGAGGAACAAAACTCTTCTCTTTATAAATTAGGTGTTTTGTTTTAGAACCACCAATGGACCAAGATGCTTTTCTTTATAGGTTATATTGCCAAGTGGAGATGCTTCCACTGTGGTGGATCCATTATAGGAATCCCAGCCTAGAAAAAAATTAGATGATAACAATTAGTCTCTAGAAAGAAGGTAGGCATTGCTATCGAAAAGCCAACAGCCCAAACTGCTACACAGAATCAGATATACTTTTAGTGGTTAATGGAGCATTGTTTCCCTAGAAATGAAATAGGACAGGTAGGTCTTGGTGACTGTAATATGCTGGGTCTACCAGCAAGTACCTGACTTTAGCTACAACAATGGAGAGTAGTAGGCCTTTGAGAGTTTCTGATCTAAACCAGTACAGAAACTTGATCTCTGTTAAAAAAAAAAAAAAAAAAAAAAAAAAAAAACCACCAACTGTTTTTTTGTTTTTTTCAGCTATACATGATAGTAAAGTGTATTTTGACATACTATACATACATGGAGTATGGAGTAAAACTTATTCTAATTAGGATCCCATTCTTGTGCTCATACATGATGTGGAGTTTCACTGGTGGTGTATTCTCATAAGAACATAGGAAGGTTCTAATTCATCCAATTGTCTTTCTATTCCCATTCTCCCTTTCCTTCATTTCCCTTTGTTTAATCCAATGAACTTCTATTCTTCCCTCCATCTGGTCCTGGACATTTCTTTATTTATAGGCTTTTGATGGTTTAAATTGTAATGTCCTCCTGATTCAATTTGGGTAGGTCTTATGTCTCTGGAAATTTGTAAATGTCATCAAGATTTTATATTTTATTGGAGTATATATTTTCAAAATAGTTTCTGATTATCATCTGTATTTTAGTAGTGTTTCTGGTGATATTTCCTTTCCCCTCACAAATTTTGATAATTTTTTTCCCCATTTTCTCTTTGTAAACTTGGCTAAGGGTTCATCAATTTTATTTATTTTTTTCAAATAATTGGCTTTTTGTTTCATTGATTTTTTTGAACTTTCTGTTTGTTTGTTTCAATTTCATTGATTTCAGCTTTGCTTTTAATTACTTCATATCTTCTACTTCTAACCTTCAAAGTGTCCCAGAAATTTTGATATTTTTTGTCACTATTCTCACTTACTGTTAAGTGTTTTATTTTGCATTTTATCCCTGATTTCTTCAGCTATCCATTGGTCACACAAAAGTGTATTATTTAGTCTTCAGGTGTTAAAGTAGCTTCTATTTTTTTGATATTTTATTTTATTATTGATTTCTAATTTCATTCTGTTATGATCTGATAGAATGTAAGGTATTATCTCTTTTTTTGTTTTGTTTTGTTTGCTATGCGTTGCTTTGGGGCCTAAGATATGGTCTGTTTTAGCGAAGGATCTGTGTGCTGCTGAGGAGAATATGTATTCAGTCATTTGTGGGTGAAATATTCTATATATGTCTGTTAAGTCTAAATTATTAACTGCATTTTATAGTTCATTATTTTTTTTATTTAGTTTTTTGTTTGGAGGATCTATCCAATAAGGCAACAAGCAACACCCAGTATTATTATGTTATGGTCTATTTGATCCTTAAAATGGAGAAATGTTTGTTATATGTAGATGCTCCATTGTTTTGGGGCATAAATATTTATGATTGTTATGACATTTTGATGTATAATTACCTTAAGCAGCATGGAATGGCCTTCTTTTCCCCTTCTGATTAATTTTGTCTTGAAATCTACTTTACCACATATGAGGATAGAAACCCCTGCTTGTTTACAAGATCCATGTGAATGACATGTTCTTTCCAATTCTTTTACCTTCAGTCTGTAGATGTCTTTGCCTGTGAGATGAGTCTCTTAGAGACAGCATATCGTTGGGTCCTGTTTTTTAAAACCAATCTTCCAATCTATGTCTTTTGATGGATGAATTTAGCCCACTTATATTCAATGTTATTATTAATAAATGATATTTATTCCTGTCACTTTTATTTATCTCTGGTTTGTAATTTGAATTGGTTTTCCCTTTGATAGATTACTCATCCTGTGTGGTTCTTCCATTTGCTGTTTTTCAATTTTATGTTTTATTTCTTCTTTGTGAAATATTTTATTGAGTTTGTTTTGAAGTGCAGGCTTTCTAGTTGCAAATTCTTTTAACTTTTGTTTATGATGGAAAGTTTTTATTTCATCATCAATTCTGAAGCTGGATATTTTGGGTTGTATAGTTTTCGTGATTGGAATCAATTTTCTTTCAGAGCTTGGCATATATTATTTTAAGACCTCCTAGCTTTGAAGGTCTGGGCTGAGACATCAGCTGAGATCAAGATTATTTTTTTTCTCTTAATGTGGCTAATAATTTTTTTTCTCTGGCAGCCATTGAAATTCTACCTTTATTCTATATATTATGCATTTTTATATTAATGTACCTTAGTGTGGTTGTATTGTAATTTTGTATATTTTGTGTCCTGTATGCCTCCTCTGTTTGATTTTCCATTTTATTCTTAAGTTTTGAGGAATTTTCATACATTATTTTATTTTAAAGATTATGCATTTCTTTGGTTTGTGTTTCTGAGACTTCATCTTTTCTGATAAATCTTAAATTTGGTCTTTTCATGTTATCCCATATTTTTTAGAAGCATTGTTCATGGTCTCTTAACATTTTTTATTCCATGGTCAACTTTATTAAGAAGATTATATATTTTGTCTTCATTGCCTGCAACTCTGTCTTTCAAGTGGTCTAGTCTGCTGTTGATACATTCCATTGCATTTTTAATTTGTTTTTTTGATTCTTTCATTTGAGGATTTCTGCTCTATTTTTTCTTTCAGAATCTCTTTATTGAAGTTGTCTTTCACTTCCTATATTTTCTCTCTGATTTCACTTCATACAATGTCCTTTACCTTTCAGACAAGTTTCACTATGAACATTGTAAACTCTTCTCTTCTTCTTCCATGGTGATGTTGATGAATTCTGTTATCAAAGTATTTTGGTTTATTTGGCCTGATTTGTTCCATTGTTTTCTCACGTGGTTTGTGTGTCTACTTATCTAACACTATGAATCTGAAGCAGTAGAATTGTTAAAAATTTTAAAGAAACAAGTTTTGGAATAAATTTTGGAAAATCCAGGGAGGTCAGATTTGAACTAATGAGTAACTTTATGCTTCAGTATTTTGTTTGTGTGTGTGTTGTATGACAGATTCTTGCAATATTTTTATTCCCTCATAGATTCACCAGAAGAGAGAAAAAAATCTTGAAGAAGAGAATGAATCCCAGATGGAAATCATGTGTCAAGATGCTCATTTCCTCTTCTTCCCAAATCTGCTTTGGCATCTGGCCTGATGCCAGGGCATCCTCAGGCTTTGGGATGCAACACCAGAAACTTAAGAAAGCACTTTCACATAGGGTGCTGGCACATGCCTGTAATCCCAGTGGCTGTGGAGGCTGAGGCAGGATAACTGCAAGTTTAAAGCCAGCCTTAGCAACTGAGTAAGATCCTAAGCCACTCAGTGAGACTCTGTCTTACAATAAAAAAATGAAAAGGGCTGGAGATGAGGATCAGTGGTTAAGCATCCTTGGGTTCAATTCCTGATACCAAAAAAAAGAAAAAGAACTTTCACAGTGTGTAGTGTAAAGTCTTCTCCAAGTCTTCCCTGTAGGGTCAAGAGCCTATTTTTTTAAAGAGTCTCTACATTATTGGAAAGAACATATTAAATACTGGTCATGAATTCAGCCCAATTCCTGGAGATCAAAAATGCTGGTCTGGTAACCAAAGTGAAAGCTTTTAACAGTCAAATGATAGAAAAAAAATCTTATTTACCCAGCGAAAAACTGGGTTTTGTTATTTTGTAAAGTCAACCTGTGGTTCTTTTCATAATTCCTAAAGTAGACTTCTTTGATATCTGTGAGAATCCCCATCTGGCTTTCTCACTCTCATTTCAGGGTTATCAGGGTCAGAACAGGCAAGAAGAAACTTCCTCTTTCTAGAGATATTTTAATCCAAGAGCAGTACTTCATCCTTAGGGGGAACTGCAGAGATAAGCATCACCATCAAGTACGTGAGAGATACAAATTTGCAAAATCATGACAGTCTCATTTAATTTGCCTCTTTAGCCAATGCAGAAGTTAAATCTGTTTTGAAAAAAAAAAAAGAATTAGCATAACCATGTACAAGTTATAAACTCAATTGCCAACTGAAAGTCCATGTGCAGTATCATTGCTGAGCAAATCAGCTCAGCCCCCCGGGCACCCAGCATCCAGCTGTTGGCCTGTTCTATGGTCCTTCTTCCCTTTTAATATGCAAAGAACCATCAGAAACAGTTTTGTATTACCTGCCACGTCAAACAGAATACCTCCAAAGTCTCTTCTTTCTGCCTATTACAGTGTGTAAAGTTATTGATCATTCCGACATCCCAAACACTACATCTTTGCTATGCTGATTAGATCTGATGAACAGACTTTTATCAAATGTGACTTACAAGAACCACAGGAGGAGAGAAAAATCTGACAAAACTTCAGAGTTTGATTAACCCAGTGGAACTTTTGATCCAGTAGTCAAAAACATGTATAATTATCTCTTCAAAAGTTAACAGACACATTGCTGCAATTTTCAACATATTTTTCAGTGAAAAGATGCACTGGGCTTAGCAGTACTCATTTGGATGTTGGAGGCGATACTTGACATCAAGTGTGCTATTGTGGCTCATCTGTGGAGTCACCCACAAACTTACCAGATGTCAGAGGCAAACAGAACCAGGGAAGGCAATGCAGACAGTCCAGGCTTTCATGAAATTCTCTACAGCCCCCCAAATCCATTGGTACTAAATGTGTCTGAGTCAAGTAGGGGTATTACAAGAGTTACAGGCAGGAAACCATTTGCCCAAGGTCACAGCCCTAGCCAAGAGGAAAACTTGGCTTTAACCCTTAGTGTTGGGGTGCTGACCCATGTGACAAACATGGTTCGAAGCCCAGAGAAACATTAGAAATAAAGTTGCTGGTAACACAAGGAATAGTCACACGTAAGTGTTGAGCTAAGCATGAGTAAAATATATTTGTGATTTCTTCTCACATATCATAGCATTTTACAATGTTAAGTAATAACAAACTCTGGAAAATATCTCATCCTACCAGAACAGTGCTGTTAAGCATGGGAGCGGTGGAGACTTAAAAAGGATTCAAAGGAGACCATGGGCAGTAAAAGCCAAAGGAATGGACTCTGGGTTGGATGAAGAGCATGAAGCTATGTCTCATAATGTATCTGACTCTTTTAGGTAAAAATGAGAATATTAATAGTTCTTGTCTATGATCCACCCTCTCTTGTAACAGTTGATGTGCTTTCTGTTTTCTCTCTTCCTTCCCTTGTATATAATACCGTAGTATCAGTTGTTCATATATTTTTTCCTGCCCAGGTGATCTCAACCTCTGTTTGAAAGATTATCCAAATATACACAAATGGAAGTAGAATGCATGGACCAGATTTGTTCCAGGTGTGAAAATTGTTGCTTTTTATTTGCTGCTACTCTAAGAAGCTTGAATTCTGAGCCTGTTTAAGATTGAGATGTGGGTCTAATGGAATAATTTCACAAATCAGTCAACTTGACTCTAATCAGGACAAAAGGAGACTAGATTCATCCAACTTCTGAAGGCTGAAGACCAAGTGGGAATACTGACCTGGATCCAAAGGCAATAAAAATCAGGTAAAAAAGGGGAAATCAAGTACATGTTCCTTTTCGAGTTTTAAAAGCATAAGAAGAAATCAGTAACAGAAACTCAATAAAATTTCTTTAAAAAATAGACAAAACAAAGATCTGCTTATGTGTTATGCATAACACCAGGAACACCAGTGTAACAAAATTTATAGTTCATTTTCTTTGTATGCAAGAAAATTATACAACAGTGTATAAGTCAGAATAAAATCCATGATTACAGCAGCAGGAAAAGAGAGATAATAGCATGTTATGGAAATGCAGATGCAGATATATCATCTGTCATAGAAATCTGTTATTTTTTTGCCAGCCCAGTTTCTGTTTCCTCTTCTCCTGGTAATTACACTCTGATTTCCTTTTGGAAATTCACTCTTCTTTCATCTCAATCCAAATGGGCTGAATGCACTGGTCTGAGCTCTTGGGTAGGTCATGTAATCAAAGTTGGGTCAATGAAAGTTTATTGTTTTCTGAGCTTCAGAGAAGTGAAACACACACTCTCTCTCCCCTCTTCCATCCATCATTCTTTGTTGTTGTTGTTGTTGTAATGAACAAAGTTCCAAAGACTATGGAAACTGTTGGTAGGCAGTTTTGCCACCCTATGGAAAAATCCTATCTACACAATATGAATTCCACAATGGAGCGAAGAAAATCACTGGATAGAGACAAAAGCTATTCTTTTTCATCCTTGAAATGATTGTGTTATATTTTGCTTTGAAATTTTTATTTGTGTGAACTAATAAGGACACATTTTTTGTTTACTCCATTTTTGTTTGCTTTTAATAATGTTTTAGTAAAAGGAATTCTTATCAGAATATGATTCAAACAGTGAAGTCATTGTCTTTAATCCTACTTGATATCAAAATTAGCTAGAGAAGATAATAATTACAAAAGTTCAGCCAGGACAGGGTCTTGTTCCTGCAGCAGCTGTGTCTCTCAGCTCCAAGCCAAGCTCAGGCGGTCTTGTGCACTTCTCTCCACTCTGTTGTTCTGCTTTCACTACGGAAAATGCATGAGTCAGCTTTTAGAGAGATGGGACAGAACAGACTGAACAGAGCTCAGTCATCCTATTTATCCTGGTTGAGACATTTGAGAAAGCCTAACCCAATTAGAACAGTGACTTAGCCACTTTCAGATGATTAAAGATGGAGGAGTGAACTTAGTGAAGCCCAATTATAGAACCCCTGTGCTAACACATACATTTCTAAGAAACAATAAATAACTATTCAGATAGTAAGTGATGAGGTATTTTGTTATGTGGGGAGAGCTAACTGATACATATTGTTTCCTCATTTCTGTAAGAGATATATCTAAGACTCAAATTCTGGTCCATTGGCATTCTGATCTTTTTTCAATTTTCTACTGCCTTGCTCCTCAGCTGAGTCCTATATTCATGGATTAAAGAAACAACAACTCAGTCTGTCTATAGAGTAAGAACCCTGAAGCTTACTTTCCTTTTCAATGGAGATTACCTAATTTCCTTTCAGATCATTTTCTTAACCTCCTCAGCACTTGCCGTCTGTGCCTAGCATATCGAGTGGTTCTGGGTTACTCATCTAATTCAGCTGAAAAGACCAGGGACAACTTTCCCTGTAATAAATGCACTGCCAAAAGAGTTTCTATCAGGAGAGATTCTATACAAGTTTCTGAAATAAAAGGAGACATTCTTATTAAAAAACAACAAACAAGTTGGGCATATGTGTGCTCAGGAAACCTTTGGTTGACTCAAAGAGCTATTTAGGCAAAATACTATTCTCTGAAACTATTTGTGATTCCAATTAAAAAAAAAAGGAGAAAGAAAGAAAATTAAAAGTTTTGAGATTTCTCTATTTTGCTACAAATACTACATAAATGATATATTTCGTTTCCAAAAAAAGCTTTTGAAGGTTGTGTTATGTATATATCCTGAAGATAAGTAAACTAATATCCAGTTTAATAGAAGTTAAATAATATATTAGGCATAATGAGATATTTTCCCAGAATATATTATTACTTACCATTGCACACTGTCATGGTCTATGAGAAGAAACTGCAAAGTCCTTTGCATTCATGCTTAGCTTGATGCTCCTAGATTGTTTTTCTTTGCATCATCAGCAGCTTGGTCTGGATCCTAATCTCTCTTAGCTAGGACTGTGACTTTGGTAAACTGTTTTCTACCCAGAGAATCAGCTAATAATGGTTTTATAACCAGTAAGTGAAATAAATATAAGAAACTTGATAGAGAGGAGATAGAACATGCTCAATTTTTAAGTTGGTTTATCTGCTTTCTTTTCTTTTCTTTTTTTTTTTTCTTTTTGGAGGGGTGGGATAAGAGTTAAGTAGAAGTGGATTTGGATCCCAATTATACTTTTTATTTCTAGTAGCACATTCAGCCACTCATTTCTTGGCTTTGGTATTTCTCTTTTCCAATTTGCCTTCATTTGCAAGATGAGGAGCCAAGTTCTCCTCTACTGTTTGTTCTGAGGATAAGAAACAATTCATATACGCACTGAGTGTTAGCCCTTCGTTGGTCCAAAATATGTGCTGAAAAACGCATAGTAGCTTTTACAATTAGATCTTCTAGTGTGCAGATACCTCCATTTCTGAGATTTGAGACTACAGGCCTAGAAGTCTTTTCCTGTAGAGAAACTTCACAAGCAAATCATTGAAGTCCTAGTTTTTAAACATAACAACAAAACAGTGTGCAGGGCTGATTGCATTGCATTAGTCTTCAAAACAATTAGGCATAATACTAAATCAGGGTAAACTACATTTCTGAATTTATCTACAGGGTAATGAATAACATCTGCATCTACAGGGGAACAATTTATACTTTTCTGTAAAGCACAACACACGAGTGATTGGATTTTTCTCTCTCTGCTTAGGTAATATTTCTTTATTATTTGGTAAATCTTTCTTTTTCAACATCCTGCCAGCACTGGTAGGAATCTCCATCAGCCTACCGCCTAAGTACTTCATTTGATAAAGGAAGACTCCAAGGAGCAAGGACACCTGGCTATCATCCCACATTTTCCCAGGTAGTGCGCAAGAATCCTGCTCAGCAAGTGGCAGGAAGCGCTCTGGGGCATGGGCCTCCCCCATCACACACCTCACTGAGAACCGGAATCTGGAGTTTGGAGGAGACGTGTAAGTGTCTGGTGCTTCCTTCTACTCAGTTCATGAGTTACAGCTGGACTATCGATAAAAGTGTGAATTAAGCTTTGTCTTAATTATCTTCAGTGACCAGAAATAGACAACCTCCAAGAGCCAGACTTCCAGTACCAAGAGAAATGAGAGCATGTGTTGGCCTCAGGATCTTAGTGGCACAGGATCCGACACCTCCAGGGTGTGGAGTCCATTTCAGATGTCCAGCTTCCTAACGCTTTTAGAGATGACTTCATAAGAAATCCTAAGGACGCATGTTTTTAGTAATGTCATGCTTATAAATTAGTGAAGTCAAGAAAATTTTATTTAAAATAACTGAGAATCAGAATACATAAGTCTGGGGCAGGGAAGTAGGGATGCAGCCTGCATAGCACACACAAGGCCCTGTTTTGTTCCCCAGCAGTGGGGAATGAAAAAAAAATATATATATATATATATTAAAAATTTAAACAATTTTTTTTTTCAGCTCTAAGAATACTTAAATGGCTTTGATTGAGTCTGACTTGCTATTTGAACTGTAAGCTTAACATATTTCAACTAGAGTCATTGAGAAGATAATAAGTAGCTGACACTCTCTTATGGGACTTATAAATAGCATCTCACTTAAATTATTTATCTTACCCAAAAGTGGAAAAACAAAATTCGATTATCATCCTACCTAGGAATGTAAAATGAGCACTCGTGTCAAACCTCCACATACATCAGAATCATTTAAAGGTTTGCTAAAACAGATCGCCAGGCACCACAGCCCAGAGTTTTCCTTTCAGGGGATGTGGGTGGGGTCAGAAAATTGTGTTTCTGTTAAGGTCTCAGGTGATGCTGATACTTCTGGGTCTAGGCTCAGTTTCAGAACCTCCACATTCAAGAGTGAGCATAGTTCACCTGATTCAGTTCACGAGCTGCTGCGTAATGCTGAGCAAATCAATCCCTCATAGCCTCCGTTTCATCATGTGCAAAATAAAGACTATTTTTTCTGAATTCATTCCAGGTGATTACCATAGGGAACTGTCACTTCCAAGACAATTATTAATATTTTTACATTTCTTTCTCTTCCAAAATAAGAGAATATATATTTCTACCACTGAACACAGATGATAAAATTTTCTTCTACTTTTTTTTTTCTTCTGTTTTGTTTTGTTCTGTTTAGGTCATCCTAGTAGTATGAAGCACTGAAGAAAGCAAGCTCTTGGGATCAGTCTCACATTTGAATAGTCTTGCCCTCTATTACCTTGGACACAGTAAGCACTGTCTTCTAGCTGCACTCTTCAGACCTACGAACTGGGAATAATTTAGCCCTTCTTTGAGCTTCAGTTAGATGGGTCTTTCCACCTGAATTCCCAAAGGCGTCTCCAACTTGATGGAAACTAACCTCATTACCTTCCTACCTGTATCCTCTCTTTCTCTGAGTTTTGATTTTAGCAGGTTGCAACAACATCAATCTGGATATGTAATCTGGATGTGTCGGGGTAACAATTGGTTCTTCTCCCTGGCTGTGCATATCCTATTGACTTCTTACGATTTCCTTCTAAATGTTTCTCAAATCATTCACACCTTTTTCAAGCTTCATTTCAGCTTTTCACTATCTCTTCACTGAATTGCTTGTACGAGTCACTGGACTTGAGAGCTGTCCTTGTTTGAAGGCATCCCATCATGACATTGGAGTGTCCCTTTGTGTTTATAGAATCTTCCTACTCTTAAACTGAAGGCTGCTTGTAAGCTCTCCTCCACCTTCTCTGACTGACAGATCCCAGGTAATGTATCTAGATCCAGACACATGGACTCCCTCAATCAGGAACAGGTAACACCGCTGCCAGACTGACTCTGACAACACCTGTTGGTAAGGTCTGCACCATTCCTAGAAGAATGACTGTCTCTGGTTCTGGCGGCTGATCTAGTCTCTAGAATCACAGCTGGAACAAGAGGCAATTCTGTGCCCACTTACCTAGGCTCGGGTATCTCCATGACCTGTTCCCCTGTAAGAGTGGAATGACCATCTTTTTGTGTTTTCCTGGGATTGTGGGACATCCCAGAACTTGGGATTCTCAGTTCTAAAACTGGGGACAATCTGGATTGACTAGTATTGGGAATCTGAGGGCATGTGGGTAACTTTTATTCCTAACTGCAGAAACCCAAACTGAAGTTTCTTAATCTTCCAGAAATGTTTTAGGTACTTTGGGGTCCATTAATAAGTCAATTTGTCAGATCATTTTTGTTGTTTGTAAGTAGAAGGACTGACCATGGTCACTTCTTACCCAGTCTCCTGGCTTCTGCCATGTCCCTTGGCTGAAGATGTTTTTTTATGCAGTTATCAGAACAGCACGGCACCTGCTCTGGGCAATGCTGACCTGGAGCCTAAGCCCTTTGGATGAACTCACGCCCTTATTGTCTCCAGTCCACTTCCCATAGCACTGACCTCCTGGAGACATGGAGATGCAACTCACCTTTTCCACCCATATCTCTGTAGGGAATGTTCCTCCTTTGTGTGAGTAGTAGGTCCTATTGACTGGTACTTGGTCCAATTTTCTATTAAAATGTAGAGGCTATTGCAATCACATATTTTTTGTTTGAGTTGATTTGTGGATTTTTCTTCCCCTAGAATTTACTTGTTATGCTTGCATGACTATTAAACTTCAAAAACCTATCATAGAAATTTTAGAAACCGGCTTTCTTATTTTGACACCTGGATTCCTACTCCTTGGAGCACAGCAGGCATTTGCAGCATCTAGGCAATAAATAAATAAATAACTTTGTGAAACAATAGCCTTCCTGGCTTTTGAAGACACACAATAGAAGATAAAAAAAAGAAGAGATTAGAGTTTATTTGAAACCAGGGGGAGACAGGACACCTAAAGAAGTGAAAACAAGAGAAAGAACGAGCCTTGGGAACCAAGTGAGTCTTCAGTCACAAAACAGACCACCAGTACCCGCCAAGGGCTATCAGGAAGTGTGGCAAATGTCACAATCACACCCAGGGTCTTGAGTGACTTAATAGCATTATCTTTTGAAACATGATGACTCTGTATTCACACATAGTGTCCACACATTTCTAAGCCCAGGGTGGCAATAAATGGATCGATAGGAACATTTCTGGAGACACCAGGTCTTCCTTTGTGTTTGATCTCCAAGTTATTGGGTGTGCTATGAGGTTTCTTGGCTTTAAATCAGTGAATCAATTCAATTACTTGCTGAAATGGATAGCCATGTTTTGCCTCTGGTGGACATGCTTAGTGTCTGAGACAGACTGCAGTTCTTAACCGTCACCTTTCTTTAGGGGAGACTTATGGTGCTTCTTAGAGTGAAGTATCATGGAGACAAATCTCACTTTGAAGTCAAATAGACCTGGATTCAGTTGTAGATAAGTTACCTACAAGTTATATGTCCTTAGACAACTCCTTAGTATTTATGTCTTCATTTTTTCCATCCCTAAAATACGAATTATAGAGAAGATTCAATACAACTATCTAATTTAGATCAAGTTTACATAGTGGTAGAGTGCAAAGTCTAGGCACAGTAACTATTATTCCAGTATCCCTGAGATTTAACAAATAAGTCTGTGATTAAAAGGGAATTTATTGAGCAGCTACTATTCAATTTGATTTATCAGTCAATCCTCGTCCAACCATCAGGTATCAATATGGCCAAAATGTTGGAAGGTACAGATATGACTAAGTTAAAACAGGGGAACAAACTTTAGTGGGAAAGTCAGACGTTTGCAGTGCCTTGGGACAAAGTGTGTGATCTGCTAGAAGAACAATGTACATATCTGCTTATCCCACTCATAAAGCCACAGGAAACTTAACAGTGAAGGGACAGTTAATGCAGAAGATATGGGTAGCCCACTTAGAGTATGGTATCATCATGGTCATACATTTTACTCTGGAAGGAGAGGTGCAGGGATCGGAGGCAAAGAAGTGTCAAGACAGAGAGCTCCTATGATTGAGATATATGAGTGATAGGGCTCTGACCTCTGCCATGGGATGAAGCCACAGGAAGAAAGAGATTGGAGGTGGAATGGGCATAATAGGACAAATAATGGGGGGAAAAGATGGTTTAGAAGGTTAGGGAGAAATCCATCATTTATAGATGTTCCACAACTTTTTCCATATTTGATTAATGACGGACCTTGTGAATCTTACTCCTTATCTCAATCCTCATCTTTGCAAAGTGCTCTACATTAATTGAAATGCATGCATATCAAGCATGTATCATGATGTTCACAATTACACACAATAACCACGAAACTGCACAACATGAAGACACAATTCTGATATTTAAAAGTTTCAGTTGACACAATGTTATGCAAAGCAAGGACTGCCTCTGGTGAGTGTATGAGTGTGTGTACTTCTAAGCTCCACATACTACCAGGGGTAGAGGCACGAAATGTCATTTGTTCAGTTCAATCTTGTCAATAAGTCTTTGATTTGAAAGTGAACCCTCTGAGGACATAGGACATGGATTTTTTTTGACATGGTAGCAGCACACCAAACATACAACAGGGAGTCTCTGGGAATAGAGGTGGTGATGGCACAGCTCAGTTTCCTACTTTGGTGAAGGAGTTCTCAACTGGAGTTTTGTATATACTAATATTCTTATAGACCAGATAATTCTGGAGTTCTCAGGTTAGATATATCCCTAATGCTAATGCAGATATTCTGTCTATCATCTATCCCTCAGCAGCCTCATATCATGGGTGGTATAGCAGGAACAGTTATTTCCAGGTGCAGAAAATAAGGAGATATATTATTTGCAGAAGAGATAATTTAACAAGGAAATTAACCAAAAGCCCATCTGCTTTTTATTATCAACATGTATAAATAATTTTAAATTACCTCAGTGATAAAATAATACTCCTACCTAGGGCAGGTCATTCCCACGGACTTCTCTCCACCCTGTCATGGCACTGTCTCTTAGCATAGCCTTCCCACACAAAGTCACTAGAGCACATTCTGCTATCTGCAACTAAGGGTTTTGACCAATAGATTGGAAAGAATGTTAACAGGACTGAACAACAGGGAGCCACATCACAGCATTAGCTGGTTGGGAAAAAGCTGGTTGGGAATCATGCTTATGACTGTAGCTTTAGACAAGTTAAATTTGAGGTATTTTTGACCTATGCAGAAAACTATGAACATTCGGACTGGGAGACAAAGCAGTGCTCTGACACTGTTATGGAAATTCAGTAGGTGGTTAATCATTTTTGGCAGTGTTGCAATTGGTATGTCAATATTCACACTGTGCTAGTCATTCTAATATTGCTATTTGCCACTTTTATATATTTATATACAAATATATAATCAAATTTATATTTTATGCAAAAAATGTAGATGTACCTTTCTTCTTCTTTTTTTCTTTTTCTTCCTTCCTTCCCTCCTTCCTTCCTTCCTTTCTTTCTTCCTCCCTTACCTCCTTCCTTTCTTCCTTTTTTATTTATTCAGAAATGCAAATGCCACGTTTTACATAGCTTCTGGTTTGTTGTAACACTTTTCTCCATAAGACTGTACTTCTGAGGAAAGCCTGGTTTTGTGAAGAGGGGAGAGAGGAAACAGCACAGCAATCTAGGCTGAAAATGCTGGCTTGGGATGAGCTAGAAAGAGTAAGGCATAGCCTTGTTTGAAATAAGATCCAAGCATCGATTCCACATTTACTGAGTAACTATTGTATGTCAGTCCAGTGCCAGTCCCTGGAACTGAAAAGATGATGGGACTGTGGTTCTGCTCTGGAGACAGGTAAGCACAGACACCGAAAGAGAACCTCTTAGGATGTTGCAGCTAGCACTGTGAAGGTGGAAGCCCCCAAGTGCTCTGGAGGGATTCCCAGAGTGCTCCTGGCTGCTGCTCTCACCGAGTCTAAGTGAGACCTTGAGAAGCACAAGGTGGACAGGCATCAGGAGCAACGTCTTAGAAGGAGGATGCAGCACTGGACATATGGTGGGGACAAGAAAACACTGGTGTCACAAGGCATAGGTATTGAGAAAAATGGGTGTTGAACATCGGGAAGAGGAAACCTGCATTTGTGGAGTACCATGTCAGACAAACATCCTGGATCAAATTTAAGTAATAATAGTAATTAACATTTTTTTGTGTGTGTGTCCTTAGACATTGCAAGTCTGAATAGGGAGTCTTCCTAGGCTTCATTTGGCATTACATGAATGCATTCCTCTTCTCAGGAATACTCCCAAGGGTGTATCTACAATTGCTGAAATGTGGACCATTGAATGAAAGGATGTCCCTGGGCACAGAAACTGTTTAACAAATGCTTTCCAACTGCCATATATTATTCTGAATGATTCACAAAATACACTCTTTTAACATTCATGAAAAATCCCATGAGATAGTCTCACTATGACATAAGGACATCTTGACATAGAAGTCAAGTCACGTGCTCAGGTTACTTAGCTACAAAGAGTCTAAGCCACCTTTTAGAGCCAAGAGTCCGTCCTGCAGCCTTTTCTGCTACCTCTGCTCTCTTGCCTATGAGGCCTGGGAATTGTAATGTTAGACAGTTCCTCCAGGGGTTCAAGTGTACTCTCAATGTTATTAGCAGGTCTCAATCGGGTATGACTTCCAGGGATCTTGGCTCCCCTTGATTGACCATAGAACTTTATCTCCCTCCATCCATTTCTCAGTAAAATTCTGCACTTCTCAAACCCTGATTGCAAGAAGACCCCCTGGATATCGTTAAGCTGGTGGAGGTGGCCTCCAGCAGGCACCAGCCAAGGCCCCAGGGGAGGTAGGGACAAGTGACTCACTGCTGAGGCACCGAAGGACTTCCAGGAGCTGGCTCACTGGGAGCCTTCAGCACAAGATGCTTCACAGTGCACTCCAACTGTACAAATGGAATTGTGGTTCTCCACTCGATGACTGAGCCTGGTGATGGCCAACGATCTGGGCATGTCCACTCAGGGTGGAGACTCCGGGGGACAGAGAGTCTGCTGTGGGACTCCCATTGGGTTAACGTTGTATTCCGAAATCTCTGCCACCTCTTGGCCTCTCCCGGGTCCTTTCAGAAGTGATACTCATTTGAACCCCAGACTCACACAGCAGTCCCCTTCTGAAGGACCCTGAAGCACGTCTACAGTCTACAGGTTGAGCTATAAGGACACAAAGAAATCTGAAGCAGCCAAAGGCAATTTTTCTCCCCCTAGTGAATTCTACTGTGCCCTTCCACCTGAACTTGATACAGATGAAGAGGGGCTTGAAATAAAGACAAGGAGAGCCCTCATCATCCCTCCTCTCAGCAGTCAGGGTCCATCTGAACGCTGCTCTGACTCTAGTTCCTGGTCCCTAACCCCCCTTTTCTTTCCTGTCAGTCATGAGTTTTATGTATAACATCAAGGATGGAGAACTAGGACTCCACATCTTATGGGGCAACTTAGGCTCAAGGGAGGAGGAGCACAGAGCTCAGGATGTCAGAACCACCTCTGGTCATGAAGTTTGTCCTTAGGACCTCAGACTCAGTAGTGCATTGTTAGAAAAACGATTCTTTCCCTGTGCTGAGTTTCAGCATAACAGGCTGCAACAATTTTTCACAGTCTCCTAATAGATGCCTTGCTGGAAACTGCTGTTTAAGTCAAAACCACCAGTTTCCTCTCAATGAATTGGAAGGTAATGCAGCTTTAATTTTAAGTCCAATTATATCTTGAGAGATGAATGGTACAGGGCAAATCCTTGCTTAAGGCCAAAAGGGAGTGATAAATCATTCACTTACATGATCAGATTGCTTCCAAACCCCTCTGGGCCTCTCAGCAAACAGAAAGGAATAGTTAAAACCAGGCTCTTTGGTGAAAAATTAAATGGAAGGAAAAATCAAGGTAGATGTTGCTTGCATCAGTCAGCATATTTAAGCTATGCGGTGGTTAAGTAAAATTTCAGTGGCTTATTACAACAAAAGCCTCGTTCTTCATGCCTCATGTCAACCCAGCTGGCCCAGGAACCCACATACTGCAGTTGCTCAAGCACCCGCTGTCAAGGACTCCAATGTGATGCACACTTAGGTCACCACCATGCAGAGATGCGGTGAATCTGACCAGAAGATTCAGTTCATGATCTGTAGGCCACCGTGTATCGGAGGTATTACAGGTATGGCAGGGAAGAGCACCCCATGCATGTGCCCAGGAGAACTAGAAACGACAGGTAGAGTAATGATCACTGTGGCTCCAGTGTCCACTGCACGGGCCTTTTGTCTCTGCCCATCACATCCCAGTGAGAATGAGACTGAGAGCAGAAGTAATAGGTATCAAGTGCCTACTTGCAGCAAGCATGCTTTGGGATTTCAGACTCTCAGCATTGCTGTGACATGGATAGTGTTTCTAATTTTACATCTGCTATGACTCAGAGAGGCCCAAGGCTTTTTCTAAGACCAGACAGCTATGAAAGTTGTCAACATCAAAATGGAATCACTATTGTTGAGCCCTATGCAATAAATAAATAAAGAGACAAGTGGGTCAGACCAGGAGGCTGTGAAGGACAGAATCTCATGGGTCCAAGGGCAAGAACTGTTCTCAAAATACAGCAGAACCACAAAGGTGCACAAAGACTACTACCTCTGTGCCCCGAGGTCTGCAGGGGGCATCTTCCCAACCCATGTCTGTTTAATCTTGGATTAGAGCTACAGTTTTTTAAAATTCTTTTAGCCAAGCATTATTGCTTCAAATACCTGTCTCTCTCCTCATGTCAGATCATGCCCTTAACAGATTGGAACATGACATCTTTGTATCAGCCTCTCACAATACCCACATAGTTCACTATGGCACACATGTGCCCATTGGGATGCTCTGCTGTCCCCAAGCAAATGTCATTATTCTTCTGAGCATCCTCCTCGGGTTGTTACTGAGGGTGACACAGTTGGTGAATATAATCTGGATACCCACCCAAATTGCCCCCAAACCTGCACTCTGCTCACTGCTGAGTGCTGCACACTCCCCAGGGTTAGGTCCTCACTGCACTAAATGAACCACAGTTCTTTTTAAAATGTTCATTGGTGAATTATAATTATGTATAATACTGGGATTCATTATGCCATATCATCCATGCACACAGCTTAACCTCATTCCCCAGCACCTTCCCTATCCTTCTCTTCTTTGCTCTCCTGCCCTGATTGTTCTCTTCTCCTGACCTCCCTTCTATTATTATTATCATCATTACTGAGTGTATTATACTTTTATACATATATATATATATATATATATATATATATATATATATATTCAATGAATAAATAGAGATTCATATATATACATATATATCCATTGCAGCATATTTGCACATGGACATGGTACAATTTGGTAGATTTTGTTCCTCAGAACTTCCCCATTCCCACCCCTCAATCTCTGTCTTCTATTCTAATGGATTACTTTTATTTTTGTGAGATCCCCCCTTTTTTATTCAATTTTTTAATTTTCTTTCTAGCATCCACATATAAAAGAAAACATCTGATCTTTGACTTTCCAAATCTGGCTTATTTCACTGAGCAGGATGTTCTCTAGTTCCAACCATTCACCAGCAAATGACATAATTTCTTCTTTATGGATGAGTAAACCCTTGTTGAATATATATACCACAATTTCTTCATCCATCTTTATTGTCTGTTGACAGGCACCTAGACTGGATTCATAACTTGGCTATTGCAAATTGTGCCGTTGTAAACATTGGTATGTATATATCACTACAGGATTCTGACTTTACTTCTTTTGGATAAATACCAAGGAGTGAGATGGTGGGCTTATATGTTATATGAAATATTCTATTTCTAGTCTTTTGACCTTACTTTTTATCCAAGTGTGAACCACAGTTCTTACAAGAACTTGAGACTAAGGAGAAAGAGAAGGGAATAACTAGGCAAGATGAATGATCGTTATTTCAGAAAAGTGACTTAATTTGAAGATGTTTATGTGGGCACACCTGCAGTAATAATAGCAGACAATAATTGAGTTCCTCCTATGTGTCTAACTAATAAAAATGTGTTCTTCATGTACAACCTAAGATAATACTTTCTATAACATTGTATGATAAATTGAAAATTTAGGTCTTCCATCTATTACTGCTATGACTTAGATTCATTTGTTACACTCTTTGAATTTTACTTCCATACATACAAATGGGGATTATTCTGACTTTCTATGTATTTTTTTTATTTTGATAATAAACTTTAAATTTAAATGTAAATGGGATGATATTTGTAAATCTCCTAGAACATATTAAGTGCTAAATAAAGAGCTGGGGATGATGTGAGTGAGTGAATGGTACAGGCTTTGGGGTAAGATACAGCTTAAATTCAAACCCAAAGCTTTTTACTTGGCTTATTAGGTAAGTAGCTTAACCCTTTGGCTTCCCTGATTGAGTGAAGTCCATGTGTGAAATGGGAATAGGTAGTTTAGTTTGACGGGATGTTGTGAGTGATACATTAGATGCAGCATGTGAAATTTTCTAGGGAATGATGGCAATCAACAGATGACACTTCCATTTAATTCACCTGGTGATTTATAGAATTAAAACATGAATGCATCTTCAAAAATTCACGTATTAGAAATGCAGTCCCCATGCACCAGGATTTGGAGGTGGAGTTCCCAGTGGAAGGTGGTTAGGTCATGACGGAGCTATTTAGGTAACATACTGTTCTCTGTAAACATTTGTGATTCAGAGGAAAAAATGGGAAGACCAAAAGGGAATTGGAAGTTCTGGAGTTCTTCTGTTGTGCCAGTAATGTTGCACACATGATTCATTTTATCTCCACATATGCTTTATGAAGAATGCATTATGCATATATCCTGAAGATAAATAAACTAATATTTAGTTTAACAGAAGTTAAACAATATATAAGTCAGTGTTCTCCAGGGAAACTGTAGTCCCAGCTCTAAAAGAGACAGAAATAGGAAACAAGAGAGAGAGAATGAATAGATGGGTAGATTTGAAGGTAGGTAAATAGATGAGAGGATTTCATGATAGGAATTGGCTCACACAGTATGATTTTGGAGACTGAGTAGCTCCATGACGTGACATGCTGTCTGCAACCTGGAGCTACCAGGAAACCAATGGCTCCATTCCAATTATGAGGCCTGAACCCCTGAGGGTGATGCTGAACTCTCAATACAAGAACCCAGCCCAAGATCCCGAGGGGCTAATGACTCACGTCCACTCACACAAGTAGAGTCATGCTGCTTCCCCAGCCACCACCCCCCCCCCAGCCCTAGACTGCAGACTGTGATAGATCAATGTCTGTGCTGTATGAAGCACACAGTCTTTATGGTTCATTCTGTGACAGCAGCACAAAACAGAACAGGAGACGGTGATTTTGAGAGACCCTGCTGCCGCGTCCTCTGGAAGTCTTTGAGAGCACTCCTCCTGCCTTGCAACACAAAACCCCCGTGGGTTGACCAAGCTGCTCTTGGCTCTGTGCTCAGCAGCGTGGTTGCTTGGGCAGGGCTGGGTCCCATTTGGCAGAGGAGAGCTCTAAATCCTGCCTTCTAGGCCCAGCAACCACATTTTTTTTTTTTTTTAGAAGATCTGCTCTTGAGGTGCTTCAGTATTTGGCTTATCTCTTCTCCATACCAAGAACCTTGTGCTTCACATGTCAGCGGCCATCTGTCTCCTTTGTGGGGAGGGCTCCGAGGGCCACAGTGGACCTCCGCTTCCTCAGTTTTCTGGAAAAGGCTTCCCTGAGGGTGGAAGGGTGGAAAGGAGCAGTGAGGCCACAGACAGGAAGTGAGGAGGAAGAGCCTGGAGTGAGCTCCTGGTCAGCCTCAGGGCTCAGGATGCAGGCAGCGGTTCCAGCGGGGACAGCAAAGTGCGGTGTCAGGGTGACCCAGAGTGATGTGGAAACGCAAAACACTGACAGCAGAAGTGGGTCACTGTGATGACCAAGGAGGGACTCATTCATGGGATAAAGAACCTCTGAGGGCCGAGGGGACACTTAGTGGGAGTGGCTTCAAAGGGTTCACCTTTGACGAACATGTTCCCACCACCTGAGCTGGGGACACCACAGAACAGAGGGAAGAGGAGGAGAGCAGAACTTCTAGGGACCCTTCCAGGAAAGAAGGACAGGGCACTTGACTTCCAGGATCAGTTACTCAACTTTACTCACAAGGTCAGATCTTCCCTCTGATGGTCACCACACGTGGTAGAAGGGAACTGTGAAGTCCACACTCTCACATGCTGACGTCTGTCTGCCATGATATAGTAATGTCCTTGTCTGTAGGACACATTGGTGGAAATAACAAATCCAAATGCCAGCATGTGACCTCACCCAGGTGAGAATGCTACTACACCACAAAGAAAGGAAATGCACCATTATGTTTTAGAACATAAGATCTCTGAATGTATTTCTCATATTCCTCTTACCTATGATTTTCTGAATAACATTCATGTGCTGAGCTCATGTACTATGTACCAAATCCGTGTATCAAGAAATATGGATTTTGTTCTGCACATGCTCTCAACACCTGCATTCCCCGGGACTTTGAATGCTCAACTGTTTCTTGAAGCTGGTGCTATTGACGAGCTGATGGAGTGGACGTCAATGAATGAGTGAAGGCGCATAGGAAGATGGTAGGTCTGAATGGGGAATACTCTAGCATTTTTCAAATTGTAAAACTTCGAAGACTAACAGCCCATTGTCCACCATCAATGCCTTTCAAAACAAAATCTGATTTAGTCTTAGAGAGCAAGATCCAGGGTTGCCTTCAATTCTCACTCCTGGAATCCACAGAGGTAGCTCCTTTCATCCCTTACATTTGAATTCCTCACTCACGGTGACAGTGATCTCTAGCCCCCACCTCCTGTGATATTGCCTGCCCCTTCCATAGGTTCCAGACAGGTCAGCAGCACAGAGGCCTGGTGCGGGTCTCAGAGCTGAGCAGCAGGACTCATTCAGAGGATGGGTCATTGGAGGCTGAATAATTGAGAGCCTGCAGCAATAAAATTTCCAGTGGCCTTTTTGTCTCTTGCTCTAGATTCTGGTTCATTTTTACCCTCAAGAAATGAAACAAGGTAATTTCCATGCATCCCTAGGTGATTTGGAAGCCCAGGACATAACTGCTTCTTCTGTGTGGTGCACAGTTTTATATCAGATTACCAGGAGCTGGAGAGATTGCACCTGAGCCAGAGTCTGATGGACAAGGGGTATGATTTATGTAGAGATGGAGTAATAGACAGGGATTTTAAAATTTGATGGAGAGCTGAAGAAATTCAATAAAAAGTAGGTCTACAGAGGCAAGTTTTACTGTGTATGAATGTTTTCATAAACACCTCTGAAGAGATAATACTATTCAGGTAAGTGTAATAAAAAAGGATTTTCCTTTTCATTCCTGCCAATCTGGCCCTTTCACCAACTCTCTGATGAGAGAGAAATATGGGCTTATTGGGACTGTTCTTTCTTAGTTATCTAGTTTCCTTTCTCAACCTCTCTAATCTTGCTCCCCTGCCTTTCAGCTTTTATTGAATTTTTGCAAGAGGGAAGAATTTTGCTAGAAAGGATTTTACTAGAAAGAGCAAGTTAACCTGAATTGCTGACAAATGCAGGGTGCTCGAATGCCTAACGAGTCACCTGCAGCTAAAGGTGCAGCATCCTAATGAAGCCAGGTACCTCTGGAGAGGCAGGGACAGAAGTAGAGAAAACACCACCTGAATATTAGAGGAGGCAATTACCCTGGGAAAAGTGGTGCAGTACAAGTTCTTGGGAAATGTACTGACTTTGGGGCCTGCAGTACCTAATTTTAAATCCTGACTCAGCATCCTACAATCCTGTGACCTATAACCAGTTACTTAATTCCTTGCAGTCTGATTTTCTTCATTTTGGAACTGTGATTGTTTTTTCTTCTTTGGATAAGTGGAAGAATAAATAGGATATATGCAAATGACTATGCCCACAGCCTTGGTGCCACAGTCTCCTGTCAGTCCAAGTTCTGCCTCTGTTTCCAAACCCCAGGAGGATGCAAGAACTCGGAAGGGGCATATCCTTTGCACTATCCTGGCTATGGAATAGTTATCTTGCAAGGGCACTGGACACTTGCTGGAATTGTTAATTCAAATGATTGACTTTTCATTCACCTGTCCCTCAGTCCCACAAACCCAGTTGGAGAAGGAGTTTCACTGCCAAGGCTTGGCCTTGCCATGAGGCTGTAGAGGGACGAGAAGGGCAAGTGGAGAGGAGGGGGAGGAGTTACCTCTGGGAAGTTGCTTGAGGGAGATGACCTGAGGGGACTAGGAGGACCCTGTGGGAGGAGCAGAAATTGCTGGGAGATTGAGGAGCTCCAATTACCTGGGGTGAGCAAGCACTCTGCCCAAGGCATGCATTTTCTGGGGCCATGTCAACTTTATCTGGTACATTTTCTGCACTGTCATAGCTAAGCTTAACCCAAGGATACCTGATGTACCCTGTATATATGTCAGTCTCTCAGCTGGAATGGACAGGGTCCAAACTCCATTCAAAGTGTCCTTTATTTATTCATATGGTCAGCTACTTGTTCTTCCACTTGGTAGCTGAAAGACCATTTATCTCATCCCTGAGTTTATTTACTTCCTTTACTTCACTCAAGAGTTAATCATTGCCTTTTGGCATGAGCTAGTGGAAAAACATTGAATGACTTAGGGAGGAGGTCCGCCCACTCATGCCATCTGGGCTTGCTAACACCATCTTCCCACCAATACACAGATGGGGCAGGCACCTTGCATGTTCGCATTTCAACGAGGTGTCTTCGTGGGCCCTTGGGAAAGAGATTACTACTAGCCAGCAAAACTGCAAATATGAGCTGCTTGTGCAGAATCCCAGGGCCTCAGGAGTTTGAGGCAGGGGGCTCATAAATTCTAGGTCAGACTGGGCAACTTGGCAAGACACTCGTTTCAAAGTAAAGTAATAAAAGGGGGCCAAGGGATGCTGCTCCTTGGTAGAAAGCTTTGTGTGAGGTTCTGGGTTCAATCCCTAGCACTGAAAAATGACATTAAAAACAAATAAACAAAAAAACTGAGAACCTTTGCATCTCAAAGTAGGCAGAGAACATGGAATTTTAAGTTCTCTAGAAAAGTCTTCTGAGGAAAGGGAGGTCAGGAGCCTGGAGTCAGCACAGGAGCTGCCTTAAGTTCCCTCAAGCTAAGCAGAACCCTAAGGCTCCTTATCACTGCTCCCTGGCTGGGGGCTGCCCTCACTGGAGGCCTGTGGAAACATGTTGGGATCCTGGGTCTTCCTACTCTGCCACAGCACAGGGGCCTGGCTACTCCTGCAGGGGTTGAAAAGCCACATACCCATGTAACCCAAAGCCCAGGCCTTGTCCCTGAGGCCAATCCAAAAATGAGGCAAGGTTTTGAGAAAAAGGAAAAAAGAAGGTTTATTGCTTTGCTAGCAAAGGAGAAACACAGGGAACTCCTGTCCCAGAGGCTGTGATTCTATCTGTGAGGGGGAACAGAGGGCTTTTAAAGAGGTGACTCAAAGGCCTCTCATGTTAGCTGTGCCCATCAAGGGTCAGAATCCACTTGTAGCTTTGAGAGAGAGAGAGAGAGAGAGAGAGAGAGAGAGAGAGAGAGAGAGAGAGAGAGAGAGCTGTTTCTGAGAACTTCCAGCACTGTCCTGAAGTGTGGATTCCTTCCTCATGCACAGATAATGTGGCCTAGGAGGGGAAAAAGTTCATCTTCTTTCTCCATTGGGAGAGGGAGAAGAGAAAGAAAAATCAAAATAAAATCATGTTAGTTTAAATTCAGTCATAGTGGCAGAGCAGCAAGGGCTATCCTGGGGACGCGGAGTGGCTTCTGTTCCACCCATGCTGAACACAGGTGGCTCTCACTCCGCCTTCCCTTAGTGAAACATTGCTACCTCTCATGACATGCTTTTCTGGTCATCTCTTCTGTTCAGTCAATATCTTGTGGATCCCTCCCACTTCACTCAACAGAGGCTCATGATCTCCATGTCCGGCAGAACCTCCTACCACCAGTTGTACCTAGTAAGGGTGAAGCAAAGAATGCATAAAACTCTTTGCATGTGCACATGTACACAGACAACACACACACACACACACACACACACACACACACACACTTCTTAGTCATGGATTTGAGGTACAGGAAATTCCAAGTACAATTCTCAGATTTTTATTTGGCAGGCCCAGGAGAAGGTAGTGTCCACCATGAGTTACCGAACACAAGAAGAAAAACAAGTTTTAGATGAAAACTTCAAGGTTCAATTTTCAACAAAATGAATTCTGAGTTCATGTAATAAATTTAACTCTGTCTCTCTGCCCAGACCAATAGGTTTTTGTTGGACCCGACTTTATCATCTAACTATAGTGGTGGGTCCAGGTGAGACCCTGTCCATTTACTGTTCTGTTCACACTGAGTCTTTCTATTGTTGTTCTTAATGTGGTGATGCCCAGTTTATATTCTCTAATTACTTCTCCTGGGAACGACCTACTTACCCACCAAGTCTGTTTTTCTTAAGAAAGGGTCTTCTTCTGTCAAGGAAGTTCAAACAGTGATCAGAAAAGCGAAGCACATTCTGAGCAAGGCAGACACTTAGATTTCTGAAGACGTTAATCTCCCTTTAATGGTTTCCAGGTCCCTTGCCAACAAATCAAAAGAGGTTTAATTTTCCTTTATGAAGTTTTCATTGAACACTGTGCAGTCTTCTTCTGATGCTTCTGATTATCAAGCTGATGTATTATTCAGATCCTTTCTTACACAAGTCAAACACACTGGAGGTTTTCCTTATTTTATTACCAATTATCACCTGTATCAGCTGGAAAAAAATATATTGTTCCATTTTATCCAATAATGTTGCTCATTAGGCACTTTAAAGAAAAGCTGCTCAGGAAAAGATTGAAACTCCTTAGCAAATTGGTTTTTAATTCATTTTTTTCAACAAATATAGATATTAAAACATTAGGGCTGTGATAGTGAGTAGGGCCCAGTTTCCACCCTCAAGGAAGTTCTAATTAAGAGGTAGCCGAGTTTTTACCACCATCTATCCATCTACCCCACTTTTTTGGTTTTTGTTTGGTGAGGATAAGAATGGCAGGGATTTACATTTATGGGGTGACTAATCTTGGAAATGGGGTGAAGTCTGGTTGATATTTAATGGCAAGATCCTTGCTGACTAGCACTTCTGACTCTCCACGTGGGGACTGCACTATTGCTCCAATTCCTCAGCCTTGCCAGGTCCTGTCGTTCTGAGGTGGTTTCATCAGTCTTAACGAGTCCCTCCTGGTAGTGCCGGCTTCCGTTGGATCCTAACCTGAGCCTGAGCCTAGGCGTACAACAGCATCCAGCATCGCCACTCGCCTCCTCGCACTTCTGTCCTCGCCATGTGGACACGTGCTCAGAAGCCTGGCCATGGAGGAAGCATGGAGTACCTGGGCTGAAGCTGAGGCGGGGCAGTAGGGCAGCGAGCTGACCAGGAGACACGTGAGCAGGAAGCAGGGAGAGCTGTTGTCAGCCACTGAGTCTGGCTTGCTGCTTGGGGACTTCTTTATGGCCACAATTAACTGATGAACCTTTCTTTCAGAGCTCATGAGGGAGTTCTGGACACAGAAAATAATAGCAGGACAGAAATCGAAGAGTTGCTCTCTTAAGGAGGTGCACAAGGTATCCATGTGCAGAGATCCGACAGACCAGTGTTGGTCTTTCTGCTTCCGTGAATCGTGTGATCTCACCAACTCAGCTCTGTCTGCACTGAAGAAGGAACTAAAGGAAGAGGGTCAGAGGGACAGTAGGAGGGTCAGCTCTGGAGATGAATGTGCTCTGCATCTGTGGAAGCTACACGGAGGCAAGAGCAGAAGGAACAGTTGAAAGAGGATGACATTTCCTTCTCTCTCTCTCTCTCTCTCTCTCTGGATTTTCTCTTCCCCCTTTCCTTTTCCTTCTTCTTTCTCCCTCTCAAATAAGCATATGCTAGAAGAAAACAGGAATAAAACAGAGAATTCCACTTCTAGACATGTTTACCTGGTAGAAAGCAGTTTGGAATTCCTGTGGCCTAGAATGCTACTTGCAGTATTGGTTTCAAAATGAAAATGACCACCTGGATTTCGTCCCCAGAGCAGGAGGTGAGTAGGCCCCCTTGTTGGCACAAGAGCAGTGGCTGGAGTCATCCTTGGAGACAGATGTGCTCAGCGAAGCAACCACCCCACCTGTGGCTTCAGTGAAAGTACAGCCATGCAGGAGATTCGTGTGCCTGAGAGTTTCTGCCTCTTCCACAGGACATGAGGCTGTGCCCTGGGAAATTCTCAGGAGACACTTCAGTGTACTAACTGGCAGTTAATTGTGATCAAGTGTCCTAAAGAAAATGTGCACATGCACCTGAATAATATGAGAACAAGGGGAAAATGTTACTGATTGTGTACGTACGGGATGGCAAAATTTCTGTACGAGTTCAAATGTGCAGTCACAACAAAATGCCACAGACGGAGCAGGTTCCAAAGAAGAGGAAGGTGTCTTATCAAAATCTCTGGAGACTGCAAAGTGTAAGATCAAGCTGCTGGTGGGTTTAGTGTCGGGTGAGGATCCAATATCTCCCTCCAAGATGGCACCTTGGTGCCACATGCTCCAGAGGGGAGGAGGGCTGTGTCCCCTCATGGCAGAGGCAAAGGACAAGTGAGCCAAAGACTGTGGGAAATAATCTCTTTCATGGGAGCCTAATCCCATTCCAGGGAGGAACCCTCCTGGCCTAAGAACCTCTTAAAACCCTGTCTCTTTTAAATTCTATCCCATTAGTAAAGGATACGATTTCAAACCACAGTCCATAGTTGGTAAAATCCATTGTGACATGAAACTTGTATCACTTGGGATCTCTAAGGTACTGTGAGAAATCCACTAGGTCTGATCAGATGACGAAGCTAGTATTACACCTGTGAGGGTCCTTCCAACACATGAAGAAATCAGCCATAGACTGTTTTCCCAACACACAGCCACTGTTAGACAGCTACTGCTGAACAGCCCCTGCAGGACAGGGTTCCTCCGAAACACTACCGCTGCCTGCAAGCTGTGATCACCCTGTGAATTCCAAACTTGTCCCTTTGCCCTTATGCCAGTTGCTCGATGACAAGTCTTGAGCAGGAAGCTTCTGAACTGTGCC
Organism: Callospermophilus lateralis; assembly: GCF_048772815.1. Classification (NCBI taxonomy): domain Eukaryota; kingdom Metazoa; phylum Chordata; class Mammalia; order Rodentia; family Sciuridae; genus Callospermophilus; species Callospermophilus lateralis. The sequence continues at coordinate 85,844,618 of NC_135320.1, forward strand.
CATGCACTTGCTACAAGGAATGGAGAGGAAGATTTCTTCCAACTGTCTTGCATATTGGGGGGCATGTTTTTCTCCCACTAAGATTTAAAGGATGAGGTATTCTACTGAAAATAAATAAACAATTTTGTGCATGTGCATGCATTCCCATGCAAACTAAGAACAAAAACAAAAACAACTGCACAGGTCCCCTCCACAGTGCTGCTGACACTCAGGGCATGACGCTGTGCTGCAGCACTGAGCCCCCAAAGCAGCCTCCCTGCTGTTTCTCTGGATAGGCTGCTGCTACTGCGCACTTCACTGTCTCCCTCAGTTTACCTAAGTTCTGAGATCTTACTGTGCCCTGAGATCATTTCTGTAACTCTCAGTTCTGCAAACAAACTATGAATTATTCAGAAAGAAGAATCATTTCTACTTTTATTTTTTTTTTATTCACAGTAAATATGCAGTGCCTAGCTCATAGTTGTCACTGATACACTGAATGTAGGGAATGAGAGAGTCCATTTTTAATTTTTAAATTTCTTTTTCTGAGTTTCAAAAAAAGTGTCAGAATCCACCTCAAGGATGGTATTAGGTTAAGCCGTATGATACTGCCCAAAGGCAATTGTTTTTATCTATACAAATGACAATTTTATATGATCAAACTATGCATTTAAAATTCAGAGCATAGGTCACTTTGAGAAGCTGACTTTGAAGTTTGTTGCAATTACAATAAAGTCTAAAAAATATATTTGCTTAGTTTGCCTCTCTGGGCTGAGGCAATGAGGTTCAGGTTAAGTCCAATGCTAAGTTTGCATAAACGTGCACATTTTCATGTAATTAAGATGGGAATTTGCAATTTTAGAAATTCTTAACAATTGTCTGCTTTTTGTGCAGTGTGAGCAGTCTCTGATATTTCTTTTCTATAATCTTGCAATGTGAGATTATAGATCTAATATCAGCAAAATTTAAAGAAAGAACTGCAAATTGGTCTGGTGCAGGAAGCAGGCCTCCTGTGCTAGACACTGTGAGAGCTGTATCATTCGCCGGTTCATTTCACATTTATTGTGCTGTGTAGGGCATGCCAGGGAAAAAAAAATTGGGGCCAGAGAAGGGAACACCACACCCAAGATCACAAAGCTGGAAACTTGTTCCTGGAAACTCCTGAGCCCAGTGTGGCCCTACAGCTCTTCCAAGTGGAGAAGACAGGCAGAAGCCACCAGCAGAGGGCTTTCCCAAGCCCTGGTGGGTGCAGTTCTGGTGTCCCAAGGTGAAGCTGCTCTTCTTGAAGGAACTTTGCAAATTGTGCTGTGAGGACATCTGCACAATCCACATGCAGAGGGACTGGGACCACATCCGTTGAAACAGTTTACAAAACACAGGAAAGATCCAGCCACCTCGTGATGCCACGTTCTGTACATCTCAGGGGCTTCCTGAGGGCTCCTTAGTCTTACCCTAGATTCCACCACTTAGTTTTCCCAGGTCACCTTGACAGTTTGATAAATACCCTCTGGTCCTTTACATGTACCTTGTGCCCAGTGTGACATTACAAAATGCACAGCCAATCTAACCTAACAGCCCTCCCCACCCCCACGCTCCCAAACCTTCCAGACTGCAAAGGTCTTCGGGATTTGCCTCTGTCTGTCTGTGCTGGCTGCCCTGTCACCACTTGTCATCTCGCTCAGGTATTGTGGAACAACCAACACCCCACCAGGGTACTTTCCTGCTGAGGAGATTGAGCCACCTGAGAAAGAGAAAGTCTGAAATAATTAGTGAAGAATTAAGAGCCAGAGCCAGAAGATAGCTTTAAAAGGGCAACGGAGCACCTGATAGGTTCTCCAGCCCTGGTAGGAGCTGGACCCCAGCAAGTAGAAAATGGTTCAGGTCCTTTATTTAAGGGAGAACATCCAAGGCAGGGATAAGGTTTCAGTGGGTGGAGTCTTCCTTCTCCCTGTGGCAGGGGACTTGGAACAAACAGGTTGGTTAGCATCTTGGCAAGCCACACTCATCTCTGAGAGGCTGTGTGTCTATGTGGCTGCAGCAGGTCACCCCAACTCCAGTGCAGTGTTGAACCTGGCAGAGCCAGGTAGGAATTCATGAGCACTGGGTGATCTCACCAGCCCGAGTGCCACTGTGAGTCCCCAGACAGCAGACTTTCCCACCTGATGGCTTCCGTGCCGATCTAGTTCACACACAGATCACAGATGGCTCCTGGCACTTAGGCATCACCATTTTTCATCCCTTCAATGCCAAAGCTCCCTTGCTGGGATGGAGAAGTACCACAGGTAAGAATTCTCTACGGCCAGCCAGGAGTGAAGAGGAGGACATATTTATATTTTTAATCAAACACTGATAAAAATAAATATTAATAATTCTACAAAAATAGTTACTGAGCATTTTAGCCTTGCTAAACAAAGTGTGGAAATTACATAAGGCCAACTGGGTGTAGAAGACCTCTCTTGACCCTCCATTTAGGGAATTTTGACACACAGCTATTTAGGTGCCACAGCATGTCATCAAAGTGTTGACATTAATAAAAACAATACCAACAGGAGACACTTCACAGTCCCCTTAATGAGATTGCAGGTCATGATGCAAAGCTTTTAAATTCTAAAATTTTTTGGCCAACTCATTATCTCATGAAAAAGTACTGAGAAGTCTTTGGGGGTGTCGATGACTGTAGAGTTAAGTCCTTGAATCATAACTGTGCAAACTGTGGGGCTACTGCACACAAGAGGCCGCAGCGGGGGCTGATCTAACCTCCTAACCTACTGTCATTGGATGGACCCTCTGGACAGACATTGTTCTCAGAAGCCAAGACTTAACCCTGCTCCCCAACCATTTCAAAACACTGCAGGCCAGTTGAGCTTGTGTCAGCAAACTCTCCCTTCAACATGCAGAGCAGCTTTGACTGGAAACTAGGAACCTAGGAACCCTGATTTTATACACATTTTTTTGAAAAGAGGAGTAGTCATTAAGAGTATGACACCAAAAAGTTCAGGGATGTAGCTCGGTGGTAAAGTGCTTGCCTAGCATGTGTGAAACCATGGATTGCACTCCCAGCGCTGCAAAAAGAAAAAAGAAAAAAAAATCTGTGTCAAACACTAGTCTAGATGTAGCTGTTAATATATTTTGGGGGTGTGCTTAATATTTATAATCAGAAGGCTTCACTGTCTGTAAGATGAAATTTCATATTCCGTTTATTAAAAGAATTGTCTTCCACTTCCCCTTTGGAAGCAGTCTATTCTCTCTGCCCCTTGTTAGCTCACATCTCCTGAAAAATGGCTCTTTCTAAAACCACATAAAAACTTCCACAAGTGGCCACCACTCTTCCAGAATTATCTCTTAACTAATCCCCAACCATATCCCTCAAATTTATTATTATGGCTTGGTGTCAGGTGTCCCCCAAAGCCTCTGCGTTAATACAGGCATTCTCAGAGATGAAATGATAGGTTATGATAGCTACAACTTAATCAGCAGATTAATAATTTGAAAGAATTTCTCTACTGGGTGGCAACTGGTAGGGTGTGACTGGGGGAAGTAAGTCATTAGGGGTTTGCCTTTGGGGTTGTATCTTGTCCCAGGCTCCTACTTTTCTCTCTGCTTCCTGGCTATCCTGAAATCAGCAGCTCTCCTCAGCCACATCTTTCTACCATGATGCTCTGCCTCACTTCACCCAAAAGCAATAGAGTCTGCCATCCACAGACTGAACCTCTGAAACTATAAGGCAAAATATTTTTTTTCCTCCTCTAAGTTTCTCTGGTCAGGTAATAAAGTCACAGTAATAAGAGCTAACACGTTTACGCTCCTATACCATGCCAGCGTTTGTGATCTGTGTCTCTCCTTCATAAGCTATATCAATTCATGGAAAAATTATTCCTCTTTATTTGACTTAGTCTTTGATTCAAATTATTAGAAATTGGTATCTTCTCTCTATTGCTGATTCATTTTTACCTCTCTCAGGAAGAAAAAAGAGCTCCTTCTCTGAACCCACAGATTATTTGGTGTTGCACAGAAGATACTACGTTGCAAATGTTTGTGTGTCTCCCTGTCCATTATATATCTTAATATTCTTAAAGAAGGGACTTTGAGGCTGAGCATGGTAGTGCTTCCTGGAATCCCAGCAACTTGGGAACTTGAAGCAGGAGGATGACAAGTTCAAGGACAACCTAAGAAATTTAGAGAGGACCTAAGCAACTTAGCAAGATCCTGTCTAAAAATGAAAAGGGCTTAGGATGTGGTTCAGTGGTTAAGTACCCTTGGGTTTAATCCCTGGTATGAAAAAAAAAAAAAAAACACAAGGAGAGGAACTTCGTGTTTTCTCCTTTAGCATTTTAATCTCTTCCTGACAAAAGAGCTTAATAGAAAGTTGATATTAGGCTCCACTACTGAAAACAGCTGGGCACCCTTCCAGGGGTTGACCCTCTATGCATTCTCCTCCTGGTGTTCCCATAGTTCCCAAATCTAAGCACTCCTTTAGGTCTTTCATCATGGACCATGCTGCGTATACAAATATCTGTTCCAATGCCACAGATGTCCCCTGGAGTAGCTGAGAACTGTGGGTAGCAGGACAGAGTTAAGTTCTTGACACTGATTGTTGATCTTGTCATATAAAATTTTTCACACGAGAAGAGATGGGGGCATTGGAGGTATCCTGCTTCCTCAAACCTCTCAGTGCCTCTCAGGCCTGACACTGACCTTAATACACCATTAGATTTTCCATATTTGCCGTAATTCCCGGGCCAGCCTGGCATAACTGGGTCTATGTATGTGCGTACAGGCTGCTTCCATTAAGCAGGGCAGCAATGTCAAAAAACTGCTCTGCATTATTCGATTTCTATTGAATCTCCAGCATCAGCTCTGTGGCAGGGATTGTTATAACTGTCAGTATTATCATAATAATCAAGTAAGAGAGGTGAGGTCTCCCTTTCAACTGGGCCACTTGACATTTTGCATGAGTCTGTCTCCTTAGCATCACTTTAGCGAGGATGCTCAGCTTTGCCCTCCTACCAAACCAGTGGCTCTGCATCTGCTGGGATCCTTCAGGAGGGGCAGAAGGAAGGGACTGGAGTGGGAGGACCTGGCGTCCCAGTGCTGGCAGGGGAGGCTCATCCTTGGGAGGAGCACCCTGTGTCTGGTTCTCCCAGTGCCCTCGTTCTTAAGCACATGTTCTCCTTCAGGTCAGCAAATCCCAGTTCTGATGGGAGCCCCCCAGAGGTCATTTCCATTGGCTTTTGGCTCTTGCAGATGTGGCTGAAGCTCTGGCATTTGTCTCACCTTGATTTGTTGATGAAGTTTCATTGAAAGTGGTGTTGGGAATTCTAGAACACGCAATTCTCAGAGGTACTCTGTAACCTAGTGGAGCCATGGACGGAAGTGTATTCCTGACCGACAGACAGATCTGGAAGACAGACACCAGTACCTTCTAGCACATGTGATAAGGAGGAGCACAGACCGTCATGACTGGTGACTTTGGTGTGAATACCCTCCCTGGCACCTCCAGTGAGGCTTGCTAGGCCAGCAGCATGGCCTTCTTGGCTTCAGCGTCCCCCTCCTTCCACATGGAGGAAGAGTCGATGGCAGTGCCCAGCATCCTGAAGTCGTGAAAGAAGAGAATGGGTAATCAGCATTGACCCAGTCATGATTTTAAATATTTCAATTCAATATTTCACATGGGTGTATGTTGAGTCCTTTTTATGCACATTGACTTACTAAAATTTGAAGTTATAAACAAACACTGAGAAATAATTTAGTGACAAAATGACTGTATCAAGAATTAAAGGGTTTTTTTGGTTGTTGAAGATAGATAATGGTGCAGCTGTACTTGGGTTTCCTTCCAGCGGGGAGGTCGGGGATGTGGTGGTCGATGACCCTATAAAGGCAAACTATGACCAGACTGTGAAGAAGCTTATGTGTATGGAGGAGGGGAGCTTTGGAGTGTGTAGGCAGTAAGGAGCTATTTTTGTTTTATTTGTAAAAATAATGAAAATGACTTATTTGTTTGTTTTTGGTGTTTTAAATGTTTGTCATTCTCTTTATCCATAAATATTTACTTAACACCCACAAAATACCAGACACTAGCTAGGTTTGCAATATTCATAAATCACTTGTGGTAATTTAGCTTATATTTGGTGTATCAGATAGAAGAAGAATGAGCAAGTAAATGAGTGGATACAGCTTGTGATAAGAACTACGAGAAAACAAGGGGCTGTGATTTGCCTAGTGGGGGGACAATTTCCAGCACTGAGTGACATGTGCAGGATTGGTGTTGCTAAGGTGGATAATTTTAAGCTCAGCTTTAGAAGGGAGAAATATTCAAAAAAAGAAGAAAAGCTGAGAGTGGAGATGTCAGGGGACAGACACAGAAAAGTACCTGGATAGGAGCCAGCACAGTGTGGTGTCCCTGTCAGGGGTTCTGCTGCAGTTGGGGTCTTACTCATGTCACTTCTTGGGCCTCTGTCCTTGGGAATTCTACCTCTTAGAACCTCTGTGGGATGGAGCTGCTGTCACTTGGGCACAGACTTGCTGAGAATTATATAAATCGCCTAGTCTAGGGCTTGAGCCTCAGCCAGGGCTGCTCTAGCCATAGAGGAAGGCTTCAACAGATGGATTGTGGGGGCAGCCACACTTGGTTCCTTGCGGCCCGGCATTTAGGAGTTCTCATTATAAATAAAAAGTCAGCTCCCATTGGTCCTCTACTCCAAAATCTTTAATGATCCCCCCTGTCAGGTACAGCAAATGCCATAGTCCTTCGAATGTGCCCATCGGTACGGGCACAGTGGTTTCTAGAAACTCCACAACACTCTTGGCCTTTGCTCCAGGTCCTCCTTTGCAGGTGCTCCTTCCGTCCAGCTCTCTAGTGGCCACGACTGTCCCCTCAAGCCTTTCCTTAGGCCCACACCCGCTCTCAGTGCAGCTGTCGGCTCCACCCCCCACTGACGGCCTTGCCCCTTCCACAGAGCTATCAAGGCCTCACTCTGCAAAGAGTATGTGGCCAACACACTTGTCACACTCGATGGCGACTATCTGTCCACCTCCCCTGTTAGAAAATCAGCTCTGAAGGCTGGGGCTGGGGCTGGGGCTCAGTGGCAGAGCGCTGGCCTCGCAGGTGTGAGGCACCGGCTTTGATTCTCAGGACCACACAAAATAGATAAATAAATAAAGCTATCATGTCCATCTCGGAGTAAAAAATATTCTAAACAAAAGCAAAAAAAAAAAAAAAAAAAAGGAAAATCAACTTTGAAAGGGAGTCTGTTTTGTTCTCTGACACATTCTGAGGACTCAGAACAGGGCCTGGCACAGCAGCTATTCAGGGTTTATTTACTGACCAGGTGAATGCCTAGTGGATGACAGGTTATTGCTGAAGTGGCTGATGTGGAAACCTGAGTGTATTGGACGACCGCCAGGCAATATTTGAAGGAGACCAGCAAGAATATAGATATTACCTAGGGACCTGAGCTAAATTCTCCAAGGGGGCAGTTCAATATTTTGTAGAGTAAGAATTCTCTCCCTGTTCCTGCATCTTGAGCCCCTTCACCCACAGCAACTATTGTAATTCCAAAAGTATACTATATATTTAAAGTGATCAATTCATTTTAACATATGGGACTGGGCTTGTGGGAAGATAAAGTATAGATGTCTAATTAGAGAATTAATGTGGGAAGTAAATACTACAGGAAAGACCCCCATTAGGCTCTGACTGACTATGGTATTTCATTATGCTTTAATTACCCAGGGTGATTTGTGGTTGGAGACAGGGTGCCGTGCATCATGGGAGATTTAACTACTGTGATTTTCCATTATGCTGAGAGCTTGGGTGAGGAGAGGATGAGCTGAACAGGAGGATGCTTCTACAGCTGGAGTCAGCAAGGGGCCCTCACTCCAGAGAAAGGAGGTATGCATTTTGGAGGAAACAAATTTTCTATTAGGTGGTCACAATATATAACTAGTAGAAATCTAAAGGTGTGGGCTAACCAAGAATCAGAAGAAGCTTAACGCAGGACACTGTGCCTTGATATTATTTGCATGTGGGAGCATGACACGATGAAATCCATTATTCTGCACAATTAAAATGATCTAATAAAAATATTTAAAAAAGAATCACAAAAAATAAAAGGCCATAGTGACTCATTGGTAGGGAACTTGGGTCTTCAAAAACAGGGACTGGCTTTGTGTGCTGACTTAGTTATAGGTATGAACAGGGGCTTCTGACTTCATCCCCTTGGATCCCAATTTCCAGTCTCTATGAGGCTCAAACGATAGAGTATGTGCATTGCACATTTGTGAGAATAAATGCTATGGTTCACTATCTTTTATCAGCCAAATGAGGGATTCAGACCATCTATCTTTCCAACAAGTATTTATCATGCTGCGATGCTTTATAAAACATCTTAATTTTTATTATCTCACAAAATCCTCATAACTCATGAGAAATTAGGCAATGTCCCCCCATTTTCCAGGCCATGAAATTTAGGGAGAGAGAGGTACAGGGTCTTACCCAAGATAATTGAACCACAGCAAGTTTGTTGGAGAAACCAGCTTTGCGACTTGCCTATAGTAAATCCTGGGCACATACTAGTTATTATTTGTATTAATATTAGCAAAAGAAATACCAGTAAAAAGATCTATTCCAAAAGTCAGCAGTCATGATTTATCCAACAGTACAACAGTGAACACAACCACCAACATACACTGGGGAAAAGATAAAAGCCTTCCAACATGCAAAGCTCTACCATCTTTGATGGCTTAGGGCTGCTGTTGTTTCCCCTACATTTGATGTGGGAGGACTTTTAAGGAAAAATGGAGTTTGAAGGTGACAGAATAAGAAATAGAAAACCAGATGAACTCAGTAGAATTGAAGACACACCTTTCCAAAGTTGAGTATGTCTTTGATAATTAGTAACTCACTTTTATGGTAAATTTATCAATTACTTTCATTGAAGAATCACCATATGATTTTGTAAAATTTATGTATTGAGTCAGAGAGACTTCTGCTATGGAATTAATTCTCACTTATTTGGGTATGGTGAGGATACTAAACAGTTACCTGAATTTCTCAAAGCAATCTGGCAACACTGATGTTGGCTAATAAAATTAATTCATCAGATGATTATTTATATATTACTACACAAAACTCCTCAGAGCACTCTTAGAAAATGGACTTGGTTAATTTTGTTTTCTTTTATTTAAGTTAAAAACATAAAATTCAAATGTCATAATAAGATAATGTGGCAATATTAAAATAAAAGTGTAAAGCATATCCAATAGCATTATAAAATATATGTAGATAATAAACAGGAATAAAATTAGTTTTCTACTTGGGTCATGTGTCTATGAAGAAGGGTCAGAGGAGTACCCGAAGAGAGAGCAGAACACAAGACAGGATCAGATATGTGCTTGGGATATGGTCAGGAAACGAATTTCAGAACAGGCCAGTCAAGGGCATAGACAGAGGCATAGACATACTAGAGGGAGAATGAGGGCAATCCCAAGAGGCAAATCTTTGGGGTTGTTGCAATTGACAAAAGATGTGACTTATGCAGTCGAGGGGGAGAAATAAAGAATGTGCCTGTGCTTCTGCCCTTTTCAATGCTTTATTCACTCAAATCACTCAATACAACTTCACTATATAGGTTCTTAATCAAGAAAATGACAATCCTTAATGTTAGGCACTACAATAGACATAATCCACAGCAAACAATTCTACATTAATTCTAAGCACTGCAAACACACTTAATCATGACAGGCTCATGACATTCCCTCTGCATGCTAAGTTCAACTGTCAGATCAAAAGTCTCAAGCCTTAGGCTCTAAGTCCAGCAGATACACACTCACTCAGACCTTAGTGATCAGATCAGGATCCAAAGCAGGCTTCTCCTGGGGTGGAGCTGACAGCTGGCTGAGGAGATGGTCATAGGAAGAATCCTTTTCTCACCAGAGTTAAAAGGCTGCTGTGAAGTTTTATAGTGGTGAGAACAATGCAGAAGTTCAGGCAGATGAGAAGAATTGGGATGTCAGTCCAGGTCCTCATCAGGCTCTCAGGCTTGTGTGCATCCGGGTGGGCTGGCTGAATGTCTCCTCATTTGCTCCATCATTTATACTAACTTTTGGGGCTTCTGACCACCCTTTCGATCCCCATCAGCTGCTATTGGATTTCTCAGTGCTGTCATTGTCCTGAGGTTAAAGCATCTGGTCTGGTGGTCCCCACCCTGATTTTCCTGCTTCTTGCTCTTATCAACATGCCAGAGACTTCACTCTGAGTTTGTCAGGGTGAGGAGAAGTGACTTATTTGTGCCTGAGGGCCATACTGGAGGGCTCTGTAGGTGTGCCTGGTGAGACTGCAGGTTTCAAACTGGAGTTTTAAAATGGAGTTGCTTAGACTAAGTCCCAAGACCATCCTTACAGGGGTAAATAAATCAAGGAATACAGTTTCAAGGGAGAATGTGGGCCATCTCCTGAGGGGGAGAGAACAACCTACAGGTGTGGGATGTTAATATTTATAGAGGAAAGGTTGCTAGAGTCTGGACTAGAAGGGGAGCCACACAATTTCCAACCTGTTTTCCTTGTGCTTGCACATTGCCCTGAAGTTAAAAGAACCGGGTCAAGGATGCAGACTGAGGGTACCTGGCTGAGGATTTACCATTGTTCTTGGGTGCTTTGTTAATGTTAATGGTGCAGGAGTGTCTCTTGCATTTCAAAGGCTGATGGACACCTCCTTTGAGACTCGGATCTCTCCCTTTACCTAATTCCTATCTCTGAGCTATTCAAAACTATTCAGAGGGGGACAAAAAACACTTCAGCAAAAGGACATCATGATAGTGGGAATGATATTGTTATTTTATTTTAAACTTCTATCAGGAGCATGGAAGCTGTTTACAAAAAGAAAATGAAACATTATTTTGAAATATGTTATCTCTAGAAAATGGAAAATAATAGGACATTTATTTTCCCTCCTGTGGAGTTGAAGGTAATCTCAATTTCACTGTTTTAGTGCTTTGTAATCTAATGTTACCAACCCTAAGCCATGTCTCTGGAGTTGTAATGCTCGGATCCATTATGGCAGCAGAGTCTCCCTGTCCCTATCTGACTCTAACATGAAAAAAGCAGCAAGCTGTTCACATCTGTCTTATCTTTTGATAATTGTATTTAAAATTATAGTTATTTGTCAAAAACTCTTAAACTTGTAGCTGTGGATCTATAAGTTCCATGACCTGTCTCCTCTGGAAAGGGCTGATGTAATTAGAAAGGTTCCGTTATCAATCATTCAACTAATGCCTCCCATTCTCTCTCTCTCTCTCTCTCTCTCTCTCTCTCTCTCATCAATTATGCTGAATATTTTAGACAAAAGATCAGACCAACTCTACCTCCTCTTGGCCACAATGCTGCCATTGTCACTGAGAGAATTTTAAATCTTCCTCTGCAAGGAAGCTTTTTGGGGAGACAGATTCTTTGCAATTATCAATTATGGGGAGGCTAATTCTTATACTCTTCTTGAAATTAACAATAGATCATAACAAATGTGTTTAAAGGCAGCCCATTGGAACAAAGCAGGGTTCTCTAATACTTGATAGGTCTATAGTTGTTTTTATTCCTCAGATCAGGATTTGTAGCTTCAAAATTTTACTTAAAGATCTATAAGAGAGCTGTCCCATTTCCTCCACAGGAGCAGGTGAGATGTGTCTGGTGGAAATTGAGCCATGAATAAGAATTGAATGTCTTTTCATTTATTTCTGTTTACTTTATTATAGGTAAAATGATATTTTGAATGCATACTATGTCTTTCCTTTCTAAGCCTCCTGCCTGATCTGAGAGAAGTTGCCTGTCCTAGGTATAACCAGAGAAAGGAGATTCCAATCTCTTCTGCCCATCTCCTGGTATGGAAATTCACAAGCAGATGGTTCAAATCTCCCCATGCATGCCCCTGCCCATTGGTTAGCCTCATTTTACCTTCTTACATAGTAACTGACAGTATATATATATATATATTTTTTTTTTCTCTTAAATGATTCTGCAAGAATATGTGGATCCATATTGATGTCTTTGTTTTCTTTGAAAACATGACAATAAATTGTCTTACAGTGTTTAAATGTATGCAAATATTTATAATGGGAATGTTTTAAATCAAATTAAATCTCAGTCCCCTCTGATCAAGGGGGTGGCCAATGACCCTGTCATATGGGGACTGCTGGTCATCCCTGGGATACAAGACTATACCTGGGCCCAGGAAAGGGGCGTGGTCTGCAGTCACTGCTGGACACCTTTCTTCCTGGCACTTTCTATCCTGGTGCACGATGATGAAGTGCTTCCGTCCTCAAGCACTGGCCCAGGAGTGCCTCAGCAACACTCTCAGATGCCTCAGGGTCTGTGTGAAGTCCTCACTCATGTCAGGGAACCTCCTTGTCACTGAGTGCAACGGGAAAGAGGCGCACAGACCCCACAGTTCCTAAATCTATGGCCAAAGTCATTGTGTAGGCTCCACAGGTGTCCCCTCCCCTCCCAGGACAGCGCTCTTCAAGAGGATTTATGCTCCCCTCTAGATGAGCGGTCACCCCCCAGACACTCCATGTGTTGGTGGGCTTGTTAAACATCCCGAGTGGAAGCCTTCCTCAAGAGAGACGACCTCGTATTTAACTCACAAACCATCTGCACTGGGTAAAGGGACCCACATTTGAATAAGAAAATGAGCCAGAGGTGACTTGACAAAATCACAGAAGCCAGACTTCTCAGGAGCTGGTAATAGGCTTGAGGACCCCTCCTCCCTCTTTTCCTCTCCCACACAGGCAGGTCCACTATCTTCACTACGGGCACAGGGGTTCCCAGGATGCCAGACATGGTTCAACTGGGAGAAGCCAGTCACCCTACTACTACATACATCCTACTTCCTGGGGACCCCAGAGAAGGTCACAGGGTTGTACAATCCTTGAAGAATTTCAAAAACTTAACAAAATCATTTTAACTGGTATTTTACTCATTACTTGGTGTTGGAATCAGTATTCCACTGTTCTCCTACTTATTTTACTTTCCTTCATTCTCTGTTCTATTTGACATATTTTTTCCTTATCTCGTGCCCAGCATAAGGCCTACATTTTTCTTGCCAAGCCTTTAGTTAGGAAGACCTCCATCTTTCTTATTCTACGCCCCCTTTTCATGCCTCCTTCAGATGCCCCTGGGGTAATGGGAGTGGGATTTTGACAGCATTCAGATTCTGCATCATCCTTTCTAAAGTGCTTCCTTGAGTAAACTGTTTAGACCCTGGTTTCCTCGCATACATCTCTCCACATTCCATCCATCTCAGAGCTACTCTGAAGTTCCATTTTGGAGTTTCAAATAAAAGTAATTAAAAGCTTTAAGTATAAAGATTCTTGAGGAATAAGTATACCACAGGGTAACTGAAAGACCCCAGCCCAGAAACCCCAGGCCCCATTGTGAAACCATCAGGGCGTGTTGCTAACCCACGTAAAGAGAGGTCTCTCTGTTAATCAGTTAAGGGTAGTCTATTGTGAGGGGACAGGATGGTTGAGGAAGAACAGAAAAGCAGATCCCAAGGCATGCCTGAACAAACAGGAACTGATAATGATAAGCAGGAACAGAAAAACCAGAATGTTAATATGTAACTGTCATGAGGTTTATCCAGGAACATAAAGTGAAAAACAACTTTGCCCTTTAGGTAATCTATATGTTGGGTTCAAAATAACCAATAAGAAACCTGTCACTTCCCGTGCGCGCGAAACCTGCCCCATTATCCTATAAAAGACCTGTACCCCAAAACCCGGCGTGCCAGTTCACCAAAGCTCCGGCTGAGGTTCTGCTGAGCACCCACAGGCGTCTGTGTCTGAATAAACCTCTTGCGTTTGCAGCCAGTGCCTCGTGCGTCTTTCTTGGACAGGGAATCGGTGGGTCTTTCATAACAAGCTTTGCTGGTTGGGTAGTGGGGTCATGCTAAGAGAAATAACCATGTTTTTTTGAAAAAAAAATTTTTTTCTGAGTTGGATTATTTTGATCCACTGACACTGAGGTAATATTGATGGTACAGGGAATCCTTCAAGCAACTTCCATTTATTTCCACATAAAATTTCCTGGGAGATATTCTGCTCTGACAATTTGGTTTCTGGCACATCAACTCTATACTTATTTGATTCTTGCAGAATCATGAAACCTTACCTGAGTGACTTCATTGATTTCAGTGGTCTCTACATGTCAAGGGCCTAGCTTGTGCTGGGGCTGTTCATGGTGTCATCCACTTCAATCTCCAGCACGGCTGAGTGGCTTTCATGTTCAGAAAGCTCTTCAGAACAGAGGGCAAGCCCTGTGCTTATTGTCTCAGTCACACAATGACTGTCCCTTAGTCCAGGGTGTGATCGTGTGTAGTGTTTTAATTAAGCCACTCTCTGCCATGGCACCTGATGTTTTTTAAAGAAGTCCTGGAATGTCGTGTGTGGAAGAGAATTAGTAAAGAAGGGAGATATTGCAGTCCACAAATCCACTGGAAACTCCAGCTGTCTTATAGAGATGTTCTGAAGTGGGAGAGAGAGAGAAAGAATGAGAGAGGGAGAAAGAAAGAAAACAGGAAAGTGAAAGAAACACAAAGCTTTAAAGTTTGGATTGAAGAATAAAGAACCAGTAATAGTAAAAATGCTTTGTGCCAGAGGAGGAGGACACCCCCGTGCCCCCCGGAACCCTCTTTTCCTACTTCTTTCCAGCACTGGCCCCCCTCATCCTTCACTCCTGAGCAACATTGCCAACCGAGGCTCCTCAGACTCTTCCATGATTCTGTGATCTTTCTTCCTCTCATTCCTCACACAACATCAATCATATTATGTAACTAACTTCATAAGTCAATGACCATTTGTTTACTTGTCTCTTTTCTGTCAGTCCTTTTGAGAAATTTATGAAGGCAAGATTCACAATTACTATCATTGTTCTAGTTTTGTTCCTGGCATAGAAGTGTCCAATAATGTATTTTAAATATTATGTAGTTAATTATGAATGGACAGTGCTTATTTTGGTCCAGGTAACAATATTGAATGTTTTATAGGCATTTACTCAGTTCTAACAAAGGAACCTATGAGACAGGCAAATTATTCTTTGCAATGGAAACTGGGGGGCCTGAGGTTGCATTACTTGCTCATGGTCACCTTGGTAGTAAACAGCAAGGCCAAATTCAACCCTAGGCTGGCTGACTCTGGAGTCAGTGCTCTGAACCCCTAAGTATGCTGCATCACTGAAATATTTCTGAATGAGTGAGCTAATGACTAAGGGAATGAATGGCCTCTGACTCACAGGCCAGGACATAGAGCATGGCAACAAATATCACCTTTGATTTAAATTAGGCAACTCTTATTGATTACCTAATACCTGCCAGGCCCTGCTGGCACTGTGGGAAATCACTAGCAAAGAGGATCATAGTTCTTCTTCCCCTCTATCCAATTCTCTCTTCAGTATGACTTTGAAAAGAGACTCTTCCCATTAAGAGATAAGATCTATTTCTCGGTTCTTTGAAGCCGGGCTAGCCATATGATTATTTTGACCAGTAGGATGTGAGGGAAATGTCAGGCCAGTTCTAAGGCTTGGTCTAATGCTAAGACAGAGAAACCAAGGAACTGAGGTCTTGGTACCAGGGCCATGTTCTACTAAGATCCTGTGAACTAATTACTTCTCAATGGGATAGGCAAAATAAACACAAAGTGGAATTTGACAGTTTCAACATATGTGTTTTAGTGAATGCTCAGTCCTATACCTTTCCAAAGTTGTAGGTCTGATGGGAAAAAGTTTTCTCCCTTAACCCTCACACTAAACTTAGAATACTTTTTGACCAGATGTATAGGAACTTTCCACCATATTCCCAACTGGGATCATTTAAATCAATTTGGTTCTGAGTCTATTTAACTGGTGGTGGTGTCAGATCTCAGTAGCTGAGTGTTCAGTTCCACAAGACAACCCACTCATTCTAATCACAGTAGAGGGTTGTCATCAAGACTTCTGACCAATAAGCTACCACCAGAGTTTTCACCTGGAGTTGATTAATTTGCTAAGAAAGCTTAAGGAATGAAGGGAAACACTTATGTGGCCAGTTTGCTATTAAGAATACACATGAGATTCCTTATAAAACTTGAACTGGAGCAACCACTTGCCCTAGTTATCCCACTCCTTGGTTTATACCCAAAGGACTTAAACAGCATACTACGGTGACGCAACCACAGCAACGTTTTTTAGCAGTTCAACTCACAATAGCTAAATTATGGAACCAACCTAGGTATCCTTCAGAGCATGAATAGATAAATAAAATGTGGTACATATACACAACAGAATATTACTCAGAAGAATAAAATGATGACATTTGCTGGTAAATGATCAGAACTGCTAAGGGAAATAAGCCAAGCCCCCAAAACCAAAGATGGGCAGTTCTCTCTGATAGGTATCGACTCTCTGGCTAGTTTTACTTGCAAGGCTTCTATGGAGGCTTTCAGCCATGGTATTATTACGGATTGGCCTTGTGAAAACACGTGGTAATAATATGAAGATAAGTGTTATTTCAGTTATTAATTAAAGGAATACTTTCTAAGCACATGCTACATACATAATAAATGAAAATGTAAACATGAATATAGAAATAAAATGATGTACAGCCATGCCTTTGGAAAAGTTATAATGTCATTTGAGAAATAAAATAAATGTATGTAAAATAATGCGGATGATTCAGAAAGTGGCTTGATCTCAATGGGGATTCATTTCTCCTAATTTTAAAATGTGCTGACCTAATTACTAGATAAGGTAGAATTTTTTTTTGTTGTTAAGTCTGTAGGAATCAAGAAACTCCTTAAAATATTTGGAATCAAACATCACTGAACAAACTTTGATAAGACTAAATAGCCCAATGAAGACTGTTTAAAATTCACAATTCATAGTTTAGCTATTGTAAATTGAGCTGCTGTAAACATTGATGTAGTTGTGTTACTTTAGTATACTAACTTTAAGTCCTTTGGGTATAAACCAAGGAGTGGGATAGCTGGGTCAAATGGTGGTTCCATTTCCAGTTTTCTGAGGAATCTCCATACTGCTCTCCATAGTGGTTGCACCAATTTGCAATCCCACCAGCAATGTATGAGTGTACCTTTCCCCTACATCCTTGCCAACGTTTATTGTTGGAGGATTGACATTCTTGATGATTGATGATTGACATTCTGACAGGAGTGAGATGAAATCTTAGAGTAGTTTTGATTTGCATTTCTCTAATAGTTAGAGATGTTAAACACTTTTTCATATATTTGTTGATCAATTGTATTTCTTCTTCTGTTAAGTGTCTGTTCATTTCAGTTAAGCCATTTATTGATTGGTTTATTTGTCTTTTTGGTGTTAAGTTTTTTAAGTTCTTTATAGATCCTAGAGATTAATGTTGTATCAGAGGTTCATGTGGTGAAGATTTTCTCCCAATCTGTAGGCTCTCTTCTCACTTTAGTAATTATTTCCTTTGCTGAGAAAAAAAGCTTTGTAATTTGAAACCATCCCATTTATTGATGGAACCAACCTACTGTCCTTCAATAGATGAATGAATAAAGAAAATGTGGTATATACACTTAATGGAATAATTCAGCTTTAAAAAAGAGTGAAATCATGGCGTTTTCCAGTAAATGGGTGGAGTTAGAGAATATCATGCTAAGAGAAATAAGTCAATCCCCAAAACACTAAAGGCCAAATGTTTTCTCTAATGTGCAGATGTTAGTTCACAATAAAGCAGGGAGCACTAGAGAAGAATATTGTTACCTTAGATTAGGTAGATGGAAGTGATGGTAGGGGAGAAGAAGGGATATGGGAATAGAAAGGATGTGGGAAGAGGAAGGATATGGGAATAGACATTATTACTGTATATGTGACTGCATAACCAATGTTGATGGTCATGCAGTCACATACATACATATTGTCTTGTAGGGCAGAATTTCAGCCTCAAGGACAGAAGTCCTCAGTGTTTATCCTTTGTTAGCAAAGCAATAAAACTTATTTTTTCTTTTGTTCAAAACCATGTCCTTATTATTAAAGTGGCATAATTGGCATTGAGAAAAAGGACCGAGCTTTCAGTTATATTACCTTATACTTAACCATGAAATTTCTTAAAAAATATTAGCAAGTGTCCTTTGCAAAAATCTGTAACAATGTATGAGTAAATATAATACCACTCACCAATAAATAAAAACAAATTTACACTAAAGCCAACTGGAATTTATTCCAAGGAAGAAAGCTGTCTGAATATTTGAAAATGAATCTCTATAATCCACCTAGTTAACAGACTAAAGAAGAAAACTCATATGGTCATATCAACTAACACAGAAAAATCATATGATAAATTCAAAACACATCAATGATAATTTTTAGATAGACATAGAGGAGACTTCATCACTTTATTAAAGAATACTTATGAAAAATTTAATCTAAATTATACTTAATGATGAAAGGATTAATGCTCTATCTTTAATATCAGAATGAGGCAATAATAATGTCTGCATCTAAAACCCATATTCAATATGTCTCTTGAAATTTATCAGTGAAATAAAAAAGTAGTAAAAAGATCTTTTCAGATGAGAAGGAAGAAATAAAAAATGTCTGTATTTGTAAGGTGTCATGATTCTTTATATAAGATATACAAAAGAAGATATAATTAACCACACCTAATAGTGAATTTAGGAAGATAAACATAAAAATAAAAATAATCCATTGTATTTTTTATACTAATAATGATCACATGAACACAAAAATGAAAATACAATACCACTTACAAATACTTAAAAATGAAGTATCCAGGGATAAAGGTATGAAAACATGCACAGGATCCTTATAGACCTGTAAAGACTTGCACATGGGCTAAAAAAACTGGTGAAAGAAATGAAAAGAAGTTCAAATAAATAGAGAAACACACTAAGACCATAGCAGGCTTAAAGATGCATATTCTCCCAAAATAGATATATTAGCCTGATACAAAGTATATACAAATCCAGTCAAGTATTTTATTTTATTTTTTCCTTTTGCAAATGTAAATTAAAATTCATCTGGAAATAGAAAAGTAAGAATAGCAAAACTACTTTTTGAAAAAGGGTACCTTGGGAGGAATCCATCTACATTATTTCAAGATTTATTATGGATTTATAGTACTCAAAACTGAAGGATATGGTTAGCTACCTGTCCTCCCCCATGACTTGGCCCTGCCCACTGTCCTTCCTGCCAAAAGTGACTCCTGCCATGGCCTGGCTCTGCTAAGGCTTCCCTTGAAGCCCAGATCTCTTGGTGGCCAGCAGGGATGAGCCACATCAAGTGTTTGACCCATTGACACCCGCCCCCACCCCCAACCCCTCTGAATAAAGAAGAGCTTGTTGATCCAGGTCTGCTTCCTGCCTCTGCCTCTCTCATCTGTGCGCCACCTGCTTTCAAAACTGTGACAGGGAACCAAGGTATAGATCCACACAAACACGTCTACTTGATTTTTCATAAAGTTGGGAAAGAAATTCAATAGAAGAAATGTAGAATTTTCAACAACTGTTTCCAGAGGGTGCTGATATCCATATGCAGATACGAATTCTGATATCTTAAAACTTGTACAACAATTAATTCAGAAATGGATCATGGATGTATGTATACTATAGTTGATACTATGAATCTTTTTAGAAAAAGAACAGAAACAAATCTTCAGGATCTAGAGCTTGATTTCTACACTCAATAAGCAAAGCACAATTCATAAAAGGAAAAGTTGGACTTAATCAAAATTTAAAATGTCTGATGGTGGAGGAGCCTATGACGAACAGGGGAAGATAAGCTGGAGGGGAAGAGAGAAGGTTTGCAAAGTACATATCTAAGTAATACATAAAGAACTTTCAGATCTCAACAGTTAAAAAGTCGCATAATCCAAATAGGTGCAAAACAAGGATATGTTATCAATGATGAATTACAGAAGGTAAAAATCATTACCCTTAGGGAAATGCAAGTTAACATCATAAGAAGCTATTATTATACACATATTGGAAAGGCTACAGTAAAATTCCTAATAGCATCAAACTTAGGGTATGATTGGAAAAACTGACTCACTCATTCACTGCTGGTGGCAATGTAACTGAATCCATCCAACATGGAAAACATTTTGGCAGTTTTTTTTTAATAGAAACTAAGTAGGTAAATATCATATGATACAGCAACTACACTGATATCCCATAGAAATCCTTATCCCATGGAAATAAAATGTATATCCATGCTAAAGCCCTTCTACAAATGTTTTTACCAGTTGGATTTTTAACACTGCCAAGTTGAAACAACTAGATGTTCTTATTTAGATGAGTGGTTGAACAAACTGTGGTACATCTATACCAGAGATAAAGTTCTTCAATAAGAAGTTTGTTATTAACACACACAACAACCTGTATGAATTGCCAGAGAATATATTGAATAAAAAGTGCTTATCCAAACCTTACATGCTTTATGATTCCACTTATAGAATATTCTTCAAGTGACAGAATTATTGGAATGGAAATCATCTTAATAGTTTCTAGGAATTACAATAGGGCTGGGAGGGAGGTAGATGCATTATAACAAAACAATATGTGGGTCTTTGGGGTGATGGAAATGTTGTATTTTAGACTAGATCACTGTCAGTAACCTAGTTGTGATATCATACCATACTTTGGAAGACATTATCATTAGGCAAAACTGGTTAAGGGATTTTTGTTGTTGTAGTTTTTGTTTGTTTTGTGGTGCTGGGGATTGAACCCAGGGCTTTGTGCATGCAAGTCAAGGACTCTACCAATTGAGCTGTATCCCCAGCATGGGTTAAAGGTATATGAAATCTATCTCCATTATTTCTTACAATTGAATGTAAATTGTAAATTACTTAAAAATAAACCATATACATAAAAAGTACATGCTCAGTTTTTCTGATGGAGGTGACCCTTTAAACCTCAAGAGGAAAAACATAAAGAAACACACCTGCCTAGAAGGCAAGTTACATTCATGGAACTGTGTTAAAGATAAAAGTAAATTGAAGAACCAGGCCTAAAGCATGTTCAAGTGGAGATCTTCCATGTCAAGAAGCCACAGAATATGAATAACCCTAGTATTTATATAATGGTGGGGATTATTGGTGGGAATGTTTAAATTTCATATTGCATTTTATTCTTACAATGGATTTTCACAGATC
Organism: Callospermophilus lateralis; assembly: GCF_048772815.1. NCBI lineage: Eukaryota > Metazoa > Chordata > Mammalia > Rodentia > Sciuridae > Callospermophilus > Callospermophilus lateralis. The sequence continues at coordinate 85,865,763 of NC_135320.1, forward strand.
TATTGCTCAAAACACATGTTACTTATTCATTCATTCATTCAATACAGCCTTATTGATTATTTTCCCTGTGAACAATTCTTATGATGGACTAAGGAAGGGAATATAATGATCTACATTAATGGTTTATATCTTTAAAGTCATATTTGTCTGTCTACACAGAGTTGGAGTGAATGTCTACACTAAGAAAGTAAAGAAAGAAAAGTATTTTTGAGCATTGAGAACCAAAGGGTAGAAATAATAGAATTCTTTTCCTGGTAGATAATTAACTTTGGAAATAGGTAAACATTGATATTTTGCTTATCTATTTTTGTACAACTCACAGTCTTAAAACTTATTGATATAAAACAACAATTTATTATCTCCCGTATTTTCTCTGGATTATGAATTCAGATAAGGCACAGCAAGTATGGCTTATATCTGCCCCCCCAAATTTCAAATTTGATGCAGGAAGACTAAAAGGCGGCAGACTGGGTGTCTGAAGACATCTCACTCTTGCTGGTACCTCACTCTGGCTTCCAGCTAAGTGGTCAGCTGGGGCTGCTGGCTGCAACCCCCTGCTTTGGCCTCCCTAGGCCTCTCCCTTGTTGGGCTCATTTGGGCTTCCTCTCAGCAAGGAGGCTGGATTCTCAGAGTGAGCATTCTCAGAGGCCTATTCTGAAAAAGGGAACCGTGTGGCTTCTACTGCATACTTTTGAGAAATTAGTCCCAGGGCCTGGTTTCAAGAGGAGAACTATAATCTGTCTGTTCAGAGGGGAATGTGGAACAATTTTGAGGCCATGCTTTAAGATGGCCACAGTTATTCCTCTGGCCACAGATTATCTGCATTTCTCCCACATTAACCCTCTTCCTACTGAGATCCTCAAAAGTCCCATCTCATTACAGCATCAGTCTTAGGATGTCAAAAAGTTCTCATCCTTCATGCCAAATCCAGGACAGATAATGTTTCTCAGGTTCTTATTGTCAAAGGATTTTATGCTTAAAACCATACAGTGGGCACATCCAGACTAGAAATTCCACTTCAAGATGAGCAACTTCATGTGGTGCTGAAGTAATTTGAACCTTGTATGAAACCTTTCTACCCAGTAAACTCTCCAATTCCTGTGCAGATACACCATGGCTGCTATTGAGCAGCTATGGCTTGTAATTTTCCAAATGAGTGTGACCACCACGATCAGTCTTGGGCCTACAGAGATGACTTACCTGTGATCCTTGACCCAGGTGTTGCACAGTGAGGCAGGAAGGCAAACAGAAAGACAAATTCACAGAGTTTTGATCCCTGAAATAGCTTTTAACTGTGGGGTTGGTGTAGACGAACAAGGGACCAGATAATTGAAATCAGAATGCATAAGGTATGTAAAACCTTGCAGGTCCTCTGACTGAAAGGTTTTCATTTTTAAAATACAAGAATTTATTTAAAGTTTAAAAGAGCTATTAAATCTTTATTCATAGCTCAGGTAAGAAAGTTTAAAATCTCCAAGATAAGATTTGATGAATGATACAGAAATGAAAATTTTTAAAATTGGTTAACCATTGTCCCTGCAACCATGGCATGATGATGAACTCAGTATAGCACTCTTAGAAAAATCTAAGTCACTAGAGTTTTACATGGTTACATACCATGGGGTCCCACAGCAGATTAACTTGGACTCAGTGGAGCAGAATTTCGTGCTTCATTTGGAGCCTACCCTTTACATAGTTGATGCTTGCATTAGATTTAGGCTCAAGTCCCATGCACCCAGAGATTTCCCTGACAGCTCTAACAGAAGAGCCATAATCTCATCCTATCATGATGACATCGATAGTAGATATGATATGATAATCATGACATACAAGCACACTTCTCTTTTTGTGGAATTTTAGCCCAATCAAAATGTAGAAGGAGCCTAGGATATGGAGTCCATATTTTAAAACATCTTCATAAAATATCAAATGAAACACATGTAATGAATTTACTTGACCATCTGAGGGCCAGCACGGGAACCTGCTGGTGATCTTTATGAACATAATTTTAAGCTCCTTCTGGGAGCTTGTGATGACTGAGAGCTACAGGCAGATCAAGCCATTGATGCAGACACATGCCAATGACTTTTGCTCCTGTCCTTTCACAGTTAGAAGCGGATATATAAGACCTTTAACTTAAGAGCAAAGTACCTACATTTCATCTATGTGTAACAACAGCAGGTCAAAGGAAAAGAAAAAGATATCTGAAGAGTTTTTTGTTTTGATTTTTGTTTGTTTGTTTGATTGATTGTTTTTGTAGTACTGATGGTCAAACCCAGGGCCTGACATATGCCAGGCAAATGCTCTACTACTAAACCACATCCCTAGCCCAAGAAAAGATCCTTGCGATGTGGCACCTGTATTGTTCACCTCTCTTGTCCGAAAGAAGCTGTCCCTGATTCCTGGAGAGTCATGGTCTCTCACGTTGAGTGGTAGGAGGACAGGCGATAGCCTATCAATCTACTCCACATAGCACTAGTTTACATCTGCGGCCCAAATGGAATCATTAGAAGTTACTTTGTCTTTCTTAAAATTCCAGATTGGATAATAAAAGATGTGGCCTTCCAACAGAGGATGATCCTGTGTAAGCATATTCTAAGAAAATGGCATTTTTTGCTTCCTATTTGCTTCAAAGGAAGTTTGAGAGCCTTACAAACAGTGGCCATATCTAATCTTGCCTTGATTTTATCAAATATCATTTTTTGATATTAAGCATTATTTACTAAGTATAAGAAAAGGTTCAAGGCCACAGAGCCATAAGTACCTTGCGACCAGGGCTGTGTCTTAGCCATTTCTGTGCACACACTACTTGTTAAGAGTGCTCACCAGAATTCCAAACCAACAGTGATGATTCAGGGAATGGTCTTCATCTTCTCATGTTAGGAGAGCACAGTTGGGTCTGAGGGAACAACTGGCTGTGCTCAGTGTGGCCATTTCTTTACATAGCAGCTGTGCCTTTTTGGACCAGGACCTTCTCAGCCAGCGGCAATCAGCTCTCTTGAAGGAAGGACTTTGCCTCCCTGAGAATAATGTGAACCCAGCTTTTTATCACTCCACAGCAGAGGCAGCTCTTGTCTGAGATTTTCTTCTTAATGATTTATTAATGCAGTTGGCACCTGACAGTTTGAGTATTTTAATTTTGCTTGATCTGAATGCCACTTTTGACACAGCTGATTATAACATCCTCCCCAATGACTCTGAATAGTATTTCAGCTGAGCTGACTCTGCTATGAGTGTGTCTCCTCCTGTTTGCTCAACAGCGATTGCCTTTCCTAATGAGAGGCCTCTTTCCTTCTGCACGACAGAATACCAGACCCTCCTCTGAGAGGCCGGGTTCTTGCGTCTCCCTGAACAGTCTGCCCAGTGTCCCCTAAAGCAGGAGAAAAGTGGGAAGAAAGCTTTTTGACAACAGGCACTCAGATTCTGCCTCCATGTGACAAGCTACTTTCTTTCTCCTTCTGTGAGTCCCTCCTCTCTAAGTGGTGATAATTACACCTTCCTCACACTGGTTTCCAGGGGATTCTCAGAATATCTAGTGAATTGCACTGTCCCCTACAGGAGGCCACCCTCCTGAAGTGACATTTAAAGAAGCCCCTGCAAAAAGTGTCCTCTGCTGTTTTGACATCAGCCTAGCAGTGCCTTGGGAAGCCAAGATAGGAATTAAAACTGACTCTTCCAAAACTTGACACTTTTTTTCTTCCTCTCTGATAGCAATTTTTAAACATGTTTTCTTCAAACATGTCTACCTCCTACACTAGATTATAAATTCTCATCGAGGTGAGAGTTCTCAATCCTTCGGCTTTGCATTTCCTTATAACTTGACTTAACATGCAATTTCTGATCCAAGCCAGGGTCCTTTTTGTGTGGAAAGGGAGTTGGTATTAATAATTACTGTAGAATGTTTGTTAAAAAACCAGGACTGTCCTAACCAAACCAATTTTTTATGATCCGTTTTCACATAAACTCTTGCAAAAACATTTTCTCATAGGAAACAGTTAACAAATTGCTGGCAAATTAAATACTTATAGAAGAACTTACCACAACTCAAAAGTAATATTTCCAAATTCAGACTTGTATGCCACTGATCTATTTCTAATCCTGTATTTCCTATGTGCATAACTGCATAAAAATTATCTTCCAAAATAGATGTATCAGTGCATCTTCATATTTTTCCTCTCTCAAAACCCACATCTCTGGGGCAGCCAAATTAGAACCCTCTGTTCTAAATCTCCTCAAACCTGCTTCCTTTTCATCTTCTTTGTGGCTGCAGCCTTAGCCCAGTTCTAACTATGGGTGTCAAAGGAGCCTCCAAAAGGATATTCTTCCTGGACTTTCTTGTCTAAGAGAAATGCACTATTCTTGTTCAGTTAATTACAATTAATTAAAGTTGTTATTTTAATTTAATGTAATTAACACAGGTATGATTGCTTGAATTTTGTATTTAGAAGCATTTGATACTGCCCCATTGACTTTTTCTTATAAAACTCAACCTCAGGACCATCACAGTTACTAGTCAGACATCTGTGCCTAAGGGAACCTCACGGACTGGGATGCACGTCCTCATGACTGCTGCTGTTCCTCCTAACAATCCCTGTTCCCTTGTATTTTTTGAGTCATTGCAATCTCTTCTACCACCCTGGAACTGCTTTCTTACTTCTTTCCTTGAAAAATTCCTACTTTTTATTCCAGTGGCAACTCATTTGGTGCCTACTTTGCAAAAATTGTCTGCAATAGGAAGAATTGAGAATCACTTCCTATATGTTCATCAGCACCATCTCCAGTCTCCATGAGAACAGGATGATTGTTTAAATGCCTGTGTGTGCGTTGCAATGCAAGGTTTGTGAATAATGGTACAAGCACTGTGCTTGAACCTATTTACTTATGAGTGGGAGGCAATAGCAACAATTATGATAAAAAAAATTCATGGAGAACTTATTGTTTGTAGAAGGTACTATCTGAAATTAGGGACTTTAGAATTAATTGATAGTTTTAGAAAAGAACACTAAGTTAAGAAAATTACTCAGAGCCACACAATCATAAAGAAGAAAGACTGAATCAGTCCCGGGATGACTCACTCCACCATCAATGTTCTCAATAACCCCATTATCCCAGAACGTGACAGACATGGCCCCTTCTCATAGGAAGGTGGCATATACATGAGGAAAAAGAAAGAGATGATTGACAAATAAGAAAATAAAATGTGCATATCATAGTATTTAATAATTCATAAAATGATGATATTTGCAGAGCATGACTTCAGGAGACACAGTGGTAAGCACTGGAAATGAAATTCTGGGCACTTGTGCAATAGAGGAGGTCCTCAAAGTCCTCAAAGCTGGGCTTCACCTTCCTAATGGAAGAAACAGCAAGCACCAGTGTGTCCAGGGCTCTCGTGAGCATGAATATTTTGAGAATCGGGAAAGAAAAGGGTGTCTCAAGCATGGTTAGTGAGATTGGGAGGCCAGGAAGGGCTTGAGCAGAGGCAGGAGACAAGCCTGGGCCTGGTGGGTAGTCATAGGTCTCTTAAAGACCAGACATATTCTGTAAAGTTCATCCTCGGGTGCTTTCATCACTGTGCGGATATCAAAAGTGTGTTGCACTAACTCACACTGCTTCATCACTAGGTGGTATAATCTTTTAACACCACTGTATTAGACAGTCTGTTGTTAGTTGAAACATTGTTTTGAGGTGAATGACTTCATTTGTTTCTTATTCCAAGTGCAATGTAAAGATAATTCTATAAAGGTGGGTATGAAGCATTGTGACTCACATTTTTAAAGCATTCTGGACCATTACAGGATGAAGAACATTACCTGAGAGACCACTTGGGGCATACATGAGGAAAAGGAAGAGTCAAACATTACATTGATGATGGTTTGAACTAGTCTTGCAGCAATATGGATGAAAATAAATACACAGGTCATACTTGGAACTTCATATCATGTGCTTGCCATGATATGAAGTAACTGGGACTCAAATGTTTTAGTACTTTAAACAAAGCAAATGTCAATCATGTCCTATTACATGATCTGCATAAGGGCTGTAACCTTAATGTTTCTGATTCCAAAGACCAGGTCTTTCAGACTTGAACCTTTTTGGGAAAACACAAGACTCCCAGAAGCTCAGCATTCCCCAAGGCTACTTTGACTGAGTCAACCCTGGCAATCTAAGTGTCCCAAATCACAGGAAACTATACATGGCTCAAGAGAGCCCAGACCACAGGTGATCACAGGTGGGCTTGGGTTACACATATGATGTTGTCACAGGCCCTAGCCTGGATGTGCCTGGAACGACCCCAGTGATAGCAGATGCTGGGGATGGTGGTGATTTATGGTTTGGTCAAGCAGGTAACCATCCAGAGACCATACCTGGAAGAATCTAGAAAGTAAGGTATTAAAGGAAAAGATAGTTTCATGAATAACCAGGGTAAAATGGGGGCTTTGGGATGATTTTTGGAAACCAAGAGCCAAAGGTCCATTCAGCATTCAGTGCTGAAGTTTGTCCACTAGACTGCAGTCTGATAGCACCTCTAACAGCTGCTGAAGTGTCTCATAGGAGCCAGGGTAGGGGGATGTGGAGAGTGACAAAGGGCGACAAAGAAGGAGGGGTTGAAACTGTGGGGGTTTTAACAACATTATTAACATCATTGAACAAAAATATTATGAAAAGTTATGGAATAATCAGGGCTGAGGTGAGAGAGTGAGGGGATTTCTTTGTTCAACATTCATATCTCTTCACATATACTATGTCATTTGAACTTCCTGAAGTGTGTGACCTTGATTATTCTTCTATGCGAAAGGAGACTGAGAATCAAGGATGTTGAGGGTCCAGCCAAGGTCCCCCCCAGGGAGCAGAACCCCCATCTCTTGAACCTTGCAGCCTGCACCTTTAGCACTCCACATGTTAATTCTCTGTGACTGAAATTCAAGAAAAAAGGCCCACTCCTGAAGAGGTGGAACTGCAAGGCCAGGTCACAGACAAGTCCTCCCAGATGCTTCTAGACACATGTAGAACTTCTCCCTCTGACACCGACAGGTTTTCACTTGGAAGTTCAACAATATTGTTTTATTTTGATTCAGTTTCCCAGCTTCCTTCAAGATGTGTCCAAGACACAAGAACCTGGAGAAGGCTCCCAGAGGGCCAAGGATGCCCCTCAGTGGTAGAGTTACCCAGCAGGCACAAGGCCCTGGGTTTCACCCCCAGCCTCACTCACACATACACACACACACACACACACACACACACACACACACATGGAGAGAGCTGACTCCATGAAGGGTGTGGACACAGAGAACCGAGGGACAGATGAAGAATCAAGAAAGCAACAGGATTCCTAGATCTCTAGTGGACACTGGATTCATAGGTCACTTGGTCAGGACCTAAGTCTGTGGCAACCTTGATGACTGTCTTAGGAATTAGGACAACTGCATATGGTTTTCTGTCTTTGAGTCCTAATTTGATTAATTATCCATAAAAGACAATAGGAGGAATACCTGATGGCTAACCATTTAAGTCACTAATTCTTTCATATGACAAAGATAAAACATCACTAATATAGAACTCAATGATTTCATGAGGAGTTAAAGTTGAATATAACATGTTTAAAAAACACACACACAGCTATAATTAGTAGCATAAAATATGTCTTTCAACACGATAATTAATCTGCTCATTTCTGTGATCCAAATCCACTCCACTTAGCACATTTTTACTAGTAACAATATCCATAAAGTTGCCAATCCCAAGTCTTGCAGAATCCCTCCACATCACATTCCCGTTCAACTCATGTGGAATCTTTTTTCCTCAATGCATTTATCCCTATCAAAAGACTTATTTCTCATCTGAATTACAATAACATCTCCACCAGGCTGTGACACACAGCGCATCTCCCCAAGATTTCTGCCACATGTTTGCCAACCAGTAAACATAATAAGAGATATCCAACATCAGCTCAGCTCTGTGGAAAATCCTTCAGTGACACTTTTGTCTGGCGAAGAAGTTCCTGCTTCCTGTCCGCACACACAAAGCCCTTCGAGTAGTCTGTATTGTGTTAGACACTCACCAGGTCACCACTTTTGCCACACAAGACCTCACATGGATCACTCCAGCCAGAGGGATGATTTGAAATTCCCTGAAAATCATACAGTGATACATCTGACCTTCCAAATTATTCTTCCTCTTACTTATAAAATGTTTGACCCCACCTGTCACTCTCCTAAGACTTGCCCTGATACCTCCACTTATCTCCTGAGATTTAGTCCAAATATTTCCTTTGTTTCTCAATCATTTCCTCCCTCAATCCCTCACTGCCAGATCTCTGTGTGCCACCCCCACCCCTTTCTTTTTAACATTTCAGAGCTCTTATATTTTATCTCTCCTACAGAAATCATCACAAATTAATATTATTATCAATTTGTTTTTAGCTAGAGAATACATTTTATGATTGCTATTTAAAAAATGGGAGGGGAGAGGAGGGGGGATAGTAGGGGATAGGAAAGATAGCAGAATACAACAGTCACTAATATGGCATTATGTAAACATTGTGAATGTATAACTGATGTGATTCTGCAATTTGTATTTGGGGTAAAAATGGAAAAGCATAACTCACATGAATCAAATGTATGAAAGATAAAAAAAAATAAAAAATAAATAAATAAAAAACAAAATGATTCACTCGTCTCTATGTTCTGGCAGACAGTAGGTGCATAAAACCGCTATAAATCAATGAGTCCATGTTTTTTAATGAGTAAAGAAATTCATAAAATGTATTCAAGAAATAATCATTTGTTAAAATTTTCAAAGTGCAAATGAAAACTGGTGTGGAACATAAAATATCACCATTTTTTTCATTCAAATCTTCCAGAATTCTAGCACATGTTCTCTCTAGCTGAGTGTCAATGGGTGAAATAGTGCTGTGTGTCATGTGCTAGCCTCATAGGAAGGCACTGTTTTAATGAGGTCACAATATCACGGTGACAAAGCAAAATTTGTGTTTATAGAAATAAATAATTTAGTTTTTGGTGACTTGTGAAATGAAAAAACACCCACAATTTTTATGATGACTAATAAATTAACAATTTAATACAAGTGTTCATATTATATAATTATTATTTTACTTGATGAAAGGAATATCATTTAAACACCTGAAGTATAAAAATACCTGGCTATGAAAACCCTTGACTGGAATTTATTTCAAATCTATCCTATTTCCATTTTATCCTTTAAATTATTTTAAATTATCAATACAATAATTGTCAAGGGGTTGAAAAGAAAGCTGTTTGAGTTCAAGAGCACAGTATTTTTGCCTATGCAAAGTAAGATAATAAGGGTAGTTAGGTCTCATGCCTGAAGGCTCAAGGAATTTCTCTGTGAGCGCAGAGTTTACTACATTTAAAGAAACGAGGAAACTCATTCCATATAAAACAGGCATGGAAATCACGTCAAATTAAAAAGTTTCTGGTATATTTTGTAGCTTTTTGTCTTTACATTCTAATATAAGAGGGAAGAACAAAATCAGCGTACAATTCTCTAAAGTCCTTCATAAATGCTTGAATCACTACAGCTTTATGTGTTCTCTACTCGGAGGCATTTTATCACGGAGCTACATTCCCATATCCTTTTTTTTTTTTTTTTAATTTTTGAGACAGAGTCTTGCTAAGTAGCTAAGGGTTTAGCTAAATTTTTGAGGCTGACCTTGAACTTGCAATCCACCTGTCTCTGCCTCCTGAGTACCTGGGTTTACAGGTATACACCACCATACCTGGTCTCCTCTGTTTTAAAAGTTGTAAGATAGTGTATATGATCTTACCATGTAAAAACGTTTTATCAGTGTTCACATGTAACTTCTCTTGGGGTGGATTAACAAAGACTGGCTCAGAGAGGACTGGGACTTCCCATACTAGTGGGGGTGAGGTATCAAACTTGTGGTTTTACCCTTTGAACACCTATTGATTTAGGAGTCATGCAGTGGTTATTGAGCTGGGTGAACAAGGGATTTAAGATCTTTATCCTTAAAAAGGAAAACAGCACAGTGACAAAACTCACGTGGTGTGATGCCTGCCAGGATAGAGGGAAGATGCAGTTTGGGAGACTTCAATGACAGGTTACTTCAATGATGATAGAGGGCATGATTTAAAGAGAAATCTTAGAAGAAAGGCAAAGCTGAAATGGTAAGTTGCATAGGTTGCAGATGAAAGGGCTTAATGAAAACGGGAGGTATGAAAAAGGTATGTGGGGTAAGTAGTGTATGTTGTGGGGCAGAGAGATACAGAAAACCAGTCAGATAGTGTGGACTAACTGAAGGCAGATTCCATGGGAAACACAAATGTGGGCACCCATGAGGCTTCGGCGCCTTGGCAGGGAAGATTTTCTCCTGTAGCCCTGCACACTTAATGGTCAGAGAGACAGGAATGCAAAGAAAGGTAATTTCCCAACAGGATGAAATTTTCTGAAACCAGTCACATAAGGCACTTTTATTTAATTATTTAAATTAGATTAAACTTTAATTTATCCTTATGACATAAACCAATAATATTGTAACAGTGGTTTTAACTGTTACATCGTAAACTGTTGTCTGTTCTCTATCAATAAGTTTTTCATTTAATGCTCAGAAACAGACCCCCTCAAAAGATATAATTACAGCATCCTAGAGATCAAGGAAGCTTTAAAAGTTTGGGGAATGTGTTTAATGTCATGGGGGTAGTAGATGGAAGAGCCAGCATTAAAATATTTATGATATTTAGAATGTTAGTTTAGTCAAGAAAATTGTGTGGGACCAATTGATCCTTATAAGCATATGCCCCTTTAATCTTCTAAGCAAAATTTTGAAGCAATTATCTCATAACTGAGGAAAACAATTATCAGATTGTCTAAAATTACAATCCTAGTGATAGAACCAATACTAGATCTGAAGTAATTTAAAGAATATTTGTAAGTGACTACTCTGTACCAGGCCCTGTTAAATGACAAATCAAGAATGGTGAACGGAGCAGACAGGACATTTCTTCTTTTGGTCCCAACAGACCCATTTGTGGGAAGACACTGCATAAAGATCAAAGTAGTCTAAGCAGCCAAGGTCAGTTCATACAGAGCCTGAAGCCTATTTTTTAAAAATATTTTTAGTTGTAGATGGACACAATATCTTTATTTAATTTATTTATTTTTATGTGGTGCTGAGAATCAAACCCAGTGCCTCATATGTGCTAGGCAAGTGCTCTACCACTGAGCTACAGCCCCAGCCCCTGAAGCCTATTTTTAAGGTTCTGGAAAAGTGTTGCTGTATTTTAGATGGAGGAGTAACATGATGTGGTCTGTATTTTCATACACAGTCTGGCCATGAAGAGAGAATGGACCATCAAAGGCCATGAAGGTAGTTTGAATGAAGATCTTAAGAGGTTGTGTCTCGATAATGACTGTGACGACAGAAAGGAGTGGGGTCAGTATTGAGAGTGGAATTCCCAGGGTTTAACATGTTTTAGACATACAGATAACAGGGAGTGAGTCCCTAATGACTCTAAACTTACCATTGCTGCAACGGAAGTAAGTGACCAAACTAATACCCACGTCATGCAGGTCAAGTGATCCTTCCTGGGGATACTGATTTAAGTGACTGATGACATCTGGTGACTTCAGTGGTTTTAGTTCAGCTGATACTATAGGGGAAAGCTGCTGTTCCTTGCTGGCAGTGACCAAAAGCCACCGTGGTACCAGGAAAATGAAAAAATTGAAAATTCATTACCTTGCAAACTCGTGGCTCCATCCGAAGAATGCTGATCTGACTTTCTGACTGTCAATATGTTCCATTAACTATGAAACAGTTGAGTTTATAAGACATCTTCATTAGAACCATTCAAGGTGCTAAGGTACCAAAACCCAGATTGCAAGGATTTCTTGGAAGTCTCTGGGAGATAAGACAGTATTTGCATGGGGTGGCCATTTGGCAGGGTGCCGAGCCAGACTATAGCGAAGGCTCCGTTAGCATTTCTTCTTGAAACCATATTTTCTGCGTTGACTATCTGGCAGTTTTGGATTGCCTCGGGCTGATAATTGGCAACTGAGCTGTTAGGCCAGATGGCATTTATTTATTTATTTTATAGAGGAAAAAGAGGACGAATGCATGATGCAAATTGGAAAGTCCATTTTTAGTTATAGAACAGAAAAATAAAGGAGAAAAGAAATTGATTTTAAGCAGTTCCAGATGTTACATGCTTTTTTATTTGCAAAGCCACATCTAAAAGGAGAGTGTCATTAAAAAACAGAAAGACAAAATAGAAGAAAATAATAAAGAATCCACAGAATATCTTTGAGTTGAATTTATTTGTTAAAAGTTTGCACTTACTGTGAATAAGGGCTAAATTTTAAAGGATAGAGGGGAAAATATGACAAAATTAACCTATGAATAGTTACCTTCATGCTGGATGTGTACACAGGAGGTAAGGGAACAGCCTGGGCTTCTCCAAGGTCCATGGTGTTGTATCTTAATCAGCAAGCCCTCTCAGCCCACCTTGCTTGTTCTAGGAGTCATCTGTGAGTTTCCATTGTGTTCTGCTTTCTTCAGCTGTTTCCTTTTGTCCAAAGCAGGACTTCAATTAGCATCCATTAGCACAGTGTCAAGAGCATCTTCCATGGAACTTTTGCAACCTTTTGATGGAGGAAACATTATGATTTGTGCAATGAATCATGTCTTGTGCCGAATCTCAATCATGGGATCCTCCCATACTTAAATCTAATATGTTGAGTCTCTTCACTGGGTTCCAAGGTTTTGAATAATCAGTACACACACTACACTGAAACAGTTTGGGGCCCATGTTAAATTGAGATTGTAAACAAGTAGGATCCCAGTTTCCTGCCATCTTTCATTGAATCCACACCAACCAGATACCTCAATTGGTTCTCAAGAGGCAGATCATCTGAAGATCCCTGGTCTTTGCAGAGTGGGGTCTAGTCATGGGCTGTCCAACAAGCTACCAGTGCAGCTGATGCTGATGGGATCACAACTAGCTCACTAGACTTGTGACACTGGCTAGATTATTCTCTTCTGGTCTCAGTTTCTAGATCAGCAAACTGATAAGTGCTCTCATAGGATTGAGATATTGAGCTATTTTTTAAGATCATTATGAAAACATTTGTGAAATCAGGAAAAATGATTTGGCATTGTATCTGTTTAGAAATTTATAATCTGTGAGAACTTGGAAGACTTACACAGCATATCTAAACTGATGTTTTCTTACTTCCTTTTTCCCCCGTATTTGGTGCATCATAGTTGTGCATCATGGTGGGATTCATTTTTACATATCTGTACATGCCCACAGTATGACACTGAAATTTGGCCCATATCATAACCAGGACTTCCCCCTTCCCTCCTACCTCCCTTCCCTGGTCCCTTTCCTGCAGTCTACTGATCTCCCTTTGATCTTCAGGAGACCCTCCCTGCAGGTTTATCTGCCTTATTCCTGTCTAGCTTCCACGTGAGAGAAGATACAAGGCCCTTGACCTTCTGAGTTCGGCTTATTTAGCTTAACTTGATGTTCTCAAGTTCTAGTTATTTTCCTGCAAATGACTAATTTTATTATTCTTCATGGCTCAAAAATTCTCTGTTGTGTATATACACCCCATGTTCTTTGTTGATTCATCCACTGATGAACACCTAGGCTGGTTCCATAGTTTGGCTATTGTGAACATGTCATGACCATGTTCTTGGTGTAGTATGATTCTTCAGCATAGATAGTGAAAAATGGTATGCCTGGGTTGATGGCAGTTCCTTGTCGAGTCATTTGAGCAGCCTCCATACTGATTTCTATAGTGTTGTATTAATTTACAGCCTCACCAACAACATAAAAGTGTTCCCATTTTTCACATCCTCTCCAGCATTTAAATTGTTTGTATTTTTAACTGTAGTGAGATAAAATCTGAGTGCAGTTTTGCTCTGTATTTCCTTAATTGCTAACGATTTCAAACATTTTTTCATGTATTTGTTGGCCATTTGTTATTCTTGTGTTGAGAATTGTTTGCTTAGTTCTTTCCCATAATGAATAACAAGTTTATTCATTTTTTTTTCTTTTTTGGTTTTAAGTATTTTAAGTTTTTTTTTAACATATTCTGTATATTAATCCTCTGTCAGAAGAGTAGCTCACAAAATTTTTCTTACATTATGTAGATTCTCTCTTCACATTCTTAATTGTTTTCATTGCCATGAAAAAGCTTTTAAGTTCAATGTGATTCCATTTATTAAAACTTGCATTATATCCTTAGATTTAGGAAGTTGTACTGAGAAAGTCATTGATTGTGCGTGTATATTAGAATGTTAACTTTATCATTTCTTGTATGTGTATAATAGTTCCTGATCTAATTCCTAAGTTTTCAATCTTTTTTGAGTTTCCCTTTCTGCAGGGTGAGAGATAAGAATCAAGTCTCATTCTTTTACATGTGGGTAACCAGTTTTCTATGCACCATTTGTTTAAAAGGCTATTTTTTCTCCAATGTATGTTTTTGACACCTTTTTCAAGTATCAGATGCCTATATTTTTGTGCTTGTGGGTTTTAGTCAGCTTTCTTATTGCTGTGACTAACAGACCTGACAAGAATAATTGCAGAGGAGGAAAAGTGGGGGCTCATGGATTCAGAGGTCTCAATTCATAGATAGCTGGCTCTATTCCTCAGGCTTGAGATGAGGTAGAACGTTGTGGCAGAAGAATGTGGTGGAGGGATTGGCTCACAGGATGATCAAGTAGCAATGAGAGAGACTCCACTCACCAGAATACAAAATCTATACCTCAAATGCACGCCCCCAGGAATCCACCTCCTCCAGCTACCCTGTACCTGCCTTCAGTTACTACTCAATTGATAGCAAAAGGGGATTAAGGCTCTCATAACCCAATCATTTCACCTCTGAATCCTTTTGCATTTTCTCACACATAAGCTACTGAGTAACACCTCCCATTCAAATCATAATAGTTTGCTTCTGAGTCTTCATTCTATAACATTAGAATATGTCTGTTTTGATATCAGGACCATGCAATTTTTGTTATTATAGCTCTATAGTTTAATTTGTTCAGATATTATAATGTCTCTAGAATAGTTTTTTATTGTTTTAGTTTAAAATTTCTTTGGCTCTGCTGGGTTTTATTCTTTCAAATAAATTTTAAGACTTTTTTCTGTAAGGAATGTCAGGGATATATTGATGAGAATTGCATTGAATTGTATATTGCTTTTAGTAATATGACCACTCTACAATATTAATTCTGCCTATCCATGAACATGGGAGATCTTTCCATCTTATTTTGTCTCTTTCAATTTTTTTCTTCAGTGTTCCATAGTTTTCATTGTAGTACCTTGGTTAGATTTATTTCTAGATACTGTTTTGTTTTTTTGAGGCTATTAGGAATGGGAATGTTTTTCAGACATTTCTCTACAATTTTTTTCATTGGCATATGGGAAAGCTATTGATTTTTGTATATTAATTTTGTAACCTCCTAGTTTGCTGAGTGCCTACTTGCTCTGGCTTGAATTTTCAGTGCTACATTTAATATAAGTGGTGAGAGTGGACATCCTTGTCTTGCTCCAAATTTTAAAGAAAATTATTTCAGTTTTTTTCCATTCACTATGATTTTGGCTTTGAGTATGTTGTATATAGTGTTTATGATATTGAGGTAAGTTCCTTTAATCCCTGGTTTCTGGGATTTTTTTTATCATGAATGGGTGCTGAATTATGTTGAATTCTGTCTCTGAATCTATTGATATTGACTTTGTTCTTATTTTATTAATGTGGTGGATTACATTTATTCATTTGTGTATGTTAAGCTATCCTTGTAAACTTGGGATAAAAGTAAATTGGTCATGAAGTATAATTTTCATGATATGTTGTTGAATTATTTATCTGGTATTTCATCTACTTCAATATCTTTGGAGTTAGTTGCTGCTGAATTATGAACTTTAGGAGGTGTTGAATCAAATTATTTCTCCCTATTTGTTGTATTCCTGTGTTGGATTATATATATATATAGGAATGAATTTTATTTCCACTCTTATGTGTGGGTTTTTTTAGGGCACAGCTTCTCTTTCCAATGTGGACTAGAGTAATTGAGATGGAGAGCCCTTGTAGTGCGGTATCAATAGTCTTTGTGTTAATTCTTTTTATTGCAGATATGGATGTCCATGAGTGGGATCCAAGGACTGCTCTAGTCATTCCCCCTTAGAGCCTGGTCGTTAATTTGGGATTTTTGTCTTTTGTCTTTTTTTTTTTTTTTGTATTAAACTATCACTAAAATTTAAGTATGGTTAATTGTGTGTGAAGCAAGCTGCATTTTCTCTTGTTCAGATTTAGCTCAGTAGCACAGTCTCTCCCCCATGTTCTTTTAGTGTCCTCATAGATTCCCAGCATCTCACAGAAAAGGCTGAAACAAGCAATAATAATAACAGAAGAAAACAATATATAGCATTAAGGTAAAAACAACACTATTTACCACACTCACATAGAAAAGAATTGGTGGGGGGGTCAGCAACTGCCATTAGCAAAAACGATAATGGTATCTACTCTGGAGAGATTAGATCAACACATCCCAAGGGCCAGGCAGTTGCCAATCACTAGATGTGGCATTAAGGTAAAGAGCAGAAGTCAACTGTGCCATCCACATTACTAATAACTGCAGCAACCTGAATGGTAGGGTCAGGAGTTATGTAAACCAAATAGATCTAAAATATGATGAAAATGTATGAAAAGTTTATTAAGCGAAAATAAAATGTGATAGCAAGGTAAAAGAAAGTTCAGATATTCAAATGTGAACAAAGAGAAAGCAGAAGAGATTAAGCAAGTGATGACTACATCACTTGGAAAAAATAGAAAACAAAAGAAAGGGAGAGATAGAGAAATAAGAAAATTGGTATATGAAGGAGAATAAAGAAGAGAAATAGAAACAAATGAAAACAAAGCAAAAATAACAAACAAAACTCTACCCCTCCAAAGACTAGGAAATAAAACAATCATGAAATAGTTAAAAATGAGAGGGAATAAAACAATCAGCATAGCAGGGAGACTATAAAACTAGAAAGAGGAAAAAGAGGAAAAATGATTCTTAATGAAAAATGCAAGCGTTGTATCCTCCGAGGTGTTCAAAACCCTCGGTGAGGATGAAGGGTCCCTACCCATGCCTAACTGTCCTTTCTGTTTTTCTTGGACTCTGTGGAGAAAGATGGGGGTGGTGTGGAGAGGGAAAGAAGAGGAGGGAAGGGAGGAAGGGAAGAAAAGAGGAGGGAGGGAGGGGTGTAGATTGCTAATTAACCCCTTCCTCTTTTTGTATTGTTCACGAGCTGCCTGCTGGTGTGGCCTAAAACTGAACCTGGTTATAAAAGCTCTCAGCTTCTCTTCTCACCAGTATGAAGGATGAACTGGAAAGCACTGTTGATTGGGGCTTTGTGTGGACAGACCAGATGGATGTACTCTCAGTTTGGCGTTGCTGCCAAGTTCTAAGATGGGGGTTCTGGCATCTGGGGCTCAGCTCTAATAAGGTCTTAGAGCTTTATTGAGTGGTATCTACTCTGGAGAGATTAGATCAACACATCCCAAGGGCCAGGCAGTTGCCAATCACTGTTGGGAATGTGGATCTCAGGAACCTCCTCCCAAGAATCTACTCTTGGGACAAGCAGCCAACCCTCCACAGGTCTCACCCACTACTGCACATAGAAACAGCCCTCCCAGGCTTAGTTCCTGAGCATAATTGTTACAAGGCTTGGCCTGGGAATACTGGAGTAGCAGAAATATGCTGTTCTCTTTGTTCTCCCATTTAGTGTGCGGTGTTTGAATTTCCTGGTTATAGTAATGATCTCTATTTCATGGGGTTGTTGTAAGCCTGAACACAAAAATAATTTAGAACAATGCTTCCTAAAACAAGGTCAAGTGGAATATTTGAAAATTGTCATATTCATAGATATTAAGAATCTTACTGATATCTACATAAGAATTCTCATGCAAAAAAATTAGAAAAGAATGCTGGATAATGCTAACCTCTTCAATTTTTTACATATCTGGAATACCCAAATGTATTTGTAAATTAGAACAATCTTATATGAAGAATAAAAGAACAAAATAAAAACACATTGCACATCATTTAAAGAAATAATGCTTTTGAGCTCTTCACTTGTGAGAATCGAAATTGGAGGCAACACAGCAGAGCCAGCCAATGAGAAGGCAGCTGTGTGTGAAGAGTGCATGTACAGAGAGTTTCTAAAATTAGGGCTCAACAAAAAAGCAAAAAGAAACCGTCTGGTTAATTAGAGTACAGTAAAGATGAGACAAACATCAAGTCCAAAGCTGCTTTCAGGGCAAGTGATCCTCAAAAGATAAAACATCAACAGGGTCATCAGCAAATGAGAACAGAGTATTTCATAGAATGAATTACAGAAAATGGTAAATGTCATTTGATGCTACTCTTAAAGAATTGCAGTACATCAGAGTGTGATTTTTAAAAAGAATAAAAAGAAAGATAAATTTTAACCCAAAGTGCGATAGAAGAAAACTAAATCCTGAACATAGTTTTAAACCAGGTTCTTCTGTCACCGAGCTATGTGACTTGAAAATCATCCTGAACTGGCTTCAATGTAAAGAAAGTGGATTTGAAGTTTTCTTTTGGGTATAATGATGTAATGTAATAAGTATATGTATAATAATGTAATATTGTATAATGTTGTATACCAAAAATTTAAGTATCTGGAATTCTCAGAAAATAGTTTTCCTATTTTGTTGGAAATATGTCCATTTTAATGTTAAAACTTGTCACTTGGAGATATTTACTAGTGTGTTTTAGTGTATAACATATGTTGAACCATATCCACTTTCTTATGTAAATGGTAATAGATGCCATTTCATTATTCTTTTAGAATTTGGGTGTCCTTTAGTATCTGATTGTAATTATAAATGATTGAATCTTGGGTGTAAGTTACTTTTTAAATACATTGATTTTTAACTGATATAGAAAAATAACTATTGTACATATTAATGGGATGCCATGTGATGTTTTGATACATATATAATTATATAATATTTAAACTGGATTAAAAATATCTGCATCCTCAAACATTTAACATTTTTTATAGTGAACATTTGAAATCCTTTCTTCTACCTTTTGAAAATGAACACTGATGCATAGTTGTCACCCCTAGTCATCCTATCCCAATAATAAGCCAGAGATTCTTCAGGCTGCTGCTTCTGTTTTTGTTGTTGTTGTTTGTTTGCTTGATTTTTGAGGCAAGGTTGTGCTGTTATCCAGGCCAGCTTTGAACTTGAGATTCTTCTGCTTCAGCCTCCTCAGTAGCTGGGATTACAGCTACACGGGATTACAGCCATGGTATCCGTGAATACCTGCTTACTCCTGTTTCACTGTAACTTACCACCCACTGATGGACCTTTCTCGTCTCTCCCTCTCTCCACACTCCCAGCCTCTGGAAACCACCATTTTACTTGGGACTTCTAGTAGGTTGATTTTATATATATATATATATTACGCATATGAATAAGCTCATGAGTTACTCATCTTTCTATGCTTTTCTTATTTTCTTAACCTACTGATTTCCAATTTCAGCCACACTATTTCAAATAATAAAATTTAATTATTTTCATTAGCCAAATGGCATTTGCTTGTATATGTAGCACATTTTCTTTATGCGGCCATTAGTGGATGAACATTTTGGTAGTTTCATTTCTTGGCTCTTGTGAATTGTGCTGCGATGAGCATGGGCGTGCAGATGTCTCTTGGACACAATGAGTTCCTTTCCTTTGGATACACAACTAGTGGTGAGATTGCTGGATGGTATTGTAGTTCTTTCTTTAATTTAATTTTATTTTTTTGAGGAAAATCTATACAGTTTTCCATAAGAATCGTATAAATTTACTTTTCTACCCAGAGGGCACCAGGAGTCCTTTCTCTGTTCGTCCTCACTAACATTTATTATCTTGTCTTTCTGATAAAAGCTATTTTTACCAGGTGAGATGTTGGATCATTGTGGTTTTGATTTGAGTTTCTCTGATGTGTAAGATTCTCTCTTTCTGCTTCTGCTTAGATTTCACTGCTTCCTTCCCAAAGCCCTTGCGATGATAGCTAATTGCCCTCTTGTAATTACGGAGCATTAATTAAGCCTTTGGAAGTTAGCCTTATGAAGGAGTTGGGAGTATTTAAAGAAAGCACACATCTCTTTATGTATGGGTCTTTAGAAAGCTGCTTGGATGCCTCAAGAAGCATTATTTCCTGTTTGGGAATGTAGATGAGTGGGGTGGTTGGGTGCTACACTCTGACAGAAGATGCGTGTCTCCGTCCTACAGGTAAGTCTGGGAAAGTGTGCTCCAACAGGACCAACAGCATCACAATTAATTAGAAAAAGTTGGTCTTTGAAAACCTCATTTCTCATATGGTTCACTTTTGTTGACTTTTTTTGCCAAAAGTTTTTTATTTTTTTATTTTTATTTTTATTTTATTTATTTATTTATTTTTGTGTGTGTGTGTGTGACTTTAACTCTCTCAGATGAAGAAAAAGGAAAATACATTGGATATAGTATTTGATCAAATTATTTAAATATCCATGGGAATCATAGCCCTGTTAGGAAATATGCAAAAAAGATTTCTGACAATAAATAGATCAGTTGTATCCTGTTAAGTGACTAAAAATAATACCCACAATAGCAATAAAAGCAGTGTCTTAATAACTAGATGAGCTACAATTCAAATCTGAGGGTCCTGGTCCAAAGTCTCCATTTGGAGGACCTAGTCTTATAGATCTTCTTTGTATTTCTCCATGTAAAGATGGTGAGTGAAAAAACATGCTGGCCATTTCCAGTTCTAATTCTCCTGTTCCTATGAAAATTGTTGGTCGATATGAAAACCCAGCTGCTTATTGAATAGGTAATTGAGTTTGCTTGACATGGAACTCTCTCTGCTCAGAATCACATATCTGACAACTACCTGATATCGCTACAGGATATTCTGTTCAGTTCCCAAACACCACATGGCCCCAGCTGAACACCCTTGCTTCCTTTAGACTGGCCTCTCCTACAGTCTTCTCCACTTCATTCTGCCAGTGACTCAAACCAAACATCATTCACCAATAGATTAGAATTTCAGTAAATTCTTTGGGTCTCACTTGTCCTAGATTCAGATTCTCACCTCTTCTCTCTACACCTACCTTGGCCACAACATGATTCCCATTCAGCTGGAATACTCTGCAGTCCTGTAATTGCCCTCCCAGCATCTGCCCCAGCAGTTCCCCGCCACACCAACACGTTCATGCAGTCCCCATAACAGAGCGGCTAGAGTCACCCTGCCACATGTTCCACCTCTCCATGCCACCTCATGTCATGCCCATGCTCCACGCAATGCACCGAGTTTCCCTGTCATTCAGAATAAAAGGCCAAGTGGACGAGGCCACCTGGACCTCTTCCCTTCTCACTTCCTTCCCTGCTCTCTTCTCCTGCCTCCCCTGCTCAGCCATCCCAGACTGCGGGCTGTTCCCAACGTGCCAGATGCATTCCCTGCCTTTGTGCCTTCTCCTCCCTCTCCTGGACTCTCCTGACCCAGACACCTGCAGGGCTCACTTGGACCTCCTCTAGATTTCCCAGTGGTCACTTATTCTCAGAGTCCTTTCCCAAGTATGTTATTTCTAAATGCTACCCTATAACTCAGGAACTCTCTGCCCATCCTTCCTTTCTCCATGGCAGTCTCTTTCTGAACATCACATGGTTTCATTTCTTGTCCTCAGTTAGTCTCTCTGCCTTTGTTCTCTCCTGTGCTTGCAATTCCTGAGGTTGGGTCTTCTTTCCTCCTGTTTTAGATCTCACATCACAGATAGTGCTTGGCACACAGTAGGCTCTCAAGGTTGTATGATGAATTGACGAGTGAGTGAGGAGCTTAACCACAGGAAATCATATAGTTAACTCTTAACGTGATACAGTAAATTATAACTCATAGCGTTAATATTTTTGCATTAAGTTTGGAAATAACCTGAGATTATTTGACATTTTAATCACCGATAACTTAGGAGAATTTGGCATATTAAAGTATAATTTGACATTGTAGAGTATCTAACAGATTAAATTGATTCTAATTTAAAATGTGGAATTGAAAATTTGATTTTGCTTGTCATTCTAAGTTGAATAGTCTAAGGAAATTTTACTCTATCTGTGAAAAGCATTATAACATATTTATAATTTTGGTTTATTAGATTTGTGTGAGTTGGTTAAGTACCCAGGAAGCTTAGCTTATAAGAAAATTGAAGTACTTATAAAGGAAAATGAGTAAATTAAATCCATAAATAAAAGTTAAAATGTGATGGACTTTTTTCAAGTTGGAAAGGTTACTTAAAAGCTCTGTTAATATTTTCTGGATTTATAAATAGAAAATAAATGATTTGTATATTAAATGTAAAAGCACAAGAAGATACGATTTTAATACTGTAATATTAATACATCAAATATCAATTTTTAAGGTCAAAATAAACTTTCAAATTTTTTCCGTGCCTTAAATGTATTACCTAATGTATCAACAGTACATACTGATGGTGAACATGCAGATATCAGTAGAAAGATTTCTCCTTCTTTCTTTTTTGCAAATGATGTTTCCAGAAGAAAAAAAAATTAAGTTTGGTCTTATTTCGAAACCAGTCACGCCATTCTGGCTTAGCTGTCTATGTATTATGTATAGATTAACTGATACGGGCTTAATTCTGTCTCCCTAAAATCCATATTTTAAAGCCTCAGCCCCCAATGTAACTCTGTTTAGAGATAGAGCTTGTAACGGAGGTCGTAATGGCAGAGCCCTCTTGTAGTAAGGTTGGTCTTCACAAAGGAGAGGCCATGTGAGGAGTGGGCAGGAAGGTCCACCTGCAGACCTAGGAGAGCCTTCGTCAGCCTATTTGCACTTGCCCTTGAACTTCCAGCTCCCATAACTGTAAGAAAATGAGTCTCTGATATTTAAAGTGCCCAGTCCATGGCGTTTTGTTCCGGCTGCCTGAGAGGATTAACCCACCAGCCTTTCTCTCCAAGTATCATCTGTTTTCCTTTCTCTAAGGAACACATTTGTTTAGAGATCTTGGAACATGTTGAAGACTCATAGAAGCTTTTTTTTCTTAAAGTTCACACTTTTATATTATATATATCACTGATTTATAAATGCCACTGTTCCTTCTGCCTGTCTTGTGTCACTAAGGAGAAGAGTGAAGGCAGATGTACAATACAGACATTGCCACACATCTTGAGGTACAGATGCCCAGAGCAGGGGTGCTGAGGATTCAGTCAACCTTGTGCTGAGTGGCTCACAAGAGCAGTGGGCAGCAGACCTGGATGTTCTTGGTGCTCCTCCAAAACCTCTGTGCCTGTTAGTTCATTTCGAATGTCAGGCAGAAGTTGGGTTGAATTCAAGACTTTTGCAATGTGTTTCTAAGACTTTGGGTGGTGCTGATAGAAGAGTGGCTGGTGGGTTGTTTCATCAGGAAGGAATTGACCTGGTGCAGGAGGCATGTCTGGCTGAATTCTTGTGTCTTGAAATAGTTCTCATAATTTCAGAATTCAGTGAGGTCTCACATGCAGTATTGCATGGAATGCTGGCAAAATCCTATACATCAGATATAACATATACAATTCAGCAAAAAAAATATTTTAAATTTGTTGGAAAATCTCCCAAGGTCAATAAGCCTGAAATTGATTACCAACATTTCTGATTTGCTTCATGATTAGCATATTTCTGCTCACACATCTTTTATATCATTTTAATCCCCACCTTATTTGAACTTATGCAACTGAATATATAAAATATTTGATATATTTATTTGATTAGTTTCCTTTTTCTTGTGAGGACAGGGGTCTTTTATATTTTGTATTTTGTAGCCACAGCACAATAAAGAACTCATAATATTGAAAGAATAATTGCATGATGCACTGATAGGGGACAAAAATCCTCCTGGGTCTGGGTCCTCTGACATTGGCTCTAGAATGCTCCCTGTGGTCTTAACTTGTGCCAGCTCACTTTTCCACTGATATAGCATTGTTCTTGGGCCTTAGCATGAGACATATGAATCATTTAGGCGTTGGAACAACTAGTTTCCCCACCTCACAACAGGCATGTTAAGATAAGAAATCTTATTCATACAGTTTAGCAGCTTTCTCCACTCAAGTGCAGAAAGGCTCAGTGATTTGGCCATGGCCAAGCAGGGTTATCAATGTGGAGCTTCTTCTGACCCTGGTCTGCCAAACCTCTCCACTGATGGATATTCTGATGGAATCTCATCTGTGTTCCTACTGCCCAGGGGATGCTGGTTCAGTCTAAGCAACAGCATTGAAAGAGGGCTTCTCAGGGGGATTGCTGCAGCTGTTTAATCTATGGCATTGCTACTGATCTTGGATCCTTAATGTCACTAGCATTGCTTATTATTGGCTGTGGACCAGCAGATGGCCAAAACAGAGAAGAAGAACATTCCTTAAATGGAAAATAAGGGACTCTGAAGCACTATTTACAGAAAGCCTCCTCATTCATACAGCTTTTGTACAGCTCCCAGAGGACTTTTTAGGACCTGATTTCATTTGCTTCTCATTCCTTCCTAAAATGATATGGAGGGGACGGGAGGGGAAGGGGGGATAGGAAGGGCAGCAGAATAAAATAGACACTAGTATTGCTGTATGAATATACGTGACTGTATAACCAATGTGATTCTGCAACCTGTACACTCAGAAAAATGAGAAATCATACCCCATTTGATTCAAATGTATGATATGTCAGGATCATTGTACTGTCATGTGTAACTAATAAAAAAATTCTCAAAAAAAAAGAAGTACAACCTAGACAGACTTTGGTTTCTTCAGGTTCCCATTAAATATACCAAGAACATTAAAAAAAACAAAACAAAACAAAAAAAAAAACGAGATGGGGAAGGTAGAATGCAGAGGATAATGTCCAATGTACAGATGATAAAAACTGAGACTTAGGCATGGAGAGATGCTTTCAAGCATCCACTCAGCAGCAGCATAACACAGATTAGGTGGCTTAAATAACAAGAATTCTTTTCTCACAGTTTGGAGAGTATAGAGTCTAAGCTCAAGATGCCTGCAGATTTAGTTCCCTGGTGAGAGCTCTCTTTCCTACTTGTAGGCAGTTACCTTCTCTCTCTATCCTCACATGTAGGCTAGAATGCTCTGTATGTCTTATAAAGGTACTAATCCCCTCACAAGGGTCCCACTCTCAAGAGCTGCTCTGAACCTTTATCTTCTAGAGCTCACCTAGAGCTGATATCTGTAAATATCATTGTATTATGGATTACAGCTTCAATTATAAATCCTAGGGGAACACAATTAAGGCAATACCTAAGGTTTCACTGCCAGTGAAGAGGAAACAAAGATAGGAAGATAATCTTTCTTCTAAATTCAAAGTTTATTTCATTAGCCATCAATTGAAACTTGAGCTTTGGAAACCATCTGCTAAATAACTTGCTATGTGGTATGATCTAAACAGAAAGGAGCCCAGGTGTGCTCCAGTGCCATTCTTTACCTTGTTCCCTCATACTAGTCCCCTAAACAATTAGGCTGAGGGGTCACAGGTAGTGGAATGTGATTTCTGCTTTGCCACTTGTGCTAGTTGTGAATTCTGGGCACCAGACGCATCCAGGAGTCTGCTCCTCTGGGCCCTAGATGATGCATTTCTCATCCCTTTGGTGCTGGATATGGCTACTGTTTTGGTCCATGAGCTTGGAGCAGAGTATATCCTGTCATTTTGAAGCAGAAATCTAAGAACCACTGTGTATTAGACAGAATTCTTTCTCTGATTCAGTGATGGAAAACATTTAGGCCAGCCTAGTGCCCCCTCACTCCACCATCTCATGAGGAGGAAGAGTGGTGAGTCATACACATCCTAGGATGTTGGCTAATGTAGAACCACAGACAACCACCAGCTGAGTGATTCAGGGGCTCACGTCCTGAGCAGAGAGCAGAGTGAGGCTCAGAAGAGGAAGAGAAGTGGGGTGCTTTGAAGCTGTCTAATGTTGCTGGGACAGGAGATGCATGAGGCTTCAGACAATTATTCAAGGTCTAGAAAGAAATTGTACCGGCTTGCTCATATTTTCATCAAAAGCAAGACACTTCTACTTTATGGATGCCCCACAGTAAGCATCTGTTGGTGACTGACAGACCAGGGTCAGGTGGAGGATTTGGCGAATTTGGTCAAGGTCTATGAAAAAACTGTTATTTGATAATAATAAAACTGATATTAGATCTTTATCTGTCTTGTTTCTTGGATGCTTGCAAATTTGAGAGGAAACAAAGATATATGTTTTCATATCCAAATCTTATTAGTCAGCAAGAGAAAATTCTGTGTGAGGGGCCAGGCACAATGTAAAAGATTCAAGGCAGCATTAGGGAAAGCGGCAAAGAGGGAAAAATCTTGCTACCAGCAGTCTACAATTTCTGTAGGATGTTCCTCCCAATTTATGTCAGTGTCATCACGTTACTATAGTAATAACAATGATAAGAGCCATAGTGAGCATGATGGTAGCATATTATACTTAATAACGAAATACTGCTTGTCAGATCCAGTCCACTGGCACAGGAGATAGGTGGTGTTGAGAGGCTACCAGAACATTGTAGAACAGTGCTGTACTCTTCGAGGCAACCACAGCTGGCTCTGAACTCTCAGGAGGGCTTGTGAGGATATCCCAACACCAGGCGCTGGAGATACTGGCGGGCAGAGAAAAGGAGGCTGGAGTTGATGTATGGAGCTGATGTATGCTCCTTACATAATGCACACTTGATCCATTAACTGTTCATCAGTTTACTTTATCACCATGTTTGTTGGATTAGGACTCAAAGACAACCATGTTGGAGGTATTGCTGACTTCAGATTACAGTATCTCCTTCTTCATAAGTTTGGAATTTTTTTTAAATATTTTTTTTTAGTTATAGATGGACACAATACCTTTATTTTTATTTGTTTATTTCTATGTGGTGCAGGGGCTCAAACACAGTGCCTCACGCATGCTAAGCAAGCACTCTACCACTGAGCCACAACCTCATCCCTGGAAACGTGTTTTTAATAATGCTCACCTGATTCTTATTAAAGTGGAAGGCAAAAGTATATTAACGTGGAAGGGAACATATATAATTTATTGGAGGAAAAGAGAGAGTATGTTCCAGTATTTGGTTTATTGCATTGGACAAATGATGATCTATTAGATATTCACACCAGAATTGCTCTATCATTCTAGGGCAAAAATAGTCTCAAACTTCTAGAGTTGTGTTGTTTAATCTTGCAGATACATACAGATATTGAGTCCTGGGAATGTGACGAGTACAGGTGGATGTGTATAAAAAAATTGGATTTCAAATATATACTAAGATGACAATAGTGTCATAATCCTCATTAACAATTTTGGATTGGTTACATGTTTAAATGATAATAATTGAATATATTGCTTCAAACAAACTGTATTAGTAAAATTCCAAGTGTTTTAGTTTTTAAAAATGTGATGAGTAGAAGTTTTGTGATAATTTAAGTAACTTAAGGACAAAAAAACCCAAATCTTAATTTATCCCTTATAAGGATCATGGCTGACACATGTGTTTCAGAAGACAAATTAATAAAAAAGAAACATAAAAATAATTTAGCCAAAGTTTTAGGTCTTACAGGAAACTTCAAAGGTGAACATCCAATGATCCAGGAAAAACTGCACTTTCCTGTTTGGGGTTGAAGAGTAGGCAGTTGACATACGGTTATGGGCCCTGATTCTTCTGATATCATTGTGTTCAACTTCATGGAAAATATGAACATGGTTGAAGGTAGGTCTTAATCTTTTTTCCTCTGAGTTTCCTTGACAACTTAAATTTTCTTTTTTTTTTTTAAAGAGAGAGAGAGATGAGAAAGAGAGAATTTTTTAATATTTATTTTTTAGTTTTCGGCAGACACAACATCTTTGTTTGTATGTGGTGCTGAGGATCGAACCCGGGCTGCACGCATGCCAGGCGAGCGCACTACCACTTGAGCCACATCCCCAGCCCCCAACTTGAATTTTCATTTGCTTCTTGCTCTTTCTGTTTCCTTTTCCCTCATGACTCTCACCAACTTAAGTGTATGATCTCATGAGACACAGTACACTGACTTTCAACTTTATATCCTAGCAACTGGCAGATAGCCTGGGTATCTGGTACTTAATAGCTGACTTGATTATATCCTGGCATTATCCAAAATCCAAGGCATTATCATAAAATTCTAGAATTGAAAGAAACTTTAATATCACCTAGTTCAACCATTTTTTTTTTCTCACAAAATAGGATATGAGACATTATAGAAGAAGCAGGCAAAAGAAGAGTATTTGAAAGATCATTCTGTTTGTAAGTCTGATTATGTTTTTAATGTTCAAAAAATAATATTACTAATAAAACAAAAGTTCATTTAATTTCGTTAAAAACATGCTGCTAGAATGAATACACATTATCCTACTAAATTCAGCTTTGGCTTGTATTACTTCTGTTATGGATGATGAATTTACACTTCTGAAATAATTTTAGCCATGGGTGAAATGGGAATGATAGTAATTGTATCATCCTTACGTTATCGAGCTGTGCTACTGCTATGTTTTAAATGCCTCTCAAAGTTCATGTGTTGGAAACTTGATCCCAATACAGCAGTGTTGAGAGGTGGGTCCTTCAATGAGCTCTTGTAAATGGATTAATGCTGTCATCACAGCAGCAGTTGGCTATGGAGAAGTGGGTTCCTCTTTAAAGGATGAGTTTGCTCCTTCCTCACGCATACATGTGCTACAGTATCCTTCTGCCTCCCACCATGGGATGATGCACAAGAAGACTTTCACCAGATGTGTGTCCCTTGACCTTGAAAGCCTCAGACTCGGAACTATAAGACATAAATCTATGTCCTATAAAGTACCCATTCTTGGGTGTCTGGTTATAGCAGCACAAACAACTCAAAAACAGCTGCACATTAAAAAAGGCAAACAATGGAGAACACCTGGTCTGAAATATGTGGTCAACACACAATGAATCTGCCCCTCCCTGCCAACAGCATCTGGCCCTCATTCACTCCCTCTCTGTCTCTCATTGTCTCTTTTTATCAGGCTTGCCAACCTGCTCCACACTTGCAAAATGTCATCATGCATGATATATTGAGACTGTAAACTAAAAACAAAACCTTTAATGACTATGTCACATTCTAGCAAGTGACTCATTTAACAGACACTGGAATCAAGCTTAGGGAAAATATTTAGCTTTACAAATTAAAAGAAAGGAAATTCAATATCGGGGTCAATAAATTCTGCTTTAAAAATAAAAAAAAAAAACAGAGAAACTCATTTAATATTAGCAAAATCTGTTTTTAAAGGAATGAAATTATGCTATGCAATAACAGAGTAAATTGATTTCCAATTTTGATAAACAAGCAAATAAAAAACTGTTTAATAAAGGAAAATATCTGCTGCTGTTCCTGAAGTTTATCATCAAGGGATACCAACAACCCAGACTGCATGAAATGGAGACACGAATTGTCAGCCCCACTGACCTCAGAGCGGAAAGGAGTGTGTTTCTATTTGCATACATGGGCACACGTGTGCTTGGTGTACTCGTTCTTGCTCTTTCTTCTCTGTCTTTGGCATTACGTAGGTATCCCACACATCTGCCAAGTAACATTAAATGCTCTGTAATGGCATTAACTCGTTCTCTGAATTACTCCACTGAGGGCTTGTCATTTGGCTATTCTCATCTGGATATGTTCTTATTTCTCAAGGACACGGTGTTTAATCCAATTTTTGACATTGCTATTTTTTCCAACATTCTCATCACTCCCTAATTAACCATATTTCTTTTCTCTCTATTTTTATCCTCACATCTCCTGCTCTAAGAGATCCCATTAATTGGGAAAATGGAACCTTTGAAGTTGCTTATAGATATTAGTTCTGAAAACCAACGTCTTCCTCCAGAGTTCCTCTTCTCTCTTCTCTTTTGGTCACGTCCTTCAAAGCTATTGTCGAGTTTCTTCTCCAGGAGCCTGTTTCACAGTTAGTTCCCCAGTGGCTGTGACCTTCATTTGATCCACTCGCCCTGTGGGCATTTCCTTCAATTTTCTTGATTTTGATTAAAGAACTTAAATGACCATGTAAACTGTCCTTGAATCATCAAGCTTTGACTTCTGTGAGTTTTCTGCTCATCTCCAGCCTGATGGCCCTGCTCCTCTGTGTGCTCTGACCCCTCCATGGTCCAACAGACCGGGCTCTTTCCTTTCTTCAGTCTTCAGTTTTTCGAGTGTGTTTCCCACTGTGTGTTGAATTCCTTGGGAGGTGAGCGGAGCCTCACAGTCAACAGCTAGGAGTGAAAAAACTCCAAAAGTAAGAGGGCAGGGGCGGTCTTGAGCCCTGAGTCTCCCCAGCTTTCTTCCTTCTGCCAGGCCAGGCCTCTTTTCCTTCTCCAGGAAATGAAGCTACTTTTGCGGTCACTTCTCTGCCACTGCATACCACACCCTCTCATATGGCCTCCTGCCCACAGGGGAAACAGTGAGACAATCACTTTCAGCACGTTCCCCTGACCCCAGGGCCTCGATGTAAGGAAGCCTTTCTGGAACTTTTCCCTGGTCCTATTGGCCTACTTGGTATTCTTACTCACCATTCGAATCTCAATGCATGAATCCCTCCCTGCTCCTTCACCAGGTTAATGGACCATCATTCACGCTCTCCTACACGTGTCCATTTTTAACAACACCCATGATCTCGTGACTGCTCCATTCATGTTGTCTCTGTAAAAAATACCAGGTATTTGTCCAACATCACTTTCTCAAGATCTTTGCTCTTTTCCAGGCTCATAATTTTTAGTCAATAAATACTGATTAAGTGATTTCTTCAAAGGTAAAATAGGACAGTTCTAAACAACATATAAACCCAGACAATCTGTAAAACGTTAGGTTTGTGGTTATTCAGTCTTGATACCTATGATCTCAATAGCATTGCATTTATCAGATGCATCACATAAAATATGCAGGCATATTTACTATCCCTGATTTTCTAATTCATAAGCTCTATAGTTATAAAAGTAATGCTAAGTTCTAGTCCCAATATTTAAAAAATAAAAGTTGCTCTTTTCAAAGTTGTCGTGGTTAGTGAGGGCAGCAAAAATATAAAGAAGTTAGTCTCTATTTTAAGAGATTCTGTGTCACCTGTGCATCCCTGAGTCCATACAGAGGACCACAGGCCCCCAGAGATAAGAGATGGAGACCTTATCTAGAAATTGTGGGGACATCCTATGGATCATTGTAGGATTAAGTTGCAGGCCTGATCACCTTATGGACCATAGCAATGGATTTGTCCTGTTTAGATGGATTCAATGTTGAAGAAGACACTTGCCTCCTCTGAATCAGGTGGGACACAGAGAGTAGGGCAGAGAAGTGAGGATGAAGGTGCCCAACAATTCACCAGGAGAACTGTGGCAATGTCACAGTTGTTATTTCTCATTTCTTCTAATATAATACTTACCATCTTCGTGATGACATAAAAAAATTCTTTTTGCTCTTATAACTCACTACAACAACAATAACAAAACAAGTTCTTTGTTTACCCAAAGAATAACAATTTTTTTTGCCTCCTGACAGAATTCTGGGTATGTCATGCTAATTTGAGTGACAAAAAAAAAATATGTAGAAAAGTAGTGGTTCCTGGGATGTAAGCAATGAATTCTGCTTTGAGCATGTTGAGTGAAAGCTCTGAGCAGTGGGAAAGGCAGATGGAGGGACCCAGTAGGTACACAGGTGTGAGACTTCTCTCTACAGTGTGTGAGGGCGGCACTGTGAGCTCTCCTTCAGAGGTTTGTGGAGGGGAAATATGTTACTTCCATTTAGAAATGAAGCCTACAGAAGGCAGAGCAAGATTTGTTGTTGAAGTTTACATGGAGAAGTAACCTAGTGGAGAAGAGAAGTGCGATGAAATATAAGTAATGAAAAAATAAAGAACAAGAAAAGAAAACTAACTAAATACTACTTGAAGAAGATGGAGGTGAAGATAAAGGAGAGAAGGTGATAAAGAAGAACATTAAGACCAAGGCAGAGAGGAAGGACGAGGAGGAGAAGGCCAGGAATCAACTCAGCAGGAAATTCACATTCCTATTAGAAAACAGAAATTCAAAACAGGACAAAAGTTGAATTTCTTGCTCCAAAATAAAACTAGGAGACTGAGACACACCTAGCACTTTCAGTGGCACGAGGCCAGATCAAATCCATTTTCTCAGGCTTGCTAAAACGTTCACATTGTTCACTGGCGATTTTTAAAAATTGCTAATGTTAATTCATCCATTAGCAGCTGTTCTGTCTTTTTAATATATGCAAGAAAAGGAGCCCAGAAAGCAAGTGAAAATAACCTTTTACTTGCTCAATTGTGTTGACTTAAGTCCTCAGGAGTCAAGGATATGGGTCTGCTTCTCAGCACAGGGCTGCACCAGGCACTCAGTTCCAATGCGGAGTAGTGGTGGTATCACCAGGTCAGACGTTCGGGGTATGCGTAATTTTTACAGTCAAGTGACATTTTCAAGAGGGGTGAAACATTTTACTACCAAAAAAATAATGTGTGAACATTGCAAATGCTTTATATTACACCAGGATGGATAACATTGGTCTTAAATTTTAGTCATTCTGGAGATGAATAACTTTCTATCTTTGTGATTTCGGTTTGCATTTACCTGAGGATCAATAACTCTGAGTATTTTTCTCATAATGATTTTTAACCATAAGTATATGTTTGAAAGACGTGTCCATTTAGGCTTCTTTTTAACTGGGCGATTATCTTCTAATTGAGTTGAAAGAGTTCTTTATTTCTGGACAGAAGTTATAATTATATATATGAATTGAATACGTTTTCTTGCATACTGTAGATCATCTTTCACTTTCTAACCAGAATGTTAGCAGCACTGAGATTTTAAATTTTGATGAAATCCAATTCATCCATTTTATATGATTTCCACTTTACTGCTTTATAATAAGAAATTATTTCTCCCCATCAGCTTGTGGATGTCCTTCTGTGCTTGCATCTGTGTATTTTATAGTTCTCTTTTATCTTCGGTTCTCTGATCCACTTCAAGACTTCTTTTCTGTATGTTGTGAGTTAAGACCTGAAAGTTTTCCTTCTCCATGTATTCACTCACTAAGGAATCCTTTATTTAAAAGATGATTGTTTTTCCTATTGAATTAACATGATAGTTTAGTAAAAAAAAAAAAAAAATCCATTAACTGTGATGTGTTGTCCCATTTCTAATTTTTTTTTGTTCCCTTTATCTACATGTCTATATTGACACTAGTACAACATTATAGTTGTTATTATATTATTATCTGTTTACTAGGGTAGTAAGTTTTTAAATTAGATAAGCCCTCCACTTTGTAGTTGTTTTTCATAAGTTTTATTAATCTGTGTTTTTACATTTCTGCACAAATGTCACAATCAGCATGTCAGATTTGACAAAGCATCTTGATAAATTTTATGAGTGAGGTCTTGAACTTATATATAAAGATGTAATGACATTCTCACAACTTTGAGCCTTTCAGCTTAAACACGAAATATTTCCCATGTGCCTGGGTCTTATTTACTTTCACTAATGCTTTGTAGTTTAGAGCTTCATGCCAGCCAGCCCTTGGGCTAAGCAAGTCCTTGTTTACTAACATACCATTGGCCAAATTAAGTCACTATGTGGGAATAAACCAAGAGTCCCACATGGAGGGCTGCAAAAGGAGGGGGTGGAAACTGGAGCCAGCAAGGCCTTGCGTGTTGCATGGTACAGTGTTGAGGGGGAAGACGAGGGCTCAGCTCTCCCAGTGCCTTGATGCTGGTATCACATGAACAGGTCTCAAAATATCCTCACATTCTCACCAGATACGAGAAAGAAACTTTACTGACCAAAAATGTGCTGGCAGAACATGGGGATGGGTTACGTGGAGAGGAAGATTGCGTGGAGTGAATTGAACCTGCGGAAGATCAATCTAATCAAATGAAGTGCAGCAGGGCAGTTATCACCCCCCAATATCCGCAGTACCAACAGGAGGTGAGTGGTCTGTGACTAGCATCCCTGAATGTGGCATCTTCCTGTATTGCAGGAGGAAAAGTGATCTTACCAATGATGTAATGTAATTCGAGAGATATTATTTTAGCAAACTGCAGAGTTAGGATTTGACCCCAGGTCTTCTTGACATTGCAGTTATTTTTATATCTTTACACCATGATATATTTATTCATCTATAAAATAGGATGTCATACTATGTATCCTACTGTCTTATTTTAAGTAGAGATGCATTTGTATGACATCCTTCTTGGCTCATCCACAAAGGACAAATAAGGAATCATGTGGTATAAAATGGCATATGCTCCTTTTTTGTGATAAGTGTTATGGACAGGTGGGCATTTACACACCTAATCCTTCTATAGCCTTTGATTTCTTTGCAAGCAGCAATAGGGAACATTTATTTTTGTAGAATGAAGACATAGAACAGTGACTGGCACACAGAGGGAAAGCAAAGAAAGGATGGGAAGATAGACTGGTGATGGGCAGATGGAATGCATGGCTTGTTATGTCCATTCCATAAGAAATGGTTGTTTGTCGCTCTTTTCTGGACTAAAACAGAGTTGTTGCAAGTAGACAAACTGTTCTCAGAAGTCTTGCATATATGACTTGAAATTTTAAAAAAATACTAAAAATTCTGAAATGAGAGTTCTTATAATAATGGAATCCCATCTCACTGTCCTAAGAAACTAAACAGTTCTGGATGAAGTTCTAGGAGCTTAAAAGAAAAAAAAATTCAGAGTCAGGCTCAACCAACACAAAAGTTGAGCAAAAACCAAAAATAAATAAAACCTATAGTATGTAACCTAACCAGGCAATTTCTTAAATAATCTACAGAATAAAACTGCGAGGCAGGGCTGTTTAGGAAAGTGGCATGCAGTGAAGAAACACTTTCTTCTGGAGAACCATGGTGACCCCAGAGCCTGGGTTGTGCTTGCGGTTGGGAGGAGATCGGCTATTTTGCCGCATTTGAGTGGAATGGGCAGCAACTACTGTTCTGGTAGAAGGTTCTGCAGAAATGCAATGGGGCTGTTTCTCAAGAGAGTCAAAGAATGACTTCCTGGCTTCTGAGTAGCACTTGTTTGTTTAATGATGGAGGAGGAGAGCTGGCTGTGTGAAGGGTGCTGGAGAAGACCTCCAAAGCTGCCTCTCTGTGTCTGTGTGTTTACTGTCACCTCCCAGCATGTGGGCCTCAGTAGTTTTGCTTATTCCCTTAGTTGTTATCCAGTAAGCCCCATGAGGGCTGTGACCACTCCTTTGGCCCGTTTAGGCATTCCTCAAGGCTGCTGCTTGTTTTTGTTCACACAGACAACATCTTAAAGAAGGATAAGCTGGACATGCTACCAGGAACATGCAGCAGCCTTGTGGAAACACGCTATTCCATTTTATAGATGAGGAAAATGAGGAATAAAGACTGTCATGAGGCGTCTTGGGTTGCCCAGAAAGGGTGAGAAGCTATCTCATTTCTCTTCTGCATCTGCCATCAGTCATCTGTCCATCTGCCCTTCCCCTCCACAGGTCCACCCACCTCCGCCATCACCGAGGGGAGCAGCACTTCCCATGGTACCTCTCTTCCCTGTGACTCACGCACGTTCAGCAGAGCTACTGGGTCAGGACAAGTTTCCATAAACGTGAAATATTTCTAAAGCTATACATTTCTGTGAGAGCCATCGTAATGCCCTTTGAAAGGATTTTAGTCCTGATGTGCTGATAGATCTTTAGCAACTTGCTCTCTCTATGAGTTTGCTGGGACTTCAATGACAAATCAGCAAGACTTGGTGTGTTCAATGACAGAAATGTGCTATCTCACAATTCTGGAGGCTGGAAGTGCGAGCTGAAGGTGGCCCCAGGACTGGTTCTTCAGAGGTCTTTCTCCGGGGCTTAGAGAAGCCATCTTCTCACCGTCTCTTCACAGATCTTTCTTCTGTATAGGTCTGTGTCCTAATGGCCTCTTTATATTATTATTGTCTTTTCTTTTTTAAAATTGGTGCATTATTATTGTACACAATCAGTAGGATTCATTGTTACGTGCACATAATATGGCAATATAATTTGTCCAGTATCCTCGCCCAGTATCCTAATTGCCTGTTCTTACAACGACACTAGTTACACTGGGTTAGAGCCCACCTCATCACCTCATTTTAACCTAATTACCTCTTTAAACAGCCCGTCTCCAAATATGGTCACACTCTGAGGTATTAAGTTAAGACTTCAACATACAATTATCAGTTGACCACAGCTCAGACCATACCACTCTCAGAAAGAAAAGCGCTGTGTTTGATGAATTATGTGGAAATAATAGTACCTTGAGACTAATCTCAAGCTCCCAAGAAGATGTGAGGAACAGCGGCAGGGGGAGGAGGGTGGGTTCCCCTCGGCGCTGCTGTTCAGTCCTCTTGCTTTCCAGTGAAGGCCTATTTCCTCACTAATGCAAAATCACCCTTTAAAGTTCCACTTCCAACTTCTGCATGAGCTCAGAAAAACATCACTCCAAGGATCCATATTGAGGCTGTGGCTCTTGGAAACAGTCCTGAGTGGAAGGTTGGCATTAATTTAGGTGGACTAGGACAATAGATCCACCTGT
Organism: Callospermophilus lateralis; assembly: GCF_048772815.1. Classification (NCBI taxonomy): domain Eukaryota; kingdom Metazoa; phylum Chordata; class Mammalia; order Rodentia; family Sciuridae; genus Callospermophilus; species Callospermophilus lateralis. The sequence goes on from NC_135320.1 coordinate 85,902,394, forward strand.
ATGAATGGGAATTTTAACTATGGGCAAATTTCTATTAAACCAAGAAGGTGGAGTAGGTATCAGTGCTGGGGTACTCTCTGAAGGGCCAGACAGTGAGTTAAATGGGAATCCCTCCTTCATTTCTGGAACATTTTATTTCACTAGTTTCCATGCCACCATTCTCTAATTTCTGTGTGTCTCTGTGTGTGTTTTCCCCTACCTAAAAGTCTAGTTGCAACTTCTGAGAACATTAAATGTTACAGGGTAAGTGCCTAAAATTCAGGAGGCAGGCCCAAGGGTCCTCTCATTGTGTCTCCTGCTCTCCCCTGAGCATCCCATGAGTGGGAAGGTCCTCTGTGCCCAGAGGTCTTCAACACTCAGGATGACGTCCACCTTTAGACGTCTCTCTCTTTTCCAACTGCACACTTCCAAAACTATGGGCTTGATTTTGGTCTAATTCTTTCACCACTAAACTGTCTCAGAAAATGAGTTCATGATATCCTGCTGGGAGCCATCAGCCAAGTAGGTATGACAATCTCCTTGCCAGCTTACTCCCATGCTGTCTAGTGGAAGGACTTCTGCAAGGTGACCTTGCTCAAGGACCAGGACAGGATCCGTGTTTAGGGTGTTCCCCCTTTAGAATAGGGCGGTTTAGCATAATAGGAGATTAGGGTGTTCCCCCTTTAGAATAGGGCAGTTTAGCATAATAGGAGATTAGGGTGTTCCCCCTTTAGAATAGGGCGTATCCTGCTGCTGAGTTCCTCTTGAGTGCTTAGGGTCAGACAGTATATTTTGGGAGACAGAAGCCCATGCGGAGTGGATTTGGGCAGAGAACGTGGATTCCCCCAGAACGTGTTTGCAGACGGCCGGTGTGAGATCGGGAATAAAGAATTGCTGTTTGAATCTACAAGCTGTGTGGAGACTCGTGATTTGTGCCCAGCCAGAGACTGCGGCAATATCCTTAATTTCACATTGAAGATAGTGCAATTGAAACTATCTGATTAGAGGAGAAAGCAAGAGAGAGGGAGAGAGTTTAAGAAAAGAGTGGACAGAGCTCAGAGTTCTGCACATGAACACCAGAATTCTAAACTTGGTGTCCAGAAAGAGAAGAGAGCATGATATTCTCTGGAGAGTTTTAAAGGTATGTAGAAGAAGCACATGAGACAACCAGAATGAAAGGAGGGGAGAGGGGAGAGGCCCCTATGTGCTGGCAGGTAGTGGTTTAGCTGTGGTGTCCCCCAGATGCTCAGGTGAGAGACAATGCAAGAAAGTTCGGAGGAGAAATGATTGGTTATGAGAGCCGTAACCCAGTCAGTTAATTAATCCCTGATGGGACAAACTGAGTGGTCATTGGAGGCAGGTGGGTTGTGGCTGGAGGGAGTGGTTCATTGGGGGCGTGGCTATGGGGTATATATTTTGTACCTGGAGCGTGGGGTCTTTCTCTCTCTGCTTCCTGATCACCATGTGAGTTGCTTCCTTCTGCCTCACTCTTCTGCCAAATTGTTCCTGCCACCTGGATCCCTGAGGAATGAAGCTGGCTGTTTATGGACCGGAAACCAGTGAAACCGTGAGCCCCCAAATAAATTTTCTTCCCCTAAAATTGTTCTGGTCAGAATTTTTAGTCACAGCAGCAAAAAAGGTGACCAAACTATGGGTGTTCCAGTCAAACAGTGGAATGTTAATTCTGAGTCAACTGTGAAGAATTGAATATATAATGCAAATTGCAAATTCCTACTAATGTTTTTTTATTCAATGACATAGTAACAAACACAATAGATACATTCAAACAAAATGCTAATAGTGACTGAAATCATTAAGATAAAAGCAGAAAAGGTTTTACTCAGGAATTAAAATTAGAGAGAACCGAGGGAAAACAAATAGTAAATTATAGGCATAAACGCAAACATGTAGATACCTTCATTAAACATGAACAGTTAAATACACCAATTAAAATCTGGATATCATCAGAAGGAAATTTAAAACAAACAAACAAGCAAAACTACAGTACCCGAGGAAATTCTATTTATAAGAAAACTTCTTCATCTATAATTGTGTGTGCAAGTTAAATAAAATGAAAAAGATTGCAAAAGATACAAGCACTAATCAAAAGAAATCTGGAATGTTCTATGTTAATATCAGACAATGTAGACTTCAGAGAAAAGAGGAGTAAGAGCAATAAAGATGAATGTTACCTAATGATCAAAGAGGCAATTCACTAAGTGTACAAAAGAATCCTAAACCTTCAGCCTCACCATATCCATGCAACATTATAAAAAGAAACTCAGAACAGATGATGAGACCACAGATAGTACTGAGAGGAAAAGCAGGAAGCCCACAGCTGCATCTCAAGGCCTCAGCACATCCTTCTTGATTGTTATTAAAATACACAGACATGCTAAGTGGGCTGGCAGGACACCCAGCAACAACACCAAGAACCCAGGTCTAACAAATAGTTATGACATTCCAACAAATGATGACAAAATACATAGTCTATAAAATTACTTTGACTATTTATCAAGGAAGACCACATCCCAAGTCATAAAACAAAATAGTAAAAGTAGAAGACCTGGGATCACCAATGTATACTGTACATATCAAAATTGATAAGAAATCAATAACAAAGGTAACTATAAAATCTCTAAAAACTCAGAAATTAAATAAGAATTTAAGCAATTCACAAGTCATGAAGAAAAATATTGATAAACTGGACTTCATCAAAATTAGGAGTCTTTGCAAAAGAATGAAAACTCAAGTTACTTAGAGAAAATATTTCCTTATTAAATGGCTGGCAATGGAATTGCATCTAGAACTTGTAAAGAATTTTGAAAATTCAACACTAAATAATAAACCAGTCAATTAAATTAAAATCAGCAAAGTAGTTTATCCTGGATGGTTTATCTAGGAAAATATAGCAGTGGTAAATAAGCATAGGAAAATATACTTACCTCATTAGCCACTAGGGAAATGCAACTTAAAACCAAATAGATACTACTGCACACCAAAGAGAATGACAAAATAAATAAATAGAAAATTTAAACATTAAGAATTTAAAGTCACAGTATCAAACACTGGCAAGGATGTGAAGCAGCTGGAACTCTCATATATTACTGGTGGGGATGCAAAACAGGAGATTATTTTGGAAAACTGACATTCTCTTGTACATGTCAGTGGATACTTTCTGCATGACTAGCAATTCCACTTCTTAGGGATTTACTCAAGAAAAAGAAAAACCATGTGCACACAAAATCTTCTAAAAAAATTGTAGTACCTCTGTTCTTACTGCCAAAGCTGTAAACCTTTAAAATATTTTTAAAAATATCTTTTAGTGGGTGAATGAGGAAATAAACTTTGGTAACTATGTACAACTGAATTCTAAAAACATTAAAGACAAATAAGGTATTGATACATGAATAAATCTCAAAGATGTATTGTTGGGATAAAGAAATGGTCCTCACAGGTTACATACTGCCTGATTAGACTTAAGACGTGATGGAAAAGGCAGCTACTGGGTATTCTTAGATTAGGATCAACTAGGAAGAATGCAGCCTGGGAGGGTGTGTGGTAGGAGAAACAGAATGAGGAAGTTGGTGGGGGCCATTGGACTATTCTGCATGCTCACCATGGTTGTGATTGTATAAATCTATAGAAATTTAAAACTCATGCAAATTAGCATCAGAATGATATCTTTATTGTGTACAAATCTGGAAATTAATACATTTAAGAGTAAGGGAAGCATAGAGGGCAGGGTCTAGTTGTGTTAGAGAAGGAGGAGAGATTAGATTTGGGTTGTAATGCCAGACTCATGGGACCCCAATTGACCTCCAGGAGCTGAATCTGATGCAATCACCCAAGAGTCTTTATTGCGAGCTGGAGCCTGGACTCACAACCGTTCCTGACACAGTGGTCCCAGGGAGTGAGTCCCCGTCCTTTTTCCAGTGAGATTTTATAGGTTTTGGGGGGATACTCTACGTGTCACAACATCACACAGCAAATCATTCCATACCATGGGAAAGACAAACAACAACTCTTAACATTGATTAGCACATTCACTGGCGGGAACAAGTTGGGTAGGGGTGATTGGTTAGTACAAGAGGGGTATTCCTTTGAACTGATTAGTTTAGGCCATGACGGGTATATGTGCTAAACTACATGATTTCCCATCATGTTATCAACCACTATAAACTACTGGGGGGTCATCTGGCATCCCAGGTATTTTCCCTGTCTCATGCTGATTGGTGGTTGCTAGGGGGTTGCTATGGGTCCTCACCTAGCCTGACTGAGTCAGAGACACCTGGCTCCGCAGATCTCTCCTGTTATTTGCAGACAAACAACTCAGCAGGGTGGGTATGTGCCTAGGAGTGCTCTATGGGTTTTTCTAAGGACAAGGGTCACCCCTTCCTTGGACAGGCTTTGAGGTATAAGCTGTTTTCAAAAATGGAGTCACATCAGTTTCTTAGGATTAGATTAGGATACTTAAAAAGGATAGACATGGAGATACAGAGCAACACGTCAGATGAGTAGATGTGGTGTAGGAGTGGATGTGAGCTATTGATGAAGATTTGTGAGTTATGGAATGCATATGATCAGTGTGATCATGAGTGTGGACAGAGTCCTCCTGGGAGAATGTGCAGCGTGAGAAGACGTTCAGAGACAAATGCCAATATTGAAGAATTTTTCAGGGCTTAGGTTTGTTAGAAACTTGGCAAAATAATCCAGGCAGAACAGTGTGAAAACCAGTAGAATGTTCCAAGATGATAAATGTGGCCAACTGCATCAAGTTCAACTAGTTTAGACATGATCTGGCCACTGATATTTGCAGGTGGGCCTGGAATTATAATATCATGACAACTCACAAGAATTTCTATAAAGTCTCAGAGTGTCTTAAATCTAACCAGATGTGACAAAAGAGCATGTTAGAATATTTGAGATAATGGAAAGGTGCAAAGTATGTAACAATGATTTTGTATACTATAGCGTTTTTCCTTTGAAGCAATAAATATCCAGTTTGTAGTTCCATAGAAATGGATTTAAATTCATTTCCCTTAGGTTTTATTTTTAACCTGAAATGGATAATTTCAGAATCGATAAGTGTACACAGAATCTTGACTTGGTGGAAATTCCTTTACAAGAAGGTCTTCTAGCAGAATGGGGTTAATATTATGGAGCTCTTACTAAGTGATGGTCTCTTATTTATAGACATCATTGATTTTGTCATCAAATCACTTATTCAAAAATCTTTCGATGATCATTTCTGAGCTCTTGCTAGGAGTTGAAGCAGTGATGAGGAAGGAGAAGGGAATAGATTTGGGGTTAAGGTGTTGTGTTGTGTTTTGTTTTGCAGCCACAATGGATGACCTTGAAAGCAGGGGATAGGGTTCAGATGTAACAAGTGAAAACACAGGACACCCAGTTAAAAATTTGAATTTAAGGCAAACAATGAATTCTTTTTTGGTATACCTGTCTCATGCAATATTTGTAGTTCATATGCATGTATATATATATTTCTCATGCAGTTTATAATACACACATATTTAATGAGAACTACATATACTAAAACATTACCCATGCTTATATGAAATTTAAATTTAATGCCATGTCTTGCATGTTATCTGGCCAAGCTACAACAGAGCACTGAAGGGTTAAGTATTTTAAAATTATCAATAAATGTTACCTACATTAAAGAATTCAACTAGCCCCATTGAAGGACTGTGGTCTGTTAGTCTGTGATCTTTGGCTTCTTTTGCATACTTCTGTGATTTCTGAATTTCAGGGAAGTTGAAGCTTTAAATACAACCCCCAAGTTCTGAGGGTGGGAGCTATTGGCAGGGAGGGAGAAAGCAGAGGGTATTTTCTGCTGTCTCCTGGCTGTGCCTCTGGCATCAGGAGCAACAACTGCCTGAGGCAGCTCTGGCTCTTGCAGGGACTGTGGCATTAGCCTCAGCATCCTGGCAGTGGGAAGTGAATCCCTGGGATCCCATTCAGCAGCAATGCTCTGGTCCCAGCAGCAGCACCAGAAGCCTGGCCTCAGGGCAGGTCCCTTTGCTCTGGCAGTAGCTGATCAAGACAGGGCTCTGGGATTGGTGTTTGATTAGATTGGAGACCTTGGAGTTATTTTAGAATGGGTTAAGTAGAAGGAGTGGAGGGAAAGACATACTTACCTTGAAGGAGAAGGAAGTGAGTTGCTACCACAGACAGCTGCATGGCAGCCCCTGGCAGAGCTGACCACACAGGACACCCATCACTGCTGTGACTTAGGACATCTCAGGACAGCAAGCAATAGTGCTGGTATGTGTCTGCATCTTTCTCAGGCTCTAGAGAGAATCTGCTCTTACAAGTTTGAGTTATGTCCTAGGTCTCTCATCGCCCATATTTTGTTCATCCTTTAATTGTATTTACATCCTCCTCACGCCAGCCACCTGGCTATGCCTTGTCTCTGGATGGACTGAAGGCAAGCTGTGAGCCTGTCTGGACCCCAGGCCTACTCTCTGCATATTGGCATCTTGCGGATTTTCTTTTTTTTTTAAGAGAGAGAGAGAGAGAGAGAGAGAGAGAGAATTTGAATATTTATTTTTTAGTTTTCGGCGGACACAACATCTTTGTTTATATGTGGTGCTGAGGATGAACCCGGGCCGCATGCATGGCAGGGAAGCGCGCTACCGCTTGAGCCACATCCCCAGCCCATCTTGCGGATTTTCTGCCATCCCTCTGTGGTCCTTCTGAATCTCAAGAGGTTGAGGACTTTCCAATGAGAAATTATAACTCCACACAACTGCAAGCTATGAACTCTGACTTTGCTCATCTTAACTTCGATATAAAACTGTGGGATTTGAGTAAAATCTGAAAACTTTGCCTTTTTTACTTATAGGGACAAAAAGGGAAAATCCTGAAACAACAGCATTAGCTCCCCATGACTACTCAGCAAAATATAGTAAGTAAAAATCATGTTGTTTAACTCTTAGAATATAACAGTATAAATATTTATTCAAGTAATTTTTAAGCAAAAAGTAGTCCAATCCTGGATGACCTGAACTGGATTTGTTATGTCTAAGGGAAGGATTAGCATCCTTACTAGCAAATATGAGGATTTAATGAGATTTTATATACACACACACACACACACACACACACACACACACACACACATATACATATTCTCTTAAATTACTAATATTGAACATCATCCATTTTTTAATAGTTCACACAACAACTTCATTTTAAATGACTACTGATTTTGTAGCTTCCTATGAAAATGACATTGAAACACATTCTCTCACTTCTTTAAATTTTATGATTCCTCCATTTCTATTTGTCAATTAAGAAAAAAGAGGAGAGATTGGGGGAGATAGAAGACATTTGATGTGTTCTGTCTTTCATTATAAAGTGCCTACTATGTGCCGGGCACTCTGCTCAACCTTGGGTTACAGAAATTAGCAACCTAATGTGAACATCCTACTCTCCAACAAGAGTAACAACAAGCCCAACTAACACTTAAGAAAGATTTAATGTGGGCCAACCCTGATGGTAAACTTTTCATTTATATCACCCAGTCCTCAAATTATTACCTGGTTCAGTATGATCCTCCCCTTCAAAGAAACTAAAGCTTTGAAAATGAAAGAAAACTCTCTAAGATTGCATGTCTAGAATTCAGCAGAATCAGAAGAGAAGGGAAAATGACCAAAAATAAAGGTCAGTGTGCGATGGAGATCGCACTGATGTCCATGCTGGTTAACTGGACCTGCATTTTAAATGCTCTTTCTTCTCAATGGATCAGCAGCACTTAACAGCCCTGAGCCTCTGCTCCTAGGTGGACTCACTTCTGGGGGACTCAGGGATGCTGCTCTGTCCTGCCTTCTCTCCTGCCCCACTGTGGCTCCCCCTCCTGACTGCAGGACCTTGCTTTCCTATGGGGTTCTCAACACTCAGCAGTTGATACTTTTTTCCTCCTCCATCAATAGTGACTCCGAGTTTATAACACCATATTAGACGCTTTTTTCTAAACTTAGAATCATGCAGCTTATTTAATGTCTCTCATCTTGGACACTGATCTGCTTATATTTAACATATCCAAAAATGGCTTCTAATTTTGTGTTTCAAAACTTCCATGCCCATAATCCCAGTGGGCTTGGGAGGCTGAGGCAGGAGGATCACAAATTCAAAGCCTGGTTAAGTAAAAGTGAGGCACTAAGCAACTGAGTGAGACCCTGTCTCTAAAATAAAATACAATAGGGCTGGGGATGTGGCTCAGTGGTTGAGTGCCCCTGAGTTCAATCCCCAATACCAAACAAACAAACAAACAAACCTTTAATTTCTGCAATCTTTTTTTTTTCTTTTCTAGTTAATAGAAAGGTTAACTTATTGGAGCAAATTGGATTGGTTGTATTCAAAACATATCTGGACCATTTTCCACCACCTCCTAATTCAAATACTCTTATCATCTCTGAAATGATCTGATTGGAAATCACTTGGATGAGACCCATAGAAGCAGCAGTGTGCCAGTTCTTGTATCAACTTCAGATGGCTCTCAACATAGCAGGCAACTTAAGGAAGCCCACCTTCTAAATTAATTGCTCAATTTCCATTTATATGAGCAATCAAATTATATATATATATATATATATATATATATATATATAGAGAGAGAGAGAGAGAGAGAGAGAGAGAGAGAGAGAGAGAGACTATATATTTGTGGGAGAGAGTGTCTATATATATGTCTCTATATGTGTGTGAATGGGGACTGAATTTATGTACTTTCTGGTCAATTTTTTTTGTGAACCTAAAACTGCTCTAATAAAATGAGCTTTAAAAATAGCCAAAATCCTTCTACAGGCCCAAAGGTTGGTAATGAGATATTCCACTCCATTTTGAGTTTTTGTCCTAATTAGGATTTTAATTTCATCCTCCCACTGACTACATTTTTTAAACTGCTACCCACCTGGTACTCCAGGTCCTCTCTCCTGTTCTATTTCCATCTGCAGGCACTTATCTCCATGTAACATGCTGCTTAAGGTCATGTTTATTGTCTGTCTCCCCCAACAACTCTGTAAGTTTCATGGGAGCAGTGATTTTTATACCTTTTTAAAATTGTTTTATCCCACATAGTAGGTGCTCAACATATATCTGTTGATCATAGGGAGGGGGGAATTTTTAACAACAGAAAATAAAGAGAAATCCATCTTACTGTTTAGGTCTACCTGGGGAAAGCTTACTGAAGACAGGTAGGAAGAAGAGTAAGAAGCCATCCCTAGCCCAGACTAGAGCAAGTGCAAGGTGTGAACTCATGCATGGATTTGGACAGAGATGCTGAAGTCAAACGAGCAAGGAAAGAGCCAGTAGGAAAGTGAATTGGATGTGCATTGGGAGGAGGCAGATCACAGGCTGGTGGCTCATGTATATATTTTGCTTTTAAATTTGAATAAAATGGAGAGAAGTTGAAGGGTCTTGATAGAGTCAAGTCTGCATCTGGTTGTTAAGGGATTCTACCTGACTGCTGAAGAAGAGCAAGGTTAGAAGCAGGGAGGCTGTGCAGAGACCATTGTGAGAAAGCAGGTGATCTCTCGTGAGGGCAGAGCTGAACATGATATCCAGGGTGGAGATGAAAAGGGGTCACAGCGTTCTGGGTATATTTTGGAAGGAAAATCAATGTGATTTCCCAAATAACTGTATATAGAATGTCAAAGAACAAAAGGAGAGAGAGTAGAGTCTTTTAGATAGACTGTGAGGTGACATCCAGGCTATAAAAATAGAAAAACAAGATCAGACTACTGCAAGAGCCTAACTTGGAAAGCATAGTGAAGCTGAGCACTGATCCCTTGCATCACGAGGCCCTCCCATTGCCTAGCTCTGAGAATCCAAGTATGTCATTTTTCTTCTCTTTATCTGATTTTCCTTAGCAGAGATCAGGTCCTTATCTTGTAGCATTGGCATGGTAAAAGCTTCCAGACCTCTCAATACCTGTATGGGGGCTTGATTCCTCTTCCACTTTCTTTCCTGGATTTTCTGTTCCCACTTCTGACCATTTTTTAGGCTGCCTTTGTAGTCTCCAACTATGCAAACTCTGTAACTGCAGTGCACCTATCCAGGTCTTATCCTAGACCATACTATATAGATGACAACTTAGTAGGACTTAGGGATAGAGTTTCATAGAATTTGGGTGCAGAGAAATTCAGATGCAATCCTTCTTAAGACTATTCTTTCGAAAGTACTGGCAAGTCCACCAGACATCCTGTATAAAAGTGAACTGTCTTAAAATATTCTCATCTATTTGGTACAGGGACATATACATTTTAGAAGAAATTCGATGTGAAACCAAGTGAGGAAAATTAAGAAATCATAGGGTAAAATTTCCCCTGCAACAACTGAACCAAAGATGACAAAAAGTTAAAATTAGGCACCGTCACATGGCAGGGTTATGCACACACATGTTGTATGTTTGGGGGTGTGTGCATATCAGCTTGAGGAGCAAAGACATCTTCCACTAGATGTCAACCCCATTTGGTAACTTTGTCCTTGGAAATAAAACCTCCTTTCTCTCCGAGTCTTGATATCCAACTAGAGTCGCTGATGCCTATTCTCTAGGCTGGGATAAGTTTTAATGACAGCATATATATAAAAAGAATTATTGTACATGTTAGCTCTTTGTAGCTATATATCCTTTCACTTTTATGCAAAATGAGGAAAAGTTCTAAAATATTTAATTTTAAATTGAATGAGGTCATTTACATATTATAGACAATGCATATATTCTATCATTGTGCTGGACCACTATGAGTTATTAAATCAAAATCCCTCTCTTTGCTGACAGCATAGTTCCACATCTCACCATCACATTCACTCCTGCCCTAAACCTGTCAAACTGCCATGGTTGCTGGGTGAAAACCGTGAGTTCCGAGAGCAGCTGGCATAGAGAGCAGAAAACAATGGCTATGGGCATCAATGAGCACTAATACACCCCAACAACTTTACTAAGAACTTTGTATTAAATCACTACAAAGGCCTCATCAGACAGCAGATGACTTGCTAAAGGTCCCTGGGCTGAGCAGTGGCAGTACTCTGCCATACTGCCTGTTACTCTGCACACCCATCTGCCCTTGACCAGCCCTGAGAGCCCTGTGGCCTTCTGCCTGTACTCACTAATTGAATTATTCATTCCCCAGGCAGATTCCTGTGTCTGTGGATTCACATACAAATAGAATATGACCTTTGCTCTCAACTAGGTCCCAACCCATTTACAACAGAATGTAATTTCCTCATCTGTAAAATGGGGGAAAAATACCCTGCCAATCTTATAAGGCTGTGGGGAGAGATGAATTTGCATACATAAGACTTTATGGATTGCAAATTACTCAACCAGCAGAAAGCATTACTGCTGAGGCTGAAATTCCTGGGCCAGACATTGAGCTCTGTGCATTTGCTATGGAAAAAAAAAAGAAAGAAAGAAAGAAAGAAAAAAAAAGTCTCTTCCAGAGCCCAAAAGAGCACAGAGTTTTCAGAACAAGAGTCTGTGGAGAGTCTGTCAATCAGCCAACTTCACCCAGGAAGACACTGAGCGTAAAGTCAGTATTCCATACATCAGTCAACTTTGCCTCTAAGTTTTTAATTATTTTGCTAATTAGCAGGCAGACTAAATTACAGGCAGTTCTATTTTTTTTATTTTTATATTTTTTACATTTTTTTCTTGCATTTTAATAATGCATGCACCTGTGAGACACTCCCTGCAGAGAACTCTAAAGGGGATCCACTCTCTTTTAGGATTATCATGTCCTCCCTGCCAGTCAAGGCAAGAGAAGGTAGGTCAGAAGTTGGAGGATAAATCAGAAAATCTGCACTCTCATGCATTCTCCTAGAAATAGTGTTTCTTCAAATGTCTGGTAAACCCATGGCCATTTAAATTTAATCATAAAATTTACCACCATGCAATATCTTTATCCCTCAAACTGCATAATTTCATTGTTTCACTCTGTGTTGTACATTCCACAGGTGTTAACAAATGCATAATAGCATGTGTCCAACGCTGCAGTATCATGTAGTTTCATGGCCACAAAATCTCCTTCCCCCAAGTATAGTTTAGATATGTCCCCCAAAAGATCACGTGTGAGACAATGTAAGAACATTCAAAGGTGAAATGATTGGGTTATGAGAGCCTCAGCCCAACCAGTGAATTAATCCTCTAGCAGGGATTAACTGAGTGGTGACTCTAGACTGGGAGGACATGGCTAGAGGAGGTGGGCATTGGGGGTGTACCTTTAGGGTATATATTTTGTATCTGGTGATTGGAGTCTCTCTGCTTCTGATCATAATGTGAGCCACTTTCTCTGCCACAGTCTTCCACATGATGTTCTGCCTCACCTTGATCCCCATGGGATGGAACTGGCTGTCTATGGACTGAGACCACTGAAACTGTGAGCCCCTTAATAAACTTTTCCTCCTGTAATTGTTCTCATCAGGACTTTTGGTCACAGCAATGAAAAAAACACTTCCTAGCCCCTAGGAATCCCTTTTACTGTCCCTGTAGTACTTGCCCTTTCTAGGATTCCTACAGTTAGAATTAGAAAGCATGGTCTTTGCAGCCTGCCTTCTTTCATCCAGTAATGTGCATTTTGCTTTCTCTATATCTTCTTTTGGCTCGGTAGCTTATTTTTTGGCACTGAAAATTATCCACTATGTGGATGCATCAAAGTTTATTTATCCTTTCGCATACTAAAGGCCATCTTGGTTGCTCCCAAGTTGAACAATTATGAGTGAAGCTACAATAAATATTTGTGTGTAGCTTTTTGTAGAGAGACATAAGTTCTTAAGTCATTTGGGTAAATACCAATGAGTGTGTCTGCTGTGTCTCAGGGTAAGAGTATGTTTTCTTGGGTTAGAAACTGCCAAGCTGTCTTTCAAAGTGTCTGTACCAGACATTCCCCCAGAAATGAAAGATCACCTGTTGCTCCTCATTTTTGCCAGTCTTACAATCTTGAGTCATTCTAAGAGACGGTGGAGCTTGCTATCATCACATTGCTGCTTTACTAGCTGTGATAAACAGTAGTCTATTGGCCCACGGACCATGAATTGTCAAACCCAATATATATATAAAATTTTATAGTAAAATAATATATGATTCAATTGAATAATATATAATAAATTATATACATTTATATATAATTTTATATATTATTTTAGACTCTAATAGTATATAATTCAATAAGTAATATGTGATTTATATATTATTTATTTTAATTTCTTCTACCATTTTGCTGTCTGCCTATGATATTTGTTATTTGTCAGTGATATTTCTTCTTAAACATAAACCCATTACCATGATAAAATGCAATAAATTCTTCCAAGTGTTACCTTACTGTTTTAACATTTATGAACTGTTTCTCAGGATATATTAATGTTCAGTAATATTTATGCCTATTATATCATAAATTATATCAATTGATAATAAGCATATTAAATTTAAAATTAAGAAATATTTCAATATTTATAACTATTTAAAATAACCATATTAATTATATTACAGATTAACATGAATATCATGTTATATATTTATATGTTAATATTTTTAAGAATATTCTTATATGTTTTCATTTTTCTAAAACTCAAAGTACTTATTTAGTGACATTTAGTTAACTCTGTTAAGATTGTGTTACCTAGGTGGGTATGGTTGCGCATACCTGTAATGCCAGTAGTTTGGGCGGTTGAGACAGAAGAATCAAAGCCAGCCTCATCAACTTACAGACGTCCTAGGCAACTCAGAAAGACCCTCTATCTAAAACTATATATATAAATATATATAAAATATATATAAAAGTGGGCTTGGGGATGTGGGTTGCTCAGTGGTTAATCACCCCTGGTTTTAATCCCCAGTACCAAAGGGAAAAAAAAAAAAAGATTGTAGTACCTGGATCCTCCACAAATTGCAATGCCTAGCTTGATTTTCATATTTGCTTCTGAATTTAATGCATTTTGAAGTTTTTAACAATTTAAGAATGTGAAGAAAATCTAGTCTCACAGTGATTTAGCCATATTTCTCACTGCTATGACCAGAAAGACCTGTCAAGAAACAATTAAAGGAGGAAAAGTTTATCTGGGGGCTCATGGTTTCAGAGGTCTCAGTCTATAGATTTCAGGCTTCATTCCTGGGGGCCTGAGGTGAGGCAGAACATCATGGTGAGAGAGTGTGGTGGAGGAAGCAGCTGGGGACATGGTGGCAGGAAGCAGCGAGAGAGATTGAGAGAGAGAGAGAGGTCTACTCACCCAGGACAAAATATATAGTTGAAAGGCATGTCTCAAGGTTCTTATTATTTGAAGCATCATATGGTTAAAAATAATTGTTTTTAATAAAACTTAAACATTCACAAGGAATCTCTGTATCGCAGCAACCACAGTTGCAGTTAAAGCATATTTCTCAACACTCCAACACTCTTCAAGTGCTCCCTGCTACTGCTAGACTTAGGGAGTAGTTGAATGGGGAGTTGTGTTTTCAATCCAAGTCTTTTTTTTTTCTTCCCCCAAACATGGAAATATGAAAGTAAGAAAGGGAGAAATGGACCTATAGAGAGGCTCATGACAAAGAGACAAAAAGTCATCATATTTAAAAGAAATGAAAGGACATCTTTGGCTATTATCATATCACAAAATAATTAAAAAGATCAAAAAATGATACTTCCCTAATTTTTGAGAATTTTGCATTTCTAGAAAAAATTTTAATATCAGGCCTAGAAGCAGCCAATGTAGAGTGATTTTTCTTCTGAAGGTAATTAGGTGGTGAGGAATCTGATGTATGCAGATTCAACGGAGAGGTCCCCAAAACATTCAGAGACCCTGGATTCTGAGCTCCGTGCCAATTTGATGAGACCCTAGCCTACATTTTGATCTGAGAGGATGCCATCATCTTTAGTTTATTGCTGTCTTGCTTTTATTTTATTTTTCCATCAAATGCAACCAAAGTGAAACCTCAACTTGTACAGATTCCTAGCTAAGTCAACACTCTATAAAGTGGGCCAATCTTTCCCTCCAGACAGGGATTCTTTGACACTCTGTGGTGTCCTGATTTTAGCTGTCCTCTATGTCAAAATGTTCAGTCAGGGCACCATGATTCCTCAAAGAAATGACTGGTTACTCTTTTGTCTTTTAAAATGGTCTTACCTGTCACTCAAATAACTGCCTCATTTGTATTAAACATCCCTGTAATTTATCAGAGTTCACATGTCAAGTTTCGTGAAAACCCTGACATGACTTGGGCAGACCTCTCATTTAGCGCTATGAGGCTGGATAAGTTAATGGATGTTGACACTCCAGGAATTGCCTGTGTCTACTTTTTGTCTTCAGATTTTAGCCTTTGGGATTTTTTTCTCCCCCTTTTCCTCCTTCTCCACCACACTTCTTTTTCTCTTCCTCCTCCTCTTTCTCCTCCAGTGTTTCTTATTCTCATATTCCTAAGATTCAACTGTGAAACCCTTAGGAAGCTGGAAAGAGCTATCATTTGTGTCTGATCTATAATTTAAAGTACATCATAAAATTAACATCATGAGTTTCAGAAAATGTCGTATTCCATCTAATTCATTTTATTTTTTTGATAAGGAATTTAAAAAAAAATATTTGTTTTAATTAGTTACACATGACAGTAGAATATATTTCTGCTCTTTAATATATCATACATAGATGGGATATAATTTCATTTTACTGAGTGTACATGTTGCAGAATCATATGGTCATGTATTTACATATATACATACGGTAATAATATCTGTTTTTTATTGCTTTTATATTTTAAATACATGAGAGCAGAAAGCATCACAATTCTTATTACACATATAGAACACAATTTTTCATATCTCTGTTTGTATATAAAGTATGTTCACACCCATTGATGCCTTCATACATGTACTTTGGATAATGATATCCACCACGTTCTACCATTACTGATAACCCACTGCCCCCCCTCTTTCACTCCCACCCCTCTGCCCTATCTAGAGTTCATCTATTCCTCCCACTACCTCACTATGGGTCAGTCACCTTATATCAGAGAAAATGTGTGCCATTTGTTTTTTTTTTGGGGGGTTGGCTAAATTCACTTAGCATTATCTTCTCCAACTGCATGAATTTACCTGCAAATGCCATAATTTTATTTTCTTTTATTCCTGAGTAATATTCCATTGTGTATATATGCCACATTTTTTTTAATCCATTCATCTACTGAAGGGCATCTAGGTTGGTTCCACAGTTTAGCTATTGTGAATTGTGCTGCTGTAAACATTGATGTGGCTGTGTCCCTGTAGTATGCTCTTTTTAAGTCCTTTGGGTATTGACCAAGAAGAGGGATAGCAGGGTCAAATTGTGGTTCCATTTCATGTTTTCCAAGGAATCCCCATACTGCTTTCTATAATGGCTGTATCAATTTTCAGTCCCACCAACAAGGTATGAGTGTGCCTTTTCCCCCACATCCTCACCAACACTTATTATTGTTTGTCTTTATGATAGCTGCCATTCTGACTGGAATGAGATGGTATCCTAGAGTAGTTTTGATTTGCATTTCTCTAATGGCTAGAGATGATGAACATTTTTTCATATAAATGTTGATTGAATTGTTGATTGAATATCCTCTTCTAAGAAGTGTCTGTTCATGTCCTTGGCCCATTTATTGATTGGGTTACTTGTTTTTTTGGTGCTTAGCTTTTAGAGTTTTTTATATATCCTAGAGATTAGTGCTCTATCTGATGTGTGAGGGTTAAAAACTTGCTCCCAAGATAAAAACTTCGGAATCAATGAAAGAGGTGAAAGCTCTTCTGTACAATGAAAACTACAAAACCCTAAAGAAAGAAATCAAAGAATATCTTAGAAGATGGAAAGATCTACCTTGCTCTTGGATAAGCAGAATAAATATTATCAAAATGACCATACTACCAAAAGCACTATACTGATTTAATGCAATTCCGATCAAAATCCCAATGGCATTCCTCATAGAAATAGAAAAAACAATCATGAAATTCACCTGGAAAAATAAGAGACCCAGAATAGCTAAAGCAATCCTTAGCAGGAAGAGTGAAGCAGGTGGCATTACTATACCAGACCTTAAACCATACTACAGAACAATAGTAATAAAAGCAGCATGGTATTGGCAACAAAACAGACTGGTAGACCAATGTTCCAGAATAGAAGACATAGAGATTAACCCACAAAATTACAATTATCTTATGTTAGACAAAGGTGCCAAAAACATGCATTGGAGAAAAGATAGCCTCTTCAACAAATGATGCTGGGAAAACTGAAAATTCATATGCAACAAAATGAAATTAAACCCCTATCTCTCACCATGCACAAAACTCAAGTGGATCAAGGACCTAGGAATTAAACCAGATACTCTCCATCTAATAGAAGAAAAAGTAGGCCCTAATCTTCATCATGTGGGATTAGGCCCCAACTTCCTTAATAAGACTCCTATAGCGCAAGAATTAAAACCAAGAATCAATCAATGGGATGGAACTCAAACAAAAAATTTCATCTCAGTAAAAGAAATAATCTGTGATGTGAATAGAGAGCCTACATCTTGGGAGCCAATTTTTACCCCTCCACCCAATTTAGACAAGACACAATCTCTCACAGAGTTTACATAACTCCTCTAAGTCATGTAAGTGGTGACCTTCTAAGGTATATAACAATTGTTTAGTATTTCTGCATCCAACTCATGTATTTTTAATTTTTAATTTGTTTTAATTAGTTATACATGACAGTATAATGCATTTATGCACTTTGATATATCATATGTAGATGGGATATAATTTCATTTTTCTGAATGTGCATGTTATAGATTCATATTGGTCATGCAGTTACATATATGCTTACAGTAATAATGTCTGTTTCATTCTATTGTCTTTCCTATCCTCGTATCCCCTCCTCTTCCTTCTCATCACTTTCCTCTACCTAATCTAAGGTAATGCTATTCTTCCCACAGGCCTCCACTTCCCTAATGGCCACACCTGTGTCTCTGAGTGTCAGAATTTTAACATTTGCCTTGTTTATTTGCGTTCAGAGGCCTCCATTGTGCCCCCTCCTGCCTTATTGTGAATTAGCATCCACATATTAGAGAAAACATTCAGACTTTAGTTTTGTGGGATTGGCTTATTTCACATAGCATGATATTTTCCTACTCAACCCATTTACTGTTTAATGCCATAATTTCACTCTTCTTTAAAGTTGATTAATATTCAATTGATTTTATATATATATATATATATATATATATATATATATATATATATATATATATATAACTTTATCCATTCATCTATTGAGGGAGACCTAGGTTTGTTCCATAGTCTAGCTATTATTAATTGAGCTGCTATTATCTTTAGTATTTTCACCCTTTTTTGGTATAAAAAAAATAAAGTGATCAACAAGACAAAAGAAATCATTTTCACAGTCTTGACTGAACATATATACTGAGGCAGGATACATACATACATACTGAGATAGGATACAACCAAATACCAGTAAACAGTACATACATGATATTGTTTGAAAGCATCCAAATTAGTCTAGTCTGTTGGTGATGCTTTTCATTGAGTTTTTAAATTTGGTTTATGGATTCCTTCATTTTGAGGATTTCCAGTTCTTAAGAATCTCCATCTCCTTATTGAAGTGATATTTTATTTCTTGTATTTTCTCTCTGGTTTCACTTCTTATAAGCTTCATACTTTGACTTTACTTCCATAATTCACTTCGAGTTACCTGTTGTATAGGCTTTAAAGGTGTAGGCTATGCTAATTTTTGATTGTGGCATGGAAATCCAAGCTGTGTGCTCTGGCTTGGTGGGTATGAGTGGGGAGGGTGTGTCTGTCCCTGGCATCTAGCAAGGGAGAGGAACTTTTCTCCTTTCTCATCTGAGCAGTTGGTACTTCTGGGTTGCCACTTCCTACACACCAAGGCTGGTGTGTAGGAAGTAGTGAGTTCTCCACTGCATCATCCCACAGGCCTTCACTTCCCTAATGGCCACACCTGTGTCTCTGAGGTTCACAACCTTAACATTTGCCTTGTGTTTTGCCTTCAGATGCCTCCATTGTATTAACAGGAGCAGGAGAGGACATGCTGTGCCTTCCATCTTCCCAGCAAGAGCAGCCTATTCACAGGATTATTTGATGTTTTGTTGAAATAGTCTTTAAAATACTCAAGGAAACACAAGTTCTATTATGTTTAAAGAATATAATAAAATGCATATTATTCAATATTATATTTCAAAGGCATTTTATGAATATTAAAGAGGACGTGGACACTTCACCAGTTGTGAGGTGCCTGATTGGTAATCCTTCACCTGTTGTCAGGTCCTTAGGGTAAGATGAACAGTGGCAAAACTTGCAGGAGTAATCCCATTTAAGGATATATATGTTATTCTTTTACCTCCCATAGTCTCTCTCCTCCTAATCTCTCAACTCTATAATGACTGAATATTTTTTTCTTGATGTGATTTTCTCAGGTTTCATTCTATGCTAATGAAAACAGATGATGGTTTTTCATGTTCGGTTTAAAGAATATTGGAACCTCTTCTTTTGTGGTTTCAAAGTAGAACATCCTGGTGCCTGCCACATCCCTAGCTACAGCACTGTATCCAGGCCAGCTCAGACAGAGTCTAAATTGTCTTTCAACAGGTTGGCTCCAAAACAGACCAAGGTCCAATCAGATCCTTCTCTAAGGAGGATACTATCCATGGGAAAAAGACTATCAGGGGACCATATTATGTCTGGCATATGGAGATGATTTGTACCAAAGCAAAACTAATCTGAGCTATACAGAGTCCAGAGACCTAGAGAGAAAAAGGATGCCTGAATGCTACTTTAACAACTGATTTTTTTTTTTTTTTGGTCAGTTGCCAACTTTCACTTGACTTTCATAGATCTCTGAGACAATAAATTATTTTTTTCTTAATGTCTTCATATATGTGCAATTAAAAATATCATTATTTCTATTAAGTAGTGTCTGTCTTAATTTAAATAAATCATGGTTATATTTAGTGAAACTTGTTGGACAAGTGATGACCTAAGTGCTGAAAATAGAATAAGCTAGATTCTCCCTTAAGAGGCTCACTCCTTGGTTTATACCCCAAAAATCAGCATACTATAGTAATGCAGCCATGTCAATGTTTATAGCAGCTCAATTCACAATAGCTAAACTATGGAACCAACCTAGGTATCCTTCAATAGATGAATGGATAAAGAAAACGTAGCATTATACATGATGGAATACTACTCAGCTTTAAAGAAGAATGAAATTATGGATTTGCCAGTAAATGGATGGAGTTGGAGAATATTATGATAAGAGAAATAAGCCAATCCCCCCAAACCAAATGTCGAATGTTTTCTCTAATATGAAGATGGTAATTTACAATGGGGAGGGACACTAGAAAAGAATAGATTTTCCTTAGATTAGGAGAGGGAAGTAAAGGGAGGAAAGGGTAGGGCATGTGGGAAAGACAGTAGAACAAAACAGACATATTACTGTATGTGTATATGTGACTGCATGACCAATGTGATTCTGCACCATGTACATTCAGAAAAATGAGAAATCATATCCCATCTATGTATGATATATCAAAGTGCATAAATAAATTCTACTGTCATGTATAACTAGTTAAAACAAAGTAAAAAAAATTAAAAAGTTAACAGAATGGAAATAAAACTGCCACTCTTGTAAAGGCGAAAACAAAAAACCAAATAAACAAACAAACAAAAAAACAAGCTCACAGTAAGGGGAGTGCTTTCTAATGACTTTTAAATTGAGAACACATAGAAAATATTGCATTTGTGCAAAACTGAAGTTAATGCTGCTCTTCATATTGCCTAATTTCAAAGATAACTGATTGCCTTTTATTCTGTCTGACCAGGGAAAGGAACTCATTTGAAGTACAATGGGATGAGTCTTTTCGTGTGAGCAGGCAAGAAACACAAACATAAGTTCTCCATAATTTACCTTTAGTTTATATGTTTTTATAAATATTCTTTTATGTAACTTTATCTATTACTGTCAATATACTATATGTATATCTAAAAGAGATATATAAATCTTAGATGTAAAAACACATGTATTTTCTGAAGCAAATACCCCTGTGTAACCACCCTGCAAATATGTAACAACATATTTTTCATTAGATTTATTGATAATAATGAATGTAGCATAAAAACCTTGTTTTACATTACAGTACATTTATTTACATTTCATTGTTCAAAACTTTATCTGTATATTCTACTATTTACAAAAATTGTATTCTGTGCATTTCCCCCCAATTTTTCTTTCATGTTTATATTTAAAATCCGTTTTGAGTAATTTTATTGTACAAGTGCCTGCTTGTATCCAGATTCTTACTCTTTCCATAACAAATACCAATGTATACAGCATACTTCAGAGAAAGAATCTTTACCTACAATATAGTTTATTCTTGTCAATTCAAAATGCCATATTTTGTTTTTCCAAATTCTTTATGTGGGGGAGTTTTTTACATTAATTTATGAGTCTTAAGTTCTATAGCTGTTATCAGGTAATGTATGTCTAGCAACTTTTTTGTTCTTGAAACTTGTATTCATTTGCTTGGTTTTTTGCTTTCATAGCAGACAATTTGATTGGAACCTCACTGACTTAAAATAAGGTCAGGTTAGGAAAATGTGAATTTTGTTTACTGAGCTTTCTAATCCATGAATGCAGCAAAATCCTCAGATTTCATACGTTTTTTAATTTATTTCAAAAATGATGAATTTTTTGAACAGATAAATTATTTTACCTTTGAAAATAGCATATATTTAAAACAAAACCAACCAACCCATTTAAATCAATGACTTCAAAAATATTTTTACTTTCTTTGCTACTTAATAGTTTTTTTGTGATATTTCTTGTTGCAATTTCCTTTCATTTCATTAGCTTATATTATTTTTAACATTTTTTAATCCCTGTATTGATATTTTTCATCAGATTTTGAAGGCTTTCCAACATTTCTTCAAATATGTCTATCTCTTCTTTTTTCCTCTCTTTTATTACGAATGATCATTCTTGATAGGACAGATGTACACATGCATTTTCTTTTTTTTAACTTTTACTTTTCTTTTAAAATCGTATTTATTTATTTATACATACCAGGGAATGAACGCAGGGTCACTTAACCACTGAGCCACATACCTAGATCTTTTTCAATGTTTTTATTAAATACAGGGTCTCACAAAGTCCTTAGGGCCTCACTAATTTGCTGAGACTGGTACTGAATTTGTAATCCTCCTGCTTCATCCTCCCAAGTTGCTGAGATAACAAGTGAGCACCCCCCCACCCAGCTCACGGGTGTTTTCTGATTTTTTTCTTGTATGTTTTCAGCCATTTTACTCTCCACATCTTAGTTTGATATATTGGCTTATATTTTAGTTCATTAAGTTCATCCATTAGTCATATTAATCTGTTAATATCATGTATGGAGTTCTTAACTTTGATTATTTTGTTTTATGTCCTAGAATTTCAGCCTACTTCTGTTTTTTGTGATTCTTATTTTCTGTTGGCATTGTCCACTAGATCAGATCATCTATCCTCTTGAACATAACATCACATTCATTTCACTCCCTGTGTCTGGTAACGTCAATGTTTGGTTCTCCTGAGAGTTTTCACTGATGTCAGTTGTTTTGTTTGGAATTTTAGATCACTTTATTTTTGTCTCTGATGTATTCTAATTTTTAATCAGCATAACAAAATTCTTTACAAACTATTTGAGGTCTGAACGGTGCTATATTTTCACACTTAGATTTTATTTTTCCTTCTCTTAAATAGTTAAATATGACCAGATTATCTCAATTCAGCCTAGTGTTAGTCTGAACTGAAGGTGGGATTCAGAATTCGGGAGGGCTAGTTCATTTCCATTTTGCACTCTTCTCATCGTAGTGTTTTGTGAGGTTATGTATTTATAAATGATCCTCTTCTGGGAGGATCCTGTCCTCCAACATGTTTCTTTGTAAAACTAATAGATTACTGAATAATCTCAGATTTTCAGTCTTTTACCCAATTCTGCCCAGCTGCATGACTTTGCATCTACTGCTAGATAGTGGATTAGGAGACGTTCTGTGTGGGAAACAGTTCTTATATTAGAATCTCTCTTTCCAGGTTCCTTCTTTCTAGGAACTTTCCCTTCAAGCTCTCAGGCTGGTTGATCTACGGTGGCTCCAAGCTCTTGTTTTTTAAAATGTTCACCAAGTTCATTAACTTGTTCTTCTTATGAATATTAATCTTTTACAAACTAATCTCCAACACTGGGAGTAGAGGCCTTTGTCGGTCTTTGATTTTCATATTTGTCGTTACAGTTATCCCAGAGCTGCCATCTGTTGTGGTGCAATTTGAAAACCCAGTGATGGCAAGGAGAACATCTCTTTATCGCTGTCACCAATGCCAGAATACAGATGTTAAGTGATCATAAATGATGATATTTTTCAGGTGATCTAAAGAAATGAAAAAAGAAGAATCCTTTCATTCATATTTGGAATTGATGTGAGTCATAGATAAAGTGTTTTTTTTTTAATTATAAAATGCCTATGCTTTGGTGCTAGTTTCCTACCTTTTTGAAGAATCTTAATTTATAAAGTCTCTCTTCCCAATATGATTTACCATATTTTTCTCTTACAGTGCAATATTCTCTTTATTAGGAGGTAGTGTGTTGGCAATTGTTATTTTCTATTGAACAACTATTTTCCTTAATTATTTAACAACTATGAAACTGTGTAATGTAGAGTTTCTCTCTTTGAGGAGACCACTAGTGGATGACAAAAATATTTGTTTTGAAATTATAATAAGTTTAAGGAAAGTTTTAAATCTTTTTGTGGGCTAGATAACTTCTGTTTTTATTTTTTCTACTATTATGTTTTTCCAATTTCTTCAGTTATGTTTAAAATTTCTGTTGAATAATGAAGCAATAATTTTGTTGTTTTTGTTTGGTTTCCTTCTTTTATTTTTTAATTTTTCTTTTGGTAACCAATAGTGAAACCTTGTACAAAGTTAGCAAGACATTGCAAAATTGTCAAACTAAATTAAAAGAAAATATTTTTATCTGTAAAAACTCAATTGTAAATATTTAAAATATAAAGAGCTTGCTTTAGACTTTGAATATATTTAGACAAGAAGAAATTCTGCTTTAATCAAAATGTGTGCTAAATAATGAAATTCTCCCATATAATTTTCTCTCTGTATTATTTGCCTTGGAAATTTCACACTTCAGCTGTTTGGTGCAATTTAAATGAATTGGCCTCTGCTTATTGAGTAGGGATACATAATAATAATAACAAAATTAAGTTGAACTCAAAAAGAAATTGTACACACCAATCCCTGCTTTTTATAGGTTCAAGAGAATAGTAAATATATAATAAATTTATGAGTTTATCACTGACTGATAGGAATCAGTTCACTTTCAGTACCCATGTAGGTAGAAATCTGAAGGCTTAAAGTGCTTGCTCTATTTTTAAACAGCAAATCCTACTGGACGGCTCCCTCTGTACTGTCCATTCTTGTACAACAGCTCTCAGGGTACTCTTCTCTTTGTTGGTGATGGAGTGGAAACAGATAATTTTGGATCCATGCTGACCTAAGTTTTAGTGCTTACAAATGTTATTTCTCTGGCATTGACACCCAAATTCTCTGACCGTCAGTGTCCTCGGTGACATATTCATGATTAAAGTAAGCTCATTCTTATGTTCTCTGGAGGGTAAGGTGGGCAATGGGTAGTGTGAGCTTATGAGGCAAGGGCCTGAGGTTCCCTGGCATTTGATTTCCAGAATGTGCATCTTTACAGGGCAGGTAAAATGTCTTGGGCAGCCGATCCTCGGCTCCATGCCCAAAGGGCAGGTGGGTTGACCTAGAGATGGCCAGAATAAAGGGCCTTGGTTGGCACCAAAGGTCTGGAGGTTGGAGACTCTGAGATCTGGAATCTGAATAAAAGTTCACTCACTGACTGGTCAATGCAGAACACCATGGTAACTAGTCACTGCCCTCCTTTTTACTTTTGTTTTAGTCTTTACCTTTGAGGCTTCATGCATCAATGTGGTATTGCTCGTGGGTACCAATAATTATAACTAATCACGTAATCACTGCTCAAAACCAGAACAAAAGTTCCTCCTGACCTTTTCCAGTTAATTAACTCTAGTTCCTCAGCATAATATTTTCTGTTTTCTAGAACTGCAACTCCACATGAATGAATAATTCATGAGTTTCTTTTTGTGCCTGGCTTCTTTCATCTGACATACTGCTCTTCAGACTCAAGCAGGTCCCTGTATGCTTTCCTAGTTCATTTCTTGGTATTGGTGAGTAGCACTGCATTGTATGTATGCCAGGGCTTGCTTATTCATTCCTTTCTGAGTTGATGGGTGTTTTCTATCAGGAATTAGCTGTTTTAAAAATTACTGCTATCACTATTCTTGCACAAGTTATTTTGTGAACATATATTTCTGATTATCTGGGGTAAATATTTTAAACCTTGTCTCAATCTGTACACAAAAATCAATTCAGAATGCATCACAACTTAAACATCAAAGCTAGAAATGAGTTTTTCAAGGTGAAAATGCTGAAGAATATCATTACAAGCTTCATGTAGGCCAGGCTGTCTCAGGATAAAAACAAAACAAACAAAAAACCCTTTTAGCCATTGAAAAACAGAAAGTTGTACTGCAGTTGTGTGCATTCTGCTGTCATATATACCTAATTAGAATAAATTAAAAAATGATTTAAAAAAATTAAAAACAGCTGGGGATGTGGCTCATTGTTCGAGCACCCCTGATTTCACTTCCCATTACCAAATAAATAAGTTGAAAATATCAGAAAAAAAAAGAAATTTAACTTAACTCAGTATAAACCTTGTTTTTAATAAAAAAAATCACTGTTAAGAAAATGGAATAGAAAGTACAAAGTAAAGGAATATAGATTAAGAACATTTGAAGCCCTCTTACAATCAACCATACAAATACGGACAAACATTGGACAAAAGTTGGAATAGACACTATTCAAAAAAGCTAAATGGATCATCAAGATGTGTGTAAAGAAGAGCTGAACATCTGTAGTCCCCAAGGAAATGGTTGATGATACTACAATGAAATGTTCTTTCCCCTCTCCTGAAAAGGCTAAAATTAAAAAGTGTATCAGCATGGAGTTGGTGAGGATGTGGGGGACAGTAACGAGGACACACTCTGGGAAAAACGCTTGGCACCCTCTAAACAAGGTAACTTTAGCCTATTCTGTGTCCTAGGAACTCTACTTTTAGATTTTTACTTAAACACTTTTTAAAAACAGCAAAATATAGTGATCATTTACTAACTGGAATATAATATCTAAACAAGTTGCAAATCAAGTTGTTTTGTGCATGTCATTCTACTTTATCCTCACAGTAATAATTTGGGGAAGAATGGATTGCACACCAGGTGAAACATACCCACCTGCCAAGACAAAGAGTGGATTAAGAAACACAAGGTATAGCAAATGGCCAGGTGTCACTTTAGTAATGATCTTGCAAGATCGGGTGCCTGGTGTTCAAGGACCCACAGACTAGTGTTTTATCCCCTAGAGAACAAGATCCCTCTCTTAGTTCCTCATGTGCTGAGCACTGTGGGATGCACAATCTTCCTGAATGCCACATAGGTTCTACTGTCTCCTATTGGGTTATTTAAAGATATGCACCTTTCATTGTCCCCACTTCCCTTTGTTCTCTTGTGACAGGAAAGTTCCTTTGGGTTGAGTGTCTTTTGGCACATACGCAGTTAACCTCATTGGTCAGGTTGGGCCCCTGCTCCCACACCTCCTGTTTGTCAAGGGGCTGGGAATCATTAGGCTCCTGTGTCACCAGCTTGTAACTTTCCACTCCGCTCTCCCTGCCCGCTGCCTTTCTTGCATCCCAAGCAATGTTATATTTAAGGATTAATACTGTTTCTGAAAATGGACAAGTCTTTCTTACACAAACCCATTTTTCAGCTGTTTAAACTAAGGCCTTAGAGGTGGGCTTTCAGGGCCAATATCAAAATGCTAGCAATTGTCATGGTTGGGATTGTTCTCTCAGTGGGAGGCAGGGACACATTGACATTGACTAAACCATTGGGCCATTTATTGCTTTTCTTGGTGAAAGAAAAATGCAGAGGATTTAGTCAGACATGCTTGGTTTGGGACTTATATTCCATGATCTCTCAGCCGTGTGTCCACAATGTGGATGGTTGGTTGGAAAGATTAAGTGGAGTAGCATATGCAAAGGGATGGGGAGGGGATTTGTTCTTAAACATAAAGAAATGTGTATTATCTTTTTTTCCCATCTATTTATAGATTCTCGTGGTTGAGGGTTTCCATTTGCAACACTGGACTCTGAGAAAGGCTTGTGGCTCAACAAGAAAGTGAATTCAGCCACACAGGCTTCTGCAATGAGGAGGAAAACCCCTCAAGCTAAAGAAAGGACTTAGGCCCCGTCTCGTTGAGCACCCCACACACACTGTCTGCATTCTCTGAGCCTGAGCAGAAGGCAGGACGGTGACACATCCATCTTCTTAGCCATTCCTGAGCAGGGCCTCATACCTGGTCTGGGCTCTTCACGTATTTTCTCTTTCAGATCTATAGTGAGAGGCTCTGTGACCAAGGACCTGTCATACCGCTGGAGAGGGAACTGCAACATCCCCTTGCACACAGGGTGTATATAGAGCCAGAGGAAGATGGAGGTAAATACCACGTACCACCCCTCACTATATCCTTGGTCCTTTCAGCCCAAATGTCCCATGAGCATGGGATGGCCATGCTACTTTACAGATAAGGAAATTACCTGGGATCACCTAGCCAATGACTGCCACGCCATGATTTCAATCTCATTATACCATCCTGCAAAGCATGTACTCTTCAGCCTCCAAATCAAAGTCATACTGATGAGGATGGTTGGGTGGTATTGAGGATGGTGTTGTGGTCACAGCTATTATACTGGTGGAAAAATGTAGTGAATTAGTAGAAACTTGAATCATCAGAGTAAAGTTGTAATTTAGAGCAGAATAGTTATTATGCATTTAGCAAATAAACTGTTTCAGGCACCTGCAAATTATGGCTGGATCATAAGCCAGATAACCCATTTTCCCTACCTTTGATTGTACAGTTTGATGGAGAAATGCCTTTAGGTCAATGAATACATTGAAGATGCACTTTCAGGGCTGTGCAGGCATTTCTGTTCAATTGATCTTCTGTGTGACTTTCATGAGCAGAGCCTTGAGCTGGATGCTCAGGGTGCAGTGAAAGAAAAGCCTAGAAGGAGAAGACAAGCATGCTGGGAAAGGACCCGAGGAAGAGGTGCTAAGGGAGAAGGCAGGGGTAGAATGCTTCATTTCCCTTGTAAAAACTGGGGGAAACCTGTCAGAGCACCCCAGCTCAAACAAATGAGCTGTGAAAAGTTAAGAAACATGACATAGGATGGCACAGCTCAGGGACAGCAAAGAAGTCAGTGGATGAGGCCCAGGGACAAGTGGAAAGCAGACCAGGTCAAGTTTTGAAGGCCATGGGTGTCTATACCACAGAGAGCCTCCTCTGCCTCGCACCTGCTGTGGAACTTCACCTTTGAACAAGAGAGACGTGGGAGATTTGGCGTGCCACTCTCTAAGAACAAGGCCAGTGCTGTGACCTCCCCATACACAAAGGAGAATTCTTAGCCAGGGGAGAGAGCCTGTGTGTCGGTGCCCCTGTCCCCAGGTGTGACAGACCCGGTAGTCATTCACTCACACATTCAATGAACATATGCACTTTTTATGCAGTAAATAATTGTGTGCTGAGCTTCTTAGAATTGTATGCTTCAAGGCAAGGAGATAGAAGGAAGCACAAATAGTTCAGTTATTTTAAAAGTCTTGAAATTATCCACAGCCTCATGCATTTGCTTTAAGTTGTCTCTTCTTCTGGAATTAGAAAGCATGTGTGTGATCATGGATTTTGACATGATATCAGCATGCTTTTAAATCCTAAGATCAGCACGGACTTGACTGGTGTATAACTTTGGATCTTAAGCCCTTCAAGCCTTAGTTTTCTTTGTTTTTAAAATACAGATTAAAATACGTTGTGAATATGTAAAAAATATACATAAAACACCAGGAACATGCCAGTCACTGTGAAGGACTCTTAATTCAATCATTTTTCTTATTCCTATACATGTTGTCTTGGACTTTTGACTTGCAGCTGACTCTATTCATCCTTGTATTTCCCTGTACTGGGTATCTGAACAACTCTTGCAACTTTCCATCCCTTCCTTTCTAAACTACTCCCAAATCTTCCTGCTCCCCAAATTCTAGTGATTTCTCTTGACCTCTGAGAGAAATGAAGTCACCTCATCTTTTAAACCAAAGCATCAAGCTCCTCCATTATTTGACTCTGTACACTGTGCTAAAAAAAAATAGTGTTACCTAAGTCCATGCTGAGGTTCAGGTTTCCATGGTTTTATTCAAGTTGCTCTGTCTCCTTGAATATGTCTCCATGTTCTATAGGGTTCTCAGAATTTTTTCCCACTATTTTATGTCTTCCTCTCTCCAAACAAATGTGCCTCTCCTGCACTAACCCATCATAGCAGCGTATGCACCTGGGCTCCAAAGATGGCATTTGCTACCTGTGTTCTTGGATTACTGTGTTGCCAATTCATACTGTTTAAATTAGTATTGATGACGATGCCTACTGTTTTTGTATCTCCAATATGCCACACATTTTGCAAAGTTCGTAGCCACAATATCTCTAACCATTCTCTGATTAGTGTGGTGGTCTTTGTTTACTTCCTATGACCAGGAGTTGTGGAGATTTTAAGTAACCCTCTAAGATCACCCAATAAGGGGCAAACGCAGATTTCACATACGTATCTGACCTTAAAGATTGTTCCATTGTACCAGCTCACTTTAAAAATACTTTCCTTCCTGCTAGATTATACATGTCTAGAAATCAGGGAGAGCATGTTATTCATTTCTGCATGTCCTCCGAGCCCTTGACCATTTATGTATTTCAACACAAATCTGAACATTGTGCTATCTATTTTTATATTATTTCGAATACAAGTGTTACTGATATTTGAACTCAGACATGGCAACTGAGACAAAGAGAGATAAAGTGATTAGGTATCTTGTTCTCAGAAACATAGCAAGTGACTGGCAGAGGTGGGATTGGAAGCGGAAAACTAGAAAACTCAGCAACACCAGCTGCCTGATGGACACTAGCCTAGACCTGGGACTGCTAAGTCCTCATGATCCCTAACTTTGAGGCACTATGGGTCTGGGATCAGAAGACAGTGAGGGGAATGCTCTGTCTGTGAAGGCAAAGAAGCGGATGTGCTCCACCAGCCAAACCCTGCCTTAGTGATGGCTGCATGGGATTAGGCCGTACATTTTGACGGCTCCAGTTAAGACCATGCAGTTTTTTTCTGAAAACTGAAATGCATACGATTACATAGGAGGTGTTTTAAAAATGTCTATTTTTATGTTTGATTTACACTTACAGAACAGAGAATTTTTAGGAGACCTTACTTCACCATGTGGAAAATCCTCTCAAGTTGTTTTGGGCCTTTTATTCTTAGGAAGCATCTGGTTTAGAAGCGTGGGGTTTTGGATAGAAACTTTTAAATTTATCCCTTTTGATTTGTTTACTTTAAATCCTGCTTTTGCTTTACTTTCTGTCTTTCCTTTTTTATCCATCTACCGATCTCTTTCTTTTTCTATTCTTTCTGCAGTGCTAGGGATGGAACCCAGGGTCTTGTATAGGATGAGGGAAGCAGTTTACCACTGAGCTACACTCTGTCTGCTTTATTCATGGATATATATAAATGTATGTATACATATGTGTAATATATATTTGAATATGCATATATAATGTTATATTACTATATTCACACATATTAATTACATTAACATTTTATAAATTGCATATTTATATTCTATGGATACTATCAGAGAAAACCCTAATATTAGGAGGATACTCTGTGGTGCATGTATCAACTCCCACATTTCATAAAAAAGTAAGCCTTGAGAATATATGTTGTAATGTGCTCTAAACTAATCCATTAGTCTATAAAATTTAAATACTAAAGTTTATGTTTGCAGCATCTTATAGAGAGTGAAGGCATTGCGGTGATAAAATTCTCATGATATTGGCCTGTGGGACTACTAGTAAGTGGAAGATATTCTTATCTGTATCATCTAATTTTTGTCACTGTCTAGGTCAAATCAGCATATACAGGTGACATCCAATAATGGAATTTTTATTTGAAAATAAAGAATAAGATTGCCATGCGGGACACATGAGCACAGGCTGGGGTGGCCTCTGGTGGAGAACAAAGCAGGAGTTGAGGTTATAAAAAGATGGAGAACTCTACCCAAGATGCTTGAGGGAACTGGCAAGCTCTGACTGGTGAATGGCAGCAGGTAGCATGTGACTCATCTTAGGATCATGGATGGCAGTTCCCTCCACAGATGCTAAGAAGAAAGACCTTGGTATTTCAGCCAAGGCAAGTTGTTTTGTTGGATTGTCTGGCAGGGCAGTTCTTGGCATAATTGTGACTGGAATATTTCCCCCTAAGTCCTCTCTGCTCTGCTTTAGACGGATCTGAGAAAGATTTAATACATAGTTATGTATGCATGTATTTACCCCCTTGTCTTACCATACATATTTGCACGTTTAATTTCCATAATACAGTGCAATGTGTCAAATCAGTGATTGTATTATACAGTACAAGAAAATCAAGTGCAAAGATACCACCCTTCATATTGAAAGTGACCCAGAGGGAAGATGCCCATACACAAGCACAGGTCTTCAAAGCCTGCAGGTGTGCCTCTCAATATTTTTTTAGCATAATGAGTCAAAATTAAAGGAATCCATTTTTCTTTTTTTTTATTAATTTTCATTGTTGGTTGTTCAAAACATTACATAGTTCTTGATATATCATATTTCACACTTTGATTCAAGTGGGATATGAACTCCCATTTTTACCCCGTATACAGATTGCAGAATCACATCAGTTACACATCCATTGATTTACATATTGCCATACTAGTGTCTGTTATATTCTGCTGCCTTTCCTATCCTATCCTCTACTATCAGGAATCCATTTTTCTATCTTTGCCTGGAATCAGACCAACATGCCTCTTTCTTTATAATTTACAAGGTAATATTTATCAGATGACCACAGAATGGCCCCTTTCCTTGTCTTCCTTCACAGGTCTAAATAAACTGTGAGGTTTGAACAGTTCATTTTAGAAGTATCCAGCAACTTCTTAATTTAACATGCCCCCTTCACTACAAACATTTGGAGAGTGAACTCCTTGGAAGCCACCACTTTGCTGGGCTTCCTCCATTATCAGGTCTTTCCCTTGGTTTTTCTTGTTCAGGACCTGCCATGGCTCTCCACCAGGCAATGCACATCTAGATCTGGCCCCTTCCTAGGACTTGAAGATTTTCTATCTTTTTAATATTATTTTTTAGTTATGGTTGGACAAATACAATTAAGAGGCAGTTGAATGGAGTCTTACTCTGTTTAAGCTCCTCCTTATTTCATAGCAACTGAACTGTTTTTTCCTGACCAGAACACAGTAGCAAATTTCCTCCTAAAATTAGGAAGGGAGATACAATTTTACATCATTAAAAATATTTTATTTTTAGTAGGACAATTCATTTAGTCTGCACTGTAAGTTTTCATATTGTCTACATAGAAGAATCATGTCCTTCCTGTTAAATTGACTTTGCCTATTGTTTACAAAATTAAAACCCTTATGAAGGGCATGATTTTTCCTGCTCTCAGTCATCTGCTCTTGATAGTCCCATGTCTGGCATGGCCCTATGCGCACCAGTGGCAGTTTCAGCCCCTTTTCCTACATATACATGATTCACTGAAGTAATAATTATTAAGCATTTGCCATGTGCCAAACCCTGTGGTAAGATCTCAAGAGAAAGAAAGTAGTGTATCTATCCTAAAACTACTAAACCACCCAGAGACTCAGAGGACACCCACAGGCCAAGGTGTCTGGGTTTTATAAGAAGGAAAGTACAGCAGGGATCTTAACAAAGAAGGGCTCAGTCATTAAGGCAAGGTCACCCAAATCTTCACAGGTGATGAAACTGAGCCTCAGAGATGGAGAAGAAAATTTCTAGGAGGAAAAGTAAGTCAGGTTGGATAGAATGTGGTGCAGCACAAACTCAGAAAAGATAACTAAATAGATGAGGACATAGCATGATAAAATACTATGGAATGTTCTGGAAGTGCCATGAATTTCATTAAGTGGAGGATATGGCTGAGCAGGGAGGAAAGGGCTGGGAGTGCCCTAGTTAGTCCAGGGCCAGGTAGGAGGATTTATTATGTCACATATCGGAGCTTAGACCTTATGTGTTAATGATCCTCATTAAAGACCTTTAAAATGGGGCATGCCAGGGTCAGATTCACTTTTAGAAACTGTAACTAGTTCAGAGAATACAAGGTTGAGTGGAGGCAGAGTCCACATAGGAGGTCTCCATGATGGTCAGAATGGAGATTCAGGGTCTACCTTCAAGAGCTGATGACATCATGGACAGTGATGGGATCTGGGAATCAAACCCCGGGACGGAGTCACTGACCACCTGTGCAGCATGCTTCGGCTGAACTTAATCCTGCCCTCAAGTCGCATCTGCAAAATGTGGACAGTAAATGGCACTAGTCACCTAAAAACTGTACTGAGGCCCAAGCAACTTAATTCCTCTTTCACAGCGCCTGGTTTGTAGTCCATGTTCAATACGATGACCACTATTATCAATATCATAATGCTGAGGTGTTCGCCTTGAATACGACAACCAAGGAAGAATCATTGGACATGTTTAAGGTACCAGGAGGATGAGGGTTGGAGAGGAGAAACAGCTAGCAAATTCAAGAATTTAAGGAAGGGAATTGGGAAGGGGTCCCATCTGTGAAAGTTACATCACCAGGTTTTATTGGTGAAGTTCCAGTAGCACTAGCATTAATAGTTATGGCTTATGTAAACCACAGGTTTAGCCACCTTATATATGATAGTTCATTTAATCTTTACAACTCTGAGCCATCAGAGCAAACTGAGGCATCAAAAGATGACATAACTGGTTAATGTACCTTGAGAAAATGTACTGTTTGACACAAGCACAGATACTCTGTTCTGGGATCCCTGCCCTTCACCCTGAGACTGGGAGCTTATAGATGCTTGAAGGAAACCCTTAGTTATAGATAGCAATTGCTCATATACAGCCAGCTAAAGCTTACAGGTTAAATAAAAATGTACCATCATCCCTTGGTGTCTGCAGAGGATTGGCTCCAGGGCCCTCCTCCCTGCAGGATATCAGAATCCCAGGATGCTCAAGTCCTTATATAAAATGGTGCAATGTGTTCAGGTAGGCTGTGCACACTCTTGCGTTATACTTTAAGTCATATCTTATATACCTAATGTAATGCAAATGCTATCAAATGTTGTTACACTTTGTTATTTAGGAGATCATGGCTAAGAAAAAAGTTCTGTGTGTATTTAGTACACATTTTTTTCCAAATATTTTTTGATCTCTAGTTGATTAAATCCTCAGATGTGGGATCCAGGGAGCTAAAGCACTGACTGCCTTTGCTGTCTTTCTGTCCACAGGAAGTTGATGATCATTAGTCCAAGTGTGGTGAGCCTGCATTGTGGAGAGTGTAGACTTTCTGCAACCTCTGCATGTGGGTAAAGAGACAGTGGGCAACAAGGAGGTATCTGTCACCTTCAAATTATCTCACTGCCCATAGGTTCCAACTATGATTCTGGAAATCTAGAGCAACTGTGTGGATTTCAGTCCCATATTCCCTAGAGTTTAGCACAGTTTTGTTTGCATGGTAGGTGACTCATTCTTGTTTTCTCAATTAAACAAAACAGAAGGGAGGAAGGATGTTCAGTTACTCAAAGCAATGAAATAATATTTGATTAAGAGCTTTGACTATCAACAGGCAATTGATTTCCAAGTTCAAATGTTGCCTATGCTTCTTCTTAAGTAAATTTCCCATAAGGGAATTATGAGTATATGCCTTTTGTGAACCTTGTATAGACTACTTTATTTAATCATTATTAAAGCTTATCAAAACATATTGTATTAACCAAATAAACCAAGCAGGTCAGTTTAACCCAGGATTTTATCTGGGCTGGTCAAAAGGCAAGAAAAAAATATTGTGAATCTTCATTTGAGTCACTAGTACACACCAATCATTAACACATTGCACTTACACATATATACCAATCCAGATATTTCATCCATCTATTTCTAGAATCATAATTTCAAGAGAGTTCTGCTTAATGAGACTGATTTTGGAGTTTTGGGGAGGGAAAATCAGGAATGAAAAAATAGTAGAAAGTAAAAGAGGCACACGTGAAGACTTAAAGTTGAAAGTCTCAAGTATCAAAGGAAAAAAATGTGTTTTAAGGATATTTTGAAAAGAACTATGGAGCTATGGACTATGAATTCCTTTCATGGAATTTTAAAACTATAAACACACACGCAGTCATGCACACACATACAAACACTAAAGGAAGGATATTTGCTTTGTTTGTAAGATGATGTTCTACTAAATTTCTTAACTTATTTATACCCCTCTGGGACCACCACTTGATGACAGCCCAGCATTACACCACTGCTCATCTATTTTATAGCTCTACGAGCAAAAGAAAACAAATAATAGCTAGAGACACTACCCACAAATCCCAGATTCTTCTCTTTCCTCCCCCCCTTAAACTTGAATTCCCACTGGCCTAAGGAAGTCTTTAACTTGTTTAGATTCATAACCCTATCAGGCGTCATGTGGTTATGGCTAGGACTTGAAAATATGGCTTTAAACTGGCTTTGACCAAATAAAGATGTGTAGTCATTGCTCAGCCCTGCCAAAGACTCTGAAACACAGTAGATCCCCATGGATGCTCTCAGACCACTTTCCTCTGGGGAAAGACATCCATACTCCCGAAATGCACATTTTATGTTTGAAAAACTTGTGTTTGTTCAATACTGATGATTCAGTATGGCAGTCTCTGTTCATCTCGCATCATTGAATTAATCACTCTCACCCTCCTCTTACTTTGAGGGCATTACTCATTTTTAAAATTACTTTGACATATATTAGTTTTTCTAAGAATTATAAATATGGGACTACAAGCCAGGTGTAGTGAGGCACACCTGTAATTCACTGGGTCAGGAGGCTGAGGCAGAGGATTGCCAGTTCAAAGTCAGATCAATAGACTTAAATATATATTTTTATATATTTCAAAGCCAGCCTCAACAATTTAATAGGGCCTTAAGCATTTTACGGAGACCCTGTCTCTAAATAAAATATAAAAAAAGAGCTGGGGATGTGACTCACATCCCCTGGGTTCAATGCCTGGTACAACAAGCAAACAAAACAAAACAAACAAAAAACAGAAAAAAGAAATATAGGTCCATAGACAATTTGAAAAATACAGAAAAACATACCCCTCCAAAAAAAGAGCAATCATATAATTGTATAATCATACCAGCTCCCTAATGCAATGGTGATGATTATACAAATTCATAAATGTTTTATTCATGTGCATTGGTGTATTGATGTATTCTTATGTAACATTAGGTGATGGGATTTCTTCTTGGTACTGTATAAACTTTAACTATGATTCTAGTTATAATACAGCTATCATTTGCCAAACAACTGCACTAACTGCACTGTGTTTACACACATTATCACTTCATTCTTCCTTAAAACACTCACAAAACTACTAAACAAACAACATTTTTTCTTGTTTCCCAAATTAGAAAATTAGGGCTCAGAGAGATCAAATAATTTGCTCAAGAAAACTTGACACTTTTATGTTCTGAAAGAGCAGGGGTTTTTTTGCTGTGGATTTTTCACATGCTCCTAAATGTTTTCATGAAAAAAAATCCTCACATATTTTTTTTCTTCTCTTGAATGATTCCCTTAGGTTAGTTTAAAAAATTCAATACTATTGGATCAATATATAAAAATATATATTTAAGTCTATCGATCTGGCTGAAGAATAAAATGTTCCAAAGAAACTGGCAATAATTTGCACTATATCAGCTATTCATTACAGCGAAAAATGTTTAGGTTAGGTGTAACATGGTATCTCATTATTGCTCTCATTTTTATTCCTTTTAATACATTTTCTTTCCACATGCAATGAGGTCTCTAATTTTCTTTTACCTACACGAACCTTTTACAGCTTGTTTATTGGAGCCCCCAGCATTTTTGCTAAGTGATTATGAGGAAGTTGTAATTGTAATCATGTATGTGTGTGTAGGCACTTGCGTGTGCATATGTGGGAGAGGAATGCTGGATGATCCCTGAGAGAATGTATTTACCTGCTCAGCACCCCTGGCGCTTTCTGATAATGGCTCCCATTTGCAGGAGCCATGGTCCCTCCATGGTGTAGAGGACTTGGCAAGCCATCAACATTGGATACTGCATCCTACTGACTACAGTAATGGCTTAAGTTCCGGGAACCATAGTCAAGGTGGAGGCAAGAGAAGACATGCCTGGAAGAGTTGCTGAAATTTTGGAAACTCTTTCTTCTTCTTCCGCAACCCTGGAGCCAAGGAAACAGTCTTGGAGTTCCTGGTGGCTGGTTTTCCTTTGGAAAAGTTTCTTCAAAATAAAGTCAACAGTGAGGACATCAAAATCAAAACTGAGAAGGACATCACTGGAGTTCCATCATTCTGCTAAGACTAAAATAAATCCTAAATGCAATCTTCCAGACATTGGAGGCTCTATTTTAGGTTGGTTGAGTTAAATTCTGTCCTTTACTATCAAACACTGCCTGGCACATCTGAGTTCATGTGCCTGTTTTCTATTCAAAGACCCTCCGGCCCCACTTGCAATGCTCCCTGCTGCTTCCCTAAATTTCTTGTCATAAAATTCCTTCTTTGAACAATCTTCATTTTCAGTTTGAGTACTGTGACTTCAATTTAGAAATTCCTGTTGATGGTACCTGAATTTCAGTTGCCCATTTCTTTAAATCCTTTTGCTATCTATTGTTGGTCATTGTCCCATGAGCCAATCTATTCTTTTTTTTTTTTTTTGAGAGAGAGAGAGAATTTTTTTAATATTTATTTTTCAGTTTTTGGTGGTCACAGCATCTTTTATTTTTATGTTTAGGTTAGGTGTAAACATGATATTTCATGGTGCTCAGGATCGAACCCAGCGCCCTGCACATGCCAGGCAAATGTGTTGCCGCTTGAGTCACATCCCCAGCCCCAATGAGCCAATCTGTTCTTAAGCTTCTGCCATACCCTAAATATGGAATTTAGTATCAGTGGTTAGGACAGGTATTTATAGTGTCACTATTAGTTTTAATCCCTAAATATATAGAAGGTGCTCAAAAATGTCTGTTGACTAACTGATTATGTAGATAAATTTTATTCATATTCTGGAATGTTTCAACCATCTCCCAGAGAGAAAATATCTACGTTTTTCTTATTTTTTGACATTTTCATGTGATCTAACACAAAAAACATCAGGTGTCCCTGGTGCTAAACTTCATTTTGGTTCATTTTAGTAAAATTTATTATTTGCTGACTATCCTCATGGCTTGCACAGCTAAAGCTCTTGCTGAAATTTACACTTCTAATAAACAAGATTCATATTTTAAGGTCACAAGCAATCATGACAACCAGAAAATTGCAAACAAATAAATGATCCTATCCAATTATGTCCCAAAGCATGGGAAAAGTCGACATCAGAAAAGCTGAGGAAAACCTGGCCCCCCTCAGCATCAGGGTTTAAGTTGGACAGATGCTGGTTCTGGGAGAGAAATGTTTTTCCGAATCCTACTGGGAGCTGGACAGGCCTGGAACTAACCTAATGTTGTCTCGGTCTTAATCACATTATCCTCTCTTGATGTCCTTGTCTGGCTTTTTTAGTAAAGCTTAGTTCTACTCAGGCACATGTAATTCCTTCTTAACCCTTTTTGTCTGTAGATTTTCATATCTCAAATTTTGTTAATTGACAGCAGGATGACTCATTTATACAATGAGAAAAATGTTGTTTTTTTCTTGCATTTCCTTTATTAGCATTTCTGGTAAGCACCTTAAAAAAATGGTTCTGTGTCCACCCTTCGATGCCCCTTTGCTTCTCCCCTTTGCTCATCTGGTTAGCTGCTTTCCCCTCCTGTGTACTTGGCCTGACACCTAGGAGCTAATTTCTTGGTTGCTTAGGTCAGTGTTTCCTAATTGTTTTCTTTCCAAATAGTGGGAGTAGAATTTTAGAATGGTGGTGTCACAAGAATATATGATTTACTCTGAAAGTTTTGAGTTCAAATTCAAACTCATCACTTATTTGTTTTTGATTAACTTAGCAATTTCCAAGCATACCACTTAGCAATTTCCAAGCATACCACTTATTCCATATCTGGAATAAAAGTTTTAGAATAATACTTAGATCATATAGTGATGTTACTTATGCTTCCCAAGTTGAATATGAATACCAAAGAACATTTTTGCAGGTCTCATGCTTACAACAGCCTTGCTCACTCTAATGGGTATGACATGCTTACTGTTCTTTAGTCAATATAGTTATTGCCATTCACACAATGAAGACATAGTAACTCAATAAACAGATTTTTTTCTAATTTCATTTATTCTTTAATAGCACTGAAAATAGTTGATGCATGAAATCCACAGAATCCCTTTCTTTATTAGTAAAATGGTTGCATTTTTCAGACTGCTTAAATTCATTCATACGTAACACTCAAACATATATATATATATATATATATATATATATATATATATATATACCTTTCCTGTAAATGCAATTACAGATTGCAGGCCAATTAGGCCAATGGAGATTACATGCTAATTGTATGTGAAATTATTATAGGAAATCTGGCAAAGGCGATGTGAACAATTGCTATAAAATCGTAAGTGTGTGCTATTTAATTTTATGATTATTTGTACCATATGAAATAGCAAGTTGCCAAAAATCAAACCAGAAGGGTGTTGTGAATCTGCTTTCCATGTCTTTTTAATAATGTTATGCCTTAGCAATGCCAAAAAGCACAGCTTGTGTGGGTTTCAAGGACAGAGGTCTCAGTGGCAGAGCTAAATTTAGAATTTGTGCTTATAGTATAGGAAGTACATATTGCTCTGATATAAGTCATAGATGCCTAGTTTGGAATTTGAAAATGGATGGTGAACATGGAGTTAAAGGTTCATCATGGGTTGCTCAGCAATATTTTTAGTTTTCTAGCCATAATAAATGTATAAATAAGTATATACAAGCTATAAAAATAGAGGGAGTAATATGTGTTTGCTCTACTCCACACACGGTCATTGTACCTGACTTCACCAACTTCAATAGACTGGTCTGAGAAGGCATGATATTTCCAGTTTGAAGATGAGGAAACAGGAAGCAGAGAGTGCAACATCAACTTCTAATCACACAAATATTAGGCGACAGAGAAGTAATCCATACCTGAAAACTCTGCCTCCAGGTCTTATGCACTTAATGATACAACAATTTTCAGAGAAAGGAAATGCCAGTTGCTCATTTTCCCTCCACGTCTTTCCCTTTGTCTTTAGAATGAATGCACAACACACAAATCCTTTGTTCTTAGCTTCCATCCTTAGGAAGAGGATCCCTTCACTTATTGAAAACCTGGACGTTTCACTGTCAGCTCCTTTTCATCTTGCTTGCTTTCTCTGTCCTTTATACCCAACTTCTGTACCTCCTTCATTTGCACCCTCTTGACATTAAATCATAACAACCCTGAAAGCATCCCTTCATATTGACTGTCCGAACATCCACTCTTCAACTTACTCGTTTCCAACATCAACTTCATGAAGGAGTGACTTGTGCTCCTCTCTCCACTTGAGCTGCTAATCACATGTCAGTCTGCGGTGCCAAGAACTCCCCTCCCTTTAACAGCTCTACTGACTCATCTATCGTCCTCTTCCTCATTATGTTTTCTTTAGAGCAGCTCTTTTTTTTAAAAAAAAAAAAAAGATAAAATAGATACACAAAAATCTGCATATACTTGATATTTACAATTCAATGAGTTTGGACATATGTATGCAGTCATAAAACCCTCAGAGCAATCAAGGCAATCGGCATATCTGTCACCTCTAAAAGCTTCTTGTGCTTCTTCTTTTTTTTTAAATTTTAACTTTGATTGACTATTGCTATTGCAAATCACTTAACATGAGAGTGAAGTATTAACAAAAATTTAAGAGCATAATACATTCTTGTTTATCATAGGCTCTCTGTTATTTAGCAACTTTCTAGAATATGTTCATCTTACATCTTACTACAACTTTATAGCCATTGAATGACTCCCTGTTTTTCCTTTCTCCCAGGGTCTGGTAACTCTTATTCTATTCTCTGCCTCTATGAGTTTGACCATTGTAGATAATGCATGTAATTGGAATTAGGCATGATTCCAAAAACATGATCCTAAAAGTTGAAAACACTAAAGAATACACACACAAAACAACCATAACTGAATCAACAACAAAAACAAAGCTTAAGGAGAGAAAATAAGCATACAAAAATCAATTATGTTTCTGTATGATAACAATAAAAAAATCTAAAAATAAATTGAGAAGATAATCATATTTACAATAACATTAAAAGAAAACTTGTATATGTAGTAATATATAGTTATTGCCATGGAATAATGGAAGTGAGAACTATATAACTGAAAACTATAAAGCACTCATGAAAGAAATTAAAGAACAAATTAATAAAAAAGATATCCCATGTTCATGGATTGGGAATTTTAATATTGTTAATGTGATCATACTTCCCAAAGTACAGATTCAATACTATACCCATCAAAATGAAGTCATTTACAACTATTAATTTTGAAATAATAATGTAATAATAATGCTTTTTTATAAAAATGGAAAAAGAATCTTAAAGTTCATATAAAACCACAGAAGATAAAGAAGAGCAGAAGCAATTCTGAGAAAAAAACAAAACTGGAAATATTACATTTTCTCATTTCTAAAATCGTAGTAATTAAATCAATATGATAGTGGCATAAAACAGATGTATTGACTGGTGGAATAAAACAGAGTGCTAGGAATAAAACCAGGCTTGTGTTATGGTCAACTGATCTTTGGCAGGGTGTCAACAGAACACTCTAGAGGAAGATGGTCTCTTCAATAAAAGGTGTTAGAGAAACTGTAGATGTACATGCAAAAGTATGAGCTGGAGCCTAATTCTCCTCCTGCACCAAGTCCCTCACTGTGCCTTAATGCCATCCTCCTCAGCATGAGTTCAAGATCTTGAAAGGATCTTCGCTCTTCACATGCTTGTTACCGACCCCCTCCTCCATGTCCTGGACCATTGTGAGTTGTCCCTATTAAATTCTATGTTTTCTTTCTATCTTATTCCTAGTCTCTAGGAATAAACACGGGAGATAATAAGTGCTCAATATTGGTTAAAAATATATAAGGTTTTCTATTTCTTTTAATTGTGTGAAAGGCAACATTGAAAAATACAATCTGAAAGTGATAATTTCCTTTTCTTCTCCATACTCCACACTAGTGTTTACTTATTTTTGTTGTTTCCATCTCCTGACACTGAAATGCAAACTTTATGAAAGTGGAGACTTGTCTAACTTATTTATGATTTTAGCCTCAGTGTGCAACATAAAACCTGGTCAGTGGTGGGTTCTCAAATGAATGTGAGTTTTAAAAATACATGAATGAACAAATGTACCTTACAGAATGCTTAAAAAAACAGTGGTTAGAGGATGAGAGAGCTATTGAGAAAAATGATGAATAAGAACATTGAAAGACAAGGAAAAGACAGACAAAGATGTATCTTTTTCTAAGAAGCTACATGTCTTCAACTACCAGCATGTCCATGATTCTGTAGTCATGGAATAGGTGATTATTCATGTGAGTTTGTATTAAACTGTGTGTACATGCACAAGCTATCATACTTCAGACCATGTCTGGGTGTTTGTGTCAAAATCCATGCTATGTAGTGTCTGCTCTGAGGCCATGGGAATTGAAAGTAGAAAGCATTGGGCATTAGGTCCCATCATGGGCAATGCTAAGAGCAGAGGACAGCTAATATCTGATTATATCTGCATAACAATACTTCAAAGTTCCTGGTTAGTGTAGTAATCAATACTTAAACTTGTTTTCTTGCATATTTTTAAGGGATAGTAGCAATAGTTCAGTAAATCATAGCTCTGCATACTCTCAGTATGTATGGGAAGTGGTCTCAATGGCCACCTACAACATTCTGGACTCTATCAGATCAAAGCATTGGTAAAATAGATGCAAATTATTATTAGCAGCAGCGGTTCCACTCTACTTTGTATCTATTCCAGGAGAATGTTGATGGCTGAGAAATGAAAGCTTTCAATGTTGCACAATTAAAAGAAACAGAACACCTTATAAGTTTTTGCTATGGTAGTAAATACATGTTGGTGAAAAGACCTTAGACTCTAAGGAAAATAAGTCAACCAGAAATCACAGGTGTGTGCAGACAGATGTCTTACAAATCCGGTGTGGCTATCAGCTTTTAAATCATAACATCCCTTTATCTGGACCATCCTCCTGCAGGATCCTTCTGCCTCAAGAGTGCCATGGGTTAGAATTGGAATGTCCACAAATGTAGCATGACCTTGAGATCCCACACAAGAAGCTCTTGGGTCACTCTGCCATTACTGGCTGTGTGACTGTAACAAGCTACCCAGATTCTTTCTGAGCTCACTTTCCTGGACACTAGCAAGGAAAGCTAGTGCCAAGATTTGGAAAAATATATGCGATAATTGAATGGGACATACGGCATGGCACATAGTAAAGTGCTTCATGTCAAACATTTAAAACTCTTAGCAGAATTGCTCACCTCCATTAATTTATTTGACACTTATGTTTGAGGTTGTGTACTGTCATTTCATTCTGTGGATAACAAATGTGTAGTTCAGGGGACTGTATTCCCAATAGTTATGCAGGATTCATCCCGCCTCTGCCTTTGCACAGCTGGGCTAGACATAAACAATGGTCCAACCCAGGGTCCCTACAAGCCTGATCTGTGACATTTCCCTACCCACCCAGACATCTTGAGAAGCTTCTCT
The DNA here is from genome assembly GCF_048772815.1 of Callospermophilus lateralis. Taxonomy (NCBI): domain Eukaryota; kingdom Metazoa; phylum Chordata; class Mammalia; order Rodentia; family Sciuridae; genus Callospermophilus; species Callospermophilus lateralis. The sequence continues at coordinate 85,946,418 of NC_135320.1, forward strand.
CCTGTTTGATATTGCTCTCTTCTGAAATGCCTAGTTCTTTAGACTGTGATGACTTCATTTTTAGACTTTTGCTTCATCTCTGTTGATGCCTCTTGGAACTAGGTCTTTGTGCCTGACAGCCTCTGATCCTCATGACAACTTTCATCAGGAAGGGACTCTCCTCACCCTGTGCTACATGCCCTTATATTGCTTTATAGCTTCTCTGCCTTTTGGGGATGGATTCCTTTCCAGTTAATCTTGGGGAGAAAATGCAGGCTCCAAATTGTACCAAACTCTTCTCAATCCACTTTGATCAACCTTGACCTACATCTTGAGTTATTTACCACTGTGTTTTACTACTGCTCCCCACTTCACATGCCACATTTCTGGTCTATTACACAAAATCTGCTCCTAAGCCATAACACTATATTGTCCTTTCCTCCCTCAAACATGGCATGTGCTCCTGGATTCTGTGTGTCTCCTCCAGTCTCAAGGAAAAAAAAAAAAAAAAACAGTTTCTTTCAGCACATCCCAATCTGCTAGAGCTTTTCAACCTTACAATGTGGTGAGCCTTTTTCTTCCCCCTTTGCAACATTTTGCCACTTGCTGTGGACCATGCTTGTACACTCTGTGGAATGAGCAGACCCACAAGTCTGTGTGGCTCAGACAAAGCAGAAAACAATCACAAACAGAAGTGCAATGCAAGCACATGAACAGCTTATGAGTCAGATGGTGCCAAGGGCCAGGGCACAGTCAGAGATGTGCAGAGAGACACAAAATGAAAATCCACTCTCTCTCTCTCTTCTCCTGTGAATCACTCTTGAAGACACAGTGTTCTCTTTGCTTTCTGTGTGTGTGTGTCTGACCTTCTCACTTTGGAGTAGCATGGGCAGATGGTGCTGGAGGGGGATGCAATAATGTCACGCAGAACAGATCACCAGAAACACCACCCACCCCACTTCCTTCCGTCCCTTTCACCATGCCAGCATCGCAGCTGAAAGGATCATTGCCATCTTAGAAGAGAGGGACTGGGCTGTGAGGGATGTCCACTTGCTCTGCACTTTTCTTTCCTTCTTTCCTAGTTAAACCCAAGGGACACTTTGACTCAGATATTGCCATTATTTTGCCTTGATCATGGTGTGACCTTCATTTCTAGGAGCCGCCTCAGATGAAGGACTCTGAGATGGTATTAGTTTGTTGGTCTTTCTCCCTCTCTTGCCTCATTACCGATGCTGTGGCATTTATCTTTGGTTATCTTTTTCCAACTCATAAATCCTTCTGTATCAATCAATGCAGACACCACGGGGTGACAGAGAGTGCCAGCATGATTCACTGTGAGGAACATCCTGAGAAGCTCTCTCCATTTGCTAGTCCCACATCAGCCATGACCCTCCAGCCCAACTCATTTAGAGTGCAGAGGAAGCAATCAGGCATTCCCTAAATGCACTCAGACTTCATCTGATTCTCGATGATGACCGTGGAAGAAGGATAGGCTTTCAACTACCACAGTTCCAAGACAGTGCAAGGTCAACAGTAACCTCCCTTTAATCCAAGGGAGAGTATTAAGGGAGGGCTGCTCTTGCTTTAATAGCCCTGCTGCACTCCTGCCTCCTCCCCCAGTGTCCATGGGAAGTAAGTCCAGCAGAGCAGGACTTGGAGAGTTCCCACCATTCTGATGCACTTAATCAGTTACGTGAGTGTGTGTTTGCATGTGTTATAGGGGAAACAATTTTGCACAAGTGGCCTTCTTCTCCCTCCATGCTGAGGTGTGTCCCTAAAGAGAATGATAATCAGCAGCTATTTTGCTCCATAGTCTCTGCAACATCATTTGAGGTCCGAGGTGGTTAGATGATTTGCAGAAAGCCGCACAGAGACTGAGCCGAGTTGAATCATGAGAGAGAAGCAAGGTGTTATGTCAGGCCTGTTTTAGCCACTTCTTCACTGCTGTGACTAAAAGATTTGACCAGAACAATTTTTGAAGGAAAAGTTCATTTTAGGGCTCATGCTTTCATAGGTCTTATTCCATAGAAGGCTGGCTGCATTCCTCAGGGCTCAAGGTAAGACTGAACCTCATGACGGAGAGTGTGGCAGAGGGAAGCCTCTCACATGGTGATCAGGAAGCAGAGAGAGAGAGTCTCTGCTCACCAGACACAAGTGTATACTCAAAAGCCATGTCCCAAAGACCATGTCCTCCAGCCACACCCCACCACCTCAGTCACCATCCAGTTAATCGCATCAGGGATTAATTCACTGATTAGGTCAAGATTCTCACATTCCAGTCGTTTCTCTTCTGAACCTTCTTGCATTGTCTCACACAGGAGTTTTTTGGGGGCACCTCACCTCCAAACCATAACAACAACTAACAGAATGTCTGGCTTGGGTTCTATGCCCTGCAGTGGAGATGAAAATGCCTAGCTCACCATTTATACTGAGAATTAAACAATAAGAATTTAAAATGGAAACAAATGCAGTCATTGCAGACATGTCTGGCCCAAGGAAACTGTGTAATTCACTGCCACCTGTTCATGCTCCACCCTGTCCTGCCCAGGCAGAGTTGGCCTGGAGCCTCTCAGCATGGTCTTTCCGAGTGTGGCTCTCATAGCCCATCCCAGCTTTCGCATGGTTGCTGGCCAGCCATTCATCGGTTTGAAGCTGATTAGGGAACTTCAAAGTCGGTATTTCAATGCCAAGGCTTAGCCTGAAGAGGCCTCCTTTCTGTGGAGTCTCCCTTCCAAGCTCCATTGGTAGACAGGAAATCTTCCACCGAGAGTCTCACAAACAGTAAGTGTGGCCACCCCTTCTATTTTGTCAGCTTTTGATTACTGCTGTGAATAAAAGTCCCAACAAGAGAAATTGAAAGCAGGAAACGTATGTTTTGTCTCCTGGTGTCAGAGGTTCAGTCCATGGTTGGCCAGCTTCTTATCTCTGGGCTACAGATGAGGCAGAAGATCACGTCAGAGACTATGGCAAAAGAACGTGGCTCAGAAAATGGCAACCAGAAGCAGAGAGGGACTCCAGTCACCAGGGACAAAATGTAAACCTCAAGAGGAGAGACCCTGTGACTTACCTTCTCCAGTCACACTCTACCTGCCTACAGTTATCGCCCAGTTGATCCGTAGCAATAGATTTCTGGACTGAGACCAGTAATCCACCTTGGATTTCAGTGGTGGTGGGGGGAATCATATCTAAACTATAACACCTTGACAAGGATAGAAAGGGAAAAAAATCAATGAATTCAGCACTGACTGAACCTGATTTTAAATCCTGGGTTCACTGTAATAATGTTATGTTCTTGTGAAGTTACCTTAGAGTCATTCTACCTCAATTTACTTACATGTAAATTGGGGACCATAATTACTACCCCATTATTCATGTATGTATGTGTATGTGAAGATAGAATCCAAAATGTTCCAAACATTACTATTATATATACACACAGAAACACACACAAGCACATACACATTTGTCATTGTAAAATTTACCAAAAATGATGCTTTGCCAAGACATAAAATATTTCAGTGTCCATTTGTCTTTAGTTTAAGTCAAGCCATAACTAGTTCAACTTATTGATTGGGTCCCATTTTTCATTTGTTAAAAAGGGTTTATTATCATTTTCCTTATTTCGCTATTACGCCTGAATTTCATTACCTGAAATGTAATTCCCAAGCATCAAATCAAGTTCCTTTGCTCGAATTTTTTTCATCGGACATAGTTCTAGTCTCATTCCAGTAAGTATAAATTTCTAGAGTCTATAATGTGGTGTTTGATAACAGGGACTTAAGATCAATGTGGGTTTAAGTCTGTTCCTGCCACTTACCAATTGTTCAAATTCAAGCATGATTAATATTCCTAAACCTCAGTTTCTACTCAATTTAAAATCGGGCTAAATATGTCTATATCATCTGTTCCTTGAACATTAAGCAAGTTATCATAAGTGTGTATATGTGTATGTGTCAGAGGTATGTTTGTATGTGTATGTTTGATATGTAAAAATAGACCACTTTCAACCTAAAGCGTCATTGTGCACAAAGCTATATAAAAATATGTTCCACAAGACAGTAAACATCGTCAAGTGAAATGACTGTAGCTAATATATTAATTGTAAGTAGTCACTAAATCTCAGCACCGCATGGTGCTGTGCCTCACATGATGAAAACATGATGTGTCCTTCCCATCCCTCAAAACGTTTTCTAAGCCATCTTATCCCCATCAAGCAGTCACCATATGCACATTCATGTCTGGAAGATTGGCAGAGGAAAAGCTGTCTATGTTTTCAAAGCCATCCAATTCCCCAGGCTGATCCAGAAGCGTTAGTGAAAGGACAGTGACAAATCTTTGAGATAATAGCAGCAGGCGGGATCATGGAGGTGAAGAATCTGTTATCTGATGCAAACTGCTCATCCATGTGAGGTGAATGAACTCTTTAAGGGGGGCCATTTAGTTCATGGGCAAAGATAATTTACTGAGCACTACCCAGTGCCCGAGGCTGCTGAATTTGTTCCACTCAGCTAAGCACACTGCTCTGATGTGCTTGTTTATTGCTTCTTGTTCGGCTAAGGCTGGGTCCAACTCATTAATAAGAAATGACAAATGGCTCATTCACACTCTGTACATTACACCACTCTAACAACGCCCACTCCCTATTTCCAGTGTGTACAATTTTGTTGGATGGGAGTTCTTGCTTTGCTCTGCTTTGCTTTGTTTTCAGAAGGAGCCAGTTATTGCTGGCAGTGTGGGAAGGTCATAGTCTTTGGAACTACTCAGATTCAGATGTGCCCCTAGCTTACCCACTGGTTATGAGTGGGACCTCAAGAAAATATCTCCCTGACCCCAGGAAAGGGTAGACTTGATACATAAAACACAAACTGTGCTACCTTTCCATAGGGGAAATGACTTCCAAGCCTGCCTTCATCAAATGAAAAGCTTCTGACTTTCAGAAGATAACCCGAAAAATAGCCATAGCTCTTACACAGATTGTGTAATTGCCTTGTATGAACCAATAAGGAAACAATGGAAAACTCTTTAGGAAAAGGTACACTTCACAAAATGGAAGAGGAACATGGCAGACAAACCTGTAAGAAAGTGCTTAGCTTCATTAGCAATCAGAGAAATATACTTAAAAGCCACTATCAACTCAGAAAACTAAAAAATGAACTAATAAACAGATGAATAAGTTCACTCAGTACTACTCTTACTAATGTAGAACAGCAATAGTATGAGTGCTTATACACTGATGATAAGAGAAAATTTTCATTAAAATATTTTAGAAAATAGCCTCATTTGCTAAATATGCAAGTGCTTATATACTGTATCTGTGCAATTCCAGTTCTTACCTGTAACCAACAGGGAAACTACAAACATGCCTTAGAGGAATGTTCTCATAGCACAGTTATTGGTATTATAACAAAGCTGAAAATAGCTTGTGATTGCTTACTGATCAGAAAAATATGCTATACTTTAACTGTGAAAAAAATCATAATACAAAAATCACCAATTCATAGTTCCATACAACAAACAACAAGAATAAATTCCACAAACATAGTATTTAGTTTAAAAAAAAGGATATTAGAAGGCCAAAGTATTGGGATTCAGTAAGCCATAAAGACTTGCATTATAACATTAGTTTAGTTATAATTAATTAATTTTATTATTATTGTATTATTTATGCCATATGCACTTTAAAAGTTTATACTTTTTTAACAAAGAAAAAAATTTAGTTTAAAAAGAGAGAGAAAGAAATAAGGTATATTTGAAAAAAAAATCAACATTTTCAACTATGCAATTGTTGAATAAAAGGAGTGATCCAGCATCACTGGAACTGATAAAGAACATGTCCACTGTTATTGCTTTTGCTATAGCTTGCTAGTATTGCCTATTTATATTGTCCCATTCCCCTCCTTACTTCCACAGCCTAGAATCTCACTCTGAGAAAGCCACCCATTCCCCAGCATCCAGTGATTATTAGGGGGCATAGAGAAATTGGCCTGGCATGCCTGGTCATTCCAGCAAAGACACTACCATTACATCCCCCACCACTGACAACCTCACTACATCTATTAACCTTCTGAAATCATCATAACTAAACTCTTCAGGTTTGGTGTTGCCTGTTTTTCTGAACTGAGAAAATAAAGTGAAATAGCAAATCTGAGCAGACTAACAATGATTAATGAGAGTACATAAATAATAAAATCTTACATGAAGAAAAGCAGCAACAACAAAAAACTGAGGACCCGAGGGATTCACTGTGAAATTGTACTAAATATTTCAAGAAGAAGTAAAATTTTCTCAAATTCCAAAACATTTACAGAGAGGAAGTTCTTCTGAACTCATTATTTGGGGCCAACATTACTGCAATTCCAAAGCCAGATAAGGATACAATTAAAAAGAAAACTAGAGACCACTATCTCTGATAAACATATATGAAAAATTCCTCAACCCATACTAGACAATCTAATTCAATGGTACATTGAAAACATCATTCCTCAAGATCAAGTATGATTCATTCAGAGAAGTAGGTGTTTCAACACAGGCAAATCAATAATATGAAATCAAGGGCAAAAAGTGCATGATCATTTACTTCATAAAGTTTAGCATCCTTCATGATTAAAAACTCAGAACAAATTAAGTATGAAAGGACTGTGCCTCAACACCATGAAGGCCAGGTATAACAAACCCATAATTAACATCATATTCAACAGAGAAGGTTGAAAGCATTCTTTCTCAGGTGAGTCAGAGATGCTCATTTGTTTTACTTTTATTCAGCTTAGTACTAAAAGTTGTAGCCAGAGCAATAAGGCAAGAAAGAGAAATGAAGAGCAACCACACTGGAAAGGAGGAAGTCAATTTATTTTTTCTTTTTTACAGAGGATATGATCACATGTGTAGAAAACCCTAAAGGCGTTATCAAAAAACTGTATGAACTAATAAACAAATGAGGTACATTCAGGATATGAAGTCAGCATAAAAAATTAGTAGCATTTCTATATGGCAATAGCAAACCATCTTTAAAAAAACTCACAAAAGCAATCCATTTAGAATAACTACAAAAATACCAAGGAATAAACTTAACCAAGTGGATAAAAGATCTCTACAAAGAAAACTCTAAAAGATTAAGTAATGAAATGAAAGAGAACACAAATGAATGGAAAGACATATCATGAGATATCTGCTCAACTTGCCTGGTGATCATCTAATGAGTAGACGTTGACATCCTTAAGTATCTGAACCGTGATCCTCACCCTTTGCCCAGCACTCTGTTGAGATATCCCTTTGATGTTTTTTAGGCAGTTTACAATCCTGTTTTCCCTTTGACTTGTGCATAGTGCCAAGGTCAGAATGAGGTGAGAAAATGGGTCTTTCCTTGGGTCTTCCCTAGGCATGGGTGAATCCTTGGTCATGAATTTCATGATTTCAGTAATATGCCAAAGGTTTTCATAGCCTCCTTGAACACCTCAGAAGATTTTCACTTTTAGGTTTTGGTCAACTTTTTATTTGATGCTAAAATATTTACTACCTTTGGCTATGAGGATACTGAATGATATTCCAAAAGGTTTTTGACAAGCATCTTGGGGACAGTATTTTCGTTGAGTAAGGTCTAATTCAGGTCAAATAAGACCAGATCCAAATAACAGGTTTTCTCAGGGAGTTGCCAATTTGACCAACCAGGGATGAGAATTGTCTGGGGATGAGAATTTGGAGAAGGTTCTGATCCATCCTCCCTGCCCACCTCTGATTTTCACAGACAATAGGGCTCTGCTTGTTTGCACCACCACTGTGGAGCTGAGGAGAAGCAGATGGTATGAGGCAAAGTTTAACACCTCCAAGTTCACTGTTCTACTGGGGTTCAGGGATTTTTCCTGACTGGATGCTTCTCAAGTTTTCCCAAGTCTTTGAATTTTCAGAATTCTGGAAAGTTGATTTTGTGAATTTATTTTAGAGTGTTCTCATTGCTTTTTTATGTTTTTATTAGTGTATTATAGTTACACATAATATTGAGGTTCATTTTGACATAATCATAAAAGCATGGAGGTAATTTGCTCCACTTTGGTCCTCAGTTTTGAAGTGCGATTTTTCTGAGAGCTTTACCTTGTCATTTTGGAAACTATTTCCCCACCTGATCTCTTCTCCCTTGGCTTCAAGTATGCCAGGGCAGCTAGCATTCCCGCCTGCTAGAAATGAGGATAATTGATGCAGGAGAAAGAATGCAATTTCTAGAGGCCTGCCACAGAGCAATAGGTTTTATTTCTACTCATAATGTTAGTTAAAAATCAATCAACTACCTGCCTGTAATTTCTTGAAAGAGAGACGGAAAAGTGGAGGTTTAGCTGTGTGCAAGCAAAAAGTTAGTATTTTTATATACAGATAAGGATTAATACCATATTCACACATAAACTGAGAAAAATCATATAATTATCTCAATAAATATAGTACAATTATTTGATAAAATTTAATAGGCATGGATTGACAAAAAAAAAAAAAGCAAAGCAAAAATAAAGTTCTAGTTAGCACAGGACTAGAGTCAGGTTGCTTTTATTCTCAGCACGGTGGGCAGGGTAGATGGGTACTGGTAATCGAACTCAGGGGCACTTGACCAACAAGACACTCCCAGCCCTATTTTCTATTATATTTAAAGACAGGGTCTAATTGAGTTGCTTAGTGCCTCAATTTTGCTGAGGCTGGCTTTGAACTCCTGATCCTCCTGCCTCAACCTTCCAAGCTATCGGGATTATAGTCGTGTACCATCATGCCCTGCTAATGACGTTTCTTTAACCTAAAAAAAATATCTACAAAAATAAGCACACAATATGTTAAAATGTTGAATTCCCTTTAAGATTAGTAAAAAAACAAAAATATGCATGCATTCCATATCCATTGACTATCAATGGATCCGATGTGCTAGCAAGCTTTATATAGATAAAAAAACAAATGCAATATATTCAAAACAAAGTAAAGAAAAAAATTGAATTCCTAAGAACTGCTATGATTGCTTAATAGAATATAATCTACAGATACACAATTGTAGCTAATGAGAGATTGCCTACTCACTGGGGGAAATATTAATACATAAAATTAATCATATGTCTCTTCCTCACCAAATATATTTTAAATTTTATTTTTAAATGCTGACTTTAAAATAACATCAACATAATCAAAATTTAGAAATAAATCTAACAAACCTTTGCATAGTTATCAAGAAAAATTATAAAACATTATTCAAGGAATCCAAGAAGACATTCATTCATGGAGAAATTACAACATTTCTTAAAATTTAACATTTTAAACTATCAATTTCTCCATATCAAATCATATGTATATTTTAAAATTGTGAATAAATTTCAACAGATTTTTAAATTGGGCAAAATGACTAGAAATTACTTATAGAAATATAAAGTTTCAAGACTATTAAAGACATTTTTGTAGAAAATGAAAAGCATGAGTGATTTCCCTCGCCATATAACAAATATTGCTTTGAATCTAGAATAAGATATGAAACCTCTGATATATAACAGAAATAAAGATTCACAGAAGGGAATAAAATCAAGGCATATAGAGAGATTCCTGGTTGTTTGCATGGTTTGTTCATGAAATAACTGGCATCATATCAGATGAGTGGGAGAAAGAACACTAGTCTGACTGGTACTGGGCAGGTTGAACTTCCACATTAAAATTAAATAAAATCAGAGCTTGACTTCACAAGGGGCAAAATGATTTATTCTAGGTGGATTAACAGCCTAAAGGTGAAGAACAAAATTATTCAACTTGGAGAAAGTAATATAGAAGCTATTTTTTTTGCATGCCTTAGAAACTATATTTTGACTTCAGGTTAGGGGAAAAAGAGACTTTTAAATGAAGACCCCAAATACTCTAAAAGCAAAAAAATACATTAATAATTTCCATGGCTATAAATGAAATACACTTGCTTATCAAACACATTAAGAGAAGGAAAATACAGGTGCAAACTACAAGAAGATGATTTGGCTGAGTGTAAAATTGAAAACACATCCTTAAAAATGTATAAAGAGTGACATTAATTCTACAATAAAAAGTCAACAAAGTGGACAGAGAATATCTAAAACAGAAGTTTCACAGAGGAAACATCCTAAATGGTAATCAAATATGCAAAAAGGTGATCAACCTTAGTTTTCTTTCAGGAAATAATCATTGACATCTCAGTGAGATACTATATCACAATTGTCATTATGGTAAAGCTGAAGCACAGGGATTTTGATCTGTCTTGCTTTGGCGGGGTGGCATGCACTGGCAGGGCTGGGAGAATGCAGATTGGTTCAGTGAGTACTGAAGAGTTTACCTTCATGAGTAGTCAAGAGTTCTGCATAGCAACTGGCCTAAGGAAAGGCACAGACAGGATGACATAATGTGTGGGAGCAGCCTCTTGCCACTGTCTCTAGAGGATTCTTCTGCGATACACAGAAGCAGGGAAGAACAGATGTGTTACGCTTCTGTAAGGTGAGGTGTTTCTCAACACAAAGCAGGTCAACTTGCAAGAAAATACTCACCAGTGCCAATGCTGGAGTCAGAGGTGACACCAAGAGTCTGTGCTGGATTGCATGAAGCATCTGGTACACCTGTCACTGCACAGTCCCCCCTGCCTCCAGCCCCAGCCAGGAAGGTACTCCAGAGAAATTCCCACACACATCCACCAGGCGCCATATAGCCATGTACAAGATGAATTTAGCTGTACTGTTCTGAGTAGTGCAGAGGGTACAGCAATCCAGAGAACAGAATCACCTGCAAGAACTTGAAGAGCATGGCTGAATACCAGGAGCATCAGGTCAAAGAATGTTGTAAAAGGAACACATGGAGCACGCTACCATCCATGGAAAGATTAACAACACAAAGAAAGCACGATAAATACAAAGCAAGTTTGATGGACACAAGGTAAAGTGGTGATCTCAGTACAGTGGTTATTTCTGAGGGACAGGAAATACAATTAAATTTACAAAGGCCTAAATAGAGTGTTAAAATCAATGACTTCATATATATAGATATATACACATATGATGGCTTGTCTTATAATTTTCTGTAACTTAATAATATTTTGTGTATTTTTCATTTTTCCTCCTGGTTATTAATAAAAATATAATACCCAGCAAAAAAAAAAGGCAGCAGGAAAAACTACAGAATTTTTTTCTAACACTTATTGGTTTTATTGCTTTGTCTATTTCCTTTTGTTGACCTAATATGAATCTTAATTCATTCATTCATTTATTTAAATACTTCTTTGGCTTATTTTCATCACATCTTACCATTTTTCTTTCTTATTTTAGAGTTTATGAAATACTTTAGGTGGACCAATTGGTCTTTGGTTGCAAAACAATGACTCAGGAATTTGTCTGCCCATTGATGTTCTTCATTTAGCCCATGAAGCTCTTAAAATTGAATGGGGGTGCCATCAACAAAAATGCACCCTTCATTTAGCCACGAACCCACATTCGCCTGGTGTCTCGCCTGTCTGCTTCACTCTGTCATTTCCTCTCTTGGTGGTTTTGCATGTCTGTGAGGGTGCCCTTGCTTTGCACACGCATGAAGACCGGCAGGCAGCCATCCAATGCTGTCAGAGGTAAACTATTCCTTCCCTCAAAACAAAGTCAGACGTTTTACTCCCGCCTGCCCCTATAGGCCTCCTGTATGACTCTGGCACATTATGAACTTAGGTTTTAGTATCTCTTTATTTTCCACCCTCACCTTCTAAGAACATGATTGTAAGAGTCAATAATCCTTTTCTGGGGCCAGAAATATCATGCCTGGGAGTTTGATGAGAAGAGGTGGATGGAGAACGCAGGGCGGGCTGGAAAGTGGAGCCACAATTACAGATTCAGAGACCGTGAGTGAAGACTGGGCCCGCCTCTCTGGAATTAGCTCTGAGGCCCAGTTCATGTGGTTTATGTGAGCCCACATCTTTCAGGACGGCAGAGCCTTCTGCAAATACATCACAGAATTCATCATGGAAACCAGGGCAAGGTTTGCTTGTGAGCAATTTGTTGAATATTAGTTCCATTTGGACAATATCCTCTGAGGAAATCACACACTGGCCTGATACTTGTCAGTGAAGAGGGGAGCTGACAGCTCCTCCTAACTCTGCATTACCATAGCTCCCATGGCTTTATTAAAGAGGCAGGGAAAGAAATGCAGTATCAGTATGCAGTTCATGTGAGGTAATCAGGACCCGAGAACCTTCCACCCATCAATCAGCTTGCACTGGAGCTCTATTAGGAGTGAACAAGCGTCAGCTCCTGCCCTCACAGAGCACATGGAGAATGAGAATGACAGGTGCTGACTCACGATTGTACTTATGTGAGCAAAGCACTAATGGGCATCAGGAGAATATGGCATCAGGCTTGCAGAAAACACTATCATTTGGGTCTGGAAGCTTCCTCAAATTCATTGTGGAGCCCCTCAGTGGAGAAAAAGAGGAAGAGGGGAGAGGATAAGCAGGGTGGAGGCGTCTTGAAATGATAATCTAAGAGCCAGTTGTTGAGGGACAAGTCGACATGGACTAAACAGAGAAGGAGCAAGACTCTTCCTGGAGAGGGAAATAGGAGATGCTCATACAGCATAATAAATATTGATGGTAAGTTTGGGAACCAGAGGGACTTTGGCATATCTGAGCACGTGTATGAGTGATGAGAGAGGAGGGAAGGGAATATTACATTTTAAAAATGCATGGCGGAGAACACACCGGGGCTTTCCATCTGATATATGTGGGGATTTTCTATGCCCTTTTGCGAAAGTTTAAAATTTGTTTACCAACTTTGAATACTATACTTTGTAAGAGTAAATTTGGCTGAGAATTTCAAGCTTTTTAAAGCTTTAATTTAACTATTAGTATTACAGTTAACTTATTAAAGTTAATGCATTCTTAATAATTATTAATACTGTTAGATCAGTACTTATCAAGTTAATACTGATTCAAACTTGAATTTGACAAGGCATAACGCCTGCAAACTTGAATCCTTTGACTTTGAAAACATTTGTTCATATAATTCATGAATCAGTTGTGGCACCAAGACTGTGGTGAACTAAATAAACTGCAGAGGCTGAGTGATTTTACAAATGACCAGGTAGAGAGGTCAGAAGCTCTGTCATTGATCCCTGTGGCCCTTTGCCATCCCTAAGAGTCCATCAGCACATTTCCTTTTAACAAGAGCAATAAACTTAAATTTCTGAATGTTCCCATTTTTCCCCATTTGCCAACGGACTCATTTCTTCCATTCTATTATAGGAAAATGACTAAAGATCAGAGGTGAATTTGAGTCATGGATCAACCCCATAGCATCTGGTAGATAACAGAGGTGGCTTAATTTAGTGAGACTCAGTTTTAATTCGTGTAACATGGGAATTATTATGATACTGCCTTATGTGATTTTTAAGGCTGGACAAGAGATCAAGAAATAGACAACATCCAAAGGACTTAAAATCAGCATACTGTGGTGTTATATTAATATAGTCATATCAGTGTTTATAGCAGCTCAATTCACAATAGCTAAGCTCTAGAACCAATCTGGGTACCCTTCAACAGATGAATGAATAAAGAAAATGTGGGATATATACACAATGAAATATTATTCAGCCATAAGAAAGAATGAGTTTAGGACATTTGCTGGTAAATGAAAAGATGTAGAGACTATCATGCTAACTGAAATAAACCAACCCTATAAAAACAAATGTTGAATGCACTCTTTGATATGTGGCTGCTAACCCACAAGAAGGAGTGGAGGAGAACAGAATTACAGTGGATTAGAGAAAGGAGAATTAGGGGAAGGGAGAGGGCGTAGAAACAGGAGACAGTGGAATGGATCTGACACAACTTTCCTATGTACTTTTATGAATATACCACAGTGAAATCCCCACACCATGTATACTCACAAGGCTGGGCTCCTAATTAGAATAAGACATACTTCATGATTGTATAGATATGTCAAAATATACTGTCATGTATAACTCAAAGAACAAGTAAAAAAAATAAGTTGTCAACGTTAGAGAAAAGAACCTTTTATGGACATGATGATAAACAGGAAGATAGGTCACACTACTGTGGTCATGATCATTGATGTTTTCAAACATTGTGTCTCTTACTTGACTTTTGTTTCTGATCTCCAATAAATAAACCCCAAGTAGAATTAGTAACCCTTAGTGGTCCCTGGAATTCATTTCCCTTACATGTGCTTGTTAGTAGTTGTGTCTTGAATAACACACCTTGGGAGACCACACTCAGCCCTAATGAGGTTAGGTATTGCAATGAATAACTGTAAGGGAGAGAGAATGTGGTGTTTGGGTTTTAGTGTGGATTATGAAACCTGACATCTCGGCTTCAAATCCCAGCATTTTTCCTATAGTGGCACGAATATGGACAATCCTTTAATCATTATTTGCAGCAAGAGATCCATTGACAAACTGGGGTCATGTTGCTCCTATTTTCATGGAGATTTTATGGCTTTTTAAAATAATTAATACACATAAAGTAGTGAGGACAGTGCTTTGCTAATGATTATTCAGTAAATATTAGCTATTAATTTGCTGTGATGATTAAGACATTATTTTATCAGGGTCACTGCTGAGGAACTAATTTCAGTGATCCTGGTTAATGTTCCTTAGCCTACGTTACAAATTTCTGCAGTGATCCTGATGCCAGTCCCAGGTAGGTTGGTTTGACAAATCAGAATGAGTTGTTTTAGCTTCAAGGACAGATTATTTCCTGGCTCAACGTGGACTCCCTTCACTGCCTGCACTTCTTGCAGACAAACTCTGAGCCAGTGGGGGTTTCAGGTTCTGGGGTGTGTCTGCCACTGAATTATGCTTCCATATCCTTCGGGGCTTCCCCACTGGGTGACTCAAAGGCTTGCTTTGAACTTCGCTTGGCTGGTTGTGTTTTTCTTCCTCAGAAGACTGACTCTAGATGTTAACTGAACAAATTGAGAAGAAACATTCTTTGCCAACTGAACTGTATTGTTTCTCTGTCCTCCACTCCACTTTGTTCTGCACAGTGCTAGCCACCTCCTGTCCTTAGGAAGTTCAGGAGTGCCTTTGACTTGACCGACCCTACAATATTCTCTTTAAAGTGTACATCTGCTGTATGTTGCTTCTATCTTCTTGCATCACTGGGTTGTTTCCTGAATGGCATTCGGCTCATGATGGCAATTAGAGAAACATCTAATAATCCTCTAGATCAGAAGAGTCACAACCTTCTCGAGGTTTAAAATCAAAGCTGATTCCCCATACATGGCAAATGACACCTTCTTACCAAACACCGTGAGATTGACCTGGCCAGTCGGATTGATACTTGATGAGGGCCATTTGGACTGAGAATGGCAAGTTGTCTCAGGCACATTCTCCCAGACATGACTTTTAGTGGAAGTGGTTACTATATGGGGGAACTTAGAAGTTTCTAGCAGGGAAGGGAGTGAGAAACAGTAACAAATCTTAGTCCGTTTTCTGTTGCTGTAGCAGAATGCCTAAGATGGAATGGTTGATAAATAATAGAGGCTTATTTTTGCTCCTGCTTCTGGGGGCTGAGAAGTCCATGGAGCAAGGAGCTGGCATCTGCTCTGCTTCTGGTGAGGGCCTCATGTGGCTTCAGCTCATGCTGGAAAGCGGCAGGGCCGGTGAACACCTGCCTAGGGGGGCAGGCCAGCTTTATCACAGCCCACCTTCATGCTAGCTAATCCAATCCCATGAAAGTGGAGGCTCACCCTCAGAGAAGGGCATTAAACCTGTTTAACAACCTAGTCACATATTAAAGTCCCCATTTCCTGACAATGACATGACATTGGGAATCAAATTTCAACATGAGGGACATGGAAGTGACACAGCAAATTTATACCACAATAGAATAAAAGTCAATGCAGAGTGTACTAGTTATCAGGTTGATGCTTTGGAAAGCAGTGGCTCTGCCCTCCTAAGACCTCTGTGACAAAGCTTGAAATGTGGTTCCTAGTGTCATTCCTGGTAGAGGAGGTTGCAGCATTGTGAGGCAGCTCCCTGCCATGATGGCTTTAAGTCTCCCCTGACAGGGCCATCTCCTTGTCAGGATGCTCTAAACACTAAGTATTCAGTTATGACCCAAGAATCATGTCTTGCAGGAGTTGTAAGTACTTGCAGTAGAATTCTGTAGAAGTGTAGGAGAGCACAATACTGAAACATGAACAGACTCGGACAGTGCCCGCTATATACACATTTAGTATTGGTCCATGTTTCCCAAGATAATGAGCTGTTCACAGGTACTTATTGAGTAACTGCATTCATAAATTCACATGCACAGCCACATACTCATTCTGGCTGTAGTGTGTACCAGGCACTGACATCTACACAAGGATCAGAAGCCAAGAGGTTTATGGCCATTAAAGACATCAGAGTTGAAAAAGAAAACCCATTGTGAAAACTCTAGATAGTCTTGGGAAGATGAAAGAGTTTAATCTGATAACAATCTTTGAAGCAGGGTTTGAAGTAGGGGTTGAGGCAGACAGAAATGTTTGTTGAGGCCTCTTTAGCTGATAGGGGCTCTGTCTTAATCAACAGTGCTTGCCCCATGCTGGTTCTATAGTGGTGCAATAAAATAATTCAAGGAGAAAAGAGGCATGTTTAGCAAAATCTCTTCAGCTACAGGTGAAAATTGGGTTGGAGAGGAGACAGCCCAGGGCAAGGAGACCAACTGGGAAGCTAACAGCAGGCAGAGGGAAAGCAAGCCCCTGTGGTGGACCAGAAGGAAGCTTCCCAAGAAGAGCTGAGGACAGTGAGCAGGTTTAACTTGAACATTGGATACTAGGAGCTAAACTCACTGCAAAGGAACTCATTACCAACCTGCTTCTTTTCTTCTAAGAAACTGTTGGCACCTGTCTAAAAAATGGGCTCTTTCTCTCCCTTCCTTCCCTCCTCATGATTTCACAGAATAATTGGCAGGCAAGGAACCTGAGTCTTTAAGTGCAAAGCTGCTAGAGAAATCACCTCTTCGTTCACTACCTTCTCATTCCAGGCAGAGCCAGGGCCCTATGACAGGAGCAGAACGGGAAGCTGAGTTTCACCGTCAGCTCTGTTTAACAATCTCCCCATCCTGTCCTCTCCCTGTGTGTCCCTGTGCATCTCGGCTCTAAGGAGCTGCTCACTGACTCAGAGCAGGTCAGAATATAAATTTCTTCAGGATGGTTTTGAATTATCAGATGAAAGGTGCTGTGACACCACAAATTATAATTCAAATCAAAGCACCCAACCTTTCATCTCCACGTGCCTTTGAGGGTAAGAGCTTTCCTGTGGGCTCCAAATAAAGTAAGAAAATACCTCTGAAGTGCCAAAGAGTTTCTAAAAGAAAAACACAGGGAATAAATTCCCATCCATTCTTTAAAAACAAGGCTTAAATTGCATTTTCTAAAATTTTGTGTACTCAACTTTTGTTTCCTAATAGAGCAAAATCAATGAGAAATAAATATCTTTTTTCTACCAAATATATATATGTATATGCATACATTGATAAATAATGTGTATGTGTGTGTGTGTGTGTGTATATATATATATATACACACATATATACATATATATATACACACATATATACACACATATATACAAATATATATACACACATATATACATATATACAAATATATATATATACATATTTGTTGTTAGTTTTGTTTTGTTTTGTTTTATTACTGAGGATTGAACCCAGGTATATTTTGCCAACTGAGCTACATTCCCAGCCCTATTTACTTATTTATTATTTATATTTTGAGACAGGATTCACTAAGTTGCTTAGGGCCTCACTAGGTTACTGAGACTGGCCTCAAAGTTGTGATCCTCTTGCCTTAGTTTGCTGAGTTGCTGTGATTATAGGCATGAACCATAGTGCCCTGCCCTACCATGTTTCAATTGAAAGAATGGATTTGTTGAAACTACACATTCCTATACATAAAATATAAGATGTGATAAAGTCAATAACTATATTAAAATTCATAATCAAGAGCTCTACTTTGCAAATAACATTTTGGGAAAATAATTAGAGGTTCCTGAGTCATCAAATAAATTGTAGCCTACAAAAATAAAAATGTGAAAACTCTCAGGTGGCATAGACAGGAAAAATGGTTTGAATTCTTGTTTAACTCTTTCCTCCCTATGAGAAAAGAAGGAATTTGTTTTCTCTCAGACTCACATTTCTAATTTCTAAGATGGGAACATTATCTGCTAATACCTATGATGAGGAGAACAGTTTCTGATCTTGATACAAAGAGAATTTATGCAAAGAAAAAAAAACTTGGAAACTTAGAATTTATGGCACTTTTGGAAGCAGATGACAAGATGCTAGAATTGTTACCCAAATCAATCTTGCAAAGAAAAGAGATGGAGGAGTAAGACAGCCACTCTGTGTTGATAGGTAGGTCCTAGTGTGTGACTCCAGACTTTCTTGAGCTCTTCAGTGGCTGAAACTTACTCTTCCACCAAGGTTGGAACAGCATGCCTTGCCTGAACAGAAGCATCTGGAAGTCTCTCTGCAAACTCTCACAGCCCTGCCCCAAGTGTGTGAACCTTCACTCCAATGAGGGGAGACACACCCACCTCAGGGAACAGAGGGAGTGCCCCCCCCAAAAATGGTTTGTCCACTCTTGAGATTCCATCAAGGGGCTTCCCAAGTGAGGTCTGGCCTCTCTGGTGCCCTGTGGTCCTTATGTCTCTGACCACTATGAAGAACAGAGAGGGGTCACACTGTGGGTACTGCACGAGGTACATGTCCTCCCTTCACACCTTCTGTTCCTTTTAAAAAGTGTCCTAATACCTGGTTTTCAACTTCAGGCTTTGTATGTTCAACCACACCTGTGCAGCATTAAAACGTTGGTAAAATCCAAGTATGACTTGCTGACTGTATTTTCTCTGTCCACTGGTCAACAGCCATGAATAGACTAAGCAGACATGAACTTGTATAAAACTAGGAATGATTACATTATTAGGATGTTTGTCCTAAAGATGCTGTCATTAATACAATTAAAGATGAAATGTCTTTGTGTTGGAGGGAGCAGAAATCAAATCTAAGGCATGCAACAAGGTGACATAAAGTTTGTTTTCCCTTATAACCTAGAGTGATAGCCTTTAATGTTTATGCTTCACAAAAATTACTAAGTGTTCTATGGAAATTATCCCTTCTTACTATCTTCCAACCTTCATGCACACAGACCCATTTTATGACAACAAATACATGGATATTAAGTGCAGAAAACAAATATGACAAGGTGATATAAAAGAGAAAAATCAAACAGAATATCGACCCTAAAATCACAATTAATACTATCTGATAATCTTGCATTGGTCTTGTCCCATAATGGTGGCTCTCGTTCTTCTTTAAGGTGAATGGATGATAGGAATATACACATGAAAGAAAGACAGTATTCTGGATAAACTAAAAGAAATGTGGAAGGTTGACAAAGGAAATCTTGAACCAGTTATTTCAATTTTGGGGCTGTGATATGGGTTGGATCCAGAATGTCTCTTCCCAATGCTCAGGTGTTGAAGATAGAGCAACGTCCAGAGGTGGAGCTTTGAAGAAAAAAATTGCATCATAAGGGTATTGAAGTCATCAGGGAATTAATTAATACATTTGATGGATTTATCATTTGAATGGAGACTGGGTGGTGACTGCAGGAAGGTAGAATGTGCAGGAAGGAAATAACTCACTGGGGGCCTCATCTTGGGCCCAGAGCAATGGAGTTGGCTCAATATGGACTGAACCTCTGAAACCCTGAGCAAAAAAAAACTTTTCCTTCTCCAAGTTGTTTTGTCTGGTATTTTGGACTCAATAGTGAAATCTGATTAACGCAACTTCCTAGCTCATTCTATGAAGGTAAAATCACACGAATACTGAAAATTTGTAAAGGTAATGAGAAAAAAAGATGTGTAGAACATATCTGTCATGTATATCATTTAATATGCTCAGTAAAATAATTGAATAATATGGTATGTAAAAATAAGTATACACTTTGGCCAAGTGGGATTTTGGGATTTCTCTTAGGCATATAATTATGGTTCAACATTAAAACACTAGTTACTATAACTCAAAAATTAGCAGGCTAATGGAGAAAAATAATGTCATATTGTGTTATTTACTATAATAAATACCTGAGAAAAATTAATTATAAAGATTAATGAATATGTAGTGTGTGTGCGTGTGTGTGCGTGTGTGTGTGTGTGTGTGTGTGTGTGTGTAAAGTAAAATAGGGCACAGGACACTTGAAGGCTTATATCTTTTCCTACTTAGAGTAGAGTTGGTCCCTCTGTCAGTCTGGGGAATAAATACATTCAAATCTGGGGGCCAGATGCAGGGTGGTAGGTCTTATGTGGCAGAAGATGAAAAATTATAGGGACTTCCCTTTGAGGTAAAAGTCCCAGAGAAAGCCTTGGACCTCTTGCATCTCAGTGACACTCAAAATTGTCTTTAGAGGGCTGGGGTTGTAGCTCAGTGGTATTGCCCTGCCTAGAAGGCACTGGGCTTGATCCTCAGCACCACATAAAAATTAATAAATAATGTAAAGTTACTGTGTCAATAAAAAAAGATTGTCTTTAGAGAAAAGTGTACTGAGCTTTGGAAAGTTCATATTCTGTTACTGAGAAAAGATAAGAACTAAAATAAATAAGCCTATATAATATCCTTGTTCAGACAACAAACAGCAAAGTGACTTCAGTAATATCCATTTATATCTATATGTCAAACAGTTGATTTAGTCATTAGCCTGTTGATGGATATCTGAGTGGTTTTGTATTTGGGACTATTATGAATAAATTTGCTAAGAGCAAAAAATAAAATGAATTCCACAAATCAGAGTAGACTGGGGATTATAGTTCTACTTTGACTCCCATAAATGGGCCCAAATTCCAGCCATAGCTTGACATAATTGTGATTCAGAGCCAGGGCACGGTCTCATTATAGTTTGACAGTCTGATCATTTTTAATAATCTTATTCAGTGAATAAAAAAGAGAACTTTCTTCTTTGCATTTTCTTCGACTATTTTCCCAGAGAAATAAAATTATACACATAGGAGTTTATATGAATGAAAAGAAACGGTTCTATGGCGAAGTGTGTTGACCGCAGCAGTAGCCCACCCTTCTGAATTCCAGATGGAAGTTATTTGAGAAGGTAAATATTTTCTGATAAGGTTGATGGACAATCAGCTTGATCTGCTCCATGACATCCCCTGAAACATTTTTCCTTGACCTTCTGCTCACCCCTCTAAGCACATTGTTGAATCCTTTCTGTTACATTGTCTTTTATCTATTGTTATTGGTTTATTTTCATATTTTTGAAAATTCTAGCAATGAATCATATTTTTCTTCAAGATGGTCATTTCAAATCATAAATTATGCCTCATTGAAAACAGTACTTATTATTTTGAGATTGCTTTTCATAAGGACATGATGTTCTTATTAAATACCATTCTTTATTTTTTTTCTCAGTGGTTTTATCATCTGTATTAAAGGTTAATTTATTCTTTTCATATTCCAAAGCAGTAGGGAGACGCGTGAAACTTTTTTGGATTAGTCCATTTGCATAGCAAAGTTTTTTATTATGTATATACTGTACTATTATACACATATAATTTAGAATACATAATACAGTGTATTAAGAGTATAATACAAAGTATTTTTACAGTATTTGTATAGTACTTAGTTTTATTTGCTTTATATGTAACACAAAGACAAAAACTTCAGGGTGATCATCTACCAATTATTGCACCTGGTCAAGAGTTTCATCTTTTCTAAGTCTCTGACTTCTAAATATGAAATTGGCATATGAATTTTTAAAAAACTTTTATCCGTCCCTGTGTTGTCTATTGTACCTCCCAGTCTACCTACCTATCACCTATCATCTATGTGTCATCTTTCTTTTTAAAAATTTATTCTAATTTGTTATATATGACAGCAGAATGCATTTCAATTCATATTACACATATATAACACTGTTTTTCATATCTCTGGTTGTACGCAACATAGAGTAACACCATTCTTGTCTTCATACACATATTTAGAGTAATGATGCCCATCTCATTCCACTGCCTTTCTTACTCACATGCCCCCTCCCTTAACTTCACTCCGCTTTTCTATATCTAGAGTTCATCTATCCCTCCCATGATCCCCATCCCCATTATGAATCAGCACCCTTTCTTCGGAGAAAACATTCAGCATTTGTTTTTTGGGGGGATTGGCTTACTTAGCATTATATTCTCCACTGAATCTCTATATGCATATGCTCTACCCAGCAGAAAGTTGAGGCCCCTGATCCATGTAATAATTCTTCACCTACCCAAGGGTGGCTGATTTGGAGGTGGAGAAAAGGAGTGGAAAGGGAAGACAGACTTTCAGTCTTTGAAGTCCTGATATACTAAATATGTGCAAGAACAACCTTCAGAAGTTCTTATTCTGTTCAGATATTTCTTTACTCTTGTTTGTCCAACTCTGAGGTCTCTTTCATCCCATGGTCAACATAGAGTCCTTCTCTGAAAAGGTTTCCTTAATGGCTCAGTTTTCTTAGGCAGATGCTCCTTCTTTGGTGTTACCTTAGCTTATCTGTTAATGCCTTATCAATTAACACATGAAACTAGCTACCTAAACAGAATGTACTCCCTTTTCCATGAGGCTGGGGAAAAAATTTACTTACATTTATATTTCTGTCAAGTTCCAAGTGTCTAGTGGCTTCAGATAGTTTTCACAATGTTGGGACAGAGAATAGATCAGAACAGGACCCTGCCTTCAGGAACTTACAGGGCATTAGCAAGATGTGATCACATAATCAAGTAGAGGTATTCAAACTGAGTTGTGGAGATAAGTGTTTTTCTATATGATACAAAAGAGAAATAGCCCTCAAAGAAGGAGAAATGGGAGCAGAAGCGCCAAAGGATAACACGCTAACTTTGAATACTATGGGAGTTGGGCAGGATGTCAGGGACTTTATTACACTGAATTTACATTCTTTTATATCTGTGAAATTCTGTGCAAAATCATAGTATTGAAAGTTAGTGTTTTATGTAAACAAACGAAGGCAAGAATGTTTGCTCTAATAACACAAACCAAAGTTCTGAAAATTTGGTAACACCTCAATAGATTAAATGCCATCTATGTTCCAATTAGAACTAAACTGATAGTCAAGAAACACGACAGTCCTTTTGGAAGGGTATTCACATTACCAGCTGGTGAATTATAGGTGACCCAAATGCTGCTATAAGGATTGGTAACTTGTTTTTCATTCATGTCAATCTCTTGGAAGACACGAACTCTTTCTTTTCCAATACCTCAAGATAATGGAGTTTCCACTTGTGAATTAATAGAATAGGAAAGTCAATATGAATATGGAAAAATTTATGTTTTTACATTTCCTGAAAAGTTCTTAAGAGTTGACTTCTATTTTATTTTCCTAGACCCCATGTGATGTCTTTCAATCATTGCCAAAGTTGATTTCCTTATGATCTCCTTTTGCAACACACCCACTGCAACCTCTCCCCAATTCATCCCATATCCTTTCCCAACTGCGTGCATCAGAGTTCTTATTCTCCAGATTTGCAGGTGACTTCTCAAACTAGATCTATTATAGGTATATATAGCAACAATGTGCAATACTACTGGATATAATAGCAATATACTTATAATGTGTGAAATACAACTGTGTAATGTGGATAGGGCTTTGTCGGAGTGGAGCCTTTTTAGTCCAGGCCCTGGATAGTCTCTTCCCTGTGGCTGGTGTTCAAATATGTTCTTCACCTCCCTCTGTTACTTCTCTTAAAATTCATTCCACTATATTTACTTACAGAATAGTTTTGACTTAACAATAAAAATCCTTCATGACAGGAGAGATTATGTTTTGAACAGTGGCAAGGAACACGAGCTCTTGCCCTGGAAACTTGATTCCTCCACTTAGTGACTCCAGGTAAGTTCTCTTATTTGTGGAACAGAAATAGAGTAGCACCTGCTTCAGCTACCTGGAGGATGAAAGCAGGGCCACATGTAGAGCTACTCCAGGGGATCCTATTAAAATCATCCTTGTCACTCTGAGGCCCCCAACACCTACCACATACCGAATGTCTTTCTTCCCACCCTGGGAGAGAACAAAGATGAATATACCTATTTATGTCTTTGACTATTATTCTTAAGTTATGACAAGGTTTTGTATTTTTTTTTTCAGAAGATACCACCATCTCATGAACCATCACAGACCACAGGATTGGTCTGGATGTCAGATTATTACTTTTTTTCCTGTCGTGGAGAAAAGGTAGAAGGGAGATTCTTCAATTGAGATTGGCTTAAATCCGACACTAATCTTTCTAGGACTCTTGGGTTTGGCATGTGGTTTGAGATGTGGAATTGCTACACCTATTATTCTGGCAGGAGCAAAGGGAATGGAAATGTTCTTGCAAACCTATAAATCAAACTTGTCTTGCTTTGAGTCTTTTACCAGGGAAATTCTAAAGTCTCAAAACACTAAGTGGAATTGCATTCTGTTCCAAGTAAAAGGAACGTTTTAGGTAAGATGATGACAGTGACGCAGAGGGGGAGGAGAAGGTCCTGTCCCTCTAGTGTCCTAGCCCATGGCTACTGTGATGGATAAAAGCAAATGCCTCAGTCCACACACGGCCTTTGCACCTACAGCTGTGCCCCTCTTGCTGACACATGACATATCCCATTGCCACTCTGCATACCTTCGAGACTCCATTGTGGGTTGAGGCTCCCAAATACCAATTTACAACAAAATCTTTTGGGGGGGCTACTAGACTTGCCCCTAATTTCATTGAAGCCTGTGTTCCTTAACTATAAATCCAGCTGACAAAGTGTGAGTATAATCACACAGGTAGAATTTATGTTTAAAATATATGCACAGGACTCCTTGAGGAGTCTCTATTTTTTAAAAAAAATAGTCCAACCCTTCTCTACTATCAACTTCAGTTTCATCCCACACACCTGGGTTGGAATACGCTGTAAACTTTAATCCTTCTTATTTAGCTTAATATCTTCTTTTACCCATCCTGCTTTTATGTATGTACTGGCTTAGGCCCAGGGAGGTGGGAAATAGCATGAAGGCTTTCTGCTGTGTGTGGTGGTCCACACCTGGAGTCCCTGGCACTTGGGAGGCTGAGGCAGGAGGATCATTGGAGCCCAGGAGTTTGAGACTACTTTGGGTAACAAAGTGAAACTTTACCTCAATATATGTGATGTATGAGCCCTTAGCCTTGCTGTTAGGAAAGGTCCAGGAAAATAGCCCCTGAGCCATTAATATAGGGTCTGGAAACCCCCATCTCCAGAATTTAAAAACAAAAATATTTACTTGTATTTTGTCCATCAATGTAGAATGAAAGCTGTGTTCTTGGGCAGTTTTAACTATGGCTCCTCCATTTCAGGGGCCCACATTTGCATATCCTATGTGTGCTCTTCCACGGAATTGCAGATGGTGCTGGCTCTGGACTGGTCCTCAGGTCAGGAGTTCCCCTCCCAACTCTATTTATCTATTCATTTAAAAAGCCTCTACTTTGAGATCCATCCTTGGAAACAGAGAGGAAGTTCATAATTAGGGTAACCTTGATGAACCAATTCTGGCCTGGATTCAATAGGTATTCAATAGGAATCCATTCTTTTAATTTATTTGATCATTCATAATAATCAATCACTTAGTTTTTTTGTTTTGTTTTGTTTTTAGATTTACTGTGCTGAATGTAGAAACCAAAAAGGAAACAAAATAAATATATGCCCTGCCTTCATGGACACTGTGGTTTATTGGTAGAGTCTCATTAGCTAGGTATACAACTCTGAGATAAGGAATGATGGGCTACACCTGAAAAGATAGAGGTAATAATGTGGATCTAGGTTATGGTTAGCTCTGAGGGCCCCACAGAGGTACTCCCAGAAGAATTTAAGAGTTGAGTTGAGATGTAAAGATACATAGAGATAATGCTTTCGGGAAGTTGGTGCAGTTAATTGCCTTCCAGCATGGAGGGGTAGAGGAAAATCAGCTGGGGAAATAGTGGGCAAGTGGGGCTCTATAAGCATGTGAGGCGAGGGAGGTACACCGCACTGGGCAGGATGTTACAGGCCACAGGGACCATAGTGGTCATTTCTTTAGAGAGGGGATCCTTGAAAGTCTTAAGGAGACAAATGTCACATCTATGTTTGAATTTTTTAAAAGATCACTTGGCCTCCATTTGAGAATGAATTAAAGAGAATTAAGAGGAAATCCTGGATGAAGTTGGGATGCTGTTGCAGTGTTAGGGAAAGAATGTGGATGAGAACATAATGAGCATAGGTATTAGTCCTGACCTAACACAGATTCTGGATTTCTTAGGCATTGTGGGATAAATATGTGTCCCCCCACCCACCCCACTACCATATCTATCTTGTATCTTTCTTCAACAGAACATCTCTCTTATGAGCTATTTTTCAAGCGTAGGTCAACTTCCCTTCTCTGCAATGTCTACTCTCAACAATGTTCACGTGGTAGGAAACCTATTAGCTCTGCCTGGGATACAACCCTGGTGGCCACAGTTAATGGAGAGGAAATGAAAGCTCTTGCACATTTTCATGAAAGATCATCTTTCTGGAAATCCGGACTTCTGATTCAGATGCAAAATGTGTAAAGGTTCAGCTTAAACTGAAGTTTTTGACTTTATAGCAAATTTCTCATTTTTTAAATAGTCTGAATGTTTCTGAAAGAAGCTTTCAAAAATGTATAAACACAAAGGAATTTAGTATATTAGAAGTATTGAAAGTGGCATTGCTTTTCCCAAGTACTAAGTTACCTGGTACTTTGGTCACACTAAAGACTAGCTGCTACTTCTATTTTGTGATAAAAATAGAACTTGCTTAAGTGGTCATCTGTTCAAATGTGTTTAACATCATCTTTAGTCATTGAAATTGACCTCTCTCACTCTTTGTTTTGTTCCAATTTGGTTGATTTTATTTTGGACTTTAATAATTAAAATATTCATCAATATATAAAAAATATTTAGTGTTATATGCAGTTAAAAACCTGTGAAATGTTTATAAAGTGGATATCAAGTTGGGTAAAAATAAAATCTGTGATTTTTTTGTCACACAATAGAATTTTAAGGTATTATTACCATTCTTCATAAAAAGCTGATGTTCAGGTACCCTATAAATCTTTGTGTACATAAATATCTTTGTAACTTGGACTTTAAATACATCCTAGAAAACTGAAGTGATTTTAGGCATTTTATATTTTAATTCAGTAGTTACACTTCAAAATTCTTTGCATTTCAAACTATTGGTGGTAACTCACAGTATATTTGTGACCATAAATATTATTGTAAAGACACTGTTATTATTAATGTACATTGTAATTTCTAAGATCAGATGGTAAATGATCTTAATAAAATTAACAATAATAAAACTAACATACAGATAAATAAAGGTGTTAGAAAATACTATTTTATTATCTAAAATTCTATGTGTCCTTATACCCATAATAGGTGAGTGGGTCTATGTGTTCCAATACCCACTATGGGTATATATACATTGTGACATATTCAGATTGATAATTTATTTTGTGTTTTTAGATTTGTACTGATCTCAATGGATTGTGCACTGTCATAGAAGAACAGCAAATTCAACTTCTTTGCATCGTCACTTTACAAAGAGGCCTTAGCGTTATGCTGTGGCACATACCTGTAATCCCAGTGGCTCAGGAGGTTGAGGCAGGAAGATGGCAAATTCAAAGCCAGTCTCAGCAATGGCAAGGCACTAAGCAATTCAGTGAGACCCTGTCTCTAAATAAAACACAAAAAAGGGGCTGGAGATGTGGCTCAGTGGTTGAGTGCCCCTGAGTTCAATCCCTAGTACCCACCCCTTCAAAAAAGAGCCCATATTTGACACAGCACAGAAATATAGGAAAGAGGCTTTGCTGCGGCTTAGGAGGGGTTGGTGGCCCTGAGTCTTTTTTCTTGACTGTTTACCTAGTTGAATCTTCCTGTAACCACTAAGTGTTTGAGATCCCTGTTGGATACATTGTTATTAAAATATAATAGTTTTTGGAGGTTGACTGATAATTAAGTTCTGGTATCTGCCTTAGACTTCTACACTTCTAATGAAAAATAAAAAGGCATATTTAAAATGGAACTTTTTTTGCATACTACAATCAATACAGCTTTCATATATGGATTTAGTTGTTCTTTCTCCTTTTTTTTGTTTTGTTTTGTTTTGTTTTCCCCTATACTGTACATGAGGTCTCACAGCAGCCTTTTGATTCTATTTTCCTGGCTGTTCCTACCCTTGTGTTTCTAATATCAGTGAAATATGTCATCAGGGATTACAGTTGTTTACACAAATATAATATCCCAATTTATTGCTAGTGAAAGTTTGAGCCACTGGGCCCCCACTTTACACAGGGACTGAGTGCACATCACCTATGATGCTGATGGAGCTGCCATCGCCAGTGACGCACCTGCAGTACACCTGCTCTCTCAGACCCCAGACTGAGTTCTCCTGCTGTGCACTCTGAGGGGCAGAGTTCTGGGTGACAACATCTGTGGAGAGAGGGACGGAAGGAGCTTGAAGAGAAAAGTAGGTCAGCTTTTCTTCACAGTGTCACACAGCAACTTGGGCCAGTCCCCCAAGGTGGCCCTGGAGGAAAGCTTATTTCTGGAGTTGTATGGCATGGGTCTGAAATGTTCAGGCTTTAAAACTTTGTCCCAGTCAGCCCATAGTGGTGATGTTCAGGGAAAGGTGTCTTGAAGTAGCTGATAGATGTGGTCTGTTGTCATGGCAACAAGTTCTTCTTTGAAATGGGGTCTGAGTGGCACATGACCATGCCGGCCACTTCATACTAGAGCCTCGACTAACTTAATCCCTGGACAGTTTGTAGCTCCAGGTACTAAAGCACCTTATGTGAAGCAGGAAGGGTTACACCATGCTAGCAGCTACTTAAAAAAAATCTATGATTTGTGACAAGAAAATCTTAGTTTTCACTATTCCATCGTGGGTCATGGGAGGTCTTTTCTTGCTCTATTGCCACAAACAATCTGGGATAGCAGAACTGCTACCACCTTGGATATGTCTAGTTAGAGAACAAGAGGGAAGGTGACGTCACACTTCCAACAGCATCAGATCCAAACCCCGGGCAGCCTACACTGTCCACGGTTTTCATTCTCGTCTATTCCAACATGTGTTCGCTTGTGCTTCTCTCCTTGCTTTTGCCAATAAGTGGATATTGAATGAGTGAAAGAGATATCAACCAGTGTTCTTATTTTTCCCCATTGATGCTGTCATTTTAACTCTGACATGAGTAACCATGAGTCAAAAGAGGTTCTCATTCAAGCCAGAATCTCTGACTTCCTTAATCCTAGAACACTTTTCCTGATGGGATATTCACATTCGGTACAATCTACTCAGCTTTCTGCAACCTGCATTTGCTTTTGTTGCTTGGTTTCCTTCCTGGAGAACCCTTTAATCCTTCCAGCCTTTTAACTCAAAGCATTTATTTTGTCTACCATTCACTAGGGATTTATTAAATACAAAGCAAATAGAAGACGTCTTACACTGTTTACATATATTTTAATTTGCACTTAATTTAATTTGAGGTTTTACAGGTGTGATTTATTTTATAATTACCTATTTTGTGAATTCTATGAAAAATAAAGATCAGCCTGTTGTATTGGGAAAAGTGCTAGAAGGAACCAAGCTTTCCAAGTGCATGCCCAAGCTAGCGTAATTAATCTTGCTTGAGAGTCTCACCTAACATCAATGTCCTCATCTGTAAAAGAAGAAGGTTTCACTAGGACTCTAAGGAATCACCCACAATTATAATGAAGTGATTCAAATCTAGATTGCCCATTCTTTAAGTGCTGAAATATCTAAATAGGGCAATAATTCACTTTCTAAATACTGCCATCAATGTGTTTTCAATCCACTGAAGTCTTAAAAATCGCCACTGTGTATTCTCGTGGGGCAAAGTTGTTGAGAAGGGGGACTGGAAGAACATCTAATTTGCAAATTAGAACAGATGTGTGTTCTAATATTTGGAAATAAATAATATTTTTCATTGTGGGAGAAAGGCTTATAAAGGAAGGTCCAGATTCTGATCCTGGACATTACTTGGATAAAGGGAAATAAAAACCACTAGCCTTACATGCTGTGGCCACTAGAATACATTGAAAGTGCACTAGACTAGCTAGTCTAGATGACACCATACTTGCATACACCTGTCTCACAATTGAGCACACAGACTGGTGTGTTTGCCACCTGGATCATCAGGACCTCAGAGCTGCTACTTTAGAAGATCCGTCTTGGACTCCACAGTCTCTGTTAACTCCTCAGGAGATGATAGCACTATCAGGTTTGATGTGAACCACAGGAACTAATAATTGAATTCTAACACAGATTCCTTGTGTTTCTTTAAGAGGATCGAATTCTCTCTCTTCTTTTAAGGGCAGTCCCTTCGTTCATTCCCTAGAAGTAACCAACTTCAATTGCTAGAATTAACAACTTGCTTTTGATTTGCCATATTTTTTTCTTTTGTATATCTAATTTGTTTTGTTAAAGAGCCTCAATCAATATTCACTAAAGGTATTTGCAGGTAACTTCCCGTTTTGTGGTGTCCTTGTCATGCTTTGGTATCAAGGTCATCATGGCATTATGGAATAAATTTGCTTTGCTCAGATTTCGTGAAAGAGATTGTATAATATTGAATTCACTTTTTCCCTGAGTATTTAGAATATTGTTCATAAACAGAATCATGGACTGAAGTGATATTGTGTTGGGGAGGATGGTAAAGTTTTAAAGCTCTGTGTATGTGTGTGTATGTGTGTTTCTTCTATTTATTCACAGTTTTTCTTACATTAGGGCTTATGGATATACATAAAGGTGAAATTCACTGTCATATATTCATATATGTGCCTAGGAAAATTTAATCCAATTCATTCCACCATTCCTTCCTTTTCCCCTTCCTCCTGTGCCCTCAATACACTTATTCTTCTCTACTTACCTATTTTCATGAGATTCCCCCATCCCCAGCATTTTTCCTCCTTATTTTGCTCTAGGATTGTTGAGAGCCACAGCCAAAGGGGCCCCAGCAAACTTCCAGCTGCCAGCAAACTTCCAGACTGCCGGCTGATGATTGGCTCATAGCGGGCCCCAGCAACATCTAGCAACATGTAGCTAATTGGCTCCTCTGTGGTGATGCTCATTGGGCTGTTTCCCTGCCCTTTCAGACCACGGAGCTGCTCATTGGGGGACTTTTTTGGCTCCGCCCATGCGACCCAGCCAATCGGCCTCAAGAGCAGGAGGATTGTGGGAGGAAGAGGCTGGGTTGGGGTGTGTGGCTTGTGGGAAGCCAGTGGTGGCAGTTGGGCTCTGAGGGTTTTATCCTGAGGAGCTGTTTTGTTTGGCGTGTGTAGTTCTAAAAATAAAGTTAGTTTCTTTTGACAAGTGGCTCCTGAATTGTGCCCAGCCAGTCTGAGGCATAGGATCTGCATATGAAAGAAGACATTTAACCCTTGACTTTCTGGGTCTGACTTATTTCACTTGGCATGATGACCTATAGTTTCATTCATTTACAAACAAATGTCATAATTTCACATCCAAAAGATATAAAATCAGCATACTATAAGGATGTAGCCACAACAAAGCTTTTAGCAGCACAATTCATAATAGTCAAATTATGGAGGCAATCTAGGTGCACATCAACAGATGAATGGATAAAGAAAATGTGGCAGATATTCACAATGGAATACTACTTGGTCTTTTTGCTTTCTATTGAATCAGTACCTAATTTTGCTATTATATTGTCATAATATTTGAATTTTAGCTTTTGGATATTTTTTCTGGTATAACTATTTATGGTATTGTATTTTTTTAAAAGAGAACCATTACATTTCAACACAGATTTTAAAATATCATGTTTTTATTTTTATTAACCTAATGATATATTCCAATATTTATTTAATATCTTCATTCAATGTTTAAATAAATAACATGTGAAAATTTTCCTAATTATTTTTGTTAATTGTAACCTGAATCTACAATAGTCAAATAACATATTATAAATTATTTCAGTCATTTTGAATGTTCTGAGGCTTGCTCTATGACCCATAATATGCACAATCTCTAAAATATATTGAGTGAACTTGAAAATAAAAGTGCCTTTTTAGTTTTTTGCCTTGTTTCATTTATGCCACAGAAACAAAATACCCTAGAGTAGGTAATTTATAAGTAGCAGAAGTTTATTGTTCACAGTTGTGGGGTTGGGACGTCCCAGTTAAGATAGCAGCAGGCAGCTTCAAGTGAGAAGTCCCCTTTCAGCTTTGTGGACCGTGACTTGCTGCTGCTGTTGTCCTGGTAGATGGACAGGTCTGATCCTTGCCCCTCTAGTATAAAGGCGCTCATTCTATCCATGAGGGCCATAACCCTAAGGAAAATCACTCCCTGCCTCTTCACACTGTCCCTGCAGGGATTAGTTTCAGCGTAGGAACCTCCAGGGACCTTCAGACCACAGTGTTGTGGTCTTGGCCCTCTCTTTCCCTTGCTCTACACACACACTCAAACAGGGCAGATTTTGTTAATCCCTTCTTTGGACTATATGCTCACCTTTTGGGAAATTCTTTATCTATAATTAAAAATTGTAAAATGTTTACTATTACAGAGATTTGTTTATTTTTACAGTTCTATCAATATGTGCTGTTATTATGCTAGTCTATGTGCTTATGGACTAACAAAATTAGTATTGTATTATATTTCTCAGTAGTGACAATTAGGTAATGACATTTAATTTTATGCTCCTTGTCTTTATGTCAATAGATTAGAAAAAAAGTGCACTTTTCATCAGAATTCTTATGATATAACCTTTCCTATTCTTTTATTTTCAACTTACCTGAACTTTTGTATTAATATATATCCCATTTAAACAAATTACAGTTTATTTGTGCTATTTGTTTAAACAAGTATTATTCTCTTTGCTTTATAATCAGAGTAGTAGTCATTTTTTCCCAATAGATTTTTGTATAGCAGGGTTAGTTTCAAGTACAGAGTATTCCCACACACACCCCCCCCAAGTCAATATAGCTCTTGAGGTCACCATTCTGCACCTGAACGGTACATTTGTTACCTTGGATGACATAGCAATGAGATGTGATCATCATCCATGTCACCAGTTTACATGAAGGCTCATCATTAGGTGCTGTAGGTTCTGTGGGTTTTATGAATGTCCAATGTTATGAATCCAACTTTGGTGGCCTAATTTCACTACCTAAAAGCCAAGGAGTTTCACCTAGTTTCCTTCTCTCTTCCTAATCTCTCAGTAGCCACTGGGCTTACTGTCTCCATATTTTTTCCTTTTTTAAATTGTCATAAAGTTGGAATGATATAATACTTATAGACTTTTCAATTGGCACCTTTTAGCTAATAATATGCATTTGTTTCCTTCCTATAATTTGGCACATTTATAACTCATTTCTTTCTTATACTACATAGTATGTCCTCAGAGAGTTCACCACATTTTATTGATCCATCCATTCACATATTCAAGGGCCTCTTTGATGCTTCCAAGTTTGGGTAATTGTGAATACAAGTGCTTGGTACATTTGTGTGTAGGATTTTGAGTGAATACATATTTTCAACCTGTGTGGGTAAAAACCAAGGAGCATAATTGCCAGGTCATATGGGAAGATAATGTTCGATTTTCTAAGGAAGCGCCAAACTGTCTTCCAGATTAGCTGAATCATTTCCACCTCCCACAACAATAAAGAAGAGTTCCTGTGGCTCCAAATCCTCACCAGCCTTTAACACCATCTGTGTCTTTGGACTTCAGTCATTCTAGTGGGTATGAAGGAAAGTTATTTCACTGCTGTTTAAATTTGAAATTTCTTAATAAGATTTCAGTGTATTTTCAATAGAGTCATATTTAATGCAATTGCTGAGAAGTTATATTTACACATTGCTATATTAGTATTTATTTTTCATACATCAAATCTGGATGTTTTAATCTCTTGATTCTTATCTTCCTTGTGACAAAGTATCCCTCTAACTCTAATTTATTAGTTTTATGTCATTTTACTTTTTAAAAAATGATTAGAGATTAAAACTCATTATTTTTTCACTCAAATCAATTAATTAATAAACTAGTTAATAAATTAGTTTTTTCCATGATCCAGACAATGAAACAACCATAGAACCCTTTTATCATATTTAACACTTTTTTTCTATGTATCATTGCTTTTATATATTTTGAGCTTATTTTATCCATTATTCTTTGTTATTTCCAGTATTTTCATTTTTTTCTCTCTTCGCTTTCTCGTCTATCTGCCTCCAATGCACCACTATTTCAGTGTTGTGTTTTCTGAAGTGCAGGTTTTGAGTTTGACACTTATTTTTATTCAGCATTTTAAAAATGCCACCCCCTGGCTCTTGTAGTGATTTTCCTTCATCCATGTTGAAAAGGCAGCTAGAGCCTCTGTGCTCTCTAGTAGGTAAAGTACACCCATTCTTTATCTTTGACTTTTTTTTATTGAATCATAGTAAACATTAAAATTCCTCATCTATACTTGATAATTGTGTTCCATGCTATTTTACACCCTTTTTTTCCTATTTACTTCAGTCTTGTTATTTTCCTATAACATTATTTCCACTTTATTAGTTGTTTTCTTTATCTGGTTCTTATCCACCATTAATCCCTCCTGTTGAATTATATTCTTATTGTTGTATCTACATGTTTCCTTGTAGTTCTTTTCAGAAGTGCCCTGGCTTGGGCTGGGGTTGTTGCTGGGGGTAGAGCATTTGCCTTGCATATGTAGGGTGCTGGGTTTAATCCTCAGCCCCAAATAAAAATAAATGAAATAAAAGCATTGTGTCTACGACTAAAAAAAAAAATTTTAAGTGCCCTGGCTCATTATGTTCTTAGTCAGTTTATTAGACTTGCCATCTTAAGACCCTCTCTAGTCATATCTACATGTGCCTCAGGTGTCCAAATGTTCTCCCCTTGCTGTGTGTCTTTTTCCCTGTTTGTGGCATGCCTGATCTTCAACAGAATGCTTTCCATTTTTAATGAAATACATGAACCAAAAATTCCCATCTCTCACTGGTGTTTTCCCCATTTGTTGAACAATTTACTAGTTCAGTCAGAAATTGAGCCGTTTTAAAGTTGAATTTTAAGTCAACTTTCATGAATCCTAAGAGTAGAACAAAGGATTAAGAGGAAGGGAGGAGGAGAGGGTGGGAGGTGATAATAAGAAGCAAAACTGGCCAAATTGTGTCATGTACATATATGAACGTGCCACAATGTAACTCAACAATTTGTATAATTAATATTCACAAATAAAAGTAAAACTAAGGGAAAAAACACCAGTGTGTGGTCTGGTTCTGGTTTATTCTTATTGAGAGTCTAAAACATCTGTCATTTGCCTCCTTTATGAAGGGGCCCAACTCCATCCTTCTACCAGACCCTCAAATTGTTGTGTCCAGGCTTAATTCCTCAGCCACTTGGCTACACATTACCCCGAAACAATTCCTCCCTCGCTGCTAATTTTGAATTGCCATGTACTTCAGAAAAGTAACTGAAAATGTGTCATACTCATTGATATGGACTTCCTTCTCTTGTGATTTGATTATGTGAATTATAGCAAACTTGATAGACACATGCACATCTTCTCTCTCTCTCTCTCTCTCTCTCTCTCTCTCTCACACACACACACACACACACACACACGTGCTGCAATATTATCAAATATTTAAAAAACATATTATGTTTTTGGTGCCCCTGTCTAGTATGAGATAACTGTACTTATGTAGGTTTGTCCCTATATTGCATTCTGCACCATTGGTCTACATGTCTATTTAGTGCCGATACCATGCTGTTTTTGTTACTCTTACTTTGTAGTATAGTTTAAGGTCTGGTATTGTGATGCCTCTTGCTTCACTCTTCTTGTTAAGGATTGCTTTGGCAATGCCCAAAACTCAAAGTGAATCAAAGACCTAGAAATTAGTCCAGAGACCCTGTGCCCAATGGAAGGAAAAGTAGACCCAAATCTTCATCACATCAGATTAGGCCCTGATTTCCCTAACAAGAAACAAAATCAAGAATGAATAAATGGGATGGAGCCAAACTAAAAAGTTTCTCCTCAGCAAAAGAAACAATCAATGGGGTGAAGAGAGAGCCTACATTTTGGGAGCAAATTTTTGCCACATGCATGTCCGATAGCACACTAATCTCCAGGATATATAAAGAACTTAGAAAGCTTAACATTAAAAAACTAAATAACCCAATCAATAAATGGGCTAAGAAACTGAACAGACACTTCTCAAAAGTCAATTAAACATATATATGAAAAAATGTTCAATATCTCTAGTAATTAGACAAATGCAAATCAAAAATACTCTTAAGATTTCATCTCATGCCATTTAGAATGGTAGTTATCAAAGTACAGACAACAATAAATTTTGGCGAGGGTGTGGGGAAAAGGCACACTCATACATTGCTGGTGGGACTGTGAAGTGGTGCAATCAATCTGGTAAGCAGTATGGAGATTCCTTAGAAAACTTGGAATGGAACCACCATTTGACCCATCTATTCCACTCCTTGGGCTATACCCAAAAGACTTAAAATCAGCATATTATAGTGACACAGCCACATCAATGTTTATAGCAGCACAATTCACAATAGCTAAACTGTGGAACCAACCTAGATGCCCTTCAGTAGATGAATGGATAAAGAAACTGTGGTATATATACATAATGGACTATTACTCAGCATTAAAAGAAAATAAAATTATGACATTTGCAGGTAAAAGGATGAAGTTGGGGAATATCATGCTAAGAAAAGAAGTCAATTCCAAAAAACCAAAGGCCGAGTACTCTCTCTGATAAGTGGATGCTGATCCATAATGGGATGGGGAGCATGGTAAAAATGGAGCGACATTATTTGGTAAAGCGGAGGGTGGGGTGTAGATGGGGTATGGGGGCAGAAAAGATAGTAGAATGAGATGGACACCATCACCCTACGTACATATGACTGCATATACGGTGTGCGCTACACCATGTACAACCAGAGAAATAAACAGTTGTGCTGCAATTGTGTACAATGAACCAAAATGCATTCTTCTGTCATATATACTTAATAAAAATTAATTAATTAATTAATTAAAATGTCATATATAACTCATTAAAGCAAATAAAAATATATAAATATATTTTAAAAAAAAAACATATCAAGCTGAGGATGTATCAGTTGTAGAGCACTTGCTTCATATGCATGAGGCCCTGGGTTCCATTCTCAGCAGTAAGAAGAAAAATCAAGTATTTTAAAATCATAGAAACTAAGTGTTTAAGTTATTAGAAACAGATAAAGTAGTATAATGCAAATATAAATTTCAAATATTAACATGATTTCATGCTTTGAAGTGGCATAAAAATAACATAGCATAAAATATAAACTACAAATATAAAGAAAATTTAAAAAATAAATATAAATATATACTGCCAGACACATTTATACACTAAGTGAAGCCTCAACAGACTACACAGAAGACGTACCTTTGATAGTAAACTGGCAGAGGTGGTACCCACCTGTTGGGCTCTGCATCTTCTTAGAGGCAGAGAGAGTCAGGAGCTTGCACCTCAACTATCATATTAGCAGTCCATACGTTGTGAGAGAAGAGAGTCAAGGACAAGTACAGAAGCAGTGTGGATATAGCTTGTCTAAGTCTGAATATCTGCTGGGACATTGGAAAAACAAATCAAAACAGAGAAACTCACATAGTCTCAGTCATGTGACTGACCAAATTGGTTCAGTGAAATCATTATAAAATGAAGAAGTATAATGAGGCTCTGGGATTGGAAAGAAACAATAAAACATTTGATACGCAGAAGCAAACCAGAAACAAGGGAGGAAAAATCATATACTTATTCAAAATATGTTTGCAAGTGGAAATTATATAAGGCAAGAGATAAATGTATAAGGAAATTAAGTTATTTAGAAAAAAAAACTTATGCAATCAAGTGATTTTATAGTAAATATGCTTGCAGTCTCAAAGAGATTAAGATATATGATTCATCAAATAAAGAAAAAAAGTATAAAATAGGCAGATTGTAATCAAGAGTTGAAAGATTTGAACAACAACTGATTAAAAATCCAAGAAATAAAATATAGAACTACTGATATTGAACACAGAAAAGCTAGAAGAATAGATCCCTGTCAGGATGTATTATGCTTTATTGTATTCTCATCTGTTGGAAGAATATTTAATGAATAATAGATGCTTGATACATATTATTTTCATTGATAAATAAAAAATACTGCAGAAAATTGATTATGCTCATAAAATAAAAATAATAGAGAAAAATGAATGTCACACATTTTCTAGGATTTCTCTAGCATTCCAGTGGGATTCTAGTCCTGAAGGAAACTTACAAGAGTGATATTCTTGGGGTAAACCTCAGCTGCCCTCATGGGGTTGCTCCTGACCCCTTGCCTGTTCCCTTCCTCTCAGGGTTCATTCCAAATTCCCCTTGTCCTCAAATGTTCCTGTAGCAGGCTTTGTTAGTTTACCTGGTGACATGAATCAACTTTCACTCCTGCGGTAGCTGATCCCCTTAAAACCATACTACCCCCTCTTATATGTAATTTTGTATAATGATGAGGGTCTCCACATATAAGAGGAGGTGAAGGGAAAGGGGGGAAAAACAAGGGAGAGAAATGAAGTAGTGTAGATGGGGTAGAGAGAGAAGATGGGAGGGGAGGGGAGGGGATCGGGGATAGTAGAGGATAGGAAGGGCAGCAGAATACAACAGACAATAGTATGGCAGTATGTAAAAACGTGGATGTGTAACTGATGTGATTCTGCAATCTGTATACTGCGTAAAAATGGGAGTTCATAACCCACTTGAATCAAATGTACGAAATATGATATGTCAAGAGCTATGTAATGTTTTAAACAACTAATAAGAAAAAAAAACATACTACCCCTACGTGGGGGCATTGCACACACCTATTTATTACCAGCTGGGGCTTAGGGAACACTGACAGCTATCTGACCACATTAGCCACTGCCAAGGAGCCCCTCCTGTTCATATCATGCAGTAGCAATCCTGCCTCCTCCTGCTTTTCACGGCCATTTGTTCATGCCAAAATGAGGAGTTCATTGATTTTCTGCTGGTACCTGGACTCCAGAATGTTCAGAAGCACAAGCAGCAAGCGGGGCTTATGGACAAACTGGACTTTTGGTGTACCCCCTGCTAGGAAGATTATTTTGGGAGTAAGGGACTCTCCCTAGAGATTCATGCGTTATGGGATTGGAAAGCACAGCCCCCCAGTAGGTCTTTGGGAATTGGAGTACATAGATGTGCAGTTCATTCCTCCGTCCAAGACCAGGTATTCTTCCTTCTGAGGACAGAGTGCCACATGGTCATTGTGCTTCAGTGGATAAACCCCATCCTTAGTTGACTTCAAGCTGGAGCTTCATTTGAACCTTCATCAGAAAGAAAAAAAATACTTACATCTGGAGATGTATGAAGTACCCATTCCTCAGGCCTAGGATAACTCACAAAGCAACCCATTCCTGAAATGGGTTCCTGTCCCTGGGAGAATGAAATATGGGCACTCCTGGGAAGGAAGGGACCCAAGGGTTTGTATTGCTGCCGAGTGAAGTGGTCGTGTCAAGACTTGGTCACATATCTGAAAGCTCCACTTTAACCTCTGCGCTGTCCTGTGGTCCCTCAGACCTGGGCAGCGCTAGAACAGGCTTGTTTGGTGTGCCTGCAGGCCATTGGCTGGGTACTGCTTCAGTCTTTTCCTTGCTCTGTTGCTGTGTCCACTTGGAAGCCGCGGCTTCTCCATGCTCTGCCACCAGGTCCTGGGGTACTTGCAGCTCCCGTTAGTGCTGTGGTTGACAATGGAGTTTGCTAACATCAACTGGCTGAATTATTTTGTCGGGGTGGTTGCTGATGACTCTGTGTAGATGCTTTTTTATGGGTATTAGCAAGTGACCCAAAGATCTTCAGACTCCCACCCACATGCCTTCCCAGGTGCCTGCCCCACCCTTGGACCTCACGGACTCACTTGTCCACTCTTCTGTTTTTCCTTCCAGGACTCTGATCAAGGCACAGGTCACAGCCACTTCTCCTGAGCCCATGCGTATTTCCCTCTGGAATACTTCTCAGGTCCAGATGGCGGGTCAGCAGGGGCACACACAGAGTTATATCCATATAGTTCCCCCAGCCTCAAACACACGGAAACCCACCCTGCAGTGTGGGGATAACATCGTGACCCTCCGTTTTCATTATAAATCCACACGTGGGATCACTCCAGCCATAAACCAGGCCAAGACCTCTCACTCTTTATCTAGCCAAAGGAGATCCCTCTCCTGTGGTTGTGGAAGAGATCTCAGAACCGGGATCTGGTAAAATGACGGTAGGTAACATGGATCCGGGATACTTTCTCATGAAACTTACTTATGACATTTCGATTTTTAGTCCCAGGTGAACATTTCCAAATCACCATTCATTGATGCTAGGACTCCTCAACTTCATGAATTGATACAGTTCCAGAGGCATGGTCAGTTATTAGATACACTATTATCGCATTCCAGTTTTTCCAGAGCAGAGTAGCCAGCCAAAGGCTTCTCAGAGGCATATGATTTTCAGGGGCAGGTAAAGTGTTCTTCCTCCGGAGCCCCAAGGACCTGCATGTGATTTCCCACTGTGTCTTCACATAAGCTGCACATTGCATCTATTCTCCCTCTTGCCAATAGCACTGACAACTCTCAGGTCAGAGAGCCAAATATTTTGTAAGGTTGTGGTGAAACTGGAGGTTACTACTGAGTGTGATACTTTTTTAATTGGAGTTTAAGATAAAAAAATGCAACTTTTTATTTTTTAATTTGAAAGGAATGTTTAGCATTAACCTTACCACTGACCCAATAAAGCTTCATTGAAGTGGTCAGTGCTTCAATTTTCATAAGGTCTATTTCCCTCCTTCTGGAGCAGGTGTTTTTTGTTTGTTTGTTTTTGTTGTTGTTGTTGTTTTTGTTTTTGTGGGGTTTTTTGTTGTTGTTGGTTTACCAGGTTTTCAAGTTTGCAAGCCACCTGCTTCTACATGGTGTCATGTAAGCATGACTTTATTTATGTAATGAATCAATGTGGTGTTCTGTGAACGATCCAGAAAGCACATCCGTGTTCTGACAGTTAGCTTATCCTTGGGGCAAAGCTGGAAATGAATATCATCAATCCTGTGTGAGTGTGAATTGTTGTTGATCCTCACTCTTAATTAAGAGAGAAGAGAATGCACGTCCAGTCTTGTGCCATCAACAGAGGCCTCTTCAATCTGCCCTCGCAGTAATCTTCCCAGCATAGCACTTGAATTCTCTTCTGGGATCCAAGCTTACTGTTCAGGATTAAGTCAGTTTCAGTAGAGGCAGAGCAGAGAGTTAAATGGAGCTGAGATGGTACCACCAACCTGAATCCTTACTACACTTTTAGGAGTCACTCATCTGCCCCATCTGCCCAGGACTCAATGCGTGTTACCTTTTATTTTCTGTATCCTGTGGGAACAAGGAAGTTGCATAGAATTCCCCTTGGCCTTCTTCAATCGAATATATTTTTTATGTTTTCACATTCTGAAATTAATGTACAATTTTTGTGTTTAACCTAATTCCACTAGAGACATCAAAGCAGTTTAAACAGAACCCATTGCATTGTAGAACTGATCCACCAGGACACAAATGGGATTCAAGTGTCTGCACTGGAACAGACACTTCACAGAAGAAGAAATACAATTGATCAACAAATATATGAAAAAGTATTGAAAATCTCTAGCAATTAGAAAAATGCAAATCAAAACTACTCTAAGATTTCATCTCGCTCCTGTCAGAATGGCAATCATCAACAATAAATGTTGGATGTGGGGAAATGGCACACTCATACATTGCTGGTGGGACTGCAAATTGGTGCAAATACTATGGAAAGCAGTATAGAGATTCCTCAGAAAACTTGGAATGGAATCACCACTTGACCAGCTATCCCTCTCCTCGGTTTATACCCCAAAGGACTTAAAATCAGCAAACTACAGTAATACAGCCACATCAATGTTTATATAAGCATAATTCACAATAGCTAAACTATGGAAGCAACTTAGGTGTCCTTCAGTAGATGAATGGATTAAGAAAATGTAGTGTGTGTATATATATATATATATAGAATATATATATATATATATATATATATATATATATATATATATATATATTCAATGGAATATTACTCAGCTTTAAAGAAGAGTGAAATTATGGATTTGCCAGTAAGTGAATGGAGTTGGAGAGTATCACGCTAAGTGAAATAAGCCAATCTCAAAAATAAATAAATAAATAAAGGCTGAATGTTTTCTCTAATACGTGGATGC
This sequence comes from Callospermophilus lateralis, assembly GCF_048772815.1. Lineage (NCBI taxonomy): Eukaryota > Metazoa > Chordata > Mammalia > Rodentia > Sciuridae > Callospermophilus > Callospermophilus lateralis. The sequence continues at coordinate 85,988,762 of NC_135320.1, forward strand.
TAATTCATAATATGGTAGCGGGGGCACTAGAGAAGAATTGCTTTACCTTAGATTAGGTAGAGGGAAGTAAAAGAAGGGAAGAGGAGAGGATGTGGCGATAGGAAAGATAATAGAATGAATCAGACATTATTACTGTATGTGTATATGTGACTGTATGACCAATATGATTCTAAAACATATACTCTCAGAAAAATGAGAAATTATATCCCATCTATGTATATCAAAGTACATAAATGCATTCTGCTCTCATGTGTAACTAATTAAAACAAATAAAAAACTAATTTAAAAAATCTGCACTGGTGAAGTTTTTGCAGAACCTACAATCCTATCTGCATGAAGTTTTCTACCCTATGGTGGGTTCAATTAGCTGAATAAAAAGTTAGTCATTGATTAACTTCTGGAAACTGTCACTGAAGTGATCTAGGGGATGAAACTATTTTTCTTACAATCTCAGTTGAAGACTTAAATAGTCTTTCTAAACTGCAGGACCATTTAAGTGATTTTAATTTTATAAAATCTATAATCAGGAAATTAATTTTTATAAAATCCACAATCATCTTCTGAAATAAGGTTTGTTCATTTTCAGACCCTTATTTGCAGAGTATTACTGTAAACTAGGATTTTTTTTGTGGCACACTTAAGATTTTTATTTTGCAATTTGTTTTTAGTATATTCAAAACATTTTGCAGTGACCACTGCGGTCAGTTTCAAAATCTGTCACCATATCCAAAAGAGACACCGTGAGATCATTCTCAGGGTTCCAGTCCCAGCACCAGGCAGCCACAGTCTGTTTTCCATTTCTACAGATTCCTGTGGTTTAGACATCTCATATAAATGGAATCACACATGTATTATTTTGTTACCTGCTTATTTTACTTACTAACATAATTTCCAAATCTGATGATGTTGTAATTTAGATCAACATTTTATTCTTTTTATTGTTTAGGAATATTTTCTCTTATGGATACTCCATATCATATTGATGTATTCATCAGATGATGGACATTTGTGTTGTTTCCATTTTTGCTTTTATTAACACTGATGGTTTTGTATTTCATAGGTCAAAGGGCAAATTAAGTGTTTATTCCAATTATTAATTACAAAAATCCCAGTGATGAACGTGGTGATAGGAGAAATGAAAGAGGATGACACTGTGGGTGGGCACCCAGTGCCACATAGTCTTTAGCCAGCATTCCATTTACCCCCTGGCCCCCTGGCCCCGTGTGATCCTGTTCCAATGGTGACAGCAAAAGCTATTCAGACTGTGTATCTGTTATTCTAGAAATGTCGGATACTCCATTTACCTGGTGTAAAACTGCCTGAGAAGATGTTTTCAGGACACTTTAGAGTGAACTGGGAGGATCTTCTTGGTAGGTCGTTACTCTCCATGCTCTTTGCTGGTCCTTCCCCACGGGAAATCAGTCCTCTCTTCCCTTAGGGGACGCCAGGTGTGCATACCCTCAGCTCAGTGTGTGACTCAGGTACTAGATCTTTGCTTTTTGACATGGTTTGGATATGAGGTGTCCCCCAAGAGCTCATGATTATAAAAGTTATAACTGAATTAGTGGATTAATAATTTGAAAGAACCGCTGTACTTGGTGATAAGTGAAGGAAGGTCGGATATGGCTGGAGGAAAAAAGGTCACTGGGGAGTGACTTCGGGGTTGATATTTTATCACTGGCACCTCTCTACCCTCTGCTTCCCATCTGTCCTGAGGTAGGCTGCTTCTTCTGCCACACTCTTCCGCCATGGTGTTTTCCCTCACCTCAGGCCTAGAGACGTGGAACTGACTGGCCACAGACTATACCTCTGAAACCATGAGCCCCAAATGAACTTTTTGTCTTTGAAGCTTTTCTGATCAGGTATTTTTGTCACAGTGACAGAGAGTTGACTAATACAGTTTTGATTGGTGTGATTTTAGTGTCTTGTCTTTCTATTCTTTATAAGACAAAGCATATATAACAAGCAGTATCTGACTTCCTGACAACCTCTTTTGACTCTATTTGCTGCTTGGGTTTCCATGTTTTATTATCCTCTTTATAACTCTCAGCAGACCAAGTCCTCTTGGCTGCTATTTCAACTTTCCTGGACATAAGCGAGGTTAGAACCCCAAGCATATGCTGGATAATCAATTCCACCTTACCTCTACTGCACCACAGTCCCATCTTCCTCCTCCACCGTGAGCCCAGGTTTGTGACTATGTCCTTCGACCATTGTGATTCCAATTTATCTCCTGCCTATCTCACTAGCACCTTCTGGTGAGTCCTCTGGGTTTTCCTGTGAGAAATTAAAATACAAGATTTTCAGAGGCTCTATCACCATGTAACATATCCATACCCAGTTCCCCACCATTCCTGAATTACTCACTATTGAAATTTAAGTATTTCAACTTCATTCCTCATGGGCCACCACTTTCCCAAGCTTCCCAGGTGAATTCTAACAGATAGATTACATTAAGCTTCAATTCCTTTCCTGTGTATTGAGTATCCCCAAGTCAATGAAACCTGCCTCTCCTATTTGCTCACCTAGTTTCAGTTCAAACATTCCAACAATTGCAAAGGCTATCAGTGGACTATATCCAGAGTGATCACCTCTCTTTCAAAGGGCTCTGCAGTCTGCACACTTCCATGACTGACCACAATAGCCCACAGTTTCCCCAGGGTTATAGAATGAGCTAGTGCCCGGTGTTCAGTTGGTTTGGCAGGCAGGGCGTGATAGTTAATGTACAGAAAGATCGACAACAATGTAATCACAGCAGGTAGTTGGAATTGGGCTGCGGGTTGAGAAATTCAACCTAAAATGGCCAAGACTCTCGAGCAGTGGGCAGTTGTGTTGATGTAGGTAGATGACACTCGGTGGTCAGTCTGAGCTGATGGTCCCGCAGGTGTACACACCAGGGATAGCTGTTGGAAGGTGACGAGGTAGAGACACACTTCCTGCAGGCCTGAGCTCAGAGAGAGACTGTACCCCAGGGAGGCTCCCGTCACCCTGGATCTGATGGACACTCCAGGATGCAGGGCAAGTGGTGGACCTCCTCCTCAGAACAGTGAGGTTTCTGAAGAAAAGTGGTAAGAGTTCTGAACAGTTTTGAGTAACGTGGCAGAAGTCATGGGTGGTGGGGATGAACAGAAACTCTGGCCCATCCTGGGAGCTGCGGTCTCTGCCGTGATCTGATTCTCCTTCTCCCTTTACCTAAACTCTCTCCTTGGAGAGAAGTTTCTTAGACACAGCACCACCCATGCCTGCAGCTTTCTCAAGAGAGATCAGGGGCGGCTTCGCGAGAGGCACACAAGTTCTTCCTTTCATAATTTCTCTTTTCCTTCCCTCATGCTTTTCTTTTTTCTTCCTTCATCTCTTTCTCATGTCTCCCTGTCTTCCTTTTGGTTTTCCATAGGTTCCCAGTGCATTGGTTTCTTGTAATACTGAAATGCTTTTATGAAGAATAAATTAGTTTTAGGCACATTTAAGATGTATTGAGAATGACAGATTACTACATTTTTATATGGGGGAAAGAGGAGGGGGGAATCCCATTTTTTTCTGTCTTATTTGATGTATAGATTTTGGCAGTGAATTGACAAATTGTCTTTCTCCCTGGGGTTCTAAAGGTGTTACTTTTTCCTGCATGGAAGGTGTTTAGAATCCGGGTTCATAATCTAAAAATGGTCAAGTGACTTCATGTTCAGCAGCTGGCTTCTTGCTTCTCCTTTTTGTTGTTGTTCTTAGATTTTTTAGCAGCCCTAGTGATGATGCATAATTTCAGAGTGGAAAGACACCTCCAAACTTTTCAATATTTTATTTTCATAGATGACAAAACCAGAGACCAGAGAGCAAAGTGATGCTGGTGGGAGCAAAGTCTCCTCCTATAATTTGCTGTTCCAGCCACAGCTGGGTTGAGCCTGTCCTGCCTCTGTCTACCCTGTTGTCTTATCCAGAGAGTCCTACAGCAAATGCCTAGAGCCAAGTCTTTTCCTTATTTTCTCACGCCCAGTGAATTTCCTCTCACTGTTTCTAACTCCACCCTCCCTCCCCTCTTACACAGGTTTTCCCTCTTTTCTTCCTTTCTGGTTCCTCCTTTCTCCCTTGGGCCCCACTCTCCATTTCACTTGATTCCACCTGTTCTCTTTCCACACCTCTTTCCTTCCTTCTCTCCCCCTTCTTTGGTCTCCCCCAATCTGCTGCCTTCCTGATGACAGTATCAGGCGGCATTTCCACACTGGCTGCTCCCCTCTGTGGCCCGGAGCAGGTAGACATTAGCTTATTAACCAACCCCTGCCACATCACCTCTGCAAGGCCCCTTCATTACCTCCTGTTTATGAAAGGGGAGAGGAGACGCAGGAAGATTAGTGGAGCTACTCAAGGACGAACAGTGGGTCAGTGCCAGAGCATAAACAGCACCTGGCCCCACGGAGGACCCCTTACCCACTCCGGTACTGTGACGCCTCTTCTTTGTAATTCTCGCCTCTTCATGTGAATTTACGTCATCGATACCTGGAGGCAGTCTAACACTGTTTGCTGTGCCCTGGGACAAAGATGGTGCTTTAGTTGTGTCACTGGTGCTAATCGTGGAACTTGTCCTTGTCTCTGTAAGGTCCCAAATTTCATTTTCCCCAGATGCTCCATGAAAGCAAAGGAGTCATCCTAGGACAGTGCTTTCTAAGGTGCAAGCTCCAGATGGTGACATCATGGAACAAATCAGAATAGTGTCATCAGCCACTCACGTCTTCTAAACTCTCCTGATCATTCCAAGGAGAGGGATTTATGTTATCCTTCTGTTGCTCTTACTAATTACATATTTAACAAGGAACGATTCAGCACCTTTGGTAGCTGCAGTGGCTTGTAATAATTTAAATGAGGTCTTTTTTTATAATGACTTTGTATTAATGATGAGTGAAACATTCTTTCTTTGGTCTCTTAAGTCAGTGAAACAGAGCTCCCTTCTAACCTAGATTTCTATATATTCAATTTGATCAATGAAAATCAAAACAGAAAGTCAAAAAATAGGATCTATGGTGTGTATGGATTTGGAGAGATGTCCTGTAGGTAAAAATGCATGTCTGTTTGGTGGACAGACCCAAGGAACTTTGTGCAACTGCACGGCATTGCTCTGAATCAGAAGTGTTGGATTCAGCTGCTGCGCCCAGTTCTCAGTCCCTTCTTCTACTGTGGGGCCTCACTGGTCTCCAGGTGGGATAAGTACCTTCTCCTGGGGGTTTCAGGCTGGCCCAGCTCACTTACTCTCGGAACGCTCCCCACCATGGCTCATCTTGGTTTCTTCCCTGTGGCCTTTCTACCTTGGGAAGAGCAGCAGCCACGCAGCCAGTGGCACCAGAACGATAAACACTGTGCTGTGGTTCTGGCCTCAGTCACAGCCTGGAGGTGCCCTGCAGGCCCCGTCCAGCAAAGACCAGCTGAGAGCAGCAGAACATGACACATGGAGGAGCCTGGGATCCCCTTGGCCAAAGGAGATTGAGGTAACAGAAGACAACCCAAAATTCAAATAACCACTCCCAAATTACAAGCCCTTTTTTAGTTCTTTTTTTCAGGAGCAGGCCAGCTGCTGCTGATGTGGCCTGTCCAGCTAATGGGCCACGCCCTAGCCCTAGTTAGTGTGCTTCTGCAAGACTGGCTTCTGACCACTGCACTGGATTTTCCTGTCAAGCATAATGGAGCCCCCGGGAGGCTGGCCGGGTGAGACAGAAGTCCAGCAGAATCCAGTTGGCCCTAGCCAAGTAGAGCACAGGACATGAAGCTCTGGGAACCTGGCAGCCTCCAACAGCAGCACGGTTCCCTCTCAGTCTCTGCCTGGGATCTCACTTCACCATAAACAGTCCTCTTGCCTTAAGACAGCTAGGCATACCAGCTCTTTGCCTTATAGGTCTTGTAATCCTGGGTGCGTCACTTAAACATTTTCAGGCTTGGTGTCTGAATTGGAAAAGGTAGATAACTCCTGTCAAAATGTTATGTTACTTAAATAAGGTAATAGCTATTAAGCAATTTGCAATATGCTTGGCTGATATTTGGTATCCAATAAAAGAATGTCATAAGACTAACTTATTTCACCTCATCTCTTACAGCCCTAAAAATTCATGCCAAGTTCAAATCACACAGAGCACACCAGGGCACAACATAAGCTTAACACATTGATTATTATAACTTGGATTTTTTAAAATTTGTACCTGTTTATATCACAAAATTCTTGTTTGATTTGAATTATTTTTATCAAGGATACTAAGCTTTCTACATATATAATGATTTCAGCTGGAAGGAAAGACATATTCGTCTCTTCCTTTACAATATTTATTGTCCACTTGGTTTCTGTCTTTCTATTTCACAGTACTGAGGATAAAACTCAGGGCCTAACACCTGCTCAGCAAATGCTCTACCACAAAGCTAAATCCTCAGCTCTAAAATATTTATTTGCAAATTTTGTTTTCTTATTATATTGCCTAGACCTTCCAAGACAATGTTGAACAATAATGAGGATAGTTTCTTGATTTTCCCATTTTGCTGTTGACTTCTTGTAAGTAAGTACTTGGATACATTTCTCTTGTTCTTACTACTTCCATAATTTGTAAGATATTTCAATTTGCAGTAGGTAATTCATTTTCATTTGTGATTTTCTTTTTTTGTAATGAAACTATGATTTGATAGTCCCATTATTCGTTTTTTTCACCTAAGATTACAAACAATATTGGTCTGTAGGTCTACTCTTATTTTCATCTTCAAAAAATTCTTATTTAATAAATACTAAGTTGTAGATATTTTGCTAAAAATTGTATTTTCAATGGAAAATAAAACATACATTGTATCTGCTATTATGGAGCTTGCAGTGTAATGGACAAGATTAAAACTGTGAAACATGTTAAAACTATAGAGTGCTGCTGAGAATATTAATGATGGAAAGTGTTAATAAAGGTTAAGCAATGAATCCAATGTCCACAAAAGTTTCATTGAGCCTAAGGCTTGAAGGATGCTTAAGAAAGAACAAGATATAATAGGAATGGGGGCAGAAGCACATGGGCAGGAAACTAAGCAAGAGGCCACTGTGAAAGGGACATGGGTGACTATGGAGAGGAACAGCACTGTGAAATATGCTGGCAGTTCAGGAATGGAGATGATACTAGGGAAAAATGTTTCCCTGCTACAGTTGTTAACTTCCTTGGACAGACAGTGAATGTGAGCAAGAGAGAGAAGTAGGAGGTCAAATGTAGGTTCTGGAGCAGAAGAGATGTGTAGCCCAGCCTGGACTCTCAAGTACACTCAAGTTGAAGGATCTTGTGGTACTCAACATGCCAACAGGAATCAGAACACTCCAGCTGGTACCTCTGGGATACTAATTGGCTGCTGAATTGACACTTCAGGTATCTGCTTGTGTGTTCCCATAATGAAATCATTACAGTTAAATGGTACCTGCCAGTGAGGATAACTTTTATTTGAATTATCCACTAAGAATACTAGAGAAGAGTAAAGACATTTGGAAATTAAGCTCTGCATTATACTGAAAGCCCCTAATGTAATTTTTCAGTCTTACTTCAGGGAACAGGTATTTTAGCCAAGTATCTAACCAGCTGTCATCTAAGAAAAAAAAATGCCATTCTGCTATTGTTAGTATATTTATCTGTTAATTTTTTAAGAAGATGTCATTGTGACTATTACACCCTTCAAAGGCATCATAACTCTAAGACAGCTCCTCCACCGGCCTCTCTGGGACTGTGTGATTCCCTGGTATCTATCAGGTCCACTTCACTAATGGAGATGACTCGGGCCAGACCAGGCATGGGGAGAACACAGTCATGCCTCTGGTGCTTCTGGGAGGGAAGCGCTGTGTGGGTCATCTACAAGGGAAGATGAGGTGTGGGGACAGGGGAAGGGGGGCTAATATCAGGCTCGGTTTCCTCTTTACAGACACATCTTCATCTTCATTGCTGTTCCTCAAATTCCAACCCATGAGTCATTTATCTTGTGTATGAAAGTATACTTTAGAAACAGGCAATAATGACAATATTAATAATCCAACATTTCATTTAACATCACTATCATTATAGTTTTTTATTCTTTATTGTTAATTAACAGTCATTTTTACAATTAATATTATTTTGAAAAAGAGAATTATTTTCTAATCCACCTTAGTATTGCCAATGTCTACCACAGTCCTGGAGCAAAAATAAAATGAAGTGCAATTATTTCTCTCTTAAGATAAATAGTAAGTAGCATCCACTGTTCAGGATAACAAATGCCTGGTTTTAACTTCTTTAAACTCATACATTTTTAAAAGTCCTTTCTCATCTTGACAAGGAGTAATGATCACTTCTTTCCCACACCTAATTTGTATCATAAATGTATTAGAAAATTAATTTTACAAAGGATAGAAAATGATTTTGCTCTAATAAATATCCAGCACACCTGGAAAATGTAAATTATTGAAAATGGAATCTGCCCTGAATCTTGAAAACCTGGAACAAACTGCTTGTAATGTAGTTTCTTTTCTTTTCTTTATTTTTTTCCCTGAATTGTTGTGATTGGAAAGGAGATCTGTTCACTGTGAAGGCTCTTCTATAATGAAGGAACGCTTACACTAAAACACACTCACACACACCTGCTTGCCCGAGCACGGATCTATCACTCCTTCTCTGTGCTGGAACTGTAGTGGTAGTGGCATCCAAAGCAAGTCCACTGCTCGGCTGCAGGAGAGGTGATGTTCTCCATTGAACTGGAATGCTTAGACCCATTCAACCCTTGTTTCATAGTAATGTAGGACAGAAGGAGAAGGAGAGAGAGAGAAATGCTGGAGAAGCACTTGCAGCGACTTTGAGAGAACTGTGCAGAACAACTGAAAGGCTAGGCGAACTCCCTGTGCACAGCTCTGCTCCCCAGAACCCACGGAATTCTGCATCACCCCATAAGCTCTCCCCGTCAGCACTGCAGCGCCTTTCCCGGAAACAGAGAACTCAATCCAGATGTGCACCCTTCTCCTGTGCCTAACTAGGCTGGAGGGAAACTCTCCCCACGCTAGTATGGACTGGATGCTTGTGTTCCCACTAGTCCATGTGTTGAGATGGAGGTGGAGCCTTTGGGAAGTGGTGAGTCATGAGAGTGAATCCCTCTGAAAGGGGATAAGCACCCTAAAAAAATGAGACCGGACAGCTTCTTTCCTCCCTTTGCTGGGGGCCATGTAAGAATACAGCAAGAAGACGACCCTTTGCAATGCCGGAAGCCAACCCTCACTAGACACCTGATCTGCCAGTGCCTTAACAGGAACCTCCCAGCCTTCAGAACTGAGAAGTGAGCAGCCGTTGTTTGAGACACCCTGTCTGTGGTCTCTGTTAGAGAGGCCCAAGAGAAGAAGCAGCCGAACAGTGTCTCTTTATTTCAGTTCACAAGTTACACAGGCCCTGCCCTTTGTAATGTTATCTTCTATTTAACCAGACCATTTTCTTTTTCCCCCCAATAGATTTATAGAGATATGATTCACAGATCATATAACTCACTCATTTATAGCGTTTATTGTGTTTATACAGTAGATGGGTTGTGCAGGCATCACCACCACCAAGTTTAACCTTGTTATTAACAAAGAAGAAACTCCCTATTCCCCAGCTGTCTTCCCTCTTTCTATCTATGTTTTACTCTACACCTGCCTACTCCATTGCTATATGTTTATCTATTTGGGACCTTTTCTACTACTCACTGCAATGGCATATTCTTCAGTTAACATCTTCCCTCTTTTCCCACTAACCTCCTGAGCCACTGGTAATTGCCATTTCAATGTCAGACCAACCTTCTGTGAGATCTTCTTTAGATCCCAATCAGAGAGAAAGGGTGCAGCGTTTGTCTTTCTATGTGGGGCATTTTTCACCTTTTACTCTAGGTTCATTCCTGTGGTTATAAATGACAGAATTGCATTCCTTTCATGGATGACTAGTATTCCATGTGTATGTCTCTCCCCCGCCCCCATATGTATATGTATGTGCATATATGTAGTCTATTTTGAATTTTCTTCATTTAATTCAGTAGCTGATGGACAGTTTGGCTGTTTCCAAGGTTGGCCATTGTAAACAGTGCTGCAATGATCATGGGAGTGTACATGTCTCTGATATATAGATTTCACTTCCTTTGACTATAACCCAGTAGTGTGATTGGTGAATCATATGGTGGTTTTATTTTTAACTTTTTGAGGAAGCTCCACACCATTTTGCATAATAGTCATACTAATTTGCATTCCTACCTGCAATGTGCAAGGATTCCCCTTTCTCTTCAGCCTTGCCGATGCTCATCTTTTGTCTTTTTTATAATAGCACACAATAGGTGACATATCATGGGTTTGACTTGAATTTCCCTGATGAATAGGATATTGAGCAATTTTTAAAATATGCTCACAGGTCATTTGTGTCTTTTCTTTTGAGAAATATCTATTCGGATTCAGGTTATTCATTTTCTTGCTATTGATTTGAGTAGTGATGTAATTTTCCAGATAATTCTTATCATATCTATGGCTTATGAGTATTTTCTCTCATTCAATGGGTTATATCTTCATCCTGTTGGCTATTTCCTTTAGTTTGCTATCATTTAATCTGTCTATTTTGCTTTTGTTTCTTGTACTTTGGGCTCTTGTCCCAAAACATCCTTTCCCAGTCCAATGTTACCCTGGCCATTTTGTACTTAATTTACAAATTTTGTCCTTGCTTTCCGCATACTCCATCAGGGACCATCGTTTTTTTGTACTTCCTAACTTGAGACACTAAAAGTAAGAAATTCTCCACCAAATTTACAAATGTACCTACCTCTTAGCCTGTAGGAACCAGCTCATCACCAGGCCGCACCAGCTGCAAATAAAAGAGAACAAATGACCAACCACTGATGCACTCCAGCGGCTGCTGCCTCTCCCTGCTCTCCTTACTTCATCTCAACAGAGTTGCTGACTCCCCGTGCACACCCTTCCTCACATCTCACTCTCTTCAATTTCTCAAAAGCCAGGAGCCACAGCCCCCGTCCCATAGCAGCAGCTCCATGCTGAGGGAACATCAGCTCCTACAGCTCACGTTCCAGGGCTCAGGCATCATGTCACACAGTTGATGACTCCCTTCTAGAAATGCCACCTGTGCTTTTATTTCTGCACGTCGCAGTGCCCATTTTACTCATGTGCCGCTGTATGCTCTGTCTCACCTGAAGATGTTCATATGTGTGAATGTGTGTGTATGCGTGTGCATGTGTGTGCATGTGTGTGTGATATACACACACACATACACACACAAATATGCATAGGTATTTGTGTATGTATATGTGTGTGTATTCTACTTCATTTTCAACAGCTTTATCTATTTATCATTTATCATATCTGCTTTACAAATATTTTCTCCCAGTTGGGATTGTGTCTATTCCTTAATCTTTATCTTTAGAAGAGGAGTGAGTTTTAATATAGATGAAGTATGACTTACTTGTTTGTTCTTTGTTGGATCACATTTTTATTTGAGGGCTGTCAGTATATTTTGAACTATACATAAAATGTACATTTCTATCTAATTGTAACATTTCTAAAATCAGGAAAACAAACATACCTATCACTCTCAACGTACCAGCAAGTCCCTTTACAATTCCTCATTTTTGGTCCCTCCATGCCTACCTTCTTGCTCACCTTCCTTCCTCTGGCAAAGACAGACCTACATCCTGTTACAAGAGACTAGTTTGCATTTTTCAAAATTGTATACACTTGGACTGACCCAACATGCGCTCTTTTTAGAGTCTGTTTTGGTGTGGACTGAATTGGCTCAGCATGGCTGTTTTACTATTCATTGTGTTTTAACATGTATCTCTAGTTCTTTTAATTTTATTGCTGAGGGCTGTTTCATTGTATGGTGCCCCATTTGCTTAGTCATCCACTTGCTGGTGGGCATTTGGGTTGGTTTGAGCTTGGGATGTTATAAATACAAATACTATGAATATTCATGTACTATTCTTTGCGGGCACATATGCTGTCATTTATCTTGAGTTCAAACCCAGGAGTGGAATGGCCAGACCATATGGCAAGTATACATTGACATTCTGGAAAACTTCCAATTTCCCAAGTAGTTTTGCCATCTTATATTCCCACCAGAAACTGTTAAAATAGTTTCCATTTTTTAATATTCTCACCAGCACTTCTCATTGAGCATTCTTTCAGGAAATTGTTTGGCATGATATACCTTCTTGGTGAAATGCCTCTACAGATTGTGCATCAAATTTTGTTTTGTTTTTAATTAATATTGTTTTTGGATTTAATTTTAAATTCGTTCACAGTTATAAGAAGTAATATAGAAAGATCCTGTGCATTCTTAATGTGGTTTCCTCTAATAGAGACTTCTTGAAAAAATATGATATCATTTCAAAATCAGGGTATTGACATTGATACCATCCATTGATCTGTTTTAATTGATACCCTTTTTTAATATAAATAGTTTAAATTTAATCTGGTTTAAATTTTCCCAGTTTTATTTGTGCTCCTCTGTCTGAGTGCATGTGCACATCTTTAATTCTCTACAATCTTATAACATTATATAGAGCTTAATTTACTAACAATCACAGTCACATATGCCCATTTTAGCCATAAACAGACATATTTAGCATATGTCTGTTTTGTTATTATTTGTTCTTGAGATATTTTTATATATTCTAGATATGACTAATTTATCATATCTGCTTTACAAATATTTTCTCCCAGTTGGGATTGTGCCTATTCCTTAATCTTTATAAGAGGAGTGAGTTTTGATATAGATGAAGTATGACTTACTGATTTGTTCTCTGGTTGATCACATTGTTTTATGAACTGGTAGAAATCTTGCTATACTAGGTATTAGGAAATATGAATATGGTGACCAGAGTAATTTGTGCTAATCTAAGCTACTCTCATACTATGAAGGTGCTATCTACAGAACTCTTCACTACAATTCTAGTCCCATAAAGGAGTCGTTTGTTTACCTATATGACTTATAAATCCTTAAGATACTGAATGGAAAGCCCCATTATACTTTAAGTAGTGACAATGTCATGGATAACGATGCTTTGAAGATACAGTGGCCTAGAATAAAGAAACCATTCAAGTTTTTTTTGAGAGTACATGAAATATAGCAAAAGGTAAATCAAGAAGATGGGGGAAGACAGGGAGAGAAAAGAAAAGAATTGCATTTTCATGTACTTAGTACTCAACCCTGAATAACATTTTATTGGTTTTATACAAATTACTTCCTATTCTCTACAAAAACTATTTTATTCTTAGAACATTATGTAAAGCTGTATGTGAAAGCAAATAAGAGAATGCATTCATATGAAGATAGAAACTCAGCAGTGATGGGTCTTTTAGCCCTTCTAGATATAAAATAGCTCTAATTTTTTAAAAAAATAGCAAGACTCTCAATGTCAATTAGGAAAATAGGGTAATAAAATGGTCATAAACAATAGAAATTTATTTTGTGCAACATGTAAACCATGTTTTGAAATTTGGGAATCTCAAGTCCCTTCCACCTCCTTTTAAAGCCTCTGGAGAGTCTGTTTCCAATGATTCTGTTTCTAGAAAACAGGACTTGCTCATACTGACCTGAAATCTGCCACCTAACAGTTCATGCCTCACACTTTGGCTCAAAGCATTCCTCTTTCACGTGGAAGCCCTTCAGAGGCTAAGAAGCTAATCTCGGAGAACACTGACCAAGTTTTCTAAATAAAAGTTCTCTGGCAAGTGGTCTTGTTCCCACATCCAGCCAGCACTTAAGTTCAGGTGAGCACCTCCCACATGCAGCCTGTACCCTCCTGAGAAGGAGTCCCTGTCTCCTCCAGGCCACCTGCTCTGAGCTTCTGGCTCAGAGCAAAGTGCTCATCCAGTGCAGATTGGACCTGCACTCCTTCACAACCTAAGTGTCTTTCTTGGACTTGCTCTAGCATTTCATTGTGAAATTTTGTGAAGCATTTTCTTTATTTATGAAATGGGAATCATTACAGTCACTACTTCACATGTTTTTCAAAAGGCAAAAAATGAAATCTCATTAATTAAATGCTGCAATGGTGCCTGGCACATAGTAAGAACGCATTACAATGTGAGCTTCATTACTGCTGTTATGAGGGGTTGATTTGTGAGCTCTCCAGAATAAATAATAGAACTCTTGCTTTTAACCCACAACTAAAACTTACTCTGTTCTTTGGACTCTCAGCAGGGTCTCATTTGCTGCTGGTCATGTATTTCTAGGAGCAAAGTCAGCCTTAAGACAAAGACAACTCTAAAGAAACCAAGAAAGAGCAAAGTGTTTGAATATATCCATTGAGATGCTGGTATGGGTTCTTGAAGGCCACGCAGCTCTGCAGTCAGTGGTGATTTAGTACCTCTCGTGATGCACTGACCCATGTAATACACTATTTGAATGATGGCATTAAGGACAAAGAACAAGCAAAATCTTCAGTAAGACCCTGCGATTTTGATCCCACCTCTTCTAATAGTGCATTAGGCATAGTATCATTATATCATATCTGAATCCATAATCATGGTTACGGACGGCAGAGAGTGTCTCCTCCCCCTGCAAGCAATATTTCCTAAGATAGTGGCATCCAAGAGGAGAGCATGTTCTGGGGACAAAGATGAAGGGCCAACATTTCAGAAAGTTGAGCTTTCTGTAGTTTAAAGCCAGGGATAACATCATCCCAGAAGAGTGTCTTACATACGTGTGTTTTAAATGGCCATTGCTGGTGATTTTCTATTATCTTAGTCTCCTACATCTATGGTGTGTGTGTGTGTGTGTGTGTGTGTGTGTGTGTATGTGTGCATGCATGCATGAGTCTCAAGGTATGCAGCAGATCTATTGATGTCTTTTGAAATTCATATCTTTTGATTTGCTTTTCTTCTTAGGTTAGGAATTTTGGGCATATTTATGCAGCTCATCTCTATGAACAATATCTTAATAAACCCCAGCTGAGACTTTACAAACGTGTTAATATTAATGAAAAAGAAACAAAGTGAATAGCAAGCACACACATACATCCCTGAAGAAACTGAGATTTGTAGACCACCCACAGCTGCATAGACCTTTCGTCTCTTTGACACTGGATTTTTCTTGTCAGCAACAAACATCAGAAAATAGCTGTATCAAAATTCTTAAGAACAGATACTGTGAAATTAGCTGCTTATGTGGTAATATAAGCAAATTCAAATGTTCTGTATGCCATTATAATAGTTATGACAGAAAAAAATTTATTTATTGCGTTACTCTGTGTCATGTCTACTGTTTGGGGCACTGCATGCCTGATATCTCATTTAATTCTTATTATACTCTTAACAATATGATGAAATAATCTATTTCACCTATATTTAGTAGCAGAGAAAACAGAAGCCCAAAGAGTTTAAATGACATATACAAAGTCACATGGGACAGAGTAAATGTGCTTGATTAAAATGTGGGGCTCTCTTCCTCTTACAGGTTGGGATTCATGTTCTCTCCCCTGGAACCTAAGTGGGCTCTATGCATGCTTTGTATGATTAAATATGAAGGAAACAATGCAGCTAGAACCGGCCAGGACTTCAGAGTCTAGTAGCCTAAGCTTCCTGTCTCCTTGAAGGTTTCCTTTGGAGTGCTCTTGGATGACTTGCTGTGGGGAAACCAACATTAGACCCAACTTGGGTCTGTCCAGAGGCTACCATGATGTGAGAAAGTCCAGCCATGAGAAGGGATTCTGGAGGAGGATCAGAGGGAGGAAAGAGAGAGGAAAGAGCAAGGCCACCAAGACACAAGGTACCTGAGACAAAAAGCCACCCTGAACACAGCCCCTTGAGCCTTGGATGCTAACTACCCTCTGAGCATCAGAGGTCATCAACTGACTCAAGTCATCCTGAACACCTTAAGCAGTATATCATAAGGAAAGTTAGGGTTTATTTTAAGCCACTAAGTTTTGAGGTTTTTAAAATGGCATGGCATTAGACCAATGGAACATAACATAACTCTTATCAATATGTTGCCTTAACATAAGATGTGGCAGTGCCATGGGTCTGGTCAGTGTGCTGGAGCTATGGTGGGCTTTAGGGCAAGGGAATCTCACTGGAGAGAAAAGATTACCTGTGTATTTTAGTGATAGAAAGTTCAGTAAAATTGCCACCTGTAGTAATTTAAAAAGTAGTTACTTTAAACAAAGGTAATGGGTCAAAGGACGATTGTAGTGGCTAATAAGATGTTTAAAAGAATGGTCAAAGTGTGAGCTGGTCACCTTTTGATGTGCATGAAAAGGGGAAAACAGATGAGTCCACAAAACCCCGTTTGATTTGTAATAGAATTTAGAGGGAACATAAATGATTCAGGACTTAGCTGGTTTGAAAAATAAAGCTATTATTCATCCACAGGCTTTTCAAGAAACAAATGGTTCTCAAAGTAAGAAATAGCCTCCCTCCCTGTAGCTCAGAGCCAAGAAGATAACAAAGATCCACGACAGAGTGTCGCCACTAACCTGGCCCGTGGCTTCCTTGTACAATTCACATCCAGGGCGCTCTGTAAAACCATTTGGTATAACCTAAGAGATATTTAAGGAGTTACTTCTTGGACCTACCTACCTCAGCAAAAACACCACAGGGTCTCATAGCCAAGATTTCTACACCCTCTCAACCAAACAACAGACCTCTAATGAACGTCAGGGTGTGGTCTAATGGTAGCTTTTCAGGTGTTCGGAGTTGTGAAGTGTAAGTACTGGTGTGGTGAATGAAGTGGAGCAGTATTTGATATATCAGAATGCCTTGGGGTTTTTTCAAGGTATCGTACCAGCTGAGATTAAAAGGGTGAAAGATAGTTTTTGAAATAATAAATAAACCTTTGGGTTCCTAACTGTGGGCAAGAAGCTGGTTGAGAAAACAACTTAGCCTCAAAAAGATAGGATAATTATTTTGGACAAGAGGGATGAACCAGAGGGTAAACCCCAGACCCTAGAAGGTATGGGCAAGAGCTGCAAGGGGACAATTCCTAAGTAACAAACAAATAAATAATTTTAAAAATAACCCTGTGTCCAGCTGGAATCAGAATTATCAGAATCGTAATAGATTACTGACCATTTCACAACTTCTATGCTCCTAATTTGAGGAAGGTTAGCTATTCCAGTCTTTCTATACTGGTCTCACCACTGAATATTGCGTGTGTGTGTGTGTGTGTGTGTGTGTGTGTGTGTGTTTGTAATGATATAGAACAGAAGAGCTGGACACCTGAGGGATTTTCAGGAAGCAGGTTTATTGACTGTACCTGGTCCAGAGAGTGTGGCTCATGACTGAAAGATTCTCTGGACCAGGAGTACAGAAATTCTTTGAATTGTATACCCAGTGGCAGGGTGTGCTTGGAGGGTTACATTTTTGCAGGAGTCTACATAAAATTTTTTTTTCTTTGAGTTCTCAGAAAGTGTTTTCTTTTCCTGCCTATTTTTTAGAACAATCAGAGTTTTACATGTTTTATTACAAAAGTAGGAGTAGAATCATCAAGTTCATAATTAAACTTAGTTTTTGCAAGACAGAACAACGGGAGATAGGAAGTTCTAATGACATTGATCTCTTTTGCAGAATTTTTTGCTGATAGAACCATTATGGTGAGGGTCTCTTGAGAAGCTTAATTAAGATGCATTGGTGGAGGAAGGGGCCACCACTACAGTGGCATATGACACATGCCTTTAATACACAGATTTAAGTTTAAGAGAAGCTACACTCAAGGAGCAACCACTGAATCTAGATTCAGTTTAAAGGAGAAATCTCAGAGTTCTAGTTTCAGCCTAAAGAATTAGTGCTTTAAGCCAATTTTCAGAGCCTTGGGAGGTAGTGAGATGTTTTGTTTGGATAACAACTTAGCTATTCTGTGACCAGAAAGCAGTCTATATATAGAAGACAGTTGCTGTGTTCATCTTCTGGGGTCACACACAGTGAACTACTCCTCAATGGCTGGTTTCAACATACTTTTGGTGGAGGGCATCCCTCCAAGAGATGTACTTCAAGACATCCCAGCCTCGGCAATGAGGTGGTCCTCTATACTAAGCCTTCTCTTTCTTTGCCTATTGAGGCTCATTACTGTCTAATTAGAATTTCCTAACTAGGCTCTGTTATGAAACACATAGGTAATGATATTTTACTTCCATTTCTAAATTTTGAATACTTAAACCACATGTGCTTGATGGAATTTTTCACTTCACTTTTCCTATTCAATTAGGGCTCAATACTGCTGTGAGCCCCTAAGAAGCCATGTAGAGTGAACCCTAGAATTGTACACTCCTTAGGACAACAGAAGGGATCATTTATCTACCAGCCCCTCCCACCCTTGTGACCAAGGGTTACCTGTGAGACACTGGGGGACTTATACTTCCAGGTACTCAGTAGTTACTCATTTATAGAATATGGAATGCTAGAATGATCCCTCATCAGGCATCTGGGTTTTTCTTTTTGTTATTGTTGTTTGTTTGTTTGTTTTTTCATTTTATATATATATATATATATATATATATATATATATATATATATATATATATTAGTTGTAGTTGGACACAATAGCTTTATTTTATTGTTTTATTTTTATGTGGTACTGAGGATCGAACCCAGGGCCTTGCACGTGCTGGGTGAGTGCCTTACCACTGGACACAATGTTATCATAACATTGTCCTTATAACAGGAGACTGAAGGGCCAGAATGAAAGAAGAGACATAACACCTCCCCCAATGGCCTCCAGAGAGAATGTCACTCCAGTGGTACCTAGGTTTTAGTCAAGTGAGACTCACCAGGGACAGCTGATTTCCATAGCTGCAAGACAATAAACGTGTTGCTTTAAGGCACCAGGATTTCCAAGGGCATAAGAAACAATGAAAGACCTTGACCAATTATTAAATAGGATGTGCCAGGCACCAGTAATATAACAGACTTGCTCTTGTTCTGGAGCTCATTTACCTTCTAAAGCCTTTTATCAACGTTCAATGATATTTCAGAGAGAAGCATTCTAAAATGTAAACTGGAAATAATATTCTGGGACATCTTGTGGATTTACTTCTTTCTGGATATCCTGAATACTTGGCCATTTTAAATGTATTCTACATAAATTATGTATTACAAATCAGCAATGAAATGTAATCACCAACATTTAATTTGTATCCATGATTTCAGTTTAATCAATCGAAAAAAGCCATAATATTGCTCTTGGATTTATTGCTAATATTACACAGCTAGAGTAAAACTCAGCAATAAATTTCCTGAAAGGAGGCAATTGTCGACAAGCCACTAAATTGTGATAAACATGTTGCAAATTAGAATGTGGTTATATGTTAAATAACCAATTTTACAACCAAAATGAGTTGCTAATGCCTGCATTTTTCTTTAAACTAATAGGTAGTCAAGTATGTCTGTACGTTAACTCTGAAATAGAATATTGATATCTTCATGTTTAATAAAACACTTGATTGTTTTTGTCTCAGGCACTGGCTGCAAAGAAATATTAATGATTTAGAAAAATCTGCTAAGAACTTCTGCTCAGAATAAGTGGGGATTGACATTAATAACTGAAATTTTTATTGTGGTTTATGAAGAACTGTTATATGCATTATGTAGGTTGAACCTCTCAATTATTTTTTCTTTCCATACATGAGAGAATTTAGCCTTAGGTGAGAAATAAGATTTTTCTAAAATCATTGGGCTCATTAATGGCAAGTCTGTGATCTTAAACGAGTTGATTTTATGGCAGAGTAATCTGACATCATCCACTGCAGTTCCCTAACTCAGCCCCTCACCTAGCATCTCCTCAATATTTTACTTTGTCTGCATGCCATTTATTTATGATTTCTCTAGGTCCATTAATTATTTTGAGTTAAATATGTGCTTTTTACAAGAAAACTAGATATGGATTGGTATTTTAAAGGCCATCTTTAAACAGAGATACTAAATATTATTAATGGAACTATACTTCTCTTAAAAACTTCTTCCATTTACTGCTGGTCTATCTGTCAGGTGATTATTTCTTTTGGAACAGAAAAATTATTTAGTGTTTAAGAGAGATGAGTGCTGGATGGAGATTTTCATTTAAACTCTTCATTTATGCCACTTGATGCAAGTTCCCTACAACCTAAATCCATCTGTGAACTGTGGATGGTTGGTATGCCCTGTTTTAAGAAGTGCTGTGATTCACATTGCTGCCTTCCTTTGCACAATGTTTAATTATTTCAGGTTCAAAATGTGACATATTCTTGATGAAAGCAGAGAAAAAGAATTGCCTATTTCTTTCCAATCATGCTCATTTTTCATTAATTTAATAAAAATTTGTTTTCAGTTTATTCAAGGGAATATTATAGGTCTCTATTACAGGGGTTAGCAAATTATGGCCCAAGGATCATATTCAGCCTGACATTGGATTTTTGTATATATGGCTTGGTAGGAACATTGTCATGTCCACCCATTAACACATTGCTTGTTTGCTGTCAAGCTGTGGTGGCAGAACTGAGTAGCTACAGCAGAGGTCATGCAGCCTATGGACCTACACTATTAATCTCTGTCCCTTCATCAAAAATATCTGCTAACCCTTGCTATAAAAGATACCCAAATTAATGTCATTCTTTTATATTCAATAAACAGACAGTAAAGCAATTGTGTATACACTGATACAAGCATTTGAAAGTTACATGTATAGAGGGGTATGAGGCAAAAGAGTGTGTGTGTGTGTGTGTGTGTGAGAGAGAGAGAGAGAGAGAGAGAGAGAGAGAGAGAGAGAGGGAGATAGATATTAATATTAATGCCAATTTAAGACACAGGAAAACATTTGATGAAAGAAATGTGAGAAATAAATGTGGAACGGAGAGAATATGAACCCAAATTCAAAAGTATATTCTTTTGGTTGGGAGAGATTTTTTTGTTGCAAGTGATCAAAACCCAAGAGTAGGTTAAACAGATAAGGGTTTACCTTTTTTCATGGAATAAGAAAACCAGAAGGAGCAAAGCAGTGATTCGTTCGCTGAAGCACAATGATGTCATCAAGCCTCATCTCTTGACCTCCCTCAAGTCTCAAGTCATGCCTCAGACTTAGCAAAAATGGAGGAGGAAGGCGGGGACACGTGCTACAGCCTAGGAACAGATCTGGTTCTCCACCAGCTCATGGTTCACAGGTTCTTCACTCTCTCCAGCTTCCAGGCAGACGAGGACCTGTCAGGAACATGCTTACATACGATTTGTTCCCTTAATGACTCAACAGCGATGATAATGGAGAAGAACTCGGAAAAGACAGAAAGAGTTTGTTCTTGCTCAGCTGAATGGAGCCCTGAGGCTTATATAACCTTAATGTACTTTAAGAAAAAATTGGGCTGTAATTAAGACTTGCTTTAGAGAGATGGATTTTGGCATATTCTGGCAGAGAGTTGGAAATGCTTTATCTTGTTCAATTTATTTTCCAACTCATCAAAGCTGGGCTGAGTGTACTTTTCTTTACTTAGACATTGCTCTTTTCTGTTCATCCCATATTTTTTCAAAATTAGCTTTGCCCTAAAATTAATCACAACAATCACACATTCAGGCTGCCTCTGCCTTGGAAATCAAGATTCCTAGAAAAACATTCTATTATATTTGTCTTCTTTGCTTCCCATGTGCCTGATAAAATGTTTACCAGACATGGTCTTATGAATTGGATGCATAAGATAGACACCACAGAGCTTCTGCTGTGGGGCAAGCCACTCAGAAAACACTGAGTCCCAGTTTGGCCCAAATTGAAGAGTCTTTATTCTGACCAGCCAGGACTGTCTCCTACAGTTCTAAGTTTTCTCTGTAGGAAACAGCCTCAATGTTGAGCTTCAACATTTTAAGGTATTCAAAGGTAAAAACTACAAAAGCCACATCCAGGTTTACATAGCTGTAAGTGAGCAGGGGTCCAGAAGCTGAATTGAGCAGTTAGGGAAACAATGCAATAGGTACATTGGTATTTCCCACAGAACTTTCCAGGTTGGCATAGCAGCAAGCAAGCAGAAGGGAAGTGGGTCAAAATGATCCTAGTTGAGTACAAATTAGAGAATGGTTACTAACATCTAGAAAATCAATCTCTGACAGGGTACATTGCCCACTAAAAATAGGAATTAGAGAGAACAATTTTACATTGTGTAAGAATTGCTATTTTGGTTGCCAAGTTTGCTGTGCTAGGCAATTAGTAATGGTGGGGCTTTCCCGTGGGACAAGCATTTCTCAGGGTAAAATGGTGTCTGTTAGGTCCTTGCCCATATACCCTGGCCCATAACACTTCTGTCCCAGGGATTCTCTTCCAGTGAATGTGTTTGTGTGGGGAAGGAGATACAGAAGTGAGACAATGGCTGTCTCCTGAGCCACTCCTCTTGTTTTAAAACAGAGCTGCCATGTTAGATTATTATCCAATTTGTGATTCTGAAAAGCGACTACCACCTGCTACTTCCTTAGGAATCTATTTCCATGGCTATCTTTGGGAAATGGGATTGATTAAATTTTCTTCTGGATTCATCCATGATTCCTTAGAGGTTTATTCTCAGAGGTTCTGCCTTTTTGGCCTCTGAAATCATGGTGTTTCCGAAGGTCTGCCTTATTTCTCTCCACAGTTAAATCTGGGGGATTCCTTCATTGGTAAGTGTTAATTATAATTTAAGTCATAATGAATCCTGAAGGCTGCCTCCACTTAAATCCTATTTTCCCACTATACTGCTCACTTATTAATGTCTCTCCTTGGACCTTTTCAAGACGGTTCAGACCCAACAGAGTGAACTCATCCTCATCCTCCTTCTCTTAGATTCCCTTGGTCAGTAAACTGCATTTGTGGCCTCTCCTCTGCTCAGTATCTCACATGAAATCAGGGGATTTTCATGATTTTGCCTCCTACACAGCCTCCTTCACTTCCATCACTTCGCAGTGACCAAGTGGGAGTGCTCAATGAGTTTGTCCCTAAGCTCGGCAGGCACCTTTTAGAGCAGACTCCGATTCCCACAGTGGAGAAAGTTGCTGGCCCTTTTAAAAGACTACTAACAGACCTTCAGCATGGTTTTCTTATGTTTTAGCTGAAACTCTTTGAAGAAACTTACCAGGAGCCAGCCAAGGCACCAAGTCACTCTGAATCATGACTTTAGGTATCTAGGGTAACTTGGGCTCATACTGAACCGAGCATGAGCAGAAGCGCACCTGTTGGCCTTTCCTTTTTGAACATGTGATTATGACTTTGAACTGAGCATGCTCAGAAATAAGGGGCTCCTCCCTGTGCTTTCCTATAGGAGCATGTATAGGCTCCTGAAGTAAAACCTGGGCATACAGCTAGCGCTCCACTGTGTGCACACAGAGCGAGGCCACACAGTGTGTCCCTGTAGGGAAGGTGCTTCCATCACAGCCTCCTGTGGTGGAGCTCACAGCCTGCACGGCCAGATTGACTAGCCAGTTTCACAATTGTCCTGAAGACCAAAGAACATTCCTGACCTATCCTGATGCCAGCCTGGTGTTCAGCATTCCTAGGGTTTCTTCAGTGCGCCTATCAGAGTACCCCCGAGCTCATCTCCATCCTGCTTCATCGTCCCTCCCTGAGGATCTGATGTGCCTGCAGAGGGTGCCTGGCTACCTTGCTCACACTGGCACCTTCTTGCCTACCACACAACAGTGTGTGCTCTCTCTCTCTCTCTCTCTCTCTCTCTTTCTCTCTCTCTCTCTCTCTCTCTCTCTCTTTCTCTCTCTCTCTCTCTCTTTCTCTCTCTCTCTCTCTCTTTCTCTCTCTCTCTCTCTCTCTCTCTCTCTCTCTATATATATATATATATATATATATATAAATAAATATATATATATATTTATTTATTTAAATTTAATTGTACATAATGAAACATGAAGTGGGTATAATCAAAAAAGAAATGAAGCATGTTAGTCTCAAGTATACAAAACACACACACACACAATCATACACAGAGAGAGAGAGAGAGAGAGAGAGAGAGAGAGAGAGAGAGAGAATGTGAGGGAAAGGTTATCATAAACAGAGAGAATAGAATGAACACTTTTCACGTTTTCCAAAATATTTTTCCGTATTCTTTACATTTTATTAGGTATGAATTATACTCAAATTTCAGTGTATCTGTCACTGAGTCATCATGGTGGTGGGTTAGAACCCCAGTGTTCTCTCATAGTGTTAGCAACATGTTGATTGCTTGGTAACCTTTTGAAACAGGTTAACATGGAAAATCTTCCAGATTAGAGTGGAAGATCAGAGCCTCAGGAAGTCAGAAATTCTTAGCACTGTGCTAATTCTTTGCTCTCTGATTATGTATCTGATGCCTGAGAAACTCATTTATATCCTTTTCTGGGAATGTTCTAAAGTGGCTTCCACATCCTCAGGTGGAGAGTGACTAGAAGGACACAGCCAGATATTTTCCTTATGGCAGTCAAGAAAACCAAAAGTAAGATTTGCATAGGGTCAGGAAAAACTTACATAAAGTGTATGAAAGATAAGGTTCAGATCTACCTGAAAATGGATATGGAAAAGTGTGGAAAACTTCTTTCTATTGGACACTTAGGTATAGCAAACAAATGCTCTATTAAGGTACAGTGTGTTTAGTGAAAACTATTTCCCTAAATTAATGTCCATTTCCAAGAACTGAGAAGTATTAAGTAAGGGAATGTGTTTTTATTGAACAAATAATATATGTGAGGTTCTTCAGTATAACTTCAGAATAAAATTTTTTTGATAATTCACTGTTCTGTATGATTTTTTTAAAAAGCTATATTGTATATTTTATTGCATTAAAATCAAAATATAGTGACAAAAGACATAGTGACAATCATGATTGTCTTCATATGTAAATTGAGGGGCATTGTGTTCTTGTGGTGTATGTGAATGTGTTCAGTGGGGAAAAGGACCACAATGCCTTTTGTCAACTCAGAGTCGAGCCTGACTGTACAGGCAGGCAGGCTCCTGTGGTCCCATCATGGAAAGATATCAAAGACATCCCATCCCATTCTAGCAGTTTATCTTGAAACTTTGGTTTTTATGGGTGAGCCCCTCTGAAGGATGGTCTGTGATACTGCCCCAGCTGCCTGGCCCCCTGGCATTGTTCAGTGATGGAGTGGCCTGGTGTGAGCCTTCTGGACACCATTGAGTTCCTTTCCAAGATTCAGGATCCAGCTGGGCTCTGCACCCCAGAATCATTGGTGTGTGAGGAGGTGCCATGCAGCTTCACCTCCACTCTGCCCCTTATGCCTGCCTCTCTCCATTTGAACAGTTCATCCAATCACACCTACCACTATTGTTTGGATATTAGGTGCCTCCCAAAAGCTCATGTGTGAAATAATGCAAGAAAACTTAGAGATGAAATGATTTGATTATGAGAATCTTAATTCAATCAGTGAATTCGTCTCCTGATAGAGACTAATTTTATGGTAACTATAGGCAGAAAAGGTGTGGCTAAAGGAGGTGGGTCACTGGGGACATACCTTTGGTATTCATATTTTGTCCTTGAACAGAGCTTTCTCTGCTTCCCCAACTGCTTTCCTCTGCCACACACTTCTACCATGATGTCCTGCCCATTTCATGTCCTAAGACATGGAGTCAGCCATCTATGGAATGGGACCTCTGAAACTCTGAGCCCCCAAACTTTTCCTCCTCTAAAATTGTTCTTGACAGGTGTTTTGGTCACAGCAGTGAAAAACCTGACTAACACGGGAGGGGACAGGGAGCTGAGGTAAACCTTGTCACCTCTTGTAAATTTCAGCTACACAATAATAGGTTTCCTGGATTTTGTTCTGCCCCGTGAGTTCAGTCACGTCCACAGTCTACTCAGGGTATCATTCATCAGGTGGACAATTGCATAGACTTCAATTCTATCTAACCTGAAGATAGAACAGGTCGTACTGTGGGCACCACCAACAAAAAAACCTCAGGCACATAAAACACCAAAAGTCTATTTCTTATTTACGGTGCAGGTTTGTGATGGGTCACCTGTGACTCTGCTGCGCTCTGACCGTGCTCATTCCAAGTCTTAGCCCGTGGTGCAGGCACCACATTCTGAGGTGACGATGATGCCAGAGGCGAGGTCTGCACTGGGTGGTCAGGTGCCCTCAAGCTTCCTTAGCCAGAGCAACTCCTTCAGCTAAGTTGGACTTCAGTTAGGAGGGGAAATAAAATTATCTTCCAGGGAGAGGAAGGAGCTGAAATGCTAGTTGATAATGAATCTGTCGCTTACAAGAATTTTGACATAAAAGAATTCATTCAAATTCTCTGAGTCAATTTCCCCTACTATATCCTAGAAATAACAGAATCAGCAGCCACCACATGAGATTGCTGCGATAATGGAATGAAAACAGTGCAGAGATTGACTTTGGGAAGTATGTATGAAAATGTTCATAACATAGGTCGTGATGGAGAGAAGGGGCTCTGGAGGGGGACCATTTCTAATCAGCCATTGGAATCATAAACTTAAAAAGCCACTTAGATCTCAGCCTCAGCCTCCTCATCTGTAAAATCATCTCTCACTGGCAGCATTTTTTGAGGTGATTAGATGAGATTAAGTATTTTAGTTTTATCATGGTCTCTGAATCAAAATTAATACCCAATACACATTGCCTAATGTTGTGGCTGTTATTTGGATTAAAGACAATAAGTTAGATTCAGCCCTTTCAGAGTGTGTGCAACACAGTGTGAATAACAGTAGGGCTGGAAATGGCCAGAGTTTTCAGTTGAAGTGTCTTTGCTGGTTGAGGATATAGATGATGGACTCCTTCACCATAAATAAACCATGTAAGAAAAAGGTTGCATATACTGCTGGAGTAGCCTGCCTCTCCCAGGACCTTAGCTCAGGCCAGTTTGCTCCATAAGAATAGCACAGTGAAGGATCTTAGCACTCTTTCTGGTCATGCATATGGAAAGTGGGATCCTGGCTTTGATGTTCTTGATGGGGCCCCTTCATGATCTATATTTTCTCCTTTGTAAAAATCAGGGGCTTATAGATGATGGAAAGAACGTTGACAGCACAGGCTATTTAATTAATCAACAGAGAATGCTTTTAGAACTTGAATTAATGTGTTGCTTATAAAAGACAAGCAGGATTGTTTTCTGTGGAAGAGTCATGTCCTCTCTGGGTGAGGGCACAGCAGACGTGATTGACAGCAAAGATAAATGGGTTTCCCTTGAATTTAAGATGCAAGACAATTCCACCTAGACGTTTTCTAGAATGCTCTACAGTTTGAATACCAAGAAAGGTCTTATTAGTTTATAAGATGGAACTGTTCCAGAGACGGGCTCCCACATGTCTGGCCTCAGGAAAGAGGAGGGAGCAAGCAGGCCATCTTCAGACTCGGGAGTGTGCTTCTTTGTATTGTGCTCAGGGCAGATCAGCAGCTGGGGCCTGAGGACACTGCAGGTTCCTCCTCAGGAGTCAACAGTTCAACCCAGAGCCTGGCACTAAAGGATGAAAAGGATAGTGCAAGGAGTCGAGAGCTTTATGAAAATGGACACCACCTGAGAACATGTCCACATAGCCATTCTGCCCGTTGATAACCTCATCGCCTCTTGGAGTGTCACACATCAGCACCTGCACTTGCCTCTCATCTCTCCCTCCCCAGGAGACCACATCAGAGGGAACCAGACACCACGGATGGAATGAGACAGAGCTGACATGGAATTCTGACCCTGGTGCTTACAGATCATGTGACTGTGCAGACATTATCTATTCTCTGTGAATCACTTTCTTTTCATGTAAATGAGCATGATAAATTGTAAGGATTTTGAGGGCCAGAGACAGTGCACTGACAAATGGGACGTCATGGATGCTCAGTCAGCAAGAGTTATTTTCTTTGATATCGCCTCACGATGGAGGGCACATTAAGAGAAACCTGCAGATGTGTCTAATGTTGAGCTGGCTCAAAATCCTGTTCTCTGAATAATACCCACAGCCCCATCTTTCTGCAAGAACGAGTCTTTCCCTTCTCTTGGGTTTCATACTACCTTGCATACCCTTCTGCGAATTGAACAAAACTCTATTATGAAGCCCCATGGTACCATATCTGAGGCACACAGAGACTCTGTTCCTGAGGATCAAGCATCTAGGGAAGGAGCCTGGAGAATGTGTCATTATGAAAGCGAAAGCACACTGCACACAGAGCCAGCAGGACCTGCGCCTTTGCCTTCATCGTGAGAGGAGGCCTCAAGCTTAAATAGGTGAGTGATTTTCCACAGGACTTTCTGGGAGTAAACCAGGGGACTCAGGCCCTGGTCTGTGAGCATTGGGCCCTGGGTGCCTTCTGAAGTGCAGGCCCATTCTGTCTGCCAATGTGAAGTAACACATTCACAGGCTCAGGGCTGGGGATAGAGCTCAGTTGGTAGAGTGCTTGCCTCACATGCACAAGGCCCTGGGCTCAATCCCCAGCACCATACACACACAAAACAACAACAACAACAACAACAGCATTCACAGGCTAAGAGGTCCAGGAGTGTTTCCCCATTTGACGTACAAGTACGGCCTCATCACCCTTCACACCAAGCCCACCTCCAGGAGGTGTGCCTGTGTTTCCCAGTACACTCCTGAGAAGCTGAGACGTAGGGATGCTCTGAGCTCCTCTCGGCACGAAGCTCAGTGCGTTCAACGCAGTCACTCTAGGCCGAAGTCTGCATGGCTGGCTTGTCCTTTGATCTTGCAGTTGTGTCCCTTTGCCCATCTCTCTCCTCAGCCCCATCCTTCCTAACAAAAGGGTGGGGTCTCAATCATAGACTCCATGGTAGGACACATTCATCCCATGTTTTTTTTTATAACTTATGTTTTCTAAGAAAAAATATTCATTTTTCAAAATGTTGACTTTATTATTTACACATAAATAATTTTAATTGGAGATGTTGATGTTTGGTCATCTTTGTGTTGCTATGAACAAAAGATGTGACAAGAACAATGAAAAGGGGAAAAGTTTCTTTGGGGCTCATAGAGGCTCTGAGTACCAGGAACAAAATATAAACCCCAAAGTCACATCCTCAGTGACCCACCTCCCCAAGTAACAGCCTCCTGCCTACAGTTAATCTACCCAGTTAATCCACATCAATGTATTCTTCCACTGATTAGGCTATACCTCTCAAAATCCTATCATTCACCTCTGGAAAACTTCACACTGTCTCACAAATACCTAAATAAAAGTTGATAAGTTAAACACACACACACACACACACACACACGCACATACATACACATATTTATATTTAGTTCTATTCTAATTTTAATTAATATTTAAGAAAAATGGAACAATCGGATTTTTTTAAGTGTGGGCATGGTAGAAGGAGAAAAAGTGAGAATCATGAATGAGATGAAAACAACATAAATTCTTCTGATATCCAGAGTATCATTAGAAACTATTTTGAAAATTTATACTCAAATAGACTGGGAAATCTAGAAGACCTTGATAAATTTCTAGACACATGTGTTCTGCTCCAATTGAACCAGGTACAAATAGAAAAGCTAAATAGGCCAATATCAAGCAATGGGATCAAAACAGCAATTAAAGGCCCTCCCACAAAGAGAAGCCCAGGACCAGATGGATTCTCCCCTGAGTTCTACCAAACCTTTAGAACTAACACCAGGCTTTCTCAAATTATTCCATGAAATTGAAAGGGAGGGAACATTCCCCAATACATTCTATGAAGCCAGTATAAACCTGATACCAAAACCAAAAAGAGACATCAAGGAGAGAAAACTATAGATCAGTATCCCTGATGAACATAAATGCAAAAACCCTCAATAAAATATTAGCAAACTAACTCTGAAAACATATTAAGAAGATGGCACACCATGATCAAATGGGCATCATGCCAGGGATGACATATGCAAATCATAAATGTAATTCATCAGTTAAACAATGAAGAACAAGAATCACATAACCATCTTAATAGATTCACAAAAAACCTTGAAGAAAACCCAGCACCAGTTCATGTTAAAAACACGGGAGAAGCTAGGGATGGAAAGCACTTACCTCAACATCATAAAGTCTATTTATGATAACACCAAAGCTGCCAACATGCAGAATGCATGAAACACTAAAAGTATTTGCTCTGAAATCAGGCACAAGACAAAGTTCCTTGCTCTCATCATTCTTATTCAATATGGTTCTTGAAATACTAGCCACAGCAACCAGACAAG
The DNA here is from genome assembly GCF_048772815.1 of Callospermophilus lateralis. Classification (NCBI taxonomy): domain Eukaryota; kingdom Metazoa; phylum Chordata; class Mammalia; order Rodentia; family Sciuridae; genus Callospermophilus; species Callospermophilus lateralis. Next base: position 86,018,846 of record NC_135320.1, read on the forward strand.
AGAAGGAAATAGAAAAAAATGGAATTCAAACTATCTCTGTTTGCTGATGATATTTCTAGAAGACCCAGAAAATCTCCACCAAAAAATTTCTAGAGCTTATAAATAAGTTCAGCAAAATAGAAGGATACAAGGTTAACACATGTAAATTAATAGCTTTCCTAGACTCCAACAGTGGGTCAGCTAAGGAAGAAATCAGGAAAACAGTCCTATTCACCATGACCTCAAAAAAAAAAAAAAAAAAACCAACAAAACAAAATCTTGATGCTTAAATCTAAATAAGGAAATAAAAGAGCTCTTTGATGAACACTGAAGAAGAAATTGAAGACCTTAGAAGATGTAAAAACCTCCAGTGTTCTTGGAGAGACAGAATTAATATTGTCAAAATGGCAATACTGCAAAAATGTATTTATTTAATGCAATCCTCATCAAAATACCAATGGCATTCTTCATAGAATTATTAAAAAGCAATTCTTTAATGCATTTGGAAGACTAAGAGACCCAGAATAGCAAAAGCCAAAACAATACTGAGAACAGTGATTCAGAGGGCATCACAATACAGAGCTGTAGTAACAAAAATATTATGGTATCAGAATCAAAGTAGGTATGAAGCCGGGCATGGTGGAGCACTCGTGTAATACCAGCAGCTTGGGAGGCTGAGGATCATGAGTTCAAACCAGCCTCAGCAATGGTCAGGCACTAAGCAACTCAGTGAGACCTGTCTCTAAATAAAAGTGCAACATAGGGCTGGGGCTCAGCGGTGAGTGCTCCCGAGTTCAATTCTTGTCCCTCGCTGCCAATAAATAAATAAATAATAAATAATAAACATGAAGACAATTGAACGAGAATAGAAGACACAGAGAAAAATTCATGTAATTATATTCTTCTGATACTTGACAAAGGTTCCAAAATGTATGTTGGAGAAAAGACAGAGCTTTTAACAAATGGTGCTTAGAAAACTGGATAGCTATGTCTGTCTTACTCTGCATAAAACTCAAATCAAAATGAATCAGAAATCAGAAATTAGACCAGAAAGCTTGCAACTAACTGGAAGAAAACATAGAGTCAACATTCCATGGTCTAGGTGCTGGTACAGACTTCCCTAACAAGACAGAAGAAAAAAGACCAAGAAACAATAAGTGAGGTGCCATCAACTTAAAAAGCTTCTGCACAGTTAAGGCCATGATTAAGAACATGAAGAGAGCGCTTCATGTGAGAAAATGTGAGAAAATCTTGGCCAGCTACTCATTAAATAGAAGATTAATATCCATAATATATATTAAAAAACTTGACCACAACAAACATAACCTAATCATTAAATGGGCAAAGAACTAGATAGAAACTTCTTAAAAGAAGAAAAACAAATGGCCAAAAACCATAGGAAAAAATGTTCAACATCTCTAGGAATCAGGGAAAGGCAAATAAAAAGTCTACACTAAGATTTCATCTCAATCCAGTCAGAATGGTGATCATGAAGAGCATGGACCATAATTGTAGGGACAAAGGTACACTTGTACATTGTGGGATTGCAGACAGTACAACCATCTGGAAGTCAGAACGGAGATCCCCCATATGATCCAGCTGTCCTTCTCCTTGGTGCTTTTCAAAAAGAACTGAAATCTGCATACTGTAGAGATACAGCCACCTCGATGTTTACAGCAGCACAATCACAAAAGCAAACCTATGGATAGATAAATGGATAAAAAAAATGTTGTTTATATACTCAGTGGAGTTCTACTCAGCCATAAAGAAGAATGAAATTATTGCATTTGCCGGTAAATGGATGGAAATGGAAAGCATCATGCTAAGGGAAGTAAGCCAGACTCAGGAACCCAAAAGGTCAAATATTTTCCCTCATATGTGGAAGCTGGAGGAAAATAAAGAAAGGGTGGAGGGAAGGATGGGTTGGGATAAAGATACAGGGAAGATCAGCAAGGTAGAAAAAGGAGACCGAGAGGCAGAGTCGGGGGATGGAAAGGAGGCAATGTAGAATGAACTCTTCAAAAATCACCTATGTGCAGATACACATATAACACATGGAATTGCACTTTCATATATAAGTAAAAAGAACCAATCAGATATAAATAAATAGAGGAGTGAAAGGAAGTCTAGCAGAGTGGAGGGAAGAGAACAGGGGTGAGGAAGACAGAGAGACAAGGACTGTGAGCTGAAATTGAATTCCATGCCGTATGATTGTGTTGGGATGAAGCCAGTTAGTATGCATAACTATAATGATCTAATGAGGGGGGGGGGAGAGAGAGGGAGAGAGAGAGAGAGAGAGAGAGAGGGAAAGAGAGGGAGAGAGAGAGAAACAAAAAATTGAACAAAATTCTGCTGTTTCAGTTTGTGTTAGAAAAGGGTGATGAGACAGAAAACTTGCTTGGAAACAAGGCCAGATGGCAGTCTGTCCGTTGGCTGCTTCAGCAACTTACACATACATTTTGGTTTATCATGGTCACATGAACCCAAAAAACATGGATGGGTAATACTTGAATCTAAGATGTCACAACCAAAAAGCTACAGAAATTTTCCTGTGCTAGGCTCTACCACTGAGGTGGGTGCACAGCCCCTCCCCGCACTGCCTATGAGAAGAAATGGTGTCTCCAGGGCTGATGGCCCCTATGCCTACTCTGCACTCCCCTCCACCCACCCCAGGCCCCAGCCCCCAGGGCCTTTCCCATCTGGTTCAAGTACTTTCTTCAAGGTCATGCCCTCCTCCCTGTGCTCTGTGTGTGGAAATCCCCAGAATAGGTGCTCTGCACTGTCCTGCATCAGCCATGTCATGATCAGAAGGCACTTGTCCTCCGGTCCCAGACTTGACCTAAAGAATGTCTTTTGACCTCTCATCCACCTCCACTGTCCCTACTGTAAGGCTGCACGTGAAATCCGACAAGAAATCTCCATGTGGTCGGTTTCAATCCCAGATGTTTTGCTGACAGGAGGAAAGCTGTCCTCCTGCGGTCACATGCCATTGCACACACCGCCCTCTAGGACTTGTCATGAAATCTTGCTTTTCCCAGGGGAAGAGTTTGAGAACCCAGCAAGAACCCAACAGTCTTCTGGTAGTAACCACCACCCTTCTGATTCCCTCAGCTGAGCATCTGCAGAAGCACACTCGGTGACAGGATCAGACACAGCGTGCAGACCTTCTGCCCCAGGCCCTGACTGTCTGTCTCAGCACTTCCAACTCTGGTGGCTCTGGCCCGGCTTTCAGGCCTTGCACTGCCCCTGGATTCTTAGGGAGACGGCATGGTTTCCAGGGCTGCATATCACCCAGGTGTGGCATTCCTACTGTCTGCCTCTGATCTGGGGATTGGTAACACATGCTGGCAGTGCAGTGTCCTCCCTTGTCACCTGTTGCTCTGAGGAGCGTCATCAAGTTGCCAGATCATCTGTCTGAGAGGAACTTGTAACCAAGAAGCTTCCATGAGTGACAGCTGTGGCACGGCTCCCACTCAACAGAGGTCTAGGGGACATCAGATGCCAACACTGTGCTGCAGATGACGCCAAAGACACCCTCCTTTTGGTCTCCAGTAAGGGCAAGAGTGTGAGACCCTTGATCTTCCTCCAACATGCAGTGCTCTGACCTGGGTCCCACCGAGAATCCTGGCTAGGCTTTGGCTTGTTCCCAGCGTTCACCAGGAGGGAGGGCTGAGTGATTGAAATGCATTAATTGACTGATTAGTCTGATGTTTTCTAGATAAAAGGGATATTGAGAGGTATTATGTGATTTTTTTTTTTTTTTTTTTTTTGTACTGACAATAAACTCTGGCCAAGTAAAACAAGACTGATGTGAAATGTTTGCACTGAGATTGAGACCAGCTGACAGCACGGTATCTGGCCATGGGATCCTCCAGGGAACAAAGAGGGGAAATGTTAAAATAATCTCATGTAGGCAATTGCCACCCTATCACATAATTGAGCCTGTGAAAAAGCCCTGGAAAATCCAATAATGCAAGTTGATTTTTATTATACTAATTCCTTCGACTTACACTGCCAGTTGATAGGCATCATGCTAGCATTATAGAGGTTTAATTTTAAGAGAAAAATAAACTTCTCTGACACATTCCACGACTAAACACTCAGGGTCACTCCAGGTGAACTGGGCTGCACAAAATAATCACATAGAGACAGGAAAATACGTTTTTCTTTGGGTCCGGTGATGGCTCCTCTGACTTTAAGGGTCTTTGGAAAGAGAGAGAGAGAGAGGAGCATGTGCTGAGCCCTTTCAATGGGAAGAGGCCATTCAAATGAGGCAAGGGGTCAGGTTACAGGGGGTGAGTCTAGCTTTGTGATGTCTGCTGTCAGCAGGTTGAATGACATCCAGGGAGGCCCGCCCATCTCATGAGCTGTTAGGGGTCATGGCAGAGCAAGTGACAAGACCAGAGCGAGGCCTGGCCAAACAGAGGGGCAACGTGGGCTCTGGCCACCCTGTGTACTCAATGCTCCTAGTTCACCCACACACGACCCATGGCTGGCTTGCCACAGCTCCACATTCTCATCGCTCAAGATTAAGGGGAGCTCAGTTCCTATGAGGCAGCTCCTGACACTTCTTTTTAAGAAACTGCAGTTCAATAGAGGAGATTAGGTATAAACTTAAATACTGGAAATCTAATAATATGTAGCTCCACCACTTTTCAAATAACTCAGAAAAATATTGCAAGATAATTAGAAAATACGGGAATCAAGTTTCTCTGTCCTTAAATGATTTGTCCAAGATCTCCTAGGTCACTCTTTTTTTTTTAATTACTGGTTATCAGGAGGCTAAATTTGTTTTTCTTAAATTATTTTAGATTTTTTTTTCCTAATTAGTTATACATGAGAATAGAATGAATTTTGACACATTGTACACATATGGAGCACAACTTCTCATTCCTTTGGATGTATATGGTGCAGAGTAACTCCAGTACTGTAATTATACATGCATATAAGGTACTAATGTCTGTCTCATTCTACCATCCTTCCCACCCCAACACTCTTCCTGTCCCCTCACTTCCCCCCTGTACAATCCAAAGTTCCTTCATTCTTCCAACCCCTCTCCCCACTATGATCAGCACCCATTTATCTGAGAAAACATTTGGCCTTTGTATTTTGGGGGGGATTGTCTTATTTCACTTAGCATGATATTCTCTAGTTTTGTCCACTTACCTGCAAATGCCATAATATCTTTCTTCTTTTAGGTTAAGTAATGTTCCATTGTGTATATTTATTACATTTTCTTTATCCATTCATCTGTTGAAGGACATCTAGTTTGGTTTCATAGTTCAGCTATTGTGAATTGTGAATTGAGCTGCTATAAACATTGATGTAGCTGCTTAACTGTATTATGCAGATTTTAAGTCCTTTAGCTATAAACTGAGGAGTTGGTAGCTGGGCCAAGTTGTGGTTTTATTCCAAGTTTTCTGAGGAATCTTCATACTGCTTTCCATAGTGGTTGAACCAATTTGCATTCCCACCAGCAATGTATGAGTGGATGAAAAACTTAGGCACTACAACAGAGAACCTGTGCCTATTGAAAGAAAACGTAGGCTCAAATCTTCATCATGTTGGCTTAGAACCTATTTTCCCTAACAAGACTCTAAAGCATAAGAGGAAAAATCAAGCATCAATAAATGAGATGGATTCAAACTAAAAAGCTTCTTCTCAACAAAGGAGACAATAAAATGAAGAGAGAGCCTGCTGGATGGGAGAAAAATCTTTACCACATGCAACTCAGATTGAGCACTAATCTCTAGGACATAAAAAGAAGTAAAAAATACTTAACACCTAAATAAATAAATTAATTAATTAATAAACCAATCAATAAATGGGTAAGAAACTGAACAGACACTTCATAGAAGAAGAAATACAATAGATCAAGAAGCATATGAAAAAAACGTTCATCATCTCCAACAATTAGAGAAATGCCAATGAAAACTACTGTGAGATTTCACTCATCTCACTCCAGTCAGAATGGCAATCATCAAGAGTACAGGCAATAATAAGTGTTGGTGAAGGATCAGATAAAGTGGTTTTGAGTGAAAGTTTCCGAGAGTAGGTGAAGCAATTGTAACCTAAAATGCTAACTCATGAGTCTGGAAAGGGCCACATGTGTCTCCAGGTGTGGACACAATTCCTCCGGAGCCACATCTTCATTCCTAGGCAACATCCTTTCACATTGATGGCAAAGGTGTCCACAGGAAGTTCCACTCTTATTATCCATCTTACAAAAAATATGTGGAGAAGAAGAAGAAAATAAAGATGGTTTGTTTATCACAGTGCCAGAGACTTTCCAGTAATTGGCCAGTCAAGACGACCTCGCCAGAGGAGTTTCATATTCTGATTAGATTGTGTGCTCACCTTATTATGATGGTGTGGAGAATCCCATCAACTTGCCAAGTCGGGTTGAGACAACTGGAAAAGGAAAACAATGGTAGGCTGGAGAAATGAGGAAGCCCCTCACAGAATCGCATCGCCATCCACCACGTACTGCACTTGGCACCCATCCCCTGACAGGCAAAGCTGCCAGAGTTGTCACTTCTGGCCAGTGGGTAAGCACAGACCAAGGGTTAGGTTTCCAGAATGGCTGCAGGATACCTCACCATCTCTCAGGGCATCATGGTCTCTATTTCCCAAGGACTGTCATTTATGGTAACTCCCATGTTTGACAGGAAATATCTACTTTTGCTTTCCTAATATAGTCATTTGCTCTTGCATGATGATTCCACACCCCAAGTATCAAAATCAAAAAGAAAGTAGAATTGTATAATTCCCCTTAAAATCAATCTCATTTTTTTTTATTTTTAATATTGAAACAGCCTCATTTCTGCCACTGTTGGGGACTGAAACTAAATTATGTAGATTCATGTGTTTTTAGTCACTAGAATCACAAAAAAAAAAAAAAAAAAAAAAAAGATCTGCTAACCTTTGTGAAATTCTTCCAGTGAGGATCAATTATCTTTTTTATTTGTTTGATTTCACTTTAGAGGAAAGTGATGGTTCTTAAAAATTACAGCCAGTGGGAAGTTTCTCTTCCTGGAGTGAGACTGAATACAGATTCATTTCTCATCTGCTTTTATCAAGACAATCCTTTGCCTTGAAAGTCCTGGTATCTTCTCCCTGGTTCAAAGGGCTGCCTTTTCTCCAAATATTTCTTCTGACTTTATTGTTTGTGTCTGACACTGGAAAAGCTTAAAACCCAATGCTTCTAATCCTCATCCTACATTAATAAAATCTCATGTGTATGTTGCATTTACAACTCGATACATAATAAATTATTTAATCTTCTCCATAATCTTCTAAAGTAGATCCTATTTTTCAACCCTATGTTTTTAGATATGGAAATCCAAGAACTTGGAATTGAATAACTTCTCTAAAATCACAGAGTGGCAAGTATCAGAGTCAGGGTTTCCAACCAGGCAGCAACGCCAGTGCCTGTATGCCTCTCCATGATGAGTTTCCATTCCTGCATTTGCATCTGGAAAATCTGGTGAGGAGCAAGAATTCTTTGCACTTGGACTGCATTTCTCATGGAGCAGTTTTCAGTGTCAGTGCCTCTGTCCGGGAAGAGAACAGCAAAGGAGCTAAGGATCTCGGCTCTGTATTTGGACATAACTCCATTGGAATCCTATTCTTCTGATTTCTCAGAAAGATTTGGATCACCAGGATAGAGTCCTAGTGATAACAATGATAGAGCCCTAATGATAACAATGCTCTCAGTTGCTATCTGCATGTTGGGCATTTTGAATTCAGGGTTCCTTCCCAGGTGGGAGAATGTCTCCCTGGATACCATATTATGGGGAAATCAATTCCTCCTCCAAGCTAGTCAGTTCAGATGCTCATGCCTGTTCTAATGGTTTCCCCAGTGATGATGAGCTGCCAGTGACTGTGGTAGGTAGAGAGGTGACAGCCCATGGCTGTGAGTTCCAGAGTGACAGAGGTGGTGGTGCCAGCACCGGCTTCAACAAATCTCTGCAACTCAGCATCCTTTGGATACACAGCTCATTTTCTGATCCTGGAACTCCAGCACACACCCCCAGCCATTCTGTGACTTCCAGTTATCATTTCAATACCTCATGTATCTGGCCTAAATCAGCCAGTCAATTTCTGTTGCTCACTGCTGAATTCTTTACAGTTACAGTACCTGACTCAAGAGTATGCACTTACATAACAGAAAAGCAACACCCTTTCTTAGTTGCAGGGTCGATATCACCATAATTCTATGGTAATGGTCAAATACAGAGTAAACTGGATCTTTATGGTTGATCGCAAATAGTCAGTAGAGCGAGGAAAGGAAATGGGGGTGGGAGAAAAGGAGGAAGGAGGAAGTACTGGGAATTGGATTAGTACACATTCTATTCTATGCTTTATATTGTGTAAAAGTGAATTCTATTGTCAGGTACAACTAAAAATATCCAATAAAAAGAAAAATCTATACTATCTGACTATAGAGAACAAGACTTCTTGACTATGAAGTTTGTAAATTAGGTCAGTAATTATGTTCACTCTTCACTCACAGAAACAAAAGAACGATGAAATCACCACAGGTTTCCAAAATCTGTCTCCTTTGGCTGGTGATTATATAAGATGCCTGTCATCTACATGAGAAAGGCATTTCTTCCTTAAAAGGGCAAATAAAGGCAGCTGAGAGGGAAGAAGCTGCAGGAGCTGAGGCAGAGACCCTTTGGTGTAGTGAGGTGTTACAGAACCAGTGACTCTTGGATGACTAGCCGAGACTCAGCTCATATAATGGCCAGTATGGTCCGTCTCTCAGCTCGCCCCTGCCCAGGTAGTGTGGTTCACAGACTGTCTGCCCACCAGGTCTTCCAGGCCACTGCTGATTTCATAGTCACCTTGCATTCTTGCCCATTAGCCCCTGGACTGTTGTTATAAATCATTGCTAGGGGAATAACTTCTCAGAGAGCAAGATCAAGATCGGAGATCAAATTTGTCCATGGGCTGTGCCGAGGTCCTTACAGGGCAGGTCACATGTAGAAAACAGGCTTTATTTAAAAGGCTCTAGGCAAGTTCACCCTATGTGATTCTCCTCAGCTTGTCCTGCAGTGTCTCTAGGTCTCATCTCTGTCCGTGTCCTGACTCCATCCTAGTGGTCCCCACATACACTTAATATTCAGGAGGGTGATTTGCTGACATTATGAACTAGTTTATTTGTAGCATTTCTGTGAGTTAGGGGACCTGTGAATAATTCATATCTGCCCTGTGCTCAGGTCAGAAGTTCTCAGTGAATTTACCAGTTCTATTGGATTCACACACACAGAACAATCTAAACACCATTCTTTTGAAATTATGTTGTCTATATTCTTCAACTAGAAGAGAATCAGATCAGAAATCAATAACAGAAAGATAACCAGAACATCCCCAAACACTTATGATCACACTTGACCAGCTTGAGGATCAGACAACAGAGTTGAGCAGTCCAGACTGGAGGAAGAGCCCGAGTGCAGCAGGCCCCGAGACATGACATTCCATCAGAATCCCCCTACTGCATTATGGATGCATATCTTTTGGGGGATAACCTAACATTGCAAGCGCTTTGTTTCTGGGGCACCTCATGCACCTTGGATTGTACTTCTTGGTAGCAAACCTTAGTGTACTTTGTGGCCCTACCATGACCTCATCTCAGCCCTGGCAGGATTTAGGTAATCTTCAGCTTCTGACCTCAGCCATCCTGTACCTAAACTGATACTTATGCCAGGAAAACAGGATCCAAACAAAACTTAGGGACATGAATCATGACTGACTATGGTAGCCCCATCTGGGCTATGGGACATCTCTTCCTGGCTGGATGAACATTGGGATTCCCAATTTGGTTCAGTCCTCCAGGCAGACCTCATGATCCTGGCTAGAATCTTGATAATGGCCCTGGTCTCCTGTAGCCTTCCATTAGTTACCTGGTTATTGACTCAGATCCACCAAATCGGACCTATTCAGACCTATAATAGGATAACTGATGTTTCTTATGAAGGTCTTTAAAAGTAAGAGTGGGATTGAGATGTCGATCTCATGATTGAAAAGAACAAAGAAATAAAAAGAGCTGCTGAGCATGGTGGCTCACTCCTATAATCCTACTAGCTTGGAGGCTGAAATAGGAGGATGGCAAGTTCAAGGCCATCCTCAGCAATTCAGCAATGCCTTAGGCAATTTAGACCCTGTCTCAAAATTAAAATAATAACAAAAGGGCTGGAGATGTAGCTCAGTGGTTGAGTACCCTGAGTTCTATCCCAGGTATTAAAAAAAAAAAAAAGTGATTGTTTGACCCAACCTTAGGCACAAAGGCTTTACCTGGCAGGTGTTAAGAGGAAGCTGCCCCCCACATCAGACCCGGTGCAGGGTCAGTGAATGAGAGTCTCTGATGGAGTTGCTGTCCAGTTGAAGGCATGGTCTTCAAATATTGGTATTCCTGGCTCAGGTGACTTATTCCTAGGTCTCCTCATCTGGCTCCTTAGGCCCAGGTCCTCTTCACGCACCTGCCTCTTCCAGGAACCCTTTATGGGAACAGAAAGGACAACCTGAAGACAGCCCCCCTCCCACCCAGAGGCTGGCACTTCTGTGCTCCAGGCCCTCCCTGTCATCAGCGCTCTGCCCGCTCCACACCTCAGGCTCCACAGAATTATTGGAGCCTTCTGTCCAGGCTCTCTCAACAGGGTCTGGACAACTGTGCAGAACCTGGGCCCTAGAACAGCATGGCACTGCGCTAGGGAACATGGAGTGGGACTTGGCCCTTTCCCTGCTCTTAAGGCCCCTGCTGACCCCATCCTGAGTGAGCAGAAGGTTCATCTCTGCCTTGTGGCTTTGATTGACCATTACATCTCCCAGGTCTGCTGAGCACCTGACTGAAATGGAACAAGACTTTCTAAATAAATCTTGAATCAGAGACAAAGTCTTCAGCAAGAAGACTTTTTTAAGTGAATGAACATTACAATGTAATATACTGAAATGCTGAAATGTGTGTACATGAAGCAGTGATGAGAAGATTTTTAGTGGTAAATGCATGAAATAAAACAGGAAAAATGGTCCGGAGCAATGTTCTAACCTCTTACTACAGAGTGTTGAAAAAGAAAAAGAAAAAAACAAAACAAAACACAATAAGTCCAAAACAAGCAGAAAGAAGAAGACAATAAAATTATGCACAAGAAATTGAAAACAGAAAGACAACAGTAAAAACAATCAATGAAACAAAGAGCTGCTTTTCTAAAAAATAATTAAATCAATAGGCAATAGAATTAATAACTTCTAACAAGACCTCCAAATTAAAAAGAAAAAAAACCCAGAAAAACAAAGATACAAATTAATGTGATCAGGGGAAAAACATGGTTGCAACTACAGACCCCCCAAACTTTAACAGGATCCTAATTAAACATGGGGAACACATAATTGGGAGGATTTGCATCAGTTCCTGGCAAACCCAATCATGTTCCACCTCATGTGAAGTACATGCACTGAGCATCCCTGCAACTATGAAGGAAATTGAAATTATAATTTTATAAAATTCTTAAAAAATAAACATTCAGGACTTGACAATTCTATTAAAGATCTCTGAAAAATGTTTAAAGAAATACACAAAAAAAGAAAGAAAAATAGAAAGAAAGAAAGCCAAACACCAATTCTACACAACACATTCCAGAAAATAGAGGAGGAAACCTTTCCCCCACTGACTTCCAGAGTTTGTGCTCTAATGTCAACACTAGCAAAGATAATTGGTCTGCAAAATCCTAAGACAAAGTTCTTCAGGGACACAGATGTGAAAACCCTTCATTGACCATTCACTTACAGTACTTAGCTATACTTAACCAGAATCATGCCCTCAGAAACATAGTAGGTTTAGTCTCCACATGCAGAGTCAGTTCCATGTCCAATAATTGATGGACTCTATCATGTTTTTAGGTGAAAAAGGCATATTCTTATAACAGTCCAGATAGAATAAAACAGAAAACAAAAAATGAGGAAAGATCTCAGCTCTCATCATTCTTTCTAAGATTGGGAAACTTAGCCAGCATAGGAAGGCAAAAAAGGAAATAAAGGGCATATAGAAATATAGAAATAAGAAATATAGGAATATAGAAATGAGACTGTTTTCAAATGCCACTGTTACCTACAACTAATAAGTGTGTTCAGCAAGACAGAAGAATACAAGATAAACAGGGCAAAATGTACAAGATAAAAGGAGTAACTCTACATTTCACGACTTACAGAGCTAGAGCAATCAAATATCACCACACTGATAGAGGGATAGATGTGCAGACCAATGGAGTAGAAGAAGGAGCTCTAAAGAGAACTATAGGAATGTGTCCAACTGATTTATAGTGCAAAATAAATCTAATAAAGAAATGACAGCCGTTTCAATAAATGATCTTGGTTTGAAGGACTTTGACAGGAAACAAAAACAAACAAATCAAAAACCTTGTAGTCTCATAATATAAATAATTTTGAGTCAAAACTAATCATGCACAAATGCAAAATATAAAGTTAAAAACCTTTTAGAAACAAATATAAAATATCTAACAGACTAATGGCAAAGTAAATAGTTTTTAGTCAAAAATATAATTCATAATAAAAAAATATAAATCAAAAATTCCAACATTAAAAACTTTAGGTCAACAAAATTTCTGTTAAGAGAATCAAAATTTGAACAATAGACTGGGAGAGAAATATCACATATCTGATAAATAATATCTAGAAAATGTCATTCTTCAAAATTAATTACTTTTAAAAGATATAAAATATCTACCTATAAAATGGGCAAAATATATGAATAAGCATTTCACTAAAGATATACACTGATGGCAAATATGCACAGGAAAAATTCATCATTATTCACCATGGGGACATGAAAATTAAAACTACAGAGAGCTATCACTACATACCTATCATAATAGCTAATTTTTTTTTAATGACAACATCAAATGCTGACAGGGATTCAGAGTAACTGGATGAATCATACATTGCTGGTGAAAATGGAAAATATTCCAGCCACCCTGCAACTATCTGGCAGTTCCAAATAGCTAACAATCAATACCATATGTCTCTGCAGTCTCATACCTGTGGTCCGTCATCCAAGAAAAATAAAAACCCATATCAATTTTCTGTTACAATAACAAATATCTATTTTAGCATTTCCATAAAGGCAAAAACCTGGAAACAACCAAGGTTTTCATTTACTTGAAATGTCAATTAAATGGTGACATAGCAATACAATGAATAAAACACTCAGCTCCAAAAGCACATTGTTGACAGACTTCACAGCCTAGATGAATCTAGAATAAGTCATAGGGGTATGAAGATGAATGTGGTGCACCCATGAATGGTAAGGGTCTCAAGAAAGTCACCTCAGACTGTACACCAAAGACAGTAATCTATCTGCCTCAAAATGGAATGAATAAATTCACGTAGATGTTTCACCAATACAATTTATAACAAAACAGAACACTTTACAATTGAGTTTTTAAATGAAAAATTACTGTGGGTTTTCCTATTTTAATTCAATGTAGAATTTCCATGCACACAATGTAGAACCCTTATTTTAAAAAATGCACTTGACCCTGGAACCCTATTTTTGTAGAGCAGTTATTAACCAGTCTATGAAGTTCTGGTTTGGTGTGAGAAGATTCTCAATTTGAAAGCAACTTACAGCCTGGCTTTTCAGACTGACTTGGTTGAAATGTCTTTTTGTTGGCTTGCCCTGTGTTGAACTGATTTCTGATATTTTAAGATGCATAAGTTGTATGTTTCAATAAATGGAAGATGCATTTAAAATCTTCAGGATACTACATAAGCTGATTACAAAATGGTCTCACTTTGGGTTAATTCAGAGTTTTCTACATGTGCATGGCAGAGCAAAAGGAGAAGAAAGAAAACTGGTACTGGAATTAAGACATTTTTGTTCTTTATTAGCTCATCTTTGCTTCATTTAACTTCCTAAGCCTAGATTTTCTTTTCTGGAAACAGTCTAAATAATCTCTATCTTGCCTATTTCATCAAAATCAATGGGGATAATGCACAGCAACTGAGAACTGTTCAGTGTGTATGTCCCAAGCTGACAGATGCCTATTGGAGCAACGTGTTGAATTGCTCTTTGCACTTAGTCAGCATCATTAATGAAGCAAGATGTGAAACACAATTTATAAGTGGATTTAGGACTTCACTTCCCAGGTGGCTCAGACACCCATGGTGAGCAATTTCTTTAGCCGTGTTTCTGGCTTAAAGTATTGAAAGATGCCTTGGTGGATTTTGTGAAATAAGCCAAGAATTAAATTCCTTCCACAGGGCTGAAGGCTGGGCAGCATTTTCGCATTAGGCTCTCCTTTTGTTTGGATCTATGGATAATGAGTTTCTCTAGAGAGAATGGCAAAGAAAGCACACGCCATTCAATAAACTGCCAACTGCCTCCTTTCAGGGGTGTGAGCTAGAAAGAGAAAGGACACTTGTGCTGTACATTAATGCTGATTCTTTTTTTTCAGAAGACAGTAGCAGCCGGGCTTTGGTTTGGGGAAGAAGCACATCTAGAAAAATGCAGCTGAATATAAATAAAAATAGAAATAGAAAATAAAATCTTGATTCAAATAAATAAGGAGTCTCATTCTTTAGAAGATGCACCAATGTGATATGGAATGAGAGAAACCTAATTTTGAATTTCAAACCTAAGATCTATCGGCACTATAACCTGATAAGTTAACATTTAAGCCTCAGTTTCCTTGAAATTAAAGTTGGTAATAATGTTATCTACTCATAAGGTTGCTAAGCAAATTAAAGGCAATAAGACATATGAACCACCTGGCACCACGCCCAGCACCCAGAGAACAGGCAGCCACTACTAGTGACTATTAGTATTTGAAGTGCTGTGTGCATTGGTGACAAAAACAGCCTGTTTTGATTCAAAGCCATTTCAAACTAAGCAATTCTAAGGAGAGGGATGGGGGCACCCAATGTGTGCAGGGGGTGCCATCCTAAGGTGGGTGAGGGAAACGGTGTGTCTGAGTGAGAATGGGAAGGTCTTCTCAGTGGGCACCTTCGCTGCAGGGCATTGAAGGAAAAGGACCATTGCAGCCATTGTCTGTGGAATCACTGCACTCCCAATGTGATGTTTTGTAAAGAGCATGGAATAGGGATCCAGTGAAGCTTGGGAAATATATTTTTCTTTCATTCTACACATGTCTATTGAGTCTTCACAACAGAAGCCATGGGGGAAACCCTAATGAATTGAATGTGCCTCAAGACCTACCAGGAGCTCACCTCTCAGGAAGGGCAAAGGCCAGTAGCCACAGCTAGGTAAGATAGGGGTCGACAAAATTCCTGGGCCAAACCATGTGCTCTGGGTTATGAAAGTGGGTCACCATTGACAGATTCACCAGGACAAAAATCATGTTTGGAGTCGGGCATTGGTACTCTTGGACTTATTGAGAGCCCAGGCAAATGGTCTAGATGCCCAAGTTCTCTGGGAACTCCAGGATGAAGGGAACTGTGATTGCATGGAGGCCACAAAGACTGCAAAAAGCGTATGCTTTCTTCTAACCGACAGGATGGAGTGGGAATGGCACAAAGGTGAGAACCCCATGGTGTGTGTCAGCATGCACTAATGGTCTCATGTGACCAAAGCACAGAATAAATGAAGGAAAGAACCCAGACACAATTCTAAGATATTTAGCAAAAAAACAAAAACTCAAGAAACAAAAGCAAACATTGTTTATGATATAAAACCAGTAAACACAGGAGTGGGGGGGAGTCTTTCCTTGAGTTCTAAAATAAGTCACACAGAGGGCTGACTGCACTTTGCAACACCAATTTTCCCTCTAGGCATCCGAGCTCAGAACTTACTGCTACAGGTACTGAGACAAAGTTGAGGTTGGGGCCTCAACCTGATGATGTTTTGCAGATTCTGAAAGAGCCCACAGCCTCCTGTTGTGCTTCTTCCCCAGCAGTCCTGTGATTGGACAAGGCAGCCGAGCTCCCAGCCCAGGCACACTTGAAGGTAGCGACTGGCAGAGTCCCCGCAATGACTTCTTCACAGTGGTGATGATATGGATGTGTCCACTGAGAACTGAGAAAGAGACAGTTTGTCAGTCATATGCAGAAAAGAAAAATAGAAAGGGAAGTTTTTTTAATGGGGAGAAATCAAGAAACAAAAAATGATGGAAAAATCAGCACCTTCTAAAAAAAAAACTTTTACTTTCCTGTTCTCTGCCGAAGTTTACCCCACACTGAGAAAATTCAAAAGCCTATATTGATTCTGTTTTTCATTCTATGGAATCACCACTTGGGCCCATGGCTGAGAGTCAGACTCTGTCTTACCTTCAGGGAGAGATGGCGCTATTGTTTAACCTGTTGGAAACTTAGTATTCTTGCTTGTACATTGAGGCTAATCAAGTCTGTCACAGACTTGACTTTTAAATTATCTAAAATAACATATATTAAGCAGCTAAATCAATATATGGTGCATGTAGTATGAGTTTATCCCATGCTCTGCTCCAAATTTGATGGTTAATGCCTGATCATCCACCTCCAAGGATGCAGTGACCTTATGGTCCCTCATGAAAATGTTCTTAATTAAAATCTACTAATCACTTAAAAGACACACATAGAGCTGATGAGAGAGATACCTACAGAGACAAGCTGAAGTGACAGAAATACCCACTGAGCTATTGTTCAGAAATTCTGGATTCAGTTCTTGGTTTAGCTGTTAAATAATTTGTGGCCATAAGTGGGCAAGCCATTCCATCTTTCTGATTTTCAGATCCTCCATCAGATATCAGACCAATATAACCACATTTCCAAAAAAATGTGTCACAGACTGGTGCCTGAGCAGTGCCTCTGTATTTAACAACCACCTCATGGTTGAGTGTGTGTGTGTATGTGTGTGTGTGTGTGTGTGTGTGTGTGTGTGTGAGAGAGAGAGAGAGAGAGAGAGAGAGAGAGAGAGAGAGAGAGAGAATATATATGAAGTTTTCCTTTGGAAAATATTAAATTATTATTTTTTTATTATTAGTTGTTCAAAACATTACAAAGCTCTTGACATATCATATTTCACACTTTGATTCAAGCGGATTATGAACTCCCATTTTTACCCTATATACATATTGCAGATTCACATCGGTTACACATCCAGTTTTTTACCTACTGCCAAACTAGTGTATGTTGTATTCTGCTGCCCTTCCTATCCTCTACTATCCCCCCTCCCCTCCCCTCCCCTCCCCTCCCCTCCCCTCCCCTCCCCTCCCATCTTCTCTCCCTACCCCATCTACTGTAATTCATTTCTCTCTCTTGTTGTTTTTCCCCCTTTCCCCTCACTTCCTCTTGTATGTAATTTTGTATAACAATGAGGGTCTCCTTCCTTTACCATGCAATTTCCCTTCTCTCTCTCTTTCCCTCCCTCCTCTTGTCCCTGTTTAGTGGTGATCTTCTTCTCATGCTCTTCCTCCATATTCTGTTCTTAGTTGCTCTCCTTATGTCAAAGATGACATTTGGCATTTATTTTTTAGGGATTGACTAGCTTCCCTTAGCATAATCTGCTCTAGTGCCATCCATTTCCCTGCAAATTCCATGATTTTGTCATTTTTTAGTGCAGAGTAATACTCCATTGTGTATAAATGCCACATTTTTTTTATCCATTCCTCTATTGAAGGGCATCTAGGTTGGTTCCACAGTCTAGCTATTGTGAATTGTGCTGCTATGAACATTGTTGTAGCAGTGTCCCTGTAGCATGCTCTTTTTAGGTCTTTAGGGAATAGACCGAGAAGGGGAATAGCTGGGTCAAACGGTGGTTCCATTCCCAGCTTTCCAAGAAATCTCCATACTGCTTTCCAAATTGGCTGCACCAATTTGCAGTCCCACCAACAGTGAACAAGTGTACCCTTTTCCCCACATCCTCGCCAGCACTTATTGTTGTTTGACTTCATAATGGCTGCCAATCTTACTGGAGTGAGATGGTATCTTAGGGTGGTTTTGATTTGCATTTCTCTGACTGCTAGAGATGGTGAGCATTTTTTCATGTACTTGTTGATTGATTGTATGTCCTCCTCTGAGAAGTGTCTGTTCAGGTCTTTGGCCCATTTGTTGATTGGGTTATTTGTTTTCTTATTGTTTAATTTTTTGAGTTCTTTGTATACTCTGGATATTGGGCTCTATCTGAAGTGTGAGGAGTAAAGATTTGTTCCCAGGATGTAGGCTCCCTATTTATAATAAATTAAATAAATTTATTTTGTACAAGATTTACAGAAGCACTTGAAGGGCAATGGTGCATGCTCTCACTCTCCAGGAGAAACATTCAGAACATTGCATTTCCTGAGGGGAATTCTCTATCACACACTTCTCTATGCCCGCCTCCAAATTGAGAGTGCCCTTTAATGTTTGGCTCTGTGGGGCAGACCTTGGAAACTGCCAGCTGAACAACCTCAAAGACTGACCTCAGGTGTATTGGTGGTGTGGTGAGAAGATCATTGAAGCCACATTATACATTTTTCTTTAGAATTTTCACTTCTGATGAACACTATTTCATTAATGCCCTTGAAGATCAATTTGCTTATGTGGTCAGGGATTTTCTACTACATCAGATACTCCCTGTTGCACTGGCAATGTGGAGAGAATGTGCCCACGGAGGCAAGGGGATCAGGATCTCCAGTTTGGGATCAGCATAGACGATTCCACCTGGAAATGCAGAAGGCATCTGGGTAGAGGCATGTGCCCTGAGTTTTGAAATAGGATCATCGTGTACATTTTTTTTTTCCAGAGCCAGGGGTTGAACCCAGGAATATTATAGCTAGGAGTTACATCCTCAGGTTTTTAAATTTTATTCTGTGAGTAGGCCTTGATAAATTGTGGAGACTGACCTCAAATTGTGATCCTCCTGCCTCAGCCTCCCAAGCCACTGGGATTATTACAGTTAGGCATCACTATGCCTAGATCATGCCCAGTTGATTAATCTCCTTATCTTGTTTAATCCTGTCTCTCAGTATTGTTGTAAGAATTAATGGGATTTATATATTTACTTATTTATTATTGATTTCATTTTTTTAAATTCACAACAGTGGAACGCATTACAATTCTTATTACACATATAGAGTACAATTTTTCATCTTTATATATGAAGTATGTTCATGCCGGTTCATGTCTTTATACATGTGCTTTTTTGCATTACAATTCTTATTACACATATATACCACATTTTTTCATATCTCTGTATATAAAGTATGTTGACACCCAATTTGAGTCTTCATACATGTACTTTGGATAAGGATGTCCATTACATTCTACCATCCTTGCTAATCCCCTGCCCCCTTCCTTATCCTCCCACCCCTCTTCCCTACCTAGAATTCATCTATTCCTCCCATGCTCCCCCTCCCTACCCCACTATGAATTATCCTCCTTATATCAGAGGAAACATTCAGCATTTGTTTTTTGGGGGATTGGATACTTCACTTTGCATTATCTTCTCCAATGCCATCCATTTACCTGCAAATATCATGATTTTATTTTCTTTTAATGCTGTGTAAAATTCCACTGTGTATAAATGCCACATTTTTTTTTTATCCATTCATCCACTAAAGGGCATCTAGGTTGGCTCCAGTGTTTAGCTGTTGTGAATTGTGCTGCTATAAACATTGATGTGGCTGTGTCCCTGTAGTGTGCTGTTTTTAAGTTAAATGGGATTTAACTAGTTGTGACAAGGTAGATTGTGCTACATTTAACAACAACAAAAAAAATCTGAATTATTTATGGATTCCGTATCATCAAACATGCCTACTCGCTGACATTTACTCATAACCTCAAATCATGATGGCATTTCAGAGGTCATTCATGAACATGTGAAACACCACAAAAGGCCGAGTCACCCCATGGACATGCTCCCGGGGCAGTCAAACAAGGCTGAGCACTGCCCCTCCTGTTTTGGCTCTCCCAGGGGAAACAACCACTATTTTGACTGTGCTTAACATCATGTTTTCACATTTTTAGACTTTTGAAATATCCCTCAAGAATAGTGGTGTAGCATTATCTGGTGCTCCTAAGAGCAAGAAGCCTGTATGCCTTATGGAGTAAATGTTTGTCTTAGATCAGCTTCCATCCATCTTGAGATACAGTGCTCTTCTCTGTGAGCTCAGCGTTATATGAGATAAGATGCCTTTAAACAGAAGCCTCAAGCAAACTTGCATATGGGTCAGTTGTTGAAAGGGCTGTGATCAGGGCCTGCCAGGCTCCTCACTCAGGCCTCCTCCCGGAGCTGGGTGCAGCACTCTCTGACTGTGTGAGGGAGTGTTGAGCATAGGATCACCACCAACAGGGAGGATGTCTGCATCCTAAACAGACGTAATGTTTTGTTCACCTTAAATGAGAGTAGACCGAGACTGACAGAACTTGGGTAGTGAATATGCTAAAGAACCCATAACACAGGAAAGGGGAAATCTGGAGACTGTTAAACTACTAAATGAAATATGCATTGGGAAACCGAGCTATGCCCAGAGCCAAGAGATCTAGAAGTACAATTGGGCCTTGTGCCCGAAATGGCTAGTCATTTTAGGTACTTAGCAGCCAACACTGATGTGCATTGGGCCTCGAACACCGCACTTGCTGTGTTGCTTGGAGAACTTAGTGGATCTGGAAAAAGATGCATCAAGTAGATAAAAAGAGAATTTGAACCAAACCTTGCCTGCCATCTCTGCTTTTTATCCCACATCTAATTGGAGCAGTCACTACCACCTTCAATCAGGCAGACAGACCCACAGGTAGACAGATGAGAGATACAAATGACACACACATGCAATACATGCATTTCAGCTTGAATTCTATAAAATGCTTTAAAATAACAAATCAGTTAATGCCTGTGGGTGGTCATACCTTGCATTCAATATTAAACTTGTTCTTAGGTTTCATGAATTCATTTTCCTGGAAAACTTGAAATGCAATGCATTATTTTTAAGAAGTACATGATGTACAGGATGACTTGTTTTTCAAGTGGAATGTGTTTTTAATAAAATAAAGTAGATAGTGTATTGTACAGGATGCAGTTTTAGTTAGGGACAGAAGAAGAAGGGGAAGGAGGAGGAGGAAGGTCCGAGAAGGAAGAAAAGTTGGAGAATAAAAGGGGGAGGAAAGGAATAAACATAATGCATATTTCAATGCATGAAACACACTTTGAGATATAGTATTTAATTTATTACTCAAAATATCAGTGTCAGCTGCTAGAATATGATAGATTCATGAGTAATCTGAGGTGTCCCTTGTTCTCTATAATTATCCCATAGGCTCTTCAAAATTCTTGGATTCATTTTAACTGCTATGCTTGGTTTTCAATTGGAGAGTTCTAGCTGTGTCTGCCCTTGCTACTTGACTTTTCTTGTTATCTAGTTAGGACCAGCTTCTCTGGAATGAGAACTCTATGGGTTCCTTCATGTTTAAAATGTTTTGGTTGCATTTTAAGGCGTCTCTCTTTCCTCCCTGGAAACCACTTAAGCATTGTTGCATGGGTCATAAAGGGACACCAGTGTCTGCTGGCTTTATTCATATTTGTAACCAGCTGGGTATCTAAAGAATGGTCAAATGATTCAGCAACCTATTTTGTCAACCAAGAGGCTGTCACCTCTTGGTGTGGAGAAGCTGAGTGCTGTAAGGGCTGTGCCCCTGGAGGATGGTCCTCCATAACAGAGTCTCCCTGATTTTATACAACTTGCCCTTTGCGGGCCAGCATGGGGTAATGGGTGGGAGAGCAGAGATTTTCTTGAAGGCTCCATATGTACATATCCATTTTTATATTGCTCAACATTTTATGACCGAAAGATAAATTTCTAAAGTAAAGAAGTGTTAGTGGAGGTGGAGAAAAGTACATTTTTAAAAGGGAAGGATCAATAGGTATTGGAGAAGATTACATGTATTACCTGCCCATAATAGGAAGCTAGATGGAGGAGAGAAAAAAGTGTTTGAAGAGGAAATATATATTGTATTCAGTTTTGTGCCACATTTTCCTATGTTTATAAATCCCACGTGAGGATATTTGGAACAACTGAGCAAATGTGATATGAAAATCACTTAGTTATACCTTCGTCATGAACCCCAGCATCTCCTAGCTGGGGTTCTGTTACTGTCTGTTTCTCTTAGGTAACACCTGAGACACCTGATATCGGCCTGTTGCTAAGCAGTTGTTAAACAGTAGAGCAAGTCCTTTCTTGGTGGATGCCTTTTTCCTTTTCCCTAAGTTGTAGTTGTTTGAAACATCTCCGTTTCATCAATGGAAAGAAGAGGTAAAAGTCAGAAGCTGCTATTAAACCAAGACAAAGAACCTCAGAAGTAAGAATTAACAAGTAAAACCACCTGCATGTGCTGGGTTGTTTCCCATGGCTTGTTGATGGAGGGATTAATGAACAGAGAGACGCTACAGGAAGACTGAGTTTTGCATCGTAGCCATGGTGCGTAAGCTGAGCATCACATGCCCACAGTGTCAGAAATACAATGATCCTATGCCCTGTGTTTTAGGTGGTCCTGGTCCAGGGGAACCAAGAGGTGCTGACAATGTCTATAAACAAGGACCTTGAGATCACACAGTGTGCACAGCTAGACTCTGATGTAGCATGCTCTTGATCTCTATGGTATGATAACAGCAGAATTAAATAAGCTTATAGCTCCCTGACCCAAAACACATGATTAGAGAGGACTTCAAAGAGATATATGTCTTCTTATAAGTATCTAATACCCAATTGTCAAAATGATTGTCTTGATGTATCTGAGAAGTTGTCTGATACCATTATATTGCACAACAGCTTAGATGTGGGGCTGGAAATAGAAATGTTTCTCCTACAGTCCTCTGATTTTCTACTCCATCGCTTCACTTATAGAGCAAAGACAGGTGAAGAAAACAAAACTTTACTAAGCTTGTCTATTGAACCAGGCATGACTTACGTGTCTTTACCTTTGAATTCTCACAGCCTCACAGTTACTGTACAGCCCATCTAACTAATTTGGTAGAAGAGACTTTAATCAGAGACTCAAGGATTCAAGCTTCCTTCAGAGGAGAGATGCATAATCTCATAGGCACTACATCACTGCGGCTGAGAGCAAGGCTGCCAGAGCTGGATCGCCTGGCTCAAATCCTGGCTCACCCTGGACAACTGGGCCATCTTGGACAAGTTGCTCATTCTTTGTAATTCAACTTGCTCACTTAAAAAATGGAGGTGATGATAATTCATATTTCTTCTTCTGTGAAGTGCCACTTCATTTCCTCTGCCCATTTATTAATTGGATTATTATTATTATTTTGTGATAAGTTTTTTGAGTTGTTTGATTAATGCTCTATCTGAGGTGCAGGTGGTAAAGATTTTCTCCCATTCTGTAGGCTCTCTCTTCACATTTTATCATTTCCTTTGCAGTGAAGACTTTTAATATGATACCAATCCATTTATTGATTTTTGATCTAACTTCTTGTGCTTTAGGAGTCTTGTGGAGAAAGTCAGTTCCTAAGCCGACATGATGAAGGGTTGGGCCTACTTTTTCTTCTAGGGGCACAGGGTCTCTGGTCTAATGCCTACATCCTTAATCTGCTTTGAATTGAGTTTTGTGAAGGGTAAAAAATGTTCAAGATCTCTAGAAATTAGAAACATCCAAATTAAAACTACCCTGAGATTCCATCTCACTCCAATCAGCAAGTATTAATATTACAAATCACAATAAATGTTGTCAAGGATGTGGGAGAAATGTAGTCACATACATTGCTAGTGGGACTGCAAATTGGTCCAACCACTATTGAAAGCAGTATGGAGATTCCTTAGAAAAATTGGAATGGAACTACCATTTGATTCAATTTTCCCACTTCTCAGTCTATACCCAAAATACCCAAAGGCCTTAAAATCAGCATACAGTCGTGATGCAGCCACAACAGTTTATAGCAGCTGAATTCATAATAGCCAAGCTGCGAAACCAGCCTAGATGTCCTTCAATGGATGAGTGGAAAAAGGAAATGCAGTATATATATACAATGAAATGTTACCCAGCTATAAAGAAGAATGAAATGACATTTGCTCCAACCAGAGCTAGAGGATGTCATAGTAAGTGAAATAAGTGAATCCCAAAAAAACAAGGGCCAAATGTTCTCTCTGCTACATAGATACTAACCCACCACAAGGGAGGGGGCGGAGAGAAAGAATAAAATTTCATTGAATTAAACAAAGGGAAATGAAGGGAAAGGAAGAGGAGGAGTATGGGAATAGGAAGGACAGTAGAAGGACAGTAATCAGACATAACTTTCCTAGCCTTTATTTGAATACACAACCAGGGTAATACCACATCATGTATAACTAAAAGAATATGATCCTAATTAGAACAAGCTATTTTCCATGTATGTATAATATGCCAAAATACATTCTACCATCATAAAAAATTAGAAAATTTGTAAAAAAAGAAATGATATGACTGTGGCATTGTTACATGATTTAAATTAGTAAATGTATGTAATGTCCTTACAAGAATGCCTACCTGGAGAGAGCTCATGAAAAGATTTGCTGTGTTAACTACTTCACTTCCATTTTATAGATATGGAAATGAAGTCTCAAAGAAGACTTGTAACTGGCCTGAGATCACTGTGAATAGTGACTGAATAAGGCAAGATTCAGAATTAGATCTAAAGGACCAACAGCCATTTCAACATTAAAAATTAAAAAAATATATATATATACATACACACATACACACACACACACACACACACACACACACACATACTAGCAAACAAAACCAAAATGAGTTGCTTTTTTCCTCCCTGAGAGCCAAATTGGAGTTTGAAACTGTGCCAATAATAAAATGCTGAGGTTCACTAAACACACTTCCAATTTGAACTTATTAGCACAATTAGTTATTACTTCAATAGGAAGTAATTACTAAGCCCATAATTAATGACACAGAACACCCTCCTTTCGTGGTTCTATAGTACTGAAGGTAGAGAACATCTGGCAGGCTCCTGTGAAGAATATCTTCGTCAATTCAGTAAAATGCAGAGTATTCATGGGCAACCACTGACCTGCCGGAAAACAGCAATGAACGTAATGTTCTGAGCATGGTAATGTCTGGCTCCTGCCTGGATCCTTGTTGTTCTCTGATTCAGTCAACAACATTCTCAGTCAAAAAGATCCTGAGAACCAAGAGGTACTAAAATTTGAAATATAGACAGCAGCACAATGAAGTCTTTATTGAACAACTAAGTGCTTTATCTGCATTATAACTGATTTCATGTAAGAGCCCATTGTGGGTATTATTGTTTAATTATTCCAATTTTACAAATATATTCAATGAGAATTAGCAAGATTAAATAATTGTCCTGTGGTCACTCATAATAAATGACAGCTGGCAATATAACCCTTGAATAACTGGCAATAAAACGCTCCCTGCCCCAGTCCTCTACAATGCTTCAGAGAGCTTAGCTTGCACACTTCGCAGTATTTGACTGGTCAGTTTAAAGGTATGAGTGCACATAGCCACGGTGGAGCCACTGAGACCAAATACAAAGAAATGACTCAGTCATATCTTCTTTTTTTTTTTTTTTGCATTTCATTATTTATTTAGATGTTTAAGCTCTCGCACTAAGTTTTTACAAGCTGGTGAACACTGACAAATTATTTCTCCCACAGAACTATAACCACACATTCCTAGACAGTATAAATATATGGTTGAACTAACATTAATACACATCACCATTTATCAATTACATAATAAAACAAAATTATCAAGTATCCAAATATTAAGTTACACAGCTCAAAAGGCATATAAAATATTAGATGTCTGCTCAATTCATCAGCAGAAACCCACTTTTTTCTTTTTTTTTTTTTTTTTTTGCAAGAGGTTGGGAATAAAAGGAAATAAAATCACACTTCAAACAAAAAGTTGGTAAACAACTTCTGATAATTATGAAAAAAAATTACAAGAATTTCAGAAACTTTATGATTAAGAATTGTTTTACCTACAATAACAGAGCATCTCTACCTTTTAAAAAATATTTACTAAATTAAAGAAATTAAAGAGCATATATTCTATAGGTTCTACGGGAGACAAAGGCAACGTTTTACTAAAAATATTTAATAGCCCCCTCCCATTCTTTTTTTCAGGCCCTCCCTATTAAGTTGCACCCCAGAGTGCAAACATTAAATTAACTGTAAGGCTTTTTTTTTTTTTTTTGGTCTGGAGACTTAAAGACATTTCTGTAAAAACTTAGGTTTTCAAAATGGAGGTTTCCCATAAGAGCAAAAAATAAGACTTATAGAAAGATATTAAATAAAAATAATTGCTGTAAGACTTGGTAAAAGGAAACAAAACAAAACAAAACAAAAAAAAAAAAAAACCCCAATAGGTAAAAGCAAACCTGATGTATACTGGTATGAATGTGGGAGATGTAAACATAAAAAGAGCAGGCCAATAATCATATAGGGCCTACAATGTTTGAAATGACTGAAGGAATAAATCACATAAGGTCTAGGGTGTTCTTAGTTCCTGGAATTTTGGTTTTGTATGATACTAAAAATATACAAGTATTGTGCGGGGTATTTTGGCACCTAAGCTTTCTAAATTTCTTATGTAAGATTCTGGCATGGAAATAGATTTAAAGACATTAACTCAATACCGCATGATTTCAGGAAAGGTCAACTGGTACAAATGATAAACACATTTTAAATTGTGAACAGCGAGAATCTTTTGCTAAGTGTCCAAACAGGTTGATCATAACCCAAACACAGAGGTTGAAATTCTGTCAAGCTTGTGGCCTGGTAAAACGGCTTTCCAATACTCCTATGGAAGCTTCATCAGACTCATTCACCACCCCACCATGTTGGCTCACATGTGCGACAAGTTAGGTCCCGTCACAACTCTTGTAAAATGCTCAGTGGATTTTCAACTCATACGTCCATGCCCAGGTTAACCACTCTTACGGGGCTTCCTGGTGGAGTCGGACTGAATCTCTACAGCTCACTTGTCTGCACAGAGGTCGTGCTGTGCCTGGCAGCAATCTCCACTGCCCTTCAGAAATGCCCTAAATGTGGACCAAGAACACCACAGAACTGAGGAATATGTTCACTCCTTGAAGATTGTGGCCTAATCACACAGCCGGTCCCGAGGCCGGGGCGATACAAGCGGCGGCGGTGGCGGCGGCTGCAGAGCAGGGGGTGGTGGTGGTCCTCAGGGGCGGCGACAGCGGTGGCAGTGCAACGCGACCGCAGGCGCCCCCAGACTACCATGCAGTGAGCGGCTCCCAGGAGAGCACGTGGCCTAGCCGGCCCGCAGCCGCAGGAGCCAATAAGCCAGCCGAGGATATTTTCTTAATGAATAATTAATTATAATGAAAATATGGCTATGTGTCCAGCACACACCAGTTACCAGGTCAGGTGGTGGGTGTAAAAGCAATGAATGAGACAGAGTCCTAGTTCTCCTGCAGTGTGCTTCAGCTGCAGAGACACAGGTGTAGGCAAAGATGTGCAAGACTTAATGTTAGATGATGACACATTTTTAAAGTAAATTTGATGTTGGTTTATAGAGTTCTGCTAGATGACTGTGGGTCAGATGCCCAGAGTAGATGACATTTAAATTCAGAGAACTGGATGGCAAGAAGGAGCCCGGAAAGCTGGGAGAGGGTGATTACAAAGAGAGGATGGGTCAGAGATGGACAGCTCCAAATGAAAAACCCTGCAAATAAATGAGCAATAGGAAGATGATCAGCTTGGGAAAGGAAGGTAACTGGACCTCAGATTTGGCTTCACAAATTTAACTCGTCCATATAAAAATTGAAAAACACCTTAAATCAAATATAAAAATTTTACATTCCATGATTTAAAGCTATACTACAAGGCTATAAGTCGAAATGGTAAGGTACTGTTGTAAAAGCAGACACATAGACCAATGAAACGACAGAGAGCCCAGAAATAAATATGCACATGCATGGTCAACTGATCTTTGCTAGGAACACACAACGGGAAAAGGAAAGTCTCTGCAAGAAATTCTGTTAGGAAAACTGGAAATCCACGTGCAAAGCAAATGAGTGGGACCCTTGTCTTATTTCATATTAAAAAAATTAACTTCAATTGGATCAAAGACTTAAAGGCAAGATCAGAAACCATAAAACTCCTAGACAAAATTTGTGAACATAATTTGGTGTATTATATGTAATCTTAATTTTTCTTAATGAGAGTTTTCTCTTTCAAAAATGGTTTAATACTATTGATATTTTCATATCCTCTCTGTATATGTGCTGAGCTACATGTTTGTGTGCATATGTGTGGTCTGTGATAATGGTTGACTTTTGTTTATCATAGTGTCCCAGAGCATGAGAAGCCACACCTGGGCCTTGTGCAGAGGATGGCTTATGGTTCTGCATGGCAACCAGCTGTCATTCTGGGCAATCTCTTAAGCAAGTAGGATCCAGTGTGTTACAGTTCAGGAAGAAACATGCAAACGAGTATTTACTGAATGTAAGTTTGTACTATAAAAGAGATTGCCAGCTTAGGGTTTTTGAAAAGTGTTTATTTTTGAGGAGACATAGATAGACTCCCTTGCATTCAATTTGACTGAATTTTAACTTTGAAAGTCAAAGTATTGACTGTTCAATTCTAAAACCTTATACAATTTCCTCTGTGTATATATCTTCAAGGGCTGGCTTTAGTAGAAATGACCCAGGCTAACCTTGAAAGCCTTGTACTCAAGAGGGCAAAGACCATCATATGAATTGGAGACCTCTATGCTGTTGACCTTCTCACTCACAGGTATTCTGTATGAGCAAAACCAAACTTCCTTCATTTTTACCATTCTATATTTTGGGTATATTTTACACACAAAAAAATATTTCAAGGATTGTCTCAAATATGTTAGCTAATTAACAAATAAATTAATAGAGGAAATTGGGAATTTCTTTTCCTTGAACCACTCTCTGTAGAAATATACATGGAAAGTTGTGAGCAATGGCGTTCCCCAATGTTAAAGAGATGAGCGTGTCACAGTAGAGAGGCTGGTTGTCTCTGCAGTGTAAGAGAAGAGCCTTGGAGAGAGATTCAAGAGTATTAGTATTTTTTGTTGGGAATGAGGGAGAAATGGGAATCTATTAAGAAGAACTATAGTGAAAAAGAGTACAGTGACTTTGTGATATGCAAATTTATTGGACAACAAAGAAAATTTTAAGTTCAGAATTCTAAGCAGAGGCCAGCCTAGGGAATGATGTTAGAATGTGATTGTCACACAATTACGATAAGAAGTAATAAAAAATTTGCCCTAAATAAATCTAAAAAATTGTGCATGGTTTTCAAACAATAGAAAGATATGATCATTTTAAGAAGGAAATCTAATAATCAGTATTTCCAGTATACATGGGCAAAATGATGCAAATCTGCCATTGGGTATCTTGTTGCTAATTAATATGCAAGTATAACCCATTAAGTAAATATGTGGCAAAGGGATAGAACAAGAAGAGACATGTAAACCATCCCGTTGTTCGGCTGTTGGTAAGCTATGTAACTTTGGGAGATCAGTCCACTGTTTTAAGCCTTAGAATTCTAACAGGAGAGGACAGACTTTTTGTTCGATTAGACTTTTCTTCTAAGTCAGGGAAAGTGTCATATGCATGATGCATCATGGCCATCTCTGTCGAGGTGTCCTGTCTGGGTCATGCCTCTCAAGGATGGATGAGGTGCCCTGAACTCTTTCAGCAGAGCTGATTCCACAATCTTCCTAATTTCCTCTTTGTCAACACTGATCTGCCCAATAGAGGCTGTGGAGGAGTCCTGCCTTCCCCAGCTGCCATTTCCCAGTTGTTCCTTCACCCCCCACAAAAGCTTGTTTCTTAACTGTATATGCATTTAAAGGAGTGCATTGCCCTGGTGGTGTGGATACCTCCAAAGCATACTGGGTGGGTTCAACTATTGTCCTTCAAGCCCAGTTCTTTTCCAGTATCGTCCAGCAGCTTGCTGACTTGGTGATTTATTTGTCTGTTCTTGAGGCAGGCTCTCATTAAGTTTCCCAGGCTGGCCTTGAACTCGGGATCCTCCTGCCTCAGCCTCCCAAGAAACTGAATCATAGTTAGGCACCACCACACTGGCTTGGCTGCATGATTTTTAACACATTGTTTCTTCTGCATTTTCCTGATCTGAAAATAAGTATAAAATCTGAATTCATTAACAGAAGACATTCATTAGTATTAAGGATAGTGTTGAAGCTGTCAAGGTACTGAGTTTAATGATAATGATTTAGCAAGACAAGTAGATTTCTACTCTATTTCAACAAATAAACCAACTTGAATCAAGTTGTCAGTTAAGTGGTTTAAAAATGGTAAGGTTGTGCTATTTGATTTTTGGCATAAAACTAGCTGGAAATTTAAAGATTGAGAGATGCTATTAGGATAAAATCCATCCATATGCATATTCTTGTGTAAAAATTTTCTCAGTACAATAAAGCATAAAAACAGAGCTAAAATGGTTACTCTAAGAGGTATTTTAACCCATTGATAATTATGTCTTGTTTCATAATTAGTGACTCCCAGTGACATTTATTAACAAGTACATGGACTTCTCTAAAAACTAGGATGATACCAGCATATGACCCAGATATCCCACTCCTCTGTGTATAACCAAATGGTGAAAATCAGTGTACTACAGTGATGCAGTCACACCTGTGTTTATAGCAGCTGAATTCACAATCACTAAGCTAAGGAGTCAACCCAGGTGCCTGTCAGTACACAAATGTATGAAGGAAATGTCGTCTCTACACATGATGGAATCTTATTCAGCCGTAAAGAAAAAGGAGTTTATGGCCTTTTTCCCTCAACTCTCAATGCTGAGCCTCATACAGCTCAAGGTCACAAAAAGAGTGCGCTCAATGGGTGACTGATAAAAGAGTCAATGCATCAGTGTGTTTCCTGATGAGCAGACCCTAAACTAATGTCAATTCAATGCCCACATGCAAACTGGTCATTGAGATTGCCACTCACTAGGATGAGGCAACTGATGATTCAGGACAACAAAAAGATGAAACAGGAAATGTATTTTAAAGCATGGTAATACATAGTAAATATCACTGTAGCTAAGCAATTGGGGCAGGAGGAATCTCAGTGGTGTTCAGCTGACAGCATGAAGATGCCACTGGCATCATGGAAGTACACATGGATGGCTTTTGATTAAATAAGCTCCATCTGTGCCAAGCTTAGCACTCCTGTGTCACATGTGAGGTCCTGAAGAAGTGGTGGCTGTCAGGGAGAGAAAAGGAAGAGGTAGAGTGTCAGTCTTACAAAGAGCACAGCAGGCTGTTGTATGGACCTTCAAACTCTGTGCGGTTGTCACAACTCAGGATGAAATTTTCTGCTCAAGGATGTCTCTCTTCCCTCCTTTAACTTGTGAGTGTCTCCTTGTCCTGGTTGGACTATTCATTTCTTCTTGGTAAAGTTTTTATGCAGGGTCAATCTTTCTGGCTAGACATACAAAGGTCCTTTATAAATTGAAATACGTATATAAATAAAAACCTAGAAGAGTCAGATCCAGTAGTTGGATTTTGTAAATCTCCATTTGTGATGTTGATCCACCTTCAATATGAAGAACCCTGGTCTGGTTGTGTGCCTAGCTCATATCTGAGTTATCATGGCTAAATGCAGATATGCACACAAGCATGCACATGTAACCAGTGAGTTTGGTGTAGATCAGAAGGGCCACAGTCTGGCCTCAAGCTTTTTATATACTTTGTGCCGGCACACCAAGCAGCCAGCTGCTCTTGAGGCATGATGGCCATCTCTGTCGAGGTGTCCTGTCTGGGACATACCTCTCAAGGATGGATGAGGTGCCCTGAACTCTTTCAGCAGAGCTGATTCCACAATCTTCCTAATTTCCTCTTTGTCAACACTGATCTGCCCAATAGAGGCTGTGGAGGAGTCCTGCCTTCCCCAGCTGCCATTTCCCAGTTGTTCCTTCACCCACCCCCCCCACAAAAGCTTGTTTCTTACCTGTACATGTACTCAAAAGAGTGCATTGCCCAGGTGGTGTGGATACCTCCAAAGCATACTGGGTGGGTTCAACTATTGTCCTTCAAGCCCAGTTCTTTTCCAGTATCGTCCAGCAGCTTGCTGACTTGGTGATTTATTTGTCTGTTCTTGAGGCAGACTCTCATTAAGTTTCCCAAGCTGACCTTGAACTCGGGATCCTCCTGCCTCAGCCTCCCAAGGAACTGAGATCATAGTTAGGCACCACCACACTGGCTTGGCTGCATGATTTTTAACACATTGTTTCTTCTGCATTTTCCTGATCTGAAAATAAGTATAAAATCTGAATTCATTATCAGAAGACATTCATTAGTATTAAGGATAGTGTTGAAGCTGACAAGGTACTGAGTTTAATGATAATGATTTAGCAAGACAAGTAGATTTCTACTCTATTTCAACAAATAAACCAACTTGAATCAAGTTGTCAGTTAAGTGGTTTAAAAATGGTGAGGCTGTGCTATTTGATTTTTGGCATAAAACTAGCTGGAAATTTAAAGATTGAGAGATGCTATTAGGACAAAATCCATCCATATGCATATTCTTGTGTAAAAATTTTCTCAGCACAATAAAGCATAAAAACAGAGCTAAAATGGTTACTCAAAGAGGTATTTTAACCCATTGATAATTATGTCTTGTTTCATAATTAGTGACTCCCAGTGACATTTATTAACAAGTACATGGACTTCTCTAAAAACTAGGATGATACCAGCATATGACCCAGATATCCCACTCCTCTGTGTATAAGCAAATGGTGAAAATCAGTGTACTACGGTGACGCAGTCACATCTGTGTTTATAGCATCTCAATTCACAATCGCTAAGCTAAGGAGTCAACCCAGGTGCCTGTCAATACACAAATGTATGAAGGAAATGTCGTCTATACACATGATGGAATCTTATTCAGCCATAAAGAAAAATGAGATTATGGCCTTTGTAAGTAGATGAAACTAGAGAGCATCATGCTAAGTGAAATAAGCCACACCCAGAAAGTTAAGGTCAAATGTTTTTCCTCATATGTGAAGGCTAGACCAAAATAAGTAAAAAGAAGAAGATATGATGGTGGCATCCCATGAAAACGGAAGAGGGATCAGTGGGGTAGAGGAAGTGGAGTGAGGGTGAGGGAGGAAGGACAGGAGAATGGAGGAAACAGTGGGATGAGTCCCACCAGACTTTCCCATGAACATGTGTGAATACCCCACAATGCACTTCACCTTTATATACATGAACCTTGCACTGACTAGAAAAACTACAATGAATAGAGAGAGATCAGTAAAATAGAAGAAGAAATCTGAGGAGGAAGGAGTGAAGGAAAAGAGGAAGTACTATGGACTGAAGTGAGCAGTTATACTCCATGCTTGTATAACTAGATCAAAATGAACCCCAATATTATGTGTAACTATAACACACTACCAAAGAACCAAAACCTGAGAACAACTGCTTGAGCACATTTGGGTGGCTGTTTCTGTGTCCCTCTATTCATTCCACTGACGCAGGGGCCTGCATCCCAAACTCCCAGTCTCTTCCCCCAATGCAGGTGGGCCTTTGAGATTATGCAGGTGGTGCTCCCCCCCTCAACTTGATGCTCTTTGTAAAGTCTGATTTAGTTCTTCTAGGCCTGCACCTTTCCATACACATTTTAGAACAACATTGTTTATGTCTAAGAAGAGTCCTACTGGAATTTAGTTTTTTCCTATTTCATTTAATCTGAAGATACATTTGGAGAGGAAAAAATATTTTTAAATGTTTAATGTTTCGAAATATGCCATTTCTTTCAGTCTATTTAGTCCTTCTTTTATTTATTTAATAGCATTCTGTAATATAGACACATTACATTTGCTTTTAAGTAATAACTTACACATCCATTTTTATGAATTGGTTGAAATCATGCTGCTTGTCAAACTTCAGTTTCTGCATGTTTGTTAACATATAGAAATGTGATTGTTTTGTTTATCAATTATATATCCTGAAGTTCCCTTAATTAAGTAATTAAAAATGGAAGGCTTTCTTTGGAGATTTATTAAAATTTCTACATAAGCAAATATGTCACTGAAAATGAGACTTTCATTTCTTCCTTTCCAATCTGCATAGTTTTAATTTCTTTTCTCTTGCCTTTTTTATAAATGTGAGAAAAAAATTTAGATGGCTGAGAAAGGTCACCTTTGCCGTTTTTGTCCTGTTCTTGGTCTCAGGAGGAGAGTATTCAATCTCTCACCAATAAATACCAGGTGGACTGCACACTTGTAGATCTCCCTGCATCAGGCTGAGGTAATTCTGCACTGGTGTTGGGTTATGTGAAATGGTTACTTCTATTCCAACTGATATGAATCTTCTCTGTGATGCAGGTTCTTGTTCCCTTTTGAGAGTTGCCATTTTAATGATTTTTCAGAGCCTTTGTGATGTTATTTTGACCTATTATTTTATTTTATTTTGCTGTTGTAATTGTTTGTTTCTCCCCAGTTTGGGCATCTGGACATTCCATTTATGCATGCTGGTTCCGCCTGGGGGGAAGGCAGGAAGGGATGCACCAGGCTGGCTCCCAGACATCTCCTGACACTGATAAAGCTTCTTCCAAGTGGGCTGCTTGTGGCAGCTCTTGTCTCTCTCCAGGTCCACCCTCCTGACATGATTCATCCTGGTGACAAAGGAGAATCACATTTGCAAATCTTTTGTGGACACTGCTTCATGTATTAAGTTCAATGTTTGCCCTATATTGTCTACAAGGTGAGTAGAAAACTTCTCTTTAAAAACAAGTAGTTTCAATTTATCCATATAGCAGTTAAATAGATGAAGACGTGATGGACATCATCTAGACATTAAGTGAAGTTATAATTACCCAGCCATTTTTCAGCTATTTGGTTAACACTGTGTAGAGAAAAAAAAAAAATGGAAGTTTATTTTGATTCAATTGCTCTAGGTAAAATTTAAGACTGAAGATTCATAGGATAATTTATAAACACTTTGACTTTATAATCATTAAATTATTGGCTAATGCCTGCTTCAAAGCACAGAATTCAACACTAGTGAAATATATTTATTTTGTTATGCATATACTTTTTTGGCATTTTGTATCTTATATAGAATGATGAGAACAAAATATGACAAATATAAATAAGAATGAATTAAATATCTTCTTAGTTTGGCAAATAAATTTACTTTCTTTATCATTTGTTCCCTCCTATCTTGACAAAGAAATCATGTCTCTTCCCCCAACTTAATTTAGAAAACCAGTATGCTCCCGAGTGACAATTCTCAAATTTGACTGCAAAAAAAAAAAAAAAAAGAAAAAGAAAAAGAAAAAGAAAAAAAGGAAAAGAAAAGAAAAGAAAAAATGAGTTCTGGATATTGGCTTCTACTAAAAACATCGTGGTAAACCTTGCATTTTACAATGTTCTTTAGGAACTTCACATAGCACAACAGTATAATGTGACTATCAGAAGTCTTTCCAGAAATAAATTTATTTATTTTGTGCCCAATTCTACAATCTCCAACATCTTTTATTATTGAACACTTTTTTAAAGTGTAACATCTACGAATTACTGAGGAAGATGGGGTATGGAGTAACTGAGAAGAAAAACAAAATCACGCAGAGAGCCTTGGTAGAGACCAGCAAGTCCTGCTTGGTTGACTTCTCTTTTGACCAATGGGCCTCCTCCTTCCCTTCAGCTGGACAATACTTTAGATTTGCTTTTTCTTGACATTAGGCATTCATCTCTTTTTCTACAGCATTTTCTTTAGAAAACTTGTGTATCTGTCCCAGCCCTATGGAAATATAGGGACATATAAGTTTGTTTGTTTTTTAAGAGAGAGAGAGAGAGTTTTTCGGCGAACACATCTTTGTTTGTATGTGGGGCTGAGGATCAAACCGGGCCGCACGCATGCCAGGCGAGCGCACTACCGCTTGAGCCACATCCCCAGCCCAAGGACATTGTTTATACCTCCTACCAGTTTTACCGAGAACTGAATTTCTCAAGGGTCGGGGAGCCTTCCTTTTGCAGTGTAGTCATCGAGGAAGAGAGTGGCCCTGCCTTGCAGTCTCTGCGGAAGGGTAGGCACCTAACCTCGGTGGGTGCTAACTAGCAAATGTGGATGGTTTAATCATACTTCAGAGTGAATCCTGTTAAACGCTTGTCATTCACCACCCTCCCTCTGCACATTCTCCTGTGCTTTTCCATTAGCTCAACCAACCCTTAAAGAATCCCCACTCACTGTTTCAGCAGGGTTGGGTTTACTTTGTTCTGATCTCTCCAATGTATTGCAATAGCTTGAGTAAAATCGTCCTTGACAGTATAACTTTGTTCAGTGAAGAATTTTGTTTTGACGCTGTTGATGCATTTTTGTCTATTGCTCTTATCACAAGAATTTGGCAAATGGGTATCAAGGAGTTAGTAGTATCTAGGAGTCAGATTAGGAGTAAGAAAATAGAGAAAAAGTAGAGGGAGTAATTGTAAGGAACTGAGGAAGCAGGAGCCACAAAAATAAGTTGTGAGTGATTTCCAAATAACAGAAAAAAAATCAGAATTGAAGAATCAAAGCAGACCAGAGATCAATGTAAAGGATCCCTATGACCCATCTATCCCAATACTCGGTTTATACCCAATGTACTACAGTGACGCAGCCACATCAATGTTTATAGCAGCTCAACTAACAGTAGCTAAACTATGGAACCAACCTAGGTGTCCTTCAACAGATGAATGGATAAAAAAAAATATGGTGTATATACACAATGGAATGTTGCTCAGCTTTAAAGAAGAATGAAATTATGACATTTGCCAGAAAATTGATGGAGCTGAAGAATATAATGAATGTGAAATAAGTCAATCCCACCCAAAGGCTGAATGTTTTCTCTGATATGTGGATGTTAATTCACAATAATGGGGGTGAGAGTGGGACTAGGGAACAATAAAGGAAGGGGAGGGGTTTAGGGGTAGGAAGGATAGTAGAATGAATCTTGACATTATTACCCTAAGTACATATATAACTACATGACTGGTGTGATTCTACATCATGTACAACCAGAAAAACGAGAAATTATATTCCATTTATATATTATATGTCAAAATTCATTCTACTCTCATGTGTAACTAATTAGAACAAAAAATATAATAAAATGGGTCCATATGGTATGTCAACAAAATAATCTCTCTACTTAGGAAATTAATTTTTAAAAAAGCAAAATTAATAATTCTGCTTATCTTTTAAAATGCAGATATTCTCTCCAATATTTCTTCCCCCTAACTTGACCGTGAACCCTGGTGATTAATAACAGCTGCTCGTATTATGCCAATCATATAGGACATAGGTATATTGGGATTTGTTTAAAGTAGAGGATCAAACCTGACAGGCAATTTTTGGAATTTCATGGGTGGTCAGAAAAAAAGGAGAAGTCTGGGCATCCACTGTGCTACAAAGCATCCCACTACTTTTATTTATTTATCTATTTATTTTTGGTCATTAAGCACCAATTTCTGCAAGAAGCATTGGATTTCAAGCTGAGCCAATGGTTGTCATTAGCAATGCAAAAAAGTTAATGTTGTTTCCTTACTGCCACATTTAATTCAGCTTTAGTTCTATAAAAATATGTAAAAGTTTTCCTGATGTTGGTCATTTTTGCTTCTTCTATGAAAGTTTGTGAGGGAACCTTACAATTGTGAATTTAAATGTTGCCTAAGATATGGTCACAGTATGTTGCTTAAAATATATGTTAGATAAAGGGAGGGCAGACTTCTCACAGGAAATACAATTTTAGAAAATGATTGTTGAAATGGAAACAGCTGGTAGTGATCCCCACAGTCAGAGCCCTGTGAGCCAATATTATGCTGGAGAAAAAAATACCATGGGGCTTCTGTGATTGATAAAGTATTACTGTGGGAAGTGGAGGTATGGCCAGTAAATACTAAGGGGCTGCGGAGACATCATGTCTGGAAATAGTATGATGAATTTGTTCTCCTCCTTTCCTGTTTCTCTGCCTTGCTCCTTCAACAAGCCATACTTATTCATTTAAAATAAATTAATCTACATAATGCAGATGAATTTCTTGAACACAAATGAAATGCCTACCATATATTTAATGCTTAATTTGAAATTGAGCATAAATTAAAATTAAACACACAATCTGTTTGCAAGGACATGTAGTGTATGGTTGTAAAATATCTGATAAAGAGTCAAACCTTGAGTTATTTACTGTTCGTTATCTATTAAGGTAACTGAGGACCTGGGAACTCAAGCAACATGGGCAAGATGACAAGAAAAACTGACAGAGCTTTGTTTTTAAATTTATTTTTAACTGATACATAAAACACAGAATGTATAGGAGCACGATGTTTCCATACATGTTGTTTTGTCATTTTTTCCCTACCGTGTGTAGAAGACCCGACAAGAACAATTTTAGAGGAAGAAAAGTTTGTCTAGAACTCAGAGTTTCAGAGTTCTCAGTCCACAGAGAGCTGGCTGCATTCCTCAGGCCTCAGGTGAGGCAGAGCCTCATTGTGGGAGAGGGTGGTGGAGGGAAGCAGCTCATGATGTCATACCAGGAAGCAGAGAGAGCTTATATATAATATATAATATATACCCCAAAGGCATACCCTCAGTGACCCACTCCTCCAGCCACATCCTATCTGCCTACAGTTACCACCTAGTAATACCCATCAGGGGATTAACACATTGATTAGGTCAAGGTCTTATAACCCAGTCCTCTTACCTCTGAACCTCCTTGCACTGTCACACGTATGAGCTTTGAGGGACACCTCACACCTAACCATAACACATGTACACATTGTGTAACGTTTAAACTAGTGTCCATAAGTCTGTCACTGCAAACATTTATCATTTCTTTAGAGTGGACATACTCAGTCTTTTCTTTTAGTAAGAGTTTGACTTCAACCTAGGTTATCTAACTTAAAATTTAGGAACCTGGATGTACTGAAAGATTTCGAGATTTGTGTATTTCTCAGATACATATTAATGACCTCAACATTGTCTTTACCACATGGCTTGCTACGCACAAACCAGTAGCAACACCAGGTACTTGAGATGGGTGGCTGCCAGGGAAAGGCTTGGGTGAGGATGGACGGGTTAAGACCAGCAACCAAGAACTGGAGCCCCTGTGTGTGGCTGAGGTCCTGTCAGAGTTGGTTATGGAAACTCTGCTGTAAGAAAACTAGCAACATCTTCTGCACTTTCAAAATTGTTTCTTGGTTTGTGCGCTTTTCATTTTTCCCCAAGCTAAAGATAAAACAATATCAACAAATGCTTGTCTTCTTCCGTTGTTTCTTTAACTTTCTCCTATATTTCAAGACCATGTCACCTTTAATATTCACCACGGAGTCTCTCCTTAATATTGTAGCCAACAGGAAGTGAAATCTCCTTTCATGAAAGAATACCTACATTTATACTATAACATTTGCTTGTTCTTGGCAAACAATTAAATTAACTTAATTAATAAACATTGTTGAGCATACTGTGTTTCTGTGAGAAAAGTTAGGTAAATAAGGACATAGAATATAAGCACATTTCAAAAAAAAAAAAAGTACATATATGGCATGTAAGAACAGAACAGGACAGTGGGTCAGCTCACCATGAAAAATCTAGAGTTGTGTCAGAGTAAATATAATAAATTTCTAAAGAACCAGAAAACTTGTCTCAGAGAATTATGACCATTTATTGAAACAAAGGAAATGCCATAAAGGATGCACAGTTTATTCATATGAGATATCATTGACCTTGGTTCTGAAAAATACAACCTTCAAAATGAAAATGACTTCAAGGGGTGGAGGGTGGTTTCTTGTTTTGGTGCACATAGCTGTCTAGAGCTAATATGGGTGGTCCAGAGTTATCAGGGATCCAGTTCTTTTCATATAATGGTTCTATCTTCCTTAATTTTCAGCTTCCAGATCCTAGCTAAAGATCATTTTCCAGTCCATCCATAAGATCTATATCCCAGATAACATGAGGCCAAATGGTCAGGGGAGGCCTGAACAGATTATTTTTTACTTATTTACTTACTATCCCTCTTTCTCCTCTTTTTTTCTTCCTCTTATAGTTCAGGCACTGAATCAGTCTCTTAAAATATATCAGTGAGTAAAACTGATTTCATAGGAGTTAACTTTTTATAAGAAGGGTAAGGTTTTATACATACCCAGTTATACCTCGCAAATATATTAAATGCATTAATTACTGGGAGTGAAACAGACGGCATTAAAAAAATGAGTCAATTTCTAGTTTCCATAGCCAACTATGCATATAATAGAGATCTCAGATATCCAGTTTAAGGTGTCTTTAAAACATCAAAGTAAGTGTCAGGTGGTCAGGAGCTCAAAAGAATAGTGAAAGGTGAAGCCAGAAACGTGACATTGGCATAAAGAGTCTTTGACCCCTAGTGATTTATGTCATGGCTTAGGGTGAATTTATAAAACAAGAGTGGAGAAGGGCTAGTTAGGGAATGGATTGCCCTCCACCCTATTGCACAGGGATGTTCCTCATTCACCACTTAAACTTGAAGGATAAGTGGCATCTTGACAGAGCAAATGATGGAGTTATGTGTCTCAGCCTGCTGCCTTCAGACTCATTCACATGCTATGATTGGTTTACATTGGTACTGAGTCATTATTGCTTAGCTTATTTTATTTGGTTCACTGCAGCAAAAATT
Source organism: Callospermophilus lateralis (assembly GCF_048772815.1). NCBI lineage: Eukaryota > Metazoa > Chordata > Mammalia > Rodentia > Sciuridae > Callospermophilus > Callospermophilus lateralis. The sequence goes on from NC_135320.1 coordinate 86,059,443, forward strand.
TGGGAATAGACTGTTACTAATTGAGTACTGTGCTATATCCAATAATAGCAAATCACCATTGCTGAGCCTAAGAAGCCCATAATCCAGAGCAGAGATTCCCCAAAATGCATCCACTGGGAAGTTGTAAAGTCATCAAAAAATATTCTGAAACTGCTTACAGTATGTATAGTAGTGAGGTTGCCTTGCTTAGTTTTTGTAGAATTTTAGGAGAGATTCCCAATAAATCTCTGTACCCCAAGACATCTGTAACATACCAGATTTAAGAAGAACTGATTTTACTCTAGCGTTGCACAGGAAAACACAGTATTTGCATAGAGTACAGACTGGGGCTAGGAAAAACTCTAAAGCTGAGATCAAGAAAAGTTGGCATGCAGGAGTTAGCACTGCTTGGGTATAGGTAAAGCAGATAAGGAGGACAAAAATGGCTCTCATCTGACACAGTTTTAGCAAAGTCATTGATATAGTATCATGTTTGTGGTGAACCTAAAACATTTGCATATAATCTTAGCATAAATAAAAATAAACAAATATGGAAACTTTAACAGGAGATGAGCACATATAGAAAACGGGCCACTGTGTATATTTTGCTAGGTGTACTGGGAGCCATGTAAGGATTCTAAGTGTACCAGCAATGCAGTCCTACATGGCATGCAGCAGGCGCTGAAGAGGTGAGGATGGACCATGGCAGGAGGAGTAAGGTAATAATGTGGGGGCTTCTGACACTATCAGGATTCACAGGGATATCCCCTGGGTTACAAGTGTCCATCTGGCATCCTGCAGAGCAGTGTGAAGGTGACCAAGTGTCTATACACTCGACTGCAGATATCTGAGCTTTCTCACCTTGCACCCTTTAGTCAGGCCATGAGAATTTGTTGAATGAATGGAGTTTGCCCACAGACACTTATTCAGATACACATATTTGAATGCTACCAACGATATAATCTTCCTACACTGGAAATAACTCAAGGCCAGAAACTCTTCTGCAATCTTTCACTCTTTCATGTTGTCATGTGATTACAAGACGTATTTGTAAAGTGACAAACTTCTACCCAGGCAAAAACACACCAAGGAAAAGGTTTAATGAAAGCAATTCTCAGAAAATCAGGCACTTTAAAATCAAATTGTCCTTTTCTCATGCAAATGATGTCTTTTGGAGCAGTGGAGCATTACTCCATATAATTCTTCAGTCTTGAGCAGACTTTATGCAGATCCCAATGTGACACTATGGGCATGTTTAATTGAGCACCAAGGGAGTGGAGCAGCTGGTTAAGCTCACTACAAAATTGAATATTGAGCTGCTCTCTCCAGGACAGCATTAATGTTTTCTACGATGCAGGTTTGTCTATCTTTTGAGTAAAATTCTCTCCATTGAATTCTAAGCTACTTGAAGACAAGAAAGAAGATGGCCATCCTAAGAATCAAGTAACACAATGTGAATGATGAGAACTAACATTTATTGATGACCCAATATATGTCAAACACTTTGAATATATTGGCTTATTTATATTGTTTACAGTAACAGTTTGGGGTTGACATATTATATGCATATTTAAAGAGAAAAAGGAAGGTTAGAGAATGTTTTTTCTTGTTTCTGTCACATGAATGATAAGATATGAATAAGATTTGAATATAGGTCGTTTGTTACCAGATCAGTTTATTATAAAAACTATTCCCCTGTTCAGAATGAAAACCCATTTCATTATCAATAATAATCCTCATCATCTCTACAAAGTGTCAAGATAGCTTTTACTCTTTACTTTGACCAGTGGAGGAAGAGCTAAGTGAGATTTGTGAGATCCCTTGCCGAGTGTAATGAGATGCATTTCAAAGTAATATTTCACTAATGAAACAATTCCACTAGCATGTCCAATCGTAGGCATGATAATTGTTAAGAAGAAAAACAACAGGATTAGTTCTTTGGGCAACTTAGACTTGAGCATATTGGGAATTTTATGTCAGTATAACTTGGAAGTTTATTTTTACTGTCATTATTATATGTGTATAAATTTCCTCCTAATAATTGAAGAAAATATTTAGAGTAAATAATATCAAACATAGAACTAAATGAATCGATAATTAGAAAATAAATAAAATAAATCATTGAATCATGAGACTTGGAAAAGGAAAAAGAGTTGGCATTTGTACTAGTGTGTTCAGTGAGCAAAGCTGTCAAATCCAACCTCTCAAGGACCCATGTGTTAGATACAACTTGAAAAGCAGTGAGCATCACCATTAAAGCAACTGCAGCTGGAGGGATTGTGAAAAGTCCATGAATGTGCCTGAGCTAGATGCTCAACTCTCACAAATTGGACAAAGTGAGGCTGGGTGAACCATTTCCTAAAGGTTGACTCAAATCTTACCTGTTCTTTTAGGAGGTACAATGGAGAGGAAGAGGTGCGAGTTGTCACGGTATTCCGAAAATATATTATTTTTGTGTTAGCATTTGGTGTAGGAATTTTAGAGTGTATGATAAGAACAAAGTTGTCATGGAAGAATCTTAAAAATATTAGTGTTTGGGATTAAGGTAGTTATTAAGAAAGATAAAACTATCATGATGACATGATTTTTTATCTAGAAGATCCAAAAAAAAAATCCACTAGAAATTTCAAACTAATGAATGAACTCAGCAAAATTGCAAGATATAAAATCAATACCCATAAATCAAATGCATTTCTGTACATCAGTGACAAATCCTCTGAAAGAAAAAGTAGGAAAACTACCCCATTTACAATAGCCTCAAAAAAAAAATTTTTGGAATCAACTTAATGGAAGAGGTGAAAGACCTCTATACTGAAAACTACAGAACACTAAAGAATTAATTAAAGAAGACCTTAAAAAGATAGAAAGATCTCCCTTGTTCTTGGATAGGCAGAATTAATATAGTCAAAATGACCATAAGCACTATACAAATTTAATGCAATTCCAATCAAAATCCCAATGACATTCCTCATAGAAATAATAGAAAAAACAGTCATTCACCTGGAAAAATAAGAGACCCAGAATAGCTAAAGCAATCCTTAGCAAGAAGAATGAAACAGGTAGTATCACTATATCAGAACTTAAACTATACTACAGAGCAAGAGTAACAAAAATGGCATGGTATTGACACCAAAATAGACTAATAGACCAATGGTAAAGAATAGAGGACATAGAGACTAACCCACATAAATATGGTTATCTCAAATTAACCAATGGTACCAAAACATATATTGTTGAAAAGATAGCCTCTTCAACAGAGGTGCTGGGAAAACTGGAAATCCATATGCAACAAAATGAAATTAAGCCCCTATCTTTCACCATGCACAAAACTCAACTCAAAGTGGATCAAGGACCTAGGAGTTAAACCAGAGACTCTGTGCCTGATAGAAGAAAATTTAGGCACAAATTTTCAACATGTCATATTAGGTGCCAACTTCCTTAATAGGATTCCTATAATGCAAGAAATAAAATTAAGAATCAATTAATGGAATGGATTCAAAGGAAAAAGCTACTTCTAAATAAAATAAACAGTCAGTAAGGTGAATAGAAAGTCTACAGAATGGGAGCAAATTTTTACCCCATGCATATCAAATAGAGCACTAATCTCTAGGATATATAAAGAATTCAAAAATCTTAACACCAAAAGAACAAATAACCCAATCAATAAATGGGCCAAGAAACTGAACAGACATTTCTCAGAAGATGACATACAATCAATCAATAAATATATGAAAAAAAAATTTCAACATCTCTAGCAATTAGAGAAATGCAAATCAAAACTATTCTAAGATTTCATCTCACTCCAGTGAGAATGGCAGCTATTAAGAATACAAACAACACAAGTGTTGATGAGGATGTGGGGAAAAAGGCACACTAATACACTGCTGGTGGGACTGCAATTGGAGCAACCACTATGGAAAACAGTATGGAGATTTCTTGGAAAACTGGGAATGGAACCACCATTTGACCCAGTTATCCAACTCCTTGTTTCAAACCCAAAGGACTTAAAACAGCATACTACAGGGATGCAGGCACATCAATGTTTATAGCAGCTCAATTAACAATAATTAAATTGTGGGATCAACCTAGATGCCCTTCAGTAGATGAATAGTAAAGAAAATATTGGGAAATATGGAATACTACTCAGCATTAAAGGAGAATAAAAACATGACATTTGCAAGTAAATGACATAACCTCGTTATTTTTTCATTATCAAGCAATACTTCTTTGTGTATATATATACCACATTTCCTTTATCCATTCATCTGTAGGTCACCTAGGTTACCTAGGTTGGTTCCATAGTGTGGTTATTTTGAATTGTGCACCTATGAATGTTAATATGGCTGCATTCCTATAGTATGCTAATTTTAGATCTTTTGGACATATACCTAGGAGTGGGATAAAATAGTTTCATTCCACGACTTTCAGGAATCTCAATACTGTCTTCTAGAGTGGTGGCACTAATTTTCATTCCCACCAACAATATATGAAGGATCCTTATCCCATATTCTTGCCAATACCTATAGTGATTTCTGTTCTAAACAGAAGGAGGTAAAATCTCTATGTAGTTTTCATTTGTCCTTCCCTGATTGCTAGTGAGGTTGAATATTTTTTCATATATTTGTTGACCATTTGTATTTCTGCTTTTGAGAAGTGTCTGTTTAGGTTTTTTTTTTTGACCCTTTATTTATTGAGCTTTTTTTGCTATTAATTTCTTATCCTCAAAAAATAATAACCTGAAAATTAATATAATGAAGAATGTGAAGAACCTTTACAATGAAAATTATGGCATGCTACCAAAAGTGTTATAAAGTTTCATCCAAATCCTCATTAACATACCAATGACATTCTTCACAGAACTGGAAAAAGCAGTACTATAATTTATCTCGAAAAATAAGAGACACAGAATCATCAAAGCAATCCTAAGCAAAGAGATTGATGCTGAAGGCATCCCAATGTCAGACCTGAAATTATACTACAAAGCTATAGTAACCAAAACATCATGGTATTGGCATCAAAACAGACGTGAAGACCATTGGAATAGAAGACAGAGAATTCTATTCTATTCCAACAAATATCCCATATAATTACAGTTATCTGCTACTAGACAAAGGTGACACATACATACATTTGAGAAAAGATAGTCTTTTTAACAAATGGTGCTAGGAAAACTGGGTATTCCTATGTGGGCAAATGAAGCTGAATTCCTATCTCTAACGCTGCACAACTCAACTGAAAGTAGATTACAGACCTAGGAATTATATCAAGAACTCTGCAACTGTTAGAAGAAAACACAGGCCCCCAGATCCAACACAGCACAGGCATCAACTTCCTTAACAAGACTCCTAAAGCACAAGAAATAAAACAAAGAAAAACAAAAATCAATAGGTGGAGGGCACCAAATTCAAACTATATGAAAAATGTAGTTTTCAAGGCAAATATAAGAGAATAAAATATTAGTGGTTTAAGCATATACTTCAGAAAATCATAAAAAGAAACTATCAGCTTCAAAAATCAACATGATGATGATGATGATGACGACGACGATGACAGTGATGTAGAGAAATAAGAACAGAAAGGAAACCAACAAAATCATGTTCAAGAGATATGACCAAAAATCCGAAGAGCTGCTTCTTAGCAGAAACTAAAAAAAGAATAAAACTCTTTTCTAAAATATTCAGGCAAAAGAAGTTACAAAGACCATTTTCAAGAGTAGCATCATCAAATCATTTAAAAGCAGAGACTTCACTACAGACCCATGCATCATGTTAAAATGCTAGCAAGAAGTATTGTGAATCACTGTAGGCAACTGTGTCTTGAAAATTTATAAAATACATTAATTCTTAAATAATGCATTTCATCACAGCTAACATAAGGATGATTTTCCAAACAAAATTTGAATAGCTACATAATGAAGTTGACAGTTACAGGGAATAATATTTCAATTTTGCCAGCCTTACCTTTTTTTTTCCAGAAACCAAAACTTACATTTATTTTAGTCATGAGCAAAAACTTAATTCCAAACCAGGCCAGGCAGTATAAGGAGAAAAGAAATCGAGAGTAATGTCACCCGATGACATTAAAATAAAGTCTATAACAAAATATTAGCTACACTGATACAGGAATATATTAAAATGTTAATAAATCTTGATTAATTTGGTTTATTCCAGGAGCAAAAGACTAGTTTAATCATTTGAAATTTAATTAATGATTCACCATATTAATAGAATGAAGGATAATAACGATCTTAATTTTAATAGATGCAGGAAAAATGTTGAATACAAAATCAAGTCAAGACTCTTAATAAGTTAATAGGAAAGGATATCATTTTAAATTAAAGATAAATATATGTATATGCATATATACATATATTCCAGTGTAAACATTTTCTTAATTATGAAATAGTGAATGCAGAATTTTTAGCAAATGCAGAAGGTTGAGGCAAACGGTTTGAACCATAATTTAGGGAGCAGGTGCTTCTGTCCAAATTGGAGCAACAGAGACCAGTATTCCCTTCCCATGAAACAACCAAAAAGAAAAAAAATTAAACATAATATATAAAACAATAGTTTTCAAGTTGTTGAGCATGAGACATTGATGAGCATTGTATCGAGGTTATCAGTCACTGTAGTAAAGCAAGAAATGGGAAGAAGTAAAATTTTCTCATTTTACAGTCACAAGATAATGTACTAGGAAATCTTAAGAAGTCACTCAAGAAGTTACAGTTATAAGTGAATTTATCAAAATCTCTGAAAGTAAGGTACAAAGTGTCCATTCTCTGTTTCTGTCTCTGTTTCTTTCTCTCACCACCCTGTGTACATTTATTCTATTAATAGAGAATTATATTAAATATATGCAGCCCAAACCAAAATATCTAATTGACATATCCATGCTTAGTTAGCAAAACTGAAAATTAATGCTAGGAAATAAGTCTCATTAATCAGGATAGTGGTCAACTGTAAAGGGGAAGGAGGGAAGCAATCAGGATGGAGCACCAGTCTGCCTTCTGGGATTGTCATGCTTTTTGTGTGTCCTGATTGATAGTTATATTGCTGTATACTTTTAGTAAATAAGTGAAATATGCATTTTGAAGCATTTTTAAAGCATGCTGTATATCACTTTTAAAAAAGTTAAAGGCAAATAAGATGATTGCTATCATGTCTGCTCTCACCAGATATCCCAGCATACTTTCAAGTATGCCACACGCCCTGCCTCTTCGCCTGTCATAATATGGAGACCTTGCCCATTCCCAGTTACAAGCCTGAATGTGTGAACATAGTGTTGTGTCTACTTGGGAGTTCACAATGCAACTAGTTAATGGTCTTTTTTTTTTTTTTTTTTTGTCTCATGAATCTTCCTTTTCTCTTTGATCTTTACCAGTAAGATATTAACATTCTTTGATCTTGATTACTGTAAATATAGAAGTGGGAGCAGAGAAATAATTGTGTGAAACATATGGTGGTTATTTTTACATGTTATCTCTGCTTCTATTTCATTTTATTTTTTCTTTATTTGTTTTGAAAAATAAATGACAGTGAAATGCCTTATAATTCTTAATACATGTATATACCACAATTTTTCATATCTCTGTATATAAAGTAGGTTGACACCCAATTCATGTCTTCATACATGTACTTTGGATAATGATGTCCATCACATTTCACCATCCTTGCTAACCCCCTGCCTCCTCCCTTTTCCTCCCACCCCTCTTCCCTATCTAGAATTCATCTATTCCTCCCATGTTCCCCCTCTCTACCCCACTATGATTCAGCCTCCTTATATTAGAGAAAACTTTCAGCATTTTTTGGGGGGGATTGGCTAACTTCACTTAACATTATCTTCTCCAACGCCATCCATTTACCTGCAAATGCCATGATTTTATTCTCTTTTATTACTGAGTAAAATTCTATTGTGTGTATATGTCACATTTTTTTCCATTTTATAGGATAACTTCCAAATACATTATCTGTCTTTGAATATAAATAATCTGTCTTTACAATATCTCTGGAGTCTGAGCTCAATCTAACTGGGTGTTTATATTTGAATCCGTTGTTTATCAGGTCATTGATTACTGCTACTGGCCAAATCCAGGGACCCGCTCGTATTCATCATGGTAGCTAATCACATAGCAGCATCTGATGTGGTCGTTGAGTCTTTCCTCTGAGAAGTTCTTTCTACTGGTGTTTTCAAGGGTCCCTCTTCACTTCTGCTGCTTCTTTTTTCTCCTGGTTACCTAATTTCAGACTCTTTTTCTGGATCTTTTTCAATTTACAGACCCATCCAAACACTGTTCTGCACTAGAACTCAATCCTTTGATCTTATTTCTTCTCTCTTTCGCCTGTATTTGAATGTCTGTACACACACACACACACACACACACACACACACACACACACACACACTTCCTGTGAAATCCTATCCAGCATTCTGCCTGTAACTAGCATCTATTCAATAAGTTGCGTGGTTCTGTCTCCTGCCCCAGCTTTCTCTCCCGAGCTGCAGTTCTACATATTAGTTTGCTGCAGCTGTCACAGCAAGGTGCTGCAGACCTGGTGCCCTAAAACAATGAACATTCATTTTCCCATATTTCAGAGTCCAGAAGCCTAATGTCTTGGGAACAGCAGAGCTGCACTTTGGCGTCTCCAAGGGAGTCTTTCTGTGCTCCAGTTTCGGGGCCCAGGCTCCAGGTTTGGCTTGTGACCGCATCACTCTTATCTCTGACTTCATCTCCTTCACCTCAAATTCCCCTCTGCTTTCCTCTTTAAATCATTTTTTCAGGTGAATTTAGTGCCCACTCCAATAATCCTTAAGGATCTCAATTTGAGGACTTTAGTTTAATTTCATCTTGAAAAACTCTCTATAGATTTTTTTCTAAATAAGTTCATAAGCTCAGGTTCTGGGATGAGGGTAGATCTTTGGGGGCCATGGTCACTTTCCAACCTAATTCAATCTGATCCAAATGTATGCCGTCCGCAGCATGCCAGGAGGTCACCTATTCACTCGTATGGAGGAATCAGTCTCTGTGGGAGAAGGTGTTCCTAAGGTTTCCAAACTAGCCAGTGGAAGATCAGTCTCTCTCCCACCCTCACTAGGAACGCCATTGTTCACTGAGCTCTTTCACTGCTCTAAGTCACACATCCATGTATCCCTTGTGTGTGCAAAGTTCATGATAATTTCTTACATCCATTGAGAGTATACATAGATCGTTTTTAAGCTGCAAAATAATAGTTTGCTCATAATCACTGTTTGGATTTAGAACAGTCTGGTTATAAAAAGCAGACCCCTTAGTGGCACCAGCCCTCCAGGTTGAGAACCACAGGCTCTCCACGTGAGGACAAGGGAAAATTCAGGTGACAGGGACAGATGCAAAAAGGATACAGAGATCTATGAAGGCAGGAAGAGTATGACAATGACAATAGAACACTGGAACATAAAACCCATGTGAAGTCAGGCTTAATCACAAGGTGAGAATAAAGGCAGGTCTGTGAAAAGAACAGAGCTCTGGTGTCACCAGGTTTGTTGAATAAAGCAGTATCAATGTGGTGTGTAATGCCCCAGCCATTTACCAACGAGGAATAAACCCGGAGTGACAAATGTGAAACTGTGAAAGGGCGTGGGAGAGCCACAGAGAAGAGTCAAACACATTCAGTCAGATGGATCCGAGTCTCCAGTGCAGGTAAGTCACACAGTGGCCATTCCAATGGGTGTCCTTCAAAATCCACTTTCTTTTTTCTGCATAATATTGAATATTCTTTAGGATTGAAAGAGAATTAACTTCACCATTGACATTATAAACACATGATGGCAACCTTCTATAAGGTACACTGATGTCAACACAGCAGTATGTCCTTTCGGACCTCAGAGGCATAGGCCTCTTTCCTAGTACTTTATCATTTGTGTTTTATTATTATCTGCTGAAATAAAGTCTAAGGTGCTGTGCTTACTGTGTCTTCCAAGAGATGTAAAGCAGATCAGGAAGCCAAGATGAGTGTAAGTTCAGGATGTTAAGAGAAGCCACCCACGAACTCAGGCTTAAAACATCACTTTAATCAAATCTGATTATAATGTCATCACGAGTCTCACAAAAATATTTATGATAATGAGCCAAAGAAATTCACCCCGTGGGATAAATGACAAGGTCATTCAATTAGAGTTGACATCCTAACTGGTCTGTCTGTATTGAGTCTGCATCGCCTGTGAGCAGACCCTCACCATGTTGGACAGATGGTAGTCAGTTGTCAATTTAAATCTCTCCCCATCCTGGGCTTAAACTCCACAGAGTGACCTTTGGTGGAGGGCCAAGGGCTTTGCTTTTGCTCTAGTTTCAACATTGTTGTCATCAAGTTATTTTTTTGTACCCATTAGGTCTCTTTCCTTAGTGTGACTTCTTTCTCATGCTCCAAGACTAACACCCAGGATCACTTTCTTCCAAGATGTCCTTGTCCTTCTTCAGTTCCTCAAAGTGATTCCAAGAAACTGGCATAACCAATGGCATACAAAAGGGAAATCAATGTATGTATGTTGAATGAGAAAACAGATGATTGAACAAATAAAATAAATTAATGATTGCACTGACAAAGATTATAAGATGCATCTGGCTGAGCAAGAGTATTAGGATGTTTCTACCTTTGCATTTCTAGATGATGAGAATCAAGGAATCAATAATACTACTACTTTTCATGTAGTAGTAGGAAAATATTTTTGACCTAGGAAGACTCTTCTTTTGTATTGACCTCTTCTGAGAGGTGGGGAATCCTGAGAATGGAAGGATTCAGGTTTCTGCACTGTTATTGATAACAGTGAGTAGAAAGGCAGCAGCAACATTAAGCTTTATATTCATTTTATATCCTTCATCAAATCTAGTGGCTTGTCACAGAACATTTGTTAATAAAAGCTTCTGGATTTTTATCATTCTTATGACCTCGGAACCTTGGAAAGTATCAGCTGTATGGGATAAAACTTTCTCAGATAAAAGAATGAATGAGTAGGCAAGTGAACAAATTGTATTTCTGAGAAAAGTTATTGAAATTCTGGCTAAAGTAAAAGACAATTCATTGCAAAGGAAAATAAGGTAAACCAGGTATCCGAATACATGGATTATTTTCCTGGGTCTGCCATTCTCCATCTGTGCAACCTTGACTGCTTCCAGAAATCTCTCTTTCTCATTTCTGTGACCCTGCCTTAATCTCCTAATACTTGAAAGTTGTCATGTCTTAGGAACATTAATTTTCTTTCCTTCTTATTCTTACAACGTAGCTGAAAGAGTCTTATCACTAACCTCCTGATTCCAGTATTTATTAAATTTATATATGGAGCTCAGACACTATAGCCATATATCACCAAGTAATTGTTTTTTAGTTAATCATCAAGTACCAGGCATCAACTCTATACATGCCATACACATGACATGCTCCAAACTGAACTCACGACCTTTGCCCCAAAATACAGTCACTGATGCATGTATTCGTTGCCCCAGTTATTGATTATGTATCCCAGTTGTCCATTTGAGAAATCTTACTAAATTTTCCTTTTTTTTCCCTGACATTTAATTCATGCTGTTAATATTATTCTTCCAATATTGTACAAAGGTACTGTATCTTTTCTGGATTCCCTGCTGTTTTTGACTCTAACTTTTATATATGCTCCTGAAGGTAGTGGGAACAACTTCTTGTCTTTCTGCAAAACTAAAGAATCCCTGCCCCCAAATACACTTGCTAGGTTGTTCTTAACACACAAACGCAGGAACACCTGTGCACACATATGGGCCATGCATATTTATGTCATCTTCTTGCTTAAGATACACAAGTAACTTCCTGCAGCACTCAGGGGAAAATGTTAACCTACAACATGCAGTGTTCAGCAGGGACAGTCCTCTTTGTCCAGTTTGAACTCCCTGATGCTCAACATCCAACCTGTAGCTAAAACTCCAAAGCCTTTCAAAGCACTCTTCTTTTATGTGCCTATGGAATCACAGACGTTTTAAACTCTGATTTGATTGGTTTTCTCTGCTTCACATTTTTAATTCTTGCTCATTTTTAATACTATGGGTGGGAAGATTAAATACCTATAGAACTTCATTTATTTAGACTGTGGTAGGATAGGGTGGAGAGAGTGCTATGTGAATAATCTTTTTTTAAACTATTCTATCTGAATCTAGTTTGTTGAGAGTTTCTCTTATGAAAACATGTTTAGTTTTCTCAAATGTTTTATCTGCATGTATTAAGGTGATCATGTAATTTTTATCCTTCATTCTATTAATGTGACTTATCACCTTTATTAATATGGTTGTTGAACCATCCTTGTTTCCCAGGGGCAAATCCCACTTGAGCATGACATATGATCCTGTGAATAGGCTGTTGAATTTTATTTGCTAATATTTGGTAGAAGATTTTTGCATCCTCCTTCTTCAAGGATATCACTCTGTCATTTTATTTTCGTGTAGCACCCTTGTCAGGTTGTGGTATGAGGTAAGTGCTAGCCTTGTAAAATTACTTTGGACATATTCCCGACTCTTTCATTTTTGGAAGAGTTTGAAGAGGATTGGCATTAATTTTTCTTTAAACACTGTAGAATTCCCCTGTGAAGCCATCTGTTCCTGGGCTTTTCTTTTTAGGAGGTTTTTGAATTCTGATTCAATATTCTCATCATGTGAGACAGGTTTCCATCACTGTTATAAACACCTGAGATAACGGCCTTATAAAGAAAAGGGTTTATTTTGGCTTACAGTTCCGAGATTCCAGTCCACGAACAGTCGATCCCATTACTTCCAGGACTATAGGGAGGCATCCCGTCATGATGGGCGTATGTGGAAGAGCAAAACCACTGACATCATGGCCAGAAGTCAAAAAAGTGACAAGGGGGCCAAGTCCTACCATCCCAACCTCCAGGTACCCGATACCTGCCACTATGCACCTCCTCTGAAAGGTCCTGTCACACCGTGACTTTCCTAAGTTCCCAGAGGAAAACACACAACCAGAGGACTCCACCCATGTACAATGCAGGAGGGGATCCTAATTAGAACAGGTTATGCTCCTTGGATGTATAATGCATCAACTGCCAAGTACATCTCAAAAGAACAAATAAATTCACTTAAAAATGGTATTATGGGAGAATCAGCCTCGGCCTGCACCACCCCCGCCATTGCTGCTGCCTCCGATTCCTCTGCGGCCAGCCTGAGGTCGCCTGGAGGTTTTCTTTCTAGGTGCTGCTGCCCCAGTAGAAAGCACTGCCCCGGATGCAGCTGAAGCCTACACTGCTGCTGACCCCTGGAGATCGCCTGGTGACGCTGCCCCACAGCTGCAGTTGCAGCCCACACTTCTGCTGACCCGCTCCCTGCCGCCAACAACCACCACTACCACGGCTACCACGGCCTAGAGGACTGCTCTGGGGGAGGCTCCAGGGTTGGTTACATGTGGCTGCACCCATTTTGGGTCACCAGCCAGGGCCTGGGGCCCAGGTACCAAGTACCAAATCGAAATAAGAACCACATGAACTACCACCTCTCACCTCTTAGAATGGCTCTTGTCAAAAATATAAGAGATAGTCATTAGTGATTTTGTGGGAAAAAAAGAGTCCCCTTGTATGCACTTGGAAAAAAAGATAAATTGGTGCAGTGATCATGGAAATCAGCAAAGAGGTTCCTCAACAAATTAAAAATAGAACTACCACACAAATCAGCAAACTTTTCTTCCATACCCAAAATCAATGGAATTAGCATCTCAGAAAGATATCTATAGCACCATATTTATTGCAATAGTATTCACAATAATCAAGATAAGGAAACAACATAAGTGTCCACTCACAGATGCATGGATAAAAAAAGTGTGTATAACATACCACTACTCACAGAGGATACTATCCAAACAAGTAAGTGGAGGAATCAGATCATTTGCAACAACACGGTTGAATCTGGAGGACAGTATGCTCAATGAAACATATCAGACACAAACAAAAACTATTATCTCACTTACAGATAGAACCTTACAAAGTTGAATTCATAGATACAGGGAGTAGAGCAGTGGTTATCAGCAGTTGGGAGAGAAATGAAGGATGTTGGTAAAAGGGCACAAAATTTCACTTACAAGACAAAAAAGTAAGGGAGCTAATGTACAGAGTGAGTGGTGACAGAGATGTTGACTTATTTGATTGTGGGAATCATTACACAATGCATATATATATTAAATCTTCCATTGTGCACTTTAAATATATTTAATCTCTATTTGCAAATTAAGCACTTAAAACAATGTATGAAGAAAACTGAAATAATATTTAAGAAAAAAAAATATTTTGTGCTATTATTCTACCACTTCCTCCTTCCTATTATAATGATAGGGGAAATTGAGAAACTGCCTAATCTCTCTGTGCTTCAAACTGCTTATCTCTAAAACAGTGTTATTCAATGAAATAATAACTCCTCTCATAAAATTTCCAAGTTTTAATGACATTTGAGTGGTTCATTTTGATTTTATCACATGCTCAACAAACAAGGACATTAACTTCATTCTAATCACAGGTACATCATTTTATACAACTAAAGATGAAAGGGTCAAAATTTCAAATTTTTAAATTCAGTATAAGTTTTGCATTTTGTATTGTCATAAGCCTCATATCACAATTTCCAGAATAAGGAATAGAAACACCCAATTTTTCCCCTCTGAATGTTAATGAAGAAATAATATGTAATGCAGTCAAAGGTTATTGGTAGATGGTTAAGTTAATTAAATTGCCATTACATTTCAGTGTGAAACTAGAACAAGTACAATTAAAATGGGATTTCTACATGACGGTAGCTCACGTTTTATGACTTGAAATGTGTAATTATTTATAATAGTACCAGATTGTCCACCACTGGGGAAATCATTTTTGCTTAGAAAAGGCCTATGAAGGAAGATACAGACATTTTAGGCATTGTCTTTTCTACAGGCTGCTCTGGACCCCCTTCTCTGTTACTTAACTGAAGGGCATAAAACTCTGTTTCCCAGTGTTGACTGACAGAAGATAAAGGACTCCAGTTGTGATGAAAAATTACCAAGCAATTGTACTCTCCACACAAATGCAGTGTCTTTTATGTTGGGAGCCCATGAATGGATGAACTGCTGCTTTTATGTAAAACACATCAATTACAGAGAACCTTTGGTAACTGCTCCTCTAGTTACACTAAATTTGACTTTGCGAATTAACTGCATTTGCTTTTTGAATTAATGTTTAGGGAGTAAAGTTTTCATGACTTTCTCAGGGGGCTTAAAAAATTTATGTCAGAAGATTAAAACAGAAGAAAGATGACTTTTGGCCTGAAACAGTTGGGCTGTGTATCTGAAAACAAAAATAAGAACACAATTTCAGTGGTTTGAGTTATTCTAAAAGTACTTTTCCTGCTATGCATTTATTCACCTACGTATGAATTTCCTTGGTAGGCATTTAAAAAATATTCTGACAAAATGGTGTTGAGAACTTCGGAACAGCTGTAAGTTACATCCACCTAAAGGTTCCATGTTGATGGTTTAGTCATGCAGCATAGAGTATCTTAGTTTCCTTAACACTGAATGCAGAAGTGAAAACTATTAATGGAAAAATTCCAAGTTTTATAGAGAAGTCCACAGGTGCTTCCTCTTCCTTGAAAGAAGAAAAGAAATCATAATAAAAATTACAAGAAAAGGACAATATTCATGGGCTCCTTGGTCTAGGACTTCTTGATATAGTAAGCCTAGAGGTGAATGTTTGTTCTCTCTCTTCTTTGAAACATCAAAATGTATTATTTTTAGTCTTATCTCTTGAGTTCAATTAATGAAATAAGAAAAAGAAAAGGCATCATAAATTTGGATAGGCAACTCCCCAGATATCCAATAAATGGCCAATGGGAAGTAAGTCTTTCATGGTCTTAGGAAATAAACATATTTAGTGCAGTTTTTTTTTATTTTTTATTTTTTAAATTGCCTTTTCTTGCTATTGAGTTACAATAATTCCAGTTTCATTTCTATTTTGTGATTTTATATATGTACATATGTATGAATCAGAAAATCAGCTTAATAATTATGAATAGAATAATAATTGAAAATTGCTTTCTTTGTAAAATTATCTTTTAGAAAGAACTACTGGTAACTGCTTACATAATCAACAGTGTCTATATTTATCAATTAAAGATATTTGCTCTTTAAGGGCTCCATATTGACAGTGTTTTAGAGACTTTTTATGCAGTGGGGCACGAGTCAGATCTCAACAGATTGAAATTAAACAAGGGTACACTTGGTCAAGAAAAATAGCTCAGATGTGCACCACAAACATATGGGGATTGTTGAAATTCTACCGAAAAGTGACTAAAGTCTCAACTTGATGGAGAAGTAGAGCAGCAAGACCCAAGTGGCCTGTGGATCCTCAGAGGTCTCCAATGTGCTTTCAGATATAGAAAAGTTTCAAAGTAATATTAAAATATAGCTATAGCTCAGTCATAGACGGTTTTGGAGCATGATGAGACCTTGGGATCAATTTCCCTAAACACACGCACACACACACACACAAACACACACAAATATATATACATACATACATACACACACACACACACACACGCGCGCGCGCACACACACACACACATATACACATATATGAGTTCTTTCTTCAAGGAAATAAATAACCCTAGTCAAAGGACTGATCATTCAACTGAAACTCAGAATTTGGGAAAACAAATTGTTTATTGGGTTTATAACAATTCTGATGAGAATGGTGGTGATATGAACAATATATTTTTGTTGTATAACAAGATGCATAAAAACATTTCTAATAATTCATAATTCAGTAAATGCATGCTTTTCTGAATTATAGGTGCACATTTCAAAATCTTGATGATAAAATCCAATGGACTGGGCTGGGGATGTGGCTCAAGTGGTAGCGCATGCGTGCGGCCCGGGTTCGATCCTCAGCACCACATACAAACAAAGATGTTGTGTCCGCCCAAAATTTAAAAAATAAATAAATAAATATTAAAAAAAATTCTCCCTCCCTCCCTCTCTCTCTCTCTCTCCTCTCTCTTAAAAAATAAAATAAAATAAAATCCAATGAACTCAAATGTAACAGTTCAAAAAGTACACCACTGCTTTTACAATTGACACGTAATTGAGCTTTAAGGAAATATTTCTCCTCAAGTTTTGATATATTGTTAAAAACTATCCTCAATTTCTGAAAGGGCTATTAATATTCTCCTTGTTTTCCTCACTGTACACCTTATGTGGTCAGTTTACCTTTCTATAGTTTAACAAAACACATAGCTACAATGTGAATGGAAAAGCAGCCAGGAGAATCCAAGACTTCTATTAAGGCAGATATTAGAAATGCAAAAATGTAAAATGATACTATTCTCATTAGTTTTTGTTCTGAAAAACAGAGTTATGTTGCATGTAAATATATTCAGTATGCTAGTATATAATGACACTATTATTAAATAAAAAATAAACATTTAATAATTCCTATATTTTAATTTCTATTATAGTAATTGGTAGACAAAACTTGCAAACACCACTGGAGTGTTTGATAATTTTTTACTAATTTAAAAGGAGAGCCACTGACCTGTGTGTGTCCCTCCTCTATAATAAGAATCACCTGGGCTTCCTGGCTCCCACCTTGTTTGGCTTCTGATTTAATGCTCCAGCATGGATCCCAAGCTTCAGTGTGATACAATAATGCCCCACAAACTTCCCATGTATGGCTAGAACAGAGACACACTAATTTAGAGGAAATAATGTCTCTCAAACTTCAAATATTTGTTTCAGTATGTCTGAGATAGATACAGCCTAGGTTTCTGCATTTCTAATTGGCTTTCTGATGATGCCAGGCTGCAGTCTCCTTGCTGCTGTCCAGGCAATGTGAATCTCTTTACCTCATATGATGAGGCTTACATCTCAGACATGACCTGCATCAAAATTCCAAGTTCACACATAGCCTTCACTTTGTTAGACTCAAGGTCTTGTCTGCAGAATCCACTTTGCTGAATTCTGTTAATTTTCCGGATATTGAAATTCCAGTCATTTCTTCACCAATTTTCCACTTCACAACATCTACAATGCTGTTCTAATATATGAAATCTCAGAGAGGAAGGGTCTTGGAAAACTTTATAATCTTACTGTCATGATTAGCTTTACCACTCAGTCCTAAATATCATTAAGGTCCCCCCCACATTGAATTGTTCGGGTGCAGATCTACAGAAATATAATGTGCCCCTAAGGAATTATGCTGTTTGGGAAAATCATGTGGGAAGCAATATATAGGAGTGATTTATTCATTCATTCAACCACTAAAGAAATATGTATCAATTTCTAGTTATATTTCAGGTCAGGTGATAGGTATTTAGGACAGAAGCAAAACAAAACAATGCAAAAGCGTTAATTAGACAATATTTTAAAAAATTAAGACATTACAAAGGAGAACTAAACATAAATACTCAAAATCTATTCACTACCTGCAGATTACTATTTATATTTTGATAATTTGTTTTCAGGACTTTAGGATTTAGGATCACATAGTAATGATTATTTCTTATCTTTAATTATCTGTTTAACATTAGCATTTTTATAACTCATTTTTCTATAGAACTTTTCCATAGTCAGAATAGACAATTCTGATTTGAAGCATTATAATGAAATAAATACCACCTATACACAGATACCAAAACCAATTTGGTTAGGAAAAATTTCTAGTGCATTTTTAATAATATCTGCTATTCAAAATTAAAACTGAGGCAAAATATTTTTTCCAAAAATTAAAAATATTTCCAAGTCAGGTATTAGAATGAGATAAATAATATAATATAATATATATATATATATATATATGCATTATAATATAAATAATATAAAATTAGCATGCATTAAATATAAATTTAATTATACATGAATTTATATATGCCATATGTGCATGTGAATATATAAATATATATATATACAAATGAATTTATTATACATAAGAGAAAGTAATAAAAATATAATTATACTATTAATTAATTATACATTTAATTTGGAGATGGGTTATTTTAAAAATTCTTTTGTAATATCTATTGTAAAAACATTCAAATAATCTTTCTAAATTTCCGAATTCTTCAGTTGCAAGGAAGCAATTGATTGAGTCCTGTTGTTGTCTTTGATGATCTTGAATGTTTCTAAATTTGCTATGTTAAAGTTTTCCCTCTTTAACTAAGATGGAAATAAGGAATTAAAAAAAAAGAACAAGATGAAAATTTAGTTTAAAATCTCAACTGTGTAATTTATTTTAAACACTCAATACCCTTGTGAATTAAGTATTTCTATTTTATAAGTGAATCCTTCTTATCACTCACATTTCAATCAAAAGGAAATTGTAGGGAGAAAGTAGAAAAAATTTGAAGGAAGTAAAGGATAAAAAAACACAACATGTTCTTCCATATAATCTCTGGATAGAAGCTATCTTCCTTTCATAGAAGAGACTGTTGAGTGTTTTTCCTTTTCTTTGTTTTACCTATTAAAGGTCTATACCTTTTAGCACATCTCTTGTGAGCATCTTCTATGACTCTGATGCCACCTGACATTTGTAAAACTCTGGAAGGAAAAATGATAGTGGCATTAAGCAGGCATGAGTTTTGCCCTCAAACATGAGTTGCCAGGAAGACCAAGTACTAAAACAGTCAAAAAGTGATACAAACTGAATTTGTTAAAGTTCAGCTGCAGAGACATAAACTGCCTGGCTGTTTTAAGCATAGATGGATTTATTACAGATTGTTAAGTGGATTTTTTTTGTGCTAAAAAAAACAAAAGAACCAAAAAGCTAGACTTTAGTTATAGCCTTCAGAAATAGTTCCTGAAACCATACTTGAGAACAGGGCTATCAAGAAAGCCTCTCTTCTCCCATGACCTGAGAACCTGCAGAAAGGGGAGGCCACCTCTGTAAATACCTGCTCCAATTCCAAGCCACCAAACTTCCACCTACAGTCTGCTGCTATTGCTGGCAGGTCTAGAACCAGGTGTACCTGCTCTGGTTTGTCCCAGCAGAATAGAAGCCTCATTTCTTGCATCTTAATAACTAAACCAAGTGACATGTTTCAAATAGTGTGATACTGCCTAAGGAAGACAGAATGTCTCCAACTGCTATTACTGAGAGAAAGAGTAGAAGTCCAGTCCCCTCTTTTAAAAATGTTTTTATTAATGCATTGTCATTATACATCATAGTGGGGTTCATTTTGATAGACTCATCCATGCATGGAATAAAATTTGCTTTATTTTAGTTCCTAAGAATTCCTCTTTCCCTCCTCTCCCCCCTCCCCTGTACCTCCTCCTCAACTCTACTGCTCTTCCATTTATTTACTGTGTTTTAAATTGGTGCTATTTAGATAGACATAAAAGAACAATTCCCTGTAATAATTTATACATGTGAAGAGCATGATTTGTTCAATTCCTTTCCCCAGTTCCTCCTTTTCCTCATGCCTCCCTACTCCTCCTCAAGTCCATCCCTCTACTTCACTGATTTTTCCTGGTATTTTCATGGGATTTCCCCTGTGTTTTTTCCTTATTTTGTTCTAACATTTGCACATAAGAGAAAAGAATCAACCAATGGCTTCAAAGTCTGGTTAATTTCACTTAGCATGATGTTCTCCAGTTCCATCCATTTACCAGCAAATGTTCAACATCCTAGAAGTCAGGAAAATGCAAATCAATTGAGATTTCATCTCCCTCCAGTTAGCATGGAAATCATCAAGAATACAAATAAAAATTTCTGGCAAGGATGCAGGGGAAAATGCACATTAATACATTGTTGTTGGGACTGCGATTTAGTATATCCAATTTGGAAAGCAGTATAGAGATTCCTCAAAAGACTAGGCATAAGAGAACCAATATATAAACTAGACATCCCACTCCATGGTATTTATCCAAAAGCATTAATACCAGTATTATACAGAGATATGGCCACATCAGTGTTTATAGCAGCACAATTCTCAATAGCCAACTTACGAAATCAGATGAGGTGTCCATCAATAGATGAAGGGGCCAAGAAAATGTGAGATATGTATACACACACACACACACACACACACACACACACACACAGTGGAGTTTTACTCAGCCATAATCTAGTCTGTTCTTAACCTGTCTTCCTAATCAACTTTGTGTGTCAGTTGTTGACAAAGCACAATCACAAATCTGGGACACCCAGTGTCTGTCCTACTAAAGGCACTGAAGAAGGAAGGTGCTGGAATTGGTACTGACTGCAGAGTGATCCTATCTAGTTATGATAAGAATAATAATGATAAATATTATTCATAATTGTTATTATTAGACTATTTATTGAAGCTGTTATTGTGCAGTAAGAATATTTCTAGGAACATGGCCACAAAGTGAGGAGAGAATAAAGGAGTCTTTTGAAAGAAAAACAAAGGTAGAAGAGAATTAATATTTTGATTTTAAACTTGATCCAGATATAAATTAATCAGAGTAAGGAAAAAAGAAAAAGGAGAGGAAAGAACAGTGGACGATCAACACAGAGACACACTATTTTGGTCTGTGGCTAAGTAGCTATGTGCACCCTGAGTGCTCCATCCCACAGAGGCAGGCCCTACTCTTCCATGTAGATGGGCAGCCGTCCTTCATCTGTTACTTTGAGTGGGCAAAGGCCATCAATTACAAGAGCTAGACCTTTAGAATTCCTTTTTCCTTCATGTCAAAGAAATGGACATATTTTTACTTAGGAAGAGATATTCTTCCTTTCTTTTTTGTTCTTTGTTCTTTGGACAAATGCAAATTATGTACCAATTAGCTACAATACTCCTTGAATTTTATTCCAGAAAATATCAAACTACAACCTTCTTGAAAATCTAGATTATGTTCTAAAATATCATAGATACTCTAGAACATAATGTGTTCAATATCAGTGAATATAAATTAAAAGTTTTATAATTCTAGGAAAAAAATCCTTAAGAATCTTAATGATGGTAGAATATAAAAGTAATGTCTTGCCTAAGCTTTCCTATTTTTCTAAGAAGAAAAAACGTACTTTATTTTTCAGTAAATTCTACAGGGATTTTTAAAATATAAATGAAGAGAAAAATGCTAAAATTGTACAATTAGAGCCATCTCCCTAGCCGTTTGCCAGTATAATTTTGTTTTTCTCTTGCTCTTTCTCCTTCAAGAGTCATTAATTTACCTTTGAGCATTGTGAATAACCAGAAAGACCACATTCTATTTTGAAGAGGAAAAAGAACACTGTGATCAAATGCCAAAGATCCTATACTTGAAAGGAAAATCAAAATAATGGCCCATTAAAAGTTTACCTGCGATTCGTAAAGTTCACAAACTGTCATTTCATCAAAGGCCTCCCTTCTGGTTATCAGGGAAATGAGAATCTTCTGACATTCTGAGAGGAACAGAATGAAGTCAAAGGACTGGGAGGAAATTGAGCTGTGGGAGGATTTCCTGCAATTTGGAGGAATCCCAGAGGACCCGTCTTAATGAGCCTGATTCTATGCATGGACAAAGAGTGAGACAGGCACCCAGCTGCCTGGTGCTCCTGGAGGATGGGCCCTCCAATGAGGAAATGAAACCCAGTGATCTTACAACATCTGCCACCTGCTGGGAAAGCTTTTCAAATTTACCTCCAAATACTGTTTGGATCTAAGATTCTTTATTCCTTTATTAAACATAATCTCCAAAATGGCAGAAGTTATTATTTTTATCAACCTCTTATTCTCCAAACCAAGAACTAACACTCAAATGAGTAGTTCGGTCTTGCAGACTGCTGGCCTTGGGTGAATGGGAGCCATCTCTGAGCTGTTGCTCCTCCCTGCAGTACATTCTCACCCTCGCTCCTCAGCCACATGATTTTTCAGGGGCACTCACAATGGCTGATTTTACTATACCACCCTAGACAAGTCAGCCTTGCCCTCAGGCCAGAGCCACTTGCTCATGGGAGTGTGAGACTGTTAAGATGATGGCACTCAGAAGAGCCTTTGAAATGAGCCAAATAGCTCAGCAACAGCCTGAAGTGGGGGGCTTTCCTACCCAGCCAACAAGCTTGAGAAATTGTGTGGCGCTGAACATATGATTACTGGTAAGTGGTAGAAAATGTACACAATTAAACCTAAGAGATGTCAGAATTAAGCCTCAAAGAATTGGATGGTTTGTAGCTGTCCTATAGAATTGATGGGATTTAAATCCAGTAAAAAATGACCACTAAGTTACTGAGGGTTTTGCCACCCAAAGATGCACCAGTTTGGATGAAAATTGAAAATGATTATTTAAGATTAAAACCAGTCTGTGTCATTAACCTTCTAGAAGCAGAAACCAAGCTTTTTATCAGCACCCAGAAAGCCACGTGGTCTGGTACACATTTCAGATGCTGCTAAGGAATCAATCATAAAAAATGGTACCTTTTCCTGGGAGTGAACAGAGGCCACAAAGAAGAGCAGAAAAGGGGTATACTTTCAGGCAATGAATGCATTTCAACTCAGATCAAAGCTCTTACTCCACCCTGCGCAGGTGGGAAGGATATCATAATTGCCATGGAGTGGTATCTAATCTGCATTAGCCTCAGTTTCCCTTCCAGATCAGATTAATTATCATCATTACCAAGATCCTGACCTATATCTCATATTGAATTTTTACTTGTCTTCAGGAAATTTGATAACATTTTTTAAAAAATTTGATTACATAATAATCATGATGGAAATAACTGGTCCTATTAGTTCAGAGATCTCTAAATCATGACTGTACTGATATACAGACTACCTTTTGATGAAAAGACTTGATGTCATGAATGGATATGATTTCTGATTAATTTTATTGATGAACAAAGGATGGGTGCTAACATGGGAAGTGAAGTGAGTAAAATATGTGATGATTAGAACAGCAGCTATACTGACATACCACTAAAATTCAAATGTATTTTGCACTATCATCTGGAAGTCCTTATGGTCTTTCTCTGCCCCAGTCCTTCTGGATCTTAACCTGATGCCGCAATCCGGCTGCACCAAAATAACCAGGGGGGTGACGAACAACTTGTGTAGATTGATACAGCAGGAGTGGGAGCCGTTTATTGTAGGACAGGAGGGGTATATATACATTCCACACAGCTTATCTAATTAACATAAACTAGATACAGCAGTCAACCAATAAGGAATCTCCACACTTAATGGCTCACTGGTGTTACTTCACAAACCACTCCCTCTGCAAAACGCCAGGCGCCATCTTGACTTGTTTATAGACTCTAACACCCTGATCCTACTTGATCCCAATGTTTGTAAGAAAAAGAGGATAAATCGAGGGAACATTCTCTGTAAAAGGACCAAAGACAACTTCCCATCTCAACAAACACTGATCTGGACGTCATCCTGAACCCTGTGATATTTCCACGTGGTTAAGATGAAGACTTGATCGCCCTCTAGAGGCTAAAATGCAGAATTTAAATACAAGGAATTGTGCAGAAATCAGGAGGGGCCACCAGCTAGGAGTGACAACTCAAAATTTGATCCCAGATTTGCTTTTCAGAACTAATTTTATTTATTTTTGCTTCCAAAAATAAATAAAATTAGTTGCAGAAAAACTACTTATAAGGTTTTCTGGGGTATACTAAGCAAAAGTAAGATGTTGTTGCTGTTACCCCTGAAAATATCCTCTTAATACCTGGAAACAAACCTTGGCCAACAGTAGACATTCTATTGCTGCCTTGATATGGAACTATTAGAAAATGCCAAGATATGGCCCAATAATAAAACCTGGCTTCTAAAAGTTCATCACCAAAATCAGCATCAACCTCATCAAGGTCAAGTGTTCAGAGAGATTGCTGTTTAAAACAGATTGTGTGGGTTTTTAAGAGACATATAAGCAAGTGCTAATCATCATGTAATCACCTTGAATTTGTATTGTAAACACTTATAACTATCAATTTTAAAGAGTTTCCTTGTAAAGCTTTTAGATGATATTCACATAATTTTCTCATTGCAGCACATTTTAACGAGAGTGGAAAAACACTCCTGGAATTCTTGGGCACGAGCGACATGCTGATTCTGTTTCTATTTCAGGGAGTATTTGAAATGGGCATATTTTTACAGCTAATCATAAGAGGAGGGTTTCAATGACCCAAGTGCTTATATTTATATGAAGATTTCCATTTTAGGCTAGTAAAAGTCAGAAAATAAAAATCACGATATGCCAGAGATGAGATATATTTCCTTTGAAGGTCATCCGTCACATTTTTTGAGATTCATATTAGAGTTAAAAATATCTATGAGAAGAAATTTGCTTAATAGGGAATTGAAGGGAGGCTAGTGGATGATAATACATAAAAATTAGCAGTATAGACAATTTCTACTCATTTTTCCCCTGAAAATCTTTTCCCATAATCTACTACAATGAATGACAACTCCTACCTGTAACTAAATTCATCAAACAAAATGTGCTAAACCTTTGTTTCTCCATTCTATCCCAGTGGTTGCCTCCTCTCCTGGAATTTGAATTAAATTTACATCTTTTGAATCCCTGCCTTGATATGAAATATTAGAAAACTATTAGATCTCTAAATCATTTATGTCCATAAGATTTCCTTTTTAACTACTGTAATCTAATAATTATGTTACATTTATCTACATATATATATATATATATATATATATATATATAATATTATATTTCCATAAAATATTTATTCATTGGGGAACTGAATCATGTGTTAATTCTCTGACTGTACCTACCATTGAACATTGTGGCCAGGCTACAGAAGTACTTAATAAATGCTTGCCCAATAATTGGCTAAAGAAAAGCAAAGAATCAGACATACCTGTTGAGACACATTGCATATACTTCTTAGATATATAATCCCCCAGAAACAGCCACAGAGATAAAATTTGAGGCCAGGTAGCTTGCTTGGGAATCAGAAAGATAAGAGGGAGGTGAGGCTAGGGAGGGAAGGAAGCCAGTTAAGGTGGGTTACTGAGCACCAGGTCACTGTGGGCAAGTGAATCTCCTTAGTGTAGGAATTTCCTCAGCATCTTCCTTAAGGGAGCAAGGAAGCTGGGTGCTTTCCCACCATCTTTCTTTCATACTTCGCCTCCATGAAGGTCATCTTGTAGCCACAGTGAATCTCAAGCCAAGTTTCAGAGCCTGTACTGTGTGCAGAAATGATGGGCTTGGGAGGCGGTGCAGGTTGGCTCCATGGTGCAGGCTTTCAGTAGGCCAGGGCCACATGTGGGTTGAAAAGGCCAGAGTGTTGTGTACTGGGGAAGTGGCAGTCACGGGGTCTTCCTTATCTTGTTTGTCTTCTCACTGTTACTGTCCTGGCTCTTTTTTTGGGGGGGGGTCGGGGGGGTGAGGGGCCAGGGTACCAGGGATTGAACTCAGGGGCACTCAAATATTGAGCCACTCCAGCCCTATTTTGTATTTTATTAAGAGACAGGATCTCACTGAGTTGCTTAGCACCTTGTTGTTGCTGAGGCTTGCCTCAAACTTTGAATCCTCCTGCCTCAGCCTCCCCAGTCTCTGGGATTCCAGGTGTGCACCACTGTGCCCAGCACTCTCCTGCCTCTTGATGCTTCTCTGCCTAGTGCCACCTGTGGAATGCCACTGGAGCACACTTTGTGCCTGTAATTCCTGAGCGCTGTCCCATCCCTCTAATTTTGTTCTCTTCAAAGCTCATCACCATTTCCTTTCTTGGAACCCTACTTGACTAGTTGTGGAAGGAGGAAATTTGATTGGGTTAGCCAAGTCATAATGAGTTATTACAAAATAAAAACTAGTTAAGAATTTTGCCTCGGACTCTAGAAAAATTTTGGCTTTAACACAAGGTGTCAATCTCATGTGTCATTTAGAAGCAAATGGAAGTCTGCACATTGCTGCCCTTCTCCTAATTCCAACACTCTCATCCTTAGGGTGAGGATAATTCTTGACTTTTATACGTGGTTGTTAGGGATATTAAATATGAGAGTATATATGTTATTCAGAAAAGGGTCTAAAATTTAGTAGCTACTGAACTATATTTTACCTGAATATAGATTCTGGGGTAAGTAAGTGTTTCCAAGGCCACTTATCTGATGAGAACCTCACATGGAGGCATGATTTGCATGCTGGTCATAACTCCATGGAAAAAAATGAAGACGAAAAAGGGAATCTGAATACACACAGATGAGTACATGGAAATCTGGTGAAATCTGAGTAAGAATGATAGGTTGCATCAATGTTGTTTTACTGTTTCTGATAATGTCATTCTAGTTATGGCAGTTGTTACCACTGAGAAAAATGGGATAAAGGGAATATAGGATCTCTCCCTATTATTTCTTAAATCTGTATGAGAATCTAAAGTCATCTTAAAATGTTTTGTCAAAGGAATCTTGGGGAGGCTAAAACTCCCATGCCTTGGGCATATAATAAATTTTGCATTCTTTTTCCTGTTTTTATATAACATAGTTTTGGAATTGCACTAACTTCTAGGCTAACTTCTGATCAATCTATAAAAAGACCTGTTAAAGATAAAAGCTGTGAATGATAGTGGGGGAGTCTCCAGCTGTGTGCTGGTTCCATTAACTAAATTACAGAGGACAAAGAAGGTGGATCGTCTGAGGATGGCCTCGTAAGATGGTAAACACTTCAGGGAAAACATGAGGAGGCGATTTGCTTTTAGACAGAGAGGTGGGCACTTGTGAATCTGAGACCATCTGGATGAGAAGCCCTGAGTCCTCATCCTAGGAGGTTCCCAAACCTGTAATTTACTGTGAAGAACTGAGTCAGTCCCTCTGTTGTTTGTGCTGTCCCCTTGGTTTGCTTTGGTGTATATTTTGCTATTTTGTGAATTCTTAATAACCATGAGCCATCCATCCTTTGTTGGGCAATTTGCTTGAATACAAGGAGAAGTACCTGAGTGTATGCTGTGTTTTGCATGTGCAAGTTGTGAGGGTGCAGAAGGGCCACACAACAGGGCCCTTGCCTTGACAGCTCTCAAAAGAAGAGGCAGAGAAGTTGATCGACAAGCACTGGGCTCCAAGGCAAGTGTCTGTGATCTCTTGTTATCTTGGTTTTATATTCGCTCACACATTTTTAAAAAACGATTTTGTAAAATATCATTCACTATAGGTACATTGCTTCCAAATTCAAAGTGGGTAGAAATTGAAACTAAAAAGAGAGGTTCATGGCTTCTACTACTTCATTCTTGATGTTATTTTACAAGCCTCTCTCAGTCTTTAGGGTTACAATTCTGGTACCTCTCACCATAATTTTATTCATAAGCTTAGATTTTAATTTCTTTTTATCTTTACTTCCTTCATCATAATTGCATAATTCCTCTCTTCAGAGCAGGCATGTGTGCACCATGCTGATGTGTCTTCTGCTGTTGGTTTTCCTGGTTAGTCCTCACCCCCTCTCTCTCCTCTGTAGGGATTCCCTTTGTCGTGAGCCCGTGAAGAATTCCAGACCTTCCTGTGTCTTGTCTGAATCTCTCATTTTGGTGGAGAAGAACCTACAATATATTCCAAATAATACGTAAAAAGGTAGTATATTTTGAAAAGTTTGTTGTTTAGCCTTAATATTAACTGACAGTTTGGCTGTATATGAAACTCTAGTTTCTTTGAAAAGTTAAATTTATTTACAAATCAGTACATAAAAACCAAAACATCATTTATGTTAATGGGGTACCATGTGATACATGGTATATACTGTGAAATGTTTAAATCATACTATGTCTGTCTCCTCAAACATTCATCATTTCTGTATGAATATGTTAAAATATTCATAATCTTTTTTGTTTTTTGAGATGTACAGAACGTAACTGCTCTGAATTCTAGTTTCTTTATGGTTGAATTATGCACAAATGCCCATATGTCCTCTCCGGTGTCCATTTTCCCCATTTTCTTTGTATTTATTAAGTGATATTTTTTCTTCTCTGAATATAGTTTTGGTGATGAAGTTTAGTAATACTTATAGAGAGGGGGAGATCAGCATATTTATTCAATCTCCAGTGTCTAACTAGCCAAATCGCTTTTATTTTCTCTCTCGCCCCCCGTCCTTGTCCTTCCTGCCCCTCTGAGCCCTGGACGGCCGGGCTGCTCTGCTTTCAGGTCAGGATGAGGGTGACGGGTGAAGTGCACAGGGAACCAGGCCCACCGTGAGAACCCTCAACACACCCTCCTCTTTCTCCTGTTATTCACAGAGCAGTACAATTTGTGTGCCAGAGTGCAGAAAGGATGGAGGAAACCCCTTCATCAGCTATGAAATCCAAGTCCCTTCTGCTAAGGCAGAGGTGTCAGCTGTCAAGTGAACAGAGAAGGTGCTCAGAGACAGGAGGTGAGACACAGCATCTACTGAGAAATGCTCTACAGAAGATTACATGGTGGTGACTGGAGGGGTGCACTGCCAGTTGACATAGTGCCTCCGGTGCTTATCCAAAGAATGAAACCTCCATGCTCCATGAAGCTTTGACCAGTGGCAGGCAGTTGGTGAGCACTGTCTTCTCCACATGCTCTGGTCAATGCTAGTAACCACAGGGAGAGGGATTTATGAACTGGGCTACAGAAGCAATGACATTCTTGGCTTAGCTGGCTTGAGCAGTGTCACCTTCAAAGAATCTACTACAGGTAAGATTACCTTCCTTAATTCCCAGCACATATGAAGAAAGCTAGGGTTCTTCAAAGTATATTCTGCCCACATTCCCTCTTACTATTTCCTTAACTTGCTTATGTTTTGGGCAGTGGAGAGGGGCACTTCAGGGACATGATATTTTACTGTCCTCCTTTTTGCCAAGGATGATGCATTTGCTTCTCAAACAAGAATGCAAAAAGAATATTACTACCACACATGACTTGAGAAGCTCACATTGAGAGCTTTTAAAAATAGGTGTGTTTGATATCTGATTTGTGTAGTACCTGTATCCTTTTATTGTATACTTCTATAAGATTTGACCAGTACATAGAGTTGTGTAACCACTACAAAATTAAAGATCGAAATTCTTCCACCATCCCCTGAAGATTCCCCAGTGCCCTTTCCAAACTGCTCCACCTGCTCAGCCTCTGCCCCAGCCTGCCTTTCACAAATGTTGGGTTTATGTGTGTGTGTATATGTAGAGCTTCCTTCATCTTATATATGATATTCCATACTCAAAAATAAGTTTCAGAACTCTTGGAAGACTCAAAATTCCATCTTAATAACCTATAAAGCAATGTTTGGAACATTTAAATCTGACTAGGGAAGTGTTTTTAAAGTAGGTGATCTTAGACTGAATTTTGAATGACAAGTCATTTCAGCTGGATAAGCAGCTAGATTTGCAACTTCAAACAAATCCTCATTTCTAACTCCCCTGTAATCATTTCAAGAATATGCTCATTTCTTTCGCCCCACTGTCATCTATACCACCATATTCTCCTAATATCTAGCTGAGGATGAGTCCCACACTATAATGCTCCAAAATGGGCCCCACAGCTCTACTCCCTACACACAGGGAGTCCTCTATACATCGTCTCCATTTTCTCACCTCCAGTTCTATTTTCAATCGATTCCTGCTTGCTTTGAAATCCAGCACTCCTCAGAGGTTTTCAGGATGTAGTTACTGTGTTTCCAAATTCAGTGCTGCCCTCTGTCCTCTTCTGCACTCCCCCACTTCCTCCTAGAATAACTGTCCCCTCAAGGATTCTGCAGGCCCATGTCATCTGAGCGTCTTGTATCTGCTGATGACTCCTTGTTTGTCTCCTCTGATCTCCTCTTCCACCTGACCTCTGAATGTTGGCAAGTCTTGATCTTTTCCTGCAGCCCAGTACCTCGCCTCCTTTGTTACATGCTTTCTTCACGTGACTTCCTCAAGCCCCAGGGTTTGGGTAACATCTGTGCATAGTGACTCCAAACCTTTAACTTAGACGTCTAACTCTGCTCCAGCTTCCAACACACAGATCCAAATCCCAATTTGGCATTTCTAGTTGGAATATGATACCTAGAGAGAAACACATTTGAAATAAAGAAAGGTCCTGATGGTCCCTTATACTGATTCTCCCAGTCAACCTTGTTGGTGGAAATCTCATCATTGACTAGCCACCAGTTCAAGTACCTCCAGGCCTCACACCATTTTCAGTCCTACTTTTCTCCTTACCACTACCAACCCACGTGCACTTTATTTCTAATTTTTCTCCCTCAGCTTTCAAACGGGTGTCAGTCCATAACTTCTGCTCCTTTCAAGACTTGGTTTAATGCAATATCAGCTCTAGCAGCATCATTACTTGGCCTCCATGGATTTTAAGCTTTTCCTCTTCCTAGACAACTTTCCACAAGGCCATAAGAATATTTACACAATAATTTGAAATACAAAATTTCATTTTTATAATAAAAAAAAATTTAATATTCACCCATTAATCCTGGACTAAAATTCAAAGTAATCTTGGAAAACAAGAATGAATGACCTGGCCCCTAAACATTTTTCTCACATTCACCCTTAAAATTCTTTCTTCACAGGGTTGACTCATTTTATACATGGTGGGTCAGCATGGACTGTCTTATAACCTTCACTACCATAACAAATTCCATAATCTCTAAATTACATTGCTATGTGACTGTCATTACACTTGAAAAATCTCTAATGACCTCATTTCTTCACTTGCTTGTTAACTGTCTATTCCAGTAAAACACTCCTTCTCTGAAGACAGAATCATCTTTGTGTTCATCAGTTTATATCCTGGACACAACAGAAGCTGATACCTCTTAGGCATTCAATAAATATTTAAGTGAATTGGCATATATACACATACTGACTGTGAGTACTGGGTAGGACTAGAGCTTTCCACAAAGTAATTTCTATCAATGTTTCTATTGATTGAACAGATGAATAAATGAAATTATTATTTTCCATTTTGTTATTTGAATGTGAAAGGCATGAGCTAAATAATCCTTGATACCCCCAAATTTATGCTTTAAAATTTAATGGTGAGAATTTTTGAACATGTGCTCATTTTCCATCTGCTTTTCCTTAATAAATGTTAATTTATGTAGCCTACTAGATATGATTCACAGTGAAAGACAGTATGAAGAACAAAAGTTATAGTTCAAATATCTTAATTACTCTGAGGCTTAGGCTCCTTGATTAAAGATGAATGGAAAATAAGCCTCAAGTCCCTGGATTTTGATGAATTGTAACAATGGCAATGTGTTATGTTAGGGAAACACTGAACCATTTGCTGTGGGTTCAGAATGTCACAATGCCACAGGTCCCAGCCCATGGCAAGCCTGGTGAGAGCTACAGAAATCATGGAGAGGCTCATCTCTTGGCCACGGCAAAGAAAGATGCTCAGCCTTTCCCAGTGCAGAGCCATCTTACAGTGCACAGCGTTTTCACTCAACAGGGAAAGGATGGAGCTCAGGTCACCTGAGAGGAGGACACAGTATGTCTGTCCTTAGATGCAGAATGGTTTTCCAGCTGTCACAGTGAGTCCCATTACTAACTGCTTGGCAAATAAATTGATCTTGGAAAGAGGAATGGGAAAGTTGAGGAGACATATCTGATATGGAGTTTTTCTTGAAAAAAAAATGAACATTTCACGAATTCATAGTTGTTGAAGGGCCTTATAATTAGGGAATTTTTAAAGTTGGTTTATTTATCTGTTGTTTTATTTTTCTTAGTTGGATTTTCTCCTTTATTTGTGAAAAAAAAGTTGGTAAGATCTGAAGTTGGAAAGATCTATGAACACATTTAGCATTATTCCAGATAGAAAGTGATGCGTAATAACTGGTGATTTCCTTTCCTTTTCTTTCCTTTGTGTTGACGTACCTCTAAACTGAGTAAGTGACATAATGAACACCTTGCACACACGTTACACACAGAGAGATGGGGACAGAAATAAGCATTTCTGGCTCAGAGGTGACAAATTCTGTGGAGTTCTCCCTGCCTGTTCTTCTGCCTGTTCTTCTGCCTGTTCACAAGGGTGTGTGTGTGTGTGTGTGGCGGGGGAGGGGGGGGTTAATTGACAAGTTCAATTACTGCCAAGGTTAACAGCATCACTGGCAAATAGGGTTCAGCTTGCACAGAAAACATGAAATTCTAGAAATATTTTTTTTGCCTATTAATCAGTAAAAAGTGTGGTTTACTTTCATTCAAAAGTGATATATAGCCATTAAGCTCCTTAATTTATAATTCTTCCTTACTTCATGAATTTTATAACTAGTACAGGGCTTGTCATATTATTGAGTACATAAGATACTCATTGAGTTAAGTACACAAATTTCTGAATAGAATATTTTATAATTTTTTAAAAAAACTCATTATTGAGCTTTTTTTTGTGTGTGTGTTCAAGGTATGAGGATAGTCATGCAAAGGATGCAAAGATTAATGACATAGCCTCTTTTCTCCCACAGCTTACAGTGAGCAGATAAAAGGGCTTACCTAAAAAGGATTTTAATGTAAAATGTTCTGTGATTACGACTATGATAAAAGTAAAGTTATACAGAAGCACACTGAAAGGAAACAGTAAATGCAATTGGAAGAGATTTGAAAGCATACCGGGAAGAATCAGGGTTTGAATTAGCCCCTTTTATTTATTTTTAAATTGGTTTTGATAGCAGGAGCAAGCAAAAGAAAATAATGGGAAGGCATACAGTGTTTCAGAAAATAGTTGGAAACCTGGAGGTCTAAGCATAAAAGGTCTTTAAGGAGAGTGGGAAGAGGGGACGTAGCAGAGTGGACTGGGGAGGCAAGAGAGCACCAAGGATCCCAGGCAATGATGGCTTTGAATGGCGACAGTGTTCTGGTTTAGATGTTAGGTGTCCTCCCAAAGTTCAAGTGTGAGACAATGCAAGGATTAGAGCTGAAATGGTTGGGTCTTTAAAGCCCTAAACTAGTCTCTGCATTAATCTACTGATAGGTATTCCTGGGTGTAAACCATAAGCATGTAGGGTGAGCAGAGTTTTCTCTCTCTCTCTCTCTCTCTCTCTCTCTCTCTCTCTCTCTCTCTCTCTCTCTCTCTCCTTCTTGCTACCATATTTCTAGCTTCTTTCCCCCACCACCCACTTCTGCCAAGATGTTCTGCCTCCCCTTGCACCCAGAGGGATGGAGTTGACCGTCTATGGACTGAGACCTCTGAAAGCATGAGGCAAATATACTTTCCTCTTCTAATTCTTCTCATCAGGTGCTTTAGTCACAGCAGTAGAAAGCTGACTAACCCAGAGGCTCAGTGGAGTACTAGTAATCTGGTAATGAGATGACACTATGAAGGCCTTATTTGCATTTGACCTAGAGAGAGAATCTGTAATAAACCCAGCCTTAAGCAGTCATAGTCTCATATTCCAGGTTCCAGAAGTGGTCATGTGCCACCACAGCCACTCTTGATCTGACCTCTACATACTGTGTGCTTGTTCTCATCCTCAGTTTTCCTCAACCATAGGTATTTTAATTATCTTTTGAAAAACATCTCAAATTGTGGTTGATTTTTAAAATACAAAAGCCTTTTTGGTATGTTTCCACAATTTTTATCTGAATATGTTTTTTGTAGGTCAGCATAATGCTAGTCATTGAAGGACATTACTAAAAACACCAAGAAGCAGAGACAAAGTCCCCTATGATGGGTCACTGAGACATGATGAAGATGTGCTTGGGCTTCCACTTTCCATGTTTTTCCTAAAATACGTTCTTCACTGGAAGGATCTCATCTCTGTTTTTCCTACTGCCCTTCTCCTCTTCACATTTCACCACAGGCATTTCCCATGAATTAAAAATTATATTAAAACACTTTAATTAGCTATAGAGTACATAAACCCATTTTCTTGTCTTTTTCTAAGATACATTATTAAAATAGAATTATTGTATAAATTTACATAAATTTTAACAAAATGTCTATGTACAATGATAAAAACCTTTTCCTTAAGGTGTAATAGAATTAAAAGGGTGTTTTTCTCTCTGTGTGTCTCTCTTTTTTTAACGTATATTTGTGATATCTGTGGTCACTTTAACATAAATTTGTGGAGTCCGCAGCAAGCACTGATTGTGTGTATCCTTTAGCATCTGCTTCTTTCACACAGCATGACTGTGTGTTTAATCCATACAATTGCAGATATCAACTGTTTGTCCTTGTTATTGCTTACTAGGGTTCTTCTAGATATGTCATTCTTTGTACTGATGGATACTTGAATTATATCTAGTTTTTGATATAATGAACACATATGTAGTCATACATTGCTTAATAATATTGATATGTTCTGAGAACTGCATCATCGAGTATTTTCATTGTGTGGCTAGCGCAGAGTGGACTTGCACATAGCTGGTGGTGCAGCTCCTGGACAGTTAGGCTCTGTGGGATACCCTGGTTCTCTTAGTCTACATGCCTGAATAGCATGTTATTTTACTGAGTTCTGTAGGTAATTGCACATGATTGTAAGAATTTATGTACCTAAACAAAGAAAAGGAACAATAAACATTTGGTATAAAATATGAAAATCAGCACACCTGCATAAGACTTTTACTATGCACAGAGCTTGCAGGTCCAAAAATTCCCATGGCTGAGCCAGTATGTGGTAGGTGAACGTGAAGGCCTTGACATTCCTGTCTACTGCTGTAGACTTTTTAATAATACAAATTTACGCTACACTCACTTTATTAAAATAGCTTCTTTGCTTAATAATAAGTCAACTTTAACTTACTATAACGTTTCTATTTTATAAATTTTTGACTGTTTTTCACTTGTTATTCATAATAACTCAGCTTAAAACTTATCACACAAATGTACAAAATATTTTAATTCCTTTATATTCGTCTTCTTTAAGATGTGTACTATGGTTTTAATTATTTTGATTTTTTTTTTACTCTTTAAATTTTTGTGTTAAAAGCTAAGGCACCAACTCATTCATGACCCAAAGTCGACGCGGGATTACGGTCACCAATACCTCTGTCTTGTACCTTCACGTCTGTCTCACTGGGAGTTCTTCATGGACAGTAAGAGAGCTGGAGCTGTCATCTGCTGTGCCAACAAGGCTTTCTACTGGAACAGCTCCCACTTCCTAAAGAACCTGCCTTTTGTTAATAAGTAAGAGTAAACTTCAAAACAAAAATGAAACATACAGAATAGTAAATACATAAACCAAGAGCTGCCACTTGTCATCACGACCAAGTATTATGCACTACTGGTGCTCTGTGTGGCATCAGACATGCCTTACTTTTTTTTAAAAAATAGTTTCTTTAGTTGTCAATGGATCTTTTATTTATTCGTTTATTTATTTATATTTGGTGCAGAGGACCAAACCCAGGCCCTCACTTTTATATGGTGGCTAGTGCAATAGGTTTGTTTATACCATAAACTGGCAAGTGATATAGTGTGTTACAATATGGCAACAGTTACAACATCAGATCCATTAGTGTCTTATGGGACTGTCATTGCTTGTCATTTATGCAGTTTATCATTGAACAACATGTCATTGTGTGGTGTTCGGCTCTACGAGACTCTGTGCATAGTCAATTCTCTTAGGAAAGTACTTAAAATTTCGATTCATGGGTTACATTATAACTGTTCATTTGACTTTATAAGACACAACCTAATTTCTTTGCTAAAGTGCAGTACAATTTCCTATGTATACCAACAATGCAAGAGAGTTGCAGTGATGGAGTGGTTTAATTCTGGAGGCTTGTGGAAGCTCTGGAGCTGTCTAAGGGTTAATGTCCTCCAAGCTCTTGGCACACTAGAGCAAGCAAGAACAGGGCACTGTTCTCAGGACACACTCTGCTGACATGGTCAGACTTGCCACAAGTTCCTCTCGAGACTGAGAATTGCTTCACGCATTCCCTGTGGTTAAAATTATTTGGGGAATATTCTTGCTAATTTGTTTCCCTTGAATTGTGCTTAATCATTGGGCTTAGATCTAAGAGATTAAGGAAGTGGCTTATGAACATTGCATTATTTTAATGTTATTCTTGGTATCTTGCTTATGTTAACCTCAAAGAACTTGCTGAAATTCAAGATAAACACAAGCAATATATAATGGCTCGGTTGCTTAAATAAACATCCTCAGCTTTCCCCAGCTCTGGGTCCCCTGTGTCCTGTTTCTTTCTTGCTCAATCCCTCAGCACCAATCTTCAATGTGGCAGCTAGTCCACATTCCCAACATTGGGTTTCACTGTGTTTTTAATTTTAGACCCTCACCTATTGTGAACTGGTATCTCCTTGTGAGTTTAATTTGCATGTTCTAATGACTGATGTTACATAGACTTTATAGATGGCATCCAAGCCCAATTATCCCAATCATTTTAAATTCATTCTTCCTGCTTTTGTCATAGGACACCCCTTTAAGTACAGGCTAACTTTACAACTTGTTTCTTATCAATAAATTAAAGAAAGTTACGAGATGCCATTTCTAAGATTAGGTTGTTATTTCCATCAACTAATCAATACTGTGTTCTTCTGGTTTTGATGATGAAGTGCTATGTTGTGGGGGTAGACTAAGATGTCCCTCTGCCAGCAGCTAGTAGGGCTCCCAAGACGTCAGTACAACAGGTCACAGCAGAAGAATTCTCTAAGAAGCATTGCAGTTTGGAAACCAACCTTATACCAGCTGTTGAGGTGGGACTGTGGCCCCAGTCAATAATTTGTAATCCTGAAAGACACCCTTCTGAAGCAGAAGGATAACTAATTTATGCCAAAATGACTGATGAAAAGTAGGAAAAGATTTTACTGCTTTTGAGTTGCCGAGCTTTGGAGTAACAGTTTTGTAACAATAGGTAACTACTACAAGAATATCACCCTTCAGTTCTTCAGCCATAGCTTCTTAAATTCTATAATAAATGCAATCACCAAATAGCTCAGGATTCTTTCCCTCTGGGTACTTCTTTTTTTTTTTTTTTTTAAATTCGTAACTCCTTTTTTGCTTTTCTTTGGGAGTTTAATAATATTTTCTTTAGGACTTTATGGTTGGTATACTACAAATACTCTGGGTTCTGTTGTCTTTCTCAGGCCTTTGATGTGTGCTTTGGATTGATCATACGGCACTTGCAACAAGCTTAGCTGCACCATTTGCTGAGGCCCATTTCTGGAAGCAAAAGATCCTTCCAGTGCTCCCTAATTCAACTCAGTTAAGCCATGCCTTCAGAGTCTGTCCCTCTTGTGTATCTTCTCAAAGCTTCAACTTTGCCTTTGATAGGATGTGTCCAGAAAGAAAAAAAAAAAAACTTACTTTACAGTCTCATGCCTTACTTTAAGACATGGCATTTTTGATATCTCAGTTGGAGGCTCAGGCTCAGGGTGACATTTGGCCCTAATAAAATCTATATTCTCCTGAAGTCAGAACCTGAACATCTTGCAGTTCTGTTCAAACCCTGCAATATCTTTTCTGCTCTCAACCTTATAGCTGCTCTCTATGTAAGCATATATATTCATGCCTAAGACATCTTCAGCCAACCCTCCAGCCGAAGACTCATGAGGGATCAACATGGACTTTGTTCAACCTCAGCAACTCCTTTGTCTCTACTTTTCTGCTTTGCAGACTCTCACCATTTGTACTGCACTAAGGTCAGAAGGATTCCTGCAGGGAACTCTAATGCTTCTCCTGGATAAAACTTCCTACAGCATTAGTGAGACCTTGTCTCAGGTAGAGGATGGCTCATCACCTCATTCGCTTTTCTCTGCTCTAAGGATTATAGTCTGTCTTCCACTATCTACAAGCTATTTCCTTATGTATCATTTTCCCATTTTATAGGTTTTTACTATAAGACAGACAGTCTTGTATCAGTTACTTTGTCAAAATCTAGTTATTCTTTTACTCTGAGTCATTGATTACTATTTTATTTATTGTTTTCTCAGTTTGCTGTATCATAATTCTTTTATATTAATAGCTCTTATTCTTTCTCATAGCACATTCAATTCTTTAGCCATTTTTATGTTTAAATTTGGCAGAAAACTACAAGTTTGACTTCTTACTTTAGCAAGTTTTCTAATGGGTTCAGCATGTGATATTTTTTTCATAGCCTTAAAATTAGTAATAGCTCACCTATATGTAAAGCTCATACAATTGTTCCTGATTTTAAGTAATTTCATTTTGATAAATACTTTCTCTCTTTTCATGGAAACAATTTCCTCTTCATTTCTGTTAAGAATTCTACAGATCTTTGAGAATAAATTTCTGAATATACATTCATCTTTTTGAAATAAAATAATACTTTTAATTTCAAAGAGTTTTTTTTTTCTTTAGAAAGATAAGAGGAGCAGGGAGAGGTTGGAGAGGAAAGAAAGGGAAATAGAGGAAATAAAATAAAATAAATTATGTTATGCACATAATAATATGTCACAATGAATCCATTATTATGCATAGTCACAATGCACAAATAAAAAAATAAAAAGAAACATCATAGTTTTAAAAAATGTATTTCCATAGATTTGATGATTTTTCTATCTTTCCCTAGTTTGTGCTAAACTTAAATCTTTAAAAAGCACTTTAGCCAACAGTTAATGTGGCCAAGGTGCTATCTCTTCAATACTGAACTGTTTAGGCACACTGCACATGGGCATAAAAAAGTCAAAACTGCTTCTGTCTCTCAAAGTTGAGATTCTTCAGACCAAAGACATTCTGTACAGTGTGATTTAGCTCTAATTGTCCTTGCTGTGTTAAATAAAGTGTAGTCCAGAAAAAAAAAAACTTACTTTACAGTCTCATGCAGACACGTTTGCTTTCTACTTTCATTCACTTTCTATGTTACTCAGGTGTTGCCCTTCAGTCACACCCGACTCAACTCCCCCAAATCACACCAACCATGACACCCAGACAGGTGGGACTTCATGTCTTCCACAAGTGATTTGTCTTCCACTGTTCCCTCTAAGTGGAAGTAAAAATGTTCTGATTCACTTCCACTTACCTTCCTGACAAACCTCTCTTATCAAGGAAAAAGAAAAACAAACTAAGTTGAAATCTTACAATTGCTTCTGTGACATGTTACCACCCACTTAGCTTTAGGGTCAGTGATAGCTTTTGTTGCTCTGTTAACATTCTGAAGATTTGAATATGGATTCTCCTCTCAAACATTTCACTCCATCTTTATATCCTTTCTATCTTCTTTGCCATCCTAATTGGTACCAGGGTAGGAGAAGGATCCACAGGTGTGTGGACTCATCTCATCTTGCCCGGGCGATATGGGGAAACCCAGGAATGCAGACATGGTAAATGCTTAGGGAAAGATCAAGAAAAATCACAAGATTTATATGTCTTCTCTTGACAAATGTCACTTTAGGTCTATTTTCTATTTATACAATCCAGTTATTTGTTTTTTGCTAGTGAGTTTGTTGAGTTATTTATCTATTCTGAATAGTAAATGCCATTCAGATGTATTGTTTCTAAACATTTCTCCCATTCTCTAGTTTCTCTTCACTGTGATGATTGTTTCCTTTGCAGTGCAGAGATTTTTAGCCTTTGTTTATTTTTGGTTTGTTTCCTGCCTTTTGGAATCTTGTTCAAAAAATCATTATAAGTGAAATAAGCCAGGCATAGAAAGACAAATACCACATGATCTCTCTCTCTCCTGTGTGAATATAAATCTGGGCTCATAGAAACAGAATGGAAAGGGATTTCCAGAAGGTGGGGAGAGTAGAGAACTGGCAAGGTTGATCAGCCACAGCAAGTTAAAAACATTTAAATAGGGGAAAGGAACTCTGGTGTAGAGTTGCACAGTAAGGTGACTATAGATAACAATTATGTATTGCATACCTCAAAAGGGAGAAGAAAGAAATTTAAATCTTTCTACCATAAGAAATAGTATATAATTGAGAAGATACGCTTAACTTAAACATTACAAAATGTAATGAAATATCACATAGTACCCCATTGATATATACAATTTTAAATTTTAATTTAAAAATATATTCTAAAAAAATAGGTCCTTTTGGAGGTATACAAAATATTATACCAAGTGAATTCAAGAAATGGAGCTGTTTTCTTGGACTACCTAGAATCCCTCAATGCCCAAGAGGGCACACTAGATTACTAGGTAGAAATCCAATATCTGAATGTGCAGAAGAAAAAAAAAATGCTGGTGGCTGTATA
Source organism: Callospermophilus lateralis (assembly GCF_048772815.1). Lineage (NCBI taxonomy): Eukaryota > Metazoa > Chordata > Mammalia > Rodentia > Sciuridae > Callospermophilus > Callospermophilus lateralis. The sequence continues at coordinate 86,100,392 of NC_135320.1, forward strand.
GGGGAGACATTTGTGTGGGGCCAAGGTATGGTTCTGATAGCCCAATTATGACAGGTGACATATTTACATGATGCCAGTCCATCAAATAAATGGAGACTAAATCAGTTGTGGAATAATAGTTTATAATTCCCTTTGTCATTTTCTTTGACTGATGTGCTTCATTTTAATCTTGATTTCCTCACATATCTTCGTTGATTTGTGGATTCAGGAAATGGTAGGGGACTCTGTAATCTAGGGCATAGGGACAAGTGATAGCATTTGTTGCCCACCTGTAACTAGACTTGATGCTAGTTTAATTATAGAGATGACTGCTGTTAATCACCGTAACACCTAATTAGGCCAGTGTTATCCCCTGTGTAAAAAATCAAAAGCCCACAGTGCACAACGCTAGCCCAAAGTGATGCACCTTAAAAAAGAAGATATGTATTTGAGGACTTCTTTCTCTGGCACAGCGTTCTGTCTTGTTCCAAATGGAAAATCAATGTCTTTACTTAACTGCAGTGCAAATACTAACCACATGCCATCGTTCCCTAAGAAAACTACCTGTAGGCAGAGACTGTGCTTGATAACTAATATGAAAACTAAGCATAGTAGGAATTAGTAAACAACAATTTAATTCCAAAGCCCATAGAATACCACAAATATATTTACATGGAGACTGAGACTTGAGTTACAGATTTATCTCTTAATTGTTAGGTGCTTCCTTAAGCCATGCATGGGATCCAATGCTTGACCTAAAGGATTAGGTAAATAATAGAATAGAAGAATAGAATAGAATAGAACAGAACAGAACAGAACAGGTCACCCAGTATGTAGTACATAGATAAGATACTATTTGTCTGTTATGCATTATACTGTAATAAGGATTCTCATATATTAATAATTGATTAAAAGATATTTCTTCTGAATTATTTTGGCTGGATTATAAAAAGTAAATTATAAATTCAGAGCTATTCATCTATTTATATTGCAAATTTTGTTCCCAGTCAGTTTTCATTAATCTACACTTTCACTAATAGAATATCCATGAAATAAGACATTTTTTCTAAAATTTAGAATTATGTTTAACAAAAGAGTTAATTTGAACATTTCAATATGAGTTACTCCTGTATATGCTATAATGATTGAATTGTTTTATCATGTTTTTTGATCCAGTTTTCCTAGTGATATTTCTGATATCTTATAGCTAAGTTATGTAAAACATTCTTAACACCATATTTTTACCCCTGAAAGTATTGTTGAGTTTTAAATCAGCAAAATTTGTGTGCTGATTGGGATACTTTGTAAGTAAACCTTTCATATGTTAATTTGTTCTAACTTATGTATTTACCAAATCATAATAAATGATTACAAAATTGATTAATCAGTTAAAAAGCAGGTATTCAACATGTCTGGTGTATATGCAAATACATTACACACAGTAGCCCTCTATAATACATAGGATTCTGTCAACCCAAGTTGAGATCTGGCTTCTCAATGCAGCTGGTGATGTAGGGGAAAGGAGACCTCACTGGGGCTTCGGTTGTGGCCAGTGGTAGAGCACTTGCCTAGCACGTGCAAGGCCCTGGGTTCGATCCTCAGCACCACATAAAAATAAATAAAATAAAGGTATCGTGTCCAACAAAACAAAACAAACAAAACAAAAAAAGAAAGATAAATATCTGACTCTGCACTTGGGGTGCTTAGTGCGAGGGAGTTAAACAACTGCCCATGAAATCCCCAAGGTAGGAGAAGAATAACCACCCAGTGGAAGGGCCAGCAGAATTGCATCTGTCTTAGGCTCCAAGTTCACTTTCAGAGTGTTCTTTGGGGATTTGGAAGAATTCATCTTGGTCCATGTACTGAAGTTGCAACTGGGTCACCTGTGTCCAGTCCGACAGAAACTACAGATCAATCTCAGCTTCTAATAGGTTCTGGAGTGATGTGTGCAAGACCTTTCTTGAATAAATGATGCAGGTACTAAGAAAAAAAAAAACAAACTTCCAGTCAAAGAGAGCCATTTCCAACCACAAGTCATCAGAGAAAAAGCTTTCAGTACCTACTCAGGGAATACAAAGAATGATCCAGTGAGAACTTGCTCACACCCCTTGCTCTTGCTCAGACCTCATAGAGATCAACTAGAACAAGAAGGGAGAGATGAGAAGTCAAAAAGGAAAAGCAAGACCCCCTACCTACCATCTGCAGAGCAGGGAAAGGCTATCAGAGCATGGGTTGTGACACAGAGCATAGAGAGAACACAGGTGTCTTAAATTGATTTAGATCTCTTGTTTTTAACACAAGGTTGGACATTCTTATTATTAGAACAGGAATGCTTTATGACTTAAAATGAATTTAAGGTAATGAATTAGCTAAAAAGAGAAAAAGGCATAAACTCTGCCCATTTAATTTTTTTAATTAAGCCAAGAAAAAAGGCTTGTTCTCCCTGCATGAATGTTAAGGAGACAGTGGAAAGCAAATACAGTACTATTAACTTAATTCCAATAACACCCGAAAGACATACTGCTTAGGCATGAAATTATAAGAGTCATGGCCACAAAAATGGCAGGAGAGTCCTGTACATTAAGGTACATTAAGTGGACACATGGTGGGGGCGCTCTGGCATGCAGGGAGGAACACAGCAGCACCATGATGTGGAGGCTCCGTAGGGGCCAGCTGCACTGGTGAGCAGGAAGATCCCTCCACCAAGGTCAGAGGCAAAGGCCTGGAATTTGCAAAAAAGGAGTGCCTTGTATATATTTTGTACGCTCAGTGTGCTCGCTTAATGTTGCTGCATACTTGCTTGTGTTCTGTTTTCTCTGTTATAGAGATGGAGAAATGTGACTTGCTAAACCACAGGGCCAGCCACTGCAGGGCCAGGGCTGGAGGTCAGGTCTCCCAGGTCTTCTTTGCACCTGATAACTTAATTCAGGCAGCCCTTTACTGATTAATAGTAAGATGTAATTTTTTTTTCTGGGTTAAAATTTTCAGTACTGTAAAAAAAATTTCAGTTTTGTTTTATCCATATAATCACTTTAAGCAATGAACACAGGATTGGCTTTCATTGGGTATATGGTGAATGAGGCACAAGACAAGAATGGCCTCTATGAAAGCAGATGTTCTTCCATCGGAGTTTCCTAGAAATTCTTCTTCCCTCTCCCTATTGCTCCATCTTCTTCCTCTACTCCACTTACCTCTCATCTATTTTCATGGAATACCCTCTTTTTTTTTTTTCTTTTTCCTGTTTTGATCAACCTTTCATACCAGAGAAAACATTCAAACTATAGTTTTTTGAGTCTGGCTTATTTCACTTAGCATGATGGTCCCAACTCTTTCCATTTATCGACAAATGCCTAATTTTATTCTTCCTTATGGCTGAGTAGAATTCCATTATGTATATGCCCACATTTCCTTTATCCATTCATCTATTGATGGACACCTGGGTTGGTTCCATAGCTTGGCTACTGTGAAGTTTGCTGATATTAACATTAATTTGGCTGTGTCCTATAGTATGCTGATTTTAGAACCTTGGGATATTTACCAAGAAGTGGGCTATCATATGGTGGTCTCATTCCTAGATTTTTGAGGAATCTCCACACTGTTTTCCAGAGTGGTTGCACTAATTTTCAGTTCCACCAAAAGAAAAAGAAAAAAAAAAAAGCATAAGCTTACATTTTTTCCACATATCCTTACCAACATGATTTATTACTTGTATTCCTGAAAATTGTCATTCAGACTATAGTGAGATGAAATCTCAATGCTTTTTTAAAATAACTTTATTTTATTTATTTATATGTGGTGCTGAGGATCGAACTCAGGGCCTTGCACATGCAAAGCGTTCTACTGCTGAGCCATAACTCCAGCCCCAAATTCTTTTGTATTTATTTTTATTTGATCTGGCCTAATTCCTGTTTTTGATCCACTTTGAGTTGATTTTTGTGTAGTGTGAGAGAAAGGCATCTAATTTTGTTCTTCTACTTATGGGTATCCAGTTTTTCCAGTACCATTTGTTAAAAAGGCTATCTTTACTCCAATGTGTATATGGCACATTTGTCTAGTATCAGATAACTGTCTTTATGTGGGCTTGTCTTTGTGTCTTCCATTTCATTAGTCTTCATGTCCTTTGGATACCAATACCTTGCTGTTTTTGTTATTCTAGCTCTGTAGTATATTTAGACATCTGGTATTGTGATGCTTTCAGCATTGCTTTTCCTCTCAGGATTGCTTTGGCTATTCTGGGTATTTTATTCTTGCAAATAAATGTTAGAACTGTTTTTTCTAGTGAAGAATGTTATTAGTACTTGGATGGGGATTGCATTGAATCTGCTTAACGCTTTTGGTCATGGGGCCATTTTAACAATGGTAATTTTGCCTATCCATGAACACGGGAGTTCTTTCTATTTTCCTAGGTCTTCTTCAATTTTTTTTTTCTATAGTTTTCATCACAGAGAGATTCCAACTTTTTTGTTAGACAAATCCCCAACTATTTTTTTTTAGGTTATTATGTATAGGATATGTTATTTTCTCTTGGGAAGAAAGAGAAGAGATGGTTTAAGACTGGCTGGTTGAAAATTTTTAGTAGATTCTAGGATTCATGGTCTGTTTCCAGGTGTCTGATACCTGACTCTGAGGAGATTAGGGCAGAGTGTGTTGTGAGATAGCTCAATAAAGGAGCCAGTTGCGCATCTTGAATGTGAATGGTTTATTTGATGAAGAAGATGTGCTCACAGGTCAGTTGTGAGCCCAGATGCCAGAGTATGGAGAATAGAGGAAAAAAGTAACTATACTTAAAACAAAAGTTAATGAGAAGCAGCAATGTAAGGTGGAACAAGAAATGTCCTTCACATAGAGCTTCCTTGAATTCCTAGGCTACCGATATTTCTCAGACTGTACCATATGAGCAATCATTGGGCACTTCACACCCAAATAAGGAATATTATATAACATAACATCAGCTGGGATTGCATGAGAAAGTTCATTGTTTTCAACAACATTTGGGATTGCTACATAAAATACGGATGCATAGTTAAATTTTAATTTGGATAATAAATTAATGTTTTTTAATTAAAGTATTTCAAAATATTGTATGGTTTGTACTTACACTAAAAAAATTTAAAAGTCACCTGAAATTTATCTCAGAGTTCTTTATTTAATTATTTCTTGCTAATTCTGGCTACCTCTTCCATTTCAAATATTATCTGTAAGGTCTACTTTACTTTCTATTCAAAAACGAGCCAGAAAATTTAAAAATCTGCCTGTAATCCCAGCGGCTCAGGAGGCTGAAACAGGAGAATTAAGAGTTCAAAGTCAGCCTCAGCAACTGTGATGCACTAAGCAACTCAGTGAGACCCTGTCTTTAAATAAACTGCAGAATAGGGCTGGGAATGTGGCTCAGTGGGATCAAGTGCCTCTGAGTTCAATCCCTGGTCTTCCCCCCAGAAAAAAAAAATCTATCTTCCTACAATCACAGTCCAAGAGACTTCAAACCAAAATGGTCAGACACCTGGGGTTCCAAGATGGTTTATTTTAAAGTGAGAATAAGAAGATGCCTAGGCTCACAGTGAGGGGTTACTCCAAGGGCAACAGTTAAGGGTGATTGTCTTTTGCTCTTTTTGGATGATAACTTGAGTCTTGTTATAAGTAATATGTGGTGTTTGAAAAAAATAACCAAAGTTTGGCTTACATTAAAAAAAAAATCAAATCAGTTTCATTTATGTGGCTTAACCAGTTTTCTTTCCTCTGGGTATTTTCACTTCTGGTCTCTATTTTCCTGTACCTTAATGATAGTTACTTTACATTTCTGAAGAAACTCATTTCCTCCTGACAGTTGAACAGCAGTTGTTTGCATAAATCTTTGTTTTATGCCCATTCAGCTTTCTTTTAAAATAAAACCTTAAATGAGTTATAATTAATTCATAAACTTTCTCCCTCCCACCCAAGAAAATAAAAGGCACATATTTCTATGGAAAACTTGTAAAGCATCCACAGTTTCTGTTTAATATCTCTATATATCTGCAACAAGTCATTCATAACACATTTCTAATTAACATCTAATTTTGGATTAATTTCCTTTTTTTTCCCCTTTGGGCTTTTCTAATGAGACAATAAGTTACTTTTGCAAAATGTCTATATTAGCGATACTTGCTTAATTGTAACACCTTGTGGGTAGTTAACATATAATTGTCTTTTTTACAATTATTCTGTTTGTTACATATTGGTTTTGCTTTTTGTAAATGTGTTGTTAAATGTGTCACAGCCTCACAAAAGAAACAAAATCTCCTTACATTATTTATCAAGCTTTATTATGGGGCTTTTATGGAGATTTTAGTTTAAAAACATAATTTAACATTTTTACAGACCCCTGGATTTAACCGCTCAGCATTCTAGGAGTTTTTCATAATTGGGAGTCAAAGGTCAGGATCCTAGTCTCTGCTGCACACCTGCTAACTCCAAACCACTAGGTGACTCTTCATTAAATTTTCCTGACTGCAATCTCCTCTTAGGTTTCAATAAAAAAAGAAAGAAATTCATAGAATATTAACTGAGACAGGAGGATCTCAAAGTTGAAGCCAGCCTCAATGGCTTAGCAAGGCTCTTAGTCAGACCCTGTCTCAAAATAAAAAATTAAAACAGCTGGGGTTGCAACTCAGTACTAACATACCATGTTTTCAATTCCCAGTACCAAAAGTGGGGGGGAAAAATCTTTCAGGAATATCATGGACATTTTCCTGTAACAAGACATTCTCAAAATAGGAATGATTAGGTCTAGAGTAAAAGACATGTTTCAGATGAAACTTCTATCAAATGAAATATATTTTAGGCAAGTTTATAGGAAGCCTACAGAATTTGTAAGAGGATTGTACAGGTGAAGGTGACATAAGACTACACTGAAAAGAATTGAAACTGGTTAAGTTTAAAAAGACCTCTTAGAGGGCCAGGGATATAGCACAGTGTTGGAATGCTTTCCAAGCATATGCAAGGCTCTGGGTTCTATCCATGATACTGGAAAAAAATAAACACATGAACAAACCTCTTGATAGCCAATTCTACAAGGAGGAGGTGAGTTGAAAAACATGCTAAGTGGCATGTCTGTTTAGGAGAGAACACTGAGGTTCATGGTAAAGGTTCATATCTCCTAGGGAAAAAGGCAATGGGTCATGAGGAACTCATTGGAAAGCCACTAAGGAAGCATCACCAAAACCCAGGAAAATAATTTTCACATCATTCAAATCAGCAATTTATAATTGCCAAGGTGAATTTTGAAACACGTATGGCCCAGTACCTATTGTACTACTCTTCCCTTAACTGAAAGGAAATTCTAGTTGTAGCTGTTCTGTCTCTTTTTCCTAGAATTACCTTGTGTGCGTAGGAAGAGGCAACCTGGCTTTTTATTTCTTAGGTTTCTGGAGCAAGAAGAGCCATGTTGAATGTGATAGATATGACAAGATCCTAGGGCTTCAGTGTGAATGACAGGAGCAGCTGAGGACAACTTTCTGGGAAAACCTCTGATGCACTGGAGTATCTGGTCAACCTTCTCTCTAGAGTTAATTCCCCTAGAATGCTTAAGGGCACAACTCAATTAGATTGCACACATCTTGGGAAGGGGTAAAGGCATTTTGTGTGATGGAGAAACGTGAATAGTTGGGTTCAGAAGACAGATGTAGGTATAGTATTTCAGCTCACTATCATGGCCTTCCAGTATGCTAACTCTCTGCTCTATCAGGTTGTATCTCCTTCCTTAGCTCAGCTTGTCTCTGTGACTTGCTTCAGTCAATCAAGTACTAACACAAATAACATAAGCAGAAACTGGTAAACTTGTAGGCAACTCTATTACTTTCTTGCACAAGCAGATGTTTATGCTTTTTGCTTCTCTATAATCTCCAAGTTAGCACAAACAGGTGTGGTGAGAGTTCTGCAATTAACATAAAGCAGAAATGTTCCTGTCTTTCCACATGTCAGAACTTACTGGATGACAATAGATTCACAGTCCCATCACTTTCATCAGTTGCAATTCATTGAGTATTCATGTGTCACTGGAGAGCCATAAACCAGATAATCAGATTCTTTTATTCTAATTTGATTTACAAATATGTATAACACTCAAGTCACACATCATATTTCACACAACAGAATATAAAATATTCATTTTATATATTTTTATATACACTTCTATATATACATATATGTTTATTTATATATACACTTCTCTCTCTCTCTCTCTCTCTCTCTCTCTCTCTATATATATATATATATATATATATATATATATATGGGTTACGTTTACACAGAGTTTCAGGGCACTGCACCAAGAGCAAAGGCTGAGAGCAAATACAAATATAGAAGCAGGCACTGCAGGTGGTCAGAAAAGATTAAGAAAGAGATGAAGAAATTGTTCAGGGCACAGAGGTTTCAGACAGCAGAACTTGTTCTGGACCAGGTCTGGAAGGCAGGCAGTTTGCCTGGCACCTCAAACAAAAGATGGATCTGAGTGAAACCCTGAGGACTAAGTCATGCCCCACGGCCTTGTGACTTGTTCGCTTCCCCGTCTGATGAGGGATTGGTGTGTGCCTCTGTACCACGGTCTTGGGTGCCTCACTTCTTGGGTTTGAGTGAGGGTGTTTCAGCTGGTGAGACTGATAAGTTCATGGACTTGGATTTCCTGATAGAGGTTTGATACACCTATGCATCCATGTGCTTCTGATCTATTTCAGTAAATTCACAGGTGGCCACTTTTATTAGCACAGTTAATCTGTCAGTTTTTGCCTTATGATTGTGCTGTGCAGATAGGGGATGTTTACATGTATGGATTCTGTCTAACTTGGCACTTGTACACAGGAAGGAGTGGCTTGTGGCAAACTGTTGCTTTTTAAACAAAGCAACTCAGGGTTAGGCACAGTCTATGCATCACGGAGCAGCTCAGAACAGGGCACAGCTTGCTCTTTACAATAGGCTAGTTGAAGAACCAGCCTGGCTCCCTGCCAGAAGAATGCCACGTGAGACATGAGGACAGCAGCCCCAGCCCAGGGGCAGAGCCTGAGACTGTGCCGAGATCAGCTGGACTCCCCCCAGCTGACTTGAAAATGCAAGGGAATAATAAATGGATCCATTATTTCGAACCACTAAGTTTTGGGTCGTTCCTTGTATAGCAATAGTTAATATCGTGACACGTTAGCCATCTGAGTCTATGGAAATTGAGGTATATTAGCTATGCTAGTCAAGACATGTTGAGCAAATAAGTTCCTATCTTTTGAATGGTTTTAATAATGTATTAATACCTCACTCAGAGTTCATTTTTAAATTAAATAAATTAACAAAAGTAAAGAATAGAAGGTGCATCTAAATTTTCTCCAAACATTAGTGTTATTATTGCCACTGCCACCTCTGCTCTTTTTAAGTTTGTCCCACACAGCTATGGCTTGAATGTCACCTCCAAATGTCAGCTTAAAATTAGTTGCTTCTGTGATGCTATGAAGAGGTGGGACATTTAAGAAGTGATTACTGAAGCAGAGCCCCCATGGATGGATTAAGGCTGTCGTCACAGGTTGGGCCAGTCACCTTAGAAGTGGGCTTCTGATGCAAGTTCATGGTCAACTCCCATTCCCCAACTTAGTCTTGTTCTCACCCTCTGTTACCCTTCTGCCATCCAGCATGAAAGCCCTTGCTAAGTTCCAGCCATGAGTTTGGACGTCCCAACCTCCAGAACCATAAGCCAAATTTTCTTTCTTATTAAATTGCAGTCTCAGGTCTTTTGTTTTATAGCAGAGAACAGACTAAAAGACATGAGCTTGTTTCATGTTGTTCTATGATGTTTTTCTCTTTTTGACTCAAAGCAAACTAAAATTGCATTTTATTTAGACATTGTCTGAAACTTTTCTATACTTTGCTGAGACAATAACAACAGATAGATGAATCTGATAATTCCAAACACTCCCACATTGGTCTTCCAGACTTCAAACCAATTGTTTAATATTGAAAAACTCAAAATAGATAAGACACATGGGAATTTCACAGGTAGTGAATTCTACATCCAGACATCAGGAAGATGTTTGATTATTATTAACTCATTGTTTTTTGCTCTATAAACTCCTAGCTTAATCCATTTCATCAAACATTATTTATTATTTATTCAACTTAATTTATATGACCTAAGGAAAGACATGCAATTTATTAGGTATTCAATAGAAAAGTTAAATTTTGATGCAACCAGAATCTGTGGTGGGTGATGAATATAAAAAACCAACAGAAGCAAACAAAAACAAAAGGGAAGTGTCCACCCCTGGCTTTCTGGAACTCAAGGATAATTGGATGCAGCAAAGCCTGGCTTTAACCTAAGGGGTTAGTGTTGCACCCACTTATGAGGCAGGAAAAAACAGGTTGAGGGAAGGCTTAAGTTTGAGAGATCCGTGAAGAGGTGTCCAGGTTGGAACACTTGCAAATGTGTTCAGGCTCAGAGAGCACAGAGAGTGACCCAAAGTGCATGAGGAATTGACACAGGGTCAGGGTTCCCCCAGGCCCCGCTGCTTCTGTCCTCTGGGCTGTTGTCATTGAACATGTGGTCCCCTGTCTTGCACGGTAACCCCTTCCTGCATCCATTCCCTGAACTAGGGGCCACAAAACCTTTCAAAATGGAATGCAGATTGTATCCACATCTCCCACACACCTTAAAGGTTTGTTATCTTCGTACAATTAATAATAAAAATCCCTGAAAAAAGCAACCACTTTTGCATTTCTTCCTCTTGGGTTAGGTGCCTTAAGAGTGTGACTTACCACTCAACGCAACTATATGACTGGTATTCTATTTATGTTTATTAGGAAACAAGCCAATTGCTTTCAGGTATGTTCAGTTAGAGATACTTTTGGTTCATTGAGATAGATAGGATTGACCAAAGGTTGGCATATGGAATGCACATAGAATTTTCTAACTATTTAGGTGGATGGTGAAGCAAAAAGTAGAGATGAATTACCAAAAATTTTGAAGAGTCAGCAAGTCACAGATGATGACCAGGAAATCATGAGCATTTAAAGTTTATGTTACGTTACCTGTTTCCTGGTAACAATAGCAAGTAGGATGTGGCTAGAGGAGACAGGTCACTGGGGGCATGACTTTGGGTTTATATTTTGTCCTTGGTGAGTGGAGGTCTATCTCTCTCTCTTCTCTCTGGTTATATCCTAAGCTGCTTTCTTCCACCATCATGTCCTGCCTCATCTCAGGCCCAGAGAAACAGAGTCAGCATCTATGGACAGAAACCTCTGAAACTATGAACCTGCAAATAAACTGTCCCTTCCCCTGTTCTTTTGGTCACCAGTTTACAATGAAAAAACAAAAAAAAAACACAAGATAGGAAATTCTAACACAAAGGTCAAAGAAGCAGGGGAAAATAATTGGAGAGCCAACTAGCACTGTAGAAGAGAGTGATAAAGTACATTTAAAGGTAAGTTAGTTGCCCATGGAGTCAGAGGACAGGGGTCATGTGAGGCTGAAGGTTTTGAAGAATGCCATGGAATGTACCAGCAGGAAGGGGAAGTTTTCTCCTGTGCCTTAACCTCAGAGGCTGTTTTGCTTCATGGGGTGACAGAAGCCACAGTACAGGTGACCACGGAGAGGAGGAGAAGGGACATACTGGAAGGAGTTCACGAAGCATGTTGTCTTTTGGCTTTGTTCAGGGAGGGAATGAATGAGGAGGGCGGGAAGCTTAAGGAGCTACCTGGGTGGAATTTTTATTTGTTATTGTCTTTAGTGGCTTCCCTGAGAAGCGGATCTAAGGGAGAGAAACTGACCTTCTGAGAAGTGAGGTAGGCATGACACAGACAGGAGGCTTTCTCTCATCAAGGAGGCTGCCCTGGCCTCCCGGCCTCACTGGGGTGAGCTCAGGTTGGGTGAGGAGGTAAGCAGTGGAGTAGATGGGAAGGTAAAAAGGGAGCCACGTCCCCCACGGAAGCTTGCTTTCTGAACGTGGCGGGCAGTAGGGAGTCACAAACAGCAACTTCAGACCAGAATGACGGAGAGGTCAGATGTCAGCCTGCAGCTGGGTCTCAGGAGAGGTTCCGGCATTGCATACAGGAGTCCTCCAGCACCTGGTGATTGTCTCTTCTGCAGGAGTGAATATAAAAGGAGGAAAATGAAGAGAGAAGTGGAAGGGTAGAAAGCACATTTCACACATGCAGAAATTAAATGGTCTTTTCACTGGTTTTCTTCGTGAGAAATGTTCTTCATTTTTCCTTTAAAAGAAAAAGTTTCTTGAGCATAATGCAGAAAGAAAAGAAGCAGGATCCAGTGACAAATTCAGGATTGAACTGGGTTTTGTGTAACAAGTCACCTAGAACAGCCCTGCCTTTGGCATAAGCACATACCCAGTGAACACTGGGTTTCTGATCCGACCTCTTTTCTTCTTTCCTTACCCTTTTTTCTTCCCCACAGACGCTCTCTCCTTTCCCTTCTTTCCGCCCCATTTCTTTCTCCCCCTCCTTCCCTTCCCTTGCCCATGTCCCCAGTCTACTGTCTCCTTCCCTCCTTCTCCCTTCCTTGTGCTTCTGAGATGAAAGTCATTCTCTTTCATCTCCCCTTCCAACATCTACACCAAATAAAATTTATATTCACTATTTTTAAAATATGTTGATGATCTATGCTGTAATTGTATTTAAAAACTCAATTATTTACCAACCTGACTGTGCAAGCTTCTTCTCACTCCACACCGTTTGACATTTTTTTTAATTGACATTAAGTGTTCAAATCAATCAGATGATCTCTGTCTGTGAAAATGGTCTTGGAGGAAATGATGCTTCTTTTGATTGAGGTATCAGAAACACTAAGGTGAATTATAAGTGGATTTGAATTCCATGCTCCTCCATGCTACCATAATGCAAAAAGCACCAATCCCCTTTCATTTTACTCACATCTTGTCATTTTCTAGATGTTAGCAACACAAATTGGGTTGAAAGTCTTGGTGACTAATCAGGAAAGTGTGTAAACTAGAAAACAAAGACATCTTAATCAAACTGCTTGGAAAATCCATTAGGGGAGAGGATCATCTATTGGAGCAGATTTATGCTATCTGAGTGCAGTCTGAGCTCTTTCAATGAAGATAAATGAGTAACTCCATCATTCCAATGTGTAGTCTCTTTAACCAACATGCTGTCTGCCGTATGATTTGTGATGGTTTTACACAGGAAAAACTAACTGAGATATATCATGGCTGTCAAATAGTGGCATTCCTGAGGGTTTTCTGAACAGACCATTGTTCGTCTTTCATTATCTTTGTGTTACAGATTATGGACGATAAACCAGGTTACAGTACCCAAAGGAGAGCTCCTTGGACCTAGGAAAGCCTTCAAACACACCCTGTACACATTAAACTCTTCTTGCCCTCTGAAAATGCCTTTGAATCAAATAAAAATTGCTTTACTTTCAAAATCAAGAATCAATTTTCTGGAGTCCCCTGGTTGGAGAGGATATTTTTATCTGTGGTCTCATCTAATTCTTGAGGAATTTAATTCACCATTTTTCAAAGCTTGGTTGGGAGTACTGTAGGATTCACTTGGGACTCATTTTATAACCCAGATTGCTTCCCAGTGCCCTCCTTCTTCCCCATCTCAGACTCCATGGATTTAGTCATCTATTCTCTTTGACTTCAGTCCACACACCAATCTGCCCTTCACAATTCCTTCACTCTGAAATCTGGCTTCAAAGTAAGTTGAAATCATATCCAGCTGTCCTCTCCCTGACCTACCCCAGAAGGCAAGTATTTTTTGAATCATTCAAACTCACTTTGTACACAGTCCATGTATGCACTAATTTATTAAATAAATTAGTTTTTATTCTTTCACCTACTTAATTTAAGACAATTTTTCTGGGTCCTGGAAGTGCTATACAAATAAACTAGACTTTCTCCCAAGTAACTCATGAGTTTCTGTAGTCTTTGTCTTTGCCTGAATTATATGTTAATTACCATGAAGCAAGAAAGTAAAACTGGTATTATATATAAAATATACCAAACCTGAGGAAGCTATACAAGCTCAAGTAATCACATAAAAGATTCATTCCTGAATTCCGTTTCTTGTCTGCTTTCCATTTTCATTAAACCTGCGTGCTGATTGAATTCAGTAGATCTAACTTGACGTCTGACACCGGCCCATTCAGAATATTGCAGACTCCCTTCTCTTAGAAAACGTCACCTTGTCAACTGTAGAGAGAATGGAGAACTGCTAATTCAGTGGAGGATACTGTGCACCTGTCTCCCATTGTCCTCCCAGCCCTCAAGGACAAAGTGGATACCCACTGTCATCCACAATGATGCTTTCAATTAGGGAACATTTTACCAACAACCAAGTTACAGGTGACCAGGTGTTGTAACCACAGCACTTACAAATATATCAAAAATAAATTAAAAATTTTGTGCCAATTAAATGGAGGAAATTTTGCTGTCCCTGGAGATTTCTTGGCAGAGTGGACTGTAATATATTATTTTGTTGTCATCAAAATAGTTTTCAAATGTTCCACTGGCAGATGCTAAGGAATCATAGGGTGGTTACCTTGTTAAGGGTGTACTACCATTGAGAAATGATATTTCATTATAAGCTCCCAAAGGTCAGCATCAAAAATTCAGTTTTTCAGTTTAGACCAATTCCTTTCAAATCCTCTTAAAAGAATTTTGTTCAGTATTTGTAAACATTGCTAGAGGGTTGTATCAGAAATTTTGAAATTAGCTTATTAAGCCCATGATTTGAAAACCATGATGTTGCTAATGTCAGTTTTTGCTTGAAGTTTGTGATTTTTAAAAATAATTTTAGTAATTCCATTACCATTTTCTATCTATGATCAATAAATTGCTTCATATGGGATGATACACATTAGAGCAATTTAAATCAGCATGCACTTTTTCCTGCTATACTACAAAGTTGACTTTAGCCTATTGGACCTTTCTGTAAACTGGTACCAAGTTTACGTATCCCAATCATTCCTTATTAGATACCAAAATTTCTGGATTTTATTACTGTTTGGATTTATTGGTCATTTCTGGTTTTTATGCATTTTATTTCCTTTTAAAGATTAAATATTCTTAATTAACTTTCACTAATTTCCAAAAGTTACATGGATTTTGATTTTTCAGCTTATCTTATATTTTGGAATTTCAACTATTCTTTTGTAACAGGATAGCTTTAGCTTCTGTTAATTCTATCAGGTTCCTTAAATGTCATTTGTAAATATAACTAATATTTAGGTGATTTTTACTGTTGATTCACTAATGAATCAATTTTACATCAAGCTTAATTCTGAATTTTTAGCTATTAGCAACTGAGATATAAGTTTTTCATATTTTCTTCAAAATTCTTTCCAAACAAATCATATTTATAGCAAAAATATTTCAGATCAAGGACCCTGTTCTCATTCTGATATTTTGATTACTGGTTAAATATGCTTTTATCAATTGAAAATATTTTGTTAAAAATAACACAGAAAACAAACTTACCTGTGATTTTTGGCTTTCAAGAGGTCATCTTTCCTAAACTCTGTGGAAAATGATCTGAAGAGCAACCAAAAAACTGGACCACCAGCAAATTTAATCAAACGCTAATAAAATTATTCTATTTGATAATAAATTCTTATGAGTTTCATAAATACTTGATATTAATAAGTTAAATATATCATTCATTTGGGAAAATAAAGAAATTGGCTATTTTACAATGTTGTCATTCAAATACTTTTCTTTTGACAATTTGAACCATAGCCTCTAGAAACAGGAAGTACTGGTGTTCCATAAACTTGTGGCCTCAGATGACATTATCTTTCATTTTTCCTTCATCTCTTTTGTGCCATGTCTCTTTCTAACCTTCTTGTTCACTAGTAATAAAAGTAAAGATAGGTTTTTCTTTTTACTGATACCCCAGATAGCTTACTTAACATGATCTTGTATATGGCACAGTCATAATTAATGAGCAAAAATAGCAAGATCATTAATTATCATAAAATCCATGGTAAATTAGAATTGCAGAAGGTCTCTTAGTCTAAGTTTCTACCCATACATAGAATACACACAGGTTTGTGCACATGCACACACAACACACATAATCAATCCCACAGGTGATTCACTGACACATAAGGAAGTTACATAACATTTTTAAGTATTCAGAGCAGTAACGCAAAGCCATTTGTTTAAATATTCTCATTCAAGATAATGAATGAAGATGTCAATTGTATACCAAAACTGCATCCAAGTAACAAAGAAGATTCATGGGGAAAAAAGGTGAAAGTTATATTAATGTGGTGAAATTTTGAGTGATCCTTTTGGTCTTTGCTGTAGATTTCAAATGTTCTATAACTTTATTATAATCGTCTCATGAAAATTGAAATGATGTCAATTCACTAAGTGAAGGGAAAATTGCTCATTCTTTAAGAATTTGAGTTCAACTTCTTCTGGTTAGGTTAGAAAATAGGAGTTTGGGAGACATCAGGGAGCTCAAGGAAACAATGGGATTTGACGTAGTTGG
Organism: Callospermophilus lateralis; assembly: GCF_048772815.1. NCBI lineage: Eukaryota > Metazoa > Chordata > Mammalia > Rodentia > Sciuridae > Callospermophilus > Callospermophilus lateralis. The sequence continues at coordinate 86,116,853 of NC_135320.1, forward strand.
AACACGTAACCCATGCTGAGGCGACGGAACGTTGGGACAGTACTCTAGCTAGGTGTGTGAAGTGTGTGTGTGTGTGTGTGTGTGTGTGTGTGTTGATCCATGCAATCCAAAGTGATTGTAATATAAAGGTCCCTCTTGGACAATCCTGCCCCTAACACTACAGGGAATTTGAACTATAAAAGGTCAACCCAAAAATACAAGAAAGAAGACCTGGAGTCTATTCGCTTTATTACTTGAGTAGTTGTAGTCCCTGCCAACTAGCCAAGTCAACTGCTGGGGTTCTTTTTCTCTACCAGCTTTTTATTTGTCTGTGGAGCGCTTACTGGGGATTGAACCTAGGGCACTCGAACATTCAGCCACATCCCCAGCCCTATTTTGAATTTTATTTAGAGACAGGATCTCACTAAGTTGCTTACTACCTCACTTTTCTTGAGGCTAGCTTTGAACTTGTGCTCCTGCCTCAGCTTTCCAAGCTGCTGGGATTACAGGTATGCAAAACTGCACCTTACGTATTTATTTTTAATGAAAACTCTCGTTATTCACTGTCCTTAAGGAAGAATAAAAACTTGTGTGTGTATGTGTGTGTGTGTGTGTGATGCCTCCTTTGAAAACCAGCAAATTTGTTCCCAATATTGCCACCAACTACCCTAATTTATATGGCATCCTTATAAATCCTCAGCACTAGGTAATAAGAATAAGGAAAGAGCCTGTGTTGTTATCTTGTAGAATGCTTAGCACAGTGCCCAAAATTTTGTAAGTGAGCAATTATTGCTTTTTAAAAAAATCTCCATTAGTTTCTTCTCTACGGATTTGAACTGAATATTTGTGTCCCCTGAAATTTATATAATGAAACTCTGTAACTCCAAATGTAACTGTTTCAGAAGTGAACTCCTCAGGTTGAATGAGGACAGAAGGTTGGGATCCTAATCTTCTGGGATCAGATCAGTGTTCTTCTAAGAAAAGACGCCAGACAGTGATGGAGAAGGTGGCCGTCTGCACACCAGGAAGAGAGCTCCTACAAGTAACCCACACTACTGGATCTTTATGAGACTTGTTGGCCTCTGAACTGTGAGGACACACATTTCTGGTCTTCAAGTCACATAGGCTTGGATTTTTGATGCAATGGTTTGCAAAGATAAGGACTCTATATTTTTGTTCTTCCATAACTTCTGCAGTTTAATATAATATAAACGCAACTCAAAGTGTAGCAACAAATACTCTCATAGCTATTTTTTTTTCACATAAGTGGTTTCTAGTTTTACTTCATTACTACAGTTCAGATTCTATTCCATCATAGGACTAATTATACTTAGAGGATTAATGTGATGGTAGTTCTGAATTACCTCTCAAATAAAAGTACTGCTTTCTCCTTATTAAAGAGTTCTGCATCAATGATGTCTCTAAATGCCAGATAAAAAATATATTTATGTAATTACTACTATAGAAAAATTGTCAAGCTTTCTCCTATTAATATAAAATTAGATACTAAAAGTCCCTTATTTAAGACCAACAAGGCACAGATAACAGCTACCCAGTGATAAAGGCCCATTGCTTTCAGAAATTTAATTAAAAGTAAGTGGACATCACTGGTTCCAACTCCTACCTCCATATTTTTAAAATATGAGATAATTAAATCACTAGGTCATCTTGGGAATTATATAATTACAAAAACGACATTAGACTTGGCATCCACAAGCTTCTGCCTGGGCTCAGCTCACTCTTTCAAAAGCCCAAAGCTTTTAATAAATTACCAGTAAATTAGTAAACTATCTTAAAACAATTTGTTGGAGACAAGAAGAATATGCCATGGTTCTTCTTATGACATTTGATTTGAAGCTACACTTGTAAAAGTAGAGATGAGGAAATTATACAATATTTCAAAAGCAGACTGCAAATCCCTACATGGATTGCATGAAAGGACAGTAGACCTGGAATTAAAGAATACATTAACTTTCCACATTCTGAAACTAAGTACAAAGGCATTTTTCCCTGTTGTAGCCTAAATTTATCTTTCACAGTAAGTATGGATTAGGCTAATTATTCCCAATATTTCCTTCATTTGAATATTAATAAACATACCTACGTCTTCAAAATCAATATTTTGAAGCTACTATGTGCAAATTAAACCACTTATATTAAGAATTTTTTTGCCCTGATACTGAACATAGATGCATTTTCTTTAAATTATTTCCTGTATGTGATAATTCTTTAGATTATTGCTGTACTCAATCTGGTCACTGTACATTAACACCCACTTAGCTAGATGTTCTACAATAAATATATGAGTTGATTTTGTAACTATAAATAGGAAAATGCATGTACCTCTAGTACATAAATACTTGTAAGTAAAGCTTGGAAAATAAATTCAATAAAACAAAATATTATATGGAATCATATGACAATGTTGATTTTTCAAATCTCAAAATTTTCTGGATAAATTGGAGAAATCATTATCCAGATGCTTGCATACTGTGGCATCTATTTGCTTCAATTAATTCATTCACTCTTTTAGCCATGCATGAATCCATTCATGCAATGACAAGTGAGTATGCAGTGAGCACCGTGCTCTTATTATGGATACAGTTGGAGCAAAGAAGGAGACACAGGATAAAAATAACTAGAGTAATGGAGAAGATATGGTAAACAAGTCAAAAGAATGTTCTCATATTAGGTGAACTGACTTGTAGAGTCAGAAACAAAATGGGAGCAGCAAGATGGGATGAATTATCCGGGAATTCCCATGAACATTTTTGGAGGAGAGGTTGCAGCTAATGGGATTTTGAGACAAAAGTAGACTTCAGTTCAGAAAACAAGGGCTGCCTATTTTTTTCAGCTCACTCTGATGATGTGCATTTGTGATTGTCTTTTCTTCAGTTTTGATAAGTCCAAAAAAGTATGTCTAATGGATTTTTTTTAAGTAAATGATTTACTGGTTGTCTCAAATATTGTGATTGAATTCTTAGTTATGGAGAAGACACAGCTTAATTGAGAAAAGATAATACTTAAGTTGGTTTATGATGGAGAAAAAAATATAGATATGCATTTTCCTCTAAATCTTTCTTCTTTCATATCATTCTGTTGTGCTAATGCAGGATCAGCTGTCTTTTCTTCCCCTGAATTCCACAGTCTTCACTCATTTAACTCCTATAATGTGCCAGCTGACACTTGCCTGAAAATGTCATGAGCATATAGAGTTAGGAAAATGAAAACTTACATAGGTGTTAAAAATGATAACATTAGTACGGATGACAGCCTTGTATTGCTTCCACATTTAATTCCTCTGCACTATTTCATTTGTTTTTTAAGGCATTTATTATCATCATCCTATATGTGAGAAGTCAAATCTATGGTCACCTGGTTTTAAAGATCCAATTTGAGAGATACTACAATGGATTTTGTCTTCCTATTTCAAGAAGAAATTGTCATTTACTGTGGTTGGAGGAAGACTTCATGAATGAAATAGAATTTCTAAAATTGAAGAACAGGATTTCGGTGGGTGAATTTCGGAAGAACTATATTTTCAGAGGGAAGCAAACAGCAAAGGGTACAATGTGAATACACATTAGAGATGCATGTGTTATGTATCTGTATCTACAACCATTTCTACTTCTGTATCTATAGATCTGCAGGGAAGAGGAGTCATGCTATTGTGACCTGAGCAGCCATGTCATTAAAAAGAGTCATGAATAATCCAAAGAAATGTGGGTTGTGAAGACTCTCAAAGACCAGACTAAAGATTGCACTCTGTTGTACTCACAGGAAAGAAAATGCCTCCTTTCATAATTCCACCTTGAGCCAGCCCCAGGCCTGGGTGAGAAGTGGGACTTGCAACAAGAGCTGGTTCCAACTCTGAGCTCGTGTCCTCCCACCGTACTAGGCTCTTTGGCTCTTTTGTCTGTATTCCTAAGAGAGCAGATGCTCTGACTGTCCGAGGACTTTCCCTGACTGTGGTTGCCATGGTGACTCTCTCCTGGCTATTCTCTTGTTCCTCACATCTGCTGGAGTTTTGTTTATGACTAAGGGAGAGAAGCATCTCTGCATGAGACCAGCAGGAAAGAGAGCTTCTGGTTTCACCCAGAGGGAGCAATACCGGAACGACTCACAGGACAGCATTTTGCAGCATCTTCTTTTTCACACTTTTCACACGTTTGGAACTATTGGAAAGAAGAGGAGCTGTCAATGATTAGGGAGGATAGTTGGAAATGCAAGGAAAAGCGACAAAAAATTTCTGTGTGAGAAATTCCTGGTCTGCATTTAAATGCTTTCTCAGTGGAGTGTATGAAGTAAAATCTCTCTAGTTTTCTAAACTTCTCTAAGGCCAGTGTTCATTATTATGCAGTTTCTGAAATGACAGATCTATGGACTGACTGCAAGTTGGGGTATTGAGGAAGAAGGTAGATGCCTGTTGCCAAGAAATACAAGTAGCACCTGTGTTTCCAGGCACATTGTCTGAATTCCCAAGAATTTTAATAGCCCCAAGTTGCTAGCTAAGATGGGTGTCCAGTGCACAATGAGAATAAGGGCTGGTACCTGGGTAACCAAGGGTGAGAAAAGTACCATGTTGGAATATTCATCCCAAGTGAATATAGTTTGTAGTCTTGATCTGTTTCTGCAGAACAATGTGCCTGTCACAAGGTATGCTACAATGAGAGACGTCAAGATCATACACACTTCTGAACTGGAGAATTAAAAATGTTGCACACATTAATTTGACTGGGTGAAATATAAGAACAAAGTATAGGGGACAATGACATTAATGAGAAATGGTGAATTATTTGAAACAGGATACCTCTCATACTGCATGGTACCACCATTCATCAAAATCATAGGCTAAGGTGGATTTGATAGCATTTCCTTAAACCTGAGAGAATTTGTTCAGGACAGATTTGACCTCAAGTTTGGGGTATGTTTTTTTTTCATTGCTCAAATGCATACGTTTTTTCCCCCATCAGACCCTTAAAATATCTCTTCCTTTTACAGGAAATCATTCAGGCAGGATTGCTATTTTGGAAGACTATTCTTAAAACGAAGATGCAGGAAACCTGGCTAATGTGGTATCTCCTGAATGGTTCCATCAACAGCCTCGAAGTGACTCAGCCGAGCTTCCTAGCTCAGGCTCAGTTATCCAAGGCCACTAACATTCTCAAGAACTAACTTTTCAAGCTCAGATCATAAAGTATGAAAACATGCAGGATATTTTATTCTAAAAGTCACAACTCACAATGAAGCTGCAATAGTTATAAATATTTCTGTATCAATTTGCACAACGACCACATTGATAAAAGACTGATACTATGAGATATATATAAGAGGACATTGAAAAGGGGCACCATTTTTCTTTCAAAACAGAGTAAAAAAAACATAAGTGATATCTGAAAGGCTGAATGTGTGGATGGATATAAAATTTTAATCTCTGGTAATATGGTAGATGATTATTTTTACTGTTCCAAAGGAATCTTCTTCATTCTCATTCATATATGAGGTCACAGAGAAAGCACCAGTGAGCTTCAGAAGTAAGGAGTGGTCCAGCTTTTAACCACATTGCGAAAAATTCTGGAAAGCAATAAAAAATTAAATAAGTAAATGTAGAATAATTTTCTAGCTACCAATTAAGAATGGTATGTATAAAACTTTAGAGACAGTAAAATACCACTTTTAGGATTATGAATATTGGTAAAGCAGTTCATCATTGGAAGATTCATAATTTTTTTTTTTTTTAGAGAGAGAGAGAGAATTTTTTAATATTTATTTTTTTAGTTCTCGGTGGACACAACATGTTTATTGGTATGTGGTGCTGAGGATCGAACCCAGGCCGCACGCATGCCAGGCGAGCATGCTACCACTGGAGCCACATCCCCAGCCCAAGATTCATAGTTTTAAACAAATACTTATATCAATGAAACTGAAAGGATCAAAGTTTATAGATTAAATCACCAACCCAGAAATCTAGGGGGAAAAAAGGCAGAATAAAAACAATAATAAAAGATAATAAGAGGAACAAAATATATGATTCATCCCCAAATCTGATAGTGAATGCAAAAAATGAAATGAAAGAAAACTCACAATGGTGCTTGTGACACCCAAGTGAAAAGGAAATGTTAGCAAACACACAGAGCTCTGAGAACAGGCTCTGCTCGCTTAACTGCTTTTCTGTTCTTGCCATCTGAAGACTTGGTATGTGTAAAACACTAAGCTACTCCTATGAGTCCGTCCTGTTCTCTTGGTGACTGACTGTGATCTAGCAAGCTGCAGGATTAGGTGGGTACATTGCTGCTCATTCTGCCACTGCTGCCGGTGACAACAGTGTCTAAGGTCATTTGCTGCCTCTGCCTCTGAACAGGGTGGGACATGTTACTTACACTAGCTCATGTTAGTATGGTATCCAGCATCGTATAATCTCTCATTTATATAGAAACAACACCAAGACGGCAGTAGCAGCAGGACATAGCTAATGCTTGTAACAGTGCTTCATGTATTAGCTCATTGAATCCTAACAAGGACTCTGAGAATGGGCACTTTTACTAGTCACAGTTTATAAGCGAAGGTTATGTACAGAGCTATAAGTACTTACCCAGAGTCCCTCAGTTAGTAAATGGCAGATATGGGACTTGTACATAGGGGGTACGGCTCACAGTGCATACTCTTTTAAACATCTGGAATAATTACCTTCTACATGAAGAAGCTAAGCTCTGGGCAGGCAGATTAGCCAAGGATATAGCAGTCAGCACTTTGCTAGAATGTGTTTACAACTAGCACCTGCCATTTAGAAAGGAGTAAGATGGGCTCATGAGTAATGTCAGTGGGACACGTTGTCCTTGGCTGCAATGCAGACAGGAGGAGCTCAGCCTGTAGGTTCACTATGTTACCCATGCTCAGGGTCTCTTATCCACATATTCCATCTAGTTCATGCTACAGTTTTAGAAGGCTCTGAGAATGACATGAGCCATGTCCTGTGCCCGCTGCTGCCATCAGCAGTCAGCAAGGAGGTGCAGCCCTTGCCCATGTGTTCTGCAAAGGATTTCAGGTTCAAGGAGAGCTACGCATGCCTGTGCACAGGTGCTCTGGGAGATAAGGCAAGTGACCTGGCACAAGTTGGGGATGCAGAAGTCCTCCAGAACCAGATCTCTGTACAAGGATTAAATCAAGATACACTTGTTAAAGCACTTTGGAAAAACAAGTGAAAATTCTCTCTACATGCAAAAGAGGTACAATTGCCAGGGACAGAGTTTTTCTGGCTGGATAGAGTAAGAAGATAATAAAAGGCAGATATTAGGACATCCATCCTACTGCCACATCTAGATTTGTTGAATAATTACCATAAAATAATATGTTTCAATGGGTTTATTTTATTATTGAAATAATATGATTACTTAATACAATTACTGTTACCAGGTCGTATTACTCACTGTGATTCCTAATTCAATTGAGTGTAACATCTCATTGGTACAGGGATCTGTTTGTAAGCCTCTTTAATTTTTTTTTTTTTTTAATTCTCTGTCCTACTTGTTGTGTCCTACGTCCTTTTCAATGGTTTTCAATCCCTATTTGTCAGGCAACCAAGAGCTTTTGGTTATCTGCCTGTATATGCAGGAGCATTGCATGAGGGAAGTGTTGGGATGAGCTCAGTGTGAGGAAAGGACCTGGAAGGGAAGGGGAGACAGAGCAGGAGACTTCTTCAGGAGGTGTCCAGACACCAGGGACACACGAGGCATGAGCTGGAGAAATAACTGCAAGGAAGAAAGTGTTACAGCACAAGGGCAGAGGTCCCCAGGGTGGTCCCAGGTTCAGGTTCTTGGCATTCCAAGCCAAGAACTGAGCAAGACGCCAGAGGTTGGCAGGCCAGGCAGGGCTTATTGAAAGGGAGAGGAAACACTCTGGAGAGCAGCGAGGGCCAAGCTGATGTGAAGTAACTCAAGGCCCCTTCTGCGAAGCGGTGGTGGTTCTCCCCTTCCTCCCTGGGTAGAGCTGGGGTTGATCGGCACCTTTCCGACAGATGAATTTGACATACATTCTCTTCTGCCCATGTGTAAGTCTCCTTTCCAACCCCACAGAAAATACACAGAAAACCACAGAAATACGGACAAAACCGAAATGCTCATGATATACTGACCAGCGACAGGTCAACTTTAGGCTGGTCTCTCAGCTGTCAGGCCTGTCCTAGATGGAGCTACCCCTTCAGGGTCTTGAATTCTCCTAGTGGTCATCTAGCTTCCTCCCTTTAGCTGGAAGATGGCCCAGTTTCTCTTTCAGGAAGGAATACAGGAGAAAATGTGGGCAGAGCTGAAGGGTCCTAGGAGGAGCTGAGAGCCCCGGGTGGTCCTGGAATGTCCCTTTCCCATGCCCTCCCTCCTGCCTCCAGGAAGGAGACTCTAGGAAGGCTCTCAGCATGGGGAATTGGATAACTGGCCCAAACTGTGCACTTTCTTTATAGACAAACATTGCCCTTTCTCATCATGACTATTAGAACATATAACTTCACACTCAGCCAGACCTACATGGAGCTTCTTTTGATTTTTAGGGCAAACTGTCCATTTTCTTTCTTCTTAGTTTTGCTGTCCACAATTCAGACCCAGGAGAGCTCCCCAGAAGTGCCAGAGACCTGGAAGTGAAGTCAGCGCTTGCTTCTGTGCTCAGGGTCTCCCTTCCACATATTCCATTTAGTGCATGCAACAGTTTTGGAAGACAACAGTCCCTGTTTTTCACATGGATTAGCTGAGAAGGGCAGTGGCACTTCTTCTGGGGTGACAGGTGAATAGTAGAAAAGCAAGGGCTAGGACTTGCCCTGAGCTCAGTATATACTTCTTCCATCCATGGAATAACATGCTCTTCTCCTACTGATCGTTCATCCTTTTACTTAAGGCTGAACATCTCCATGGTGTACATCCTATAGGGGAAAAAAAACAACAACAGTTCCTGCTGCAACTCGGGAAACTCACCTACGGTGATACTAATCGCGTAGCTGAAGTCACAGTCTATAGACGTGTACAAGCCCTGTTGAGTCTGAGCTACTGTCAGTGAGCTTATGGTTTTAAGGCTGGAATTCCTTCCTGAAAAATGAAAGGACTCATGCAGAAATGAGCACAGGACTATTTATGGTGATAAAGTAAATGATCCCAAATTGAGTCCATTTTGAATATGCTGACCTTTTGTCAACAACGTAAGACCACATAGTCACTAAACCACCCAGAAACGATAAAATCAACTCAAAAGGTCACAAAGCCACAGTCCATCCAGTGGCATATGCCAGGAAGTATATGGACACTCTCAGGAAAACACAGATAGTTCTCAACAAAACTCCAAAACTCCAACCAATTCTCGGTCATTTTTATTCCTTCCATCTGAAAGTTACAGCAGTTGATATTAAAGTTATTTTAAAGCCTGAGTCAGAGTTGCACAGAGGGAGTCTTAGGCTGTGAGGAAGGGCCTTCATGTAGCAAGATCCCCATCATCAACAACTGTCATAAAATCTCCATTAAGTCATTGTTCTATTTATAGGGGGTTCCCTGCCATCTGTTTCTTCCTGAGAACAAGAATCTCTAAAGTCAAAACCATAAGAACTGCTTTTTGCTTTTTAAACATTGCACCTTCAACTCTAGACTCAGAAACTACTCTTCAAATACAAGTTGATTGGAGTCACAATTCAGAGAAATCAGACATTGTCTTCTGAATGCCAAATAGCAAAATACAAGAGAGATTCTCATTTGGACTTTCCTGCATGGAGGCTCAACACTATAAGGCTGATAATTCCTTGTAAGTTACCTTCAACACCAAAGCAAAGATCTCCAGCAGGATACTGTGCACTATTTCATTATATATATATGAATGCAAGTGTGTGTGTGTGTGCATCTTTCTTTGAGAAATATCTGTCCATTTTCTGTGCGATGGTGCTTGAGTATTCAACAATTTGTCTTTTATAATATAAAAAGGCATTTTTCAAACTCTTGGATTTCCTTAAATTCATGTTTTAGTTCTAGTTTTTGTACTGATGTATACGTCTTTATAACATTGAATATTGAGGTCACCCAGGTAGAGTGAGGCATGGTGTTAAAAATTGGATTTGCAGTTTTCCCAGCACCATTTGTTGAAGAGGTCATCTTTTCTCCAATATATGTTTTTGGTACCTTTATTTTATTCATGTGAGTTTGTCTCTGTGTCTTCTATTTTTGTACCATTGGTCTACATGTCTATTTGGGTGCCACTATCAAGCTGTTTTCATTACTATAGCTCTATAGTGTAGTTGAGGTCTGGTATTGTGATGCCTCCTGCTTCACTCTTCTTGCTAAAGATTGCTTTGGCTATTCTGGGTCCCTTAATTTTTCAGATGAATTTCATGATTGCTTTTTCTATTTCTATGAATAATGACATTGGGATTTTAATAGAAATTGCATTAAATATGTATATTGTTTTGAGTAGTACGGACATTTTCACAATATTAATTCTGCCTATCCAAGAACATGGGATATCTTTTGATCTTTTAAAGTCTTCTTCAATATCTTTCTTTAGTGTTCTGTAGTTTTCATTGTAGAGGTGTTTCACCTCTTTTGTTAGATTGATCCCCAAGGATTTTTTGAGGCTATTATAAATAGGGTAGTTTTCCTAATTTCGCTTTCAGAGGATTCATCACTGATGTTTAGAAATGCACTTGATTTATGTGTGTTGATTTTGTATCCTGCTACTTTGCTGAATCTCTCACCCTGAACAAAACTCAACTAAAAGTGCACCAAGGACTTATGGATTATCCCAGAGACTCTGCATCAAACAGAAGAAAAAATTGGCCTAAATGTTCATCATGTTGGCTCAGGACCTGACTTACTTAACAAGAGTCCTAAAGCTCAAGAAATAAAATCAAGAATCAAAAATGGGATGCATTCAAACTAAAAAGCTTCTTTTCAGCAAAGGAAATAATCAATAACATGAAGACAGAGCCTACATAATGGGAGAAAATTTTCACCACACACACATCAGAAAGAGCACTGATCTCCAGGATATATAAAGAAATCAAAAAACTTACCACAAAGAAAAAAATCAACAAATGGGCTCAGACATTTTCTTCAGAGAAGAAGATATACAATCGATCAACAAATATCTAGGAAATGTTCAGCATGTCTAGCAGTTAGAGAAATGAAAATCAAAACTACTCTAAGATATCATCTCATGCTAGTCAGAAAGGCAATGATCAAGAATACAAGCAAAAATAAGTGCTGAGAGGATTCAGGGGAAAAGGCACATTCATACATAGCTGTCAAGACTGCAAACTGGTGCAACTACTCTGGAAAGCAGTATGGAGATTCCACAGAAAACTTGGAATGGAACCATCATTTGACCTAGCTATCTCACTCCTTGGTTTGTACCTAAAGGACTTAAAATTAGCATACTACAATGACACAGCCACATTAAAGTTTACAGCATGTCAATTCACAGTGCTAAGCTATGGAATCAACCCAGATGCCCTTCAACAGAATGATAAAGGAAATGTGAGATATAGATGGTGTACAGCCAGAAAAATAAGAAGTTGTGTTCCACTTGTGTACAGTGAGTTGAAATGCCTTCTGCTGTCATGTTTAGCTAATTAAAACTAACAAATTTTTTAAAAGAAAGGGATTTGAATTCTGGACAACAACAATGTGAATTTTAAATGTGAATTTAACCTGGTATCTGCATGAGCTTTGGGATATTACTTATAAACTTTGTGCTGCCTTTTCTAATTAGCAAAAACGTGACACCAAGACCAACCTTAACCAACAGCTCTAAATATTGCTAATGTGACCACAGAATCTGACACAAGGAAGGCATTTTAACATTTCTGAATTTTTGGAAACCATATAAGACATGATGCATCAACTTCAACGTACACATCCAACTTATTAGGCTCCTTGAGATGAAGCTATTGGTCACCCCTCGGAGCCCTGTATCATCCCTCACGTTGGCTTTGCTTACTCTTTCCTTTCTCCTGATTTTCACTTCATAGGGTTCAATTCCTAGACTGAGTTAGGAGTCAGGAAAAGACAGAGTGAGGAGGAGCTGTTCTCCACTCCTGACGAGGGCATGACCTAGGTAAAAGAGTCATCACTCACCTAGGTAAAAGAGTCATCACTCACCTAGGTAAAAGAGTCATCACTCACCTAGGTAAAAGAGTCATCACAACCCCAAGTCTTCCCGCCTCGTCACATGTGGGGAAGCATTGTTACATAACCTCCATAGCACGGCAAGAAGCATGAAGCAGCCATGATGCTGGGGTACAAGCCAATAAGGCAAACAGAGTACAGCAGGATCCACGTCTCAGACAGGATGGGAAAATACTTGTGCTTGGGATACACCAAAAAACATTCCCATAATTAAAAAAAAAATGGCAATACAATCTTCAAATAGGACAAATAAATAGAGCAAGTACTTTCAACATGAGAAAAGAAGAATGGCAATGAGAACATGGAAAAACAGCCTCATTATGATCTTCTTATGTCCATGATTCATAGATGAAATATATCTAATTATGTCCACAATTAGACATAATTCCTAGCCACAGAATGACAGACTCTGTAAGTACAAATGATATTGAGGACAGAGAGCAAGAAATGGCATCTTTCTGATAGGGGTGGAATCTGCCTCAGTACCTGCCGTTATATTTGCATCCCACAGTCACACTGAAGAGGTACTTCCTGTGAACCACCGCTGTGCTGCTGGGAACCACAGGGAGGGCCTTGCCCTGCATCCCAGGAAACATGTCCAGGCATGTTCACACAAAACAGTCAGAGAAGTCGTCTAAGAAGACTAGAGACCTAAAGGAACTGTGGAAAAACCAAGCTCCGGGATATTGTTCAGGAGTGACCAAGGAGGAGTAAAATGCAATGAAGCCTCACCGGCGATTCTCAGGAACAAATCCTGAGTACGACTATTAAGTTGCAGAAGAAAATGTATTCAGGGTCCTCTCATGTGCAATTCCAAGACATGAACAACTAAATATAAAGGTTTCTCATGTTGCAAAACCATAAGGAAAAGAGAAAATTAAGAAATAAAACTCTAGTAGATGAAGCAACTGTAACTTGCGAAGGTCACTTAGGAGTCAAATACAATATACTGCTTCTTAAATATTGGAGGTTGATGTACTTAGATGTTCTTTATCATTCTTTATACATTACACATATCTAAAAAAATTCTTTGTATATATTCTCAATATTTAAAACTCATTAATTAAGCAATCTGAAACAGGAATGAAAGAGACAACATCTCTAGCTGTGCTCCACAAGCTTGGTTCACCTCCTCACTCCTACTCGCTCTGGGGCAGTACTAAGTTGGGGTGGTATTAGAGCAGATTATATTGAGGGAGACAGAAAGTCAGAAAGAGGAGAATAAAGAAGAGAATGGGGGGGGGAGAAGAAACCGAGGACAGTAAGGAAATAGAGTTTTAAATAGAGGACAATACAGAAATTCAGAGAGGAAGGAGGAGGAGTGTGGAACCCTGTTAGAGGTGGAGATGTACCAGCCATCGTGTGAAAGGGCTTTACACACTTCAGTCGATCCTAGTGTCAGGCTGTAAGGAAAGTACATTCCATTCCATTTTAAAGATGGGAAAACATCTCTGAAATTAAATATTCAAGTATTTGGAAGGAAAGGAGGAGGGGGAGGGAAGAAGAAGGGGAATGAAATAAGGAAATGTGGGGGAAGGTGGGGGAGAGAGGAAAGGAAGACATGAAGAGATGAAGGTAGAGGGAGGTGCTGGCCGACATGTCCTTGCTCCCCAGCCGGGTCAATGAGAAAGGTTTGGGACTTGTAGGAAGAGCAGCATGCAGAACTGCAGCCCCAGGTGTCGCATGTGTTCCACACCGATGAAAGGCAAACACGGAGGCTTTATTTTCCAGGCTTAAACTGTTGAGCAAAACAATGACTGAAGCTAAAGAGCTAGACTTGCCTAACTCATGGGCCCTTTGGCTGGTGTTTTCAGTTCACCAAACTCTTAAGTGTGCTTTTAGTACTTATGCTAGGGAGTCCTCCTGCGGGATAGGTTTGTATCACCTTCACCACATTTGACAGATGAGAACACTGAGAAGTGTTTTGTCCTGAGCAGTTGAGCTGGGCAAGGACCCACATACAATGTCTTCCAACTTTTTATATTTTTAATGAATTCACCTCTAAATAATTATTTTCCTTGGGAATAAACTGCATGTTTATTATAGACTTATAAGAACTTCATGCTAACTTCATGCAGAATTGAGAAGAATAAGTTGTCATTTTAAAAATTCTATTGGCTAATTATATTAATGTGCTGGAGAGGAGGGGACAAGTGGATATTTGAGAAGAAAGAACAAGGGATGTTTTGGAGCTGTGGGTGCAACTGGAGATTTGCTCAGTTTCAGTCTTCACCACTGATGTTGGTGTCAATATATCCTGGTTCAAATTAACTCAGCTCATGCACAATTACTGGAAGAATGAGTCACACTGCCGGGTTTAATGGAGAGATAATGACTTGCATTTGGGGGTGGCAATATAAAGTCAAACATAAAGAGATGATGTTCTTCCTGTGTAGAGTGGTCCCAGTGTGAGGCTATAGGTCATCCTAATGTGTTCTCTCTGCTTTGTTGGTTTAATCAGCGTTACACAATAGTGGCTCTTATTTCCTTTCAGCATTATTTCACACTTGTTTTGAAACAAGGCTTGGATTTTGAAGATGATGTGTTCTCTCATTCTTTCAATAAATCTTCCTGGGTCTCTAATGCATTTGATCAGCTAGGAATCTCACACAGGGAAGTGGATCAAACCCAGGTAAGGACTGTAGTGCGCAGGAAAGGGATCTCGGGAAACAAGGGGGTGTGCTAGTTATCTGTGAGACTTAGAGGCTGGCCCTGGGGAAGCCCTGGAAATGTGTGAGTAGGAACAAAAGATGCCCCTGGAAGTCATTATTCCATTATCTCCCTCTTCATTTAGGAAGGGAGCTTAGAGAAACGACAGAGCAGTGCCCCTATCACAAGCTGCTATTGCCCGGCAGAGCCTGGTCATGAACTGCCGCTGTGTCGGTCCCCATTTATGTTATTCCTGTGAAACTGAGAACACAAGGACTAGATCTGTGTCTCTGGATTATTTGCTAAAAACTTGGGACATGTCCAATACATAGTGGATACTTCCTGAATAGTTCTGCAGAACATGGGTGGACATGGCAACAGCTTCCCTCATCAGTACCTTGCAATGTTGTGAGGGTCCTCAGAACATGTTGGGTGCCCTATTGCACTTCTAGTCCATAACCCATAACCCCATCAGAGACAGAGACCCTTCCCTCTTCCATAGACCCAGTTCTGCTGCAGACTGACAGAGGTCATACTAGATGGTAGTGTTAACTCACACACTCAACCAGCACCTATTGACTATCTACAGAATGCCAGGGACGGTGCTGGGCAAGACATGCAGGAGGGAATTAGAGACGAGGTTCATTTCCTCTCAAAGTTTATGTTGTGAAGACATTTTTTTTTCTGATTTAAAATCATTTCTTCTATTTTTGTTAAAATAAGCAGGTGTGATTTTTTATAACTTTTTATAACACTTTTATAAAATTTTTTAAAATTTTGTAAAAATGAAAACAAAATTCTGCTTTGCAGTTTTAAGTATTTTCACATATGCCTTCTACATAACAGAGTGGAATCAGTTTCCACATAAACATTGAAGTAGAGAGATGTAATCATGGTGATAGATAATTGATGGTGTTCACATTTAGATGAAACTCACCAAGTTCTATGTCCTGCTCTCGGGCTTGACCACCGTTGTGTTGTCACCTGCCTAACAGATAATGTGTGGAAACACCTGCCATTCAATTCTTTGTTATTTTTTAAACCAAAGAGATGAGTTGGCATTTTTCTGACTAATGACCTTTTAAATAAACATATGATAAAAATAGCAGGTTTTTTTTTTCACAAATGTTGCCCTGAATCGTGATAGTGTAGCATGAAAACGAATCCTAAAGACGAATTAGCAGAGTAACAGCAACAAAAATTGTGTTGAGTTTTTATGTTAAATTTAATCAAAAAGCCATCATTTAAAGGAGGCAAAATCAGAGATGTTAAGAAATCTATCCATGACTGTCACTCAGCTAGTAAGTGTTGACTCCACTTTGGATTAGTTAGCTCCTCCCCTGCCTTCTCCCTTTATTCACTGAATAGTCATCTCCCTCTGTTCTGAACGTGGCCCTGGCCCTGCTACCACCTGGGAAATCCACCCCACATTCATCCTTCTCTGAGAGGTTTAGAGTGGATTGGGAAAGAGGAAAAGGGAGGAATGTAATGTAAGCTCCCTAGAGTGCTTGAAATGGGTTCCAACTGGGTGGTTGGTGAAGCATGAAGGAAGGAAGGCTGCCTTTGACTGGTGCTCTAGAAGAACTCTCTGAAGAAGAGGCATTGAGGAAGACAGGGAGAGTTAGAGGGGGCTGAGTAATGGGGGACCTGGAATGAAAAGCCTCTGTTAACACCTGGGGCAGAAGGAGGGTTCCCAGAATCCAAACTGGGACACATCAGAAGAATGAACCATGCTGGGTCTCACAGACTAGAGCAAGGAGCTTCCCTTTTATATGAATGACAATGGACAGTTATGACAAGGCTGTAAGTTAAAAGTTCATGCCGTGTTCCACAGACCAAACTGTCCACAGATATATAGTACATGGAAGTATTTAGGAAAGTAGGGGAAACTATGTAGCTTTGAGGTGCTGATGAAAATAGAACTCTTTGTTCCCTGGGTCAAGAACATCCATCTAGCTTCAACAGCCTGTTTGTTCCTTGGGCTTTTTGTTTGTTTCTATTTGGCTGATAGAAATGTTTCCCTTGAGACCTGTGATGTCCAGCACAGAGAGGCCAGCCTCAGAGACACAGGGAGCACTGAGAGACCGCCTGCTGGGTGGAGAAAGTGGTGATGCGCTGAGTGAAAAAGGTGACATAGGAAGACAGGGGAACTGACCCTTGTGCCAGAGGCAGGCAGAGAGCCACAGGAGGAGCAGAAGGAAAGAGTGCACCGGAGGAAGCCAGCCAGCCCCAGCGCTCCCCCTGATTCCCCTGGTACCTGTGTGCCCTGTCCCCTGGCTTGTTCTGTACTTTCTTTTGCTTAGTTTCTGCCACTGGGATAAGTTCCTAAATTCCTTTGCTTTCCAAAAGTCTACTGTGATTCACCCACCTTGTTTCTGACCTTCGGCTGCACTAAGGAGCTGCAGTACGGGTCACCTTTGGAGATAGCCAGAAGGTCTGCAGAGTGCACTGGGGACCTGTGGCAGTCTCAGCGAAAAGTTTCTTTTTTGTTTATTTATCCTTTTGGGAGAAATGTTTCTCCTGCATTTTTTTTTTTAGCTTTTCACCATGGAGATTTTTCAAGAATTCAAAACAGAGAAAACCGTACAGTGAGTCTTGATATCCCCACCACCCATTCCCAAATTGGGTCAGTGTTTGCCAATCTTGCTTCACCCATCCCTTGCCACATCCTCACTCTCCGGAGGGTTTCAGATAGAGTCTTTACACGTTAGATATCAGAGTGTGACACTTCTGAATACTACCCTGGAGACCATGACCAACAAGAAATTGTATACCTTTTGGAAGCACTTTTCCTCTATGTCCCATAGAAGCCCTCAGCTAGACTCACCCTGTGTTCTATACTTCCTGGTCTTAAAACATCTCTGAAGAAATCTCTTTATAGTCTTAAACTGAGAACTCTTGGAGAGGACTTAATGGAAAGAGGCATTAATTGACAGGGTTGTGGTTAAAAGCAGTTCTGATCAAGGATAGGCCAATGGTCCCTGGAGGCAAGGTTGGTTGAGTCAGGTCTTGTCATCAATCGACATAGGCTGAGTATTATAATGAAGATACTGCTTTTACCTGGGGCATGGAGCAGAGCTTGGGGACTGTTTTGGGGAGTGATGTGATAGAATCATTGAAGATGCCTGTCTACCCCATGGTTCTGACCCATAGCAGGCAGTGCCGATCTGATGTGGCATAAATATTAGATGGTGACAAACAACACTGACATTTTGTCAGAAGCAAAGATGTGACTCAGACCCATCAACTTAGCAAAGAATAGTGCCCACGTCTGGTGACAAATGGCTCCAGTCTGACAGCATGCTTCAACGCATGGACTCTCATCCATCACAGAGATTTTTTTTTTTAAATCACAGAACACAAAACACTCAACTCTCAGAATTGGGTAACGGGAGATGGAAGGTGAGAAAAAGGCAAGTCAGAGGCAGCGACAAAGACAGAGAGCCTGAATTGCAAAACAGCGACTCTCGTTTTATTTTAAGAATCTCATTTTTCACTATTCTCATACTCCATAATTTAGAAGTGCAGTCTGCTGGTACCTTCCTGGAAATTACAAAAGCAAAGAACATGGGAGAGATGTGTTTAAAGTTGTCAGCTGAGCCCTGACCTCATGACCAGAGGGTTAACACTTGACCTCAGCATCTTTTTAAAATCTGCATTTGTTGTACATGTGACATCTATGCATTTATATTATTATATATTTATATGTTATGTAAAACAACCTGCTAACCTAATAGTACAGACTGCCAATCATAAAACTGAGTAATGGGTAGCCATGATGGAGTGAGATGCATACTGGAATTATAATCAAAAAATGTTGTGTCCTACTTCAGCAGATTATTAGCTGTGTGAGTTAACCTTCTTGGCCTCCAGCTTTTGCACCTGTTTACTTATATATCAAATATTTAGTAAATATCTGTACTGTGACAATCACCATTTTTGGCCCTGAGATATAGCAGTATACAGAAAAAGGGCCCCTGGTCTAGTGAGATTCCAATGACATGATAGAGAAAACAAACAAGTTAAAAATAAAGAGTCAAAATAATTACAGTGTTATTTACCATGTGGAAAATAAGGTAATTTGAGTAAGATTGGGCTATGGTGGAAGGGTGAAGAAATCTTTTTGATAAGATAGAAGAGACAGTGTCTCTGAATCAGTAATCGTTTTGCCTAATCATTAACAGTGAGAAGTGTCAACCAAAAATCCAGGAGGAGTAAGATTCCAAACTGAAAAACAACAGCAGAAGGTTTCCTTTAAAGAAGAGAAGTGATGTATTGGGGAATAAACTGAAGGCCACTGTGGTGTATCTCTTTCCCTATTTCTGACTCTCAAAGTTAGATTTCTAGGAACACTGGGATAACCAGCGTGAAAGTGTAGGACCCTTCAAAACAATCCTTCAATGCCCTTGTGAAAAAGTCTGATTAGCTGTGAATTTGACATTGACTAATCAGTAGCTCTCTAAACACCTAGAGGCCAGTGGGAAAGGACATGGTACTAGCCCCTTTCGGGAGGGCATTCCTGTGTTGAGTACTCTGGGCGTTTTTCTGGTGGCGTCTTGTCCTGATGTAAGTGGGTACAGGGTACAGGAGTGAATGGCTAGCAGGTGGGTACAGGTGGAAAGAGACACATTTCTGGGTGAATCTAAAATGGTTTCCTTTTTAAAAATTGTTAAGCATTCAATTTTTTTTCCTCTTTGTATAGTTGCCAGTTATGATCCTCGGATGAAAAAAGAACCAGACTCTCTTCCCTGGAGACACTGCACAAGTCTCCACAAATTGCATGCACTCCACGAATGCAGAGCCTCTCTGGATGGGCGTTTTATTGAAAGCACATGTCCTCCAGGCTTGTGTCTGCCTGTGGCCCCTCTGCTGTGTTTACACCAGTCTGAATATTAGCCACCTCAGTGAGCTCCTGAAGACCCTGCATAAATCATATCATTTTCTTTCCCACATCAGATCTTGCAAAGGCTTCAAAATTTTACAGATACTATTCACTCAGCTTTAACTGAAAACAATAATGTAAGTGTATAGTAAGTGCTGAGCAAGTGTCCGAGTCTAGTGATTCAACCATGAGAAAGCTGGGCGCTGCCTGCCCGTCACGGAACGTCTCGTCTACTGGTAGAGATAGTTTAAACAAAAGCAGGGACAGAGACAACAAGTCACATTTTGTTAAAAGTAACAGTCAAACTCTTCTCAAAAATTGTCACAAACATAGCCAAAATACACTCGAGTGGAACAGATCCAGTCAAACTTAACATTTGTGATAATGGCGGCTTGTGGTCCTAGAGACCAGTGTGCATTCTGCCAACTTCTAAATGTTTTGGTCTCTGCATGACAAACCACAAAGATGTGTTGGCTTAGCACAACTATAATTCTTTGACTTAGCAATTAGGGCTGAGCTCAGCTGGACAGTTCTTCTGACCTCCCCTCGGGTGGCTTGTGAGATTCCAGATGTCCGAAGGGTTGGACTGGGAATGGAGAATCCCTGGGAAGCCCAATCTCTAACCTGGAGATGAAAGCTGGACTGAAAGACTGTAAGTCAGTAAATAGAATTGCTGTTCAAAGAAATTCAAAAACTTACCCCAGTTTAAGGAGTGGGGGAGGTCGAGTCCACCTGCTGGTGTACAGAGCTAAATTAAATGTGTGAGCATATTCAGTCACCACTTCCTTCTTCCTGAACCTTAACTGCTTATCTGTCACTGAGAAAATAACACCCACTTCTCAGGTCACTCATAAGAACCAGAAACAAATACAAGATATCTGACATGTAGTTTATAAAAAAGTCACTTCCTTTCCCCTCTCTCACTAAGTGACGCATTGATGAAAAAATATGATGCTTTCCTTCAGAAGAAACATTTAATTGAATAAATTGATATTCAAATTATCCTTCACTGATAAATGACATAGGAAAAGATGTAAAATTAGGAAATTGCATCTGAAGTCAATGTCTTTTTTTTTTTTTTTTTTTTTTTTTTAGTTGAAGCCTTTTAGAGTTCTGGAGGCTGCCAGAACTCTTAAAGGTTTCAACTAGGAAAAAGATTGAAGTGCCATTGTATACTGTTACCAGGGCTATAAGAGAAGAGCTCAGACGAATATTGTAAATAAGAGAAACTTGATTAATCCCAGAAAGAGTGTTAGAAACTGAATTGGGGCTCTTTAAAATGTATAGGTCAGAGCCTCGCCCACAGTGAGACTGGGTATGGACTGAGAACCTTGAAAGAGTTGATTAGGGTAAATGATGCCATCAGTGTGGGTCCCTATTGTAAGAAAAGGAAGAGGCACCAAGATTGCATGTGAACAGAGAAGAAGGTCATGCAAGGTTACAGCACAAAGGCACCTTTCTGTTAGCCAAGCAACAAGAGAGACCTCCGTTGTCCAACGTTACAACACCATTATTGCACCAGAAGTGCGGCTGTATTAAGTATTGGTGGAATTTAGGTGAGCAAATAAGTATAAACAAATAAGCCCAAGAAATCAGTGAGGTGAGAGGCCGTGCCTGAGTGGTGCAAACTACTATCCAATGAAGCTGCACTGATGAGTTAGGGTACAGATGAGTGGGGACAGGGATGGCAAAGTGTCAGATCTAAGGCTTGAAGGGAACCATGAGCCACCTAGCCTGGGAACCTCACTATGCATGTGGATTTCGTGTTGAGAGAAGAGTTGTAAGCTCCTTTTCATTCAATGAGATTCCTTAGTGTAAAAGAGATAGGCAAAGATCAAGAGTTTTACCCACCATGATAAAAGCATGAGAATTCAGAGGCTCAGTTGTAGAGCATTCACCTAGCACCTGCAATATCCAGGGTTCAATACCTTTTACTCCAAAGAACAAACAAAACAAAACTATAACCATTTCCCTTGAAATTGTGATTAAAGTGGATTTTATATTTAATTCACAAATTCTCCCTGTCGCTTAAAATCCTTCCTAACTTTCCCATACTCACCCACTTTTTTTTCCTTCTTATAAACATTTGTTGAATTTGGTCATCATCTAGGGATCTGGTCTCCCAAGCCAACTTTTTGAAATCTTTTTACCTTTGCAAATGAAAGTCCATTAGAGATGACTTGCACTCTTTTCTACATTAAATAGTATTGTTCTTCAAGATTCAGTTCAAGCCTTATTTTTTAAAAAAATTTAATTTTTTTTTCTAATTAATTATACATGACAGTAGAAGGCACTTTGACACATCATACATAAATGGAGTATAACTTCTGATTCTTCTGATTGTACATGATGTAGAATCACACCAATGTGTCCAAATCATTCTACTTTCCTTCCTCCTCCCAAACCCCCCTCCCTCAAGCCTTATTTTTTATATGAATGTTTCTCTGATTCTGCAGAATTATCTGCACTTCACACTCACTGCACACAACTGCATGTATAAGGTACATCCACAGGTATATGATCACATTGATGGAAACTGTTTCAGTGAAGCCTGGTAAAATGTAGAAGCCTCCTAGACACACACACATACACACATACACACACACACACACACACACACACACACATACACGTCAATACAAGTACTCTGGTACACAACAAGACACTAGCACACAAACGGATGGCACTAGGATCAAGTGTCACTATTCACTGACATCTTGTATGTATTCTCTCTGAAACTATTTTCTCATTGACAGAGGGAAAGAGGTTGGGAGAGGTAAGCCCGATGAATTCTTAAAACCTGTGATCCTGTAACTGAGACATCATGTGACATGTTCTTTAAGTCAAATGCACATAGCTCTTAACCTCATCTGATATGTTGAAAACGATGAATATTTCTTTGACAGCAGAGTAACAGGAAAGAAAATTGGAGAAGACCAAAATAGCTTCCAGCTCCAGGTGTGTAGAAAGCACTGATACACGGGAGGACATGTCATCTCTGAGCCTCCAGGAATCCATTTCAGAAGAGGATTTGCATGAAGGCTGAGAGACACAACACACTAATTAGAATGCCCTCGCTCAGCTAATTCTCTCTTGTTCTTTCCTTTCCTCATAAGAATCTGCTTAGGAAGGGCTGCCAAGAACTTAGTTGTGACTTTGAACGGCAAGTCTCTGGATGACCCTGCATGGAAACTAATTGAGAGTTATACTGTTTCAGACAGCTGATGACAGTTACCAATTCCACTGCTCCTCTCCTCTGACATCTGATATTTTATGAAAATTTAAGGCTCTCACAGAACCTCTGTTCATATTTATTTTGCCAGGTGAGCTTTGTAAATTTAAAAAAGTGTCCCCTTTGTGTGGTCATTCCCCCAGGCACTCTGGCCCTGTGACCATTCAGAAGGCAGGAAATCCACCATTATAGCTGTGCTTTGACAGGCCTTGGGGGGGGGGGGAGGGAAGGAAACAACTTTTGGAGCAATAAACCATGGTTTTAAATCCTTTGTTCAGCCTTTACTAATTCTGTTAGCCTTGGGACAATTTTAAATATCTCAGGCCTTATTTTCTACGTCCATAGTGAGGATTCTCGTAACTACCAAAGAGATTCTTTGTTGGAGTGAGAGAAGAGACTGTCGCAAGACATTTATCTTATCACTGGGCACACCACTGCCACTCACCGTCATCCTTCCACGTAAAATCCATCTTCCTCCAGGAATATATTGGCAATTAAATTCCCCAGCTTCAGAATCAATAATAACAATGAATGTTTTATGGAATAATGTATGATGACATGGAATAGAATAACAAAATTCATAGCTCTGTTGGCTTGCTTGTTTAAATTGAGTGTAGGATAAGGCATTCCATAAACTCCAAATGATTATTTTTCTTTTAATGTGAATGAGGACACACAAGCAACCAGAAGGGTGGATTACTTAATTGCTAAGTAAGGTCAGATCAAGGATAGGGACCCAGAAATCAGGATCATTCATCCAGAATTATAACAGGGTGCTGCCATCAGAGATTAAGCAAATGTGGAGCCAAGATGGGAGGGCACCAGGTGTGTGGGCAGAGGAGCAGGCCTGCAGGAGGAAAGAAGGGGCTCTGACTCCAGGCTTTATGTGACCTCAACTAGTGCCCCACCACTAATGAGGTGGCAGTCAGCATTACAGGGAAGGCTCACCGACCCCTGCCGGGTGGATGCCACTCTCACCCTCACCCACCTGCCTCGGACCAGACCCTGCCTGGTGGCACAGAAGATGGCTCCCTCTTCTCTGTGCCAGACTGTGTTCTATGGCCCCACCCACTCTGCTGAGTAACACTGGTCTGTTCCTGTGGCCTCCTCCCCGAGAAGGTGCAACTTACCTTTGGCCAGGTGAAGTGCCCAATGTATGGAGGCCAAGTGTATTCATCAAATGAATGGATGAGTGAAAAACAAATGAGTGAACAAATGAATTCCTGTCCTTTTTACACCTGAGCCTAGTTTGACTCTCAATTGGAGAAGTCCTAAAAAACAAACAAACAAAGAAAAACTCATGGGTACTAATAAAGAAAACAAAATCAGCAAAGGCAAAGAATTCATTGGTAAATACAGAAATAAATGCTTCTGTCAAGCATCTATTTTGTCAGTTTCTTCGACCACACCCTTTACAGGTCCAGTGGGAGTCTCGCACTGCCCAGCTCCTACCAGTGTCCTTCAACTGCACAACCCTTATTCGTCCATTCTTTCTGGCTTTGACTTGATCTCTTCTGTGAATCCTCCTCTTCCCTCTGTCCCTAATGTCTCTGTGTATTTTTATCTTGACATTTGCCACTTTACAACTGTAAGTATCTGTGGGTCTGTATCCACCACTGGATTGAGGTCCCTTGAGAAGTGACAGTTCTCAATTCTCAGGGACAATCCTGGTACTCAGCACACAGTGATATCATGGTGATGCTGTGGGAGAGAGGAAGGGAGGCTAGGAGAAAGAATAGTGGGAAATGGGCCCCAGAGTGAGGTAGCAACCTATGGTAACAAGGAGGGTAGCTCTAGTAGTTGTCTCCATCTCCCTGATGCCTTTCTTAATTTCAGCTAGAATTTTTCTCTTTAAAAAGTAGACACTCTGGTCCTGATTATACTGTTTATACTAACCTAATACTGAAAAACTTATGATTGTCTCTCTGAAATTGTTTCTTTGTTAAGCCATATCTCATACTTCCGAGTTCTTTAATTCTGTCTCACATGACAAGGTCACACGATCCCTGAACACTCTTTTCCCCTGTGACACATGGGCATAAGAAGTCATAGAGAGAAGAGTCAGTATTGAGATGCCCAGTGACCGTCTTCATGGTGAAAACTGCACTGTAATTATTCATCCGTAAAATCAGAAAATTTCATCTCATAAAATCAGAAAAACACAAAGCTCCTAACTTTTAAAATAAATGAGGCAACACAAGATTAACTTTGTATAATTTCAGTTATGCACACATGCGGATAGCTTTCAAAGTTAGATTTGTTTAAAATTGTAGGTGTGTGTTTATTGGAGGAATTGCTTTCTGGGTCAACTACCCTTAGGTTTAGGATGGTTCTATATCGTACATGAGAACATATGCAAGGCATCCCAGATAAGGTGAATTGTAGTAAAATAAGCTCCAAACTGGGAACCAGGAAATGTGAACTTTAGTTTTGATTCTGCTACCATGTAATGGAAAGAGTTGAGGAAAATCACAACTTCATAATTACCACATTCCATGTTTTTATCATAGAGGAATAAAGCCAGATCATTTATATTAGTTTCTCTAAGTATTATTTTCAAAACTATTCAGTAACAAGTTTTTCCAGGAGAGAGGTGAACTCGTAAAACCCTCATGAAATCTCAAGACTACTGAGAAAACAAGGTTATGGGGGATAAAGAAGATGGAATCAAATTTGACAATGGATTTGGTTAATGGAGTCATTAAAACTATCCATATCTGAAACTGAGCTTTTTCTCCCCACCCACAAAAACAACTCAAGAAAAATGTTGATGTTGTACTTTAGAAACACCCATTACTATAGACTGCTGCCCCATGACAGGAAGACTTCTCTCATCCCTCCAGACAACTGTCCTTTGAGTCTCTAATAACATGGTCAAGTGCACAGTGTCATCTTTCATGTCTGATTCAAGTCACATCCAATACTTCCATCAGCGTGAAGAGCATGAGGCACACACATTTAAATTTAATTTAAGTAATAATTGGACACAAATTTGTTTCTCGGAGTGGAACATAATATTAAAATAAATCTCCAGTTTCCTCTCCAGAGCAGCAGGGTGCTCCTAGAATACACACAGACTGGAAAGCTGTGTGCTTTGGGCAAATGCCTCTTCCTTTTTATTCAAGCAACACCAATGGTGGTTCCACCAGGAGCTCTGCTCTGTGATCCTCAGGGACTGTGCTCAGAAGTAACCAAGCCCTTCCCTTAAGGAGTGCCTAGCCTCTCAATGGCTCTGCCCCCACCTGTTTCAACTGGAATACCAGAGTTTGAAGTCCCAACTAGTTAAATGATCACATGTTGGTCTTAAGAAGTGAAAAATCTTCTAATCCAGTTCTCAAAAATATTCCTTGGGAGAAAAAGATGAACATGAAACATAAGTGCAATTAATGGATCCTTAAGTAATTACTGCTCTGATCCATTGCATCATAGATCATGTTATATTTTGAGATGGGTATTTTTTATGTTGAACAAATTGGTATTGATAGTGATACTCTCAACAGCTGTCAAAATTATAATAAAATGACTTTTTTCACTAAAAAGTTTCATTACTGAAAGGATATTTCCAGTACTGGAGGTGGAACCAAGAATGTTCTACCTCTGGGCTACATCTACACCTCTTTTTATTTTTTTATTTATTTTCATTTTGAGACAGAGTCTCACTAAGTGGCAGAGTCTGACTTGGAACTTGCACTCCTTCCACCTCAACCTCCCCAGTGGCTGGAATTATGGGTGTGTCATGAAGCTTGGTTTATATTTTTAAAATGTTATTTGTGTATCTAAACATAACTGGGAAGTAGGCAGAACAGAAAATTGGGTTTTACCAAGTCTTTTGCTGAAGGTCACACATTCTATGTGCAGCAGATGGAGGTTTCTGTCTTGTCCTCCTGTGGAAAGATTATTCTGTAGGATTGGAGTGGCTTTACTGGAGATGCTGCAGGTATGTTAGGTTAGGAGAAAAGAGACATTGGGCAGACACTGGACAGAAGATGATGGCCCACAATCTATTATCCACAGTTGAGATACAAACATCCCAGATACCTGTTTAAACGTGTGGACACCAGAGCCAGATGGTCTGGATTCAACCCCACAGGCACCACTCCTGACCATGTACCCTTAGGTACCTCACAGCCTTCAGCTCCCCCAAAAGTTCTGGGGATAAGAGTCCTCCCACACAGTTGAGGCAGGGACTGAATGGGTGTTTCAATCAGTTTTTTTTTTATTACTATAATCAAAAGATCCGACAGGAACAATTAGAGGAGGAAGGTTTACCTGGCCACTCACAGCTTCAGAGATCTCAGTCTACAGATCAATGACTCTCTTCATTAGGGCTCAAGGTAAGGCAGGACATCCGGCTGAGGAGTGTGGTGGAGGAAAACAGGTTAGGACATGGCATGGTAAAGCAGAGAGAGAGAGAAATATTCCATTTTCCTGATACAAAACATAAACCCCCAAAGCATGTCCCAATGGCCCACCTCCTTCAACCGTATCCTACCTACCTTCATTTACCACTCACTTAATCCCAATCAGTGAATACTGACACAATCATTTCACCTCGGAGCCTTGTCTTGTCTTACACATGAACTCTGGGACACCTCACATCTAAACCGTAATGACCAGTGAATTACTGGGTGAAGGGTTTGGAGCATGGTGCACGGTAACCACAACGCCACATGTTTGCTAAATAGTGAATGACTCTCAGATCTTAAGACACCCTGAATGTCTGAACTTCATGGTGTAAAGTAAATTAAAAAGAGTAGTTGAAAGACACTGAGAGTAATGGTCTCCAGGAGATTGACTCTGATGGTCATTCTGCTACACGTGAGCTATAATTTTGATATCATTCACTCCTCTTCCTAGGCTTCCATTTTCTCATCTGAAAAAAAAATGATGGACTTAGATGGAGTGATATTAGGGAAGTAAGAGAGAAAGGAGAGGAGCATAGTCTACGGTTGGGCGGATGTAAGTGGAGATCACAGCTCAGCCGAGCTCTAGCCATTGACCTTGCACATCTACCTCACTGACAGACTTAAAAGGAAAGAGTCTGCTTATGGCTGGGTGTGCTCCTTAATAGACTCACCAAATAAAGCAATTAACAACATCCATCAATTGTTAATTAATCCATTAATTAACAAATGTGAGCTACTGTAACCATAATTATTGATATAGGGAAAAGACCCTTTCTTTTAAGAAAATTATGTGGTGCCAAGGTATAAGCCTTTGATAAACAGTGAAATGAATTAAGTATTCAAATAATGAGAAAAGAAACTGGGCAAAATTTTGTAAATACCCACCTTCTACACTGGCAGGATGTGTATTGATTCACCCACTCTTAAATACATTCACTTGAATCTCGCATGGATCATTGCACTCTCCTCAAGTGAATGCCTTTCCTATTGGAGAGCTGGGATTACACAGAAAGGAATTTGAAAAGGAATAGTTAATAGAAAAAAAAAATGCAACCTTCACGCTTCATTTAGGGAATACAAACCTGATCTCCAGAGATTTTAAGGTGCTTTCTATTTGTATTTATGCAAATTTTATTCAGGAGTGCTGATGTATCAGTATATATGTTAAAGGTGTGCTTGAGATTTTTATGAAAATCCAGATGCAGGCATGGCTGGATTGGTTTCAAGAGTGAGCACGCTGGAACTTGATGTATGGTGCTTAGTCCCAAAGACTAGGTTTGCATGTATTATGAAGAAATGCATGGTGGGAGATGAGACTGGGAAGGAGTCAGAGGCCAGCTCCTGAAACACTGTAGAGACTGAGGTGAGAAATTGTAATAGTAAGTGATAAGTCTGCACTAATCTGCATTGTCCACTGTGGTGCCTCTAAAAATAAAGAGGACAGAAGGGAATCTAGTGATCTAGGACAAAGAAACTTGGTGTGTGTTGAAAACTTCTTTGAATTATAATGTCTCATCTTTTAAATGTGAAGGATTTGGTGGCCAGGGATGTTCATTGGAGTCAATTATAATACAAGGTGTTTTCCCCAAATCTTTAAGGAGAATTGGTGCCCACAGTTTTGGCCCACGTTTATTGGCTGACTTAGTATCCTTTTGAAACACCTCCTTGTCCCCAGAAGCTGGGCATGTTCTGGTTTAGAATCACAGTTACGGGCCATGCACATCCAGGAATGGGTGTTGAATTCTAAGCATTACAAGGCAGCACCTTCTTTAATGGATGAATTAATGCATTTCATGAAGTGGTGCAGTATGATAAATAAGTCACAATTCACCCAAAGTTCACAAGACTCTTCTTCCTGCAACTCCACATTTAACTTGGCTCTGAACTTACTGTTAAATTAAAAGGGTCTGCATATTTTATGCTCTCCAGTGATTTTATTGCTCACTAGAGATTTGCTATATTAAAAAGCACCAAAATTACTTCTATCAATTAACGAGACAATACTTAAAGTCTAGATAAATTATTGAGTGGTGTTGGGAACTACTGTGAGGAAAGCCTGCATTGAAAAAGAAGATGTGTGGGTGCCCTTGCCTCCTGTGAGTAAGAAAGGCACTTTGTATGTCCATCACAGAGAGGAGCATGACCGTGGTGAGCGGTGGAAGTGAACCTGTTTCAGCTGTGTTGTGAGGATCCGAGGCTGCAGGGGTGAACTACAAAACTCCTGGCCTCCAGGAGTCTCACAATCAGCTGTCGTAGTCAGAAAATCAACCTCTAGTTATGACCAAATATGCTACTTAGCGTAGCAGGGCTGAACCATGCCCTGGGGATAGAAAGAAGGATGTCTCACTCAAATGGAACAGTGTGGATTGGAGATGTGTGATCCCATATGGGAAGCTAGGTATAAATTAGTCAAGAAGAGCTTGGAGATATTCAATAACAAGGTATGAAACATTTGTCACAGTAACAAAATATGGAGAAAACTAGATGCATTGGAAAATCAGCAGTCCGTCTTCTTGACTAGACCCCAGGGTTCAGAAGGGAGGATGGCAGGCAGGTGAAGGTATGTGTACTGTTTAGGAAGTTGGCATCCACTTGCAAACCAGGTAAGCCCAGGTGGGTCCCCAGTGCCTCTTCAACTTGTTAAATGAATGAGCCGCTTGGCTGAAGGGCAGCGGAAACGAAAATGTTATTCAAGCTCTAAGTCATGTCAGGCCTGTGACCTAAGCCTGACACATTGTTTTTCCCCTAGAAAGCTGACACATGTTTGCTAAGTTCTGTGCTTGTGGGGCTCTCTCTGCCTGTACTTGTGCCTTTTGCCATTTTCACAAAGAACAAAGGTCCTGAACAAACCTCAGCAGGTATAAAGGATATGTCCGATGAATATTTTAGAAAGATGAGTCTTTTAGCTAATGGAGCGTGGATTAAATGGAAAGACATTGGAAGGAGAGCAAACAGGAAGTCTACTACCACAATCACTCAAACTGTGATAAATTATTCAGGGGAAATAGGGAAAAGGGGACAGATTTTTCCAAATATCTTTATCCCTGTCTTTTCCTCATTATAGTTCACCATTTATGATTTACTTTTTTGGGTTAAATATGTGTTAATGCCCTTTTCTTAATTCTTGCCAGCCACTGCTATTTCTATATGAGTAGGTTTAGCAGATGTGTAGCAAGGTGACAGCACAGTCCCCTCTGCTGTTAAAAATGATTATATGCCAAAGCCCTCTAATCCAGTGGTAGATGTAGGCTTTGGAAGTGCTAAACATTTGGGGTTTGCCATGCATAAGAAAGAAGAGAAAGCATGAATTAAAATAAGGTTCAAAGTGAATATTTAATTAGAATTTTAAAAAAGAATTACTCAAAGATTACAAATATTACTGCATTCATAAAAGCATAATATTATGTATTATTTTTTTCCATTATTTTAGTTTTATATTTTGACTATCTTTCCATTGGCCATAACTATAATTTTCAGTGGAAATATAGAAATGTGGCTGAGTCACTTTTTCTAGCATCGTAGCCTATTGGTAATTATTAATTGATAACTTAGAAATACATTGCTATCTATCAATTCCTACATTAGCTGCAGGATGTGGAGTGTTTTACTAAAAATTGAAACCTGAAGATTACCACCTAATAGGGAAGAGAGGTGGGAGGGAATGGGAGGGAGAAAGGGAATTGCACAGAAGATGGAAGGAGACCCTCATCGTTATACAAAATACATGTATGATGATGTGAAGGGGAAAAAAGAGAGAGAAATGTGTGACATTAGATTGGGTAGAGAGAGGTGATGGGAAGGAAGGGGAGGGAAAGGGGGGATAGGAAGGGCAGCAGAATAAAATAGACACTAGTATTGCTGTATGTATACACGTGGCCATATAACCAATGTGATTCTGCAACCTGTACACTCAGAAAAATGAGAAATTATACCCCATTTGATTCAAATGTATGATATACTATGATCATTGTAATGTCATGAGCAACTAATAAAAAAATTGAAAACTATTTGCTCTTTGGAAAAAGATAAAATCATCTCATGTGACTCGAATGAGGGGGCATTTGGCAGTAACATTTTGGGGTGCACTGAGGGAAAGAAGTCACCACTCAGTGTGGCACAGGCGGTCTGGTGGTTCCCTCACGTGCTCTGCCTCTGAATGTCAGGGGAACCTCCTGTTGCGGGATGCTCTGGGGTCCAGCACAGCAGATGTGTCCTCATGGGGAGGATTCATAGCAACCTACCCTGAATGTTGTTAGCTACATAAGTATTCCACTGAAGACTCAAAGGCTCACTGTAACCTCAAAGATGTCCCAGATGAGGTGGGGGGATGCCAGAGGGGAAGATAGGAAGATTTAAATGGATGGCTCTGCAAATATTTTACTTTTGCAACTTTTACTAAAATGTATGACCTTTTAAGCTCCCTTTAGTAACATAGCCTCACCCAGGAAGTGTTTTCACAGCCAGCCTGGGATAGGAGAACATCTGACTCATCCACTTTTGTTGGAGGGTGGGGTCCTGGGGATTGAACTCAGGGGCACTCGACCACGGAGCCACATCCCCAGCCCTGTTTTATATTTTATTTAGAGACAGAATCTCACTGAGTTCTTAGTACCTTGCCATTGCTGAGACTGGCTTTGAACTCATGATCCTCCTGCCTCTAACCAGTCCCTCTTGACTGATGCATGAGACCTATGTCAGTATAGTTGACAGTTGATTTCCTCTTGGAGATGGGGGCCCTTGGCAGGGCCAAAGGTTGAGCCCAACCAAAGACTGTGTGAGTTTCCATAGGATTTCACCTTAAAGACACGTGAGACCCATCTAAACCACTGTGATGTCCAATCTTAGTAACATGAAGGAAAGATAATGGAAATAAATCACCATTTTCTGAGAATCTACTATGTATTATGCCTAGTACATGATATTTCATATAGTCAATTTTAACTCAAAAATTGTCTTGAAGGATGTGCTACTGAAGCTCAGGATAACTAATTTGTCTATGACTAGATGGTCAGTAAATAAGGACTAGGACTTCCTAAGTATAACATTATGAAAAATGATACGGTGTTTCCTCAAAAAATTAAAAAAAAAAATAAAACCCTATGTGATCCATCAGTACCATTCCTGAGTATAATCTCAAAGGAGATGAAATCAGCACAACAATGGTTTTTCTAGACTTCCATGCTTATTGCATCACTATTTAAATAACTAAGAAACCAACAACTGAAGTGCCTGTCAATTGATGAACGGATAAAGGAAGGGGGACATATTTACACAGTGGAGTACTATTAGCCATAAATAGAATGAATTCTTGCAATTTGTGACCATACTGATGGAACTGGAGATTTCCAGATTAAGCAAAACAAGTCAGGCTCAGAAACGCATGTATCACATGTTCGCCCTCTTCCACAAGAGTGAAACGTTGTAGAAGTGGGGATTAGAAGGAGGCTGCCAGCTTCTGGGACCATGGAGGGGAGTGAGGGAAGGGAAGGTGTTGATCAATGAGTACTAGTTACAGCTTCTCAGGAGTAAGAAGTTCTGGTGTACCATGACAAATGTGTAGTGGACATCTCAAAAATCTAGGATTTTGAATGTTTTCACCATAAAGAAATGATCAATGTTTGAGAAGATCATTATGTTTAAACTGATTGCAACATTCCACTACATATGCATGTACTGAGATGTTGCAATGTAGTCTATTAGTATGTACAATTTTTATACTTTTATGTATCAGTTAAAATAAATTCAATTTTTTAATAACAGCAGAGAAAGCAAATAAATTTGGAAAAATAAAACACTAGAAATTCGGATTCTGTTTGTCAAGTGAAAAATCTAAGAGATATAGCAAAAAATAAATAAAACATGTTAAAGCTCATGTTAATAGTAAATAACTAGAATTAATTGAAATTTGTTTGTAACAGTCCTAGATGCTGTATATAGATAATCTCATTAGATCTGTTCAGTACCCAAACTTAATATGTGTAAATTAGATCCCTACTATGCACCAGAGGACATTATGATGCATGGTAATTAAGTGGTTTGCCCAGTTTCTATCAAGGTAGACTGAAATTTGAATTCACTTTACTTCAAAGACCATGCTCTAAATCTAGGTTTTATCTTACCTCTTAAACATGTACCAAGTGTATGAAACATTGAGTAAACAAAGAATAAAAAAATCCAAATATGCAATTTCTGTTTCTTCCTTTTCTCCCTTTGAACTAAGTATGCTATGTATTGGTCAGGTTCTCTAGGAAAACAGAACTACTGGACGGACTCACAGGTAGAGAGATAAGAGGCAATTTATTGTGAAGATTGGCTCATGGGATTCTGGGAGCTGAGAAGTCCACAATGTGCTGTTGCAGACACAGGAAAGCCACTGGTCTAGCTCAGGCTAAGGAAAGGACTGAGGGCCAAGGGAGGGAGAAGGTGTGGGAGACAAGGATTTCAGTTCCAGAGTCTGAAGGTCTGTAAACCTAGAGCTCTTATGTCCAATGGCGGATGGGAGATGGATTGTCCAGCTCAAGAAGAGAGAGACAGAGAGGGAATTTGCCTTCCCTTTCCCTTCTGTTCTTTTGGGAACCTCAAGGAATTGAATGATTTCCACGTCCTTTGGTGAGAGTATTTTTTTCTCTCTCAGTCTGCTGATTCTAATGTTAATCTATTCCTGAAATATCCCCACAGACAAAGCCAGAAATAAAGTTTTAGCAATTATCTGGGCAACCGTTAACCCAGTCATGTTGACACATAAAATAACCATCACAGCCACTTTGTAAATATGCATGGTGTGTATTTCTGCCAAAGCCATGGGGTCTCCTAATTCTGAGTAGAACAGAACAAAGGTCTGTGTAACCCTGGATTCAGGAACAGCCTGCATTCGATCCTTTCCACATTCTCTGCAGGCCGATGATGCAGGGAGAAGATTTGGAACAGCAGATACCCTCTCAGTAAAACCGAAAGGCAGCTCTCACACCTGATCCACTAATACTAGATACATTAAAAAAATACAGAAGAGATTCATGCCAGTAGAAATATTATGTATATTATGTTTGGTCTGTTTCCCTCCTGTGATAACAGCTGGGTTTCTTGGTTGTGAGTTTCTCCCAGGGTTTTCTCTTGAACAGATAATGCAGGCTAAGAAGTGAGACAATCACTTGAAAGCTTTAATTAAACAGTGAATCTGAGAACTATCAGAACACTCCTGTGTGAAATCATGGAACACACAAAGAGCTATATTTGATCCTACACTGGGACTGAGAGGCACAAACTCACTGTCACTGAGCCCGTTTCAAGAAACAACCACTGTGCAAAGGCACTAGAAACTGATGCTCAAGTTTATTCTTTACAGCATCCCCAATTCACAGATGAGATGCTGGGGCTTCAGAAATCCCATCTAACTGACGGAATATGGGGTAGTTATATCAATAGCTCAGCTCAGAGAAACATTAACAGAATAACTTCTGACACAATGAAGCTGGCTGGCATCCACGTGTTCTCCTGTTGCACCTAAACAATCTTATAGAAACCAACTTCAGCTAAGAATACTTCAAGACCATGATACAGGAAGAAAAAGCAATTCTATTTCATAATTTTGTGTAAATACAGACAGAAAATGTGTCAGTAGGCCACTACAAAATACCAAATATCAAATAAACTTCTGTCTCAGCCATAAATGAGTGACCATGACTTCCTAACTTAGTCAGATCTCCCTATACACTTTTTGAAATACCCTTATACTTGACCTCCAGATTTCTAGTAGCATCTAATCCAAAGAAAACTTCCACTTTATTTATTTCTTCCTCAAATCACCCAACAAAAGTACAAAATATATAATAGGATCCTTCTAGCATCCTGTGCCTGAGACACCCATGATTCCTTTATATGTGTTCTTCCTGTGTATAAAATGTAGTGAATCCAACTTGTTCAACTTGAATTGTATTACCAGTGGTTTTTGGCTAATTTGACAACTATCTGCCCTGCTTTAAGATACAAAGTCCTTCGTGTGTGATGTGGTTTCAAAAGTGAGTTTGAAAATCATGATATTTGGGAAGTGCTGGTGCCTATGTGTGAACATGCCCAAGTTCCAGGACAAATAAAAAATTCTAAAGGCACTAATTCAGAAAATATAGGGTAAGGCAATTGATCTGCAAGGCCTTGTTGGTCTAAGGTCATGATTCACTTAATGAGACCCACTTTTGATACTTGAAAGCAGTTTAGATATCTAAGGAATGTTTCAGTATTAGCATTTGGTGGAAGAGAATAATAAGGTACAATAAAACTAAGTGGTGGAGCCAATGTTCAACAACTAACATGTATGCAAATACAGGAATGAAAGAAAAATGAGTTTCCAGAATCAAAGCATAATTCTATGGACTTAGTAAAGATGATAAGGTCAACTAATAGCAGCTGAATTCTCATCATTTGTCAACCTTCATGACAGTTGAATAGATATTGTTGTTTGCTGCTCAATGTGGAAATACGCATAAAGATTAAGCTACTTGATAATGCAATAACTGATGATTGGCGGAATCTGGATTTGAACTTGGACAGGAGGGTCCACATACTTACTCTTATGTCCCATTTAATAGGTCCCCAAAATACATACAGTTTGCATGTGGCAAAACTAAGACTTGAATGAAAGGAGATCAGAGTAGATGTATACTGGCTATAATTGCTATTAATTTATGTGGTCTAAGATGTACTAGAGAGCGTGAGATTTTTACTGTAATATACCTTATCTTCCTTTCTTCTCACAGCTAGACCATGACAGGAATTTCTATTGCCTAATTTTAATAATTCAAGAAACTGAGGCAGACATATATCCATTTATCCGCCCAAGATCATCCATAATGTGTCGTATGGAATCAAGAAGCATGGTATGAATAAATTGTGTAGTAAATATCACTGCAGATGAGTTACTTATTTTGTTGAAGAAACCTAGTGATATTTACTTTAACAAAACAACTGATATGGTAATTAAAATTTTGCACTAAAATAAATTGCAAAGGATTCCTTGCCTTAATAAGTTTTAAACCTTATTTCAAATGCACATTAATTTCTTTTAAAATTGATCATTAAAATAATTCAAACATAGTTTCACCTATCATTCTAATTAAATAGTTTTATTTTCACAATGATCCAAAGTAAAACAGATACATATATTTGTACTTGTGTAAATAAAATACAATCTTTGGGACACCCATTTCATTTCAGTCACTTGATAGTCTCAGAAATGCCAAGAAAACTAACTTTGAAAACTAACTAAATGATAGGCCAAAGGGTATTTAAATCCTAGTCTTTTAGCTCCAAATCATCAGCATATTGAATCACATGCCACTTGCACATTTTCTAGATGATCTTTCTGCTGGAGAACTTCGTGATAATAATATGTGGACACAATATGGTGAATTGACTTCAGGGCCAGACTTCCTCATTCTCAGATCAGCCTGACCCTTCCAAGCTGTGAGAATTCAGTTATTTGATTTCTTTGATCCTCAGGTCTTTCATTTATAAAATCAAGAATGATAATACTTATCTTTCAGGATAAAAATAAAACATTTAACATGATTAGCATAGGGTCAGACACCCTTTAAGGATAAAAAATCAATCATTTATATAAAATATAAGTTTATTCTTAAAATAAACAATGAGTTTCACAGTATCATTCCTACACCTATAGTCAGTTGCCATGCTTTCTATTCTTCTGATCAGGAGCCCACTTCATGTGCTAAAACTAACACAGCCTACGTATACATGAGTGAACAATTGGTGAAACTGACCCATTGTATTTTACAACTAAAGTTTCAGGTTATTGCTTCTCCAGACTTTGGAATGAGTCTTGAGGCAGAACAACAAAGTAGAGCTGGATAAGGAAAGATTTTTGTATTATATATAACCTTTCCTTTTGATTTTCAGTAACTTAGAGCAAAATAAAGCATTTTAGGCTGGGGTGAAATGATGTCAAATAGAAATTTGTTTCTATCCAATGGAATAAAGAGCACTAGAATTGGATCATATTACTGAAAATAATATTTATCCTTATCCCAGTTTCTTAAAACACAACTAGGAAAAAATTCCTTTGAATGTATATTACATATGTAGAAATATGTATGTAAAATATAGCATAAAGTTCAGAAGGCATATAAGTGGATGTGCCCTTTTGGAAGGTCCTTGCATCATGTAAGAAGTGGTCTGTTAACACACAGGAGATGATAATAAGGTAAGAATTCCTGTTGTAACACATATAATTTACACCAAGACAAAGACTATTATAATCAGTATTCATAAAAAGCCAAAGGAAGAGATAAAAAGAAATTTTAAAAAATCTTAAAACAAAAGCTAATCCAGCATAAGGCAGCAGAGGAAGAAAAAATTAAAAATGAATAATTTAATAACAACATCAATAATGCATACAATAAATGTAAATGGACTAAAATTACATTTGAAAAGCAGAAACTGGCAGAATGTACCAAAAAGAAGACCTAATATTTTCTGTTTACAAAAGGTACATTTTAACTATAAACATGCAGAGTCTTGAATATATAAATGGAAAATATATGAAGTGTAAAATCTGATGCTCCTTTAATATGTTATGTATGAAAAAAGTAAATTTTGTGATAAAAAGTATTACCTGAGATGCAAATGGTCATTTCATAATGAGAAAAGAAATAATTCATCCACATGCCATAAGGCAATCCAAAGAGTGATCCACATATATCTTAATATTATAATCACAGAGCTTAATAATACATAAAACACAAAAGTTTTAAAAATAAATGTAGAAATAGAAAAAACTTACAATAAGAGATGTTTTAACTCTATACAATAAATTAAAAATAAATGAGTTTAGAAAATCCAAACTAAATTATTAAGAAAAATAATCTTATTTATAGAAATTTATATCCTACAATTTCAACATATACATTGTTTTCAAGGGCACATGGAAAGATCATCAGAATATACCATATTTGGGGCCATAAAATAATACTTAATATATGTCAAGTAAATGTAACCATATAATGTTTTCTGATAAAAACAAATTAAATTAAAAAATTATTAGTAACAAAATAATATTTGATAAATCTTTAAGTACTTACAAAATATAATTTCAAGTAATCCCTAGGACAGAGAAGAAATTATGACATAATATTTTATGCTGAGAAATAATAAAGGCACAAACTGTCAAAAGTTACATACCTAAAGTTACATAGCTAAAGTTATACTTAGAAATTTGTAACTGTAAATCATTATATTAAAACACAGAGGTAAAATAATAATATATCAGCAACTTTTAAAAAAGTAAGAAAGAGGGAAAAATAAACTCAAAGAATGTAGGCCAAAGGAAATAATTCACATTTGGAAATACAATTGATAAAATAAAATAAAAATAGACAACTGGTCAAAAATATGAAGTATGTACCTTTAAAAAGAATGAGCATTAAAAAGCATAAAAATCAATATAATAAATAACATAAAAAGAATCACTTTAGATCTAAAGTTTGTTAAAAATATACCAAGGGCATAAGAAGACCAAACTTTTGTCAATACATTGAACAACTTAGATGTAACAGACAAATTTTTTAACAACCCAAATTACCAAAAGTTAAAAATAAATTCAGCAAAATAAAACTCCATACTGAAATAACCTTATTGGTGAATTCAAATATCACTTAAGAAGGAAATAACATAAATTTTATTTCAACTTGAAAAATATTATAGAAAGTCTTCCTAGCTCATTATAAGATATAAACATATGCATAAGCTCAAAGCGGACAAAGAATTGAAGGATATTATAGACCAATACACTTATGAAAATAGGGCCAAATATCCCAAACAAAATCTTGAAAAATCAAAATCATCCACATATGAGAAGGAATAATTTATCATGACCAATTGGGTCCATCTTAGGACAGTTTAACTTTCAAAATCTGCCAGAGTAATGTATACATTAAGAGCATGCATATAAAATCACAAGGAATATAAAGTATAAGAAAATGAATAAAAACAATATCCCATAAGTAACTTTTAAAATGTTCAGAACACAGTGTCAATAGACAATCAACAATTATTAAACAATTTAAGGCTAAAATTTCAAAGTTGCCTTTTATACCAGCTAATACTAATATATATGTTAATCTATCTATTATTTCTGCATTTGAATTTTCTTCCGTTGACACACCAGGACATTTAGATCTTGACAGTACAATTTCATTTCCACTATGCAACATGCAAAGCCCCAGGGTTGCTGGAGAAGCTGCTGGGTAAGAACAAGGCCCCCTGGGTAGGGAGGCTGATTCCTGTGCAGCTCCCACCCTCTCTAGCTATGCCTCTGGGAATCTTAAAAGTCCCATAATATGTGAAGCAAGAAAGTTGGATTGGGTGTTCTGAACTGCCTGTCATCTGGGAGATTTTACTGTCTCTCCAGCCCCTGGAGAGCATTTCACACCCAGATGTCAAGAGGCACACAGGAGGCACACTGAAGTCTCCGAAGACTCTCCGGGTCATTAAGCCCTCTACAGTGGCTGATAATGTCCCAAGAGAGTCATAGGCCCTGGGGCAGCCAGAGTGCACAGAGATACACTTGGGGGACAGAATTGCATCAAGGTGCCTGCAATGCCCTGAGGGTAAAATTGACCTTCTCTCTAACCTGCAGAATCATTTACTTCTATATTTGAAAACAGTAATAAGAGTTCATTCCAATTTAATCTTCAACATTTGCCCTCTTAGAGAAGTTAAATTACTTGATAAAAGAAATAAACTCATTTAGCAGACATCAAGTTTTCCCAGAGCTGACAGATGCCAAAACTTGGGAGTTCAAGGAAGAAACAGTTCTGTATGTGGGGAAAATCAGCAGAAAAGCATTCAAACTGACCACAGTCTTTCATGATCTCTGAGATAAACGACCACTGTGGCCTGGTCCTCATAATTACCCTGTGTTTTTTTAGTACAGCCTCCTTCCTGAGCAGTACATGAAAGAGCATACCCAGAGACACCTATATTGCTAGAAAGCACAGTTAAGTTGGAAAATCGGGCAATCTCCAACGTGGTAAAAAGAATCAGATCAAAATATAAGGAGCAATATATTAGAAAAAATATTTTTTATATTAAGGACAATATAAGAAAAGTTCAGTAAAAACCCTATATTCAAAGAACTTATCTTTTGCCTAGCACACACATGCATACAGACACACCTGCACATGCAGTAAAAAAAAATCAGCATTTGTACGAAAGCCTGGAATCTGCCTTTCTGGAAGATCCTGTATTCCCTCTCTCCTTTTTCAGCTTTACTCTTTCCTTCATTGATCCATTTTCTGGCTCATAAAAGCCATTGTTTAAAAGTCAAGGAATTTTACAAACTGGTTGTTAAACATAACTATTATTAAACATTGTAGAAACTTAGCATTATGTAAACCTTAATTAATTATGTGAAAAAACAAGGAGATCACTTGTGGAGAAGCTTACTGTATTTTAATATTTCCTATACCACTGAGTGTCTCCCTGGTGGAGACCCTGCAAGTTGGTGGTTGCTGCAGCGGCTCCGGATTCGGCACTGTCATGGTGGCAGCTTTGAGCAGCCCACGTGGGAGAATTCACACCACAGACATTGGCAAATGCTGCAGGTCACAGCTTCCTGTACTACTTGGTGGATTGTTTTTAAACTTAAGAAAGATCTGGAGAAATGTGAACAATGAAGATGAAAGTGACTAGTGCCTCAAGTTTGGAACAATTACATTGTGGTAACGTAGAAGACTGAAGAATTATTCATCCAATATTAGACAATTTGCCTGTTGAACAAAGAAGTTATCCATATCATTCATTGATGAACAAGTGAACTTCTGCAGACATCTAATTTTTGATAGATTTTGCAAGAAAGAACAGGTCATGCTGAAGTTATAGGTACACAGGATTGTGTTAGTCATCTTTTGGTCACTGTAAAAAAATATCTGAAATAATCACTATATTAGAGGAAAGTTTGTTTCAGCTCACAGTTTCAGAAGTTTCAGTCTATGGCCATTTGGCCCCATGGCCTATGGGCCTTGGAGGCAGAGTACATCATGGCAGGTGTGCGTGGCAGAGGATCCTGGAAGCAAGAGGCCAGTCCAATGTCCCAGTCAAAGGCAAGCCTCAATGACAACCTTCAGTCCAGCATGCCCAAGTGCTCAAAGTTTCCCCACCACCCAATAGCAATATGGACTCACACCAAGCCCTAAACATTGGTATTGGGGGGGCATTTTAGATCCAAACTAGAGCAAGAATTTACTATGAATAGCACTGCATATTTTATTACTCATAAAGTGTATGCTACACATTTTTGTACCTGTATAATTTATTAGACATGAAATACTATTTCTTGGAAGGTGGTTGTTAACCATATGAACACAGACATAGGAACACAGGATACTGCTGTCATCCTAAGTTTTGATCTTTTTTAGCCTTCCCATTCTGTTGCTTTGACCCAACATGACTTATTTCTATATTTGACTAACTCCTAAGAACGTATCCTTTTCGTAGCACACTTCAAATTTAATCATGCATGTACACATGAACCCTCTGTTTTATATCTATATGTATATAGTAACTGGCGTCCATCATTTCCACACAGTGAGAATAAGTCCCTTTGTTAGGGGATCATAATCTCATCATAATCTCATGCACAGCTACAAGACCCTCCTACCTGGGCTTCTATCCCTGGTTCCATCACCTTGAACACATCTGCCCCTTTGCAGCCATGTCTTCCAACAATCTGCCCTTGACCTCCTCTAATGCTTTCAAGAACACAGCTTAGAAGGGGTGAGACCAGAGTCCCTCAGTTATTGTGTAACCCGTATGTTCTAAATGCCCCTTTTATTTAAAGAAATAATCCCATCTTTCTGTTTCCAGATATCTTTATCTCCGATTGAAATACCAAGACTAGCTGCCTCCTTTTGGAACTTACTGAAGGTTTATTATTCCATCACGGATCCTTTTCTTTTGTATAGTGTGAATAAATCCCAAACAGGTGGTGAGAACAAAGGATAAAGTAAGATTTCTTATCTAACTTGCCATAGATTTTACCCTTCCCCAGACTCATTTCTAGACCAGTTGCCAATCAGTGCTGGACTTCTCCTGCCCAGTTGGTCCTCCGGGACATGCAGAGCTCAGCTCCAGTGAATCTCTCACATTTTGAGCACTGTGGCACTGGGTGGGTGAAGAAGGCATCCAGCCTCAGTGAAGGGAGGCACCTGTTCCTAAACTCCGCTGTATACTCCACAAGTGTCAAGTAATGCTTGTGGCTTCAGTTTTCTCAATATGACATTTAGGAGTATTTAGGAGTTTTGAAGTCTTGTGTATGTCATTTATCACCTCTAGCTATGTCCTTTATTCCATTACAGTAATGGAACAATGGCACTGCCCACAGAGATTGAGACCTTTTGAGCAGGTCCGCTATGCAGGCTTTGTTCTACATGTATTTTCTATTATCTCACTTCACTCTCACAACTATCACATACACAGCTGTGTTGTTATTTCTGTTTTCCAGAGGATTTTACACAGTGTCAAGGAAGTTAAACATATTAACAGTATTAGCAGAGCTAGTGCTGTAGGCTTTGAATCATTTTAAATGTGCCAAACTTAAACCACAAACCCTCCACCTGAAATACACATGCAAACTCGAAGACACTTCTAATAACTAGTATTTACAGCTAATAATTCTTATACTTTAGAACTCTGCTTAGACATTAATTCAGCAGAACTTCAGACAATTTACTGATCACTCATTATGTGGAAGGTACCTATCTAAGGTTAAGTGCATGTGCTTTCTGGTAAGCCTTTCTTAGTCCTATTGAAAATGAAGACTTGACCCTTTTTTTTTTCTTTTCTTTTTTTGGTATAGGGATTGAACTCAGGGGCCCTCAACCACTGAGCCACATCCCCAGCTCTGCTTTGCATTTTATTTAGAGACAGGGTCTCACTTAGTTGCTTAGTACCTTGTCATTGCTGTGACTGGCTTTGAACTTGTGATCCTCCTGTTT
Organism: Callospermophilus lateralis; assembly: GCF_048772815.1. Lineage (NCBI taxonomy): Eukaryota > Metazoa > Chordata > Mammalia > Rodentia > Sciuridae > Callospermophilus > Callospermophilus lateralis. Next base: position 86,160,151 of record NC_135320.1, read on the forward strand.
CAGGCTCCTGAGCCACTGGAATTACAGGCATGTGCCGCTGCCCCCAGTAACTTGGGCCATTTTGTGCCATTGCAACACCTTGCGCTTATGGCTTCCATAGAAGGCACTTGATTCAGGTGTTGGAAAGCTGTAGGTTTACTTGTATTGCTGCTCACACTAACCCTAACCCCAGCATTGCCTCCATAGGATCAGTTTGCATGGGCTAGGGAAACAGGGGGCCCAAGTCTCTGAAGTCAAGAGAACACTGGGGATGTGATACCTGCTGATGTCTTCCCCAGCGTCTGGAAACTAGCTCACTTTGGGTTAAGGCCATCTCTCTCCATGTGGCCTGGTTTAGCATGCAATGTGTTACCTGGCTGAGCTTTTGTAAAGCCATTAGAAACGATTAACACCTTAGCAAACATTGGTGTCAAGGAGCAGTTACTTAAGGCCTCATGGTGAAAGGCCCCCTGGAAATGTTAGACAAATTTAGGTGAGAAAATGGTTTAAAACAAAGTGAAATTGGAAGAAAAAAAATCTGCTACTCTGACTTTCATAAAGCACTTCCTTTGTTATCTGCTCCCAATAAAATAAAGACCACACTAGACACTGCCCTGTCACCAGAGATGAAAAGACAGAGGCACTGCCCTTCAAGGAGTGCACAGACCACAAGAGGGAGGTGGGCCGGAGATCAGTGACTGGTGCCTTGTAATACATGTCCTGCAAACTGCTATTATGAGAAGGTAGGGCGAGAAGCCTGTAGGTTGTTAACGATGTGAGGAAAGAATGTGCAAATTGGAGAGGCTCACCAGTGTGAGGAGAAGGGACATCGGCTACCACTGGAAAATACAGGTTCATGACTGCAGAAAGGATTTAATGAGGTAATTCATGAGAGGGGTAGCCGCCAAGGGCGAGGTCTTTGATGTTCACTGAAAGGCAACCCTTTCCCCTCAAGCTCATGAAATAACAGAGAAGACGACATTTTGTCAACAGCGTGATGCAAAGATTAAAGTAGGGTGGGCTTTAGCAGTGGGCGTAGGAGTGCAGGGATGGGAAATATTCAAATAGTGCAATACTTCAGCCCCTCCTGGCTGTGGCTTCCCCCACCCCTCTCTGCAGGGTCCTCCCAGTCTGGTTTTCTTTCTTCCTGTATCAGGCATGTCTCCCCTTGGCCTTCTCCCCACTCATGTTATTATCCCTTCCTCCTCAGACATCCCGGGTTGTGTTCCTCCATGTGACGCAGGTCCTGGCTGCAGTTCCTGTCTTCACAGGATCTTCTCCATCCTCCCTTGACTCAGCATCTGCCTGCGTCTCCCTCACGGGCAGGTGTGTCCTTCGTCAGTGAGTGTGCCAGCCAGATGCCATCTCTCACGGGGACAGAAGGACCCAGAAGGCAGAGCTTGGTTTCCCTGGATACCTGCTGTATTCCAGACCGCTCACACCACATCGATACCATTGCTCACACTGGTGCAGCCACAGAATGCAAAAGTGAGAGTCATTCTTTGAAAGATGGATGGAGTGAAGAGGGTGTTGAAGAAAGCCACCAACTGTAGATGAAGATATAAGTCCTTGTTGTGCCGCTTAGGAATTCTAAAATGCTCTGAAAATAAAAGGGGTTGTTTTAGGTTTGGGCTGACAAGTGCTTTAAGATCAGGGGACACTTCAGTTTTTCTAGTCAACAGAAACACTAGTGTTTGAAATAATTACCCCAGATAAATACATCTATTTTTTTTTCCTTTTTTGTCATGTGTGCCAAGGCCAGAAACATACTTGTTCTTTGGTTATATTTTCCCTTCTTTCCAAAAAGAAGAAAAGCTCTTTGCCTCTCCTTTTCTGATAGAAAACCCCATCTTTTCAGCAGAGCCCCTTCTTCTCCAGGAATGATGCTGGAGACTTCAGTGCAGGTCATTCTTGATCTGAGACAATCGTCTGTTCCTGTGACCTCAAGGAAGCAGGACCAAGCATCCAGTTCTACCAGCCTCTGGCAGGGGAGCATGTGATGTGCCTGCCCGGAATTGTCACCCTTGAGCACCCCTGATGGTGCTCCTCCCCCACGCACACATCACCTGGAGTCCATAGGAGTCACTGTTTTCAGGGCCTGTCACTCCTCCCCAACCCCTTTGCCTCTGCTTCTTTCTGGTGGCACCAGCTCAGAGTGCTGCCTCCACATGCCCTGTCTCAGGAACTGGAATAGACACGCACACATTGGGGGGGTCTTCCTGGGAACCGCAGTCCCTGTGGACCAGAAAGGAGAATTGTCACGCCCAAGCACAGAGCAAATCACAGGGGCCCACTGGCAGATAGGGCAGAGAGACAGATTGCCTCCAACAAATCTGCAAACACATTTGCTGCTCTTGCCCCTCTAGACCGTGGCACCCTGCAGTCCACAATCCACCCTAGGGAGGCCCATGTGACTCAGGGACATGATGCTGGCAGCCTCACTCACCCAGAAGAGGCCTACAGTGGTTCCCACAGAAAACTGTCACATCTTTTTATGCTTTGGGTACTTAATTTGGTTCTTAAAATAGCTTTGTTCACTTATTTGGATCTCCATTTTGCAAATAAACAAAAAAGAAAGAAAGAATAAATAAGAAAGAAAATGAAAAGAAACAGAAGTAAATTTCAGAAACAAATGGCTTCTGTTTGCATGCCCAGGAGATGGAGGGACAGGAATCACTGATTGCCTTAGAGCCTGACAAGGTGACACCTGTAGTCCCAGCCACTCTGGAGGCTCAGAGGAGAGGATCTTTGAGCCCAAGGGTTGAAGACCAGCCTGACAGCATAGCAAGGTCCTGTCTCATAATGACCTTAACAAGAGCCCCTTGATATTCTTCCTCAGACTGCCTCATACGGCCCCTGTCGTGTTGTTACAATATCTTCAAAGAATCTGAGCTTCAAGGACCAAACAATTCCTTATTTTTGTCTACTTAAAAAGAACAAACAGAAAACAATCAGAGAGAAAGCCTCCAAACAATAGTGATATTTATGTAGGAAGAGCATTACACTGGAATATCAGAATCCTTCAGTAGGAGTGTACTCTGTAGTAAAATTGGTCATTTTCAAGGAGTTTTAGCAAGGGAAACATTCTTAAGGCAGAGGTGTGCAGGGCTCCGGTACACCAGATGTTTTGAAGCAGTTATTCTTGGCCACAGTGATTAATGACAAGAGTGACATCAGTCTGATGTTGAAAGACAGCTACTGAGCAGCTGTTCCTGGAGAAGTGCTTTGTATATAAGACTGCAAAGACCTCTGGGCAGGCTTTTTTTGTGATAGTTAAAATCAGGCAATTATGTGTAAGAACACCTCCTTCAATAACTCCCTGCTTTATTTATTTATTTTTGTTAAGATCGATACAAAGGACTTGGACAATTTTCACATTTCTTCCACTTATGATGAAGAAAGAGGATTGCAGCGTGTCACTTTTCAAGAATAGGAGAGAAGGCAGCAAACATTTCCAATAGGAAAGAGATGGAGTGTCCCTCCTAACTTCTGAGAGAGCAATAGTTCATCATAGGAGATGACCTTTGCCTTAGTCGGCTTCTGTGTCACTATGTCCAAAATACCTGACAAGACCAACTTGGAGAAGGGAACATTTACTAGGGGCTCACAGTTTCAGATGTCTCAGTCCATAGATGGGCGTTTACATTGCTCTGGGCCTGAGATGATTCAGGGCATCCTGGCAGCAGGATATGGCAGAGAGAAGCTGCCCAGCTCACAAAAGAAGCAGAGAGAGAAACAGAGAAGAGGAAGGGGCCCCCCAGGAAAATGCACACTTCCAGAACACACCCCCAGTGACAGACCTCATCCAGCTATACCCCACCTTCCTACGCTGATCACCCTAAAGTCCATTCAGCATTCTAGCATGAATGGACTGATTAGGCAACGGATCTCATGATCCAGTCATCTTCTTCTGATTATCCCTGCGTTAACACAGGAGCTTTGGGGGGACTCATAACAGCCAAACCATAACAACCTTAAAGTAAAAAATAACTTACCCAGAAAAGTGATTTTGATGACTCACATCAGGGGTGAGCAGTCGCTAAGCACTATAGTCAGAAACAATGTGTAGTATTGATGGCTTCTGAAGAAAGATCTCAAGTGTTCTCCCATGTGCAGAAACAAGTGGGCACTCTGTGAGGTTCTGGATATGCTCATTTAACTGGTTGTGGTAATCATTTTACCATATACATATAGAACAGGATGTCACATTGTATCATCTTAAATATATGGAAATTTTATAAGTTATGTATTACTTAGTCAGTCTAGGGGATAAAGGAAAATATCAATCTTTATCCCCCTCCCTTGCCAGAGAGAGGATGAATATTGGAACGGTGCCAGAATGCATTTAGAAGCTCATCCCATGGGAAAACCAGCACCTGAGAGGGGAGTGCTGGGAGAAAGAAAGCTGTATTCAGTGGCCAAGGAAAGTAGAAGAAGGAGCTTTGCTCACAAATCAGCTTCTCCACTCAGGGGGTTGAGGGGACACTCACAGAGGGTAAGAATAATGAGGGAGGAGGACAGGTGAAAAAGAGAAGGAGAACTCATAGTTTCCTGGGAGTAGGTGAAGATCTTTCGGGAACTCAGGTGCCACCCGTTCTCACTCCTTTTGGGTTTGGGCACGTCAGCCATGATGGCTGGTAGGTTTCTTTAGCCCTAAAGGGTGCAGCAGGGTAACCTTGGCAAGACTAGGTAAAGTTAACCATGTACTAAGGTTTTGGACAAAATATTTCTTAAATGTTCAACAGGGATAAATGCAAAGCTGAGAAGAATCTACCCCAGTGGTTAAGACAGCATAGGAGACAGGCACAGTGTGAAGACAGATGCCAAGAATTTGTACCTCATTCCCCTGTCCTACGTCTGCAGGCCCAGCTTAAGACTTAGTGTTTTCACTCAGAGCAGCTTCAGGTCCCTGAGGAAGCAACTAGGCCACCGTAACATCATAGCCTACACTTTGACGGTGCTATCTGTAGTAAGGCTACAGGGAGACAGCTGTGCATTGGGATGGAGTCGAGAAACTGACTTGTGAGCAAACCTCCCTCTTCTCCCTTCTTTGGTCACAGAGTAATGCCTTTCTTTCCTCCCAACATTCTTCTCTCAGGCATTGTTATTTCCATGGGATGAACTTCTGAGTCTGGTAACAGAACAAAGGACTGTAGTTGGTTCAGAAGTGGTCAGGTGATTAGAAGGGTGCTGGCAGAGCTGCCGAAAGTGCTGCCTGAGTATCTGGATTCACGCTGAGGTTTGAAGGATGAATGCCTGACAGCTGAGGCAAGGCAAGAACGTTTAAGCAAGAAGAATGTACGCAGGAGGATGGAAGCTCTGCCATACCAGACACAAGAGCACAACTCTCCCAGAGTGTCCTGATGTGCCTGTGAACAGGAATGACGGGTTGGCAATCATACCACCCTAAATGCCCCCAACATAGTCTAGTCTTAGGGACTAGGAAGGATTGGGCCTGGTGTGAATGTAGCATAGCATAAAACTAGGAGTGTTTTCATTGGGGAAGAGAGCCATGCAGGCAAATGTGCTTCAGACCCATGAGAGTCAGGAAGTGCTCTTCTTGATTGGAAAGCAACAGAGAAGACTGGGGGTAGCTGGTGCTGTTGGAGCCCAATGTCTTTCTTTGCTCCTTTCCTTTTTGCATTGCTGTGAAAAACAACACACGCAGTGGAGCGCTCCTTCCTCTCCTTCACCACTTGGCTCAGTTCTGAGGGTAGATCAGTCCCCACCCTGATCCCCTCATGCCAATTGGGAGGGCACAAAGAGGAACCAAGCAGGAACCTAAGAACGATTTGAACCCCTTTAATTGACTGAGGAGTGAGTGCCTGGGGAGCAATGCAGGGTGATCTGGTACCGGTGGGTGGACCAGCGGTGCATGCTAACACAGCTGAGAGAAAGAGGCTGCTCCTCCATGATTCACCTCAGCAAGATGGGCTTTGGCAACCACCTGTTGCACTGAGGAAAGGAATATGAAAGACTGGATCCCTTTCCTCAGGCCAGTTTATAAGACTAAATTTATATTTAACTGACACAACTCAATGTGAATGATTTTGAATTTGTAATATCATCAGCATGCTATAAAAACAGGAAAACAATATGCTTTCTCTGACCTGGGCGTGAATCATAAGTGGACTGAGAAAGTGCTAAGAAAGTGGAGTTGGATCTTTTGGCCAATGGAAATAATGTGATCCGTAACAGAATAACAAGACATATCCGATGACTGGATGTAGGGGACAGATTTGGGATTATGGGAAAGACTAAAAAGTGGCGTTGGACATACTTCCCAAGGTCAATCATCCTTAATCAAATATCTTTATTTGAAGAAAATTGGATAGTTAAACAAATTAAATAGGCAAAGATTAGCAGGGATCCTTACCATTATTCTTCTATCAATATTACCACATTTATATAGCACTTTTCATTTATGTTAATCAACTTTTCATTGATTTGAAAAATAACTGAAAAAAATCAACTTAGAGGAGGAAAAATTTATTTGGACTCATGCTTTTAAAGCTTCATGGTTGGCTGGCTCCATCTTTCTGGTCCTGTGCTGGCAATACCTGATGGAAGAAGGGTGTGAGGAGGTCAAGCTGCTCACAGCGAGAGGAAGGAGCTGGGGCAGGACCGAGTCTCCTAGTGTCCACCATCTCCCACTAGTCCATTCAGCTAAACCCCAAGGGGATTAGACCCCTCATGATCCAATCACTCCCCCCCCACCCACCAACACTGTTGTGCTGGGGAGAGGCCTTCAACCCACAGGCCTTGGCGGGTATTTCAGATCAACACTACAATCTCCTTTTATAGGAAACATTAGCCAAGCACTCACGGGAGTTAGTAGTGATATGAAAGTGTGAGGGGCATTAGCGGTGGCTCATGAAGCTGATTATGAAAAGAACAAAAACACAAATGGATCAAAACATTAATTTTAGAATAAGGAAAAGTTCTTAAATACCCAGAGGCCCCTGTGTGGCGAAAGAAAGGTTATATTCTGATGTACATTGAGATTAAAACCAGAGGAGGAGAGAAGGCACCATCATTTTGAAAGTATTGCCTTCAAAACAACTGTTTCTAAAATAGAAATGAAAAGACATGCTTCATTTATCTAAGAAATTTACTTAGCTTGAACCCTGTTTCCTTAAAATTTGATGTAAATAGTGTATTATTTTCCCCTTTACCATGATTTCCTATAAATGGATTTTCAAAGAAAGGATATTGTGATTCTGCTCTCCTTTTGTCTACCTGCAGACTTTGCTAATGTGCCTGTAATTTGTGCATCAGTCTCGGTGCTGTTTTATTTTGGTGAATATAGAACTGTACGGGCTTCAGCATCAGAACATTTTGTATGTAATCATTAAAACAAAATTGTTGTCTGGAACCAAGGATGATTATTTTTCCATTTGTTCAGATCCAGGCACACAAAATAATCCAGCTTGCTTCTTGGTCCTGGGGCTCTTTTTCTTATAAACCAGGATCTTGTATAGAACTTTCCACAGGCACAGGCACAGCCAGGGAGTTTAAGGTGGCTCAGTCCAGGGAGTGCTCCACATTCCTTATGATCTGTCACAGTTTACTGAACCTGGGCACACCCCCAGCTCTCTGGGCCATCCAAGGCAGTTCAGCCACATTAAGGGAGGTGCTCACTAATAACGGTCAGTGGCACATTACGATGTCTTGTCTTTGTGAGAGAGACGTGAACCACTGTGTTTCCTGTAACTTCCTCAGTAAGTATGTCTCGCTCCATAGATAGCTTATGGGGAAATGGATTAATGATATCTCAGCTGCTTTTCACAGCAGTTAACTCTTCTCTTTATCAGTTTCATTAGTCCTTTGCTTTAAACTTGGTGCTATTTTTCCCAAATTTTGTTTCACATTTGCTTCACAGCCCACCTCCTTCCTCGGCTTGAAGGCACATCTAAAAGGGGAACTTCCCACTTCTCTGCCCTGTTTCTTTCATACAGGTTTGGAGGAGAAATAAGGAGTGGACAACACCAGACATCCAAGTACCAGATTCTAATCCTCCTTCTGTCGGTTCCTATGCTCTTCTCCTACCAGTGCTCCGGGGGTTCCCTCTGGGGGATAACTGTCAGATGGTGAATATTTTTTAATGCATAGCAACAAGATTCAAATTCCACAGTGTAGGACTTTAATGAAGAATTTTAATTCAAATGCATGTATTCAGAGACTCACAGAATACTGGAAACACACAAATAATTAAAAAGCAACTATTAACAAAATTTGCTTTTTAATTTCCAATCATTTATTTTACACACCTACAAGTTTTACATGTAGAATTACTCTATACTCAAATGAAAAAAATTGAAGTTCATAGAGTTAATTTTTATCTACTCTATTGGGATATAGTTAGAAATTTAAAATCATATGTATTTAACGTGTTCAACCTGATGCTTTGATATCATATACATTGTAAGATAGACACCTAAAATCAAGTTAATTCACATGCATCACTTATATAGTTAATATTTTCATTTTTCCCTCCCTCTCCTTTCTTCCTCCCTTTCTTCCTTCCTTTTCTTTCTTCCTTCCTTTCTTCCTTCATTCCTTTCTTTCTTAATTTATTTCTTTCTTCCTTTATTTCTTTCATTCATTCTTTCTTCTCTCTCTCTCTCCTCCCTCTCTCCATCTCTCTCTCTTTATTTCTTTCTCTTTCTTTCATCTTTTGTTTTCCTTGTCTCTCTCTCTTTCAAGCAAAATCTGGCTTCCTCTTAATAAATTTCAAGTACAGCATATCACACAATGTTAACCGTGGTCATGTTGCTACATTTTAGATCTCTAAAATTCATTCATGTGAATAAGTAAAACTTTTACCACCCCCATTAATATCTGCATCATAGAATTTACACAGTTTTAAGAGTTGTAAATTTACTGAATGTCAGAAATGGGAAGATATTTCATCTTGTGAGTTAAGAGTGGTAATCAGTCCAGATTTCTATGTGTGACTTTAAACTACAAGACTTATGCTTTCTTAATGGATATCTTCATCCCATTTTCTTGAGTTTGATTATAGCATAAGAGAAAGGAAATATAAGAGATACATTTTAGCACAATTAAATTTTAAAATAGGTTCCATAGTAGAGGTATAAAACAGTGCTATTTAAGAGTACAAAATAGAAATACAGGAAAGAAAAAAGAGATAATAGAAATATTTTGCCATATGAAGCAATAAGTCTTTGAAGGGAAGTTGAATTTTGAAATGTGGCAACTTAAGAAAAGGCATTGAAGCATTCAGGGAATAATAAAGATATAGATAAATAATAGATAGATATAGATATAGATATAGATCTTGATGGTTTCTTACTTAACCTTTGGACAAGGGAATAAAGAAGTTGCCAAAAGATGCATAGTATGGAGATTTTACTGCTAAGGCCATAGGAATCACCTGACAAATAGTGGCAGAATGAACACATGCCTCAGTGGGCATTTTTCTTCTTTCTGAAGCCATGTCTTCTTGTGGAAGTTTGAACAGTGACTGACCAAAGATGTCCATGTCCTAGTCCCCAGACCAGTCATCATGTTTCCATACGTGGCAAAAGGGACATTTGGGAACGTTTAAGTTAAGGGTGGTGAGATGGTGAAGAGATGGTGGATTAGGTAGAGAGAGAATCATGGGAGGTCTTGTGAGAGTGACGCATGCAGGTAGGAGGAGAGAAGCCAGCATGGGAGTGAAAAGTGGTAAAATGTGGATGAAATCAAACGCACAGCATGTCTGCCCCGTGGGTGTCCACAGGGTATAACACATGATGAGTTCAGAGTCCAGGGAGGTGTGGGTGTGTCTTGAAAACACAAAGGTAAGCCCCTGACACAGTGCTCATGGATGTAAAAACTCCCCAGGGAAGAGAAAGAGGCTGGCGGGCGTTCTGTGAGACTTGCAATGCAGGGTTTTAAGTTTCCTGGAAATTCACACAAGACGCACTGTGTGAATTTCAAGATGCCTCTCTTCTCCAATTAATGCCCTGAAATCCACAAATGAGATCTTCATTATGACACCTTCATCTGCCAACGCCTGGCTGCCCTGCCCATGTCCTATGGAGGAGTGACGCTGGTACCTTGCCTGCCGAGTGGCCTGCCACAGAGCAGCAGCCTCTTTGCCTTGGGAGTGTCCTCTGGATTAAGTCCACGACATTCATGGGACTGCAGAATACACACGTGGACAATGAAAGCTTCTCTCCCTACACTCCGTCCATAATGAACAATTGGGGTTGGCCCATGAACACACCTCAGCCATTGTGTGGTGGGCAACTCTGAGCTGCCTGCTCTCCACTGGCCCCGGGAGTTGCCATGAAGTTGCCCTGATGTGGGGCTGAGCTCCGCAGGAGGAGCCTGCTTGGAAGCACACTCCTCCCTGGGACCCTCCCCTTCTTCTCCCTTTCTTGCTGCTGCTTCCTGGGGGCACACAGGTGACAATCTGCCCTGTGTTCTGGCTTGTAGTTTGTTTCCAGGGAAACCCGACTGAGGCAGACTGGACCCACTCTAGGACACAGGGTGTCAGTTGAAGTTTTCATTAGAACCATCTTGGGAGGTCCCCCGGCCTCTGACTACTCACTGATGTTGAAGCCCTGAATTTGTAGCTTGCTTTGTATAAATTCTCTGGTGGCTTCTTAATTATAATCCCTCCATAATTTTATGATCCTCGTTACTTTTATATTGTTTTATTTCAACTATAATCTGGTGTCCCAAAGCCTTATCTAAAAAAGTGATAATAATAAAAAATTTTTTTTAAAAAAGTGTTTCCTTCCAGGTACGTGAAGATGACAATTTCTGTTACTTTCTTACCCCTGGGTGTTACCATGCTATTGTTCAGTGGCATGTGCTTTTCATTTCATATACAACCTAGTTAAGCATCTATTACTAGTTCCCATACAGGAAAAAAAAAATGTTTCAGAGAAGAAATTTGCGTACTGAATACCTTTTGAGTCAAGGTACATTCAGAAAGAGAAAAATACTCAAGGTATTTCATAAAGGAAAGAATATAAATCAATAGAAATAGAGGCTAATAGAAAACTTCAAAGAGCAGGACTAGTGAACATTGGAGAAGCAGCTTGATGGAGATGAGAAGGTCGTAAATAGGAGAAATTATTCCACCTGTTTGCCAATCCCCACAGTTGCCTGCAGCCCGAAGGGACCATTGATGGGAAGCTGCCTGAAGGCCACTTCTAAAGCCTCTTACATTGTATCAGCCAGAACCCGTACCTGCCCTCTCTAGCGATCATGGGACTATGGAGGGGGCATCTCAGGTGTGGAATTTAAACTGCAACCTTGCTGATAAATAAGCCCCAGAAATGTGTTGTAGGACTCTCAGCTCCAACCATATAAGGAAGTCAGAGAACAGGGTAGAAATGGTGAAGAGGCCTGTGGATCATTCACAATGACAAAGTGATAACAACATGAGATCAAACACACAAAATGGAATAAAGAACACATTCAAATTAATATCTGTCCAAAGGGGAAGAAATTTTAAGAAAAGTGTTCTGAAGTTTGCGCCGTCTGGGTAATACAGAATTGTACTCATAGCTACACACATTGTAATTGTTTAGGTGACACTAAAATGCTCAAAATAGAACAGGTAGCTCAAACGCTATAAGACAGAAAAGCAGAATGATAAAGAAAAATGATTATAAATGAGAAAAACGAGAAAGGAGTCATGAAATGGATAGATAACCAAAGACAACAGAAGATAACAAATGGACACTTAAATGTATAATTAATCATTTTAAATTTAAGATCAAATGTTCTATTCAAAAATACAAATATCTCCAGGCTAGATAACACAAGGACAACAACCTCAAAAACAGAATAGAATTTTTTGTTTTACAGAAATCATCTAAAGTATAAGGATGCAAAAAGGCTGAAAGTGGAATGATAGAAATGTACATTTCACGCAAGTCCTACTCAACACAAAGAAAACTATGATTTTGATTATTGTACTGGAGCTCAATAGCTTAAATTTTCTTCTTTATTTGAAAAAGAAGTGTCTGCAAAACACTCTGGGACAGCTGATGGCATCTGTTTTTGTTCCTCCACTTCCCAGAAGGTCACATTTGCATAATAGTTCAGATTGCTGTTCATCCAAGGAGGGGAGTTTCCAGGGCAGGTGGATTTCCACATGCTTCATATGGAAAATCTGCAAATATCTTAGAAAAATATTATCTAGACAGATTTATGCGGCCTCCACAACATGGCAGAGATATTTATTACTTGCTTTATAATGGGCACATCGAAGGATTGGTGATTCCTGGAGCCAGTATGATATGATTACCTTTGTTACTGCTTCCTACAAGCCATAAAGCACAGAGGCAAATGGCAGAAGAGAAATTATAATGGGGTCAGTTCTATTTAGAGGCTCTTTGAATTAATCATTAGAAAGTAGAGAAAATCACTGGTTAACGACATGCACTCTATGGCTTTGTTTCTATTAAGGAAGATCAGGTTAATCCCAGTATGTAAGTCATGTATGAGGAGAGATTGGCAGCTTTTTGTTCTTTCTTTGTCCTGACATTAGAACAAAATAAAGCTAATCTTTGGGATCAGCTATTTAATAGCATGCTATGAAATAATTATAGGAGCTCCATGCATTTGGGAAGCATTTGTTGAATTGCTCCTTGAATGCCTTGTGCTAGGCCGTGGCCCATGAATCAAGATTCTGCACTCACGAGTACCAAACCCTATCAAACACCTGCATGGCCTAGTCTTTGTGATTTTAGACAGGGTCATTTAGACTGCCAAGTGTCCCCACACCTGAAAGGCCTCCCTGTACCACCACATGCTAAGTGACCCTCTCATCCTTCTCTCCTCTCCCATCCTGCCTGCCTTTTCCCTAGCACACTTATTGTTCATGAATATATTTTGTCTTCACAATTTAATAACTAGCTTCTTGCATATGAATGTAAACTCTGTGAAATCAGGGGCTTTGTCTGATATCAGTACTATTTCTCTTCTGCCTAAATTATTCCCAAAACACAGGAGTGAAGAAAAATATTTTGGATAATTGAGTAATTAAATGATCCAGTCATTAGAAAACATAACTACCCAATGCAAATGTGTAAATGTTATTGAAAATACATAACTCAAGGATCGGAGGTGTAGCTCTGTGGTAGAACCCTTGCCTTGCACACACAAGATCCTGGATCCAATCCCTAGCACTGAAAGAAAGAAAAAAAGAGGTTGATTTTAATCATCTGGGTTTCTGTTAATCATACGAACACATATTCATACAGAAGCAGCAGTTGAAGCACAGATGTTTGAAATCAAACACAGGCTTCTGGAAGGGTGGAAGAATGCATTTCAGGAAATGGTTGAGTGGCAAAGACATTTTTACCTGAGGGATGTTCAAAGTCCACGCAGTAATGGAAAGGCATTGATGATTTTAATAGAACTGACTTCTAGGTGGTTTTCAGAAGGACAGCTCTATTCTTCATTTGTGTTTTTCCTACTAGCATTCTTATGCCCCTGGGGAAATGTGAGCAAAGACCAGGGAAAGCATAGTGGAGCTGCTCTTTCAGTTAGTCAATCAGCATGAACCTATCGAACAGCTAATCGTTACAGTTCTGAGCAGCACGAGACACACATAGCAGTAATCTGCCATCCCAGCCCGGTACTGTGGTCCCTCATCATCTAATTGCTGTTCTGTCTAGTCTCACTGTCATTACAACATGAGAGTCCACAAGGATTTTTGAGATATGTCTGAGAGTCAAAGGCAGATTCCTTACAAAGGGCTTGGATGGTGGCAGCTGCTGTCTGCACCGCCCATTCCTCTTTGGGCAGAACCCCAGAGCTGTTGAGGAGACAATCCTTCACCAGTGACATGCATCTTAGGAGTGGGTCCAGCCCCATGGTGGGCTTTCTTGGTCTAATAGCAATCGTATGCTTTAAGGAATAATTTGGAGCAAATTGATGAAAGGGGAGGTTTGTTGAAGCTCTATGGGTAAGTTCTTACTCCTCTGAAAGAAAATATCACTTTTTCATATTGGCTATGAGGAATAATGCATTCCCATTTGCAACAAACAACAAAATTATGATGCAGAATATATATATGTGTGTGTGTGTGTGTGTGTGTGTGTGTGTGTGTGTGTTTGTGTGTATCCCATCAAGCACAGTATGAATGTGGCTGTAATACTGATACATAAGGACCAGGGAAGGGATGCATCATCATAGAAGATGCCACAGCAGAGGAAGATTAGGATGTATCACCTGCCTTCAGATATGTAAAATGAGGCTGAGTGGTGAGTAGCCTTCATACAGTCCTACGGCCATTATGCAGAAGAGTTATATTCATTCACACCTTCACAAATACCAAGTCTTATTGTCTTCTCAGGTCTCAACTGGACCATTTATTTCCTTAAAATACATTCACAGATGAGCCAGACTGATCTCCACATAGGATGGTAAACTCAGCAATGTTGCCCTGGAGTAATGAGCATTAACAATTAGAATATTATCCAAGCAGGTCATAAAAAATAACTAGGGAGACATTAAGAGGCAGGAGTGTTATCATTAAAGATGATGACCAAGCAGTGGCCCATAAACATCTTCAATCACCCAAAACCACAGTCCTCCAGTGCCTGGTGTAATAATGAGTCGCAAGATTTTATCTTGGAAACTGTCTCTAGAGAGAAAAGTTATTGAAGACTTTCTCAGCCATTAAATCCTTTGGCTGCTGGAAGTGATTAGTTCCCCCACATATCCAGCCTATCTGACCTAGATTGCAAGCATTTTGTATATAATGGAGAATGTGCAGTTAGTTTGCAAATGGTCTATGCCACAGCATGCATTGCTTGCTCCTGCAACACTTAGTGTGACCACATTTAGTATGTCCACATTGCTGTATTGAAATGCTATTGGAATTGACAAGGTTGCTATTGTTGTGAGTTGAAAAGGTAAAAAGAATTGCCAAGATCATTTATTTTGGGAATAAGACATTAATATACAACACAGAAAGAACATTCATAATTCCATCCTTCTTCAGCTGGGGCTTCTTCTCAAATTAGAGAATCTGAAATAGGGAGAGAAAGTATGTGAGACAGCAGCTCTTCGTGTAAGATGGTTCACGCTTTTAATTGCATCTTTTGCATCTGTGGTCTAGTGGTGCCAGCTCAGGGCGTAGTTGATAGCACACAGCCTCTCTCCATCACAACCTGCACTTCTCACATGAGTTTTCTGATGCTCTTCACCCCTAGGAAAACCATTGCCTAATAACTTACCCAGAGGAGTAGAGTGTGTGGTCTGGAGTCATGCTGGACTTTTGCTTCAGTACTTCCCATATTTCTGTATGGAGCACGTAGGACACCACTCAGCCTGAAAACCCAAGTCTGATATCTACCTTGATTATGTTATCATGGACAGAGCCAATGTCTCACTCCCTGCCTTCCTGCCATAAGGAAACTGACTGAAAACTTGCAGGATTATTATCCAAGTTGCAGACGGCCACCAACTTGGATTATCTCATTCACTTTCTCCAATGGACCTTCTTTAGACATTAATGAAAATGTAATTATCACAATACTCCTGGTAACATAAAATCACTCTCTAAAGTGCAAAGCTCTAGGGAAACTGAATATTATTATAACTAATTAAAATACATGTTTATTGTTTTTCATTTGTAACATGAATAATAAAAAATATTTCTTAACATGCTATAAAATTTAAGTGAAAATATACAATACAGTTTATTATCAATATCTTTAAAATAATCATTATTGATGGGGTTGAAAATGTCTAGTTGAATATACAATGATACAGATTCTTATGCCATACATGATTTGACCCACAAAGTATCTAACCTCCCTTTAAATGCAAGGCAGTTATATACAAAAATAATCACTAATAAACAGAGCAAACAGGAGAGACAAAGCTCGTAGTGCCTTGCTCTATGTATTTGGAAATGAGTGACACAGGAATCCTTCAAGGGCTTTTTTTTTCTTCTTCCCTGTAGTGCTTGTTTCCCCAGTAATATCCAGCTCAAAGCAGTGTTTCTTCCCTCTTCTTCACCTGGTGTCAGGGATGTTCCTAGAATGCTTTTTCTCTAGTCTTCCTTCAAAATATTAATTTTTGCTTGGTCGTATTTTTGTTAGGGGAAAAGTTAAGCTCTGTGAGGCAGGAGCCCATGCCCTGTTTCGTTTTGTATTATCAGTGTTTATACAGTGCCTCCAGGAGTACATAGCTTAACAAATGCTTATGGAAAGAGGGTTGGAGTGAATTCAGGTGGAAGGGCTGAAGCAAGGAGGGAGAGAAGAGAGGAAAGGAGGAGGGAGGGAGAGAAAAGGAAGGAAACGCCAACACCACGGGGCATGCTGGAAGGGAATCAGAATTGGTCATATCCTCAGTGCAATGAGCAAGGAAGAGAGGGACAACCAAATCTCAAGTGAGGGGTTAGGAAGAAGAGAAAAGATAAAACTGCAACATCTCCTTTGGTTACAAATAGAAATCACTGCACCTTGGGTGTACAGGAAAAGTCACACTATTCGTCTGACCTCCACAGATCTGTGCTGTCCCCCTTCAGATACCCAGTCCACATTTTGGAACTGTGTCTTGGAGTCCTGCCTGAGTTCAGTAGGGTAGGGGTAGACTATTGGGAGACTGCCTCCTATTTACCACCCTTCTCAGAACTTTCTGTCTATATTAGCTACATAGGGAAGTGGGGCTTGAGTCACAGGTTCTCCTCTGATGTATCCAATCTCACTATCCCAGGGCAGTGCAGATCAAGACCACATCAGCTTTAACAGCTGTACAATATGCCATGTTTTCATCATTGCTCATTATTGGCTTTTTAAGTTTGTTTTATGTCTGTGTACAATAAAAATATTTTCATATACATGAAAGCTGTATGTGATAAGTTTTCCTTGAAGCTCAGAATTATTTATACTTGTGAAAATGGTTTTACTGGGGCAGAAAGTATAACATTTTCAAAAACTCTGAGGGTGTGCTGCCACAACTATTGCACCTTCATATACTGTCAGCAATGTGTGAGACGGCCAGCATCAGTATATCCATTCTTGTGAGAAACTACTATTTTTTTTTTTGAAAATTTAGTCTTTGGTGTTATGATGTTCAGGTAATAAAGCTCACTCCTTAGGGTTCAGGAAGGAGCTCAGTGGTAGAGCAACTGCCTAGCAAGCACAAGATCTGTGTTCCATAATCAGTACTGTGAACAAACAAACAAAAAGCAAAACAGATAAAAAAAATACTCATTGCAGTAATCCTGAAAAAGATCTATAATTTTATTCATTTATTAATCCAATAAATATTATTGTGTGCCTACAATAAAATAGTTACTGTTGTTCTATTGAAATACAATAGAAACAAATCAATTACGGCCCTGATGTATCTCATCTTATATTCTAATGGAGCGTATACTTCACTAAATATTAAAAAGCACGATGGCATCTTGGAGAAGTTGAAAAGTTCTGATGTTTTTTTGTAAGCCAATCCAATTCTAAACACACAAATAGAGATATCATCTTATACCAAGAAGAAGTTTTTGTTTGTTTTTGTTTTCTAACCAGCTGGTTCTAAAGCCTGAGTAATTAATGATAATCATCCTAGTGGCTTCTACAGAGGCAGCTTCCTCTTCTGCATTCTTTTTCTTGCTCAAGTCAAGGGTAACTAAGCTGAGGCTGCTGGACCGGCTGAGCAATCAGACAGGTGGCTCTTCTGCTACCCTGAGATGAGCATCAGCGAGGAAAACACTGCAGCTGCTGGTGTATTTCTTGTGCCAGCAAACTCATCCCAGGAAGCTAAAATTATCCCAAAGAGACAATTGAACAAATATGGAAGATTTTCTTCTAGCAATACAATTTGTCATACTTTTAAAACTCATTTTCTACCAACTCTTTAATTCAACCTATATTCCCAGAACAAAATCATCAGAAAGAGCCATACCAGGTAGTGTAAAATTTAATGGAAAAGTTAGGTAAAACGCTCTCTGGAACCCACAGAATACAGCCCTTTGTATCCAAAGAAGATTCCTGCTATAGTACTCACATCAATCAATGTCTTCTACCACCATGATGCTGTGTGCTTAATCTAGATTCTGATGCCACTGGAGACATGGCTCCTCCAAGAATCACTATCATGATTGACCAATAATTGTCTCTACAGTTTACAAAGTAATATAATGGAAAGTATCATATGCTAAAGAGTATTTGAGAGGTAATTTGCTTGGAACATTTCAAATGCTATCTTGTTTAATCTACAAGAATCTAGTAAAGCAAGTGGTATTCTCATTCTGTAGACAAGGATAATGAAGCTCACAGAGGTTAATTCATCGCAGGTACCCAATAAGATAACTGATGGAGTGCAGAGTCAAAACCTGACCTGAAGCCCATTCACTTCAGTGGAAAGCCGAAGGGGGCGGGGAGAGAAGTATGTGAACATCCATGTCCAATATAAAAAGAACAGGATGGCTGACAGGAAGGATAGCAGAATGAATGGGACATTAATAACCCATGAGTGTATGTGACAACATGACAGGTGTGTTCCTACATCATGTACAATCAGAAGAATGAGAAGTTATAATCCATTTATGTATGATGTGTCAAACTGTATTCTACTCTCATATTTAACTAACAACAACAACAAAAGATAACCCCAGTAGACCAAGGAATAGGAGTGGACCAGACAGATTTTGCATGCAGACAGATATAAAGAAATGCTTCTTGGGACTTAACTTATAACCAAGGAGACCAAGAGCAATGCAGAAAGCTTGGTTCAGGGCAGTGCAGGGAAGGGAAGGGAAACCTGCCTGATCCAGGTGGAATCCTGTCAGCTTTTTCAGGTGGGATCAGTTCTTCCACAAGGTTGCCATCTGGGGTCTGTTGGCAGAAGAAAGGGTTTGTGGATATTTCACATCAAAGTTGCAAAAAAAGACTAGCATTTTATATTTCCCATAAAGTAAACTAAGTCAATTGAAATTGCAGTACATCTTTTCTTGCACTTTTTTCAGTAAATAATTAGCATATCAGATTCTGATGGTTAAATATATCTTTCTTGATTTGTCTAGATAAATGAAAGTATTACATATGTCAAATGATTATGAGATCTACCATCTCCTGTTTAATGTGTCCAGAAACATAATTTTTGATTTGAACAATTCACGTATGCATGCTGTCTCATTATCTTAATATAATACTATTTGGGAAGACTGATTCCTACATAGATGATGGGAATACCATTACCCTGATAAAATCCGGTTTGAATTGTCAGTGAACTTTCTAAATGTGTTTAGATTTTACTTTGTATAAGTTAATCATTAAAACAAGAATAAAACATTTGTCTGTAAATTAAAAAAATGAAGAAGAAGGAGGAGGAGGAGGAGGAGGAGAGGATGGACCAAGCAGTAGGGATTGAAGACAGGTTACACTGTGTTTGTTGCTATGGAACAAGTATTGATAGCCTAATGATTTCTGTTTTCATTTCCTTTTCATGTCATAGTGTGTGATTAAGTGGACAGGTAACCCATAAGCATTTTTAATAGGAAAGAATGCTTTTGGATAATTTTCTCTTTGACTATTGATATGTCTTCACAAAGATATCTAGGTATCTATCAGTATACAACTTGCATATATAATTCAAAGAGAGTGTCTCTGACAGAATACAATGAGCATATTCACTTGGCTTTGCATACCAGTTTCCTCATTGATTAAGGAACTGCAAGTGAGAATACCACAATGTCTCTCGATACAAAGTTTTCTCAGATAACAATGACCCAATTTACCAACCTCACATTATAATTAAAAATGTGGATGCACACATTAAAAATAATACTCTATTA
This sequence comes from Callospermophilus lateralis, assembly GCF_048772815.1. Classification (NCBI taxonomy): domain Eukaryota; kingdom Metazoa; phylum Chordata; class Mammalia; order Rodentia; family Sciuridae; genus Callospermophilus; species Callospermophilus lateralis. The sequence goes on from NC_135320.1 coordinate 86,179,913, forward strand.
GAGATAATGATAATAATCAAAATCCAAAATGATCATATAAATGTAGTTTATGAACTATATTTTGCCTCTGAACAGACCAGGAAAAACTTGGGAATAATTAAGACTTAGATTCATCATTGAATTCCCATCACCCACAATACTATTTATTTCAGGGTCATCCTTTGGTAAATAACAATTAAATGGAAGCAGAAATTGAAAACTCAAATTTTGATGATTGTATTAATTCACAGGGAAAACTACATATTAATAAGTACAGTGCAAAGAAATTTGTGGATTGATTGTTTCCATTTGATAGAAATGGAAAGAGTTTGCCTCATATCTAGATCAAGTGAGTAATACTTGCTATGGTTTAGAAATGTGGAACCCCCCCCCCCAATAGCTCAGGTGTCAGACAATGCAAGAACATTCATTCATTTTTTCATGATTGGATCACAAGATTCTTATCCTATCAGTGGATCAATACACTGATATGGATTAACTTGGTGGTAACTATTGGAGAGTGAGTTGAGACCTACAGAGGTAGGTTACAGAGGGAATACCTCTGGAATTTACACCTGTTCCTGTTCCTGATTAGCAGAGCTCTCTTTGCTCCTTGCTGCAATTTTCGAGCTGCTTTTTCCTGCCCTGCACTTCTGCCATGATGCTCTGCCACACCTCAGGCCCACAGCAATGGAGTCAGCTGTCTATGGACTGGTACCTCTGAAACCTAGAACCCCAACTAAACTCCCCTCCTGTATGTTGTCCTTGTGGATCTTTTGGTCATAATGATGAAAAAGCTGACTAAAACAATGCTAAAAACTGCCAATTGATGTGAGGTCAGATTGATTTCAGAACCTTGGGGTAGAGGTGATCACTCAAATGTAATTTTGAAGTATGTAAAACTGATATCAACTCAAGAAATGTTTGTTTTCTTCAATTTCATATGAAATTATGACGTTTTAAAGACACTACTAACATACAGAAATTCTGAAAATTTATAAATCTGAATTAATTAATCTATACTTATACTTATTGTTATTAAGAATGAAATAGTGCAAAGGATGATTTTTCTATAACGGTTTGAAATAACAAGCCCTGTCCTTGTTGGTTTTCATCTTTTTATGTCTGGAAAACATTGGTTCATTACATTTTTCAGAGGGGAAAAATGGACAAAATTATTTTCAAGTTCTTAATTGAATTTTCAAAAGCATTAACTATTCCTCCATTTTCCTCCATTTCCTACACTGTTGCTGCGTGATTTCCCTGATTTTTAAATTACCACATATGATGGTTTCCACCATCTGCTGGGACTGCTTCTTTTTCTCTAAGATACCATAAATGTGCAGTTTTTCACAGCATTATCTTAGACTCCTTCTTTTTCATTCCATCATTTCTTTAGAATCAATAATATATTTAGTCATAACAGCAATGATGATACTTACCTTAAGAATTCTCAGAATTACAAACATATAGTCTATCTCTCAACCATCTTCACCAACACCATCGTCTACCTATATTTCTAAGTATATTGTATCTGTGTCTTTATCTTTACCTACCATTGTAGCCTTCATCTTTGTACTTCTTTTTGTGACCAGTTCAAAGTTTATTTAAATTCAACATGCTTTGACAAACTGAAGTTCCATGGGGTCCAGGCCACCATATACAATTCCAAAATCAGAGATTCTCTCATTATTGCATCCCTTTGCCTCTGCAAATCCTGTGTTGTGACTATAACCCATAGACCTCAGGACCTACATCATTGATCCCCCTGGTGGAAGACTGAATGAGCAGAGCAACATGCCATGCCAGGGACCAGAGTCAATGGTACACTATGAATCTGAGACATTGAGATGTGCCCCAGAGTTCAAGAGCCCATTATTTGGTTGATCTGTCCACATCCATGCCTTAGACACAAAAGCAGAGATGTACCTGTTTTCAGGACCTAGTTGCCACAGTAGTTCCACAGTTTTTGAGCCCAGGATCCTGACTCTTTTGTCTCTCTGATCACCTATTCCCTCATGCCACTGCAGCTGCCTAGGCATCAGTGTCAGACCCAGAATAATGGGGATACCCTCAGGTATCCTCATTATGAAAGAAAAGACCAGAGAAGGACCTTAGCAGGCCTCACTATTGAGATCCCAACAACTCTCAAGTCACATCACAAACCCACAGCCAACAAGGAACACTTAATCTTCATTGATACTATCGTAGATAACATATGAGAACAGAGACTGACTACTCCTCCTGGCCACAGCCAGCACATACAATGCACACCCTCACATATTGGCGAGGGGAAATCTTTACTCACTGAAGGCAATCTATAGTGTCTGGAAGAGGTGACTCTCCCCTGGAATGTGCAAACATCAACTGAAGCCCATCATAAACATTAAAAATTGAAAAAACTTGAGTCCACTAAAGAAACACTGTAATGTTTGCAGGAACTTATGCCAAATAAATGGAGATCTTCAAACTGCCTAAAAGAGAACACAAAATAATCTTTAAAGGAATATCTGTGAGATATAAGAGAACAGAGAAAGAAAATAACCAAATTGAAAATAAGAAAACCAGGAAAACAATACATGAAGCAAACATGAATTCCAACAAAAAGAGAAATCTTTAAAAATAATGAAACAGAAGCACTGGAGTTAAAGAATACAGTAAACCAAATGAAAAATACATTAGAGAGCTTCAGCAACTGCTTGATCAAGCACAAAGAAGCATCAACAACCTGGAAGATGAGTTTTTCAAAATCGTCACTCAGTGGAAAAACAACAACAACAACAAAGCAAAGAAAACCTATGGAAATTAAGAGAGCTTTTTATATACATTTTTGGAGTCTCAGAAATAGGAAAGAGAGGAAACAGCTTACTTAGAAAAAATAATGACTGAAATTCTCCAAATAGAGAGATATAGTTATCCAGATCCATGCAGATCAAAAGTCCTCAAACAGATTTAAGCAAAATATATCTTAACCAAATGCATTATATTCAAATGTCAAAACTCAAAAGGACAAAGAGAAAATTGTGAAAGCAGGAAGAGAAAAGTGACACATTTAATACAAAGAAAACCCATGAGACTATCAGCAAATTCTAGCAGAAAGTTTGTAGACTAGGAGAAAACTAGATGATAAATTCAAAATGCTGAAAGGAACAAAGCAAGATCCCCCTTCCAAGCCACAGTACTCTATCTGGCAAAACTGTCTTTGGAAATGTCTGCCAAAGCAGACAAAAGCTGAGAGAGTTGATCATCACTTCATCTGCCTAGAAGAAATGCTACAGGGAATCTCTAAACTAAACTGAAAGGATGCTAATTACTAGCATGAAAACATGAAAATTCCCTGGTGAAGTAAATACATAGTCAAATTCAGAATACTCTGATACTGTACTAGTGGTGAACAAAAACAGGTTGAAATAACTATAAAAACAATATTTTATTCATATTTGTATAGTCTAAAAAAGATGCAAATTGTGACATCAAAAACATATAATATTAGAGAGGAAAGCAGAACCATGGGGTTTATGTGTGCATTTGAAGATAAGCTGTTAGCTTAAAATAAGCTAATATAACTATGCAACATTTTCTCTAAGCCTGAGAATAGCAACTAAGCCAAAACCATAGTAGGTACATGAAAGATGAATAGAAAGGACTCAAAAGCACATGACTAGGGAAAATTATCAAATTATACAGGAAGAGAACAGAGGGAAAAAAGGAAGAAAAGAACCAGGAGCCAGAAAACAAGGAATGTAATGATAATAGTAACCCCTTGCCTAATAATGATTATTTTAAAAGTAATGTATTACATTTTTCAATAAAACAGTTGAATGCATAGCAAAACAATTTCCCTTTATAACTTGCTTAAAATAAACTAATTTTAGCTTTTAGACACACATTCAATGTAAATAAATGGAAAGCCAGTATTGCATATATATAGGAATGAAAAGAGATACAACTATACTTATTTTAAACCAAAGAGATTTTCAACTAAAAACAGGAGTAGGAAACAAAGAAGGTCACTATATAATAATAAAGATATCAATTGATCAGGAGGAGATAATGATTCCAAGTATATATGAAATCAACATCTAAGTAACTAATTGATGAAATTATTTATAGAATTGAAAGGATACATGTATAGCAAAAAATAATTGAATGGAAATTTAATATTTTACACAGTTATAGTCAGAGCATACACACAAGAGACCAATGAGAAAATAGGGAATTAGTCTTTATAGCCCTAATAGATTCATTCAGAACGTTTCTTTAGGAAGCAGCAGAATATAAATCATTCTCATGCACATACAAAGCATTCATCAGAAAATATCATATATTAGGTCACAAAACAAGTCAATAAATTTAAGAAGATTGAAATCATAATCAAGTATCTTTACTACTAATATTGCACAGAACCAGAAACCAATAGGAAGAGATGTGAAACTCTCCCAAATATGAGGGTATTAAAGAGCATTCTTCTGAAACACTAACAAGCAAAGAAAAATGAAGACATATCTGATAAAAAATGGAAAGAGTACATATTAAAAGTTATGTGTGTTACTTATATTTCCATTGCTATAACCAATAGCTAAGATATCAGCTTAAAAAGATGAAAAGCCTCTTCTGACTCACAGTGTGGGAGGTTCTAGCTCCTGATTGATTGACTGTGTTGCCTTTGGGCCTGTGGTGAGGCAGCCTGTCACCAAAAGAGCACATGGTGCAGCAAGCTGCTTGCCCATGGCAGCTGGAAAGCAAAGGGAGTGTGCAAGTCAGCTTTTCATCACTGTGACCTAAATACCTGACAAGAACAACTGCAAGCAGGAAATATTTTGGCTCATAGTATTGGAGATTTCAATGCGTGGTTGACTGGCTCTTTTGCTCTGGGTCTGAGGTAAGGCAGAACATCATGGTGGAAGGATGTAGCAGAGGAAAGATTCTCAGCTCATGGTGACCAGGAAGCAGAGAGTGAGAGAGACAAAGAGACATAAATGCAATAGGAGACAGAGCAGGGGCAAGAAAGATCCTTCCAGCACATGACCCCTGCGACTTACTTCCTTCAATCAGGTCGCATCTCCTGCAGTTCCCACCACCTCCAATAGACTGGTTGTCTACCAATGGATTAATCCACTGATGAGGTCAGAGCCCTCAGGATCTAAGCTCCCCAAAGCCCTAGCTCTGAGCATTGTTGCGTTGGGGCCCAAGCCTCCACACTCAGTCTTTGGACATCGCTTCATATCCATAACAGGGAGAGAGGCAGAAAGGGGCCAGGGTCCCAAAGTCCCCTTCAAGGGCACATCTCCAGTGGCCAAATTTCCTTTCATTAGGCCCCACCTGATGGCTCCACCATCTTCCATAGTGCCACAGTCTGAAGACCAGTCTCTAACACATGGCCTCAGGGGGACTTTTGATATCCAGACTAGAGCATATAGGAGCCAGCCAAGCAATTCTAAGAGTGAGATTTATGATTAAAAAATACACTAAGAATAGCGCCTAGCACACTAAGAATGAAAAACAAAAAATTTCTCAGAGAGTGCACCTTTAGGGCTGTTGATGTAACTCAGTGGTAGAACCCTTGCCTAGATACGCCAGGCCCTGGGTTCAATCACAGGCACCGACAAAAAGAAAAAGCCTAAATTTATACCTTAAAAACTAGGAAAAGAACAGCAAACTAAACCCAAAAATAGAAGCAAGAAAGAAATAACAAAAATCACACAGAAATAAATGCAGTACAAGATATGAACGTGGTAGAAAACATCAATGAATCTAAGAGTTGGTTATATCAAGTTAACGGCATGAAAGTAAGTGTAGAAAAGCATTTGGTAAAATCCAACATACTTTCATGATAAAACCTCAGCAAATTAATTATAAAGAGAATTTAATTCAACATAATAAAGACCAAATATGACGAGCCTACAGTTTTTTTATATGCAATATTGAGTGGGTCAAAGGAGGCTTGGATTGAAACTGCATTGAAATGAATATTTTATTGAACATTTTTTAATCTGTGCTCAGGAGAGATTTTGGCCTGTACTTTCCACATAATATCTATATCTTTTTTTGGTTAAAAATAGACATTACATGAGAACTTTGAGTCCAGAGAATGAGTTGGAGAGAACTCTAATTCTATCTTCTTGAAAATATTGTAGAGATTCGGTTCAATTTCCTCCTTAAATATTTGCTTAAATATTGCCAGTAAACCTGCCTGGGCCTATTAATACCTGTCTTCAAATGTTATTAACCATTTACCCAATGTTTTACAACACAACACTTGCACTTTCAGGCTGTTTACTTCTTAGGTGAGTTTTGGCAGATTGTGTCTTTCAAGAAACAGATCCTTTTCATCAGAGTTATCTCATTTGTGGGCATGGAGTTTTTCATAGCTTTCTTTTATTGTTGTTTTGATGTCCCTAATCTTTGTAATAGCCCTCATTTTATTTCTCATGTTCATAATTTGTGTTTCCCATTTCTCTCTTCATTATTCTGGCAATAGGCTTAACCATTTTATTGATCTCCTGAAGCAGCCATTTTTTTTTATTTCATTGATTTTTCAATTTTCTCAATTATTTCCTGTTTTGGATTTGAGTGACTTTAAACATAAAGTAGACTTCATAAAGTAATTCTTGTGTTCATCAAATTCACTGCTAAAAACATGAATAGTCCAGCCACATCCTGGAAAAAATATTCACAGTGTGTGGATGTGATAACTGCCACAAAGAACTTCACCATATAGACAGTAGAACAGGTCCCATTAAAAAATATAGACAACATATTTTAACAAAACATTCACAAAGAAAGATTGTTCTCTAAATCAATAAAAATGTTTCTTATTCTTACCATTCTGGAAATGCAAAGTATTTCCCTGTATATGGGTGTGTTGGATAGAATCTTCACACATTTATGTACTCTGAACGCTAGAAGTTTGCATCACATGAAATGAATTGAATTTTAACAGTTTTGGTAGGTGTGTAAAATTATAAAATCACATTGGGATATGATTAACGGTATATATATATATATATATTGCATAAATATACATATATCCACATATATATAATCTCTGCAATGTAATATATACATATCTATGCATAACTTCCTACTGGGCAGTTATGCTATTAGAATATTTTCATGTAAAGATGCATATGAGCACAATTTAAATAGCTTTGTTCATGGTGGCCTACAGGTGGAAGTAACCCAATTATCCATCAATAGGAAAATGGATAAAATAGCATTGTGTATTATATAACGGGAGACGATTCATTAATGATGATAAATAGAACTGTTGATACCTGAAATAACATAAGTGAAATAAATATCATTATACTGAATAAAAGGATATGGAAGCCAAAAAAAAAAAAAAAAAAAACGTATCTTGTGGATTTCTAAAACAGGATGATCAAATGTGTGCTGATACAAAGCAGAAGTCTGGTGGCCTCGTCACTGTGCAGACTAACTGGTAAAAAGTATGAGGAAATTTCAGGATATTAAAAATGTTTTACTTTTATATTGGTCTTCAAAACTAGTCAATCTTGTATTTGTTCTTTCAGTGTGTATGTAGCATATTTTAATTTAACAATAATGGTACACAAGTAAATTGCCCTGTCAGAAATGTGTCTAACAACATTGTCTTCATCTGTTTATTGTATGCTACTTTGCAGATATTTGTGACATGTCTTTTCTGTATCCTCTGGATGTGTAGACTCAGTGGTTCAGTGTTAACACCTTTGTAAAAAGCAAGGTGTGTGTGATTTGGAGACAGGTGTAACTGTGGATGTGGCTGGCTCCTGTGCATCTGGGAATGTTAGGTTGGACAAATTCCTTCTGAACTCCATAATACCATTTCCTCACCTGAAACAGGGTTTTTGTAGGGTTGTAGTAAGAGAAAAGAACATAGAGCGTTAGGAAAATTATAGTTACTCAATAACAAACAGTATATTTTTATTGAAAGAATACATGTGTCTAGATATTTACTAACAACATTACTTGTTTTACCTTAATCCTTACAATGTTCCTATCTGTTAGAAGTTATTGTCATCCTTTTGGTGAAGATAAGAATTTGAATATAGCCACATAACTTGCTAAGATCACACAGTACTAAATGGCAAAGCTGGTGGGAGCTGGACTCCTGGCTGCCCTTGCAGTCTGACTTTCTTCCCCTGCCTGATGATTATTGCGATTATTACCCATCTATCTTCCCCATTAGTCTGATGTCATTTCTTTACACAGTTGATAACCTTGGCTCTAATTTACCTTTTCAGTTTAGGGTGCTCACAAGTCCAAGGACATTGTCTTTGTTGAATATCTCCAGTGTTTAAAATTGCTGATTTTGCTCTGAACTCAGTAACGCCCAGTGAGCTGTGCTGGACCAGTCTTTCTGACATGATCGCCCTTAAACACATGGCTATGTGCTTCAGTTGATTTAGTCTCCTCTCTTTCCTTGAATTGTGACCTGCAAGGGGTTATTAGAGCACATTCCTTGCAGGATTCTTAGACACTGAGCAAACAGCCCAGAGTGACAGCATCTAACATTTGGACTGTGTGCTTTGGTGGTGGCTAATACTGAGAGCCAACAGTGGAGCTAACCCTAAATCCATGCCATCTAGTGCCCCTCTGTGGTAGGTGACATTCCCAAACTCATACTGGTATCTACCTTCTTCCTCTGCCTTCTCTGTCTCCTCCCCTGAGATCATATGGGAATACTGCTTTAGAAATTCAGCTAGTATAAGTGATAATCGGAGGCTTTGACTAATATAGCACAATCCATTTTCTATTTAAAGAGGAATGCTGAATATGCCCATAATACTAGTGAGTTTCAATCAACTTCTTTCTAACACCACAGAGCTAAGTAAAGACAGTGTATGACCAATGAGGCAGTCACCCCAGGGACAGCACTTAGAGCCACTAAAAATCTGCATGATCAGGAGCATTACTTTAATGCAATATTTTTAAAATCGAAGTGAATGCAACAGAATTAGTGATGAACAAATATTAAAGTTTTCAATAAAGACAGGGTCATTTTAATGATCTCCATGAGGAAATATGTATGAAGCAGCTCTCCTATAATAACAGTAAGCCCTGTCTAAACCTTGCTTAAGTGGGATGTACAGGTTTTAGTGAATAATTGGAAGATAGAAACGGAAACTTCAGAGTGAGGTGGTAGGCATATGAAAGGAACAGGCAGCTTGGTGCCGATCATCAGATCATCATCTGAGATGAAATCCTGAAACCGAGAATTAACAGGAGAAGCTGTAACCTCCACAATATCTCTGAGAACAGCAGTTAGTAGGTCTGAGGGGATGAAGTCTGAACCTCTCTGTGAATGTAATTTCAATGGGATTGGTATTACAAACAACATAATCTGGAAGATACAACTTAAAAGAAAAGGAAGCAATAAAAGTTTGAATTTGAACTCTGCCGTTCCTATTTCAGTGCACTGCTATACAAATTGCATTAAAGACTATTTTACAATGTGTTTATTTACAGTATGACCACAATAAACTTCCACATGCCATACTATAGTCACATTTATTTCATAGATATACATATGCATACATATATATTAAAATATTTAGTATATTGCTTCTTTTTCTTTGCATACTTATTTTCTTAGTCTCCCTCTAAACATAATCATACATAAACTCACTCAATTTCTTTGCAGCATTCCGAAGTTTTCCCCACTGGCCCCTCGTGTGATGTAATTGCCAGTGACCCCCTGTGCCATGGCCCACCACCCAGTCTTCCCACCTGATCTCAGGCTGTGAGTTTGGCACAGCCTCTCTCCGCCCCCCACTTTCCTCTATGTGTTTGATTCCCCTCCCCCCTGGGGTGTTTGGTTTCTCTGTTTCACCCATCTTGGCTCAGTATATATTCTAAGAGTGTTTGAAACCATATGAAGTACAACCTTGTGGCTTCATATGTGTTTTCTTTATTTCCCCCATATTGATATTTTGATAGAGGACATAGTTTCATAGGGAGTGAGCTTCTTTCTGTGTTGTCAGTCAGAACATTGGACCTTGCTTAGCAGATTTCCATCTTGCAGGGCTGCCTATAGAAGGCCTGTTCACACGCTCGGGAAACCTGACTTTATTCCCTTCTCTCTGGGACGTTTTGAAGAATATCCATCAATTTGGTATTTTGAAATTTCATAGAAAAATGTTTTTGATTCATTTTAGCATTCACTTCGGAATCTTTTCCTCTTGAAGACTTACCAGTTTTTTTCTGTATTATGTGTGATGTGAATTGGTTGTTATTTCATTTTGATTTTTTTAGAACATTTGAGCAAGTTAGATTATTGTTTCTACCATACACTCATTCATTTTGTTGTTTCCTTTTGATGCTTCTTTTCTCTGGGATATCATTTTATCTTGTATTTGATTTTCAGCAAAGGTTTTTTAATATTTCAAATTATATCATCTTGTTCTTGAAATCCTTTCCAGAGCACTATTACTAACATTTTTAAGAACTTATTACTGTTCTCTGAGAGCTTCCATTAAAATACCACGGTATTTTTTCCATGCATATGAGAGCTTCTTCCTTCCCTCTGAAGATTTCTGTTCTGAGATGCTGTTTGTACTCTGAACTTCCAGTTTGTGCTTGGATGCTGTCTGTTTATCTTGGTTGTTCTCTTACGTCTTGTTCAGATTTGTCAGTACGTGCACCAGTTCCTGGTAGTTCCGTCTCTTCTCAACTTTCTTCCCTCTGAAACTGAATAATTAATTTTGCCAGTGACAGTTTGCAGGGGGACAGCTCACTCAATTTTTTTTCTTTCATAATAACTATTCATTGAGATTTATTTTTAAGCATATTGTTGGCCAAAAATAATTTTTGAGCCCAGATTTTTAGGTTCATATTTGATTGTATCCAATACTTGAGACACATTTTCCCTGTGCCTTCTATTTCTGTTTTACTGATGAGAAATATTTATCATTATATGCTCGTCATTCCTTTGAAAAAATCTGCTTTCTTCTCTCTCCCAATTTTTCCAGTTGTCTCCATTTGTATTTGAGTTTTTTTTCACTATAAAGTGCTTAATTTTTACTATAGCTTAATATTCAGGATCATTCTCCAATCTGAGGATCCAGATCTTTCTTCAGTTCTCCAGGAAATAAATGTTCTTTTGCTTTCAAATACCCATTGGATGTGCATTAGGCCATCTCAAGTTTCCTCCCTTGCTTCTTAAAATTCACTTTCATATTTTGGATACATTTCTCTCTCCTCTGTTGCCTTGTGAGTTAATTTCTCCAGTGTACCTTATGGTTTTCTCATTCTCCTCTGATTGTTAAATCAGAGAAAAAGTCTTTTTCTAAATAGATGTGTCTGTATGTAGACTTTAATTCTTGCCTTATGTTTTATATTTCTTCCTAATTATTTCAAACATTTTAATGTATTAACACTTGCATTTTACAATTTTAAGTTCTTAAAGTGCTAATTCTCTTGTTTTGTGAATTTTTACATTTTTTAACGTTTTGATGGTTTTGTTTCATGAAATCATTTGCAATTACAATTGTGCCCTAGTTTTAGAGTTATTTCATATTTAAGCTCCTCTGGGCCCTACTTTGTAAATCAGTTCTTTTAAAGCAGCGCCATCTTCTGCTTTCCCAGTCTTCTCTTATAGTTTTCAAAGATACTGGATTGCTTTCATTTTTTTGAAGCCAGGTTATTTATACCTTGCTTAATGCAGTCAATGTGTACTTCAACCCTGTACTTGTATGTGGTACCGGGCTGAAAAAGTCACTGTTTTTTGACATTATTTTTGAGTAAAAGCCAGGGCTCTCTGTCTTCTGTATGTATGAAAATCTCAAAGATCTTTCCTAAAGACCTACATCTGTATGTAAAATTTCCATGGATTACTGTATAATCTCCATGGATTGCTTCCATGGATTATCTATTGTTAATTTCTGGCATCTAGAACTTCTTTCTGGAAATCAGCTATGCATCTTGCTCTATTTACGAATGTTGCTATTTTTAGTATTTATCTTTGCTAGTAGCCTCTCCTACAAGTTGGTGTGACATCGTGCTTGAGGTTTTCCCTGTTCTTCAACATCATGCTAAAGTTCCTTGACTTACACAGAACTTTTCTGTAGCCAGAATTGTCACAGCTCGTCCTTCTTTGGAATGCCCATTTATTCACATGTCTCACATGGCTGCACATCTGGCCACATGTTGTTCCCAAGAGAATTGTACAGGTGGCTTTTTTCTTCTTTGCCACCAGTGATGTAGAGTGCTTTAAAAGAGGATATGCCTGAATCCTAAATCCAAAGTGTCGGTGGGCTAGTCTCATGGTAGGAGACTCAGTTTCCTATTTAAGGAAGTCTGAAAAAGCTGAGGAATTCTACACTGAAAGTAGAACCCACCTCAGAGAGCAATTCTTCACGCAAGACCATCATCCGCCCCAGGCTTTTGAGCAAGGTTTCATGAGTTGACCCCACAGAAGATGTGCCTAAGCCTCTCGGGAAGTACAGGTCCACATTATAAAGCTGAAACACAGTCAAGCGGAGGAGTGTATTTCTTCTGCTTGGCATAGAATACTTGCCACAATTTCATGGTCCCGTGCTATTTCCTTGCTTGTAAAAGTGGTGCTTCTGTGAAAATCAAAGGAGGCATTATGTGAGCAGTTTGTACTTCAACTGTCGAGTCCCTCCTACCTGTGAAAACAGATGATAACAATTATGCAGAGCCACAGAGCCCCATCTCAACAGCGAGAAACCAAGTCTTTTATAACTTGTTGCTAGAGCAACAGACAAATACTGACCTTGTGCTATGGTTTGGTGTCCTCCAGAAGTTCCTTTTCAGGCAAGCATATTCAGAGGTGAAATTATCATATTATTAGAGCTTCAACCTAATCAGTCCATCCTAGTTTGAATGGACTGACTGGGTGGTAACTGTAGGCAGGTGGGTGTGGCTGGAAATGGTGGGTCACTTTTGTCAGATTCGTTTCTGACAGATCTTAAACCATTGCTCTGGAAGGGTGCCTCTTCACGGCGACTCCTTCCTTCCCTCTTTCCGGATCTGGCAGTGAGATGCACACTTTCCTCTGCTGGGCTCCTCTCACATCATGCACTGCCTCACTGGGTCCCGGGGAAATGGGCTCAATCTTCTAACTGAGATCTCAAAACTGTAGCCCCAAATAAACTTTCCCTCCTCTAAATTGCTCTTGTCAGATATTTGGGTTGTAGGGGTGAAAAAAAGGCTGAGGTATATACCTTCATTAATTAGGGACCATCATGATCAACTCATTCTATAAGATTTTTATGGATGGTCAAAAGATTCAGAAAAGCTGGGTCTGAGACAAAGCCTTTATCTCTTAGTTCTTCCACAGAGAGTTTTTTCTGATGCATCAAACAGGAGAAAAAAAATAGCATGGTCATTTCATCCTCAGCTTTTTGATTGCACTGAGTGGGAATGCGTCCTGGCCCGTGAGTCTCGTGGAGTTTTAGAACTCTCTCTTCCTGGCTCTGAGCTTCCTTTGCCAGGATTCTTCTCCTAGTCAGGTCTCTGCTGAGGCAATGAATGAGAGAGCAGAGGCTATTAGCCAGCTCATTTTAGGCAGAAATATCTGTACTATACTGGGCTGGGGTAGCTCTATAAGCCCTTTATCGTTGGGAACGCAGAAAACCCTTGCAAATTGAAGTGCAATTATGGCCAATGTACTTCAAAGCAAGTGTATTTACATGTAGGCTAATTAAAGAAATCTTTGCAGAATTCAACATTACAGATGGTACACTAAGAAAAATGTGTATTTGAGTATATCTCTCTTTCTCAATGCTAAATTATACAATAAACACAACTTCATTTATAGAATTCTTTCAAGTTGTTATGGTAACTAGAATTTGGGGTCAGGAAGAGAATGTATTCTTACCATTATTCCTTCAGCCTAGAGAAATTGAGTTTTAACATCTGATATGAGATTTGAGCGCTGTTGAAAGGGAAGGAGTTTTCTCCATGTCCATGATTCTATCCCCAGTACTCTCTTTTCTGAGAAATCTTACTGTGACTTAAACCTTCAACCACTTTCCAGTTGAGCTCACTCTGCAAAAAAGAATGAAACATCAAGTAATTCATACTTCTTTGGACACATCAAAGGCTTTTCTTCTATTTCAGTGAATTTTATTTATTTAACTACTTATTTAAGTAATCTTGGAGGGGTTAATTGAAGCCCTGTTTCATGATCTTGGGGAGTGCTTCAGAGCAGTTTCAACATCTTAAAAATGGGTCTGAGAAAACACATGTCCTTAGATGACTACCCTGACAGGAACACATAACATAAGACAAAGTTATTAGAAAGTAGCAAACTATCATAGGGTTATTTTCATGTGCATCTTAAATCTTTTCCTTCATACGTTCATTCATTTAGAAATATGAATAATGTATTTTAAAGTTTCCAATGCACACAAGAACTACGAAATAAAATAAGGTATAGTGTTTGCCCTCAGGAATTCAGGGCTGGGGCAAAATTAGTCTTATTTCCATAGCTTGCACAGAGTCCTGCAGCCTTTCACAGAGCAGCTGATCTCATTATTGAACAATGAGGAGGCACTCAGGTTTGTCTGTGGACCCCCTGCCCTTTTCCTCGCCCCAGCTCCATAGTTCCAACTGTGCTTTAGGTTTAGTACTCTTTTCCGTCTGACTGTCCCTGACTTCTGCTTCCTGCTTTCAAATAAATTACATTGACCAGGCTCTACCTACAGAGAGAATCTGGGCTGAGGCTGCTGGTTCTAGAAGCAGACCTAGAAAGCCAGTCCCCAGAAGGGTTCCTCAACCTGATTCACCATTGGCGAAATGACAATAGCATCTCATTTTTGTTAACAAGCACGTAGTGATAGCCGCACCTGTACAGTCCATCGTTGCAATTACTAAAACTCTCATTTGAGGCAGAACCAAGATGAGCTTCAGGAAGAAGAGACATCATTGAATTGTGCTGCAGTCCTATTCTTTGAACTCTGTAAAGCAATGATAATCATCAGGCATTGAGGCTGCCCAACTTGAGTGCATTTCCCTGAGAGACTTGCAAAGTGAAACAAGCCAACCAACAAACAAAAACAGGCTGAGGGTAGGAAACAATCAGATCCTTCCACTCTACAAAGCCACAGATTCTAAAAGGAAAATTTAAAAATTGTTTTCATGTAAAGAGATTTGGCTAAGCTTCAGTTACAGAATAAGGGTGATCTAACTTCTGTCTGATGATAATGGAACAGTTTTTGACCCACTTAGCTAACCATCAATCTGGGAATGACCAGAGGAAGGAATGCCGGTGTGGAGAGCCGTGACAGAGAATGGGGGAGCAGTGTCTGACACTGGGGTCTCGAATGACCTGGAACCTGCTAATTTGGCCGCACTGGTCGCGGTGTTCCTTCCCACAGCCCTTGGCTCTTCTGGGTTAGACAGGAGCCCGGGTTTCTGGCAGGTAAGCTTTCCACCAGCAGAGGACAAGGCGCCCCTGAATCTGGAGCTGCACATTTCTGTGGAGTCACTTTAGGGTTCTCATGGTTGTGCGATACCTTCCTGAGGCCGTGGAATACAAAATGGGTAACAGAAAATGATCCCTCTGAGGAGCTGGGGTGCCACTCTGCAGGAGGATGTGAGGCATTGTGTGCAGCCAGCGGTGCTGCACAATACATTGGTGAGTGGGCAACGGAGGCAGGAGCAGGGCAGTCAGATTATTAGTGTCACCAAGAAGGGAGGTGCTTATCACCCGTCAGTGAAGTAGCCCCCCAAAACTGCAGTTCTAGCACAAAATCAAGAAATGCTACAATGGGCTATAACAAAGAGATAAAGAATTTCAATTATAGCCTTCATTGGTTGAGACTACAGGAAGTTTTATTAACCTGCCTCTATTAGGTCTTTTTACACATTAGGAGCTGTCACCCCTTGACGACTGGGTGATTTATTGAACCTAAAGTAGGGCATACAGGAGCGACACAAGGCAGACTACATCACATGCCTCTTGTGCACAGTCCCAGACACACATGTCGGTTTCCCAGTCAGGCTGTCCATGGCTGCAGCAAATAGCTGAGGGCTGCAGTGCATTGACACTGTAATAACTCAAGGTCACACCTCACGTCCTTTCCTTACCTTGTGGACCTTCTCTGACATCACAGCATGCCTTCATGCACAGCCCAGAGTGCAGAGATGCTAATGTTCCCAGACGCAATGGTCACCCATGGGACACAAGTGGCAGTCTGTACCTTCTTCTCTCCTGTTATTTCCCTCCTACAACCTGGGAACGAATGCCACATTACTCAGAAGGTGCTGTTCCTCTCAAGCCTTGGTTACAATGATACCATAATACCTACCACCCCATTATCACAGCCTTAAACTGTGCTGTTCATCTTCTCTAACTCACTAGATTCCCTTTCCATACAGAGATCTGTGAATGTAAATACTCACCCATCACGGATTTGCACAAACAAGCAGAGGCAACCTTTTTTTTTAAGCCCTTCTTTCCTCCTGTCTTCTTTTTTCCCTGACCCACAGCTTTACCTCCTAGTCACCCGGAGAAATACTGGTTCCAACACCCTCCTGTGGAGGAGTGGAGAGAATACCTTCATTTCCTGCACATGGAAGTAATGTTGAAATTTCTCATAAAATTTCTCTATAAAATTGCATCAGACAACACAGACAAATTAGGAGAGACAGGTGGAGACGTTCTGCCTTGTCCCTTTTGTGTCTTTGAGTTATGGCAATAGCCAGCAGGTTCAGAAAGGTGATATTTCACCTGAGGGTTCTGGATCAGAGGTTGTTAGTGAGACGTCTTCATAACAAAGACAAATAACTCAATGGAGTTTGCTATCTTATTAAATTGCAATCAGTTTAGGAGAATAAACTTAATTAGCAAAATAAATTAACAGCAAAAATTTAACCTGTTGGCCTCAAACATTTCTTCAATTTTAATATGGAGTTGGAGGCCTCTTTACAACAATGCTGTGAATTGAGACTAGCCAGCGTTTCATTAAATCCCACTTGCTTTAATATTTTTCTTGTCTTTATTTTATTTTATTGGTTTACTTTTTTAAAGTCAGTTCTATTTAAACACTGTGGGGGAGCTTATAGAAAAATGTATTTATTGATTTAATTTGGTTCAAATAAATATGTGGTTCTCTATTAATAGGTTCTGAAACTAATATGTTATTGAGCTACTTAACTATAAGTTCAATTGATAATAAAGATAATAACACCATGTTGGAAAATGATCAAAATTTCCACTTGACTCATTTACTATTGATTACTTTAAAATATAAAAATAATAACATTATATTTTAATTTGTGCATGTTTTATCAAGAAAAAAATACATTTTCATTTTCTCTCAAAGATGTCAAGAGACAGCTTTGCTCAAACTACCTGAAACATAGGCTTTTGCGTCTGTTCAGATGTTCTTGAGGAAGGAGTTCAGAGTTCTCATCTCTCACATTTGTTTATCTGTTCCACAGAAGCAGCCAACACATTCTTTAGTCTGTTGTACAAAGACATTATGCTCAGTGAAAAAAAATGTGAAAAAAAAAAAAAAGAAATAAGAGACGGTCTTGTCATGAACAGCCTAGTTGATAAAACAAATATGTGGTAAAAATTTGTACTAAACATACATATGTAAATGATGATGCGAGATGTTGCTTGGAGATGGTGCTGCACTTTCACAAGAACTTTGCTGTCACACATGGAAAGAAATTATTGGGCTCATTAAGTGAAGGAGGGATTGTAACAGTTCAGACAGAGAAAATAATAACACAAAAATAACCCTATACCTTAGCTTGTGTCAGGAACCAATGATTGCTAAAACAGTACAAACTGTGTGCTTTGCTTATTTTCAAAAATAATAGGAGCCCTTGAAAATATGAAACATGAAAACAGCTGAATCAGATTTTCAGTTTAGTAATAGACCTCTGCCATCAGCATGCTTAATGGACTCAAGAATATGGCAGCTAAGAGAGGAAGGACAGTTCCAGGATATGCAATCACCAAACAAATGGGAATCGCGAGCTAAGACCTTGGTATGAAGTGGATAAAAGGTAGTTAGGAATATATTAAGTTAAAAAAATACTAGCAGTCACTTACTGATTTTTAAGGTTGTTATATGAAAGAAGCCTGATGGAACATCCATATTTCTGAGAGTGTTAATGGGAAGATAATAATCAAAATAGATAACAAGAAAGTAATAAGTTAAGGGAATACAAAATGAATTTTAAACACACTAATGAAGAAAGGCCCGAAGGTCTAATACCTGCTAAGGTGTCTAGCAAATGATAAAATAAAGATATCTAAAGACAGAATTTAGATGGATTCAAGGCCTATGGCAAGTGTTTGAAGGTAATACCTTCAGGACAGCATTAGATATGGTGGGCAGAAGTGAGCTCTCTTTGGACTGGGGTCTATTCCTGGGAAACTGTTTAAAAAGGTAGGTCAAGGGAGAGTGCACAAGGAGGTCACAGTGACCACAGTTGGAGAACAGAGAAATCAGAACATTTTCACCACCTCAAAAATCTTTGGTATGAAAATCACTTTCTTTCATTAGCATCCAACAAAAATTACATGTAAATACAAATTTTTCTACTGAAATTAACCTTGGAATATAATTGCTTATTGTATGCCCTATCTACTTTACCAGTCAATAGTCTAGGGGGCAGAGATGAGGTAAAATAGGTGAAAACTTCTCTCTCTGTGTTTTAAAATGTTTCCCACATTTATTTATAATTGTGCATGCTCACTAAATATACTTAAAATTCATATAAAATTGATTCATTTACTCTAATATATTATTTTAAAAAAACAAGTCCCATTTTAGTACACAGGCCACATGTACATGGAAGTACGAGGTGACTTTCAAGGGTAATGTTGGGAGGCATACTTGATCAAAGTCATAAGTGGAACTTGCAGGAGCAGGAAAGTGTGGCAGTACTGCGAGAACTGGAAACTGGGGGCAGGAGCAGCAGGGTAGGGAAGAAAGTGGAGACAAACAGCGGGGCATAGGCGCCCACCTGTAATCCCAGCAGCTCAGGAGGCTGAAGCAAGAGGATTGCAAGTTCAGTGCCAGCCTCAGCAACTTAATGAGGCCCTAAGAAACTTAGAGAGACCCTGTCTTAAAATAAAAATAAAAAAGCCTGGAGGTGTGGTTTGGTGGTTAAATGCACCTGGATTAAATCCCTGCTATCATCCCCCCTCCAAAAAAAAAAAAAAAAGAAAAAAAGAGGAGACAAACAGAAGGCGTGGCTCACTGTCCCTTGGCAAGTTCCACATGTAGTGGCTAAGAAGGAGGAAGCACTTGAGAGTGGAAAGGAGAGCCTTCTCCACTGAGCACCCCACCATAACGTACAGATTGCATACACAGGAATCAGGGGAAGATGGGAAACAGCCAACCAAATCCCTGTGAGCTAGTGTGTGTGCATGTGTGTGTGACTGATGGAAACTCAGATCTGAACTATGCCGAGGGCTTTTGCACGCACTATACTTTATCTGTACAACCTTCTGAGACTTTTCCTTATTTCTCATCTGAGAGAGCATCGCTTTGAAGTGCAGAGAGGAAGTCATTTGCCCCCAACTCAGTTATCTGCTAAGTTTCAGATGCAGGATAAGCATTATCAATACTGTGGTCCAAAAACAGCTCTCTGAAAAGTCACACTCAGCGACATTGCTGTCAAGTGGTTGAAGAAGCGGCAAGCTGACTGTGAAGCCTTTGCTATTACACCTTTGAAATCCCTTGGCATAGCTATTGCCTACCAATGGCAGGGAGAGTGTCCCTGGAAAGGCACTGCCAGTCCAGAGGTGAGCTTATGAGGGCAGTGGCCTGGATGATGTGAGACACAGCTCACTTTATAGGACTGGTGTGTTGGATGCCACACACTCATCTTTAGGCCAGCTCAACTCGGAGTCCTACTAGAGTCTGCGCTGAATCTGTGTCAAAGGACCCCTGTGTGCCACACATGACTGCTCCACAGTTCCGCGCTGTTGGGGACACATGTTGGCATTTTATTGTCAGTGGCATTGCTGTCTAGTTTTAGCAGTCTCTCCCATTCAGATGTTTCCATGCTGTTCTGAGGACCATCTGATTTTAGAGTCAGAAAGGACTTAAACAATTACATCATCAAATTCTCTCATAGGTACGGGAACTGAGACCCAGAACTGTTTCCTGAGCCATGTAGTCACATGTGCTGTTCATGAAGAAGCCATGGTGGTATTTTTAAGATATTTATCTTTGAAACAACTTCAAGTGTAATCCATAAAAATGCCTTTCTAAAAACTAACATTTTTTTTTTCTTACAGAGCAAAGATTATGAAAAATGATCAACTCTATCTCAATTTAATATAATACATGTTGTTAAACATAGACCATATTGTTAACTCTTCTCATCCCTGGAGATTCCCAGATGAAATTTTTTTCACCAATGATGAAAGCCCGTGAAGTAACCAACAACTGTGACATAAGGGATGGATAGTTAGACAAACACATGCACCAAGCACCACAGAACTACAGGGTGAGAACTAAAACACATAATCTTCAAAACTTATACTTGGATTATACATTTTGAATTAAAATAAAATCATACCTAAGAGACTGAACATATTTCTAGCCACCATGATGTAATATTTCTGGCTATCAAACCTAAGTTGCCCTAAAATCAATGAGATAAATTTTATGGAAAATATATTCCAAGTCCATCTAATTGAAAAATCTCAAATTACTTGCTCAAAAATCATGTGATAATAATTTTATGTGCAAAAGACTGGAGTCGATGATATCACTTCAATAAAAAAGCTACAATGAATGAACCTGTTATAGTTTGATCTAAGTCATCCCCAGAGGCTCATGTACTTAGAGGCTAGATCCCCAATGCAACAATATCCAAAGATGAGGCTTTTAGGCAAAGATTGTATCAGTGGATTAATCCATTTAATGAATTAATAACTTGAATAGAGTAGTGGGAAGACGGACCTAGTAGAAGGAATGAGGTTACTGGGGCTGCGCCTCGGGTTTATCTTCTCTCTAGCCCCTTTCTCTTCACCTTCCTCCTCTCTGGTTTCCAGCATGAGCTTGGGTGCTCTCTTCTTTATGCCCTTCCACCATGATTTTCTAACTGTCCTCAGACCCATGGTAATGGAGTCAGCAGACCATAGACTGAAAGCTCTGAAACTGAGCCAGAGCAAACCATCCATCCTCGGAGTTGGTTTTATCAGGTGTTTGGTTCACAGCAGTGGCAAGCTGACTAACACAGAAACCAAAAGGCTCTGTTTGAGTACGGAAGAGGACAAAACGGTAGTTTATTCATATTTTGTTCATGCTGGACTATAGGTCTCTCTGGAACAAAAAGCACATAGTTACAGGAGGGTGGATCATGTGATTTTTCCATTTAACAGAAACTGTGAATATTTTCCCTTTTAAATAAAAACAAAATCAAACAACTGATCATTAAAAAATAAAAATGATAACACTTGCATTTAGAATAAGAAAATTTGTTTTGAAACATTTATTGAGGGTTGGGAAAGCATTTTTGCAATAAGAACAAAAATTCTGATTTGAGTAGAAGAATTTTATCAGGTTGTGATTCTCTTAATTTCTCAGAGTCCTTTCTTTAGTGCAATAAATAATAACTCTTCATTTGTACTGGCCGAGGATTTTTTTTAAATTTTCCAAACCTCTTTAGAATGCATTTAAATAGCTTCTGATATGGGGTAATTAAAACTAAATTTTTCATAAAGACATATTCTTCTAGTTTTTGAAATACAAGTACTCATTAAGATATTATGAATCTGCTTTTCAAAAGCCCATAATTTCTAATACTACCCTCTTCTCACTCATCTCAGCTATCTTTGACTAGTTGACTAAGAATATGGATGTCAAGAAATATCTCGTTATTATAATTCCACGGAAGCAATGTTTTATGTTTCTTCCCTGTTTTTTTATTCTTTATCTTTTCCTGCATAGTTTAATTTCAAAATTGTCAACTGCAACCAAGTCACGATTTTCCTGCTTTTGTTTCATTTTTTTAATTGTTTTGGTAAAAACACACTCATCCTATTAATTTTTTAAAAATTAAATATACAATATAAATTTTAAAACTTAAGTACAGGTATATTGTTCTTAGCTATAGGTACCATGCTGTACAGCAGATCTCTAGAACGTATTCATCTTGCAAAACTAAAACTCCACACCTCTTGGACAGCAATTCTCCCATTTCTCCCTCCCTGAAACTCCTGGAATTCACCGCTACTCTCTACTTCTGTGAGTTTGATGGCTTTTATGTGAATGAAATCATTCAGTATCTGTCCTTTGTGACTGTTTACTTCACGTGCCCTATGGTTCATCCATGAAGGTTTGTCCATGTGGTCACATAAGTCAGGATCCTTCCCTTTTATGGCTAAGAAATATTTCATGGCAGGTGTGGCTCTCACTTCCCTTAGGGACTCATTCACTGACAGACATGTAGGTGTTTCTGTATGTTGACTATTGTTATGAATGATTCTGTAATGAACTTGAGAACGCAAATATCACTTCCAGGTCTTTATTTCAATTGCTTTGGGTAAATACTCAGGAATCAGATGGTTGGGTTATATGTAGATTGTGTTTAGTATTTTGAGGAACTTTACATGATCTTTCACAATGATTTCACCAATTTATACTCCCATCAACAGACTACAGGAGTTCTGATTTCTTTATTTTGTTTCTAACACTTATTATTTCTAATAATAGTTATCCAAACAGATGTAAAAAGACATCATGGTGGTTTAGATCTAATTATCCCTGATGATGTTAAGCATCTTTTAATAGACCTGTTGGCCATTTGTATGTCATTTTTGGATAAATACATGCCTACTCAAGTCCTTTGCCAATTTTTGATTGGATTATTATTATTATTATTATTTTTACTATCATTGTGGGAGTTTTAGGAGTTCCTTATATATTTTGGATATTAACCTCTTAGCAGGTATATCATTTAGAATAAGTTCCTAGATCTAAGGGAAAGAAAGTAACTCCTAAGCCTATTGAATACTATAATTATTTATAAGCAGGTTCCTTTCCCTTTGTGAGACTGCAAGTATTTTCATGTAATCATAGATTTGATATATTTACTGGACAAGGACAACAGGTACTGTCACTCTGACAGACACTATGGCATTGAACCCCATGTGGCATGGAAGGTGTAATCCAAACTCTGTTTCTTCTCTATCTACAAAGCCAGGATGATAGTTTAACAGATAACTGCAATTAATAATAGATTCAAGGGGGCTGGAGATGTGGCTCAAGCAGTAGTGTGTTCGCCTGGCATGCGTGCGGCCTGGGTTTGATCCTCAGTAGCACATACAAATAAAGATGTTGTGTCGTCCGCTGAAAATTAAAATAATAATAATAAAAAAAAATTCTCTCTCTCTCTCTTTAAAAAAATAGATTCTACTCAGTAGAATTCATAAATTTATCCTATTTATATAATACACACACACACACAAAGGAAAAGATGAAGTAAATTTGATATAAAATATTTTTGTTTTTGTTAGTCCTGAGGATCATACCCATGGGCATTTTACCACTGAACTACATCCCCAGTCCTTTCTATGTATTTATTTATTTTTATTTTGAGATAGAGTCTCTCTAATTTGCTAAAGCTGGCCTCGAACTTGCAATTGTCCTGCCTTAGTGTCCTGAGTTGCTGAAATTACAGGTGTCACCACGTGAGGCTATATATCATTTTGTTAATATGTTAATCATACATCTCACACACACACACACACACACACATTGTTGTGTATAATGCAAAGGAGCTAAGTGTCTCTTCTCTCCTTTGCCACATGGGAGATTGCCTAATGAAATATTTTAGGGGTACCCCAAGTTGACACACCTCAGTAACTGGAGCAACCTGGTCTAAATTCAAGGACCCTGAATCAGAGCAAGAGCTTTGTTTCATGCCTTTGCCACATTTCTGATTCAGCATCACAAAATTAATGCGTGTTCACTATCTTCGTGAGCATTCCCAAGGTGGAAGTGAGATTCTGGAAAGTAGCATTAAGTATTGATTAGTTAGATCATCTCTGGTGGCTGCAGGATTGAGCAAAGTTTCTCTAGAGAAGACTGGCTTGATAATGAGAAGTATAAACAATATACAGTTTTATATATGGCCACAACTTGGTCACCCGCATTCAGAGGAAATGAATCAAAAATATTAAGTTGAACCGAAAAAGAAAAGGAAAGATCACTGAGACATGCTTTCTTTTCAGTTCTCGCTTGTTTTTCTTGTGCCATGACACAGAATTGTTCTTTGTTATTCACTATTGACTTCCTGTGTTGTTAAATCTATTGAATTTGTTTCTTTTGTCACAATAACAATTTCTTCCTCTTTATTTGTGATTCTTCTTTTTTCTTCTTTTATCTTCTAAAGAATTTTAAGATGCATTTGTATCCATCTAAAACCCCTGTGGAGAAAATAATGTGACTCTTGATTGGGAAAGGAATAGACCACCAGTCACAGGAGCAGCTCTTATTTTTGTTATGTTAGAAATCAGCCAAAACATTGAACCATATTTAAATAACTTATTTGGTTTTTCTATTTGCAGGGTACAACTCAGGTACATAAATTGAAACTAAAAATATAGTTGTCCATCATGGAAATTGTGTTTGCTTGTCCCTTGTGGAAACAACATATTTTGTTTGTTTTAAGGGAAAAAATACTAGATGGTTATATAGGTATGATGACACTTGACCTGACATAAAAAAAAACAAACAAGAAATTCATGAATAATAAGTGGGTTATTGCAGAATGCTGTTTGTGACCTTTCCACACCTTTACCCTATCTTGTCCTGAACAATATAGTATGGTATATGGTAAGCAAGGGAAAATAATGACCACATATAATCATGCCTGGGAGGTTACACCAATGCCTTATGCAAAAAATTACTGACATTTACAGGAAGAATTTCACCCTAAGAAAAGATAGATTTTAGATATACATACTTAGTAGCAAGAGTTTTAAGTAAAATTATTAAATATTTTTTTCTAGCCTAAGCTTTATGATTCTCACACCTACCAAGAAAGATAAAGGTTCAAATAAAAAATAATAGTGAAGGGGGGCTGAGGACATTGCTTTGTCCTAGAGTGCTTGACCAGCAGGCATGAGGCCCTCGGTTTGATCCCCAGAACAACATACACACAAAAATAATGGTAAAGAGGAAAGTGGAAAATGCTTGCAGGGCATGTTTTAAAATAATTATATGAATAGCTATGGACATTAGGACAAAGCATTCACATTGTTCAGATGAGCTCAACTATGGGAGACAAGTTAATGGAATTGCCATGTAAATGGAAATAAGAAGTAAATTTGATATAAAATATTTTCAGCTATAAGATTGTGACAGATTTTAAAAGTGATATTTAAGTAAATTATTGTACACTGATTTATTCTGTAACTATTACTTACAGGGTACTACTGACTATGCACCAGGTATCTCCTCAGAAGAGAATGTCATAACACAAATAACAATGCTATTTTTAAAGAACTATCAGAAATACATCCATAGAGGAACTGTTAATAAAACAATAGGTAGTACTTATTTAAATTTTATACCTGTCATTATCTCTATAAAATGCCCAAAATGCATTTTCTTAAATCCTTAAACATGTGGCTTAAACATATTATTCAACTTCCGCAGTCGCAGAGGCAGAATGTCATGGAGCAGGAGTAAAGCTCCTGTCTGTCTGAGTTGAAAGTACACATTTTTATTAGGGCAACCCTTCCATATGTCCAAGTTCAGAGGTGAGAGGTTTTTACTTTTTAAATTCTGCTTTTATAGAGTAAATATGAACTGATGTTATAATCATGAATCAAAGAAAAAAAAACTCAGTAAAAGCTGAATGACTATAAGTAATAAAATAGAAAAAGTCAGAGAGGTCTGTTTCGTCATATCTTGTTTAGAGGTACTCTGAATTCAACCCTGGAGGAGAGAAAGGCAAAGGTCCCCAGGACTCCGAGAGGGTCTCTGCCAAGCACGGCATGACCCAGACTTGCTGGGATATAAGAAGGAGAAGCTGACCATGCAGCACAGAATTCAAGGACAAGGACAGGGCTTTGCCTCTCCAACACGTAGAAATAGGCAAGACCCAATAGTGGACTCCCCTTTCTCCCCCTCATTAATGTTTCACTTTATGGACTTTTTCCTTACATAATTGAGATACTTCACATTGTACTAAAATCCTTGAACTTCTGCAGTCAGAGATAGATAGGACCATAAACAGGTGGGTGGAAGCCAGCATTTGTTAAGTGATGCCGTTTTCAGTAACTGTGACAGTACCTTTCAGAAGCATCATCTAGAATACAGATTTTATAATAAACACCTTCTAGGTGCTTCTAGAAAAGTTAGCTCCAGTGGTTAACGGATGGCCGACTCTGACATAGCCAGCACTATAACTGCACACCAATTTGTTTTTCCTGAATTCCACCTGCTCTACCTGAACTTCTTTGCCTTCTCACCTCCCTTATTGTGCCAGAGAAATATTATCCCTACTTTATTATTAGTTCTCATATGTCCTGGCTATACAAAAAAAATGACACTGCAATATTTGCTCATGTATTTACTCCATATAATAAGCTGATTCAACTCTACTCCTCCAGAAGTTTCTATCCCTTACCTTTAAAATGATGGCCCACAATGCTGGTAACCTGGGCTCTTGCTACTCAACATGCTGTCTGAGGACATGACATCAGCAGGGATTGTGAGAAATATGGATGGAAGATAAGTTAAGCAGCTCCTCTGTGACATGCAATCGTATCAGAATTAAAGTAGTTCTTAATTATTTTGATGCAATCCAACAAACATGTAGTTGGCACTCACATGTGCTGTTGTGATGTGGACTGATAAAGTAAAAAAAAAAAAAACAGTAACAGTAACAGCTCTAACTAACACGCTGTTTTTCATGATTATTTTACATCATGTAATCTAATGAAAAAGCCCTATTATCCCTGAGTTAGAGATGAGCAAATTTGCAGCACTTATAAGGAGCAGCATTAATTTCAGACTCACCTCGTCTCACTCGAGATACAAGCCAGTTGGTTCAGTTATCTCTCTTCAAGCTTTTCATGACCCGACGGTAGAAGAAGAAAGCATGGCCAAGGCTGTCTCTCACTGACGACTGTTGAGAGTGCTCGTTGAAGGCGCAGTCGCTGTGGTCTCTTTTCAATGAGACATGAAATGAGACTAGAGACTGGGGGTAATTTTCATGCAGTAGGAGATTTTTCACTTGGATGGCGCAGGAGAGGGACCTCAGAATGACACGTGTTGTGATTGAAGACACACAGGTGGGCTCTGCAAAGGGGTACTTCTCAACTCATTGTTCAAATGGTCTCTTCTAGTGAACATAAGTGGAGTCTGTCATGAGTACACCTGTGAGAACTATTAAGAAATTAAAGAAGAAAAATGAAATACATGTCTGGGTTTCACATTCTCTCGATGTTTATCCAGAATGAGCTCAAGTTGCTCCAAAATCAGCAAATGCAGAAAGCTGACACTCAGCACTCCTTAGGAAAGCATTTTGAGGTCTAGGACACTTTACATACATACTTGGGGTAAGTGAATCTAAAAAGTGGATCCCACTGGGCGTTAAGGGGGGAGGCACACGGAGGGAGTGCCTGTTCAATGCCCTGATGGGCCACAGAACTCACTGCTGCCGACAAGTTTAGCACATTAATATTCATTCCAGAAGCTGGATTCCTCAGTCCTTGCTAGATTGCCAATTTTGGATGATGCATTGGGAACATGACTGAATAATGGAGGTGTGCACACTTCTGGCCTGTTGGGATCAAGACACTTTTAGAATAAAAGTACAGTGCCTCCAAGAGGTTTCATCCATATTGAAAAAGTGCCGGAGCTCTTGGCTTCAATCCCATGCAGTCATCTGCAGCCCAAGCATGACTGATCTCAGAATCCTCTTGGTCAACATCCTTTGGTGGTTCAACACTGCCTACAGAATAAAAAATAAATTAAAACAAACAAGCAAAAAAACAAAAAACAGTGTCCCTAATTCTCAGGGGCCTAGATATCCAACAGGTCCTGTTCACCCTCCCTCTAGAACACTCTAGATATTGATTGTTTTTTATCTTCTTTTTGGATGCCACCATTGGGTCAAAACCTATACCTACCTCCTTATAGCCCCTGCCACATATGTGCTTACCAACACCTCTCTCTCTTTCTCTCTCTCATGGAAAATATTAAACAGATACCAAAATGGATAGAAAAATAACAACAACAATTTAAAAAAAACTCAATGTATCCATCACCCATCTTTTTTTTAAAAAAAATATTTTTAGTTGTAGATGGACGATGGGCACAATACCTTTATTTTGTTTATTTAGTTTTATGTGGTGCTGGGGATAGAACCCAGGGCTTCACACATGGTGGGCAAGTTCTCGACCACTCTACAACTCTGGCCCCACCCATCTTTAAAAATAAAAATTTATTGGCCAATTTTGTCCTATCAATAATTTCTCCCCCTCATACTTCCTTTTGAAACAAATCCCAGAAATATATATTCCATAAAAAAAAAACCCCATGCACTTCAGTTTATCTCCCTAAAAGATAACAACTCTTTGTTTTAAAATACTGCAAGAATGGCATTTTGACATCACAAAAGCAATCATATATTCAGGCAGTGTTCACATTTTTTTATAAATAGCATATGTATGTGCATGTGTGTTTGTGTGTGTGTAAGGTGTGTATAGTCATGGGTGTGAATGTGTGTGTTCTTCCAAAATGTTTATGTTGAAATCTAGTCTAAGGCTAACTCCTGTGTGTTGGCTGTAAGAGGTGGTGTCTCTGGGGGATGACTGGATGACGAGGGCAGCATCCCACAATAGGATTAGTGTTCTCATAAAAGATGCTGAGGGGCGCCCTTACACCTTCTGACCTGGGGAAAGAGTGGTAAGGAGCCATCTGTGAAGCAGAGACAGAGCCCCTCACAAGACCAGGCTTCTAGATTTTAAGCTCTGAAGCCTTCAGAACAGTGAGAAATAAATTTCTGTCATTTACGGGTTACCCCGTCTAGTTATTTTGTTATAACAGCCCTGATGAACTGAGCCCTGTGTGTGTGTGTGTGTGTGTGTGTGTGTGTATAGACAGACATATGAATATGCACCTGATATTTAGCTTGTTTAATTCTATATCCAGGTTGGAATAGGTTGATATGTCTCCTAAGTGGGTCAACTGCATTTTCATCTACAGGATTGTCCTTTATCTCCCTCCTTCAGTGCTACACCTCCGTGTCTCAACCAGCAGATTCTATTTCTGTCTCGGCCTCCTGATTGATCTTCCTACCCCCTTCCCTTCTCCACTACTCCCGTCTCCATCTAGCAACCTGATTTCAGAATGTAAGTCTCATTGCCACTTTCCCCTGGCTCGACCATCCAGAAATCCCCACTGTACTGAGGATAAAGTCCAAACCCCTGTGTAGCAATCAGAGTCCCACGGAGCCACAGCCACCCATCATCTCCCTCTTGCTCGCCTTGTTTGATTGTCTGCAGCTCCATTACTAGTCTTAATCTGACTCTAGAGCATGCCAAGAGCTCATGACTGTTTTTTTTTTTTTTTAAACCAGTGATTGGACCACACATCCCAATGCCTTTTCATTTTCCTTTTTGAGTCTGGGCCTTACTAAGTTGCTGAGGCTGCCTTTGAACTTGCTATCCTCCTGCCTCAGCCTCCTGACCTCTGGGATTTCAGACAACTGTCCATTTTTTTATGGCTTGTTCACCACTGACAGGTCATTTGTCATGAAGGACAACTCATCCAACCACACACGCTCACTTTGCTTGTTTACATTGATCCTGTTCTCATGGCACTAGGATGAAGCTTCTTAAAGTCAATGCCTGAATTTTCACTGCGGTCCACATAGCTCTGGAATCTGGACAGGTCCTGGCATGTAATAGTGGCCCAGTGAGGGTGTGTTAAACATCTGATTACCTGGTCTCCTCCGTATGGTGAACAGCACTTGTTTCTTACCACTCAGCATTCCATCCTGTGGTTTGTCATTTTTCTGGGTGACATGGGTACCCTCATTACCAACCATAGCTGTGGCAAAATGACTTGGGTCCAGGAATAATGCAGTTTAGGAAAATGTACCCAAGTCAGTTTATTCAGACTCCTCTCTGGTGACTCCTGTTGGGGATGCGAGGTCAAAAATATCTCACTTGAAGATGGGCACCTGCTCTCTCATTTACACTGTGGAAACTCATGAGGTATCTCATTTGATTTTCATTTTCTCAATTATGCAGGTTAGGAAACCCAAGACTCAGGGAGCTTAAATAACTTGAACACACAGTGAAAATACTGTGATTCAAAATTGGGGACATTTGAAAACAAAGACAGGCATTATCCTACAAGACGGTGATTGGCAAATGTAATGCTAATCATTGACCAATGAATGTCAAGATGGAAAAGTATTTGTAATTGTTTAATCCTGAAAACTAGCTCTATTTAAGAAAAATAAGTTTGTAACATTTATAGAAATAAGTGTGTGTATTTCTCTAGAAATGTTCACATTTTCCAAAAATTAAAGCATCAGTATTAAACATTGTTTATGAAATGTGCTGAGCACTAATTTTTTTCTCTTTATAGGTTGATACATAGGTGAGGATCTTATATTTCTCTACAGACAGGCCATCTTACAACTTCAAAGAAACCCTGAGGAGAATTCAACAAATGTAAGGTATGGCTTAGACAAAAAGCCATCCATTTGCAGCTCTTTAGAGATTATTATTAAAGAGCTAGACAAAGAGTGTGCAAGAAAGGCTCATAGTATGTCCACATGAAGCTCAGCTCAAATACTACTTCCTCAACTTCCCAACCTGAAATACTATCAGCCCTCTCTATGTGCTTTTATCATAACCTTGAGTTTTAAAATAACTTTTAGTCCTTTCAGGAATCATATTATTGTCTTGTTTGTTTTCTCATTTGTTGTCTACCTACTTCCATCAGAATATTGCTCCTTCTCTTGGTTTTCAGGATTCCAGCACCTACCAGGGCATTGGCTTCACAATGAGCCCTCAGCACACCTCGGAGGAGCACAGCTGAGAACTTGGAGCAGTGGGTGCAGCTTGCCAGTATTCACATAACCACCACTGCTTGTTGGGGTTTATATATCCATGTCCTGGGAAACCCTTCTGTCTTCCCTGTTGCTGTCCTTCAGCTATAGAGAGTGTAGCCAGGGTGCTCAGGAGTCACGTCGCCATGTGACAAGAGTTACACTAGGCCTGAGCCGAACACCAGTACTGCAAGTCCAAAAGCTCCCCTCCAGCCCCACACTGCCACTCCTCATGCTGCCTCCTGGGACCAGGGACACTGATAGAGAACGTCTAGAGGCCTCTGGCTTTAGAAGAAACACATTCATCTTGGTGGAGAGTATCATCTTTGCAGTGTTGAGTAAATCACAGTAGGTCACTGAGCACCAGTATTTTCTTAAAATTGAGGACTTGTATTGTGGCCCTGATACATTTTGTGTTCCCTCCACCTCTGGTGATTTTGAGACTACTTTTTTGTTGTTGTTTGTTTTTGTATCTTTGTAACAGCCTCATCTGTCTTACAATGGTGCAGTTCTTTCTAGATGCACTTGAAGAATTAAATAAATAGAACAAAAAACTCTCAATTATTAAGGAATGCCATTTCTTGTATACATATAGTTGGTTTGATACAATTTATAATACATTTGTGTGTCCCTTATCTGAAATGCTTGCAATTCAAATTGTTTGAGGTTTCTTGTTGTTTGTTTTGTTTTGAATTTTAGAATACTTGTACATACATAATGTGAAATCATGGAGATACAAGTCCAGATATGAAATTAATTTTTGTTACACATGCACCTTATGCTCATGAACTGAAAGTAGTTACATAATTTTTTTAGTGTAATTGTCTTTCTGCTGTGACTCATCACACATGGTCAGGTGGACCTGCATTTCTGCTGTGACCCATGGTATTAGGGTTTTCTAGAGGCATAGAACCAACCTGATATACATGTAGGTATTATTATAAAAAAAGGGATTTATTAGAATGGCTTACACACCAAGAACCTGGAGTGTCCCACAATGGCCTTCTACAGGCTGCAGAGCTGGAGGAACTAGGAGCTCTTCATTTTAAGAAGCTGGGTCCTCACCGATGATGCAGTTCCAGTTCAGACCCGAAGTGAGTTGTGGTAGAGTCCACCTTGCAGGAGTGAAGAAGCTGGAGTTGGATGAAGAGCTCATCTGATTCCCCTCAGGTGATCACAGCAGCAGTCGAAGCATCTGCTCAAGACACAAACTTGCCTCTGTTCCTGCTTCTGCATTCTTCATGTTTTTGTTCCATCTAGGCCCCCAACCTGCTGGACTGTGCAGCGCACATTTAGGGTGGATCTCCCCTTCAGTTTGCTGTCAACATGTCAATCATTCTGAAAAACATCCTCACTGAGACTTCCAGCAGCCTCTTAATCTTAGGCATTTCATAGTCCAATCAAGGTGACCCTTCAGAGTCACCATGACACATGTCACCTGTAGTCAGGTGTGGGATTTGCCACTTGTGCTATCATGTTTGCATTCAGAAAGATTTGTATTTTGGAGCATTTTAGATTTCTGTCTTTTTTTTTTTTTTTTTTTTTTTTTTTTTTACATTAGAGATGCTCAACCTGTGTGTGAAATGTGTAGGGAATTGCAGGATCTCAGTGTTTTTGATCTTGCAAGAAACTGGAGACTCCATGTTCCTTGTGTTCTTTTTCAGTCTTTTTATTTTTGAGTAAGGTATGATATACACACAGAAAAAGGGTTCAGATGCTCCAGTGCAGCTTGCTGAACCTCATGTACACATTTGTATCCATACAGACGGAGGCTTGCATACTGTCTCCAGCACCCAGACCAGACACATAGTCCTTGTTTATCCTTGAAATCTCCTTTATTCATCTTCCCAGATAATACTTCACCACACTGAGGTAATTATTATCCTGACTTCCATCAGATTAGTTGTTCTTTTCCTTCCACTTCATATAAATGGAATCATAAATTTGTGCCCCTTTCTGTGTACCTTCTTTTGCTCAGTATTCTCTTTGGAGAATTATCCGTGTGGATTCATGTAGCAGTAGTTTGTCCTTTGTGTTGTTGCTAGCTATTATCTCACTACAGGAGAACATCACAATTTATTTTCCCATTCCAACGTTGATGTATTTTGTCCCATTTGGGGCTATTATAAATAGGCTGCTTTGGACAAACCTTTGGGTAGCATATGGATTCATAGCTTTTGGGTGTATATCTAACAGTGCAATTGCTGCTCCAGAGGGTAGATATATGCTTAGATTCAGTGCTTACTGCCACTTTCCCCCACTGATTATAACAAATCACATTCCCTCCCCTGGTGCTTGAGCGTCCCAGGGGCTCCAAGTCTTGGAGGGCAAGAGATTTGCATTTCATTGCTTTGTATCATTCATCATGCATTCCATATGCTTTACTTAGCAGGTGCTCACTAAATATTTGTTGAAGAGCTCATCTGATTCCCCTCAAATATTCGGAGAAAAATATTTGACCCAAAGGGGACACTGGCTCTCATTCCTTGCCGTGGTGCTGCAGGAGCACCACCAGCACGCAGCCTGGGGAACTGCAGTTGATGAAACGTGACATGTTGCTTCACCTTGTGCTGAGAATGTCTCCATCGTAATAAATTATCATTTTTCCATGATGAATCATTTCATGAATAATTAAACTGATCAAAACCAGAACCAGATAAATGACCTGCTCTGGAACTGGGCTCTTTCACAGAAATGCAGTGCCCTGGAGCAGCTCTGGTCTAAAGATCTGCCAGAGCTCCTTGATTCATAGGCCTTATTCCTTTCCTCAGAAGACAATAGTGTCACAGAATGCAGGGCCCCACAACTCCCCAGAGACAAGGCAAGTCCAAACTGTCCTTGGATTGACAAGGCAGAGGGGAGGGAGGGAAAGAGGGAGGGAGAAAGGATATTTGAGTAAAAATAATAAAAGTTAATGAGGTTTGAACACTGCCTATGTAGCAGGGTGAACTTGCAAAGGTTTCAAAAGTAAAAAGCTTGTGTGCTCGTGTATGTAAATTAAGGATGATAATATTTACTTTGTAGTGATGTTGTGCAAAATAGACATGAAATGTGAAGTATAGGTTAACTATTGGGCTAGTAGCAGTGAAGACAGTGACACAACATGCAAACAATGAGTGTCACCAACCGGATGCTTTACAAAAGGGCCAAGGATCTTGCTAAGTGCATTGCAACACTGTGTCATTTTATTCTTTTAAAGGGACATGAAATAGTATAGTAAAGTATTAACTGGCATTTAAGCATTCTTCCAAAAAGATGTGGACAGGTTGTCTGTGCCCCTTCCTCCAAATAGCTTGGTAAAATCTTTTAAGTTTTCTTTTCTCTTTTGAATCCATCAAATGGTGACAGTAAAATCTGAAAACTTTATGGCTCACAATAATGTCCGAGGGAGCAATCTCCGGATGGGACAAACATTCAAACCACTATGAAATCAAATCACCTATGTGTCTAATATTTAGAGCACATTAACCACCCCTGACGAAACAGAGGCAAACACATATAAATGCACAACTCTGGCACACTCATTAGCTTGGTAAACAGTCCCTGACTTCAAGGGAATAACAAGAATAACAACAACAGCATAAGATAAGGGCTCCAGGAGAAAGGGGCATTGCAGCATCACATTGGGCTCTAATGAGTGGAAAGGTGGGTTTAGGTAGGAATAACCTTTTGTTTACATGCTCAGAGATGAGCTGGTAAAACGGAAAAATAATTTGGAAAAAATTAGATGGAATTGGGATGGAGGCATCAAGAAATGAGGTTGAAAGACAGGTTGAACCTTAATGGGAACCCAATGAGGATCACAAAGTTAAAAAAAATTAAACACTGACCCTCAAACCCACATTTCCTGAGTGACTTTCTCCCCAAGGCGGTCCAATATTGATGGTCCAGTTTTCAGATGATGAAGTATGAATCAGGCTTGATCATTTCTCACGAGAGTGGTTGGGGGGCCGCCACCTGATTTGTGTGGGGACAGGATGGGTGCAGTGTTTAGACAGCACAGCTTTAATTCTCTGCACACAGTTAGCATGGGAGATTGCTCCCTCTGACATTATTATGAGCCAGGAAGTTTTCAGATTTTACTGCTTCAAGTGAATCAAGCCATTTTCCAAAATGAATTATGGATCATAAACCCTGGGGTGGCTATAGTGTGGCATTTTTGTGAAATCCATATTCAGGGTGGACATTTATTGAGCACATAACTATTATGAAGTGCTAGCTACAAAGTAAGTTTGGCTCCTGTTGGACTCAGCAGCAGAGGAGTTTAACATGTTCGTGGCTGAGAGGGAGAGTCCAGTCTTCTTCTCCCAAACCTCATGTAAATAGAACTGCAATTTTAATTGCTACTACAAGATGTTATCAAGTTAAGATCAAGACCTAGACCCAGTTGAAGACTCTTTGCATAATCTCTGAGCTGAAAAACCCTCAGCAGATACCAAGCTAAATAGGTTTCCTAAATATAAAATATATGAGCTAAGTAAAATGACTGTATTCTCATCAACTTCCTCCACCTGAACCACTTTGCTTCTTCATCTAAACAATCCTCCTTCTGTCTTGCTTGCCTGCAAAGTCATGAGCGACAGAAGAGACAAGTGAAGAGAAGAAAAATTGGGGGGAATGTAAGGGGCAGAGAGAAGAAAGGTAAAGGGGAAGAGAGAGAGAGAGAGAGAGAGAGAGAGAGAGAGAGAGAGAGAGAGAGAGAGGAAGAGGAAGAGGAGAGAGTGGGGAGAAGAGCAACGCAGGCTATCGGTCTCATGCCAGTCACTCAATAGACAGTTCAAGAACATTCACAGTCTGTCCAACATAAGTTGGCCATCCTGCCATCTCCCCAGCTGCTCAAATGCTGTCCACCCTTTATCTTCCCACATAGGTCACCATGTTTTTGTTCATTTCAGAATAAGCCTTCCTCCACTTTTGTCTTAATATGAATGAAAGGACTTTGCTTCATCTTCGATCTCCATGTTGGCTCTCTTGGGACAGTTTTCCCTCCTGTCAGTCAAAATAAAGGTTCACCCTGTGTTCTCGGAGTGTTCTATCCGTGCTCCCTTTGTATGTCTGTATTTCCTTGTGACTCGCTCAGTATTTATGTCCCCACTGTACCCCCTTTAGACTGTAATCTCCTAAAAGGCAGAGCCCTGGCCTGGTTGTGAGCATCACACCTTGCACTCAGCGTAAGGTGTCAGTGCAAAAAGCACACCTCTGGAGAGGCTTAGCAGGGAGCCTGGTCAGGGGCGTTAGAAGGCCATGTAGCTGAGCAAAGTCTGAGGGGAGCCCCACAGACCATCAGTGGCCATCTGCTGAGATTAACAGGGACGCTGCCTCAGAGAAAGAGTGTGAGAGGGGAGCCTGAGAAAAGACAATGCTGTCCTAGGTTAGGAATGGGAGTGGGACAATGAGAAAGCAGTAAATTCATGTATCAGGTTCCACTTAAAACAAAGTCTTAAATTTGTGGCAAACTGCAAAAAGTCAGAATGATCCACACAGAGTGACTTTTTGATCTACATTTCATTCACCTTTCCACCTGGAGAAGGCACAGAGGAGGTGAACAGACACAGTGTGTTCACTGTGTTCCTACCACGTGCCTGGGGCTTCATGCTTTTGAATTTTATTCTCTCTCTATAATCCTTTAAGGTGGCTATTGTTTCTATGGAACAAATGGCACAGGTTCAGAATTCTAAGCTTGGAATAGGTGGTGTGGTCTCTGCCCAGGTCACTACCCATCCATCAGGCCATAAGATTTTTCCGAATATGACTGAACATGTGCATGTCTGCATAATGTTGGCTTGAGCTTTCTATAATACATTGGCATCCTCAACACCACTTATGTACTCAAACGTGACCCCCCTGGATGAAGTAGACTAAATTTGACCTTACTAATCAGGGAAAGGTGGCTTCTTAGATGTACAAAAAAACAGCCTCCCTTCTCCATAGGACACTGAAATCAATTCAGAGGAAAAATATGTGACTTCCATTTAAATAAAATTTGGCCTGACTCTGACACATTCTGAATCAATCATTTGCTGCCTAAATAGTCCTATGAAGTAGAAAAAGGCCTCCATGTAGGAAGAAACTTTTGATGGTGATCACGAAGGATCAGCTTCTCTGAGTCTACATCCTTCGTCAGTTAAACATGGATATTAATGCCTACCTTGTTGCTATTTGTTGCATCTTGAATGTTCTACAAGGTCCATGTGGTAAAGTTTGGCTCTCAGGGTGGTGGGGCTTGCCCAGGAAGGGGACTGTGGGACCACAGCCGGTTCCTCCTTCTGCTCTTGCTTCCTAGATGGTGATATAAGAGGCTCTACTCCACCATCCACCCTGGCCACAGTGTGCCACCTACCTTAGGCCAAAGCAACAGGGCCAAGCAGTCAAAACTGAGCCAAACTAAAACTTCTCTCTTTATATGTTGGTTGTTTCAGGCATTTTTTCATTGTGATGGAAAACTGATTAACACAGAAGCATGTGGAAACTAAATATGCTAAGATGAAAGGTAGCATATCATACAGATGCAAAACTCATCTTTTACATTAAAAAAATGCTCTGATTATAACAATTAATATCCAATGTTTTACACTAATGGTTCCCCAAACAGAGAGCTTACCTACTCCTAGAGAATTCCCTGCATAATTCTGAGAAAACTTAATTCTTTGCAAATGTCACAACTGCTCTTAAAGTGCCTCATGTTCCTTCCTGCTATGTCTGTTATACCCCCAGGTAAGCCAAGAAGATTTCCTCTCGCTTTCACAATTTCATGCAAATATTGAAACCTGTGGTTGAAATGACATGAAAGCCCTTCTATCCTGTTCTACTCCATAATCGAGAAGATTTGGTCTTTCTTTGAAATTATGACATCTTATTTCTACTCTCTCCTCTCCAAAATTCCATCACTGCACTAAAAGCAATCTCTCAAATCATTTACAAGTTCAAGCCCACAGTCTCAGTGCCTTTACTTGTTTGCTTCCATGTTTTGTTTTGTTTTTCTTTTTTGCTGGGGGGTGGGGGTGGGACTACTGGGGTTTGAATTCAGAGGCACTCAACCACTGAGTCACATCCCCATTTTATTTAGAGACAGGGTCTCACTGA
This sequence comes from Callospermophilus lateralis, assembly GCF_048772815.1. Taxonomy (NCBI): domain Eukaryota; kingdom Metazoa; phylum Chordata; class Mammalia; order Rodentia; family Sciuridae; genus Callospermophilus; species Callospermophilus lateralis. The sequence goes on from NC_135320.1 coordinate 86,218,007, forward strand.
GTTGCTTAGGCCCTTGCTTTTGCTGAGGCTTGTTTTAAACTCGAGATCCTCCTACCTCAGCCTCCTGAGCTGCTGGGGTTTCAGACGTGAGCCACCATGTCTGGCTGTTTCCATGTTTTTTATTACCACATTCATAATCTACTGTTTGTTAAGTCCCAACCTTTCCGTGTTAAATAGATTAATCCCCCTCAAATATGTACACATGCTAATCTCCAGAACCTGTCCATATATTAAATTACTTGCCAAAAGGGCCGTCACATAATTTATAATTATGAGATGCAAAGATTGCTTTATATGTTAAGAGTAGTTCCAAAATAGTTCCTTATCTGAGTAAATCAAGGTGTCAAGGTCAGAGAAGGGGAGGAGATGCTGGGGGCAGGGCTTGGAGAGAGGGAGAGATTCTGTCTTAGAAGATAGATGAAAGGACCAGGAACCAGGCATGCAAGTAACCTCTAGACACTGGAACAGGAAAGAAAATGAATTTTCCTCTAAGGATTCCAAAGGAGTACAGCTGTGCTAATATATCTTACATGTTTAACCTCCAGAACTGTACAATCTGGTTGTTTTAGGCACCAAGCTTAGGATTTTTAAAGATCAGGGGGGAAAAAAAAGTTTATAAGCACTTAAAGTCAGTTCTTGCTCCCATGCAGAAAATCCTTCCTGCCGTGCTCTGTAAGTGGAATTGAAGGATCATGTGGTACTTGTGTTTTTAATTTTTTGAGGAACTTCCATACTATTTTCCAAAATGGCTTTCCCGGTTTCCATTTTCACATTTTCTCCAAATCTTTAAAACCATTTGCCCTCTGTCTTTGATCTAGCCATCCTAAGAAATTGCTGAGGTTTAAATATGTCCCACAAAAGGCCAGGGTTGGGAAGGCACACCCAGTGCAGCAGTGTGGGAGGCAGGACCTGATGGGAGTTGCTTAGGTATGGGGCGCATCCCTGCAGATGGATTAATGCCTGCTATAAAGGACTTGGACTCAGAATTCCATCTCTCCCTCTCTCCCTCCCTCTCTCACCTTTCACCTTCTACCATGGGCTAGCACAGCAAGAACACCTTACCAATCGCTGGTACCATGGTATTCTGTACTTTCTGACCTCCAGAACTGTAGAAGTAGATGTCTTTTCTTTGCCTAACCTGTGGCAGTCTGTTAGAGTACTACAAATGGACTGAGACACACCTATAAGATGACATCTCATTACAGTTTTGATTTGTATTTTCCTGATGATTTGTGATACTGAACATTTTTATAAACCTGTTGGCCATTTCTATGCATTAGTCTAAGAGATGTCTATTTATGTCCTTGACTCTTTTAAAAAAAAAATAGTTATTCCTTTTGGTTTTTGAGTTGTGTAAATTTTTTATATATTTTGGATTAGATATATGGTTTGCAACCCTTTCCATACTCTTTTCCTTACCAACATTTATGGATCCTTCAGGTTTCAGTTTAGATAAAACAGCTAGTGAGTGGCCCTGGTTGACTCTCCAGGACTCAGACTCTCCAGTACTCAGTTATTCTCTCTCTGTATGTTCTCACAGTACCCTGAACAGCATGGTTTCTAAAATATTTAACATATCTTCTTTTGTTAAGTATCAATTAGTGACAAATACATAAATTTAAAGTCAAGCCTTCCAGGGTTCCTATATTCCTTGGGGTTGGAGGGTATGCATGGTGAAAATATGTAGTGAGCTTCTAATATTCAACACCAAAAATCTTGTTCATCCTACCATATTGCATTCTTCAGTGGTTCTTTCTTTTTGTTGCTGTTGTTGTTTGTTGTTATTATTATTTTGGAGTGGGGGGGGATGTGTTTAAAAACAAAATACCCTCCCAACCCAGAAAACTTTCCACAATAGAAGAGAGGGAAAATAATTTTGTTGTTGAATAATCATTGTTCCAGAATAGGACATGCATCTCATGCAATCAGCTAAAAGATTGCAAGGAAAGAAAGAACTCTTATTCTTTGGTATAGCGAAGGAGATAAGAATCAATTACATGCCTGTTCTCACATAAGCAAAACCAGTAGTCCAGAATGGACCCTTGAGGGTGCAATTTGTCACAAGTTCATATTAGATTCTTCTGGTGGTGAAGGGGTGGTTTATCTAACTGGTTGATTCAAAGGAAATGTAAACTTCTCACAACTTCATAACAGGAGACACTTTTGTAAACTGGAGCTAGGCAGCTCCCTCTGGATTTAGACAACACTTGTCCCAAGGGAACTGGGATGAATTACATTTCAAAGAGATGATTCCCAGAGCCCTAACACAGACATTCCTGGGTTCACACATGACAAAAAGGCTTAGTTACCTTTTGAAAAGATTCACATGAAAACAGGCACAAAGAAAAAACTCACACATTTTCCAAATAAAAGGGTAAGGAGGATCAATTCTCTTCTTTTTATAGAACAGGAAGAATAGAGGGCAAGTCTATTTCTCCTCCTATAAAGCAAGTATGTTAATTTAATAAGTCAATATGTGCATCACTCAAGTCAGTGTCTGACTCTGAGCGTGTGCTATACTAGAGAGCCTTGGCAGTCCCTCCTGGTCTGCACTGGGTTTTTCTCTTTCTTGCCTTCATCCTCTACCTGATTTACTTATTCAGTGGTCGTCATTTTAATCATTTTCCTCTCAGCTTCGCTTTAGTTTTGCTTTGATTGTTTTTATCTGGCTGCATTCAACTGTGCAGATGAGGATCCAGAGGAAACAAAGCTGGATTTGAAAAGGATCAAACATTTGCTTATGAGAGTCTAATAAAGGAGGAGGGGCAAGGGAGTTGAATGCGTTCTTAAAACCACGTGATTCTGAAGAAGGCTCGAGTGTAAGCTCTGAATACATAGTGAAGTGAGGACAGGCAAAGGTGGGGGGGTCAGTGGAATTGATGGACATACACATGGGGTGGAGTCATTGTTTCCGTCCTGCTAGAAGAGTGAGAGAACTGGATCAGGGGAGCTTGGATGTGGGTGACATAAACGAGGTAGTTATCAGTGATAACAAGACCTGAAGTATGAGCATTTGCAGGGTCACTCAAGTAAGATGGAGAACAATTCCAAGGCAGGACATGTCAACAGCGAAAAAACAGAAGCATTGGGGCAATTGTTGATGGAGCTACCAAAATTACTGTGATTATTAAAAAAAATAGTGCCAGAGTAGGCAGGGCCCTAAATCCTTAAGGAATTGGAAATATGCCACCAGTTACAAAATAACGGTGCCACTTGGAACACATATATGACTGGGCCAAGTGAAGGAAGTAATGTATAAATTCAGTCTTTTTTGGCTGGGAGAGGAAAAATGTTCTTGAATTAATAATAGTAACAAAGAAATCACCTGTCTGTGCTACAGCGTGGTCTCAGAGGTGATCTGGAGGTGTCTCTTCCTTTTATTTATTTACCATTTGTTAGCGCATATTAATTATAGCGTGCAGTGGATTTCATTGTAACATATCTGTATGTCCACGTAACTTAATTGATCAACCCCACTGTCCACATGGACTGGAGTTGTGTGGTTATTGTTGGTGCATCCCATGGCACTCCAGGGGATGGTTTGGAGGACTGGCCAGGGATAAGAGATGGATTTGATGGAGGGATGTACATCTAGGTGTAGATAAAATGGTTGAATGGGTAAGTGAACCAACACAGAAGTAAACCAAATCTCTCTTAAAGTTCCTTTAAGAGTAAGCACTGAGTTCACAAAGGTGACTTGCTAGAGTGACAGATTAGAGAGCTGGAGGCACTTTTATTCTATCCTCTCTCCGGTATAAGATCTTGACTCAGGATTTAACTGTTTCACCTGGGGCCAGGAAGAAGCTTTCTTCCAATTAAATACCACCACTTGCCGGCTTGAAGTGGAATCCTCCTTCCATGGCTGAATGCAATCCTCACTCCCACTAGCGCCATAATGAGAGCCCCCTCCCTGGCCTTCTGCCTTTAAGCTTGGATTTAGAATCTCAATTGCTTTGGATAAAATTTAATGTGGCACAAAATATCACAGAAGAAAAATGACACTATAAAACGCACCTTTTGGTGGTGAGTCATTTTAGCGCAGGGCAGTATTTCCTTGGAGACAGGTCATTAATGTCCTACTGCACCCAAGCTGTTGTTCTGCTGATCATTGCCCTGTAGGAAGATGTGGGCATGTTGTGCACAGATTTTTGAGATGTTTCCAGAGGGGGTTGTCTTAAAGCCTTAAACACATGTAGCAAACACCCGTTGGGTATGCTCGAGGTCCTGTGCTGAGTTCTGGGGCAGATTTAAGATAAATGAGAGAGGATTCCATCTTGTAGTCTGGCTGTGCAAATAGACCGCTCTAAGGATGATAATGGTGGCAACAGTAATAATAATAAAATAAATATTGCCACCTATCTTTCTTTGAATGCTTTCTATATGGAAGAATCTATGCTAAGCTAGGTTGGTCTTCTATCTTAGTCCTGCCCTATTGGTTTGTAATAGTTCTCAAGGTGTTCCAGGCACACAGGCACCTATTTTTGGAAGGGGGCTGAATGATCCCCTCACGTGTCATCTCTTTGCTTATGGTAATGAATAATCTAGTTATGGGAGGGAATGCTTTGGTAAGAAACCCTGTGGCTGGTCAGAGGTATGACTCTGATAGAAGTGCAAGAAGTCTTAGATCTATAGGGTGTGTATGAGTATGTGTCTTGGCTGACTGTGGAGATCCTATATCACCTGTGACTATGGAGACAACAGGAAGTACTACCAGTCTGTCTCCATGGCTGCAGAGTAGAGGGTCGATGGTGCAAGAGGAGGCACTTGAAGAAATGCTTTAAAAGGATAAGACATATTTAGAGCTATTAAATTCTTCAATTGCATCGAATAGAGAACTTTTTTCAATGGGTTTTTAAACATTTAGTGATATAATACACACTTTAAATAATAGAAAGATAATTGCATTAAATGTTTTGACTAATAACTGCATGAAAAAATTGAAAGGGCATATATTAGTTATTTACTGATTTACTGGTGCACTAAATGCTACCACAACACTCAGCAGCTTTAAGCAGCACACAGTCATCCCCTCAGTGTCTGGGGGATAAGAAGTCAGGCCTGGCTAACTGGACATCTGTTCATCATCCCTCCCAGTTCTACAGCACAAGTATGGTTGGTACAGGGCCAGTGTCTTACCTGAGTACTGGACTGGGGAACTTTTCCTGATTCGATGTGACCATCCTAGGATCCAGTTCCTTCAAGTGGTTGGACAGGTCTTGGTTCCTGGCTGGCCATGAACTCAGAGCCACCCTCCTTTCCTCCCATGCAGACCTCTTGGCAGTTCATAGCACTACAGAGTGGTCCATCCCCTGAAATTTAATTACAAAATCTTCCATAGCACTTATCACAATTTAATATGTGACCATATTTACATATATAAAATGTTTATTGTATTTCTCCTTCAATGGGATATAAGCTGCAGAAAGATAGGGATTTGTGTCTGTTTTGTTTACTAAAATATCCCAAATGCCTTCCTAGCAGGTATTTAATAAAAACACAGTAAATCACACTTGTAAAATATTAGAAGGAACTGCGTGCTAAATTACAATTACTGTATACCTCTCACTGATTAATTAAAATTTTAAATTGTTTTCAAATTTGTTTAAACTTTGTAAAGCCTAACATAATTATCATTACTTTTAAATAGTAACATGACATGTTAGAAAAAAGAAAATCAAAATAAATTAGAGGGTTATTGTTTTCATTGCGAATATGTCTGGAGTTATAAATGTCCACCTTAACAAGAACAGAGTTTTGAGTTCATTAACACTTCCAATTTTAGCTTGTCAGAAAGAGCTGCAGATATCATAGTCTAAAAGAAAGAAAGAAAACAAAACAAACTCTGAAATGTGGCCATTGTGGGACTCATAATGACAGATTTGCAAATGTGAACTTGAGGCTGAAAGAGAACGGAGTCAGGAGACAACACGAAGCTTTCAGTCATGGGAAGTCAATGTCCGGATATTCTCAAAGCTCACCAAAGATCATAGGAAGCAATTTCCAAGACAGGTTCTTCTGTACAGATGTATTCAATTTTTATTAACAGCCTGCCATTACAGTTGTTTGTTCTAAGTGTAGATGGGTAAGGTCCCTGGAGAAGTGAGGGACACAGACAACCTAAGTAGCCCTGGCCTGGAAGAAGGTCTTCATGTGAGATAAGAGACCGGCAAGCAGTTCCTCTGGGCCACTCTCAGAACTGACAGGAGAGACAGGAAGGGAAAGACAGGTTCCCTCCTCCCACTAGGTCAGTGAAAACAGACCCTCAGGAGCTGCCTTGCTGTCCTGTGCCCTGGTCTAGCCAGGTTGATGGGGGCCTCTTTTTGACCTACAAAAGCGTTGTTCTTATTAAGATCTGCAAAAGCTTACAAAATGTTATTTGGGAGTGTCCCTGAGAGGTAGGGCCGAGGAGTTTGCAGCGTAGAGAAAGTTGCTACATGCAACTATTAAAAGTGGGTAGCAGCCACAATTATCTTCTTAAACATCAGAGGGCTGCATGAACAGGGCCTTATCTGAGCCAGAACCACAGAATGGGTTCTGAGTAGCAGAAGGACCCACTTTTCCCTGGAAACATCTACCAGAGCTGAGATGCAGGAAGTGAGAAACAAAGTGTCCAGGCTTCCTCCAGTAGAGGCAGCCGCTTAGGACAGGAGAGGGAGCAGGTTTGGCAGCAGCGAGGTGTGAGAGAGCTCACTGCCTGAGGAGGTGCCTGTCATCTGATATTCCCTTAGGGCCCCAGCCCAGGGTGGGGATCTGGTCATTGTATTGGTTGAAAAGGCCTAGAGGGAGATGCAGCAGGTCAGCAGGAGGGACAGCCAGAGATACACAGAGTTTCAGCAAAACTGAAAACCAGCTTCTACCAACTCTGTCCCTGATTGGCTGGAGGTAGCCCATCTTTCACTCCTTCTGGCTAACTCTGGATCTGTCAGGGGCATGCATGGTTTCCTCATCTCACAGCCCTGAGAACAGTCTTCTGTTTTTCTCCCATCTTAGCCTTGCTGCATTCCCATCTACAGTGAGGTAGTAGTAGTCCAGAGCAAAGTGACCACGGCTCTCAGAGTGAACAAAAGATCTTTATTGTGGTAGTGTCTGATGAACAGGGAAGGAAGAGAGAAAGAGAGAAAGCAAGAGAGAGAGAGCAGGGAAACAGAGAGAGAGGGAGAGTGGGAGGGAAACAAAGCGAGAGAGATGGCGGGAGCGGGGGAAGCATAAGAGAGAGAAAGAGAAGAAAGAGTGAGAGGGATAGTGAGAGTGTGAGAGAGAGAAGAGAGTGAGAGAGAAAGAAGAAAGAGAAGAAACAGAAAGAGAGTGAGAGGGATAGTGAGAGTGTGAGAGAGAGAAGAGAGTGAGAGAGAAAGAAGAAAGAGAAGAAACAGAAAGAGAGTGAGAGGGATAGTGAGAGTGTGTGAAAGAGAAGAGAGTGAGAGAGAGAAGAGAGTGAGAGAGAAAGAAGAAAGAGTGAGAGAGAAAAAAGAGAGAGGGGGTGCAGGAGAGAGTTTTTATACCAAAATCTAATGGGGTCTAGGGTCTGCAAACTGCCTTGTTGGCGTACAGTGATTGGATCATACAGTAGTTGCTAAGGGCGTTATCTTCTGCCTTCAGGCAGACGGGGCAGGGGTCAGAATGTGGGTTTCCATTGCACCAGATGGGTGGGGGTCAAGTGTTCAGCCTTGAGTGGGGTTGAGTGTTCAGACTTGAGGCAAACAAGCGATAAGGAGCCAGACGGGTGAGGGTCAAGTGTCCAGGCTACCCTGCAGCTAACATTCATTCAGCCTGCTCTGCAACTTACAGCAGTGAAGAGTGTGGGAGTTCAAGCTGCCTCTGTCAAACTATAAACATACTCTGTACACAGTATATGCACGTGTGTGTGTGTGTGTGTTCAAATCATTAGAGTCAGAACAAAATTGATTTCTTTGTTCATTATAAATTTTCAAAAATTTAGATACTGTGCAAATATATTCTAGATTCTGCCCTGTTAAGGATCCAGAGATGCATTAGCATGGCTAGAGTGTCCAGAAAGCTCTCCTTAGTGATAAAATACACCTAAGGAATTAGAAACCATCACATTAAGTACCACTAAGGAAGTGTAGGAGGAAGGGCCACTTATTCTACCTGAGGATTAGAGAAGAGCATGAAGATTAAATTCACAGTGAGGATAAGTTTGAATTGGGTCTGAAAAGTGGAACAGAGTTGGAAGATGAGAAAAGAAGAGAAGAACTCCAGGACTAGTGACTGGCATTGTGTAGTGTTGGAGGTGTTTCACTAACTATTACTGATACCCAGCTCTGCTCCCACTGTGATCCAAGGAGGATGAGTTGTAACTAAAGGGCCCGTGAATGAGATCCTCTGATGGAATTTGTAATCCTATGCACACAAGGCCTAAAACAAATCATTATTAATATTAATAAGCTTTCTTTTCTTCATAGTTTTGCTATTTAAGATCAAGGCATTGCCATAAAATATAATTAATATTTGAGAAGAGTGCATTTAGTAAAATACTAATAAATTGCATATTTGAAATGGCAATATTAATAAACCATATCATCATTACTATCTTACCTTCATCCTGCATTAGTTTGGGGGAGGCACATTAATCATGTCCCACGATGCTTCATTCTGGGATTGCTCAGCTTGTCCTCAGCACAAGTTTCCATCTTATTTCTGGCCCCACTTCAGTCGTTGGAGCTGATCACGGTGTGTCCTCTTTTGTCCTTCTGTACACGCTGCTCTCTCTTCCTACATCCCATCCTCCCTGTCCCTCTCCTCCCTTGTTTCAAGTCCATGGTGAACTTAAAACTTAGTTTAAAAGCCATCTCACTGACCCTAATCCTTCCCTTAACCAGTGTCCTCCTGACACACTCCTAGTAGAACCTGAGCCAGATCTGCTGGGAATGGGAGATTCCCTTGTTTTCCCTCACACCTGCAGGGCCCGTGGCTCAGGGACCATGTCTCCATGGACACAGTGGTGGATGCTGATCTCTGCGGATGCTCAAACTCAGCTGACCAGAGATGTCCCCAAGCCTTTCTAACTGATGTTTGATTGAAGTATCTGTTTTTTCCCTATACAATCTTGCTTCCTGGAAGATGAAGAGAAGTAAAATGATTCCTCAAAAGAAGCAGAGCGTGGATGCGAGATATCTTCAAAACCCTGGATCCAGTTCTCTGAAGACACTCTCATTTCTGCTCTTCTTTAATCTGAACAACGTGTGTAATATTTTCACAAATACCACATTTCGTTTTAATTGTTTATTTCTCTCACCGGTAGATGTCAGGGTAGCTGAAATCAATGCTTATTTATCCCAGTACTCCAACATCCACAGGGCTTCTGACATGTTAGATGCTCAACGAATGCTGGTCAAATTAGAGAATAGAGAGCAATTTCATTTTATAAGGAGATAGTTGTACAATGCAACATTCTTCCCATGGATAGGTTTTCAGCACATTTGGAGAGTGATTCCTTTTTTCTTTATTTTTAAAATAGTTTTCCAGTTTTTGCTGTACTGGTCTATCTGGAATCTCTGCATGTGTGTTCATTTGTGTGCACACACACACAACACACACACACACACAACCTTCTTCACAATGTGTCCTCTGTCTCTGATACTTCCCTTTTGGTGCTTTGGGCAAACCTTCCTCCAAGCTCTGTTCAAATATCAAAAACCTTTGTCAATCATTTCAGGATTCAACTCCCTTTAGAATACACTAGATATTCCTTTATTGAACTTGTCGATGCATTTGGTACTTTTGTTTATCTCACTCTACAGGAATTTTTTATTTACATATTCACCCTTTGTTTTCACAGCATTTGAGCTCTTAAAGGGAAGCATATTATATTAAATTACAAAATAGTTGATAGACAAATAGTAAATGATCAATTAGCGTTTGAAAACAGATCAGTTTATAAAGAGTTTTTGCCCAAGACATCTCATTTAACTACATGGGAAAACCTGAGGGCAGTACATATTATTCTATTAGCTTTATAGATTATAAATATGCTTTTGATAATGTAGTTATTGTACACGACGACAGGGAATTTCTCTATGGTACTGTGTGCCCTCAGTACTTAAGACAGTGCCTGGCAAGAAGAGGCATCAGAGCAGACTTCCATATGCAAACACACCATAGCTACTTTCAGGGATGAACCCTTCGTGTAAAACTATATTAACTCACTCCAGATGCTTCAGGTCACCACACAATTAACGCCATCACTTTCACTAGCCAGATTTGAAATTAGAAACTACTTAAGAGTAAGGACACTGCCTATTTAACTCTGCATTCCCCCATGATCCCTGCACACACCTACCAGGTGAGCATTTTCCATGAGTCAATCATTAGGTTTGTAGCTTTCATAGTGTGAAATGTGATCATCATCGCCATTTTCTAAAATATGTATTAATTAGATCCTCATAATATATAGAAGATGATGAAGGCTTAGAGATTGAAGGAACTTGGTATATTTTAGGGCATCATTCTTTATAATTTTTCAATTGAAGGTAAATAAATTTAATTGCATATTATTACATAGAAAGTCCAAAACTTACATTGTACTGCAACAATATCAGAACAAAGAAACATACAGAAATGGTTGAGCAAGTTCTGTGTTCAATTGAGCAACCCTTTTGTGAAACTCTCACAAAATGATGACTTCCTTAATGAGCTCTGCCAATTTCTGCCAATGCTTTTTGGAGATGAGTTAAAATGGCTATTTAAATACCAATTGTTTAGATGTGGAAAAGCGAACAAGAGGAAAAAGGCAAGTGTCCAGTTTCACTTACCGTAACAGAGAGCACCCACTAATGAAGGCGAGAGAGGATCATCTGCCCTCTGCTCAAAGGGCCTGTGAAGGGCTTACTGGGGTGCTGTGGCTCTACTAGGTGGTTAGTAAGCTTAACTTTGAGCTCCATTTTGTGAGTGAAGTCGGAGGGACAATGGAACATGTGTATGAGCAGGAACTAAGCTTTATCTTCATGGTCCTGCCCACAAAGCCCCTTAGCATCCGATTCAGTGGCACCAACCTTCAGAGTGCAGCAAGACTCAGGGCAAGACTAAGGCAAGAGTCCTACTTCTGGGCTCAGTGATGTGATGACAAGCCAGAAGCCATGCTTTCCATTCCAACCCGAGTCTTAAGGGATTAGAAGGCAGCAGAGCACCAGAACACTAAATGACCATGAACCCCGGCCACTTCCTTGTATTAGCCAACCACTAAGCTGATGTGAGGATTCGTGAGGAAGGAAAGCACCACCTTCTCTCCCCATCTTCCTCCTCATCACTAAGCTATAAGTTGAGAATTTTGGCAGAATGTGTGCAGGTGAAATTGAATAAAAGCTGTCGGGTTTGCTTTGGGCTGTGTTACATCATTCTCAAGAGAATGAATTACCGGGGTATGTGCAAGTCGGGAAATATAGATTGTGCAATTTTACAAATTACACATATAAATTAATGCTCTTATAGTTGCATTAAAAATGATATTCACACAATATAGAAATAATAATTCTATTGTAATAATTCAATGTTACACTTTTTCTTTACTTATAATCGTATTAAGGATCAAGTAAAAAAAAAGAGCATGACAGATTCGGACAGAAACATGGGAGGAAATGACAAAAAAAGTCAGACCCCAGTGTCATTAGCAGCACTCCCCCCTGACTTTTAAAGAGGGGCTCTGCATCTATTTTCATTTTTAACAGCACCATAGAGTTATTCAGCCAGTGCTGTATAACAATGAAGTAAATAGTACTTGGTTCCAAAATTGCTAATGGTCCCTCTGATTAATAAGGGAACAGCTCATTCTAGCACAGTGTGGCGAGGCCAGCTGTATGACTGTGTCACAGCCATCAACAGGAGCATGGCTTTCAACTGGGGGCACATGAAAGTATCCTGAAATGCACAGTTGGTGTGGAGCCTGAAAACACGGGCAGGGTTTAGGATCTATCCAGGCAAAGTGTCACCTTGGGGTAAAGGAATGGGGATAGTGAGGAGAACGTTGCTTCAGATAAAGAAATCTTGCATTTCCCACAGCTTGGTAAGGAGGAGAAAACAGGAAACAACAGCAGCAGATACCATCTTCGTTCATAGACAATTCTCAACCATGACCAAGAAAGTCATCTGACATTTGGACTGTGTGAGACCCCAGAGGATCCGTCCTTGTCTTCCTTCTGAGTGCAGCGTCTCCTGTGGGAATGGTCTCACTTCCTGCTACCTGCCCCAGGTTCACCAATCCTAAGCAGGTCCAGGAGTCTTCAGATGCGGTGTTGCCCATCAAAGGTGGATGGCTTCAACCTGTCTTGGCAACATGTCAGGTAACAACTTCAGGGCAACTCTTGACCTACACAGGGGAATTGATGCACCCAAGGCTCCTGTCTCCTGCGTGGGCTCTTTGGAACTTAGTTCTAGACAACCCTTGGCAGCCATTCTGACAGCTTCACATTGTGTTCTTGACTTCCCTGTGCAGCTAATTCTTGGGATCATCTCCCAATTAAACTGTGTGCACTCTAGTCCTTATTTCAAGATCTATGTTTGGGGAAATCCAAATCTTTTTATGTATTATCCTGCTTAAATTAATTCTCTAAGATTTTTATGTGAGCAGGTAATAACGTTTTGTACTACGGATTTCTTTTCTTGATGTCACAACTTTACCCACAGTCTCCAGTAAAATGTTTGGTAGTTTTATTGGTAATGTAAATGTTCATTTGTTCTTGTACTTAATAGACATATTTATATTATTTATTTATATTATTTCATTATGAAGTAAAGTTGTTTGCTACAGATTTATGGCAGATTTTTAATGAGGAATCAATTTAAATTGTATCAATTTGTAGTTTATTTCTCCATTTACATCTTTCATCATTGGTTCTATGAGTGTGTCCTTACTACAGGTTTCATAATTACATAGTCAGTCCAAGCTCGGAATTGGTTCCTTACATGGAAAACACCTGGACCCTTCCTGCTTATGGTGATCAGGGTTCAACTTGGGTTAATCAGCTTCTGCTGCTAGGACAAAATACCTGAGAAAAATACAGGAGAAAAGATTCCTTTTATTCCCAGTTTCAGAGGTTTCCATCCAGGGTCAGCTGGCTCCATTGTTTCTGGGCTGTGATGAGGCAGCATATCATGGTGGAAGGGCATGTCACCTATGGTGGCCAAGAAGCAGAGAGAGAAAAGAAAGGGGCAGGGGACAAGGTACAGTCCTCTAAGGCATGCCCCCAAGGACCCACTCCCTTCAACGAGGGCCACCTCTAGTTTCCACCGCCTCCCAATAGTTCATTCATGTTATAAAGCCATCTACGGATGGATCCTCCAAAGAGGTTACAGTCCTGTGCTAACCCCTCCCCAGGAAAGGGCTCAGCCTCTGAGCATAATACAAACCCAGCAGCGGGTTCTTTGAAGAAAAATGGCTGTTGTGATTTTATTGTGGATATTTAACACACAGTATTCCCTTTTCTCTCTCCTACCTAATTCTTGCTTAACAAATAAAACCCTCTCAAACCATCTAATTGGGCTCCAAGAGACTCAGTGTTCTTTAATATTTCCTGCTTTGGAATTTGACCCAGGTGGTAAAAGTGAGTGGGTTGTTATTTTATGGTCTAATAGCTGATAAAGATCCACCTTCAATAAGAGCCTACCCTTTTATACCATCTCTGCTTCCCTCTGATTTCCATGCATGGAATGTACCCTGGGCAGATACTAGCCTCGCTAAAATAGCCTGTGTCCAGATGTCTCTTTACAAGGTTTCCATTATCCTCACCTGATCTCATTTATGACAGCCAGATACATCCACATGACAGCACACCTATCTCTAATAGCCCCCAAAGTAGTGTGTTCTTTAACCTCCAGATTTTATGAGAACAATAAAGGGAATAATAAAGAATGACTGAACCCTTACTGTGGAATATGAGGTATGCACACTTTTATTACGTGTTAACATCTTCATAAATGTGTACAGTAAACAAGAAACATTGAAGTGTTGATAATTTAAACTTTCAATTTGTGTTTAAGTAACTTCTAAAAGGAAAAGGATTAAGAAAACAAAATTCCTAGTCTCCTACCTTCATAGTCTGCAATTTCTCTTTTGTCCCTGATGCTGGTCTATGGGAGATCATACATTTTCTTAGAAACATGTCTTCAATTTGTTGTTCTATCCTCATTCAAGTTTGAGCAAAGCTGAGGAAGGTTGCAAAGCTTATTTCAAAGCTCATTCTTGGCCACTTACCTAAATTTTCATGTGTTCATTGCATTGATCAACTTGGAACCTCTCATTGCTGTCACCAGGTAAGTAGCAATGAGTAACTTTGGAACAGTCAGTCCCTGTCACTCACGTGACCTTTCCTGTAAAATCCCTCTTGAGGAGAACAAAGGGTTAGATAATTGATGATTTCAAATTCAGAAGCTTAGTGATTTTGTTGCTTTTCATTCCACATTTAAAAGATAATAGGACATGATGATGAATATAAAATAAAACCAAAATTAAACATGGGATTTTCTGAAAGGCAGGCTTGTATCAAGAAATTATGAACTCAGATGAAAACACTTACCTTTGGCAGAATTTATTTATGGAGCATAATACTTGGTTCAAACATCTTTTTATTCTCAGGGAAAGGAAAAGATATAAACTCAAATGTGTTGTGTTGCAGTTTACAAACTTTGTATTCAATTTTCTTGCATGTTCCTCAATTTACTAAATATATTTATCTTTAGAAGAGTTGTTATGTATTTACAAGAATGTGATGCAAGATATTATAGCTGGAAAGGATAAGGAGAAATTTGACCTTTGGAATTCAGAATCCTGCAGCAGCCCTCTCCTGGCTGGCCACCAGGAGCCCAGGCTGCAGAGCTCAGACTCACTGCCTCTGTGGGACTCATCTGGAATCCAGGGAAATCCAAGAGCTCCTGTTTCACCCTTGTCCTTGTCTTTCTGTGGCCCACACCCTCCCTGGGACTGTGCTTGTCTCCTACCCCTTCTCCTTTTGTCTCTTCTATTGTCTTATGATTTCTAATCCACATTCTTCCTAAATGCAAAGTTGATAGTGGTGCTCCCTACTTGAATAGTTTAAAAGACTCTCCAATATAATAAGTAACATAAAACCTAATGCTCTAAAAGTATTTCACAGCTTGTTTCTGACCCAGCTCCAGGGTCTTTCAATGCACTGGCTCTCAGGCTGCTTCCAGCTCCCTCTGTGGTGAGGTGACTGAGCCCTTGCAGCCCAGGCATGTCCTTCCTGCCTAGAGCTCCCTTCTCTCCTGTCCCCTGGCTGAACCATTCATCCCTCAGGTTTCCCTCCACAGATGTGCTCTTGAATAGTCTTCAATTCTGACCTTCCACCTGCATTTCAATCACATTATTCTGTTTATGCCTTTGATAACATCTCTCACAACGTTATAATGAAAATGTATATGTGTTTACTTCTTTTAATCTTTTTGTCTCTCTAGAATGCAAGTTCGAAAGGATGGGCCTGTGTCCCAGTTCTTACTGCATCACATTGTAAACCAAGGGCTCACTCCTATACTATCCTTGAGGGAAGTATTCATTTCATACAGTACGGTCAAGCACTAACTATAAAGGAAAACAGTAATCATTTACAAGGGCATTGGCTTCATGAAAATGTTTACATTGGGGGATGGAAGTACTACGGCTCTGTATTAAAAGACTAAAGAATGTATCTTTTTCTCTCTCCTTTCTCTTTTCCTCCCTTTTCTCCTCCTTTCTTCCTTTCTTCTGTTTAATCATTTGTTCTCTTTCTCTTTTCCTTTCTCTCTTCCTCTTTTTTCTTTTTACTTTCTCTTTTGTTCTCTACTTTCCTTTGCATTTTTCCTTTTCTCCTTACTGCACCCTTTTTTCATTCTTCCATCTTCCTTCCCTACCTCCTTCTCTCCCTTCCTCTCTTTCTTTCTACTTTTTCCTCTTTTCCTTTCTATAGATGAATAATGGCAAACGCATTCTTGCTTTGAGTAATATGTAAATGCTTGGATAAAATTAGCCTTTATTTCTAATTTGAATGATCAATAATATGTAAAATGGCTCAAAAAGCATAAAATTGGTATAATTATTAAAGAAAGCAAATGAAAGATTTTATAGTTTAATTTTTTGTTATTGTTTTAGAAAACATTTTCCAGATGCTTTTCAATACTGTGAAATGCTCATCAGTGTAATGAAAAGAAAATCTCAGCTATCACAATCGTGACTATCAAATATTTACTTTGACTTAAATTTCATTGCATTTTTTGTTTTGTTTTCATTTTTTAAATTAAATTTTGAGTCAAAATTTACATGATCCTTGCCAGGAGTGGGGACCAGGACAGGTCATAAGGATGTACCCACTCTCAGGGCCACGTGGGGCAGGTAAGCACTTGAGAGTATGGAGTGAGGACCTTGTTAAGGCCTGGGTACAGGATGGCTTGCTTGGCCATCTTAGTCACAGACCTTATTGACAGTTATAAAGATAGTATTCTGGAGGTCCTGCCTTGGCAAAGTGAGCTTAGTCACTTAATTTTCAGTAGGTACAAGATAAATCATTTGAGTAACTATTGTATTAGAGAGCAATTTTCCTAAATGAAACATTTTTATTTGTTAATTAATTGCATTCCCCAAAGCAAACAAATAATGGCTATTTTAAATATTTTTCTGCATATCCAGGCCCTGAGAAGTATTAATGTGTTCTATCATGGTGTCAATTATGTTAGGGATGGAATACATCATCTACTCTGTGCGTCTGGGTGGTTTATCAGCTCAATTCAGCCCTTTATTTATTGTGAGATGTTACACTTGGGAAAGCACAAGGGTTTATTGTCCTGCTTTACGTGCCTTATTTTATGAAACAGAAATGTTTTGTTCACCTGAATACACATAGCATTCAAAACAAGGAAAGCTGAGACATGCCTGGTGCGTTTGGCTTCTTATTCATTTCAGTTTATGAAGTTTCGTATCATTTCAGTCTTCAAATAACTCACGGAGAAGGATAAATTCAAAATATTTTGTTTCCTAAAAAACAAAATCAAGACAAAACACCCCCCAGGATCCAGCCAAATGGCTCCTGTATATACCTGAAGGAATCAAAGTCAGCCTACAAGAGAAATACCTGCATATGTATCTCAGCGCCTCTCACAATAGCCAAGTTAAGCCATCGGTCTAGATGTTCCTCAATAGATGAACGGGTGAAAAAAAAAAAAACTGTGTAAATTTACACAGTATGAACTATTCAGCCAGAAGAAGAATGAAATTATGCTCCTTGCAAAAAAAAAAAAAAAAAAAAAAAAAAAAAAACAGAAGGAACTGGAGATCATCATGTTAAACAATAGAAAAGGCAAGTGTCATATGCTGTCTCTCTTCTGTGGAATCTGAAGAGAAAAAGGAAAAGACAACGGGAAAGGTAAAGGGGAAGTTTTAGCAAAGCACAAGGGATTAGAGGTTGGGAGGGGAGGTGATATGAGGGGGTAGTAAGGATGAGGAAGACGAGGCATCTTACGTGCGTGTATGGAAATACCACAAAAAACAAATCACTGATTTGCAAACATAAATCAATGTTTTAATAAACATAAACATAAAAGTGGCAAACTTTCTTATTAGAAGAATTAATGGACAATAGTTCCTCAGAAAGGCTGCTAAGCACTGCTTCTAAGTACTTCGAGGTCCATGCCAGGCAATAGAGCTACACAGCAGAGTGTATCCCTAAGATAACCACGTGGATAGACAACAGGGAGCACTGGGGCCTGGAGCCCACATGAGACACCAGAAAAGTTGTGGCCCATCAAGAGTGCCTCATCTCAAAGGCATAAGTTCAATGACTCACCTTTTTTTCCTGGGGAGAAACAAGTGGGCCGAAGAAGGAAGCCAAGGGTGGGATTTTAGGGGCCATCATTCTATTTGGAAATAAGAACAGGGCTTCATAAAATCTGTGATGGATTGTGCAAAACTTGAGATATCATTCATTATTTTTTTTAATCCAAAAATCCAAACTTAATTGGGCATCCTGTCCCAAAGAGAAGGATAGGTGCTTTCCAAAGTCAGTTCTATTCATTTGGGGCAGCGTGGACTGGAAGATCTGAACAATGTATTTTGGTTCTACAGATTTAGGGACCCTGAAGCACTAGGAATTAGGACAATAATTAAAAGGCAAGCTCAGTCTGGAGACTGCTGGCACTCACACACAAGAAAGTCACGGGCCAGGGAAATTTCACTATCATAAAAATCCTGTTCTGTTTGGTTAAGTTTATGAGGATTTGAGCTGGAAGAGACTATTAAGATGTGTGATTCTTGTTGCTCCTAAGACTTAATACTGCAGATGTGGTAACTAAAGCCAAGGCTCTTCTGAAGTAATACAGCTACATAGATTAAAGACCGAGACTGAGCACACTGATCTTCAGTGTCCTGACCCAGTGTCACCCTCTTTATCCCACCCCCTGCAGGCACTGGAGTCTCAGAACTCCAGCTGGCTGTTCTGCAGGTGTGGAGCCTTGCTCCTGTTCCCTGCACCTACGTCTGGCCATAATTATCCTTAATAGACCTCACAGAGCACCAGCATTGGGAATGTCCATTACTCATTAATAGATTAAGCAACAGTTGCTAAATAATGATGATGGCAATAATTATATAAAGGGCCAAAACACAAAATAAATTTTGAATCAGATTAGAATGCAGAGGAAAATTCAATTTTCCAATTTCCACTGCCAAGAAGAGAAACTGCTGCCTGTTGGAATTCAATACAGGTCCGTATGTTTAACTGAGCCAATGAGCCCTGCATACTGTAACTGAAAATAAAACAAATGCAGGACACAAGCCCCGGCCGAGGGTACTTCCTTTGTCATGGGTATCTGGGCACATGTGCTTCTTGTCTTTGTAATCTAAGTGAATTATCACTCTATTCACTCTATTATGAATGCACAGAGTCCCTAAATATGCTTTTGCTCAATTCTGAATTTTCATAAAATCCTGCACTCCTGACTTTAGAACAGCTTAGCTAACTCTCCACGTCTTGTATGATAACCAGCTTCCCCTGTCATGACACGGTTGCCCTTGTGTCTCTTGAAGCCCCGTAGTCTCATGTGCTCTGTGTGCTCCAATCACATGGATCACTTTCCTGAAAATACTCAGCTTTTCTGTGTGGGTGGCTTGCGGTATGTAGAGGAGATGAAGGATACTTAGTCATCTTTAACTGTCCCAAGGTAGTATGGGTGCAAGTGGTGCTTGGATGACCCTTGGAAAAACAGTGTCAGCAGGTGAAGAGTGAGCTTGTCACCTCTCCTGTCAGTGCCTTGGTTTACCCCCTGTCATGGCTCTGTGCTTCAGTTCTTCTTTAAACAGAGGTCAGACATGACTTCTGATTGGAATTTGCACAGATCCTCCCGAGATGCACTTGCACCTGCTGAGTTCTCTGTACCACGGGTTAGTTAGCTCATCACTGGAAGAGGTGAGTTACATTTGAAGCATTAAAAAAAGTGAAAACTAAGCCTGGAGATATTTGGTACACTGTCCAAGTTACATACTACATATTCAGGGAATTTGGTACGCACACACGGAATGTCCACGCCACAGGCTGCAGAGTATATATCTTTTCTATTGCATTCCAGGCCACAGAATGTTTATGCCCCTGCCTCAGAAATTATCTGATTAAGGCTTTGTGTTTTGTTTTTTCAGAAATATGGATCCCTTCTGGGTTACTATTTTTATAAGCAATAATAAGATATATGCTTTTCAAAAAATTGTGTGAATGTTCATATAAGGTAAAGTACGAGTGAGTTGCAGTTAACTGCTTGTCTTAATTTTATATCAAATAGCTCTGTGATCTTAATTATGATGCTGATTTTCAGGATACCAGTGTTGATACCAGAATAAGTACCAATGTGCTTGAGAAAGACTTTCCTGAGCCAATGGCTAGCAGATTTTGATTGCTCTATGTCCCAAATATGCCACATGGTTTGCCATAATGAATTCACCTGCTTTTATGACCTTCATGCCTAACTTGGAATTTTTTTAGTATTTGAGGACAAAAATTAATCTATCAATCCCCTTTCTCTGGATTTTGAACATTCTAGAAATACGCACTGGGGCTGACAGGAGAAATTCAAGCCCACCTCTGTTTCATTGCTGGAGTCTGGATTCAGTACTACTCTAAAATCCAGATCAGGAAGCTTGCTGCAGCTTTCCTCTTAGCAATGTCCGTGGGCCCATAAGGGGTTCATGCTGTGTCTGTAGCATGCCCACACCCTCCGTCTTTCTTTAAATATACATTGAGTATCTTCTACGTCCATGACACTCTTATGTCCATTCCTCTTATGCAGGAAGAACAAACGAGACAGAATCCAGCCCTGATATTGAGAATGTTGATCCAGCCCTTTGATGAGCCTGCTGTAGAATTCCTGCAAAGTGGATGCCAGCTTTGATGCCCCCATGCTTATTGTAGGGCAGCAGGCTTGAGGACTGAGGAAATTCATGCATTCTTCTTTAACAGGGAAACATGCACAATTCACAATAGCTAAACTGTGGAGTCAACCTAGATGCCCTTCAGTGGATGAATGGATAAAAAAATGCGGCATATATACACAATGAAATTTTACTCAACAATAAAAGAGAATAAAATCATGGCATTTGCAGATAAATGGATGGCGTTGGAGAAGACAATGTTAAGTGAAGTTAGCCAATCCCCCCAAAATAAATGCTGAATGTTTTCTCTGATATAAGGAGGCTGACTCATAGTGGGGTAAAGAGGGGGAACATGGGAGGAATAGATGAATTCTAGACAGAAAAGAGGGGAGGGAGAGAAAGGGAGGAGGTAGGGGAGTAGCAAGGATGGGGGGGGTGTGATTGACATCATTATCCAAAGTATATGTATGAAGACACGAATCGGGTGTCAATCTACTTTATATACAAACAGAGATATGAAAAAATGTGTTCTATATGTGTAATAAGAATTGTAATGCATTCCACTGCAGTGTATTTAAAAAAAATAAAATCAATTAAATAAAAAAACAAACAAACAAACATGGAAACGTAGCCCCATGGACATCTGCCCCTCACCATTGAGGAGAATTGCAGGAGCTTCATAGGCACCCCAGGGAGGCAAAAGAATTTGAAGAAGGAACCAAAGCTGATTTTGAAATAAGTTTCAGATAAAGAAACTGGTTCATCCAATTCACTTTAAACCCATGGAGCTTCATTGAAGGCGCTCATGATTACAATGAGCTCCTCTGGGGGAGGAAACTAGTTGTGGCACAGCAAGTTCAGTGTCTGTTCCCAGAGGGCTCTGAGAGAAGGCCAGGGCAGGCATTCATGGAATTAATGGACTGCACCAGGCCTGGAGCCCAGCATGACTCCCTGATCTTTCTTCCACCCATTGAGGGATGGGAAACAATGGAGTTTGTCTAATCATTACCTAATTTTCTACTAATGTCCCAGAACCAATCAAGATGTTTCAGGAATATTAAAATACCTCATGCCAATAAATTAGGATACATATGAGATAGAAACAAAAATGAAAATCAATGTAAAATTATAACATTTTAACTCAATGTTTAATATAAAACTTCAGGAGTATGATAATACTGAGATAAGAGAAGGAGCAGTTAACATTCTTCCAAGGCAGGAAACCCCAGACCTGCATGTCCCCATCAGAAAATCATCTCAGATTTTTGAAAATATATTAATTAATATAAACACTTCCAGAGGAAAGAAAAAACTGAATTATTACCATTTCTCATTTCATGAGCTTTATATATTACCTTTTATAAAAATCCAAAAGAACAGATAAGAAATGAAGTCTTACTGGAAAAAGCTACTAATTAAATATGAGGCAAAAGTCCAAGCTAAAATGTTGGCAAGCCAAATCTGTGTATCCATCTACCTTTCTCATTAACAATGTGAGTTTATCCTGGAATCCAACTTTGAGTTAGCATTAGAAAGTACATTAACAAAATTTATCATATATTCAGAGTAATAAAAATGTAATCTTATCTAAAGAGATGCAGAAAAAACATTTCATGAAGTTCCTTATATATTCATGATATAACAATTCTCAACTAGGGGTCAGTTTTCTGTGTATTCTTGGTAAAGTCATGGTGCTCAGATACTTGGGTCAAACACAGGTCTAGGTGTTGCTGGGATTTTTTTTTTTTTACAGATGTAATTATGATTTAAATCAGTAAAGTCTGAGTAAAGCAGATTATTCTTTATAAGGTGCATGGGATTCACTCAATCAGTTGTAGGAATTAAGAAAAAAAAAGATAGAAGTCCCTGAACAGAGAGAAAATTCTGCCTCTGTACTTGGATGGTCAAACCAAAGTCCCAGAGTCTCCAGCTGCTAGTCTGTCCTACATTCATCAGACTCCTAAGACCCCATAATTACACATTTCAATTCCTTAGAGTATCTCTAAACATTCCCTAACCCCCCAATCTATCCAAACAGAGAGAGAAAGAGAGCATTTGTTATGTTTTTCTGAAGATCCCTGATTATATCAAAGGTAAAATTTTAAGCTGAAAAAAATATAGTATTCATGTTATCTAACATGAACTATTAAATGTTTCTGTTAGACTTTAGAAATGAAAGTAGGCATGTGCTCTTAAAACTGACTTTTAACCTAATAGAAGGTCTTAGGAAGCATGAGAAACCATGAATAAATAAATGAAGGAATGATGTCAGAATTGAATTGAAACAAATTCAGGACATGGTATCTGATGTTTACATAATTTTATTTCAACTTAAACATTGATAGTTTATTAAGAGTTTAGCAAGATTGATAATTTAAAAACAAATATATTTTCATGTATCAATAATAATTGAAGAAAAAATTTAACAAAATTGTTTAGTTTCTTTAAAAAAATAAGTATCAAAGAATAACAGGCCTAAGTGACCCTTACAGAAAAAATTATAAAACTATGTTGATTGTACTAACGCAAAACACAAATAAGAAGAAAAATAAGTCTAGATTTAAAATTGACTATTGAGTTAAAATCTTTTATCCTAATATTGATATTCAATTATTTCTCTTTATTAAAATATCAGGTAATTTTCAAGAGTTTGACAATTACAAGCCTCCTACACTCTATTATTTCAAAATCAAATATTTCTAACACTCCATCTCAACCACATACTCTTTATCTATAACATGCATACCCCTCTTTACCTTCTGATATCATTTGTGATATATTTTATGACTATGGACTATTGACTCCCATACATAATATTATAAGCTCCAAAAGACTAGAATTTGTATGTTTTGTTATTTGATGTAGCCCAAATAACTACAATAATTGTGCCTACTATATGATAATTGATTAATAATCATTTGTTGAATGATGTTTAAAGTCAATGCAGAAATACAGTTGGAAAACAATAGAAAGCCTTTGTAGAATAGACATTAGAAAGTATCAAAATTTAACATTAATTAGGATAATTCAATTTTTGAA
This sequence comes from Callospermophilus lateralis, assembly GCF_048772815.1. Classification (NCBI taxonomy): domain Eukaryota; kingdom Metazoa; phylum Chordata; class Mammalia; order Rodentia; family Sciuridae; genus Callospermophilus; species Callospermophilus lateralis. The sequence continues at coordinate 86,241,396 of NC_135320.1, forward strand.
ATAAGCTAATAGAAAGTAAATGAGAACCTTGACACAAATTCAACACATGCAGGAAAGTACCTCTGATACATTAAAGAAATGTCACCAAAGAGCAATTGGGTACATACCAGAGTAAAAGGAGTGGAGCTGGGAAAATAAGTTACCCTGTATCTTTTATATATTAAAACTACCTTTAAAAATAGCTGTGTGATTGATGGATAGGTAATAACTCAGTGATGGTAATCATTTCTCAATGTATACATATATCAAAATAATAATTTGTATGTCTTAAATACACACAATTCCTGTTTCTTAATTATACCTAAATAAAGGTAACTATCATGTTAGATAACATACATATTTTAGTAATAAGAACTAGATTCATTAATCTATACAGGTTTCCTTTAATCTATCAGAAGACAAACAAAAAATAGATAAATTAGCAAATGTATTTTATCAGGGCATTATAATTATACCTAACAGTGGAATAGTCCCTACATAGTCTTATATGCATACAATGTGACAATGTCATTTGATGCCTCACTTTCTCTTCCTTCCCCTCCTCCCTGGCCCCCTTACTTCCCTCTATTCTACTGGATTCCCTTCTCCTTTTATGAAATCTTCCTACTTCATTTTTCCTTTTTTCCTTTGTAGCACATACAAGAGAAAAAGGCAATCCTTGACTTCTGAGTTTGGCTTATTTTGCTTGATGAAATGTTCTCAAGTTCCATACATTTTCCTGCAAATACATGATTTTATTCTTCTTTATGGCTAAGTAAAACTTCCATGTACATATTTACCCAAACCTCATAATCCATTTATCCACTGATGAACAACTAGGCTGATTCCATAATTGGGCTGTTGTGAGCTGTGTTGCTATCATGGAGGCCATGCATGTTTCACTGAAGGATGACGACTAATTCTCGAAGTTAAATACTGAGGAGTGCTACAGCTGGGTCATATGGGGGTTCCATGTACAGTCATTTGAGAAATATCCCTAAAGTTGGTAAGGATGTACTCATTTACAATCCCACTAGCAGTTTAAAAGTGTTTCTTTTCTCCCACATTCTCTCTGGCATTTATTATTATTTGTATTCTTGAGTTTCCCCTTCTGCCTGGAGTGAGATGAAATCTCAATGGAGTTTGGTTTGCATTTCCTAAATATCTACTGATGTTGAACATTTTTCATATTCTTGTTGGCCATTTGTATTTCTTCTTCAGGGAAGTGTCTGTTCAGTTCATTAAATGGGCAAACACATTTAGCAAATAATTTGTTCGAATAATCAATAAACACACAAAAAACCTGTTTTGATTCATCTTTTAATCAGAAAATTGTAAATTAGAACCATAAGGATCTATAACCATATTTTCAGCACAATGACAAAGTTAAACAGTCTTATACTCCCATGTGTTAATGAAAATGTGCAGTAGCAGAAATATTCATATAATCCACCAAGAATGTAATATCATGCAGCCACATTATGACACTTTTATGCATTTTCAAGGAAATGTGAAGACTTGTATAGTCTATGTGCCCTTGATCCACTGTGAAGCACTCAGCAGGATGGTGCCCATATGCTTCAGCACACATAACAGTGTACATGTGATAACTCCAAACAAGACTCAGACCTAATGCCCACCAGCAGTAGGAAGGAGAAGCTGCATGATGGGTAGGCTGCCCCACAGGGGTAGAGAAGAGGGAACTGCTGCTTCCTGAAATGATATGGACAGCTTTCATGAGAACAAGATTGAATAGAAAAAGAAAATTCAAAACAACATGTGCTTTAATTTCATTTATATGATTTTGAAAAAAATAAAAACTAAGTTATAATCATATAGAAGCATATAATCAGTTCCCCACTTTATGCATACTACAGTGTGTTTGCAAGCAAACATGTACATTTATACATTTATGCATATTGCATGCAGTTTTAAATATGCACACTCTATCCACTGCAATTTTTCCTCCATCTTAAGACCTTGTATCCATGACACCTCTGGGAGAGTTAGAACAAGTACATTTCCAATGCCAGTGGGTCCTTTTCAGCTCTTTGCATTGGTTCTAGAAGCCTGAAATAGCACAGTTCTGTGCATACAGTAGATGATCAATAGATGTCTGCCCAATTTTTGAATAATTTTATTTTAAGAAACCAGGTGAGTCAAAAACTACATATTTCTCTTTAAAAACCAACTATAACAAGTTGCTTTGTCATTTCACCCTTCAGTGGACATTTATTCCCCTATGAATTAGCAGCCTACATCAATAAAACTTCATAGTCCCTGTTTTATAACATATTAATTCAAGTAGAGAGTAGATCTATATATGGTACCCTTAAGAGTTGGTATTGATTGCAACATCATGGGTCAAATATTATTATAACAAACAGAGTGATGATGAGGCAGCCTCAATCCTGGTCATTCATTGTTGTCTATTCACCTAACATTTATGGAGTGTCTGTATTGACCCACACCAACAGAAAGGATGAAAGCCTTAATTAACTAAGGAATGGTGGACAATTTCCAGACCATTGAACTGTGGCCACAATGCAAGAACATATTTTATAAGACACAAAATTGAGGAAGAAGAGTAAATATGTAAATGCAAACAAAATCTGTATTGGCTGTGTTCCCCAGACACTTTGAGCTGAGGTGAAAGGAAGGTACAAAAAATTATACGGTTGCTATTGCCTGGATCACCTTAGCAGCTAGTCAGGTGCTTTCTCCTGGCCCAGAAGTAGAGGGAATGTGACTTTGACTTTGCAAATATCCATTAACTCTGTGTTTCATGGGCTTTTAAATCCCCCATACAATTGACATGTTCAGTGATCATGCAAATGAATTTAGAAGTGATCCAGCATCAAACATTGTCCAGAAGTATTTTAACTACCATTTCCCCCCTCCCTTCATCCCCTCTGTCTTCTTCCTCCCTTCCTTCCTCAGACCTTCCTTCCTCCTTCCCTCCTCTCCTTTCTTCTTTCCTTCTTGATTTTAGAATATTTCATCATAATGAAATTTATACTGAAATCACCTGAGCATATTAAAGGCAATATTTCAGGGGAAAAAGAACTAAATCAGGAAGAGTTTTCAAGAAAATAATCAGAAATAAAAATAACTTTATATATATATATATATATATATATATATATATATATATAGATATATATAGATAGATATAGATATATATAGATATATATATAGAATGGCCATATAAGTTAGACTAAAGCTAGATATACTGGAGATGTCCAAAAGAAGTTTCTAACAAATTTTTAAAATCATAAGAAAACATGTGTAATATAAAAATAGATGAAGTATTCAGGCATGAAGTTTTGTGCACAAATTAAAAATCATTATACACAGGTACAATTATAGATATAGATATATATCTAGGAATAACATTGTTTTAAAAGTAGGAGATATACTGCCAATGTTTAGAGTTTTTATCCCTAGAAAGTAGAAGAGCTTTGAGTTTCAAAATATTGTCTAAAATACCTATGATTTTATGTAGAATCAGAAAAAAAATAATCCTCATCATTGAATAAACTATATTATGATAAAGATGATTATATAATTTAAAACAATAAGAATTATAAAATTTGAACTAGCTCAATGGCTCAATAATTATTTTTAAATTCATTCTTTTTTTTTTCCAGAGGTTGAGTTGGCAGATTGCACACCTACGCATTCAGAGGTGGCCCTGGAAACAATATCCTGCCTCTTAGCTGATGCTCTGGGTTCTCATCAAACCTAGTCCAGGGTGTAGTCTGGGGAGTTCTCTTGGAAGCTCTCGCAGGAGCACGCTGCTGCAGTGTTCTCTATTGCACCCTGTTGCTAGTGAAGGGCCTGGCTGGTGTTCCTAGATGCCTGTATCGGGAAGGACGCTCCTCTTCCCCTAAAACCCCTTCTTAAACAGCTCACATGGTCCCCGCGTGAAGATGTAGTCAGGACCACTTGCTGAATTACTTTGAGGGAACCTTAACATGAGATAAATGCAGAAGGAAATGCCACCCACCTGTGATATTTATACAGAAAATTAAAATCAGCATCAAAGGTAGGCCTGCTGCGAGGTAAGCTTCCAGCTCTGTAGGGGGTGTAAGATAAACCACAAACTTTTCGTACTCAGAAAATAGCATTTTGACTGTTTTTCCCCATAGGGAGTTTGTGATTGAATGTGGAGTTTAGAATAAATGCTATGTCTCTCTACCTATCAACCTACCTGTCTGTCTGTCTATCTCACAATAGCTAGTGCTGTGTTATTTACTGAGAATAAAGACATCTCTAAATTTTGATTCAGAAGGAGATAGTGGGAGAATCAATTGGTTCTCTAGAGAGAGTGCAATAATTCAATAAAGAAAATAAATAAACTCTCTGTAGTCATAAAGGGGTAGCTGGATAACATGAAAACTGGGTAGAGTGTTGCCTGCTGTGTCAGGGACATGCTGTACAGTAGGCCTCAGGGTTGGGCATGAAGGTAGCCGACTGGCAGGGTGCAGAGGTGCATTTGGGTCCTTTGCCATTCCGAGTGAAATGTAAAAACTTAAATAGAGAAAACACGAAATAGGAGCAGACACAGGAAGTGTTTCTCAGATTAATTATTTGCCTTCTCATTGCCAATTTCCAATCTATTATTCAAAATCGCATAGGAGACAGGCATCTGTGACCCCTGGTAACTGATAAACTGAGGCTCAGCGGGGTGGAGTACTTGCTAGAGCAAGCCAGACCTGGAGCACAATCTATGTCCTTTTGCCTCCAGAAACATCCAGTCTGGCAGTGACTCTTCATTGCTCTTCAGGAATGAAGAATGCAGCCAGACATGCAGGTCCCTTCACCCAAAGTCAAGAACCACACCTGCTCAGCCCCTGGGCCCATCTCCTATGCGCATCCACACAGACTTGACCATGGTTCAGAGGCGGAGGGTTGCAGGTGCCTGCTCTAGAGTCTCAAGCCCATAACTTTAGCAGCTTGGGGGTACAGTTTGGGCTGTGTGTGTATGTGTGTGTGTGTGTGTGTGTGTGTGTGTGTATGTGTGTATGTGTGTGTGTGTGTGTGTGTGTGTGTGTGTGTAACCAACTCCCCAGGACCCTCTGATGAGCAAGTTTGAAGATACAAGTCCCAGTTTTCTGAAATGAGACATTTTATAGAGAAAACAGGCTTCAGAATGGCTAAATGGGATTACATTGCTGTTTCTCCCTGACTGTTGAATCATTTTAACCTCTCCCTACCTCAGTTTTCTTATATGTACAGTGAGGAAAATAGAACTTTTCTGCTGTCTTGAAAGGAAAAAATATAGCACATCATCTGTTGAGTTAACGGGGGGACTTTATTTACATAGTATTTCCTTAAAAATGTGATTTTAATCATAAGGAGATAGCTGGCAAACCCAAATTAAAAGATGCCCTACAAAAAATCAGTATCATGAAAGAGAAAAATTGAAAGCTGTGTCAGATTTTTTAAAAAAAGAAATAAAAAACATGGCAACTAAATGCAATGGGTAATCCTGAGTAGGAAATTGGAGGGGGAAAAAAATGCTGTAAAGGGAATTAATAAAACAACTGGTGTCATTTGAATGTAGAGTGCTCTTGAAATATTGGAATTCTGCATGTGTTCACTTTCTGATTTGGCCGTCATACTGTAGCTCTATAGGTATGTCTATCAACTGCAGAGCCCTCTAAACCCCTCTTCAAGGAAGGACCTGCTGCCCAGCCACACAACCAACAATCTCTAGCCATCAGCTTCTTCAGGCTCTATCTCAGCTGCTAAAACTCCCTGACACATGGCATGAGGCCCCTTCCTTCCAGAGGAGACCCACACTCAGTGGCAGAGCCCAGTGTGGTATAAACGCCTGCGCTGGGGGCTTAGTGCCTGGTCCTCTAGTGAACAGTCCTCACACTGGAGCTGCCTGCAGAGGGCCGGGCCGTTTCACAGTGTGACTTCTTCCTCTGTCCAATCCTGTTTCCCCCATAGTTCACTCTCAACTGATGGCCAGATCATAAGTCTTGTACCCCCTAACTCTATTTCCCTGATTTCAAACAACTCAATATGCAAACTCAGTGTGGAAAACAGAGAAAGGAAGTGATAAAATTAAGCTTTGGAGTGGTATAACTCAGTCAATGAAGGTCATGTCACTGTTGAAAGGGGTCAGATACTCTTTCACCTTGAAGCAGAGGCCATCCACTTGTTAATCAGCCATGTATGGAGAAAGTCCTAGTTACAAGCATAACAGGTAGCCCTTTTTTAGTGGAATGGATTGCTCTATAGAAAGCCAAGGGAGCCCAGCACAATGTCCCACACCTGTAATCCCAGCGGCTCTGGAGGCTTAGGCAGGAAGTTTGCAAGTTCAAAGCCAGTCTCAGCAACTTAGTGTGGCCCTAAGCAACTCAGTGAGACCCTGTCTCTAAATAAAATGTAAAAAAAAAAAGGGGGTGGGGGGCTGGGGACATGGCTCAGTGATTAAGTGGTTAAGTGGCCGTGGGCTCAATCCCTGTTTCAAAAAAAAAAAAAAAAATGGCAGCAAAGTGAAAAACATGTGAAGGCAGTCTCTTATCACCGTTGGTGGAAGGGTGGAAAAAATGGGGAAGAAAGACAGAACTTGCTCAACATTGTTAAATGAGAAAATGGTTAATCATCCAATTAAATAGCTATGTTGTGGTAATGGCAGAGTCTTGGTGGGAAAATATGGCACCCTATATATTGTATGGGGACACTTGGATTTATCCCTCTGGAGATTTTGACTTTACAAACTTCTCTACATTTTTGAGTCTTTATCTATGTGACCTACCCATCCCCACTGAGCCCTGTGTTCCTTCCCCTCCACTGGAAGATGGTGTAGAAGAGAGAGATGGCTAAGCACATGCTTGATGTGGCTTCCCATGAACACCAGGTCTACAACCAGAGTTAAGCTGCTCATAACCCATTTGTGGCTTTTTTCAGCCTGATCAGAGAAGAAAAGCACTGCATTTCCCAGGAGTTGCAGGACCTAGCCAGCATATTTTTGCAAGACTGGGAAAAATGTCCAGATCTGGAAAACAAGGGCACAGAACATAAAATTGGATGGAAACATTTATTGACTTGAGAGGCCTCTCCTGAAATACAGAATTTAATATTCTAGAAAGGATTGAGGAAATGATGTGAAACCATCTTAGGAGACACCAAAGAGCATGGCGAAGTCCTGCTCTCTGGTGAGTGAGACACAAGGTCTCTGGAATGGATGGGGAGGAGGGTGGAAAGGCTCCCAGAAGTGGCCATGCTGGACAGTGTGCACCGTGCATGTTTCCAGGAGAACTTCAGGACGATTGCATTGAATTTCTTAGTAACATAATTTACAGAGGCTGCAAGGAATGTGTGGGTAGCCATGCACAGCACCAGCCCTCACCAGCCCACTGGCATTTCTCCATGGGTCAAGGTTGACCTTTTAAACATCTGTTACAAAATCCTGCTTACTGATGACAATGGTCACGATGGGACACAGGACAATACAGTTGTGGTGGCCTCTTAATTGTAAAAATCAGAATGTGCATCCCACTAAATGACAAACTATGCTGCCTCCTGGGCACCTTTGCCTCCCTGTGTCTAGAAAACAGTGGGTAGAAAGAAGAGTTGTCTCAGGATGCTCTTCCATGGTTAGAGCAAATTAGAGTATCTGTGGAACCAACCTTGGCTCACACAAGTGGGAATCCACCCTGAGCCTCCCGGCTGCTTCCTAGGGTGCCACGGTGACTGTAAACAGACAGAAACCTCGGACTGAGGTGATCATGGTGATGATCTTCTTTCTCATCCCTGTAGGTGTTCAGGAGAGAGGGTGGCTGCAGAGGTAGTCAGTGGGCTTGAGTTGCCATTTTCTCCAGAGCCTCATGCTTCACAGTTACACACCCAGTCTCAAAAATGACCATTATTAGGCAGAGTTCGGGGGAAGTTAAATTTGCCTAAGAGATTGTTATTTGGCCATTTGTGTGTGTGTTTTTGCCATTTGGAAAGCATCACAAACAGCATGGAATCCAGTGCAGGGTCTAAAGTTTCTTCACCCATCTGTTGCTAATTAGAAAGAATGCCAAAGAACATGTGGTCACAGAACTCTCAGAAAATGAATGAAAAGGAGTACTCTGAGTACAGATCTAAGTAACACTGTTTTTTCAATAAGTGGCTGAAAAAATTCTCCAGAAAGGAAGAATACCCTGAAACAGACACCCCCCCAGGGCGTATATGAGCTGCAGTTTCACTCCTGTATATTTTACTGATATATCTTGACACCTGGCACAGATATTTTCCTATAGACTCACCTTCTAAGGGATTCAGGCTGTCTCTGAATGAACGCCAAGCAAGTGCTTCAAGACTATACATTATCTTTATTTTCTTATTTTCTGTGTTCTTGATGCTCTGGTCATCTAGGCCCTGAAAACTCTTCGGCACTGGTGCTCCGAGGCCAGGCAATCCCTAGATTTAACCCACTTGCCTGCCCGGACACTCCTTTGACCACCAAATGACTGATGAAGAACCCGTGCCCTTCACCTGCCCCCTTTATCTGAGTCTTCAGGCAGGGAATCTGCTCCTGCTCTGATCACTCCAGGGCCAGGGACCAGACAGCTGGAGGTGGCCGCCCAGCCCAGGGCCACCACAGTCATTCTTGCTATGGCGTCCTGGTGTCCACTGCTTTGTTCCCCCCAGTGAAAACTCTTCATCTCCACTGGGCGCTTCCTGGGAGGCCCCACAGATGTGTTGTTTCTACAGAGATGTCAAACGTCTTTTGTGTCTGTGTGTCTTATCAAACCCACTGAGAACAAGTGTACAAATGGACCGTGTTTTTAGTAGTCTGATTTCAAGAATAAACACACTAATAGGCCAAAGCACATATATTTTATAGAGGGATAGTGGCTAAATAGACATTCCCCATGGGAATGTGGAATATTTTTAAAACTCTTTGTTTTGTACATTTTTTTCCTATTCATCAACACTGGATTAGTTCTCCAGTGAGTGGTTGCCATGTAAAAAATGCCACAGTGAATTCTGAGGAGAACAGAGTATAAAGCAGATTTGGGCCAACAAAAGTGTCAAATTTAAAGGCTCAAAGTACAGAATACAAGTATATATAATGTATGAGCACTGGCCTGCACAAAAATAACCAACAGAGGAAGCTTTTACTGACAGTCATAACTACAAAACATTTCCATGTTTATCTAATCTGCCAGAGTATTTTCAGCATACTTCTTTGTGACATTTATGAACCTTTTCTCTAGTACTAAACCCACTAGTATGCAGGGCTGATGGCGTCTATGGAACACAAGGAGCTCTTGCAGGCCAGGAGACAATGCCGGGCTCTGAAAAATGCACATCAATCCAGGTGAGGATGACAGTCGAACTACTTACAGGCTCGGTAGTGTTGAGTGAATGACTTAAATCATGTTCATCCTCAATTTCCTTCTGGGTTAAATGGGGAAAATAATATATCCTTCAATAGATTGTTGGAGAGATTAAATGAGAAAACACATGTAAAATGCATGAGATGTGCGGGTGCTCAATACATCTCCAATTTCTTCTCACTTTCTAGGAATCTCAGCCACTGGTGGAGCAGTCTGTGTCATAGATCTTAAATAAAGTCTGTCACATAAAGTCGTCATTACACACACACACACACGAACATACAGCTGTACAATTACAAGCGGACGTGGAGGGCACTGAATTAATTTTGAAATCCACACCACAATTGTTAAATCCTTTGTAGAAAAGGAGAACCGTGCATGCGGATGCACTGTGCAGCGTGGTGGATGAATGACAGAAGCGCTCATGGCTACCTAGTGGTCCCCCAGCATCCAGCATTATGCTGAGAGCACAAAACACACATGACTCCATTGGGAAGCTTATGTTACCATTATTTCTTCCTGACTGAGGGCACTAAAGACAGAAAAATTAAGAATTTTCTGAAGACTACAGACAATACTTTTTGAGAAAATATTTAAATCCAGTCACTATGACCTTTGAACCCAAGATTGTGACACCTCTAAAAATTCCATCACTTTCAAGTCTGTGCTGTGCTCTTCTACATTCCTCCTCTGGTTTTGCAAACTGAATAAAGTATTAAACACTGAATGCTTGAAGCCAGTGGCTGTTGAACTCCATTCTTCTGAGCTTCTTCCATACTCTTACTCCGCAGCAGGGGTATGTTCAAGTTCTAAGGTTCTCAGGGCCCACACATAGCTCATCTTCCTTTCTTCTTCCAGTTTCAAGGTATATGTTAGCTTTTAATTTTGATAAAGTTTAATTTATTATTTTTTTTGTTGCTTAGTAGCTTTATGTCTCAGTTTCTTTAAGCACTCAAAAATGTTTGCATACTTCTTAGCAATAAAGATATTATTTCCTGTGTTTTGTTATATATGAATATTTTTTACCAGTCACAGAAATTGACTCAGCATCACTTAATAAAAAGAAAACTCTTTCTTACCACATTGCAATTCTACCTTTGTCAAAAAATCAACTAACCATATATGCATGAATATCTTTCCACATTCCCTATTTTACTTCATGAATTATTTTTTTTCTTTTTGAATCAATACTACATTATATGTTATTACTGATTTAGAACAAGTCATACTATATTCAGCATTGTTTATTCAAGATTATTTTGTTATTCTTTTCTTCTTTGCATTTCCAATAAAATGTGGAATTAGTTTTTTTCAAATTTCAGCATACATACACAGTCATATACACAAAAATATAGCGCAATGAATATTTTGACATATTTGGATTTATTCAAAGCATTTGGATTTATTCAATGAATATATAAGCCTCAGAAAATTGATAACATTATAATATCAAGTTTTCCAATCCATTAGCATATAGAACATATGACATATAGAACATATGACATAAAAGTTATGAAGGATTTACAGAAGTGTCATTATCTTGGAGATATCTACCCATCATCTATCTATCTATCATCTATCTATCTATCTATCTATCTATCTATCTATCTATCTAACTATCTATCTATCAGTACTGTTTTATATCTTTCAATGTTGTGATCTCACACTTCCTTTTTTAGATTAAGCCTTGGGGACTTGGTAATTTTGCTACTATCTTTAGTCATGTTGTCACTAACATTGCAGTTTCTGTTATACACACACATACACACAGTTGTCAGTGCTATTGGCTTTGTGCATAGCAACCTCATTAGCAAACATTTTTAATCACCTGTCCCATGGACATTGCTAGGACTGGGGATGTAGAATCATGTAATGTGTCTTCCCTTCCTTGGACTAGTTCAGGATGAAGAGGTTCAGATGCCCAGGAGAAAAGATGGAAGGAACCCTGAACTGGAGCTACTGAATTACAGCAGAGATGAACTCAAGGACATAGCACGAGCTGAATGTTTGGTCTTGGTTTTATTGTAGCTAGGCAGATAGCACTGTCTGAAGTTTACACTTCTCCCATAACCCCCTTGATCTTGGCAATGTTGATGGCCAGTCCCCTCTTTGTGCTGATGTTTTATTTTGTTATGTTTTCACACAGAATGCAAACTCTCCCAAAACAGAGAATGATCTCTTGTTCACTGCTAGTCCTTAGAGCCTTGGAAGGAAAGAAGCTCAATAAATGCTTATGTTTACTTATTATATATATACTTGTTCCTTTGTTTCCTTCAAGAAGTCTTTTCTTCCTTCCACATTCAGTCCATCACCCTTCCATGAAATCGTACTCTACTCAGTAAATAGAATTGAGAATTTTGTCTTTTTCCCATAATTATATCCCCAGCTGTGGAAGATTAAATGACATATTGTAATAAAAATATGTACAAATATATTTCTGTCTTCCATAACTTTGAAGAAATGCTTCCTTGTCTTTAATTCCTCCTGCCCAGATGGTATCTGATCCATGGTTCTTTTGTCATGAAAGTGGAAGTGAAAAATTAGGTGAACAAACAAAAATCCTCCACTTAGGAGTCACCCAATCAGAACATAGCGGAGCCAAGAAAGAAACTAATGACAAATGGCTGTCAGGGCAATTAGATGGCTGCAAGTCAGGTTCATAGGTCAATTCAGGGGCACAGAACCTCTCCTGGACTCTTCCTGGCACCAGGGTTCTCCGTCTTTGAGTCATTAGTGGGCGTTATATTACACTTCTTCACACCTGCATCTTAGAGGAATCCAAAAGATGCCTTTGTCTAGGCGACTGCATGAACCTAACCTTCTTAGTGAGAGAGAAATCCTGGTTGTCCTCCCACAGGACATGGACTGGATGTAGGAGTGACAAGAACCCCAAAACCAAATCACAACCATCCTACACGTAACATCACGAATCACTGGCATTGTGGTAGACTTTCTTCCAAAATACTTTCTCCATTTCTCATAAGCACTCTACAAGCAATAGGCTGAAATTCTGTAATGGCTGGACTTGGAAAGAGGGCTAAGACCTATGACAGACATTGCCAAGAGTGAAGGTCAAAAGCAGAGCTCCTTACCAAGCTTCCATTTCCTCTAGGAAATGGAGTTAAACAGATGCTTATATTTCTGATTCTTGAGAAGAGTAAAAACTACTTAGTTATGCAGTGAATCTTCATGCACTGTCACCCTAGTAGGTAATCAAGACAAGGTAGTTGCTGTTGTTTACTATAATTAGTGAATTTCTTTCCCACTCTTTCTTTATTACTTTCTAGTTGGTCTCATTTCTACCCTCCTTCTTCCCAGACTCAGTCCTGCTTCACAGTCTTTTCCTTTTTTAAAAAATTTAATTTTATTTTTTATTTATATATGACAGCAGAATGCATTACAATTCCTATTACACATATAGAGCACAATTTTTCATATCTCTGGTTGTATACACAGTATATTCACACCAATTCGTATGTTTTTTTACCTATACTTTAGATAATAATGATCATCACATTTCACCATAATTAATAACCCCATACCCCCGCCCTTCCCTTCCAACATCTATGCCCTGTCTAGAGTTTGTCTATTCCTCCCATGCTCCTGCTCCTTATCCCACTATGAATTGGCCTCCTTATATCAAAGAAAACATTTGGCATTTGTTTTTTGGGGATTGGCTAACTTCACTTAGCATCATCTTCTCTAATTCCATCCATTTACCTGCAAATTCCATGATTTTATTCTCTTTTATTGCCAAGTAATATTCCATTGTGTATATATGCCACATTTTTTTTATCCATTCATGTATTGAATGACATCTAGGTTGGCTCCACAGTTTAGCAATTGTGAATTGTGCTGCTATCAACATTGATGTGGCTGTGTCCCCACAGTCTTTAACATACCACCTTGTGACTACAGCGTGGTTCTACACCTTGACCTCACACCCTGCCAGGCCTGTGCTCTGCAACTCTGCACAGCTACCTACTTCATGTTACTAAGATATTTCGTTCTGTTCTCAGTTCGAATGTCACTCATTCTAAGAGGCTCCCGTAGTCCTCTGTTTTATTGAATTATCTTACTTTATATATTTCAAAATACTACATGGGTCCATTTCTTTAATTACAGGTTGAGTTTTGCCATTTCACATAAGACTTTACATCCTTGAGGATCAATATCCTTGAACAGCAGTGAGTCACCAGTGCCAAGAACTGTTCCTGGTGTGCACACACGCATGTATTCACATGCACACATATGCAGACTTGTAGTTGACTAAGATGTGTTGATATCAGGTGAATGTTAACTGAATGAGTTGTTGTTTATAGAATTGCAAAGTGACACCATCATTCATACAAGAATGTTGCAGCTAGACTTTATTTTATTTCTGAATATTTAAAATACTTATTTTTTCTATTGAAATTATTTTCATTATATATGTATGTGTGTGTGTATATATATATATATATATATATATATATTATGACAGCAGAATCCATTTTGATATAATTATATAAGCATGTAATATATCTATTTAGAGTCTCATTCTGATGGACGTACATGGTGGTGAAATTCACTGTGTTGTTTTAATATATGTACATAGGAAAAGTATGTCAGATCCATTCTATTGTCTCCCCTTTCTTATACCCCCTCCCTTCTCTCCATTTCCCATTGTCTAATCTACTGCCCTTCTATACTTCTCCCCACTCTGCTTATTGTGGGTTAGCTTCCATCTGTTGGAGAAAACATTTGACCTTTGGTTTCTTGAGACTGGCTTACTTCATGTGGTATGAGAGTCTCCAGATCCATCCTCTTGCTGGCAAAAGCCATAAAGTCGTTCTTCTTATGGCTGAGTAGTCCTCCATTGTGTATATATACCACATTTTCTTTATCCATTAATCTACTGAAGAGGACCTAGATTGGTTCCATAGCTTAGCTATTGTGAATTGAGCTGCTATGAACAGTGATGTGGCTATATCACTGTAGTGTGCTCATTTTAACTTCTTTGGCTATATACTGAGGACTAGGATAACTGGGTTAAATGGTGGTTCCATTCAGAGTTTTCTGAGGAATCTCCATACTGCATTCCATAGTGGCTGCACCTATTTGCAGTCCTATCAGCAATATATGAGTGTACCCTTTCCTCACATCCTCTCCACCATTTATTGTTATTTATATTCTTGATATTGCCATTTTGACTGGACTGTGGTGAAATCTTAGTGTAGTTTTAATTTGCATTTCTCTAATTGCTAGAGGAGTTGACATTTTTTAAAATATATTTGTTGACCATTTGTATTTATTCTCCTATGAAGTGTCTGTTCAGTTCCTTTTCTCATTTATTGATTTGGTTATGTAGCTTTATTTCGGTGTTAAATTTTTTGACTTCTTTATATATCCTGGAGATTAATGCACTATCTGGGTTACAGGTGACAAAGAGGTTCCCCATTATTTAGCTCTCACTTCATACTCTTGATTGTTTACTTTGCTGTAAAGAAGCTTTTTAACTTGAAGCCATCACATTTATTGATTATTGATTTTTACTTATTGTATTTTAAGGAAGTCCATCAGAAAACTTCTAGAACTGATAAATGCATTCAACAAACTAACAGGATATAAAATTAACACCCATACATCAGTGATGAATCCACTGAAAGAGAAACATTAAGATAACTACCCTATTCACAATAGCCTCTAAAAAAAATCTGGGTATCAATATAACAAAAGAGATAAAAAGTCCTCTACAATAAAAATCACAGAACACTAAAGAAAAAAAATTGAGAAAAGCCTTAGAAGACGGAAAGATCCCCCATTCTTGGATAGGTAGAATTAATATTGTCAAATGGCCATACTACCAAAAGGGCTAAACAGGTTTAATGCAATTCTCATCAAGGTTCCAATGATGTTCTTCATAGAAATAGAAAAAGCATCCTGAAATTACACCTCTATCAAAAATTCAAAATTTCCTTTGATGACACAAGGAAACAGACAATTTATGAATAAATATTAGAAGAAAAATTTCTACATGTAGAATCCATTTCTGAAATAATTTGTTGTTTAAGTCCTCTCCTCAGTATTTTACCTTGCCTTATATTCTTAAAAACTCATAAAACCTTATCAATTTTTTAAAATGACACACACTTCAAAAGACTTTTATTAAACTAGTGAGGAATTGATTTCCTTTTCTCCAAATGCTCTGAAAGAGTTTACACCATCTCATTGTGTGTCTGTGGGGCCTGCCCTATGGGATGTGGAACTGCCCGTGGCCTGCACTACTGGGGCACTCATTTCCTGGAGAGCAAGTCCTAGTGAGAACCCACAGAAGATAAAGCTGCCAACAGCCATGATCAATTTGAAGTCACGCTGAAATAGAAATCTGGTGAACTATTCACCAGCTTCATTATGTCCTTCTTATGTATCAAAAACTATCCATACATTATTTCTAAGCCACATAGACCCCAGGTTCAAAAGAAATCATTTTTTAAAATTTTATTTTGTGCTTACAGAGATTAAAACTGAAACATGAGAATACACACTCAGGGTCATAAAAGGTTATGCAATGGACCAGGTTTGAACTCAGGTTTGTGATTTCCAAGACGCCATGCTTCTCTATTTGAGGTTGACATTAACTCCCAGTGATAGAAAAAGACAATTATATATAAAACATTTTTAAATATTTTACACTTTGTGTTGGAAGAATTGCATTCCAGTATTTTAAATAATAAATAACATAATGAACATATTTTACTTGAATATGAAGCAAGTGTTCTTTCATCCCTAGTACTTATCCCTAGTACTTATCATTTACACTAATTCAATAAGCACGTCTCACGTTTGTTCCTTACAGCTTTGCATAATATTTTATGTCATAATTATAACTCAATCATAACTCTGGCTTATTAAAAACTGACAAGCCCTAGCTGTTGATATGCTTAGTTTTTCCCCTAACTATTTGAAACATGTATCTTTCTCTCCATTTAAAACAATTGTTAATCTACTTCCTTAAGGAGAAATCCTGGTCTGTTGTTAAGTGGGCAAAAGTATGCAAATATTCAAGTGAACCAATGCAAAGCTTCCTGTGTACATTATATATATTCAAAAATCAGTTGCAAGCCCTGACCAAAGGCGAGGGGAGGTAAAAAAAACATCTGATTTTCTGTGGATTATGTTCTATAAACTAACACAAACAGCCATATTCTATATTCTTGTAAAGGAATATGATTGATGACATTAGATGGTGTATGCATTTATAAAGAATCCCAGTCCCTAAATATGGCATCCCTGTGCAGCCTTTTCCTTCTTTTGAAAGCCTGTGGAGTGTTATTTGCGTCTTTCTTCCCATTCTGCCTTACTTATGGTTAAGTGTGCCTTGTAGTCTATGTAAAGTATGGAGACATAAAACTTGAATTTGAACTGCATTAGCTCTGCCAAATGTTGACTGCATGACCCTGTTTTAGAGAAATCATCACTGAACCTCAGTAGCATCCTGAAGAAATCACAGTTGCTATGTGAAATAAAAATATTTGTGTGTATGTATTTATATCTAGAAAATAATAGGGAGGTCTCCTATCCTCCACTAATATTTAAATTGATTAAAGATGGGAACCGTAGCATATTTATCATTATCTTTATGACTCCTACAATTACTGCAAAGGCAGAAGAAATTGGATTAAAATTTCCAAGATAATTCAGTGTTATTCTGCTTAGAATATCTCACTGTATCAGCACATCCCCAACCTCTCCTGTGATAATCTCTCGCTGTTCTTCAAAAGACAGCACAAAAGTTGTCGACATCCAGAGTCCCGTGTACCTAATTGCAGGTGACCTTGGGGACAGTAGTGTGTCTCCTCTACTACCCTGTTGTGAAGACTTTCTTTTTAAACTCTAATTGTGCATTTGATTTCATAATTTATCTTTCTGCTCCATTCAGGTTCAATGTCATTAAAGGCATATCCTGTTATCTGTTCTATTCTGTTGCCTGAGTGGCCATGGGTAGCTCCTCAGGATTAATAACACCTCTGCTTCCAGGTTGTGCAATGCTAAGTGCCAGATGAGTCCCATGGATGTTCGACCTTGGAGTCAGAAAGCAGAAGACATGGTATGGGACTTCCATGTAGCACTAAGCCTCCCAAGTCTTCAGGGTGATGGCTTTATTCAGTTTGGAAACCCCGGCTATCATGTCTTCTAGCAGGGCATCCTCCTCTGTGCTTTCCCTCCCACCTTCTGGAGGTCTATGGTCCACATAATTTGTCTGACGTAGCTCTATCGCTGAGTTCTGCCCTCTGAGAATTTATTCTTTCTTTTTCCTGTTTCAGGCAAATATTCTTCTCTTGAACTATCTTCACATTCATTCACCAATCATGGTTTTTGATGTGTTCAGTTTGCTCATGAACATTTTCAATAAAGTTTAAATTTTAGATACTGTCACACAACACATTTATTTAAGTTCTTGTATGATCATCCCGATATCTAGAATGCCTGTGGGATGACTGGATTGTTCATTCTCCTCATATCTTTGGATAATCTAGCCTCCTCACATGTCTAGTATGCTGTTTATATTAGCCAGACAAATGTCTGAAAGAACCACACAGGACATGGATGGTTTGTTCTTCTCTTCTGAAAGACAGGATGAGAGATTCAACCCCACAATGTCACTAGGGTTTTGATGTGGGTCTTATTTGGCATGGGCATTTATTTTTAATCAGATTCACATCACCCCTTGCTCATTCCTCAAGTGAGGCACTCCTGAACTTTTTATTAAGAGCGTGGTTGATTTTTGCATGCTGAACCCTAAAAGTTCTGCCTTAAGGGAATTTACCCTGGCTCTTAGCCTCCAGCCCCACAGTGAGAAAACTTCTCAGTCATCTAAAGGGAATAGATAATTATGCTAATTTCAGACCTGATCCCACTTTGAAGAACCATGAGAGTGCCAGAAACTCTGCTTCTCTGGCTGAGTCCCCCTGGGGTTGCTGCATCACTGAACAATTTACCAATTGCCCTATAAGAAGGATTAGACTACATTTAGGATTCTCTAGTTTCTAATTTTCAATCACCTTCTACAATTTCCTGAAGCACTGCTGGTTTCTCTTTACCTCAATAGAATCTTTCAGCATGGACTAAGCCTGATTTTCAGTCCAAACTCAACACCAACAAAGGGCCCCAAGGAAACATGGCTAAAGAAAAATCAGCTGACCTAAGAAGGTTGTTACCCTGTCTTTCCCTTCTTAACTTCTTCTTTTGAGAAGGTCTTAGGCTTATAAAATAGTTACGAAATAACTAAAGTCAAGTTTTGATCCTCAGTTACTTCTTGGCTTTTCCTCTGGATTAAAAATAAAGAGGTGTAAAAGGTATGATTGGAATACATGGAAATATCTGAGTGTAGAAACTATTTTAGATAACAAAGTTATATCATTGTTGTCGTTATATTACAATGACACCTGTGTTGTGTATGACACAATATCACAATTGTGCAGGAGAATGTGTTTCAGGATGCACATGCTGATGTGGCTAGTAATGAATGACCTGCATGATAGTTGCAAAACTCCAGCGGTCCCTTGGGGCAGTGTGCAATCTATGTATAAATACAACAAGAGTGCACACACAGTGAGATACGTTCCCTATATTCATCAAAATACACGTATCCAAAGAATAGTGATCAAAATTACAAAAATATAACCATAGTACAGTAGCTGAAGTATGTTTTTTTTTTCCTTTCATAAGTTCTTCACTAAAGTCCTTTTCGATGGCCCAGATTCTAGTATGGGTGACTCCATACACATTTATGCTGTCTCTTCCACCCTGCCAGTTTCTCAGATTTTTGTCTTGCTGACTTTGTCAATTTTAGACTTATTGGTCAGGTATTTACTGGGTATCCCTAGATTTGGGTTTGTTTGAGACTTTCACAAGATTTGTCTGGGGTTCTGAGTTTGGGGGAAGAATACCAGACAGGTAAGGTGTTCTTATCACTTCAATCCAGAGGGACACCATGTCATCATGGCTATCTTTACAACTTATGGGGGTAGCCTAAGGTGGGGTGGAGATAGCTGTCAACCTATGGACACACAGGTGTCTACAGTGGGTTTTTTGTCATCTCTCCATCTTTCACAGAAAACATGAATTGCACTGATATATCTCTCTCTAATCCAGCCTCACAGGGTTCAAGCTCTCTTCATATTTTTACTTAAAACTTCTCACCCAACAATTGAATTCAACTTTCAATATTTATTTATTTGTTCATTTTTTGTGCAAATAATGCAGTTTTACATTGTTAAAATCTATACCCTTGCAAGAAGTAAGTTCACTAGGTTCTGTCCCTGAACAGTTACATTGTCCTTTACTTTGTCATTTCCTGTCTTTCCCTTTTTCAGTGCAATTACATGACTCAATGGTAGTACGATAAATTCATTTGTCCCAGCTTTTTTCCATCTATTCTCCAAAGTTCAAGTTTAATTTTTCTCTACTTTGTGTACAACAAAATCCAATTCCTCTATGTGTGCATGGTGCAGCTTATACCCTAGGATGGCCCCAAACATCTGCTCATCATCACTGCACCCTGAGTGCTCCTATCTCCTTGAGTGTGACCTAAACATACTGACTCAATTTCTAATAACTAGTCCACAGTCTGTACAGGAAGTCATTGTTAAACTAAGTTACCAGATAGATGTGGACTGTGTCCTGGGTATCCTTCCTTAGGCTCCCTCTCAGAGTCCTTACTCTGGGGGCAAGCCGGTTGAATTGCCCCATAGAAAGAACCACATGACAGGGAACTGATACATCCAGTCAATAATCCCTGAAGACCTGAGGCCTCTCAAAATTTATGTAAGAAGAATGAGTTTAAAACTTATAGACTTGTGCCCCAGTCCATCCCAACAATCACCTGCATATCAGGAAATAAAAGAACAAAATGTGATATTAATTTGGTTACTATGAAGGCCAAGATTGGGTAGAATGCAGAGAGGTAGGCAAAATGTCCAATGTGTTCAGATAGTATCAAATCTTAATAAATGTTAGCACATTATTAATATATTTATACCAATTCAATAATGATTATGTGATCACACGTGCCAGACACTATGATAAGGCTGCTGCCACATCACTGGGAATATATCAGAGAGCTAGCTTTGCCCATGTGTACTTAAAAGTCTAGGTGGAGAACTAGACATTGAATAATTAATTACCAAAAAATTGTAGTGTTAAGACAAGTGAAATATAGAATGCTTGTCACAGATGCTTAACATCAAATTCTTAATCAATAATCCACCATTGATAGGCTAAACTGAGAGTGATGTTCAACTAGTTGATGGATGCTGAGCAGGAAATGAGCTTTGCCTTGTTTCCGAGCTATTCTCTACAAAGGTCTCTCTCTCTCTCTCTCTCTCTCTCTCTCTCTCTCTCTCTCTCTCTCTCTCATACACACACACACACACACACACACACAAGCACACACAGTTGGCTCATGGTGAGAAGTACAAAGATGGACAAGACAAGGACACTATTTAAAGAAGCTCAGCAACTAAGAAGCAGAGGGAACAGGACATCCTTCAATGAAGCAATTAGACATCCAAATGATCGCAAATAGCAAAAATCCAAAGAAGGGTTTCAGATTATAGTTCTAGGATTGCTCATCGTAAATTTGAAATGATTCCTGACTGAAGTTAAGGAACTATGGGGACTATCATTTTATTGCTCAATTTGCAACATGAAATAAAAAGTTCAATTGTGTTCTCTTCAAGAAGGAATGGAAGTGTTTGATTTTTTTAACTTAAAATATTTAAAGTTTAAAGTAAGACTTTGCTATTTAAAGTGGAAAGCTTCTGCTACTTGCAAGATAGTTCTAATGTGGAACTACAGGCCTGAAAAAGAAAGTTTTGCCCTCAGTTTAGAGTGACTAACTCATCCAGATTGCCCAGGGGACAACCTCAACCCTAAGCTAGTCAGGAAACATGGTCACCCCCACTTCACATGCACTTTTAGTTGCACTTGGAAAATCTCTATTAAGGAATTCTGTATATTATAAAATGACATGTTTGGAGAGATGCTTTCTAGCTAGGAAAACTAAGTCTACCTTGGATCTGCCTCTACTTCCAGACCTCTGGGAGCAGATAAACTCATAGACCAGAACAGAATCTGAGTGTCCAGAGAGCTTTAGCAAACCACTCTGAACATTGAGTGATTCCCTAGAGAGGATCTCTGCAATGGGGAAATGACAATTCTTAAAATTTTCCCTCTGAAAGGCAGACTACACTTGTCACTGTGAAGAGGGTATACATTTCATAGGTTTTAATATAAAAGTATTTACTTACAAAAAAAGAACTGTGTAAAAATCATTTAGGTAGTATTTTTATCTTTCCTTTGTATTTATATTATGACTATGATTTAATATCTCTACATTTCTCCAAAACAAATATGCTTGGACAAGTGTTTGTGAATGAATAATAAGATCAGAAAAGTTTAAAAGCCAAGAAAGAAAGAAGGAAAGAACATAGAGCATTCCATGGGCCCCTAGTTTCCTATTTTGTTTTTAGCTTATTTGGGATAAAACTGGATTACTAATCTGAGAAATATGTGCCACTCAGCTTTGTTTTTTTTTTTTAAGAGAAAGAAGGAGAGAGAGAGAATTCTTTAATATTTATTTTTAGTTTCTTCAGTGGAAACAACATCTTTATTTTATTTTTATGTGGTGCTGAGGATTGAACCCAGCGCATGCCAGGCGAACACATTACTGCTTGAGTCACATCCCCAGCCCTCAGCTTAGTTTTTAATTATTATTTATTTTAATTATACAAAAGCATGAGATGCCATGTGTTAATTTGATACATATACTGTGTGTAATGATCAAATCAGGATAGTTAACATTTCCATTTATTTAAATAGTTATTAATTTTTATACTAGGGATGGTACCCAGGGATGCTTTACCACTGAGTGATATCCCTAGGCCCTCTATCTTTTATTTTGAGACAGGGTCTCTTTAAGTTGCCTGAGACCTCTCTAAGTTGCTAAGGATGACCTTGGACTTGTGATTCTCCTAGCTCTGTTCCTGTCACTGTGATGACAGGGGCACACCACTATGCCTGGCTTAAAATTTTTCATTGAGACATAATAAATTATATAATCTACTGGGTCCAGTTTGAAAAAAAAATTCTAACAATTTAAAGTTTATGTAAAAGTTGCAAGGAATTTAAATGTCCATGAATGGGTAGCTTTGTGCATGTTAAGGTTAATAATCTTTAGGAGTATTAGTCAGATGACTAAAATATGACCACTATAAAGGATGTAGTAATTAGTTCAAGAACAGAGGATTATTCATGGGATGGGGCATTGTCCTTCTTATATTTAATTGCTGTAGATTAGACCCTTTCCTCTCTTCTTAGTACAAATTTGCCATTTACCCTTTCACTCACTCATTTGGCTTGCACCCTCTCTTTATTGAGATCCTGCGGAAAGGTTACAGGGTAATAATTCCATTTTTATTATATACAGCTGAGTAACCTTAAATAAGTTAGTATTCTATGAAATACCACAGGATAGAAAATAAATATGAAGTAATATGCAATTTTCAGTCTTCTCCTACTACTCATTTTCAAACAACCTTTATGATTTGAGGTTAATTTTAATCATATTTTAATTTTCAAAATTACATCATTCATTCTAATTTCTAATGTAGATTGTCATTTATTCCTATTTCATCATTTTAAGATAAATGTTATACATTTTAAATTTCAGAGTAAATGCGTATTAAAGTATATTCTATGTGATAATACCTTAGCTCTTGACACGTGAAACACCTCTTGTCACTGACTTCTTCCTTGCCCCTCCACTCTTTCTTTCCTCTCTCATGTAAATTTTATATATCTCAGTATTTGCCGGTAGAGTTCCACTGGTGTAGGTCTCCCTGGACCTCTGCACTGGAATGGACACGTGTCACTTTCTTTACCACAAGCTGAGCCTCTTACTCATCACCCTCATTCCAATTTTATGAATGTCTTAGTCGACTTTTTCCACTTCTGTGACTACAAGACCTCACAAGAACAATTTTAGAGGAGGAAAAGTATATTTTGGTGCTCACGGTTTCAGAGGTCTCAGTCCATAGACAGCAGGCTCCATTCCTCAGGGCTGGAGGTGACGCAGAACATCATGGCAGAAGAGAATGACAGAGGAAAGCAGCTCAGGACATCACACCAGGAAGAAGAGAGAGACTCCACTCCCCAGACACAAAATATGCACCCCAAATGCATATGCATATGCCCCCAATGCCCACTCCCTCCAGCCACATCCTATCTGCCTTCACTCACCACTCAATCCCATCAGGGATTCATTGATTGAATGAAGGCTCTCGGAACCCAACTATTTTACCTCTACACCTTCTTGTATTTTCTTACGCATAAGTTTTTGGGGGTCACCTAATATCTAAACTGTAACACTGCATTTGTAACTTGCAAAGTATTTTCTGGAACATCTCCCTCTCTCACTAGAACTTGATGCCCACAAGCAGGGGCTATACTGGTCTTGTGTCCTCTTGCATGCCAGAGCCTGTCATAGGGCTCCCACACAGTAGATGCTCTAAATGGACCTTGAGAATCAAAACATGAACCAATGAAATCTACAATAAAGAACAATTGATATTCAGAGAGTTTAACTATCCAAAGTTACCCTTGGTCATACACACCTGACCAGGATCCAGAACGTTACCTGAAACATTATTTGTTTTTCAATATGAGAACTATCATATGATTCAACAATCCTAATTCTGCATATATGTCCCATGGAAGTGAGGTCCTACGTCCAGGGGACATCTGCATTCCCCTGTTTAAGGCAGCATTGCTCACAATAGCTAAGGCATGGAATCAAATCCTATGACTGTCTATCTCTCTATATTAAAAATCTCCCTGCCAGGTAGAGGAAGAGGAAGATAATCTTGTGAGAGTGCAATAGTATTCCTAGGGCCTGAGAGATGGTTTATCAAAGGATACAAAATATCATTTATAGGAAAAAGTTCAAGAGATCTATTGTATAAAAGGGTGAGTGAAGGTTAACAACAATGTATTTTATTATGAATAAATGCTAAGAGAAATATTTTTAAGTGTTCTCCCACAAAATCATGAGTATGTGAGACAATGGATGTTACTTTGATTTAAGGAATTCACAATGTATAAGTTATCTAAAGTTTATACCACTACTGCAAATATATTCACTTTTTATGGCCAATGAAGAAATAAATTATCAAAATTAAAAAAGGTTGAAAATAAAATGTGTGAGGAAAATTACTATACATAACATTACTAAACTTATAGATAAACTATTTAAGTTTTTAGAGCATTTAGGTCTGAGAATATATATCCAATCCTAAATTCTCAATTCTATTTTCCTCTAGTTCTTGAGCCAAGCTACACAAAAGTGCGAAGAGCCATAGCCAAGTAGTAATGATGCATGGCATTTTTGGTTGAAAGGTGACACCAGCAAGCCATTGAGATGATATGATTATGTTAAGATCTGCTTTCAAATGGATATTAGACCCCTGCTGTCCACCTCAGCCTGCTACAGGACTCCTGAAAAGTTCCCATTGGTTGGGGAAGTGCGGTAGGAGGGAATTCCAGAGAAGGGATTTCCTGTTGGTGTGTGTGTCCGGGAGAACACCGCGTGTGTGGGTCGGCATATTTCCCGGGAGCATACAGGGCATTGGTGGGAGTTTCAAAAATAAAGTTTGTTCCTGTTTGAGTGGCTCATGATTTTGTGCCCAGCCAGACTGCGGCACAAAAGCAATTATCACATAATTTGTTGATTCCTTTCCCAAGTGAATGTTTGCCAAACACTCCCATCAAAGGTTTCATATGCATTAAATATTTATGCACAAGCTGTTTCAAGAAATCCTGAGTATATACTTTGCTTTTAGAATTAATCTATTTCTAATTTTTTAATGCAATGTAATTATCTGAATTGCTCTTAAAATATAATCACTTGTTATACATTTGAATAGTTAATCATGGTTTTGTGGAAATGTGACTGGTTTGTAATTATCTAGAAGCCTGAAGTATTCTTTTAGACTTAGAGTTGGATTGGATTTAGTGGCCAGTTACATGGAGTCACAGTAACCATGGCTTTATGCAAAAAGTCACTCCTGAAAATACTTTGATCAAAAGTGAAAGTGATGTTTTTGAAGGAAATCCTTTGGTCCAGGCCACATCTGCAAGGGAGACAGTGATAAATTTTCACTCAGGTGGCAGGATGAAGTTTTGGTGTCACTTCTGTCCAGATTACACAGCCTTACTTCCTGAGACTGAAAAATACCACGTGGGTCTAGAACTTCCCCCTACCCTTTCAATGCTTTGCTTTGTTTTTTGAATACAGCATATGCTAAACTAGGTTCACTGATGCTAATTATGATCCCTTCCTATTTGCATCAAGATTTATGATATTCAAAGTAGATCCACACAATTATCACATAATTTGTTGATTCCTTTGATTGCTTTCCTACTAGATTTTTACTAGGTCAGGAGAATGGTATCAACATCCTCAATTTACAGCTTTGGACCTGAATAGAGGTTTGAAGAATATGAGCACCTGCTTGAAAGTTAACAGTTTGAAACTTTCATAGGGTCACCAACTAGTATCCATTGACTCTTATTTGTGATCTTATTTAAGAAATGGGCCTTTGCTTCTGACCTCTTGGAGGACTGTTGAGGGGCACAGCCGAAGAGGCCCCAGCAAACTTCCAGCTGCCAGCAAACTTCTAGCTGCCAACTGATTGGCTCCTCTGCTGCAATGCTCATTGGGCTGTTTCCCCACCCTTTCAGACCAGGGAGCTGCTCATTGGGGGGCTTTTTTTGGCTCCACCCACGCGACCCAGCCAATTGGCCTCAAGAGCAGGAGGAGTCCGGGAGGTTGAGAGGCTTGTGGGAAGCCAGTGGTGGCAGTTGGGCTCTGAAGGTTTTCCTGAAGAGCTGTGTGGTTTGGCGTGTGAGGGTCTAAAAATAAAGTTTGTTTCTTTTGACAAGTGGCTCCTGAATTGTGCCCAGCCAGACTGCGGCAGAGCACTGTAATTTCTCTACACTAAACCAGATGGTTCATCATATTTTTTCTTCTCAGGTTCCGTCTAGAGAGCATCCATTTGCATTCTCAAATTCAATCAGAAATGTTGGCTCTGTGTCCTGGCACATCCCGAGGACCCTGCCTTCCTGATGTGAAGACATGTGGAATAGGCAGGGCTGCGTGCCTCTTGAGCATGCTCCTAGGAAAGCCTTCGGTCTGCAGGTGGTCCTGTCTGGAATTTGCCTTCAATCCTCAGACAGTCCGCAAACAAATGAAAAAACTCAAGGTCAGGCAGGTTCTGGAATGACGTCATATTTGCTGATGAATTCATCATGGAACTAATGTTAAGAGGAAAATGAATTTTTGATAGGACCCTAATGTTGTCAGTGGTAGGATGCTACAACTTAGGAGAAAAACTACTTGTTCCATCAACAGCTAAATACCACTTGCAATGACAGCAACGGTACTCTGAACAATGATAATAATTACAAGTTGTTATTTTTCTATGCACCAAAAGTGTACTAAGCAATTTCATTTCTAAAATTCCATTTAACTCTTGAGATTCCCTAAATTAGACGTACCATTTTCCAAATTTTATGAATGGAGAGAGAAAGATCCTTGTTAAAACTGACTTTGTGCATCTGAACACTTTCTATGGTACAGATCTGTGGCTCTAATCTTTGCTGTGCAGTAGAATCATTAAATAGATTTGAAGAAATGCCATTTCAGCTCCTCAAAGAATTGTGATGTAAATAGCCTACTCATTGCACTTAGCAGCATTTTCAATGACTGTTCTACTATGCAGTAAAGTAGCAAACTATTGTGTTTTAGGTGCTGGTTAAGCTAAGGTAAAGAAGAACTGGCATCAATGTAGTTTCAACATTGTAAAAGCAAAAGCTATATAATCCAAATACTCGTGGTAGAATATTGCAAGTTCAGGAACAGGATGTATCAATGCCTTGTTGGGAACGGTGTTGAAACGTCAAACAGCTGATTTAATTTTGGTTCATTTTTCTCACATGCAAAGGAGATTGATTATAGCTGCCTTTCAAGGTTGTTGGAGACATTCTAACTAGAGATTTTACACCAAGTTTTGTATGTATTGTTCTTGGCCCAAATTAAATTCCTAAAACTGAGTTCTCTCTTCTATATATATAAAGAACCTTGGAGACCCACACTCTACATGTGAAATAATAATCATAGTATCCATTTCAGATTCCTCAAGGACCAACCCACCATAAATGTGAAAGTTTTTTTACAACATACACCAAATGTACAAAATGTGATTCTGAATGGCAGGCAGATAGGTTCTATTGTCAGGTTCTATTGTCACCCCTCCCAAGTGACTTATTTTGGAGAGTATAATTGTTTTTAAAAAGTGCTCTGCTCTGTACTCTGCAGAGCCACATTTGTGTTTTAAGGTAGTGGTCCTGAAACACCTAATCATGGTCAAGGTAAAGTGTACCTGAGGTGGGTTTGATGCTCATCCCTTGGAGGGGCAGTCACCTGAACCTGGGAAATCCTCTCGCATTTATCTCATCCATATTTTCTCATCCCCTTCAATTATCCTTCCTTTATCACTCCAATATCCTGGAGGCCACAGACTTGCTGCCTTTATTGGTTAATTTTGCAAAACAGCAGACCTATATTCCAGAGAGGCTGGCTGACTCGAAGCAATGACCCACTTAGGTCTCATTTCATCATTTTTTCTGAACTCCCTATGACTCTAGAGAAAGAAAAAAATATTCACCATCCACAAGAGAAAGCAGCAGTGTTCCTTCAAACATTCCTCTGGCAGAGGATTAAAGCCTTCAGAGAAATGCAGCCTCCATCCAGGATGTGTGGGGCACAGCGGGCCCCTGCATCAGAGTCATGCTGGTTTGCATACCTGAGCTGTGCCCTGCCTGTCTCTGTCCTCCAGTGGAACTTTGCTCCAGTTGTTCATACTGGTACTAGATAATTTTGCAAATGCTGTTGTCCAATTTTTCATTCATTGCCTCACTGGTGCTACTTGAGGTTAACTCTCAAATATACTTCTGTCCCTCAAATCTTCGTCTCAGAGTTGGCTTCTGAGAGAATCCAAAGGGAGAGAGCCATCTCAACATTTTTTTTTTTAAATTTCCATATATTTCACACACATAGACTGATGAAATTCCCCAGTGCTCCCTGTTTCCCTTTTGGTGCTTCCCAGTATGATTTTTCTGACCCTGACGCTGAGGAGAGGAAAGTAAATGTCCTGATGGCTTAGATTGTCTCTGTAAAACCCCAACCCAGTAATTAATACCTATTACCAGTACGTGTGGGGAGGTGTTGTCTGAGGCAATATTTGCTTATTTGTCTACTCTGTAGACTTTTAAGACCATGTCATTTCTCAAGCAGCCTCAGGGCACATGTGCAATAAAGAATTCTGTTAATTAAAATGCAGCTGCCACATTAATAAAACATCAGATGAAGTCTGAAGAAAGAAGACACCAGCAGTTTGAAGGGCCAACTCTTTTGTTAGATCAGGATATTTTCCTTTAAAAAAAACAACATTTTTTTCTTAATAGGACTGTAATACTCTCTGAGATATCTAATTGGGACTGAATATCATGCATTCCCAAGCCCTCAGTGAGAAGCCATGGATAGGAGGTGGAGCACACTTTTGGAATCATCTAGATGGAATTGAGGCAATATGATAAGAGAGTCCAAGGTCAAACACTTGGAGGGATTTTATTGTATGTTTCTTCTTACTTTGCTGCATCCTTTCCTTCTTAGACTTTTATTTCCTCACCCAGTGACCAGAGCCTGTGATCTCAGTCAAGTCAAATTATGTTTTCTGCATCTCTGCCTCCGTAAAGCAAAGATGATTACACGGTGCATGTGATGTGGCCAAGTTGTCTGATTCTTTCCTACGGCACTGCCAGGTAAAAATATGTGCATTCTTCTTTGTCTTTCCTAGGAATCTGTTGAAGTGGTTCCATGATTTTCTGGAAATGAGGACAAGATAAGCCTAAAATCATGCAAAGGACAGACCACTTTCCAAAAACCTTCCTGAATCTCACACTTCCATGTTGAAGGACACCATGTTTTCCCTTTGTGGAGTAATGATATTCTTAACCACAGATTTGTAACAATTATTTTGTGAAATAATTCATGCCTGTTAAGCATTTATTAAATGATTTTTACTTTGTAAAGTTTTTATTCACTCTTCACAACAGATTAGTAATGTTGATTTTATCAAAATAGTCCTATATTATAGATAAGTAGGTATATGTTTGTCAATTTCCTTCTGCATAAAAATGGTGAAACAAAATCTTGCATTCATACAAACACTTAGTACCTGTGATATACCATACTGTAGTCATGGCTGAGTGTGTAGCCATGCGATACAGTGTGTGCTCACCATAGCCAAAGCCCTGGGCTTGATTCCCAGCATCACAATGCCATACTTACTAGACATACTGACTTAAAAGCAAAAATTAAATTGAAAATAAGATCAGATGTAAGTAAATTAAGATTCAAGAAAATTAAATTCACTTCCTCAGTCACACTATTGTATTTCTTTAATTTGAGAAATGATTGATAAAAATTGTAGTTAAGGTGAACAACGTGATGTCTTGATGTACATATACACTGTGACATGACTACTGCCATCAAGCTATATAGCATGCATAATACGTGCAAATTAGAGTCTCACGCTGCATGTTATGTTGTCCACATTAATTCATTCCATGACTGACAACTTCTACCCTTCAACCAACATATTTAATATTCCTCCCCTCTCTAGTCTGGTAAATATCACTCCTTTTTTTCTCTCAATAAAGATTCAACTACATTTGAGATCCCACATATAAATGTGATCATGCAGTATATGATTTTATATATTTGACTTATTTCACTTTGCCTAATGTCCTCCAGAGTTAATCATGCTGCTGCAAGTAGCCCTTACTCTAAAGCTGAATTACACTATTTATATATTTGAGTTGATATGTAACAATATATAAATTTATATGTATGCAAATTTGTATATCTGTAAATTTATTTATACATATATACTCATACCTATAATCTCATATGATATTCCATATGTATATATTTTCATAGTATACATAATATATGAGCTTTTGTACACTACACTTTTCTTTCAGTCCTGCGGATTGAGCCAAAGCATCAGGAATGCAAGACACTTAATCACTGAGCTATATCCCCACCCATTCATCTCTCTTGTTTTTTTAATAAATTTTTCAAGTATTTTTATTTGTTTTAATTAGTTATACATGACAGTAGAATGCATTTATGCACTTTGATATATCATGCGTAGATGAGATATAATTTCTCATTTTTCTGAGTACATGTGTTGCAGAATCATATTGGTCATGTAGTCACATATATACATACAGTAATCATGTCTGTTTCATTCTGCTATCTTTCCTATCCTCACATGCCCTCTCTTCTCCTTCCATCCCCTCCTTTTACATAATCTAAGATAATGATATTCTTCCCTAGTGCCCTCCACCTTATTGTGAATTAGCATTCACATATTAGAGAAAACATTTGGCCTTTGGATTTGTGGGACTGGCTTATTTTGCTTAGCATGATGTTCTCCAACTCCAACCATTTACTGACAAATGCCATAATTTCACTCTTCTTTAAAGCTGAGTAATATTCTATTGATTATACATAATACATTTTCTTTATCCATTCACCTAGAGATACCTAGTTTGAGTCCATAGTGTAGCTATTATGAATTCAGCTGCTATAAACATTGATGTGGCTACATTACTGTAGTATGCTGATTTTAAGTCCTTTGGGTATAAACCAAGGAGTGGGATAGCTGGGTCAAATGGTGGTTCCATTCCCAGTTTTCTGAGGAATCTCCATACTGCTTTCCAGAGTGGTTGCACCACTTTGCAGTCCCACCAGCAATGTATGAGTGTACCTTTCCCCCCACATCCTTGCCAACACTTATTGTTGCCTGTGTTCTTGATGATTGGCATTCTGACAGGAGTGAGATGAAATCTTACAGCAGTTTTGATTTGTATTTCTCTAATTGCTAGAGATGTTGAACACTTTTTCATATATTTGTTGATCAGCTGCACTTTTTCTTCTGTGAAGTGTCTGTTCAGTTCCTTAGCCTGTTAGTCATTGGGTTATTTGTTTCTCTGGTGTTAAGTTTTTGAGTTCTTTATATATTCTAGAGATTAATGCTTTATTGGAGGGGCATGTGGCATGTAAATTTATATATATGTGAAAATTTATATATGTGCATTCTCCTTTTTCTTTCCTAGGAATCTGTGAAGTGGTCCATGAGTTTCTGAAAATGAGAAGATAAGCCTAAAATCATGCAAAGGACAGATTTTCTAAAGATTTTCTCCCAATCTGTAGGCTCTCTCCTCACATTATTGATTATTTTCTTGCTGAGAAGAAGCTTTTTAATTTGAATCCATCCCATTTATTGATTCTTGACTTTACTTCTTGTGATTTAGAAGTCCTGTTAAGGAATTCAGATCCTAGCCTGATGTGGTGAAGATTTGGGCCTATTTTTTCTTCTATCAACTGCAGGGTCTCTGTTCTAGTGCCAAAGCCTTTGATCCAGTTCAAATTGATTTTTGTGCAGGGTGAGATATAGAGGTTTCATTTTATTTTGCTACATATGGATTTTCAGTTTTGTCAGCACCGTTTGTTGAATGGGGTAACTTTTCTCCAGTGAATGTTTTTGGCACCCTTGTCTAGTAGGAGATGACTATATTTATGTGGGTTTGTCTCCTTGTCTTCTATTCTGTACCATTGGTCTACAAGTCTATTTTGGTGCCAATGCCATGCCATTTTTATTACTATAGCTCTGTAGATGCAGCATAGGTTCAACATACAGAAATTAATAAACATAATCCATCATATTAATAGACCTAAAAACAAGGATCATGTGATTATCTCAATAGATGCAGAAAAAGCATTTGACAAAAACCCACACCATCATGTTCAAAAAATTAGGCAAATTAGGGATAGTAGGAACACACCTCAACATTGTAAAAGCTATATATGCTAAACCCAAGGCCAGCATCATTCTAAATGGAGAAAAATTGGAAGCATTTGAGTTAAAAACTGGAATAAGACAAGGATGTCCTCTTTTATCACTTCTATTTAACATCATCCTTGAAATTAGCCAGAGCAATGAGACAGAAGAAAGAAACTAAAGGGATACAAATAAGTAAAGAAAAACTCAAACTATCACTATTTGCTGACATGTGCTGTATGTAAAATATTTAAAATACCCCACCAGAAAACTTCTAGAACTAATAAATGAATTCAGCAAAGTAGCGGGATATAAAATCAACACCCATAAATCAAATACATTCCTATACATCAGTGATGAATCCACTAAAAGAGTAATTAGGAAAACTACTCCACTCACAATAGCTTCAAACAAAATAAAATAAAATACTTGGGAATCAATCTAAAACACAGAGGTAAAATACATCTACAGTGAAAATTACAGAACACTAAAGAAAGAAATTGAAGAAACCTCAGAAGATGGAAAGATCTCCCATGCTCCTGTCTAGGTAGGAGCTACCAAAAGTGTTATACAGATTTAATGCAATTTCTATTAAAATCCCAATTACATTCTTCTTAGAAATAGAAAAAGCAATCATGAAATTTATTTGGAAAAGTAAGAGACCCAGAATTGGTAAAGCAATCCTTAGCAAGAAAAGTGAAGCAGAAGGCATCACAATGCCATTCATCTCTTGATGGACAATTCACATGTTTTTTATCATCTACTGTAAAAAAATGAGCAATGAAAGTGAACATTTAGATGCCGTCTTATAGAGTCATTTTATTTTGTATCTCAAAGCAGGATTATTGGATTACAACAGAGTTTAGTTATTGAAAACAACTTTATGCTCCTTTCCATAATGATAGTACCTATTTATAACTGGGTCAATGCTGAACAGTGTTCCCCTTTATCTTCACCAAGAACATTTTTTACTTTTCTGTATTTCTGATAATAGCCAATTTAACAGGTTTGAGGTTATATCAAAAATGATTTTATTCTATGGTATTTAGATGTTTAGTAATGTTAAGTGTTACCTGTCAGCCATTTGCATATGTTATTTGGAAAATTCCTGTCCAGAACCTTTGGACATTTTATAATTAGGTTATGTGCCTCCTTGATAACTGAGTTGAATGATTTCCTTGTATCATTTGGAAGTTAACACATTATTGAAAACATGGCTTGTAAATATTTTCCCTCATTCCATGGGTTATCTCTGCTCTTTGTTGCATTTTTTTAATTGTTGTCTATAAAATTTTAGTCTGATGCATTCCTGCTTATTTGTTTTTACTTTTTTTGACTGTGCATTAGGTATCATATTAAATAATATAATTGTCAAGACCAATATCCAAGATCTTTCTCTGTATTGTCATCTAGAAATCTTATGTTTTCAGGTCTTAAATCTTTAATTAACTTTAAGTTGATCTTTGTGTATGTCATAAAATAGCAATCTAATTTAATTATTTTGCTTTTGGATATTCAGTTTTTAGCAGTACCATTTATTGAAGATACTGATGTATCTTCTTTGCATATTGTTGGCATTTTTGTTGATGATGAGTTCATTGTGTATGGGGAGAATTCTGGGGATCTCTATTCTGTTTGCATGCCCAGGCAATGCTGGTTTGACTGCTATAGCTTTGTGATATAATCTGAAATCAGGAAGTGCACACAATCAGCTTTGTTCTTATTAATGATTGTTTTGGTTATTTGGAGTCTTCTATGGTTCTACAAATATTTCAGTACTTGTTCTATTTCTGTGAAAAGAGTAATTAAGTTTTGATTGAATTTGTATTAAATCTGGAGATCTCTTTGGCAGTTCAGACATTTGAAAATATCTGTTCTTCCAATCCATGAACACAGGGTATGTTTCTATTACCTTGTCTCTGTCTTGACTTCTGTCCTCAGTATTTTCTACTTTTCAAGGTACAGATCTTTCCCTCTAGGTTCCTATCTTTCATTCGTTTTGTTGCTAATATGGATGAAATCATTTTCTTATCTCTCTTTCACACAGTTTTTATTTTATTGTGTAGAAATGTAAGATAGTTTATGTGACTTGGTGTCCTATACTTAAAGTGAAATTTTTATTAGTTTTGAAATTTTCCAATAGAGTCTTTAGGTTTTCTTTAATGTAAGGTCATGTCATCTCCAAAATGTGTTGAGATATTGTAACATTTTTTTTAATCAGAACATCTTTTTTTTGCCTGGTTTTGGAATCAGGGTGATATTGGCCTCATAGAATGAGTTGGAAGTGCTGCCTCTTTTTCTAGTTCCTGAAATAAATTGAAGACTATTGGTGTTAGTTCTTCTTTAAAGCCCTTGTAGAATTCAGCTGTGTATCCATCCAGACCTGGGCTTTTCTTGGTGAGTAGGCTTCTGATGGTGTCTTCTAATGCATCACTTGATATTGGTCTGCTTAAATTGTATTTATCTTCCTGATTCAATCATTGTATGACTTCAGAAATTTGTTAGTGCCTTCACTATTTTCTATTTTATTGGAGTATAAGTTTTCAAAATAATTTCTAATTATCCTCTGTATTTCTGTAGTGTCTGTTGTGATATTGCCTTTTTTTATCACATATGCTGGTAATTTGAGTTTTCTCTCTTCTTCTCTGAAGCTAAGGTTCTGTCAATTTTATTTATTTTTTCAAAGAAACAACTTTTTGTTTTGTCAATTTTTTCAATTGTTTCTTTTGTTTCAATTTCATTGATTTTAACTCTAATTTTAATTATTTCTTGCCTTCTACTGATTTTGCTATTGATTTGTTTTTTTCTTTTTCTAGGGCTTTGAGATGTAAAGTGGGGTCATTTATTTGTTGACTTTTTCTTCTTTTAAGGAATGAAATCCATGCAATGAACTTCCCTCTTGGAACTGCTTTCATAGTGTCCCAGAGATTTCAATATGTTGTGTCTATGTTCTCATTTACCACTAGGAATTTTTTAATCTCCTCTTTGATGTCTTATGCAACTCAGTGTTCATTCAGTAGCATATTGTTTAGTCTCCAGGTGCTGCTGAGAAGAAATTTTATCCACTTGATATGGGTTGAAATATTCTATATATGTCAGTTAAGTCTAAGCTATTGATTTATTATTGAGTTCTATAGATTCTTTATTCAACTTTTGTTTTGAAAATCTATCCAGTGGTGAGAGAGTTGTGTTAAAGTCATCCAAGATTACTGTGTTGTGATCAATTTGACACTTGAATTTGAGAAGTCGTTTGATGAACATAGCTGCACCATTGTTTGGGGCATATATATTTATGATTGCTATGTCTTGTTGGTGTATGGTTCCCTTGAGCAATATATAATGTCCATCTTTATCTCTTTTGATTAACTTTTTCTTGAAGTCTACTTTATTTGATATGAGGATGGAAACACCTGCTTGCTTTTGCAGTCCATGTGAGTGTTATGATTTTTCCCAACCTTTCACCTTCAGTCACATTAATTTAATGTGCCTTGGTGTGGATCTGTTGTGATTTGGTGCATTCAGTGTCCTGTAGGCTTCTTGAATTTGTATTTACAATTCATTCTTCAAGTTTGAAAATTTTTCTGGTAGTATTTCATTGAATAGATTGTTTATTCCTTCAGTTTGGTCCTCTATGCCTTCCTCTATCCTAATCACTCTTAAATTTAATCTTTTTATGCTATCCCATATTTCTTGAATGTTATGCTCATGGTTTCTTACCATTATCACTTTGTGGTTTATGTTCTTTTCAATATTATATATTTTGTGTTCGTTGTTTGATGTTCTATCTTCCAAGTGGTCTACTCTGTTAGTCATGCTTTCATTTGAGCTTTTAAGTTGATTTATTATTTCTTTTATTTCAAGTATTTTTTATATTTTTGATCTTTTTCTTTTTTTTAAGAAACTCTAACTCCTTGTTGAGGTGATCTTCTGCTTCTTGAACTTGTTTCTATAGCTCCTTGTCGAAGTGATCTTTCACTGCCTGTATTTGCCTCTAATATCTTCCTTGAGTTCACAGAACATTTTAACCATGTACATCCTAAACTCCTTCTCTGTAATTTCTTCTACTGTGGCTGCCAATGATTCTAATGTTGTGGTGTCTGCATTTGTTTGGGGCACTTTCTTCCCTTGTCTTTTCATGTTGCTTGTGTGTCTCCCTTTCCAGCTCTGTGGGTCTAGATTACTATTGTTCTTACCCTAGACATTTGTAGTGCTCCTGTAGGGTTCCAAGACCTCTCTTTTGTGGGGAAGGACAATGTTAACAGTTACCAATATCAACAATATACCACCTATGAACAATTTGTTGTTATTAAGATGTTTACACTTTAGACTCAATGTACAGAAATATTGGATTCAATTATTATCTAAAATATAATCAGTAGTTTTGTAAAAAGGTTGGCAGTTTCTGACAGTGGACAATAAACTGGGGGTGGGGCTCAGGACGATATGCTGAGGAGGTAGGATGTTAGGACATAAAGAGTTAATATATCTAAGGAAGTGTGAAGGAGAAATCTAGTGAAGAGGGTTAGTAGCAAGAGAATAGACAGGAGGTAATTTAGGGTAGGGAAAATATGTAGGATGACAGCAGAGTACAGAAAACAAACACACATTTGTATTTAGGAAAATACAAATGTTAAAACAGTAAAATTTGGAGGGGGAAAGAAAAATGAAATAATAAAAAGGAAAAGGAAAAAATGATCATATACAACACCTTTGTATTATATTATCCAGATGACTCAGTCCTCAAAGTCCTATTTCATGCAAAGTTCTTGGTTTCACATATGTTGAGGTTGTGAGTGCCAGAGGATGGAGGGGTAGAAGAGAAAAAACCAACCAACTAACCAACAAACAAACAAATAAAGAAAGAAAAAAATGCTAAGGAAGAAACCAGGGTTGTAGCTAGCTTTGGTGATCCGTTCTTTCCTGCTTCTCTTCTCAACCAGTAGGTGGCGTCGTCTGTTATAAGCTGGTGTCTCTGCCCTCTGGATAGTGGATGTAACTAGGGTGGAAAGACTGGTTCTGATGCAGGGCACCTGGATGCGCGAAGTGGAACCCATTAGTCCCCTGCAGAAAAACTCCACCTCATTGGTCTCTTTTTGGGACCGCTGGCTCTTATGAAGTGAGCACTTGGTACTATCTCCCTCTCTTGCCTGGAGATTTCCTAGCCCTCGTCTCTCCCTTTCCCCTAGCAGTTCCCAGATGAGGAAACTCTAACCCGGGGCTCCCGTGGGCGGCTCCCTGGCTGCACTGCACACCTGTGTTGGGCAGCTACCTTGTTGGGTCACTGCTGCTGGGGAGGAGGGAAGGCAAGAAACCTGGTACCTGGCCACTGGAGATCCGATTTGGGAACTGCCCTCAGTCTGCTTTCAGCTCCCGGAAGTCTAGTGAGGTGGGTGGAGCCTGGTGAGGTGGGTGGAGCCTGGTGAGGTAGGTGGAGCCTGGTGAGGTGGGAGGAGCCTGGTGAGGTGGGAGGAGCCTGGTGAGGTGGGGGGAGCCAGGCCATGGCACTGTGCTGTGGGTAGGCAGCAGCTGAGTGACTCCTGTGGGAGTGGAGTAAAGTCTTCACTACCTGCAGATGTGTTGATAGGTGATTCTGCTAAGGCGGTCGGCAAGTCTTGCGTGGATTGGAACTTCAGGCTTTGGGTTCTGCTCCAACACCAGGCATCCTACCGGAATGCTGAGGCCTGAAGCCCTACATGGTGTCACAGCGCTGGTGATTTCTGCGGAGAACAGCTGGATTGGGGTCCTCTAACACTCTCAGAGGTGGAGTATTCCAACTAGGTGAGATCTGGGGCTGCGGGGCACAGGGCAGCTCACTCCCTTCCAGCCGCCATGTTTTTATTTATTTTTTTATTTTTATTAAAAAAAAATCTTAGTTTTGATGATATTGTCCATTGCTTTTTTTTTCCAGATTCTATTTCACTCCAGATGTATTCTAATATTTTACATTTCCTTCTTTCTGCTAACTTTGGGCATAGATTCTTCCTTCTTCATTGCCTTGAGGTATAAAGTTAGGTTTTCATACATAATCAATCTTGTTATTTTTTTCTTAACATTGGTGATCATTGCTACAAAATTCCTTTTTAGAACTGCATTTGCTACACTGTGTGTTTTGGTATGTGGCAGTTTTATTTTCATTAGTATTCTGACATTTTTTATTTCTTATTTGAATTCTTCTTCAACCCCGGGTTTGATTCAGTATGTTGCTTAATTATCACCTCTTTTTGAACTTTCCATTCCCTCCTTTTATTTATTTCTAGTTTCATATTATTGTCTTCATAAAAATACTTAATGCTATTTCAATCCTTTTAAATTTTTTAAGACTTTTCTGTGGCCTCACAGATAATCTCTCCATAAGAATACTGTATGTGTTTAGAGACAAGGTTTAGTCTGGCTCTTTTGGGTGGAATGTCCTGCGTATCTCTGTTCAGCCCAGTTTGTCTGTAGTGATACAAGTTAGAGGTTTCCTCATTGATTTTCTGTGGACTTGACCTGTTGGTGAAAGTAGGAAATTGTAGTCCCTTACTAATATATTTCTATTTTTTTTGTTTTGTTTTTTGTTCTTTAAGTTCTATTAAGGCTTGCTTTAAATATTTATGTGCTCCAATGTTTACTGTCTATATGTCCATTTATAACTGCTATATCCACTTGGCATCTTAATCACTCTAAAATTCCATAGTGAACTTCTTTGTTTCTGGGACACATTTGATGGAAAAATTCATCTTTCTGAAACATTGCTTTCCATTTTCCTGCAATGTCTTCTATTTACCTCTTTACTTTCAGCATTCTTCTCTCCTTAAAGCTGAATCACTTGCAGTCAGCAATTAAATGCTTCTTTTTTTTATTTCAGTTCATTCAGCCAATTTATATTTTAATCAAAAAATTTAATCAATTTACCTGTAAATTAATAACTGATAGTGAAGAATGATGTCTTTGGATTTGAACTATTTGATGATATTTGAGAATCTTGTACCTGGATACCTTATAGATATCTTTCTCAAATGTGGGTAATTTTTAGTCATTAATTCTTCAAATAACCTCTCCTTACATTTCTTTTTATTCTTCATTTCTGATACAGAACTCCCATAATACAAATATTAGTTATTGTTTTAGATTTTCATTACTGCAATAAAATGCCTGAGGCAATCCACTTAGGTCTCATAGTACCTTCAACAATGTGCTCCAGAGAACTTCAACTTCCCACATCTTGAAGGCTCTACCATCTCCTGGTAGCACTATGTGCTGGGGATCCAGCTTTGAACCCAGGGGCTTCCAGGGACATTATGGATACAAACCATAATAATTAAATTAGACTACTCATTCCATCTTACTCTAAAAGATCCTTTACCATTTTGGATACAATTCTTGAAAGACAATAGTAATGTGTAGTTAATTATTATTATTTTGAAAATACAACCTTTGCTGGATTCTCTCCAGCCTAACCATGTACCTTGAAGCCTAGTTCACTCCCCTATCCAGAAATATCCATGGGACCTGAGTCTCAGCTGCCATCTGCATCCCAGACAATATTGCCAGCTATTGTTTCATCAGGGAAGACCTGCGATCATAACCTGCCTTGGGGATTTCAGACTCTTTCCTTTCACCCTGTTCACCTCTTATATAGCTTCATTCACAGGTTGTGGTTTCAAGTAGGGATGATGATTGAGATCAGGCTGGGTCTGTCCCTGGGAAGGCATGACAAGTCACCAGACCCAAGA
The DNA here is from genome assembly GCF_048772815.1 of Callospermophilus lateralis. Lineage (NCBI taxonomy): Eukaryota > Metazoa > Chordata > Mammalia > Rodentia > Sciuridae > Callospermophilus > Callospermophilus lateralis. The sequence continues at coordinate 86,281,452 of NC_135320.1, forward strand.
AGTCGGTTGTCGCATCGTATTTACTCTTCACCCATCCAAGGAGGACTCCTAGAGTTCTCCTCCCAGCACACCCTGCCCACCTACTGAGATGGTTTGACCGTTGACTAACTTGGTTTCCATGTGTAACTGTAAGATTCCATATTAACAAAGATTCCAAAACAAGAAGCTTGTTTTGCCCAGAAATATTTTTCAGAAAAAAAAGAATATTAGGCTATAAATCTGTCACATAAAAGTGATTTCTTATTTCTCTCTTAACTTGGATGCAATGGAAGAAGAAATGCTAGGTTTCTTCTATGTGCAGTGCTCTCTATCCTGTCTGTATGTTTAATGAATATATTTAATGAAAAAACCAGGGACAGGATGACAAATGAGGATGTACGAGACTAGAGGAGGAGCTGATAGATGTAGACACTGAGAAATCCACAAAAATCTGGGCTGGGCTGTGGCTGCAGGTCCACTGGGCATGGCTTACTGCCTGGTCTTCCAACACTGGTAGGAGGAGTGTGTGCTCTCAAACCCTGCAACCTGTGACTCCAACCTGCCTGGTGTCCAGCTGCAAAGGGGGTTGAGCATTGCCCCCACACAAGGAGCATGGAGTCAGGTGAGAGTGAAGGATGTATTGACACCTTGTGCCGCCACATCATGGTGTACGAAAAAGACCAAAAGCATGCACGGTGGAGTGCCTTAGCTGGAAAACTGAAAGAGGCACAGAATTTCCAAAGCACAGGTAGGAAATGTAGTGCTGACAAATATAGCTAAATATATATTCTTCATACCTTTTACCTTCTTTTTCATTTTTATTTATTTATTTATTTACTTTGATTAGGTATATAGACAGCAGAATGCATTTTGATTCATTGTACACACTTGCAGCAAAACTTCTCATTTCTCTGGTTGTACACGGTATAGTGTTGCACCACATGTGCAGTCATACATGTACTTAGGGTAATGGTGTCCATCTCATTTCACCGTCTTTCTTGCCTCCTTCTCCTCTCCTCCCTCCCTTTTGCCCAAAGTTCTTCCATTTTTCCCATGCCTCCTACCCCATTATGGATCAGCATTCACTTATCAGAGAGAACATTCTGCTTTGTTTTTGGGGATTGGCTTACTTTGCTTAGCATGATATTCTTCAACTCCCTTCATTTACCTGCAAATGCCATAATTTTATTTTCTTTTAATACTAATATTCCATTGTGTATATATACCATAGCTTCTTTATTCATTCATCCATTGAAGGGCATCTAGGTTGGTTCCACAGTTTAGCTATTTTGAATTGAGGTGCTATAAACATTGATGCAGCTGTGTTACTACAGTATGCTGATTTTAAGTCCTTTGGTATAGATCAGGAGGTGGAATAGCTAGCTCAAAAGGTGGTTCCATTCCAAGTTTTCTAAGGATTCTCCATACTGCTTTCCAGATTGGTTGAACCAATTTGTATGAGCAATGTATGAGTGTGCCTTTCCCCCACATTCTCACCAACACTTATTGTTTTTTGTATTCTTGATAGCTGCCATTCTGACTGAAGTGAGGTGAAACCTTGGAGTAGTTTTTATTTGCATTTCTTTAATTGCTAGAGAGTTTTGTTTTCTTTTAATTTACTGTACTTTTGAAATTATTTGGAAAAGCAATGCCACAGTATTATTGTCTCAAAGGCAGATATTTTTCCATATAAATTAGGTCTCTTTCTGTAACAGCCTCCCTTCTTCTCTCACTTTTTATTTGTTTATTCCTAATTGAAAAAAAATTGTATGGATTCATCATTCACAACACACTGTTTAGAAATATGGTTCACAATATGGAACTGTTTCCACTTTTCCTCCTTTTATCTTTCTTGTGGTTCTGTATTCTTCCCTCCACATGTGAAGATGATAGTCTCAAAGTTACTAGATCTAAGTTCTTTGCCTGGTCTTAATACAGAAGAAGTGGATATTTAGAAAATAAACCTAGTAAAATGAAAGCTATAGAAACAAAGTACGAAAAACTATGTCCAGAGTCTGCTGTTTTTATAATTGATTAATTGATTGACAAGGAAATTTTTAGTTTGCTAAGTGATAAAAAGCAAAAATAACAATTATTTATTTTTGAAAATAGACTCAAATTATGTCATAGTGTGTCAACTAAACTCCATAACCACACTGTATTCATAGATTCGATGAGTTACAGTTCAAGCCCTTGATGGGGATATGGCAACCAAACTGGACTTTGAAAGAGGGTAGTCTTTTCTTTGTGACTATTGTAGTTACAATTTTTTTTCAATTAAGAATCATGTTTTCAACCAATGGAATATGTTGGAGTGTGTTGTTTAATATTCATATATTTAGAGAATTTTCTGTTGTCTTTATGCCATGTGTTTCTACCTTGATTCCGTTATAAGTCAACACATTGCATCATTTCAGTGATGTTAAATATTTTGAGGCTTGCATTATGATCAATAAAATGATCCATTTTGATTAATGTTCCATAGGAATTTGAAAAGATGTATGCTGTTCTTGTTGGGTAGTGTCATACATAAGCCAGCTAGCCACTGTTGGTACAGCATGTTCAGAGTTCCTATACCATTGTAATTAACTCAATCAGTTGTGGGGTGTGTATTGGAGACTCCAGCTCTATGTACAGATTTGCCTACTTACCTATCAGCTGTGGGACTGAGTTTCATGCATCCTTTCTGTGAGTGCACATTTCATAGGTGTCCATTAAAGTCTATAGATTTATCCCATTTGAAGACTGCTTTCTTGAATCTCTAGGCCTGTTTATTTCAAATGGGAAGATTTTAGACACTATTTTTTTCAAATTCTCTCTCACTCTCTTTTTCTCATTCCCCACAGCACTCTGATGATATAAATATTTGATGTCTTCCCCCAGATCTCAGATGCTGTGCTCACCAATTGATTCCCGTTCCCTGTATCACTTTGTCCTCGTGTTCACAGACTGAATCTTCTGTCAGCTTTCTTTTACCCTGAAATCTAGCCTAAGTTTTTATTGTTTGTTTTGGTTTGGTATTTTACTATTTTTAGTTCAAGCATTTCCATTGATTTTATTTTTTGGGGGGAGCGGGGTAACCAGGAACTTTACTCAGGGGCACTCAACCACTGAGTCACATCCCCAGCCCTATTTTGTCTTTTATTTAGAGACAGGGTCTCACTGAGTTGCTTAGTGCCTTGCTTTTGCTGAGGCTGGCTTTGAACTCACGATCTTCCTGTCTCAGCTTCCCCGGCACGTGGGATTACAGGTGGGCGTCACCACGCCCCGCTCCATGGATGATATTTTAAGGTTCTTTTTCTTCCCTGGGATTTTTCCACATTTTGTCATTTGCTTCAAAGCATCATCATGGATTGTTCAAGCTCTCCTTTCATGGCTCCTGACAGATCCTTGTTAGATAAGTCTATCATCTGACTTATCCCAGCATTGGCATCAGTAGATATGTTTTTGTCACTCAAGTTTTAATTTCCTGGTTTTTGATATAATTGGTTGTTTTTTATTGTGTCCTGAACATTTTATCTATTTTAAGGTATGAGACTCTGAGTTTATTCACATTTTTCTTTTTAGTAGTCAGTCTCCCTGTTTAAGTTCCACATACAGGTCTTTTCCTGACTCTATGGGCTGCTGTTCCAATGACAATTTTGTTTTCAGAGCCCCTGCAGTGTCACCTTGTCTTGTGTGGCTTACCTGATGCCACTCGGCCTCCCTCTGACTCCTGCTAACGTCAAAGCTGGGAGTCTTATGGACGCACGTGCAGGGAGGGCTGTGGTGGGTCTCCATGTGGACACTTCTGTTGTCTCAGGAACTTGTGGGAAGCATCATCTCAGACTTCTGAAAACTAGAAGCTGCTGAACTGGGGCATTTGATGTGGCTGGGTCTCTTCCTCCAGCGCTGTCAGCCACCCTGAGCCTTGTCCCTACCCTTGGCCAACAAGGGAGGAAAACACCTACCTGCATAATGCCAAGAGGTTCCTGCTTTCCAGGTGGTGTGGCACTCGCCCGCTGCAGTCAGAGGGACAAGCTGCCTGGCGGCCCTGTGTGGTGGACTAGCTGACCTGAAAACAAGGGGCTGTTCTTCAGGTCCTGGAGCCTCAAAACAGCTGCACTCTCTTGGCACGTTTTAGAAACCTTCAGTTTCCTCTTGTGGCATTTCTATGGATTGTAGCTGAGTTGAGCACAGAGGCACGGACAAATGGTTCATGCCGTGGTGTTCACACTGGAAGCCTGATGCTAGGACTCCAATATGGTTTCTCATCCCTAGTAAACTTTTATCTCTGGAAAAAGGAATGGAATTAGAAGGTAAGGCTGTGTAATATTTTCTATTGATTGCATTTGGCAGTTATTACAAGTGAAAGATGTGTTGAGAACAGATTGGCCTGAAAGGGAAACTGAAATAGGAGAGAAGTCTTAAGACTTGCATTTCCAGAGGTGCCGGCTTCTCCATCGGACCAACAGAACGTAAAACTGAGAAGGTCTTTTCTAGAACTAAACCATGCCTGACTCCCAAGCGCACTGTTGACGCGTCTGAATGGAGGAGTGTGTCAGAGGCCAGGGTGCCATAAGAGAAGGCAGGCACTTGCTGTTTTCCTTTCCTCTAGGTAGATCCCTGCAGGTGGCTCTGATGGCACCTACCAGGTGACACAACATGGATGGTAAGAAGGCTGGCTGGAGAGATCTAGAAAGGATATTTTCATCTATTTAAAAGGTTTTACAGGTTCCCCCTCCACCGTCCAGACTGGGTCTTCTGTGGTAGTAGAAAACACAGGATCCATGGAGTGGCTGAGTAACAGAGGATTTCTACAGAGATGAAGTGACTGGTTTCAAAATGATGAACTTTGTCTTGAAAATCTTCCCTTCGGTTTTGTGATCTCTTTAGAGTACATAGTGTTCAGTTTGTCTTCACAGATTCATCTCCCTCCCTCTATGTTCAATCTCCATATATGGGACGACCAATAAAATAAGCAGAACATACGATGCATAAACTACAATTTACACTGAAACCATCCTCAATACCCTAAATAAACCCTTCAGACTACCAAAACTAAAATTAAAAACTAAAATTCAGAACATTTCAGAATGGAATCCATGAGCACCTTTTCCCTTTAATATTTAAAAATGTTATCAGTGCATTATAGTTATTCATAATATTGGAGTTCCTCTAACATAATTATACAAGCATGAAATATCATTGACTCCAATTCAGTCCCCGGGAACACCCCTTTCTCTCCCCTCCTCTGTCCCCCTATTCCCTTCCCTCTCCTCTACTGTCTTCCTTTTGTTTATGTATTTACCATTTTTTGATTAATGCCTTGTGAGTACACATGAAGGTGGAATCCACTGTGGTGTATTCATACATGTATATAGGATGTTTTGACCAGCTCAATTCACCATCCTCTCTTTCCTGTCCCTCCTCCTCCCCATCACTCTCTTTCCCTTCTCCATGGATCTCCCCTCCATCCTCACAGGCCCCCCTCCTTTGGCCCCTTGGTTTGGCCGAGCTTCCTTTGGACAGCCAACCCCTCAAGCTCTGGCTTGCCATGCCTCCTGCCCTCCTCTCACCCCACCATGGCCTTTGCTGTCCCCTTCCCCTGGAATCCTCTTCCTCTTTGTGCTGGAGCACTGCCACCTTGTCATCTGCTCCCATATCTGTGTTTAGCTTCTTCCTTCGAGAAGGATGGTGTGCACCACTGCCACCCACACCCTGCTGCCATCTCTGCTCCTCTAAGCCCCCATGCAAGTGGAACTGCATGTGCTGAAATCGTTCTTATGACAGCTTCCCAAATTTGTTTCTTTGAGCATAAAAATTTCTTATTCAGATTTTTCTCTTCCATATGCTCTTACCTAAAGAATCCTGAATAAATATTTATTGAATCAAATGGAACTACATTCATTTCCTAATTGACTTAATAAAAGAAATTGGCTACAATGGGTTATTTATTCAGTAATTGGGCCCAATCAAAAAACACCATTGATTTCAAGGTGGCCTGTAGTTTTCAAACTACATTTCTGCTTCAATTTATTAGCAAAATTACTATTTATGCACTTGCTTAACAAAAGCTATAAATCTTATCCGCATGCCCTCCAACTTTCTCAGTGGGAGTGAAATTCTTCCATTGTGTATGAAATTGAAGGGACATAAAATATGCCAGCTGCCCACACTTCGACCTTTGAAGGAGTTTGGAAAGAGAATCCTGCTATTAAGAACAGCCAGACTAAACATTGTTCTGCCCATAACAGCTAAAATCATCAATGCAGCCTTAGGTTTTTCTCCATGGCAAAGTGAAAGGCGAAGAAGGTATCATGGGAGAAGAGATGCTAAAGGCCCGCGAGAGTCAGTGATACAGAGAAGTAGGATTGGCAGATTTGACCTGGGTTTGGATCTCAACTCTTTTGCTTATGAATGTTTACACTTGGACAAACTAGTGAGAAGTACATCTCTCTCCAAGACTGAGGACTCAACCACTAGATGGTCTAGCCTTCCATCATCACGATTTTAGGGAATCTCACAGGCCAAGGGGCAGCAATAAATAAATCCCAAATTTCAGATGCATATAGACCAAGGACTTGGCTTATTGTTTACTTAATACTCAAGAAAAGTGTACGCCCTTTGCGGGGCTCTTTACAAGTCACAGTCCACAGAGGCACGGCTGCCTTCACCAAGTGGCTTCGAAGATTCCCACAGGCATAAGATCTATATTCAATTTCAACTGGAAAATCTAATGAAGAAACACCTTGAAAGTTATTTTTGTTGGGACATAAATATGAGCAAAACAAATAAACTGGTGTGTCTGTGTCTGTGTCTGTGTGTGTGTCTGCATGTGTGCACTGTGGTTCTTACAGTACAGTGCTGCTAAAGATTACGAGAGGTATGTGCAGGAGATGATTCAAGGACTGTAGTTTTGATCATCATGAGCTCACATAGCCACAGAAACTGGCTCCTCATTAAACTGGCTCCCAGTGCCTACTGTGAAGTGAGGTGGCAGTCACCCCCACAATGAACTCTATCTCAGTTCCCCTTGCAGACAGCGTGACGAGGATTAGACCCATGTGCAGGAACGTGAGGGAGAGCCTGTGACTGTGAGTCTAGGAATTAGGCAGGCCTTTCAACTCCCGCCCCTTCCACCCACTGGCTGGATGGCGCTCTAGGGCTCTGGAAGGAGGGGTCACAGGATGGAGGCACCAGGGTTCCAGAGCCACCATAGAGAGAAGAATCACCCGGCAACCCCCAAAATAACAGTGGAGGAATATGTGAAAGAGAAATAAAATTCTATTATATAAGCCGCTGACATTTTATAGTTTATTTGACTCAACACCATTCCTGAAAATAGTGGAGTATTTAACCAAAGTTATGAAGCAACAAAAACAATAAGACGTGTGTTTTTAATACTTTACTTAGTTTATTTTTGTACATTATAGCTTTGTGTTGGGGTCTTAATCAAACAACCATAAGTTTGAACTCTTACCTGGAAACCCTTCAAGGTGTCTGTTACATTGACCTCTATTGTGTATCCCCCAAAGTTCTACCCTAACCCAAATTGAGCATTCTCCTGTGAGAAATCTCACCCTCCTATCGCTCTTGTCTCTTTTTCTCAAGAATTTAACTCTTATTAAAAATAATTTATTTTTATTCTTATTAATTTTTTAGAAAAGATTCACATTGCCTGATACCATACCAGAGATAGGGACATAAGTATGAGCAAAACAAATAAACAGAAAAAAAACCTGTTTTTTGTTTTTTCCTTCTCACATACCTTACACATCATTGACAGAGGTAGATATTAATTTAAAAGTGACAAAGACAATTATATAAATATAGGAGACAAAATGGACACTGTGCTGTCTCACTGTGTCTTTACATTCATGTGGTCATAAATCTTGCCTGCAACTCAGCAATTCAGCCCTTTCCTAAGCTAGTTCAAAAAATAACGATAAAATTATCCAGTTTAGGCATATTAAATGACACTAATTTTAAGAAAACCTATCACAACTAATGACTTTGTACAAATTAATAAGTAATAAAATTAGGATATTGGATTTCCAAATGCACTTGGAAGACATATTTTGTCAAGGGTGGCTAGGATGTAATTATTTATTTTGTTTCATCATTCATTATAATGGGATTTTTCAACCATGGGATGAATCCTAAATAATAACAGTCAGCAGTAATGAGTAATTCGGTATGCATTGAAGATGTTGTTTCTGCTTGATGAGTCAGGGCTTGATTAGAGTAGCGATTCTGTAGGCCTGTGAACCCAGAGACAAAGCTCAGTGTGTATACTGAGTCTCATATAAAGGCTACTCGTTAACTGATTTCCACCTGCTGGAAGTCCATCTCATCAAAGCCTACATCTCTAGTTCAAAGGATTGGTGCTTCTCAGGATGTGTCTTCATTCTGAGCAATTTTTATTGATGGTTCATCCTTGTCAATATTCTCCATTACATGATGACTCTTAAATCTCATCTGTATTCTCATAACAAAAGGCAACATCCAGCCTAGAGACATTTCTCATTCCTGACCCCCACATCATGTCTCTTGTGGTTCTCTTGTGGCCAATCGCCTCTTTCACTTACACTGTTAAAGGGTTGTGGAAGAAATCAGTCTCAGAGATGTGTATCTCATGGAGGTTTCCCTAGCTCTACAATGCAGAAGAATAATTTCTCAGAAAGAACAGGAAGCTATAAAGCATGGCAGGGTTTCTTTCTTCTGGAATCTTTCTTCTGCTGATTAATCCCTTCTCATCTTCCAAGAACCTTCAATGCCTCCTTATCCATCAGGGCCCCTTATCAGAATTAACCACATTTTTCTTTATATCTTAAAGTCAATTGATATACATATTTAATTAGCATGAACTTTATTCTGTATTTATTTACAATTTTGTTAAGAGAAAAATTTTGGAGTAATACATAAGCTTAAATATGTGCATATTCAACTTCCAAAAGTCAAAATATGTGCAACTCTGTAAATACTTGAACATTTAGCAAGTCTAAAAAAAGCATATATTATCAAAATTGTTCTTGAAAGTTCATTAATAACCAATGAAGTTTTGACATTCAGTAGGAATATGATGAGCAGACTTTTCCTAAGGTTGGAACAGGCGCTTCTTTGGTTGAGCTCTTTATAACTAAATTGCATTCATTATGTACTATGTTCAAAGTACTTTTCAAAGTCTTTAACATTCATTAACTCACATAATTTTCTCAAATATCCTGTGATAAGATGCCATTTTAGTGCCATTTTATAAAGGAGGAAGCTAAAATAAGAGAAGTTAGATAGCTTTCTCAAGTCAAAAATCCTCATTAGTCAGAGATGGAAAGACATAATTTGAACCCACCTCCCCCAGCCACTTGCTCTGGATTGCAGGTCGAGCTTTGGGTATACTAGGCAATTGCTCTATCACTGACCTGCATCCTCAGCCACAAACTTACCACTTTATTGGATCTAAGTCACATCTCATTTCCATATGCTTAAATACAGAGGCAAAATAAATAATGATAAATGAAAACCAATTGCTATCACTTTATCAATGAAATCAAAACTGGGTGTGGATTCAACTTACCAAATTTTGGAGGGTCATGCTTTCTCCACAACTTGCTGAAATCTTTTTATATAAATACTCCTATAACCTCTTCTCTAGCTCCTCTTCTTGTGTGGGTCTTTCCTTATGAATTTTTATCTAAATATTTCGAGTCTTAAAAGTTAAACAACACTATAGCCTTTGGCTTCACATTTTGCTATGACAAAAAAAAAAAAACAGATTGCTTAAAGGGGCAATCTTCAATCTTGGAGCTTATTTCCTTACTTCAGCTTGTTGCTCAAGGCACTCTAACTTCTGCCTCTCTAACTACACTGAAAGGGTTCCCAAAGAGGTGAAAATATGAAGAAGGGTCATGTCACCAGAATCATTGTGTGTGCTACCAACCTCAGAGTACTATACTTCTCAGGAGTAGTTGACCTTTGTGAACATTGTTTATTTTTTAATGTACATTATTTCTTTGTCACACAACAAATTTAATCCAACATCCACATGCCCAGATGCACAGTTGGTTGCCTGTTCTGACTGCAGCATGGTTTCCATAGTGTGCTCTGTTAATCTCACTCCTATCCACCCTAGCCATGAAGACGCAGGTCATCAAGTGGTCTTGCCCTAAAAGCTCATGGAGTACTTCTCTTATAAATAAGCTGTACTGGGATAGTGGAATTTCTGAAGAAGATACTATATGTGCAAGAGTAGAATTTCTCATATATGGAACATGGGCCGTCTCAATTTCATTGAGTAGATCCTGACTGTAAGAAAAACTACGTGAGTAAATTCTAAGGAAATTTCTATCTCTATGTTTTGTTGCCAACATTAGAATTTACCTCACTACCTAACTATTTGGCAATATAACAGGTATAAAGAGGTAGCTCACTTAATTATTTTCCTTTCCTAAAATTACTATGGAGTAGAACATGTCACTATACTCCTAATTATTTGATTTTTTTTTTTTTTTTTTGGTAAAAGACTTGTTTGTCCATTATTTTATACATCTTTTTAACTTTTTTTTCTTTCTTTTCCAGGTCATAAAACTAATACAATATTTTCAAAACCTGTCTTTTCATGATGTCCAATTCATCAATCCCATCTTCCTTACCTTCATTTACAGTGAATCTGTAACCTGCTTTCTCACTTTAGATCCCACACCATACTAGTCAATTTACACAGAGGAAGACTCAGTATCACCATTGCCCCAATGGATGTCACCCAGCCCAGATACTGTGAGAGCCAAATTGACCTCCCATTCTTTCCTCTTTCTTCTTCCTATTTTCATTTAATGATCACGATTGTTCCTACTGATTGTGTTCAATCTCCAGTTCATCCCATCTTGTCTCCCTGTCTTCATCAGCCATCAATGGAGATGCTTGTTAACTCTCCTCAACTGTGAGTTTGGTCATTCTCACCCATTGTGATTACTCCCAATGTACTTTCCACCTTGCGAAATTGAGCTTCTCTCTCCCTCTGCTTGGGGTCTTAATATGGTCAACATGAACCCCCATGACCTGGTTTCTGCCTACCAGGTGTGTTACAAAACTCATCCATCTTCACTGTTTCTCCCCTTGCATAGGTTAAACCGTTTCTTCATTCAGATAACAGTTCAGAGTCCTGCCTACTTAGGAAAGTTTATTAATACCACGAGTCTTTGCATTCTTTGTAATACAATTTCAGACTAATGTATGATTTTCTGATAGGCCAGTTATCTGTTTGTAATTATGCATCAATTTGGATGAATTACCTAATTCATATTCTTCTTTTCCAGTTCTTTCCATCAAATCAAATCACATGCTATAAATATGGTGTTTCCAAAGAGACACAGCGGCCACCAGTGGACTGGACTCATGCTGTGTATGCAAATAGATTTGGATATGTGATTGTATGTGTGATTCTGCGTTCATATGTGCATTGTGTACATGTAAGTTTTACAACAGGATGCCTGAAATAATTAATAGTGACTATAGGGAATTAGATTACTAATATTTTAAAATTATCTAGGGTGATTTGTTCCATACAAAATTTTTTAAAAAGTTAAAATAAGTAAAACAAATTATTTCCGAAGTACAAGTTCTCAGAATCCATTTGCTGAAGCTCTCTTTCCTGGAATTTTATTTTCTCTAAATATATAAATTTCATGGGCTTGTGCTACTCCTCCTTTAATTCATCAAAGACTGTAAATCCACATTCTAATGGCTCTCAAGGGAGTACACTAGATAGTAAGCTAATTAACTAGTTACATGTTAGTTGCACTGACTAATTGCTTAAAATCAATTAACCAATTGGAAGAAAAGACAATGTTTTGGTTCGAAGAGCCATCAGGGGATAGTAGCATACAATTTTTTTTTCCACATAAATTACAAGCTGTTTTTAAAGAGAGAATTAGGTGTTAAAAATCAAATGCTATTGGGTCAACATAAATAAGGAATTTTTCTGCTGTTTCAGAATAATATTAAAGATATTTACATAAGCATATTTCAGCTAGATAAAATTCTCTTTCAATGTATTTAATGCTCTTAACATTGCTTAAAGAGCAAGGTAGCCATGGGCTGTGTGTGCGAGCCGTGTGCGTTTGAGCACACGAGGGGACAGGGTGGACGTTGCTGCTCTGACTGGGCTGTGCGATGTATGTGTCCTTTTCCTCCATCTGCCTTTCCCTCACACAGCACTGGGATGGGTGTGGCCTTCCAAGATGTCAGTCAAATCTGCTGTCTGTAAGGCATCACCAAATAACTCCCTGAAACCCAATCCTTTGTCCTTTGCCGTATTTGGGTTGAACTTTCTGGAATGTCTCCCCCCGCCCCAATAAATAGGATGTTTTTAGCTGTTCTCTCTCTCTCTCTCTCTCTCTCTCTCTCTCTCTCTCTCTTTCTTTCTTTCTCCTGCCTCTCTTGCCTGCCTTGTGGGAGCTGGGGCAGAGGAGCCATCACTGAACCCCAAGAAAAAAGGTACTTTCTGTATCTGTGTGGTCATTTAGCACCAGCCCAATTCACCTGGAGTGACCCTGAATGATTTAGTCCATATTGTGGCACTAGACTTTGTTTTCTTTATATTTCTCAGGTCATTTGATGACTAAGAATCACATGGTAAAGAACACATAGAGCAGGAACAATTATCCTTCTGGTTGTTAACCAAGTCCCATCTGTATTGGTCCTTTTATTACCCAAAGGATGCCACCGTCTCCTGAAAGTTTGAACTGATCTGACACACAAGAGTCTAGTGCCACCAGGCATGGGGACAGTCCACTACCTCGGTAAATACCTACTGTTCACTACCCACACTATCGCTTGAGGAATGTTGCCACATGTTCCTGACCATGGCAGGTGAATGACACTACCCTTAGTACACAGATGAGGGAACTGCATCCTAGAGCAAGTAAGTCCTGACCCCAAGTTACACAGACGACCAGCGGGAAACTCGGGGACTGAATAGTGCCTTCTATTCCTTCTGCAAAATTGCTGAGGAAAGACTATGGATAATGCCCAGCAGAGCAGGGCAGGCAGCAATCTATGTCCTTTAGCCCCTGAAACAGGCATCTCATTGGGCCACGGCTCAGCTGGGATGCTGGGCTCTGTGGAGATGGGCTTCTCCTTAGAAGGCTCTCCAGGCTGAGTGGTAAAGGGTCAGGGTCACGGAATGTCTCCCACATGATCGAATTAATGCATCCAGATACAGATAATAAGATCCCTGAGTTCAAAACCCTGATGACCAGTGGGATGACCCAGGGGAATGAGCAGTATTTAAAGAGCCCCTGGGAAGATAGGGGATCATAAGACAAAAGGGAGTTTCTTGGTAGGAGATGGGAGTACTGATTTATAATGATATGGACAATTCGAAAGGTATGAGACTGTGGTTTATTAGAAAATGGGAGATGTCCATAAGGCTGATTCATAGGGACATTGGACCAGCAGACTAAAGCAATCAGCTGGGCACAGAGGTCGGCCCACCTGTGCTGTCCTTCCAGGGTTCCCAAGGCTTGGGCCACCTGTGGCTCCAGGGACTGCGGGCATGCCTCTGTTCACTGTGGCCACCAGCCACCACAGGCTGATGCTGCTCATCTACCACAGCTGTTCCCACTCTCCCCACAGGCTGTCACTACTCATCCCAAGGGCCTGTCTGTAAGGCATCACCAAGCCTCCATAGCAGGCTCATGCTTGCTGACCATGCTAAACTTATCTAAGCCCAGCCCCTGGAAATAGCTAGGGAATTCCCCTGCTCTGTCTGTTCTGGGAAATGGCTTCAAATAACACACATAAGACTCAGAATGAACATCTTCTTTATCTCTTACAAGGCTCCAAATTCTCCTTGTTCTTTTTATAAATGACCAGCTGAGCTACTTGTTCTCACAGACCAATCTGTAAAAACATCCTCTCATTCATTAATATGAGGTAAACAACCTTGAGTCAAGCTGTCTCCTTCCAAAGGCCCCTGAAGTTTGATCTTCTGCTGTGCTAAAGAAATTGTGGGTGCCAAAGCTGGTATTGGAAAATGAAATTCCCTTTAAAAAAACAAACAAACAAACATTGAATTGGCTAGCTGAAAATTCATCCCCTGCTCATTCAGACCACCTGATCATCCCATTTCCCCATGCATGGTTCTTTCCGGTCTCATTTACTCTTTTTTACAAAAACCAAGTCCTTTCTGCTTGAACTCAGAAATGCCGAGGATCTCATGTTTGCAATAGTGCCCTATTGAATAGTCTTTTGAATAGTCTCTCCTTACCTAAGTTAGGACTTCTTCTTTCCTTGTCCTGGGCTACAGGGACTGCTGCTCCTTACCTGGGGTCTTCGTACTCAGCCACCAACAGTCCACACGCTTCTGTCACTGGCACAGATCTGTGAGACATCTCTGAATTCAGGTGATGAAGTGCCAACAGAGCGGCACCATCATCCCCTGGTCATCCTGTCTTCCTCACTCCTCCAAGGGGCGCATTCAGCTGACAATCACGTGTTGAAAACATCAGAACTTTTTCCTCAAGACACAATTGGAAGTGCCAAGTCTTTAACCATGGGGTAGGTCACCACTTGACCTACTTTAGGGAAAACTTATTGTTAGAAATTAATGATCTCTCATGACAGGAGCTTTGAAAAGAATGGTACAGCTTGTGAATGTTGGTTCTGCCTATAAAAAGTGAGTAGGATGTTCAAAGGAAAAAAAAAATCACATGAAAACTTCCACAAAGGACCCTGACAGCACTGTGGAAGTTGAAGACCATTACTTCTGAGAATCAAGGCCATGATGCTGATGAGGTGGAGAAGCCGTTGCACTTGGTGGATGGGAAAGAATCCCAAGTCTGTGCATGGTAATCTCTATGACCTTGGGGAAGTGGTTTCAGTTCCTTGAGTCTTTGTTGCCTGTTGCCTGAACTAATAAGATAAATCCTGATAATTGGATGTTGTCACAAAACTCCATGGAGTGCAAAGGAAGGACTCAATAATTGAGTCTCCATCCCTCTTAATTTCAACCATCTTCTATGACCTAATGTTTCCTGACAGATTAGAGTTGTACGTTTTTGTGAGCACCCTGGCCACTGGGGTCACATTTGTCCATCTTTGTGCGTCTGATAACAGAAGAACTAGTCCAGTGTAGAACTCATCATAAGCTCTTTTATTCAGCAACTGATTAGGTGACCTACTCAAACTGAGCAGTAGAAAGTTGAGTCTTATCATTTGGGATTTTTTTTCTAGGCTAGAGACTGCCTGGGCTGCTTAATAAACTCATTATGTGCAGAGAGAAACATTAAGGAGGATCCAGCTATTTAAGTTTCCCTAGGGCAACTGAAGATACACGAGCTTCTTACAAAATGGATTTCTGTTTGTATCTTGGAGAAGCCAAACATTTTTGGCAACTGGAGAGAGTAGACTAGAAAACACATCCATTCCTGTTTTCAGATGTTGTCTTAATAGAGACAATAACAACAGAAATGATATTAGCAAATATTTAAGAAGTACATTAGGGGGTAAAATGGTGAGAAGAGAAAACTGCACTTTGTTTATTCTGCTGTATGTTAGGTTCCCTTGAATCAGAAATGGCCTTTACTGTAAGTCATAATTTTTATCATCTGAAGAATGAAATCTAAGATTTTATGGAAAGAAAAACTATTATCTTTCTATATATCTACAGTTCCTTTTATACATGACATAAAGACAACATTAGATTTCTATGATATTAACAAATTACAGCAAACTTATCAGTTAAAAGCAATATTTGCTGATGATCTTGTAGTTTGGGGCCTGTAGGAGTTTCCTTGTGACCTAGCTGGAATCTGTGATCGGAGTCCCCCAGGCCTTGCTCATTATGTCGACTGGATCACATTCTTATCTGGAGGCTAACTGGGAAGGCTGGGAAACATCTTCCATGTTTACTCAGGCAATGGTAGAGCTCATTTTCTTGGAACTGTAAGATGGGATGAATAGGCTTCTTCTGGCTGTGGGCTGGAGCCTGTTCTAATGTCCCAGTGTCCCAAAGCTTCTTTCCATGTGTCCTTCTCCATGGGAAATACACAGCATGGAAATTTGCTTTATAAAGTCCAGTAGAACATTGGTATTACCTGAACACTCCCTCAATATCTCTCTCTCTCTCTCTCTCTCTCTCTCTCTCTCTCTCTCTCTCTCTCTCTCTCTCTCCATATATGCTGCTATCCGACTTTGCACCTGCTAGTGACTAGCAGCAAATAACTCTCAAGGGAAAGAGATTATGAGGGCATCAGTCTCCGGGAAGGCATCAATCTCCGGAACAGGAATTATGGGTCTACCCCAAGATCTTCTTCTACTACACCAGTATGGGGATACGCAGCTGAAAAGTCTTTACCTGAACATTTTTAAGAAAGAACTCAAGGCTATAAATAGAGGGAAGATTGACACAAGGAAAAATGGAATTAGCAGCTCTTACATGAGAAGGGCTATGGGTGGACTCCGCTCTAAGGATTAAAAGTCTGGAATGTGTGTGTGCATATGTGTGTTTGGCTGTGTGCCTTTGTGTGGCATACGTACTAAATAATATATTGATGAGGCGGGGGCAAGAAGATTTTGTAAGCTCTAATGGACTAACCAATAATTATGAGAAGAATCCCAAAAGTATCAATTTTTGGTCCTCTTCCCTGCGACATACAACGAGTCATAGGAATTGCAAGGTGATTCTAGCCACATTATTTTCAGTGTGCTGCTATTCATAGATTGTTCTCAGGAGGTTCATCAGACATCTCCTCCTGGGGAAGCAGAGAGGCACCATATGGCTAACTATCCACCAGGGACCTGGATGGTGAAGAAGGACAGCTCATTACCAGCCTTAGCAGAGCAGACTCTGTACTCTTCAACAGAAGAATAAGTCGGTGGGACCTAATATATAACCAGCAGCAGGGCAGCAAGTTAGAAGAAAATAATCATTCATATATTTTATATGAATATAACATTATATATATATATATGGTATATTTCTCTGTACCTGGGCATAGGCCAACTTTTAGGTACTTACTGCATCTGGATCTCAACACAACTAGTAGACAGGTTAAGTTCTACAAATACTACCACTCTGCCAATTGAGACAACAGAGACAGAAATGTCAGGTGCCTGCAACAGAATTTGTAGTTCTTCTGGCTCTTTTCCTGGAGAAGACTATTGCCATCCCTTGTCCATCTCATTTCCAAATCTGAAGATGTTGTCCAGTTTTACTTGAAAATGGGTCCTGACTAAAACAGTAATAAATAAATGGATGTATATGGAAAAAGACTAAACAATATACACAAGAGTGCTGATAAGTTAGATCTTAGATGGTAGAGGTTATGGATGTCAATGTGCCCTTCATTTTACTCCCTATGGATAGGAAATGCCGGCCACTTTAGTGCCCTCCACTAAGGGTGCCACAGTGTCTTCCAAATGCAGACATGACTTAATTATTTCATTACACATCATACATGACAACTTGTGGTTAACAAGTATTATGTCCCTTGCCCAAATTAATTTTATTATACAAATTGCAAACAGATAATGTCAAAGAATAAGCTAAAGAACATTCATCACTTTTTGTGTGTAATATGTCCACAAGCATAGTGTTACCCTTATTTTCGTCCACGTTTTATAGATTTATCTTTAAAATTGTGTCTATGATTCACTTTTATTAATTATTGTTTTAATACTTTATGAAAAGTTTTAGGTGTGGGGTGAAGAACAAAGGCCTATTTATTCATTTCATTCAAATGGAAATCCTTTGAGTGTAACTGGTCAAAATGGCTCTCTCTCCTCTGTGGAGTTACTTTATCTCCTTTCACAAAAGTCCATTACCAATCTATCATCTGTCTATCTATTTGTTATATTCTTAGACTTCCTTCCTTCTCTGTGACAATACCACACTGATTTGGTAGGTTTTATAAAGATCATAGTTACTTTAATTTTTTGCTATCCACAAATATTTTGAAATATTGTTTAAATGTTTACAAAAAATCCTGCAGGAACTCTGATTGGGATTCTCGAATCTGTAGACATACTTGGCAGAGATCTTAACAATTAGTCTTTCAGTTAATTAACTTGGTGTATATCTCTGTTCCTTTAAGCCTTCTTTAATTTGTCTCAGGAACATTTTGTAGTTATCACCCTAGGAGTCTTCAAGTATTTTGTAAATGTATCCCCAAGTGTTTGATGGTTTGTTATTGCAATTGGCATTACATTTTTTTAGACTCTATGTTCTTGGCATATAGAAATATATCTTTAAGGTTTTGACCTTGAATCCTAAGACCTCTAGAATTTAGTGCCTTAATTTTTTTCTCATAGGATCTTAATTTTCATGTCATCTGTCACTAGACAGTTTTACTTCTTGCATTCTTTCCAGTTAGCATTCTTTTACTTTCCCTTTTTTTCTCTTTTTGGAGGGGGGTTGGGAATGGTAATTGGGGTTTTGTCATTATAATGGCAAGGACTTCCAGTAGAATAGATAATCAGTAAGAGCAGAGAAGCAGGTTTCTTGCTGTCTTCTGCTTTTATTAATCTTGGAGTGAAAATTGTCAGGGTTTCGTAAGAAATATAGTATTAATCCTATTTATTGAGATGACCTTTATTAGGTTAAGAAAATTCTCTTTGATTCCAATTTTCCTGAGAGCTTTTAAGCTAAATAGATGTCAAATTTTGTGAAAATTTAACCATCATTTTTTTGTATTATGGCATGGTTCTTTTTTAGTATGTAAATATGGTCAATTACATTTGTCAATTTTTGAAGGTTGCTCTAAGCCTGAAACCCCTGGAAAGTCTCATTGGTTGGCATGTTTTAATCTACTTATGTTTTTGGACTGAAATTTTGTTTTTACATTTTGTTGCTATGTCCACGAAAGAGGGTAGTCCATGCTTGAACTTTTTAAAGCCATATTTTCTTGTTTGGGCAGCAAAACAATGCTGGCCACAAAATAATATCAGGAGTGTCCCTCCTGCTCTGTGGATAGTACCAATATTATTGCTCTCTCCGTCTAGGTAGGAATTTTCTTTGTGGCAAGGTTTTGAGCTAAACTTCTTTGATAAATAGAGAGCTTCTTGAGAAAGCTTAAATAACTTTGGCCTCTTGAAGAATTTGTCCATTTTGTGTGAGCTGTCAAAGTCACTGGGATAAAACTGTCATCATATTCCACTAATATTTGTGGATTTTCTAGTACTTCTTATTTTTTTATTCTTGGTATCAGGAATCTGAGTCTTTTGTATCATTTTAATATTTATATGCAGAAAGTTATTAGTTTTATTGTTCTTTCAAAAAATAAAATTTTGCTTTTAGTTTTTCTGTTTTTCCCCCTCTGCAACTGATTTCTTTTACAAAATTAGTATTGCCTTCCTAATGTTACTTTACTTTGCATTTTATGTTGATTTTTGTCCTAATTTTGAAGTTTAGATCACTGATTTGAAGACTTCATTATTCCTTAATATAAACATTCAAAGCTCTATAATTTTCTCTAAAAATTATAGTAACTTTATTGCACAAATTTTGATGTGTTGCTTTCATATGACTTGTAAATATTCAATAATTTTCGATGAGATTTCCTACTTGACCAATATGTTATTTAGTATTGTGGGCGTTCAACTTTTAAATATTTGGGAAATTTCTGGATACATTTCTATTGTTGATTTATATTTTAATTATGTTTTAAGCACAGAACATAACTCTGACTCCAATTCCTTTACATACAGTCACATGTCACTGAACAATGGGGACGTGTCCTGAGGAAGGCATTGGTAAGCCGTTTTGTCTTTGGGGGAACACAGTAGAGTGTATTTACACAAACCTGGGTGAAGAGGCCCACCAGTTGACCTGGCCTTTTGGCACAAGCAAAAGTCTAAGTAAAAGTCTGGCAAAACACAGCACCATGTTTTACTGTGAAGTTTTGTTGTTGTTGATAAGTGGAAGGAGCACACTGTAAAATAACGATAGAAATATAGTATAGGGAACACATGAACCTATCACCTGGTTCATCATGGAGAGGACAGCATTGCTGCATTTTTTACAGCTGGAGCGCAGGGGGCCCGTTGGCACCAGACTCACCACAGACATCAGCAATGGGCAGAGCTGCAGTGTCACTGAGGACAGGACTTTCACTCCATCACAATCTCATGGGGCAACTGTCACAACCATCATTCCCTGTTGATCAAAACCATGCTGAGCATCCTGTGACGCATGTGAAGGCTGTGTGGGGCCCATTGTGTGGTGGGTGTTGCGCACCCACCTTGATGAGTAATGGAGACTGCACTCATACAATCCTTCCTTAGGAAATGGTGTGACTATGTAACTTTATTACTATTTTACTGTTATCTGCTTTCCCAACCTTGTACTTTTAAGTTAACACTTTGAACACAGTGGTAAGATTGTTCTTTCTTTTGCAGGAAGTCCGATAACTGTGTCTTTTAATTAGAATATTTAGACCATTTATTCTTAATGTAATCATCTACAGATTAGGTTTAAATCTATTTTGCTTTCTCTTCTTTTTACTTTTTCTCATTATTTATTTCTTTGTCCTCTCCATGTTTTTTTATTAACCAAATATATTTTAATATCATTGGAATATTAGCCAAAACATAGTTTCATTTTTTAATGATTACTGTCAAGTCCAAACTATGTATTTTTAAATAATCTTAATATATATTCAAATAACATTATACAACTTAAAATGCTTTTAATTCTTATTCTCTTCCTTTGTGTTTTTGAATTTGTATATGCTTCTAGATTTATTATAAATCTCAAAAAACAATATTTTTAAATTGAGTTTTATCAATAAATTTTCATTTTAAATCATCAAAATAAACATATTTAATATTCATATATATATGCATCATGTATGCATTATTCCTGGTTCTCTGATAAATTTGAGTTTTCCTCTGTGTATATTCTTAGGCTAATAAACCCTTTTCTAAATGCTTTTGGTGTATAGGTCTTTACTTCTGAATTCTCTGCTTTAGTGCTTCTGAAGGAGTTTGATTAAATAGCCTTTATTTGTAAAGCCTTCATTTTAAGGTGTTTAGTCTTTATTCTTTATTCTTAAAGGCTATTTAATCATTTGAAGATGCAATCTTATTGTTTTACTGATTCCATACCTTCTGTATAAAGCCTTGGTATATTGTCTTTGATTTTTTTGTTTATGTATTTTTTTTTTCTTTATGCTATCTTTTACTGTTCTTTGCCAATTTGATTATTATTTGCTTGGTTTGTTTTTTGTTTGGTTTTATCCCTGTCATATTTAATTGATCCCTGGTGTCTGTAGTTCTGTAGTTTTCATTAAACTTTTGCCTCATTTTATCAATATTTTTGTTTGCTTTCCAACTTTCCTTTTCTTTATGAAATCTCAGTTATTCATATGTTAGAATATTTCATATATTCTCATAGCTTAATGAGGCTCTGGCAAATTGGTTTTTATTATTTTTATTTTTATTTTTTATTTTGTCTTTTTCCCTTGGTCCTTCAGCATGGAGAGTTTCTATTGCCATGTCCTCTAGGTCATTGATACTTACTTCTGCTGTATCTACTCTCAGTCCATCCAATTAGATTTTCATTTAGAAAGCCATCCTTTAAAATTAGAATGTTTTTCATGTCTTTTATTTCTTTTTAAAATATCATTTGTTAATATTTTATTAATACTTCTTAGTTGTACAAATTAATGGAGTTCAGTGTGATATTTTTGTATGTTCCTAGAGTGAGCCCTGATTAAACTTGATTAAATATTTTTTTTTACATCAGTGGATCTATTCATATAGATGTTTAAAAATTATTTTCTACTAAATTCTTTATCTCTGTCCTCTATCTGTTTCTACTTACACTTCCTTTTTCTGCATGGCTGAGTAAAATTCCATCGGGTATGTCAATTGGTTTATTGTGATTTGTCATTTTTCTCAGTTAATTTACATTGATAAGATTCCTTTTGCATTTTACACATTTCCCATCTGCCTTTGTTTTGTTTCTTCAGTGTGGGACGGTGTTCTGGTGGGCAGCCTGTCACCTGTGGATCAGGGGGTTGAGGTTTGCTGGAGTGAATGGGAGGAAGCTGTACTCTGGACCTGCTTCTCTGTGACTGTGGAAAGACCCCTTGTGGGTCCCTGTGGAAGGTGCTGACATTCAAGGAGGAATCAGCATCCCTCTGGTGGCACTAGAGTCTCCCAAATCTCCTTTCTCCTGGCCCTTCTGATTAGAGCTCACCTGTGCTCAGCTTACTGCTCACTACATGGCCCCTTGCTGAAAGCAGCAGCTCCTTCTCTGTGGCTTCCTCCCCTCTGCCTCTGCAGCCCCTTGCTCCTCCCTGTATTTCAGCCTGTATTTTTAATTCGACAAGGCCATTGTTCTCTCCTTGGTGTCCTCTATATGTACCAAGATCTAGAAAGCGTCTCTCAGCCCCAAACCACCTCATTTGTTTCCCTTCTTATACAGTGATTTTTTTTTTCTGCTTCTTCTTTCTTCTGAATTAAACTTCTTTTATTTTCTATTTACATAGATCCAGAATTAAATATTAATTAAATATTGGGGAGGACAATATCCTTTCTGAAATGACTTCTCTCTGTTTCAGCATATGCTCATCTAAGCAAGCTCCACATTAGCGAGTGCCCTGCCTCTTATAGACGAGATGGAGATGAAAGGCCTTGGGGTGCCCAGCTGGGTCTGAGGGACTCATCTGTGAAGCATGCTTTCTGACTCCACAACCAGTGTTTCTGAGTCACATCAAGTGTCCTTTAATTATGCATTTGACTCTTCAAACATAAAAGCTTTTAAGCCAGGCTCCCCTGTTGCAATCCTTCTTGTCCTGCCTGATGAAGCCCTTCGTGGTTGTGAGGAGAGCACTTCCATTCAGCTTAGACTCCCCACTTGACACCACACAACTCCCCAAGAACCCGAGAGGCAATTAACTCTTCCTTGAGAGAACTGGTCTGGCACATGCCCACTGAAAACTGCGTCTGTATCTCCCCTGCGGCTTTCTTGTGAATGTCAAGGGCCACTCCACAGAGGCTGAGGAGGCCTGCTGTAGACACAAGCAGCAAGAGATAGGAGACATCCACTGAATCAGTGCCTGCAGCCCACCCAGGCCGAGAAGAAGGTGAGCAGAGTCAGAGGCTGCCCTGCCCCAGTGGAGTGGAGAGATGCCTGCTCTTCAGTGGAACTGGCTTCATGACACAAAATAGCTCAAAGGCAGTTATTATTATTATTATTATTATTATTATTATTATTATTTCCTGTTATAAATGGGAATAAATATTGACTTATTGCCTCTGATGTGCTTTTTTCTTTAAGTGTATTGATTGACTTGACATTTTAGTCACATGAATCAGGTATGATCAATCTTCATATTTTACATTTGAGGAATCTGACGTTCAGAGATGGAAAATGGACGTCCCAGGGTCACAAAGCTAATAAATGTTGCAGGAGACAGGGACTCTTCTGCTTGATTGGATTTCTGTTCTTGGCTTTATTAACACTCCCCAAATGCCCTTTTCTGAGTGTTAAACTTGCTGGCATTTTTAGAGATTGTTTTTTTGTGTGTATAAGAAAAACAAATCTGTCCACACTCAGCAAATTGTGGGAACAATACTAAGAGAATATAAAATGACTGAAGGGGAAATGAGAAGAACCCCGTAGCAGGAAGGTCAGCGGGAAGGTGCCTCTGGGGCCCAGGAACAGAGCACCACAGACAGCACTGTGGACATGCTGCCTTGGGCGACCACACCGTCACCCTGTTTCCACAGTTTGGTTTACAGTAACAGAGTCCCAAACTCCTAAAAAACTACACGAAATAATAAAATAGAGGGGCTGGGGTGGTGGCTCAGCGGTAGAGCGCTCGCCTAGCACAAGCAAGGCACTGGGTTTGATCCTCAGCATCACATAAAAATAAATAAATAAAATAATGGTATTAAACAATAATAAAATAGATATTTTCATAGTCACCAGATTTGATGTTTTAAGAGCTTGACATTAGTTTTTACTTAAAATATATTTTATTGAAACACTTCAGACACAACTAAAGCCTCACTCTGTTGTGTTTTCTCAGAAATAATCTTCATCTTGACATTGGTTTATATGATCTCCATTCTTGATTTTCTATTTTAGCTGCTTTACTATGTATTTTTATCTACAAGTATCATTAAAAGATATTAATTTTATATTGTGTTTAAGTTTATGTAAAGGTTTTATGTCAGGTGTATATTTTTCCAAATAGCTTTCTCTATTTAAAATTATTTTTGAATTTTAATACATGCATATTTTTCTCATAGAGTTTCATCATTTTAATAAATACATAATGTTTAACTGAATTAACTTATTTGCTTCCATATTAAAGAACAAGTTCAGTCCTTTTCACTATTACTTTTTGCTGTAGCAGTGCTTCTGTATCCTGTTTGTACATGATTTCCACTCTAGAAGAAGATTGCTGACCACAGAGTACAGACACTGAAACTGTAACTGACAATGTCAAGACCACATTTCAGAGTGGTTTCAACAACCACTGTATCAATCACCAATAAAGCCAGGTCCCTACTTCCATGAATTCTTATTACTATTTCCCAATTTAGGTCAATTCAGCAAATACTTAGTGGTATCCTACAGGCTAATAATAATTTCTCAGAAACAATAGAAAACAAAAAGTTGGATTCCTATAGATCTTATATTTTGGTGCAATGACACAAAAATCAAAATAAACAAAACTTTTCTGTGTTCAAAGTTGATAAGTGTTGAAGAGAAAAACAAGGCAAGACAAAACAATTGGAAGTTCTAGGTGGAGGAGATTCTGCACTTGGAAAATTATTGTGAAGGGAAGCTCTCAGTGGGAAAGTAGGTGTAGGCAAAGACTTGCAGAACTGCATAGGAATGCAGGAGCATGTTTCAGTTACCCAGAGCAAGCAGGGAAGACCAGGGAAGAGGAACATGTTAGCTGAGATGTAAGTTTGGTTTTGATGTTGCAAGATACACGTGTGTGTGGCTTTGAGTAAGAAAGAAAGTACCTAAAAAGAGGAAGAGAATAATAGGAGATGCAGTGGGAGCTTGCCTGTTGTTTGAAGAATTTTGATTTTCACCTGAATGGGATGGAGAATCCACTTTTATTAAGCATAAGATTTCTGAGATTTAAAGACACCTCTGGATCTAAATTAGAATAAGGTCATTTGGCTACTACCTTAGGAAAAGAAGGACAAAAATAGAAGAACATGATAATTAGCAGAGCAGACAAAACACATAGGAGGCTGGACCAGTGTGGAGAGAGTCAGGGTGGTGGGCAACAGGTGGATGTCATGGATTTTTTTTTGTTGTTGTTTGTTTTAATTAGTTACACATGACAGTACAATGATCTTGACATATCATACATTTTAATCAGATGGGATATAATTTCTCATTTTCCTGAGTGTACAGGTTACAGAATTACATTGGTCATGCAGTCATGTATATACCCACTGCAATAATAATGTCTATTTTATTCTTCTGTCCTTCCATTCCCCCCTTCCCCTCCCCTCTCCTCTGATGTCATGGATTTTTAAAAATATTTCCATTGATTGATATGGGACTGTCTTCTAATTTTGTTAATATGTTTTTCTTTAATTATAAGCAAAATTCATTATTCTATAACTTAATTTCATATTCTCTAGAATCTACAAATATGATCTTATATTCATGATAGCTGTATGTATCTTTATCCAGATATCGTATTGTTTTCAATTCAATATTCTCTCTTAGCAGTATGGATTATATTTCCACTTATGTGCATATTAAGTGGATTGTTAATTTGTTTTTACTTCTAATGTGCTATTTAGTAATATTTTCTTTTACAATCTGAAGTTTGTGGTTATTTCCTCCTTTCCTTTCTTATCTATCTTGTCTTCCTGATCTTCCTCCTTTCTCTCTCCAGCCTCTTCCTTCTCCTTCCTCTTCAGAAATCCTACCAGTGCTGGAGCTGACATACTTAGTCCTAAAATAAGTGGAACTTATGCCATAGTAAAGTGGTGAGGAATGAAAAGACTGGTATCATGGTGGAGGAAACTGGAGAGTCACATGTAAGAGGCAAGCGGCTCTGTCAGCTGTGACAATTTGAAAGCCAGGTCATGTGTCCTTGGAAACCCAGCCTCCAGAGAAAGTGACTGGGTGGAACAAGTGTTAGCAGGTGTTGGCTCCTGTACGTAGGTCCAGACAGGAAATAAGGAAGAGATGTGGTTGTAGATACCTGGCCAGATTCTACAGGGAAACGAAAAGAGAGGAGTCAGTCCAGAAACCTGGTCTTTCAAAAGATTAAGAAAAGGAACTTGGTCATGACTTCTAGATTTCAGATTGTAAAGTAACATAATTAGGAAGGCTTACATCTGGAAGTACTAGTAATCCATGATTTGAAAGAGTGACTCAGCTCTGAATCAAAAATAAGAGTAGGGATGTGGCCCCTCAGGCAGGGCCTCAAATGGCCTTAGTTTGGCATGTGTTCCTGGCTTGCTCTGATAACCTTGATTATGCATGTTTCCAAGTGTCATCCATGTCCCCTCTGTCCTCAATGTTGTCTTGGTTGAAGAGTAAATGATATCTAGAAAGAATGATAAAGAGAAACGTGAATAAGCTTTGACATGAGAAGGAAGGAAGAAAAAGCACTAGGAGGGAAAGAACTGATGGGAGATCTAAGTATACAGAAAAAATAAGCTGTGTTCCTGACACCCAGTCCAGAAGCCAACAGAACCAAAGGTGGCTAGGTTTCCAGGTTGATGGATGCCAGGGAAACTCTCAGCTAGGATTTGGACAAGGCTTGCCCCTCTAACACATCCGTTCTGCAGCAGTGGGCCATCTGTTACCGTGCCAGCCCTGCTCACAACACAGTCCCCAGCACCCACTTTGGTGTGGACAAACAGAGATAACGGACTGCAGCGGATGTCACACAGGTTGTAGCCACGGGGTTCCACAGTTGCTGAGGAATAGTGGTGTTGGGTGTTTCCTTTCTACCCTTTGTGGAGTCTTTCATTGTGTTTTCCTGTTCTCCTCACCATTTCGTAGTGGCCAAAGGTTGAAAAAAGTGGATTCAGGAGCTAGCATCTTTTATTTATATTTTAAAAATAAAATACATAGTGGGTATCCATTGGTTCAACTATCATTTGTTTAAAAGGTAGTAATTTCTTCCATTGAATTTTCTTGATATTTCCATTGAAAATTAATGGTCTGAAAATAAGAATTCTCTGCTATTATACCAGTATCACCCTTTTCTTTGTACTCTAATTTTAAAATATGTTTTTAAAATAGAGAAGTGTAAATCCTGAAAATTTGTTCTTCCTCCTCATGACTGTTTTAGGTATTCTGGTTCATTTAATTTCTAGATGAATTTCAGTCAGCTGTTCAATTTCTGCAAAATGAATCAATGGGACCCTGGTAGAGATTGGGTGAAATCATTGAAGGACTGAGGAGTTGCACCATCTTAACACTATTAAGCCTAGATTGATTTTTATGGATGTGTTTTTTTTTAATTTAATTTTTTTAATTTTGAATTTCTTTCAAAATGTTTGTTTTTATTTGCAGGACATACAAATAAAACTTATTTTGTTCAATTATTTATTCCTACATATCTTTTTATACAATTGTGAATGGAATAGAAACTTTATTTTTCTTAATCACCATGCTTCTTTGGAGTAGTGTGGGTTTTTCCTGGTGTAGGTTCTGAGCTGTTTTCTCACTGAAGTCTCTTCTTTACCCTTGCAAAAAAGCAATGGGCAAATTTGGACTCCTTGTTGCTACCCAGGAAAAGTGTATGAAATATCTCTAAATTCTTTTTTTTATTGCTACCCTGATCCAATCCAGTAATCTCTGCTCCTACTTTGTTAGACCAAGCATTGATACTATGGAAAGGTAATGATTAAATAACTGTACCTCAAATTATATTACAGAGCTACAGTAACAAGACAGTGCGGCATTGGCACCAAACAGTCATGTAGACCAATGAAATAGAATAGAAGACACAGAGACACCCATATAAATACAGATATCTCATACTTGATAAAGGTGCCAAAAATATACATTGGAAAAAAGATAGCCTTTTTAACAAATGGTGCTGGGAAAACTAGAAATTCATATGTAGTAGAATGAAATTAAATCCATATTTCTCACCCTGCACAAAACTCAACTCAAAATGGATTAAAAAGATGGAGTAATTAGTACAGAAAGCCTGTTCCTGCTAGAAGACAATGTAAGCCCAGCACTGTCAGTCCTCATCTAATTTCCCACCCCTCCCTGCAGGGCCACTAGAGCATTAATAATAATGTTCAGTGCTTTGACTGACAATGACCTATTTATCCATTTCCTTTGGGTTTGTTTTTCTTATAATCTCATTTATATATTCAAAGTATTTTAGTATTTATTCAGAATTAATGATTTTTATAGGGATGATTTGTATTACTAGCTAGACTGCCATACTGATGAACACAAACTTTCATTTCCAGTTGATACTTAACCTCACACCACTTGAAGTGTAAGAAAAGAGCATTCCATTGATATACCTGGATCACTTGGACAACTTTTCTTGAGAAGGATAGAAGGGGTTTGGCCCTCCATGAATCAAAGGTGGAGTTACCCGTGAAGGAAGCAGGCATTCTGCTAGCAGGTGCCTTTGTGAGAAGAAAAGTTTTCTTCAGGCTGTGAGGGAAAAATAGTGCCCTTTCCCCCCAAGAACAGAGCTGGGGAGCATGGAGCTGTATTCAGCAGTAAGGGAGTCTTGGATTTTAGCTTGGTTGTATTTACATCCTGTAAGAATGGAATTTTGTTAGTGCAGCAGATGGGGGATCTGGAGATTCAAAAGGAATGTTCTAAAAATTTAGTTATGAATGCATTTTTCTGTCCCACTAATCTTGTGTTTTATGACTTGTTTTGCCCAACAAAATGTGATTGAAAGCAATTTCTTGACATTCTAGGGAGATACGTTGATAACCACTTGCTTTGTCATCTTCTCATTTCTCTCTGTTGTAAGAGCTAGCAATATTCCAAGCTGCACCCGCGACTGGCCTTAGGGTACAGTGGGTCCTGTGACCTGTACAGAGCTGCAGCCTCCTCCAGGGGATGTGGAGCAGGAGCAAGAAGCACATGTTGTTTCGTTACCCCTAATATCAGCAGTCCTTCACCACTCCAGGGTCATGAAGCCACAGGAGATTACTGCAGGGAGAGAGCTCTGTATGGAACATTAGCATTCTCTGTCACAGGTAGGTAATATATGGTACTCTGCTTTATAAATGAGGAGACTCAGGCTCAGACAGTTTAAATAACGAACATGCCCCAGAGCATACATCTAATTAATCCGGAGGAATTGTCCTCCAAAAACCGTATTTGTAAAACTATGCCATACTAAATGTGCTAGAAGATTTTTTATGATATGAATAGCTCAAACTTCTGGTACTAAAGCTATTTTTATATTAAAGAAAATACCTTCCCATATGCAGTATTTCCCGAGTCTGCTCCATAGCACCAAACACTAAGCAACCCTCTTTTTATTGCAAATTGAATCTCTTAGAATGTTATCTAGTACACTTCATTTAACAGCAATTAAATTTTTCATAGGTTTGCATTAAATAATGTATTAATGAACAGTGTTATAAATGTTCTGTCATTATGATCTGCAATTAAAAT
Organism: Callospermophilus lateralis; assembly: GCF_048772815.1. NCBI lineage: Eukaryota > Metazoa > Chordata > Mammalia > Rodentia > Sciuridae > Callospermophilus > Callospermophilus lateralis. The sequence continues at coordinate 86,311,024 of NC_135320.1, forward strand.
GTCCCAGAGAGTCTTGTGCTAATGATAATAACTAAATTACTGACACCTTTAGAATCACTGTGTATTTCAAATACTTGAGCCTGGTATAGAAATTCAGTTTGGTCAATATTAACTTCAGATGTCACAAGATGCTAAACTCCTCATGAATAAGCATTGTTCAACTTATTTCAAAATATATTTCATCACCTGTTTCTGAGCCAAAATAGAAATCTATTTTCACAGGCATCAATAAAATGTGCAAGCATATTAATAGAGGCTAAACTGAATTTTCACCAGTTGGTTTGCACCTGTAGCATGTATTATGCTGGATTCTGAGAGTACAACAGAGTGGTTGTTTTGAAATCTTTACTTAACAAATTGGTTTATCACTGGCCCTGAAGTATTTCTTTGATACAGCTAACCTGTCAGTAAGATATTTATAACCTGATAACAGTATTAATATTTAAAATTTGTGTGATGCTTTTCACTTTTTAAAATATGATTTAGTTGCTAATGGACCTTTATTTTATTTATTTGTATATGATGCTGAGAATTGAACCCAGTGCCTCACACATGCTAGGCAAACACTCTTCCACTGAGCCAAAACCCCAGCCCTCGATTTTCACTTTTAAAAGTAGATTTTAAAAAGCAATTTAGTGGATCTCGAGGTACTGCTTCATGGTAGAGCAGAGGCTTATGTATGCAAGGCCCTGGGTCCACTGCCCAGCACCAAAAGCAAACAACATAAATAAGCAACAACCACCACAAACACCAAAAACTAATCAAATAAATGCCATTTTAAAGTACATTACTAGCTCAATACCATTTGAGTAATGGGTTTACTGAAATATTGGAAATATTAAACTAAGAGGCATATGGTAAAGGTGATTCAAAGTCCTTCCCACCCAGGGCAATGTCCTTGCCATTGGGAGGCACAGTGAAAATCTCTGATAAGAACTTCAAGGGTGAAGAGACTGAGCCAAGGTCATACTGGGAAGGGAAGAACTCTATAAAGTCTATGCAGTGAAAAAGATGTAGCCTTTCAAATCCTTTTCTATTATTATTAAATAAAGGGACGTAAAATTTGCAGGTGGAAATATTTAAGCTGTTTTGTGTGTGGCCTCTTTATTGGAAAGGGAACTAGGATCCTCAAAGCAGGGATGAAGAATAATACATGTTTAGAAACCTAGTCGCATTTAAAATAATTTCATGGGCCTCCAGTGATTGTTGTGTAAAAAACCTGTTTGCCAGCCCTCTGATACTGTAACAAATACCTGACATCATTAACTTAAAAAGAGGAAAGGTTTATTTTGGCTTGCGGTTTTGTAGATTTTAGGGCTTTATCAGGTGGCCCTATTGCTTTTGGACCTGTGATGAGACAGCCCATCAAGGTGGGTGTTATGTTTGGATCTAAAATGTCCCCCAAAAGCGCATGTGTTGAAGGCTTGGTCCCCAAGGCAGAGGTATTCAGAGGTGGTGCTCCGTTGGGAGGTGCCTGGGTCATGAGTGACCCGACCACATCAGGAGAGTCGTAATTTCATGGGCCGAAGGGAAGTGGTAGAAACTTAGGAGGAGGAGCCGGGTTGGAGGAAGCAGGTCTTTGGGGGACAGGCCCTTGACGTCCATGTGTTTTCCCAGCCCCTCCTCTCTCGCTCCTCTCTGATGTTGGCCCCCATGAGGTGGGAGGCTTTGCTGTGCCGCACCCTTCGGCCATGACGTCCCGCCTCACCACAGACCCCCAAATGACAGAGCCAAGTGACCGTACACTGGAACCTCTGAAACAGAAGGACAAAATCACTCCTGTCCAAGTTAACTTGTCGTGGATTTTGTCACAGGGACAGAAAACGGAGGAAAAACAGTGGGAACACATGGGAAAGGAAGCCACTCCCCTCAAGGCACTGAGGAAGCACAGGAGCTGGAGGCGAGACCCGGTGCTGAGAAGGGCTGCAAGTGTCCTCCCAGGCTGACCTCACTTCCTCACTCGGCCCAACGTCCGACGGCCCCGTCACCTCCCCTGGCGCCCCAGACTGGGGCACATTTGTGATGCAAGCTATAGTAAAACCACCACATCACACAGCGGCTTGAAGCCGTGGACATTTCCTCAGGGATCTTCTGTTAGGCCAGAGCTCTTCAAAGAGGCCTGTCTCCCTTGGACTCCACGTGACATCACCGAGGGTGTCAGGAAGGGCGGGTTGGCAAGGATGGCCTTTTCATGCACCTGCAGGTTGATTCTGGCTGCTGGTTGGATCTTAACTAGGACTGTCAGATAGGATAGCGGCAAATGGCCAGTCCTTGACTTCTTTATCCATGAGGTCGGGGTTTTTAGAAAATGTCCTGAGGAATGATGGTAAGAGCTGGGTGGCCCTCCGTGAGCCAGCATCAGGGGCGATGCCACATCACTTCCTCTACCTCTGCTGTTGTTCCCTGTTGGTGAGTCCCTATTTGTTGCCCATATTCCTGTGGAGGGGATTCCACCCACCCTTTGATGGCAGAAGTATAATGTATAGGCAGAAGTATTGCAGATCTTCAACGATTGATTTGGAAGACATAAAATCACTACGAAAACTACGATTTTTTCTCTAGTTTCACTGAAAATAAGAGAAAAGACTATGTGTACATATTCATTTATTTATCCCTTTGTTTAAATATTCAAATATTTGTCCAGTGAATCAATACCAAATGAGTCCAAGTTACACTCATTTCTGTGATTCATCCTTGTGAGCTTATCAAAGAAGAAATTGGGCATCAATAGCAAACCTAATTTCATTCAAGGCATCTCAATGAGACGGGCACTGGGAGACGGTACTCTTAGAAACAGAATAAGAGGTATGTGGGGGGGGGTATTTGATACCTAGGAGTGAGGATGACTGTATCCCTGGGATTCTGCAGTGGGGTTACATTCCTAAAGAGGAGAGAGAGATGTTGAGATGTGAGTGTGTAATAAGCAGAGGGAAGGGTGGAGGAGTGGGTTGGATGGGAGGTAGCAATCATCTTGAACTCCACCATACAGGAGAGGGGAAAGGCATTCGCTTTTTTTTTCTTTTTTTTTTTTCGTGAGAAATAAAAAGTGGTTAAATAATTAAACTCAAGTAAATTCTATCAGGCCAGATGGTGGGATAGTTTGCATTTATTTCAGCACAAGGGCAAGGTTGGTGGAAAGGCAGAGCACGTGGAGACTGGAAGCAGAGAGAGATACAAACAAATGACTGAAGTTCATTGTATGCAAACTCTTCCTGGTGACCTTGGCAATTGTGTTCCTCCGACTTCAGGTCATGGTGTTCTCATGAGCATGTGGGACTTGAGGCTTCACTTACGCACACTCACAAGCACTTACGCACACTCTGAGGCAGACCCAGACCCTGATGCTAAACACGTTTCATTTCATTTAACTTCATAACATTATGCAGAAGTCACCTTTATCATCGCCGCCAATGTAGGGTTAAGGAAAAAGGCATGGGCCGCGAGAAGCAGAGCAGACTCGATCCCAGAGGCCCCCTGCACGCAGCATTGTGTAGAAATGATCAGAATGCTGGGCTGGCACCATTGACCACTGGTTCATGGTGCTTCCCACAAATCAAACCAGTTTAAGGATTTATTGGAATTATTTTAAAACCTAAAGTTACCTAAGAATAATTGGCAGCTTCCGAACTAGTGGATCTCATCTACTAGAGGGGACAAGCTCAAGTCCAGAGGTAAGGCAAGCCTGTCTAAATGGTTTCTAAATAGTGAAAGACAGCTGGAAGCCAGGTTGTCATAGTCCATATTTTAATAAAATTCTAAGCATGCAACTTTAGTTTCCCTTCCTATGGTCTATCTCTGTCAGCAAAGGATGCAGTGAGGAATCTAAATGGACCCAGTTTTGAACATTCACTTTCATACTTGGTAAACAGGTATCCTAAACCACTGTGCGGAATCCATCTAGTCCAGTTCATCTTACCCTAGTCCTGTGGTGTGATTGACACTTGTCCTTCTTTTTGTCTTTGTGATAGTAAGATTTTCTCTTTTTCCTTCATAGTCATTCAGAAGGCCTTGTAATTAGCTATGCTGATTAGAATATCTCTCACAACAAGGCTTCCTTCCAAGTAAGCAGTGAATGAAAGTGGCCTTTGGGGCAGGTCAGTCCTCAGAAGATACCTCGGTGGAAACCACCCACCAGGCTATCTTGGAAATGCCTCTTTCCAAATGGATCCCGACTTCTCTCTGAATCTGGCCCTCACAGAGTGGTTACTAAGGAAAGGAAGGAAGCAGCTTGCCCTGGAGGAATCCATTCCAAGATAAATGATTCCAACATTCCAAGATAAAACATTCCAACTGCTGACTTAGAGAAAAAAAAGAACTATTCTACCACTCATTGGGGGAAATATCTACCTATTGGGAAGTCGTTACTTTCCAATATATTAGGGATTAATTGTCTGCTTCATGGTTGTGATTAGCCAGGCTAAATATTCCACTTTCAATGTAGAGGTCCCTAGTCACAGAGCAAGTGAGGAGTGGGGTGAGTTGGAGTGGATGATGGCAAACACTGCATTATGTGTGTGGTTATTTTAGGATTCCATGTAGAACACCCTCTGCTTGGGGCTCTGTGGCTTACGCCCCTTGTTTGTCTCTTTCTACCTAGGTAAGCCCTCGGCACCTTCCTCTTCTACCTCATCTACACACATCACACTCTGAGGTTCTGTGTCATTGATTTGTTTTTAATGTCTGGATTTCCTTGAATTTAACATCTGGGTTTTCTGGTTCTCCTCTTTTTTCTAACTCTACCCCTACAATCCTTACTCCTAAATGGCAATGTCTGTTACAGAACCTGACCTCACATCACATCTGGATGAGCTAACAGCGGTCCAGAAAAGAGAAAAGGCAGCAGTGAGAGCCCCGTTGCCCATATTCAGGGCTGACAGTCTTGGTTCCACAGCAAGTGTCCTTCACTGAGAGCTTCTTACTTGCCTGGAGCTGGGCTACAAATTTTAAATGCATTTAATGAACATTTTATAGGTGAAATAACTCGGAAACCAGTAAATGACTGAACGTGAACTTGAATCCAGGTTTATCTGACATGGAGTCTTAGTTTTGGGCTGCTCAACCAATTGATTGATGGTAATGAATTATTGACCATCAGAATAAGTCTGATTATCCAATTTGAGAATATCAATTTCCTCTATCCAAATGTACTCATGTCATCTACTAAATCTCTCAGATGCTTTAAGGATTAGGTTCAGATCCTAATATCCATGCTCTTTCCCACAGTAGACCAAGTTATATCACTCTGTGCCCACTCACAGCAAAGCTAGTTAGGGCAACCACTCTACTTAAACCAGTTTATTGCCTTTAAAATAAAATAATAATTGCTATGACCGTAAACCTACACATTTATGAAAATGAAGTCCTATCACTGCTGCAGAAATATCTGTGGTCCAACATTTATCACTCAAAATGTAGGCAAGAAAATGACCTTGAAGGTAGATGCCCTAGTAGAGCAGCAATGTTATATACATTTCTATGGTCCCTGGCCCCAGAGGCTCTGATAACATTTTCAGATCTGTTTTCTGGTTTGTATAGTAGTGGTGAGCTGTCATACAAATGGCACCTGCTCATTTACACATCAGAAAGCCCATACATAACATGAGAGTTCTCTATCCATCACTCACTCATGATGATGAACTGTTAAAGTTATGTGCTGATAGGACTTTAGGAACAAGAAATATCCAAATTGTCTATTTTACTTATACAAGTATCTAAGAGGTAAAATTATAAGGTATCTTGCAAATAATTTATAAATATAGAAATAATTTCCTATTGAAGCATCTCAGCAATGGTGGTCTACTGGTCAGGAGGGGTCATATCTACCAGCACATGGCATGATGCCCTTAGTACATACCATGCTGAGCGTCAAGTGTGGTGGATACCAAGATTTTGAATGAATAGACAGGCAATGAGGATCTGAAATAGGCATCAATCAGTGAGAAAGTGGACTATGTTTCTCTTATACTTTATTATTTTGAATATTTTTTATCTTGTACCAATCTTATTTTATCTTATTTAGTGTTTCCATTCATAATTTATGAGAACATGTTATTGAGAAATAAACATTATTCAACTTTTAACTTTCTGATGTCATAGAGGTTTCTGTGATTGCTAATGTTTCCTAAAATACAGTGTGGTTTGCAGCAATGACAGCATGCATTCTAGAGAGCCATCTGCATAGTGGATGGGGCTCGGTGGGGACAGCCTCTCTCTGCCTGACTCAGCATCATGGAGGTGGCTGATGTCAAGTGGACGGTCACTTCTAAATTCACCAGGAGATGCTACTGGTTGAGGCCCAAGATGATAATATTGGTCAGAACACCAGAACATGGTTTCTCTATATGGATTGGGCTTTCTTATAATGTAGTGGCTGGATTTTGGTATCTGAGAGTGAACTGGTCAGGAACAAGGTGAGTCACCATTTTAATCCCAAGAGTGACACATTTTCACTCCTGCCACAGAATAGTCATCATAACCCAGAAGGAAAGGCTGGCCCAAGCCCAAATTCCAGCTCGGGCGTGTGTGTGTGGGGGGGGGGGATATAGATCTCATTGATGAATAGGGCGTTTCAACATCACATTGTGGGAAGAACACCCAAGGTGGGATGGAACAGGGAAGCTGCCTTTGGACACTTCTGTTTGCCACACAGAGTCTTCCTTTAGTGAGTTAAATAATATTTGTAATAGAATGTAAAAGAAAATAATAGAGAAAAGATAGTTTATGAGGACCTATTTATATTTTATATTCTGTAAACTGTAAACAACTTCATGTTCCCTTAATTTCCATACCATACACATAATTAAATCCTCTATATCTTGTACTCTTAACAACTCTCCTTCATTGTCTCAGATATGGATACCCTCTTAATAATAAATTAGGTCCTGACTGTCCCCCCAGCTGTCTCTTTAAAATTCTTTTCCCCCAGCTTTGTAGCCATAAAATCCCTCAAAGAATGATATGTAATATTGGTAGAGAATTTTTCTAAACTAATAATAAGAAAAAATTATTCCAAATATTTAAATTTTCTTCAGTCTTCCCTTAGTACCAATACAATTAAGGCCCAGGTATTTACAGATGATGATAAACTGATTTATGCCATTTTAGAGCATTATTTTTCCCTGTAGTCTGTCATTGGCTGTGTTCCTGCCACATGTTAGTTCAAGCCTCACGGGGAAGGGTTTCAGCACCAGGAGTCACTGCCCACGTCCACCTGTCGCTGGAGACCCGTTAGAGCGTGATCTTGGACTCAGCACCCCGGGCTCCATGATGTTCTGTTTCCTTTCCCTTCATTTCCTTTTTCTTGTATGTCTTTCAGCAACTTCAGTCCCATTGACCAAGGTGCCTCATTACCAAGGCTCTCCCCCTCTGGGCAGTGGGACAGCGGTAAAGCAGGCCTCTGCATGCCTGAGCACAAGGAGGACTTGGCAGTGGAGTGCCCCTTGCTGGACCTTCCACGGAGCCACGCCAGCCGTGTGCGCAGGGCTCAGAGTGCTGCCTTCACCTCCTCTTTAAATGGATGGCTGCCTTCAGCACTTCAGTGGCTCAGGGCCGGCCGGCCCTGCTGGGGGAAGGCAGTACCTGATGATGAAGCATACCTGGTCTCAGCGAGCTGCTCCGTGCTCACCCTGAGTCAGGTTTATGGGACTGTGTCTTCTTCCTGGGCTGTGTGCTTGTTCGTTTTGCTGTTGCCATAAGGAAAAAGAAAGTATTTATAAAATTGAAAATAGCCAAGAAATAGTTTTTGAAGAAGAGCTCTCTTTTCTCTCTCTTTGTATCAACGTGCCCTGAGAGAAGAGCAAAGCGACACACAATATGAGTTTGGAGAATTACTTTTGGAAATGTTTGTTTTCAACATAAATTTTCCTAGGAGTATTTGGCCTGAAGCCCAGGTCATCTTAGTGATAAAGACAATTGCTTAGATATTATGTGCTTTCTAAAATAACACTCAACATCAGTTCAAATGAACATCCATCACAGTCTTCCCAGGATCCAGGACAATCAAAGGTGGGCAAAACCTGGGGACACTTAGGAGATGTGGTCCACTCTGGAAGGGAACCTAGGGAGGTCCCAGCTAAGAGCCTGGACATTCTCAGCAGGTGCTCAGTGCACACTAGAAGGAGGAGCAAACAAATGAGTGAAGGAACAAGGAGTGGCCGATAGAAAGATGCAGAGTGCCTAAGACTGTGAAGAACCTGGACTTCAGATTTGAAGGTTTTGGTGGCCCTGTCAAAAAGGCCGGATGGCTAGCTCCTAACCATCTGCTTATGGAGTGCCAGGTTTAGTTCTAAGCGTGTTAAATTTACCTGGTCCCCACAAAAATCTCTGTAAGTATAACACAAATATCAGCCTCCTTTCCTCAGTTCAGCAGGATAGGTTTGAGGGAACCTTAGGAACTTGCCAAGGGACATGTGGTGGATGAGTTTGGGTCTGGGAGCAGTCCCCACCTTGTGACTCCAGAGTCGCCCTGGGTCTATGGCACTGAAACACAGGACATGGCTGTTTTAACAAAGGAAACACTTAGAAATCAAGCATTGCTAACAGGTGGGTATATCATGGAGATTGGTCAGCACTATTCATGTTTCCTCCTTTTAGGAGAAAGGAGTTGAGGAGATAAAAGGCAAAAACAATATAGATGCTTTCTAGATATGAATTTAATTTTGGGAAGTGGGTAACAAATCTCTTCCTCCTTATTCTGAGGCATGTTCTAGTTATTTTTCTTTTTCTGCATACATCTTTTACAACCTTTTTAGTATTTTTTCAGTTATAAACAAACATGTATTTCATCAATGTTCATAAACCATCCAAGCCAATCTTCTGTCATTGAGACACAGATGCATCATGATTTTCTCTGAGAGAGAGTGCAGAGGTAAGAACCTGCCTTCCGTTGTGCACACAGCCCTTGCACTAGCTGGGGCTGAGAGTGAGTGAGGGCTCTGCTCAGGACCCTCTCTCCTGCTTTCCTCTTTGACTATGACAACATTATGAGGAAGTCAATTTGATACATCTGTTTTTATCCAAAGAAACCGTGGACTCGAGTGTTAAAAAGTGTGCGTGAAGAGTGCAGGAAATCCAGAACTCTCCTCTAGCTTTCTTCCACTGCTACAGCCTGGTGATGCCCCATTTCTTCTCTAAATGCAGACTTTTTTGTCTGTTCTAACTGCTTTGCCTCCTGGTGACTTTATCCACTGATTTTACAATAGAATCACATAGATTAAATAATAAAATCAGCTTTAGGATCCCAACACATTTAAAAGAGATAAGTCCTCTCATAATCAGATCAAGCCACATGTACACAAAGTTCACATTTGAAAACCCTACTTGGTGCTTTAAAAGTCATAGTAAAAGATAAACTAATCCGCTTATGTTTTCTGAGCTGCAGGAGGGCTTGAGTATCATTCTCTTCTCCATAGACCAGGTCGTGGTGGAGGGCTGCTGGTTCTGCAGCCCCCCAACCCACCACCTGCCCTGCTGGCACCAAGTGGCAACATGTCATCCATAATTAAACAAGCAGATTTTCATCCTAATTTTATGGAATTGGTAATCTAAACAAGAAGAAATCAGGTCATTCTCAAGGTTATACAGTTATGATGTATAGATTCAATTATCAAAGTCAAATCCACCTGACAAAGTCACTATTCACTGAACTGTTAAAAAAAATCCCTACATGGAGAAGAGCAGAATTGTCATATTGGTCATAATTTGGGATGCTACTAATAGTGTTTGTTTTTCTTCTACAAAATTCTCAGATTTCCATGAGTGTATGTGTGTGTACATGTGTGTGTGCATGAGCCATGGGCAGTTAAATAGCAACCTTGGGAGATATGTATGGATAAAATGAGGACAACAATCCATTTATGAACCATTTGCCATTTTTATAAATGTATTTGTTTACACTTTACTATGCATCCTGAAGTCTCCTGTGTTTGGGCTCTGATCCCCATGCCGCAGAGTGTTCCATTATTTGGAGAGGATCCTTAATGATGTTAATACGGTGAGTTCTAATTGGGTGCCATAGAAAGAACTTGGTCAGAGACATGCCCACAGGGAGACCCCCATGAGGCCCCAGGACAGCCATGCTGCCTTGGCAAGCCCAGCAGTACCAACACTGGAGTCTAGCAGAAGCTGCAAGACAGACGTGATTGTTCCTCACAGCCTGCTGAAGGAACCAACCCTGCCTGCACCTGGTCTCCATCTTTCAGCCTTCAGAACTGAGAGGCAGAGGGTCTCTGTTGCTGAATCCACCCTTCCACAGTACCTTGTTACCGCAGCGCTAGATAACTAATGCAAATGCTATGCATTGACATTCAGAATACACGGGGTTTACTTTAAAGAATGGAAAGAATCACACATCTACTGGGCGATACCAGATACTTCTCATCTATTTCTGAATAAATGAAAACTCCCACAACAGTGACAACAGCCCCTTTAACATGGCCACCATGGAGTGCATTTCAGTAGCTCTGCTGTAACAGTGATACTGCTGGAAATGGGTGACGAGTCCTGCTTCCTCATATGTAGAAGTTTGAATATTAGGGAAGCAGCCGAGGCAAGCATACAAAGCAGGGTTTACTTTAAAAGGGGTGACATAGAGTTCTCCTGGGGGGGAGAAGTGGCCTTAGCTGGAATCCTGTATCCCCAGAAGCAGGGTATTCTGCCTGTTTATGGGTCCTAGGCTCCCCTTGTTCTCTTGCTCTCTTCCCCTTGTCTCTCTCCTTCCTGCATATGTGCTAGGCCCAGGAGAGCTTGGTGGGATGGCCAGAGGGTGGGAAAGAGGTAGGATGAAGGGGGAAGGGCAGAACGCAGCAGCCCAGGACACATTAATTAATAACCGGATAGCTCCCTGTAGGGAGGGCAATTCCTGGGACAGGTCACCTTAGCTACGGATGGAACAGGGACATGTTCTTGATAAGGGTGGAGGAAGGGCTCTCAAGGAATTAACATTTTAATTCCTTAGGGGACAGTCTCCAGCTTCCCATACTCGCTCAAAACTGGCCTCCTTGATCCGACCTGACTCGATTTACCTATCTATACTGACTGTCTAATTCTGGCTCCAATGGGGTTCTATCTTCAACCATGGCTGCCATCCCCAGGCTTTGGAAATTGGAGAGATGAAGCCAAGGAGGTGTTCACTCAGTATTAGACAATTTTTCTGTTTTGATGGTTGATAGAAGTCTCTTAGCTTTGGTGTACAAATTAGTTATTTGGGAATATAAGATTCTTGCTTAGCATCTGAATGGCCATCTTAAGTGTCAACCACCATTTTCAGGAAAAAGTTTCACTTTCCAGCCCAACAGCATTTCTGAGAAAGGCTCACCACTCCCTCATACCAACCCAACCCCTAACCCTGCATTAGGACCCGCCCAGCTCTGATTCCTGAGCCTGCCTCAGCCAGGTCCTGGAACCCAAGCCTCTTTTACCTCTCTCTCCTATAGAGAGGTGGCCTTTATTTGTCACCCCTGACAAATAAACTCTCCTGTGTATCTCTGCCTGGTCTTCTTCTTTCATTTCTCTCTTACCTGTTTCTCATTCCTCACTTTCCCTTCAGGTAACTCATTAGTTTGAAGTTACTTTTAGCTTTTTAGCCAGTGATATTACCTTCCATTTTCTTCCTTGAAAAATCTTCAGAGGAGTTCCAACTAGTTTGTTCATCTACTGTCTTCCTCCAGCCACGTGGGTCCAGGAGATAAAAAACTTTACTTAAGCAAAAAGAAACCCAGGTGCTTCTGCATCATCAAATTCACAACCAATACAGCAGGAAAGGCAGTGCCTGGATCCAGGGTTATGCTGAAGACCATGGTATGCACCCGGGCTGATCACAGTGCTGGTACAGAGAAGGATGTGGGATGGAGCATGGAGGTGGGTAGAAGAGCACACCAAACCCTGGGGAGATGTGTGGTGCACTGTCAGGATGCATAGTCAGGGACCAACAGTGGCCCTTAATGGAACACATTTAATGAACAATTTTATCATGCATCCAGCTTACATGTGTCTGCTGCTTATAAACATTTGATTATTTGATGGACAACTATTTTCCCACTGGACTACATATAGACTTCTTGAGGGTAGAGATCAATTCCATTTTTGCTCATATAGTATTCTCAGTGACTATTACAGCCTGGTGCATGATAAATGATGAGTATGATTGGAATAATTTAAAAAATCAGATGGATGGATGAATGAACACATGGATGGCATATAGCTTCTTTTTTTTCTGGGGGTGGAGAGGTAGGGGGAGGCACTTATGGTACATATGGTGGTGTTGGTTTTGCAACAGGGAAGCTATCAGCTTATTTATTTTTCATCATAGGATAATAAATGATAAAAAAATAAATGAGCTAACCTCATATGTCTGCTCCTGTCTGCTGGGGAGAAGCTTTGTGATTTTTTTTTTCATTATTTTCATGAACATATTAGGTATTTAGTGAGCAAAGCAGTTGTTGAACAATAAAATTGGTGGTCCAACTTCTTCCTTCCATCTTGAAGGAAAAGGCATGCAGGGCTAGTGACTTTAATTTTCCAGAAGCTGCCAAATCTCCTTATTGCCTTCCAATGGAATCAGCCACATTCATTTATTTCCACAGCATCTGGGAAAAGCATGGGGAAGAAAATGAATCTTGGCTGCTATTGTTCAGAGCTGTATAGTTCAGAGTAGTAACCTGCAGGGAAAACGACTAGTGAAAAATCAACTAGAGGGAAAGAAAGCAGAACCACAAGAGAAAGAAGACAAAAGCACCATGAATGGATTAAGGGTGAGGTGCAGAGGGTCTCAGTAGGAGGGTCTGGAGTGGAGAGTGGAGCATGGGCAGGAATGTGTCTGAATATTGTCCTACCCCACCTCAACCAGTCCCATCCCCTTCCATCTAATCCCCTGCATGTCATGAAGTGGAGCAAGGAAGGCAAAGGCAATCTGTGGCAAGGTGATGGACGGAGTGGAGGGCAATGGTGTTGGTATGGAACAGCAGGCAGAGGCACATTTGTGCATTGGACAGGTATTATTCTATACACAGCCGGTGAAGGCAGAAGCTGAACATGGAAACATTGTTACAGCATGCTGCACTCTTCATTTTGTTGGTTCCTCAATCTCTCACATGCATTCAGGGTCTTCGGGTAAGAAAAAATTGGCAACAGGAACTGGTGTTGCTGAGAAGGCATCAGAGCTATAACTCTGACATATGGTGATGATTCTAAAATGGGAAATGTGTTTAGCAAGTGTTTCTTCAGCCCTTGTTCTGCTTCCTGTGGTCTGGGAGGAAGTGACACTCACCTGGTCTTGGTCACCATGTGTGTTCGGGATTCACAGGCCCCTGCTCACTCCAATGACTTCTGACCTCATCGGCATCGTACAAAAACACTCATATAATGGTGGGCTAGTTTGAGCAGCAGTGCTTCCCTGAGAAAAGCATAGTGTCTCAAGTATTTCTCATTTTGTTGGGGAGTGTTCAGATGGCCGCTGGAATCTAACTAGCCATCTACATCAACCCTGCATTACCAAGTATATCATTTCTTCTACTGGACACAGGAAATTCATTCAAAGCTGAGTGCAGACACGATCCAACTGCAAATGCAGCTTTCCTTTGTTTGTCTTGCTGATTGAAAAGCACATGAATTTCCATAATATCCAGAACCCTGAAGACATCTTTAAGCTGGAAACTTTAAAGAAAGGAAAAGGGGTAATACAGCTTTAGTGTCATGACTCTGCCCATGTGTTTCCTAAGCAACATGTCACAAAAAGGGTCCCTTTGCATGATATCCATACCATTCCATGAAGAATTCAGATATCAATAAAATGGCTTCAGAGCTATAATTTAATGCCAGCCGCCTTCACCACTGTTCATTATGAGATAGCAGAGGCATTGTTGCCTGGTGGCCAAGTGTGCCCACTCAGTGATGGTGACAAATTCCTGCTCCTCTGTGTGCTGCCTGAGTGCTCCCTGGCATATTACCTAGCCTCTTGACACCTAAGCTTTCTGCTCAGGTCAAGGGGCATCATGGTAGAACCCACTTCACATGACTACTCTGAGGATTAGCTCTGAATAACTCCTGCAGTTTGAAAACCAATGAGCAAGCTCTCATTTCTGAACGCTGGCTCTTCCTTAGGATTCCTAGTAAACTCCACCTCAAACACCTTATCTTCTATGAAATTGACTTTACCAAAGAGTATGATGATTTAAGCTTCTTAAAACCCAATTGTGATTGGGTCTATAATGTTATTATTACAGTAACAGCAATATATCTTTTCAAAGAATAGCCACACCCAATACATTTTGTCAATTATGTGCTCTGGATTGGCATTGCACCTATATCATGTAATTTAATTCTTCCACAGATACTATAGGATAAGAGTCATGATTATTCACATTTCATGGAGGCAAAGGGTGAAGCTTATAGCGACTATGTAACTTGCTGTTCTGTCCCTGATAAGTTCTAGGACCTGTAATTGAATTTGATTGACTGTCTTCAGAACCACTCATCTTAATCTAATTAATCCAGTCTCTGCACTGCATTCATGTTGAAAGCACAGTACTTCTCTGTCATTGGGAACATAGGAGCTGCAATTTTTTTTTTTTTCATTTCTCCTGTATCCTTGTGCAAACCCAGATTTCTTGCAATGTTAGGCCATGCCATTAACAGGGCTTACTGCTGGTATTTTTCCACTTGGTCATCTTCACATGGTCCTTGATCACTTGGTCTTCAATTTCTAGCCCTTCTTGTCACCCTAATTCATCACTTCACCTGAATTGTGATCATATCAGAACTTAAAATCCACCACTGGCTCCTCTTTGCACCTTACTTGAAGACCAGGTCTTTACCTTGACTTTCCAGCCTGTGTGATCCAGCCTACAGGCCTTATGACTCGCTGTTGATTCTTGCTCTCTGCTCTGCTTTTTTTTTTTTTTAAGTACTAATAAGTTATACATGACAGTAAAAAGTTCTTTGACTCATTGTATACAAATGGAGCAGAAATTTTCACTTCTCTGGTCGTACATGAAGTAGAGTCACACCATTTGGGCACCAATCGTACATGTACCTAGGGTAATCATGTGCAACTCATTCCACCATCTTCCCTACCCTCTTGCTTCCTTTCCCCCACCCCTTTGCCCCATTCAAAGTTCCTCCACTCATTCCATGCCCCCCCCATTATGGATTAGCATCCATTTATCAGAGAAAACTTTTGGTCACTGGTTTGGGGGGGATTGGCTTATTTCACTTAGCATGATGTTCTCCAACTCCATCAATTTACTTGAAAATGCCATAATTTTATTATTTTAATGCTGAGTAATATTCTATTTTCTATATGTACCACAGTTTCTTTATCCACTCCTCTATTGAAGGGCATCTAGGTTGGTTCCATAACAATTGTGGATTGTGCTACTATAGACATTATGTGGCTGTGTCACTGTAGTATGCTGTTTTGAAGTCCTTTGGGTACGAACCAAGGAGTGGGATAGCTGGATCAAATGGTGGTTCCACTTCAAGTTTTCTAAGGAATTTGCATACTGCTTTCCATAGTGGTTGCTCCAATTTGCAGTCCCATCAGCAATGTATGAGTTTGCCTTTTTCTTCTTATCCTCGCCAGCACTTATTATTATTTGTATTCTTGATAACTGTCATTCTAACTGGTGTGAGATGAAATCTTGGAGCAGTTTTGATTTGTATTTCTCTAATTGAAATCTTGGAGCAGTTTTGATTTGTATTTCTCTAATTACTAGAGATGTTGAACAGTTTTTCATATATTAGCTGATCGATTGTATATTTTCTTCTGAGAAATGTCTGTTTAGTTCCTCGACCCAGTTATTGATTGGGTTATTTGTTTTTTTTGGTGTTAAGTTTTTTAAGTTCTTTATATATTTTGGAGATTGAACTCTTATGAATTTCCTGTTTCTAATGTCAACTTTCATTCTTCCTGTCACAGACAGCATGTTAGGTAATTTCCCCTGCCTGAATGTTCCTTCCATCGCCACTTGCCCAGTTCTTCCCAGTTTTCCTAGAGATCTCAAGTCCGACAACAGTTCCTTGTGGAAGGCCTCCTGTAACTCCCTGACTAGGCCAACTCCCACTTCACACATCTTCAGGTGCTATGTACCCCTTGTTTCTAACACCCACTGCAACCTATCTCTCCTAAAGGACTCTACATGCTAGGAGGGCAAGGGCCACGTCTTTTAGTGTGATGTCACCAGATAAAACATGAGACAGCTCATCTGAGTACAAGTACTAATGTAGGTAAAAGGGATTCTTTTAGCCAGATGCAGTGGCACATTTCTGTTTGCCCACAGGCATGTGTCTTGGGAGGCTGAGGCAGGAGGATTGCAAGTTCAAAACCCAGCTTCAGCCAAAGTGAAATGCTAAGCAACTCAATGAGACTGTGTCTCTAAATAAAATACAAAATAATCCTAGGGTTGTGGCTCAATGGCTGAGTGCCCCCTGAGTTCCATTCCTGGTAACACCCCCCCCACCCCCCAAAAAAGAGGGCTTTCAACTTTCTCTAATTATAAATTAGAGAAATAATAAAGGATGGGATTTCATGATCATGCGTGTGCGTACGCACATACACACACACACTCATACACACACAATCACAATTTTTTTTCTAAACTAGGTGGGACAGTTTCTCTAAGTAGTTTTTGGTCACCAAATTGTAGTCAGGAAGCTAATGGGACCACAAGACAACATCAGTGTCATGGAGTATCCTCAAGGACGGTGCCTGGTTGTTATTTGGTCACTCCCACCACAGTATCAACAGAGTTATGTCACACCCGCCTCACCCACTTTGACCTACCTGACCTACCGATGCTCACCGCCAGGCCTCTGCTCACCTAGGCTCCTGCTTTTTCCCTCCCCCGCCCCAATGTCCTCCAGTGTTTTCTAGAGGTCCTGTTAACACTGCCTTTTCAAGAGCACAGATTTGGATTCAGATGGTGTTTGAGTCCCATCTGTCAAGTAGGACCGTCACAGCTGGTCCCACAGAGACACTGTGAAGGTGATCGGAAGTGGGGACTGGGATGTGACAGGCAGTGGGTACACAGTGTGCCTCCCCCATTCTCCACTATTCAGAACTCAAGAGTGCAGTCTCCTCTCCAGGAAGCCATTCCGAATTGGGCCTATCCAGACTGACTTTCCACCTCGACACCCTGCTACCATTTCTTGTCTACCCTGTGCCTGGTGCCCTGGAATGATTGTGCAACTATTCCATATGTATATGTGTGGCCCTTCATATTGCAGGTGAAGAACATTTGTCTTGGGTGAGCTTATTTTACTCATCCATTAATACCTTAAGTGAACATTAAAGTAGCGTAACTTTTACAGGATGAAATTTACATCATACGTTATATATCAGCTTTACAGTTCTGTGGGGTATTAAGTACCCCACTTCATTAATCTCTACAATAAAGATAATAGCCTCTGTGGATATCTAACTTTCTGCTTACTAACTAAATAAACAGCCATTTGGTAATAAACAGTTTTGGCTTAAAGGAAGCATTCATATGGGAGGAACGTTCTGCTAATATATTCATTCTAGACCTATCATTGCATGATTCCATTAAGGTACCTAAATCACTTTATTATTGATTTACATATGCATGCATAAACATATTTGACAAATTTTTAATGATGGGAAAATATTCACCATATAATATTAGTTGAAAACAGAAGGCTTTAAAATATGTGCTGTGATCTCAGCACTGTATAATGCAAAATTACAAATTATAGACTAGAAGGGAAATCATTAAACATTAACAGAGTCTGACTCCAAATGTGATTTTAAGGTACGAAGTTTAAATATTTTTGCATCCATTAGTATTATTTTTCAATCCTTATAATTAATTCCTGTTGCTTTTATAATTAGAGGAGCTCAATATTTTGTTATAGAGATGTGGAATATATGTCTTAAGCTTATATTACAAATTATTAATAAAATATTTCACAATAAACTGGCAATACATTCATTTATTATTTACCATATTTTTAATTAAATATTTTCAGCCTTTGTTAACTGTGTACTTCTGCTGGTGAATAGTGTGGAATATAAAGTATACAGAACTTGATTGCACCAAGTCAGTCCCATGAGTATTCAAGTGTCCGCATTTGGGCTAACGCAAAAATAAAAACAAATAAAAATGTGACATATAAAAACATATGCAAAATGAACTGGTATACTAAGAACATAATGGGGATCACAGAAATCTTTCAGAGACTATGATGAGTAAAATAAAGCACAAGTATGACAGTTGTTGTGTAAGTAGAGATAAAAATAGAGTGTGTGCCTGTGCACATGACTATGCATGCATTCATGTGTGCACATGTGTGTGTGCTAGTGTGGCTGGTAGTGAGGGTGCTGGGGCCTGTGTGGTGGACGTTTGTTGATTTGTGTTTGTATCAGCATATGTGTGGAAGGATCAACAGGGTTCAGTATAACTGTATATAGGAAGTAAAGTACAGGGGAGCCTTGGAGGGAACTGACCTCAAGAAGCTTGGAAACCAGCTTGTGTCTTGGACTTCAATCTACAGTTAATTTGTTATTACAAATTGTTGTTATTACAACAGAGGTCTAGAAAGTCTTCAGAACATACATACATGCTTATGTGTGCATGCGTACACCTGATGTACTCAAGGTCAACAAAATTTGACTTATATCCCAAGGGAAAAAATGAATAAATGGGATACCATCCAATTAAAAAGCTTCTGCACAACAAAGAAAAAACAAATTGAAGAGAAAACTAACAGAATGGGAGAAAATCTTTGCCAACTACTTCTTGAAGAAGGATAAACACCAAGTACACATAAATGACTCAAAAAATGCAACATTAAAAATCAAATAATCCAATCTATAAATGGGAAAACAAACAAACATTTCTCAAGAGAAATATAAATCTCTAACAAGTATATAAAAAATGTTCAAGATCTTTAGCCATAAGTGAAATACATACCAAAACTATATTCAGATTCTGTCCCATTTCAGTTAGAATGGCAATCATCAAGATGCAAATAATAATAAACATTGGAGAGGATGTAGGAAAAAAGAAACTCACGCATTGTTGGAAGGAATGTAAATTGGTAGAGCCAATATGGGCATCAGTATGTAGGCTCTTCAAGAAGCTAGACATAGAACTATCTCAGAACCCAGCTATAATACTCTTTAATATTTATCATGAAAATTAAAATCAGCATACTTCATAGATATAAACAAACCCATATTCATAATAGCACAATCAGTAACATCCATGTTATGGAATCCATCAACTGATGAATAGATAAAGAAAGTGTCATGTATAAACACAATGTTGTTTTATTAAGCCATAAAGAAGAATGAAGTTATGTCATTTGCAGGAAAATGGATAGACTAGAGATCATAATTTTGAGCAACATAAGTCAAAGAGAGAAGTATTGTGAGTATATCCTCATATGTGGAATTCAGTGGGTATCAATGAAAAGAAAGACACCATGAAAATAGATATGTGATTGTTAGGATAGAATGAGGGTACCCTAGAAGAGGAAGAGGAGGCTGAGAGGCACTATTGTGGTCTAAAGTTGATCAAAATATGTTTTTCTGTACGTGTGTGTTATGGTTTTGGTGTGAGGTGTCCATCCAAACTCATGAATAAGACAGTGAATGCCGCAGTCTCTGGCTGGGCACAAATCACGAGTCACCACACAGCTTGTAGATTCAAACAGCAATTCTTTATTCCCAATCTCACACCGGCCGTCTACAAACACGTTCTGGGGAAATCCACGTTCTCTGCCCAAATCCACTTCTGCCCAAATCCACTCTCTGCCCCAATCCACACTCTGCCCAAATCCTCTACTCTGCCCAAATCCTCTACTCCACCGGGCTTCTGTCTCCCGAAATATACTGTCTGACCCTAAGAACTCAAGAGGAACTCAGCAGCAGGATATGCCCTATTCTAAAGGGGGAACACCCTAATCTCCTATTATGCTAAACTGCCCTATTCTAAAGGGGGAACACCCTAATCTCCTATTATGCTAAACCGCCCTGGTCCTTGAGCAAGGTCACCTTTCAGAAGTCCTTCCACTAGACAGCATGGGAGTAAGCTGGCAAGGAGATTGTCATACCTACTTGGCTGATGGCTCCCAGCAAGTGAAAGAATTCAGAGGTGAGATGATCTGCTTATGAGAGCTCTGACCTAATGGATGCATTATCCACTGATATGGATTAACTGAGTGGTGAGGATAGGCAGGTGGGATGTGTCAGGAGGAACTGGGTCACTGTGCATGACTTTGTTTATATTGTGCCTCTGGTGAGCAGAACTCTCTCTCTCTCTCTCTCTCTGCTTCTTGCTGGCCATACCCTGAACTGATGTTCTCTGTCATGCCCTCTACCATGATGTCTGCCTCACCTTGGGCCCACACAATGGAGCTGGCTGTCTATAGACTGAGATCTCTGAATCTGTGAGCCCCAAATAATTTTTTCTGCTCTAAAATTGTTCTTGCGGTTCTTTTGCTCAGAGAAGTGAAAAAGCTGACTAAGTCAATATTTATTGAGCTCCTTTCTTTTTATGAGCATTATATCAACCGCTCTATAAAATACTCGCATCCTACTTATAAGTGAACGTTAATCTATGGATTCATTAACTGATCCCTGGACACAGTTTGGCATCTTTTAAATCAGCTTGTCCTGCTTATATTCCTTCCAGCATCTCATGTCACTTTCACTCTTTAACACCCCAGCTAGGCGCTGAAGGACGCGATCCCTCATTCCACCTGCATCTGGCTCTCCACTGCCAGTGACCCTGCTCTGCATCCCACGTCCGAGTAGTATTCCATTCAAAGAAAAGAGGCTTGAAATGAGGACGTCTTTGACTCAAGATCCTCTCTGTCACCTACTGAATGTAAGGTAAGCAAGTGGCAGTCCTCTGGGCTTTACTTCTGCAACACCCAAAAGAGGTTGGAGAATAAATACACATCAGTGGTGAAATAGATCATTGCTCAGCTAATGTTCCCAGTGCCCCCTCAAGTGAAATTTTGCCACTGCCATAGTCTGCTAAGAGGCTATAACAGAATACCTCAGGCCACTTGGCTTAAACAACAGAAATGTGCTTCCTCACAGGTCTGGAAGCTGAAGGTCAAAGGTTAAGGGCGGCTAGTTCCTTTCTGGTGAGGGATCTATAGTTTGCCTCTAGATAGCCACCTGCTGGCTGAGTTCTCATGCGACTTTCCTCTGTGTCTATCCACTCCTGGTATTTCTTCTGCTTCTTACAAGAACGCCAGTCCTTAGAATTTAAGACCCCTGTGACTTGATTTAATATTGATTACCTCCTTTAAGGTCCTATATCCATTGAGAGTAAGAGCTTCAAGTTACAAATCTGGAGAACTCACTTTACTCCTCACTTTACATAGTTCCTGCAAATTCAGATGGTCATGGCACATATGCTGGTCTCATTGTTAGAGTTTATTTCCCTATCTCTTGATTTGGGTTTTGGATACATCATTTGCTTTATCAATTTTTATTTTAGAATTTAATTTTAATATTTAAATGGAACATAAAAACCTAAGAGTTGTTCATATTAGCAGGGTACTGGGAAATATAGAATACACTTGTATATTGCATAATGTTTAAATCGGGTTAAAATATATGATCTGTTTTAAATGAGATGTTAGCAAGCTGATGCTGGCAGAGGCCTA
The DNA here is from genome assembly GCF_048772815.1 of Callospermophilus lateralis. Lineage (NCBI taxonomy): Eukaryota > Metazoa > Chordata > Mammalia > Rodentia > Sciuridae > Callospermophilus > Callospermophilus lateralis. The sequence goes on from NC_135320.1 coordinate 86,332,663, forward strand.
AGATTACCCTACATAATGGTCATACTCTTTGGAGCTCTGTCATAACCCTGGGAAGAATCTTTTCCTGAGTATCCCTCTTGATCCAAATAAAGCATGAGCAGAAATACTACCCTGGTATCACCAGAGATACTCACCCTGGTCACAGTCCTGCAGCTGAATGACTAGTGGCCTTAGATGGGCTGCTGAACTGTGTGCCTGGTAGAGAGTGTTTTCTACTGAGTTTGGGTCTTTGGCTACTTAGCACTGCTGTGGTGTAGCTAATACAGCACCAATCCCTGTACTCCATTCCTACATTCAACACATCTAAAACACTGTCATAGTCTAATTGAGCCAACAACTCCAAGAAACTTATGAGAACCGACCAGACTTGTCAGCTAGAAAGTGATAAGAACATGTCTGAGAGCCTGACTCTTGCCTGGCAGGACATGTCCTGAGGGCAACTGCTCTCAGTTAACCCAGAAAGAGGCACGTGTCAGAAAAAAAGCAAAACTGAAAGAGACAAGTGTTCTGCTGCCTGGTCTCCAAGAGATCACAAGTTACTCAAGAATAAGTGTTTTTTGCACACTTATTGAATTCAAAAAGATATTTGGTCTTCATAATGCAAGAGCTTCTGATGGCAACCAGACATTCTTATCTTCAGACACGCACATGCAAGTGCATACATATGTGTCAGATCGACACATAATAAATCTACGCTTTTAATGTGATGATATTGGTATTCCTGAAGATATAAGCCAGTATTCAAATTTTGCACTCATAATAAAAATGAGTAGGGAAACAGGAACCATTTTATATTAATCATCCAGGTTCCATAGAAAGATGGCCTTGAGACAACTTCAATAGGAAAAAAATTAGAGGTCAATTAAATGACCTTTTGGCCTCTCTAGGTCTAAAATTCTCAACTTTGATGGCTGGGGCAGGACTTTACTGTTGGGTTAATGACCCAACACTGTGTCCTTCTATTATTTATCAATGCTTGATAATCATAGAGAAACTGCTTTGTTACCTGGAAAGTTTTACATTGCGTAGATTTATACTTTATATCTGCATGATACATTTAAGTTTCAAGATTACTTCCAACATATCATATCCACAAAAAAGTAAAAGTCCCAAGAAGGGCAGAATTTAATGCACATTTAATGGTTGAATTGACAAAGGCCCTGAGTACTTCGAAAATTGTCCCAGATTAGCTGTAAGTTAAAGACATTCTTGAGCTTAAAATCATATTTCTTAAAATCTAGTTTGGGGCATATTGTATCTGAGGAGAACATGAGTAAGTTTATGGTATGCAGAGACATTTCTGTTCTGTTAATTGTCCATTCATTAATTGTTAGTGTAATTACTGGCTCATTCATTCATTCATTCATGGAGGCATTTAAAGAGTATCAAGAGTATAAAATTGGCTGCTAGTTACCAGAGTTGTGTCTTAACTCTGTGGTATTAAGCTGCACACAATGCTGCTTTCTTCATTTACAGACAGTAGTTGGTCATAGAAGCCAGCTTACAAGTTGAAGCTGCTAAGAAATTTAATACTCAGTAGAGGATTCGGTGCATCAGTGTCCTACAATGTGTACTGCATCCGTCCCTGTTCCTACACTGCCTAACTGTCTAGGTTTGGTATCCATGAAAGAAAGGAAAATAAAATATATCATTTAAATTATAATTGGAAGTAGGGAAATGAAGGGGAAACAATGAGTAATTTCATTTGTACATAATTTTAGAAATGTTTATAAAATACTATGATGGGTTTAGGTATGCTCTGTAATTTTATTTAGGTATGCCCTCTTTAGCAAGGGGCCTCTGTTTATAAACTCTGTAATTTTTGTGACTTTAAAAAAAAAAACAAAACTGTGTTTGAGTTTAGAGAAGGGTCTTGGCTCTTCAGGGAGGGCAGATGGCTGTGTTTTCTCCTGGGAGCCCATTCCATTTTCCCTGGCACTCCTTAGTGGCACCTTCCCCCTTGTGCTCAGTGACTAGAATGGGCTCCTGCACTCCCCACTCCTGCTGCAGGGGCTGCCCCAGTGTTGCCAGTCATGTGGGCCAATGTGGTGAACCAGTGTTAGGACAAGGCTGACTCCCAGGGAGGACGTGGGAATAGAAGGAAATATCAGCTTTTTAAGTGGCTTTTTGGGGTGTTGAGTTGATTTCAAACCAAATTTACTCCAATTAATACTTCATAATAATAGCCTAATGCATCCAGTTACCCATTTATATTATTCCAGCCAGTTTGAGTTGTACTGTGACATTCACTCAAATTTGTCATAATTAACACAGAATGTAACTTGGATCCATAATATCGAGACTGTGCATGTTTTAGTCAGTTTTTTTTCCAGTTAATCCCATCAGGGGATTCATTCTCTGACTGGGTTAAGGCTCTCAAAACCCAATCATTTCTCCTCTAAACCTTCTTGCATTGTGTTTCACCTGAGCTTCTGGAAGACACCTCATATTCAAAATATAACAGTACTTGGTGGAGTCCAGGGCAAAGTCTCACAAGTGCTCAGGCAGTAAGTCCCACCAGGACCACTGCCATCTCTAGCAGTCCATACCTGTACATCAGGCATACGCCAGCCACCTGCCTTACCTCATTAGCTCTTCCCTGTGCGTCCTGGGTTCATCTCTGAAAACGCAGACAGGTACCTCTGAAGCCTAGGTGCTCATGCCTTCCACTTCACCTGTCCCTGTCTCCACCCTGCAGGCTATTTTATATAGACATCCATATTCTTCTCCTGGCGCAAGGAGACAAAGTGACAATAGGTGTTCAGTAAATGCAGAGTTACTAACATGTAACTAACATGGAAAGCTGAATGCCAATGACTATGTAATGCATTCACAGTTAGCAATACCCACATTTTCATAAAGAAGAAGCCCCAGGCAGACAGGTCCTGGAGTGAATGCTTCAGCAGTCATGGAAGGGCTTCTGGACTCCACCTCAAACTTTTTTTCTTTTACTGTCAGTCTTCTCAGAATATCAACTAGAGTTCTGTGTCCAGGAGTGCTTTATTTGTTTTCATCACCATATAATGTATAAATAAATATTTTTTTTTAAACTCCTAACAATTGACTTGTCTTGTGAACACACAGTCCTTTGTAATGTAAGCTGGAAAATCTTTATGCTTTTTGAATCTGTTATCTCTTTTAAACTTGTTCTCACATTTATTATTCTATAGATTAAAATGTCTATTTATAAAAAATCTCATATTGCTTTACCTGGATTTTATCACTATCTGCTCCTGCCTCTCTGATTTTCCACGGTGACTTCAACTAAATTATTTCCATTTCTTCATGGCAAAAGAAATGTCTTTAACCTTTCTCTGTGAGACATCACAAAGGATATTACTCACAGTGCTTAATTCCTTCCCACCTTTCTGGCAATTTTATGCTCAGTAAGGTTTTGTTAAAGGCTGCAGAGACTCCATCAGGTGACACATAAACCCAACTTTATTCCAAAGAAGTACAGACCCCTGTCGTTTGTCTGATTTTCAGAATTATATCTATTGCAATTTTTTTTTCCTATTAACTGTATATTTTGCGCATGGGTTTGGCTCTTTTTAGCTTTGTCTCATTTGTTCTCTGTCCCAGGCTACTGCTAGAAGGGGCTGTGTAGTCACATAGCATCTTAGACTTTCTCCAAAGACCACACAAATAAGAACTCTGCATTTTCTGAACACCGATTGTCACTTAAACTCTACACTAGTTATTTGGCGGTTATGAATGTTGATTAATGATATTAAGTGGCCTCCTGCCTTGATGACCAGTGGTATCCCAGCATTAATATGTCCAAACTGAGCTTGTTTGCTCCACAGATTTCCCTGTCCCCATTTCTTATTTCTTTTTCTTTGTATGCATGTATAATCCATCACAAGTCTTTTTGAATCTTTAACACTACATCTAGAAGCTCATGAATTCTTGCCAACTCCACTGGCTCACCCCTTCCCTGACCAGCATGAACTCCCCAGGATCATTACTTTCTTATCCTGTGCCTTTTTCTGTTTCACTAACAGATCCACTGTCTGCGCATCTTTGCTCTGCTGGGTGTCCCCAGTGGTTGATCTCAAGGGTGTGTGCTGCTCATGCTCCTTGCTGGCCAGCCTTCCCTGTCTTCAGTCAGTTGGGAGACACCAGTGAGAACTGGTGCGGGTGCACAGGCAAGGCTGTGAGCATTCCTCCCTGCACCTTGCTCTGAAGCCTTTAATCTGGCACCAGCTGTGTTCTCTAAGATCACAGCTCCTTCTGTGGCCTTCATCCTCTACAGATGCTGTTACCCCTACACTCTGGTAACTGTTCATTCTTCCTTTGAACCTTGACCCCTCAGTGGTAGTATTAGCCTTATGATGTTGCTGATCTCTTCATGTTTCAAAATTTCTGACTGGTCCCTTAACTCCATTCACATCTCTGGCCCATAGTATCTTCAATACAGTGATTTCATCAAAACTACACAGACTGTATAGTATCATTATTGATATGTCATCTTGTTTTCTGCTAGAATTCTGCCTGATGAAGTTGTTAACAGTAGGTATCATCCAAGGAAAAAGACCCTCAGCATTGCAGCTGCAAGTTTGTTGGATGCAAAAATGATCCCCTTATAACGGATGTGGGATTCCTAAAGACCTGTGCCATAAGTGGTCTTCTTATTACACAGATTATCTCCAGACATGAGGAATAACTGAGTTCCATTTGGAGATCAAAACTTTAAGTGATTAAGGACCACTAAACATCATGGTTGTTGAAACTATAGTGATCGTACAGTTTGTGGGATACAGTGGATGGTTTTCAGTGTTCAGGAAGCTTACAAAACATGAAAATACACTAAACACTTTTAACTTTCTACACAAAGAAAGCCTGGAGTACCAAAGGATTTCTGCGCATTTTCAAAATAATTCTTTGTATGGTGTAGTTTTAGCACAGTTGTACTACTGGGCAGAATGCAGAACTTGTAGGACTGAAGCACCAGTTACATGAACCACCTCAATAGGTCTCTTGCATAAGTGAGTACCAGATGAGAGGGGATGATGACTGACAGATGCGTGGATCCAGAAGAGGCCGAGAAGCTTGAAGTTGAAACTAGTCTTAATGCCCTATGTAGAATTAAACCTCACACCCCTTTGATTTAAACAAAACAAAAGCCTGCAGGGGCTTCAGCTAGAAAAGCTGCTTCATAAGCATTTGCCCACTTTTTTTTACTAGCTTCCCTCAATGTGATTTGCTTTTTTCTTTCAGACACCTAAGGACAGTGAAATTCCAGGATGACCAGGAAATAACTGCCAGGGGTACACTGCACAGAGTGTGCATATACATCAAGGAACCATAAGATCCTGAGAACTTTCATCATGCACAAGTTGGTAAGTGTGTGTGGGAATAGATCGTGACAGGAACAAAAAGGTAGCGGTGCACATACACTCAACCAAGATTTAAAATCCAGCGTGTGGCTTGAAGGTCAAGAAATATTTGTAACAGGTGGGTTGATTGATTAATAGGAACCTAGATTAGTGATGAAGTGTAGTCTTTACAAGTTTCATATTCTAGAAGTTTTCTATCATGAAGAAGTCCTCTGAAGTGAGAGTTGGAGTGAACACTGGATTGGATGGACAGAGTCCAATCAGTCACATCCTACCAAGTCTCTGGAAAGTTCCAGAAGAAACAGGATCACTAAAACACTCATGGTGGGGTCCAGCACCAGTGGCTTGAAAACTCTGCTAATAGTCTTGGGTAGGCAGTAAATGATATGTGGGAAATTTGCAAGAAAATAGACTCTCTGACTTCAATAAGACTTAACAGGAATCTGTGGCGGCAGGGTGTACAGCAGGTTGGAACCACGAGAGAACAATTGGCAGGTTCTCACAGAAGACTTCAGAGATGGTGTGCTAAACAACACTTTGATTCCTGGGGTTCTATAATGGTGAATGATTGATCCTGTGTCTGTGACAAAGTGACAAAGTCTCTGAGTCTACTAAGGGATTTGTTGACCCAGGGAAACACATGTCTGATAAGCAGGAACCTGATTTGAGGAGATGCTAGAATCCATGGGAAATTAAGTCACAGAGCTATGGACCAGTGAATGAAGAGAAGGGCAGAGTCAAATGAAGGTGGACCGTATCACCTTCCCTACAATGTCCACCATTAGTTTTCCCCAGAAACATTTGAAGTCATCTAAAAAGATGACCATCTAAAAAGATGAAGGTGCATTGGTTGTACCAGAGAAAGAGCTATGGGGCTTTGAGTTGACAACAAGTTTTAAGAACACAAAATACCTATATGATCACAGTGAGAGCTTACACATATAGGGCAATACAGAGAAACTTGGTCTGAGTCAGTCACAGAGTGGCTCCAAGGTCCCATGGAACCATTCTATGGTAATGTCTATCATTCTTCAATGTGCAGTTGGAATACAGACACTTAGCAACTGTCAGGGTCTCTCTTTTGATTCCTTGACATGTTGAGTTAAGAGCCAAATTTGAGTTTGGAGAATGACTGTGAATCACGGTAAACTTGGTCAGGTGTTAGCAATAATTGCAGACTGAGTTCCAGAGTGGGCCTCTTTACACAAGTGAGTCAAATATCTCCTGGCAACAAACATGTAGCTACCAACTGACTTGTCAAATATTTGGCTTCCCAATTACTGATCAATTCATTTAATTGGACATGGCCCAACTTAACCTGGCAAGGGCAACCACACCTCTTTATTTTATTATTCAGGACTTTGTCATTTCTAACGTCCTGATTCTTAGCATATTATGAAAAAATGATCATATCAATTAATTTATCCCAGGATATCATGCTGTTACACAACACAGATGATGTTTTACTAATTGAATTAGGGGTTGAGAATATACAAAAACCCTCACAGCCTTACTAGGACACATTATGTCAGAGACATTTGTGGTATTAATGTACTCCCTACAGGCCTACAAGTCTGGATCAGGTTTGATATAATACTGAAGTAAATGAATTGTTGCAGTACCCTATACTGTACAACATAATGAAATAAAATATGATATATATAGTCCAGTAGATTTTCACTGGAAGGTTTTCAAAACCTTACTTAAATGAATAAAGGAAGATATGCATCAATATTTAACTTGAACTCCCAGTGATATTATGGGAAAACTGAATACCTTATGAAGGTGGATAAGTTGGACAAGCTGTCAAAGAAAATGTTCTTCAAGTTCCAGATTATAGTCATCTATCTGCCCTCTCTTACCTGGTCTATCGATCCTCTCTTTCTACCTCCTTCAGCAAAATACCTCCTTGAAACTTGTCTTACTGAATCCATTGGCTCTCCCAACTCTCCCCCCGCCTCTTTTTTTTTTTAAAAAAATATCACTTAATAATTTTAATGGTCAAGTTTCCTAAATAGCAATTGCTCATGGCTGATAATTTTAATGTTTAGGAAACAATTGTTTCTTTGATCTTTGATCTTTGCAGACACTTCATAAGATGATGACAATATAAATCCAATGAAAGCCATGTGAAGAAGAATCATTGTGATCTAAATTTATGAGAAAACCATAAAGAGGACCAAAAAGTTATCAGATAATTGAAGCAAGGTGTGTAGCAGAATGCTCAGTGTTGAGGTTTCTACGTCATGCCCCAGATTGCTGTGCACTGGGTTCAGGGTTGGGGTCTTGCTCTTTGCTGAGCCAGAGCCTCAGTTCTTCCTGAAAAGGATGAATTTAGCCATGATCCCAGCTGTGTCTGAGTTTTGCGAAATGGCGATTTCATTCTCCAGTCCAAATTAAAGTTCTTCTTTTATATCAACCTAGTACCTTCTCCAGACCCCTGTTGTCTTCTGTCATTTCTCTGGTTAGTGCATCTTCTCTTGGCCATCCTGGGCAACCTTTCTTTTGGGCACATCTCCTTTCTACTCCTTGATCATTTGCACAAACAGGTGGAAACTAATTATTTAATATGCCTTTCTTTCTCCATTATTCTCCATCTCTGAATCCCAATCACCATTCTTAAGAGAACACTCTTTATTTGGTTTCAATGTTGTTTATGAGGAATACATTATTGCCTTTGTTCAGAGAAGCAGCTTACACATACATTATTATAACTCACAAACGTATCAACTTGTTTTACTTGTCAAATGGCCTTTTTATTTTCATATGCTTCTTTGAGGTTGTGATTTAGTGGCCAAGGTATCTAATTATAAAATTGTTTTGTCCTTTAGAATACTTTTGTTGTGTCTTATTTTGTTGTTTACATCGTGTCTAATCACCTTGCCTGTGTCTCCTGCTGTCTTTTTTGACAATTAGTCCCCTATTTATGAAATAAGTATATCATTTACCTGACAGCACTTGGAAGGCAACGTACATATCCCTAGCAAATTGCCAGTTTCTGTGCTTCATAAACCCCGTTCCTATTCCTCTAGCCAGAAGCCATTACCTGCATACTAAGAAAGTGAACATTTCTGTGACTCATAAATTACGGTTGCTCATTCATTTCCTATGAAAGATTACTTGTAGGAAATATTTTGTTTATATTTGGACTCCTGTATGGGGATGAAAAGATAATTCATTAAGACTTTGTGTAGCGTGGATAGGATTAGAAGATTCCATGATGTTTAATCTTACAAGCAGGCAAGTCCTCTCCGTCCAGTTTCTCTATAGGCAATTCTGAGATGCATGGTAGTTACCAATCACTATATAGTTATTTTTTATTGTTAAAAGACTTCAAGATCGCTATGCTTATCTCAAAATTCACCCCAAATATGCAAACCCAACACTATGCTTGGCAACTCTATTATATAATGCAGATGTCTAGAACTCAATACACTATTATGACTTTGTAAATAACACTAAGTCACAGTTAGGCACTTAATAATATATCCCCCAAATACTCAACATATATTTTCTTAGCATCAGTGTCTTAACCAGGAAAGAAACTAGAGGTTATCCTCCGCTGTTTGTTTGCCTAATATGTCGCCTCTGTTTCACTTAATATACCTAAAGCGTGCATTAATTATATCGCACTGGGCCATGGGTTTTGACAAAAAGACCATTAAAATTGACGCCAAGGCTTCCATTTTCACCTATTGTTTTCTCCAACACTTTGTCTCCTGATTAAAAAATGCCTGTCTTGTCAACTGGCTCATCTTCTTAATCTCTAAGGCTGTTCATTGCTGTCAGGATAAACCCCCAAGGTCTAAACCCTCCAGTCAGGCATCAGCAGACCCCACCCACCCACACAGCTACTGCGCGAAGTTCTTTGCTTTGACCCACCCACTGTGAGCTGTCTACCCTCTGCCTTGCTCATACTGACCCGTCCCTCTTGGTCAGTTCCATTCCACCCTGCCTTCCACGGCAGTGTAAGCTCTCCCCTCTACCCATCAGCCCAGGTGTGAAGAATCACCTGCTTTATCAAGAGGTAGGCCCATAGCTGGGGGTGGTGGCACATGCCTGTAATTCCAGGGGCTTGAGAGGCTGAGGCAGGAAGATGACAGGTACAAAGCCAGTCTCTAAGGAACTTAAAATACAAATTAAAAAATGGCTACAGATGTGGCTCAGGGGTTAAGCACATCTGGGTCCAAGACAGGCTACCAACACACACACACAAACTTACACACACACACTCAAAAAAGTAAGCCTATGTAGCAAACTCATCATTAATGGCTCCAGGAGTTTATTTGTGACACCCATTAAGACATTACTATTCAGGCAACACTTCAGGGGTTATTCATGTTATTAAATTATTAATATCTAAAATGGAAGTCCTACCTAAACATATAAATGACCCTCAAAATCTACAATGCTCTAGTGCATAGTTATGCATATACTGTTTGAAAGAACTACAATGCTGTTTAGATTGTTCAACAGACATTTCAAACATCTCGATGGTGTTCCATTATACTAATGTGAATCATTTTTGATTCTGGCTAGAAATTACACTAAATCTCTTACTTGTAACAGTAAGTTGTTATCTTCTCCACACAGCGCTTAATAAGTAGGTGAGTTCTACACATCATCTGATGTTTTTCAACATAACAATAGAACTGCCAGGTTTTAGTATCCCCAAAATCAAATGTGCACACATTGTTTAGATTGTGTGTGATATTGGGAAAGAATTAAATGTAATGTTACTGAGCATATAAGTAGAAGCCACTGTCTTCAGCAACATACAATTTCTACATATTATTTTGAGTGTTTTTTTTCAAAGCTTCTTGGGGCTGTGACTGTCCTAGAAGCTAAAGTGTACCTTTCAAAAACAAACTAAAACATGTCACATGCCACACCATATGCACATCAGAATCATAAGCTAATAGAGGTTGACATCCTGTCCACCTCAGAGGTTTGGTCTTTGTGTTCGCCATGTGTAACACACACCCCACTTCTTCACCTGTTAATATAAAGTTACTGCTGAATTTGAGATCCCCATCCAGCGGGTCTAAAGTGAGGTGAGGTTACAGGACTTGGGACAGGAGTAGCAGGCAATGAAACAGAGAACTAAGGTAGACTGCAAAGCACAGGCAAGGCTCTAACCAAGGCAAACCAAGGCACCTGTGGGGCCCCACTCCTGCCTGTCTATATTTACACTCCTTAACAGAAATGTTGAGAAATGTTGAGAAATGGGGCCGTGGGGGAGTGCTATTCATTACTCAGCTTTATGATTAGTAACCAGAACACTACAGTTTACGGTGTTTAACAACCTAATTTTGGCAGCAGCTACATAGCCTTACAAAGGAAAAAATTGGGAAATTTCCAAATTGCTGTGTAAAATTTAAAAGTTTCTTTATGAATTTCCCTTGGAAGCTGATATACATAGTTGATAAAAATAAAGAGCAGTCCCCAGAATGGGCCCCTTGTTAATAGCCTGCCCGAGTCACAGCCATCTATAAAAGCATGGCACCCTTGTTACAATTCTAATATAAATCCTTTAATGTCTGCTCCACTTAATTTGCATAGGAAATTGACAGCTCATTAGAAATGATGAAAGTGTAATTATGAAAACAAACTGAGAAGAAAGGACAAAATATCGACCAGGGGATTATTGCCAAGTGTATATTTTACTTCATGTTGTGGACTTCTTATTATGGACATTAATTAGATTATTTTTCTCTAAGATTCTCATTCTAAGAAATCAGAAAATAAAATGGAAACACATACAAGAGAAATGTTAAGGAGTGTATTAATATCCAGGCAGAAAATTAAAGTCTTAACTTTTAATTAAATATTATTAGGACTAAGATACAGTGTTGTGGTTAAATTTATCCACAAATCCAAAATTCTAGTTCAGTAATAAATGGAACTAAATTTTACTGCAAGAATTAAGCATACCCACTAACTTTAAAGATCTATTAACTTTCCCTTGAAGATTCTGGTGGATTTCTGGTAACATAAAATCTATATCATATATTTTTCTCAATTTATTTATGTCCTTATTTCTTGAATTCATATTCATTGCATCTAAGTGTGAATCAAAATATGAAACCAATTGAAAAAAATTAGATTTATAGGAATATGTAACTAAAGTGTAAAGAATTTCTTAAATTATAATCATTCATCAGTATTAAAAATTTGAGCAATATATGAAGAGATGGTTCAGAGAAAAATAAATAAATTTGTCAATGAACATAAAATCATGGCTTCTTTGCTAATATTAAGAAAAATGTGATTAGGATTACATTGAAAGGTTGGTAGTGCTGGAGTGATTTCTAGTATATTTACTGTAATGTAGGTAACTATGCATACTCAAAACACAAGGTGACACCTAAATGAAGGCTCTCAGAAGTCAACCAATAAGGAGAAACCAGGGAGATCCAGAACTGAAGGAGCTGCCCCATACTTTTATGACTTTTGGACTGACAGTAGTCACATCTGGGAACATGAGTGTGGGGACAGAAGTGACCAACAGAACCTGAAGAGAAACTTGCAGTCTTTCTGGTGCGGGTGAGGCAGAGTTCCAGGCAAACACAACATCTGGCAAGTGGGAAAATGTAAACAGAAATGAGGCAGCTAAGAGCAAATGCTCAGAAATATGTGTAATGGACCCAAGTGCCTCATTTGCACTGCACAGTGTGAGATGGGTTTTAAAAATGCAACTAAGGATGCACACACAACACAGCTACTGCCCACCTTAATTCTGTGGCCTGAGTTAAGGCACATTACCTGCCCACGTAAGAAGAAAATGCATAAAACATAACCAAAACACCATTAATAATGTTGAGAGAGAATCTCTCAAATACATCATTCACACCATCCAGGATGCAACTGTAAAATACTCAAAGTATAAGATACACGAAAAAGGAGGAAAACATGGTCCATGCAGGAGACGTGAAGAACCATATAAATAATCCAATGCACATGTAGTTGTAGTATTCCAGGTGGACAGGAGATTAGAATGAGTCAGACTTTTTTTCTAGAAATGAATGCTCCCAAACTTTCTTGAATTAGTGAGAAATATAAATTAAAATATGCAAGAAATTTAGTTAAGCCTAAGGAAAATAAATTCAAAGCTAGAAATAAACCAAGTTAAAGATCAAAGGTAGATTTCTAAAGGATCCAGAGGAAAGTCAAGTGTTGTTTGGACCCGGAGGAAGGCATTGCAGTAGAGAGTGAAGCCACAAGTCTGAAGACAAAACCAAACCAAAGGAAACACTCTCAACCAATGTATCGCATTGATGTTTTTGATAATAAAGGCAAAATAAAGTCATTTACATGTGAGCAAAAGCCAGGGCATTTGTTACCAGAAAACCAGAGGTACTGCTGTGCCTGTATGTACCTCAGCATGAGAAGGGTTCTTGCCAAAATGCCAAGAGTGAAACACAGTAAAAATTCAGTGTTAATTTTGTTTTTTACAAGAAAACAAAAAAAGACAAACAGCTAAGTTAAAGTGACATTGAATTACAGTACATCCCTGCCGCAGTCTGGCTGGGCACAAATCACGAGCCACTCAAGCAGGAACAAACTTTATTTCCAAACCCCCAAACTTTATTTCCAAACTCCCGAAAACACCACCCACTCGGCCCTTCCAGGAACCCCACACCAACCGGAACTCCCTCCACTGGAACTTCACCAACCAACCGGAAGTACGACTGTAGGGGTGTATATACAACTGAATACACAGCTTAACATAACCATCATCATCTCAATGGCTCATGGTCATCACCTCTCAACCACTCCCTTCTGGCAAAATGTCATGTGTCATCCCGACTAGGATGTGGCCCTCAACACATCCCCCCCCCTTATCCAGCAGGGATAGTTTCAAGAACCCAGTGAATGCCTGAAGCTATGGATGCTCAGAGTGCAGAACCCTACAGGTACTGATATTCCTATGTATATGTACCTATCACAAAGCTTAATTTACAAATGAGGTACAATAAGATATTAACAAGAATAACCAATAATAAAATCGGATAATTACACTGTGATAAAAATATACCTTAACGTGATTTTTCTCTAGGAACATTCTAGTGCACTGTGTTTGCCTGTCTTTCTCTCATTATGATGTGGGATGCTGCATGATGAGAGTTTGTGAGTGAATGGCACCTTGTGACAGAGCATCAGGCTGTCGCTATTGACCTTTTGCCCCTATGGCAGAAGAAGGGTCACTTTGCCATAAGCCACTGTCGGCAGGTGGCCACCATGACAGAAAGCCAAGTCAGATTGGAACTGCTGTAGTAAACAGCCTAGTGCTGAATATGAACAATTCATAGGATTTCCAAAAGACAGTTAATTTTTAAAAATAAAGAAATGTATTAAAAATGGAAGAGAAGGTTTACATTAAAAGAGGCTTAGTGTTTATTTTTTAAAAATGTAACACATCTGCTTTGGATCCTAATTGTGTAAAAAGATACAATTTACACTATTGGGAAGATTTGAATGAAGCCAGAAGATTAGAAAATAGCAAATAATCATTGATAATATTTTAGGTATTATGTAAGAAAATGTGGAGAAGTTTGAGAGACTGGTGCTAGAATATGAATGTGTTGGATCACATGACATCCTGTTCTTATTACACAATAGCATGTGAAACAAATAAGATGGGAGACTAAAGCAGCAAATACAGGAAAAGGTTGGCAATTTCTAGGCCTGGACAGTACTTATATAGAAGTGAATTGATAGACTACAAAGAACAGGACTCCTTGGGGTCATTGGGCTGAGAGACCAAGCAGGGGAAACACTCTCACGAGCTCCTCACAAGCTCTTCAGACCTGTAGCAGGGCACTGGGCAGAGCCTCTTGGGAAGGGTTGAAGAAGGTGCAGCTGTTGCCAGAGAATGTGCACCAAATCAGGGTGCCCTGGAGAGGAGCCCAGCTCCACCACACTCTTCAGTATGTTCACTTCGATTCAGTCACCACAATGTGACTGGTCCCCTATGTACTTGGTCTCCGAAGAAAAGATGTCTTTCCCCTCCTTCTTCCTCTGCCTTTCTATCAACCTTTCTTTCAATTCTGCGGAAAAAGAACAGATGAGGAAAGCACTCCTTCTTACATTAAACACCTCGCTCAACCAAATGTTTCAAGCTTCTGGAGCCAGAACGTGCCCTCTTTTCCACTTCATCTCCAATAATTAAGGGTGCATGTGTTAGATCAGTAAATATTTGCTGAACAAGGAATTAATTAATCAGGTATTTTCCATCTAAAACTTAAAGCCATTGTTAGAATTTCATAACTAGAAAAACTAATTTGGAACAGTTCTATCAAGCTAGCTATTTTGTATATTTTTGAACACCTTTTGTATAAGAATCTAAATACAGTGACTGACTCATTTACAAACTACATACCACTGGTATACAAGCAAGACCATTTCATTTCACTGGTTCTGCCTGCCCGGCTCCCTAAATTTCCCCCTGCTGGGGATGAATGCAGGTTCTGTCTGATGTCAGGTAAGTGTTCTACCACTGAATTAGACCTTCAGTACACTTTGGTCTGATTTTAAAATAAAGAGTGTAAAACAAAATTATAGCCCATGACTAACGAATAAAAGAAGTACTTCCAGTTGATATTTCAAATGAAGGAGAGAGAGATGATGAGAATTTAAAACTCACAACTGAACTTTGTAAATGCAGGTAGGTCCTTGTAGAAAAATAACAAAGAGAATGTCAAACTCTGTAAAAGACCAAAACAAATAAACAAATAATGACTCCAGATAATGCATAAAACTAGAGCTAAATTCTTTGAAGTTCTTTATTACCTTTTTGTCTGTGGGTTGTTTCTAAACATTTCTGAAGCATGATGAAACCATACAGAACCATAGAGTCTCTTTGTCAAGAATGACACTAGCTGCTGTAACAAAGAACACTCATATCTCAGTGGCTTATTTTAGCATTAAAAATATATTTCCCACATAGGCAAGGTTGGGTGCAAGTCAGCTTGCCCTGTCCTGCCTCCTCTATAGCCCTCCCCCAGGGTTCGCCAGGGCTCAAGTTCCCTTCCATTATATGGGCCAGGCATCAGCCTCTCCAGTGTCCAGCTGTGTGGACACCAATGAAGCAACAGAGGATAAAGAATCTTGTAAAACGGCTTAGAATCTTGGCCTGGGAGGGGCAGGCAGAATCCTAAATGTAATAGCCAGAATAAGTCAGACCCAAATACAAGAGGGCCAAAAATTTTGGTAACTTTTGTACATCTAGATGGAAAATGAATGATAAGATGGCATAAGCAGTGAAATGAATGAAGAGATGACCATGATTCTGCCATTAAAGGTAATCTGTCCAGTAATTCCACCAAAGCTTCCACCAAGTGTTGTGTTATCACATGGCCATTTTACATTTCCATATCTCCTTGAAAAAAATAAGTGGTGTCTCTTTCAAAATTGTCTCATCCATATCAAAACGTACTCTTTAAAAATTGTTCTTCATGTCAAATAAAAACATACTGAAT
This sequence comes from Callospermophilus lateralis, assembly GCF_048772815.1. Taxonomy (NCBI): domain Eukaryota; kingdom Metazoa; phylum Chordata; class Mammalia; order Rodentia; family Sciuridae; genus Callospermophilus; species Callospermophilus lateralis. The sequence goes on from NC_135320.1 coordinate 86,348,483, forward strand.
TCCAGTTGTGCTTGGAGGCCAGCTTGCCATGGTCAGTGCCCCATTTTGTGAATGCCTATGAAAGGAGACATTTGTTATACAAGAGAATATGCACCAGAACACCTGCTTTGGATCTGGATCTGCTCGGAGATTTCACTTTAACTCTATTTTTGCCTATTCAGTTCTCTCTGATAGTAACTCATTTTTTTTTTTTTTTTATACTGTACAGTGGTTGGTTTCAGCCTGACACCTGAATCACTTTCCATAAGAATTTGAATGAAATCAGCTTGGATCTCTTGGAGTTGTTTTTCAGTCAAAGATTTAAAAGCAATATGATGGCTTAGCATATGTGCATCTTAAGAACTGCTAAACTTCTACTTTTTTCTTTTAAGAAGTTGAAAACAGTTGAAAATTGTCTTAAAGCAGGGCATTAAATGAAGAGAAAATTTTTACTATATCTAAACTTGAGTGCTTTCACTACCAAAGTTAACAATATTTTGTTTTTGTTGCTATTTTTCACTACCTATGGGTTTTTTCAGCATCAGTGACCCTGGTGTGGGGATGTACTTGGAGAGTGTTCTAACAGAGCCCTCTTCAGCACACGCAAACGTCGACCAAGACAGGCTTGGAGCATGAGTCCCTAGAACTCCACGTTAATGGTAGGCTAGGCATTGCCAGAGTCCAGACAGTAGGCTATGTTCCCAACATGTTCCCAAGGAGTGTTGGTGACAGAGTGAGGACACAGGATGTGAACATCTTTCTTTAGGAGTGTGTCCTGCTGCACCCACATGGCTGTCTGGAATCCATGGACTGGTGTGTTCATCATGCCCCTGGCTTTGGCATGCGCTACCTCTGCTTTGTGAGAGTAACTGACACTCTTTTTGAGTTTTATAGTGGGTCTTTGATGGAAGGTGACAAGGACACACTCCACAAGGAGTGACTCTTATGTTATCATCTATCCTAAAGTCTGGCCCGTTTCTGAATAAGAAACTCAATTCTTCTGCTATCATCTTACAATAAGCTAAAATTTAAACCTCTTCCTTGGATTCTATTAAATTGATAAGTAACTTGTTATGTTTTTCTTGACTGTCAAAATGGTGATTTTTTTCTTTTTTTCTCCTCTACAGCCTCTTTATAGACTCATTATTCAGATGCTAAAGCATTACCGGTTTTCTCTTGTGTAACTGAAGTTGGAATTTATAACACCCCAGTATGGATGCACATGTTTTATGTCAAAGCATTAAAAAGAGCCAGCTGAGGGGGAAAAGAGTTCAGGTGGGGTGAAGTTGATAGATTTGTATAAAGTAGTAGATAATACTTATAAAAAGCCAAGAAAAGAAAGCTGAACTCAGACAAATAATAAATCAAATTCTTCTGTGATTTAGAAAATTGGAAACTTGGAGTGCTTTAATCCCAAATGTAATAAACAAAGTACATTTATATTCCCCAGTGTATATGAATGTATGAGTATTTACCCAAGAAAATTTTACATATATATGTTTGTGTGTGTATATAAATATATGCATTTATATATATATAAATGCATATATATATGTGTATATATATATATATATATATATATAAAATTTAGAGATAACTTTTGTTCAGTTGCTTTTAATGGGAAAAAAAGAAAAGAAAATTGTATTGAGCATCTATCAGTTTCTAGATAACTTGCATTAATCTTAATTATATCTTTGCAATTCTATAAAGTCGACTCAATTAGTTTCCTTCCCACAAACATTGAGAAAGTTTAAATGGGATTCTCAGGTTCATGCAGGTAGTTTATTATTGGATAATTAAAATTGCTTAATTCACCATTCCTCCACCTCAATGTAAGAAATTATTGAAATTCACCAAGATCCAGGTTTCACCAAAATGCTTTTCTCACATGTCTTATCCCCAAATCCCCAGAATAAGAGTCAGTAAATAAAGAGTAATTAAAACATAGTCAATGTAAAAATATCATGCTGTATTTTAAATGCTCTTTCTGAACTCAGCAAAACAAAATAATAATTACACATAAAGTCTTGATCATTTTGCTGCCAGAATTTCATTTTATTTGCAGTCCTGAAAGCCCCAATCAAATGCCATCTCTTTTGAATACCAACTCTTACATTCCCCTATCTGAGTTGTGTGGTCCCTGTGCTGGGACTCACAGCACCAAGCATATAGCTGCTCCTGAGTCTCACCACTGCCTCAATGCACCTGCCTTCCTTCTGAGTAAGCCAGCTTGTTGTTCCTCCTCCGGAGCTGGTCTGTGTATTATTGGCTTTTTGTTTCCTCAGAGTTTAGCACCAGGTCCATGTACAGTGGTCATCCAGATAATACTAAATGGATTAAAAATTTTATCCCCCATTTGACTTATTCAATTACTTATTGATAAACAGTTTATTCATTGATAAATGTGTCTTACACCATCATTGGCCTAATGCTGATGGGCACACTCTCAGCTGATCATGTTTGGACAGATGTTAACATTGACCTGTCAGTGGATCCACAGTTTAGACTTTTTGCACCAGTTGAATTTTCGACATATTTTTAAAACAGCTTTATTGACATAAAACTGACATGTAATAAGCTACATATTTCAACTACACAATACTATCTAAGTTTTGACACATGTATATACTTGTGAAACCATCACCATTATGATGACAGTGAAAGTATCATTGCCCCTGAACATTCCCTTGGGCCCACTTGTATATTTACATACTTTAACACAAACAAAAAAAAAAAACCACTTTAGGGACTATAGGTCAGAACCAGAGAATGGATCCTTGACCACAGGTAGTTCAACAATTGTGCAGACTTTGCTTTCTTGTGTTTGAAGATCCCTGTATCACCAGTTTTGTTGTTGTTGTTTGCTTTTTGTCCTTTATGAAGAATCTGTGGAGGTGGAGTTCTTGGGCTGACCTGGACCTTGCTTCATAAAGATCAGCACATACTACACTGGAATCTTCCCACAGTTCTCAGTGTGTGACCTTTCTGGAACTTGGACCTCCTAACGTAATCACAAATACAGTGATTTCTAATTACAAGAAAATCAGAGGCAATCTCATAAGATTTTAATGTGAAACTGCTGATATGCACCATCTTCTCCATCCATCCACCTGCAATATTCTGGGTCTTATTCAAGACTCAAGTCAGAGGTTGCTTCTCACAGAGGACTGACTACCTTGGCAACCTCTGCAAATGGATCAATGTTCTCTCCTGTGCTTCTTCAGACCAATCTTCATCTCCATCCAACAATGTAAACATTACATTGGAGTTGCCCGTATACCACCAGTCATTCATATCAGGTGGGAGATTCTCCTAGGCAGGGCTGTATCTGAGCCTCCTTGTGGTCGGCATACTATCCTGCCTTCAGTGGAAGCTGCATTAGTGACCTGTGGTAGGAATGAAACGGAGCCCCAACAAAAATGAACATTGGTTAAAAAATCCCAGACTGGGGAGGCAGCTTAGGGGCAAAGTGCTTGCTTCACATATGCAAAGCCTTGGGTTCAGTGCCTAATACCACACACACACACACACACACACACACACTCCCAAATTATCCATGTTGGGTAACAGTATGTCAAAAACGGAAAGTTGCTATTCTTCAAGGACTATGCCTCTATTTTCTTTTACACATTTCTGCATAACTACCACTGCTATTTGTTTGAATATCAACCAAACCTAAACTGATTCCCTGGATCATGAAATTTTTCCATATTTTGTCATTTCTTGAATGTTAACCAATTTTTTGTATCATTATAACAGATCATTAACCAACTAAAAGTAATAACTATTCAATGGGTACAAATTTTCAATTGTGCAAGATATTCTAGAGGTTGGCTATACAATATTTTGCCTACAGTTTACAATTGTACACTTAAACATTTGCTAAGAAGGTATATCCCATGCATTCTTACTACAGTAAAAAGCACAAAGATATTGCAGCTTGAATTCACATAATTGAATGAAATTTGTTTTCTTTTAATAAGCTCATTCTACTCATGAAGCCACTTTAAGGGTATTGTGATAATAATGGTCATATTTTTATTTGAGTGCATGAGTGTGCATACACACAATGCTAGGGTAAAATAACTCCTATAAAAAGAGATGCAATAGATAAATCAAGAGTGGATCACACCTGGTTCAGGTCACACTCAGCTGATCAAAAATCTGAAAGAGGGGCTGGGGTTGTGGCTCTGTGGTAGAGTACTTGCCTAGCATGTGTGAGGCACTGGGTTTGATTCTCAGCACCACATATAAGTAAATTAAACAATAAAGGTCCACTGACAACCAAAAAGAATATTTAAAATTTTTTTTTTAAATCTGGAAGAAAAAATGTAAATAACAAACAAAACAACTGCAAAACATACATCAGTTGCTAAACTTAACCCAACCACAACAACAGTGAAATCTAAAGTAACTAATCTCAATAGAGCAGTTAGAAGATAAAAATTATTAGGCCAGATTAAGAGTCAAATGTATATCTATAATAAATCTTCTTTAATTATAATAATATAGATTAAGAATGAACAGAGGTAAAATACAGATCATCAAATAAATCACTTAACAAATAAAGAAAGAAAGGCATTAGAGCAGATTATGCTAAGTGAAGCTAGCCAATCCCTTAAAAACAAATGCCAAATGTCTTCTTTGATATAAGGAGAGTAATTAAGAACAGAGTAGGGACGAAGAGCATGAGAAGAAGATTAACATTAAACAGGGATGAGAGGTGGGAGGGAAAAGGGAGAGAGAAGGGAAATTGCATGGAAATGGAAGGAGACCCTCAGGGTTATACAAAATTATATACAAGAGGAAGTGAGGGGAAAGGGGGAAAAATATAAGGGGGAGAAATGAATTACAGTAGAGGGGGTAGAGAGAGAAGAGGGGAGGGGAGGGGGGGAGGGGGGATAGTAGAGGATAGGAAAGGCAGCAGAATACGACAGACACCAGAATGGCAATATGTAAATCAATGGATGTGCAACTGATGTGATTCTGCAATCTGTATACGGGGTAAAAATGGGAGTTCATATCCCACTTGAATCAAAGTGTGAAATATGATATATCAAGAACTATGTAATGTTTTGAACAACCAACAATAAAAATTAATTTAAAAAAAAGAAGTAGAAGATTACATTAATAAAAGAACAATTATTTTTCAGAAGAAAAATTGTTACCAGCAATAAATAATAAATTGCCATGAGGATGAAAGAGCCGTGGTTCTCAAAACACATAAAAAGTCCAACAGAATTCTAAATACATGAATCAAAACTTCATAGAAATGACCTGGATGTGGTGCACACATCTGTAGTCTCAATGGATCAGGAGGCTGAGACAGGAGGATGGAAATTTCAAAGCCAGTCTCAGCAATTTAACAAGGCTCCAGGCAACTGAGTGGATCCTGTTCCCCACAAAACAATAAGGGTTGAGAACATAGCTCAGTATTTAAGGGCCCCTGGGTTCAATACCTGGTACAAATTTAAAAAACAACAACAACACTTTATAGAAATGTAGAAGAAACATATGAATCCATAATTATAGTTGGGATGGTGTCTCTTCTCCAGATAATCTGCAGAACAAATGGAAAGAAAATTGGAAGGGTCATGGAAAACTGAGACCAGAACCACAAATGCAGCCAAATTGACCTTAATAAATCATTTCCAAATCTAAATGAGACATTTATCAAGAAAGAACATATTCTGGACCATAACATAAACCTTAATATTTTAAATAAAAGTATAATCATATAATGTATTACTAAAAAACATAATACTGAAAGCAACAACAGAAAGATTTCTAGAAAAAAACAAAATATGTGAAAATCAATATATTACCTTTCAAAATAACCCATGGGGCAAAGAGGAATTCATAAAGAAAACTGCAATATATTTTTAACTTAGTAAAACTAAAATACCATCAAAATTTTTATGGTATGGTGTCACATACCTATAATCCCAGTGGTTAGGAAGATCGTGAATTCTAAGCCAGTCTCAGCAAAAATCAAGGTGTTAACTCAATGAGACTCTGTGTCTAAATGAAATATGAAATAGGGTTGGGGATGTGGCTCAGTAGTAGTGGTTGAGTGCCCCAGAGTTCAATACCTAGGATCCTCTCCCCCAAAAAATTATGGAGTAGCTAAAGTAGTTTGAAAAGTTTAAGAAACTTCTAAAACAGATTTTTTTTCTGCCACAATGGCACTCACCTGTAATTCCAGTGACTTGGTAGATTCAGGCAGGAGGATCACAAGATAGAAGCTAGCCCGGGCAACATAGCGAGAATCTGTCTCAAAATAAAAAAAAATAATAATAATAAAAAATAAAAGGGGCTGAAGATATAGCTATGTGGTAGACACACCTAGGTTCAATCCACAGTACCAAACACACACATACACATACACAAGTGAAATTTTTATGTTAGGAAGTATTATTTGCAAATAAATAATATAAAGTTTCACCTTAAGAAACTGTCAAGTGAAGAACAAATTAAACCCAAGGCAAGTAGAACAAAGGAAATAAAGATGAGAGTAAAAAACCAAAAAAATTAAGACAGACAAAAAATCAATTATTAAATTATTAAATTTTATAAACACAATTATTAAAATTGATAAACCTCTAGCCAGTCTGACCAAGAAAAAAGGAGAGAGGAAAGATAAGATTGCATTACCAATCTCCTGAGAAAGAGAACAATAATAAAGCACTCTCAGATATTAACAGGGTAATACAAAACATATAGAAACTTTAAGCAGGGCTGGGGATGTGGCTCAAGTGGTAGTGCACTCGCCTGGCATGCGTGCGGCCCCGGGTTCGATCCTCAGCACCACATACAAACAAAGATGTTGTGTCCGCCAAAAACTAAAAAATAAATATTAAAAAATTCTCTCTCTCACTCTCTCTTTAAAAAAAAAAAAAAGAAAGAAAGGAACTTTAAGCACGAAATGTGGCAACTTAAGTGAAATAGAAAAACTGATGGGAAACAGAGAATACCAAATCTCACAGGAGAAGAACCAAGTTGCATGGGGAGTTCTATCTATTCAAGATGCTGAATTCGTAGTTGGAAACTCTCCAACAGGCAGAGCTGCAGAGCCGATGGCTTCACTGGAACATTCCCATGTGCTAAAGAAATAATACCACTTGTACACCCAGCAGTCAAAAATGTCAAAAACTTTAAGAAATGTGATATATTCTTGAAAGAAAAAGAGGAAAGCACAAAAGTCATTCCAAATGTTTCTGTAGTTGAGATAATTCATTTGTAAATATTTTGCAGCACATTCACTTTATCTATTTATAAATATATACGAAATTTGCCAAATATAACTTCAACTCCATTGGTAGACTAAATGGAGTCTCTTCAACCCAGTCACGATTTCCATTCTGTGAGGAAATATTGGATTGGATAGCACATTCGATTTCAAGTACATAACTGCTCTGTGATTTCTTAATTCAATAAGATCTTTGCTTTTACCACAATCATGTGCTCCACCAAAATTGTTTTTATATTATCATTACAAAAGTAACTAATTTATATTGTTGTTATTTTTACATAATAAACTTCTGAAAAGATATTTGGTTTAATGAATTAGAAGAGAAACAATGAAATCATATTAGAATCAACAGATACCATATTTGAGGCAACTAATGCTGTCGTTTAAAAAACCATCATTTAACTCTGAAAAGTTTCTTCTTCAATACTGAAGCCAAAACATTAATAATTTCTTTGTTACTTTTCAGACTTCACAAGGAAAATTAGGATAAAAGAAAATAGGTAATTTTGAACAAGTGGTATTTAATCCATCTTAGAATTCCTGCTTTGGTCAGATTGGTCAAAACAGTCACAAGACGAAATTATCATTTTTAGGCATAGACTTGCTAAAATGACCTCCAACATTTTAAGTAGATGCCAGCAAGATTGATGTTTATTGTTTTAATGTGGTCAGTAATATTAAGGTTGATACCTATACTGGAAGGTAAAGTCTCAAGTGCATCATCAATTTAATTGATAAAGCAAAATGGTACTTGACACGTTTTATCACTTTGTTCCTAAAAAGATTTATTGAAAGTGTTACTAAAAAATGCAAAAGCACATAGTCATAGATATAGCAAGTAGCCAAGCCACGATGGCAATGTGCTCAGGATGTTCTCCACTCATGGGGTCAAGAGAGCTTTCTGTAAAGTGGCAGCCAGTGTAGGTTTTGCAGCCCAAGGGTGTAGGTTTTGGGACCCCTGTGTCGGTGACTCAACTCCACCACCTCACACAAAAGCAGGTGCAGGGCACTGGTAGAGCCAATAATACCTTCTTCTGGACACTGAAATGTGCTTTCAAGTATTTGTCATGGTGATGAAATAGTATTCTTCTTTTGATTCTTTTCAACCACTCAGTAAGGTAAAGTTCGTTCTTAGTGTGCAGATTCATAGTTTTATGGGACTGCTATTACAGAACATCATAAACTGAGGCCATGTGAGCAACAGAGACTTAACTCCTCCAGTTTTGGAGACTGAAATTCAAGACAAACAGCAGATTCAGTGCTTGGGAGGAGCTGCTTCTGGGCTTCTAGGTGCCATCTGTATCCTTAGGGGTTCCCTGTATAAGGTCATTAATCCTTAATGAGGATTCTGAGCTTCTGACTTAGGCACTTCAAAACCCCACTGTGTTGAAGATTAAATCCCAACAGATGAGTCATCTAGGCATAAACCTTTAGGCTAAAGAACAGGTTGTAACAAGACAGTGTGCCAGACTTTACTTGTGGATGACAGTTGCTGACCTTTCTCTGCATTTTCTCTGGAGAATAATTCTGTTTCCTCAGTGTACCTCTAGCTGGGTGGTGACCATGGGTATAGGCTAATATTGACCACACTGCCCATGAAGGATTTGCAACCCAGCAAAAATATTTGGAATCCTGGAATAACAAATTAAGCAAAATTTCAGAGAAGTGGCCCTTCAATACCCAGAGGTTTGGGTGCATTGGAAATATTGAGAGGACATCAGCATAAGTCATGGCAATCCCAAATCGGACCGAAGGTGGAAAGAGGTTTCCCTCAACAGATCTGTGGGCAGGGGATGTAGATAAGAAGGAATTGGAGCAAATAAGAGAACTACCCCATGTGGGTCATACCCAAAGATCCCAGCTACTAAGAAAATGGCTTAATTGACTTTATCTTGTCTTTCAGAGGTAACAGGGATTTTAATCTCAGATATTGCAGCTCTCTGGCCAGGGGACATAAAAATATCTAGTTCTCTGGGAAGTTTTCCTAGATCACTTTATGAGTTTTATTATCCCTCCTCTTGACCCACTTCTACTTTTTCTATATAATTGTTATTTCAGATCATATGGGTAGTTGTGCTCATTTGCTTCCTGTTTTTCTCTCTACCAAGAGTGAGCTTCTACAACAATGGAAAATCCTTTAGATATTGCTATGACTCAGGAAAGTGCTGGAAACTGCACTGTAGACTCCATAAATATCAGTTGGGCAAAAACTAAGTGTGGCAGAGTCATGATCATGCATTCTGTCTTTGTCACTGGATATATTTATAACATTAAATTTGGCTTTATTGTCTTCATAATTATCATTTTAATGGTTGCGTAAAAGTCCATCAAGTTTGTGTATCATAATTTGCTGTTACTTCTGCTTTGCATATTGAAATTATTTCCACACTTTTACTATCAATTAAATATTTAAGTAGATATTATTTTATCTCTTCATATTTGGAAACTTGACTTTATGATTTGAAAAACTCATTTCTCTAAACTAACTTCATCATAGAATTTGACCAACATAAATGCATTTCCTAGATGTCAAGTCAATGTTATAAATAAAAACATGTACATGAACAAAGAATATATATATATATATATATATATATATATATATACACACATATACATATGTGTGTGTGTGTGTGTGTGTGTGTGTGTATATATATATATCACATATACATAAATAAACATACAAGGGAACATAAATGCATAAGGTATAAATTGTCCATATGAATACCTAAGTATGCACATGAATATAAGAGACATTTACCATTTTATATGGGAAAAATACATTTTGTTGCAATTGAAAAAGCTGAAGCAACATTTTAGCCTGGCAGAGCTTCGTCACCAAGAAAACCACAGCATTGGAGACAGGACAGACTCCATGAGCTATGGCACATAATATCCTAGTAAGTGTAGCATGGTAATCTAGCGGCCAGCTGGGGCACATAATTCACTCATCCTGCTTTAGTCAATGTATTTTAAATAATTGTAATAAAAGTTTGTATTACTTATGTATAATTATTGTTCAAGTTCAAAATGCTACCATACGTTCCTGTTTAAACAATCTATGAATTGAACAATACAATAAACTACAGAAATTCAATTTCAAGTGTACAACTAGTCAGGTTTTGATACTATGTACACCCATGAAACCATCCCCACAATCAAGACTGTGAACCCATCACCCCCAAAGCATCCGGTTCCCTTATCCCACACCTTCTTACACCTCGTTGTATCCAGAAACCATGCACCTGTGCTGTCTCTAGAGAGTAATGTGCTTTTTCTGGAATTTTACATAAATGGAGTTTTATATTATGCAATCTATCTTGTGCAATCTGACTTGCCCTGGTCAAAGTTCACATGTATGTGTTTGTATGTGCGTGCAAATATAATTTTTAAATATGTGTGCCACTGATTTTGTGTCAGTTTCTTCAGATGGCGGATGGTAAGAGATAGGCTCACCATGCTCCTCTGAAAGCAAGACCTTGCCCGAGTTCTCCCTACTTGTGGCTGTCTGTGCCACACACTGTGGAGAGTGCTTGGGAAAGCCCACGCTCTCCTCCTTTGCCTGCGCAGGATTTACCTGAGATTTGCCTGTGAGGCCTATCTGTGTCCACCGTGCAGTGCTGGAATAGAGCTCCAGGCACGGATGCCACATCTCCCACCATGTGATCTACCAGGTTTCCCTTGGTTCTAAGTGTCCTCTTTGATCAATGCAGATGTCAATTCACAGGAATGTCCTAAAGAATGTCTAAAAACAGATATGGAGAAGCCTCAAGTAGACTCGCCTGTACGTTGTCTTTGATGAACAACTGTGTGCAGAATTCATTGATGAATTAGATGTCTTTGGAAAGCTAAGACTGCAGACACCCTGAGGGCACAGAGATAACGTAACACCAGATGGCACTTGACGCTGGACTTCAGTCGGACTCTCAATGGTGTTGACCTGTCTTCCTTAGCAAATCTACATCATCATGGACCCAAAGGCAAGAAAGCTTCCGTTCCAGCCACCTGCCTGCTGACCAGCTCTTCAGCCTTGGACAAGACATTCATTCTCTAAATCTCAGTGGACTCATTTATAATGCCATAATAAGGGTGCTTATTATTATTTTTTAGTCTCACAGTATTATTTTGTGGAATAAATCGGATAATGTATGTGAAGCCCTTTGCAAAAGACCACATATGCTACTAGAAAATGGTCAAACCATGACTATGTATTGAGCCCAGAGCAGCCACCTGGAGACTGTGTCATTCACACCCACCCCTATTGTACCTGGCTTTCTGTTCCACTGAGGAGGCTCTGCAGGCCTGAGTGGCCATATCCATTACACTGCCAATGGTTATCCCAACTCCTCACTTAACAAGAAGCCAGGCTGGAAACGACATCAAGGAAAAGGCTCTGCTTACTGAGGAGGCGCCCGTGGCAGTTCAAGTCTCCCCAGAGTCGAGCAGGCTGTCAGCGGCAGAGGACACCCTCCAGAGCTACAGCTCCAGCCTGCGCCCTCCCTGAGCAGGGACCCTTTGTTCCCATTATGCGGCTGTCAAGGGCAGTGACAGGCAGCTTCACCTGAATGATACCAACTGGTGTCAGAACTTCCCCAAAAGATTTGTAAGTTTCCCGACAACCTTTTCATCTCATTACAAATGCCACGGGCCTCTGAAAGTCCTCTTTCAATGTGTCACACTCTCAGAGCCATTTCATAATGATCTCCTCTGCCAGGCCTCTGCAGAGGAGGCAGTGCAGTCTGTCAGGACAGGCGTGAATCAGGGAAGAGTCCCTGGTCTAATCCAAGAACAGATTAATCTGATAGGCCTGGGAGGAAAGCCCTGTGCCCAGTTATCTGGTGACATAAGTCCTGGTCTATCAAGATAGTTTTGCAGGTGTAATGTAATTGAAAAGTGGTAGAAACCACACCAAAGAGATAGTAGAGAAAAGATTTCAGTGATAGGAAAGGCCTTTGTCTACTTACTATTATTTAATAAATAATCATTTTTGACTAACAGTTTCCAGAGACCATCAACGCCATCTGTGTCGGTGAGAAGCACACAGAGGTGAATGGTGATTCCTCCCTTAAGATTGACATCCCAGCAAGGGAGCACACATGAATCAAAATATTTACACACATGTATAAATACAAACAGTGGGTGAACAATTTTTTTTTTGAGGGAGTCAACACCCGCTGCAAAATCAAGTACATTTGACAATGCCCAAGGAAAATCTCCAAGAAGGGTCAGGTAAATCCCTACCCTGGGACAAATAAAGTCATGGCTTAATTTCAGGTATGAAGATTAGACCTAGGATTTCCTGAGTGTCCTTCTTTTCTTTTTTTTAACTCATTTTTTTATTTCCTTTCAATGGGAGCAATAGTTTATTTTCTGAGTTTAAAAATTTTCAAGAATTCCAGAGTCCTTTGGATTATTGTAATATCAAAAATTGACCAAAAAAAAAAAAAAATAACCAGGGATTCTAACACAGCTATTAAACATCTAGCAATCCAGGGGTCAGTCAGATATACCCCAAGTTTGCAGCTGAGATTTAGAGCTGCTGGTGTTGGTGTGCAGTGAGTAGGGAGGCCAGTGTTAGAGGGAACGCACCAGCCCCTACAAACTTCCTCAAACTTGATTAACCACTCCACAGCATTCCCCTCTGCTCTTCTTGTGACACAGGTGTTCCTGGATTCCCAGGTCAAACCAGGAGGCAAACTGTGGTTAGGCTATAGCCTGGCTTAATCTTGGTTTAGTGTTTCTATGGAAAGAAAGGGCAGCCATTCAAAGCCCAGTGGTGCTTGGAAATGCCCAGAAATAAGGAACTCAAGCAAAATCATCAGATTCAACCTTGTTCTTTTGCCATATCTTACGATGTTCTCTTCTTTCTTGGTTTTATGTTAAGGCAGGGCCTGTGAGTAGATTTCAAAGGTTAATTTAGTTAAAAATTAAAAAGTAACGAAAGTAACAAATGGGAGAGACTGAAAGATGGAAACAGAAAGGGATTCTTACAGTCAGAATATTAGGTGCCTGTATGTAGGGAACAGAACTAATATCAATTCCATTGCAAGGTTGTTGCCAAAACAAAGCCATGCATAGGAAACTGTCTAAATTGTTAGTGCCAGCATATCATAGTGGCTTGGTACACATTGGCTAGGTGAGTCTAAATGTAATGAATGCCTGCTCAGGAGTCAAAATACATTTCCTCGTAGTCCACTGTCTTTTATATTGCAGAAAGAACATGAGAAAATGTAATGAGAGTCAGACACAGTGGTACATGCCTGTAATCCCAGAGATTCAGGCAGCTGAGACAGGATAGGAAACTGGAGTCCAGTTTTAGCAACTTAGCAAGAGCCTGTCTGAAAATAAAAATGAAAAAGGGCTGGGGATGTATATCAGTGACAGAGCACCCCTGGTTTCAAGTCGTATTGATGCAAATAGATAGATGATAGATAAATAGATAGATAAAATAGGAAATGGCCCTTGACCTCCAGAATCTACCAAGATAGAAAGCCATGTGAACTATAGCCATATAGCTTCTGGCTCCTTGCTCTGCTAATTCAAATTGGGGTCACAGCGGTCCTTTTCCTATCTATGTTTCCTACATATGTTCTAGCTATTTCAATAGTGATTTTTTTTTAAGATGAGCAGAATAACAATCACACAGCTTGGATTCATGCTTTCCTGATTTGAATCCTGGCTCATCAATTTCCTACCTGTGTGACATTTACCAAGCTACTGACTCCTCTGAACAGATTTTGTCAATCAGTAAAATGAGGGCAATATTACATATATCATCAGCTTGTTGGGGGAGCCAATTTTGAGAATGCAGCATAGTGACAAGCATATAGCAATTTCTGCATAAATAGGTGTCATTTACAAACATAAATGACAAGGGTCCTGGAGACTTTCACTTTTCTCACTTACTTTGATTTGGTTAATTTGCATGAAGTTTATGAAGCTCCCTTTGGAACGGCTGGTGAAGGATTTTTAAGTGCCTATCCTTCCTTTAACGTTTGCCAAATAATTTGTTAATGATGCCATTTTAAGTGAACCTGAATTTCATGAATTGTAATCCAATTTAGAGTGATGCAGCATAAAGCTGATAAAAATATTTTTTTCTGGGGGAGATTAAATTTTGATTTTAATGAAGAGATGTGTTAGGAAGAGTTGATTTCTAGTGCCCTTTCCTCATTCTTCATCTCCAATGAGGTCGGCTCATCACCAGTCAGGAGGCTCTTGAGTAGAGTGTCTTGAGAAGTGGCCCTGACATTGTCCCTCCTGCTGCTTGATACCTGTGCTTAGTAACTGTGTGGTCATTGGCATCGTGGACACACAGCTCTGATGACTGAACATCCCCCATCGTCCCTTCCTGTGACTCCAATTAGAGAACATAACCCCTTTACTCTTTCCTCCCCAAGTGGCATTGTGCTACTAGTTTCTGTCTCTCCAGTAGGCAGTGACAGGCCCGTGGGAATTTGATGTGACTCCTAAATTGGCACAGAGAAGGCAACTGGGCAATATCTATAAAATGAATAAGCATGCCTTAGGGTTGAAGATGGAAATGGCACACGTAACAGAAGCTGCACAAAGGATATAATAATAATAGCAATAACAATGGTGACCCAAAACACTTATATTTAATTAACATTCACCACTTACTATTTGTCAGGCACTCTTCCAAGGGCTTCATGTTTTTTCAGTCATTTTCTCATGAGTCATTTCTCACAGATCGTGAGGCATTTACTACATCGCCCCCTTTTTAAAGTGGGTTGGGAAGCTGAGGGAAAGCAAACTGTAGAACCCATCCGGGACAATGCAAAAGGTGAGTTCCTGAATTGTCCCAAGGTCAGTTAGTGTGTTTATGTACAATGGCTTAGGCCTTCTCTAGTGAGAAAGTGGACCTATGTGTCTAAGACCCAGTGCCCTGGATTTTGGTGATTCAGTTCTTTGTTCCCTATTTGGGACTCCACGGTCAGGCCCTGCTGGCCAGTCCATGCCAGCTCCTTTCTTCTTTCACAGGTCCTCGGCTCTCTTGGACCTGGACCAAGAGGCCTGTAGGGTGTGACCATGCAGCAGCTCCACCTCTCAACTGGCTCAGTCTCCACCTTCAGGGAAAATGAACTGCAGTCAGGGGAGTAATTAGCGGCTGATTGCTGCTGATCTATTAATTGGGAAGTGCTGTAGGCCCTATTTAGAGTGATCTGACTAATGAAATCACAGTATCTTTAATCAAGGATTTGAAGATGTTCCTAACTACAGGATGGAATCAGATGTATTTCACTAGGGAAAATATTCCTCCCCCTGCCTTGATGCTGGGTGGATGCTCCGCATCCAACCTCCTCAGCCCCAAGACTCTAGAAGCTGCTCCATGTGTACTGGGTCACATCTGTCCCCGAACTGTGGGTGTGAAAAGGGTAGGTACTCCATATGTTTTCTTTGAGTCCCCAGTGTCTGGCTCAGTGGCTCACTAGACTAGAAATTCAATAAATATAGTTAGAATAGAGATGGGCTTCCCAAGCTTCAAGGTTCACATTCCATCCCAAAGCATGCTGACAGACCCTGGGTGGACTATCTCACCGAGTCCAAAGATGCTCCTGGTGAGGTCTGATAGGAAGCCATGGAAGACAGTAAAGAGTAAGGGGGCTTTCAGCATGTCATGCTTTAGCAATGAATTCTCATGGTCGTGAATGACTAATGTTGAATTAATGATGAGATAGATGAATTGATTATTAAGTGAATGATAGAATGAATTAACCCAGAGATAACTTATCAAACTTATCTATTTGATCACTTTCAACATTAATTATTCCATAGTATTTGTTCCCTCCTTAATGAAACCTATCACTTATTCCCACTTTCCTTTAATGTCAATAGTAAACTACCTCTTTTTCATGCCCATTTTAGAAGAATCTCTGCCTATTAAAGTGATCATACCTTGACTGTGTCAGAAGATCCTCAAGCAATGTTTATAACTGTCATATTTCTAATGCCTATGAAGTCTGTCATCTAGTTGAAAAGCAAGCTTTTATCTAAACACACCCTTGCTGGTGGACTTTTTTTTTTATTAAAGTAGTCAGGAAAAAAATAAATGTTTTCTTCACCCTTATATATTTCCCTTTACATATAATCCTATAAAAGTTTATTAAGCCAAAATATGACCTATAATTGATTTCAAAATAAAATAAAATTAATTATCCTGTCTTCCAACTTAATAATAACTCTATGGTAAAGAAAAAATATATTAATCTTCAAACAGCATAATTGTATTGCAGATCTTGTCCAGTATTCTTTTCCTCTTTCCTAGGCTTGTTCCCCAGAGCAAATTCTAGAGCAAGAGGTGTGGGAGGAAAAGCAACTTATTTTCTAAAACTATCAGTTGAATTCAATGAAAGTAAGATATCTCATTAGCAAGAGAATCTCTTTAAATGTTTCCCTTTTCCTTCATAATAACTGGTCATAAAAATGAATAGCTACCTATTTTTTCCCAATGTAGTTACCATGTTTTCCTTTAATTTTCATGTGATTATATCTTATTTGTATCTCAAGCTAAATTGAGACCTTTTTTTTTTTCTTTTTGCGGGGGATACAAGTGATGGAACCCAGGGGCACTCGGCCACTAAGCCCTATCCCCAGCCCTATTTTTTATTTTATTTAGAAACAGGGTCTCACTGAGTTGCTTAGTGTGTCACACTTGCTGAGGCTACCTTAGAACTCACAATCCTCCTGTCTCAGCCTCCTGAGCTGCTGGGATTACAGGCATGTGCCACTATACCCAGACAAGATTGAGACTTTTTATATTGATATAATGAACTCTCCACTTATAGAACTTCTGCTTGGACCATATTTCCTGTCCAGGTTCATGGAAATAAGACATGGGTAAGAGTAGTTGGCATGGATAGTTAATATTTTCTTTTGAGACATCAAGAGTAAATGCATAGGTATGTACCCATGGTCTTTCCACTCTGACATGGAAACCCACACTCACACACAGAGCACAACTCATTTATTTAAAAAATTAAGTTTTCCTGTGACTGTTTCCCAATGTAGTGTTGGGTTTTTAACATCAGGACAGAAGCACAAAGGTGTAGCTTGTGTTTGGGTTGGAGAGGGAGGGGTTACATAGGATGCCTAAGTAAGTATGTTTGAGACCTGGTTTTTGAATTGCTTGATAGTCTTAACAACCAACAGATAAAACTATTGCCTTAAAACTATAGAAGACATACCTGACCCAATGCACTGCCCTCAGGTGGAGAGGTGACCACTTGTGCAGCGTACTCGAGTGTAGTCTATGTTAATATTTAGGGCCCATGTACTCGCAGGCTGTGCTTCACCTTCCCCAAGGCCAGCAGAAACAACCTCTCTGAAGAGCCTTTATTTTCAACAGGCAAAGTAGCCACTCTGGAAAGACACTTTTGCTCCTAGGAAATCCTATCTATGTTGAATGTGTTGGATCCCAAAAGCTGTTAAGTCAGTGGGGACCCAGGAGGAGGAGATGAGGTCATTCTGATGCATAAGCAAATGCAGATACCAAGAAACTGGGATGGCACAGGGGACTGAGGGAGAACTGTGCTCTGGGGAGTGGGGACAGGACACTTCTCAGGACTGAGGTCTGGGGTTGTGTTGGGAGGTGGGGAGGGGAGAGGTGTCTGGAGAAAGGCCTTTCCTGGATGAAGATGAGGACTGTGGAGAGGAGGGCTACAGGGATGTTTGAAGATCCCCAGGGACAGGTGGGACCGAGCACACGGGCCTCAGTGTGAGAAAAGTGGGTGCTGCCAAGGGTCCTCTTTCCTGTTCATCCTTACTTTCATTTGAGTTTTGAGATATGTAAAAATTCTCCTCCTAATTTCAATCAATTTTGCAAGCTTTCTGGTATCATAGCTTTGGTATTCCATAGCCCAAACATAATCAGAAACTTATTTGGTTTTGAGCACTGTTGATTTTAAACTCCAATTTGCATTTTTATTTAGTTATGTTTGGTGCCTCTGCCTTCTTCTTTACATTACTGGTTATCCAAGCAAATAACTACCTCTTTCTGGAAAACCATGAATCAAATACTAACCTCTAGCACAAATAAAGAGCTTTGTGCTAAGCAGTCGCAATGCTCCACTTCAAGACGGAGAATGGAAAGAAGAGGGACCAACATGGACAAGAGAGATGTGGACCATTATTTTCTCAGTCCCAGAAATGTCAGGGTTTGAATGTGAAAGACAGAAGGCATTTAAAGACTTTCTTTGTCAATGGGAGGAGCACCAGAGGGAACAATTCTATTTTTGATATCTTATAATCTCATTTTAAGAGCGTGACAGTTGCGAGTTTCCTCTGGCATTAATTCCCTTTCTTTGATCAAGCTGTCCCATCTCCAACACTGACAGTCTGTCTCTGGTCAAGTTCACATCTCTATCTGCATTCCCCAGCTCTGACAAACAGCTCGTCTCTCTCTCCCATGGTTAAGTTAACATCTGAAAGGAGTGACCTTCTTGCCACTGCATTGGCATTTTGAATCACTGCTTCTCAGGAAGGTGGATCCCTAATTGTTGGATATTGGATTGCACTCATGGTGGATTCTACGCCCTTGATAATATTTGGTACATGAAGAAAAAAACCCTAAAATTATTATGAAAATTGGACAGACAATATAGAATATGAGCTGACATCAGATGAGAATTTTTAAATGGTCTGATGAATATGAGTTTTCCCTTCTACTGCTCTTCAGTCAGACAGTCATGGGTTGACTCTCAACTTGCTGTTTAATTAGGCAAATTAACCTTCTTGTTTTTATAGTGCCTGGTTCTTCCTTTCATCTTTCTATTCTGCATGTTTAGTTTCAGGAGATTTGCATGCCTTGCCCACCAGACTGTAGGTGTCTGATGGAATGGCATCCTAATGAGACTGCTCACTGTCACTTGGATCAAGACCTGTTCCAGAGTATCCACCTGAGGCAGTTCCATAAATGAACACATCTATCCTGCCATGTTCCTCCCTGTTCACTTTCATGTAAGTGAGAGATTTGCTAACCCATGTCTTCAATAGGATTGTCTTTTACACAGCCCCACCGCCTCCACCACCCAAGCAAACAATGCTCTGCCCAACAACAGATCTTCAAAGAGAGAAGAATTCTACCGTGCTCCCAATGGTGCTTATTACCTGGAAAAAATTGGGTAGAAATTATAAAATTTTAATTATGGAACCAAGCTATGGGTAAGAAAGATGGTTTCCTCTTTTAAATTTGAAATGACAGCACAATTTCTAGTTAGTCCTGAATATACGGATGGCATGTCAGATATTACTGACATGGTTTATCAGTAATGTCAACACTATGGCAGTTTAATACTTGAAAATTTAAGTCCTTAGTTAGTTTGTAATAGAACTGATGTGCTTTTCCTCTACAACATCACCCTCAGCTTCAATTTTATTTTCCAGCAAAGTTCTGGGTCACTTAGCTTAATCACTATCAATGAGTCAATGATAAAAAAGGCAACCATGATGTTTCATTACTAATTAACTTTGTTAAAATTTTAAAATCCACATTTTTGGTAATTATAAAATGTTTAATTAGAAGTCAGGGAAGGGATTTAACATTTACAATATTTCAAAAATATCATTTTATCATCAAGAAAAGTATATATTTAATGTTGGGCAAACATCAAAGATTTCAAGACAAAATAGAAGGAGGAGATTACTGGATAGTTGGAAATATAGGTATTTCTAAAAGTATTAAGAGAGAGCCTACAGAATCAAGAAAATCTTTGCTAGATATTTCTCTAGAAGGTAATGATATTCATAATATATAAAGAACTCACAAAGCTTAGCACCAAAAAGAAATAACTAATCAATAAATGGGAAAAAGAACAAAACAGACATTTTTCAAAAGAAGAAACACAATTGGCCAACAAATATAGGGGAATTTGTTTAACATCCTTAGAAATTAGTGAAATGCAAATCAAAACTATATTGAGATTTCATCTCACTCCAGTTAGAATGTCAGTCATCAAGAATAAAAATAATACTAAAAGTTGCTAAGGATATGGGGAAAAGGGTTCACTCATACATGGCTGGTGAAACCTCAAATTAGTACAACCACTTCGGAAAGCAGTATGGAGGGTCCTCAAAAGACTAAGAATGGAACCACCATAAGACCCAGATGTTCCACACCTTGATATTTATCCCAAAGAATTAAAATCAGCATACTATAGTGAAACAGGCACATCAATATTTTTTTATTGGTTGTTCAAAACATTATAAAGCTCTTGACATATCATATTTCATACTTTATAGCAGTACAATTCAAATAACCAATTTATGATTCCAGCCATATGCCTGTCAGTAGACAAATGGATTGAGAAAACACAGTAGCTGGGCACAGTAGCACATGCCTTTAATCCCAGAAACTAGGGAAGTTGAGGCAGGAGAGTCACAAGTTCAAATCCAGCCTCAGTGATTCAGCAAGGCTCTAAGGGACTCTGTCCCAAAATTAAAAAAAAAATTAAAAAAGAACAGAGGATGTGACTCAGTGGTTAAGTGCCCCTGGGTTCAGTTTCTGATATTAAAAAAAATGGATTATATACAGAATGGATTTTATTTAGACATGATTAAGAATGAAGTGAAGGCATTAGAAGGTAAATGAATGAAATTGAAGTACATCACAGTAAGTAAAATAAACCCATCTCAGAAAATTAAGGATCAAATGATTTTTCTCATATTTGGAAGCTAGAGCAAAATAAGGGAAATAAAGGGGGACCCCACAAAATAGAAAGAAGACTAATGGAGTTGAGGAAGGGGATTGAGAGGAAGAATGGAGGGCAGGGAAGGGGAGAAAGTGTGGAAAAAAATTCACCAAATCATGCACTGTACGTGTCTGAATATACTCCAATAAATTCCACCTTCATGTATATCTATAAAGCACCAGTTAAAAAATATTAATAGTTAATAGAAGGAAGACCAGGGGAGTAGAGGAAGGAGAGCAGGGAGAGGGAGAAGGGGAAGGAAAGAGGGAGTATTGGGGACTGGAGTGGGAAAAAATTATACCCCACCTATATATGATTATGGCAGAAAGAACCCCACTGTTATGTATAACTATAATGCACTAATTAAAACATTAAAATTTTCAAACTAAAATGACCGAAAAATGATTGTGACAGAGCTTCAGTAACCAACATAACAA
Source organism: Callospermophilus lateralis (assembly GCF_048772815.1). Classification (NCBI taxonomy): domain Eukaryota; kingdom Metazoa; phylum Chordata; class Mammalia; order Rodentia; family Sciuridae; genus Callospermophilus; species Callospermophilus lateralis. Next base: position 86,369,857 of record NC_135320.1, read on the forward strand.
GTCCCAGAAGGCAGACATGGGGTGATGGCAGAGCCCCTGGAGAAGGACTCTCAATAAGGCTTCAAGAGGAAGACACTTCAGAGCAGGCTTGTTTTCTAGGTGGCCACAGGAGTCTGGGACGCTCCAGGGAGAGAAGTGAATGTGTGCAGCTCCAAGTGCCAAAGAGGCAGGTGTGCCTTTGGAGGTCAAGAGGGTCGAGTGACCAGAGGGTGAGGTGCCTGCAGACAGGGGGTTTGGTTGGTGAGGCAGGCAGAGTGCAGCGCACAGACACAATTTTCCCACATAAGGGGCGCTCCCCAGGGCTCTGGAGAGAAAGGGACAAGCCGCTCACCTCCAGCAGGTTGGGGATTCTTTCTTGACTGATGTTTCTATCTTTTGATGTTTCTAAGTAAAAGTTCTACTTGATTCATTCTATGAAGTGACTTCTAAACATCTAGAAGGCTGATGAGCAAACAAGAGATTCTGTGTCTTATTACATTAGTTACACTGTGATTAATTTAATATATTTTGGTCAGCCTAAGGCTTTTAATAATAAAATGATGGCTACTTCCATTTGGGAACATGTTCTTAGCAAGCTCAAAATCGCAAAATATTCTATTATTTAATATTAACAAGAAAACCATGTTCCCTTCATCCCCTCTGCCACCTCTTACAAATGAGCAGATTGAGACCCAGGAGTCAAAAGGTGACTTATATATATTCCACTCAAATCCTGTGCTTCTTTAGGGACAATAAACGTGTTCCTGAAACATAGCAAATACATGATGGACAAGGATTTGAGCAGAATATGGATCCTAAACCCAGGTGTTGCCAAGGAGGCCATAACCTCATTTTTAAATTCTTGAATCCAGATTGACTATTAAATATCAAGATCTAAATATGAATAAACAACTATTTTATGGGTTCATCCTACACCCATAAGCTACATAAAATATAGTTGGCACTATGTATATGGGGTTCTACATTCATGGATTCAAACAAACACATATCAAAAATATTTAGAAAAATACAGCATCTGTACTAAACATGTAAAGCCTTTTTTCTTGTCATTATTTCCTAAACAATATAGAATAACTGTTTCCATAGGGTTTACATTTTATTGAACATTATAAGTAATATAGAGGTGATTATAACAAGTATATTTTATGCAAATACTACATCATTTTATAGAAGGGACTTGGCCTATGACTTTGGTATTGATGGGCAACCCTGGAACTGGTCCTGCTCAGATATTGAGGGATGACTCTATACACACACTGTGTACCAACACACAAACAAATGCATTATGGTATAATAGGCAAATATTCTAACATTTAGCACAGCTAAGAAAACATTACAGATGTTTTATGTATTAAGTCAATGATACTATCATAATCACTCCTGTTATTTTGAATAGAAATATACAACTTTGAAGTCACTCAAGGATTGTAGCAAAAATAATACTACATTAGCAAATTAGAATAACCCTTTACTCAGACAACATAAAAATAATGAGATAATTCATATACCTTGTTTCTATAGAGTTTCCCTGTGGGTTACCTTATGTAGCAAGCCAGTTCATCTCTGCTGAAGACGAAGGAAACCAAGCTTCAGGAAAGTTGGTCCATTTATCCAAGATTTCACAGTTAATAAATTTCAGAGCTGTGTCTTCAACCTGGATATCTGACTCTGCTCTGATGGGCACATTGCCTGCTTCACTGCTGATTCATCCCTTCAGGCTGGCAAACTTCCATCACAGAATATAGATTTGTTGTTTGAAATGTCCAAGTATAATTTTAAGACCAGTCTATAAATTAAAAAAATCTTGGTCAAACAATCCCCAAAGCAAGATACGACTATAGAAGTAGAGATTTTCTAGTGTGGTTTTGAAATTGCTTTCTGTATGCAATCTGCTTTCTCAACCCACTTTCCAGCTCATAGGCTCTCAGAGTATCAGACCAGAGAAAGTCTGTGCTAATAAATCCTGATATATCTGTCTGATCTGGGCTGGAGCAATGAAGCAAACTGACATTAAATTACCCTTCTTTCTGCCTTCTATCTTCACTTGGTCCTTCACTTGAACATTCCCATCTTGATTGAACTGAAGGCTGTCCTGCGAGACCAAAGGCCAGGGCATTTGTAGCTCAATGCATGATATGAACTATGGCAGGTCTTTGATGGATTGGACAAATGAAACACTTCATTCCCAGGGGTTCCTGTCCAGACTCGCAGGCCCAGGTGGGGAAGCTATCTGTAGCTCATCCAAGGTTTGCTAAAAAGTTTAGCAGCTTTACACAGTGATGAAGAAGAGAGTCGTGAGATCAAAGGAGGTGCCTCAGAACCACAACTAGGAGACACAGGTGCCAACTTGCATATAGTTTGCCAAGACACACCTTGCTGAGACTCGACTCTCTCTTCTGCTAAAACAAGACTAAAATTTCTGTTTTTAAAAATCATTGGAAGGAGATAAAAATCATTGTTTTGAAATGCCCAGTTTAAATAAACAGAACATAGTATTAAATTTTATACAACATTTTTGCTGCACTAGGCAATGCACATATGTATCGTACGAGGTCACATGAAAACTGTCAGAAAAAAATGTCATTTCAGGTTGAATTAGATGAAACTAGCTGCCAGTGAAGTCTGATATGGTGGGCGGTAGTTTAACAAAACAGTGGAGCAAGAATGAACAGAGAGAACTATATAGTGGGTGAGAACTAGGATTCTTGAATCAGCCAGATTTTTTTTTCTTTCAAATGAATGGCCATGGCTATGTTCATCAACCTTTAAGCCTAAAGTTCTTTGAAGTAGACAAAATCATAATTTTTATATCATAGAGTGTTAGCAAGACATTTTAGTAGAGATGCCGCTCAACCTAGGTTGGGGTTACATCCTGATAAACTCACTAAAAGTTCAAAATGTTCTAAGCTTAAAAGGCACGTGATGGCCTGGGCTGTAGTTTAGTGGCAGAGTGCTCGCCTAGCATGTGTGACACACTGGGTTCATAAAAATAAACAAATAAAATAAAGACATTCTGTCCATATTTAAAAAAAAAAGGCATGTGATACCTACTGAACACCCCCACCCCATGAACACACCTTACATACAACATGCCACACGGAATCAGTCTCCATCCTCAGGATCTCCTGGCTAGCTGGGGGCTGCAGCTTGCTGCGGCTGCCAGCATCACAAAAGAGTGTCTTACCTCCTATTCCCAGGAGAAGGTGAAATTCAAAACTCAAAACACGATTTCTACTGAATGCATGCTACATTCTACCATTGTAAAGTTGAAAAACCACAAGTTGAAGAATTATAAGTCTGGAACTGTCTATAAGTTTATGTTTATTTAAATTTGTACATTGAATGCATGTTTAAATCTGTGTAAATTAAACTCACTGTCTGTGTAAGTCACTTGAGTCAATGTGTGATGGGCATTAACACTGAAATCATTATTAAATACTGCTGTTACTAGGTACCACACAATTCTGGCCCCTGATCACAATGGCTGGCTGTATTCTCTGTGGTCTAGAACCCTAATGCCGGGTTTTGTTTTGTTTTGTTTCTGAACCAGGATCATTTGCTTCCTACATAGTGGCTAACATTCCCCAGAGCCAGTGTTCTAGGAGACTCTGGTAGAAAACTTGCAGGTTTCTCATGGCCTAGTCTCAGGAGTCCCAGAGCATCACTTCTGTTGCTAAGCAAGTCACCAAGACTAATCCCTGTTCAAGAGGACAGAACGACTCCCCCAGCTCTCAGAGGGGGTGGCAACAAGGAATTTGCAGCTGTCTTTAAACTGTCACATGGAACAAACACATAATGAAAAACCATATAGGTGCTAGGGCAGCTGGGTTGAAATACCACACACCGCATGACCCATGCAACAACAATTCTTTTCTAACAGATGCAGAAGCAGGGAGTCCAAGGTCTGGGGGCCAGCAGAATAGATTCCTGGCAAAGGTACTCTTTCTAGCTCACAGATTCTTGCCATGTGCTTTACTTTGTGCATGAATGTGAACCAGAGAGATCTCTCTTCTTCTTCTGAGGCTTCCAGTCCTATCAACGTAAAATTCCATGCTTATGACTTCATTCTACCTTCACTACATCCTAAGTCCCTGTCTGCAAACACTGGCAGAGTGAGGGGTAGGGGGTGTCAGGCTTTAGTGTGTGAAGTTTGGATGGGCACCATTCAATCCTCAACAAAAGCAGAGAAAGCTCACAAGCTCCACATAACAACTGCTGTGCATGTAGATTCAGTCACACCTAGAGCTCCCTCTGCTACCAGAGCTACTCAATAATGAGAATCCATAAAATCATTTGCATAAGTCAATTTGATCAAATCTTCTGTTGCATATTTGCAACATAAAGTGTCCTGGTTGATAGAATTGACTGTTTTTTTCATGACAACTTGCAGGTTTACAAGGGCAAGAATGAGATTTCAGAGAAGGGATCAGAGCCCTTAAACAGAAACACAGACTGGGAATGAAATCAGTGAATTTGTAGGATTTGAAGAGTAAAGGCTATCAAATTACTTAACTCCCACAGATAATCTTCTGCTAGTTTGGGGCTAATTTTACAGAGCAGGATATGAATTTTTTAAATTGCTATAGAGAATCTTAAAGCTGTCATTTTGTACCTGAGAAACAAAACAAAAACACACATCAATTGAATCAGAAGACTCTATAGTTAGAATCTAAACATAGATGCCACTTGATGTCATTTGAATGAAAGTTTGATTACAATGCATATATTCACAAGAGTGATTATATTCAATTTCCTCTCTTTTTTGGAAGAGAAAACCAATGGTCAGAGAGGCAAAGCAATTTTGTTTGCATCCTGGAGTACAAAAACACTAGCTTTTAAATGAAGCTCTTGACTCATATTTAAATCAGCATGATGTTTCCTGCTATTCAGAAAGCAAGGGACTCTGCATTCCTTAGAACCTTAGAACCATGTCCTGCCTCAGGCCATTTCCTTCAAAGGAAGAGTCAGGGCCCCAAAGGCAAAGGAAAGTGTGTCAAGGACTGGCAGTGAGTTAAAGGAGCATCTCTAAGCACAATGTGGGATGCTAAGAATAGATGCCTATCAATCCCTGTTGCAGGGGTCACAAGGCACCCCGTCAGCCATAACGTGTGGCTATGTACCTAACAGAGTCTGTTCAGCCAGGACATTATGGATATAATGGCACAAAGAGCATCTCCTCCCACCCCTTCGGCTTGCATTATTCTGCATCCTATACTGAGAAGAAAATGACTTGGGTACTGGACAACACAGACATGAATGAAAGTAACCGAGCATAGATGAGGAAAGAGATTATTTCATGCATTATATCAAAGAAGACAGAGGTAATTCAACCCATTAATACTCTTGAAACTGTAATGAATTTATCAGAAATTAAAATCATTATCTGTGGGAGGCCAACCTTATGGGTGACTGAGTTACACTCCCCAGCTGGGTGCTGAGGCGCTCAGTCACAGAAATGGGTGTGTCTTGCTACAGCCCCAGGGGTGGAGCTACGCTCACCTGTTCCTTTGTAATATAACCCCTTGTCCTGTTTAGCATAGAATCTTTCGTGGAAGTGCCTTGTGTGTGTCCCCTCCTCTTACTGTGCCCTTGGGTGTGGCCTACCCAGGTGTCAGTCAACCTGCTGACAGTGGACATCATGAAGATACTCAGCCCCCTGAAACCTGACCCCTGGCCTCATTTGAATAGCTTCTCCTCAATAAAAGGGGTCAGCGCGTGCTCTCTCTGTCTCTCTTTCTGCAGACCCTTAAGGTCAGAGGAGCCGTCACAGCAACCCCAAAGAAAAAGGTCTTTGTGTCTCTTGTGTGGTTATTTCGTGCAGCCCAGTTAGTCCAGTTTAACTAGAGTGACCCCTGAGCCTTTTAGTCGCGAGAACAGAAACCCGGCACTTATCCAAGTGTTATGTGTGTGGTAGAAGTTTTCTCTTTGAAGAACACCTGTGGCTGCTGAATCCTCTAGAAAGAGATCACTTCCTTCTACAAAAGCCTTGATCACATTGCACACTAATTTGTTTTCTTGCTAACTTTTTACTCCTTTTGCTTCCCACATTATGTTTATATAGATATATCCAGATAGATATTTTATTTCATATTAAACATGTGAAATAAGTGAGAAGGAAGTTATGAAGTCCATGCATGCATACTTATTGTTCTATAAAACTGACTGCACCTTCCTTCATCTCTCCCCTGGATTGTTTCTCTTTTAAAGCCCTGAATCAAAATTTGCCAAAGATTCTGAAGTGTAATTGGCTTGGCATATGGATTAAAAGAAAGAATGGGATTCAAATGCTTGGTGGCTATGGGGGCAAAGTGTGTGTATTCTAATGAGAACTTTGTTGAGACTTAGGAGAATTTGGCCTCTGAAGAATTGGATTTTCTGTCCATGAACTTCTTCATTTCAGTTCTCATCAGAATGATTGCACCTTCACAAGTCCTTAGTTTCCTTCATCAACCCAATGTGATTGCAGCTTTGCTTAATGAGTGATTCTGAGTTCTTTAAGATCATGGCTCATCAGTGTTCACTATGGAGGATTTGATTTGATATAAATGTTTTAGGAGGTCTCTTCTGAGTTTACACTGCAGATATCAAGGGACCTACCTGACTCTGGTAGAATCCCAATGCACTTACGACACAGTTGAGGTTTCAAAAAATATTGGAGACTTGTGACCATTATATAATATCTGCTATTGTTTATTCTTTTATATGTTTCAAGCACTGTGATGAGCCCTTCATATTCTGTATCTCCTTTATTCCTGAAAATGAAGGAGCTTGATGCTATGAATTCCTTTTACACATAATGAACTGCTAATTCAACACAAAGCTACTCAAACATTACTATTCCTGTAAATTAGCTGGGGTCTTATTATAAAGCCAATTCTGATTCACAGAGTTGGAGTTGGAGGTGAGAGTCTGCATTCTCAGTAGGGCCTCTGCAGGACCACTGGTAAACACATTAAGTAATGGACACCTCAACAGCCATCTAGCTGCCTGAGAGCTAGACTAGCACTGTGTCTCTAAATCACTGCCCTTCTCCACCATCCAGCTCAGCATCATTCACAAGGGATGCTGCTGCTGAGACTTCTCTCTGTATGTGGCCACGCTAATATTGCACACTGGGATTCTTTCCTGCCCTGTCTGGGCAGTAACTCACTTTTCTTCTCAATGCAAACATTCAAAAAGTCACTAGTCAACACCTGTCAGGATGGCCTCCTAACATGAAATAAGTTTTACTTCTATTTTGGCCAAAAGACTTACAGGTTGTCTTCCTTAAAAAACAGTATATTAAGCTGACTCTAAAATTTCCATTTATAATGAATTCCATGAGAAGCACATACTTTTATGGTAATACACAAAAACAAAAAGAGGAAATAATATCTATGATCTCATTAATCAGAAACAGAGATTTTGTAGCTTTCAGTAATTTTATTTTTATTAAATGGTTTTATTTGTGCATTATAGTTATACTTGAAAGTGGGGTTCATTTTGGCACAATCATACATGCATGGAATACAATTTGCTCCAATTCAATCCCCAGGGCTTCCTACCCCTCTTCCCTTCCCCTTCCCCTTCCTCTACTTTAATGGTGTTACTTCTGTTTACTTATAAATAGAAGTGCTTTTGTATATACACATGAAGGTGAAACCCCACTTAGTATATTCACATATGTGCATAGCGTAACTTGGTCAATTTCATTCTGAAGTTCTCCCTTTTCCCATCCCTCCTTTCTTCCCCTCTGTTCTCTTCCTGTACCCAACTGATCTCCCTTCTATTTTTAGGGAATACCTTTCCACACCTTCCCCCGATCCCATATGTTCCACATGTCGCTCTAGGTTCCTCGTATGAGAGAAGATATTCCACCCCTGACTTTCTGAGCCTCGTTTATTTTGCTTAGCATGGTGGTCCTGATTCCATCCATTCACCAGCAAATGCCATAATTTCATTATTATTTATGGCCGAGCAAAACTCCATTGTGTACAGACAGCACACTTTCTCCATTCATTCATCTGTTGATGGACTCCTGTGCTAGTTTCAAGATTTGGCTATTGTGAATTGTGCTGCTATAAATACTGTCGTGTCTGTTTTACTATAGCACATTGATTTTAGGTTTTTTTGGATACATATCAAAGGATGGGATGACTGGGTCATATAGTGGTTCTAGCAGTGGTCTTCTGAGGACTCTCTATATGCTTCTTATGCATGAATGTGATGTTGCATGGACTTGATTATGTAACATGAAAAGTTGTGTGTTCTGATAAAATTAATTGCATTTGTTTTCAAATGAGTGTATATTACTTTACAAAGCAATGTATCATGAATTAAACATTTTCTATGGCAAGTTTTTCTCCACAAATTTTACCATGGATTTTTTTGTTTTACTCTTCAAAATAAAGCTGGGAATAACATATTCGTACTAGAATTTTTTTTCTGTATATCAACTTGATGGCAGGTTATTGATTAAAAAAATTCTAAAGTCATTTTCTCTGTGTCCTTCTTCTTATCTGTGCTCCAAAACAGTGGGATTCACTGCTTGGGGGCAGGTATTTGGCAAAGCTCACATTTTTTCCCCACTGATTCCTCTGCACACATATAATTCACTCTTCTTGCTGTCTGCTACACATTCAGTACTTTTTATACCCAAACACATGTGCTATCTCACAGATTGTGCTTTCACACAAAACCTCCTGTTCTAAGAGAACTCTGGGTAATGAAAGTAAAATAATTGAAATAATTATCCTTTTCAAACCTCTAGTTTAAAAAATATCACCTCAAAATGAATTCTCTACTTTAGCTGTACTTCACTCTTTCCCTGCTGCCCACGGCTTGATTAAAACACAAGAATGTAATTATCTGTTAATTTGGAGGCTCAACTGATTAAAACAGAAAGAACTGGCACAGGTCAGAGGTTATCATGGTGCATGATTAATTGTCCAACATCATCTTAATCAACATCTCTTCAATTTGAGCACCCGGCATTTCTTGGACAGGAAGAGGGAGGAGAGATGTGTGATTTAATCAAATATGCCTGAGTTGTCAGGAATGGATCTGGGGAGGTGGCATCCCCCAGTTACTAGAGAAGGCGCTGAAGTGCTTCAGCCCTGGGTGATGGGTTGTACAGAACCAAGTTCGCAAGATACAAAGTGCATTATTGAGCACAAGGCTCTGACATGTGGCTCGATGCTGCTTGATTAATAAATTGAAGTATTAGACCCAAGAAGGAAAGGTATGCACACGTGAATGTAATCTAACATGATATGAATCACTAGCCACACAAAGCTATTGACTTCTCACAATGCTAGATTGGTTGTGCTATGAGCAATGTGTGTGAAAATATAGAACCTGTCCTTTTCAAAAAAAAAAAAAATCACAATAATGTGACCTGTCATAATTTTTTTTTTTTAAGATGCAGTAGGCCAAATCAAACAACAACAGAGAACACAGGTTTCAGGCAAGGTCTGGCCTTATACAGTCAAATAACATCATATCTTACACTGTGCTCTGGAATACAGAGGAGACTACCCCTGGATTATCAGCAGTGGGTCAGGAAGCCAACATGTATTTTTACCTTGTTAGGTGTCAGCAGGGTTTGGGGGTCACCTTTCCAGTAAGTGGGAGCTATTTATGGATAAATGTCATGTATTTCACTTGTGATACTTCAGAACTTAGATCAACATCTAGCATATGAAATGTACATACAAAATAAATGATGTGAAATAAATCAGCACAAACAATGAATATATGTGGGGACAGATAACAAACAATAGATGGATGGATTGACAGGTGGATGTTTGGGTGAACAGATGGGTGCTTGGGAGTCAAACAGACAAGTTTCTAGAGGGAAATTGATGAGATCATGTTGACTTTCCTTGGGATTCAGTGCCAGGTAAAGTAGGGCTGTGAGTTTCTCTGGAGTGCTTCAGTCTTCTCAGACCCCTCTCCATTATGCTTCAAAATGGCCAATTACCTCATAATAGTGCAGGCAAGGGCAAAAGTGATCAGTTCATTCCAATGAGTTAGTCATGAAAAAAGTAGCTTTTGCTGTTTAATTAGTTGGTGGATTTTTTTGATGCTTAGATTTTATTTGCATTTTACATTCATTATGTGTATAAATCAGAATAAATACAATTAATATATACAATGTACACATATATGGAGAGGTGGGGTAGAGGGAGAAGGAGGGGGAGAGAGAGAGAGAGAAGGAAGGGAAGAGACAGAGAGAGAGAGGGAGAGAAAGATTGATTTCTTTTCTTATAAGAAAATGTCTCACTTGGTTATGGAAACTGAGAAGTTCCAAGATCTATGGGGCAAATTGGCCAACTGGAAACTCAGGAGAACTGAGGTTTGTAACAATCTGAATTTGAAGGTCCAGGAGAAGCAATGATATAATTTTTGGCATTAAGGCTACAGGACTGAAACTAAGGAAGAGCTGATATTTTAATTTGCATTTGAAGGCAGGAAAAAAACTACAACTGTTTTATTTCAAAGGTCTTTAGGCAGAAATAATCCCCATTATCTTGGGAGATGGTCAGTCTTTTTATTCTATTTAGGACTAGAATTGATTGGATGAAGCCCAGCCACACTGAAAAGGACAATCTGCTTTACTCAGTCTGCTAATTTAAAAATTAATTACAACTAAAAGCACCATTACCCAAACAGCTACAATAAACTTGTGACCAAATATCTGGGCATCATGTAGCTCAGTCAAGTTGACACATAAAGTTAATCACAACATCATGTGTCTTTCTAATTTGATTTATTTCTCTCTCATAAATTGAGAAAGATTCAGTCTGAACAAAAAGTTAGAGGTAATACTGATGGGTTTTTTGAGGGACTGAAATTGAGTTAAGTAGAAGGTAGCAGAAACTGTTCATCAGAGCAGGAAAGGTCTAGACCAGAATTAGAATAGTGTCCCATTTTAGGAAGGGTGTTCAACTAAGCAAGCTGAATGCTCTGTCTACTCAAGTTCAGAAATATACAGAAAAATGATTAAGGGTAAAACAGAGGCCATTAAATGAAAATTGAAGAGTCCAAAGGGACAACTGGGATGGTGTGGTTGTGTGGTCAGAAAGGGACAACTGGGATGGTGTGGTTGTGTGGTCAGAAGAGAACTCTGGGAGATTTCCATAAGGGATGGACCTTCTGCTTCTCTCGGTGACCATCGCACTCCCATTTCCCCATTATATGGCTACACAGAGGAGAGCCGAAGTATTCGTGAATTAATTTGCCAATCAGCATGTGAGTGAGCTCCTGCCAAGAAATGACCCTACCCTTTCTTCAGAAGTGAAGGCCTTCCACCTGCTACTTCTCGCTCTGCAAACAGCCCTGCACGCAGCCCATCTTGAAGCCATCTTGTGAGCTCCCAGCCAGCAGAAAACTCCTGACCCTGCCCAGTGGGCCTCGCCACCCCACAGTTGTCAGGGCTCACCTTATACCACACCCCCCTCCACAGTGCCCCTCACCCGTCATCAGTCTTACTGGCTTTGATTTCTAGAAACTTCACCAAAGCCAGGAATCCTTGATTCATCCAACATTCCCTGGGTGCCTGCAAGGAACACAAAGGTGCACCAGGGAGTGAAGGGAGTGAAGGTGTCTGACTTCTTGATCCTTTCATCATGGGCATCAGACATGTTTTAAAAAGTAGAAATAAGGGCTGGGGATGTGGCTCAAGCGGTAGCACGCTCGCCTGGCATGCGTGCGGCCCGGGTTCGATCCTCAGCACCACATACAAACAAAGATGTTGTGTCCGCCAATAACTAAATAATAAATATTAAAAATTCTCTCTCTCTCTCTCTCTCTCTCTCTCTCTCTTTAAAAAAAACTTTTAAAAAAAGTAAAAATAATCACAATACATTTAGAAGGTAATTTGTGAAGAGGAATAAAAAATTTGGGTTATATTTTAAATATAAGATACATAGAGTGTGATGTTCAACTTGTCAGTATAGAAGGGGATGGGTCATTAGAGCCCAGGGGACATCTAGGGTATGCATATACTGCTCATTAATGTAACCCTGGTGGCTGGTCTATTGCCAGTTCCCAAACAAATTTCTCACAAATATTTGTGAAAAGATATGAATGAACTACTTATTTTCAGAAAATTCATTCTCTTTCATTGCATGTCTTGCATACACATAAAAATGAAATATTTTATTCTTAACTCAGTATTTTTTGGCAGAGGTTGACATCAGAATACATTGAAAAATCACAGACTTCTCTGCAAAAAGTCTTCTCACCTTCCTCATTCGGAATCCCAGTCATCCCTAAAGCTAACGGCATCATTGTTTCCCTCCTATAAAAATTTCTTCCACTCATTTTAAAAGATATTTTCTAATATAGCATTACAAAGTTAACTGCCACTGTAAACAGGATTTGGCTTAAGCTAACAGGACTTGCAATATTGTTTTTCTCCTTTTTATATGATAAAATGCTCTGAATACAGATTAACTTGATTCCTCCAGTACTTGTTATTGTTTTACCTGCTTAAAAACACAAACTAAAAGTTCTTTGACAAATAGTCCTAAAACTTATTGAATCTTACTTTACTGTCAGCAACTTTCTAGATTTTCTCAGGCAGAATGCAGTTTTGTAACTTTCTGCTGGAATACAATCCTGGGGAACTAGACTAACATCTGGATCTATGAGCTGCTCACCCAATTGGCCCATGGTGATGAGCAAAGGACCAAGACACAGATTCTTTCCTGGGGGCTGCTGGGTCTCAGCACTGGGTGCCAGAGAAAACCTGACGCAGGTGTGGGTCCTGCTCAACTGGGAAATCAGATGGCAACTGAGAATCTGATTCCTTTAAAGACTTCTCCAAAGATGTAATAAGCAGCAGCAGGACTGGAGAGGATGGAGGGAATTTCACAGTTCTAAACAATAGGTAGAAATTTCCATTTAGATTTAGGATAAGTTGGTCAGTTCTGCAATAAAACCCAGAGAGTAGGACTGGGGATGTAGCTCAGTGGTAGATGATGAAGTGCCTGCCCAGGATGCACAGGGTCTGCAGTCAGTCTCTGGCGCTGTTTTTTTTTTTTTTTTTTTTTTTTTTTGTTTGTTTGTTTGTTTGTTTAAACCACAGGGAATTTTGGTTGGAGTTACCCAACTCAGGCCCTTGGGTCCAGAGTCACTAGAAATGGAAGCTGGATCTGAAAATAATTTAAGCATGGTTAAAGCCTTATCGGGACTCCTGCTTAAGTCAGAAGGGTGACAGCACTGGAGAGAGTGTCAGACAGGCTCAGAGGACAAGATGCACAACTTTCATGGCATCTAAGGGTAAGCAGGAACCTGGACCCTGATGTCCCCCATAGCGGGTGTCTCTGGTCCCCGCGGCTCTTCCTCACGGTGGTTCTCCATGCACTCCACCTCCAGTCTCTGTGTGGAGGTGTGTGCTGCTCTGAGGATAAGATGAAGGTAAGTACAGGTTCAGTGACTAGTCTATGCCTACGTCTGCCACTCCTGGAATTAGCACCTTATCATGGGGACAGACGGTCTCTGTTATTGTTTTCAGAATGGGTGACTATTATTCCTCCCTTAGTGGCTTTATCTTGGTGATGCTGCTTTGTCTGACTTTTGTTTCTTGGCACTCCTGATGACCACATGATCTCAAACCCTGAGCTGACCCTTCTGTCTCCTGTCTCCTGGCGTGTTATATCATTCACAGGGCCTCTGCGATCAACTCCTAGTTTTCTGGTGCGGCTGCTAACCCCATAAATGACTGAGAGGTGTCTTGGCTGTCTTATTTTTGAGGAGGGATTTTAATCCTCAGGGGTCCTGTTTTTCACAGAGGGCCCTGTCTTTTTAGGGGTTGTTTCTGATCTATAGGTCAGTTTGGGGCAGTTCAACATTTTAACAACATCGCATCTTCCTAAACATGAACATAAAATGTCTTTTCATCTACTAAGTGTTGTATCATCTGTATCTTCATTTGTGCTCACTTCAAAACATTGCTTGTTGTTTCTTCTTGAATCCTGCCTACTAAAGAATGCCTTGATTAATTTCCACATAGTTTAAGCTTCTCAAGTATCTTACAGTACTGACTTCTAGTTTCACTTGGTTCAGATGAGAGGATACTTTTGACTTTAATTCTTCAAATTCACTGAGGTTTTACTTATGGCCTCACACATGACCTGCCTTGAAATGTGCCCCGTGTGCACTTGGAAGGGTATGTATTTTGCTCATGTTGGGTAAAGAAATAAATGTAGATGTCAAAGAATAATAGCTTTGTGGTTGTTCAAGTGCTCTCTTCCTGGTCTTTCCCTGTTGGTTCCATCCATTAACAAAATATGGACCATGTAAATACATATGCATATTATTATGGAATGTGTGTTTATCCTTTCATTTCTGACAATTTTGCTTCCTCTAGGTGGGTGCTTGATTGCTGGATACATGAAATGAAGTGTATAATATGCCTGTTCTATTAGGGTCCTGGCCAAAGGAACTCTATTATGGAAAACCCACAATTGCTGATGCCTGCATCTCTCTCTGACCTGTTTTACACTGCTTGTCTCATGGATGCTTCTCTTTGATGGATGCAGACTCAGCATAGTGAATCCTGAATCCTCCGTCATCCAGCACACACACCACGCTGTGCTCTGCTGATCCCCAGTTGTTCTCCTGACTGGAATTTCTTCTTTCCATAGCCAACCTTTCCCAATCCACCCTGCAGTCACTAGGGTAAATATTTTTTTAAGGACACAATATAACTGTGCATATTTAAAAGATCAATTTTTCTCTTTAGGATCTTCAGGTTTTAATATGCCTGTCCTCGTGAGCTATTCAAGGAATAATTTTTTTAATAAATAAAATAAAATATATGAATAACAGACTTTTTCTAGATGTTTTTTAAATCCTCACTGTGTTTATCTAATTAGGCATACCTAGGATTTCCCCAGTAAATGTAATTTCTATTTGTTGACATGCAATATTTCAAGACAGTAATATATTAATGAAAGGACCACTGGCTTCAGAATTAATATTTCCAGCCATTCCCCATAGGATTAAAGTATTGCTATTTAACATCTGATTTTTGTAAAACTCAATTTGCATATTAATTGACAGAGTTCCATTTTTTCATTTAAAATTGGCATTATGACAATATATCAGATGTTTTATTGTTGCTGATGTTGTTGTATTTGGCACACTTTTGGTTTCATTTAATTATCTGTATATTTTTTGAAGATTAAATGGCAAAATAAAAAGACTACAAAATCTGGCCCCACATAGAGTGGTAGTAGGCTCAGGATAGTTAACACCATTAGCCTATTCCTGTGGAAAGCTCACTTTGAGAAAGAATGATTTCTATACAAGAAGCATAGTCTTTCTTTTCAGAGATACCCAGAGGAAAGCCTGTTATAGTCTTGTGATAAATTGACTCTGAAGGATCTGATGGCTGTATCTGTATTTCCATCAAGTGACATGAAAGATGCTTATTTTCCTAAAAATACATTGGAAAACCATTGGGAAATTTTGAATGCTTCATAAAGGCAAAACTATTTCGAGCACTGTGTTAAATAGGGAATTCAGAGCAGCTGAGCCATACACAGTATTTGCCTTGACTCAACCCATTGGCAGCCCTCAGGACCTGTGAGCAGACAGAGCATGTGACTCAGACAAGCCCTTTTGCTTTGCTGTCCTGCTGTAAGGGAACTGCCTTCCCCCACATAGCCCATCCAGCACCTGAGTTCAGAACCAATTCACCTGCTACTTCTGTCATGGAATATTCCAGAGCTGAAGTCTGAGGCTTCACGCACTTAAACCAAAATTGGTTGTCTTAGTCTTCCTATAAATCGATGTCTTAATTTTGTTAAAATACTAGTTATCTTCTTAATCTTTGCAATGGAAATTGGGGGAAAAAAACCCAGAGACTGCTTTCTGGATTTCTGTGCACATTTGGGTAGTTTATGTAATTATTTAGGTCTCAATTTCTAACTCCAGAAAATGCAGATAATTATTTCTTCTCAAAGTTTTACACTGATGTCTTCAGTGACCCTATCATTTATTAAACAGAACAATTTTCTATGTGTGCAGCCATAAACAGATGTCCCTGCCAGTGAGGACTGTTCTTTTTAAATTAGAGGTGCTGGGCTGACATAGTCCCACTCCAAAGCACAGTTATTTCATATTTGAGTCAATTTCACAGCATAAAGTTGAAGCTATGGGCTTAGGTACCCCATTTGTAACTCCTTCTCTGACCCTGTGTGGCCTTGGCCATGTCCTTATCACCCATGTCTCAGTTGACCCCTGCATATGAGCAGTGGTCTATTAGTGCCAACTTCCCAACTATGGCAAAGATTAAGTGACCAAAACTGGCAAAGTACTTGTCATGGTTCCAAGCCAAAAACTAATTGTCATCATTATTACCATTTTTAATGCCAATATTTTTTAAAACTATCTGAAGTAATATAAAGAACACTGCTCTGTGTTTCTAATTCCTGGAAGTCTAGGAACCCAGACTGGGTACCATTAGACTGATTATACGATTTCTAATAGCTGTCAGACTATGTGGCTATGAGTGACTTAAAGGTGAGGAGACTCTAATTTTCCCTCAGCCTCATGGAGGGCAGAGCTGTGGGGCTTCACCAGTGGCTAGTGCTGATGGCCATAATAGAAGCTCCCAGCAAAAAGCTAGTCCTGGGATATCCTACTAGAAGGTTTCCAAAATAGGAATAGCCAAGTAGTGATCGCGTACCAGCCCAGGGAAAACAGCCAAGTCAATGTTCAGAGGGGGAGTGGATTAAAGACACAGGTGGCAGAACAAATATTTGGAAGCTGGGAAAGAAACACCACCATGAGATTGCCTGCTGCTTCTCTGCAGCTCTTTGTACACTGGTGATTGATCAATTAATACTTAAAATTATGGATTTTTTGTGTGTCTTCTGCAATAAATGATAAGTTAAACAAAGACACAGACATTACTACTTTATCTATGTCTATTAGTTTCCTCAGGGCTTACCTGTGTCGGATTTGTAGTTGACATCTATAAATGTTGATTGATAGAATCAAATCATGTGAGCTGCAAGTGATTTAAGAGAAATAACAAGAATGTTTAATGTTTCCCCAAACCAGCTAGTATTTACATGATCCTCGTGCTCATTTGTTGCCTAAAAAACAACACTGAGATGGGTAACCAAGAGAGTTGGCAAAGGAGGGCTGGTATGGACCACAGAGATCACAATAGAAGAAGGAGTTCATTATATTCAGTACGAGATTAGGCTTAGTTTTTTCTTGTAAGAACATCATTAGACTTAAATTGTGCCTCATTTGTGAAATCCCAGTGTGAATTTGGAAGTACAATCCCCTAGATATGTTATGAAAATTATATTTGACAAGGATGTAAAGCAATAAGTTGAACACCGAGAAAGCAGGATCTTCTAGGAGCTGAGAAAGAGCAATAGACCTTTTTTTTTTTTTTTTCAAATTTCCCTTTGTTTTTATTTCTAGAGCTTAACCCAGCAAGTTCAAAATGTATACTTGATAAATAAATCAATGCACAAATGAAAGACAGGTGGTTGGGTTGCTAAATAGAAGTGGAAAGTGAATTATTTAAAGGCTATTCTAAGATTTTCCTTTTTTCTCTCACGTTGTAGTGGACAGAGGATAGATATAGATAAGATTCAGGGACCTGTGACTTTGCAAAATATCCAACAAAGAACACATGACTTTCTCTCTGCAAATTTGTCCTGGTTTCATTAATTTTGATGCAGAATCCTAGTAGACCTAGTCTACTTAGTCAGAGCCCAGTTTACATCTGACCCCACTCTGCTCCCAGCTGGAAAGTGCCTTCCTGATTTCCATGCTATTGAAAACCATCACAGATCCAATGTTATCTTCATGCACTCAGACATGTGGAATGGCCCTAGTGATCTGAAAGTCAAACCAAACTGCCACAATGACCCCTGTGGACACAGGACATGCAAACTCCTTGGAAGGCAGTGTGACCTTGCTGTTAGCAGAACTTCTCTATTTGCTGACCTACCCATATTGACTGTTGATCTTTCCCAAGAAGCATTAAGAGAGACCCTCAACAAAAATTTTCCACCTGGTCTCAACTCTCTGTAAATGAGCAGATATTTGCCATATCTTCAGTGAATGTTTACTAGCTTGTGTGGTCTGATGGCCCTTGCGGCAACATCTTTGATTAAAAGCATTAAAATTTCTATTTCACCCCTCCTCTCCACAGAACAAAAAGCAGACCTAAAAATAAATAGCTGCTGTTTGCATATTGTTCTTTTCATGTTAGTAGAACATTTTCATCTCTTCAGATGTAGGTTTCTCATGACTGTGTATAAGCAGTGCTCTCTCCCCTACAGTCTTCAGGTCCCTCCAGCATCCAGCACTGAGCCTTTCAAATGCATAGTGTGTCTACTAATGCTGAGGACTGTGGGCTCTATGAGGCCTTATTTAGGATGCTGCTGGGTCCAATGTACTAAACAGATGGACTAGTTTTGAACAACTGAAGATTCTAGTCTCTTATTACAAGATGCTGATAAAAATAACATATGCTTTGAGGATCCAGTGGCAGAAGTATGTATGCCCTCGACCTGCACTGATGGAGTGTGCTCTGCAAACGTTGGGTTCTCTTATTGTCTTTTATATCTTTCTTACAAGTTGAGAGCAATAAGCTCTCAATAGTCCAATGGTTCTTAAGTTCTATATGAGTTTTGTTGTGAGTTATTTCCATATAAAGGGATATAAATTTGTCTACATTGTCAAGTTCAAGGTCAGAGAGCTAATAATCTGTGCTGATGTTCTAGCCATGCCTCCTAATAAGCAGTTCTGCCCCCAGCCCACTCTCCTTCCACCAAGGCAACACCCACCCTGAAGCAAGCCCGTGTCATTGGTAAGTTTGCTCCAAGCCTCATTGAAAAACCAGTGGTCCAGAGGCGGTGGAATGACTGATGGTGGCCACGCTTGACTCGTAGCCCTTTATTTTTCTTCCTGTTTCCTTCTCAGCTGACAGTTGGGCAATCTGATCTCAGGATTGCCAAGGCAGTGGTAATTTTTCTCAGAAGCCATTTCTTGAGAACTTCAAACCTTTCCTGTTGAATGACATGGCATCCTTCAGAAACGTGATCAGACTCTCCCCATGTGCCCTCCTGCAATCATTAGTTCCTTTTATATATGACATTGTGAGAGGAGTGGGGATTAAGTTATTGAGAGGCGGTTGTTTGCTCCTATTGTCACAGTAGGGAAGCCCTGAAAAGTTCGGTGTCTCATACATAAATGTTGTCTGTCCTCTTTCCATTTTGTTAAATAAACATGACCATCTGAAGAAGAGATGCTACACAGTCCTCTTGAGTCTTGCCATCCACCTGGACGCTGGCATCAGTGTTGACTTCACCACTGGATCTGCTGTCAGGGTGCTGAGTAGCAGGCACAGGACTCCACTGCCAAGTTCAGAGAATAGGATGGCTTTAGGTTCCACCCATGCTCAACACTTCCAATCTACCTACGTCCAGCATGTTGGACGAGCAGCATCCCGCAGTGGTCCTGATTAGACAAGACTGCCTCCACTGGGGTTTTGTCTTATTATAGTACATCCTGGCCACCCCCAAATGAACATGCCCAGAAGTCCCTAACCCAAGAGAGCCATGTCCTGAGAAGGTCACAGAATGACAAAGATTAAATGGGAAAAGAAGTGGGAAAGTCCTTTGAGTGATGCTTCCTTTTCCCTACACTCGCCTCCTCCTTTTGGACTCTACCTTCCCTCCTCTCCACCACTCTGTCTGACTTGATGATATGACCACTATTAAGATTGTCATCAGCAGCAGCAGTAGTGACCTTTTCTCTCAAATTGTTCTTTCTTGAGCTCTCATTTTACCACTCTCTGCTTGTGTAAACCAGGGGTTTAAAGAATAAGTGGAAACATGAATTCCTATTAGTTCAGTTTTGACACACAGTGATATTTCAATAAAAGGAAACTGGTGTTGTTATTGACATCCTCATCCTTATCTACTACTCAAGTATTCTCAGGAGAAACGTCCTGCAACTCTGAGTCAGGACCATCTGCAGCATTGCAGAAATCCCTGGCCACTTTGTTTTTACAAAACTTATCGACAACAGATTTGGAGGATCAAGATTGAAACATCAAAGAACTGAATTCTGAAAAGGAAGAATCAGGGAAATCAGGGAGATTATGGCTATGTAGGAATTGTTTTTAAGAACAACTAAAGAAAGAGGAAGGAAAAGAAATCTGAAAAAAAAATTTAAAACTTCAAAAGAGAATTAAGTAGAAGGCTTTTGCAGTACTTTATGTCTCCTACTTTGAGTTTATTGTTGTTGTTATCTTCTGGAGTGTTACTGTTTAGATATAAAGTGTTCTCCCAAGACTCATATGTTGAAGGCTTGGTCCCCAGGGCAGAAGTGTTCAGAGGTGTGCTTTGGGGAAAGTGATTGGATCATTAGGGCTCCAACCTCAAAACTGAATGAATCCATTAATAAATTCATCATCTGCATGGATTATTGTCAGGTGTTGGTAACTGGAGAAGGTGGACTCTAGTTGAAGGGAATGGGTCCTTGGAGGCATGCCCATGGGGATTCCATTTTGTCCCCAACTGCATCCTCTCTCTCTCTCTCTCTCTGATTCTGGCTGTCCTCACCTGGCTCTTCCACCATGATGTTTTGTCATCAGACCGAAGACAATGGAGCTGGCCAACCACAGACTTCAGTCTCTGAAACCATGAGCCAAAGTCCCTCTCCCCTTCTTCATGTGCTTATGTCAGGTGCTTTGGTCACAGTAATGAAAAGCTGATGCAGACAGGCAGTTTTCATCCATTTTCATGAAATAATACCATAATATCATTTAAAACAAACCTAATGGAAATCCAATTAATAAAATAATATGTATACTATGAGTTGTGGCCAGTTTTCCTTCACTTTTATCATTTAGTCTGAAAACTATAGACCATTATTTAAGGTCCACACCCACTCTTGCTTACCCCTTTCTTAGTAAATAAGTGGTATTTCATGAAAAATGCAAAAAAAAAAAAAAAAGTCTAGCCTTCAGCTCAACCCCTATTCCAGGGGCACTCTTCTTAATGTGGCATGGACTTTCAACCCCACTCTCCTTCCATGTCAACCTGAGCCTCTGGAGCCCATGAAGACAGGCACTCTTGTGTGGTCCTTACTGGCTGAGTTTCTCTTTAGGATCTCCCCCAGAGAAAACAATGAAGCTTCACCAGTCTACTTGCCCTGCACCCTGCCCTCTATCACAAAGTACACCTATAATGAAAGAGGGGCCAGTGGATTAAGGGAGAGGCTGGATCTCCCCTGAGCAAAGCCTGAGAAATAGGAAGCTCCTCTGCTTGATGTGATAGGAACTCTGGGACTTTCGTCCATAATCAGAAACTGAAGAAGGTCTATCTTTTTCTTTCCCTATAGTATTATAGATTATTTCTATGAATGTGTCAAATATAATTATATCCATTGCTTAATTGTTCTGGGTTATGACAGTCTGTATTCTGTGCCTTCCCTTTTAAATGTAATATCATTTTATTTTTAATATCTCATTGATATATTTTATCGAGAAGAAGAGAAAGGCTGAATCAAAGTCAGCACCAAGATTTCTAAGGGCCAAAAACACAAACAATAAAAATAGTTCATTGAGGTATTCAATTCTGAGTTCCCACGTGGCACCTAAAATACAGGCTAGCTTACAAAGCAAGCCCACAAAAACAACTATTTGTTTAATAAAATGTGTAGAGTCTGCTGAAAATATTATCCACATTAATTAAGCATCAACATACTATCAAATTTGGAAGAGACAATACAAATTTAAAATACATTGCATTTCTTTTTTTAATTAAAATAATTATTCACTCAGTGCAGAGACAGACAAATACAAAACCTAATTTTAATTAAGGCAAGTGCAGATGCATTTGCGTGAAAGTGAACTGGCTTTGGAAAGCGAGTCTGAATTTTAAGTAGACAAACTCAAATGAAATATGCTATTATTTTTCTGGTGAAAAAAATATATTAGCTTGAAGTGAGAAGATTTTCAAATTGTCTTACCACAAAGAATAGCTGGTATCTAATATTTTTCTAGATGTTATTTTATTCTTCAGTTGATGCAATCTTCTAAGTCCCTCATCTACTCATTGTAACAACCTCGTGAGTTAGAGCAGAAAGTATTTCACCCTCATTTTATAAGAATTATTTGTATAAGGTTAACGTAGCAGAGCCAGGATATTAATCTTCTAATCCTGTGGGTTTTATTCTCTCTAATCCTTTCCACATGACATGGTACAAGGACTAGGATGTTCCCCATAATTTATAGACATTTATATGGACTGCACCACAGCTCCCTCTAGAATTGCCAGGGCATATGCTTCCTTAAAATTGTATTTGCATTATAAACTTGGTACCCATAATAAACTACGGAAAAGTACCATTTTTAAATTAAGTAAGGCTCACTTTTTTTTTCTAAAGTTATAGATTAAGGAACTAAAAAGTTGTAGGGCGTCTGCACAACTAAAGATAGACAACTAGAGTCTGAAAAAAGAAAGAAAAAAGTGGGAACTTAAAAACCAATATCACCCATCTCAATTGATCAATTGGCTTCTGTTGTTTCTCATGGAGAAATGATCTTCCCATGTAATTCTGTAGAGAAGACTAACAATTTAACGTACCAGCAACTCGATGAGATAAGCTATAACCCTTGAATAATCACCCTGTCACTGGTCTCCTTGATGCTGGAACACTAGAAATATTAACAAAGATTTAATTTCCACATTAAAATTCTTGTTTGAAATGGTTTAATATTTCATTCTATCAATTTGAAAAGATTAATATTTACTGTGATCTGCTTTATCTTGAAGTCCAATACACAGTGTTCTGAGAACATTACAATTTAGTTGCATTTGACATGCTCTAAGAAGGACGTAGATTAAATCCCTGATGTGTGTCATTAAACATTATGAAAGTGGCTAATATTACTGAAAGAGAAGAATACCCAGTTATAATTTGTTATTAAAAGAAAAGTAACTTGAAGATGCAAAATGATTGTCTGGGAAGATACAGAGTCAATGTGCAGGATGTCATCCTCTGCATGTGAGCTGTGAACATTGGCAGCCCTGAAAGGTATTGACTCTAACAGCTTGTCCGTCCTGCAGACCACAGGCAGGAGTAGTGTGAAGGTGCTTGACTGATGGTGGTCTCTCCTCCTCTCAGGCAATTCCTTCTTGGGAATATACCTGGGCCTTCCCAGGGTACTTTCTTCCTAGGTGTCTGTTTGCTTTCCTCCACTTCCTCCTCTTGGAGACTCTCAGAGCAGGTGCAAAAATACTTAATAGAGGCTCCGATGATGCTCTTGGAGTTAAGGATCAGGCATGAGTGGACAAAACATTTGAGGTCCTTTGAAGAGCAAGAGTACTTTAAATATCCACTTCATCTCTGCACTGAAGGGTGATGTAGAAACTCTGAGTTTAACACCCTGAGCATCAGTTTCCTCACAGTCAAATTAACATAAGGGTACCTCTCTCAGGGATTTGTTCTGGTCATGAAACAAAGTTGCCTATTATGAAAGTCCTCAACCAGCACCTGGCACATTCGAGACACATTCCTGTCAATGTCCCCTTCTAGTTCTAGACAACCAAGGGCATCTCAGGGTGGGCAGAGTGGAGGCAGCAGAGAGTGAACTCAGGAAGTGGGGAGGAAGTTCAAGGGCACTTTGAAGGCAGCTTTACCAATCTGCAGTCCAGGGCTGAAATATCTGAAGGCAGGTTTCCAATCTTGCCACAGCAAGTCACTAAGGAAGCTGCCACAGCCCCAAATCTCTGATTATGAGACTCAATCAGTAACTGAAGTAAACTCCTTCTCTCAAGATAAATTTTTGTTTCTCCTCTGTGCAGGTAGACTAGCTCCCCAGAGGCTAGCCAGGTTCGGCAGCATGCCCTCCTGACCGAAGTAAAGTTTGCTTTGCCCACTAATTCTGAGCAAGTGTTTGATTTTGTGTGGCACCTCTGATTTCTAACAGTATGTATACACAATGTCTGTGTCTTTAATCATTTATTTATCTGCAGAAAGCAGTAAGGATTCAACTAAAATTGAAATCTTCAAAATCCAAAATGTCTTCAATTTAATAGCAGTTCATGCAATTCTTTATAACCAGCCTGGCACCTCAGAAGAAGCTCTCCTTTAAAGAAATGCAGTGAAAAGGTATAGAAGTCAATAAGAGATAAGAAACCTTAAGTATGTAGCCACTATAAAACGCATTAGTGCTAAGTATGAAGCATGGGCAACAAGCATGGGAAGACAGAGTTCTGGAACCTTCCTTAGGGAACAGTTCCTTCTTGGTTAAGGCTCCCTGGCCAGGCTGCACAGAGCAACTAGTGATATCAAAGATCAGCCCTGACTGCTAGTATTCCAAGATTGTATGGACCAAAATATACAGTGGCTGAAAGCACAAAACACAATTTCATTCACAAATCATCTGTTGTATACCTACTATGTCATCCCTGAGCAGTGCACCTAAAATTCAGGCGATTTGCCAATTAACTCCTAGACAATGGATGACCATGATGCATAACAAATAAGGTGATAAAGAAACATTGGTAATGTGCATTGTTTTCATATTTAGAAGGAATTAATATGATTGACACAGGTTAAATAACAGGGAGCCAATGGTAATTTTAGTTAGGAGAGTGAAATACCTTAAGATGGCAAAACTGATCCTTGTTTCAGAAAAGGCGTAAAAATTAGTGGCTGGAAATATCAATCAAAAGAAAAAGAGAGATGGAGACAGCCTAACATAAATTTCCCTACAAAGTAACGTCTTCCTGAAGTCAAATCCTTATTCCAACATATGCCACAAAAGAATCTCTTAACTGTAGTTTTGTTATTTAGATCAACTTGCACAAATATTGTGAAACCTAGTAGGGATTTTAGAACAACTACCATATTTTGCAGTTTTGAAGTTACTTTTTCTAATAATTTTGTTTTACTGTTTTAGTCCATTTTGTGTCATTGCCCAAAAGACCTGACAAAACAATTTACAAAAGCAAAACCTTATTTTGTCTCACAGTTGCATAGATCTCAGTCCATAGATGACCAACTCCACAGCTCTGGGCTCAATATGAGGAAGAACAACATGGTGGAAGGGCATGGTGGAGGGAAGCCACTCAGCTCATGGCAGGAATTAAAGAGTGTGTTCTGTTCACCTAGAACAAGATATAAACCTCAAAGACACATTCCTAATGACTGACTTCCCTCCAGACTCACCCTACCTGCCTACAGTTCCCACCCAGTTAATCCACATCAGTGGATTAATCCACTGAGTAGTTACACCTCTCATAACCTAATCATTTCACCTCTGAGAATTATTGAATTGTCTTGCATATGAGCTTTTGGGGTCACATCATATTAAACTGTAACACTTACTTTGCTTAGTGAGCTCCCTTTATTCAGTTAATTATTGTTAATGTGTTATTTATTGAGTCCTTCCTATGCAGGAGATTAATACTTAATATTTTGCACATAATGCATTATTGAACCTCAAAATAAACCGTAGTTTGTAAGCTAGAAACTAAGACAAGTCAATACAATGGAGTGTGACCTGACAAAGGACAAAGACTATCTGCAACCAATGGCTGAAATCTAAAGACTAAGTTGTGTCAAAAATAAAAATCAGTTTTCTTTTCCTGGTCAGAATCTGACTTGATTAAGACACATTAAGAAAAAATATCCTTGGCATCAAAAAGTTTGAATTTGCATATCCCCCCACCCCACATACTCTATGTGAGCAGTTACCTAAACTCCCAGGCTGTTGTCCCTAAATTGATGCTCAGTTTCCACCTTTTGGTTTAGGTTGAATTTTACTGAGAAAGCGTTTGTAGAAGAACTATCACAATGGTCAAAAACCCTGCTCACTTTGGGATCCTCTCCATTGGTGCTCCACTATGGATTTTACAATCCCTTTATTCTCATGCTGCTGTCTCTCAATTAACTGTTAACAAAATTTTCTTCTCTGGTTTGTTCGACTGTGCATTTTGCAAGAGCAAGGAAATTTTCTCATTAATCTTTGGCTTCCAGTCCTGAAGCAATATCTGCAATGTAGGAATTTAGTGAGCACTAATAAGTGTTTGAATGTCTAGTCAAAGGTTCAAACGGAGGGTCATTTTCTCTCAATCACTTTTCACCTGAATTCTGTTGGATTATAATAGGGCATCCTCTGCTGATGTTTTAGAAGAGATTCCCATTCTCTGTGTGTGTATGGGTGTGTGTGTGTGTGTGTGCACATGTGGCAAATTATAACAGGAAGAATATCTGGCACATTATAATATGATCTATAAAACAAATTACAGCAAGTTTAAATAGAAATCAGACCAATGGAAAACAGGAAGAATGAAATACGCTACTTCAGCCCAAATTAGTCTCCACAGTCTGGTTGCCATGGCAAAAAGTAAAACACATCAAGCTATGTAATTCTGATAATCAGGAAGGAAGACACCTACCTAAATTTTCTCTTGGCATCTAATTATAAGATCATGTTATAAAGGGCCATCAAGTGCTGAACGCTGAGAAATGTATCTTTGGGGGCAGAGCTGGCCTAGACTTCGAAGGGGAGCTCATCACAGTATGTGTGTGACAGCCAGCCGCTAGAAGGCCAGGTTAAACTCTTCCTTGACCTTTGAAACATCTGCCACCCTTGCCTCCTACTCACAGGTACTTCCTAGGGAACAAATCAGATTTTCTTTTTAGGTCAACTTAGTTTACTTCATTCTTCTGCAACAATGGGTCAAATGTGTCTGGCAGGGTTTTCCTTCCAAAAAACCATCACTCCTAGGTTCAGTTCCCCCCAGAATTCCATTCTCTCTTTAACCAGGCAACTGGTCTCTTTCCTGAAAAAAAAATAAACAGTACTCATTCTCTGTTCATGGAAAGGAAATCCTCCTTGAGTTTATTTCCACAGCTGTGTCCACTTTGAGACTGGAGCTACATGAGGTAAAACTGTCAATTCTCAAACTCGGCTCCATATCTCTACAGCCCAATACAATGCCTGTCACAGAGAAGTGTGCAGAAAATGGAGAGAAGTGATGGGAAGGTCTATACATGTTAATGGCTGAAATGGTACACGATCTCAAAAATGGACATCGTCCTGTTTAATGGACAGTGTACTTCGAAATGAGTCACAATTTATCTGCTAAAAGATGAATGGACACTTAGACTCCAATAAGCACGTGAGATTTAAGCTGAGAGAGAGAATTATCTCCTTTATTCCGCAAAAGAATAAATTTTAGAATCTTTAGCCCAATAGTTAAATCTCTACATGAAAAAGAAACAATCAAGAATGTGATGAGAGAGGATACGGAATGGGAAAAATTCTTTGCCACTTGCACCTCAGAGCATTAATCTGTAAAATATATAATGAACTCAAAAATTTAACCTCAAAAATAAAATAAAACAAAGAACCCAATTAATAAATAAGCAAAGGAACTGAACAGGCAATTCCCAGAAGAAGAAAAATGATTGGCTAACGAATATATGAAAAAAAGTGTTCTGCATCTATAGCAGTTAGGGAAATGCAAATTAAAACTACTCTAAGATTTCATCTCACTCCAGTCAGAATGACAATTATCCAGAATACAAGTAACAATAAATGCTGGCCAGTTTGTGGGGGAAAATGCACACTCACAGATTGCTGGTGAGACTGCAAATTGGTGTAACCAATCTGGAAAGCAGTATGGAGATTCCTCAGAAAACTTGGAATGGAACCTCCATTTGACTCCAGTTATCCCACTCCTTGATTTATACCCAAAGGACTTAAAATCAGCAGACTACAATGATATAGCGATATCAATGTTTATAGCAGCTCAGTATTCACCATAGCTAAACTATGGAACTAGCCCAGTTGAATGAATAAAGAAAATGTGGTGTATATATAGGAAATATGGCATTTGCCAGTAAAAGGATGAAACTGGAAAATCCCATGTTATGTTAAATAAGCCAATCCCCCCACACCAAAGGCCTAATGTTTTCTCTGGTATGCAGATACTAACTCATAAGGCAGCGTAGGGAAGAACAGAAGTACTTTGGATTAGACAAAGCAGAATGAAGGGAAGTCCGGGGATGTGAATAGGAAAGAATGAATCGGACACTACTTTGGGACATTACTTTCCTATATGCATATGTGATTACAGAACCAATGGAATTCTATCTCATATACAACAAGGAGAATGGGAAGTTACACTCCATATATGTCTAAAATGCCAAAATTCATTCTAATGTCAAGTATAACTAATAAGTACAAATAACAATAAATAAATCTCTGCATGAGTTCCCCAAATATTTGTTTTGTCTCCTTTCACATTGCTGATGACTGATGATCAAGAAATTTTCATTCCTTTCTGGCTTTTATACCATCTGTTCACAGAGGCTTGAAAGATTTTTCTTTTTTATTGTCTAGAATCTTTGAGACATTATAATTGTCACTTCCTGTGTGAAGACCTCCTTTGTCTTCTATTAGAATTAATAAGTCTTTATGACTTTCACAACACTTTTGCTTACTCTTAAGCTCTATTCTTATTTCAGGGTGCTTTATCTGTCTTTGTCCTACTTATTTAAACATCTTAAAGATCAAACACTAAAACAAGAACAAAAAAAACCAGAAAAACAAACAAACAAACAAAAAAACAAACAAAATAAAACAAACAAACAGGCTAACTTCTGGGTTCAACCCACAGCTCAGTAACACCAACATTAGAGATTTCTTTTACATTTTTTTTTTTTAAATCAGGTCCTCCACCCATGCATTTCTTTGGGTTCCTGTTACTAGGCCACCCACTCTCCCTCTGATGGTCTCTCTGCAGTGACATGATTTTAGTATGCAGGCTTTGGTGACATTTTTTAGAGCTAAACCTATTTGCAGCTGAAAACTATAGTGTTTTCTTACCATCCTGTTACTTTTTAAAGTTACCCTTTGAAGAAAGTAGGGAAGGAAAGAAATTACATTTTGTGGACATAAATGCAATCTCTGAGAATTGGACTTGCAGGTATTCATGTGGCTGGTGTATACCCACCATGTCAAATGCCATGGAATGTCAAAAAAAATGTAGTTGCCTGATGTGTAGAATTTCTGAGGGCTGCAGGCAGAGGAGAGAGACACTCATAGCCAATGAAAAGATGCTGCCTCTCACATGAGTTGTATCCAGCCCCTGCTGTATTTTGGTCTCCAGTAAAGTCTGATCTGTGTTTAAATGGACACTGAAAATATTTTTATCTCTTAATATGATGGTATTTAATTAAGTTAATTCTTTGAAGAAAGGCACAGTGTTGTCTTCCTCGTGGTAATTGTAAGAACTTGACTTTGGCCAGAGCTACCCTGCTAACTTAACTTGCAGCTTTAGGTAGATTGCATGTCCTCTCTGGAACTCGGTTTCCTCACTGATTAAAAATGACAGCATTGGGAGAGTTGACCAGCCACCACTGTCTTGTTCTTAGATGTATGTATGGTCCCATATTGAATTCAGCCATGGAAACAGGGAAGTTGGCCAAGAAGTGATCTCTTCAGAATGGCTCATTTTCCCCCATAAATGTTTTAACTTATCTAGTTCCCAACAATATTTATTCCACTCTGATGATGAACAGTGTGCATTTTACCAGTAATACAAGTTTCAAGACTTAATGAACCACGACTGTTTGTAAAAGTGATAAATCTCTGTCTTTCTACAACTTCAGTGGAACAGCACCTAGAGTAACTGAGAAAGGAAGGTGCTCACCATGTTAGATGTTAAGTAAGATCTCTTTTAAGCCTCAAATTCGAATAGATATTAGCTCAAATTCAGGTCAGCTATAATCGTATGTGTCACATTGGACTCATAAAGCTGAATCCACATGACACTGGCATCACTGATTCTCATTTTTAATCAAGACAAATGGTGAAGGACAGTAGATGTCCCAGCTTCCAGGTCTTCAGCTCAGATGCATGCGCACACCCATCTGATGACAAGCGATCCAAACAGGCACCATGAAGCCCGTCAGAACCCAGGGTGGGGGTTAGACATGAGATCAGCAAGTCTGCCTCTGCCTGCCCGTCTGCCTGCTTTCCCTCTGGTTCTTTACTTGTCTGTCTTATGACCTCCATTTCTATGTAGTGGTTTTACTGATTTGTTGGACCCAGTGACATATTTGGCTTTTCTGGCATGCCCTTTGTCCTGGACCAAGGTTTGACTTCTTTAACCACTCATGGAGTTATGCTGAATCTGAACCCTGAAAGTGGAAACTGCTCTTGGCCAGCTTCATACCAGGCTCACAACACAACCATGCAAAAGAGGATTTGACGACTATATTACATACTAGAGGGGCTTGGTCTACATCATCTGGGTAAATGAGGAAGGGTATCTGAGAATATTTGGGAATTTTAGGGAATTTGATTCATAAAAACACATTTGACGTGCATATTGAATGAATATGAATATATGCATGTGAACACATGTATTTGCGTAATGATGTGAACATGTAGGTACATACACACACAGGTGCATAAATTGCACATATACATTCATGGTTTTGTTTATGCTGTGTGTGCATGTGTGTGCAGCATGAGTATATGGACATGGTTTACATGTATATGTATTATGTGTATTCTATATGTACCTGTGTTATGTGTGTATGTACATGTATTTGTAGACATGTGTATGTCACAGACTTAAATGACTCTATTATTTCTTTCCTTGCTGAGCAATAATTATGAACCATTTAAGCTTACCCTTGACCAATATTATCACAGGTGCGTTCATCATTTTGTATGCTGTTTCTTGTCCCCAGAGATAGATTCAGCTAATTCCTACACTGAAATACAGTCTTTCCTTGGCTTCTACACAAATTCTGATGGAGAACCTGAGAGCTTTAAAGTCCTTGGGTCTCCTGCCCAGGACAGATAATTCAATGCCCCCTGTAACACTCAGTGAGCTACATGCTCACTTAGAGTACCTGCCTCTGCCTCCCCATCACATATTAAAAATCTCTATCTCAATTTTACCATCAGAATTGTCCCTCTCGACAACCCAAACCCTGCCTTTGGCCAGAATCAGGTCTTCGGGAAAGAACTGCACACCTACAATCATCCATACTACTGGAGTTATCATCTGCTCAGAGGTTCCCAGTGGATTTCCTCCACCTGTCTATTGGAAAAATTCACCAGCTGACTTTGAACTTTTTTGATATTGACTATTGTCTCTTATTTAACCCTTAAAATAGCAATGGCAAAACCCTCAAAATTATTTGTTTTCCTCTAGTAGGTGTATTTTAAGACATTTTGAAAATAGCAAACAATAGCAAAAGAGGTGAACGTGGTTTGCCCTGAGTTGTTTCTAACTCCCAACCACACCTAGCTGAACAGCATTGCTGTTGAGACTACTGCTGTTCTGGATTAATGAAGAGTGGGCAGGATGAAAGATCAGACAGGACTCCAGGATGGAGCTTGCCTCAGGTGCCTGCTGAAGGAGTTTATTCTGTACTTACTTGGATATGAAATAATGTTGAAAATGTAAAGATTTAGCATTTTTGTTGTTCCAGAAATGTTTGCATGATACCTCATTTGTTCCTTCCACCATCTTCTACTACTTAGAGGCTTTCCTCTCAGCCTTCCCTGCAGAAGCCTGCTCCTCTGTAAGGGTTTGGCCTGCTCCAGAGAATTAGACCAGATCCTGAAATGTAACTGTTCCATTTTACTGTCAACAGTGCGGATGCCCTGATTGTAATTAGCATGAGTGCCAGCCAAGCCCCTTTTCCTGAATCTGAAATCCCCTTGGATTTCTTAGCACAATCAGAAAATCACATGAACTCACAACAGCAGAAAGATAAGAAGCACAAAAGACTCTGCATTAAAATGCAAGTCTGGAATGCATGCACAATAATTAAAATGCTTTTAAAAAAAGCATGCAATTCCAGCAGTGTGGTATTGTGAAATGTATTTTAACATTGAGATTTAAAGGAGCTCTCTTCCTTCACATATGAATTATCTGTCTAACCAGAGCAATCCATAGATCCCCTCCAGCTTTCTGCTCTCAGAGCTATAAATTTCCATAGAAAGCTTTTCTCAGAATAGAGGCGGAAGCATACATTTGTCATGCTTTAGCATCCCTGATTATGTAATTCCTACTAATTCTTCTAATAAGAGGAAATCAGGAAAAGAAAGATTAGCTCTTTTTTGTCTAAGTGAAAAATCAAATTCAATGTACTGTGTTAACATGCACTTGTGTATAGTTTCTTCATTACCACAATGTGAGCAGCTTAGCCATGAAGCATGTTGGGACCCAGCCAGGCTTACTAGAGTAGGGGGGTAGGTGTAGAAATTGCAGTCCCCCAGTTCTTTCTCAGTTTCACTTTCAGGCTCATGTCTCACTACTTATTCACCCTTAGCCATTTCTCTCTTGGTCCCACTCACCTTCTAACTCACCAGTACCCACAGATGGTCCTTCACTCTTAGATTCCTGAATGTGCAGCTTCCTTGCCTAGCTTTATTCTGCACCACCCTGGGTTGGGTGCTTCCTCTGTGTGATCTCATTTCAATGTTCAGCTGCCTCTACAGCAGCCAAGTGTATTGCATCTGCTGGCATTATTTTCTGCCTCCTGCACTAAGTCTAAGCCTCTTACATGCACAAAGCATGTCATGTTCACTATTTTTAGCACCTTATACAGCAACACAACCACAGTAGGTATTAAAAACCTATTGTCTGAACTAAAGAATATACATAGTTCTTTTGAAGCACATAAAGAATTAAAGCAGTTATATAGAGATTTGAATTTCTTCACTGATAGCACAATCGTGAAATCACAATGAATCATCTTCCTTTATGAATATCATATAACCATTACAACTTTGCTTTTTGGGGCATAAGAGATGCCTCCCAGTAGCGTTTACAACTTAATTATAGTTGTGATATCTGAGGTTACAGGTGCAATGACCAGAGCTTATTTAACAGGATAAAAAATAACAACTACAACTATGTTACTCTCCTTAGTTTAAGAAACGATTTTCATATATTGTCATTTAATTTCCACAACAACTTTATGCAGTAGAACTTATTCATATCCATATTATCAGTCAGAGTCCAAGTAGGACAGAAAATAATGCCAGTTATTCTAAGAGAGAAAAATAATAGTAAAACAGTTACCAAACTGAAGATATGGAAAGATAAAAGAGAAAGAAAAATGACCAGACTTATTAATGCTTAGGAGGTCAGAGAAGGTACCTCATGTAGCTGGGATTCAAGGTGCTGAGGAGAGTATGCTAGTATCAAGTGTGAGCCTCTCTGGATCAGGTCACAAGTTAGATCATGGGAAATGAGTGACTGTTGAAACTAGAACAAAATGATCCCTCTCAGTGAAGCACCACTGCTTCTTTGATGCTTTCAAGCATGTGAAGCAGACCAGGAAAAGATAATAAGCAGGAACAGAGGAGTTTCTGCTTTCTCCTCTATTCTTCCAATTTCCTGTAGAACCACATGTTGGCAGATGATGAAATGGAGTCAGTTTTCAAGTCATATTTTGTTGCTGGATCCATAGCCCCATCACAACAAAGCAGAATGTCAAATATCACTAGAAGACTATAAACAGAAATAAGAAAGGGGAAAGAATCAGACAATATTAATATAGTAAACCGCCAAACATCTAAGATAAATTAGAAAAAAAATGAATTTAGAATATTCAAAATGATTGAAAAATATCAACAAAATGACAGGTACAACTACATAATTTTCAATAATAACCTTGACTGTTGTAAGTAGTCTTAGGTCTCTAAAGTTGAAGACTGGTTGGTTGGGTTAAAAATTAGGACCCAACAATATACTGCCTCAAGAAACTCAACTCAGCTGCAATGACAAACAGGATGAAAATGAAAGAACAGAAAATGATATTCCAAGCAAAAGGAACCAGAAAGCAAGTAGGACCAGTTTACTCCTCTACAAAATAGACCTAAATCAAAAGCAGTTTAAAGATGTGAAGAAGGACATTATATACTGATCAAGGGAATAATTCACCAAGAAAATGTAATAGCTATAAATATATATAAACTGAATATCAGAGCACCCAATTTTAAAAACCAACACTACCAGAAATAATGTGAGAGATAGGACTCAATATAATAATAGTAGGTGACTTCAATTCCAAACTCTCACTAATAGATACATCATCATGACAAAAAAATCAACAAAGAAATATCAGAGATGAATTATACTATAGATCAAAGCAACTTAATAGATGTCTACACAATACTCTATAGAGAAGCTATGGGATATACATTCTTTTCATCAGCACATGAACTTTTTCTAAAATAGAACATGTATTAAGCTACAAAGTAATTATTAATAAAGCTTTAATAATTGAAATAATTTATTGTATCTTATCAGATAACAATGAAATATAATAGAGATTAACAGTAAAAGAATGATTAAAAATATGTAAAGTTGAATGAAAATGTAATTACAACATGCCAGAACACATGGAATACAGGAAAAAAGGCAGTAATAAA
The DNA here is from genome assembly GCF_048772815.1 of Callospermophilus lateralis. NCBI lineage: Eukaryota > Metazoa > Chordata > Mammalia > Rodentia > Sciuridae > Callospermophilus > Callospermophilus lateralis. The sequence goes on from NC_135320.1 coordinate 86,404,316, forward strand.
AGGCAAGTATATAGCAATGTGTGTTGCTTTAAAAAATAGGCATGTTAAATAATCTGATGATTTCCATCAAAGTCTTAAAAAAATAAGAACAACCAAAGTTAAAATCAGTAAAAGAGAAGAAATAATAAAAATCAAATCATACAATACAAGGTAAACATAATAGCCAAAACAACCTTGAGAAAGAACAAAATTGGAGGACTTTCTCATCTCAAAGCTTACTGAACAGCTACAGGATCAAGACTTTTCCACTGATGGAGGATGGGTCTACAGCTCAAAGGAAAAAAACTGACAGCCAGGAAATAAAATTGATTTTTAAATTTATTTCTTATATATTATGCCATATTTATAGATTCTCATTATATAATTTGAGAAATAAATTGATTTTGATAAAAAAAATAAAAATAAAAATAAATAAAAAATAAAATAAAAATCAGAACAAAAATAAATGAAGTAGGGATTGAAAGAACAATATAAAGAATCAATGAAACAAAGAACATGTACTTTGGAAAGATAAACAAAATTAAGAAGCTTTATTGAAACTGATAAAAATAAAGACAGAAAAGAACCAAATTTAAAAAATCAGAGGTAAAAAACCAAGCCTTTGGAACAGATTGGAACTGATACCACCAAAATTTAAAGAATCTTTAAGGTTATATGTTGAAAAATTACATGCCAATAAATTGGAAATCCAAGAAGAAATTAACAAATATTTTGGAAAATATGATGTACTAAAATTAAAATAAGAGAACACAAAAATAATAAATAGATCAATAACAAACATTGAGATTGAAACAATGGTAAAAAGTTTCCAAATAATGAAAAGCCCAAGTCCATATGGCTTCACTTCTGAATTTTGCCAGACTTCTAAAGAAGGACTAATAATAATGATCCTCAAAATAGTCCATAATATAGAAAGGAAAGGAACCCCTTTGAACTCATTCTATGAACGAAATATTATCTGTCTTCCAATACCTGTTATTGATACAGCACAAACTTGAAACTATGACCAATATCCTTGATGAACACAAATATAAAAACCCTCAGAAAAATTGAAAAATGAAATCACCAGTATATTAAAAATATTATTCCCCATAATTAATTTATTTTCAATCCAGGGATGCAAGGATGGTCCAACCTATTCAAATCAATAAATGTAACACAATATATAAATAGAATTAATGGTAACTATATTGTGATCATCTCAATAGATGTAAAAAAAAACTGTAATAGAATTCAACATCAAAAACACTGAATACATTAGGTGTAGAATATTACAACATAATATATTAATATCAACATAATAAAGGCTATACATGACAAACCTGACATGTCAAATTACCCTGTTTGTAGATGATGTAACTGTTTACTTAGGAAACCTGATAAACTCCACCAAAGGACTCTTAAAATTGATAAATTTAGCAAGGTAGCAGAGTACATATGAAAAGCTTTCCTATATACTAATAATGAACTCTGTGAGAAAGAAATCTGGAAAGCAATACCATTCACAATAGTCAAAAAACATTAGAAATAAGCCTAACCTAGGTTGAGAAAGAATTCTAAAGTGAAAATTGTAAAACAGTGAACTAAATTGAAGAGGATACTAGAAGACGGGAAGACCTAGAAGATGGAAGAATTAGTCTTGTTACAGTGGCCAAACTACACAAACAAACAAACAAAAAAACACAGATTCAATGTAATACCCAACAAAATATCAACTAAATTCTTCACACCACTAGAAAATCCTAATATCCCTGTGGAAGCACAAAAGACCATGAGTAGCCAAAGCAATCCTGAGAAAAAAAGAGCAAAGTGGAAGATCTCCATACCTGATTACAAAATATGCTACAGAGCCATAGTAACACAAACAGCATGTCACTGCCCTAGAAACAGACATGTAGACCAGTGGAACAAAATCAACACTCAAAGCAAGCCCAGCAGATATCCACATGTAGAAGACTGACATTGGACACCTCTGTCTCACCTCAACCAACTAAAAAGGTTCAAATATCTTTCTAAGACTTGAAACTTTGAAACTAATGGGAAATACTCCCAACGTCTGCAGAGGTCACCCTTTCCTCATTAGGACCCAGGTCACTCAGGAAACAGAAGCAAATACTAATAAACAGGATCACATCAAATTGAAAACTTTTGTGCAACCCAGGGAGCTATCTGAAGAGCTGCAGGGCATCCCAGAGAAGCGGAGAAAGTCCTTCCAGCCATCCACCTGATAGAGGACTAGTATCCAGACATGAAGGACTCATAAAACTTAACAAAAGAACAATATTCCAATATAAAATGACCAAATGAGACAAACAGACACATCTCAAAAGTACAAGTTGTCTATAAACAGGTGAAAAAATATCCAAAATCTATAGCCATCAGGAAAATGAAAAATAAAACTACATTGAGATTCCATCTGACCCCATTAGAATGACTGTCACCAAAGATGGGAAGAAATACACATTGGCAAAGATGTGGAAATAAAGGAAACCTTTACACTCTCGATGGAAATGTGAATCAGCCACAATGGAAAAGACAAAATCTTCCTCAGAAACCTAAAATACAACTATCCTATGACTCTCCTATCCCATTGTTCAATATATATCAAAAAGAGGAGCAGTCAGCATTCAGACTAGACACCTGCATACCCATAGGTATTATGACACACTCAGAAGAACTAAGGCAGGGAATCAGCCCAGGAGCCAGTCACTGAAGAATGGTTAAAGAAAATACGGTAGATAGAAATGGTGGAGTGTTATTCAACCATAAAGAACTATGGAACTAGAGGACATTATGTTAACTCAAGTAAGCCAGACTCTGAGAGACAAGTATCATAATGTGGACAAAACCTTAAAAAGATGACCTCAGGTCAGAATACATGCATCTTGTAAATACTGTGAAACCCATTATCTCCAACAATAATATAGGATAATATAAAGGTGGGGTTGCTTCCTACAAACAATATATGTAATAACTAATATACTTGTTTTGATATTTTAAATCATTGGAAATCAGAAAGTTTCAAGGGTTTTCCAAATACCCTGCCATCAGTATAGTATACAGAATACACTCAGATTTCTTTCTTCTCCAGGCACAGTCTCAGATTAGGCCATTGTGCATTCTCTCAATATCAGGGAAAATAGTCTCTCTCTCTCTCTCTGTGTGTGTGTGTGTGTGTGTGTGTGTGTGTATGTGTGTGTGTATTGAGCAATATGTAAACAATGGTATGGAAATAAGAGAAGCAGAATTTGCGTTTGCTGATGGTATCTAGTACCAAATAATAGAGAACTTTGGCAAGTTCTATTACCTTTCTGAGCCTGAATACCTGCACCTGCAGATATGCATAATGGGTTTCCTATTTAAAAAGATTAAATCATTCTGTGAAAAGATACTGAACATCCTCAACATGCAGGATATTGTGCTATGCACTGGGAATAAAATGATAGAAAATAACCATCAAGATCTCTCTCTCTGGAGGTTAGACTTTATGGGAGCAACAGGCATTAATGAAACAAGCAAACACTTTAGAAAAAATACAGAGATCGGAGAGTGAATATGGCAACTGCCATGGCAGAACCCTCCTAGACCTAAGAAATTATGCACAGCAAAGGACCCTGATTGCAGGGGGCTATGGGAAGGCCCTGAGGAGGGGAAATTTATGCTAAAATCTTCAGAGTGAAAGTAGGTGCTTGGTGGCAGAGGGATGGAAGGGGGGTGCATTCTAAGCCAAGGATCATGAAAATTCATACACACGCAACACACACACACACACACAAAAAAAAAAAAAAAAAACCCTCATGTATCTCCCCAACCCAAAGTCACTTCCCACCCCATGCATTAGTGAACCTAAGGATGTGCAAAGAAAAAATATGCTAATACCTTACTGTATATGTTCTTTCATCAGATATTTAAATTGTAATAATAATGTGGGCTTTAAAGGTTTGATTGCTTGATCACAGCAGCTTGTTAATTAACGGTGCAAAGAGGGGGATGATTAGAGAGGGGAAGTTTGCACCTGAGGGAGAAATAGGATTAGTTTGCCTGAGAAATCAGATTAGTGTTCCTGGCAGCAAGCCAGTTGCAAAGAAGAGTATAGGACCTCCGGAGAAATAAAATTTGTATCTTTCCAAGCACTCTGTGGGAGGACAGGACTCCTCTCCACCTGTCCCAGGGCAGAGAGAAAACAAAGCCTCTGGATGGCTCACCCCTGACATTGACAAGCTTCCCCAATATTAAATGTGTGACTTGCTAATTACTCTTGGTGGAGATAACTGTGTTTGGAATTTGCTTGGCTCAGAGGTATGTGAGGTTGTGGATTCGCTGACACCACATGATTAATGAAGAAGGCTGGTTTTCACATCCTCTTTGAGGAAGATTTGGGTGACTTCCCATCCTTAGGGCCCCTCTGGGCTTGGCTCTCATCAAACCCAGTGGCCTGCATTTCATCAGGCTGAGCAGCTTGGAGGGGTGATTAGGAGAGAAATGATAAGGTGGAGCAGATGGGGAAGTCAGGAGTTCATGATAAAATCCAACAAGCATACGCAATGGCCGAGAGGCAGCCAGGTGAAATGAAAAATCAGAAGCTGGGGGCCAAAGAGCCTAGTTACAACCCTGCCTGGTACAGGAAGGGGTCATGTGACTTGGCAAATTAGCTCACCTCTTGGTGCCTCTGATTTCCTATTGCAGCCTGCAGAGCAGAAAGCCTACCTTAAGGGTGCCTCCAGGATGGCTAGATAAAAATGCCCAGCAACTTCTGGCATGGAGGTCTGGTTCAACACACTAAGGTTGTTATTATTACACCAAAGGTTTTGCATTCATATTCCCTCACTCTGTCTGAGGTTGACTATAAATCCCAGTCAGCAAAGAATTGATGATTCCTGTCTAATTTCTACTATTCACTCCCCCACCCCCACCGGGAAATAAAGCACCGTGTGCCCCACAGGGCTGTGTCCCAGGCAGACACAGGGCAACCTGTTTCCATTATGATGATTCTATCCAATGATCCTCTGTGTCCATCTTCAGTGGCACCTGGACTGGGTCATCATCCCCTCCCAAGTCACCTCCCTTCCACACTGCTGCACGGTCTCCCTCCCAGGCACATGCATGCTCCCTGGCCACCACGGCTGCGAGGTCAACGTGGTGCACATCTTCCCTGTAGTCACAGTCTGAACGTTACCCTCCCATGGAGCATTTGGTCAACAGCATGCCTTACCTTCTCTCCCTGTAACTCTGATGTATTTTCCTTGTATCTTCTGTGCTCCACAGAAAGATACCATGAAGAAATACAATTGTCATCATTATTACCATTCTCCAAGCAATCCTGCAGAAGCTGAGAGGCAGCCATGGCCTTTGACTTCTTAAGAACAATGAATAGTGGCTCGGAGTTAAGTTCGGTTTTCAATATCCGAGACTACTTCAGAGGATGCCTAAGGCATGGACTCCTAGGAGATCAATGTGCTCATAGGCATTGATGTGCAGTCATCATTCAGTAGCTGAGGCCAATAGTCGCCAATGTGCCTTGATTTCCTCCTTTCTCTGGCCCCCTACATCTGAATCCTACCTCAGCCCTCTCAGTCATGCACCCCCCAAAGTCAAGCCCTTCTTGTCCCCTCAAACACTACCACTGTGACTCTGGTTCCTATCACCTTCTACCTGGACCCTGCACTAACCAGCCAAGGTCACTCCTTCTCAGCACCCCCCTCCCCGTGTCCCCTCAGTATCTATTTCGTAGAGTAGTCAGAACGGGAACTTGATCATGTCAAACTGTTCCCCAGAAGCCTCTGTGACTTCTTACAATGCCTGGAATGAACCCACCGTCCACATGGTGGTCCTGGCCTCCTTCCTCTCCCACTGTTCACCAGCCCCGAGTTCTGCTCCCTTCCTCCCTGGCCTCCTGGAGGCCCTGCATGCATTTCCTGTTTTCTTCAGCACTGTTTTCCTACTATCTAGAACAACGGCTGCTCAGTAGTGCTCAGGAATCTTTAACAAATGAATCTATTTCTGAATTAATATCAAAATGAGATAAGTAAGCTTCTCATACACACAGCCTCCAGAGACTCACAGTCAGGAGGGGCAACTGTTTGGACATGATAAAGCTCAGTGTGGAGAGAGCTACGGAGACCACTGGGCACAGAGAAAGCCTTGGAGCCAGACACACCTGAGTCTCTCCTTTCAGCATTTGCTACCTCCTGTTGAACCTCGGCAAGAGGCTAAATTCCCCTGTGACTCTGATGTAAACTGAAGCACTTTTCTTACAGCAGAGTTGGATAATTAAATTAGTGATGCACTGAGAACCAAGTGACACACCAAGAACAGTGACTGATGCTCAGCGAGAACCTGAGGCAATTACTTAGAAACCCTCCTACTGCACTAGTAAGAGCACTAAGTAGGTAGCTCAGCCATGAGCAGGTGGGTGGGGAAGGACAAGGAGGGAGGAACTTAAATGCAGAACATCAGACACATGCTTCAAGGAGGAACCAGGGGCCACAGAACAGGGAATAACAGAAAACTTTCTCTAAGCAGCAAAGCATAGAGCATTGGGAATTGGCTTATGAAACTTGTCCCAGTCACAGTTAATTATAACCCCTCAAAGGGAACTACAATTTAAAGACAATTGCACAATAATCTCTTGGGAATAGGTTCTGAGGTCCCTCCTTTTGTGTCTACCTCATCATGACCTTCACAAAGAAAATTTGCTGAGGGCCATACAGAGGGGAAATACACCACACAAGGGCGATGAGCCACTGAGGAGAGGACAAAAGGGACTCCAGACCTTAAAACCCCAGGCTCTGAGCCACACCATTGTCCCTAGAGGCCGCCAATCAAAGCCAGAACTGGGCGTTCACCTCACTTGTCTTACCTTCTCTAATAAACTCCTGCTTCTCATTCTGTATCACTCACTGGAAGCCCTTCCTCGGGTTTGCAAGAACTGGACACTGAGGACCGTCATGGAAGCTTTGGCCCTGCGGGCCATTGCTCTCCAACACTGGTATGATTACTATCCTCAAAGCATTTAAGAGGAAAGGCCTTGGTCATCACCGACATCAGGTGTTAATGTGCGTCCATGTTGGGCACACGCCCAGAGGCTGCTACAGGAGCTTCACATCCTGGGCTCAATGGCTCTCTGCTCCCCACATGTGCCCCTGCCTTAGGCCCAGCCTGGTTCCAGAGACAGGGAAGTTGGGGGCCCACAGATTTAATGGGGCAAGCCTGAGCTCACAGAGAGTAAAATAGCCTTCACTCCCCTTCCTCACCCAATGGACTCCTTAGCCACACACCCACCCCCTGTATTCATGAGTCCAAACAGGAAGTGAAAGTATAAAGGCAACCGCTGCATCCTAACTAATGAGAATGACCCTGGCTGCCTCCCAGAGTGATTCTGAGAATCTCATTAAGCTCTGCTGACTCCTAATGCTGTCAAAGGAGGCAGCTGGAGGGAAGGATCTATTTCTGTCTGTGGAGTCTTCATGAGGAACGATTTGTATAATGCAGAATTTGATTGGCTTTTGTCCCTGGTTTCTGGAAGGGAGACTAATTCCTTAGAATTGCCTGAGTAATAGGACTTTCTCTGCTATTCATGAGCCCTCTAGACCAGCCCCAAATCATGCTAAGGGATGACTCAGAAAGGCACTCATCACCATGGAAACTAAGCATGTCATCAGAGGATTAGGGGTTTGACCCCAGCCCTGCCACACAGAGGGGAGAGCAGCTGGTGATTGAGTGCAGTAATGTGGCAAATTATTCAACCAATCATGCGCAGTTAAGTACAGCTCCACCCTGAAGCTTGGTGGAGCTTTGTGGTTGGTGAACGACCTGATATGCCAGGAAAGTGGTGCTGCCTGGTTGCACTGGAACGGGGCACAGAGGGTCTGTATGTTGCACCCTCCCAGACATCAGCTAGGTGCTTCTCATTTGACTTGTTCTAGTTCATATCCGATATAGTAATCTAACCATACGGGCAGCACTCTTGAGTTCTGTGAATCATTCTAGTGAGTGATTGATATGGAGGTAAGCTGAGTGCCCACCTTGGGTTTCTGTCCAGTTGTCCTGGTATGCCCAGTTACAGCTGGCGTCTGAAGTGGGGGCAGTCTTCTTGAGAACAGTGCCTTGTACCTGGGATTCCAAGGGTTGTTAGTGTCGGAATAGTGGAAGAACAGCCCTCATGAGAGTCTTATACACATCTCTATGCTTCTCAGACATGTGGACTTGCTCATGCTGTTTACTCCCCGAGTCTCAGTACCACCACCTGACAGGATCCTCACTGGGTGGGCTGTGTGTCCAGGTCAGGATGCATAAAGCACCAAGCACAGCGCTTTCAATATGATCAGCACCTACTACAGGCTACTTTGGTGTGGCTACTGAATCAATCACATGTCTGACTCTTGGTATCCAGCACTGGATTTCCCTGTACGTGGCCACTCAGAGGTTCACATTAAGGCCTTAGGTGCTGGCCTGTTTGCTGGGTAGGCACAGAGTCCACCCTTGGTGCTCGACAGACGAGCAGATGGGCAAATGTGCAAGAGCAGTGGCAGAGTCTGGCCTTGGCCTTGGTGATCTGTGTGCAGCAGAGTCAGAAGCATGACTTTAGTCTCATCTAGAATAGCTCACACTGGAGTTTGAAAACAAAACACAAGCAGATAAAACCACTGCTGTATGTATACTCTGTAGTTTTTTTATTTTTATTTTTGAAAAATTTTAATGTTTTTTAAATAATTTTTTGTTTTAATTAGTTATACATGACACTAGAATGCATTTTTGCACTTTGATATATCATACATAGATGGGATAGTTACTTAAACTCATTTTATCTTACTGCCTTCATATCAAAAGGTGATGGAAAGACCAATTGCAAGATTATATCACAGAAAGGCTTGGACTAAAGCAAATGCCAAGCTGATACCAGTTATGGTGATAAGCTGGTGAAGAGACCTGCCTCTCCTTCCGCAGTCAGAGGGTGAATGGCCAAGCCAGGGCACAGCAGCCTCTGTGAGGTTCTAAATCTTAGCTGGTTGCAGCAAACCATTTCATATCCCAGTGCCCTGGCACAAATAACTAATTACAAAAAAGTATTTGATAATATGTTACCATTTTCATCTTGCAAATGTATAATTCAAATAAATTACATAAGTACCCCCATTGATACTCTGAAGATAATATGCAATTTATTCTGGACCTTGTAAAGTTCCATGTTAGCTTTGACAATTGTAGTATTCATCATATTCATCTGTCACATTATGAGCTATTAATGCCATTTCTTGGAAGGAAATGAAAACTTCAAAATAAATGAATAAACTTGAGTTCCATTTTTTTTCCCTGATTGACAGCAGGAATTTTGTGCCTCGTTCTGTTTATTCATCTGGGACTTATTACATTTATTTCCTAAGGGAAAACAGCCTAAAAAACTATCAAGTTCCCTCAGTACTATATCTTTCTATGTTTCTTATGTATCCAGTAGAAAACTAACAAAAGAAATATCTCTTATTGGAAATAAGTTAATACTCAACTTTAATACTGTTTCATGGGAAAAACAACAACAACAACCACAACAACATATACACAACAGCATTCACTCTCCTCTCAAGTGACCTGTGTGGAGGGATTATATCAAATTGAGGTTGATACCATAATAATAAATCCATTGTTATTATTATGCTGTTGTACTGACAGAAAAGGGAAATTGTCCATCGTTATTTAAAAAGAAAAATAATGTAAAGATCACAAAGTAAGAGCTGAAAGAGTGGGGAAGTTGGAGACAGGAATCCTGGCTTAAAGATCTGGCTCTGAAGGTTTAATTCTTTGAGGCAATGCTAAATTATCTGTGCACTAGGTTACCAGCATGAGCAATTAGAAAACATTATATATGCCATTTAAAGGCTTTGTGAATAAAAGAAATTTGTATTAACACACTTTCTCTTACTTTGTATAATTTTCCTTCTTGTAAGTATGTTTTGTTTGAAATTTATAGTTACTACAGCTTTCTTTGATTAATGTTGGCTGGATTATCTTTATTTATCTGATTACTTTTAATCTGAGTCTTCATAAAGGGGGTTTATTACAGACAACAAATAGTTATGGTTGTGTGTTTGCTTATTTTATTTGCTTTGACCATCCACATTTTTTATTGGTATTATTTTCAATAAGAATGATTATTGATACAGTTGTATTGATTGATACCTACCATGGTAGGAACTGTTTTCTATGCATTACATTTGTATTTTTTTTCTCCTGTTTTCTGATTCCTCTGGTTTTGATTCAGCACTTTACATGATGGGGTCTCCTCTTAGTCCATAACTAATTATTATTTTTTGAATGCTTAGTCATTGTCCTAGCATTTCCTACACAGGATCTTCACTCTTCCAGTCCATCAAACACCACCGTACTGCAGTCACAATGGTGCACAGGCATATAATGGAATATTCCATGTTCTTCCTCCTTCTTTTTGTGACATTGCTGTCATGTACTTCACCTACCTTTTGGCTAAAATCACAAAGTGCATCATTATTTTACACAAACCAGCATTTTTTTCAGATCAACTAAGACTAATAGAAACAAAGCATGTGATGTTAACTTTGTTATTTCCCTTCCCAACCCTCCTTCGCTCACACCTGAGTTTCTGGCCCGTATCATTTTGCCTTCTCCCTGAAGATCTTCCTTTGGTCATTCTGCAGGGATTGACTGTGGACAGAGTCCTCAGATTCTGTTTGTTTGCAACTGTGTTTATTTCTTGTTTGTTTCTCAAGGATAATTTCACTAGATAGAGAATTCTATATTGGTAAGAATTTTTTATTGTTTTCAATAGCTTCAATAGTCGTACATCTCTTAACAAAGAGGACACATTTCCAGAAAGACGTCATTAGCAGATGTTGTCATCACCGTGTGTACTTAAAGCATCTTAGCTGATTATGGTGTCACTAGACACATACTCTTGGGACCACAGCTGTAGAGGGCCCTGTTCCTGGCATACCATTGTTCTGGTGCCCAGGGCAGCACTTCAGTCAACCTCCTTTCTGTGCATGGGTTCTGACAAGGAGCCTCCTGCAACTCTTCCAAGGTGTTTCCTGCAATTTTTGGTTCGTTACAAAATTTCCCTTTATCTTCGCTTTTCTGCATTTTCTATATAATATACCTAGGTGTACATTTTTTTCAATTTATCCTATTTGGTATTTTCTCAACTTCCTGGGCCTGTGGTTTGGTTTCTTTCATTGATTTTTCTCAAGTTCTTCACCATTATTACTTCAAGCCTGTCTTCTGTTCCATCACCTTTCTTCCTCTTCTGGCATTGCGATCACACACAGGTTTTGATGTTCTTCCACAAATCTTGGGTGTTCAGTTGCATTTCCATATTTGTTTTCTGCTCTCTTTGCTTTCAGCACCTTGGATTCTGTCTGTCTTCTAGTGCACTGATACTTTACTCTGTGATGTTGTCTAATGGTGAACCCATCAGATGCATTCTTCCTTGATGTTAGTTTGCAGTTTGTGCTACAGTAGTTTTCCTTTGAATTGTTTTGGATCTTCCGTTTCTGTTCACACTTCCCACCTGTTACTGCATGCTCTCCAGCCTCACAGCTTCACCATTAATGCACAGGGATCCTTAGTTATTTTAAATACCCTTATCTGATCATTCCAGTATCCATACCATACCAGATCTCACTTTGGTTCTGATGATTGCTTTGCCACTTTGAATGCTTTTCTTTCCTATTTTGAACCTGACTTGTGATTTTGTTGTTGTTGTTGAAAGTTAAACATGATGTATTAGATATTAGGAAATGAAGTACTTTGGCTTTTAGTGGAGGGTTTTTTTGCTTGTTTGTTTGCAGTGTTGGAATGGAACCCAGGGCTCAGCACCTGCTAGGCAAGTGTTCTACCTCTGAGCTGCCTCCCTAGCCCTAGTGGAGGTTTTAAGTGAGTCTGTGTATTTGCCTAGGAGTTGGGCCATGTTCATTTTCTATCTTGGTTGAGGGACCTGAGCCTTTAGGTTTCTCCAGTGAAGGTTTTTAATTCATTTCTATGGATGCTTATTTTCTGCTGCGGATCTACTGAAGCCCTGGGTGTGAGGAAAACCATGGGGAGGAAAGTGTTGCATGATGCTTCGATCACATGGTGCTGTTTGAGTGGGCCTGCACAGTCACCGGGCGGTGACACCCACACAGTTCCCAGTCTTCATTTCCATCTTTAGGCAGTCTGGGGAAGCCCATGGGAGTTCAGGTTTTTGAAAGCCTGTTATGTCGTCCAGGTGGGATCAGGTTCTGGGAAGTTCTTCTACCCCTGGGAAGAGGACGTTGTTAGTGAGAGTGCCGTGGGTGATTTCACAGAATTAGTCTTCACTGTCTGCTGGAATCACCAGAGATCTTCCTGGCATCTTCAGCATGAGTACCTCGCAAAGTTAGCATTGCTGAAACCAAGGAAAAGGTGTTCTCCCCAAAGCATGCTCTCAGGAGTCTCTCATTCTCACATTAGCACAAACTCAGCCTTCAAAAATTTACCAAGCTGCTGCTTAGGGTTTCTAACAGCTTAGGGCTCCAGCAGCTTCTGTTCAGGGCTGCCATTCTCAGCTATGACTGGATTCGCCTCTCTTTGCGAATTTCAGGATTGGTTTGTCATGCAACTGCAGTTCTCTGATTGATGGGTTCAGGAAAAGTTGCTCAATATCATTTTTCAGCTTTTTCTCATAGGCATGGGGGCGATGAATTCCAGGTTCTTTGCATTTTGTGTGATTTTGTGCGATGTTGAAATTAACCACTGTATGCACCACCCACCCATTCACCACTTAGAAGCAGCTTAGATTATCAGATGGACAGTGAGTTATCAGTCAGCATGCTGTGCTATCACAGTGCTTATTTTACTAAATAATGTGCAGCTTATTTTGTTTAATAATGACCTCAAAACATAAAAGTAGAGATGCTGGCAATTCAGATATACCAGGGAGAAGTCTTTGCATGAAAACATGAAAGTTCTTGACTTAATAAGGAAGGAAAAAGTGGTATGCTGAGGTTGCTAAGATTTATGATATGGAGAAGTCTTAGAACAATGAAATTGCAAAGAAGAAAAAAGAAATTAGAGTTGCTTTTCTGTCACACCACAAATTTCAAAAATTATAGCTACAGTGCATGATAAAGGCATTGAATAAATATGTGTCAGTACAAGACAAAAGAGCCTACATAGAGTCCACTGCTCTCTGTGGTTTCTTTTAGGAATTCACTGGGGGTCTTGAAGTTACCTCCAATAGTAGTATTATTCTAACTACATTAAAAATCTCTCAAATGAAAATTGTTAATTTCATTATGTTCCTATATATTTTCATAATTAAGTATTTTATGGCAGATTATACTGATTTACCATTCACAGTGATACTATAAAATTTACTCTTAATAAAGACAGTTAACTAAGATGTGAGTTAAACAAGAAGAAATGTCATTAAGGTAGTATAATACCTATGCACATAATATTCATGCTTAAAGTGTCCAATCCACACTGGAACAGCCTCCCTCAGTAAGCTGGCCTTACAATATGGCCCATCTGGAAAATTTCCCAGAATGTTGTCCACATACAAGTCATTCAGAAACCAGATGGGCCTTCCTATCCAGGGTACCAGGTCTTTTTTTTTTTTTTTTTTTTTTTTTTTTTTTTTTTTTTTAGCTCTGGGAAGGCAACTGTTTAATTTATCTGATGTTAAAGAAGCCTCTGCCAGAGCTTCAGGAACCACCTGGGAGCCAGGCCTAATGTTGGCTTCTGGGGGCAGGAAGGCATAAGGTTAATAAGACTAGGTCTCCTTCACTTCCCTGTGAGATCCCTGGTCTCCTGCCTACAGGTTGAAGCCATCAGCAGTGCCCTAGGAGGTTGACTCTAAAATTCCAGTTCTGGACAGAAAGATCTCTGTAGTGCCCTACAACCCCACAGTGAGCTCTCAGAAGAGCTGTTGGTAATTTGGGTGTCATGTGCCCTAGCACACAGAGTTGGAAATCTAGGGTGTGGTGAGAGGTAAACTGAGAAAACACTTATGGAGAATGTCATATCTTATTAATCAAGAACATAATGTTAAATATTGACAGGCTTTGATTCAGATTAATAAAAAATATTAGATACTCAAAAAGCAAATTACATTAGTGACATGGGTGCCAAAGATAGAGCATTCTAGGCAGGCCTCATGTCAGGATCACATGATAGAACTGCAGTCAGGAGTTAACCAGTGATTAGGATTAGATTAGGTTAGGGCAAATGATTTCTCTTAGAATGCGTCAAGTCAAGGAGAGAAGAGAGGTGAACTGAGCCGTGACTTAAGTAGGGATACATTTAGGCAGTGATTAGAATGTTGCAGCTGGGCTGGGGATGTGGCTCAAGCAGTAGCTTGCTCGCCTGGCATGCGTGTGGCCCGAGTTCAATCCTCAGCACCTCTCTCTCTCTCTCTCTCAAAAAAAAAAAAAAATTGGGACAACTGGGAGAAACTGTTGACTAAAAAAGCCCAGACTGAACTCAATGGAATATGTCAAGAACAGCTGGTGGGTATTGGCTACGGAGCATGAGAGAGTGATACACAAGGACAGACTGAGTGGTGAACCCTAAAATATTAGTTGCGAGCTTGGAAAATGCATGTCTTGAAATCAAGCATAATGCATGCATTTGAAGCTGGATTCTGCCTTCTTACTGCAGCTGAAGCTGGGTTCACTCCCCAGAAGGTAAAACCAACTCACTGGGAAAGACAGCTTCTACTCCAGCTCTGTCTGCAGTCCTCAGACCTCCAACCGCATCCACTCTCCCTAAGCCTCCATATCCCATCTGTGTGACTCTCTTAAGACCAGCTATATCTAATTGGACATTAGGTTTTATGTTTTATAGCAAGAAATCAGACATGAGTGACCTTTCTGAGCCAGCCCATTATCCACCAGCTCTGTTGCTCCTGCCTTAATCTCAGTTATCTTATGTATAATGGGGAATTTGTCTTCATACACAGCCATAATTTTAGGACATTTTGTCCAGAAATCCTAACCTTCAAGAATATAAAAATATGAAATAAAGTTTGTCATTTTCTGTTCTGCTGTTTGGAACACTCAAAGGAAAGGGTATAAATTTCCCCAGTCTAGAAACAATTCTGCTCTGTGTTACATGAACATACTCTAAAAATGAGGAGCATCTACTCTTTTCTAAGGATACACTATGTAACATGGATGTTTCCTGTGTGTGGCAAGTATTTTCTCATGCAGTTCATAATACCTCTTGAGGCAGGTTCACAAGGTAATACAGCTTGCTCATTACACTGCAAGTAAATGACAGAGCCAGGAGTTGACCCTATGCAATCCAGCAGAGATGGATTAATTTCCACGTGCTCCCTCTCTGCAACCAGGAGCATCAGTCCCTGAGATTCACTACTATTTGCATTGGAAAGGCCTCCTGTTCAGGCAGCCAGATTACTTCACTCAATTACCTTTCCAGTTCAACTGCCAGGAGCCATTCTGCAGCACAAACTGAGCAATAGCCAGGTGCCCAAAGACTAAAGAAGCTAGTCATTTCACCAATGTATTTGACAAACTCCAAACAAAGATTTATCTTCCTCTCTTCAGATGTCAAATGTACAGCATTACCTTTTTTGTAAATTGCACCAAAATCCTTGTTTACTACTACAAGCAGGAGAGTTCAAACTTGTGCAAAAAAAAAAAAAAAAAAAAAAAAAGCTATATAAGGAATGCAGGTAGAGTTTAGAGCTTGGGAGCTACAAGCAACCCAGTTTTACGCTTTACTGAAGCAACACATAATGCTTGTTTGATTATTGATTATATATCAATAATCAAGGTAGGAGTCACTATAATATTTTCAAGATTCTAGGAACCTTGAGGCTTGTAGGCAGATCACCCTGTGATGGGACTCTTCCCTAAAAAGAGCAATTACCCCACCATGGGAATTCAGGCTGCCCCTAAGCAGGAGTAGTCATTTCCTGTGGGAACCAACTGAACCCCCTAAGCAATAACAACTTCCAGACAACCAGCCAGACCCACAGAACCAGATCTGAGGTTACACTCAACCAGACCAGAGTTTGGCCAAGATTGCTTGACTCTGCACATTTCTTGCCTTCCACCCTCTGCTCCTTCCTCTGTGATAATCCTGGTGCTCTTGGGAGAACCTGGAAGACAGGGCTTATGATGGTAGTTCCCAGTGGAACTCACAGGCTCAGGCCTCCCGCCTAGAACTCCACAAGCAACGGTAGTGGTCATTCTGTTCCTCTAATTGATCCCTAACTGGTAGGGATGACTGGCTTAATATCAGGAAAATGACCTGCACTGATATCAAGCACCTGGGGGAGAAGGAGACACTACATGGGAAGCTTGCAAGGGTGGCCATGATGAGTGAGAAGGGGATGAACATGGGATTCAGAGCACCAGCCAGGCAACTATCAATGGAACAAAGACGAGTGTCAAATGGCCAGAAACATGGCCCCAGGATCAAAAGCTAAAAGGTTGTGATGAAATAGCGAAAAATCACATAGAACTTTTCTCTTCTTATGCTAAATTAATCAGTAATTACGTGTGAGTATTCTGGGAAATGTACATCTCTAGCTTATGTAAGACACTGAGGTTCAGAAGGACACAGATTTGGTCTTTTCTGTCAGGTACATACCTGTAATGACAGTGGCTTAGGAGTTTGAGGCAGGAAGAATGAAACTTCAGAGCAACTTAGTCAGACCCTGTCTCCAAATAAAACATAAAGAAGGGTTCAAGAAGTGCCTCAGTGGTTACATGCCCTAGGTTCAGTTCCTGATGCAAAAAAAAGAAATTTAAAAATTGGTCTTTTCGAGCTGCCTACAATCATAACCTTGAGGCTTGCAGGTTATTAGAATTTTACAACAGTTTTGTTTTTTGAAGAAACACCTAACAGTTGTGAGACAGAAAAGACAAGTAGAGACAAAGATACTGCTTAGCCCTGCAGTTGCCATGGTGCCCCTTGGTAGCAACACTCTTGTGACCATGTGACCTTGGTAGCAACACTCTTAACTTGTGACCATGTATGTCCACTAGGGTACAGTTCACTTTGTGTTGCTATGACCAATACACCTGACATGGACAACTTAGTGGATAAAATGTTTACTTTGATTCATGATTTCAGAGGCTCAGTCCATGGTCACCATTGCTCTGTGCCTGAGGTGAGGCAGAGCATAATGGTGGAGGGTAATGGCAGAGGGAAACTGATCAGATAATGACAGCCAGGAAGCAGAGAGAAAGACAGCACTGCTCACCAGGGGAAAAAATGTAAACTCCAAAGACAACTCCTCAGTTACCTACTTCCTCTAGCCACACTCTGTCTGCTACAGTTACCACCCAGGTAAGCCAGATGAATCAATACACTGATTAGGCTACAGGTCTCATAATCTAATCATTTCACCTCTGAGCATTCTTGCATTGTCTTACACATGAACTTTTGGGGGACACCTCATATCTAAATCATAACTGCCAGAAATTCAATGATTAAGAATTTGGTTTATCAGGGTATGTTGCTGCATAATCTGCCCACATGGAATCATCAATTTCTAAAAGAAAAGAGATTTCTAACCCATCCAGATTCAATAAACTAGAAGAGAGATGTTGTCCCATGTCTTCTTCCGTGGAAGACTCACCCATGTATCTCATGGCACATGGTGAATTCACAATGCATTTGAGCTGTAATCATGGTAATGATTATAATTAAAATTTTATGGTCTGAAAGTGTACCAGTATCCTCAATTATTATAAAACCAGAAGGATTGTGATTGAGAGGGCAGCAATATTTTAGAATATGGCTCTGGTCCCTGCTGTCTGAGACCCTGAGCCATAAGCTGGAGGGAGTACCATTGAAGCAGTCAACGGCCTCCAAGATCCATCAAAGTTGTCAGGCCTTGTACAGCCTCATGCAGAGCGAATACCGAAACATTTGTTCTTTTATAACTCTATCTCTTCCTCAAATACCTATTAATTTGCTGTGAGACCTTGGAAAAGTCACCTTTCTGTGGGGGGGGGAGCAAATTATCATCTATGAATTAATTACATTGAGAAGTTTTAAGAATTAAATAGAATAGTATATTCAGATATAAATGCTTCCAAAGAATGTAATCATATCATTCTAAGTAAGCTATGTGAAAAGTATCTCATCCTTTAGCAAAAAGGGGAAGTGATTTTTCTGAAAACACACAGAGGAGAGTATTCAGTTTGTAAGTTCAGTAACACCCTACAAGGATGGCTCAGGAGGCTTTCCTTGATGCACCAAAGAGGTTTGGGAAAGAGGCAGTGATATTAGATAAAAACATTCAAAAATGGCATTACATTCTGATGGCCTCTTATTAACTCATTGCTGAAAATCCCATGCAATTGGAGATTGGCAAGATCACCTGCTAAAACAAAACAAAACTGCAAAGGGAAGGTTTTGTACATATGAAGAAAATAAATATCTTTGGCTTTCAAAGGGAAGGTTTTATACATACCAAAAAGATATCTTTGGCAACATTTGATGGCTGCTCACTGAGAAAAAGAGTTATTTTCTTTGTCATTAGTCATTTTCTTTGCCATCCCAACCTTCGCTTTGCACTGAGCCACAGTTTCATCATCAGCTGGCACGTGGCTATGGACACTAATGTGCCACCCAGACCTTCCTTTCAGGAATGACAAAATGAGTCCCCAGTCACCAAGAGTACTGTCTGTCAAGTCCTCTACTGTGTGTGCCTACTCAAGTGAAGGGGACAGGTTTACTCGAGGTCATGCTACTTCCCAGGGAAGCTCATATTTAATCATCGATGGATGGAAGGCAAAAAGAACAGCCTTCTCCTCCCAAGTTGGAACAACTCTGAAAGGTCATCCAAACATGAGAATCCTCATAGCCTGAGGCCTCCAATAAGCCCACAGCTCAACCACACATCCCTTTGTTCAATCCTGATTTCATACTTACCTTCCACTCAGGTTCATCCCAGGAGCATTTCCTAATAGCTCCCCTGCCTGCCAATTTCTAAGTGTGTGCTTCCCAGAAATCTTCAATTGGTGCTGAAAAAGATAGGAGAAAAAAACAGCAGCTGCCTCCTTGCTGGCAGGCTGTATCCGCCATAAGTGAGGATTTTATACAAAGTAGCAATGCATGTGTTAGATTTTCATGGTGTTGAAATGGGGTGTGTGCCAGTGGAAAGCAACCCACCATCTGGTACATTATATATGTCACCAGAAGAGCATGGGACTCAGGCATTCTAAAGACTATGCAACTGTGTAGCTCTAAGCTCAGGACTCACTCAAGAAAAAGAACACAGATGTGAGAGTAATTCATTAAAGCTGAATGTGAGAAGTAGAGGGTCTCCCTGGAGCACATGAGGAGGACCTCATATCCTGCTGCTGAATGGCAGAGAAAGCCTAGGACTTGGATAAGTACCAGTTGTAGGAGTAGCCAAGCTTCAAAAACAAACTGCCAACTCAGAAATATTGTCTGTGTCATACCAGGACTCTGATGACAGTGACCTGAGGAACATGTACTTCTTTTGAGTCTCTGAATCTTCCAAAGTGCCCATCTTCTCATTGCTTGAAAATGATGCAGAAACTTCTTCCTGAAAGAAGATAGGCCACCCCCTGATCTGTCCTAACTGCTTTCTTTCTTTTCTACTAAGCTAGTAGTAAAGTCACCACAGAGCCTCAGGCATGCTGGGCCTGATGAAGAAAGAAAGGGGCCATGCATTGATAAATTGCAGGAACTAACCAACATACACTGAAAGAAGCTGGTAAAGGCTTGGATTCTGAGATTGCCTGATCAAGAGGATATGATCAGAGAAAATTTCCAACTTTGTTAGGAGTTTCCCAGGACATAGAATTAATGTTCTAATCAGATTCCCAGGAGATCATGGGGACATGCATGTTGTGGTTCTAGAGCATGGGATAACTGGTGGCTTACATGAACGGGGTAGAAATGCTATAATTGCTTTGTATTTGGTGCTTAGGAAGGACAGAAAGCATTCTAAAAGTAGGCATCATGAAGCAGTTAAAGTGTAAGACTAGAACCGTCCACCCTTAGAGCTATGTTACATAGTTGGGCCTGGTGGGTGAGTCACTTACCAAAGTACTAAGAACGGCATGAGTAAGAGACATATCAGAGACCTGGAAAAGCAGGTGATGACTTTCCTCTGCAGGTTGTGCTGCTGGGACAAAAAGGCCATTACAAATAAAATGCACTCCCAGAGATGGGGATAGTACTGCCCAAACACCATGCAGGCCAGGCACAGCACTTAACCTTGAAGAAGAAGGCAGACTCTTCTCTGCAAGTCCAGGGACACTCGTCTGCCTAGAGCAGCTTGCTCCCTGTGCTGCAAACATGGGAGCATGATTGCTAGGCCCCTGAGCCCATCTTCAGACAATTCTAAAGAATAATTTACATTTAATATTCCCAAGGAATTAGCTGAGCAGTCCATTGAGACCACATTACCACATTACATTTCAACTTCTCCTACCTAAACTGTTTTTTTTCTCCTCTTTCTTTCTTTCTTTCTTTCTTTCTTTCTTTCTTTCTTTCTTTCTTTCTTTCTTTCTTTCTTCTTTCTTTCTTTCTTTCTTTCTTTCTTTCTTTCTTTCTTTCTTTCTTCTTTCTCCCTTCCTTTCTCTCTCTCTCTCTCTCTCTCTCTCTCTCTCTCTCTCTCTCTCTCTCTCTCTCTCTCTTCTTTCCTTATTTATTTATTGATAGTGGGAATTGAACCCAGGGGTGCTTTGCTACTGAACCACGTCCTCAGTACTTTTCAAATTTATTTTTTTACGTTGAGACAGGGTCTTGTGAAATTGCTGACGGTCTTGCTACATTGTGCAGGCTGGTCTGGAACTTGCCTCAACCTCTGGAGCATCTGGAATTATGGGTGTGTACCACTGCAGCTGGCTGTTTACTTTTTACCATTTCTCTGATAGTGATTTATTATATAATTATAAGATCTCCCTAAAGAAAATCTCACTTCTTAAAATTCTCTGCTTCTGCAGAGAGTGAAGGTAGGAAGGAAGGAAAAAAGGCAGGGCAGGGGAGGAAACCAAGGCATACAGAGATGAAAACAAAGCAAACAAATCTACAAGAAAATCCCACCAAGTTGGGTTTTTTTTAATATCTGTTATTTATTCTCCGGTATTCAATAAAATACTATAGCACAAGGAAGCAGACTATAGGGTCTCATGTGTCCCTACTTACTTAAGATATTTATTTTGGCTTCTGCCTCGTATCTTAGTATTATTTCAAATATATATATATATATATATATATATATATATATATATATATATAGAGAGAGAGAGAGAGAGAGAGAGAGAGAGATAGATAGCTTGATCTAGAAGTTCTATGATGCCTCCAGCTATTAAGTACCACCGAGTTGGTCAAGAAGAGTATACAAACCAGGCACGGTGATGGCACCTGTAGTTTCAGCTCTCAGGAGGTTAAGGCAGAGGATCCCTTGAGCCCCGAGTTCCAGACCAGTCTGGACAACATAGCAAGACCCCATCCACCACTCCAGCCAAAAATATATGAAATAATTAAAAGAAGAGAAGTGAGCTTTCCAGCATCTTTGACCTCATCAACACTTCTCAAATGATGCCCCATTTAATGAACACACATGGGAGTGGTATCTTTGCTCGTCATCTGGACTCCCCTGCTGCATATCTGTACACATACTGCAGCTACTTGATCTCTGTAGCCCACAGGGACCTGACAAATCTCCTAAAAGTGGCATTCCTACAGCCTCCCATGTACAATCAAAATGTTTCCATCTTACTAGAATGCAGTGCTCATTTTTTTCCTTCCTCCAGAGTCTGTTAGGGCAGGAGGTTGGAAGAAAGAAGTGCCAGGACTAGGTCTCTAAAGCCTGCTCCAGCAAGTGACAGGGACATTCTAGCCTGTGATTCAGGACCCCATGCCTACTGCTAGTGGCTGTTTTGGAGAGTTCACCCTGAACATCAAAAGTTGCTTTGAAATTGAAGTGTGATTTCTTCCTCTTGTTTCATAAGCCATCCTTCAAGAAGTTGACAAGGGGGGATTTTATTTCACTTTTTTCTTATGGAAGAGGGAGGCGAAAAACCACAATGGCAACCGTGGGCTTCAGCTTTCACTGTATGCAAGTGCAGGCATCATGTGCAAGTCTGTCTTTTCTGTTTCTGCTCCTTAGTAACATTAACTAGTGCCTATACTGTCCTGTGGTCTAGCAAATATTTTCTGATTACATAAAAGACTGAGAAGAGAAGTACTATAGAGGTGCTTGCACTACCTCACATATTTAAATACTTAATCTTGACTATTCTGCATTTATGTAATTCATAGCAGTCTCTTCATCAGCCCCACTGCCAAGGCCTTCTGTTCATTCTTGACAACTGGACTTTTCCCACAGACTTCTGTTGGCTCCTATGGAGTCCAGGCTGTCCTCTGCAGACCATGCATCACACTGCCTATAGGAGGCTCCTTCCCAAGGCAATGTGTCAATCACCTGCCCAACTCACCCGCTCCAGCTCCTCTCCAGTGTTTGTGATATAAGGCAGCCACTGGGCCTAGTACCCCAGACCTAGGCAACGCCATCCCCATTGTCTCTAGCTTATGTTCACCTCTTCTGGATGGGAAATCCAGCTGAATTCTTAATGTTTCTTTCCTTGAATAATCACTAGAGTTTATTCTTCCACATCTATGAAGTTGCTGAATAGGGAGTATTGCCTAAAAGGAGAATTTTGGGCATAGGAGGAGGAAACATATCCAAGTTAGCCAGCAGAAGTTAAATGAGTAAGTTGAGGACAAGTATGCCTATCAGAAAGACCATGGAAGGGAAAGAGAGAAAAGGAAGAGAAAGCCCTGTCTCTCTCCTGCACACACGTGGAAATATTCACATGTTACCCTGCGCCTGTGTTTTTGTGTTGCTGCTGTGGAAGAGCTTGCAGAAATCAATGGCCTCCTCTGGCACTATTAGTAGGAACAGGAGCATCATGGACAGTCCAAGTCTGGAATTGCTCTTCCTGTTCTTTCTCTCCCCTAGGAAGCTGGGACTGTCCAAAAATGGAGAGTAGATCAGCTGTGCAAGCTTTGTTCTTTGTCTGACTGTGAACTATCTTGCTCCCTGCTGAGAAATTCAGGTTCACTTCATGCTCCTAGCCTACAATGCTTCTTCCCTCTTGACTACCACAAGCTGATTTCATACTCTCTTGGAAACTACTTTGGGGCCTGCAATACAGCAGTCCTCACACTAATTTGCAATATTTCTTTATCTCTTTCCTTCTCCCTGGGAGCATGTGTTCAGGGAAATGTCTACTCATCTCCTTTTCTCCTGTACCTAACATGTCTTGGAAGTTGGCACCAAATTAGTGTAAATAACATGAAAACACTCACACAGGAATTTAAATCCAGGTATCAAATATTCTAAACCTTTACTCTATTTCATGCTGTATTTCAGTATTTCTGTTATCATCTTAAACACATGTTCAAGTGGAGGAGACAGAACACACATGCAAGAGAGCCATTTATGAGAGAGTCTACAACCGTTTTACGGACACTATAAATTTCATCAAAGAAAACGAAGCAGAGAATTACCCAATCAGCATTCAACTGGCTGCAGAAGAACCATAGACCAGGTAACAACAAAGTAAGTAATTACCCTGGCATGAACTCAAGGCCTAAACTTTTCCAATTTATTTTAATGAAACACCATGTTCTGCCTACGTAAATCACATATTTCTATAACATGATTTGTTATAAAATGCCTATTTATGTAGTTGAAAAGAATGTCTGGCAGCAAGTAGGTGCTGGTGGGGATAATTTTGGGTCTAGACTTACTATTTGCATTAATAGAGGAAGAGAATCTGCAGCATTTTAATGAAAATCTGAAATGAAACTAAATTAGGTATTGAAATTAAGTGTAATTTTTCAAGCTAAGAATAGGGAAAAATATATTGAGTGGAGCTCTTTATAGCTTAGAGACATGAGAATAAAAGTTTAACATAATTTAGTTATTCTTGATGTTTCATTCTGGCTAGAGATATCATCTCTTCCTTATCCTAATTGAGTTTCCCTATCTCACTCCCATTAATAGTGGTTAAAGGGAGATAATGGTCAAGTGGAGAAATGACCATAAATGTGCTCTTCTTCTGTGGAAGATTATGCACTTTCAGCATGTACAGAATGATGATAATATGACCCTTGTTGCCCTAACCTTATACACGAATATGAATATAAAGAAAAAATAAAAATGAAAACAAACTAGCTATAAACCAGATATAAACCATCTGATTAAACAGCCCTCAATTAAGCATTATTATGCATCAGATATCCTGCAAGTGCTGAGAAGAAAAGACAGGGAGAGAAAATAAGCAACAAAGCATCAGAAAGCTGTCTTTCCTGCCTACGCCAAACTCATACACTCCTAAGAAAGTCACAGGATGTTAAGACATGATGCATATACTCTATGTTTCATGATCTAAAGCCAGCATGTAGAATGTTGTGGGTGGTCTCAAATGTGGAAATATCCAGCTTTTCCAGATGGTGAGGGAAGGCTTCAGAGAGAGTAGCATGGGAACAGATGTTTTAAAGGAGGGCAAAACATGTGTGTTAATCAGCTTTTTGAGGCTGTGAAAAAAATTTCAGAAAAACAACCTAAAAGAGGGAAGATTCATTTTATCTTTTGTTTTTACAGATTTCCTGTTCAGCTGACTCCGTTGCTTTGAGTATGAGGTGAGACAGAGCATGATAGCAGCAGGAGGTGTCAACAGAAAGCCGCTCAGAGTGGGGCAGAGAGACCTACCACAGGGACCTGCTTTCTCCAGTCATGCTCCACCTGCCTATAGTTTTCAGCATCTTCCAGGGGTCCATTCAGCTATCCATGGACTAATCCACTGATGAGGTCTGAGCCCTTATCATCCAATCTCTTATCAAAAGCCCCAACCCTGAAAACTGCTGCTTCACCAGTTGGCAGAGTGGCTAGCCACAAACCAGCATCGTTCCTGGGTATGTTCAGAGAATCTCAGTGGAATGGCACCTTTAGCAACACAAAGAAGGCATTTGTGGCAGGGGTGAGGCAGCGGGATGAACACATTCCTGGGCACATGGACCAACACTTCCATGTTCCACTGCAATTTGGTGGGAATACACAACTCATCCTGGCCATTGAAATATGAGCAAGAGTGACTCCTTTTTTTTACTTGAGCTGAACCTCTGGCCCTCTGGAGAGGGCCCTTCCTGTGTGTAATATCCCAGGATATTTTTTCCCCTAAGACAGTAAGTGTGACAGTCTCTGAGATTAAGGTCCCTAATGGCTAAGAGATCAGTTAGTTGGGTCACCACATGGAAGACAGTTTCATAGTCATCCTTCAACAGAATTTATGAGTGGGGTGGGTAGTACTTTGTGATAAGCATTGAGAGTGAGGAATTGTTTGTTAAGGTAACATAAGCTTCTCCCACCCTAGTACCTAAGGTGGTGGTAACAGCTGGACTCAGAAACACAAATGCATGTCATGATCATGGGATGGTTGAATCAATACTTCTTTCATTCCGTGAAATTACCAATTACTCTTCTTTTCTGGTTTAGCACTTATTTCATTCTGCAGACCTTAAGTTCCTCTTGGTCTATTTTTCACATTATATTATAATAACATTATTCAAGTCTTGCTGAGTGTCATGAAAGACAGCAAGGACACTCAAATTTGAATATCAACTTATTAATATCTGGATGCAGAATACGACCAGAAGGTTTTTGGATTGTGAACGGAAAAGAAGGACAAGGGAAGAAACTTACAGTCCATGTGATTTGGGGGTTCAACCAGGTTTTCTGCTATTAAGTAATAGGTCAGACTTCCCAGTCTCAAGCTTTCTTCCTGTCCATGACTTTATTGAGATATAATTAGCTTACGTAAAACTGAATAAAATTAATAAATGCTATTTGGGGAGTTTTGACATATGTATATACTCATGTTTACATTAGCACAATCTAGGCAATAAACTTATCTGTCTTCTCCAAAAAATTGGTATGCAGCTATATTTAAGCTTTGTCCTTCTTTTCTTTCTTTCCTTCCTTCATTCCTTCCCTCTTCCTTCTTTCCTTCCTTCCTCTCTTGCTCTCTTCCTCTTTCTCCCTTCTCCCTCTCTTCCTTCCTTCTTCTTCTTCTTCTTCTTTTTTTTTTTTTTGCTAAGAAAGGTTAAACTGATCCATCTTCTAAGCATTATTACAGTATATGATACCTTATGTTACTGTACACATTTAGAATATCTTGGGAACTTACCTCGTATCAGTCATTATTTACCACTGAATAGCCACCTCCCCACCTCCTGGTAAGCTTTGTTATTTTCCACTACACCTCATATAAGATGCCTCATATAAGATGAATGAGTCGCGTAGTGTGTGTTCTGTGAGTGACGTTTTGGTGTATTTCAATGTGCTTGCAGTTTCTTTTCAGCAACCTCAGAGAATTTGTATTAGGACCAGGAGCTGTAGAGTTGCTAGAGACCCAGTATCTCCACTGGGTGGTGGGGGGATGGTGGTGTCCCAGACTCTAAAGCAGAGTTTCCTAAGCACAGATGTGTGCTCTGTGAACTCCTCAAGTAGTGCTCTAAACTAATGTGGTTCAGATGGTGACACAGCAGCAGCCAGGTCCTGCAGTTTCAGATAATCTCATCAAAGTTCCACAGATGGTCTTTGGCAGACACATGCTGGCCAGCCGAGTGGTTATTTGCTATATTAGCGGTTTATGTGTGTAAGCATATATACTTGGGAAATATAAGGAAAATTTCCATGGCATACTCCAGGGAATGAACCACTTCTCCCAATGCTCAAGGAGAGGCAAACTGCTTTCAGTGTAAGCATAATAAGTGCAACAATAAATAGAAGATATTACGTGGTTTCATAGTTGAGTGACAACTGGATCTCTATAACCAAAGGTATTTTCCAGGGTGTCATTTGTTTTCATGTACAACTGACCCTTATTTTATTAATGTGAAAAGAACTTATGACAATCGTATCTTTTGACATTTTGTCAGA
Source organism: Callospermophilus lateralis (assembly GCF_048772815.1). Classification (NCBI taxonomy): domain Eukaryota; kingdom Metazoa; phylum Chordata; class Mammalia; order Rodentia; family Sciuridae; genus Callospermophilus; species Callospermophilus lateralis. Next base: position 86,431,272 of record NC_135320.1, read on the forward strand.
AAACAGACAACACTCAGATTGTAGGTAGATAATTCTGAATTTATTTAGAATGCAGAAGAAATGTTAGGCAGAAGCTTACAAACAAAATTCCTACAAGATGACCTCTGCTCTCTATGTAGTGAATAGTCATTGATTCAAATGTTCACAAAATATTGTAAAGCATCAATACCAGATGTGACTGCTTTGACTTTTTGAAAAAATAAAATAAAAAAAAAATAAAAAGCTACCATGCTTAATCATGCTAATTACCTAACTATACTTTATGCATACCAGGTTTTTCTGAAAGCAAATAATGTTTAAAAGAATTTTCAAAATATTATCATTTAGCATTTTACATCTTAGAAGAGGTAAGAAATGTCCACACATATAGTACTGCTAAGAGGTTGACCTAACAAGCAACAGGCTGGAGGAGAATCCTTACAAAACATTATAATATATTTGATGTGGCACATCTATAAAATGGAATATTATTTCAGTGATTAAAAAGCAATGAACTATCAATACATGAATTTACATGGAGGATTCTCAAGTATATACAGAAAGCAAAAAAAAAAAATGAGTCTGATAAAGGACACATTCTATATAATTCCCACTATGTGTCATCCTGGAAAATTTGAAAACTAGGGAGACTGGCTGGGTTTGTAACTTATCAAAGAGTGCTTGCTCAACATAACACGAAGCCCTTGGTTAAGTTCCCATGACCAGAAAAACAAGCAAACAAGCAAGCTCTGGAGAGAGGAGAAAGACCCAAGGGGAGGGAGAGGCTCAGTAGGTGGAGTACGAAGGAGTTATAGGAAAGGAAAGATACAGTAATAGGAATATAACCAATTACACAATTGTCAAAGTCTATCAAGCTATGAAACAGAACATCTGAATTTAAGCTATAGATTTTAGTTGATAATAACATTACAGCATTGGTCTATGAATTTAGAAAAATCTATTATACTAACACAAGATGTTAGTTGTAGTAGAAACTGATGGCACGGGATTGTGTATGGGAACTCTCTGTACAATTGACTCACTTTTCCCATAAAACTAAAAGAGTTCTAAAAAATAATGTCCACTATTTATAGAAATGGAAAAGACTCCAAGGATTTGGGCCTGAAAAACTGAGGTAAGATAGAAGAGTAGGAAGCGGATGTCCACACTGATAGAAAAAGTAATGGAAGGAAAGAGAACTAAGGCATTTTCATAATTCCTTCTTTGCACCTGGTGCTCCCAGGGTTGGCACACCAATCATTCTAGATCTCACAGTTTGATTGACAGGATGATGCATTGGTTGGATGACCACTTTTAAGACACCTATCCTAGAATGTCACATATGTCAGGCTCGTAAATGTACTTGCCCTCCATTTGGATCAGACAGTGATGCCTTATCTGAAACCTAGATCAAGGGAGAGAGGTAGAGTTTTTCCGTGGATACGACTAATAGAGCGGAAGAAATTCTGTGTCTTGAGTCAGACGTCATTCAGGTAACTATGTTGGGATCAGATGGACATTGTGGTGAGGGGGAGGGGGTGCAGCAGTGGGGGAGAGGTCAGCAGGGAGGGGCAGGTGGAGTGGGCTTGCACCCAGGGAAGTGCCAGATTCTTGATCTCTGTTGTACTCAACAGAGGAGCAATTATCTAAGGCCCTGATGTCTCCTGCCTCAGTGTTCAGGAGACTGGGAGGTGAGAGAGTGGAGGAGAATTTTCTGAAAGCACGATTTCTTTTATCCACTTGGAGAACACAGACAACACTAGGTATGAACCACCTCAGCTCAAGTGCTGGGGAGATCATAGTGGACGCTCTCTCAGAAGGCATAAGTCAATTTTGAACAAATCCTTTTTTGTCACCTATTATAACATGCCAATTTAGACAAATCCTTGAGCAGGGATTCCACATGCATGATGTAGTCCCCTAAACAAAGAAAGGCAAGCCTGAGGCACTCATAGCATCCAATGATTGCACAGGTTCAAGGCCAGGCTCCTTTGGAAAATTCCAATTTTTAATCTGAAATCTGCTATTAGAGCTCACATCAGAAAATGAAGGGCCTTTGAGACATCAGTAGCCATTCAAAAAGGACCTTCATTTTAAACAAGCTATGTCCACTTTTTCCTGTTTTGACCAGGTGATCCGGTTGCTAATTAGATTTGAATTAGAGAAAAAGAAATATTTTTCTTGAAAACACAGAAACTCTCCTAGATGCTGCTACAATGATGTTCGCACCTGCTGTGATAGTGGTCCCAGGGCTCCATATTGAATCCATGGAGGATCACAGACATTGGATTGGACATCACCCCTTCCATTCCCAAAACTCTCTCACTTGTTTTTATTTTTCACTTACTATATTGTATTAGTTTGGATGAGAGATTCAGGATTATTATGTTTCTTGACACCATCTCAGATTGTGACTTTGGGTAAGTTACATAATTTTTCTGAGCTTTGGTTTTCAGGTGTAAAATGGAAATAATGATGCAACTTACTTCCCAGTATTTGTGGAAGGACGGAACCAGGTGTCGGGGAAGAAAGGCAGCATCAAACCCCTATGTGTGCACACGCAGGAACTTCCTTGGAAACACTGGGCTTGATAATGATCGTGGCAAACTGAAAGTGAAAAGAGCATCCTCTTCAGAAGCCATGCTGCTGGGGACTGGAAGATCCCTGGGTGAGGAAGAGCCCGTGGTTGTCAAGGACAAGCTGTCTTTCCACTCATCCTTTATTCCCTAGCTCTTGTCATCATTGGTCTCTTCCTCCAATTCTTGACACCTTTAGACAGAGAAGTAAAATCATTAAACAAATGTTTCCTTGAGTGTTCACATAGGGCCCGGCGAGTATTGGATTATTGGGAATGAGGCTAAGCATCTGTTAATGGGAACTTGCCTGCTCTTGACGTCAGGGCAGGCTGTACTTTGTACCGAGGCCATCACACAGTTTGGGGAAGATATTGTGATCACTGCCTTAATGTTGAAGCTAATAAAATATTTGTAGCTTGCTCAAGATAGAGCTTGTAGGCAACAGAGACAGACCTTCCTTGCTTTGAAGGCTTCATAGGTTTGGCAGACACATCAAAGGTTAAGTTTTGGACCTAATGAAGTTCAGATTCCTAGTGAGTACACAGTTTAGAACTTCGATTAGCTAGATATACATATCTGGCCCTAAGAAAAGAAGAATAGAAATACACACATAAGTGTGTGTGTGTGTGTGTGTGTGTGTGTGTGTGTACACAAATGCACATGAATTCTCAGCACAAGGGAGGAATTTAGAGATGGAGGAATAAATAAAGCTAGCAAACCCCACCTAGAAGACCCCCACCACTCACAATTGAGTTCCTTGAGGGAAATTACCCAAATACCAAGGTGCAAGATTGATGAGCATTGGGGACAGACACACTGATGTAGGACAGAGGGGCTGGACACCTGAGGAATTTTCAGGAAGTAAGTTTATTGACTACAGGGTCCAGAAGGGGCCACCGTCCAGATTATTCTCTGGAGCAAGAGTCTAGAAATTCTTTCAACTTTATACCTCGTGAGAGGTGGGGTTTGAAGAATTACATTTTGGTAGGCATCTACATAAAAGTAATTTTTTTTTTCTTTTTGTTCTCAGAAAGTGTTTCTTGTCTCAATTTTTAGAACAGTCAGAGGTTTTACATTTTACCACAAAAGCAGAGTAACATCATCATCATGAAGCCCATGGCCAAACTCAGCTTTTGCAAGATAGAGCAATCAGGAAACAGGAAGTTCTAGCCACACTCAGGGCTTTTGCAGACATCTTTGCTGACAGTTATGGTGGGGGTCTTCTAGGTGGGGTCTCTGCTCTGCTTCAACACCTCTGAAGTATGGTCACTGGGGTAACAATGACGTGAGTGATAATTTGAACAATGACATTTGGAAATAGAGAATGGAGTCTGAATGGGGATTGGGAAGAAGAGGCAAATGTGTTCCCCTTGGTAAAAATACACAGGAAAGCCTGTCCAGGTCAGGCGGCTGCTCAACACGCATGGGTCTTGAGCAGCCAGCTTCCCAGACAGACTTCGGCCCCTGACCTATTGGTCACAACTCTAGGTCACACTAGAGTATCATCCATAATGCAGAACCAAGTGACAGTTATTTTAGGTCATGAGACGCTGTCTGGGAGTTTGAGATCCATTTGCTTTTTCCAATCATCCATTTAAGCAAACTGACATCACTGTAAATTTCTTGAAAAAAAACTGCCACAGACAGAGAAGGCAGACAAAAAAAAAAAAAAAAAAAAAGAAATCTCCAGATTGATGACAGGGAAGAGCTTGAGAAAAAGTTCTCACCCGAATGCCTGTGGTGGGATGTGGCAGGACAGAGTCTCATCCAGGACAAGGGTGATTCTTTGAACCTACTGTTTTTTTATTTTTCTGCTAGAGTTTGGACTTTCCCATATCTGATATGCAGTTTCATCAATGATGTAAGCTTCCCTACAAGAGCAGTGTTGAAAAGTCACTACATAGGGTCCAGCTCTGTGCTCATGGATGCCCATGATCACAGGTCACAGCAGTTACTACTTGTTTTTGAGGCACACTGCACAGATACCTGAAGTCTTGGGTTTTACATGCAGAAAACAGTAGAAATGATAAATTAAATCCTAGTTGTCAACCACGGTGAGGGCTCAGTTCAACATCCATATTGTTATAATACTGTTTTCATGGGTTTCTCTTTTTCTTTAGTGACTGGAAAGTACAGGATTAAATGCATTTTCTTCAATACACACATGCCTGAGTTAATGGCCAAAATATAAAACACAGAAATGCATAGAAATGTGCCTGCTTTTGAGGAATGTGTAACCTGGTGGAAGGTAAGAAGAAATAACTAGAGAAAGTTTGGTGGTTAGTATAACCCAGAAATACTGACCATGACTCGTGCGTTTGCTCATCACACAGATGGGTTCTCAACTCCTAGAACTCAGAGACCCTGGTGTGAAGCAGACATTCAATAAGTAACACATGTTCCAAACAGTTGGGTAAACCTCTATCCTAAGTTATTCACTGGAAGATGTAAAAATCTTAGATAGGAAGCTGCCTCCATGTCATGAGCCATATTATAAACACTGAGAGTACAACTTTGGAGCAGAGAAGTTCTCTGTGGGTTTCAATCAGTATCAACACGTTCCCTTGCATGTTCCATCTGTTTGATCACGCTGAGGGGAAGCAGAGGGGCCAGCATGTGAGCTTTAGGGCCCCTCCTGCAGTGTTTTCTGTTTTAGAATGAGAATAACATGGGCAAATCAAATCAAAGGGCAAAAATTCTCATTTTTCACTGGAGCAATTCTGATGAAGTGAGCTGACACCCAGTGCCTGGAAGAGGCCCTTTTAGCTTCACAAAACCAGTGTCACCCACCTTCTTCCTGTCAGCTTCTGAGCAGCACTCACATCTGGCTCCTGCACATGGAAATCGTTGCATCCTCTGTGCTGATTCCTGCCTGGGCTCCTCAGTGGCACTGCTGAATCCTCTCCTTGCTAAGAGCCAGGTCCTCACATTGCTATGAGTAAACACAGGCACTTTCTCTCAACTGCATGGCTTCGATTGACCCACTGGTTCACACAAAGGTAAGCCGAGTTTAGCACATGCCTGTGCTTTGTTGGTTGAGGAACCGGACAAAGTCCCTACTGTCTTAAAGCCCCCAGTTCCATAGTGGGGAGCCCAGTAAGTCATACCGAGGGCACTGGATCTTAGCCGGTGCACAGCTCCAGATGTAATTAGATACAAAAATAAATTGCTAAAGTTTCTTATCCCATAAAACATGATAAGAAAGGGCACAGTTAGCACTCCCATATTCTCAGTGGGAGGTGACAGGATAAAATCAGATGAAGATTAAAAAGCAGTGTATAAAGTGTACACTACCTTCCAATGACTGTTGCTTCTGTGGAATTTTTTATATTGCATAGTTCATGAGCTTAAGAGTGGATTACCAGGCGCCTGTGTGCTATGTGTGTGTGGTGTGGGGGGTCAATATGTTGCGGGGGGGGGGGTCAGTCAGTCCAACTCTGCAGATAATTAGGTGGACCTCACCTATGCTGATGGCTGCCTTTACCCCCACCAGAGCTTTCCCAGGCAGAGCAGGGGCCTTGTGTCTGCCGGGCCAGCCCAGCTGAAGGCTCTGCTCCAGGCACCCAGTAGGGAGGGGCACTGATCAGTCTAATCATCTCCGCTCTAATGACTGAGCCTTCACAGGAGCAGGCATGGGCATGCGCCTGGGCTGTGCTGGGCCACACGTGGCTAATGCACCAGCAGGCCAGCTGCCCCTCGGGCTGCCTCTGTCCTGGAGGCTCTGCAGTCTGGTAGGCCAGGGTGGAGGCAGGAGCACCAACTGCCACAGATACATTTACGGATATTTCAAAGCTAAATAGTGCTCGATGAATCTACCAGGACCACACCTCTATGCACAATTTACTCACATGGATAAATAGATACACGTTTTTGTTTTCAAAAAGTCTCATAATTTTGAGAAACTGAGGATAACTCAGATTTCATGTATTCCAATAACCAATCCATTGAAGTCATCCTTGAGCTGTTTCTCAATGGGAAGGCTCTCACTCCATTTTCCCTTGGCGCCGCCTTGTCACTTCTGGAGGAAGAAGACTTGTCATCCATGGAGCTCAGAGCTGGCACCTCTTGACGAAGGGACGCTCAGGTATCCTCTCTGCTCTAGAGGCACATGACATGCCGCAGTAGCCTTTGGTGATGAGCTCCTAGCTGTGGGAGGCCAACCTTACGGGTGACTGAGTTACACTCCCCAGCTGGGTGCTGAGGCGCTCAGTCACCCGTAAGGTTGGCCTGCCACACCTAGCACCCAGGATGCGGTCAAGACACCTGCATTTGCTTGATCTTAAAGACTCTTCACCCCACAGACCTTCAGTCTGACCCCAGGCTCTGTCTGGCCATCATCCTGCTGTCCCTCTGGTCATCTCCTCCAGGTCACCATGCCCAAGGAAAGGTGAGAATCCTAGAGGACAGGGAGGGAGGGAGGGAAGGAAGGGAGGAAGGAGGGAGGGAGGAGAAGGAAGGTCCTGGCCTTGGCTTTCTTGTTCTACTTTCCCTCACCATCATCTGGCGAAAGAAATGTGAATTTTTCTTTTACCTTCTCTCCTTTTTTCACCAGTAGCTCCCATAAAATGTGAAAAGTAAATCTGTCTGTCCTTAAATATTATCTAATAATCTACTACTTTGGGGAAAAGGAAGTCTCTAGAAGTGCCAATGGCATTGGTTAAGTCAAGGCTTATTATGATGATGAAGAGGTTAGAATTGGAACTGGCCATGATTTTAGTTTTAACTGGTTCCAGGGCAGGTAATATGGGAGCAGCCACACGAGGAAAGGAATTTGGATCCCTTGAAGGACTGGCTTGGGGTATATGCTCAGGAAACCATTGAGGTGTGCGATTAGTTCATGGAATAGTCCTATGTCAGCCAGACCTGCCTGTGCCAGAGCCCTGAGCCTCAGAGCTGAGTGACTTTGGCAAGTTTTGAGCCTCCCTGAATTTCACTTTAACTCCTTACCATGAAACCTTCCCCTCTGGATCCCTGTGAGATCCCAGAGTGCCTCCCGCAGTCCTGACACAGGGGGCCTGCCCCCGCTGTCCTTGCTTTCCTTAGGGATGAGGGGAACCTCTGCCAACAGCTGTCCACTTGCTCTCATGGAATGTTTGCAAGATTAACATTGCCTTTTTACAAGTTCCTGATCCAGCATAGATATCAGGGGCTTAACGACACAGGAGACTTCAATGCCACGGTCCCCTCGGCTTCCCTGAGCACACCAACGCAGCTCTCAATCCCACTCCCCGGTGGTCACGCTCCTCCGTGTCCAAGTTCCTAATTGTGGGCTTATCCCAGACGGCACGCCAAGGGCATCATTAATGATATTTCAGCTGCACAGGCACTCTGATGGCATGTGACAAATCAATTAGGAAATTATGTTGGAAATCCTTGCTGGGGAGACTCATGGCTTTTGAGAAAGCAGGAGGCTTGGTCTGATGACATTCTGGACCCCTTGTTCTGTCCTGTAGCTCTTGATCTGTACACCCTAAAAATGTGCTTTCCACTCTCTGGACATTCTTCTGATATTGTCAAAAAATTAAATGAGAGGTTGGCATGGTGGCACTCACTTGTAATCATCACCACTTGGGAGGCTGAGCCAGGAAGATCATAAGTTTGAGGCCACTCTGGAAAACTTAGTGAGCCTCTGTCTCGAAATAAAAATAAAAATTAAAAGGGTTGAGAGTGTAGCTCAGTGGTAGAGTGACCCTGGGCTAAATCCTCAGTACATAAAATAAAAATAAATGTACCGGATTAAATAGGTTTACAATTCTCTATGTAAATATAGGTGATACTAAGCAGACACATAAAACTTTCTCCTAATAATGAAAATATTGGTTAACATTTATTAGATATTTTTTATCAACCATAATACTATTTGAAGGTTTAATAATAATTAGTCTCATTGCACTTTTTTTGTATAAATAAAGGACACAAAGTAACAGGATCACATCAAGTAGGAGCAGGTTAAAAGCAGAATGCTGTGGTGTTTCTAACAAGTGGGGGACTCAAGAGCAGTGGTGGGCACAGACACTGAGAGAAATGGGAGGCAAGAGAAAGGAGAGGAGCGTTCAGTGCTTTTGATCATGTGAGCAAAAGCCAAGAAGAAAGTGGATGCTAATAGGCCCAGAGGTTAATGAGACCAGTCTAATTGGAGCCATCACTCCCCAGGTGGTTAGATAATGGAGCATTGCCAGATTGAGCCTAGTCACTGAGGAGCAAGATTGTCAGCGAGAGACCTAATCCCCTGCCACACACACACACAAAACAATTCTCTTCAGGAACCAAGGAGCAATAAGGTGTCATGGCAGTTAAGTGAGGTGGTGGCAATATGAAACCAAGCACTGATGTGATAGAAGTGATTCTGGAGACAACATGCCTGGGCTGGATCCTCAGTGGTTCCTGGCCAGGTGCACGGAGCAGTCTCCAGGGACCTCCCTCAATGAGCTATTCACTGTGACAAGAAAGAGCCAGGAGACAGGGAGGAGGGTGATGTCAGCCTGCCAGGGGTCAGGTGGTATTTCTAGAATTGATGGCAATAACAGGATCTTAGACTATAAATAGGATTCATTTGGGCAACAGAAGTTAGAGGGATTCAGTTTGGCAACGTGAAGTGACAATGTATTTTGCTCAGGAAAGCAGGAGCGGCCAGGCCCTCCGAGGCCGGCCCTGCACTACCAAGGCCTTGCACTACCTTCGATTTGGCCTGGATATTTGTCCAGATGTTTTGTCCACTTGGACTCCCCTTCTTCCTGCCCAGCCTCACTGGATTTGTTCTAATTTTACTCGACAGGAAATCCATTAGCAACTATTCCAAACCTGTGCAAATTCCCTTTCTGTCCCTTTTGCCTGAACTGTCACAAACCCAGTATGAAACCTGGTTTGTTACATTCAGAGTGTTTTTCTCTCTCTCTTCTTTTTCTTAAGGCAATACTGACTGCACAAGAAAAGTAATGACTAAAAAGCACCTTGTCCCCAAACTGTTGTCAATAGAAGAGGAAAAAAAAAAATGGAAAGAAAGGAAAAATAGCTGGCTGGCCGAGGCATTGTAAATGGAGCCATCAAAACTCCCTCTGGGTTTTTGTGATAAATACACACACAAGGCAGGTATTTTGGTGAAAAACTATTTCTATTTTAATGTAAAAAAGACATAGCAACACATCAGCCTCCTGCCTCTTAATTCTCATAATATGTTGTCTCATTTTGGCTACCCTCCTCTTTGCCATAGGACGTATTTTCCCAGTGTGTTAGTGACCTGCACTTGGTCCAAATAAGACCAGCGTTGAAGGAGCCGCCAAACAGCCAAGGTTTCTCTGTAACACCTAGAATCACCCCTTGGTCGATAAAACTTGTGGCTGTACTGCTCCCTGCTCTCCTGGAAGCTTTATAGAATTTAGAAAAGAGAAAAGATAATTCCTGCCTTTACCCTCAGAACCCCTCAATATGTCACTCTTGCTGAAAATTCCAAAGGGCAAAGACTCCATGTGACTATGCCTCCTGGAAATTGTAGGAGAATCCACCGCTGACTGATGACCCACCTCCTGAAGAAGACTTGCATGGTCTCACATGGGAGCTTTTGGGGGACACCACGTCTAAACCGCGACACCCGGAGAGTTGCTTCTCCTCATGCTCAAGCTGTGCTGTGGCCAGGCCCTGGGAGACAATGAAGTGAAGGCTGTCCTTACCTTTTCTGTAGAGAAAAAAAATGCTTTCCACTGGTCACTTTATTTTGTGGATGAACTGGAGAGAAGTTGGGGAAAGGGACATTACCTGTGTCCTGCTTCTGTCTTCATGCATCCTTTGGCTTCCTGGCAAGACGGATGCCCTTAGGTTGCAGGGCAGGCCTGACCAGCATTTGGTCTCTTGGGAAGGGTGAGCAGATGGTCACAGCATGCTTCACAGATTTCTAGGGGGGGAAGTGTTTGAGAAATTTCACCCTAAAGTATCTGGCTCAGTTTTCCTTTTGCTCAATAGGGTATTAGTTTGACTTAGGGAATACTCGCTAGTATTTGGACCATCCTTTCCAGCTACTGAACCCTTAGCTCAGAGTAAGACATGGGAGTTCTCTTCAGCCAGCGTCTCAGTCCCCTGGGATCCTCCCTTGACAGACGACCCTTACCTGACTGTACTATTATTAATAACATCCCATGAGGATAACAGTTTTAATGCCTAATGCCTTTAACTATCCTACCTCAACATTCTATTCACGTGTGTGAATGCACACATATCACATAGTTACACATTGGGTGAACCGAGATGATGCAGTCTTGTCCGCCCATGTATTTGTGAATATGTGTATGACAGAAGGGTAAAGAGAGGGGGAGGGGAGAAGTGGAGGGAGGAGGGAGAGAGAAGAGCTTCATGGGGACAGGGGAAAGATGATGATAATATTCTTATCAGGGCAACATTCTTAAACATGCAGATGAAGTAGATTCAAGAAATATATAGACATAATATACTAGGGTCTGTTGAGTGACTTAGTGTGCAGAGCGAAGGGGGACAGCTAGGATCCCTGGCTGTAACAGAGGATGAGGAGAAGTAATTCTCTGGGTGTTAGGGTTTAGATGTGGTGTCCCCCAAAAGCTCCCATGTGAGACAATGCAAGAAGGTTCCGAGGAGAAATGACTAGGTTTTGACCATCTTAACCCAATCAGTGATCTAACTCCCCAACAGGGACTAACTGAGTGGAAACTGAAGTGGTAGCATGTGGCTGGAGGAGGTGGGAATTAGGGTGTGGCTTTGTGTATAAATCTGTATCTGATGAGCGGACTCTGCTTCTGATCATCGTGTGAGCTGCTTCCCTCAGCCACACTCTTCTGCCGTGATGCTCAGCCTCACCTTGAGCCCCAAGGAGTGGAGCCACCCTTCTATGAACTAAGACCTCTGAAACCATCAGCCCTCAACTTTTCTTCCTCTAAATTTTTTTGGTTAGATCATTGAGTCACAGCAGTGGAAAAGCTGACCAAAGCACTGGGGAAACACAGAAAATAAATTCATGTTTTTGACATATTAGCTTTCAGGGCTTACTGCGGAGACCAGGCTCAGATGGAGATGTCCAGGAGGCTGTTAAATATGTGCCTCTAAATTGTAGGGGAATAGCTGAGCTAAAAAGAGTGATTTCGGTTATCATAAAATAGCTACGTTGTTGAAAATGATGCGGAAGTGAAGTCTTTTCTGTGAACAGGATGGCCTAAGTGGGAGACTCTGAGAAAGGTGGGCAGAAAGCAAAGGCAGGAGAGAGAGCGGCCAACACACCCGGAAGGTAGAGAGCACCCGCACATTGGGAAGGAGCTGCCATGAGAAATCATTGATTCTCCATCCGTATGTCGTGTTCCACATGAGCTCTTTCTATTGATTTTAATTTTTAGGACCCCCAAGCATCAGAGGTCAAGATGACTGTCTTAGTGTAATACTACTGCATCTGAGGAGAGAGACCCACAACCCCACCCTCCTTCCACACCTGACAGTTGGCTCAGGGACACTTTCAATTCTAGCCAGAGCATTCTCAGTGGCAGTGGCCAAGAGGAGACACGGCCTTCCACAGCTGAAGTGTGATGGAAAGTGGTGAGAAGTGGACTCATTCAGTGTGTGGCATTTTGAAAAGCCTCAAGGTTTAGATGGAAAGATGGGGCACAGAAAAGGAAAGGACCGGCAAGATGGGCAGCAAACCAAATTGGAGTCACTTCTACAACATGCAGCCCAGGCTCTGAGACTCTCCTGGCATCCTGAGGGCAGTGGCAGAGGGTCTCTCTGTAATGTCCACCTCACTGTTGAATCTTAATCTTGACTTTACCAGTTGAGAAATCAGCAGAGAACCCACAGAACAATCATAGCAATGCACCCCCCGCAAACCAGGGATGGTGGTGTCCTGGCTGAGATGCAAAAGTTCTCCTAAATGGCTTGAGATGGTCCCCTAGACAATGCAGGTGGAGTGCGAGTCCCACGGTCATTTCTGGTGAAGCAAAGTCACTTCTTTCACTCCCCTCTGTGATTATTTATGGCTTGATGAGGTCTCTATCTCTATGTCCAACATGAGCTCCCTCCTGAAATTTAATTCTGTACCACCAAGCATGTCAAAGCCAAGTCCTCTTATATGTCTACCAGACTCTCAGTCTCAAAATGACATGTGTAAAGGTGTGACCTCTCTCTCCATAGAAGTGACTTTGCACATCACCCCCATGTCAGCCCATGAAGAGATGGCTGACTGTCTACCAATCCCATGCTTCTTACTCCCTGAGAGGCAGCTTGGTTGTCATCAGCTTCTCTCACAGTTTGGGGTAGACCTGTCACTTCTCTGGCTGCTGAAAGGAACACAGAATTGACACAATGCTTTTGTGACTGGCTCATCAAATTAACAACAACAACTACTACAACAGTCAGCTGCATGATTCTCTACCTTCTCTCTTCTACTCCTGATCAGTTGTATCAGATCCAGATGCTCCTGGGCCAGTGGAACCACAAGATGGGGTGAAACTGGCAACTGAGTCACCAAGTAGAATGCCAACCCGTAGATCCTTTGTGCTGCCGATGGGTGGAAAACAAAGCTTACATTTTGCTAAGTTACTAGATTTAGAGGTGTTCCAGCAGTCAACATACTTAAGAAACAGCACAGTATAAAAGGTGAGCACCCAACTGAATAAATGCTATTCTCAGAGTCTGTCTTTTCTTAATGTTTTTATTTAATCACTTCACCTCACTCTGGAGCATCTACTCAATATTTCTTTCCATTTCACTTTATCAGTTAGTTATCTGACCACCATATGTCCTGCAGGTTATTGTGGTAGTCTCCTGATAGCACTGTCCCCAGTGATGTTGTCCAGTAGGAACCGAAGCCATGTGGACAGCTTTCAATTTTCTGCTAGTTCTGTTATTTTACAAGTGAAACCACAAAATTAATATAAATAATATTTTATTTGGCTCAATACTGCCATTGATATAAATAAATTAATGAGATAATTTACGTATTTCATAAGTATTTGAAATCTGGGGTTCAGTTCACGTCTGTGGCACGTCAGTTCAGACTGTGCACGTTTCAAGTCATCAACAGCCACAGGTGACTGGCAGCTGCCATGTGGGCCAGCACTGGTGTACAGTTTTGTTCTGTTCTGAGTGATTATCTCCACTAAAGCTGAAAGGCCAAACTTCATAATCACACACTCTGCCTCTGTGACTAAAAGGACTTTGCCAACTGGGTTTCCATTTGCTCTACTTGAAACCACCCCAAACAGGTGCTACCAGAACCTCAGAGCACCCAGCAGAACAGGCTCCCTTCTTTCCAGTCTCTGCCTGAGCTTCCTGGAAGGTCTCACAGGGCTTGTTCAGATGCAGTGGTCCTTTATGTCTCTAGCTTTCTCTCTGACCTTGAGCTCAATTCCCAGTGAATTTCTCATCTTTCTCATGTGATGAACTTGTCCACCCTCTGTCTACCCCACATGCAGATTGCCTACCCGGAACACACACAATTCCCACAACCCTTCACGTAGCTGCATTATTTAGCTTTTGTTCTTATTATTGTCTAAGAAGCAGAAGGCCTGACTTAAAGTGGCTTGAACAACTGCACCTTTTTATCTCACATCCCAGAGATTTTTAACTTTCAGGGCCACAGCTCATCGATGACATCAGTGCTTCTGGCTGAAGTCCCTGAGGTCCCTTTCCTTTCCCCTCATTGTCAAAGGGGGCTGTAGTACCACCAAGCATCCCGTTTCCCTGGGGACTGCGTGTAAGAGTAGGAAGAGGGGATGGGGTCAGCTTCCACCCCTCATTCTTTTTATTAGAACCTTCCCCAACCTCCCCCTCCCCCAGACACTTCTTCAGGTCTCCTTCCTGGAGTTGTGCCAGGTGTCATGACCTAACTGGACAGGTGGTTATTACTCCCAGTGGAGGGCATTTCAGCTTGATGGAGCAAGTCAGGAGGAATGTGGAGACCTCGCTGAGTAGTCAGCCAGCCATGTCTTCAAACCTGTGCCTCAGTGTCATAGCTCTAATATGACCTCACCAAAACCTGCTGTCTGTGGACTCTCATTTCCTTCCTGGGATTAGTGCCACTCACCTTTGCCTTCATCATACCCGAGCCTGGCTTTGCACTGCTGTGATGCTGCACAGAAATTGATTGATTCTCTCTTCGAATAAGGGTGAGCTCCTTGAAGGCAGCAGGTGTATTGGTCTGATGTTTACATCAGCACCACTTGATATACTACTTGGACTACAAGGAACATTCAACAAATGCTGACCTTTCAACAAAAACAAGACCTCCCTGGACTTCTTCCTTCTCTAGATACTTGTAACTCGTAAAGAGGACACCGTCTATGAACCACAGACAAAGTTCTGGCCCAGAGTCCACTAGGGATTAGTAGAAGCAGGCCTGCCTTCTCACCAACATTCCATGGCAAAGCTGATGTCAATGGTAGCAATGATTAATGTGACAAGGCAGAAACAGAGGTATGCCAGCCTGTCATTGCTCAGGTTACCACTTACAGGTATTTTGGGACCATGAACATTTGTTTTTCTCTTTCCATGAATGGCTCTCCTGATCTGATGGGATGATCTGGATGCACATATGCCTAGTTAGAGACTTCCAAGTTGGACGTTATAGTCTATTTATGATGAGTAGGCAAGGTAGGAAAGGTATCTAAAAGAATTCAACTGACATTTTTAGATTTTAAAAGCCCTCTATATTAATTTAGCTCTTGGAAAATTAAAGAACAAAGGAGGAAATGGAAATCACACCTTCTAAATGACACTCAAACAGGTGATCAGCCTCACATAAACATGGGCCACTGCGGCCACCACGTTTAAGGACTCTACCTAGATCTGCACATGCCCGTGAGGGCTTGCCTAGGGAGAGGCTCCCCAGCCCACTGCCCCAGGAGCAGAGAGAGGTCTTTAGGCAACTGAGCTGTCTGGAGTCTGAAGCAAATCACAACTGGGAGCCCAGAGGTGCCACTTGAGAGTTCTGGCATTCTGTTCATGGACTGGCATTGGAAATCCATCACAGAAACCTCCTGACAGGCTGCTCGTGTCTGTCTGCATTTATGTGCCTTCTGTCACCTGGACCCACATCTGATTTGTTCAACTGAGCATTTGTTTATTAAAAAGCTGATATTTTGGTAAAGAACAAGAAGTCCCTCCACCATATTATCATTTTCTATATCAGGCAAGCTGAGGTCAGATAAAATGATTTCATTTAAGTTCAACAAACATTTATCAAATTCACATGGCTATGTGTCCAGCATGGCATCTGTTAGGGTCTGTAAACAAGTCAGGATGGCACCTGGCATTTTGCCAGGGGGAGTGGTTTGTGAAGTAACGCCAGCGAGCCATTAAGTGTGGAGATTCCTTATTGGTTGACTGCTGTGTCTAGTTTATGTTAATTAAGACAAGCTGTGTGTAATGTATATATACCCCTCCTGTCCTACAATAAACGGCTCCCACTCCTGCTGTATCAATGTACACAAGTTGCTCGTCACCCCCCTGGTTATTTTGCTGCAGCCGGACTGCGGCAGCATCTGCTACCTTTTTAATGCAGTCCCCACAGCAAAGATTAGTGTGTGAATAAAATTATCCCATCTTTTCAAGTTAGGGAATGGAGTCCTGAAGTTGTTTAAACTAGACAGAAAGTCAAAATAATTTAATTATTAAGATTATGTGCTCTGTAAATAGTCAGTAAACATTAAAATTTTAGTTACAAAGTTGTCTCTATAACTTTAGGCAAAATGTTAACTTTCCTGTGCTTTGGTTACACCATTTGTGAATTTCCAATAAAATTATCACATGACTCAGAATTGTTGCCGCAAGGACAGAACAAGTAGGTTCATGACATTTCCTAGGAGAGTACTGGGTGCTTAGCAAGCACTGTAAGGCCATACCTCTCTCACATAAGTTGGCAAAAGGCCTCCCTGTTAAAATGCTTCAGAGCTAGGATTGGTGCCCAGATTGATCTCATTCCCAAACCCAAACTTTTTTAAAACATTGTGTTAGCACTTTTCCTATAGTGTTTTGTTCTTCCACAGGGATAGTAGTTAGCCATCCCACCCAGGCCGGGACTATAGACTATCATGTGGCTTAGATGAAATGAGCTCTTCAAATTTAAGGATAGTAAAACATGGAGGATCGCACCCCTCCTACCAGATGTTACCATTTACTATACCACTGGCTAAATAGGTATGGATACACAAATACCAATTAAAATTAATTTTTAATTATTGACTTTGAAAACCTGCTTAATAAATGTCTTTCAAATAAATGAGTAAGTAAATCAGAATTGAGAATATTGTCCAAATGCTGTTTTTTTTGTCTAAAATATTACTTCCCTTAATGAATAATATGTTTATTCAGGATCCTGATTTCTCTTTGAGACAAGGTTCTAACTTTTTGAAAAAAAAATTCCACTGAAGTTATTAAATATATTGTGCTATTTTAATGGAATTATCTTATGATATAAATTTCAACTCTTAAATAATTATCTCGTTAACTCTTATTTTTTTAGGGTTTTAATGAAATACCAATGTTAAAATATAGAGCTGAAAGCAATATCACAAAGTGAACAGAGCTGATAACTAACACATAGCCCAGAATTATAACATTGTCCACCTCAGGCTAGACCTGCTGCCCTCCAATAACCAACCTCTCTGCCCTTTGCAAATAACTATTATCTTGAATGCTACCACAAAATTAGCATGGCCAGATGTTTTTGTTTGGTTATCTGTTTACATGAATAGAATTAATCAGACATCACATATTGACAATGTGTTCTTTAATTTTAGCTTTCCTTATAGGAGCATCATGCAGCAAATCTTTTTGAGTTTAATTTATGTTTTCTTGAAGATGTGATATTTATTGGCCTTATGGATATAGACTTCCCAGGTCTTAACCTATATCCCATTTTTTTGTTCTAATTAGTGATACATAACAGCAGATGCATTTTGATTCATTGCACACAAACGGAACAAACCTTTTTATTTCTCTAGTTGTACATGATATAGAATCACACCATATGTGCACTCATACAAGTGCCAAGAGTACTGATATTCATCTCATTCCACAATCTTTCCTACCCCCATAACCCCTACTCTTCCCTCCCTCCCCTTTGCCCACAGTTGCTCCATTATTCCCATGCTCCTCCCTGTCAATTATGGATCAGCAGCATCCACATATCAGAGAAAACATTTGGCCTTTGTTTTTTCTTGGGATTGGCTTATTTTGCTTAACATGATATTCTCCAACTCCTTCCATTTACTGGCAAATGTCATAATTTTATTCTGTTTTAATGATGAATAATATTTCATTGTGCATATATACCACAGTTTCTCTGTCCATTTATCTATTGAAGGGCATCTAGTTTGTTTCCACAGTTTAGTCCAATTGGGAGCTACTATGAACATTGATGTGGCTGCATCATTATAGTGTGCTGATTTTAAGTGCTTTGATTATAGACCAAGAAGTGGGATAGCTGGGTCAAATGGTGGTTCCATTCCAAGTTTTCTAAGGAATTTCCATACTGCTTCCAACCACTTCCAGAATAGTTGCACCAATTTGCAGTGCTACCTTTTCCCCCACATCCTCATCAACACTTATAATTGCTTGTATTCTTAATAATTGACCTTCTCATTGAGTGAGATGAAATCTTTTTGATTTCCAATTCTCTAATAACTAGAGATGTTGAACATTTTTTTATATATGTTTGTTGATAGATTCTATATCTTCTTCAGAGAAGTGTCTGTTCAGTTCCTTAGTCCATTTATTAATTGGGTTATTTAATTTTTTTGGTCTTGTTTGTGTTCTTTATATATCCTGGGAATTAGTGCTCTCTATCTAATGTGCATGTAGTAAAGACATTCTCCCATTCCGTAGGCTCTCTCTTCACATTACTGTTTGTTTACTTTGCTGAGAAGAAGCTTTATAGTTTTAATCCATCCCATTTACTGATTCTTGATTTTATTTCTTGCACTTTATGAGTCTGGTTAAGGAAGTCATGGCCTAATCTGACAGGATAAAGATTTGGCCTACTTTTTCTTTTATTAGGTGCCTGAACCTATTAGGTATTGTTCTAATTTCTTTCATCTGTCTAATTGCTATGGTAGAGTTTCAAGGACTATGTGGAATAGAAGTGGTAAAAGAAGGCATCCTTGTCTTGTTCCAGTTTTTAGAAGGAATGCTTTCAATTTTTCGTCTTTTAGAATGATATTGGCCTTTAGCTTAACATAGATAGCTTTTAAAATGTTGAGGTATATTTCTATTATCCTTAGTTTTTCTAGTGTTTTGAACATGAAGGGGTATTTATTTTGTCTAATGCTTTTTCCTCATGTATTGAGATGATCATATGGTTCTTATCATTAAGTCTATTGTTGTGATGAACTATGTTTACTGATTTCCCTGTGTTGAACCAACCTTGCATCCCTGGGATAAACCCCACTTGATCATAGTGCACTATTTTTTTAATATGTTCTTGTATGTGATTTGCCAGAATTTTATTGAGAATTTTTGCAACTGTGCTCATCAGGGATATTGGTTGGAAGTTTCCTTTTCTTGATGTTCTTTTTTTTGGTATCAGGTTGATACTAGCATCATAGAATGATTTTGGAAGGGTTCCCTCCTTTTCTATTTCATGCAATAATGTGAGGAGTCTTGGTATTTGTTCTTCTTTGAAGGTCTTGTAGAATTTGACTAAGAATCTATTTGGTCTTGGGCTTTTCTTGGTTGGTAAGCTTTTGATGGCAGCTTCTATTTCATTGCTTAAAATTGATCTGTTTAAATTGTGTACATCCTGATTCAGTTTGGATAGATCATTTGTCTATAAAAATTTGTGAAAAAGTCTTTAAAAAGATTTTCTATTTTATTGGAGTATAATTTTTTTAAAAATAACTTCTAATTATCTTTTACATTTCAAAATTACCCATCATGATATTTCATTTATCATCACAAATTTTAGTAATTTGAATTTTCTCTCTCCTTCTCTTCATTAGTGTAGCTAAGGTTTTATCAATTTTATTTATTTTTTCAAAGAACCAATTTTTGTTTGTCAATTGTTTTTGAATTGTTTCTTTTGTTTCAATTTCATTGATTTCTGCTTTGATTTTAACGATTTCCTGTCTTCTACTACTTTTGGTGTAGTAACAAAAATGGCATGGCATTGGCACCAAAATAGACATATAGATCAATGTACAGAATATAGACAGAGACAAACTCACATAAATTCAGTTATCTCATACTAGAAAAAGGCACCAAAAGCGAAAAGATAGCCTCTTCAACAAATGGTGCTTGGAAAACTGGAAATCCATATGTAGCAAAATGAAATTAAACCACTATCTTTCACCATACACAAAATCCAACTCAAAGTGGATCAAAGACCAAGGAATTAGACCAGAGACCCTGAACCTAATAGAAGAAAAAGCAAGGCCAAATATTTGCCATGGTGGATAGGGCCCCAACTTCTTTAACAAGACTCCTAAAGTGCAAGAAATAAAAATTTTTTTAAAAAAATATGAGGTAAAGAAAGAGTCTAAGAATGGGGAAAAAAATTTACACAAGTGCATCAGATAGAGCACTAACCTTCAAGATATAAAAAGAATTGAAAAAAACACTTTAACACCAAAAAATAACCCAATTAATAATTGAGCACACACTTCACAGAATAAGATATACAATCCATCAACAAATATATAAAAAAGTTCCACATCTCTAGCAATTAGAGAAATGGAAATCAAAACTACCCTAAGACCTCATCTCACTCCAGTCAGAATGGCAATTATCATGAATACAAGCAAACATAAGTGTTGGTGAGGATGTGGGGGAAAGGCACACTCATTCATTGCTGGTAGCACTACAAATTGGTGCAACCACTCTGGAAAGTAGTATTAAAATTCCTTAGAAAACTTGGGATGGAGCCACCATTTGACCCAGTTATCCTACTCCTGGGTCTATACCCAAAGCACTTAAAATCAGCACACTATAATGATGCAGCCACATCAACATTCATAGCAGCTCAATTCACAATAGCTAAACTGTGGAACCAAACTAAATGTACTTCAACAGATGAATGCATAAAGAAACTGTGCTATATATACACAATGAAATATTAGTCATCATTAAAACCGAATAAAATCATGACATTTGCCAGGAAATGGATGGAATTGGAGAATATCATGCTAAATGAAATAAGCCAATCTCAAGAAAAAAAAACAAAGGCCAAATGCTTTCTCTGATATGTGGATGCTGGTCTATAATGGGTGGGAGGGGCCTAGTAAAGAATAGGGAAAGTTTGGATTGGGCAGAGGGAGTAGGGGAGGGGAGGAGAGTATGGGGATCAGAAGGATGGACGTTATTACTCTGTGTACATGTGTGATTGCACAAATGGTGAGACTCTGCATCATGAACAACTAGAGAAACGAAAAGTTGGGTTTCATTTGTTTATAATGGGTTGAAATGCATTCTGCTGTCATGTATAACTAATTAGAATTAAAAAAATAATAAGGCTCATGGTAAACAGTCCTTTGATAAAATTCTGAAAGCTGCAGCAAGAGTGACAATTTAATAATTAGGGAGCAATGGAAATGTACAAACATTAAATAATTAGACTATCCAGCCAAAATTTAATTCATAATCAGGTCCCATTTAGATTTGTCTATAATAGTGAAACAATCTAAATTTTCACAAGAGGGAATTGGTACAATGAATGACAATGAAAACAGAGAAATGGATATTCTCTATGGGATATAGCTTTGTATATGTGTTAATTGAATAAAAACTGGACATGAAATGGCAAGCACACTATCATTGCAACCACTTCTGCATGTCCTGGCATATAGTGATGGCATCCTGAGTATTTGTCAGGTGAAAATTGTCAAAAAAGAAATTAGCTATTCAATGTAATCTCCTCTGGTATGCATCTATACATGTATTTTTGCCTCTCCCTCTCTCTATCTCCATATAGGAGTGTGTGTGTTTGTGTGTGTGTGTGTGTGTGTGTGTGTGTGTGTGTGTGAACTATTATATATTATGTATATGATTTTCCAAATTGTCTTTACATTTATTCCTATAAAAGAAGTTACAAGAAACTAAATTAAATAAACCAATCAACAAACTAAAAATACTGGTGTTTCATCCAATATATAGAGATATCATAGAAAGGGAGATGGCCAGACAGTTCTTATACATATCACATAACTAATTTGTCCCTTGACCCTCCTAAGTCTGTGTAAGATATGAATATCCTCAGATTCTCCCCATGGGGCTAGCAAGTGCCTTGATTCTAGACTGTCATTTACAAGTCTCATACAATGGTGTGGTGGCCACCGTTGGAATGAGCTTTGTGCTGGGTCTCTACTCTCTCCTACCTTCTAACTTCCCTTATTCTCCCTGGAGGGCTCTGCTCTCTGTATTTTCCTGACCTCTCATCCTCTTTCTTTCTATCTTCCTTTTCTGCCTCCACAACTTTAACTACTGGGAGTAATAGTATGTGATCATTCAGCAAGAATGAGATCTTTCTGTTTCTCTGTTTTTGCTTACAGGTGTTTGGGGAGTGCTCTCAGGGATATGTGGAGCAGGAGCACGGTGGCAGAAGGAAACTAAAAGTCTAACAAAACAAAGTTATTTGAGATGTGTGTGCCTCCAACACACCACAAATTCCTGGGACAAAATGACTGCACAAGTAGGAAACCTTACAGATATTCTCCACTTCTGTCATCCTTAGTCCTGTGAATCACAGAGGTGGCATTTGAGCTACATCTTGAGATATTATTCATTGCATAAGGAAGAAAAATAATCATAAAATGCCACATAGTTAAATAACCTCAAAATTTCAAAAGAGGAGTAAGCAAACCCAATATAGTACCTGAAATTTTCATAGATGAAATATTGACACTGTTCATTTGTTTCTGTCTTTGTTGTTTATATTTCAACTCAGGGAAAGAGGAAAATCCATCCTGTTTCAAAAATGTAAATAGAAAAATATGTTGTTCAGGGTGAACGTGTCCATAGTGTTTTGGAAAAGAAAACTAATAATGTCATATATCTTCTTTTTATATTGATTCTTCTTCCTAGTCCCACAGAGGTGACATTTTACAACTCATCTGCTTTATGGAAATTTTGAGTATTTTTAAAGCCTTGGATTTATCTTGAGTTTCTTTTTATTCAATTTTCAATGATGAAGATGAAAGAAGATGAAGATATTTTAAATCAAGCATTATAATATATAAAAAATGTATTTGCACTCAGAATTTGGTTAGTTTTAAGAGTATACATTTTGGATCCTGATTAAAACAAAAAACAAATAAACAAAGAAAATACCCTTGTGGTTTATTGAGTACTTCCTATATGATAAGTCTTGTTCTAGTTTTCTCCTTATTTTATCTTATTAAACTTTTCAAAGATTGTGCATGGTTAAGCCCATTTTTTCTCATTTTGCAAAAGCAAATAATGGAAATGATTGTTTTATGACAGAGGTTAGGAATAATCCATGTAGGATTTTATTAAAAATATACCCTTTATCATAGTAAATATAAATATAATAATGTGATTATTAGTGATGATAGTTAGAACTTACTTGGAAGACCTACACACTCCCAATTAGATTCCACCTACTCATTACTAAAATCTTAGTGACATTTTCCAAATAATGATGTAAGGTATGAGTATTCGATATCCACAGAAGCTCATGTGCGAGGCAATGCAAGAAACCTTAGAGATGAACTGACTGGGCTATGAGAACCTTAACCTAATCAGTGTTGATCCACTGATAGGGACTAATGGGATTGTATCTGTAGGCAGGCAGGGTGTGGCTGGAGGAGGTGGATTACTGAGAGTGTGACTTTGGGGTGTTCATTTTGTTCATGGTGAGGAGAGTCTCTCTCTGCTTTCCAATGTCATGTCCCCAGCTGTTTTTCTTTACCAGACTCTTCCACCATGATGTTCTTCCTCACCTCTGACCCTGAAGAAAAGAGCTGGCCATCTATGGAATGGACCAAGACTTCTGACACTGCCCCAAATAAACTTTTCCTCCTTCAATTTTTTTTCCATGTCTGTTTGGTCATAGCAACAAAATGGTCACTAAAACAGATGGTGTTTCTGTTGAGGGAAGGGGCCAAGAACATTGTATAAGCTTAAAGAAGGTTATCAGATTCATTCATTCAAAAAAAAAAATATTAACTGACCATTCCAAGTTTATTCCAGACCGTCTCTAGGAGATCATTTGCTTGAACCAGCATTTATATCTCATCTGACCTCAACAGAATGGCCGGCCAGCATCATCCCTTTTGGTATGAATCAGTTGCACCAGTGAAGGTATCCAGAAAAATAGAACAAGAAAATAAATATACCTCCATATCTCTAGCTGTATGTCTTCATCTATGCACCATACCTCTATCTAAAATAATTTATTATGAGAAATTGGTGTATATAATTTTTATGGTGGCTGAGGCTACAGATCCAAGAAGGCTTTTCACCTTGAATGTGAAAGCCTGAGAAGCAAGAAAGCTGATAGCATAAGAAGTCCTAGTCCAAGAAGAGAAGATATGCCCCAATTCAGGTAGTTAGACAGAGACTAAATCCTTCCTTCCCGGACACGGCCTTCAGTGAACTGGGTGAGGCCCAACCACCTCCGAGAGGGCAATCTGTGTTACTGTGTCTACTGATTCAAATGCTAATCTCATCCAGAAACTCTCACAAGCAGAACCAGAGTCATATCAAACCAAATATATGGGCATCCTGTAGCCCAGCCAAGCTGAGTCATAAAATTAGTCATCTGATTGGGTTGTGGTGTTCTTCTGTTCCTGAGCCTGGGCCATCACCACGGGCAATGGCATGGAGCTACTGATGTTGATCTTCCCATGGCCTTCGACCCGTGGCCTCCAGCTCTGCAATTAGCATTTCCTGACTGACATTTCCTGCCTTACACCACCAGGTACCAGCCTTCTGTGTCCTGCTGCAAAGCCTCTGCACTTACCTTCAGCCTTCAATAATCTCGGGTTTTGATTCCTTTCCTGCCGAGGCTTTAACTGAAAGGGCACATTCTCAGTAAAACTAAGAGATTTAAACTTTCAACATTCTTCATCATCTCCTGACTCCCTCCCTCCACTGTGTTTTCTCCTTAATATTTGTCATCATTGGAAGATTCGTTGTTGTTGGTGTTGTTTTTGGGGTTTTTTCCTGAATGTTTCCCTGAAGTAGAAGATAAGCTCCTGGGTGCTAAGGCAGGTCTGGTCGCTACTTGCTGGGATGTTACATTTCTTGAAGAAAGATGTGGAATTAAGACAGGACTGATAGCGACATAAAGACTGAGATAACAGGAGAAGCACAGTATGCTGGGAATCTGGAGGACAGACTAGTGGTTCAGACGTTCATCTCAGGATATTTACCGTTATTCACTGTCCTTTAAAGGAGGCACTCTACATTGAAGGGACAGTAGAGTTAGAGGGACCAGGATCTGAGCCCAACAGACCCAAGGTCTTGTGTCAATGAACCTCTCAAAACCCACACAAAAGGAACTTACTCAGACTCCTTAAATACACTCAGATGTGGAAGGAAACCTTGCTTCTGGACATGATGTGACAAATAAAAGAATGAATTTTTTTTCAGTACTGGGTAGGCGACCCAGGCCTCACACATGATGGTCAAGTGCTTATCATTGAGCTGCATCCCTTAGGAATGAATGATTTTAAAAACAACTTATGAAGAATTGTGTGTGGTACAAATAAGCATCATTGTCACTAAATTCAAGGGTCTTTTCCCAGCAACTGTGGTCATCTTGGAGATAATATTGAAAAGGTAATCATGAATATGGATTTCATTAAAATATTCCACTATTCTCAAGAGACCAATGGTTTCCATAGGATAAACCAAAATAGAAAGTTCACTTCAAAGAAGCATCTTGTGACCCACTTGAAAATTAGTTGCACATACCCCTCTTTCAAAATGCACATCTCACAGTGGAGTTCTACTCAGCCTTAAAGAAGAATGGAATCGTGACATCTTCTGGTAAATGAATGAAGTGGGATAACATCAGAATCAGTGAAATAAGCCAGACTCCCAAAATCAAAGGTCAGTATTTCCTCTCATATGTGAAAACCTAGATAAAATAAAGGGTAAAAAGGGAGCAGGGAAATCCCCCCAAATAGAGTAAAGATCAGTACAGTAGGGGAAGGAGACTGAGATTGAGGGGGGAGACAGAGGGACGGGAAAGGGGACAATGGTAGAAAGAAATTTACGCAATGTACCTACAGGAACACACCACAGTGAACTCCTGCTTCATGATTATCTGTAAAGCATATGTAGATATGCTTCTCTTTGAGAGAGAGAGGGTGAAGAAAAAGATCTGTAGAGTAGAGAAAGGGGAACTGAGAAGAATGTGTGTCAGAGATGAGAACGTTGAGGTCTCTTTTTAGAGCCTCATCTCCTTTCTGTTATGCGCCTTGCCTTTGCTGTACCACCACCTTCATTTCAGATGGTCTGTACCTTCTTTGACTTTCTGGAATTCAGGAAGGTGTTTCATTTTGGAAGATAACAGGGGACACACAGAAAGAGCATGGGAGTTTATTTTGAAGCATGGTAAAAGAAATAGAAGAGGGGGGGGGTCTGTAAATTTATTCTAAAAAATAGCCAGGAAATCGAAGATTGGGTATGATATGTTGATGATGATTCCTGTCCTTAAGGTTATTCTGCCTTAAGATTACACCAAGCCCTTTGCCGGGAGTAAATGAGAGAAGAAGGTGAATGCAGTGCACCTATTAAACTATTCCTGAACTCAGCTTCTCTGACCTCAATATGTGTTAATTAATAGAGTAGGCCTCTGAGAGAAATCAGTGTGTGGCTGATGCTTGCCAGCTTGCAACTTTTTAGCTACTGATCTGCTGAACAGGAGTCATTTGCCATTACTTTTTCATATAGTCAACCTCTTCCCCATGCTGAATGATGTCCAAAAGGCTGGGCTTCGCCCAAAATGTAATGATTAACTCTTGATAATTATGAAAATGCTTTAATTATTAAAATGCTGTTAAAGTATGCAAATAGGATCATATGCTGAGAAGTGGGGAGGGAGATTAATTACCCCAATTACAGGTTATAAGGGAGCTTGATAAGGTATTTCTGAACACAGAATGCCCACAAGATACAAGAGCCAATCTTTGTGTCCTTAGGATGCCTCCCCATCCCTTGTGCATCCCTAGCGCTCAGGTGGACCTGTTCCTGAACAGTGCAATGCAGCGTCTGAGCTGATGCACGTGTGCTGGATGCCCCTCTCTGTCTCTGAACAAATCTGTTTTATGAACCACAGGTTCTTAAATGGCGCCTGTCTCCAGTGTGAATCTATGGTAAGGCTCCTGTCTGGGGGGAAGGCTGTGACCTCCTGCAGAGCCCACCCCAAGTTGCCAGTGCACACCTTTCCACTCCCTCTCTCCACCTCGGTGAGCATCAGCACCCTTGGCCACTGTGGTTCTATTGAAAGCCACTCGGGCCCCATCTTATGAACATGCCTTTCTCTGTTGTTCCTCAAATGATTAAGAAACTTGCACTGATTTCATGTAAATTGACTTTTCAATCGTAAATATTGAAACTGTGTGTTAAGGTCGAGAAGAGACCGTGTACCTTGCATCGTCAGGGGAGCGGGATGCTGGTGAGCCACTGGCTTGGATCCAGTTCTGTGGGGCTTCTACTTTCCATGTGAGAAATGAGGATGCTAACTCACCAAGGGAAGTGTCTGTGCCTCTGGTCACCTTTACAGAGATTCTTTATGTTTCTAAGCTTCTCTGTGACTGTGGTGGAAAGCAATGAAGCATTGATGAGATGGGCAAATGAATAAAGCCCCTGCAGCCTTGCTATTGTTTTAATAAGGGAGAAGGAAGTCATCAAGGTACGGAATCCCCTGTTAGTTTTGGAGCCAATGAGAGGTCACTGAGGAAGACTACATCCTTGAGTCAGGGATACTGGAGAGTAGAGGACCAACTCAACACAGAGAAACTTCACGGAACCCCTACTCCAAAAGGAATCCCAAGGATCTGCTGGGCAGCACCGTACCCTTGGTAACGACCTGGTATTGAGCACCTTCAAATATGTCCAGATGAGAGGTCACATGAGGGTTTCTTGACAGAAAGAAAACAAGCAAACAAACAACACAACAAGTTTGGGGAGAGAATGGGTGTGTTAAAAACCTTGGTTGTGGTGATGGTATCCTGAGCTTGTGCATGCATCCAACTCATCAACATGTATGTGTTAAATAGGGGCATGTGTGGCTTTATACACAATTATCAATTATTACTTAATAAAGATTAAAATAAAAAAAATCTTTATAAAGAAATAAGAAAATTTTAAAGTAGAAGACACCTGTGTCTAGAAAAGAGCGAGGCTACCTTGCCTGAGGTCTACCTCAGCCTCTGATGTCCCATGTGCCATGACCTCTGTCCCTAGGATCACGAACTTGTTTATTCAGTGTGAAGACTCACAGCAGCCACATGATCTAAGTTATAGAAGTGTGGTTTGCTATTCAGAAATGATGATGCAAGTTTCTTTTTGACAAGCAACGTGATCTTAGGGATGGCATGGTTTTGCATTAAGGATTAAAAGGAATAAATATGTAAAACCTACCAGAGCACCAGAAAGTCAAAAATACCTTCTGTTGTTCTTACTATTATCATTACCTCGTTATGGATTAGGACAGTCATGTGCCACATAACAAAGAATCACACAGTGGGGAAAATCTCCTGTCCCTTCCTGACATCACAGCCACCGTAAGTCCTATTGGAAGGGACTTTGTTTGTGTTTGTGGTGATGCTGGTGCATCAAGCCTACCATTCTCTAGCCATATGGAAGTGTGGCACACACAACAGTATATAGAACACACGACACACACAACAGTACAGTATATAGAACTTGATCATAGTAATTGATAACTGTTATTGGTTTATGCATTTACTATACTGTACATTTTATTATTATTTTAGTGTGTATTCCCTCTACTCAGAAGAAAGGGGTAAACTGTAAAACAGCATGCCAAGTGGCACCAGTAACAGTCTCCAACATGTTATGTGCACCATGCTGCTCTTTGTAATATTTTATCATATGTCTGATTCAATTTCCTATTGTCCTGTTGGCCACCATCCTAGGAGCAATAGGCTAGACCAGGTAGCTCAGATGTGTGATAGCCTTTACCATGTAGGCTTGCATGAGAAAAATTTATGATATTCACACAATAAGAAAATTTCAGAAAGCATTCCCATTGTTAAAGGTGCCTGATTCCGCCACTATTTGTATGACTCCTAAGCACATATATTGCAGTGAAATATTCCAGTTGCCCTTGCTGAAGGACTCCAGTGCCAAAGAGAAGTAGCCATTTATTAGGCAGCTGTTTGGTTAACCTGCCTGCTCTGATTAAAAACACCTGCACACATTATGCCCAATTCAATCTGAGCCGACCACAATGACAGCGTCTGTGGGATTTGGTTACCTGAGGGGTGGTGAACCATGTTGCTGGATAGATGGCTCTCTGAAAAGCCAGCCATCCTTCATGTTTGAAGCTATTAAACATGAAAACTCATTACAACAATAATGACTGTTTTGATATTTCCACCTACCACTAGTGAGATGGCCACTGGAGAGTCCTCAATGAGGCGGAAAGCATCAGCTATGCATTGAGAACCAAGCCCAACCGGCCCATCAGTTTTCACAAATCTTACCTTCTGGGGATAATGTTAAGCACTGGGATGACTTGGCACAGAGTGATCTAATCCAAAACCAACCTCCCATTTTCTTCCTGCCACTCACAATTGAGAAGACTGGTTCTCTGGATTCTCAATATCTTTTAGAATACAGAGCATGGTATAATGGTGACTGCCACGTAATCACTGTGACTTATATACTTCGGTAGTTTATAATACTCTTTCAAGACCATTCTCTCAGATAATCCTCAAAAGAAGCCTGCAAGAACAAAACAGATTATTATTAGTGTTAGTCAAAGGATGCTCCAGAGTTTCCTTCCCATTTAATGCAGCAAGAATCAAATGGAAGACATTTGTCACTGTGCTGCACAAGAGAAAAGAAGACCAATGTTTGTAGGGATCTTTTAATCTGAGAATAGAATGAGATGTGCTCACTATTCCTGTGCTTTCCTTTATTTAACAGATTTACACTATGCACAGTGGACAGAACTGAGGGTGTGATATCTTTCTTCACGGAGCTGAAAATCTGAGTGGGGGGCACCTATTAGGAAGGGGTGGCCCAACAGTATGTAAGTGTAAGTGGAGATGGGGCATGAGGTGATCACAGATCAAAGCAAGTTCAGGATGATGTATTCTAAATTAGTATGTAACAAAATTCAGTGAAGACAAGACCTAGATTTCAGGGATAATCTTATTTCCAATGTTCTGTGCCAATATTTAGCCATGAGTTAGATGGTTATGAGTTCTGATTCAGAGAAAAGAAAATATCAAGATATACCACCAAATTAGGAAACTAAGGACAAGTATACAAATGCTGAGACAAAAAATAACAACATGTGAGGGTTGCACCCCTTTCATGGAAAAATTAATTCACTATAATTATGAAAGAGAAACTGATCTTTAAAAGTTTTCTTGATAGTTTACATGAGTTGTATTTTGGGAAGCCTGGATTGTGGCTATGTCATCATAAAGGCTTGAGTGCTTCTGGGGACTTTTGGGTTTTCCTTGGTATTTTTTCTTTCTTTCTACTTTTGGGGTCTATCAAGAGCTAAAATAAAAGGCAGCCAAGAGAAACTGCCACAATTAGCCTTGGCACTTGAGGTCAAAAAGACAAAAACGTAATTTTCTGTATTAATTCTTGGGATTGTCTTTAGCACAGAAAAGTAGGAAAGAGGATCAGAATTCAGAGCACTATGGATTTTCCATCTTTAGACCCTTGAGTTGGTGTTCAGAGTTTCAAAGGGAAGGCGACTCAAAAACCAATGGCAACCATTATCAGCCTGTGAAAAGGACAGATGGACACTGGCAACCTAACTGTTCCTCGCTGATGCCACACCCCTTACAGCAAGCACATGGGGACACAGAGCCTGGGAGTTTCGAAGCCAATGCCTAAGCCACCTTGGAGGAAGGACGGTGTTAGAGTATTTTAAGGGAATTCACTGGGAACTGAAAGTCTATGGAATCAGCTTAGGTCCTGAGCTGAGAACTGTCACAGAACTCATTCATTAGATTTTCAAAATCTAATAAAGGCAGTCTCCTCAAAATCATCAGTAGACCTCGCTTGTCTAGGCAAGCTGCTCACCTTTATATTATTTGAGATAAAAGGTCATGATCAAATAATAATGGAAGTGGGAAGAAATGCCAAGGCCAAGATGTCAATCTGAGATCAAGATCTCAAGATTCTGAGAGAACAGAGAAAGAGACCAGAGAAATCAGGGGAAGACAAATACATCCAACTCCATGAGGAAAGCCCGGCAGGAGGCTCACGCCTCCCGTGAATGCACAGCCTAAGTAATCATGGTGGCAGAAGGGAGCAGAAAAGGGATGTGTGGAGACAGCCATCTCCCTTCCCTTCTTGCAGGATGCACAGTGGGATCAGGAAGAGTGGGCCCTCTCTGTGCCTGTGCTGTTCATGAATCTTCTTCCATTCAGGGCTACTCAGGAGCAGAGAGAGATTCTCTCTGTCCATCTTAAGTGCTCTGTCCCTGGAATGTGCTAAGGTGTTCAAAATGACTACCCAAGGGGCTTGTGGCAGGGAGGACTGATGTGTCTTGGGAAGGACTGGATGACCTTTAAGTTCCTTGAGAGTTCTAGCATTACAAGTGCCCTGCCCTCAAGAAATCTCTGATAGCCTGATAGGACGACTCAACCTTAAGTATTGGGGGAAAAAAATCTCTAGACTCTTGAGACTTTATCAATGTATCTTGGTCTAAGTCTGTGCTTATGTCTGGTCTATTTATACCAATCTCTACCTGCCTGTTCATATAAGTACACATCAGAATTCTACTTAATAAGTTTATTCAAATCTTTTTTCCCCTTTTATGGTTGTCTGGATTGCATCTACTCTAATGGCAATTATGATTAATATATGTCCAAATTCTTACGCAGATTTTTCATATATGCCATTCAAACCCTGAGTACCTGACACAAGACTTTTGCTCGTGGGTGCTCCATTCTGTGTTGAATAAATAATGGTAGCTCCTCTTCACCCACAGTGGCAACACTCCTCTGTACTACTCCTTATTGGCTAACAGGCAATGCTTAACCTGGTTTTATTACAGAAGGACATTCACTCTCTGCTTGCTCATTTACAGAATAAAGTTTGGTTTCACACCATAGACTGGATAAGAAAACCCAAACTCACAATCTGATTTAATTCCTTTTTTTTTTTTTGCCATTGTTTCCCAGATGTAATCTCCATGTTTCCTTCACAGAACTGTAGACACAGAATCAGTAAATGTGTCCCCGTAATGCAAAAAGCTCATGGTAAATAACTTCTTCCTAAAGACAAAGGCTTATTGGATTTTCACATCAGACAACAGGAGTGTGAGTTAAATATAGGACAAATTTCACATCCCTTGTAGCATTAGAAAGACCATGGTCAGGGCTTCTGGTGCTCAAGGGTAGGTCAGAGAAGAGACAGCTTTCTTCTTATTGGGTCAGAATTCTGGCTGTCATTGGAAATTCATAAAGCAAAGTGAAAACATGTCTTTATTTCTAAGTCATAATCTGTGTACCCACATGGAGCCAATAAAGGAAGAATTGTAGTTAATTAAATCTAAATTGACACTCATTAGTTCTGCAATCAGAATCATTATTATTCCAATGAAGAAAATATTTTTTTTAACTTTGACTTTAGAAAATATTAAAATCTATGCTGACTAAATGGAAAATGCTTGGAACTATCCTGTGATGAACAGCAGCAAAGACAGAAATGGAGCTTGCTAATATTACCTTGGTATGGAAGCTGTTATCCTGGTAAGGTGCTGCTGGCCTGGTCATGCCCTTTCTGGCCATCAGAACCATGGCTCGCATATTCATGGATGTTCTGTCTGTTGATTTGATGGAGCATGGTAAGTAAAATATCTTTTCCCTGCACGACTTCTGAATCAACTGAGAAATTCCACTTAGTGGATACTCAGTAATCAGAGAGTTGGCATATCACATTGCTCACTGATATGGACAGCCTAGAGCACAGAGCATGTGGTGAGAGCTAAGACAAGATGGTGCGCTCCCCAGACAATTCCTCCACAACCCAGGTAGCTACTGGACAGCCCACCCACTTACAGAGTCACTCTAAATCAGGAATACCTCCCACTCCCTCTTTAAGGTGAAGGGGATGAGGATAGTGAATGAAATTATTTGTAACTAAAGACATTTGATAATTTCAGTTCGTGGAGGTCAGCATGCACACTAGTGGTGTGGACCACCAGTCACTTGGTTTTCTCCCTTCCTTTCTAAGAAGGGATTTTGATGACTCAAAAAAAAAAAACAGTTTAGGAGAAATTTTTTAAAATGACAAGGGGATAAATCAGAATTTCTAACAATACTCAAGAATTTTTATGGCCCTGTACATTTTGTGAAGATAGAAGTAAGGAGCTTGAAGACTTGAAGAAATGATAAGCAGATGAGAATGCTAATTATTCTGATTTGATCTTTGTGTCTCCATGCATGTTCTGAATTATCACACTGTAACCTATAAAAGTGCACATTCCTCTTCAAACTAAGTGATCTTCAACATCGAATTTTAATACCACTGGGATGAGAGAATGCATTTGTCCAGATCCACTTGTTCACATGTGCACTCTGAGCTTCAATTCTCACAAGGGCTACTCTGTTTTGTCTGTTTAACTGGGTGCTTGACTTCTTTTAGGGGTCAATTAAAAAGAAAAAACCTAATATTTGAAAAATCATTTAAATGGATCTATTAATGCAAACACTCTGAGTCTCATTAAACCTGTGGTCTAAAATGATAAAAGTGTCATTTCAGATTTTGTTATAATCACTTACAGAAAATAAGTGATCAGGAACACTGAAATAATAGTTGAAAAGCAGTGTAGGGTTTTCATGTGCTGCCATGCATTTCTAAGTGTCTAGAACATTCTCAGCAAGCTCTGTAAAAAAAAAAAAAGGTGTTGTTACAATTCTTATTTGAAATATTTGGAAACTGAGCCACAGGGAAATGGAGTAACATTCTGGGTTAAAATAATGGAGCTAGACTGATGATCACTCACTCCTCTTCAAACTAAGTGAGCTCCGACATCAAATTTTAATACCCCTGGGATGAGAGCATGCATTTGCCCAGATCCACTTGCTCACACGTGCACTCTGAGCTTCAGTTCTCACAAGGCCTTCTCTGTGAGCCCTGCATCTGTTTTGTCTGTTTAACTGGGTGCTCAACTTCTTTCATGTTCTTGTGTAAATTCTTTACAAATGGCATTTTATCAATTTAGCTATAAAGTGGACTTTCCCCTCAGATGCACTCTGGACATTGTTGGCTATCCCCAAGACTGGCAGGCAGGGACTGTGGCTGCAGTTTAGAACTCTCGGTCTCTCTGGTCTGGAGAGGAGAATGTTGTTGTGACTAAGTTTATTCTGGTTTTACCTCCATCAACTCAAAAAATGATATATGCTTGCCTGTTTCCTTTCTTAGAAGAACATCTCTGTACACATTCGTGAAGAAAAAAAAGTATGGTTTTGAAAAACATATGGGCAGACAACACCATCAATGGTTCCTGGTGTATTGGAGCCTCCTGGAGGACAGGAACTACTTGTCCAGCTGAACTGCAGGAGGGACTAGAGTAGTCCCTCTAGGGACTAGATGCCACCATAATCCTGTGACTACTATCATCACCGAATTCGCCTCTTCATTTTCCTTGCTTCCCTAATCTAAGTATAAAGTTATTCTCTGAAAATCAAAGAGAGATCAGTAGAGTAGAGGAAAGGGACCGGAAAGGGAGGAGGAACGGGAAAGGGGAAGTGCAGGGAACGGTATAAGTCAAGTTACATTGTTATATTAAATGCATGTACAAATATTTAAAAAAAAAAAAAACACCATTATCTAAAAGACTAACACCAATAAAAATATTGAAAGAAAATTTAAAATATGGTATGAAATCACGCAAACCAAACAATTAAAATTTCTTTCTTTCTTTTTTTTTTTTTTTGGTACTTGATATTGAACTCAGGGTCACTTGACCACTGAGCCACATCCACAGCCCTATTTTGAATTTTACTTAGAGATAGGGTTCACTGAGTTGCTTAGCACCTCATCATAAACTGGATAAAATATTATAAAACTTCTTAATAAGTGGAAAAAAATATTCAGAAGACCTTCAGGCCTCCTGTTCCCTATCTAAAACCCCTAGTCAGACCCTGCTAGATGGTCTGCAGCAGTGGGGAAAACGGGGTGGGAAACACTGGGGACTCGTGGAGCACCACACTGAATCATCTAGTCGCCTGGAGAGCAGGCCAAAAGATGCCAGGCTGTGACTGCACCTGTTGTCAAAAGGTTGACAGTCACGTCAGCAGGACTGGGATACTGGGACTCTAGGTTGTGCAGTTCAGCTTCTGAGATCAAGAAAGAAAAAAAAAAAATCAGGGCAGTTTTCCAGATGATATGAAATCAACATGGAGATAAAGCCAAGGAGTCAAGTTGGGCAAAGCCATTTATTTTTGGTCACAGGCGCATGGTGCAAAATGTCTATATCCCTGCATCCATTTCTACCACAGAACTTTGCCATGAAATAGACCTAGGATATATTCTACTTTGAGCATGAGTACAAGATAACACAAGTGTCGAGTACGGAGGCATAAACCTCATTCCTCAGGAAAAAACAAAAAAACAAACAAACAAACAAAAAATCAACTGCAAACCCCACTATCCTCTAGTAAATGAGGCTTCTGATGCTTATGTGAAGCAAGAATGCAGTCAGTCACAGGCAGGACTGGATCTAGTATGGGCCACACTTTCTGTAGATGGCCACATCTCCCCACATCCTCGCCAACACTTACTGTTGTCTTCATAATAGCTGCCATTCTGAACAAGATGGTATGACCAGGCTGATCCTTTCAAAGACAGAAGCACGCCCAACTTGAATGTGTAGGAGATCACTCTTGATCTGCATTTTTCCTACTTTGAAGCATCTCTTCTTAAAAGTCTGTCTTTGTGATTACTTGGCCTATCAGGGAGGTGAAAGAAAATGTAGAGATTGTCTTAGTTTTAAAAGCAAATAATTTTAGCACTTGGTGAGTTTATGCTATTGTAAAGATGAAGAGCTTGCAAATTACATAACACAATGTCTATTACACGGTAGAGTGTTGTTAGATGCTACTTATTTTTTAAGCAATAAAGTGGTTAAAACAGATAGCCATGACTTAGCTGAATTGTCCATTTATATGTTTTCAGATATCTCTTTTCTGGGGCATAGTTTTGGTATCACAAACGCATAGAATAGCTCCTCAGAATGATGAGGTTTAAAATGCTAATGTGAGCATTCTTGGTCCTCCAGTATTATGCGAACCATCTTTTTGACATTGCTATTCTGATATTTCACTTCAGGTGGCCAACATGCATGCTGAGCAGATGGAACTGGAGTCTGTTTTCCACACACATACGTACGTCTGTATCTGTGATTCTCTCTGAGGTGTTCTGGAATGCTTAGCCAGCTGGCCATCTGATACTTCCAAAAGTATCTCTGCTTCTTAAATCTGAACTTGGAAAGCTTTTCCTGTAAAGGATCAGGAAATACTTATTTCAGACTCTGTGGCCATACAGTCTTTTTCTCAATAGCTTCACTTTGAAGTAGCTCTAAATCAGCCAGAGACAAAACGTAAATGAAGGAAAGTGGCATTGCAATAAGATGTATTTGCATACATGGGTCGAAGATGATTTGCTGCCTTACCTTAAACTATCCCAAACATCTAACTTAAAAATACCAAGACTCTGAACTTACCTAGGCATGAAAATTAATTTAAAAAAATCTGAAGTAAGAAAAAAAAATAAAAGGCTCTGAGATGTCTCAAAGGTCTGGAAATAGATGTGAATTATTATTACTGACTCTTATTAGAGTTTGATCGTCACAGAGACTACATGAGTAATAAGCAGATTCACACTACTGATGAAAGTAGAGTGACCTCCAAGGGTGGCTTCAGGGTACATCATTGACCTAGTCATTCCATGACACAAATTGTGGCGCATGCCTATAAGCTATTCAGGAGACTGAGGCATGAGGCTTGCAAATTGTAAGCCAGACTGAGCAATTTAGAAAGAGCTCTCTCAAAACAAAAAATTAAATTAAAAAAATTAAAAGAGCTAGGGATGTAGCGATAGAGTGCCCCTGAGTTCAAATCCCCAAATTTAAAAACAAATGTTGCCTTAAATTAAAGTGAGGGTCTTTATATTCAAACATAATTAAGTGGACATAAATTGAGATTTTTTGCACACCCAGAGCCAACTTTCAAATGTATCATATTTTTGTTTACCATGGAAGCCTTCCCAGTATGAGGGAAATACAGAGATATTGGCAGTGAGGTGACAGATGGGTTTATGCTTATGTTTCAATCTTTATTTTTCTCAGAAATTCACATATTTAAAACATTGAAGAAAAAAAATATTCTGCTCTGTTAAATGCACTATTCAAGGCCCTGGAAGTAAAAACCACCACCAGAAACTTACACATGGCCCAGGCTACCACATTACTTAGACTTTGTAAAGTAAAAGTAAGTCTGAGTAAAATTGGCTTTTCTGAGGTTCAGCTTCTTCCTCTTCATATTTTTGTGAAGTGGTGGACGTTTAGTACCTGCAGTGCCTTCAGGGAAGTGAGGGTGAACATCAGGTGGCTGAAGCCCATGGACTCCCTTTCCATACACTGGACTCACCTCCTGTCATTATTCCTAGCTTCAGGTTCCAATAGCTCACTGAAACATTATATGTTGTTTTTGGTGTAATTAAAAGATTGTTACATTAATTAAATCCATATAAAATTGCAAATTTGTTGTTGATTTAAAAACAATAGAAGATGTAATTAGTTTTAGCATCTCTACTATGTATTTTTACAGGTTAATTAAGTGAATAATTGTAAATTTATAAAAAAGATAAATTTGTTGTCAGATAACCACTCCAGATATTTTTAAAAAACTGAAAAATTGATGATAAGTATTCAAAACAGGCTTCTGACACAGCTAAAGGATGCCTGGTTTTGTGGAATGAAGGGAATTCTGATCTTTGCTCCTGTATCTCTTCCACTGTGCAGACTTAGGGGAAATATCATTTGATTTTGTGTGGGGTATGATGGTCAGGTCAGCTATAAATGGACCTGAACTCAGAATCTATATATTTATAAATCTGGAAATATATATAGATTCTGAGTTCAGAAAGGCAAGCCCTGCTGATCTCCCTTGTCCAACTAAGGCTTCCAGTTACTGATGATAATTTAAAAGAAGATCCCTAAATATTCCTTGCATTGCTTAAAAAATATGGTATTTGGTCATTTTTGGTTTGTGATTCCCTAATTCAGACAATTCTGAACAAAGTCTTTTCAGGACTGGTTTTCAGTCTTACAAAAATCATATGAGCTCATAAAAGGAGCAGTGACTTTAGATTCATATGACTTATTCAAAATTACATTTTCATTATTCTAATTCTTTTGGGGGAATACTTAAATTTAACTCTCACTATATTAATACAATTATCAAAAGAGATAATCCTTAATTAACACCTTTTCAGCAGTGACTAATGTCATCATCTAAATTTAATTAGGATCACACTTGTGACTATGAATCAGTCAACAGATTGTTGGTCCTGGCAAGAACATTGCAGCAGAGAAGGCAAATACATACCAATCATTCGTGTGTTTGCCAGTGAGAAAATTTGTTGCCTTCATTATGATGATAGAGGTCCAAAGTAATCAACCAGCATTCTGGGGACCTACTATTTGTCTGTCCTGTTAGCAGAACAGGCCTTCCACTGCATAAAGATCCCAAGCCACCCTTGTAAGTAGAACTAACTCCCTATTGTTAAATCCATGCAGAGTGACTCTTCTACTATGGTTGCCAAGTTTGTTTCTGGTAAGCAAGCACAATGATGGCTAGGAAAGTAAGCTGACATTCAGAACATGCCACCTTGTATGTCTGTTTATTATGTGTGAAATGACATCACACAAATATCTTTAATTTCTTGTGGCCACTCCAATAGGCTATCTGCCCCACCACTTCAGGCCTCCTTGTTCTAGAACTCTGATTGGTTATCTCTAACTCCATACAACCAAATCATAGGTAACTACAACTACTCACAAATCAATGGTCCCTGTACATCTAAACTACTTCATCCAATGAAGTGGAGAATTATGTTGACCAGAGATTTGTCCACTAAGAATATTTCTTATCATTCTGGTCTTTCAAGGACACAACTGATTGGAGCTTTGAGACTATGAATTGAAACTTTGAGTCTATATTTTTATAGCATCAAGCACATACATCTGAACCATCCATAAAGTACAGGAGAGAGGATTTTTACTGTTGTTGTGGACTGTGTATTTGGTTTTCTTCTAGTCAAACTTGTGTTCATAGTGTCATAAACATGACTTAAAATTAAGAAAGAAATGAAATAAGACAGAAGTTGGTCGGATTGTTAGCCAGCAGTTTATGCAAATATGAAACTTAATTGGGACTACTCCCCAGACAACTGTGATCTCTTATAGTTAATGAAGAATGGCCACTGAGTATTTTTAGACTCAGTGGTCGGACAAATAATTAATAAAGGGCAACATACGTCACATGGCCACTAATATTCCATGGTAAAAAAAAATGCAATCTCTCTGAAATAAAATAAGAAATCAGAAGCTATTTTTAAAAATATAATAGTTACCTTCAAACAGAGAGTGTGGCTTTGTATAACAGTGTAATTATTGTCTTTCTGGTTGGGAAATACCAAAAAATCCATTTTATAGAGTTGTTTTGAATTTCTTAAATCTATAAAATCATTGTGTCCAGTCTTATGGGAAATTAAGAAAATGGGTTAGAGTGCCAGACTCAATGAGCATAGATGGTACCTCAATTCCAAAGGGATTCAACAAGACTTTTAGCAGTTATTGTTTTAATGGAAGACAGTATATTGTGCAATAAGACTACTTGGGCTTCAGAGGGATCATGCCAACATTTTACAACTACTAGACTCCTAAACTCTTCAGTGAGATGTGGACCACAGGATTTTCCTATTGTTAATCACCTATTTACACACCTCATCCCATCCATCTTCGTAAAACACCTACATTTCTTCCTGTTTCCTATTCATCAGATCTAATCAGTATGATGTTTGAACATCACACATCATTAAAATGCTTTGTGGAAAGCTAGCTGAATCAAGATTCCTACAGACAACAACAAAAAAGACCAAGAAAATTGGCATAATCAGGATTAGCGGGTAAAGTGATCCTGTTCTCCCTGTCAGGTAAAAACAATGCCTTTTGATAGTTTTTCAAGTCGATAGAGGAACACATATTTACAGGATCAGTTGCTGAAGATCAGGTGCAAAGGGCTATATTCACTTGTTTTAGTAAATACCCACATCTAAATGGGCAACTGTGATTTCTATTGACTCTGATTAAGTTTATAAAAATGTACAGTCATACTCCAAGAAATCAGGCAGAATGCGTATGAGAATTGAATATCAGTGTAAAGGAAATAAGCAATCCAACATTTTTCAAGGTTTGCTCAGGATATATGATTACTTTCTACTGACTGTCTTGGTAGAGAGAATAATTCCTTTTACTCCCATTTTTTCTCTTCTTAGCGGAATAGCTTGGACTGGCTGGGTCAGGAAGTCCATGGGGGACTTCAACAATTGCAATGATTGGCTGGGTTCACAGCTTCTCTGGGCCTATTGGCAGAAGGACTTGGGCCACAGTCCATCTGTTATCTGACAGTATCTAGCTCTACTACTATGATTGCCATCAAATAAGGGTCAAAATCTAATAATCTCTGCAAAACCCTGGCATATTTATTTTCCCAATGCACAAATACTACCATGAAAAAGCAAACGAGGAACAGCAGCAATAGCAGATCATGTGTATATAATTGAAAAATGTTCTCAGGAAGACTTTTCAAAATCATTTGCAGAATATGTGAAAATTTCCAACCAGGTTTATGAAGCCAATATCTTGCTAACAATGCAAATTGGAAATAACTTAAGAAAAGAGAAAATGACAAGCTGTTCTCTTAAACACAGAGGCAAACTCCTCTCTCTCTCTCTCTCTCTCTCTCTCTCTCTCTCTCTCTCTCTCTCTCTCTCTCTCTTTCAATTATGCCCCAGTCATCCCCCCACACACACACACCCATGAGTTTATTTTGGAAATGCAGTATTGGCAGAACATGCGAAAATCATTTATTTTTTTCACATGGCACAATGAAGGATAAAATTATTTGATGATATCAGTAGATTCAGAATGTGACTTAGATAAAAATTCAGCAAGCACTTGTGATCCAAATTTATCTTGGGGAACTAAAAAGAAGTAAATTTTCTTAATCTGAACATTAGGCAACGTTTTTTCTTGATGGAAAATGTGGAGAACTTTTCTTCTGAAACAGGGAATAAGCAAAGCCTGGCCAGTGTCATAATCTTTCTGAATTTGTACTGGAGACCCT
The DNA here is from genome assembly GCF_048772815.1 of Callospermophilus lateralis. Taxonomy (NCBI): domain Eukaryota; kingdom Metazoa; phylum Chordata; class Mammalia; order Rodentia; family Sciuridae; genus Callospermophilus; species Callospermophilus lateralis. Next base: position 86,472,370 of record NC_135320.1, read on the forward strand.
AGGAGGAAGTATACTAGCAGAAGGAAAATACGTGAAATACATTTTGCAAAATTCACAAATGAAATTTGAGAGATTATTGGATATAATACACAAAAATTCCAATTATATCAATTATATTTGTGAAAATCAGCACTAACACAATTAGAAATTGAGGTTTAAGAAAACAAAAACAAACAAACAAATAAAAACTCCTTGGCTGGATGCAGTGACACTTGCCTGTCATCCTTGCAACTCTGGAGGCTGAGGCAGGAGGATTGTAAATCTGAGACCTGCCTCAGGAATTTAGGAAGATCTTGTCTAAAAATAAAAAAATAAAAAGGACTGGAGATATAGCAGAGTTGGAAAGCACCCATGGGTTCAATCCCCAGTACCAAACCAACAAACTAAAACAACAACAACAAAACTCCTTTACTATCTCATCAAAAAAAAAAATCAAATAAAGAGATACAAATGTAACAAAATTATGCTGTTTTTTTCAGAAAGATCTAAAAGATTTCTGCAAGAAATTAAAAGTTGTCTAAGTAAATTTAGAGATGTATTTGTAAATTTGATGAGGAAATATTTTAACAATGGTATTTTTTTCCTAAACGTATTGGTAGGTTCAATGCTTTGTGTGGACTTCAAAGGCTTGTTTTCTGAATGACATGGGAACCGCACAGCGAGGTGGTATGTGGAGCATATTGTCAGCTATGATCTCAGTTGTCAGTGCCAAACACATGACAGGACTAACGCAGCAGCCACCTATGCTGTGGTAGAAAAGAGACAAGAGGAACTGCAGAGAACAGGCAGGGAGAAAGTCAGATGTATTTGGAGACTTTATTTATGGCAAAGATGATATTTGGAAACAATAGGCAAGAAATATGGTTTTAAGGGAATACTTCTGGAAAATCTGGTAATTGATACAAGGCAAAAATTGAAAGTTGACCTTTATCTTTTTTCATAAACCAAATTATTTTCCAAGGGGATTGTCAATAGGAATGGTAAAAAAGCAAAAGAAAAAAGTTTCTATATGATAAAGCAAATTATCTTCAATATATCAAGGCTAAATAATATTTAGACAGAGGATATAAAGCACTAGATAATTAAATATACTGTAAATTTGACTACATTGAAATTAAGAATTCCTGGAATGGAATATATTATATTAGTCAGGGTTCTATGAAAAATAAAAATCAACAGAACCCCTGACAAAACAGGAAGCTAAGTGGCTTCTTTAGAGACAGAAGGATGATTGAATCATTAATAATTTAGATAATAAATATTAAAATAGCATTGGTTAAACTTAAGAAGACTGGGACTCTAAGTGAATGTAAAGAGGTAGATGAGTGAGAATCCTCATCCAGTGTAGGGGGAGTGCACATGGTACCTGCTCCAGAAATTTTGGAAGTGTATTCTAAATATGCAGAGAAGAAATCCCCAGCACCTAACCCTAGGTGTCTGCTCAACAAATTGCACAAATGCTCAAACCAGGACACATGCATAAGACTCTTTCTCCCATTAGTCATAGTACCCCTACATGACAATGCAAATATACAGTACAGCAGATTGATGCATTAGTAAATTCACACAAAGAAGTTGCATGTGGCAATGTTAATGAATGGATATGCCATCTTGAGAAATATACAGATGAATGTCATAAACAGAAAAATATGGAGCAAAATAAGACAAATGCATAAGCATTCTCACATTATCATTCTGTTGAAAAAGAGTTCCCAAAATAGAAAAACCAAAATTGCAGCATTTAGAGCTGCATGCGTAGGTGATATGGTGATAAAAAAAATCTATGAGGGACCCCCCGTAACAGCAGTGGTTACAGGTGAAGAGGGAGGGAGGGGATAATCTTGAAATGGGAAGCGTTGTAGGTGCTGGTGAGAGTCTTCCTGGCCTGGGTGGTGTCAGGCAGGTGTGCCTTTGTAGTTGATCAGTGACTCCTGTGCAGAATCTGGAATCACACAGACCTGGCTTTGAAATCTGGCTTCCTTCAACGTGTTCCAGTGACTGCTCTGCCTCTGAGCTTCCTTATCTATGTGAAGTGTCGGGGTGAAGTGGGATAGGGGTCCTGCTGGGGCTGTGAGGGCTGAGGTCACGTTTCTAAGGCTCCTAAGACCAAATATTTTTTTTTTTAATTCCTCGATTTCCCCCTCACTCCCTGTGCTCCTGCATCCCTTCAAGATGAAAAGACCACTCCCATGCTCATCTGGAAGACAGTGAGTCATAGGGAGATTGCTGAGGGTTTGGGGGTCCAGCCATATGAGAGGATCATCTTGGAGTTAGAGCTCTCTCTTTCTGGACACTTTTCCCTGGGGAGGTGCTCTTTATGGTCACTAGACCCAGAAACTTGTAGCACATGAACATAGAAATCAGATAACAATATCAAGTCATCTTCAATGTTCTCAAGGAAAATGGAGTGGGAAAGATGATGAAGAGAATCTCCAGTTATGACCCTAGGAGAGGGTCAGGGCAGGCCAGGCTACTCAAAGCGTACTTGTAATGATTTTGTTGAGAAAAATAAATCTTGTAGATACCTATAAAAAAGGAATTCTGGTTAAAGGGAAGAAAAAAGGTAAAGAGTTTGTGTTGGGGACAGCAAAGAGGCATGTGAGTGGACAGAATGAGTCTGGTATGAGTAAGAAAGCATACTGTGGGGCAACAGGCTGGCTCTGAGTTCTCCACTGAAATTCAGGCCCAATATTGGGTAGTGATGCTCTCACCTTGCTTAAATTTCTATGGTACCTCGTATGTCTCTAGTTGCAAGTTTCTTTCTCAGAAAGAAAAGAAAAGAAAATTTTTTTCCCAAATGAAAACTGGTATAAGGAAAGACTGATATTCCAGGAGGTTAGATTTTAAGGATTTTAAGCCCAAACTTTCCCCCTTACTACCTCTTTGGGATGTAATTTTTTTTTTTCCTTTTGGTACTAGAGATTGAAACCAGATTGCTTTATCACTGAACTACACCCCCCAAACTTTTGCTTTTTATTTTGAGACAGAATCTCACTAAGTTTGCAGGCTGGCCTTGCAGACTTCCTGCTGCAGGCTCTGGTATTGAGGGGATTACAGGTACTGTGGACCCCTGTAACAGGTGATGTCATTTTCCTTCAATTTACTTGAACCTATTGGTGCCTTTATGAGTGTGATTCATAGTACAGCGTCTTATCTTCTCAAAAGAATTATTTTTTAAAAAAATCTTGCAAACGTTACACACTGTGTTCATGTCTGTTATAATAGAAATTGCATTTCTTCTTCCAGCTTAGAGGACAAATGACACCTTCACAACCACGTCAACAGAGTCTCTAATCTCCATCACAAATCACTATTTCTCTGGTTTACGCCTCCATAAACAATGTTTCTGCTCCACTTTTCCATACTTTCTCCCAGCTAGTTCCAGACCTTCTGAAGGTAGGTATAGTGTTGCCAGCTGCTTTGCTTAGTGCAGGACATCCTCTAGCATAGGAAGGTACTGTGGTTTTAGGAAAAAAAAATGAAAACGATTTTTTTTTTTCTAAAATATTTAGAGTTGTTGCAGCAGTCACCAAATTTTGGTTTTACCTCACCTCACAGCCTTGCCTAGAGTTGGTCAGGGCTCCTGTGGAGAAGCCCTTTGAGCAGCTTATGTCAGGGTCTCAGCATGATCCTGTCTCTCTCTTTGACTTGAGGGATGCAAGCCAAGCCTGGCATTGGGAATTTCAGCTGGGCAAGCATTAGCATTCTCTATCGTGCCATCAACCCATCAGTTGATGGATTCATTCATTCAACAATCATTATTGTTTGTCAAAGACAATCCAAGCCTCAGTTAAACTATGTCATTCAACCCAAATGCCAAATCTCCTGCACTATTGGGGCTTTTATTTTAATTGGTAGTGGACAGAATTCTATGAGCTATGATATATCATAAATAATATTATTGATAAAAGTGTTTCTTTAAAATTCTAATATATAGGTTACTTTCTTGAGAGTTGGTAAAGTAAGTCCATCTGCAACTATTTTCTCAATGAATTGTTTGAGTAGTAAAGAAGATGCTTATTTTCTTCCAATAGGTTGAATAAATATAAATTCTAATTTTCCTGGGATAGTGCTGGCTTATCTTGCTATTGCAGTGTTATTATTAATAATGCCCTTTGTTATAGGTTTAGAACACAAATTAGTCATTTTAACAATATGATGCTTGTTATCATAAAGCAACAATGGCTCCAGTACCAGTATTTTGTAAGTATTATGGCAGTTTAGATGTTATTTGTTGTGGAGATTTGAATTTAGTCTGATGCTACTGCTGTATTAAGAAACAATTTGAGGATAATAACACTAATCTCTTATTGATTACATGGAATTTAGTCACTGAGACAAAAGCCGCTGGACCCAGCCCTATCAGAACACAGAGTGCACACCCCACAAACAGGCTGAGTGACCTCCTTTCACCACCTCAGTGATGAACTGCATCTGTCCACCGCTGTGGTGCCATTTTCTGTCTGATTTCGGTTAATCATCTTCCACCCCTTCACCATGGCCCAAGGGAAGCCTTGCTGAAGTCCTCAGCTCAAAGTAAGTTCATGGAGTTTTCAAGGTAATGTGCCACATTTGTTGTGCTTCACAATTCAAAATCTGTTAAAAAAAAAAAAAGGCTGCTCTTTTCATTAGAATTCCTTTTATTATTTACATGAATCATTGATGAAGTTTTGGAGTCTTGTGTTCCCATTCCCATTCTTCTTACTTCTAAGAATCGGTTTTTATTGGACAATTTTACATGATTAGTGATTTTTAGGAACACAGGTGACACATTATGGCAGAACTGACTGCAGCTAATTATTAGTATTATTAATTCAATCCTTCCTTTATTTTTTAACAGCCAATATTAAAATCAACTTGACTCAAAACCATGAGTTTGAATACCGTGCTTTGGCTAGAACCAATGGAGTATCGTAGTAATCCTCCTCTCTTCTGGACAGCAAATAAACACTCAGCTTGTATTTTGGTCTGGGAAAAGTCTGGAAAGGGGAAGATAAACAGTACAAACCCAATATTTTGAAATTTTACTAGGCGCTATCTGAGATTACTCCCATGAAGCAGGTTTACAAAGTCATTTACACAAGTGACAAAGCAAAGCCTTAACCAAGGGTTTTCCTGTGTGTCTAGTTTTTACATATTCATACATTGACCTGGTGGGGTTAGAATTTTTGAGTGTGGTTCATCCCATTTCAAGTGCATAGTAGGTCACACAGATCCCACATGAGCTTAGATATGCAAAAATGCATTAAGCTCCTTAGCATTCAATATGCCACTTTCTATAGGAAAAATCTTTCCTGAAATAACTATTGTGGAAAAGAGATCATTTGTGACTTTAACATTGTGACAGTTGCTAAAAAAGTGATTTAATTTGGTAGTTCAAAAAAGTCCTGTAGCTACAAGTTTAAATCATATTGATATCCCAGTGTCTAAAACAGGAAGAAGAGTGGCAGGAAGCAGAGGAAGAAGGCAGAAGGGAAGAAAAACAAGGGCACACAAGAAGGATACAGGGACTAAGGAAGGACCAGGCTTGGTTTATGTTTCATATCAAACCCCTCCCATCTGAGAGATGGGGAGGTGGAAAACAACGCGCTTCCCTCCTCAGAATAAATTACCTTGATTATTCTTGCTGATGAGTCCCAGGACTCATTCCTTGTAATACAAAGGATTTTATGGTCTCCAGCCAGTGCTTCAGATCTGGAAGAGCACGCAGACCGCGAAGGTTAATTACAATATTCCACTAATTGTGTTTCCTCGTCCTGTACCACATAGAAACAATGGAATGGATATGCCGATAATTAAAGGCTCGAAAACTCTCCACTGAATGTTCCATGAAAGAACCCTGATGCAGGAGGCTTAGGATGAAGAGAAACCCTTGTGTTTTCATCTTTCAAAGAAAGAGGCATCTCTGAAAAACAACAGTGTATTCTTAGATTCTAGATCAGACCTGCAACTTTTGTCTCTTGTAGAATGGTCCTTGTTGAACTTAACAACAGTTACAAGTGAGAGGCTTTTAGATTCTTAAATAACACTAATAATGGCATTATCATAGTAATTTAGAGTGAAATCAAGTCTCTTTGTTCTTATGCAATGTGTGCCTTGATCCATAAATTATCTGTCCTGATGCCATCCTACAGGGACGAAATAGAGATGTGGATTCATAGGACTATATCTTGCAATAGAGGGTGAATTAGTCTGGGAGAAAAACAAATTGTATGTACAGAAAATTTTTAAAAGGATGCTGAGTATTTTTTCATTAAATTCAAATTCATTCAGAGTCACTAACCCTTAACAATTTCTTCTATTAATATGCAAAAAACACTGTGGGAACTAAAGCCATCTGAGCACCAATTTTATCCTGTCAGAGATGTCTGTTATCAACAAAAGGAGAAATGAAACAGACCACTCTAAGGAGCCAATTATTTTTAGAGGTGTGTTGTGTGAATGGAAGCCATTTTAGGTTTATCCTAGTACTTATGTAAACCAGCTTTAAGGCTTAAAAGAACCAACTTACAGATGTCCTCAAGTGAAGTGGCTAAATGGTGTGATTTCAGAAATAAAAGACTTTGAATATGTGATTAGCTGGCTGTTCCTTATTCAGTCATTTGCTTGCTCTAGCTTTGAATTCACCTAACTTCCTCTGTGAATATATGCATTTCATACCTATAAATAGATTTGCAAGGTTCTTCAAGTGATGAATCTGTGACCATTTTTGCTCCTATCAATTGGTCGCCTGCTTTGAATATGTTCAATGGCTGGTTCTGCTAAGCTAAGCTGGGTGTTCCAGGTGTTGAAGGAGGTATTGATCCAATTCCTTTTCACACTGCAAGCGTTCATTAACTCTGCCTCTCCTTCCTGGACTGGCTTGCAGCAGAGCTCATGAGCTGCACTTCCACAGTGACAGTGGGGAGGGTGGCCTTTTCTCGCTGTGTTGGACCCTGAGTCTGAACCTGTGGACCAGGTTCAGTCCATGACAATTCTGGTCTTCAGATTGCAAAAGAAGACCAGAACGACTAAACAGACTGGTAAGGAAATGCATTATTTCCCAGCGGACCGAGAGATCAAGTGCATGCCTATTGGAGTCCAGATAACAAGAATGAATTCACCAAGGTGGCTGAGAACAACTGATGCAGACATGAACAAGCCCTTAACATTCTTTATCTCATTTTCTTTCCCCCAAATGGAGAGCTCCCTCTCACGAGGAGATGTGGCCTGAGGATCATGAGTTAATGCAGGCTCTCACCTCAGGACAGTGTCACAAGCAAGCATTCAGTGAACAGCCACATCTCGAAAAGGGTCTTGCATGTTGCATTGCATTTCAGGGCTTTTGAAGCAGTTTTATTTACTCCTTAGGGCAATTTTTAATTCAATTAATACTCTGATTTTGCACTGCTGTATGAGGGAGGAAAAGATGGGCAAGAAGGGAAAAGCACTCACTTTCAGTCAGGATGTGACAGATTGTGCTCACATCTAAGTCCTATTTGCACTTTCATTCTGCACTGAGTTTGCTAAGAAGGGCAACCTGGAGTTGGGAAGGAGGCCCCTAGGATCACAAAGCTACATGTGAAGCACACCCAGAATTTGCATCCAGTTTAGCCTGACTTGGAAGTCCCTGCCCCTCCCCAGCAGGTGTTAGCACCTTTGGCCACTGGCCTTACCTGGCCCACAGCTTGCTTTTGAATGATCCAGGAGCTAAGGATACTTTTACATTTAAATGTTTGGAAAAAAAAATGCCAAAAAAGTTATTTTATAACATGAAAATTACATGTTATAAAAAATTTAGTGTCCATAAATAGTTTTATTGGAACATGGATACTTAGTCTTTTAGCTACAGTCTCTCTTTCCACTATTACTGTTGAGAAGAAATGTTACAACAGATGCCCAGGGCTTGCAAATCTAGAGTATTATCTAGAGTATTACTTCACTGGCACTTTGCAGAAAAGGTTATCTGTCGCTAATCCCTGTTCTATATTGTTGTGTTAGAAATCTTCCCTATTTGTTCAGTATCTTCAAGAAGTTTTTCATATTAGCATATTATTTTCATATCAAAGCAATTTTCTACTTAAGTAATTTATATTTTGTACTGGGGATAAAAACCAGGGGTGCTTTACAACTGAGCTACATTCCCAGTGCTTTTAATTTATATTTGATTTTGAGACAGGGTCTTGATAACTTGCTATGGGCCTTGCTAAGTTCCTGAGTCTGGTCTCCAGTTTGTGATCCTCCTGCCTCAGCCTCCTCCTGAGTCACTGGGATTAGAAGCCTACACCACCGTGTGTGGCTACTTAAATAAATTTATTTTAAATGTTCTTTTCATCACTTTCTTCAATATAATGTCATTATTAAAAAATAAACATGAAATAAATGTGTATTTTTTAATTCACTTTTGAACACAGTAGGAAAGCTGTTCACTCTATTCTGTGTTTGGTGCAATGTAATTAGAAAACACTTTGCTCTCCTGTTTACAAATGAATAAAAAGAGGTTGGGAGAAATTGTAGCAATCTGCAGGACATCAGCTCTGATGGTGGGCAATCCCAGGTAGGAGTGGCCTCAGGTAAAGCAGAGCCTAGTTGGAGGGAGCTGGGCCACCAATACAACAGGCTGGCCTGGCCATAGCTTTGGCTTGGTATGGAGGACCCATGAGTACTTACTTACTTACAGAGAGAAGCTAGGAGTCCTGCCAAGCTGCTCCTCCACCCTGATCTTAGCTCATCCATCTGTTCACTGCATAATCTATACCAGGCACTATTCTCAGAGGTTCTCTGTCCTGGAGAGTGCCCTCTGTATTACAGGACTTTCAGCAGCAGGTGGGGTACCCCTGCCCACCAATGCTGGTTAAGGGGTGCTATGCATGTTCACATCTCTGTTCTATTCAACAACATCTTACACAATTGAACCTCTGTATTATTCCACAATAGTCCCTGATTCCTTCCTTTCTCTGATCAGCAGCCAAGGATTTGCTGTCTGTATCTATTCAGTTGATTTCTCCAGTGAGTTTGTATTAGAATATGGAGTATTTTTCTTTTTATGACTTACTCTTTCCCTTGGTATGATGTCAAGTTTCACTTATGTTGAATGTAAGTAAAAGAAAAGTCCACTGGGTATTTCTGTTATAATAATAATTGTTATTATTATTATTATTATTATTATTATTATTATTATTTGGTTCTAGGGATTAAATTCAAGAGTGATTTACAACTGAACTCCATCCCCAGTTTATTTATTTTTTTATTATAAGACAGTCTCATTAAATTGCTAAGTCTGACCTTGAACTTCTTCTTGGCCCTGCCTCCTAAGTCACTGGTATTATAGGCATGAGCCACTATACCTGAACCACTTAGGTATTTCTGAAGGCTGATATCTACCCATTTTCTTTTTGCTTTTAGATAAATATGAAGGGTGAGTTATGCAGGACAGCATATGTCAATGACAGAAAGCTTCAGATAGTCCCTGGCACAGAGACCCTAATTTTGTGAAGTCACATAATCCCTTTCAAAAGTGTCCACCTGCCATTAGATTTTTGGTTTGGGAGAAAATGTTTGCCTGCTAAGATAAGAATCGGTTTGTCTTCTATGTGCCTCAAGCACATAGAAGTACCAGGAAAAGTGTATTAAATAGGAGAAGGAGATAGTTTCCTCATGCAAACAAAGGGAAGATGTACTTTGCTTATTTTCACAGGATACTGGACCCTGAGTTAAAGGTCTTCCAGGCTTTGCTTGGAAGATCCTCCCTATGTCTGATGTAGTGTCTGAAGGAGCCTCTGGTATTGGCCATCACAATGAAAATACGACTTTTTTATGAATAATCTTTCTACAGCACAATATCATTGGGATTCAGGACACAATAGCTTCAAATCATGGTTCTTTGGCATGTTGAGAACTTCGAACTGAAGGAGATTGAAGGATCTGAAATCAAGGTCTTCCTGATGTTTCTCCTGTCCTCCTCTATTCTACCATTTTCCTTTCAAAAAAAAAGATTCATAGAAATAATTATTTCACTACTCCAAGGTAGGTCACAGGAACTAGATCTCCTCTCCCGCAAAGGAAGCCACAAAACCCGAGAGATCACTTTCTGATCTTGTCTCTTCTTTCTTCTTCTTTCAGTGTGTCCTTCCATACAAACTTTCGGAAAGAATTATACACAGTCAGATGTTGGGGATTCCTGCCCTCAAACTATTGCCATAAAAATCAGACCTTTTTCCTCAATCACATTTCGACAAGGCTGTCCCGTCTTCATAGAAACAAAGAATAAAAACAGACAGCTTTCCCTGAATCTTTGAGAATTTATTTCTGAAGGTTCTTGATCCATATAAAACTTCAACTAAATAAGTTTGTTGTGCTTTTGTTATTAATCTACCTTTTCCTATAGAAGGGTCAACTGTAACCCTTATGATGCGTGAGGAAGGAGGACACAACTTCCTGTCCCTCTACACATATGAAGAGAAAGTAGCACCATAATATTTAGGAAAGAAGACCACATTTTTTATCTCATGTGCAACTCACATCCCTGTGAGGTTGACAGTGTGGGTAGGAGAAATGTACCCAGTTAACAAAGGAAGATAATAAGAGTGACATTTCTGAATGGTTTTCCTAGGCCAAGTGTTGGAATCTATACTGTAGGCAGACGAGAGTAGAGTCTGAGTATATTCTGAGCCTGGTGGTGAAACACAAGGCAGAGTTGGAGACCAAGGCCAACAGCCTGGACAGGCAGATGGAGAAGGCCAGAAGCATGGAGCGCCCTGCTGGGCCAGACTCAGGGGATGAGTCTCGGATGAGGGTCAAAAGGATGTGGGTCCCACCCACTCCAGGAAGCAGGAGGCCTCCCACTTACTGAATTAGAAAGAAGTATATTCCATGCTTTTAAAATTTTATCAAAATAAATCTTAATGTCATGTGTAACTAAAAAGAACCCAAGAAAGACTAATTAAATGTACACTTCATGTGCTGGGGATTTTTGTACATTTTATTGAGACTCCTCCATCTCAATAAAAAAGGTGGGTGGGCACATGGCTCAGTGGTAAAGCACCTCCGGGTTCAATCCCCAGTACCTGTGCACCCCATGTGTCCGAAATCACCATAGTAATAGCCAAGCACGATGTCATGTTTGTTTTCCCCTCAAGGACTTCCCAGGGCAGTAGTGGCGGTCCTTTCTGTACAAGTACAAAACTTGGACAAGAGGACAGGATGCCATGGGAACTGGGGCATTCAAAATTGACCTGCCAGCTAGTCACGGAACATCCTGCCTATAATCCCAGCAACTGTGAGACTGAGACGGGAGGATCTCAAATTCAATACCAGCTTCAGCAACTCAGTAAGTCTCTAAGCAACTTAGGGAGACTCTGTCTTAATAAAAAAGGAAAAAGGGGGCTAGGCATGTGGCTCAGTGGTAAAGAACCCCTGGGTTCAATCCCCAGTAATAAATAAAAAATAAAGAAAAATTAGCCATGCTAATGCCCAGCACTATTTTAAGCTTTTAAGAAAAAGCAATAGACAAAAGAGACAAAAATCCCCAGCACATGAAGTGTACATTTGGATAGGCACTTTCAGTGTCTAGACCATTCCAAGGCTAAGGCTTTCATAGTACAAATAACACTTTATGTTATGCATTGATAATTTTCTCTTTTAGCAAATATAAGCAGCAAGGTTGAATTTTTTAAATTAATAAATTACAATAACTAGATTTTTTCCAATTCAAAAGTACCTGTCATTGAATTAATATCTGGCCTTTGCCCAATAAACTTTTGTGAAAGCAGCTTTAACTGCTTCCAACAGTAGTTTGGGTGTTCCAAAACCACGAGGAAGAGCGGGGAGACTGACCACCCACGGAAAGTATGACCTCTAAGTCGGCTCTCCCATCTGATCCAGAACATCATAATGTGGAGATGGAGTGAGAAACAGAACCCATACAGGCCCTCATCAGATGCCAGGTTTAACTAGGCATCCACAGACGGGGGATGCTGTGCTGGTCATATGGGAGACACCTGAGAAATACAGCAGGGAGCCTCAGTGGCTTTAATTACATGAAGTGCAGAGGGTACTGAATCAATGATGTTTGATTTAGAATTGTCCCTGGAGTTAAGCTTTCCTTTGTTCGATAATGGTTTAGTGCACATGATATGTATCACCTAATCATTGCGAAGAATGTTTGCATTTTAGACCTTCAAGTTTAAAATTAATCTTTATAAAAATTATAATCAGTCACTTCATGTACACACACAGAGGGAAATATACACACACATAGATATGCACACTAGCATACTGCCTCATGCATAGCAACCACTCAAAAATATTTATCATGTTATAAATGTATGCAGGGCATCTACATTGAGACATGCACCTGAGTGAGTGTAGTCACGTGTCTTGATGTGTGATTTTTCAAATGCAACTTGAAAGTATGTCCACTGATCTGGAGGCAAAGTCCAGATTAACTGATTCATTTTACAGTAAATCTTTTATTCAATACCTATCTGACATCTCTTCAAAATCCATGAGAAATGATTAATAAATGCTTAAAAGACAAATGTGTGCTTTGTTCCCTGCTATTTATTTAAATAGTCCACTTTAGCTTCCAATCAAGATGGAAATTAATGCAGCCAACATGGAGAGCCCAGGCATGAAAGCATTCTGAGGAAAGACTGCAGTGTGGACACTCTCCCCCAAACTCTCAGACCCATAGTGTGCCTGACCTTCCCTTACACATACCCACAGCCTATTATGTTTTTAGAATGAAAAGTGAGTGGCATTTTGTCAAAACAATTTTTAATGTGCAAGTAAGCATTCATCTGAAGGTGGCAGGCTCTACCTGCAGCGATGTTTTAGTTGATGCCTCCATGCTTAGGAGGTGGCAAGGAGGGCTTCAACTGTGGCTTCTATTTCCCAGCTCAGGAGGTTTCTCGCATGGCATGCAGACTTCTGCACCAAGGTTGCATTGGTCTATTTAAACTGCTGCATACCCCGTCGCAGAGGGCCTGGCTTTATGATCCATAGCAAGGAACTCTGAGTGAATGCTTCTACGTGAATGGGCCCTGACTTTTCACTGCCTAGTACATTCCATATGCAGGTCATCTCTTCACTTCTAGAAGGTCCAGAAATGGATCTCCTGGAAGTTTGAATTGTGCTTTCGTTTTTAAATGTGATGCACAAGACAATCGCTGATTATGTTGCCCTGTGCTTACCTGGTAAACACTGCAGATTTGGCTCAGTTTCAGGATCCTGTGCTCTCCCATGAGCCCCCATAACTGATAACATTACCTAGTTCATTACCTAGTGGCCCTGAGAACTGAACTTGGACACCAAAAAGGTCAAAGGATGCTCTATAAAGGAGTTGAGCGGACATGGTGTACAGCAGTACCTTAGAAGGTCATGACTAAAGTCTGGAGATAAAAGAATTTTCCAAATTCACCCAGAAAAATCATTTCAAGAATCTGGGCCTTTTAACTTTTAATTTGACAGCAAGTCAAAGAAAATTTCTGCATGTGTGCTTGCATGGGAAACACCATTTCTCCCCTGAGCAAGAATAAAAAGGTAGCTCTCTGTCTACTTGTATTAGCTGGATGTTCCAAAGGTTGCTCCACCAAATGGAGCTGCTGATATTTGTCAGAAAACAAAACTTCTAATTTCTAATTCTCAAAATCTAATTATTATGAATGTGAGATTCCACTTTGATTGACAAGTGAGAGGAAAGAGGGTGAAGGCCAGATGCAGACCCAGCGTCTCATCACTTACGGTTAGCAAGGTACTATCCAGAAGGGTTTCTGGAGGCCAAGGCTCAGAAGTCCTCTAGCTATTTTCAGGCTACATTTTTTCAGAACTTCTGTGGCAAAGAAAGGAAATGGATCATGTGATCTGACAGAACCATCAGCAGATACACCTGTGTCTACCCACATGGCTGCTGGAATGCCATGCTCTGTTCAGCACAAAGGCCAGCAAAGCCACTCCCATGGGCCAGATCCATTCCATTACCTGTTTTTATAAGTAAAGTCTTATTTGCAATACAGCCAGGACTGTATTTTTAAACATATCATCTCTAAAGGCAAAATGTACCAAAGTATAAAGGCAAAGTTGAACAGCTGTGACTTTGTAGCCCATGGATTCTAAATATGAACAGTGAGGTCCTTACAGGAAAAGGTTGTCTCCCCCGAGGTAGGGTCTCGTTTCCACTCCTGCCTTTCCATATTAGATGGTCGGCCATGTACCAGCATGCCAGGAACCTCAGTGTTCTTATCCAATTTAATCTGTTTAAGATATATCTGTCAGGGTGCCGGCAGAGAATGAGAGCTCATAGCAGGAGATTCAGTACAAAAAGTCTGATGTGGGTACAGTGTTAAAGCTTAAAACACAGTGTCTCACTCTGTTTTCTGCTTCTATAACAGAGTGCTACAGACCTAGTAATGTTCAAAAATACCCCCCAAAACTAATTTTTCACAATTTTGGAAACTGGAACATCTAGGATTGAAGGGCTGCATCAGGCAAAGGCCTTGCTTGATGCTCATAACACTGCCGAAGGGGAAGGACAGAGGGCATCTGTGAGAGACAAACCTGTTTGTATTAGGAAGCTATCACTCCAACATGAGGACAAGGCCTCCTGACTTAATTACCTCCTATCACTATGACAGTGGTGACTACACTTCAATATATATATCAGAAACAATACTCAAGTCATAAGAGCTGGATTGGCAACAACCCTAGGACTGAGGAGTGAACCGTGAGGGTGGTTGTTTGGTGCTGTGACCAAAAGACCTGACAAGAACAATTACAAGAGGAAAAGTTCACCTGGGGGCTCATGGTTGCAGAGGTCTAAGTCTATAGACAGCTTGGGACCTGAGGTGAGGCTGAACATCATGGTGGAACAGCGTGGTGGAGGAAAGGTCTCAGGACCTCACACCAGGAAGGAGAGAGGGAGAGGGAGAGAGGGAGAGGGAGAGGGAGAGGGTGAGGGAGAGGGAGTGGGTGAGGGAGAGGGAGAGGGAGAGGGAGAGGGAGAGGGAGAGGGAGAGAGGGAGAGAGGGAGAGAGGGAGAGGGAGAGGGAGAGGGAGAGGGAGAGAGGGAGAGAGGGAGAGGGAGAGGGAGAGGGAGAGGGAGAGGGAGAGGGAGAGGGAGAGTGCTCTTCCTCACCACAAAATATAAACCCCAAAGACATGCCCCCAATGCCCACCTCCTCCAGCCACACCCTACCTGCCTACAGTTACCACATAGTTAATCACTATTAAAGGATTAATGCATCAGCTGAGTTCACAGTCTCATAACCCAATCATTTCACTTCTAAGTATTCCTTTATTGTCCCACACAGGAGCATTTTGGGGACACCTCATATCCAAACCATAAATGTGGTTTCACCAGAACCAGAGCCAGAGCCAGCTCACAGCAAGAACCTGTGGGGACGAGTCACTGGGGGAGCCTGGACCCTAGAAGGAAGTATGAGCAGCAGGAATTGTGGTGACACTGACCTGGTTTCCCAAACCAGGAATGTCCACCACGTTTCACTCTCACCTCAATTCCTCCCACTGCTGGAACAAAAGGGGAGACTGGTGGGAAAGGAAACCCGGGAAATGCAATTTTCAGGCATCGGGTTCCTGCAGATGGAGCAGAGCAAGGTGAGGGAGTGGACTTTTAGCTTTGCTCTGCCTTCCCAGGTGCTGGCCCTCCACCCTCTGCCTTAGGACTCTGAATCTGAAGCGCTAAAGTGGAGTTTCATTATTTGTTTGTTTTGGTGTGTGTCTTATTTACTGAAAATGCAAGAACCCCACTTTCATGCACACTGCCATGCTGCTTCCATTTTTTAAACACTCTTGTCTGTCTTCCATGGACCCACCAGACACAGAAATTGGGGGTCGAAACCCAAACCAGGGATGCAGGTCCTGCTTCCTGCCAAGAGAGGTTGCCATGCTACTAAATTTCTGAGCTCCCAAATAACTTTACGGTCTAAATGCCAAGAATCCCTCTCAGCCAAACATGTCAAAAATCTAAACATATAAATGCATAGATATGTTGATTACTTGTTACATGTTTGCAAACGGCTGGATGCCCTTGCTCTGCTGAAAGACAGGTTAAAGAAAACTCAAATGACAGGTCACTAGACAAGAGCGAGACTCACAGAGGGCACAAAGGTCCAGGGGCATCCAGAGTGGAAAGACCTTCATTCTGCCTCTGAGGCACTGGACACTGGGGAAGAGGAATCAGTGTTGTAGATTGAAGTTCAAGATATGGGTCTTACTCATCCTGAGACTGGGAGGAAAAGAACTGTAGATTGAAGTAACAGCATGTGAAAAGGTACCAGGTTACACCAGTGCAAGGTGTGCTCTCACCAACGGGGCAGCCCTCAGTGAGCAACATTGCTGTTTTCCCAGTGAATCAGATGACACTTGAAAGGATACCCGCCAAGACACAAGCCCTGGTTCGCTGGTTGCAGCAGCAGGATTCCTCTGAGGGGCCCCTGCTCATCTCCTCTGCTCCAGCCCCACCCCGCTCCTTCCCTCTTCTGGACACTGCTTCACTTCCAGGTGGCTTTGGAGCTCTGCCTGAGTCCCTGTGTCTGACCGTGGTCTTACTTGGCATCGCAGCTTCCCAGACATCAAGGCAAAGTCCTTGGTGTCTCATCCAATTATCATTAGTTCTGGAACCAGGGGAATATTTCATTTGGGAAGAAGAACTGATATTTAAAAACCTACTACACTGAACTGGGTGAAGGTCTCGCTCTCCCTCTCTTACACTGTTTTTTTGTTTTTGGGTCATTACAGGTTCACTCTGCTCTAAGATGTTTAAGGTCGTCTCTAGCCAACCCCTGAAGGTTCACCTACGTCAAAATTCCCTGTAGAAAATGCAAGCTGCTTCCTCCATTTCACCTGGGACTTTCCCAGCTTACTCAAACATTCCCACCGCGGCCTCATCACAGGTAAGGTTCACCTGAATTCCCAGACCTCGTGTGAAGAATGACAAGAGCTGGTCAAGAGGACATCCATACATCTGTCCTTTGAACTTTATGCCATGGCTGAGCCACTCATAAAAGGTGATAAAGAAGCTACCTACCACTTGTTGGAGTTACTCTAACCTAGAGTTATATGTTCCAAGTTAATTCTCATTTTCCCCAAAGAAGAATATATAAGTATCTTCATATAATGAAAATCCTTGTTCCTTAGTCGATTCAAGCTCCTGTACCAAAATGCCACATACTGAGTCATTTACAAGTGACAAAAATCAGTAGCTCACAGTTCTGCAGGCTGGAAGCCCCAGATCATGGTATCTGCAGATTTGGTGTCTGGTGAGGGTCCATTACACATAGATGGCACCTCCTGTGTGTCCCCACATGGCAGCTGGGCAAAAGCAAGCGCCCTCAAGCCTCTTTTAAAGGGACACCGTGGGACCCTGCCCTGATGACCAGATCACTTCCCCGAATCCCCACTCTCTAAGACCACCACCTTGGCGGCTGCTTGTACCGGGATCTTTCTTTCCAGGTTGACTAGAGCTCTGCTAAGAACATGGTGAGTGCGATCTCAGGGAGATCGTAACCAAGATGCCATCATCCCCCACATTACAGATGGGGAAACTGAGGCTGGGAGTTTAAAAAATTCCTACAGGGTGAGAGGAGGAGGGAGTTGCTGAGCTTCATTTACTTCTTGGGCCTCTCGGGTAATCCTCTTCCCATCCCATCGCCTAGCTGAACTGCATCAGGGATGCTGCATTCATGCTTTTTTAATGAGGCTATTTATTACTTCGTCTGATTTTTCAATTTTATTCTTGGCTTGAAAGTCGCAAACTGACTAAATCCGAGGGCATTTTTGCCATCTCCAAGCTACTGCCTTTGTTCTGAAGAATCTAGGCTATATTCAGTTTTCTCTCCTCAGAGGACAGAAGTCGTACAACCCATTACTAACACAGTCACAGCGGGAGACATAGACGGCTTTAACTGTAAGGAAGGGTAATTAGAATGTTGTTGGTATGAATCTTTTCCCTTCAGCAGAGTTTGTTTCATGCATACTGTGCCTTGGGCATCCTCTGTTGCCCTGCAGGCTATGTGAGCATTCTAATCTGCTTGGCTCTAACTTCTTCTGGAATTTTGATGAACTGCTGCAGACCCTTAGGCTCTGCCCTGCTTGGGGCCATGGGCACAGTCCCCCCAGGCGTACACAGTGGGCACATTGCATGCCCCCCTGTGACAACTCATTTTCACAGAGCTCTTCTATGATTCTTCACAAAACTCTAAAATAGCTGAGGCCTCTGGTTATTTGGGACCTGAATCTGGTTCTATTTTCCAAACCAAAGTATCTGCTATGGACTAAATTGTCTTCCCCTCAAATTTCTTTGTTGAAGCCCTAACTCCTGTGACTGGTAAGGCAGGGAGCGCTTGGGGCATAGGGTGGGGCCCTAATCCTGGGACTTCAGGCCACTGGGCCTCCTGCTTTCTCCCTTCACTCACAGGAAGGAGGCCATGTGGGGACACAGTAAGGAGGTGGCCATCTCCACAGAGACAGCCTCTTCAACAGGAACGCAATGTCAGGGTCAAGATCTTGGAAACAGCCTCCAGAGTGTTGAGAAAACATGTTCCTGTTATTGACGTCCATGGCCCCTCGCTGTGGCCATCTGGGCAGAGGAATTGGCATCTTTCTCTACAGAGGACTCACTCTGCTTTCCTCCTTCAGAGTCCTTCCCTGCTGTCCATGGCTCACCCTTCCCAGCCTTGGGAACCCAGCTCAGCCTGGTTCCTCCAGGATTCCTCCCTCTTGCTCTTCCTCATCAGGGCTGCTGGGCCTCTCGACCTGCGAACCTGGCATGGAGTCTGCAGCCCCGATGCACAGTGGTCTGCGGTGGTCTACGGTCTGCAGTGGTTTGATTTTTGAATCCGTCTCCCTGTGCAGCTGTGACCCCTCACAGGCACGGAGGCCCTTTTGTTCTCTCTGGAGGCGGGTGTGAAAACACCACTGGGCACATTAGAGCCCTCAACAGGTTTTGGACAAATAAATGAATTTGCCTTATATCATTGAATTCCCACAATGAAAACCAAAAATTCTGTAGGAAGTAAAGATCGTATTAAAAAATAACTGATTCACAGAGCAGATTAGATATTGCCTGCTCAAGATCACAGGGAAATTCACAGCTACATGGGCACTGGATTCAGAAATTCAGACCCTGACACCTTGCATATTTTTCCTCCCTTATCATAAGCTCTTTCCAATGAGATTTCCAAAACACATTCTTCCTGTGCTTCAAAGATGCAACCATCATGTGAAAGTGGCATAACAAACTGAAAAAAAATCACATGAGCAGTAAATTTATTTTTAAATTTGTAAAATAATGAAAATAATAAAATCTCTGCAGAGCTCATAAGTGCATTCTATGAAAAACTGGCATAAAAGATGTGAAGAGTTTTATTTTCTGAGATATTTCACCCAACTACAACATAAAAGTTTCATGGAGTTTCTAGGCCTTTTCTGAAGGGGAAATTTCAAGATCCAGTTACCTGTCCTTAAAAAAAAACAAGTGTTGATACATCTGGTTTGCTTGATGTGCCTTATCCTTAGGAAGGGAGGAATCATTCCAAGCACGGCTTGAAAGGATGCCTTAAAATCATCGCATTCATCCACCCTCAGAGGCTTTTCACCAGGAAACCTTGCTGCCTGGCCCCATTGAATCTGGACGCCTAGGGCCTTCACAGGATCTTTGAGTAAGAGGATGAGATTGCCAAACACCACACCCTGGGGAGGGGGATTTGAAAATTGTAAACTTTGGACTTGGAAACTAATGAAAAATTTAAGTTCTCCCTTTTCCAGGCTCCTCTCTAATCCACTCTCACTTTCTGTCTGTCAGTACCTATGGCAGTTTCTCACCCGCCTGGGGGCTTAATGGAAAATCTTCTGCTTGGCTCTCATTTATGCAGGGTGTTTTCCCCTCAAGTAAACTACAAACTCCTTGTGACCCCAGACCCATGACTCACACTTAAACATCGCGTTCAGTTCCACACAGCAGTCTGGGTATGCTTGGAAATCATGTCTGCAGTTTCAAAAACCTTTCAAATGTAAAACTTGGAAGAATTAAGTGTTAGAATGTGGAGAAGGGAGGCTGTTGGTTCTCTAAATAAATGTGATTTTGTCTTCCACATTCTGGAAAAAGTGGAAAAAAAGAGAGAAGAGTGGGCTCATTGCTGCCCACACCTGTTTCTCTGTTAACCATCTTGAAAGCCACGGGAGCAAAGTCCTGACATGTGTAACTGAGGACTTGGAGGCCTGAGGGTTCATGTGCTGTATTCGGAGTCACATACTGAGCAAGAGGAAGTCCGAAAGAACTAGAAGTTTAAGTCTAATTAATGTCAAAGACTGGATTCTTTTGATCTCAAAAATGATAGTAAATTTCAAAATGTTTGCACTTACTTGTAGATCCCAGAATATCATCAGGAAATTGCAGAGTCTGTAAAGACTTCTTCCCTCTTTCTTGGGCCTTCAAAGCCTTCCAGACCCTGCTGAGAAGGATCAAGGCTGATATCCTCAGGACTCCTCTTCCCTACAGGTTCCTTTGTTTCCTATGTCCCTCACCACAGAGGAAAAGGATGAACTTCCCCTTTCTCCTGGGTTTCCCCTAAGGAACACAATGGGCAACCCTGCTTTCCACTGTAGAAGGGCTTGGTGAAGACCTGGGAGGGCCCTGCAGAAATTCTAAAACCAACCAACCCAACAAAGAGGGAGGCAACAAAACCCAGCAGAAGCCCAGGTTTATATGACTATTGCAGATGCTCCTGTACTTGCAAATCCCTCCACCACACCAGTCCCCAAGCATTTCTCTCAGAGACTTAGGGAAGGGATCATCTCCTCTGATCTCTTTCCTCTCCTCACATGTGATTCCCCACCAGCACTCTCCTTTCCTGGAAGGGTATGTCCACCTTATACTGTGTCTGCGGCAGAAAAATCCTATCCTTTTCCTTATTCCTTGGAAGGGACTCAGCATGAGAATCCTAAAATAAAGGAAGATTGGGATGCAGCCCTGTCTTGGAGAAGTTCTGAGCCATGGCAGAGCTTTGGGGGTGCTATTTGTATAGAGCAGTGATTAACTATTTCTCAATCTAACAGCAGGAATTGGCCACGAGGAGCTTTGGCAGAAGCAGGGTATTTTGGAGACAAGAGGCCATCTTCCAAGAACGTAAAGCTTTCCCTTAAAGTATATATTTCAAAGTCAGTATTGAAATATATATATGTCCAAGCAAAGCAAAGCAAAGCGAAACAAAGCAAAATGCTTCATATTACTGCAAAAATTGTCAGAACACCTTGGACCACAAGGATATTTATTAAAAATGTTAAGTGCCCCCCTCCCTCTTCATCACTTTGCATGAGCCTCTATGTAGTGGAGTGCTGTTTCTTATAGCACACGACACGCTACCCCTTGTGATGCAGATGATTCACAGGGTGCAGCCAGACACATGTGTGCCTAGGGCCTATAAAAGCTAGCAGAGTTGTCTTGTACTCAACAATTGAGTTTGAAAGACATGGGTGCCATTATCTCCAATGCCTCTGAGAGATTATAATTAAGGGAGACAGCATAGAAAAGAATTTCAGATTTTTTCTTAGTAACGAGGCTATAAATTGAGGATGGTGGAGGATTCCGCACAATTGAGCCTCTACGCAGGCACTCAGTTATAATTGGCATTGATTTAGCAGTCCACAGCTCACCCTCAGCACCATAAATTGATTGGAAATGACAAGCAATGAAGATTAACACCTTTAAGGGACAACAAGCTCCCTAAATAAATAAATATCAGAAAAAAGATAAAATCATCAATTTTATAGCACTTCATACCTCCCTCTGCCCCACAAAAATAACACTAAGGAGCTGTAAGCCAGGCAACCTTCCCAAGGCAAATCGAGTTGCTCCCAAGGCAATCTAAGTTGGGTCACTCTCCAGTTGAGGGGCACCCTGGCAGAATTGTGTAAACCATGGGGAATTCCACTTTTTAAACTTTGTGGTTTGGTAAAAACTTGCCCCCCCCGCCGGCATTGTTTGCTTTTGAAGTTTTAGCATTATGGTATGGGGTACAGGGGGCCCCAGGAACTCTCTATTCAAATCAGATGGTTTCCCTTGGGAGGGCACATTTCCTGGTTAAATTGTTCCCTGGGTCCTTTGTGGCTCATTTATCTCACATTTAAAAGAAAGAATAACAGGACAGACCCCAGGTCCCCACTGGGAGACCATGAAATGAAGTGACTTACCAGGATGTGAAGCACTGACCACATACCAGGGGCAAGTATCAGGTGTTACATCAGCCACCTGATCAGGGAGCTGAGAGTCCCAGGGCTGAGGAGGAAGACACTGCATTGGGTCCTCTATGCTCCAGGAAAAGAAACTCGCTTTCTTGGTTTGGGATGTTAAAGACGTCACATGGTTCATAGCTCAAAACACACCAAAATGTAGGTAAGAAAATCTCTCCTTCCTCTGTGGGCTTGCTTTCCACCCAGCTGCTCCTTATCCTTGATCCACAGAGGCTGAGAGAAGGAAGATAAACATGTAGGGCTATTTCTATCTCCAGGTTTAGATTAATTTGTTCCTCACCTTAGATAACTAATATCCAAAGATCTTGGTCCAGGCAAGCTGTCTTTAAATTTCAGAATCCAGACAAAAGTATTAAACATGCCAGAAATGAAAAAGTATTTTCCCCACAAACTTTATTTACATCTCATACTAGTAAGTTTGCTAGTTTTGTGTTTTCATTTCACGTTATATCTGTGGTCTAATCCTGTAGTATTCCTTTTCTAATACCATCAATTAAATGAGCTAGACATTTATGTGGGAAGTGTCCTTGATCATCCTGAGACATAGAAACAGCCCATTGTTCAAAGGATTTCCTTTTCTCTGCTGCCAGAGACACAGAGCAGTTTCTGCCAATATGGCGCCCCTGTGCTTCTGTGGATGGAGCAGCAATTGCTCTGATTCTTTAAACTGAACCAGGGCTATGATAGTTCCTCTTTGTTTCCTGATCATCCCTAATCTCACTCAGATTGTTCCATAAAAAGAATTTACTTTGCTCTTTTTAGAAATGGTTTCTTTGCTGCGGTTTCTGAAGCTTGCTGATTCTGAGCCATGTCACCAATCTGTTTTTCTTTTCTTCAGTTTTTCACCCAAGTGCTTTGTTATTTTGCAGCTGTTTTTGGCTGCCTTTATTACTGACTGTAAAGTAGAGGCTTTGCTTTGTGCCCTGAGTGGCAACAGTTAAATGATGCATCATTTTTCAATGTTTTCTCAGCTTTTATTTTTGATAATTCTTGGAAGACAATGGAAATACTCTTTTATTTATGCAAATTTACATAAAATAATTAAACATGTTTCTATGTATCTCTTTACCATAGTCAACTTCAAATCAACAGTCTGCAGATTTTAGAGATGAATGTAAGCCTCAGTAAGGTTAATAGAATTGTATAGGATCCTTATTTAATCAGCAACCAAAGTGTAAATTACATGTACTAGTTCATCTAATGCCCTTTGAGCTGGGTTCTTCATAAAAGCATTGTGGATGTTGGTTAACAAGTTCTGAAATCCCACCAGATAAATAAATATATGTTGGGCACAAACCACTAAACTGCCTCTTATAGATAGACCTTAAATGGGCTGAGTTACAGGAGGCTGACATCAACTATTATCCTTGTCCCCAGGATCTCCTTTAAAATCATATCATATGACTGAAAATACAGTTGTCTAGGCTTGATTCTCAGCCAGCTAATGGATACTTTATTCTTTTGACTTTTTTTTCACACCTGCCTCCATTCCAAAGATTGGTTTATTCTTAGATAGGAAAATAGCAGGGATGCTGTAGTGGGGGCTGCTAATTGTCCACATATTTATCATACAACCCTCTGTTTTCCCTTTCATAATAATTTTGCATTTTAGATGGGCTTAGATTTACATGTACTTGTTTCTGTGTACCCTTGTGCCTGACTTCTGATGAATGGGATGTGGGCTACTTCTCAACCCTCCCTCAGGCTGACTGGACACCTATCTCCTTCCCTCTCCTTACCTTTCCTCTCACAGGTAACACAGGTGCAATGGTGGGAGCTGCATTTGGCACCCTGAATATAAAAACACATCCTGTGTGCTGAGGTTGGTGGAGCACTGCCAATCCTAGAATACCCACCTCTGAACTGTTCATGATAGAAGCAAATCTAAGATGGCTAAAGTCTATAATTATGAGCTTTTTTTTCTCCTTTGTCTGGGGCAGCAGAGTCTGTTCATTTTTCTCCAAGATGTACCTTATTGATTGCTTAATAGCATTTCCTCATCTCTTTGCAGTCATGGATCTATTTGATAATATGTCATATGTGGATAATCTCTTCTTTTACTCCTCCCTATGCAAAGGCACACGGGCAAAATGCACTTCAGAATTGGGTCAGGGGGTTCAGTATCTGCTCAATCTCATTTGTGTGCTCTGGGTTAATAACTTGGTCTAAGAGAATCAGAGGGCTTTTTATTACCATTTTAATCTACACAAGACCACTTTTTTTTTTTTGAATCAATTTTCGGGTCCACTTTTGACTCTGATTGGAAAAGGCATTCTTTGAGGACAAACAGAGAGCATGTTCCAGGGTCTTTCTGAGCCTCATTTCCTCATGATCATGGGCACTACAGGGCATGATCCTCTCAACCCTCTGGGATTCTTAGCATCAAGCACTAACCCCTGACTGCAACATAGATTGGGGATTAAGCACAATCAATCATAACATACCCTACAACTCCGCCCTAGTGAATTCAAAATTCTCTCTCTCCATTATTCCAGTAAGGGACAGTGAGTTCCAGCTCTTCTGAGTACTGGAAAACATGAGTCCTGAGTTCCTGGGAGATAGATGCAAGGGTGTGTGCTATAGTTTAGGAGTCCCTGCAGCCCAGATCCCTGATATGGATTGCTACCACAACCCTTTGAGATAGGAATTATGATCACATTCACTTTTGGATGACATGCACCATTGGTGGTTTTCCAGGCCCTACACATATAATGAGGTTGCAGATCTGCACAACCTTCAAACTGTTTCTGTTAACAGCTCCATGAATTTCACATTTACTCCTGCCACAGAGTAGATGATCAATAAATATGCATTAAATGGAGATATCAACACTTTCTAGTTCCTTCCATTGATTGAGGAGAAATTGGCACTGTTAAGACCCTTGTACAGCTCAGTGACTATCAGTGAAATGTGACCTCGTTATCCAGAGCCACTGTGCCTCATATGATTTGGATCTCCTTGACATGATCAGATGTCTTGGGCAAATATGAACCATTCTAGAAAAGCACTTCCTTGTCTGTCATGTTTTATGAAACAAGATAATTTTAGATATAAATTTCCAAAGCCCACAAATATTTAATGTCATTATCGTCACTGTTTACAAAATAAACAAACTAAAAATTGGATTTTACTATGCTCTACACTGAGAATTTCATACTTTGACCTCTCAGTACTTAGATATCAGGGAGATAGAAATACAGTTTATTTCTTAGAAGATCACAGTTCTGTGCTTGCTTCTAATAACAGTGTGAGCTCAAGCAAATTGCATAATTTTTGTGGTGGTTCCATATTTAATATGAGTGCAGCACCATTTGCCCTGTACACTGTGTGTCTTGTAATGGACTTTTCCAAGGAAGGGACTGAGTTCAGAATAAAAGGCAAGCAGTTTATTTGGTTAATCATCTTAGGAAGCACAAATGGAGGCATGGGGATCTACACAAGGAAGGAGAGCAAACTGAGAAAGACTGAATTAAAGAATACGCAACTACAGAAAATTGGGATCCAGTCCTGCTGGGAACTTGCAGGAAATTGGTTAGGACACTCTTCCATACCATCGAATCAGAGAGTTGAAGAAACTGGGGTATTCATCTACCATATCCTAACTGCCAAGGACAGGGAATTTCTTTGAAGCATGTTAACTGCCCCAAATATCTGACCTCCTGCCCCTGACCCACAGTGAGTTCTTCCAGTTGGAGGAAATATTGGAACTGAGAGTCAGGTACATATGTAATGGAAAACTGCAGGTAGACTCAGGATGTACAGAGGACTGAAATCCTATGTGTCTGTTACACAGATCACATGAGAAACTGCCTATCTACTTGGTGTATGGATGCCAGGCCAACTTCAGAGTTATATGTGTGTTATTAGTACTAATGATCACAAAAGTCATTTTCCAAAAATGAAGAATGAGCCCCTCAAAACTGATGAAATAGAGCCAAGATGCTCCCTCAAGCCTCAGGACCTCCAGCAATTAAATCCAAGGCTTTTTTTTGCAGGGTTTATAGGCCCTGCAATCTGAAACTGGCTACTCAGGCCAAGGGGTATTTGCTGAAGTACTGAGTCATCTTTATCTTTAGGTGCTTGTGCACAGTACATGGGTCAACTCTAGAATTTTTACTGAATTAGTAAAAGCCTTAATGTCACATTTTACTCTTTTCCAGTATCCTGTAAATCCCTGCTCTTTATTCATTTAAGCAATGGCACAGTCATTTCTTAAAATATATCTGCCTATCCCTTTCTAAAAGCTGGCACCTAATACCAAGCTGATTTATGCAGAAGCATACTTTTGTATATTCTGTGAATAATGTATAGACAATTCTTAAACTTAGGGGTTCTCAACCTTTGAAAATGATTAATTTTATGGCCATTAATTTTATGGCCATCTGAGTTACTTTTAGTTTGATCCACGATGTAAACAGATGGGGTCCTATGAGACTATTAATCCATGTGGCCCACCATTCCCTGGTACAACATAATTTCCTCAGTCCAGAAACAAAAGCAAGTCTCTGGGATTTTCTCCACTCTATCCATCACTTGGCAGAAAGGCAGAAAGATGGCAGGAAGGGGTTAAATGGTGTTCGACTATGAGGTAAGGATAGACTCTGATTTGCAGCAATGACAGTTATCATGAAAGGGTGGTTTCTGAAACATAGTGGGAAGTTGCCTGGAGCTGAGGAGGTCCTGGGGATTTCCAGGGGCAGCCCCTTTCTGAGAAAGAGGCTGGGGCAGAGCCAGTGCTGACATATTCTTGACTGAGTTCCCACGTCTGCCTCTCCTGTCAATCAACTAATGAGTTGCATTTTCTCTCTTCTCTAGTATTAGTGCTGTCCAACAATGGAATGCTAGCCAGGTAAAATGTGATAATCATTCCTTCCTTTCACAACTTTGAGCTCACCACTTTCCAGTTAACTGTCTAGATTTTGCTGTTTTTTGGCTTCTGTTACCCCTGAGTCATTCTGGCATTTTATTAGAGAGGTGCCGTTGAGGTCTAATCCACAGTGACACACACTCAATGTGATCTCATTTACTATGTGTCTTTAAAAGTAACTGAAAGCAGTTGGAGAATTGGCTTTTCCTGTACATGTGGCTCTGTGTTCTCATATATTTAAAGCATCGCAGGTATCCCCTTTCAATGTCTGGACATGTGAAGATTCTGCTTAGACCCACATGCCCAGAGTTACTAGACATTCTTAGGACACAGCTTGTTTGCTTGTTCTTAGGACAAGCAAAGGAGAGCTAGCTGTAGACATCCTGGGCATGTGCCTTTTGGGCAAGTGTTGGGACTCTGTGTTGCCATGGAGCATCCTTGGTCCCCTCCCTAGAAGGAGTTAGACCTACTCTTTTCTTCCTCAATGCAAGGCTTTATGTGTCATCTCTGTCATTGGATAGTCATCTTCTTGGGGGGATGAGATGAAGTCTTACATATTATTGATTTTCTCCATCTTAGCCATTTATTTAGGGAAAAAATAAATCTCTGTGGTAAATAACAGCTAGAGATGTCAAGAGTTGGTTTTCGTCTTGAGTAAGCAGTACTCCTGCTGGCCGGAGGGTGGACTTGGGAGACTCTCCCAGGAATGAACTAGGGAAGGCCTCCACTGGTAACTGTGGGCCAACAGCCCCCTTTGCCCCAGACCTCACAGCTGATGCAAACCACAGCCAGCCACATAGAGGCCAGCACAGGCCCATCTTCGAGAGACTCAGCAACCTTTGCCAGATGGTTTTGCCTTAAGGACCTGAGGACTTTTCCTAAACTTTCTTAGACTATGCAGAAGTCCAGGGCATTTTCCCCAAGCTTCTCTCCCCTCTTAACTTAGAGTTGGCCTTCCTTCACAGTCCAAAGAGGCCTTTGAGCCTTCCAGCTCAGAAATTTTTCCTGAAAAAAAAAATACATTTGTATTTTTTAGGTCATTTGTGTCATGGATATAACCTGGTCCAAGATAACATCCAAAAATACAGTTGGGTTTTCTACTCCTTTGGGGCTTACATTTTAGTATAGAAGAAGACAATAAAGAACAACAAAGAAAGAAATATGGGAAGATAGGAACAAATGTAGAGAGAAAGGAGGGAAGAGGAAGGAAAGGAGGATGATTTAAGACACTGAAACCTGCTACTAAATAAAGCAAAGCATCACATTGTGAGTTGGGGAAGAGAATTGGAAAAGACCCTCAAAGGTGGTTGACACCACGTTCTGAACTGAATATGAGAAGAAGGCATTTATGAAAATAGAAAATGATGTGATAAGAAAGAAGAAGCGATCATTAGGGATGAGAATACTACTGCATAAGGCACAAAACGAAGACTGGTGGTATTTAGGGAAGGCTAGAAAAGGCTGTGATGGGAGGTTTGGCAGAAGCCAGATTAAGGAGGATTTGTATGTCATGGGAAAGTGATATCCTGATACACATGATTTTGAAAGACCCTTAGACAACTGAGAAGAAAATAGTATGAAGATGAAAAAAGAAATCCAGAGTGCAGTCCCTGTCAAGACATGACTGTGTTGTGGACTTACTTTGTAACCGTGTGAATCATGATATTTAGAATACATTTTGGAGAGTTCATGATGGATTGACTCTGGGAGAGAGAAACTGCAAGCAAGATGGACACACTTATGGGGATGGAGACTCCACAAGGTTTGGACCATGTGGAGGGAATTGAACACCACTTAATTTAGCACAGTGAGGCTGGGGTCTCCTTGCTAACTCAAGCAACAAGTGATAGCAGCCATTGGAACTGACGGTCTTGGAGCTCATCTTGAGAGGGGGATAAACATGAGAAGGTCTTCAACATATCGATAGCATTTTGAACCAAAGAAATGGTCACACTCACCTAATGAAACAAGGTAGTGGAGAAACTCAATTTTACCTTAAAAAACTATAGGAATTCGAGTAACTTAACCTTTCATTCATCAAATGTAAGTTGTAGATGAAAAGAACTAAGCCCCAGACTTGTTGAGAGAATTCAGCAAGAAGATACGGCTAAAACACCAGGAAGAGGTCTGACTAATGAATCATTCAGTTCAAAAGACAGCTGTTTTTATAATTTTTCCCCTTTTCTTTTCTGGAACAATAAGGCTTTGAATCCCTTAGCCCTTGACTTCACAGCCAGGTAACATCAGTTTAGGTCCAGAATTTTCCAGGGACCCAGCAGGAAGCAGCAGAAACACTGGAAACTCAGAAGCGACAATAAAAGCAAGGTCAGTGAAGGACAGTGTGTAGCATGAGTAGAGAGGAAACAGGCTAAGACGGTGGGGAAGAGTCTTAGATCTGTGACCTCAAGCCTGTCTGCAACAGAGGACAGTTACAGCAAGAGGTGAGTGTGTGTGGACAGCCCAGGAGACCAAGGGAGCTCAGCCCTCAGCACAGTTGTGCTTCGGGGTCCCAAGGTGATGGCTTGAGTAAGGGTCCTCAGTTCCTTCCCTCCCCACCCTGTCTTTTCCTGGTTCTTCATGTGGTTCTAGGTCAGCAGGAGACCTCTTTTCATGGTATCAAAGTAAATTTAGAACAAGGAGATTGTTTTTAAAGCAAAGTTTGAAGACCTCTTTCCCAAGGTTCTTGGGAAGATTACAAAAAACTATAAACTCTGTACACTCTAGTGGATTCTACAGAAATAGCAGATTCTGAATGGACTGCACTCAGAAAGTATTCTTTGTCATATAGTTGTACCTCTTTATTTAAGTAGTTAAGATTCTTGTTGGATGTGGTCATGATTTTTTTCTTAGCTCAAGAGACCATCCCCTTTAATAACTTGCATCTGTTTTATACCTGCCCCTCCCTAGAAGTCCAGCGTGAGCTCTTCGTCTCTGCAAGACTTCCTTCCATGCACCCTCACAGCAGATTCCTCTGCAGTCTCTCTTCACTTCCTGAGACCTGATGTCGTCCAGGCTCTGTCCTTAAAGGGAATCAAACAATAACTGTTGTATCAGGTACATTTAAACTCTTGGTGCAGAAAAGCGAAAATAAAAAAGAATGAAATAAGACAAACTTCACAATGAGACCTTTACGAATCCTTCAAATGGGCTGTGCTCTCCGGGAACAGCATGATCTCCAGAGCCAACATTGACACTAACACTGAGTACTCCAGGAGAACAGGTAGACACATCAGGCACACGGAGGCTTGGAGTGCACGGGAGACCTACCCAGGCAAGAAGGCCAGGGTGCCAGAAAATGCCAAGAGCCGAGGCCATGGGGCTGGAGAAGTGAGCAGAGCCCTGAGGACTTCAGGTTTCTGAAACCTGGAATTAAATTTACTTTCTCTCCCACAAATTTTATTTCAAATATGTTGCTGTCACTAGCTGAAGGATCTTCAGCAGAGACTGAGCTGATTGGACTTGTAAATCGGGAAGACCATTCTTCTTCAAGAATGACTTAGACTGGAGGACAGCCAGAACAGAGTCAGTTAGTGGGGGCAGAGGCAGTGGGTGGGGGAGGCGGTAGAGACCCAGAGCACCAGACCTAAGATGGTATGTCTTGGAGGTAGGGCTTGCTGTGGGATTAATGCGGAGGACTAGAGAGGAGAGACGCAGCCCCAGATGGATCTGTCACTTATCAAGATGGTTCTTAATGGAAAGCCTTTAGGAAGACTATGGCATATTCAAAGTTGAATTTGACAAAAATATCATTCTGTGAATTGAGAGGTTAAATGTTTCTTAAGCCTCTTATTACAGTATGATCTCTGTAATTTTTGCTACAATCGTATGAACTTCTAGTTATTAAATGAATATGAACCACTCCTCTTTAAGTACATCTATCTATCTATCTATCTATCTATCTATCTATCTATCTATCTATGGTTAGTAATTTGTATGAAGTGATTACTTTAGCTTGTACATATGTTATTTTTTAAAAAAATCCTTAGTTCATTACAGGATAATATAAACTGATGACAGTCTTATTTGATAAAGTTTCTATTTGTTATGATCAGAAAAACTTAAAATATAACTTAAAAATAGAAACAACTTACTCATACATAATTCAATATCTCTTTAAATCTGTGCCCATACACCCACATTAAATCATTGGTTAAGAAACCAATTTAAGGCAGAAAAATCTTAGTGAGAGGCTATTAAAATCACCAAGTGATGGTATTTGCAGATCTAATTCAATATTCTATCATAGTATTATTTCTGAAACATCTCTGTGTGGGATTGGGAACAACAAAAAAATATACATAGCTATTTTTGTCTTCAAATTGATTCTAATAGAAAGCAGACTTTTATGATATTAAATACTCTCTTGATGTGAAACAGTTAACTCTCTAAGCTCCCAACTTGCTCATAGGAAATGAATTAGGTTCTGGAATGAATCCAGTTCATTTATTCTTTTACTCAAGATTCATTCATTGGCCTCAGGCTTATGATTACTGGTGAAAAGTAAATATAAAGCATTTAAATTCAATGTGGAAGTAAAATAAGAAAGTAAGGAGGATTCCCTGAAGGTAAATCACCAACAAAATAGATTCTTGTACCATTTACTGCTGGCTGACATTGAAGCTTCAGGGAACAGAAAAGTGTGAGGTGTTTGGAGAAAACTCAAACCACTAGGAATTCAGATGTGCACTGGGTCAGACTGAGCAGAAGACTCAGAGGCAGTATTGACACATTCAAACCAGGTGCTACTGTTCATGACACATTAACGGAGGAGCTGTATCCTCCCGAGGATTTTTCTCGTAAGAAATGCAAAGAATAATGTCTGAAGTGATGTTGCTCTGAGAGATCTCCCTCATGTGGCTATATGGCTTAGCAAGCCATAAGGTGGCTTATCATGGACAATCCTCCCAGAGAGAGTGTTGCTCTTTTGTCTTGATACACGCAGGACAGATGTGTTGTTTCTATTTTTCACAGGTATTATGGCAGGTGTATCACATTCAGTGTTATGCCCATTTCTCCCTTTTCCAGATTCTGTTCTGACCATTCCACCCTTGCATGGTGTGTCTTGCAGGCTTTCACCTCTGACCTTTGGCCCTGTCAGTCCCTCTACTCAAATGCCTTTCTGCAACTCTCTCCCCAGAAGTCCTACCAGCATTGAAAAGCCAGGAAAAACCTCCCGCTACCCCTAAATCTTTCCCAAATCCTTCTCCCCAGTGACCTGCAGACTCTAGATTGCATCCCAAACTGTTGCATCAGGCTCTCTACAAGAGCCAAAGGTGGTTAGAATTTTAAGCAAAAGCTTCCAGTAGTTTTCAATATCAAAAAAATATGGAAAGTATTTCTTTAGTCAAAATCCATTGTTCTGTGCTTTTATAGTTTTTGTACATAAGTGCTTTATGATTCTTATCATGTTGTAAGCAATTGTACATTTAGAAAACTATCTCTGCTGGACTAAGACAATTATTGACTTGTTTGATTTCCCTGTTGTTTGCACACCCAGGATCTGTGAAGCAAAGTAAGCATGTATTACACAAATCTATATGCCAGTGTTGTAAAAGTAGGAATACATACCGGTGATTCTATTGTTCAAATGTGGCATATTATTCCATTAAATTTTTCACCATATGTAATTTCAGTTTTTACTATTGCCTAAGAAGACAATGGCATCAATTAGACATTGTCTCTACCTTCAAGACTATGGAAGCTAAGCTGTCCTAGTGACTAATTGTGACTTTTTTGTGTGTATTACACGAAGCCGTAGAAGCATAGAATATCTCCTGGTGTTCAGTCAATAAAAGCAGCCTTCATCGAGAATCCTTTTTGGGGATAATCTGTATTCATTGCGGGGGAGGGGGGGATAATATCAGTGTGCAAACCAAAGATAGAAAACTACAAGTTGCTTTCCATGCCATCACCACTTTGGTGAAGCTGATTTTTTAGTGGAAAAAAATAAAGACAGTCCATGCTTATCTATTTTGGGGAGATGAGACTCTGCCTTCTGAAGCCTAGTTAAATGCCACTATGAAAGCAAAAATTACACCAGACCTATGGAAGTAGGCATGGAGATTTTACTGGGGTCTACTGTAGAAGGGATGGCTAGAATGAGCTTGGGAAGGAGGCTAGAGGACTTCAGTGAGGCTGAAGGATGGATGCGTTCAGGACTTTGGGTTATTCTTGGGTTATTAAGTGCTTTCTTCTTTGACCAGACCATCCTTGTGCACTAATTGGTTCCCATCAAAGTGAGGCTTCTACCCTCCCACAGAGAAGGGGAGCTTGAGGCACTATCTTCCTTGAGGATCAAATTTCAAAAACATGCCTCCAGGTTCCTGATAAATATATTCCTGGGCTGTAAAATTGGTGAGAGTCTTTTTAAAAGGCTTGCATCCTAAAGGGGCAGAAAAAGAATTTATAATTAAAATGTTTCTAAAGTCAATGCTCTAAAAAGGGGAAGGCAGGGAGTTAGAATCAAGAAGGACCCCGTCTAAAGTTTAGTTGAAATGAGGGAATATGCAGGCTCTTGTGGTACCACTTCTAAAAATTTATCATGACAGAAGCCTCAAATACAGGCAATCCCCTTCCTGTATTTGAGGCTCCTGTCATGAGAAATTCTGTGGTTAGGCTTTTTTGCATAGACCGCTATCCTTTATTCTTTCTGGTAAGACTAGGTAACCTTAAAGGATGAGTAGGAGTTGGGTAAGAGATAAAGGGATGGGATTAGCAGATGCATAGAGAAATGAAAACACAAAGACAGGAACTAGGCTCAGAGGATAGCCCTTCCCATTTTGTTTTTTCCTTACTGGCTATTCAACACAAAAATCTTGCACATTTTATTGATTTGAGTATATGATATAACTCACACTAAATTCATGTTGAAAGTATACCTACAACATAGTTTTGGGGTACTAACTGTTCTGTATTTGCTTAGGTATCATCTACTGTCTACTATTACCACAAACATGCTGCATATTGTACATGAATTCCCTAATGCCCATGACAGATCTGTAAAATAAGCATTATTAACTCAGTTTCCTTAGGAGAGAATCTTGGGGGCTGGGGATGTGGCTCAAGCGGTAGTGTGCTCGCCTGGCATGCACGCTGTGCTGGGTTTGATCTTCAGTACCATATACAAATAAAGATGTTGTGTCCGCCGAAAACTAAAAAATAAATATTAAAAAAATTCTCTCTCTCTCTCTCTCTCTCTCTCGAGAGAGAGAGAGAGAGAGAGAGAGAGAGAATCTTGCCTGCTGAACCACACATCTGGTAAGGACAATGTACACTCCAACTGAATCCTGTCTGGATTCAAAGTTGAATTCTCTTAATTTACACCACTCTAATTTCCCATAAAATATTTTGACATTATTATGCTGTGTAATACTTTTTTGTTGCACATTGTTTTATTTTGGCTCCAATAATCTTATGATTGTTTTTAAAGATTAATCTCTCCAAAATATCCAATTACGGTACTTTGTTTTTTCCCAAAGCTAAAGGGATGTCTGAGACCACTTTGTGGTTGCCTCTGACTGCTGGGAAGCTCCACAATTAGTTCTACTTTCAGAAACACTCCAGGCAAATACTGACATGATTCAAACCCAATCAGATTCTTTTATATTCCCAACTGAGATATGGAAAACCTAATGCTAAAGCACACCAATCGATCAGCTATTCAATAATAAGGAGAAGAGAGACCTGAAAATAGTTGAACCCGCAGCCTGAGCATTCTGTGGATGATGCTTTGTTTTCGGCAGCCATTTCCTCTGCCCTCTGATCCTTCCTGAATCATCCTCCTTTTGTCTGCCTAAGACACCCAGCTGATTACCTTTTTGTGTCTCCCTTTTCAAACTCATTGCTGAGGCCAAGAGTAGTTGTGCGTTCAGCCTTGGTGTGAAAACCTATGATCGAGTTAAAATAATTGTAGCTTTTCATTCCCTGGCAAGCAAGCTTTAAAGAAACAAGAGAAAATTTCATGTCAGCTCTAAACAGCTTTCCTCTTCGTCCTTAAAACATTTATCAATGTTTAATTTTGAAGAGCCGCATAGATGTGAAAGCTGGTGGACATAATCATGGCAAGAGAACCCCCAGGGGAAGCAAAACGAATAAATGTCAATAAGTGTGGCTAAAGTACTAAGGATGAATGAGATTCTGCAGCCCAAATTATCACAAAATGTATGACTCTGTTGTTCCTAACAAGACTGGCATCCAACTGGCCTGAGGCTGTCATGATAGGGACTGGAACTAATTATTTGGTCAAGCTCCCTTGATAATGGACTCCAGGATATCTGCCCTTGGCGTCCCAGATTGGACCACCTCTCTTGATGAAAACACTCTTTCAGCGAGAGAAATTGGAAGGTGTGAGCAATCTCCCAAAGTAGTGAGACCAAGAGATTATGTTGGATGATTATGTACTGCACATTTCTCGTGCATTAATCTAAAGAAATAAAAGGAATAAAGAAATATCTGTTTTATTCCGACAAAGTGATCTTTCCTCCAGTGAATTATTTCATATAAAATCAGTGAGCAGTTCCTTAGTAGACCCTCAACCAGTTTAATAAATATGAATGAAATAAATCTATAAATGGGAAGATTCACAGTTTTATGTTATTGAGACGATACTGTCATACATAATGAGAGGTGTACATTTTCAAGGCTGAATTTCAAAAAAATATGATTGGACAGCAAATTCCAGAAATTCTGTATTGTTTCTTTTACCTGTTCATCATGTATTTGTTCATTTGTAATTAGGTAAATTTCAGTTGTTATAAACTATAAAATTAATCCCTAGAGATGTTAGACACAAAGTGAGCTACCTTTCGTGATGAGCTCTTACACTAACACAACTTGATGTGTCCTTTCTTTTTCTTTCAGCTATTTTTTTTTTCAGAAAAACATAAAGAACCATCCAAGGCCAATGTGATACTCTGACAGTTGTTTAAGGACCTAGAGAAAACCTGATCCATAGTAACGTTGAACTGAGCATGTGCAGAAGCATTCAGATCCACCATCTTCCCTTTAAAAACATGAGCTAGATGGTCTTGAGCTGAGCATGCCCAGAAATATGTCTTCTTTTCAGCTATAACCTTAAACTGAGCATGTGCATAAATGACCCTGGCCCACGTGTGCTTTCCTACATGAAGTTCGTATGCCCTTGAATACAATCCCCACGTTTCCTCCCCCAGGGAGATCATGGCTCTACAGCAGCTCCTGTGCTGTCCTCATGGGTGTAATGTATCTTCTCCTGGTTGCTCCTTTTGACTTCACATTCACCAAGATGCAAAACCACTGGGTTCATTTGCAGGAAATAAACGTGTGATGGTTAATTTTATGTGTCATATTGCCTGGGCTGAGGGATACTTGGTTAGCTAGTAAAGCATCATTTCTGGATGGAACTGTGAGCGTGTTTCCAGGAGGGACCAATACTTGAATCTGAAGACTGACTAAAGAAAACTGTTGTCATCAATGTGTAAGAGCACCATGCAGACCAGTAAGTGTCCAGATAGAATAGAAAGGTGAAGAAAAGCACATTCATTCTCCCTTCTTCAGCTGGGGTGACGGATACTTCTGATTCTCAAGCCTTTAGAACAAGACTGGACCTCTGCAATTGGCTTGGGAGACTCTTGGGAAGACTATATCTAATCTCTAATCTGCTCCTTCTGTCTTCCATATCTTAGTTAATTATACAGTGATTCACCCATTTTTTGATCTTCTCTTATCACCCATAGTCAACTTATCAGCAAGTTCTCTGGGGTCTACTTCTGGGATGAATCTGAATACATTCAGTATCTGGACATTGGTCACCTGCTCCACAGTTACCCTCCTGACTCTGCCCCATTATTTCTTTCTCCCTCTGCATTATTTCAGCTTCCTTCCAGCTGTTCTCTGGTAACCCTCTGGTCTCCCCTCTTCTCTTTATATTCCACATGGCAGTCACAGTGTACCTCAAGTCAGCTCTCTCACTGCTCCTCTGAACTTTCTCTGGCACCTTCTCATCCCGCCTAAACAGCTCAGAGGCCCTTCACATGTGCTGCTCTGTTCCTCAGGTTGTCTTCCATCTCAGCACTCAGAGGCTTGTGCCTGAGTTCTGGATCAAGAAACAAAAATATGGGGAGTAAAAAATAGAAACAAATGTTTTATAATTGAAGAGTCAGAATCACATAATTAATAAAGAGGAGAGATACCTTGTGATGGAGTCCAGTGGTCCGTCCAAACAGAGCTCTAGGCACACACACACGTCCAAACAGAGCTCTAGGCACACACACACACACACTGCAAGAGGTAAGATGGAGGAGGAGGAAAGGAATTTGGCAATGCTGCAAACTGTGAAAGCCTCAACTCTGCAGCCCAGAGGTAGAGAAATACTCCATACTCTAAAAATGAGTGCTCTTCTGCAAAGTCTTTTGGTTTTGAAAGCATGGAATTAGACCACCTGCTGAGAGTGGAGAGAGGAATTATAGTAGGAAGTTTCCAGAGAAAAGGGAAGGGTGAAACACTTGTCTCAGAAACTAGGGAAGCAAGATTCTGAGAGCAGGGTGATGTGTATTCTGGGCAGCCAGAACGCCTGTTAAGAATGTGAAATCACAGAGTTAAGGTGAGTGCAATCTTCTCAGTTGCATGATTTTCTCCTGTGATGTTCAGCTGTTCTGTTAGAAGGACCCAGATATTTAGCTTATCTAGGAATAGATTTTTATGACAAAGAAAAAGGGGCAGCGGATTGATGCAGTACATGTGAGAGTGATTTGAATGAGGATTTCAAACAGACACAGAAGGGAAAGAAAGAAGACAGCAGGGACATCACAGTATTTGGGGGGAGGTCAGATTACTGCTAGAGCTACAGACCTTGTGCAAGGAAGCTAAAAGGGTCATGGTGGTAACATATGTCCAATCTGGTCTGCTTTAGAAAATGCTATCCTGCTGAGTAGTTACGACAATCACAGTACTATTGTGTTCAATATAAAGAGGGAAAGTACCTAGTTCCCATTAGTAGCAATGCAGGACCAGAGCCTTGCTATTTTCTGAACAGGCTGACAGCATCTTAATCTGCTGGATTCCATGGCTGGCTTGGAATCCTGTGGAGCTACCAGTTCCAAGTCTCTGTTCTCTCTACTTAATGTTGGCATGTCATCCTTGCAGCTACTGCTGGGGTCAGAAGCTCCTGTGGCCTATTTAACCCTAAAGATTAGCACAGGACAGAGTTGGGACAAAGAATTCCAATTGGAAAACACCAACTGTAGTTGAACAACTGTGCTGGTAAAAAAAAAAAAAAAAAAAAAAAAATATATATATATATATATATATATATATATATATATATATACACACACACACATACATACATATATATGTGTGTGCATGTGTATGTGTGTGTATATACATATATATATATATATATATATATATATATATACACATTACATATATGTCATTGTATGTGTCACATCATGCCTGGGATGATGTGTACATATATGCATATATCATATGCACATCTGTACATATATCATACATTATTATGTAAATGTATACATATCTTCACACACAAAGATATCATGTATCTATACAAATGCACAATAACTTACACATAGCAGGCATTCATATATAGGTTGCTGACAACAAAAAGAAAGTGTATTATTCTGTATACCAGTACTTTGGTGTTTTCTTTAGATGTTTACTCACTACTATACACCATGAACTTAATGATAATAAGCATCTTTCTCTCTAGAGGAAATATTGCAATGAAATCAAGTAGCTGCTTCATCTTTGTTGATCATTTTTTAAAAATTAAACTTGAAATACAGTTTGAATCTCTGTAGGTTAGAATGAGGAGCAAAAATATAGATGCTAATGAAAAGATCCATGATATAATATTTAAGCTCACTGCTGACTGCTCTCAAGCTTAGAAATAAAATATCGTAATGAAATAGGTGGTCTGTATAATCCTCTTGCTGGGATTCATTACCTCTTGCCTTTCAGAGAGGACAGATGGAATATTTTCACAGCATATTTTTCAGCTCATAAGCTAGCATTATTTACTTTAAAACTTGCACTGAGAAC
Organism: Callospermophilus lateralis; assembly: GCF_048772815.1. Classification (NCBI taxonomy): domain Eukaryota; kingdom Metazoa; phylum Chordata; class Mammalia; order Rodentia; family Sciuridae; genus Callospermophilus; species Callospermophilus lateralis. The sequence continues at coordinate 86,511,521 of NC_135320.1, forward strand.
ACAGCCACAGAGAATTATCAATGGATAGTTCATTAATATGCAAAAAAGATTGTCAACGATTTACTAATATTTAAATGAAAGATTATCTAGCAAATAATTATAGGAACATTCATCACAAGATAGTTTATTTGCAGGTTTGAAAGTTCATATTCAGTAATAAGTTTTACTTTTAGAGTAGAAGAAAATATTAAACAGAATAGCAGAGATTAGTTTGAAGAATATCAAAGGGCAGGGGGAATTTTAAAATTTTATAAAGAGTGAGAAAATACATACATCTTCTCATATGGCTTACACTGGAATAAAATTACTAGCAAAATGACAATTAAATCACCAGTATCAAAATCAAGTTTAGATAATCTAAGGTGTGATCATTTTTGTGCAATGCTATAGAAATAGTGTTTCAACTTCACTGCAAAACCAGTTCATATTTTGACTAAAGTGCATGTCCTCAAGTCCAGATTACTCGCTTCTAGAAATTTTATTAAGATAGGGAGAGTGAATGTTGAACCATGTTGACGAATCAGTGCTTTTATACCCAGTCCTTGAATATAGCCTCTGAACGTCTTCGAGATGCCCTACACTCAGCATTTGGTGTGTTGTTTTAATCTACCACTCACCATCTTAGTTGACAGCACATGCATTTGTTCATTTATTCATCCATTCATTTATTCATTGTACTGCACATTTTTATATTGAGGAATCAGTGCTCTCTAAAACATGCCATGGGTTAAATTTGGGTCATCTTGCTATCTTACCATGAAACTAATTGTTCCAGCTTCCAGACCACATCACCTTTTGAACACCATGGCTGTGGTGAAATGCAAAATATAGAGAGAATATTTGGTTAGGGGATTTTAGTAAACCTCATTATCACTCAAGCCTCTGTTAGTTGTTGAAGTAATATCCAAGTCCTGATTTGATGCAGAATCAATCTTAATAAAGATGTTTTAGATAGTAAATTGTAATTATTTTAGAATCTTCCCTGTAATTACATTCCTCTTTCTAATGTGGTACTTTAACCATGTCCATCCACACACCTCTGAGGAGGTGGGTTCTAGAGAATCTGGGGGAGGACAACATTACCTGGGGAAGAAGCTCACTGTGGAAGTCTTGGGGTTCTCACTTTGTCCTTGGATAAACCAAATGAATTGCAGAGATTTTGCATTGTTCTGATGAATGTCAAGTAGCTGTCCCCTCTTGGTTTTGTATTGTCAGGGAAGTTTAAAAAGTTGCATATCCTTTTCACGGTTGGCTGGGATTGGGTCCCCAGCCAGAGCCTTCTTTGGTGAACAGAGGGATTCTTAGTGCTTAGTGAAAACAGCAATAGAGAAGGACAGGAAGGAAAGCAGCCATACTTGGGATTGGACATTAGGCCTGTGTCCCCTTATTTATGACCCCTCCATGCTGAGATAATAGAAGGTCCTGCAGTGAAGAGAATGATTTGCTAAAGTTAAATCCACTCCTCTCACTTTTTCCTGTGGGACAGCCTCCTGAGCATCCTTCATTGCCAAGCCCAGCCCTGGAGCTCAGTGCCCTCGGGGAGGGGGAGATAGATGCTAGTGAGAACTCTGAGCTGTGAACCACCATTTCTTCACTTACTGGTTGTTTTGTAAGAAAAACAGGTATAGTCTCCTTAGGATAGGAAAGGGTTTCAAAGTCCCCGCATACGCAGACTGTAATCCATTAGTGTGTGTCAGAAAATCGATTCAGGGGTATTAAGACAAGTTTTGTGTGTTGTTTTTGTGAGTATTTTTGTTTTGTTTTGTTCTGTTATGTTTGTTTTTCTGTAGTTATTGATTAGAACATAGGAGAATTGAGTGGAATCGGATGCAGATAGAATCTATCACTCACATCTAGAATGAATATTGTTCTGTGAAGCATTCTGTATTAGTCAGGGTTCTCCTGGGAGACAGAGCCACTTTACACACACACACACACACACACACACACACACACACACACACCATACACCACAGAATTTTTCTCGTATAATTATAGAGGTTAAGTAATCTCACAATAGATTATGTGCAAGCTGGAGGAATTGGAGGGTGCTTGTTGCAAGTCCTGAAGTCTGAAGGCCAATGAACTTAAGGTTCAGAAATTCAAAGTCAAAAGAAAATAAGTGTCTGGCATCAGAACAAGAGAGAATTCACTTCCCTCTGGCTTATTGCTCTTGATGGGCCCTCAGACTGGAGGTACCTGTGGGAAGGAGAGAGCATATTCCATTCATTCAAACACCAGGCTCTTCTGGAAACACCCTCACAGACCCAGAAATAGGTCACCAGTCCCTTTAATTCATTCAGTGTGACACCTAAAATTTCCCATCACATATGCATGTGCTACTTAGAATGACAAAAGGAAATGACACCATTACCCTAAGTACACGTATGAAGACACAAATGGTGTAACTCTACTTTGTGTACAACCAGAGACATGAAAAATGTGTACTATGAATTGAAATGCATTATGTTGTCATGGATAACAAATTAAAATTTTTAAAAAAAAACATTAAAAATTGGCAGGTAGTGGGAATCCCAGGAGGGCAGAGTGGGGTTGCTGTGTGGGATGGCGACACCATCAGAGTAGCCTCCCTCTGCCCAACTCCCTCCACGGAACCTAGAGGGAGGTATGGCAGGCCTTCTCCACACTCCCCCTTACCTGTTGCCTAAACCCTTCCATCAACCAAGGGCAGCCAGTCCAAGGGACCTGATGGCAGGCCTGGCTAAGCTGGGATCTGGAGTTTCTCCTCAGAGACAGCCCTTGCCCCCACTAGTGCCAGGATGTGGCATTTACCTGTGTCTCCCCTGAAGTGTGCAGGGCCAGAGCATAGAGGACAGTGCTAGGGTAATGGGACCATGTCCCTGCCTGAGAGCTATGGGGTCTTTGCAGTGGATGCAGGTCAGAAAGCTCTATGAGCATCCTGGATGTTTTTCTCTCACCAATTCCAACTGCACTATCACATCCCAGGTGAGCTTGGCAAGAGACTTCAGCCACAGACTTCAGCAGGAGACTCCAGGAAAGGCTCTCTTCACTGCTCTGCACTGTACTATGCAAACAGGAAATGTCACTCCCCTGCAGTAGAAGCCAGGGAGGACACAGGCTGTTCTGCATGAAGGACTCCGACTGTCACCTGTCCTGATGACAAGATATGGAATTAACACTTGCTGTCATGAATCCTTGACCAAATTGGGAGTGCAGGGCGAAAGGAGAGACTCTGGGTGACAGAACTTCTAAATGGAGTTTGCTTACCTGCTAACAGTCCCTCTACCAGGCCACCAGCTGAGAACTTAGAGAAAACCTATGCTATTATTACAGAATCTCACTCAACACTGTCTCAGACCCAGGTCCCCAGTTTACAAAATAAGGATAGCAAAGGCAGGCAGGATTATAATGCACTTCAAATTGATGGGAAGTGGTCAGCTCAAAAATACATTAAAGGGTTCGGGTGGTATATTCCAGGAGGCTGTATGTGCATACCAGTGCAGTTATTTAGTACATGCTTTACAAGAAAAACAGCATGGTTCCGTTGTCCCGGGGCTCAAGATAGAATTGGCACCTCTCAACAGACTTCCAGTGTCGCATTTGTGGAACATATGCTTCCAGCCTTGGCACATAAGGCTTAGCTGATTAGAGTACTAGTTCCCAAGAAAGAACAGCTTTCCTCAGGTCACTGAAAGAGAACCCCGCTTTGTAAACCTCACATGCATCCTGTCATTTGGGGTGCAAAGAGGGCCTGGAAGGCAAGGTTAGGTGCTGGTGAGGGCCACTACCCTGTTGCTCTTGGTCTCTGGTCATGTTGCTTAACCAGTGGGTTAGGAAGGAAGGCGTCTTTCTCAGGAATCTCACTGAAGTGATTCCTATCCCTTCCCAGCCATGGCTGACTATAGACAGGTAATTATAACAACCACAGCCTACAAGATAAGGCAACCACAGCTCAAAGGATCATCCTCAGGGTCAGCCCACTAAATGAGCAACCTGCTCAGCTGAGATGTTGACTTGGCAAATGTGGCGTAAGTGACAGAGGAGTAGACACTGAATAGCAGTAGTGGGCATGGGGCAGAGGCAGAAAGGAGAGCTGTAGCTTGCTCCTCTTCACCTAAATTAAACTTTTTTTTTTTTTTTAGAAATCGAGCAGAGCATTGAATTGAAGATTCTTTGACTTATAGGAGACACAAATACATATGAGCTAAAAAAGGGGATCATATGAGATCTGCCTCATATCTTCCTAGTTTGTCCCTTTAGGGCTCTGGAGTCCACTGATTTCTGAATTTATCTCCTTTGCTCGGTGTCTCCTGACCTGGACTGACAGAACTAGAGACTGGTGGTTATCTCTGGCAACCTTGCTGAATTCCTGTTGGTGGGCGGTCAGAGTCTGGGGCCTCTCCTTTGCTCAACTTAAGGTATGCGAGCCAAAGCCGGCCCTTCCAGATATGGCACTGGGGTTTAGCGTCAGAAAATGGAAAACAAGGTGAAAGATTCCTATCAGAAGCAGGACAGGGCTCTGAGATGCTAGAGACAGACTTGTTCACTCAGGAAGGTTAGGATGGAACTCCTGAAAGGTCAGCACAAAACCAAGTCCAGGAGACAGAAATAGAAACTGACATGTGAATGTATTTGACCCCAGAGGTCAGGTCTTGGCAGGCCTGGAAACTAAACGGCAACAGATCAAGTCAAGTAGAAAGGCCAAAGCCTTGCAATAAACACCAGGGTATATCAGTCCTGCTCTTTTTATATTTTTGTTTTTGTTTTTTGTACTATAACAAATACAAATATCTCAGGGGCCCTAAACAATACCTATTTACTTTCCTGAAAGGGCTGATCTGATCCGAGTCCCCCAACTGTCTCCAGGCTGCAGGTAAGGTTGATCTCTGGCCCACATGTCTCACTGTGCATATGCACTGGCTGCGTAGAACTTGCAGTTGCTGTGGCAGAGTGCAGCAACACCGGAGACACATGGGTCCTCCCTGGTCACAGCCCTTCCCAGTGCAATGCTCCAAGAAACTCACAGCATCCTCACCTTGGAATAGAAGGCTTAGCTGATCAGAGTCTCACCAGGTATAGTGTCGTTGGCACAGGAATGCACATATGCGCTGAGTCCTATTTGCTGAACAACAATGAAGTCCATCTCTAATGGAGACAGAGGGTTTCTTCCTGATTGATTCTGAGAGGTCAGTGGAAGCACTGGGACTGTGGTTGGCTAAAGGGCAGGGGAAGGACACGGTTGAGGCTCAGCTTTGCAGATCCAGCGGCCCACTACATCCCATCAGCAAGAGTCCGATGGGACTCAGCTCAGCCAAGACTAAGGCGCCTACAGGATGCCAGCCTAGTATTTCCTACTCGCTACTGTTTCTACTAGGCAACCACAGCATGGGTTTGGACTGAGTAAGACCTTTCCTTCCTTGTGTTCCTGTTACAAAGGTGTAACACGAAGAACTATATTAAATATCAATCCATCTTCATTTGCTTTTTCTAAATTTTCTATCTAAATTTCTTTAAATGTCATTTTTTTCTGTCTTTCTACCTTTTTCTCTCCTTTGTTCTTTTCCTCCCTCCCTCCCTTCATTCCTTCCTTCCTTAGTTCTGGGGATCAAATCTATGGTCTTTCTCATGTATTAGTCAGGATCTCTAGAAGAATGGAATCAACAGGAAGTATGATTATAAAAAGGGGATTCATTAGATTGGCTTACACAACCAGAAGATGGACAGTCCACCATGGCCATCTGTAGGTCTGAGAGCTGGAGAAATCAGTAGCTGCAGAGTCCAGGAGGTTGACTCTTTAGAGCAAGAGGAATCAATGATGCTACCCCAGTTAGAGACTGAAGGCTTCTGGAAACTCCCTGGAGAATCACTTGTGGAGTCTGCTGTGGAAGAGTAAAGGAGTAAGAGTCTGAAGTCCTCAGGTGATCTAGCAGCAGTCAAGAGCCTGTTCAAGAAGAATCAAGCTTACAACTTCTGCTACTTCCTTGTTCTTCCAACTTTTATTCCATCCAAGACCCCAGCCTATTGGATGGTGCTGCAGGCATTAGGGAGGGTCTCCACTTCAGTTTCCTATCCCACATGCCAATCATTCCTAGACACACCCTCACTGACACACCCAGAAGCTTCTTCATCATCAGCATCTCTTAATCCAGTCAAGTTGACAATTAAAATTAACCATATACTAGGCAAGCTCTACCAGTGAGCTACATGGCCAGTACAATTTTTTGAAAAAAATTAACTAATTGTGTATATTTATGGGATACAGTGTGACATTTCTTTTTAAAATTGATTTGTAACTAGCTAAAAACTTAAAAATTATCTGTTAATGGAGTAGCATTTTATTTTGATACTTGTATTTATTGTCTAATGTTTAAATCAGGTTAAACTTAGCTATATTCTCCAATGTGTATTATTTCTTTGTGTTGGAATATTAAACATCCTCATCCTAAATGCTGATGTATTTAGTTGTTAGGATGTTCAGGCTAACAATTGTTCTGGCCTGGTGAGTGTGAATTCAGGGCAGGGTTCAGTAAAATGGTGCCATTTTGACTTTGTCCTATAGGGTCAGTTGTGAGTCATTAGGACCCTGTTCCTAGTATTGCAAAACACTGCAGATGTGATTCTGTCATTTGAATTCATCTTGGCCACCTGTCTTCTAATTGAAATTATCTTTATTTTTAAATAAAATAAATCATTAGGCCATTAATTGTTGTATCTCCAGCCTCAGATCCCGACTGCAACTTTTGTGACTAAATTTCCTATATATCAGAATATCCATATGAGTTGCCCCTTTTTTTCAAACCCTGAATTATGATGCTGGTTCATCACATACCATAGCTATGCATGCATGATTATGAACCACCTTCTTGGCATGTTCTGGGTCGCCGAGATTTCATATCATTCTGTCTCATTGTTCTGTCATGTATTTTTATTTTGTGTAAGATATAGTTATTCGACATGTAAAGGTTACTTCTCTTGGGCAGATTGGTTTATTTAAGTTCTAGTACTTTTATAATATTTCCATGCATATAAGAAAGTAGCCATTGAAATATCAGACATTGGGTGGAATGCTACCTTCCCTAGCATGTTAAAATAAGTTATTAACATTTGAGAAAGTTGAGCATATTGAGTGACCATTTTTTCATCTATAAATTGCAAATAAAAAGCACATTTTCTTCTTGTTCTATGGAAATACTGAAAAGGAAATCAGATAACAAGACCCACCATTCATTGTTTGACATAAAGGAGGGTTCCATAGGTGATTGATAAATATGGTTAGGATTTCTAAGTGTTTGCATGCACTTTAAAGCAACACACAATATGAAATAAAATTATTAAGCTCACTTCTGCACTGATTGCCATTTTACATATTCCTGGTCTTCTCTTTTTAATGTGTGGAGGCCTCTCTGTCAGGAAACCCACGCCCATTGCTTCTCTTCCCTCGACCTTTGTCTTCAAGCTTCATTGTACCTGTATATAGAAAACTCTTGATTGATTTATGCCTATTGTCCCATTTATCAACAAATGACAGTTCAAGTCAGCAAACAATAGGAAAAGAAAATATCAAAAGCAATTGAACAATAGACTCCCAAAGGAAGGTAGCAACAAAAATGCCACTTTTGGCCTCAGTAATGTGCATTTTTCTAATTCGTTCTTCTAGCACAATTCTCCATGCTTCATTTTAATCCTGATGGAATTCTCTATAATGGTCATTAAATTTCAAAGTACTGCACAATTAAGGATTAGTTAACTATTAGACCATGTAATGCCACTCTGATTTATGCAAGCTTCATTAAAATCTTTTTCAGCTGAGATCTGAGGAGGATATGAAATGCATCAGATTTGAGTATTCAAATCAGTTTAATGAGACTTTTCCTTTCTCAAACTCCATCCATGTTCTTAGATGATGCTGGATACTTCAGAGAATATAAAAGAGCATAAAAGTTTGGTAATGATGACAAAAAGGAAACTTGGTGTTTCGATAAGAGAAAGAAGTTAAAATGCATAGCAAAATCTGTGTATACATATATCTATGTATATCCATGTATGTGCATCTCTTTATGGTTTCAATTCATATAGTATATTTAAGTTTAATTTACCTGAACTTCACATTAGGTTTTTTGTTTTGTTTTGTTTTTTACTGTTTTATACTCAAATACAGCAGCTTGATGCCATAACCATTTATTAAATCTTAGTTTTATAGGTCAGAAGTTGGAGTGGCCTCAGTAGGATTCTCTGCTTAGCGTCTTACAAAGCTGAAAGTAAGGCTTTGGCTGGCCATGCTCTTGTCTGGAGTAGTCAATATAATCATTCCTGCATTCTTTTCTAGAAGTACCTAGGTTATCTTGCACTGTGGAACCAAGAAAATGGAATCTTGATAGCCAGGAGGTGCATCCTCAAATTTTTGCTTACAGAAGCTATAAAATGAGACTGATATAAATATATAATCCAGAGGATTCTTATGATGATAACATGGTATCATGTAGGTAAAGAAATTATTGCTAGCACATAGAAAAGATAGCAAAATTTAGCAGTTATTAGCAGTATTGCTATTGTTATCAGTGATCTTATTATTATCAGGTTCAAATTTGAAACATTGAAATAAGCATGAATAGACTTTCAAAGTGCATTGCCACTTTATGCCAGGGTTTGCCTCAGTCTGGAAGGACAAGGATAGAATCAAAACTGTTATCCTATACATTGAAAAGTACTTAAGTCAATATTCTTTTGTTTGCCAAGAACAGAATACTAACCAAAACCATCTTAGCCATCGATAGCACCTTTCTGCTTTATAGAAATAAAAAGATAAAAGAGCCGCCCACAGATGTTAACCATGACCGTCTCAGAAACACACTTTTGCTTATACGCACTCGGCTTCATTTTCTGTTACTGGCTTCTTCTCATTGGCCCACAGCTTGTTTTATTTTAGTTTTATAACATTCTTATATTTGACTGATCCTTTAAAATAAATGACAAAAAATAATAAAGTAAACTAAACCCATCTTTCTATGGTGTATCCTTTAAGTTTTCACATATTGGAAGCTTGGTTCCCAGTGATGACAATGTTGAGAGGTGGTGGCTTTTTGGTTTTTGTTTTATTTTGAGATGAGGCCCAGGTAAAGGCAGTTAGGTCATGGGGCACACTCTCCGAAGAGAGTCAGTGGTTCTCAAAGGACCAGGTTAGACCCTGCATGAGTGAACTGCTGTAAAGGAATAAGCCTGGCCCTTCCCCACTCTGACTTCTCCAGCTCCCACCATGAGATCTCTCACCATGACCTCATGGCCCTGTGATACCATCTGCCATGAGGCCCCGCCAAAGCCCAAGAGAGGATGGTAAAATGCCCTTGGGTTTCAGAACTATGAGATAAACCTCTTTTTCCTGTTAACGTTCTCAATTTTAGACACTTTGTCATAGTATTACAAAACACACTAAGATACCAATGAATACCCTGCTCTAGTTAAGAACTAGAAAACTATCAAAAGCCTTCATTTAACTCCACTTCCTTGACCATTGTTTTCCATACAAGTAATATAGAGTCATGGAATTTGTATAGGTTTTTCCCTCCTTTAAAAAAAAATATAATGTTAATAATTATTAGTCAGGAGGAAAAAATAAGTAGTTATTTTAAAAAAGACAATTTAATAGAGATGGTTATAAATTAGGATTAAGAGTACAAATTAGGTAACTGCATAGGTAGAAAAGAAAACACTGAGGTTTATGCCATCCCTCTGTCTGGGGAAACATAGTTTGGAATTAATAAAGCTTGAAAATCCTGCCAAATTTCAACTCGGAGCTCTGCAGCTGTCTGGGGCTGAGGAGGAGAATAAATTCCTGTTTAAAAATGTGAGATTTCTGAGCTCAGAGGAGGGGACTCCTTGGCTGGGACCCAGACCCCTAAACAGGGGTACGGCCAACGCAGGACTCTGAACTCATGTGAAGGCCCGGACTTCTAGGGAGGAAATGTCCAAGCATGTGGGGTCTCTGAGTTTACAGGAGGGGCCCTGGAGCAGGGTATAGCCACAGAGGTGGGGAAAAGGATTTCTGGAACCAATACCTCTAAATGAGCACAATTGAATGGGGCATTTAAATAATAAAGTGACTTCAAACAAGGTTTAACCTCTGTTTGCCACTGCACAGAAACCCCCGTGTTGGGAGTGAAAGGACATGGGTGGGTTGACTCCGGGAAGAGGCACTGAAGGAAGCAGGAGACACCAGGAAGAAGCCTGTCGTTTTGTCCTCCTCCAGTTCCTCATGTCCCTCTGAAGCCTCTCTTAACCTTAGGAAGCCAGCAGATGAGCAGAAATGCAGCTTTCAGAGTCTTCAGTGAGCATCACAAAAACAAGCTTTCTCCTCTACAAAATGCCGATTCATGAATTTCGCCCACTTGGGGGTTCTTTTTTCTTTTAAAAAATTACTTGTACACACTGTTGCTTTTTGCATACTTGATTTCTATGTCTATTTCATATACTTTTTTCTCCAATTTTGTCTTATCTTTTTAAGTTTTTAGATTTTCTTTAAGTTAACGTAGTTTAGATACTAGAGAATCTTGTGGGAATAGACATATTAATACCAGAGAAGGACTTCTAAAACATCATTTGCATGGGAGTAAAGAGAGTAAAGACAACATTCATGATCACAATATAATGATAAAAGGAGTGGGTAGGCAAAGAACGAGGCAAAATACCCCAAACATTTAGGAGCCTTATGCATGATGTGCAAGGCTCTTAGAACTGAGAGAAGAACAGTGTGCAGGCAGATGCCATCACAGGGGGCACTTTGAGCACAGCCCTGCCAGGGATAGAGCACAGAATTCTGGAAATCAGCAGAAGCAGAACTGAAAAATAGGATCCACTAACTGTCCTAATTGGCATTGGTGGAAAACTTGAGGTAATAGTAGCAGAATACCATTCTTTCAAGAACTCATGAAGCATTCATCAAAAAGATCATATTAAGAACTAAGAAACAAACTTACAGAAATGTGCAATATGTTAAATCATATAATATTTTTTTTTCTGACCCAAGTGGAAGTAAACTAGAAATCAATAGCATGAAGAAATCTGGGGGGGGGGGGAATCTAAGTATTTGGGAGTTAAACATTGTAAAAGAGGAAGTCATATGAAGAATTAGAAAATATTTTAATTGAATAGAAGTAAAAGTACAAGAAAGCAAAATGTGTTGAAAGTAACTAAAACAATATTTTGATGAAAATTAATGACATCAGATGTTTATTTAAGAAAATTCAAGTAAAGTTCACAAATCAATATTCACAATTTCTATTTTTTTTTTAAAAAAAAGCCAGATGAAGAAAAGGAAATTAAACACAAGACAGAAGAAAGGGAATAATAAGGATGAGAGCAAATTGTAACTCCACTGAAAACAGGAAAAAAGAAATAAATTTTTAAAAAGCCATTTTCTAGAAAATTACGAAATTGATAAATATTTAGTTAGGCTGACCCCCCAAAAGAAAGTAATACTGCGTTGCTAGTCCCAGCATTGCAGATAGTAACACTGAGTCTATAAATACACTAAACAGAAAACATGAAACTCTTCAAATACTTATATTTCAGAAATCTTACTTATTGTTGAAGTGATCCACTCAAAAATGTAAATTAACAAAGCTCCATAAAGTATAAATAGATAACCTGCATGTTCTTACAACAGTTTAAGAAATGAAATCCCTTAAAAATGGAAAACAAAAACTCTAGGCTAAAAAAGTCTTCACTTTGCAAATGATAACAAATGCTTGAGGAAAAATAATATCAATTTGTGCAAACCCGTCCAAAAAAATATCAGAAACAAGAATTTATATATTCATTTTAAAAAGATCACCATTATCATGGCTAGTCAAAATAGCCAAAGACCTTACAAGAAATGAAACCTATAGAAAGATGCCTCATTAATATGAATGCCAACAACCAAAAGAAAATCTATGCAAAATATTAGGAAATTGAATAGAATGATATAATAAATTAAAAATATATTTCACGATCTATTATAATTTGGTGAGGTACAAATCTATGAGAATGGATTAATGATTTAGCATAGACACATAGATCACTGGAACAGAGCAGATCATAGAGAAACACACTCTTTCTGATAAAATCAACTGATTTCCAGAGAAGGTCATAGGCGATTCAACGGAAGAAGGAGAGCACTTTCAACAAGCTCGGCTATAAGAATTGATTTTTCATGTGCAAAAAAAAAAAAAATGAATATTGACCCATAAATCTATACAAAACATAACTCAAAATGGATCTCATTTTTAAATCCAAATATTAAAACTATACAACAAGAAGAAAGACAGGATAGGATATTGTGTGTGTGATGTCACATGAGGCAAAGATTTCTTAGATATATCAAAACTAGGATCCATAAATAGAATAATGATAATGAAATTATATTTCTACAACACTAAAAGCTTCTATTCTGTTAACAGTATTGTTTAGAACATTATATTTAAAAAATTCAAGCTACAAACTGAAAGTATCTATAAACACATGATAACAAATACCTTGTACTAGAATTATATAAAGAACTCTCATGCTCATTAAAATAAAACAAATAGTATCTTTTATGTGGTGAATTTATGTCATGTGAATCATATCTCAATGCTATTATTAACAAGTGAGGAAGGTGAAAAATTTGAACAGATAGTTCACCCAACAGATTTATATATTGAAAACAAATATGGTAGAAGCAGCTTTAGGAAATAACTATTAGTTTGTGATAACTCTTCATACCAATTATAATGGGAAAAATTTGAAAAAAAAAGAATGAAATATCCAATATGAAGTATTGGTCTGAATGTGAAATGATAAGACTTTTTACAAAACAGAGTAGTGATTTCTTCTATTAAATGTAGACCTATTATATCACCTAAGGCCTGTGTGCTAGGGGGTCATCAGGGGGAAATGAAAAATTACAATCACTGAAAAATTTATGCGTGTTTGAAATGTTTTTTTTTTTTTTTCCTAAACATAAAATCTTGGAAACAACCTGAATATCTTTAAGCTGGTGAATGGACCAACTGTGGATTAACCAAGAAATGGACCTCTCAGCTGCAGGGACGACCATCGCACACAGAAATAGAGCTGAATCTCAGGGCATTATACTGAATGAAAGAAGCCAGATCTGAAGGTTGGATGCTGTAGGATTCAATTTAGACGATGCTCCATCAGAGACAGAAGTGTAAATCAGTCCTTTCCAAGGCTGGACTTAAGATAGGGGAAAAGGAACACGAAAAAAATCTATGGAGGCTGGTAATGCAACAGTTCCCCATCAAATTTTCAATAGTTTTTATATCATTGAACATACATTTTCTGTATATAAATTATTGCTCAATATTTTGAGGAGTGTAAATACTGACAATATTAAAAAAAACAGATTTAGCAATTTACATTCTATGAATCAAGAGAACTTTCCTCCATTCCATATTCTTACCTACACTGGATACATTTGGTCTTTCACATTTTAGCCATTACAGTGGTATGTGTTAGTGATCATGTCATTCTATGTTGTGTATTTTCGATAGCTAATAAGGTTGGTTGCCTTTCATTTTTAAGTTCGTTTGCATATTCTATTTCTTCACATGGTTACTTAATATCGAGTGCACATTAACATATTGAGTTGTCTTTTCCTCACTCATTTGTAGGAATTGATGTATTATTTCTAGGTATATGTCTTATAAATGTCATTTTCCTTTCTGTGGCACCAATTTTATTTCTCTTAATGGTGCTTTTAATTAAGAGACATTCCTCTTTTCATTAGTCATATTAGTTCATCATTTCCTTATTCTTTCATAGATTTTACTTAGGAAGTATTTTCCTATGCCATTTGTCATGAATGAATTCTTTGATAACTTTTTAGCATCTTTATTGATTTATGTTTTAATTTAGTGCTGATATTAATTATACTTTTGATATTCGACATAGCAGAATGTTTTCTAATCATTTGACACTTTCTCCTTTCCACATTTTTTGGTGCTTTATGGTTGCATCATAATGGTACGATCTGTTGCACATTTGTACATGCACAGAATATGACTATTTGATTTGGTCACTATCACCCCCAGCCCTTTCCCCCTCCCTCCCCTCCTTCCACCTCTTGGTCCCTTTTTGTGTATTGTGTTGATTTCCCTAAGATCCCACTGCTTTCCTTTTCCTTTTTCCTCTCTAGCTTTCACATATTAGAGAACGCACACTATCCTTTAACCTTCTGAGTTTGGCTTACTTTGCTCAACAATATAGTCTCAAGTTTTATCCATTTTCCTTTAAATGGCATAATTTCATTCTTCTTTATGGCTGAATAAAACTCCATCTGTATCTAAACCACATTTCTTTATCTACTTATCTGTTGATGGATATCTAGGCTGGTTACATAATTTGGCTATCATGAATTTTGTTGTTATAAACATGGATATGCATGAGTCACTATATTATGATGATTAATTCTTTAGGATAAATATTGAGGAGTTGTATAGCTGGATTATATGGTAGTTCCCTTCCTAGTATTTTGAGGAACCTCCTTACTGATTTCCACAATGATGGTACTAATTTATAATCCCACCAACAATGTAAAAGTATTCATTTTTCTCCACATCCTCTCCAGCATTTATTACTGTGTGTATTCATGGTGACTGCCATTCTACTGGTATGAGATCAAATTTTAGTGTAATCTTGATTTCCATTTCCCTAATTTCTAATGATCCTGAACAATGTTTTGTCATATATTTGTTGATCATTTGTATTTCTTCTTTCAAAAAATGTCTGTTAAGTGCGTGTGCCTATCTATTAGTTGGGTTATTTGTTTTCATGGTGTTGTTTTGAGTACTTTATATATTCTGGATATTAATCCTCTTTCAGTAGTGTAGCTAGCAAAAATTATGTCCCATTTCTATAGGTTCTCTTTCTACAGTCTTGTTTCATTTGCTCTGTAGAAGCTTTTTAATTTGATGCCATCCCATTCATTAACTCTTGGCATTATTTCCTGAGCTTTAAAATTTGTTGCCTGTACCTGTATGCTTAAGTGTTGATCCTTCATTTTCTTCTAGGAGTTACATAGTTTCTAGGTCTTTGATCCATTTTGAATTGATTTGTTGCAGGGGGAAAGATAAGGGTCTAGTTTCATTCTTCTCCATATGGATAAACAGTTTTCCCAGCACCATTTTTATTAAAAGGCTATTGGGCTGGGGAGGTGGCTCAAGCCATAATGTGCTCGCCTGGCATGTGCAGGGCGCTGGGTTCCATCCTCAGCACCACATAAGAATAAAGATGTTGTGTCCACCAAAAACAACAACAAAATGTATATATTAAAACTCTCTCTCTCTCTCTCTCTCTCTCTCTCTCTCTCTCTCTTTAAAAAAAAAAAAAGGTTGTCTTGTCTCCATTGTATATTTCTGGAAACTTTGTCAAGGATGAGATGACTGTATCTGTGTAGGTTTGTCTCTGTGTCCTCTATTCTGTACAATTGGTCTGTGTGTCTGTCTGTTTTTGTCAGTACCATGCAATTTTTGTTACTATAATCCTGTAGCAGAATTTGAGGTCTGGTTTTGTGATACCTTCAGTATTGCTTTTTGGCTTAGAATTGCTTGGGCTTTTCTAGGTCTTCATAGTATAATATTTTTAATGGGAGATATTTATGTATCTCATCGTCAATAACTAAAAGGTTTCTGTTTTACCTGCTTATTTTTGCTACAAATTTTGTTATAAGTTAATGGATAAATGTATGAGATTGTCTTTCTAGAACACTGATTTATCAATTTTATCCCCAAAATCATAAAGTTAACTGTCCAATAGTTAGCTTTAATGTTTTATTGAAAAGCTTCTTCCACTTTGTTCTTCCTCAAGATTGTTTTGATTTTATTGGTTCTTTAAAATTCCATTTAAATTTTAAGATAATCTTGTCAGTCACACTATAGGCAATTAGTTTTAAAATAATTTGGGCTAAAATTGATTTGATCTACAGATCTAGAGAACTAATATCTTTACAAATTTGAGTCTGCTAGTTTGTGTTGCTTTTGGTTTCTATTAATAATAAACTATAACTTTCCCATAGAGTGATTTCACAACTGTGCCAAATATATTTCTATGTGTTTGGTGTTTTGATGAGATTGTAAATAGTTTCTCTTAAAATTTCATTTTGTTTTTCTTGGTGGCAGATCAAAATGCTCCTGATTTTGTGTACTAGCACTTAGTTATTTGCTAACCTTTTGCATACACAGTTTTCTGCATGTATAGCAGTGATGATATCTGCAGAAAAGCCACAGCTTTATTTCTTCCTTCCTGGACATGGAATATTGTCATTCCTGCCTGCTTGCTTCATCATGCTGGCTGGGGCTATACTAAAGTTGTCATTCAAGTGATGAGGGTGAGCATCCTGGTCCTCACTCATTATATGTTTGGAAAAGATTAAAGCTGATTTGGTGAATATTGCAACATAGTACAGGGTTGTTTTTCACATTCAAGCAGTGCTTGGCATTTTAGGTAATACTAGTGTGGCTTACAGGTTTCATAGTTTCTGAATTTCCCTCCACCAATAATCTCAAATCAACCAATTCATGACATGTTTCCACAAGGCTAGCAAAACAATAGTCTTCACTTTCATTTCATTGTCTTTATTTAAGAAAGAGAAACATCTATGGTAAAGTAGACATTGAATTGGATTTGGACCAGGAAGCCTGGTTTGAGTTTTGTCCAGCTCTGCCAACTCCTGGTTCTGTGATACCATATTAATGTCATTCAAACTCTCTGCCCTTTATTATTATATTAAATAGATCCTCTTATTCTCTGTTGTACTGGGACATGGTAAGTGGTCTAATATGTATTTGTATTAACTGCTAAATCAAACTGCATATTAGTTTCCATGACAAAGTGTATTTCAATCCTTGCAGAACCATCTGGTAAAACATAGATGAAAGCTTACATGTTGATAATTTCCTGATAGGTCCTTAAGCCATGTCTGGACACTGTGTGTCTGAGAGCACTTCTACACCACAGAGGATTCCAGGTGGAGACAATGTCATGTTAGTGCACATCAGTATGTTTGATCAGCTTTTCTATTTTTTGATTCATTAATTGCCAACATGGGTTTACTGCATAGAAGGTGTATTTCCCCTTTCCTTGAAACATCAGGAGGACTATCAATTCCGGACTTGCTTCTCAAGCACACAGCCGGAGAGAAACAGGAGTGTGCTGGTTGTACTTTCTTGTATTCTGTGTTCTCGTTGCTCTTGCTACATGATCTCACTGTGGAGAAAGTGTCCTTTCCATGAGTGGCCAAAGCATAGAGAAGCAATTCTTAGAATCAGGTTGCCTGGCAGGACAATGACCACATGCAATCTAGTCTAGAGCTTCCTTTGACACTTCTCTAACACTGTGGAAGCCGGCATCAATCTGCCCTAATCATCCCAGGTGATGGAGACACCCCACAGGACCCAGAGCCCACAGAATTTATTCAAACCAAAGTTTCCCGTGCCAGCTTCCCTGCCTTGCCCTCCTTCCCCACAGAAACCACCATAACAGCCTCACCCACAAAAAAACGTCTTGCTCCTCCTCCTCTTTCCTGATGCTTGGGCACGTGTACCCGTGGGGATGTGATGGGGTGATGTGTCCTATCCTTCTGAGAGCTCTGAGTAAAAATTAGCTTTCAGTGACAATTCACCTCTTGATCTATGGGCCTAAAGATACCTGAACAATAATAAATTCTACATTTTTTTCCTTCTGTGTTGCTGGAAGGGCATAGGTCCCAGGGACTCCGGTGCTGAGCACATGCTCTACCATCTCAGCTCCAGTTCTACATTTTAAATCCAGCAGCTTTATCCATGAAGAAGTGTGCACTTTCTGATTTTCAGCCCTCCTCTCCCTACAATACTTCCCCACCCTGGGTTAAGAGTTGGCAGCTTCCATGGATTTGCTTGCCCCAGGCTAGGCGCACAAATTTTTTGTGACTTCTTTTATTCCACAGGCATTTAAGTTTGTAGTCATTGAGTGACATACTAAAAATAAAAAATAAAAATCTGTGATAGTTGGAATGAATGCATATTTGTGTTTTAGAAAATCAAATGCGTCAATTTTTGAGATTGTCTACTATTTAGGTTTATCAGTGCTATTACACACCTGTCATTAGAGTAAATTGCTAGGTAGGTTGTGGCTACAATTCAGCTTCCAGAAATTCCTACAGTGAAATATCACTGCTGGTTTCAAATTTATTAATCTTACATGTTTTCTTCATTCCTTTATTAATATTTTTTTGCTAAATTAAAAAGTAATTAAATATTGAGACCATATCTCAAGTATTTTGTCAAAGTAAAAAAAATTAAAGTGAAAATATGAAATGACTTATTTGGCATATTTTATTAAAATCACTTAATTTTGCTCAAAATGATAGGTTTTTGCTTAATCTGATAAAGAATTTGATTTGTCTCTTTAGACTTTGTAAACAATCATTCAGGTGCATGTTGTATAATTTTCAGTAACTTGGATGGACAGTCCTTGGGACTTCCTGGTTATCTGTTATGTGCCGAGTGGATTTCCAGCATTGCAAGGAAATGATGATTTTTAGAGCTCCAAAAGTTCATAATCTAGGAGCGTTGACAAGATAATTCAGCAAATCAGGTTCAAGTTTTAGAAATGGAAAGTAAGACATGAACAATCAGTAAAGAGAACAAGGTGGGTACATGTGGTGTCTCACACGCAGACATAAATATGAGCATGGCTGTGTACTGTGGCAGGAGTTTAGGACCGCTGGGCTGGAGAGGGGGGCAGAACCCTGCCATGGAGGCAGAAGGTGAAATGGTAGAGGGATTTCCAACACTGGCTAAATTCACATGCCCTGGGTTGAAGCTTGGCTCCCCCTTGCTGGCTGTGTGGCCATGGAGAAATTTTTAGAGTTTCTATAGCTGGGACTTGTCCTCAGGAATCTGAATCTGTCTTCTGGTGTTCTTATGCAAGGTAATCCATGCAGGTCTCTGAAAGAACTGGTGCTTAATTATTTCTTCCTATTTATGCTGCTATTAATAGCATTATTAATCTTGAATTTAAGCGTGTTGGCAGGCAGCATACCTAACCGCCAAAAGGCAATTGGGAAACATGGAGGTATTTTAAACAAAGAGGTCATGCAGAAGGGTCCTTTCATTTTAGCAACACACAGGATCATGCCAGAAGCAGTGTGGAGAGTAGCAAGGGGCACTGTGGAGATGGATTTAGGGTGGCTAGTAGTTGTCCAGGACAGGAAGAATGAGGGCTGGATCAACACCTTGCCATCGGGAGAGGAGCTGCAGCTGGGGAGACAGCTATGAGAGATGCTTGGGAGGGAGAATCAACAGGCCCTGGGGCCTGATTTAGTGTGGAGATTGTGGGAGAAAGGCTGCCCTGGGAAGCAGTAAATAATCTGCAAAGCATGAACACGCCTACAAGACAATTCTTTATTGCTGCAAACATCGCTCTGGGGTAACAGCTTTGTAAATCATTGCAGTGAGTTTCTTCAGGGAACGTGGAGATTGGAATATGAACACTAACCCTTTGTGATCCCTCACACATGCAACAGAAATCTTGGAAAGGACTTGGAAAGTGGCTTGACATTTGGCTAGCAAATGCACAGAAACAAGGAAGAGGAGAAGAGATTATGCCTCTAAGAGCGAGGTGGCTCTTAACATGAGAACATGTGGATCCTCAGAATCATCCTCTGAGCTAGACACGAAGCTAATCAGCTAGGACGGAGAAACAGGGATATCTCATACAAACACACTCCACACATGCAGGCCTACCTGTGTGCATATGCACACACACACTTACATACAGGCACATGCTCATGTCATTATTTTCTCTAGCAACCACTGCAGCATTGAAGATCTACCTGAAATACCGAGCACCACTCAACACCTTGTTATCCTTTTGAGATATACTGTGATGAATCTGAAAGAATTAATTTGACTCAGTGCTCTCCTTTTCAGAGAAGATTTTCACATGCTAAGAGTTACAACAGGGCTTGCTCAAAGTTTTCCATTATATACAGGCAGAAGTAGGAGAAAGCCCACAAATACTGGTGCTTGCTCATTGCTGACTCTTCCACACTACTCTGCTAATTTTCTGTCCTCCCTGGCTTATTTTCTTTCTGTCCTTCCCTCCATCCCTTCTCAAATCTCCAATAGACACTAACAAAAATAAAAGGCTTTTCCTATTGGCAAGTTTGCTGACGATATTTCAGGGGGTTTGCTCTACTCAAAACAGCCCACTGCCGAAAGGGAGGAAAAAAAAAAAAAAAAACAAGGGAGAGAATTAAGCAACAGCAGATGGGGTAGAGAGGGAAGATGAGAGGGAAGGGGAGGGGGGATAGTAGGGGTTAGGAAAGGTAGCAGAATACAACAGTCATTAATATGGTATTATGTAAAAATGTGGATGTGTAACCCATGTGATTCTGCAACTTGTATTTGGGGTAAAATGGGAGTTCATAACCCATTTGAATCAAAAGTATGAAAGATGATATGTCATGAGCTTTGTAATGATGTGAACAACCAATAAAAAAAAAGAATACAAAGAACAATAAGTGTTGGTGAGGATGTGCAGAGAAAGGCACATTCACACATTGCTGGTGGGACTGCATATTTGTGCAGCCAATCTGGAAAGCAGTATGGAGATTCCTTGGAAAACTGGGAATGGAACCACCATTTGACCCAGCTATCCCACTCCTCAGTCTGTACCCAAAGGAATTAAAAAGAGCATACTACAGAGACACAGCCACACCAATGTTTATAGCAGCACAATTCACAATAGCTAAACTGTGGTACCAACCTTGATTCCCTTCAGTAGATAAATGGATAAAGAAAATGTGGTATATATACACAGTAGAATACTTTTCAGCATTAAAGGAGAATAAAATCAATTTTTAATAAAATCTCTTTTATTAAAAGAGAATAAAAAATGGATGGAGTTGGAGATTACAATGGGAAGTGAAGTTAGCCAATCCCCCCCCCAAAAAAAAACAAATATTGAATGTTTTCTCTGATATAAGGATGCTGATTCATAATAGGGTTGTTGGGGAGCATGAGTGGATTTTACAAACTCTAGATAGAACAAAGGTGAGGGACGCGATGGGAGGGGGCATGGAGATAGGAGAGATGATGTAATGAGATGGACATCATTATCCTAAGTACATGTATGAGGACATGAATGGTGTAACTCTACTTTGTGTACAACCAGAGATATAAAAAATTGTGTTCTATGTGTGTAATATGAATCGTAGTGCATTCTGCTGTCATACATATCAAATTAGAATAAAAGAAGATATATGCATTTTTGTAAAAAAAAAAACAAAAAAAACCCCAGCCCACTGCCAAAGAAGAGAATGTAAACACAGCTCATCCCAACATGAATGGTGTGTAGGTTTCACCCATAGGTGAGCAAACATGGCAATCAGACAGCCATTGCCCATCTCAGTTCCCTCAGTGTTCACATCCATAGCAGGATTCCGATCTTTTCCTCTTTATGTAGATCACAAGTCCTGCAGAAAGGCTGGGAGATGGACTCAGGGGAATGTTTTTTCTCACTGGAATGTGTCTGCCTGGGCAGGGCCTAGGGTGTGGTTGTCCACCTTGACAGGGGAACCACAAGCTGTGTCCCACTGTCACCTGCAGGATGCTGTCACCACTGATGGCCCACAGCCCTCCTGCATTTCTTCATTATGCCAGGAACGCCAGACCCAGGACCCCTGGTGCTCTTCTCTGCCTGCCACAGGGACAGCCTTTTCTCATCGGCACACACTCCAGATGCGATTTTCACTGCTGACTTTAGGATACCCAGGTGTGGTCCCCCATTTTCGTGGACAAAGAACTGAGAGTACAGGGGAACTGGCTGGGCCGGGGATGGCTCAGCACATTCTGACACAGGATCCTTGAGGACGTCTCCTTATGTCTCAAGCTCAACCCAGTTTGGACCTCTTGCAACAGTTTAGAATCTCTCCAAATATCCTAAGACAGATGGCTGGCCAGCCTCCCACCCAGAATACATCAAGCTGCTGCATCCTGATGTCAAAGCCATCTAAAAGGACCTTAGTACCTCCAAGGCCAAGGGCCCCATAAGGTTAAGAAAGGAATAACCCCTTGAAAGGACTGAGAAACCCTGTTCCACCCTGGCTCTGCCTCCGAGACGTGTATGAAAACGGGCATCTTCACATTTCTGTGCCCTGGTTTTCCCAACTAGTAAGTAGGGCTGTGTCTAACTTTTCCTTCTCAAAGAGAAGATATATAGATGGAATGACGAATGTAGATGCCTTGCAAATGATGCTCAATCCTCCTCAAGGAATCTATTATTCGCTTATTTTTTATGAGAAATAAGAGGAAGTATTTATTTTTTATTTTTTTTTCTAAATGTGATTTCCTGAAGTTGAATTGATGTGTGTTTGGGGGTTGAGGGATGGAGGATTTAGGGATGGTAGAGAGCACTGCATACTAAATTAACTAGTAAGCAACAGCAAACATAGAAAATGCCAGCGCATGACAATGCAGAGGAGGAAATGTTTATCCAAAGAATACGAAGGAGCACTCTCAAGAGAGGAAATGTCACTACTACAATGGTCCCCAGGTGCACACAATATGAGCCTTTGCAGAAGACCTAAAAATCGTCCATTTGTTTGTTTCTGTGCTGTGATTATTGTTGTTCTTGTTTGAACTCCGTTAATTTCCAAATATGGCAAAAGACATTTAGATAAATAATCATTTCACTTCGTTAGTGCAAAACCTGAATGACAAAAATTATGAGAGGAAAATGTATTCTGCATATGAACGTCTTGTCTGTGGACACCTTCAACTGTGGCTCTTTTATCTTATCTCCCAAAGGAAAACACAAAAGTGTGCACTGATTTTTCTTTATCATTATCATTGTCATCACCATCACCATCACCATCATCATCATCTTCCCATTTGAAAACAATTCCATAGTCAGGAAGCACTTACAACTGTAGCATTTAATTATCTGGCAATCAAGAGTGTTTTGCAGTGAGTGACACCATCCCACACTCCTCAAAGCGGAGAGTGACACTGTATTGTTTAAATCAGCCTGACCTAGATTGCACTGTTGTGAGAAGGAAAAGAAGGAAAAAAAATACTGTGCCTACACAATGATTTTAGTGTTCTCATCACATTTTAACTTTTGCATTAAATATAGTGCATTTATTCCATAAACTATACAAGCAAGTGAATATCTGGCATATTAGAATGTGAGTTAGAACTGTTATTTCCAAGTCAAAACCAGAATTATTATTTAGAAGAATCCCATAGTTCTTCATTATTTCATTCTATTTTCACATGCAACATTTCTCAGAATGAGCCTGTGGTACACACCTGGAATTTACATAGTTTTCAAATTAGCAAGATAAAGCAGGAAAGAAGGAGAAGATACCCGTCAGCTACACCATGGTTGTCTTGTCACTCAAAAGTGATTATTTTGGAAGAGACAAATGGAAAAAGAGGCTGGCCTCAGGTGTTTGGACCAAGTTTGAACACATTAGGTCTAAGTGCCTTCGTTTGTTGAGAGGAGGTGGTTTGGACGATAAAAAGTCATCCCATGTGCTTCAATCTAGTGTTCCAGCTGGAATCAAGGTCAGGGCAACAAAGATAACTAAGAACAAAATGACTGAAAAGGTCATTTTAAGTACAGCAGGTGCAGTAACTGAGCCCGTGTGCCACAGGCCCTAGGAGACATGCTCACTCCCCTGGGGAGGGACTATTCTAAGCCTGTCCTCCCAGCTCCCTGGCTGCTGCTGCTGCGCTCCTGTGACCTGGATGATGGTCCACCTGCACTGTTGAAGGGGGGCTCTGCCCTTTGAGGGCTCCTGCTTCCTCAGTCTCCATGTTCGGCATCTCTGTGGGGTTCTTAAGTCTCTGGGTGTGCTCAGCCGTTCATCATTACTGTGCTCTTCTCTGTCTCTAGGACTCTCTTGGCTCTGAAGTCTACTTTATCAATATCGACCGCCTGCCCCCCCTTGCTTGATAGTCCAGGCTGAGCGCTGGTTACATGCTTTTTGCATCTGTATTTGACTATTTTGAGAGAACTTCTTATAGATGACAGAAGTTGGGTGATTTCTTTAAATTTACTCTGCCAATATCTGTCTTTAGGGGGTGTATTGAGGCCACGGGTACTTGACAAGTTAACGGTTAGGTTGGGGCTTTAGTCTGCCCCTTTTTTCTTGTGTGTCATGGTATTTGTTTCTGAGCTTTCTTCTTCGTGCCCGCTGTGGATTACCTGATCATCCTGGAGCTGAGCTCTGGTTTATCTCTGGTGTTCCTGTGGATGTCGCCCGCAGTATATCCATGTGTGGTCACAGGTCATCACACTCTGTTACTTGGCCCATTTTGGGAGTTTGAGTGGATTTTAAAAACTTTACCACTTTACGTCCCTTTACTCTTGTATCTTTAGAGCAGAACTGACTCACACTTCCTCTACATACGGTTCAGCCACCTCATTCTCTGAAATTTAGAAAACCCCAAAGGTGAAGCAAAACCTAATGTAGTCACCAATGTTTTTGCTTACCGTGCTACGGTTTCCTTCATGCTGTTTCTTGCTTCCTTCTTTATTGTTTCGTGTGTGTGTATGTGTGTGTGTGTGTGTGTGTGTGTGTGTGTGTGTGTTGTGTTTTCTATTATTTTTAACTTTGTTTTGTTTTCTGAGGTGGTAGGGATGGAATCCAGTGGTCTTCTACCACTAAGCTCTACCCTCGTCCTTTCTGTTTTATGAGACAGGGTCTTTCTGTGTTGCTGAGGCTGACTCCAGACTTAGAATCCTCTTGCCTCAGCCTCCTGAGTTGCTGAGATCATAAGCCTGCCCAACCATGTCTGGTTCAGATAATATTTGTTAGTCATCATGTACCCCACAGAGGGGATGTCTTCTGAGACCGACTCTTCCTATGTTGTTTCATCTGAGCTCATCTGGCTGTCACCCTCCAATCCTACTGGTCTTCCACTGGGTGGGCGATTCTGGATGAACTCCACTGTCCATCTAACTCTGGCTCATGCCTTCCTGTCCTTGTGTTTCTCCATGAGTGCTTGTAACTACATGCTGAAGCCCTTTTATCATGATCATTTAAAACCTTTGTCAGTCCCAGTCTCGGTCATGTTGGCATTGGCTTTTATTGATGATTGTTCTATTTTTTATTTTTTTATTCATTTTAAGACTTTTTCTATTATTGGTATTGAATTTTCCATTGAGAACAACATTTTTTATGTCATGAGAAAGATTCTGGATCTTACTTGTTTTTGAGTGGTTCTTCTGACACATCTTTAGCCATTGGCCCTACTTCAGCAAAGTTACCAATAGATGGGAACAGAAGTGAGTCCAGGGTCCCATCTCAGTCTCCGTTGACAGCTCAAGGGAGCCTCCTGGTTCTTCTGGTGGCTGGCCCCACTTCCGCACATGGCTGAGCCCGTGGGCAACATTCAGATCAACCCATAACGAGGCCTTGCTAACGTGGGTGCTTGAGGGACCTCAGACTCCTCTGTGATCTTTCCTGACTTGCTGTGCTGCACCTTAGAGTTTATTGGCTTTGTGGGTCTGTTTGGATTTCCAGGAGGCCAGCTTTTCCCGTCCAAACCAGGGCATTTATGAGGCAGAAAGAAAACTCAGTCACCACAACACCATGTTCTTCCCCAGGTCCTGAGATGCCTAGCTGCTCTCATCTCCTCTCTCCTACTTCCCATTCTCCTCCCTCCTGCCCTCTTCCTCTCTTTGCAGTTGTGTAGTTGGACGTGGAGCACTGGGGAAGTACACGTTACGGTTTGGGTCTGAAATGTCCCCTGTAGAATCAGGCATTGAAAGGTTAGTTCTCAATGCAGCACTTTTCAGAGGTGGGGATTGGGGGAAGAGATTGGCTGTGAGGGCTCGGACTCATCCACTGATGCAAAGTGGACTAGTGGGAGGTGGTGGAGGCTGTGGAATGCGGGATCTGGTGGAAGGCAGTGGGCCCTTGGGCACTGCTCTCCCTCTCCCTTGCCTCTTTCTCCCTCTCTCTGTGTTTCTGGTCTGCCATGAGCTGAGCAGCTTTCCTCTGCCACACCCTTCTCCTGGCCCATTCTACTCTCTTCTTTCCATCTCCCCCACTCTTTTCTTTCTTTTCTCTTTTCTATTCTTGAACATTTATTCAAATCATTATTCAAAGCTGAGCCAGGAACTAGACTAAGGAGTGGAACACACATACACACACACACACACACAACACACACACACACACACACAACACACACACACGTACACATCAAAAAAAAAACAAAACCAAAAAACCAAAACAGCATCCATTCACTAAGAAGGTGACCTGTGGACATAGTGCTGACCCTACCACTCACTTCATGGACAAGGTGAGCATGACTCCTATGGCTGAGAAGGAGTGAGCATGCCCAGTGGGCACCTGTGTGCTGTGCCACCCAGGTCCACTGCTGCATGTGAGCAGACAATGGATGGACAATGAGGAGGAGCATCAGGAAAGGACAGAAACAGCCCAGAGCCTTCCATCTACCACACAGGGAAAGCAGAGGGGCTGAGGGCTGGGGAGAGGGTGGAGAGGGTGACTGGGGCTGTGAGTGCTTTGCATGCCATGCCCCAGATACATAGATTATGTTATTCTCAAACAGCCTACTCACAGATTTAAAGCAGCATGTCTACTTTTCCCCTTTAGGCCTAGCTTTCCTACGTCCCTATGTAGAACTTCTAGTGAAGAAAGAAAGGGAGAGAGAGAATGCACTTACAGAACGGGGAGCCATTCCCAGAGGAGGAAACTGCACTGTAGTTTAGCCTGAGAACATTTTCTGAATTTGTGTCTGATAGAGCCGGAGTCCCAGGGCTGGGCTCAGGGACTTCCTTGTCCTGTAGAAGCTGCCTGTCTCCTTTCTAGGCATCCTTCCATTTGGTCAGCCACGCTCAGCGCCTCCCCGCCCCACAAGGGAAGATACCACTCCTTGCCCTCCTCGACCTCACTCTCCATGATTGTGTTTTTATCTCTTTGCCTCTAATAATTTTTTCCAAGGGCTCCAGAGTGTGGTCTGTTCTGCTTTCTGGTTTTATGTCTTTTTATTACAACATAGTGCTGTCTTGAAAACCCTTTGTCTTTAAGGTTTCCAAAACAATCTGCAAATATTAGCTAACCCATTTGTACCTTGACCCTGGGAGGTGGGGTCAGTGTGATTACTTCTGCTTCACAGATGAGCAGGCAGGAGGAGGAAGGTGAGAGATTTGCTTGCGTTTGCAAAACAGAGCAAAGAACAAGTGAGTCATTCTCCAGAGCATCATTCCTAACTACTTTGTGTCCTGCTTGCCCTGTTCTTGAGAAGCAACTGGTAGAAAAATGCAGGGCACAGGGGGCCATGGAAACAGAGGGCAACATCCCAGTCTCTGGCAAGGTGCACCACCTGCATGAGCTGAATGACTCCCGGGTCTTCTTATCCTGTCTAATGGGTGAGTATCCAGGACAGGGGACACAACATCAATACACACAACATGTGTCATGTAATATCCACTTAGTAGCAACACATGTGTCCGGAATGCAGAATGTGCTAGAGAAATAGTTTTCTTTCCCTCTGTAAGCTCTTCTGCCTGACTAGGGTATAATGAGTGGAATTAGCCAGATCTACCTTTATATTTTGCTGGTGGCTCTTGAAAGGAAAGCGAGGAACTGGGAGACAGGCAAGTGAGAAATGAAAGACGGAGACCAGGCAGAGATACACACGAGAGTTTATTTGTCAGAACTGACAAATAAAGCCCATCCCTCCATAGAGGAGAGAAACAGGACAGGCTTGGATTTTGGTGCTTTTATGGGCCAGGATCAGGGATCAGAGCCTGGTGGGTCCTAATGTGGGCTGTTTAAGGGTGGGGTTGGTATGAGGAAGTGGTGAGCTTTTCCAGGAAAGACCTTTGGGTGGGAAAATGGCAGCTGTCACTTACAATGGCCATCCAGATGCTAAGCAAGGACCTTACAGCTATGAAAATAACTTAATTCCAAATCTTGTTTGTATCATTTACCGATGTGCCACTTTGTAGAGACCCTTAGCCTTATTTTCCTCATCTGCTAAGTAATGATAATAATAAAAGAAACAGAGAAAGTAGAGAAGAATAATAGAATTTACTCAAAATGTTGCAACATAAGGGAACCAAGTTAGCAGAATAAAAACTGAAAGCATTTTGTTCTTCTTGAATGGGCACACACAAAACCACCATTTCTTCCTCCCGTCTCTGTGCCAAGTTGAGAGTCCACTGATGTAGGAAGTGGCATATGTATGTGTTTGCAAAGGTGAACTATGATAAACTATACAAAGGACTAGTTCAGCTTCATTGGAGGAATAGAATAATTCTGTAGAAATACTAACATGTGTGACTTCAGGTTGCCATGGACATTTCTGGAATAGGATTCTACTTCAACAACCATTAGGGCAGCAACATACAGCACCTTGCCTGCAACTGGTACAGAACTCCGTATCTATACACGTTTATTAAATATTTGCTGACCATTAGGATAATATGCTTGGTGGTAGTGTTCTCTAATACCTACTTGAGAATAGTGTAGGAGAAAAAATGTGCTCACTATTTGAAAAGGAATTAGTCAGAAACTTTACATTCTGTTCATACTTGCTGATCTAAAATTAGAATACAAATCTTCACATTCACAGATTGATATAATGTTCTGAAGATTTCTTGATCTCAGTTCAAGCCAATTTTAACAACTATTTTATTCTGAAATATTTATGTTGAAATCTACGGGATTAAAATGTTAGAATTAATTCTCAAACTCACCAGATGTTGAATAAATTATGTTTTTTAATTTGAGTTTCAGTTTTACTTTTTTATCTATTTTGCCTAAAGTATCATATTATATCGTCCCTATAGTTTTTAAAAAGGCCCAGAATGGGGTTCTAGTGTATTTAGGGACACCTGTAACACCCCTGAGCAGACTAGTCTGCAGTGACATCAGAAACAACATTCACTCAGAATGAAGCTTCACTTGCAAGAGTGGAAAATTGGAAAGAAAAAAAAAATGCACTCCTAATGCATTCTAGGCTGTCACTTTCCCAATTTTGACTCAGACTTCTGATGCTTCAGAGGGAATGTTCAAGAAGGAAGCCAAGAACACTTTCAAAGAGAGCAGAGCAGTTGCATATTGCCTGGAAGTGCATTATGCATGCAGTATGCAAATTCCTTCTTGGATTCCTTGCTGAAGCCAGGAACACAGAATGGCAGAGGCCCCATGAACCTGGAGCTGTCTCCA
The DNA here is from genome assembly GCF_048772815.1 of Callospermophilus lateralis. Lineage (NCBI taxonomy): Eukaryota > Metazoa > Chordata > Mammalia > Rodentia > Sciuridae > Callospermophilus > Callospermophilus lateralis. Next base: position 86,540,736 of record NC_135320.1, read on the forward strand.
GATTACCTCATCCTTAGACAGCAAGGAAGGGGAAAGGAAGATGAACACACAACAAAGAAAACACTGAGACCTTTCCTAAAAGGGTCACATAGCTGGGTGTGTTCTGCTGAAATCCAAGTGTTTTACATCCTTACATCAAGTGACATAGCACGTTCTCTGGAGTTGCCCTCTCAGCCCCACCCCCCTTCCCTGTCTGTGATTGTTTGGGGACAGCACAGCCATGCTCCTGAAGCTCTTTGGAATTGTTTGTACTTTGGGGACATGCTAGAATCAAAAGGAGTCTTGCTCTTGGCTACATTTTTGGCCAGAAAGTTACTGCTTAAATATGCAGTCTTCTAATGGAAAATGGACATAAAAGAAAATAAAAAGGAATTCATAAAAGTAAAAGCACATTTTTCTTCTTTCATCAATTTGTAGTCTAAATGCTTTGAGCTCTCTCTCCACTTCTGTTACCAATAGCTTGGTCCTTGTCTCCATGCCAATCTAATATCCAGGGCATGGTTTTGAGGAAAAGGAAAAAGGTTTATTGCTTTGGTAGCAAAAGACAAACACAGGGGACTCCTGTCCCAAAGGCTTTGATTCTGCTCCTCAGCAGGAATAGGGGGCTTTTAAAGGGGTGATTCCAAGGCTACATTCCACTTGTTCTCTTTTGGAGTTATAATTCACTTGTTAAGTTTGAAGATAGTCATTTCTGAGATCTTCTGGTGCCATATGCAAAGTCTGGTTTACTTTCTTCCCGTGGTGGGTGTGTACTCAAGGAAAGATAAATCTGTCTAAGATTTATTTTAGAAAGGTAATTCTGTTCCCCTGAGATTAGAGAGGAGGAGAGATTAGGTAGGAACCAGAAGAGAAGAAAGAAAAGAAAAAACCTTACAGAGGTGTTTGGTTTTTTTCCTTAAAGGAAAAAAAAAAACCAAAACTTCTCAGCAAAAGAAACAACAATCTGTGAGGTAAAGAGAGAGCCTACATCTTGGGAGCAAATTTTTACCCCTCACACATCAGATAGAGCATTAATCTCTAGGGTATATAAAGAACTCAAAAAGCTAAGCACCAAAAAAACAAATAATCCAATCAACACATGGGCCAACGACCTAACAGACACTTCTCAGAAGATGATATACAATCAATCAACAAATATATCATCTCTAGCAATTAGAGAAATGCAAATCAAAACTACTCTAAGATTTCATTTAACTCCAGTCAGAATGGCAGCTATGATGAATACAAAAAAAAACAATAAGTGTTGTCTAGGATGCAGGAAAAGGGTACACTCAAACACTGCTGATAGGACCACAGATTGGTGCAGCCAATATGGAAAGCAGTATGGAGATTCCTTAAAAACTGGGAATGGAACCACCATTTGACCTAGCTATTCCTCTCCTGGGTCTATACCCAAAGGACTTAAAAACAGCATACTTCAGGGACACAGCCACATCAATGTTTATAGCAATACAATCCACAATAGCTAAACTATGGAGCCAACCTAGATTCCCTTCAGTAGATGAATGGATAAAAAAAAGTGGCATATTTACACAATGGAATTTTACTCAGCAAGAGAATAAAATCCTGGCATTTGCAGGTAAACGGATGCAGTTGGAGAAGATAATGCTAAGTGAAGTTAGCCAATCCCAAAAAACCAAATGCCAAATGTTTTCTCTGATATAAGGAGACTGATTCATAGTGGGGATAGGTAGGATGAAGAGATGAATTCTAGAAAAAGAAGACGAGTGGGAGGGAAAAGGAGGGGGCATGGGGTTAGAAATGATGGTGGACTGTGACGGACATCATCATCCAAAGTATATGTATGAGGACATGAATTGGTGTGAATATACTTTGTATACAACCAGAGATATGAAAAATTGTGCTCTATATGTGTAATAAGAATTGTAATGCATTCCGCTGTCACATATAAAAAATTAAAAGAAAATAGTTGCAGTGGCAGAGCAGCAGGGCTATACTCAGGGCATAAAGTGGGCCACAATTGTACTTCTCTCTCCCACACTTCCTCTCCCCATTATTAACTCCTACATACATTGTAACAAACACAATTTAATTATATTTTCTGCTTGATAAGTTTCCAATTCCATTCTTTTCTTATAGGTAACCCTAGAATTGAGAAGGAAAACTGGATAATTGAAGAATCTCAATTACTTATTAAATCAGTAGAAAACAAAAATGGAATTATTTTTTTTAAAACATCTAAAAATTCAAGTCTTTTTGGCTTCTACACTTTTGGCTTTTTGAACAGCACTGTGGTAGATGGTAAGAACAAACACTTTACAGAGGGTGGCAGACGGGAGGTAAGAAGAAAGTGATTGATCCATTTTCTGAAAGTGATTGGAATGATGTGAAACACTGGCTACTCTGAATACAAAAAAAATATTGTGTAAACCCTAACCACACTCAAAGAACCACACTTCATAGATTTGAAGTCGACTTTCCTGATCTGCATGATGTTGGAGCTGCATTTTAAAATTTCGAGCTGATGACAAGATGTTCAAGGCAGGAACTGCCTGACTAACTTCCATGATGTGGATCTCACCTGTGACAAAAGATGTTGCTGAGTCAAAAAACCACAGACCAGGAATGCAGCTCATGTTGACATCAAGACTGCTGAAGGTTACTTGCCTCATTTGTTCTGTGTGGCTTTTACTAAAAATCACAAGGATCCGATTGCAGATATTGGGAAGACCTGTACCCAAAGGCCTGCTGATCCTGAGGAGGACAATGGCAACCATGACTCAAGAGGGGCAGACACATGACTTGAAAGAAATGGTGAATAAACTGATTCCAGAAAGCGCTGGAAAGGGCACAGAAAAGTCTCACCTGATCTATTTATCCTCTTCATGACACAAAAGTAAAACAGCTGGAGAAACCCCAATTTGCTGTCCTACTGTGTGCGTGGGTGTGTGCGAGGGATTGAACCCATGGCCTTGCACATGTCTAGACAGACGACTTCTTCATCACTGGGCCAGGTCAGCAGCCCGCATCCACGTTTGAACTGGAACACTCATGAAACTTCACGGTGAAGGTACTAATTTTGGAAAAGCCACTGGGGATGAGACACGAGCCGTGGATATGAACCATCAATCTATGAATCTGCTCAAGATTCAGATTTTAATAGTGACAAAGACAAAATCCCGTCTGTGAAGATGAACAACAAAAGTAAACACAGCAACTTACTCTTCACTTACATCACTGCCCCATAGGTAGCCCGACCGGACCTCCCTTCCTGGAGGTCAATACTGTTCAGAGCGGTGGCTTCCAACTTCCAGTGATCTGATCGAGGCTGTCCGTGTTGCCCTGAAGTGAGAGAGGCCATACTTTCCCAGTTTAGTGAAATTTAAATGATTCCTTTTGCTCAACCACCTCCCATTGGCTGTGGTGGAATTCTGTTTGGGAAGTTGTTGGGTTCGCTCTGCAGGAAGAGTCTGTGCTGGGCTGTGCTGACAGGAAGCTGAGTAAGATGAGGCCCCCAAGGTGCAGAGACCACAGCCCTGCCCAGTGCATGTCAAAGGCTTCCCATGGAGTCTCACATGGGGGATAATCATCACCCCACTGGAGGGGAGAAACAGAACTAACCCATTAAAGGGAGCCTGGACTGACTGTTGATGATAACAGAAAGCAACGGAAACAAACAAACAAACAACTAGAACTAAATACATAAGTTGTGCCTCACTGACCAGGAAAGGCCCAGGAGATGTTTTCATTAGTGGCAAGAACATCATCAAAGTCAGGGCATGTGGATCTGGACCCCAAAATGTTTTATTTTTCTGCAAATGCAGAGTTTGATTGTTTCGAACAGGGGTGAATTCCAGAAGCGTGGCTCTTTTCATGTGTCCTCTCTACCGTTCTGCGTAGTTTGGCTTTTACTCTAGGCCTATCCTCTCACAGCTACTAGATGATACAGTGGTTCACAGCCTAATGTCATTGCACAAATCACAAAATATATCTAAATTCCTGCAGCCTGAACATTATAGCCTAGAGTTCAAAGGTCAAGGGAACCTCCTGAAGCCTCTCTGTGTCTTTTAGATAGATTTGTGCTTGTGCCCATTTTAAAGTCAAATGCTAGACGGTGGAGTGGAACTTTTGTTACTGACTCAAAACATTTAAGGTTTGTCACTGGGTCTGGATGTGTCTTTTCTAAAGAATGTGCTGCCCCAAAGACAAGATGGCACCAGGCATCACCAGCAGGCAAATGTAGGTGTGAGGTGAAGTGGGACCTAGGTCTTGGGAGCATCTATAAATGAGTGACTAAAGAGGGATAAAAAACAGCCGAGTTATGGAAGGAGCAATTTAACATGGACAGACGGTAAGATCGGTGGTTCAGGAGGTCCAACGTGAAATTTGCCATCTGGATCAAATACTTTGGGTCCTCAAATTCATTTGTCTTTTACTGATAAGAAAAATGTGAAATGGGAAAAAATCCAATTTTAATTACACTGTGCTGGGTGCCGAGATGCGTGAGCATGTGTATTCTTCAGAAATGCTGAGAAATTTTTCTTTTATATCCACTCTTCTCTGCTAAGGAAACTGAGACTTCGAAAAATTGATTTACTCAAGGCCTCATTAACTAATGAGGAACACAACTGAGATTTAAACTGAAATTGATCTTGCTCATGTAGTTTGTAGTTCTACATAAAAGTGGCCAACAGTATTTTCCTGGAAGGAAGATATTGTGGAGGAGAAAGATATATTTTTTTTAAAATAAATGTTTCCTGCCTCTGCATTTGCATTGAGATTGAGCTAAAACAGCATTCATATGGGACTTTCTCTGAGGCCAGGAGGGCTGGGGTTTGGTGACAAAATGTTCTCCCCACCTCCTCAGTGCCTTCTCTGCAACCATCCTAGTGGTAAAGTTCAAGTTTATCTCCTACCTACTGAGAACTCATCTTTTAAGCCACTGTCTGGAGACTCGGGTTTCTAAAACTCATAAATGACCTCACCCTACTTCCAGACCAGCCTGAATGACTCTCCAAGGATCATTCCTTCCAAAGACATCCTACCCTGCAGAAGGACATGTGTTTCATCTTGGTGGGCAGCTCAAAGAATTGGACTGCTGTGCTGGAGAGAATATGCCTTGAGTGTGCAGGACAGGGCCACTGGTGTGACCACTGGTTACTTGTAAGATGGATGGTGCTAGGGGTCACAGGGAAGGCACTGGACCAAGGCATGTAGTTGGGTTCTTTATCATCCCCAGTGAGAATCAGGAATGGGCTAAAGGGTATGTCTTGACTTACAATGTAGAGGTCTGATGAAGTTCTATGGAATACAGCCAGGTACATTAGCAACAGTAACAGTGGCACCTAGGCACTTTACATGTAACAACCTATTGAGTCCTTAGGAAGCTCAGTCACACAGAATGCACCATGCATGAACTCCTTGTGGTATGTAAAATATGGTGTGATTTGACAGCTCCAGAACTTTTTTAATTGGAACTATATTCTCTGCCCCATTTTGTAATAGATGAAGACCCTGAAACATGGAGATACAGCAGTTTGCTCATCAACACCCAGGAGGCTTTATTCCCCAACCATCTGCCTCTAAGTCTAAGCCTGTGTTTTCATCACCACACTCGTCTGCCAGATGGAAGGGCGTCAAGAACACTGTGCCAGGAATAGGTGTGTGCTCAGAGCCTCATTCATCTCCAGTGCCTTCCATTCATATCTCAGGGCTTTGGACTCCATAGAGAGGCCTCGAGATGGAGAGGCAGAGGAACTCAGCATTCTCCTTGTTTTAGTTTAGGAACACTCATTTTCCTGTCCTTCACCAGAGCTCTTGTGAAAGACCTGTGCCACCTCTCAGTGGCTTCCTACCACCCTCAGATGGGTGGATCCCAACTGCTGAAACTGACTTTAGAGCTTTTCCAATCTGGCAACTTACTTAACTTCTGAAAATACAGACATTATTTGTCCACCTGACAAAGCCACAGTCTACCATGTTGACCTCCTTGAGGCTATAATCAGCTCTCATTCTTTTTGACATTTGCAAACACAGTTCTCTCTGCCTAGATCTGCTCCCACCCCCTAATCCCTACTCTTATCCCCTCCTGCTTAATCCCTGTTCTTCAGTTTTTAACTTTGTGCCACTTCCCCTAGAATCCTACGAGGACCGTTATTCTTTTGTACTCGATGTTTGTTTGCACCCTATGCTCTTCCATTTGTAGCACGTGGCAATTTCTGGTGGCATTGTGTGTCTTTTGTCTACGTCCCTGTGCAGTGATAAATAGTTTGGGAGGAGGATCTGTGGATGATTTCCCACTGAGTCCCCTGGAGCCAGCACACAGCCTATAAGCAATCTGGAGTTGAACTAAAAACTGAAAGCCCTCATTTTTCTGTGCCTAACTTAATCAAATCTTAACAGCTTCCAAATCATTAACTGTAATTTTAGTAATAATTAGCATTATGTATTCTTTTTCTATTTCTCTTGGCAATTTGCAATGGGAGGGATGGAGAAAAAGAAGAAAACATTGTGAGAAAATGAACGTGGTGATTCTCTATGTTTAGATTCTGTAAAGTGTAGAATTTTAAAAACCAGGATGAGAATGAACAGATTCCAACTTGTTGAGAGTTTTTTAACCGTAGGCTGATCACCATGCTTTCCCTGCCTTCCTTTTCCCTTTTCCACTTCGATTTTCACAGGCACAGACAGTTCACATCCAGTTTTAGAAATGGGTATAAGAAATTTAGCACAGTTTTTCAAAAACAGTGAAATATAAAGGAAAAGTAAGTCCATTACATTTCATGGATGTTTATCATAAAATGATCCACCCGCGAGAAATCGCCAGACACAGACACAAACAGAGGAGAAGCCGAGTGCTGTCTGAGTTTGCCTAGAAAGGACTGGAGCAAAACAGAGGACGGATACTTTAGCAAAAGGCCTTGGAAAAATTCCTCCCAATACATAGTAGCGTGGGGAGACTGTGCTGCGATGGTACAGGGAGATGAAAGCAGCACCAGAAAACTTAGAATACTTCCCAGGTATTTACATTTGCCTTGAGTGTCAAGGAGAAATTAGTGATTCCGGATTATCAGCATTTTTAGTAACAACACAAAGCTGATACAGAGGGTGGGTGTGAGAGGCAGCTGCCTCTGTCCTGGAAGGGATGTACAATGGATAAAAGGGAATTCCTGCTGGAAAAAGAGACAGTAAAATAAGCAGCATAATGTGGGTAGCAGTGGACAGAAGACCAGAGGGAGAAGGATGGGGGTCTCTATAATAGTGACGCACAACACCAGGACCTGGCACTCGTCTACACGAACCTACAGCATTGGACTATCTATCTCCTGTTTTTCTATAAAGTTTGTGCATAACATTTTAAACCTTAAAAATTACGCTTGGGCTTAGAATAAATAAGCCGTACTGCTGCTATCTCTCATTTCTATTAGGGAGAATAATGACAGTCTAGAGAGACATGGAAGGAACAGGAAGCCGCAGGGCCATCAGCACAAAATTCTAAGCCTTGTCAGGGTGAATAATGCCATTTGGTCATCTGTAAAATGGGGCTGCATGCTCCTTTTAAGATCACCTTCTCTGTTGGACAAATGCTTAATGAGTCCCTCCTGGGAACCCATTCCTGTGAGCACTGGTGCACGGCACAGGTGCTGGGGTAAGGAGCGGATAACCAGCTAATTAATCATAAATAAATAAGCTATTTAAGATGGAAATTAATATTTATAACACAAGCACAATATGGCCACGAGGTACAGAGTGATCTGTTGTGTGGGGAGTTAGTGTAAGTTGCTTCAGTGAGGAAGGATTATCCGTGCAATTCCTCAAGAATACAAAGGTTCGGGCTGGGGATGTGGCTCAAGCGGTAGCACGCTCGCCTGGCATGCGTGGGGCCCGGGTTCGATCCTCAGCACCACATACCAACAAAGATGTTGTGTCCGCCGAAAAAACTAAAATAAATATTAAAATTCTCTCTTTCCTTCTCTCTCTGTCTCTTTATCTTTAAAAAAAAAAAAAAAGAATACAAAGGTTCAACTGTATCCAAATGACAGAGTTTTAGTCAGTGTTTTCATTACTGTGGCCAAAAGACATGACAAAAAACTAACTTAAAAGTAGAAAAGTTTATTTTGATTCCTGGTTTCAGAGGTCTCAGTCCATAGATGGTCAACTCCATATCTCTGGGCCTGAGATGAGGCAGAACATCATGGCAGAAAGGAGTGACACAGAACAGCAGCTCAGAACATGGTGATCAGAAAGGAGGGAGGGAGGGAGCAGGGGGGCGGATCTACTAACCAGGGACAAGATATAATAAAGACAAGCCCCATCGGATCCACCTCTTGCAGCCACACCTGCCTGCCTACAGTTCTGCCCAGGTTGAACCTCTCATAATTCAATCATTTCACCTCTGAACATTCTTGCATTATCTCACACCTGAGCTTTTGGGGGACACCTCCTATGTAAACAATAAAAGATGGGGAATAATATTGTAAAAAAGATGGTGCATTATGTGAAACAGACTATTATACAGAAAGAACCTAAGACAGAAACAGGAAGAGACTAATGGTGTGTATGGAATGAGGGAGCAAGCTGTGGAAGTGATTCTGGCCAGATGCAAAGGCCCATGCTGTGTCGACTTTCAAGCCAGGGTGAGCAGTGTTGATTTGCATATGCTATCAGGAGAATCCACTGGAAGGCTTGGCATTGGCCAATAGTAATTTCATTTCTATTTTTAGGGTATTTTGACCATGACTTGTCACATGAGTTTCACTGTGGAATTTTCCACTTGTAGCATCAAGTCAGAGCACAAAGTTTAGATTTTGGAGCATTTCAGATGCTGGATTTTTGGGTTTGGGTTTGGAATGTTCAGCTTGTATATAACTTTAACGTATTTAAATTTGTCTGAGTGTGTGTATATTAAGTGTTTATTATAGCCATTTTTGAAAATCAATATAAATGAGTACATCATATTCATGAGTTCAACTGGGAGTGTCCACAACGTCTGGAATGGTGAGGGAGGAGGAATGAACATACTAGGGAGGGGGTCAATGACCTAGCCGTGGACAGGTCATGCCGATGCTCTGATGGGTTGTACAACGGCATGCTGTTTGAGTGGACTGAACTGAGAATGAGCTGGAAAATGGTAACTAGGCTACCTCCGTAAACACTGTATCTTTTTCACATCTAAAGTAAGGTATTCGCAACCTGGATGTTTTGGAGCCTCATGGGCCATGGATTCTGTGGTGAGATGGAAATGCGAATGGATCTGAAGTTAAATCTTCTCAGGCTCTCCGGAATTTGCTGGCAACAAAAAGGAAGTAGCAGGGGGCTGGAGTCAAGGCTCAGTGGTAGAGCACTTGCTTGGCATGTGTGAGGCCCTGGGTTTAATCCTTAGCACCGCATATATTAAGAAAAAAATCGACTCCCAACTAAAAAATATGTTTTTTTAAAAAAGGATTAACACTACAGGCGAGATCCACTTACTGTTTCACAACATACAATGTTTATTCATGCCTTGAAATATTTCTAATCCTCTCACTGACTAAAATGCTTGAACGGGCTAAGGGACATCACATGTACTAACCCTCAGGCCCAGAGATCATGGCACCTCACCTGTAGGGATGTGCAGGTGTGTGTCAATTGAGGACCTTGCGATGAGATCTGGTGAATCTTGGAGAACCGCGGCAGGAGGGTTAGTGTCAGTTGTAGGAGACAGACAGCTGAAGCTAAAGGTCAGAAGGACTGACCCAGAGACTGCAAGCCAAAGACTGCAGGTAGCTCTAGAAGTGGAGAGTGGCAAAGAGACCGATTCTTCCCTAAAGCCTCGGGGATGCCTGTGACCTTAATTTTAGACTTGTGACAGACAAAATTGGCAGATAACCCATCTCAATGGTTCTAAGCCACTAATCAGTAGTGATTTGTTACAGCAGCAATAGGAAAACGAATGTATGTTCCTCTTTTGTTTAATTCTTAGTTATTTTATTAAATCTGCCTCAGTGGACTTTATTTCTGGGAGGGTAAGAAGATCCCAGTGGGTTCCCTAGGGTGAGGGGTTCCCTCCCTTTTATAAACTCACAAACCTTGTGGAGCAAACCTCTCGGGTCACTGCCATCAGCTACACCCTGTAGACCCGTGTTGTTATCAGAGAGGGTGAGTTCTGTGAGAGGAAGAGCCAGCCATCTTGGAGGAACTGTGTCACTCCAGTTCCTAATTCCTGAGAAGTGACCTTGGTCTGGGCATCACCCAAGTAGCAGGAGAAAACTTGGCAATGGTGGCTTTAGTATTTGAGCCCAAGCACTTCTCCCTTTGTGACTGTCTTCCCAAGAGGGCAGGGAGGCCCCTCACAGGAACAGAATGTAATTATTTAAGGATGTTTCTTGAATAATAATTGAGTTAGAAGTCTGTTAGCTTTTTTTTGCATATTTAAACCAAGAATGCAACTCTTCTGCTCTGTGTTTATTCTCTACAAACTTTGGCAGAAGCAGGGAAGTCAGAAAGAGGCTGAAATTTCGCCAGGCCCACCACTCAGCTTGTTCACCTTCTCTGAATTGCAGTGAATAATTAGTCTGAAGTGTTTTCAGTCACATAAATAACATCATACAGTTTAACTGGTGCCTGGGCATGCAGTTTGTCTAATAACGTGAACGCCCTTGGAGCAGGATTTGTGGACTCTGATCTGGCTGCTTCTCCAGAGAACAGAGTGGTGGCGGAGGTGGAACCTTCTGGGGGCATGGAGCGCTGACTGCTGTCAATCCATATAAATCGCACAGTGCTAACCAAATGAACCGAATGAGTGAGATGGCTGACTCAGACTTCCCTAAGCAGCTGGGACAGTCTCAGTTTCCTGGAGCACTTTTCTAAGGTCATTCCAAGTCCCTAATTTAGTCATCATCACACTTTATTTTCAAAGTGTCAGTTTGGATGACACCTTCATTAAAACCATTATAATTTTAATAATGATGATAATTCTGAAAACTGACAGCTTAGTGACATTAGGAAAAAAAAAAAAAAAAGGAGTACTGAGAATTTCAGTGTGCTGTCAGGGTGGAAGCTGGCCAGGCCACAGCACCCACTCATTCCTGCATCCAGTTCTTTAAGGTAGAACCTCAGTCCCATCATGCTCCTGGTCCCCCTGACTTCACAACTAGCACCATCATGCTCTGGAGGGAGGACTTCACCCCATCATTCACTTTCCAGATGCCAACTCCAAAGCAGATATCAAGGCCTGCATAAAGAGGGACAGGTTTCTAAGAGCGATGTCCAAAGCCACACTATTTACAAAAACAAGCAAATAATAAACAAATGAGGATAAATCACAAAATATCACCCACAAATAATGAAAGCATAAGCATATACAAAGAGTATGAGACTCATTTCAGAATACAGACAGCATGAAGAAGTGGAGTGAGCAGGGCAGAATCAGCTCAGGGCATGGGTGCACATGTCCACGGACACCACTAAATTGTTTCTATAATAGAAGTGCCATTTCAAATATGAGGAATGAGATGGGTTTATTAACAAATAATGCCAACAAGACTGGAAAATAATTTAAAAAGTAAGTCTGGTGCTTAATTCAAGTATCTGCTAATGTAGCTTCTAATTTTAAATATTACTAATAAATTTTTAAAAGCCCTATGAAGAAGATAAATATTTTTAACCAAAGGATTAGAAATGTCTCTCTAAGAATAATACCATGGGGGAAAATCATAAAGAAAAATGTACATAGATTTGATAAAATAAAACTATAAAATTGTTGCATATCATATAACATAATAAAATATTTAATACCAACAACAGATTAAGAAAAACATATTTCAAACACATAGGCAGGATATACAGTTGGTGTATTTAAAGGGCTTTAATAAATCAGAAAAGCAATTATCCAATAATAAAATGAGCAAAGGAATTACACATATACATATAAACACTTAAAAATGGACTAGTGTAAAAATGCGTAATAAAAAATCAACAGTTTTCAATTTATCTTAAAAAAGCAAACATAAATTTTAAAATAATTTAAAATATTTTGCTCATCTACTGTTTTAGCAAGTTTTTTCAGTGAGCCATATATAAATCATAACATCTACAAAATTGGAAAGATTTGAAATAAAATATCTTTGGCTGGTTCAGATTTATTGTTCTACCCGCTTACCCTGAAACTATCAGAGATGACAAATTTTTCAAGAAAATTATAAATGTAAACTTCTGCCCTGGCATCTCCTTCTGAACTTGACTGATTATTTTGCCCATTGTTGCTTGAGTATACAGTCTCTGCGAGGAACAACTGAAGGCATGTGAACACTTGGCACACATCTGCTTAGCACACAGTGGGACTTAGCACACAGTAGGTCTTTCATTGGCCCTGGTGATGGAATAGCTCTAGAGAAAAACCTATGAAGTATGAGCTGATGCTCCCCAATTTTGGATTGAGCAACTCGCCTTCTTTCCCCTCACATTAACTTCATCATACCCAGTTGACTTTGAGGGGCAGAGTCTGCCTGGGCACCAGCTGATCTCTAACACCAACCACAACGCAAGACAAGCGATATTTGCTCAAAATATGTATAATGAGTCCCAAGACAGCTCCAGCCATTCTGGTGCATACATGTAAACAGCTTGGTCAGCTGAAAGTGAAGGGTTTCTAGAGAAGATTCACATCCTCTGGGTGTAGCCAAAGGACAGTAAAGACCCAGTGAGAAGCCAGGACATTCTGCTGCTGGCACCTGGGGAGGACAAAGAAAAGACATGGAAACAAATTAGAAAAGCCATCCAGTAATGGCAGATTCTTTTGCTAAGGAAGGGAGCTTCAAATTAGAAAACACTGGCAGCAGAGCCTTTAAATGAAGTGAGAGAAAAGTCCAGAACCATCTTTGCTGCTTTAAGAATGGACAAACCCATGGATTCAGAGGATCTGAGGCTGGAATTTGCTCCAGGGCTCTCAGAAGACTCGAAGTTATAGTTGTATTCCCTTAGAAAGGAAAATGGAAAATGAAGAAAAGTAGAAATAGGAATTCGATTCTGGGGGAAACAGTGTAGAGACTTTAATAACATTCTCCTTCTTCTAATTAACATAAAAGGAAACCAGGCTAGGGTCACACAGCCTATGGAGGCTGTTTTCCTAAGCACATGTCAGGCACCCTCTAGGCATTCTCAAGAATTTTGGTGGTTACTGAGAATTGGCAGAAGCTTCCTTACCAATACTCTGCTTCTTCCTAAAAAATGGGAAATCTGAGTTAATTGGTCATATTGAGATGATAATTGGGACTTGGTGCTGAACAGGTGTGTAAGCATATGTCAATGTGCCATCTGCTCATGTCAGTCCTTCCAATTTGACCTCCTGATTCTGTGCCCACAAGAAGGTCAGGACAAGTCTAGCTTTCTTTCCTTTTGTTTCATCTGGGCACTGAGTATGGTGCCTGCATACTTTCCTTCAAATGGTGATTTTCCTCTTCCTCCCCCCCTCTTCTTCCTCTCCTTCTTCATCATCCTTGGTGTTTTGTTGTTGTGTTAGCGTGAAAAGGAAAGCTGTTTTAAAATGAGGCCAGAACAGCACCCAAACACTGGGGAAGTCCAGGAAAAGGGACACATGTGGACCTTCTGGTTTGTATAATTTCCAAGCAGACTCTGGCTGACCATCAGGCAAGCACTTACGGAAACAGTGTTTGTGTCTTAAACCTAAGAAACGGTCCAGGAGAAGTCTTCCCAGGGAGGTCAATGCTAATATCCAGCACTCATTACTCATTTCTACTTACATACTTTCTACTTTGCAAGGCTTGTTGCCACAGAAGAAGGATGATTGTGAAAGTAAGAATAGTCTTTCTGGTTTTAATGTTAACTACCAGAATCCTAACCCACGACTCTTCTGTTGTCCATTGAGGTGGCCAATTTGGGGGATGTCAACTTGACTAGGCCACAGAGTGCCCAGATATCTGGTCAAGCATGATATCTTTATGTGTGTCTATCGGGGTATGTCTGAAAGAGATTAACACTGGATTCAGGAGTCTGATGCCCATTGTGGGTGGGAAGGAAACACACCGTCTGTTGATGATCCTGGACCAAAGTGTGGAGGACAGTTGAATTAACATTGACCCTTTGAGATGGGATATTGACCTTCTCCTGTTCTCAGAACTTCCTTTTTTTTTTGATGGAGGCTTACCGGGGAGTAGACTCAGAGGTACTTGACCACTGAGTCACATCCTTAACTCTATTTTGTATTTTATTTAGAGACAGGGTCTCACTGTACTGCTTAGTGCCTCACTTTTGCTGATGCTGGCTTTGAACTTTCAATCCTCCTGCATCAGCCTCCCAAGCAGCTGGAATTACAGGGTCGTGCCATTGCACCCAGCAGAACTTTTCATTTGTGAGGCCCTGAACCTGGCCTGTAATCAACACAGTCAGCTCTCTGACTCTTAGATATCAAACCACACCACCTGTTCTCTAGCACCTACAGCTTGTGAAGCCGATTATATGATTTCTCAGTGTCCATAATTGTATGAGTCAACACTTCATAATGAAGGCCTTGCTGAATATCTCTATGCCTTTATATCTGTATCTATTTACATACATTGTCTGTCTAGTTCTCTTATGGGTTGTGTTTCTCCTCTGAACCCTGACAGATACATTCCTTCATTCTTTCAGAGTCCAAAGTCACTCTTGCTATTGTATCAAGCCATGGTGTAACTCCTCTGCTTGCATTTCCTTATTGATCAAACCAAACCACTAAACAAAATGTGTTTTCATTGTGTTTCAGGATGCTTCAACTATTTTCAGGATAATAAGCATAATATACAGTTTTTTTTCAGCAATAATTGGTAGCTATCAATCATCAGGGAACTGAGCACTAAGATGTCCATGTAAATCTGACTCAGAGCTGCTGAACAGGCTGAAATGTTCTTCCAGAATGTTGTACAGAAATCACCCTAGGGATGTGTGACTTCTTGACTTTCCTGGAAATACTTTCACTAACTGTCTTTTCCTTTCAGTGGCTAATAATGTATCTTATAAATGAGAGTTCAATTGTGAGAAGTTCAATTTTACTGTCAGAAAGTATTTGTTTGGACAGGTCAGATGTGGCCCCTGTGAAGCATGCTTACCTTTCTTGAGACTCAATGCCCAACTTGCATGTTGCACATTGGATTCAGCCATTGTAATTCTTTTTTAAATTCAGTTATTTTGGGGTTAAAACATGTTACACAGAGATAAGAGTGTTTATTACAGACTTGTTTGTGTCAATCTTTTAGATTGCATGTGAAAAATCCCTATCAAGAAATGTGACATTAAATAAATTTTAAAATGTATGTAAAATACATTCTAATAAGAATACTGGCTCCAATAAGATAAGTTCCTAATAGTGCTCAGGGACATTATGTATCAGTTCAAAGTTCTCAGAGGAAATGAACATTCCTTGCCTTGACACTGCAGTATAACATCTGTGTGTGTGTGTGTCTTATACACACAAAAAATCTCAAGAAGACTTATTCTAGCTCTATAATAATCACAAGTTTATAAAATTTTAACTTTTAACTTAGAGCAAACTGTTAAGTGCTTATTGATAATTTAGCTATTTTAAAGTCTTTTGCTTAACTTTACTTAAAGTGAACATTAGGTAAAATGTGATAGGAAAATACAGCCATCCCAGCAGAGGAGCACTGGTGAGAATTTCATGTTCTCAATTATCACCAACATGCTATCCAGAAAGACTGCAGCAGTGAAGCCATTATATAGAACAGCTCAGGGAAAACACACTAATTATCTAGATTGTGCAGATGAGACTCTTTTTTTTCCTTTCTTTGTGTTTTACTTTTTCTTTTCTCAGTTAATTGATTCATGGATAGAAATCTCAGCCTTGGTTTATCCTATGATATTAAAAATCAAAGTTTTGTTTGAGGCAAATTTCAAAATGAAAAATGCAATTGGTTTTTCAAATTAATTTTCTGAGAACTAGTTAGATGATCATAAATGCTTCTCTCACAAAGCATCAACATATTGGGATGTTAGTGACACACAATAGACAGCACCTTTTTAAGTGTATGACTTGATCAGATCACAACGTGTATTTGCCTATAAAACCATTAGCCAAAGCAGGACACTCCATGTATCATGCACTCATCAACTCCAACAGTCTCCTTAGGCTTTGGCTTTGGTTATCCATCCTCAGTTCCTATGTCTTTACCACCCATCTCCAGGCAACTATTCACCATCTACTGTCACCATAGATTAGTTCTTTATTTCTGGAATTTTTTCCCACAATGGTAGAAATGGAATTTAAAGAAGAATTCTTGGAGGAGAATTCTTGTGAGTGAGAGAGACAGATGCTACTTTCCTCCAAAGGTGAATCAAAGAGACCAGTTAGGAAGCTTACTGCGTGCCTTCGGAAGGATCATGTCACCGTTTCAATAACAGCCAAAGAACATTTGGGAGTTTTTAATATTTTCTGGTTCCCCAGGGAGGTATCTGTTTCCTGTTCCTGGAAAAACAAACAAACAAACAAAAAACAGATTACCGTGAGCTTAATGGCCTAACACTGCACCCATCTGTTACTTATTACTTTGGGAGGTCAGGAGTCTGAAACAGGACCCACTGGACCAAAAGGAAGCTGTGGGCAGGCTGCGTTCCTTTTGGGGGCTCTGGAGAGTATGTTTCCCAGCCAACAGGGCCCACCCGTGTCTGTGGTCTTGGTCACCTTCTCCTTCATAAAGACCAGCAGTACTGGCCAACTCTCTCAGGTTTCTCTCCCTCTCATTCTTCTTCCTCTACTTCCATCTTAAACTTCTAAGGGTGAAAGTGATCATGTTGATCCCCTGGATGATTCAAGATAATGTCCTTATTTTAAGATCATGATAGAAGTTTTATTTCCCCTTTCTCGTGTAATTTTACATATCTGTGGGTTCTGAGCATTTGAATGTTGGCATTTGGCAGAACATGATTCTGCCTATCGTGGGCCAAACACAGGGGTTGCCAAGTGGGGAGAAGGAATTCAAAGCTCTGGACTAGAGAAGATGACTTATTTGGTAACTTCACGTACAGTCTTGTAGCCAGTGGCAGAGTTCTGGTTAAGGACAAAGGGGGAACCTCTTGACTACAAGTAAATTCTGAGTATCGAGTTTTATACAGTCCTAGACGTGACCAAGGGGTTTGTATTTGTTGTTTGTTTTGAGGGGTTTTGTATTGTTGCTGTTTTTTATGCTCTGGTATGTGTGTATGTGTGTGTGTGTGTGTGTGTGTGTGTGTGTGTGTGTGTGTGCAGGCACACACACACGTGTGCATCTGTGTTTGTGTATTTTAATGAGTGGCTATAATAGTCATGGAAGTGTTTTGTCTCAGGATATGCAAGATTTATTTATTTATTTTTAAAAATTTAATTGTTGAAATTTTTAAATTGGTTACTTCATGAAAATGATCCAGTGTTTTTACTTCCTTTACAATAGCATGTCTTGAAAACGTGGGGCTTAATGTCCACTTACCAGCCATTTTTGGAGATGGACAGAGGAGTGGACCATTTCCATATGCTTTTCTACCTGGACACCACTGCTTATGTGGATTATCTGTCAGGCTTTTGCAAATACTTCATGGAGATGATGCTTCCTATGATTCAGTTTGTCAAATGAATATATATTGAGTGCATTGGCTTGCCAAATCATAGAGCTGATGAGTTACGAGGACAGCACTCCTCCTTGCAACTTTTATAGAATTAGTCAATCTAATCAACCCCCCTGAGGTTCAATCATTCATCTGTTAATTGAAAAAATAATGCCTACCTGACAGAGTTGTAGTGGACACTAAGAGAATTGTGCTATATCATATTTTTATCATGTTGTTAGGCACATTCACAGCATACAATCCAAAGATTATTTCACCACTGACCAGAGCTTTCAATGGAGTTGCCCAAGATTTTTTAAAGATAGTTAGAACTGATGGCATCATTATGTTCCATTATATGAACATATTTACATCCTTTACCAAGAGAACTCAGGTCTGGACTATTCTGAAATAAAAACTAGAAGGTGCTTTTAAAATTGCTTATTTTACAGAGAAAACAGAGGCTTGTATAGACAGCAAGCTCGTTTGCAGTCACATATCAAGGTGATGTAAGAGATGTCCCTGCAATCTACTCTCCCGTCAACTATTCCACGTGAGGGAACATGTTTGTAAACTGGTAGTGAGAAAGTGATGATGTAAACCAAGGGCAAAAGGCATCTTCCTGGGAGTGCAATTTGCATTTACTGTTGTCAGCGCCTGGGGTTTGGCTGTGCAGTGCTGTACGGGGACCATCCCTGTGGTCAGCATTCTTGACAAAGCCCTACAACCTTCAGAGTGTACAAAAGAGGTTCACATGTGTGACTTATTTGATTCTCAATTACCCAGCTAAATTCATTTTATTTTCCTCATTTTATAGACGATGGGAACTCAAAGCTGAGAATTTAAAGGAATTGTGGAAATAAATAACTCACTTTAAATGTCAGAGCATGCTATTGGAGAAGTGAAGAAGGCCCGGGAAGGGGAGAGCACTAGCTGCACCTCTTCTGGGTCCGAGGCACAGCCCAAGGCTCCCTTCTGTTGGCATGAAGTCCATCATGGGGCTGTTGTGCAACGGGAAAATTTCAAGGCAAGAGTAGTAATTCTCTACGTGCCCTGTGTTTTTCCTCGCTGACCATTGTGCTACCTGACAGAGTTGAAGTGGACATTAAGAGAATTGTGCTATATCATATTTTTATCACATTGTCAGGCATATTCACAGCATAGAATCACGTATGCTATGAATATGACCTTACTTCCACTCATGCTGTATAATAGTCATCATTATGAAAAAGGAAAACAGACTCTGGAAATGTGTGGTTAGTGGCAGACTCAGGGTTCAGATCCCAACCTTTCTGAGGCTGAAAGTCATGGTCTGAGTCCATTCCTATTTTTTGTGCTGTTATCTCCCTTGTAGAAGTATTTGTCAACTGCCTGCCAGCATGTGCTCAGGACATTTTGTAGATGGCCCTCAACAGTCGGGGTTTGCTTGTGTCTTTGTTCTCTACGGTGACTATTGCAGTGAACATCCTGTGAATCTTGTAGGACTTCCCTCTTCTTTTCAGTACAGGACTCCAGTTCTCCTGCTGCCAGGACTGTGGCCTGTTAGTGGCTCCCAGCTGAACCTCCCCCCTGGAACTGGACTTCTGCTGCAGGGAAAAGTCTCACCCAAGGTTACACTTCTTGCCCAGGACAGGCTGTAGCCAGTGTCCAGATGGTGCAAGGACACAGTATCTCAGCCTCCAGGCATCAGCTTCAGACATCTCAAAGGCTCATACAATTCCAGAGCTCCTGAGGGTCCACCTTGTCTGTGTGACAGCTGGATGACATTTCAGGTTCTCTGCATCATCTCACTTCTTTAACTCGATGCAGTTTTCCTGAGAATACTCCCTAATTAACGTCTTGCATACAAATCTCCAACTCACAGTCTGCTCACCGAGAAATGTGACCTATTAGTAAAGTTGGGAGCAGAAGTGGACCAAAGAAATGGAATATAAAATGGAATTTAAAGCTGGATTATTTGTTAACTGACTAGCAAAAAGTGTTGTATCACTGATGAGAGTCGGGTACCAATAGGCTCTTGATTGCTGTGCTACTCTAATGCCCACTTATTGCATATAAAGTGGGTCGGATCCCATGGAAGGGATCTGGCCTCTGCGATCCCTTAGGCATTTGAATTCAATGGAAGGAGTAACTATAAGGAAAATGAATCCAAATGCCTCTTGCTTAGTGCTACAGATACACTGGGACATTTAAAGTCTAATGATAATTAATCAATAATTTATGGACAAGCATGGAAGACCTAAAAAGTCTCCTGGAACCATATGCAGAAACTCAAATCTCCTACCGCCAGAATACAAGAATAATGTAAAATAAAAAGTAAATGACTACATTAAGGACTTCAGTAAAAAAACAATGGAGATAAGAATGTTGAATTCTAAGTCCCTGTAAGGCTGCTCTGCTGATATCAGGCCCCGATTGGGAAAAGTAACAGATAGGCGGTTATTTAGGAAGAGATCTAGACAGGCTGTTACGGT
This sequence comes from Callospermophilus lateralis, assembly GCF_048772815.1. Lineage (NCBI taxonomy): Eukaryota > Metazoa > Chordata > Mammalia > Rodentia > Sciuridae > Callospermophilus > Callospermophilus lateralis. The sequence goes on from NC_135320.1 coordinate 86,560,736, forward strand.
TTGGATGTGCGATATTCCCCCAAAATTCATGTGTGAAACCATGTAAGAAGGTTTAGAGAAAAAATGCTTGAGACATAAGAATCTGAACAGAATCAGTGAACGAATCCCCGGATGGGATTAACTGGGTGGTGACCCTAGGCAGACAGCTGGTGGCAGAGGAGGTGGGCACTGGGACATGGCTTTGGGCTGTATAATTCGTATCTGGCAAGTGGAGACCTCTCTCTCTGCTTTCTGATCATCATGGTGATCGGAGCTGCCTCCCTCCACCACACTCTTCTGCATGATGTCCTGCCTCACCTGGAGCCCGAGGAATGGAGCCAGCTGTCGGTAGACTGAGGCTAAAACCATGAGCCCGCAAATAAACTTTTCCTCCCCTCAGATTGTTCTAGCAGGGTCTTTTGGTCACAGCGGTGAAACAATGTCTGGATCGTAGTTCTCAAAAAGTGCGTGCGACTGCTCACAGTCCACTGCTTTTCCATTTGTGGACACAGGTCAGTACTGTCCTTGGGTGAGAGGCCAGGTATAGACACCTGCCACACAAGAGCCTAGAGACCTTTACAGGACCACCTGCCATTCGTCCTCCTAGTGCTCTCAGTGAGTGGGACCCAATTCCCTGTATCGTCTGACCATGAAAGTTCTAGACCTGATAAGGGAGAAAACAGACTGTGTTCTGAGTGGGGGTGCGGAACCTGGGCACCACAGACCTGCTGCTCCTGGGAGAGTGTCTCAGACACCATCTTGAACTGCAGGATGAGATGGGGACAGAACATCATGTTGTAGATGAGAAGAAAGCTCACCCACACGCAAGCACTCTCAGGACATATGGGTTCAGTGCCCCGGCAAAGTCTCCAGGTGGTGATGACACCCGGCAGGGAGGTCATGGAATCCTGGAGTCAATGACGACCCACAGAACTGCTCTTGTAAAAGTCCAGGGATATAAGGATCTGAAGTGGGTACTCTTTCTATAAAAGGCCAGGTAGCCCAGTCTGCTAATCACATACCGGGATAGAGGAGAGGTGATAAACCGAACACTGGCCAAGCTGTGGCTCCCCGGGGATGTCCCAGGATGGGCTTGTCCAGTGATCATTCACCTACCCCTACACATGACTGGGAGGACATGCTGGGTAGCTGGCAGAAACCCCAGAGTGATTCCCGAGCCTTTGATATAAACACTAATTGTCCTAGGAAATGCCAAGGGAAAGATTCTGGCATTGCTCCTTCCCAATCAAGATAGTAAACAAAAAATAACTTCATATCCTAGGAGAAAAGGTGGCGATTAGCTCTGCTCTTAAGACCTCGTGTTGGCAGGGGCCATAGTCCTCTGCACATTCTCATTGATGTAGTATGGATCTGGACTGCCCCCAATGCCTCTGGGTTAAAGGCTTGGTTCCAGCTTGGTAGCATCAGATGATGTGGGAACATTTAAGAAGGGAGGCCTAAGGTCTTCTGGGGTGTGCCACACAGAGACTTCAGCTCCTGTCACTTCCTCTCTCTTTCAATTCCCTGCCCTGCGGTGGGTCACTTTTGTTACACCACAAGCTCCTGACTTAATATGCCACTATATTCATGGATTGAAACCTCCAAAACTGGGAGCCAAAACAAACCTTTTATCTTTATAAATTGATTTATCTCTGGTATTTGTTGCAGTAATGAAAAACTGACTAAAAATAATTTGATTAAAACAAAAAAAAAAAACAGACAAAATGAAGTCAGGGCAATAGGGACTCGGCACATTCACAAAGGAGAGGGTGCATCCATGGCAGCTTCTGTGCCAGATGCGGTGGCTTTCCTGAGGCATATTAATCCACACTCAACCTCCTCCTGTTCTGCCATTCATCTTGTAAATAAAATCTCCCCTCTCCATAATGAAGAACTTTAGGCAGGCAGTTGATGTTCACATGGAGCCCACAAAAATGTCAGTTTATCATCTTACCCAAGGATGATATCAACTCCCATTCTCCGTCACAACAAATGAAGAACACTAGAATAATAGATTATGTTGTAAAAAAATTACATTTTCCCATTACATTAAAGGAATCATATTAATGGCACCAGATGAGCAAGAAACAAAACCTAGGGTGCTCATCTGGTGTATTACCGTGTTGCCTTAGGTTTTCATAAGACTCCTGCATCCCAGCAGGTGGCAAAGTGCCACAAAGAGTCTGGAACCTGTTGCACCTGCAAAGTTTGTGTCCCTCCAGTCATGTCTGGTTCTGGGCCACCTACTCCTAGGTGGAATTCACATGATCGCATTTCACGCTTCTCTCCATGAAGGTGGAGACAGACTGCCTGGTAGATCCATGGGGGTTCCAGGTGGTGGGGAATTCTGAGATTCTTTCAGCCTATTCTCTGAATGACATGGAAGACACTACAACCCGATGCAGGGAAGTGACTCTAGGAGGAGGTGGGGCTTCTGCTATGCATCTCGGAGGGGAGCTGTGGTGTCTGTGGCCCTGCCCTGCAGTTAGTTAGCTGGGAGAAGGTGCCGGGTGCACCTAAGTAAGCCCTCCTACGTGACTTACAAGGTTGTCATGGCTGTCTGCGAGGCCCAGTTTCTTTTAGGCTGTTAGTGTGGGGGTCTCTCTATGATTTTAAACCTCTGGGCCTCTCCAAAGAACTGCCAGGGGGTAGTGGATACACGACAGCTTTCTTCCTTCTAAGCAAGTTGTCCCTGAGAAAGAGCACACACCGAGGCAGATGCCAGCGTCTTTCTATAACCTTATGTCATAAAGTACATCCCACCCACATAGTCGCTCTATTCCTTTATTCCTTAAGGTACCTCTGTGAGTCCCGCCTGCAATTAAGAGGCATTATACATTAGCACACATGCTGGGAGATAGGGCTATTAACTAACTGCTCAAGAAATAGACTACATGGGGAAATCACTCAAAAGGTAGAAATGATACCATCACTGCCTCATCTGCTGGGGGAACTTGTTCATTCCACTCCCTACAATGCTGACTCTGTGGGTCTGAAGGTCTGGGTTCCTATAGGGGGTTCTCTCTCAGGGCGCTCTGTCTGAATACTGTTAAGCTGTAAGCTAAAGCTGTCCTGTGGGCTCTGTGGGCTTCTAGGGCCAAGAGAGATGCAGGCCAGGTAATGGATTCTAACAGATTCTGACCATTGGGTAGAGACAGGGCCACTGTCACATAGCGCGGGGTGGGGACAATAACATAATTATCACTGAGAGGACACTCTGCTGTGTCTCTTGATGTTTCTGTGCCCAGTTTTGATAATGGACAAAAGCCACAGACTAAGGATATGATGGTCAGTAGCTCAAAATACTCAGGGAAAAGGCATGTGCCACCTAGCATGGTACAGCTGCCGTGAGAGCCAGGGATGCCTGAACTGGGAGCAGAAAGGAGCCCTCGGAGCAGTGGGGGCTGTAGCTCATCCCGTTAGACTTTCCCTTGAGATTTTTCCCTGGAAAGAGACCAGCATAATTCTGAAGGCCATGTTTCCTGGTGGGTGATTGCGTTTCTAAAGCAAGTAGATGCTAGTGCAAAAGGTGGATTGTAGTGGTTGTTGGTGTGCTTTAAGGGATTCCCATGCCCACTCCAGGAGTGTGACATCCATCCCCAGCCCGGAGAATGTCCTGATGATGGCTCACAGTAGATTCCCTTCCCCCAGCACTCCTGATGGCCACAAGGAGACACTCACACATTTACAGCCCTCCTTGGAGAATGTGGTCTTGTACCCACCTGTGCCCACATAGATGCATTGATGACAGGTATAATCCTGGACCAATTGATTCAACTCAAATTATTTTGAGGGTGAATCTCAGCTTGTGGACTCTCCGAGGGATCACCCAAGGCATTTTTGCAACAGTATGGTAATTTAACTTTTCTCAGCTTCCATCTGTTCCTGAAGACTGTGGTGGCTGAGCACACCCATCCCAAATACGTTTCTGGCATTCAAATTACTATCTTAGCCTCTGTGTTATGAGGATCCTAATTTGAGAAAGATTGACTAATTTTAATATTCTCCCCATGTATTTAGGTTAAACATCTTAAAAGCATTGTCTTGTTCATATCTGTCCATCTTTCAATCAAAAGAGTAAGTTGCCAAGCAGATAATTTGTTCAATCGATGTGTTCCTTTTCAAGAAGAGGCGGGAAGAAAACCTCTCCAGGAAACTTCATAAAATCCTTCATTTGTGAAGATCTTTCTACCACTGATCCTTCAATTCGTTGTATCATGATTAGTTTGCTAATTTCTGGGAAGCTAAGATGCCATTGCTTTTGAAAATATAGAAATGTATAACAGTAAAATAGCAAATCAGCGTCCCAGGTACTGACTGAAGCTCTCGACCTTGCCCTCAGTCGAACTAGATGCTTTTTGATTCCAAGTTACTCAGAGATAATTCCAACAGATGAGGCAAATGAGCTGGTGGTGGAAAGTGAAGGGGTAAGAGCAGGAGAGACAACCGGGAAAGACGTGGCGTGGAAATGCTCAGGAGCTGCCTGCGCTGTGGGCCAAGGGCAGCCTCTCTTAGCAGGGATGTCCCATGGGTTTTAAAGCAGCATTTCCAGAAGTGCCTGGCGAAGGCACTTGTTTTAACTTCAGAAGAGCAGGGTCATGGCTACGTAAGATCTTCAGGGGGGCCTGAAGCTCTACCACCCCTGGCAGTCTTATGATCAAGCTTGTTGGAGAAACCAGTTGAAAGAAACCTGACTGACTACTGCCAAAGAGGTGCTGGGTCAGGAGGTCACAGGCTGCATCGGGGCAGTGCTGGGGAGCAAAGCCAGAGGGCCCTGGGGAGAGGGGAAAGGGATGAAGCTTGTCCCGTGAGAAGGCAGGCTGCACCCGGCATCAAGAAGCCCGGGCTGCGTGATTGGGCCAGCAGCTCTTTCTCAGGGCCTGGATCCTCAAGTCTGGCAGCCAGGATATCCTACATTTTTTTATGCCCAAGTTCTTATAATCTTCACTTATTCTAGGAGGTTAGAGGTCAGTGCTAATTAAAGGCCTGGGTGGTTATTCACTGTCAGTTGTTTCAGATTGTTAGGGGTTGCTGTTCCTTTTTTTTAAACTTAATAGACACCCTAAACACAAGTCTTAACCTATTAGCAATAGCTAGCCATTGGATACCATGCTTATTATGTGGCAGGCTGTGTACTGCAGGGCTCTCTATATTAAAACTCAATACAAGAATTCCTGAGGTAAGCAATTTTTTCCTCATTTACAGGTGAGGAGACTGTCTAGATGGTGGAGCGTAGGAGATAGCATTAACCAAATGAGATTTTATAACAAAAAATCATATAATAGGTGCATACAATTACACAGAATTTTAGCTAGGCACCAAGCATGTAATATCCTGCTTAATGCCCGTGCCTACCATGTAGCTTGGGCATCATTCATAACTGTTTTCGACATGACCAACCAATATTATAGAGAGTAATGAGGCTGCACGAGTTCACAAGATTGGATTTAGAATTTGAAAACGTGACTAAAAACCCGAAGGCTATTGTGAATTCTGCTGTCAACTTGTGCAACATGAGACGTGTGGTTTCCGTCTGCCCTTTACCTGACATGTTGCAGACACTCAGTGGGCACTCATTTCCAGCTCTCCTCCATGTCAGCCCCTGATAGCAGACTTCCCTCTGTAGAGGAGCTCTTAGCTGATACTTGAGACAGACGTGGAAATGGACACTTCACGCATGCATGGATTCAGGGGTAAGTTGCAACTCAAGGCACCTATTTCACCTTGAGAAATCATGAAAGTTGATTTTATTTTTCTTTTCGTTTTTGGAACTAACTCCAGAATGCCATTTAATTTTGGACCTATTCAGGACAAGCCTCCATTCCCATATCCACTGGTGAGCTGTGGGGGAATTGTCCTCCTATAACACACTAGGGCAGAGTTTGCTTGCTTTGTTTCTGTTTCATGTTTTATTGGAAAATGACTGCAGCAGAGAATGAGTGGATTTTGCTGCCTCTTCCAACTCGTTCAATATGAACGTCTGCTATTGGAAAGGTCATTGACATTTATCAATTTTGCATGTTTCCATGTAAGATAGTCAGAATCCACAAAGTACCCCTGCCCTCTGAAATATATTTTTGTTGTTTTTGATAAACAAGCATTTCCTTATCTCTAAATTAGTTGCCTTGTTAAATTCATCTGCAGATTACACTCAACCTTCAGGCCCCACTAGCCTATCAAAAATGTTTCCTCTTATCTGATCCTGGGAAGCATTTTACCTGAGGCAATTTCTTTCTAGCAAATCTATTCACAGTATCAAAATATTGTTGCTGAACTACAGCCCACAAATAGTCATAAATGTAAAAATAAAGGTGACCTTTCATTGGCACTAATTTTCTTCTTATTTTTTCTTCTTTTGTGTCTACCTGTGCAATTACCTTTAAAGTACTGTGTTCATAAAGCGGGGTGTGCTGGTAGTTGACTTTAGTCAAAAGGTGCCCTAGAAAGAATATATAAATGAGCCAAGTTTTAATTCTATACAATAGTCAATAGTAACTAATTTCATACTGTCCTTGATAGGGTAAAATAGGAATAACATAAGCCTTGGAATTGGAGAATTCAAGACTAATCCTGGGGTGATTTAGGGAGAAGAAAAAATAGACCTTTTGAGGCCTCAAATGCCTCATCATATAAAGTCTTCTAAGACTATGTGTAGAGGAAATTGGTCTAGATCCATACAGTTGTAAGACTAAATGGTCCAATGTTGCTTCCTGAGACTGTGATTACATTTCAAAGGTATGTCTTAGTAGAAGACTTTCTTTCTTAGGTACCTAGTGCCCAATCTTCAGCTTAAAGATTTTCTGTTTTGTGTGTACATCTATCTCATAAATTACATCATAAATATTGACCTGCCTTATTGACTACCTTTTACAGCTAATATGATGCACTGCTAAATAAAGCTATCAGGTGAAGCAGAGCAGTAACTACATCCTACTCAGGCCATGAGAAATATTACAAGTGATTAAATGCACAATTGCTTTTAGGAAAGAACAGTTTCATGCATGGACTTTAGCCTGAGAGTGCCACTCGTACCACTCCTCGAAGTCACAGGGAGAGAGAGACAGGTGGGAGGGGACTCAACATCAACTAAAACTGACTTCAAGGGGAGTGCTATTTCTTAAAAGTAGAAAGTCCAGAGCTTTCCGTCACACTGTCTGAAGGTTAGTACTGACAGGCCCAGATGTGTCCACATACATTGCATGCCTTCCTATGGAAAATGCCTGTGGAAACCTTTCCAAGGTAATGTCACTTCTAGAGTCCCTTGGACCATGGGCACTGCATTTGTTTAGAAGGGTGACATGAAACTGATGATGTATTTTTAATGAAATACATGTTTTTCCTTTTCATAATTTCATTTTAGAGCTAGAGAAAATATGTATGCTATTTAGAATCCTGTTTCATAGATGAAAAAGAAAACCACAGATAAAATCTCCTTTGACTCTTTTCTTCTTTTTCCTATACAATCCTCAGCAATTCTTGCCACGTGCTTCTCTCAGAAGGAAGAAGTGTCCTGTGAGTCAGTTGATGCCGTCAGAGGAGTATGAAGGCGGGGGGCGGTGGGGCCGGGGGTCTCAAACAGACCTGGATTCCTCTCTTGGCTCTTTAGATGAGAAAGTAATTTTGATTTGTTCTCCAAGTTGTTGGGCTTCATTCCTTTCATCTTTCAACTGGAATGAAAAGAAACCTTCGACATATGAAGGCAGGCAGAATAGTGAGTGGGGGTCGCTTGACGTATATGAAGTATGCAGAAGTAGAGGTGACAGCGCGTCAGGGAGGTGTGTAAGAGATGGCTGTCAGTTCAGAGTTTCATTCATGAGCAAGTATCTAACATGCCTAATGGCAAATTCACACATTAGGAATATACGAAAACCTATGTGATTTATTACATACTAACTTTAAAAAATGTTTTTGAACACATTATCTCCTTGCAGGCTCCACATCCCTTATTCTCATCTGTTTATTGGCTTCCATCTGGTCCTTTCCCTTAATTTTCAAGGAGTCTGAACTCTTCACATTCCTTCTCAGTCACCATCTTATATCACTTTTTTGAGAACATCAACGTCTTTGAAAAAGAATCCTATGAATCCTGCCTTTTCTTTTCAATTATATTTACACTTGTTTGTCCCAAGAAATTTCATTTCCTCTTAGATACCGCCCAGTTGTCTAGGACTTTAAAATCTCTATTTCTGTGCCTTCATTTTGTACAAATTTTAAGCAAATGGTTTCTAACTAACAATTTACTTTTCAGTGAATTAATAAATGGATGTCCCACCAGCACCTCTGACTCACACTGACCTATAGAATAAAGGGTTATCCCCGGTAATGATCCTAAAACCAAAGGTCCTATGAATCAAAAAGATTTTTCTCTTCTTAGATATCAACAATGTCAAGCCAACATAGAATACTTAATTTTATCTGTATCTTCTTTTTCCTATTCTATAAACTTCTTGAATGCCACAAATATATTTAATCACTATTCTATATTATACATAGTTTGGGGTAAAAAAAAATGTATGGTTCCAACTTCTCTCACTCTTGGAGGGATTGAGTAAGTACAGATTTTAAAAATATAAATTGATTATGATTAAACTGGCCATTTGTTATAATTATCAAATATCTTTAGAAAAAAATTCACTGGTATGGGGATGTTGCTCAGTGATAGAACACTTGCTTCCCGTAGGAAAGGCCCTGGGTTTGATCTACATCACCAAATAATAATAATAGTGAGTATATATGAGTATGTGTGTGTGTGTAGATATAGTATATCACTACTGGTCATTTTAAATTGATTTCCATGTAATTTGATCCATGGATAAATCGTGATAAACAAAAGAGTTCTTTTAAGTGAAATTTCTGGCCATATTCTTTCATATGCTCCATTCATAAATGGTATTCTGTTTTTCTTTATCCATGTTGATCTCTATGATGTCACAATGGTGTTCACTGAGTTAAGAAAAACCTCAAAAACTATGTTATTTTATGACTTTGTGTTTTTCTTTTTAAAGTTTTTTTATTTTTTTATAGTGCTGGGTATCAAACACAGGGGCTCCAGAATGCGAGGCAACTGCTCTACCCTGAGCTACATTCCCAGCCTGTGTTAATATGTTTAAAGTGAAGAAAAGCAAAACTTCCATGATTTCCCAGTGGAATACATGGATCATTCAAAGAGCAAGCCAATCTGGTTACACAGAAATGGCTTAATTCTGGAATTCTCTTTAAGCTGAAGGAAAGGAGAAAACATGAGGCTCACAGAGGCTTCAAGCACATTGCCAAGAAGGAGAAACAGCCCAGCATAAAGACGCAGGGGACCAAGGGAGCCATCTCCAAGGGCGCTCATGCCCCTCCTCCATGTCCTCTAGATAGTCACCTGCTCCAACTCTGCCCACTGCATGAATCGTGCTGGTTTTTCTGGACTGCATTACAGAGGTTGAAGTCATTTTGCCAAACATCTCTCATTGTCTTGCTAAATATTTGGTGCATTCAAGTGAAAACAAACAAACAGAAGCATGTTGAATCCTGTCTAAAGTGGAAAGAAGCAGCTATTAAGCAGCACGGAGAGATCTGTTCTCAGGGTACTATCCAGAAATAGCCCTCCATTCATGCATTCATTCATTTAAAATATATATAATTAGCACCTTCTATGTTCCACCCACTGTACTGTTCAAAGTGCCAATTCACAGAAAAATAGAATCTAAACCCTGGCTCTGTGAACTGTACAATATGATAAAGGGGCAAAAAATGAGGATTTTAGGCATCTCTATTTGTAATGATCTCTCTGTCCATCTATTTGAATACTCACTAGATAATATGTCCATGAGAAAAGGGGTTTTGTTGTTTTGTTTCTATTTTATTAATTACCCATGAAGCAAGGTCTGAAGTATAGATGTTTTAAAAATCTGGTAAATAAATACTGGATATTTTGTAATTAATGCAACAATTATTCCTTCAGTCATTAATAATTAATTGTTTCTCAAGCAAAGTTACCTGATTTAGTTATTTTTTAGCAATACAATTTTTTAACAATAGTTACACAATAATTTTGCTTATTTGTAAATTGGTAGGGGCTATAAATGTAGCTCAATGGTAGAGCACTTGGCTCTGGGTTTGATATCCGGCACTATGGTGGGTGGGGTTTGGGGGAGAAATTTGTAAACAGACATTACTTTCTCAAATAATAACATTTCAGTAAGCATTGATCCCCTTTAGTCAATCAGCTGTCTCATGCAATTGTTCCATAAGCTCTTTATCTGATTCTTAGAACATATATACAACTTTCCACTACCCATCCCTGTAATTAGAGATGGTGTGGAAGGTACCTGTACAGATCATATGTACTTGAACTTTCTTGTAATACCATGGCCCCTTGACAAGGTAGCACGTAGCAGCTTCATTGGTAGATGTAGGTCAAGATGCAGGAGGAGAGTCAGGAGAGCTCCTATTATCACAGGGTAGCAATAGAGACCACCTGTCATCCTCCTGGGCTGAGGTAATGTTTGTCCTCTGCTGTGTTTGTTGCTAGGAGACAACAGAGAAAAAGTGCTTTCACCCACATCTGGTATCAATTTTTAAATAGAAATAACAACAAGAATTATACTACTACTAATGATAACACCTAATTCAGATGGATGTGCGAGATATTGTAAAATCATAGTCACCATGATTTCTAAGCCATTGAATTCCCTGGGTGAACAGCACAAAATTACAAAATCATTTTCAAATATTGTTAAACTTAATACTGTTTATATCATTGACTGACATAATATTGTATAAAATAAAGCAGCAATTGGAGATGTATATAGAGAAAATTGTTTTAAAACTCTGGTTTGATTATGCCATCCCCCCCAACCATGACTGAGTCCAATCTAATTCCCCAAAAAAACTGTCTGCTTGGTCCTCCGTGGGAATCTCAGCATTCCATTCATCTCACCTGACTGTCCTCCAAATATTCTAAACGAAAAAAAAAAAAAGACAAAAAATAAAAATCCAAAGATCCTATCAATGTGGCTTCAGAACTCTTACCCTCTTCTCTAATTTGTTTTCTGTTAGCAATGAAAGCAATAGCATAGCATAAGGTAGAAAAGAAATCCAAACTTCAAAATACATATTGTTAAAGAATCTCCTGGATAAAATTAGCCAAGTACACTGTAGCAGATTTTAAATAGTGGAGAAACAGAAGTGAGAGGACAACAAAGAAAATCAACTTGTGTTATTTAGGGGCAGCAACCAACCAGGAGGGTGCGGTTGGTGGACAGATGCTGAGGATGAGTCTGGGGCAATCCCAGGAGTGAGCCTGGGGCTCCCCCTGAGATGCACAGAATATCTTCCCACTCTACCATTCACACTCCCACATGATTGAAAAGCAAGCCACTCCTGTCTCCTTCCCCGCACCCTGTAAAAGGTCTCTGCCTCAGGAGCACTGCCCTTGCAATATTCAGGATATGGCTTCTGGAAACTGGGCTGCGGAAATACCTGGAGACTAGACAGTCCTGGGCTTGCCTATAAAGGAGTCTGCAGGGTACCAGCGTGGAAATTCCCCTGCTGGTGACTCCAGCTTCCTCCCACCCGGTCATAGTGACAAATAACTTTTACAAGACTCGTTCTGCATTTACCTTATTTTGATGTTTTTATTCTTGGAGGAATATGGGGATCATAGGATGAATATATACAGACCTTGGGTTTGATAGAATGAGCATATCAGATTTTGTAGTCTACAGACCTTAGGTAATTCCTCGTGAATGGCTGGTATAAACATCATGTTGGAGTTTTTATGGTTAGATGTGAGGTGTCTCCCAAAATCTCATGTGTGAGACAATGGTGGAATGTTCTGATAAATGATGAGATCCGGAGAACTGTATCCTCAGCAGTGTGGTTAGTCCACCTGAATGGATAACTGGAAAAGAACCAGCTTCAAAATAAACAGAAGAGGTCTAGGAATGGATCCAGGAGCTAAAGTGCCCCTGGGTTCAATCCTCAGCACTGAGATAAACAAAAATCTAAGTTTCAAAGGAGTTTACGTATTTTGTCATTATCACACAAACATTGAGTGATAACAAATTTTAACCTCGATCGATCTTTCTGAAACCAAACCTTCACCCCCCCATGTGATACACTCTTGGTGAATTCAAGGTCTTCTGTGAAAGGGGGAAAGTTTTTCAAAATTGTGACATAAGTAAAAAAACTAAACAGTCCGTCTGCTTTGGCTAATGAGTCATTGAATGATTTAGCTAGAAGATAACGATTTAAAAGTTTGGTATAATTATAATTTAATTTTCAAACCACTTACGTTCACTAGAACATATTTTCCTCAAATCACCACTACATGTTTTCATATTGATTTTGTGTTTTATTTCTGGGGCCACAGGCCTGCAGAGTTTCTATGCCAACTGGGGTGATGGCTGACTGGTAACATGCAGAGCCTCCAGGCTTTGAGGCGTCCTGGCAAGTGGTGCAGGGGCAAGCCTTTAGCCTGGGGTTGAGTCCCTCCAAAAGTTGGGGCCTCATCTGTTTCCCAGGACTGAGGTTTCACCTCACAGTACAGAGGATATCTCTTTTATTCCACCTTGAGAATATTTGCAAGATTGGGTTCTGTGCTCTGCTTCTTGCCCTCTAAGCTACTCTACACACAACCTGGGACAACAGAGAGGCTGTCTATGTATTCAGAAAGCCACACATCTCTTCGCAGCTTTGGAGATCTTTTTCTTTCAGCCTCCTCAGAGACTCCCTTTGTTCTATCAAGCCCTTCCCACTATCATTCATATGTTCCTGTTGGCTTTAAATGATTAAATCTCCCCAATTTAGGCAGAAATATCTAAAAATGCTTTCTTTACCCACCCAGCTAGGATCTCTCTCTTCCACATCATAGCCCTTGGTTATTTTTTAATGGATCTGTATTATTCTACACCATTTCTTCCCCTGCCAGGGTCTGATTCCAACAGGGCTGCTTCTCATTACTCAGTTAAGCAGCTCTGGAAAGGTTACCAATGACTGGTATGTGGTCACTTAGAAAATGAATTGTCTGGCACTCAAAGCACTCAACCCTGGCAAGACTTGGCCCACTGACCACTTCCTGCTCTTGGCAGCTTCCTGGCTTTTATCCCAAGCTACCTCTGTTTGCCCCAATCTAATCCTTCTCCAACAGCTTTTAACATGCCAGTGCCTCTGAAGATTCCACCTGAGGCTTTTTCCTACTCAGAGTGACTTCATTGACAATGTGACCTTAATGAACATTTGTGCACAGATTGAAGCCGCATTTGCTGATCTAGCCAAGATGTTCTTCCTGTGTTCACAGCACATGTTCCCAAGTTTCTCCATCAGCTCTTCCCTCTGTTATCACAAAGTTGTGGAAAATTCAAGATATCTAAGAACAATTTCAGCATTTTTTATTGGATAATTGCTCCACTTCCATGTTTAAGGAATGCTGCCTCCATCTACTTAGTTAAGTCAACATATACACTGGCATTCCCCCAGTTCCACCCCATACAATCTCCAGAGCAATTTTATTAGGTTCACTTCCTAAGTACTTTCATATTTATTTGTTCCTGTAGCTAAACCAACCTGAATCACCTTACCGTTTCTTAATCTGGATGCTGCATTTTTCTCATAATTGGACTATTCCCATTGCTTTCTCTAATTTCCTAGTCCCCTCTCCTTCTCGCCCTCACCCTATTTCCATCTGTTCTCCACAAGGTAGCCAAAAGAATTTAATCACACCCCAAACCCACACACTGACTTCACACCTAACAGTGGCTTAAACCACCCTGAGGATAAAGACCAAAATCCCAAACATGGCGACAGCTCCTGGCTTCCCTACCTCGTCTCTTGCTCAGTTCATGCCATCTTCCTGACCATCAGGGCCCCTCAGCCATTCGAGCCCAGTCTGCAGGACCCTCCTGTTGGGAAGCTCTAGAAGCACAGGCCTTGCTTGTCCTGCTGTTGGGCCCATGCTCCCCTCCCCTCATCTGCTGCCTCTTCCTAGCTTCATGAGAATGTCCAGGGAAGCTTTCCCTGACCCCTGCACTAACCCAGTTCCCATTGTCACAGAAAGAAGCAAGTAGCACTGGTTACACTGCAACAGAGGAGGACAGTCCATCTTCAGCCATTCGGGATTGTTAACCGCCGGGAGAGTTCAATGGCACAAAATTCTCATAGAGAACAGGGCTCTCCCCCTATTGAATAGTACAGGCTTGGCACTTCCTTCTTGCTCTCTTTTCCCTGAGGAAATATCAGCCTATGCGTTTCCTTTTCTCTTCTAACAAATCCTGAATGAAGTGACTTCCCAGAATCCAGAGATTTCCTGAAGGGAAATTGCCAACCATGTTTGCTATGGCTGGCTCCAGGAAGTCGCTTCTTGTCTCATTGCAGTCCTAATGAGATAAGAATCAGCACAAGTTTGGACTCTGCCTTCTGAAGTGGAGTGGTGTTGTCTTTAATAAGAAAAAAAATGGTGTTGGCATAGGAGTAGAATAAATATTTCTCCTTCAATGCATTAGAAACAGATATGCATATAATGTATAAACGAAGATGCAGTATATCTGTTATGCTCATCAGGTGTTCCCCAAAGTTCAAGAGTTAGGAACCTAATCCCCAAATTTACACATTAAGGGTATTTGGAAGTGGGATCTTTGGGAAGTAATTAAGAGTAGAGGAGGTCATGAGGGTCGTGTCCCTATAATGACATCTCTGGCTCATGGGAAGGTGAAGAGGCCCAAACTTGCACACGTGCTGTGTCCGGCCGTGAGATGACTTCCACCAGGTTGTGATGCAGCGAGAAGGAAGGCTTTCAGCAGATGCTGACGGGGTGCAGGTTCCACGCTCTTGGACTGTCTCCCAAGCTGTGAGCAAAACGAGCTGCTCTTGTTTATATGTTACCCTGTATGGTGTTTTGTTATAACAGAAATGGACTAAGACATCTGTGATATTAAATTTTCATGAGGTGGGAGGAGTGTTGGCGAAAAATGGTATCTGACAAGGCTCCTGAGGAGGGCAATAATGTAAAGAAAATTTGAAAAACACTGTTAGATCCTCCAGCCACCTCCCCACATCTCCATCTTTTCCCAGAAAAAAAGAATTCAACTGCTCTTAAGAAAACAGTTTGCCAGTGCCCAGCACATGTGAACACCTTTAAAACCTGATTCTGAGCCAAACTCCAATATAATCCATCTTTGTTCTCTTTAAGAGACAGGTGCACAATTTTGTGATGGAAACCAAAGCAATGTCTAACCCAAAAGATTTCACAATTCTCTAAATCCAGATATGAAACACCTCCTTAAAGGAAACCTACCATTGTGGATGTTTAACCAGCCTCCCGAGTCCAGATATTTAATGTCGTACCCACCTTCGCTCTGGGTTGACTGTAGATATCCTCTCTCAGAAGTCCCCACATAAAGTGTTGGATCCCAAGGTGTTAGTATGGGGAGATGCACTGAACCCTTAAAAGGTAGTGCCTTATGAAAAGTGCTTAGGTGCTAGGGGGTGTGTTCTCAAAAAGGATCCCTGGGGCTCAGCTGTAGCTCAGTGGTAGAGGGCTTTCCTAGCATGCAAGACCCCAGACTCCAAACTAAGAACTGGAAAAAAAGAGGGACCATGGGATCTCTCTCTGTCATGCACTGCTTCCTGATTCATGATGTAAGTTTTAATTTCCAACCATGGTCTCTCCATTGCCATCTGATGCCTGAATTTTGGGGACTGGGATCTCCAGAATCATGAAGTAGATAAATAATTTCTCTTCATAAGCTATCTCAGGTTTTTCATTGCAGTAACGTGAAGCTAACTAATATCACTTTTACCATTTGTTTTCTTTTATGGTGCTGGGGATTGAACCCAGGGTTTTGTGCATATGAGGCAAGCACTCTACCAACTGAGCTATCTCCCCAGCCCTACTAATATCAATTTTATACTAAAAAAAATTAGCATACAATACAACTTTTACCAGGATTTATATGCCTTACAGTAAGTAAAACAGCAACCAAACTTATTTGACATCTACTATACACAGACACTGTGACTTTTACTTTAATTAATTTTCTAGACTTAATACAACCCTCCTGTGTTGCTACTAATATTTTCATGAGGACCCTGAGGTCAAAAGTTAAATAAACATTAACATAATCAAGACCACACTCCTGGAGCATGAAGAACCTGGGGTGTATTTGTCTCTAGGTCTTTTGACTTTGCATTTCAGAATCAAACACCGCCACCTGAAAGCACAGTGGATCTGCTGTGGTAGACTCAGGCGGCGCCTGGTCTCTCCTCGGCAGGCCGTCACTGAAGGAAAGAACCACAGCCTAGCCCTGAGGAAGGAGACCAATGCCAGCAGGTTAGCTGCTTCACACGGATGGAAACTCTTCATCTTATAAATCAATAAACAATTTTCAGTATTCTGGCAGGCAGAATGAAGAAATCCGAGAAAACTCTTACCAGTGAGCTCCTAGCACCCTGGAGACCTGAGAGGAAAGGAAGAGTGAGCCTCATGGTGAAAGATGGTCGTATCTCACGGGAAACTGGGGTGGCGGAGGGGAGTTTCCCCAGTCTACCATGCCTCCCTGGCCCATTCTTCCTAAGTCAAGTAGAAGACAGGGAGGTAAACACTCCAGGAGAAGTCTCTCATGCTGTCTTGGAAATCCCCCAAACCATAGAGTATTAACAAAATCCCCCATTTATTTTAAACCAATGTGTTCCACCCCAGAGGGTTCTAGGCACATTCTGCCTAAAAAACTAGACCTTCAGAATTCTACAGAAGCTTGTCTTAATCAGCTTTTGTGTTGCTGTGACCCACAATACTGGACAAGAACAACTCAAAGGAGGGAAAGTTTATTTGGGGCTAATGGCTTCAGAGGTCTTAGTTTGAAGATGTTCAACTCCATTGCTCTGGGCCCCAGATGAGGCAGCCCATGCTGGGAGGAGACTGCAGCTCAGGAAAACTGCTCATCTTGTGGAGGGTCAGGAAACTAAGAGTGAGGGGCAAGGGGAAAGGGTCAGAGGGAACATGCACCCTTCCAAGGCCCAGCCCTGGAGACCCACCTCCTCCAGTCACTCCCCTCCTGCCTACAGCTACCATCCAGTCAGTCTTTTCAAACTAGGATGGACCCATTAGGCTTCGGATATCACAGTCCAATCATTTCACCTCTGAACATTCCTGCACTAACACAGGAGTACTGGGTAGATACCTCATATCCAATCCATAAAATGCCATACAGCCCCAGAACTCTATGTCCATCTCACAATGCAAAATACATTTAGTTCATTTACAAAAATGCCCCAGTCTCAACAGTTTTTGCATTGTTCAACATTCCAACGCCAAGGTCTCCCCCGAGACTAAAGGCAAACTGTTGGCTGTGGACCCCCACAAAAATCAAAAGCTACTTAAATTTATGAAATGTACGGTGGCACAGAGTAAACACTCCTGTTCCAAAAGGGAGGAATAGAGGCACAGAAAAAAGGGATGGGACTAAATTAAGATTAAAACTCAACCAGAAAAATAGGTCCCCTAACTCCGCATACCAGTGTTAGGACACGTGGCTGTGAGATGTCCTCTCCAAAAGGCGTAGGCAGCCTGACCTCTTTACTGAGGCACCTGGACTCTCGTAGCTGTGCTCTCTCCACAGCCAAGAGTTTTTCTTGACAGTCCACGTTATAGGCTCTCTTAAGGCCTGGGGTCTCCTTTCCAACGTTGGCTTCATCTTTCAGCTTCACCCATTGACCTCTCAGGGGCAGCCAATAGTGACCCCAAACCTGTTGCACTTTGCCTGGCCTCCCATGTCCTTCTCTGCAGTCTTAGTGCAGGTCTCCATGACCCCTTACCTTTAGCATCTTGCATTTCTGTAGAACCAGAACCTCATGAATAACCCTGCTCCTCCAGCTGGACCCCACCCGCCTATGGTTACCCCGAGTCAGTCCATTCTCACTAAGATGGACTAATTAAGTCACATCACTCACAATCTAATCATTCACTTCTGAATACTTTTGCACTAACACTGAAACTTTTAGGAGACATCTCATCCAAGTATAACAAAGCCATTGACACGGAGTATCTCTAGTCTATTTGTGAACATCAAAATGATACAACTGTCATGTTTAATTTCATGTGTCCACTTGACTGAGCCACGGGATTCCCATATGTTTGGTTAAACATTTTCAGCATTTCTGTGAGGGTGTTTCTTGGATACAATTAATGCTTAAATCCAGACCAAGTACAACCTTTTGTCCTTCCTAAGGTGGGTAAGCCTCATCTAATCAGTGGAAAGATTGAGCAGAGCCAAAAGGTTGACTCTCCTTGGGATAAAGAGGGACCTCTTTTTGCTTTATGGTCTTTGACCTGGGACACCTGTTCATTGGCTTGTTTCCTGTTTTCTGACCTGAACTGAAACATCAACTATGTAGGTGTCCAGCATTCTCACTTACCCCGTATATCTAGGGACTTGTCAGTCTCCATAATTATATGTGTCAATGCCTTATAATAACTATCTTTAGGCAGGTATGTATAGCTCTACCTATCTATAGACCCATATGCGACTATCAGTCTCTACATACAAGAAATAACAAGGTCCAGGTAGATAGAGGGAGGTGTCGTATAGAGTCCCTTTCTCTCTCTTCTATACACACACATGAGTGCACACACACACACACACACACACACACATACACACACATCTAGAGAGATAAATAGAGATAAATAGGCACAGGATAGATAGATAGATAGATAGTTAGATAGATAGATAGATAGATAGATGATAGAGGCATAGATACAGATATAGTTCAATATACAAGTACCTTACTATTTATGTTTCCCTGGAGAACCTTAAGTAATATAGCTTCCCTACATTATTTTTGTGATTTTTTTGTTTGTTGCATATTCATAATTGCATAACTTCAGGAATTTGCTAGTCTTTCTTCAAAGGATTATTTAGTAACATTGATACCTCAGTTTTATGCATTTTCCCTCTAGCTGTAGTATGGACGCTGTCACCATTACCTGGGAGCTCACTGTAAATGCAGACTCTCAGCTCCTTACCCAGGCCCATTGGATCAAAATACAGATTGAAATAACATGCAAGAGCTTGGTGTGATGTTCCTGTATGAGAAGGGAGTGAAGGGAACCTGAGCCTTAGCATTCTATATGCTCCATGGCATCAAGCTTATCCTTTGAGCCAGACTTCATATTCTTCATTTCTGAGAATTTGATCAATCACGATCTTAAGGCAGGTCTTAATATATAGAGAAAACCATTGTGCTACAGCCACTAGTAATGCAAGGCACAGACAATGCTATCAGAAGTTGCAGGAACACCAGCAAAGCTCAAGAACAGGAGCATATTGGAGAGACCCTTGACTGTAAGAGAGAATCCTGCTTCTGGCTCAATTCTATGAATGGCTGTGGTTAAGTCACTTCAGCTCATAAGCCTTATGTTTCTCATTTCCAAATTCACACTGCTGGACAGAGTGCTCCTGTGTTTTCTGGATGCCAGAAGAGTGGGTCTGTTACAAGCATAGCAGTGTACCCCTCATCAGTGACAAGGGCCTCCTTCCTAGTTTACATGTCCTGCTTCTGACAGTATCTACTTGGCTCACCAAAAGCACCAGAAAATAATAAGGAACATTTCTAGAGCATGATTGACATCAGTGGGCAGAGCAGCTGTGTGGAGGACTCCTCTGCCTCCAATTTATTTCCAACCTGTGACAATGGACTGACAAGAGGGTCTTCGCTCATCGTAGTTAACATGCTAAAATATTGCACCATTAAAACAAATTTTATCTGATACTTCATCATCCAAATTCTATTTCACATCCTGTTAGGAATACTCCTGAGGCATTGTCTTACTTGAAAAATGTTATTTCAATTAGTTGGATATCATTCTTCACAGGATTTAGGTCAAATGAGGGGCAGTGCTAAATCCAAACCAAACAATATGTGTCTGCAATAAATTTCTGTTCCTGAATTATTCATACATAATGGCATAGGTGACTCTTCAAGCATTCTGAATTAAGCAGAATTGATTTCTCACTTTTTTATGCTCTGTTGTACAAGCCTTTTTGTACTTTTACTTCTCCTTAACAAATAAAGTATTGATTCATCTCCACCGAACATGTTTTATTTAAACTTTGGTCTTTGTCAGCAACTTTGTCCTCAGTACCCACAATTCCCTTTCCTGACTTCCCAATTGTCTTTTTGATCCTGAAGGTGAAATCCTTTAACCTGGCTGCTTAGCATGAAGTAACTGTACAGTGAGTTAAGAGCTCACCAAGAACAATAGCACAGCACTTGTCCACTCTTCCCTTGAGTTTTTATTTCATTAGGGACCTCTCCCCCCAAAAAAAATAAAAGCATCCTCTAGGATTTTATTCTATTTGGATGGTACAGAAATTAGCAGTGGGCTTACATTGAATTGTATGTGGGTTTTTATGTGGAATCCATCAATCTTGTCTTTCTATATCCATAAAGAAGCAAGCACATCTGCAGGTGGATTGGGGGAAAACTGAGCACAGTGACAACCTCAGCATGAAAGATATGGTCTGAGTCAAAGTTGAAATGGAGTAATATTTGTCAAGCAAATGCATTTAATGTTCATCAGAATTTAGTTTGCTTCTAAAATAGTTAATGAGACCTTAGAAAGAAAGTCATGTGCATAAATTGTAATTCTTGGGTCAATGGGTAGCACTCACATATAACATAAGAAAAAAATCATGCAAAATTTAATGAATTAAGAAATAAATGAGAGAATTGAACAACAGCAGAGGAGGTAGAGAAGGAAGATGGGAGGGGAGGGGAGGGGAGGGGGGATAGTAGGGGATAGGAATGGTAGCAGAATACAACAGTCACTAATATGCCATTATGTAAAAATGTGAGTGTGTAACCGATGTGATTCTGCAATTTGTATTTGGGGTAAAAATGGGAGTTCATAACCCAATTGAGTCAAATATATGAAAGATGATATATCATGAGCTCTGTAATGTTTTGAACAATCAATAATAAAAAAAAAGAAATGAAATGCAGGGGACTTGATTTCCAACTTGCCATTAATTTTGTGTCATTTGACCCTTGGCCAAGTTTTCCCATCTAGAGCAAGAAAACACTGCTTTAGAAAACATCTCCTTTACCTTCCAATGCTGGGACTGATTTTGATATAGATGTTTGTCAGCTTCTACACATGGAATAAAGCAGTCATGTTATCATCTTCCTTGACTGCATGGCTCTTCTGAAACCTGTTCTTCTCTTCTCTCCTCTTCAATTATCTTTCTGGTCTGCAACAAAGTCACCAGCATGAATTTCTGCAAACTCTTGCCCATGCAGTTTGTTGTAAACTGGTCACAGTATGTGGCCTTCGATGCAAAGTTCTCTCACTTTGCAAAATTGCCACTTCAGACACTGAGTCACACCCAAATGTGTTGCACCCATCTAGACACAGGGCCATTCTGTTTGGCAAGGACTGCCTCTCATATCCATCCTCTCCTCTTGTGTCCTTGTTTTAGTCAGCCTTTTTGTTGCTGTGACCAAAAGACCTGACAAGAAATATTTTAGAGGAGAAAAAGTTTATTTGTCCGCTCACTGTTACAAAGGTCTTAGTCCATAGAGGGCTCCATTGCTCTGGGCCCAAGACATGGCAGAACATCATTGCCAAAGAATGGAGCAGAGGAACATGGTTCAGCATTTGGAACCCGGAAGGAGAGAGAAAGAGAGACTGTTCCTCTCATCAGAGACAAAATCTATACTCCAAAATCTCCTCCCTAATGACCAGCCTCCTCTAGCCACATCCTACCTGTCTACAGCCGTCACCCAGTGAATCCCTATTAATGCACAGATTTGGTTAAAGCTGTCATAACCCAATCATTTCACCTCTATGTCCTTTTGCACTGCCTCACCTTGAGATTTTGGGGATGCCTCATATCTAAACTATACAGTCCTGCTCTGAATTTATTAACCTCTCAGCATGTGGACAGAACCTTTTCCTTGTAAGCAAAGGCCTAAATTGCTGTCTACAACCATTGCAGCTCCCTAGGTTCTTCATGCAACAAAGTTCTGGTCTGTGTCTACTGAGCACGTCCTCTGTGCTCTGCACTATGATACCCACAAGTGAAAAAGGAATGACCTGCGCTCAGTAGTATCCAGTCTGGTGTGGAAGGCCTGAGTACTTACATTTCCAAACAAAAAGATAATTGCTCTTCCCTTGGGTAGATCCCACAAGACTTTCTCCAGGCTATGCCCACACCTGCAAGGGGTGAAAAGTCAGGGTCCTCTGATTTTGTTATACTCTCAAAGCATCATGGCCTTGACTCTGATAGTTTTTGGAGAAACAACTTATCTTCATTCTCTCCCCAGCTCGTCTTTCAACAGGAAGTCCCTAGAGACTAACCCAGCATCCAAACACAAATGCCTGGCGGTGTGATCTACTCAAAACAACATCTTCCCCTGGAACCTGAGACATGCACTGAGGTGAGCTGCTAGAGCCTGCTTGCTCTTTCCCTTACAGTGAGTTCTTTCCCTGAGGAACCAAAGTTTCTTTTCTGGGAAAATGGCTAGCTTCTTTTTTCCTAAGAGTTCTCTTGCAAGGAAGGTTCACATATGCTTACTTTTTCTTTTGAATTTGACTCTTCCCTATCCTGTTCTTTTACTTTATCTCTGGATTATCTATTTCATCTGCTAGGTCAAATGTGTTGGATATGCTATCTGATGTTACAAAAAAATTGTTTCTATACAAAATGGCCGTTTTGGGGATGATTTTTCTTGGTGCTCCTCTACCTCCATATACAACTGCTATAGAGAATGTGGCTTTGACTCCCAAAACCATGCCTGAAAATAAACCTTTGACGAGTTTTGTTAGAGGGTTGACTTCAATTTTCTTAGTTATATCTGTTTCTTCTAGAGCAAACAAACAAAGCAACTTTCAAAATGCATGCATGTTCCCATGGTACCTTCCAAATGCACCATCTATGCATAAATTATTCACACCTCTTGTCTGGTGCCTTGGAAGAAGTGATGTTCAGGCCCATCATGTTTGGACTTAAATCTCTTGCAGAATGCATGTGCTAGTCAGGTTTTATGGACTTTCTCTGCATTTGTATTGTGATTCCGAGCAAAGACCTGAAAAAGCTGCTCCGGACTACAGATGACTGAGCTGTGGTCCATGGGCAAATCAATTGCTCCCTCAAGAGGTGAGAGATGTGAATGAGAAAACCGATAAAATGGAGTAAAATAAAATAAAATAAAATAAAAATTGGCAGCCTTTCATGATTTACAGTCACTGTCTTTGGTGTAGTAAACCTAATCACATTGGTTACTATTTCACTACATTCGCCGGCGGAGTCCATTAGAACAGTCTAATTTACACTGCAGTGCAATTCATCTGTTTTATTAAGGTTGTTCTTGTATTTATGTTAGAAGTGAAAGCAGCCTCTGGCTCAGTGTTATACAGTCGTTCTGTGAAAACGCCACAGGGCACAGCAGTTAATAAACCTGGGAACTAGATTACAGCACCCGTATTGTTGACATCTGACAAGTTTACTGTGAATGTAGTTACGCTGATGCAGGATCTTATAAAAATAGACATTAGCATCATCATTACAATCCCATTCCAAATAATTGCACATCCCTTTTATGGAGGTAGTTAAAGGTTCTTTGCACATAGTTTATCAAAAACATTAGCTTTTAATCTTTTCCCCCATCTTCTTCTCTGGAAAACTTAAGTTTTGCTTACATTGATGGTAGGAGAATTACCTCATCAGAGATTGGTGACAGATTAAAGACTGGGAGATGCCCTGGTAAAGGCATTAGGAATTTCCATAAAAATCAGCTTCAGCTACTCAGAGGCCTCTCAGCTCTGTGGAGGGCTCCATGGCCAGCTCTCTTCTGTAAATAAGCAGCCATGAGAGCTGACAGGGTACCGTCCGTGAGACTCCCTCAGTGATGCTCACAGACCAGGCATCCCTTTATTGCAGGATGCTAGTCACTCCCCGAGTGTCTACGAAAAACTTTGTTTCCAAGAATTCATTAGTTTCACTGGTATATAAACAGAAAGTCTCCTTTTCTGGAAGGAAAAAGAAGGAAGTATGGGAGAGAATGAGCCAGTGCTGGCTATAACTCATAAGACAGGGAAGCGGTGGAAGAAAAGAGAAAGCAAAGCATTACTAAAGAAATAAAATATAGATGGTACTCACCTTACAAGTTCTCTGCCTCATAGAAAGAATAGATTGAAGTGGAATCCAGGTATTGAAACCCACCCTCCATGAGAAAATTCCTTGAAGAATGCCCTGCACTAGAAAGAAACAGGGAAAATTTTGATCAACAGCATTAAGGGCACAGGGAACAATACCAAGACCTAATGCATTCTGAAGTTTGGGAAAGCATCAGTATTTAGACAATAAGTGAATAAGTTCTCCCGAAATCATTTTAACAGGAGACCTAGATTAACTTCAGGGAATGGCACCAACAAAGGAAAGCTGTTAGGATAACTCTGATGAGCTGTGAAACACCCCAGTATATAGGTATCCCACATAGTAGGAGGCCCAAGGTGCTGCATGGTGTGTGGAGCAGCCTTATGCTTGGGAGATCCCAAGCATTTACTGCTTGTGTCTGCCTATGACTATATCCTGGTAACTTGCCTGCTTGGGTCTCTATCTTCTCATTTTTTACATAAGACGATAACAAGAGAATACCTGCATTGTCTCTTCTGAACTGAAGTTTCATGCATATACGAACAGTTTGTATTTTGTTTTGGGGCTTCCCTAATTTGGAAAAATTCAGCAAGGTAACCTCACTATTTTACTCTACCAAATCCTTTTTTTAAATTTATTTTTTATTTTTTTTATTATTGGTTGTTCAAAACATTACAGAGCTCTTGACATATCATATTTCATACATTAGATTCAAGTGGGTTATGAACTCCCATTTTTACCCCAAATACAGATTGCAGAATCACATCAGTTACACATCCACATTTTTACATAATGCCATATTAGTGACTGTTGTATTCTGCTACCTTTCCTATCCTCAACTATCCTCCCTCCCCTCCCTTCTTCTCTCTCTACCCCATCTACTGTAATTCATTTCTCTCCTTGTTTATTTTCCCATTCCCCTCACAACCTCTCATATGTAATTTTGTATAACAATGAGGGTCTCCTTCCATTTCCATGCAATTTTCCTTTTTTTTTTATTTCATTATCAGAATTCTTGTCACCCATATCTAACAAGTCACAGGCTCTTGTCATTTCCATCTTGTAAGCAATACTCAAAGGCCTCTTCTCGTCTCTATTCTTACAGCTTCTTCCCTTCTTTTTTTTTTTTTTTTTTGGTCAGGATTACTTGAGGGATTCTTGAAGTAACTGTCTGACTCCTGCGTCCTCTTTTCCCATCTATATTTTATCTTTTCTAAAGTCCAGATTCTCTAAGCCCTGTTTACTCACAATTGTAGCAAGATCTATTACATTGGGTAGTTCTGACTCTTAAACTAGTTAATATAGGATAAACAGCCTGAAAAAGCATTTGCCCTATTACAATCACTCAGGGTGATAGTTATATGTAATATTAATATCAAAACTCAATTAATATTGGCAAAAACTGAGGATAAAATGATGAAAAGAGAAGCCTCCCTCCCCCTGTATATTTTAGAAGGCAATACAGAAAACAAGGATTCCATCAATTCTGTATCTAACTTCTTCATTTCTTGAAGATTGGCACATCTAACAAAATTCTGAAGCCCACAGCTCCACTTGCTTTAGTTCCCTCTTTGGTGGTGCCATTAGGTGCTTGACTGTTACTAAAAACCTAGGGAGTCTGCTCTTGTTTGTATTTAATATCACATTTATCAAATCCCATCCTCTTTGAGCAGATCTACAACACCACCAGTGTTACCACGGCAGCGAGCAGCACTGTCTTCTCCCACCTGTACCTGCAGGAGCTTTCTAGTAGGCCTGCCTGCCTCACCAAGGCTGTAGGACAGATCCCTTGTCACAGTCAGAGAGGCAGCAGTAGGAAGCAACTGTTTCAGACTGGAGAAAAGTCAACCCCTGAGCACCATGCTCATAGATGAAAAAGAAAACCACAGATAAAATCTCCTTTGAGGTATGTTGACTTCTTCCTACCTAGTCTACCTGATTCCTACAAAACTTACCTTAATACACTGGCTGGCATCAACCAGTGGTTAATAGGAAACAGAACTGACTTTCCTGTCTTTTTTTTTTAATTTGTAAAGAAAACCTTTAATATTTTACCAAATAATTTGATGTTAGTGTGGGGGAGAGGCAATTTTAAAGATAAAAACGTACCCTTTGATTTTAGTTTTCTGAGCTTCTTTTTTAGTCATCATTTATTGTTAAAATTTATAAAATACTTTTCTGGAAGTATTACACTTTGAGATGCTTGAGATATCCACATGATACTTTTCTTTTATTCACCCATTATGATTAATTGCATTAGTTGATATTGTGTGTGTGTGTATGTGTGTGTGTGTGTGTATGTGTGTGTGGTGCTGGGAACTGAACATAAGACATCATGCAAACTAGGCAAGGGCTCATCCACTGAGCTTCACTGCAGACTGACTCCTAAGTGTTAGCCCAATGACAGGAGATGACTGGATAAATATTATTGCACAGTTCTAGTTGAGCCAAGGCGATACATCATTTATGAAAGTAAGTAAATAGCAAAGGCAAACAAAAGAACATTTTTAGGATGTCCACGTCTTTAGGGAAAACACAGCGCTTGCATCTCAGAGGGCATGAGGGCTACTCTGCTCCATGATGATCTGCTGTTACAAGGCATGCGTGCCCTTTCTGGGGTTCCCAGCCTGGCAGAATATCTAAGTCTAATTAAATCCCTTTTTGCAAACTTTAAGTACACTTAATTAAAATAGGTAGACTCGGGATGATTAATTCCAAAAGTAAGTAGGTTAAAGTGCAGGCTCATTTCTTCTGCTAATTAGCTGAAGGATGATCTTCCTTGCACAGGGGCCGAACGGCAGGAGATTCAGTCCTTCAATTCAAATCTGTTTTTAAATGTCTTTTTGAAGCCTTTAGGCTTTGGAATTTGAATTCTATAAAATTTGAATGCTGGAGATTATTTCTTCTTATTTTATAGTTAGTTAAACCCAAAGCAGGGCTCAATAGAGATCCAAGGATTATAGAGTACCCAATGGCCGTTGAATCTACATACTCAGTCAGCAAAACTGGCCACATGGCAATTTTATTATCACTTCCTCACTCTTGAGAGACTGGCCTAACTTCATCTATTATGATAGGTTTTCAGAAACTGTAACTTACTCATTAAATTTTTCATTCTTTGCCATACTCAGCCTGGCACTGAAGTGGTAGATTACCCAGGACTGCAGCCATAAGCTTCCTTGTGGATTTAAAACTACTCCCTTGCCAGGGTCAGGAGGATGACCTGGTTGAAGTGGCAGAGGGAGGCACAATTCCAAATTCTATCTCGTTTCATATCAACCTGTTTTCATTTTCTCTGGATATTTTGGGCATAATGGGATGAAGTCACCTTTGTGACTTGTGGAATTCTGAGATGTTCCTTTATGCTTAAAAGTATGAACTGAGTAGGAATTAAAATTCTCTCTCTGAAATTTCACTTTTGGTCTCACTTCCCTTCTATTCTCTTGCATTGCCTTGGAATATTCCTAACGCCTCTCCTTCATGAGTTTTACAGTGACTCTGAACTTTAATTCAGGTGGAGTATCCCTCATTTGAAACTCATGGGACCAGATTTGAAACTCAGATTTTGGGTTATTTTATTTTGTAATATTTCTATGTACTCAATGGGATACTTTAGGGAAGGAATCCAGGTCTAAACATAAAATACACTCACAATTCACATATACTGTATACATGTAGCCTAAAGGTCATTTTATACTGTAAACTGATAAGCTAAAAGAATAACCAAGCACTTTTTGTTTCACTTGTCAAACATTTATTGAAGTTCCTATTCTAGGATCTGAGATGACAAACTTTACTAATGTAGTTTTGTATGGTGCTTGTTTTCAGATAATGAAGTCGCATTTAGTAGGGCAAAAAAAAAATGTGTAGTTCTTGATTAATTTACTAAGACACTGATATATCTCACTAATATGCATCGTCTCCCTCATTATCAACACCCTACCCCTGCAGAAAGGTACATTTGTTACAATTTGTGAACTCACATGGGCATATATAAATCACCCCATGTCCAAAATCACTCTTAATGTTACGAATTCTATAGGTTTCAACAAATGTTCACTGACATGTACTTACCATTATAGTATCAACAGTGTTTTGACAGCTGTAAAAACCCTTTGTGACCCTCCCATTCATCCCTGGCTTCACTTAAGTGTCATAACTACTAAGCCCATAGGCTTATGAAACAATAAACACATCTTACTAATCTTTGCATTCCCATTTCCTGATCTAGTGTTAGAAACATAGCAGTACATAATATGGCCTAAATGAGTAGAGAATGTGCTTTTAAAACTTGTATATCTGTTCTCCATCTCCTGCTTTATCTTGTTTTTACACAGGAGTACTGTAGAATGATTAGGGGTCGAGGTGGACTTTTCCCTCCATCAAGGCTGTGAGGATAGGGAAGTGGGTGAGGATGTGTTACTAGGTCAGTACCACCCAGCACATTCCCTGTCTCACCTTCTCTTCCCTCCTCGGCACTTCTCACCTCTCTCCTTTGCTATCTTTTTGTTCATGGAGCTTTTATAGTGTTTTTCCTTTTTCTAACATTTTGAGCCAAATACTCTCCAGGGAGAAAAGTGTGGGGTGGCACTAGGGTACCATGGCTTCAACTGTCACAGGGAAAAGAAAGGAGATGGTGACTCAGAACTCATTTGGAATGTATCAAAGGTCATCTCCATGATGAAATTATTTTCACTAAATATGAACCTAAGTTGAGAGTAAAGCTTACCATTGCATGTTGAGACCTCGTTCTTAGTATCTCCAAGGAATCCAAAAGATGAGGCCATGTGAACTGTACACATCATTCTGACTTCACCGCTCAATAAGTCACCTTCTTTGTCATATCCCATGTATGAGTCGTATCCAAGTCTCAGCCCCCTGCAGTCCTGGGACAACACCTTTTCTGCATGGCTCCTCCTTGGTGGTTGCAATGATAACTTGGCATTTAGTGAGCTAGAAGGGTGTGGAACTGAGAATTAGAGATCTGGGCTCATGTTTCAGCTTCATCACCTTTTGGCCTAGGGGAAAATGAGGAGTGAAATTAAAAATCTCTGAATTCCAGATTTACTACATGAAAAGTGAAAACATAAACAAGAGTATATGCATGTCAGTTCTCAAAGGTATTACTGAAGTAGGACAAGGAAATGATATTGTTAGCCTAGTTTTCAGTTAAAGGAGCAAGGAAACAGTAGACAAAAATCTTGTCATTCAGGAACACTGCAAGACCCTCTAGACAGAACTTACAGAGAAGACAGCTGAGGAAAAAATTATGCTCCTTCCCTGGTGCTTAATTTTAGGGCAAAACATGGTTTGATGTTGAGAATAAGAAGTTCAAATGTTGCAGCAGGAAGTGAGTGAGCCACCCTGTGCCCTGTGCCGCCAGACCCTCAGATCTCGCCTAGTCGAAATACTCCAACTCAGAGTGTTAGAGGACCCCTACCCAGCTGCTCTCCGCAGAAATCACACACAGGGCTCCAGGCCTCAGCATTTGAGTGGACGCCCAGTGGGAGCAGGACCCAAAGCCAAAAGTTCCAGTCCACACAAGACTTGGCAAGCATCTGAGCAGAATCACCTGTCAACACATCTGCAGGTCGGCAAGACGTCATGCTGCTCCCTTGCAAGTCACTCAGATGCTACCTACCCACAGCACAGTGCCATCTCCTGGCTCCCCTCACCTCACCAGGCTCCCCTCACCTCACCAGGCTCCCCCCACCTCACCAGGCTCCTTGGTGCTGAAAGCAGACCGCTGCCATCTTGACTCAACATTCTCATCATTTAGCTGGGGACAGTTCCCAGAGGATCTCCAGTGGCCAGGTACCAGGTTTCCAGCCTTCCCCCCTCCCCAGCGCGGTAACTCAACACAGTAGCTACCCAACACAGGTGTGCAGTGTGGCCAGGGAGCCGCCCACAGGAGCCCCTGGTGAGGGTTTCCTTAATTGGGAACAGCTAGGAGGGAGGGAGAGCCCAGGACTTGGGAAATCTCCAGGCAAGAGAGGGAGATAGTACCAGGTGCTCATGTCATAGAAGGGAGCGGTCCCAAAAAGAGACTTGTGAGGTGCAGTCTTCCTGCAGGGACTGGTGGGTTCCACTCCTCGCCTCCAGGCACCCTGCGCAGGACCAGTCTTCTTACCCTGGTTACCTCCACCATCCGGAGAAACCAGCTTACCACAGACGACGCCACCTACTGGATGAGAAGAGAAGCAGGAAAGATACGGATCTCTAACGCTGGCCTCTTCTTTTGAGCTTTTTGTTTATTTGTTAGTGGTTGGTTGGTTGGTTAGTTGTTTTTTTCTCTTCTGCCCCTCCATCCTCCCGTTCTCCCAACTGCAACATATGTGAAACCCAGAACTTCTCATGAAATAGGACTTTGAGGACTGAGTCTTCTGAATAATATCATACACAGGTGTTGTATATGACCATTTTTTCCTTTTCCTTTTTATTCCTTTTCATTATCCTTTCCCCCTCCAAATTTTACTGTTTTAATATCTGTATTTTTTAAAATACATATGTGTGTTTGTTTTATGTACTCTACTGTCATCCTATGTCCTTGCCCACCCTGAATTACTTCCTGTCTATTCTCTTGCTACTAACCTCCTTCACTAGATTCTCCTTCACACTTCCTTAGATATATTAACTCTATATCCTCACATCCTACCTCCTCAGAATATGGTCCTGAGCCCCACCCCGAGTTTATTGTCCACTGTAGAAACTGTAGACATTTTTACAAAACTACTGATTATATTTTAGATAATAATTGAATCCAACATTTCTGTATATCCAGACTAAACTGTAAATGTCTTAATAACAACAAATTGTTAATAGGTTTTATACTGTTGATATTGGGATCTATTAACATTGTCCTTCCACACAAAGGAGTGGTCTTGGAACCCTACAAGAGCACTAGAAACCTGTAAGGTAAAAGCAATAGCAGTCTAGGCCCACAGAGCTGGAAAGGAAGACGCATGAGCAACATGAAAAGACGAGGGAAGAAAGTGCCCCAAACAAATCAAGACACCACATCATTTGACTCATTGGAAGGCAGAACAGAAGAAATTACAGAGAAGGAATCTAGGATGTACATGGTAAAATGTTCTGTGAACTCAAGGAAGATATAAGAGAGCAAATACAGGCAGTGAAAGATCACTTCAACAAGAAGCAGTTCTAAGAGGAAAGTTCATTGCATGGAGCTCATTCCTTAAAAGAAGAAAAAGTCAACAAGTAAATGACCTCACTTTATGTCTCAAAGCCCTAGAAAAAGAAGAACAAATCAACAGCAAAAGCAGTAGAAGGCAAGAAATAATTAAAATTAGAGCTAAGATCAATAAAATAGAAACAAAGAATCAATTGAAAAATTGACAAAACAAAAAGTTGGTTCTTTGAAAAAATAGATAAAATTTACAGACTCTTAGCTATGCTAATGAAGAGATGGAGAGAGAGAACTCAAATTACCAGCATATGTGATAAAAAAGATATCACAACAGACACTACAGTAATCCAGAGGATAATGAGAAATTATTTTGAAAAATTATACACCAATAAAATAGAAGATAGTGAAGGCATCAACGAATTTCTTAAGTCATACAACTTGCCCAGACTGAATCAGGAAGATATACACAATTTAAACAGGCCAATATCAAGTGATGAAATAAAAGATGTCATCAGAAATCTACCAACCAAGAAAAGCCCAGGTCTGGATGGATACACAGCTGAGTTCTACAAGGCCTTTAAAGAAGAACTAATACCAATACTCTTTAATTTATTTCAGGAACTAGAAAAAGAGGCAGCACTTCCAAATACATTCTATAAGGCCAATATCACCCTGATTCCAAAACTAGGCAAAGACAGATCAAAAAAGAAACCTTTAGACAAATATCTCTAATGAACATAGATGCAAAAATTCTCAATAAAATTCTGGCAAATCAAATACATAAACATATCAAAAAGATCGTGCACCATGATCAAGTGGGATTAATCCCAGATATGAAAGGTTGGTTAAACATTAGGAAATCAATAAATACAATTCATCACATCAATAGACTCAAGAGATAAAATCATATGATCATCTAAATAGATGCAGGAAAAGCATTTGACAAAATACAGTGCCCCTTCATGTTCAGAACACTAGAAAAAACTGGGGATAACATATCTCAACATTGTAAAGGCTATCCATGCTAAGCCCCAGGCCAACATCATTCTAAATGGGGAAAAATTGAAGGCATTCCCTCTAAAAATTGGAACAAGACAGGGATGTTCTCTTTCACCACTTCTATTTAACATAGTCCTTGAAACACTGACCAGAGCAATTAGACAAACAAAATAAATTAAAGGGATACATATAGGAAAAGAAGAACTTAAATTAGCACTATTTGCACCACCAGAAAACTTCTAGAACTAGTAAACGAATTCAGCAAAGTATCAGGTTATAAAATTAATACCCATAAATCAAAGGCATTTCTGTATATCAGTGACAAATCCTCTGAGACAGAAATAAGGAAAACTACCCTATTTAAAATAGCCTCAAAAATAAAATAAAATACTTGGGAATCAACTTAACAAAAGAGTTGAAAGATCTATACAATGAAAACTACATAAAGAAATCAAAGAAGACCTTAGAAGTTGGAAAGATCTACCTTGCTCTTGGATACGCAGAATTAATATTATCAAAATGACCATACTTCCAAAAGCACTATAGAGATTTAATGAAATTCTGATCAAAATCCCAATGGCATTCCTCATAGAAATAGAAAAAGCAATCATGAAATTCATCTGGAAAAATAAGAGACCCAGAATAGCTAAAGCCATACTTGTCAAGAAAAATGAAGCAGGTGGCATCATTATACTAGACCTTAAACTGTATGACAGAGCAATAGTAACAAAAACAGCATGCTACTGGCACTAAAACAGACTGGTAGACCAATGGTACAGAACAGAGGACACAGAGAGTAACCCACAAAATTACAATTATCTTATACTAGACAAAGGCACCCAAAGCATACATTGGGGAAAAGATAGCCTCTTCAACAAATGGTGCTGGGAAACCTGGAAATCCATATTCAACAAAATGAAATTAAACGCCTCTCTCTCACCATGCACAAAACTCAACTCAAAATGGATCAAAAACAGGAATACAACCAGAGACCCTGTGTCTAATAGAAGAAAAAGTAGGCCCTAATCTCCATCATGTGGGATTAGGCCCCAAATTCCTTAATGAGTTTCCTTTAGTGTAAGAATTAAAACCAAGAATCAATAAATGAGATGGACTCAAATTAAAAAGTTTCTTCTCAGAAAAAAAAAAAAAAATCTTTGAGGTGAATATAAAACCTACATCTTGGGAGCAAATTTTTATCCCTCACACATCAGATAGAGCACTAATTTCTAGGGTATATAAAGAACTCAAAAAGCTAAACACCAAAACAAACAAACAAACAAAATAAAACAAATAACCCAATAAACAAATGGGCCAAGGACATGAACAGACGCTTCTCAGAAGAAAATATTCAATCAATTAACAAATATATGAAAAAAATATTCATCATCTCTATCAATTAGAGAAATGCAAATCAAAACTACTCTAAAATACCATCTCACTTCAGTCAGAATGGCAGCTATTATGCATACAAACAACAATAAGTGTAGGCAAGGATGTGGGGGAAAAGGCACACTCATACATTGCTGGTGGGACTGCAAATTGGTGCAGTCAATGTGGAAAGCAGTAATGGAGATTCCTTGAAAAACTGGGAATGGAACCACCATTTGACCCAGCTATCTCTCTCCTTGGACTATACCCAAAGGACTTAAAAACAGCATACTACAGGGATATAGCCACATAATGTTTATAGCAGCACAATTCACAATAGCTAATCTGTGGAGCCAACTTAGATGCCCTTTAGTGGATGAAAGGATAAAAAAACATGGCATTTATACACAATGGAATTTTACTCAGCAGTAGAAGAGAAGGAAATCATGGCATTTGCAGGTAAATGGATGGCATTGGAGAAGATAATGCTAAATGAATTTAGCCAATCCCCTCCAAAAAAATTCCGAATGTTTTCTCTGATATAAGGAGGCTGACTCATAGTGGGGTAGGGAGGGGGAGCATGGGAGGAATAGATGAATTCTAGGTAGGGAAGAGGGTGGGAGGAAAAGGAAGGCAGCAGGGGATTAGCAAGGATGGTGGAATATGATAGGCATCATTATCCAAAGTACATGAATGAAGACATGAATTGGGG
The DNA here is from genome assembly GCF_048772815.1 of Callospermophilus lateralis. Classification (NCBI taxonomy): domain Eukaryota; kingdom Metazoa; phylum Chordata; class Mammalia; order Rodentia; family Sciuridae; genus Callospermophilus; species Callospermophilus lateralis. The sequence goes on from NC_135320.1 coordinate 86,595,087, forward strand.
TCAACCTACTTTGTATACAAACAGAGTTATGAAAAATTGTTCTATATGTGTAATAAGAATTGTGATGTATTCTGCTGTCATGTATTTAAAAAATAAAACCAATTTTAAAAAAAGTTCAAATGTAGAGAATTTCTTTAGAGAGAGCTACCGGAGTACTCTGAATCCTGCCACTGATGTTCAGGAGGAATGAAGAAGGGAGCTATTCTATTATCCAAAGTTAAGTGAGAGAAATTCTAAGGAGACTGTTCAGAGGGCTTGATATATTGCACCCTCTGTCCCTTCAAGCAAAGCAGTGAAAGTAGACTTATGATGGTCTCAGTCCTGAGAAATGCCAGCTAAGCATCTGTAAGTGCCTGTGGCCATAAATAGTGGGCCAAACTGCAATCCCACGGACTGCAGATAGAGAGTCACGTTTCCTGTCAAGTGTGTGTGTGTGTGTGTGTGTGTGTGTGTGTGTGTGCGTGTGTGCACGCATGTATGTGTGTCTGTATGTGTGGTCACAGACCCCTGACCTGGTTGAAACTTAACATCAGTTGCAACAACTACCAGAAATTGAACAGGGGGTTTTACGCAGTTGGCACTGTGTTCATCACTGGGAATGAGAAATCCCTAACAATGCAAGTCTCCAATCACACTATAAAAGAGGTGCTTTGGAAAGTCTTAGCTTCGAGCACTTCCAAGTCAAGAGAGACATTTGTTTAACTGCACCTTCTAGGCACTATAGTCTGATTTCAGCACTAGGAGAATGAGTTTCATCTCATTTGCTTTCCTCTTCTCACACCCTCTAGTCTCAATCTGTAGAAGATCAAAATATGTCTTTCTTTTCTATTGCAGGCCATTTTTTCCCCAGTTGGAAAAGACTGGGAAAGAAACAAATCAAGGACTATATAAGAAGTTCAAAGTTTGAATGCCAATCAAAATTGATATATTATTCATGGATCTCAGTTTATTCTTGTGATAAGAAATCCCTTTATTTTATTTGAAAGTGACCATGTAAGTCATGAAAACAACTTTACTTCTTATCCAAATAGAATAGGGGCAAAAACACATTAAACAAATTTGTAGAGCCAGTTTTAAAAATAAGAATCATTTCCCTTTGGTTTTAACCTAGCATCTTCCTCGTTCACTCCAACAGTAAGTTTTACTGTCAAGTCTTTATTATCACCACAATCATCTTCACTTTTTCAATTAATATAGATGCTCAGGAATTTAAACTAGGTGGTTAGTGGTTAGTGCTGAGGAGGAGGTATGGGATTGGCTCATAGTAGATCTTGCAAGGAAGTGAGCATTTCCTGGCAAAACTAGAGTCAGTAGCTGATCTAGGGAGCTTCCACAAGGGGCCAGGGAGGAGTCAGAGTGGCAGTGTTTCTGTGTCGTTTATCCATTCATTTGTTCAAGTATCATGTATTTCCTGGGCTCTTAGGCCGGGTCAGCTATTGTTCCAGGTACTTGGGCTGTAAGTAATTGCAGGCTAGCATATTTTAGAAGTTCACAGTCTGAAGACAGGCAGCAGCAATTGCACAATCACAAAGCAACACGCTGACCACTCTGATAAAGGGCGCACTGGGTCCTGGGGTGTGATACATACAGCCTAGTGCTATCCCTGAAGATAGCCCAGACTGAGGTAAAAGGCGGAGGCCCGCAGAGAGTCACGGGAAAAAGCACATTAGGAAAAAAGGAACAATGTCCAGCAAAGTTCAGAGGTTCAAGAAACTGGCACATGCTCTATTGGTTAAGAGCATGGATCTTTAGCTGTATTGGGTGTAAATGAGGCTAGCCACATAACCTTGGGAAAATTCGATAACTACTGAGGTAAAGTGAGAAAGAACATAAGAAATGAGATTACAAATATAGAAGAAGATGTGATCTTGGGGACTATTATAAGCCACATAAGAGTTTAAGCTGGGAAAATTTTTAAGAGAACCATTACAGTCACCCTTCTGGGAAATGATGGTGGCTAGGAGGTGAAACAATGTCTACAGAGAAGGGATTAAGACCCTGACAGATTTAATGTGGGGTATGGAAGAGAGGGGTTGTGAAAGTGGGTATGAGAGAAGGGAAGGATCCATCATAACTCTCATTTCTAGTTTAGGTGAATGGAGTTTTGGTCTCTGATAATGGACCACAGAATTAGAGTGGCCAATATTGGGTAGGAACTATTTGCTCTCTACCTGAAAAAAATTCATGTCTCACATGGTGTCTTATATGAAGGCTGCAATAAAGTTATGAACCAGAAAAATCAGATTTAAGTGTACAGTAGGGTTTTGGAAATGAAGAAGAGTTATTGGTACTTGAGTAAAGGGGAGTAGATGATGTTTTGACATCTTCAGTGGGAAGAAAGAAGACAGTTCAGAATTCAATAAACTCTTTGAATCTGCTATGTATTCCACTATTCTTATCCAGTGTTCATATAAATTAGTCTTACTCAAAAAAGGACGTCTTAACTAATAATCTTAATTTTCTATCATTGGGGAAAGTGAATAGAAAACTCTCAGATATTTAATATTATTTTAAGGTTTAAAGCTAAAACTCCTTATGACCAAATGTAAAATTTTAAAAAATTCACAACAACTTTCACCACACAAAAACGATGAAAGACAGATTCACAGATAGACATTCAGGTGCACCCATACGTAAAGTACAAATAACTTTTTTTTACCAACCAAAAATATTCCAATTAAAGAGTTGGAAATGAAAGTGTAATGTCGCTAAAATGAGAACTGCAAATGGTCAACTCTTATAGGGACATTGTGTAAAGAAGAATAAAAATGTTAAGCAATAGTGACCTGTCAGCATTTAACTCTCCTGCTGGGGGAAATAAAAGTTGCAAGAGTAAAGTGTCCATCGACTATGCAGGAAGGGTTTGAAATGCTCACAAATCACAACTGAAACTTGCTGATTTTCATTCATTCAATTGCGGAAGTACATTTTGTGCTCAGATGAGTTCTTGGCATAGTCATTTTCAGAATTGGGAGGCAAAATGTGTGGTCTTCAAGAATCAGTCTGCAGTGAAGCCTTCCTGCTACTTCCTCAGTCTGAAACCTCCCTGTGGCTATGGGGCCCTGGAGGTGCTGCAAGACAAACTCTGGTCTGATCTAAAAGTGAAATGCTCATCTGATTTTGAGAACTTCCCACAGTAATAATGGAAATTCTAAAAAATAATTGTCGGATAACTACACATAGAAATAAATGATGACTATTTTAATGTGTTAAGTTAAAATTATTGCAATTAACCTCCCTTATTTCTTTCGACTTCTTTATGTGATCTCTAGGAACCTTAAAATTACACATGTAATTTGTGTCATATTTCTGTTAACACAAATCTAGATTGGATTTGGAGTCTCAAAATACTAACTTCTTTTCACTCTACACTAGGGAGTCACTTGGAGATGCATTTAGAAATCCATGCAAGACAAATACATCCTGACATTATATAAATATATAAATTTATATATAAATATTTATGCATAAATTTATATAAATACTTAACAATTATAAATGTTCTGTTTTATACTATATATTTGTCTTCTAGAAACTGAGCACACAGTGAACTATGATATAATTAAAGGAATGAGAAATTGTTTAAATTAGTGTTAAAAGATAAAAACTACATATAAATTGTTATGATATATATTGTATATATGTATATAAAACATATTGAATGTATTTGTTGACTGTATATAGGATTATAACAACTCTTGGTTATTTGCCTAAATAATCACAGCACATTAACTGCACACCTCACTCTACACCTCTGTATTTGCAGTATCATTGGTTTGAGAGTTTACTAAGATCCTGACCTCGTCATCCCATGTAGCCCTTCTGTTAAAGGGAGCCTATTTTACTCACCAGACTCCCAGATGCCAAAGAGTTTTGACAAAGCAAAGTATCAATGAGATGTCTTCTTTTATATCATCTATATTTTCCATTTATTCTAATGCATATTTTGTATGCAGTAAACAAAAATAAATAACTAGTAAACATGACTTTATCAAGAAGGGAAACTGAGGTCTTTAGAATTTGCATGATCAAGGTTCAAGGTTTGGAGCTTCTTTGTGAACTGAGGCCAGAATGTCCACCTTCTGATGTGGTCATCTTCTCACTGCACAGCTGCCATCACTGTGGCAAGCTGATTGTGTGCTTAGAATAAGCCAAAAGGAAAGTGAGTGAAGCGGAGAGTCTTTAGTGATAGTCAGGGGGTGCAGAATCTTCAACTGGAGTAGAAATGGCATTGCCTAGTGGTGAAGAGCAACACAGAGGAGAACGGAAGCACATACTTCAAAGCTCATGTGATAGAGGAGGTGACAGGTCATAAATTGAGCTGGATGAGGAATCAGGTGGGAAGGAAGAACACACTCACCTTCACACATGTGTGAAGCTGAGAGGCTGGTGGGACCCGGGTGATGGGGTTCATCCCAGTCGGAGACACAGGAAGGAAACTGGAGAGAGAACGCAGAACTGCACACACCTGTGGGCGCCAGGTGGAGGTGAGGTATGGAAGGTTCTTCCATCAGATATTGCCGTGTGGGAGCCCTGAATTCTATCATCTGATCACAGTGGCTTTGGAGTGTTGCAGAGAGCTGGTTCAACTTCCTACTAAGACTTCTACATTCCGGAAGGAAACAGTGTCCTACTTCCCATCAGAGTAGTATGAAGGGCAGTGATGATCTCCGGGAAAGAAAGGTGTTGAGGGAGCAGAAAGAAGCACACAAGCTGGCACTGGGCTTTCCACACATAAATTTTGCCTGTTGTAGCAGAACCTGAGAACTCAGGATCTTCTGATGGTCAGTCAGAGCTGAGTAATTTCTCCCAAGTAAATGGAAATGTGTACTATTATTCTCAAGTTGTGAATAATACCTCTTAAAACTATATGACCTTGTATTACAATTCTCGATGCATTCAATTTATATACATCATTAATTAGCTGTATACACTACATCCACGAACCTTATACAATACACAGTTTATACGTGTACTGGGTGTTTAAATATATATTCTGTGTTTGTATGTTTTAAAGTTAAGACCCTGTGATATTCAAGGTGCAAATGTAGCCCACATGTATATATACTCACATCAATATGCTCAGCTTCTGAGAAAACCTTAGGAACAATGTAAGCCTCAGCTTGTGGAAGAGTAAATATTTGAATACAGGATTTTACAAACCAGCAAAAAATTAGAGGGGGAATGGAGTCTATGTTTATTGTTAATTAAAAACAGAAAAAAAAAAAAACAACTATTGGCATCATGAGGTTCAATTTCCTCAAATGTTAGACAGTAATTCCCTTGCCCCTACCTTCTCTGCCTGACCTCATATTCCTGCAGGATTTGCGTTCATTTAAGCAATTTGAATTCTATTATATGAAGCCTTCCCTAAAGTGTTTCTCAGAATCAATCCTTCTTATTTTATGCTCTGGACCTGCTTCCCTAAACTTGCTAAACTTCTGGTACTACTTGTACTGATACCTCTGGTTCAGCTTCTACTTGGTCGTGTATTCCACTAGTCTTGGCAGCGGGGTCCTCTGCTGTGAACTGGGTGTTGTGTCCACTGGACATTCACATGTTGAAGCCTTGGCCCTCCGTGTGAGGGCATTGAGATTGGGCCTTTGTGAGTCCCGCCCTAAGGTAAGACTCTGGGATTTATGTTCATGGAGGAGCAGGTGTCAGAGCACACCTCCACTGTGTGTGTGTGTGTGTGTGTGTGTGTGTGTGTGTGTGTGTCTCAGACTCTGTCTCTTCCCGGTGAGGACAGAAAATAGTCATCTGGAAAAGAAGTTCGAAGTTTCAACAGAATCTGTTGATGCTTTCTGATGTCAGCTCCAGCCTCTCATCTCTGTCACACTCACACAGAAGATGGTGTTTTAATGGCAGCCTGAGATGACTAAACACCCTCTGAGGAATGCACCGACAACCTCAAGATTCCAGTAGATTCTGTGATGATTCCTCTATGGAAGCCTTTGAGGATGCTTCCTGTATTGGAATATTTTGCCTAGATTAACTCATGAGGTTCTTCTCTGCTCAGGATGAAGAAGTTACTTCAAGCTTGCAGCCTCAACTGTAGATATTATAGAACTGGATGCAACAGAGGAGGAAATAGATTTCAGGCTGTGGACCACAGGAAAACAGCAAAGCACTGCGCCCCTTTAGAGCCTGGAGGCACCTCCATATTCTCATTTTGTCCTGTCCTTTTGCCTGAGGGTGCTTTCCAGACTGTGAGCAGGCAACACCCATAGAGATGATGGGTGCGTCACTGAGCTGCTGGGCAGGCGGGAGTCTAAAACTGTGGTTTTCATGAGCCTTTGCATCACAGTCACCAAAAAAACCTGACAAGAGCAACAGTAAGGAAGAGGAGGGAGTTTATTTTGGCTCACGTTTTCTAAGACTCAGTTTGTGGTGGACTGACTTATTACTCTGGGACCAAGTTAAGGCAGAACATCATGGCAGATGGGCACCATTGGGGAAATGGGGGAAAGCAGCTCAGGACATGTCGGGGAGGAAGCAGAGGGAGGATCAAGAGTGAGGGGCTAGAGATGGAATACAAACACCAAGGGCATATCCCACTCACCTATTTCCTTCAGCCACACACTATCTTCCTACAGTTTACCACCAACTTAATCCATCAGTGGATAATGCACCAACTAGAATCCACCTCTCACAGTCCAATCAATTCACCTCTGAGCGTTCTTCTATTGTCACACACCCCTCATTTCTAACCTATAACAACCACTGAAGCAGTTATAAGCTGGACTGGGCCCTGGAGAGGGGAGAGCTGTTAGTGAGGACACAGACTTGGCAGGTTCTTTCCAGTCTTTGGTGAAGAATGGTGGGTGCAGGGCAGAGCTGAACAGAGCTGGGGAAGATCTTGAAGAGCTCAGATCTTGAAGAGCTTCTCGGCCCTTCTGGCCGAGAAGCAGAGGGGATGCTCATGAGCACTTCAGTCAGAGAAATTGCATTTGAGAGTGAAGGACTCATAATAAAATAAAAATTACAGTCTGGGATGAAAGACCAGATTGATATAATAAAGAATATATATTCTACATCAAATACCAGCAATGTAATAGCACGCCAGAACAAAACATAGTGTCCTTGCAGGGAGATAGCAGGAAAAAATATTTTTTTAAAAGTAGGAGAAATTATTAAATGTTTAAAAATCATCATTTGGAAACTATTTATTAATAATTATTTTATCTAAAAATCAGTGGATATTAAGTTTCACACATGATTATTCGATAAGTAAGAAACATTTACCGAGTCTTAATAACCTATCACAAATCACTAATTTTCAAGAAGTAACTTTCTAGTGAAAAAAAAAAAAGATAACAAATGTAACTTAAATGAAGTGATTAATGACAACCTTTACAACCTGATAAGATGTGATAAGAATTCGGTATCATTCTTGTTATATTACTGAGGTAAATAAAATTAAAAATTTAATGGGGAGTATGTTAGCTGGTTGGATGTCACTGTACTAATTTTCTTGTTCAGATAGTCGTACTTCTGAAGTAGAGGAAAGATTTTATGTGCTGGTGCATCTGAATCACCAACTTGATTGGATTAAGAGATGCCTGAGATTAAGAGGCTTCTGAGTGTCTTAGTAAGAGTGTTTCTAGGAATGTTTGACACGTATGATAACAAATTGAAGCAAAGACCCACCCTATATTGGGCAGCACAGTCCAATAGGTTCGGGGCTTTGATGGAACAAAACTTGGAAGAACCAGAAAGCAGCTGCAGTTGCAAGCTCAGTTCTTCTTGAGCAGGCTCTTGATTGCTGCTTAGAGTGCCTGAGGACATCAGGCTCCAGCATTTTTACTTTCCCACAGTGGACTCCGCCACTGACTCTCCAGGGAGTATCCAAGGCTTTGGTTCCAGACTGTGATAACATAACTGATCCCTGTTTTGCTGAGGCTCCAGTCTCTCAGACTGACCAGCTACTGGTTCCTCCCTTCTCTAGCCTACTGGTGGGAATATGCAGCTCCTGGCTTTGTAAGCCAATCTAGTAAAATCCCTTTTATAATCTCTCTATTTTTTCTCATCATGTCACCAAGATTCAAACATAGGGCTCCAACCTATGGGTCTATGTAAACCTTACATTCTTCAAAAGGCTGCCCCTCTGCACCACAGTGGGATTGAGTCTACACCCTCCTCATACCTCACAATGGGGATTAGACTTCAACACAAATTTCTGGGAACACTCTAGCCATCCCAGGCACAGCAGGTAGTGAATGAGTCATCAAAGCATCCTCACAGGGCTCAAGAAAGGAGATACTCCTGCCATTCCTGCAGCTGTTCTTAAAAAACTTGAAATTGTTTCAAAATAAAAAAAAATTACTGAAATAAATCTAAGTTGTGACTACACAAGTTTAATAAAAGAATGTAAAAGTAAACCACTAAAAAAGACAACGCATAAGCTAGAAGATTCAAAAAGGTTGAAATAATTAATTTAAAAGGAACCCAGACAATTCTTTTGTAAGAAGAAAGGCAATAAATTAAACATAATGAGTGAAGACATGGGTAGGAACCTGGAGATACTGGGGTGGTGCTCAAAGTCATCAGCAGCATAAATGACAAAGCAGCATAGAACATCTCCTCGTTTCCACAAGCAGAGCCACAGGCAGCAGGGTCTGACTGTACAAAGCACTGGCAGGGATGTGGGTAAACTGTTTGTGATGATGAGCAGAAAGTACAATAGTGCTAGCCTTGTTGGAAGTGGTCATTTCTACTTTTAATGCAAAGCTAAATATATACCTATCATGTAGACACAACAGGCATAGAGAACAAGAAAATATATATTAAAATATGTACAATAAATTTTATACTAGCTTTATTTAGCATAGCCCCAAATTGGAATCAACCCAACTGTTCATCAACAGGAGAACTGATTAAATTTTTGAGGCATATTCATACTATATAACACTGTTCAACAAAAGAGACACTTCAATACTTACAATTCATTCAATTCATTGAATGAATTTAATAAGGAAAAAAAAAGCATGGGAAACAAACCAAGCATAAAAATCTAGATTATATGATTCTAAAGCCTCAAGAAAAGAGTCAAACTAGGTTGATAGAAATATAAACAGAAATGTATGAGTGTCCCTTTTTCACCACATCCTCGCCAAAAATTGGTGCAACCACTATGGAAAGCAGTATGGAGATTCCTCAGAAAATAGGGAATGGAACCACCATTTGACCCAGCTACCCCACTCTTGGATTTATACCCAAAGGACTTAAAATCAGCATACTATAGTGACACAGCCACGTCAATGTTTATAGCCGCTCAATTCACAATAGCCACACTATCGAACCAACCTAGATATCCCTCAATAGATGACTAAATAAAGAAAATGTGGTCTATACACTCAATGGAATATTACTCAGCTTTATAAAAGAGTAAAATTATGGAATTTGCCAGTAAATGGTTGAAGCTGGAAAATATTATCCCAAACAAAGTAAACCAATCCCACCAAACCAAAGGCTGAATGTTTTTTCTAATATGCGAATACTAATTCACAATAAGGCGGGGGGCACTAGGGAAAAATAGTGTTACCTTAGATTAGGGAGAGGGAAGTGATGGGACCGGAGGGGAGAGGATGTGGGGATAGGAAAGAGAGTAGAATGAAATAGACATGATTACTGTATGTGTATATGTGACTGCATGACCAATATGATTCTGCAACATGTATACTCAGAAAAATGAGGAATTATATCCCATCTACATATGATCTGTCAAAGTGCATAAATGCATTCTACTGTCATGTGTAACAGTTTAAACAAATAAAAATTTTTTTTAAAAAGATAATAGTGGTTCACTCTGGGAAAAGTAAGTAATTGCCTTGGTGATGTGTCAATGAGGTTTACTTCTCACACTAAATCCTGTGAAATTCTAACATTTCTACTGTGTACATGTTTTGATGTTACTTAATTTAAAAAAATGTAAAAATACATCAAAAATTATAATATTTAATTTTTTTTTAAAAAAGAAATATAAACAGTAGTTTGGGGGGTTTGAAAATTCACTGAACAAGGCCATAAGGGAAATTTCTAATCGAGGGAAATGTTCTGCCTATTACCCAGGAAGTTGTTTAATGAGTATATCTCTATCTGTTAAGCTCACATCACTGTGTATCCTTAAGATCTGTGCATGTTGTCCTGCATGTGTTTTTGTCTCAGTTCAGAAGCTGATGGAGCCTAATGGTGCACTGGGTGCTGAGTGCTTTGTTATGCACACGGCACAGTTTCTGTGCTGCCAGTGCTTCCCAACTACATGAGCACCCATGGGGCAGGAGCAAGTGAAGGGCTGTCTGGGATATCAAGTCCTGCTTTCATAGAAAAGCACAATTGTGACTGGAGGTCTGAAGTGTTGGTGACATTGGGGCAAAGCCATTGAAACACACATAAATTAATCCAGGGGAGTATTGGGGGCAGAGGTGAAATTCCCAGAGCTGTGAGAGAGAAAAATCTCAACTTGTGACAAGAGAGCAGGACAGTGTATAGGAACAGGTATAGCATCAGAAAATATCAGGGCAGGGGTTAGAGTGGTGTCATTGCAAGAGAGGGTCAACAGTTTGGTGACTCAAGAGGGGTCTTTGTAAGCCACTGAGAGAACTGACCCTCAAGTGGATGCTCACGATCTTTAAGATCAGGTTCTACAGCCCCCATTCCAGAGGAAGCTTGGCGCAGGGAGAGACATTGAATTCCCCAAAGTGGATCTCCAAGGAGTTTCAGACCATCCCCAAAGGTTCCTGCTCTGTCAGTCAGAAACATTTCCCAGAGACACGGAGGTCCTGCTGTGAATGAAATCTCCTTCTTTTTCTCAGATCAACCAACTTCCGAGTCACAGAAGGAACATGGCTAGTGTGGATGTGTCACCTGTGACCCGCAAGCTAACTTCAGAGAGCACCCTGAGTCAAGCACAGCACCTGGCCCCACTGCCATCTGAGCACCCATGGAGCTCAGACAGCTACCTCCAGCCAACTTGTGTAACTCTGAGAGACAATGACACTGGTAAGAAGAAGAGCAAAACCAAAGACGTGATCAAAAGCAAACAGCAGCGATGCCTCTCCCTCTGTGGACCGGGACCTGTGCACAGTTCACCTGGACCATCTCATTTAGCCCTACAATAACTTTTCAGGGTTATTTCATCTTTATTCCTTATTTCCAAATATGAGAATTGAATCTCAGTGCAACTTTGAACCCCCAAGATTACATAGTCAGTATTTAGCAGAGTTACTTTGTAAACTACTCTCACTGAACATATCCATCCCTTACAGTAACAGATAGTTTAACTTAGCTTCCGAGTTGGAGAAAAGTTGTAGGTCCTACAAAGAGTTCCTCCTGCATTTCACAGCGAGTCTCTTCTATTATTAGTTTTGTTTTACTATGGCATATCTGTTGCAACTGATGAACTAATATCCACATATTATCATCAACAAACCCCATAGTGCATTCATATTTCCTTAGGTTTTACCCAGCATCCTTTCTCTGCCCCAGGACCTGTCCAGAACACCAAAGACATTTAGTCTTCATCTCTCCTCTGCTTCTTTTAATTGTGATAGACAGTTCCTCAGATGCTTCTTGTTTTAATGACCTTGACAGTTTTATTTTTTGTAGCACACCTTCTTGAGATTTTTCTGATGTAAGTTATGTGAACAAAGGCCATGGAGGAAGAGTGTCATTTCCACCATATCTATATGCAGAGGAAATGATATCAGCATGTTAGAGACATGGTTAGAGACATGTTAGAGACAGGTTCATGGCAGTGCTGAACACAGTAGCCAAACATGGGATCAACCTGAGTGGCCAGTGATGGACACATGGAGAAGCAATGTGTGGTGCATGTTCACAGTGGGAAGCTCTTCAGCCATAGGATGAAATTCTGACCTTCACCCCAACATGGATGAAACTGGAGGACATTATGTTAAGTGAATTAGACACAAATTAGGCCCCCAAAACCAAATATTGTAAGTTCACTTATATGTGATTGCTATAAAGTTGACTTCAAAGAAGCCAAGCACAATAGTCATTAACAAAGCCGAGGAAATGGTCAATGGGTAGAGGGGTGCAGTGACAGGAGAAATAACTTCTGATGTTCTATAGTGAAGTAGGGTAACTATGGTTGATAACAACTCAAGAACAAGTGAGTTTGGAAAACGTACAGAACTTTTGAATTAAGCAATGCAAGTATTTTAAAAAGAGCAGCAATCAACCTCAGGAGCTGATCTGTCATCCTTAGGAGACAGTCCTGAAGTCTGAGCACCTGAATGCTAACATCAGATTGACTGCTGATATTTGTGAACCCATCAGAGGTTTTGGACATCCACTGGGGGCCTTGTGGGCAAGGGGCACTACTGTGCAGGACGTATGAGTTTTGGTGACTGGTACAGGCCATAAGGTGGACATGCTGTGATAGCCAAGTGTTGCTGACTGAATGAATCCTGAATACAATCCCTGCCTTGGGGCCAGGTCTGCTTTCTCTTTTGTTTACTCTGTTTCTTTATCTGTTTTGCTTCCTTACTGCTTGGTTCTTAATCTAATTTGGTAAGGAGTAGGAGTAAAGATCTTCTGGGCCAGGAAAACACTGTTGCACACTCTAGGTAGCCATTAGAAGTTGGTAATGGTCTCTCTAGTAACAAGATGCATGACCTGTCACGAGCAATGTACTCACATGATTCTTTGCGGGTGCTATGGAAGCAAATGAACAGGACTCATTCTTCATAACTGTAAATCATATACAATTTAAAATAAGATAATCGTATTGTTACTTAAAATGCAAGCAAATTATTGTGTGTCTTGGGAGCAAAGGGAAGCCTAGACTTTAGGACTTGAGGCTGGGACACCATCTTTCCATTTCAGGACTTCTGTAAATACTACTTAAGTTGTTCCAACTTTTCAACTTTTTGGGAGGCTGGATCTGCTGCATTTGTAATCTGTTATTTAATTTTCAAGGCAAATTTCACCCATTTTATAAATCTTATTAAACTCTATCAGATCTTAGCAAGGAAATGAAAATTTTCAAATTCTTACAATGGCTTTCTGCCTTTTAAATATTTATTTGTGTAAACATCAGTCACCCTTCTAGATATTCCTCATAGGGAAATGAAAAGTTAATATTCCCCAGATCTAATTCTTCACTATTTCAAATACTTTCAAATACTCTCAAATATCTAATGAGTCAGAATTAAGCAGTTTGTAAACAAAATTAACTAAGGTTATTTGTGACATTAACCTATCAAAGGATTTTTCACCTATTCACTAACTTAGAAAAGGAAAATCCTTGATCAGATTAGTACACAAGGATTGACGTCTCCTGGCAACACTAGATCCATTATTAACTAATAAATGCTAAGACCACGGTCAGAATGTCCTCTGTCTATTTTGCACTCATGCCTTAATAAACTGGGTCTCTCTACCAGCTCAGTGACATTGAGGCTTTTTATGATCAGACTTATCTGGAAATGTATCTCAAGTAACCATAACTGTAGTTTCTTGGCCAGCTCCCTAATTACTACATTTGACTTGGCCTTCTATTTCCTCTTTTTAAGTTCCACTCCATTAGGAAAGGAGATCATATTTTTGAATTGATGAAATTAAACTTACCCATATTTTTCCAGTCATCATAATTTTTACAAAGAGCTCCACTAATCAATTTTTGGCAAGAGAATGACAATACCACATTAGATATTGCCATTAAAATAAAGTGGTAATGCTGCTGAATTAGAGATACCTAAATTAGATAGACTAAAATTTAGTTTGGTTTTTATTCTCCTCATTCTTCTAACCCTTAAATACACGTTTTGCAAGGCTGGCCATTTAACTTGCATCAATATCACTCTTGTGCAGAAAAAAAAAAAATTCTCTTTCCGGTGTTTTCTAACAAAGATATTACATGGAAGCTGAATTTGTAAGTTAAATGTTCAAATTGTCAAAGGATGCAGTGAAACCATCTGCCTTTCCTGGCATACAAAATTCCAAAGGCAAATTTCAGTACTAGCGTCTACCTCATTGATATATAACTGATGACATGACTCTAAACTTTCATGGTTATCTTTTGGATCCCCAACCTGCAATTTGTTCTACTAAACAAGAATTAATTAATTTCTATACACTGTTAATTTCTGTCCATTGTTAAGTGTTGCAGAGTCTATAAAAGTACATGAAACACAGTATTTAAATGTTCAGCATTATATTTTAGAAAGGCTTATGTAAAAATAAACTACCATGATATTGTATCAAATCCCAAGAACAATCATGGAAATAATACTCAGAGACAGTACCAATCCAGACCCAGACTGTGTATGAGCAAGTCATCAATCAAAGGGATAGTTAAAGAAGTAAACTTGTTCAAAATGCTTGTCATACTAGGAACTAGTCCCTGGGTTTCTGGCCCTCTTCTGAGTGTATGCTACAGAGAGAGCAAGAGGTGGGCTTGCTTGTGACTCCTCATGGGCTGCACCTTGAGGGCTAAGATGGGAAACACAGGGATAGTGCCTGGGAGAAACCAGCTACAGAAGCCGGGCAAGTGGGACGCTGAGTTTCCACTGCAAAGGAGTCAGGAAGGAAGACGCAGCTTGGTGTAAAGAAGTAAGAAAGGAACCTCAGAAACCAGCAAGGCTACCAAGATTCCGATTGGGTACTGGGATGAGAACCTGGAGAAAAATTCTGTATACAAATAGGAAATGGCTGATTATTGTGAGAAGTTTGCTTAGTGATTTGTCATTGATCATATAAAGATACCCCAAGAGTTGGACTGCATTTGAAACATGGTGGAGATGGAAAGTGGTCATACAACAGACACAGAAAAAAATGCCTGAACTAAGTGCCTTGTGCAGATTGTAGGCTACTGTGCTTCCTTCGCTTCTAAGTTTTCCTACAGCCCAATTAGATCAGATGATTTACTACTGTTTATCCATGTATTGAAACTTCCACTTGTTAGAAAACTTTCCTTCTACACCAGACAACATTTGATTTGGGGATAAAACCATTGCAATGCATGGGCATGGTCTTCACAGAGCTTGGAGTGTAGAAGAGAAAACAGATTTTCACCACTCTCCCACAGTGGCAGGGAGTGGCACGCAGCATGCAGAGAGCAAGTGAAGGGAGCATGAATGATGCAGAGATATCAGGAAGGCCTCTCAGGACCAGCTTCCGAGCTGAGGTCCCAGTGCCAGGAAGGCATCTTGTGCCTATCAGGATGATGGGTATCATTGGCTGAAAACTAAGGAAGCCAGATCATTCCACAGGGAATGATGAGAGACTGAAGCTGGGAAGTGGGTCGAAGTCAGCTCAAATGGGCCTGATAGGCAGGATCAAAGGTTCTATTATGTATTCCAAGCCAAATTGGAGGGTTTTAAATTGGGGATTGCATGATACACTATTTTACCATCATTATCTGGCCAAAGCACATATAACTGATGACATGACTAAAACGATAATGAACTAAAAAGACTCAGAAGAGTTTAGCTATGGGCCAGTTAGAAGCCTCAGGCCACACAGAAGCCACGTGACAGAGGCTTGGTGTGAGGGTTGACAATCAACTAGGGAGAAATAAAAATATTACAAAGCCAAGTGATTGGGAATGGTGCCTGAGGAAGGCAGAAGTTTTGAGAATCCTTTCCTGTTTCTGAGTTGAATGATGAAAATTGTACCTAAATTGCAAAATAGAGAAAAGTGTAAATAAGAGAACCTGTACAAAACAAATTGCTGAAAGGATTTGATTTTTAAAGCTTAGAAAACAATATGTTGCAGTTGTTAAATGATCAATAAACACAAATAATAAAAACCACTTATATAAAACACCATTAGACCTGGGACTGTAGCTCCGCGGCAGAGCACTTACCTAGCATGTATGACGTACTGGGCTTGATCCTCAGTATCACATTAAAGTAAACAAATAACAAAGGCATTCTGTCCATCTATAACTACGATTAAAAAAAAAAAAGAATCATTAAGTAAAAAAATAAAAATAAAAAATAAAATCTCTGCTCCCCCTCACCCATCATCACACAGAGCTGTTTATGTAATAAATAAGCTATTTCTGAGTGAAAAAAAGCACAAATGAAATAAAAATTAACCTAACTTCAACTATATTATCTCCATAATCCTTTTCCTCATCATAAATATGTAGTGTATAAAATTGGGGTCTTATAAATATAAATTTATACCATAATTCTTGACTTATAAGGCCTTTTACATACCATAAAGACTATGACAAAGCACTATTTTAATGGCTTATATTAGTTTGTGTTATGAAAGCATTCTAATTTTTAAAAACACTCACTTTTTTATTAGTTATTTTGGCAATTTTCAACATTTTGACACTTACACATAGTGCTACTGTAACACTCTTTCTTACAAACTCTGTAAACCTCTCTGAATGTTTCTTATGCATTAAACTGTGATGCCAGCCGCTGGTGTGTCGATATCAAGCTCACGATGGCTCCTGCTGCCCTGCACAGTGGCCCCCATTCTTCCCTTGCCAGTCTGGCTCCATCTGCCAGAGAGCAGGCTCTGGAGAGCAGGGCCAGGCTCTGGCCACAGCACAGGCCCTGTGTTCCTTACATGCTCGCTGTCAGCTCTTAGGTGGGAGCATGCTGAGAGACCAGGGCTCCATATTTATAAGTGAAGGTATCCCGGTCAACAACCGTTTTACACATGCTCAGATACATTGGGTCATTCAGAGAATGGTAGATTTAGGGACTATAAATACAAATGAAGGCTTCCAGGTTACCCTTGGAGTTGGCCTTCCAAGCAGCTGTGCTTGCACACCCTTACCCTCCCTTCCCCGCTAAGCTGCTCCTGATTCTCTTTAAATCTGCTACATACTTGAGGAGAGCCCTTTTCCTGACTGACTTAATCCTAAAATTGAACTTATCCATTTCTTTAGGTTTCCGGTTGCTACTGCAACAAGCTACTGTGAATTTCACAACTTAGAACAACACGAACTTATCGTCTTACAGTTTGGTGGGTCAGAAGTATGAAGTGGATCACATGAGGCTAAAATCAGGATTTGGGCAGGGCATTGTTCTTTCTGGAGATTCAGGGAGAATCTGATGTTCACTCTCACCACTTCGAGGGCTCCCCTCTCCTTGGCTCCCAGCTGCCCTCCTGCAACCCAATGTGCATTGCCATGTCACCTCATTGACACCAACTTTTCCATTTCATTCCATTTCATAAAGACTTCTGTGATTATTATGGACCTGGGGTATCCTTCCAGATATTCAGGTTAATCCTCCCAGCTTTAATTCTTACCTTAGTGAGAGATGAAAAGCCCCCTGTGTTCTATAAGACAACATATTCACAGGCTCCAGTTGTCACCATATGGCCATCCCTGGGAGGGATTATTATTTTACCTTTCATGGGTCTCACGTACTGAGCACCTGCCACACAAAGCAGCCATAATGCCCTGGGCATGAACAACTTCATTCTGGGTCCACTGCCCAGCCCTCGGGGCATGCTGCTGCCCCAGATGTCCTGCTCTCCAGCGCTGTGTTCCCCTCTTATAGTCATTGCCTTCTGATGATTATTTGATTTTTTCACTTTGGTCATTGACTCATCTCTCCAAAATGACTTTCAATTTCCTGTCAGGGAAGATATTCAGCCTGTGCCCTCCCCAGCTAATCTGTTTTAAACTCCATATTCCAACCCACGCAGTGGCCTGTGCAACTGGGATGAACACTTAGAGCTTATCTGGCTTCCCATGAGGCCAGCCTGGGCTTCCTGGTGTGGACAGCACCCAAGGTGTCCCTGTGCTCAGAGACGCTTGTTTTGCCATAGTTTCCACCATGGGGGTTCTTCTTCCTTGGCTCTGTATTTTTAATTCCAGATTTTTCCCTTTGAGCTCTATTGTTTGAGACCCTGAAACCTACCCATCCCCATGTGGCATGCCTAAACCTGTTGAACCTCTGTGTTTGCAATGGTGGAGGCTGCTAAAACTGGGAACACCATGACTTTGCAAGCCACCTCATTCAGAACATAAACATTGGCTGGAAATATGTACCTCTATTTCCTATCCAAAATTTTGATGCTGGAGATAGTTACTCTTACTTCAATTCAATTAAGGTTACAATATCTCTAATGTCTAATGGACATTTTCAATAATTCTAGTCTTTTATAAAATAATTATATATTCTCAGGTTACACTGATACAAAAACCTTTATTGGATTAAGGCAAATGTTATTTCTGTTCTTTAGAGGTTTAGAATACAGGTTCTGAAAAATGAACACTGGTACTAAGGACTGTAGGAAATTAGTTAAGAATCTCAGGTACCCTTCTAGGGAAATCCAATTCTTATGACCTTAAGTATTTGTCTATTATTATGAAAATACATAACAATGCATAATTAGTGATGTGAATATGTTGGGTGTATAATAAATAGGGAGTTACATCAGAGTTCATCCACTTCCACATAAAGACAATAAATATGAAAATGCATGTTTATTTTATTTTCTATCATGTGTGTAAGAATGGCATACATGTTCCTAAACACTAGTATGGTCAAATTTGCATTGAATGTGCATTTTTATCAAGTGCTATGAGAGACATTCAACTCAAGAGAACAGTATTTTAAAACCATACCTATTGCTGATCAAAGCCAATACACCCCATCTTATTTTTTTCGTGCCTTAATTTGGAAATCTTTTCATCTGTCAGCTGTTTCTGTAGCTATTCCAGAAATTCAGATCTATGTGTTAGTGCTATTGACTGGTACTTGGTTCCCAGAATCTGATGCTTACGTACAGATGCAGAAGCTCCTCCAGAGAAGGCCAAGTATTGCTTCCCAGTACCCATTTGGAATATTAGCAAATGGCTCAAGCTTATTTCATGGTCCAGAAAATCACAGTTTTGATGGGTAGGCCTGCCTAAGTGACCATTCAGTTTATCTGGGACCTGCCTTAGGTGGGTCATCTTGATGACACTGACAAGACATCCCGAGTCTCCAAGCTGAACTACAGTTCTGGGCTGCCTGAAGTCAATGTGAATGTCTGTCCACCTCCAGGATGCAACAAATGGTAAGTTCCTGAAACTGCTTTTCTCTCACCTTAGCAGTGACTGTGTTTCTTCAGACTTTGGACTGAAGATGGGCTAGTCCGTGGTTGTGTTCCTCCAGTGTGCCGTGATGGTCATTGTGTGAGGTCAGTGGGGCACAGTGCGAGAGCATTGATCCTGGACTGAGAAAGGAGAGCCTCAGATCTGGCCTCCACCAGTGGGAAGTGTGTCCTTATGTCTTTGCTCTCATAAGCCCCAGAGTTTTGCATGTTTGGGGTAAGGAAATGTTAGCTACCCTCTTTATTTTAACAAGTGCATTAAACAAATCAAAAGTGTGCCAATCGTTTATTACCCACAAGGCCTCACCAAGGTGACAGGCTGGTGCTTTAGAAGAGGTAACAGCTGGTTAGAAGAAACAGAAGCCTGGCATCTGGATTTGCTCAAATCCAACAGGGGTGATGACCTTGGCCAAGTCTCTCTGTATTTTTTTTCTTATCTACAAAAAGAGAAGGAGGGGTTTAAGAACCCCCAGAATGACTTTCAGCTCCGGTATTCTAGTGTTCAAGTAGATGTGTCATTATTTTTTGATAATACAACTTCTGCATAATCTATTAACACTTATACCATTTTCTTCTAAATGATTATTTCCCAATTATTCATTCCACACCTTCCATGCACATTTGTTTTATCTGTTTTTCTCCAGCATATTTTTCTGTGAGGAATCATACATTATGGGTATCTGTTTGTTTGTTTTCAAAATCTATTCAATCCTCTATTTTTATTTTTCTCCTTTTGTATTCATAACTGCTCCAAATTAAATAGCATTGGCACATTTAATTTGGTAGGCATCTACATTATTCTTGGTGATAAGCTACACGAAGGGAGGCAGAGTACATGAGATTTCCAAGTGAGAATAAATAGCATGTTAATGCAATTCACAAATTATACTAAATTGTAAGATGCAGCAAGCACCGGAGTGAAGAGAAGCATAATACAAATGGACTTTGGGGTTGGAGACGAGCAGGTAATAGCAAAATGAGATTGCTTAAGAACAAATTCACTAAAGAACAAATGTTCCAAGGGTACATATAAAAGGGTGGGATAAAGAAAAATACAGGATTGACCTTTAATGATCATAAACAATTCTAAAAGTTTGGGGCAAGAAATTGGAACATATCACTACATTTCTCTCATCAAGTGGAGGAAACTCATTTACTAGAACTTTGGGCAAACAGCCATCAAACGTCGATCCTGTGACTCCATCATGACTGTTCTAAGAGCTAGAAATAGGAGTTGAACCAGACACCGCCCTTCCTTTCCTGGAAAAGCTCACAGTCCAGAGGGGCTGATGGACAGTGCACACCAACTGTTGGCTGGGTGATGAGGCCCACAGCACACACCTGCCACATAAAGGGAAACATGGGCAAAGGGCTCAGTACTCATGTCATCCTGCAAACCGAGTTGAAGCCCACAAGATGAGAATAAATAAAGCATCTCAGATGGACCAAACATCAGAAACCAGATCAATCCTCCCCAGGACTTCACACCCATCCATCTACTGGATCCTTCTTTTGAACTCTGATCTAATCATGGAACTCCACTAAAATGTATCAATTTCTGAATTAGCAGAGCTCATTTCTCCCCCAAGATAGTCCAATTTTGTCTTGGGAAGCTTCTAGTTCTACTTGTCTGGTAAGGTCTAATATCTATATATTTTTTTAAGGTATGACCCTAACATGCATTCACTGAGAGGATCTATCTCCAAGAGTTGAGATAGGCTCAGTCTGTTTCCTTTACGCTCTCATGATATCCTCACCTCCCATACACTGGTGAAACATTTTCTCTAATATTTCATTTGCTACTGGTTTGTGAGATTTGAAATGGAGAGTTAGGGGTTTGTTCACAATGCATATTGAGGAGGGTATCCCTGGGCGTGACCCTTAACAGAATCTCATGGTTTGTTGAATAAGTGAATGAAGAACAAGCATAATTCTTGTAGAAAAAGCCATAGATGTGATGCATGTATGCTAGTGCAGAAACATAATTTAGTGTGTGCAAACTGGACCAAGTGAGTGTGTGTATGGGGGTGGGGGCGGCATTCTGCATGGATCTGGTGCAATGGACATCTAGTTCTGTCATTCACTCACTGTGGCACTTGGAGTAGTCCACTTTCTCACCGATCAGAGATAACATGGATGTCTCTCAGAGTTTAGTTAAAGACCAAATGGGATACTGCATTTTAGCATACCGAGCATCATGCTTGATATGTTTCGGGAAGTCTGTAAATTTAATTTCCTACCCTCTGCTGGTCTTGACTTCAAAAAGGCCAGGCTTCTGAGGGGACGTTTTCAGGTGACAGAGCACACGCTTGTTTATAGCAACCATGTGGAGATAATCTCGGAGTTGTTAAGAAAGCCAGATAAGATGGTGAAGGAGGATGCTGTGAGCAGCATGTGGATTTCAAGGGCTGACATAGGCAGCTGTGGGGGGACGAGAAAGCCACTGTGGGGGAAATTGAATGAGTTAGTACCGTGTGCACCTTCTGTAATAGCAGCACGTCTTGTTCTCTCAGCATTCACTTTGAGAAATGCCAGAGCATCTTAACGACTGTGCATAGATCTGAGAGAGGAGTTTTTGTGTCCCTCTCAGGCACAGGCCGTCGAGTCTCTGCTGCACCAACTGAAGTTGTAGAGGATCAACATCCAATTCTCCATGTCAGATTTCCCCAAATACAACCAGAGTTACTTTCCAGTATGTAATATCTAGGTTTGGGGCTGGAATTCATTTTCACTTAATTATCAGTAGGATAAGAATACAATACCTGTTTTTAGTTTCCTGTTCTATTATCAAGTAAAAGTAATTTAATATGTAAAAAGAGAACACATTTTATAGAACTATTTGAATGGATTCTGTGTCTCCACTTAGAATGTATGTGATTAAAATAATAAAAATAATATATTTTATGACTTCTTTTATTTTATTATGACTGTTTTATTAGAAAAGGCATTAGCTATTCATCTATGAGTGATAGATGTCGAATAAACTGAATTAGGGTTATTATTAAGGCGTCATTAAGTCAAGCAATTTCAATCACTCATTTATGCTCTCTTTAAACTTGGCATGCTAATTAAAGCAAAGGCGTGTTAATATTTGAGAACTCCTCTGCTTTTTGAGACCTTGCTCAAGCCTACCACTTGCAGGAAGTCTTGTTTGTCTCCCTCAACAACTGCCAGAATGGGCCAGAACCTCAGTTCTCCCTCTGTGCCTCCACCCCAGGACATGAGCCTGAGAAAGCTATTCCACATGCTAGCTGATTATAAATTCATAGTGGTAATGGGGAAGTTCTGCTTCCACTCAGGAAGGAGTAAAATGATCTGGATTCACACTCCTGTTAAACATATCCAAAAAATAGGATGAACAGGAATGGCAAACACAAGACTCCGAAACCCTTAATACACGGGGTTCATAAAGCTCTGGGATAAAAGCTAATCTTCATCTTCCCTAAAACATCATAAAGACAAAGTTTGAAAGTCTCTAACGAGGACATGATCTGCTCAATGCCCTCACATTGAGAACAAGCACTCTTCAGCAGAATACAACCAAATGCCTCAAAAGGCAAAAGGCACATGGTCCTACAGCCCGTACAATGGTACTTAGCAAAAAAACAGGAAAATATAACCTGGAAAGCAGAGACTACAGGGTTGGCAGAAAATGCTTTTTATGCATATGCTCTGTGCTCTTGAGTACATGGTGGGAAAATAAACAGGATGAGAAAGAAATGGGAGATATTAAAACAAGTCCTCCAACTTGACTTTGAAAAAGGGGAAGCGATATTTTTAACAGAGATGAGTACTAATGTCATTCGTCCTTTTCCATCTTCTGTTGACTGATCTGGAAGATTGTAAAGCAATCTAAAGAAATCGGGCTCTGGAATCAGATCCCCCCAATTTGGACACAGAACCCACCACCCAGAGAATGTGAAACTTTGAAAAAGGAACTAGGCACCTCTGTTCTTTGATCTCTCATATGTAAATTAGAGATAAGATACTAATCATCACATAGAGTTCTTGTGACAATCATATCAGAAAACGCATATGAAATGCTTTAAAGTGTGACCACGTGGCAAGGAAGCACCTGCTGTTGAAATGTCAGTTACAGGAGTGGTAATGGGGCTAAGAAAGCACAGTAGCCTTTCCAGAGCGCAGAGCCAGTGAAGTGGAGGTCAGAACTGCTGGGGTCTTCCTTACCTTGGATGCTAAGCTCACACAGTTAGGGTCTTTCTCTCCTCTTGTGAGGCTTTACCTCTCTCTGGTCTTGAGTTGAGGGATTACTTTTATCTTGCTAGATTCTCCCAGGATTTGTTTATTTATTCCTCATCTCTTCACTTTAACATTTTAATTTCAATCATTTGGTGTAATTTCCCTAAATCTGAACTCCGGGTTGCTTTCTTGAGACAATAGCTCTTTGTCACACAGAAAGTGTAGAGAGTAGTATTGTCTCTGCCCCAGGTGTTCACCCAGCTCATCTGAGACCTCAGGAACAGACCAGGGGGGTTGACAGGCGAGGCCTCCTGCACTACCAAAATCGGACAGGGAAACACAGTTTCAGATTGGATTCTGTAATTTAAGGTATTAGGGTTCCTCAGAGAAGCCTTCCCATCAGCTTTTATTTCACAGATGATAAGAACAGATGATAGTTCAGTTCCATAGAGAGAGATGGAGAAGTATGAGCTTACACAAGCCTACTCTTCCTTCCTTGAGAAAATAACAGCTGGTAGAGACAGGTGCACTGGCCTGGTCTTTGCAAAGGGTCATTAAGTATGTCAAGATCTCCAAGTCATCTTTGGTCACCAATTTTCAGTTCTGTCTGGACACGTCTTCCCATTATGGTCTGGTCCAGGCATCAGGAAGCTTCAATTGGATTTTGACTCAAAAGGGTTAAATGAACTAAGTAAGGTATAGAAATATGCATTTGGGAAAATTCATATTTAATGGTCTTTTTAATTTTTACTAAACATACACACTTACATTGTATCATTGTATTTCGCATCCTAGAAGTACTGATCCAACCATATTTTCTAAGCATCTAAAGTTTTTATGGAAACTAATGAAAACAAGTTGAACTATAGCCTTCTTTCTAGAAACACATTTAAATTGTAGATGATCTGACTACACTGGATCCAATACCCACAGTAGTGTTATGCATTTGTCTAAATAAGTTTGTCTTTCTGCAAATTGATGATGATGTAGGAAAGCTGCCTCCTGTCTAATACCCTCTATCCTGATGACTATCCAATGTCCAGGGAAAGGACAAGAGTTTTTTAATTCACAGAACCTAAGTGCAGTGAAACTGGGAACACTTCTTTAAATCAATAACCCTTGAGCCCCCAGACAAAGGAGCGTTTCTCAGCATGCCTCTCCATGTCGCCCTTCCACGATTCCTAAGTCAAGGCACTTTTCAGGAGCCCTGAAGGAGGACACAGATTTGGGGGAGCAGCAGAAAGTGGCTCCACCCTTCACTCTTGTCACTAGATTACTTTGTGCTGAGTAAAATTGAGGTCCTTGATGGACTGTAGGGCTATTGTAGATATCTGATCAAGGGGAAATGGCAATGGTTATTAATTTTATCCCCCTTCAGTTCTTTTAGAAATGTAGCTAATTAGAATGTAATAATAATAATTAGAATTTTTTAACCATAAACTTGGGTAAAATTCTGAAATGTGATGATTTAAATTAAAATGACAGATTTTGACATGGACAATATGCTTTGTGTGGCTTCACAATGAAAGCTTCAGGTACCAGAGAACAGTGTGGTCTTGGGAAAGTCCAAATTAAATGTCTTGTAATTTCAGTCCATGGATGTGCTTTCAAATAATATCTACCCAAATATTACTTTGATACTCCTATGAATGATGGTCTTCCAAATAGGAAAGCATTTATCGTTAGGAATACATTACTATTTTCAAATATATTAAAGTTGCTATGATCTGAACACTTTTGATTCCCTGAAATTCATATGTTGCAACTCTAACCTGGAGGTGATGGTCGTAGGAGGTGGGAACATTGGGAGTCGAGTTTTTAATGGGAACGTAAAATGTTCCCTCAATCATGTGAGGTCACAGTGAGAAGGCACTGTCTGTGAAGAAGCAGGCATTCGCCAGACTCACAATATGTGAACACCATGACCTTGGACTCTTCTCAGCCTCCTGCACTGTGAAACATCAATGCTCCTCGTCCATAAGTCACCAATGTGTGATGTCTTTGTAATAACAGCCCAAGCAGACAAAACAGGAATACGATTTCTCAAAACCCTAGTCCCCTGGGAGAAACAAGATGTTTCCAACCAGCCTTTCTTGCTGTGTTCAGATATTTATTAGGAAAGCTAAAAATAAGATCCTTACTCCTGTCAGTGTCTAACTTAAACAGCACCAGGTGCATCATAGCCTCAGGGCCATGGGCTCCTTGGGGACATCTCTGCACTTGGGGAAATGACTTCACTGGATTTATTGGCTACACAGCTCATCCAGGCAGGGCCTGGCAAAGCTCAGTGTTGGATGCATCATAAGATTATAGTTCAAATTAATGAACTGAAAAGGAAATGGGAAGGTTGCATATTAAGCGCTTTCCCACAAAGGATCAGGAGATCAAAACTGAATATGATGAGACTAATGAGCAACTAATAGCAGCCTCCCAGGCTTCAGCCATGGTAATGAGGGTCCTCTTACAAGGCACAGCCCGGTCTAACCTTAAACCCCAGACATCTACAAAGAAAACATGTTTTGTTTTTAATATGCAGATTTCATAATAAAGTTAGATTCAGGGCACAACAAAGAATGGAGAAATAGTAATTTTATAGCAATAGTTTTTTAAGCACAACTTTGTGAACTTCACAGAAAAGGAGGTCAATTTCAATAAATTTAACAAGAATCAAAAGGAAGGAAGGGAGGGAGGAGGGAAGAGGGGAGGAAAGCAGAAAGGGTAGAAGGGGAAAGGAGGGAGGGACTCTGCTGCTCATGACATTTTGGAGGGTATTGTGTTAAGGGAAATAAGGCGGGCACAGAAAGACAAATACCACGTGATCTCACACGTGGGATCTAAAAAGTCAAATTCACAGAAGCAGCCATTAGGATGGTGGTTGGAGTGAGGTAGAAGCAGGGTGCTTAGTATTATAAGGTGCTAATTTTTAATTATAACTAACTTCTTGGGATCTAATGGACAGCATGTGACTATATGTAACACTGTGTCTAAGTCTGCTAAGAGAGCAGATCTTCAGTGTCTCAGTCTCCCTCTTTTTCTCTCTTATACACACATGTTGGTGATGATGTGTGGTGATGGGTGTGCTAATTTGGCTTCGTGTATATAACATCAAATAATCACATTGGCAGAATGTGCATCTGGAACATACCCCCAAAAGCTTATGTTTTGAAGGCATAATCAATCCCCCATGCAGAAGGGTTCAGAGGTCAGCTTGTAGGCAATGACTAGGGCTCTGGCTTGTCAGTCCATTTTCTGGATTAATCCATTGAATGCTGTAAGGACTAGTTGGTGGTCATTGTAGGCAGGTGGTACATGGCTAGAGGAAGTAGCCCATGGAGGGGTGCCCTAGAAGAGTTTCTCTTCTCCTTCTATCCCCCCCCCCCCCCCGTCTCTTACTCCTCCCGGCTGCCATAAACTGAACTGCTTTTCTCTTCCACACCCTCCTGCCATGGTGCTCTACCTCACCTGAGGTCTCCACCAATGGAGCCAGCAACCATGCACTGAAACCATGAACCAAAATGAATTTTTCCTCCTCTCCATTGTTCTTCTCAGGTATTTTGGCCACAGAAATGAAAAGCTGACTAACACATATGTCATCATACACCTTAGTTATTTGCATGTTTTATTTGTATATTATATTCAATAAAGATGAAAAGTTTTTTTTTTTTTAATCAGAGCTCCTGAAACCATGGGAATCTTATTTGTTTGGAAAGAATATTGAAGAGTCCCTTCCTTTAAAGGCATTGCACTTTTATCTTCATATTCAGGGTTGCTTCTTACCAGAAGGATTACCAGACAAAGTGCAGTGAGCTAGTTAAATTTGAACTTGAGAAAAATGATGGATTTTTTTTAGGATAGATATGGCCCTAATATTGCATATGAGATACTCATAATAAAATGTTCTTTGCTATCCATCTGGCATTAAAGTTGACTGGCTGCCTCTATTTTAATTTCCAACTGGGGCAGTCCCTGTGCAGGGTGGTGAAATGGATGTGTGATTTCCTGCTGTGGTTTCACAATGAGGGTCTGGCTTGAAGCAAAAAGTGAGCAGCTTGTGGAGTTAGAAGGCTCAGAACAAGATCTCAAGTTACAAGTTTCTAACTAAACAGTCTTGGGCAGATGCATAATTCTCTCACCTAAGAAAGTATTTTGAAACTGAAATAAAAGTGCCACAAAAAAAAGATTCAATTATCCTTTCATATTACTATTCTGAAGTGCTCCTCTTCAAAGTTCCTGAATCACTCTTGAAAATAATCAGATTTAGAACAAGATATGGGCAGAGCTGTTACAAAAATAACAATGGTATTTGTGATTGTGTGTGTGTATGTGTTTGAGACTGTTACAGACATACATGTTTACAACATTGTTATATAAAAGTAGCTAAACATATGAATATAATTTATATATATAAATATGCATAGTCTTATGCGGTTAGCTAATTTTATTTCATATTTGGAAAGAATAAATACGTAGATGTAGAAATGACTAACAATCTGGAAGTGGAAAGAGGCAGATGTGCCTTGTACCTGGGAATTCTCACCGTCTTCAGTTGGAGTATGGGGTGATTCAGATATGAAGTATCTCCCAAAAGCTCATGCAAGGAAGATGAGAGGTGAAATGATTGGTTTATGAGAGCTTTCACCTAATCAATGAATCAACCCCCAGACAGGGACTGACTTGGTAGGAGCTGTAGGCAGGTAGGGTGTGGCTGAAGGAGGTGGGACACAGGGGGGCTCTCTTTCTGCTTCCTGGTGCCAGGAGTCCAGCCGCTTTCTCCTGCCATGGCATCCTGTCTCACCTCAGTCCAACGGAGTGGACCACCTAGGGACTGAGAACTCTGAAACCACGAGAACCAAATAAACTTCTCCTCCGGTAAAATCATTCTTGTCAGGTGTTTTGGTCACAGCAGTAATACAGGTGACTAAACCAGAGTATTAACCCAGCTTTGTTTTTGGTCAACCCAGAAAGAGAGATAAACACAGTGCTCCATCTAGCCTGTTCTCCGGTGTTTAAAGTTGTCCTTCAAATGATGCACACACACACCGCCGCCCCGCCACCCAAGAAAAAGGTTTAAACTATTCCTCTGATCTCTTAATATTAGGAAAAAGAAATTGGAAATACATGTGGCTGTGGAACTGTATCCCATCTGACACAAACACCTGTTTCCTGGCTTTTGTGTTGGGTGAACTTACCCCTCCCTCACTCATGGTGGGTTTGTGGTCCTTGGCCCTCACAGCCCAGCACCATTTCTGCCACATGGAGACCACACAGATATATGTTGAATAAAATAACTGCATTTGCAGAACCCAGGAAGGATCCTGTTTTGGTCAGTCTTTTTGCTGCTGTGACTAAACCCTTGACCAGAACAATTTTAGAGGAGGAACAGTTGATTTGGTGGCTCACAGTTTCAGAAGTCTCTAGATTGATTGCCAGCCAGATCCATTCCTAGTGGCTCAAGGTGAGGCTGAATCATGGCAGAAGTGTGTGGCAGGGGGAAGCAGCTCACATGATGATCAGCAAGCAGAGAGAGACTCTGATGTCCAGATACAAAATATGTATCCCAAAGGCACATCCCAGAGACCCACCTTCTCTGGTGACACCCTACACACCCTCAGGTACCACTCAGTGAATCCCATCAGGGAATTAATTCACTGATTGGGTTAAGGTTCTCATAACCCAATCATTTCACCTCTGAATGTTCTTGAGTTATCTCATACATGAGCTTTTGACACCTAATACATAAACCATAACAGTTTCTTACTCAAAGCTTTCTGCATACCAATATTGAAACCTAAATTCCACCCAAAGAGATGAGTTTCTTTGAATCACATCTTGTAATTTCTTCGTTGTAGAAAGACACTCTTTCTTTCATTTAATCAATCAATTATCCATTGAATGAACAACTAGATTGGGGATTCTAAGGGCAAATTCAGATCTAAGATTCTACTTTCTTTTATTTATTGTTCCTTCCTGTAATTTAGAATCTTCCACAAGAATCTTCTATGATCCAGATTTTGTTTTTCTTTAAACCTCATAAAATTTTATGGTTTTTGAACTGTTAAGACCAATTTAGTGGATCCTGAAATCAATGTACTAATTTAGGAATGCATTTTTTTATTCTTCTACTGAAATAATATTCAAAATTAAATATTAGTAATAGAAAGATTGACGTATTTCCGAGAACCTCTGTGGTTATTCATAAGCAATATGGATGCAAATGAATAGTGTCCTTCAGTAGCTGCCTTCTGGGCTGCATTGAAGACAGTTTAGTCTTCAATACTCTCCTTTTTAAGCCATGGGGCAGGATGGTCACTCTTCCCTGCAGTGGTGGCATCTCATCTGGTTCCTGATTTTGTATATCAAGTTTTATGGGAACCAGTCCCCTTCCTCCATACACATGCTACTTCTGCTGTCTTTATTCAGGAGCTGGGTAGCTGAGATCAGATCAGAGATCATTTAACCCCTAAAGCCTACATATTTACTGTCTGGCTCCTTCCAAAAATGTTTTCTGATTTGAGTTGAGAGCATAGCACTGGTGAGAGGAGGTTTTGCAAGCCAGGTGTAGGAGTGGCAGCACTGATTATCTGGCCTTATTAAAAGGAGGAGTGAAACAGAACACAGATTGCATACTGATTCCAACTACTGGCTCTTTTGTGTCACGGTTTAGAATTTGCAACTGTGAATACTTAGAACTAAAGAAAAATCTCATGATCCAGGGGAGGCTGAAGCTGAGTTAAGATCAGACAAGACTCAGACAGATGGGGCTGAATCCTGACATAGTGTGGCAATGCAGGAGGCTAATTAACACGTGTGAACAATGATCTCATCCATAGAAAAAGGACATGAATGTGAGGGGAAAAAACTAGAGAAATAATCCATGTAATAACTTACTCACTGATGGCCCAAAGCAAATCTTGGATTCATGATAAACATTAACCATGGCAGCTTAGTGAGCTGGCTTTGCTGAGGGGAGGGCACACAGTGGCTTGAGAATTGAACATTGGATGCCATCTCAAGCAACACAGTCTCCCTTCTTGCTGGGCGTGCCTCCTGGTCTCTTCTCCTCTCCATACCCACCGGCCTGCTGCCCTCTGCCTTGTGTGGTCCCTCCTCTCACTGATAGATTTGTGCACGGCTTTTCCTGGCATAGGCTCCTCTCTAACTTGTGGTGTCTTTCACTTTTGCCTTCCCTGTCAGATTTCCCAAGCCATAGGTATTTGTTTATTTTTTAAGATACTATAGTTAATAAAATTTAGGGAAAAGACAATGAACTCTTGGAAGATGAATTAATCTTTTGACGTCCAATGTCCAATATTCTCCCTTCAACGCTCATTAATTTTGAGATGAGGCACTGCACACAGCCAAGAATAAGTTCAGTGGCCAAAGGCGACACTAGATTTGCACACTCAGATCACTGAGAATGACAAAAGATGCCACGTGTGTGCAAGGTCTGTACAGGGAACATGCGAGTGGCCTGCCAGCACAGGGCTATCCATACACAGGTCGGCGGGACCGAGGGACAATACCAGCACGATCCCGTGGGCTGTCTCCTTCCAAGGAGAGTGAGCTGGGAGGATTGCTCTGGGACTTTAAAATTCATACAATCCTGCAGAATTTTTTATTCTTTTAATGTTAATCTCACACAATACAGTAAGACAAGAAAAAAATACTCTTCTCCTTCAGACAAGAGATGCAGTGTAGGCCAGGAAGGCTCATGAGTTTCCCACTTTACTCATTTATTACTGGCCCTGGGTCCAGATAGCCAAGGGCACGGATCACTGCAGATACGTTAACTGAAGAACTTCACTCCAACCATATCTAGGAAGCTCTGCTGTAAATCTCCTCAGTCAGAAGCAATGCCATTCGGTTAAAGACTTCACATATGCTCAGAGAGAAAAATGAAAGACAACAGGTTTATTTTTTAACAAGACTAAGATTAGAGATGATAATGTTTAGAGAATATGACATACTAAGGACTAGTAAGAATGCATACTATTGATGGAGAGGATGGAGAGAAGGGATCCATGGGTGGTCAGGTGCAGCTGAATCCTGAAGGGCCATACAGGTCCTTATAAATAGTTTGGGGTTTTATCCCAGGCAACAATAAATTGTTTCAGCTATGAAAAGAATAGTCTCCAACATCAGATTGCTAGATTGCTTGCTGGATTCAGAGATCCTCTGAAGAACTCTCGGGAACACAGATTGAGGGGACTGAAGGACCCAGACGCACTGTGCTAGGCCAAAGTGAGGTTGACATCAGACCTGGAGAAGTCTGACCAGGGTTGCAGTGTAAGGGGGTGAGCGAGCCCCATGTGCCTGAAGCAGGTGGGGATATCCCATATAAACAGTGTTTCCTTCTGGAGACGCCTTCTTGGGAGATGTGAATCAACATGAGGCACCAGTGGCTATACACACGACTCAAGGCTGAGTGCCACCTCTCTCATGCCTTCTGCTTACAGTCAGGAAGGGTGGCTTCCTATTCCGTCTCGGGGGAGCATAGGCAGGAGAACAGCTACAGCAATCGTATGCCAGTCTGGGTCAGACCTTTTACGTTTCAAACATTCAACATAAATATTTTCCCATGTGCTATACCAAGGATGCCAAGATAAATACCATGAACTCTTCAATGAGGTCATCCACCATGCAGGAAAACAGAGCTGTAGTCCACTAACAGAAATGTGCCCAGTGCAAACCTGGGAGGTTGTACCTGTTCTTGCAGGAAATTGAGGTTTGGACCTAATATTGAGGGACAAATCTGAAGCTCTCTACAGTGAGGAAGGGCCTTCAAGCTAAAGAAGATGTCAGGGGCAGGGGCATCTGTGAAGGGCATGCTTTGATGAGTCAGTGAAGTTTGAAGATCAGGTGGATCCAAGTCTTGGTGGACCCTGAACAAGGAAAGTCACACTCCAGATTCAGGGTCACCGACCTACTGTTAGAACATGGATACCAGGTAGACCAGAAGGACACCAAGGGAAAGAGCAATAGAAAAAGAAGGACAGTTGCTGCCCTGTGGCATTCAGATGGAAGAGCATGGAGACAAGGGTAAGTCACGTGGTGCTGCGGTAAGCACAGGGCCTAGAGGGTCAGCATTGCCTCTGGAACATTCAGTAAGGGCAGTAGGGTGGTAGTATAGAGTCTAGGGACTGGACAAAGGAGGGACTAACCTGCCCTTCCAGGGGCCTGCCAGATGTGTCTTGCTGGGCACATGGCCTTGGGATCAAAAGGTTACAAAAGTCCTCACTTGTCCTCTTCCAAACTATGTGATCTGATCAAACTACTGAACTTCAAAATATGTTTGTCCTAATTTTGATTAGTAACACTCATCTCTCAGGTTGTGGAAATCAAGACACTGAATGAGAAACAGTACGCACACGGTTGACCCCAGACGGTCTCCAGTCCCTCTCAGCTATCCACCTTCGCGTCGAGCAGCATGTTTGGGGTGTGTCCAACCTTCATCTCCAAGGCAGCTGGAAGAGCAGGTGTCAGAGGTGTTTGCAGAAGGCGCGGATGCGGGACTCCTGAGCAGTTCCTGCACATGCCCTTCCCCGGTGACTGCAGTGTCCTGGATGGTGTCCTTCTCCTGACTTTCCAGGCTGGGTTCTGCGCTCCTCAGACCTTCTCTGGCTCCACGTGTCGCTTCACAAGCCTTGCGTCTGCCTGTGAGGAAGTCTGGCAGAGCTGATTTCTCTAGGCAACCGGTTTGTACTTTCTGTCCTTTGATTGCAATTAATGAGATTAATTGTTTATCTACTTCCCCATTATGCTTTGATGAGGCCCACATGAGTACATTTTCCAGGAATATAAGTATTTGGTATTAGTGTGTTGTCTTATTGGGAGAGCAGTGTTATTATACTGCTTCATTAATGCCTGTACGTGTGGTTCAATTAAGATTTACAAATTAGGTTTAATTAAGGTTTAGAAGCAGTGAGGTGAACTTCTGGCTGTGTTCACACTGCTGATTCCTCTCCTTTTTTTTTTTTCCTTACATAGTCCTAACTGTGATTAGAATGACCAAGTGGGTGCTGGGGCTGGAAGTAGAAGCACTTCTCTGGGCTTCAGATTTCCCCTCCCGTGTTTCTGTTACCTGTAGGAATGAGTCCCAGCACCAGGTGCCCGAAAATATGGTACAGATGGGAAATGGCAAGCAGCCCGTTCTCAGGACTCAGGGAGCCCACGCAGACACAAGAATCCAGCTGCTCACATCAGCAGTGTTACTTTGCGCCAGTTACTCACCCTCTCTGATATTCAATTTTTGTATGAGAGAGGAACAGAGATAGCTAATGGCACTTTCTTTGGTGTATTATTATAAAAGTATTAGAGATGAAGTAATTTTGGTAAAGTATCTGACGCTTGTCCTCTTGATAATGATATGCTTATGACAGCTATCATTAACAAGTTTCATTTAATAAAATTATTTAATTTTATTTATATGTGAATAAATAAAAAGGAATAAGGCACGTGGACATGTCCCCAGTGTTTGACCACTTGATAACATAATTATAATGCCTCAGTAGTCATTGCTCATTTTCCAGGTTCTTCAAACCAACACAGGCAAAACCATTTCTTGAAAGTTGTCTGGCCCTGAGCAGCGTGATCATCAAAGCAACAAGACGAAGCCACCGCCCCGGTCCAGAGGGAGGTTGAGGCCATGAGTGGATCGCAGGTGGGTGCTGTCCGGGACAGTGCTGGAGACCAGTCTCAGGGATGGTGCAGAGGAGGGCAGGACCCTCTGTGGGGCAGGCTGCCCTCCTGACCTGAGGGCCCTTACAGCAGAATCCTGGCCTCCCTAAACAGTCCACTTACCCTTTTAAAGGGACGGAGCTGGCTGTCTGTGGAGCTCCTGACCTTCCTGGCCCACTCTCTGACCGGAGAGTACCCTCAAGTGTGGGATGCCCACTCTTACTCTTCCCTGAGCTGGGAGAGGCCAAGCACGGTGAGCAGTGCCCTCTGTGAGTCAGCGGCTCCCACAGCACTGGAGGTGGAACTCCCAGGGCGCTCCTCAGGGGGCAGAGAGACCCTAGGATTTCCAGGTCTATGTGGAGATAGCTGGGGAATGACACTGAGAGTGCAGAGACCAAGGCCGCTTATCTTTGCACACTTGACCACACAACAGAGTGTAAAGTAATTGAATTGCTATTTGAGGGAAATGAACAACAGAGTAATAATTCCATAATAGTTACATTTAATTAAACTTTTCTCAGTGAGGTCTAAGTTACTGAATTTAATGCTTCACAACTAGGAAATAACGTGCTGTCATCACCTCCTCTTGGTACAAGGTAAAGGCAACAGTGGGTTCCCAGCCCTGTCCGTCGGATTCCATGCTCTCCCCGCCGGGGTCTGCTGGCAAGACAGTCTGCACCATAAACGCTTCACACCAGCGGGATCTGAGTCCATTACCTGAATCACACTGTGATATTAATTAAGCATGTGTCTGGAAGGCTTCCTTGGTGCAGAGAACTTTCATAGGAGGGAGTTCTGTAAAGGATTTACATCCACATTTTTGTAAGTGAGGAGAGAGGATTCGGGCTCTCTGGATGGTCAAGTCACACCACAGATGTGCCTTATTATGAAAAGGTCGGTAGGAGAGAAAGTGACAGGGACGTGAAGCTGCAGTAGGGGCAATACAGCAACAGCCAGAGCTAAACAGATTTGAGGGGCGCGGCCTGCGCGTGGCTTCACCTAACTCAGAACCATGTGATCCAAGAGGCCGCAGACCTGAGCCCAGACCTAGCCGCAAGCCTCTGAGTCTTCATTCCCATACCTTATAAATTAAAAGGAGTGTGGGGACATCCCTCCCTGTCCTGCCTTCTCCAAGAAATCTTTAGCAAAACCCAGCACGCTGGTGGGTCTAACGTTATAAAGGATGGGAAGTGCTCCGTGGATGCTATATGGCTGCGTAAACATAAGGAGTCGTTATTATGTTGATGATCATTAATGACGGCACGGACAAACGTGCTAATTACACTCATAAAATGAAGATGCAAATGCTTTCCTCTGGACTTGCAAGAGAGGCTTATTCTTCTCCTAAAAGGAGCGATTAAAAGCACAAAATATTTCTTTTTATTAGAACTGCAATAACTGTTCCATGTAATATTAATAACAAGAATAAAATGTAAGCCACTTCCACATTATTTTCAGGGAGAAAACGACATAAGTTGAGTAAGCAATAGCTTGTCCCTTTTAATGATATCTGTAAAAACGCCACGGTGTTCTAATAAATCTGTGTCCCACTCTGACACCCCGTATTGTGTTCTCTTAATTCATATCTTTGCCTCCCTTTGTGGCTTGGCACTATTTGTGACATCAGTGGGTGTGTTGATAAGAGTGGTCATCGTGAGCCCTGTAGCTGATTTTTGTTTTCTATTATCCAACAGGTACATTTTCTCCAGGCTTTTCCAGCTCTGTCTATTGGTATTTGTCACTGCGTTTGGCTAAAATTCTTGCATAAATTTTGACAAGGTTCACCTCAAAGGTCTTGTTTAATTTGGGCTGCATATGCACACGCTGAAGCTGCTACTTAAACGGCGACAATTCAGTTTTCCACATCATTTGGCACAAGCTCTACTTGTGCAGCTGGGTGAAATATAATGGGAAAACATTTCTGCCTTGATTTTCAATGACCACTTTCGATAGCCATGCTGGACATTGTACCTCTCAGTCTGCCCCAGAGTGAAGGTCATGTATGCTTTGTAATCCTCTAGGTGCCAAGAAGATGCCTTGTATTTATCTATGTAATTTCTAATTTAGAGTGAATATATCATTTCCCATTGTTAATATAAAGCTAATGCCTTAGGACAACATAAATGTACTATCTTCTAGCTCCTGCATTCAGAAGCCCAAAAAGGTCTCTCTGGGTTAATCCTGAATATCACCAGCCCTGTTCCTCCCACATACTCTAGGAGGAGTCTGTTCCTTTACATTCCCCACCTTCCAGTACCATCTGCATTCCTTGGCACATGTCGCCTTTCTCCAGCCTCAGTCAACAGTGTAGGGTTTTCAGATCTCTCTCTCTGACCTTCACTCTCCTGTTCCTTATCCACTTTTCCTTGCATTTACATGGGGCCCCGTTAGATATTCCAGGATATACTTCCAACTCAAGATTAGCTGATCAGCAATTCCTGCAAACATTAAATGTCCCATCCGCCTAATGTGACACACTAAAGACCTCTGAGATGAGGACATGGACACATGGTGGTCCAGTATTCTGCCTATCACATTGAGATTACTTAAATTATGAAACAACTAGCACACCTTACTAGAAACTGGACAGTGATAGCCAATGTTTTGTGAACCATGTCACCTATAGAAGGGGAAAACCACTGACTGGATTCAACACAGGCTGGGCATAGTGGTACATGTCTGTACTTCCAGTGGCTCCGGAGGCTCAGGCAGGAAGATTGTGAGTTCAAAGCCAACCTAGGCAACTTATTGAGGTCATAACCAACTCACTCAGACCCTATCTCTTAATTAAATACAAAAAAGGGCTGGGGGTGTGGCTCAGTAATAGAGCAACCCTGGGTTCAATTCGGTACAAAAATTTTTGAAAAGATTCCGCAAGGGAGAGAAAAAAGAAGAAATTCAATAGGCACAAAATAATCAGAGCTTAAAAAAAAAAAAAAAAAAAAAGAAGAAAAGAAACATAAGAATTAAAACAGATTGGCTAGATTTCCTAGGAACTCAGATGTGGACCAAACATATCAGAACAGCCTAAGGTTTAGTGCCATTGATTACCAATACAAAGTCCATTTTCCTCTGTCCTGCTGCCCAGTTCTGGTATTTACATCAGTAAGCGTCTGGGAATTTCACTCTCCCTCAGGCCTCTTTCCTGGCCCAGCTAGTGGAGAAGGGAAAAGCACCCCTGGAGGAGGTGCCTCCTCTCTAGACAGCCTGGCCCTGCAGCACACATTGTTCTTCACACACTCCCTGGTGGAGATTCTAGCATGTGGTCACATGATACTGTGAGGAAGGCGTGGAATGACGCCAGCCAAGCCTTGCCATTGTCCCATGGAGGAGAAAGATGGATCCAGTTACATCACTAGCAGCCTCACCACAGATGGGTGAGCTGAACACCAGGGCTCCAGTTTCATCCCTCGGACCCTCTCCAGACCTCTCAGCTGGTCCCCCATACTGCCTATGTGTTCTCAGTGGGACAGGCCACCAGGTGAGTGTCCTTCCCACTTCTGCACTTGTAAAGCCCAGTGACTTCCTGTGAGGTGTGTGGACCTTGGCCCACACCAACCTGATCACCACCAACAAACGCTTAATATGAGCCACAGCAGGGGGGATGTTAGGGCATGGTATCGGAAAGGACCATGATTCAAACCACAGCAGCAGAAAAGAGAGAAGAGAGCCCTGGAGTCGGGTGACCTTTACTCAGTTGTTTTCTAGAGAGAAAGAAGAAAAAAAAGACAAAGAGGTTTAATTTGTCTTGACCTGCCAAATAAGCACCAATAAACATTCTTTGGGAAGTATTGCTTTAATCAGCTTTTTTGAAGCTGTAACCAAAAGCCCTGACAAGAATGATTTGAAGGAGAAAAAGTTTATTTGGGGCTCATGGTTTCAGAGGTCTCAGTCCATAGGTGGCCATCTCCAGTCCTCATGAGATGAGGCAGAACATCATGGAGGAAAGTGCCTCACCCTAGGATATCTGAAGGAAACAGAGGGAGGGGGGGAGAGAGAGAGAGAGAGAGAGAGAGAGAGAGAGAGAGAGAGAGAGAGGGAGAGAGAGAGAGAGAAAGCCAAATATATACCCCAAAGACAAGCCCCTAGCAACCTCCAGCCATACCCTACCTGCTTAGAGTTCACCATTCACCATGCAGTTAATCCCTACCAGGGGATTAATTCACTGACTGAGTTAAGGCTCTCATAACCTGAGCTTTTGTGGTACACCTCATATCTAAACCATAACAGGTATATTAGATGGATATTCTGAGTATGTAAAAGTAAGTCTTAAATAAAAGCTGTTATTCATAATATCACTGCTCATATTGTTAGCCAAAATGGTAATCTATTCTTTGCATTCTCCTTTTTAAAAGAAAGGAAATTAAAGTTGAAAGATTACCAAGATCCAGCTGAATATTTTTTCTCTCTTGAGATAAACTGTAAGTTTTATCTATAACATTGCTGTGTATATTTCTTAATGAATTGTTTGTTGCTTGGACCATGAGAAAACAAATCAATGCAATATTAATAATTAAGCAGAGAATATTACTTTCACAACCATCTTGGCAAAGTGAAGCAGGGGACATGAAAATATAAATTTCTAAATCTATGTGCTCTAGTTTATAAATAAACCTCTTGCTAATGCAATCCCCAAGTGCAAATTCTATCAATACTACACTGTTCCATTATTTCGGAGACCAATGGAATCACCTCTCAAGAGAACATCTCTAATGGTGATGAATTCGGTGTTCAGCTCAGAATCATAGACACTACAGTCTGAGAAGTGTTGAAACTGCACTTTGAAATATCATTTCATGTTAGAATGAAACATCTAAACTATCCAGTGGATAGTCACTCTTTTATGAATGATGAGACGTTTGCTATTTCCTGTCTGCATATCACCAAGCTACCAATTAATTTGTTGGTTAATTAATTGGTTAATAAATGAAATTAATTAAAAGTGAATGGCCTCATGTATCTTGTCAAGTGTTGGTTCAATAATAGTTAAAACACTATTAACTATTGGGACTGTTAAAACAATAATAGTCTTTATATTCCAGGTAACATCTTTAAACCAGGTGTTGTCATCTCATTTAATTTTCCCAAGAAAATTCTATGAATAGAGTTTGCTATTGGCCTCACCATGAATTGAGAAAACTAATGTCTAGAACAGTGAAGTCCCCTGCTTGCTGTTACTCAGCCACCATGTACCTGGGCTGGAGATGGGTCCGTGGCATGTGCCTCTCTGATACTAACAGGAGAGGTGATCATGGTTCTTGAGAGCTTAGAGTCCAGTGCAGAGCACTGAAACACATGGCTCCATACACAACTTAGGAGGGATGTAACTGGCTTATGTACCTGGTAACATGGCAGTGCAGATGTGCACACCATTAAAACGTATTTTTATTTGTTTTTGAAATCTATCTCCTTGTAAAAAATGAGAATAAAAATTAATTGCTCAGGGCTAGATAAAATGCTCTATGCCCTTTAACGACAGGCCAACATCACAGTGGACTTTGAATGTCAGATGCTGACATGGTCATGAAATCAAAGCTGTGCCCAACCAAGCAGAGATGATGCAGTTGGAGTCTTCTCACCAATTCCCTTTCAGGCCGCGCCAGGCCAGGCGTGGGTACCTCCCTCTCAGATTTCTTTCTCTAGTCATGCTTTCTTTATGAATTCCTTTTTCACATGCTGACTCAGATGAAGTAGTTCAGAAAGCCAACTGGTCCAGCAGAGGCCAACATGAGGCGAGTTAGCCAAGGAGACGGAGAAAAGGTAATCAACAGAGAAGCAACCAACAGATCCTCTGTACTGATGTTGTCATTCTGGATAATGAACAAAAGCACTTATTTTCATTATATCTTCATTAAGTAGAGTTCACGCTGAAATACAGTCCGGCTGACTTTTATTAAATGAAGCAACTGCTCTGAAATATCAATGAATTACATCAATCTCAATGAATTGGTGATAGTAAAATTTATGTTTTGAAATGTTAAGGCATGTGTAGCAAAGGTCTGCAGTTCCAGAATGTGCCAGGACATGGACCCCCCGTGGTTGTGCTACCTCTGGCACCATCACTCATTACCTTTGTCACCTTGAGCAAGAAACTTAGCCTCATCAATTCTCATCACTTTGATGAGGTGAGTCTTATAACATCTCAAATATTTTTATAAGAATTACTTAATCTATCTAAAGTGTCTAGCATAGTTCCTGGCCCACGGGATTATTTAATAAATACCTTCTGTGTAACTTGATTGGTGTTTGGAATGCGAGACACAGAGTGCACTCCTCCCAGCCAAGCTGCTCTTGCCTGCCCGAGGGGTAAGAGTCCTTCCTAGAGAGAAGGCAATGATGGCTCAGGAGGGTTTTCTCCTGCATGATCCCATCGAATCCACCAACCAACATAGCATGCAGACCACCCGTTCTTATTTTGACAACAAAAATTGAGGTTGAGGAAAATAAAAGCTTCTCTATAATTTTCTAGTGATTTTCCCTGGATTAATATGATATAAAAGAAAAGAACTAAATGTCATGTTCTGGGACTGCAGACCTTTGCTACACATGCTTCAAAATTTCAAAACATAAATTTTACAACCACCAATTCATTGAGATTGATTTAATTAATTGGGATTTCAGAGCAGTTGCTTCATTTAATAAAAGTCAGCCTGACTGTATTTTAAAGTGAACTATACTTAATGATGATATTAGGAAAACCAATGCTTTGTTCATTCCCCAGAATGACATCACCAGTAGGGAGGATCTGTTGGTTGCTTCCCTGTTGATGACAGTTCAAAGAAGCTGATTCTGAAGACGACTGGACAGCACAAATTGTGTTCAAACAAGTCAAACTATATACATTTAAAAACATACGTGACTCTTTAATTATCCAGCAAGCATTTTATAAAATCTAACCAGCATTCCAAAAGTTAAAAAAAAATGAGGCAAATAACATGAAATATATGATTGATATAAGGTTGCAACATTATCTAAGTAATCTTTCCCAAACTGTTTTTACATTAGGACATCATTTCTAAGATTTAAGGATCCCTTTAGAAGACCTTGAAAAGGGAAATTGGGTAAGAAAAATAAGGCAAAGTGGGAAGGAAAAGTAGGTTTATATGTACTTATGCAACACTTTGATAAACCTGAGGTTCATGACTCCTGACATCCTGTTATGGAGCTAAAAGAGGCAGAGTCTGAAACCCCATGTGGCTGTTGAGGGATATAACCTGGGCCTTGTCAGTGACAATCTAATGGGGTATTTCCCAAGGGGACTCAGGGAAAATAGTGGCCAGCTTTTCAGGTGACTTAGACCAGAGGAATGGAAGCGTTTTATCCATAGAGGTATTAATTTGAAAAGAATATATGTAGGTAACTGATGAGAAAAAGACTGCCTGGCTCACGAAGCAAACGGAATCCGATGAGATCTGGGGCGGGCCTCATGAACTCTCCCCCACCACAGGAACTGAACAATGAATATTTCAGGGACACATGAAAAGTGAGTGAGTGGAGAGCCCACACCTGCTACCAGGTGCCTGACTCTTCCGATTGGCCTTCCTCCACCGTCCTGATGGGCACAAAGAGAGGCGCTCCTTGGAAAGGACCAGTAGGACAAGGGTTTTGTCTTCCTCCCAGAAAGTTAAAAAACATGAGAGGGGTATGAATATGACTTTTGCAAGAAGATTCCGGCCCTGGAATCTTCTGCTGCATGGAGGAGCCAGGTTGAACTGCCTCTTCTAACTCAGCACGGGTCCCTCCAAACTCACCTGCAGACAGTCCATGATTAAAGGTCATTTACACACTACTCCTACTGAGCAAGTTCTCAATTCAATGTGGCCCTTAGAGAAAGGGCGTCCTATGGAAGTGCGCAGTCACACTGTCGAGACCTCTCTGATGGAAAGCATAAGGTATGAAGACATTCCAGCCTCTCATCCCACTCCAAATAACCCCCAAGAGGGAATGAGCCCTTCGCTTACTCTGGGATATTATTTCCTGATTATTGGCACACTGATCCAGAATGTCTGCAACCTCCAATTCTGTATGATGACATGTTTAGTTTCCCAGAAGTTCTCATGCATAACAAATACAATAGGACTAAATAAAGACGTCCCTTTAGCTGGCTCAGCTAATATAACCTAGAGGTGTGAGCCATGGCTTGAATTTAAAGCGACACAGTTCCAATTAACTAGTGAATCATGGAGAAGGGTTTGAAGTAGTAGAGCTTTCAGGAATTGTTCTCTGCTCTGCTCAGACATTCAGGGCATTCTGTGCTTTGTGTGGACAGAACTTTGTCAATATTACTCCTCAACATCCCCATTAATTGACAGAGTGAACAACCTGTAAACAGCTCATAAATACCAGTGAATAAATCATATTCTTACATTACAAGCCTTGGAAATACAATATTAGACACTTGCACAGGACACACTAAAAGAGATTCTCCTTAGGAATAAAAAATGTGGCATTTATACAAATGGGATACTACTCAGCCCTAAAAAATAACAAGATCATGGCATTTGCAGGGAAATGGATGGCATTAGAGCAGATTATGCTAAGTGAAGTTAGCCAATCCCTAAAAAACAAATGCCGAATGTCTTCTTTGATATAAGGGGGGTAACTCAAAATGGGGTTGGGAGGAAGAACATGAGAAGAAGATTACCACTAAATAGGGAAGAGAGGTGGGAGGGAAAGGGAGGGAGAAGGGGAATTGCACAGAAGATGAAGGAGACCCTCATGGTTATACAGATTACGTGTATGATGATGTGAGGGGGGAAAAAGAAGTGTGTCACATTAGATTGAATAGAGAGAAGTGATGGGAGGGCAGGGGGGATAGGAGGGGCAGCAGAATAAAATAGACATTATTGTTGCTGTGTGTATATACGTGACTGCATCACTAATGTGATTCTGCAACCTGCACACTCAGAAAAATGAGAAATTATACCCCATCTGATTCAAATGTATGATATGTCAAGATCATTGTACTGTCATGTGTAACTAATTAAAACAAATTTTAAAAAAAGGAATATAGTTTTTGGTAGGTCCATAGATACTGCCTGAACGGATCAATTTCTTCTTACTTCAGCTGCCAGGTGGCATAGAATCAGATAATAACCTTCAGGATTCTAGGGGATAGAAAAGGAAGAGGGTTGGTTAGCTTCCTTTATTTTCCACAGATCCTTTTATTGGGTGACTGGTACAGAAACATCTTAACCAGACGTTTTATATACTAAATTCACATGTGATCTGCGTGATGGGTAAGTCCTGAGTTCCACTCCACAATCAGCAATAAGGGCAATGACATGCAATAGTTATGCAGGACTTCATATTTCATGAGAATTTTCTTTACCTTTATTTTTCAGTATTTCTCTCTCACAACAATTCTGGAGATAGTTGTCATTATTCTTTCTTAAATTTGAACACAAATAATCTCACATCATTAAATGATTTAGAATTATTTGGATATGAGTGAAATAATTCCAACTTAAACTTGTGGAAGCAAAGAGAGCAGACCATCAACCCCCTGATTCCAAGCTCAGGAGGGGAGTGGTGATGTCTTCTGATTCCAGCAATAAAGAGAACTTTCTTTGTCCTCCTCTTACTCCTCTCCCCCCACCCTCTATTCTAGGTGAATGGAAAAGAGTGAGATGTGGTGTTCTCCATGAAAAACTCTCCAAAATCCACTGAACTGAGTAGCATAGCTGCTCTCCAGTGGACAAAGGCCAGACACACAGAACATTGGAAAGAAAAATATAATAAATATTTTCATTAGGTAAAGAGGCTTCTAGTGGCACTTGCCCAAGCAGGGACTGTGAAGCATGATCCCCATGGTCCACCA
Source organism: Callospermophilus lateralis (assembly GCF_048772815.1). Lineage (NCBI taxonomy): Eukaryota > Metazoa > Chordata > Mammalia > Rodentia > Sciuridae > Callospermophilus > Callospermophilus lateralis. Next base: position 86,638,825 of record NC_135320.1, read on the forward strand.
AGATCCAAATCCCCAGATCTCTGATGCAGGAGGCCTCTGTTGGCAGCAGAGCTCTTTCCAGCAGGTCCTGAGGGAATTTCCACCCAGCTCCATGACTCTAGGGCCATCACTTCCTTTGATAGAATGGCCGCATAGTGGGTGGCCTCATCATGCATCACACTCAGCTGGGCCACTAGAATGTCTCCATACCTGCATGGCCCTCAGGGGCAAATGGGCTCCTGATCCTGTCACCAACAGTGCTGCTCACAAAGCCATCAATTACATCTGAAGAAGCTACGTGGAGACAGACAACAGCACCCAAATGGAGTCAAATCAACATGCGGTTTACTAGATCAGCACCCAAGAGACATATTAAGGAGAAAGCCTTTGACAAAAGACTTCTACAGGAGCCATGCTATAGAACTGCCAGAGACAACCTATCTGTTAGATATGCACTTGTCAATGCAGAGACCTGAATCATAGAAAAAAACGTAACTGACACCTGAAAGGGAACACAACTTCCTAACAGCTGACCCCCAATGAAAGGCAGGTGATAGTATCTTTGTTTAAAAAAAAAATTCTGAGGAAACTAAATGAGATACATGGCAATACAGATAGACACTTCAGTGAAATTATAGAAACAGTTCATAATGTGAATGGGAATTCCACAAAGAAGCAGACATCATGAAAATATACTGAAGATGAATCTTGGAACTAAAGAACTGAATAAATCACACAAATGCTGTTTAGGGTATCAAAGACAGACTAGGGTAGGCAGAAGAATGGATTTCTGAACTTGAACACACATTCTTTGAAATATCCCAGTCAGAACACACACACACACACACACACACACACACACACAAAGAAAGAAAGAAAGAAAGAAAGAAAGAAAGAAAGAAAGAAAGAAAGAAAGAAGAATGAGGCATGAATAAATCCCTTGGGACTTATGGGACACATACAATAAAGAAATATGTGAACTGTAGAGATTCCAGAAGCAATGAGAAGGGAAAAGCCACTGAAAACATGTTCAATGAAAATGTCCTTCTCATAGAAAAGTTTTGGACATAAAGTTCATGAAACCCAAAGGACCACTGGTACAACATAAATACTTCCACCAACACTTCTCTGCATTGTATAATACAGCCAAAACATGGGAAGTCCAAGACAAAGGAAGAATTCTAAAAGCAGCCAGAGGAAAACACCAATGCACACGTAAGAGCCCACACTAGATCAACAGCATTTACCTCGCAGAAACCTCACAGGCTAGGAAGGGGCGGGAGGAGATATTCAAAGTTCTGAAAGACAAAAACAAAACATATATCAACCAGAAACTCGAGCCTTCAGAAATGAAAAAGAGATGGAGAATTTCCAAGACAAACACAAACTGAGGAAATTTAAGATCACTAGCTAACCCTCCAAAAATGCCTACCGTGTCCGACACTGGGAGGGGACAGGATGGTGACTATGATGCTGAGGATGTCTGAAAAGAGCATTCAACAGTACAGCAGACGTACAGACTCAAGAGACAAGCTCATCCAATTCCATCACTAAGGACCTAAACTATATCCAATAATTCCAAACTCTCAAGACTACATTCTTATCTATAATAGCCTTGTTTAGACCAAATTTCCTAATCAAGAGATATAAACTCACTGAATGGATTTAAAAAATACCCAACAACATTCTGCATACAAATATCTCAGTTTTCAGTACAAACATGCAAAGGCTAAAATTGAAAGCTTGAAAAGAGACACTCCACACTAATGAAACCAAAAGCAGGCAGGAGTAGCCATATTTAGATTTTAAAAAGACCTTAAGTCTAGAACTGTCACAAGAGACAAAGTCACCATAATACTAAAGGGATATTCAATGAGAGGGTGTAATAGTTGTGAACACATGTGCACCCTAAGGTGGAGCAGCCGATTCCATAATGCAAACATAATCTGGGAGGAGATACAGACTTCAAAACATAGATGGGTACATCAGCACCTCACTTTGATTGAAGGACTACCATCTAGACAAATATCAGCAAGGAAACATTTGACTGTGCTTTATATTAAATGGACTTAACAGATGTTTAAAGAATAGATCATCCAATAACTACAAAATTCCACTTTCTTATCAGTGTGAGGAATATTTTACAAGAGAGAATATGTGCTAGGTTACATAATAAGGCTTATTAAAATAAAATGTATTTTCTGTGAGCACAAATGGAATTAAAATAAAAATGAATGATAGGAACTTCAGAAATTGTAAAAAATCTATTGAAACTAAACAAATGGTTCTTGAATTACCGGGGGGGGGGGGGTGTACATAAAGAAATAAAAAGGGAAAGAGCCAAATAAATAAATAAATAAAACAATGTAACTGATACCACAGAAATATAAAGGGCAATTAGGGGCTATGAAGAGAAACTACACACCCACAAACTGTAATCCTAAAAGCTATAGACAAATTTCTGAACCCACCTCACTATCAAAACTGAACTGTGAACATATAGAAAGCCTACACAGACCCCTGACATCTTTGAGAACGGAAGAGGACTTCAAAGTCTCCCAACAGAGAAAAGCCCAGGACACGATGGCTTCACTGCTAAATTCTGCAAACCACTAAAGAGTTTTAAAAGAAAATGCTACATTAAGTCAAGAGGGCCGGATGCAGAATGTCAGGGCTGTGGTGCTGCCTCACGTTCTGTGGACAGAGTTGAAGGAACCCCCTTGGGCGCCTGCTGGTGTAACTGTCCCTCAGCATAGACCACCCAAGCCCAGTCAGCAATGCGCAGTGTGTGAAATACTCAATTCTTACTGAAAACAAAGGCAGCCAGGCAATCCCTTGCTTAAAGAGCTAGACATAAAATAACTAGAGACAGAAGCCTCCATTCTAGTCTCCTACAGTTGAGAAAATCACCATCAGGGCCTTTTACCTTCCTTTGCTTCATTGAAAATTTGAGTTTCACTCTTGTAACTTCTGTGGAAATGACTAAGCCTTTTGTTTATAGATTTTCTCAGAATGTGCTGTTGGAGTTGAATAGGGTACTTTCAGAGGTTATGATGTCTTCCCTCCCATGTTAAAAGCTTTCTTTGGTGCAGGAAATTGAGATGGGCATGTTATAATGATTCAGTGTTCTGTAACACACCGTCTTACACCACTGCTTGTTATCTTTCTGTAGTTTCGCTCCATACCAGATGCGAAGCAATTAATAGTAAGGACTTTGCTTTCTGTGTCTGGCATGTAGTGTGCACTCAAGACATGTTTGGGCTAAATAAAAATATCTTTTAATATTGGGTAGATAAATGATTTTTGTGCATAACTGTGAACCCTAGAACAGTTCACATTGGTGGGACTATGCACCATGGGAAAGTGCTGGATCAAGCAAGAACAGGAGAAAAGACAGCTAGATAAAAAAAAAAAAAAAAAAAAAAAAAAAAGAATAGAGGGTTCACTTTGCAGGGCTGCTATAAGAAGCATCTGAGTGAAGTGATCTGTATTAGTTAAGTTTTCAACTACTAAAACAAAATACCTGAGACAATCAGCTTGTAAAGATGAAAGGTTTACTTTGTCTCACAGGTTTGTAGGCTGTAGTTCATGCTGAGGTGGATCAATTGCTTTAAGGTCTCTGGAAGAAGGTGGGAACTTCAAGGCCAGAGTGCAAGTCAGAGCAACGCTGCTCACCTCATGGCAGGATGAAGAGGGAGCAAAGAGGAGGTTGGAGTCCCATATTTCCCTTCGAGGGCATAACTCTGATGACATAAAGACCCAGTAGATCCCACCTCCTGAAGATTCCACCACCTTCCAGCAGGATGTCCAGAGTGTCAGCAGAGCAGGGAGGCAGGGACACAGTAGGGAAACTCCTCTCTATCATCCAGGGTGGCTGGGAAAGGCTCCCAGAGAAGGTTGCTCTCCAGCTCAGCCCTGAGGGGGGAGGAGGTGACCTGTGTGTGTACCTGTAGGAGGGGGGCCAGGCCGAGGGACCGGGAGCGGGAACCACCCAGCAGTGACACATACCTGGAGTCCTGGGGGGACACAAACAGGAACCCAGTGCCACTGGAGGAGGAGAGCCACGCAGGGCCACCGTGAAGCCTCGTGTACCCTGACAGGAGGCCTCCAGTGGCTTTGTAGAATTTTATGATATGACATTTTCTTTCTTTTTAAAAACCACGTTGCCTGCGTTTTTGAGGATAGTCTCTATGTCCCGGTGGCGATGGTGCAGAAATGAACACTGAGGCCAGAGGAGAGAGGGCAGTTCCTGACTTGGTGGGCAAGGGCAGGTCTGCGCCATGCAGCCGCTTCAGACGGGCGCTCCCAGGGGTCTTCCTGAGCAACCGGAGGGACAGCGGCTCCGTGGTCCCGGAGGCCAGTGGGTGGAAACCCGAGTGGTGGGGTTGGGTGGGGTTATCTTCTGATTGCTTCTTTTAGGGGGGAAAGAAGGTTATCAACTAAGGGAAGCCGTGGAAGAGCCCCAGGGACTGATTTCAGGAGAGTCAGGGTTAAACAGCTGTGGGGGCTGCTGCTGCTGCGGTGTGAATTCAACGCTGTTGTCCTGCTACCTGAGACCCAGAGGCTCTGCATGGCGATGGGCTGTGTCTTCAGCCTCATCCAGTTGTACAGAAGCAGGAGTAAAGCAGGTGGAGTGTCAGGTTCAATCAATGTGAGATTTTACCGGAAAAATGGGTAAGGAGGTGTTTCGAGTTCTCTTTGTTCACCCTGAGTGGAGGCCCATCCATATTTCTAAGACTGTGAGCAGGAAAGGCGAATGTCTGTGGAGAGGAAACCCACAGTCCTGGAGTCTCAGCAGGGCCGCACAATCCCCTCAGGCACTTTCCTCGGGGACAGCACAGACCACTGACTTGGTTTTCCCCGTGAAGCTCCGTCCCTTCGCAGTGGGGATTCAGCCCTGGTTTCCTAGATTTCTTCCTGAGTCCATTCGAAGCTTGCAGTGATTATGTTTTTTAACCTCGGACACATCCTATTTCCTGAAAGGCTAAGTTTGTCTTTTCATTGAAGCTTCATCCATCTCTAATTCTGTTATATGGTGATTACATGAGCTTTGTAAGGAAAATGAGGCAGAGAATTCCTGTCATGTAATTGTATTTTAAAAGCCAACTAATAGCAGCTACTTTTATTACCATTAACAATTAGCAGACCTCGTAACTTCAGCTGTGATAAAGAAATCCCTTGTAATGATTCTGCAGTGGCAGTTTTACATACCTGTCACACTAACATGAAGAACAGAATTAATGCCGAGGGGGGTTGAGGCAGGCATTCTTTATTTTAAAATACGCAGGAGAGGAAAACATTGCTTGGCAGGTAATCACAAAAACATCACCTAAGGTTGTTGATCCACTACTCCCAATCCTGAATAGTTCAGAGCAAGCTCTTGATTGACTGATGATACATTTCTTGAAGGTGGGGATCATGCCTTAGGCTCATAATCACAAAATTTTAAAATGGGAAAAGTTCCCCAAAATCATGATAACAGCTATCAAGTTAGAAGCCTTGAGGTCAAGGCAGATCTTGAGTACAGATGCTGGACAAGGTGCCCGGGAAGCTGGAAACCAAAAACCAGGTCAAAAGATAAACAAAATAATGTGAAGGGGGGTGCAGGCTGGACAACTACTTCATTCTTGCAAAGCCTTTCCCCAGATGAAAGACGCAGGACCCCCTCTTAACAGATCCTCTTAGTTGTTGAGATGGCTTTCAAAATAACTTACACAAATGTTTTCTACATAGCTTACTTTGGTAACATTTGATATTCGATCTCTCTCTCTCTCTCTCTCTCACACACACACACACACACACACACACACACACTCACACGCTGTTGACAAGAATGAAACACAGATGTATTTAGGCCCCTATGCCCCAGTTCGCTACTGATTTATTCCAGTTGAAAGTAGCTGAGTGTTAAAGAAAGGAGGTGACTGTGATCTACCTCATGGAATTCCAGGCAGTTAGGATGAAGTTAATTAAATTGGAGGGTCTCTCTAGTCTCTTTAGTCTCAGGGCTAAGTTCTGTGGCAGTAAAGTTATCCCAGCATTGGCTTCAGGTGTTCACAATATTTTTTTAACTTATTTTTACTCCAGATTTTTCTCCTAGATTTGATGATTGAGTCCTACTGAAGTGATTTTTCTAATGCTACATGGATAATGAGAAACACAGGTGAGTCAGACGGTGGTTGGCCTTCTCTCTAATCTCTAATGCCTGGGTCAGGCAGGCGGAAGGCGGAACCTGATTATCACGTCAGGTCCTTAGCTTGTACTTCTTCTCCACATTACAGCTCAGGCCATGGGACCAGGTGTCGTAACCCATGTCTGCATGCGTACGAAGCCTTTGTGTCCATGGAAGAGCCCCAGGGAGTGCTTAGACTTTCCTGATGCTGGAGTCAGTGACTTCAGACTAGGAAGACAGCTCACTGTCCTGGCCCTTTACCTGTGTCCTGCTTGCAGTGGTGCTAATATCCATTCAATTCATTTTGAAGCCCCAATTCCAGACAATTCCACACTGTGGCCATCCTTCTGATCTTGTCCTTAGCTACCATAAGACACATTTGTGCTCTAGCAAAATGGAAACCCCGTTAGCACTTAGCATACGTGAACAGAACACACAGGCGGTGAGGGTGGCCTTTACCTTTCCTTAAAAGTACACTGGGAAGTGTGTTTGCTGCCAGGCTGACAAGTGGAAATCTACTGTCTCAGAGCCATGGCCTGAGCTGGCTTCCCCCGAAACACTATGAATCTAGGGCACAGAGGCGTGATGAAGTGAAGGAATGGGCTGAAGATAGGACAGTCACCAGGTGGAAAGGTGAAAGAATAGGGACACTAGACCAGGGTGACAGCGGTGGACAAAGAATGGTGTGGCTTCGATGCTGCCACTGCTCCTGTCTCTCCCAGCCCCTCCACTGCCCAGTCCTGCCACCCTGCATGCCCTCTGCTTGCCCTCCTCAGAAACACCTGGATCCCACCTTGGCTCAGATTTCCTCTGTTCCTAGCTGTGACTTTGTGACATGCATTGGACCCTTACTTGCTCCCATATTGTCTTATATTTGTCCCTTGTTTTTACTTGATTGTTTGTACCTGCAGCAAACGTCTTAACCTTCTCTAAGAAGCACCCAGGAATCCCGAAGAGCGTGCTGGGTGGCCTTCTGATTCAACCTGACATTGAGCTATAGTTAGAAAGCAAAGGCCGTATCTCTGACTTGCTCAAGTGAATTAGGTGTACACATCCCTAAATCAGAGCAACTGAACACAAAAGACCACGCTCTGCTTTGGAGACGTTCTTGCACTGGATAAATCAACTTGGAAGCCTTACTTTTTGGAGGAAGACAGTACATGGTCCTGAGGAAGGGAGCCTGGCGTTTACAGCCCTTTCTCAGCGCTCCCCCTTTTCTCCACCTGTCATCCCTTCAACCCCTCTCACTTGTTCATTGTTAACCTGCTCCTGCCTTGGGCTTGGTAGAGTGGAGAGAGTATAATCTTCAGGGATGATTGTCTCAGTCTCTGTCTTTGACATCAGACGTTCATGCTCTCTATTCTGGTCTCTGTTCATTTGACTCTTACCCTCTGATATCAAAATCCTCCTCATTTCTCTTCCCTTAAAACTCAGCTCCTCCCTCTTAAAATGCCTGCGGATGCTCAGTCTACACAACTGCATCTGGAAGGTGTGCTGTTTGAGGAGGGAGGCATGGTCCATTCCTCTGGACTCCTTGGCTTGGACTCCCCTGGATGATGAACATGCTCCTGTTCCACCTGCATGGCTCAGGTCTCTGTAGGGCTGGCACTTGAGCTCCACACCTTGCTTCTCTGTCAGTGTAGTTTCATATTTCGTGCACTAAGAATACCATGCCCAGAAGCTCGCAATCCTTCATTGCAGCATAGCAGGTGACACAAATAGCATTTGTTACCAAGGAAAACAAACCTACAAGCAGGTCACTGTTGAATTAATAACAAAAGGTCAAAATCTTGTGGGAGAAAAATGAAAACTTGTAGGTTTGGAAAAACAAAACCTCACCAGATACCTTCATGATGGAGGTCATGCACTGAATGGAATGTCAATCTCATTTTGTATATTAAGAGATTGATACTTAGAGGGAAGCGCTGTCTAGGATCTCATTCAGTGCCCATAAATGCATGATGTGGAATTCAAATCCATATCTTTGGACCTCTGCTTATGAGTAGGCCGGCCACCACCCAGACGGTAACAAATACAAGTAAATGCATTGGAATATAAACAGATTATCAAATTTGTAGTTTTGCAATTTCTGCAAACTTGTGGAAGTTGAGCCACATAGATAAAAATTCTACTGCAGAAAGAACTCTTCCTAAGTGTGCTGGCTTCCTGTTGTATTCATGTGCTGGCCAAGTTGGGGCCAACTACTGGGCTAACTGTGGTAAACAGATAGGGGACTATGTATGGGGAAGATCTGCCAGTGGGGATTCTGAGGTTGCCTTGTGTGGGCATGGCCAGTTGGACCCAAAGGAAAATTAGAGGTAGGTTCAGAGTACATAAGACTGCAATTTGGGGTTGGCACAATTCCTAAGCATGCTCTTAGTTTATCTGAGAAAACCAGAATCATGAATTTTCTCTGGAGGAACAGCATCATCTTTACCACGTGAGTTTCTTTTGTACACAATGCTGAGAAAAGACATATATATATCTACAATTTCAAAATTTTAAAGACCTACTGCAAGAGAAACTTCTATGAGATTATGCAGAATCCTGTCAAGGTAACACACTGGGAAGAGATAAAAGGAAATGAAGTGTAAGTCGACTCTTAGATGCATAAATCTTGAGATTGCAACACCTGCAGACTCAAGATTCATGATAAGCTGAGCCAGAAATAAGATTTTCCCAGCAGATGTGCATTTTCTAGCACATAATGGGTCATTCCTGAGGCCACAGCTTCACTATGAGGCTTATTTCCAAAGACAGGGCCATTGAAAGGGCTGCAGCAACCCAAGGGATGGAACTGATTGATCAAGGCTGTGTGTCTCTAATGCATCTCAACTGCTGAGCAAAGACTTCAGATGCAGAAGTGGCTGACATTCATAGAAGCAGAAAAATGTAGCTGATAATAAAGAGAGAGAGAAAAAAAAAAGACATTCAAGTGGATCCATTTATTATCCACTGAAAAACAGAGGATTTTAAAACAGCATTAAAAATGATACAAACACAAAAATACTATTTTAATAGAAAATTCAAATAGCTATTCCAGATTCCAAAATTTTAGTACTTTAAATTAGAATTTTTTGGCTGAAAGTCAAGAAAGATATCTCAAAAAATGTCTAAAAATTGAAAAACAATAGGAAAACAAAGAAACAAACACTTTAAAAGAAACATGAAGCTTAGTTGGATATTCCAGAATTTGGATAGAATCACAGTTACAAGAAAAAAAAAATTGAAAAGATATGTCCAGATAAGTTCAAAAAATGACAAAACATTAACCTACAAGTTCAAGATGCTTATGAAAAATCTTTACTGAGGAACCACAACAGAGAACGTGGTGCAATCAAACTACTGAAACTAAATGAAATGAGAAAAGTCATAAAATCACTTGGGAAAAATGCACTTCTTTTATTAGGATAGCAATAATGCTGATGCCTTACCTTGCAACAACAAGAGCAAAGGTAGAAGCCAGATTATAATGATGTCTTAAAAAGTGAGGAGAAACCCAAACACTGGACTCATATGGCTACATTGATAAAGATTGGGAGCTGATTTTTCATAATGAACAATGAAATTATGGCACTGGCTGGTGAATAGATGAAACTAGAGAATATAATGCTACGTGAAATAAGCCAGATTCAGAAAGTCGAAGGTTGAATGTCATCTTTCATATCCAGAAACTAGAGAAAAATAAGGGAGAAAATGTGGGGTGAGGAGTCCCATGAAAATAGAAAATAGGATGAAATAGTAGAAGAAGATTGAGGGGGAGAGGGGAGAAGTAGAAAAAGGGAGGAAAAGTGGAATGAGATTGATTAAACTATGACATGTGTGAACAGACCCCAGTGACTTGCATCTTTATACATCTCTCTAAAGGATCAGGTTATGGTTTAGATATGAGATATGCCCCCAAAACTCTTATATGAGTCAATGCAAGAAAGTTTAGAGGTGAAATGATTGTGCTATGAGAGCCTTATTCTAATCTGTGAATTAATGCCCAATGGGGAAAAACTGAGTGGGACTGTGGGCAGGTAGGGTGGAGTTGGAGGAGGCAGGGCACTGGGGGACACGCTTTTGGTGTATCTATTTTGCTGGGTGAGTGGATCTCTCTCTGCTTCCTGGTGCCCTGTCCTGAACTGCTTTCCTCTACCTCTTTCCTTCTGTCATGATGCTGTGCCTCACCCTGTTCCCAGAACAATGAAGTTGGCCACCTATCAACTGAGAATTCTGCAATTGTGAGACCTCAAATAAAAGTTTCCTCCTGTAATTTTTCCTGTAAAGTCTTTTAGTCACAGCAGTGAAAAAGTTACTGAAATAAGCAGTTCTTTAAAAACAATAAAGAAGTTAGGGTGAAGACCAGGAGAGTAGAGGAAGGAAAAGGGAGGGAGGAGAGGAGGAAGAAGCACTGGGAATTAAAATGGAGAAAATTATTTTCCACGAATCTAAGACTGTGTCATGATGAACCCCACTATTATGTACAACTACAAAGCACTAATGAAGACAGTAAGAATGTTCTGAAAGGTTTCTGGTGTCTATTATGCATAACCCTGGGTTGGTATTAGTGCATGGAGTGGCGTCTCAGGAGAAATGTACACTGCTGTCTCTCCTCCCTTCCCTTCTTCCATCCTTCCACAAAGCATGAATCCAAATGCATGTGCCACACTGAAGGTACTGGTTGGGCCAATTAGGATAATCAACATTTCAGTAACTGAAAAGTGGATGTAGATGGTGGCTCCTTTCCCTTTTTCTCTTCCAAGATGATTTCCTGTCCTGGGCCAAGCTAAAAAAGTGGTGTCTGATCCTCAGACTGGTCTTCTGAAAGGTTGGGTGTATGCCGCCTCTCTCCCACCTCTTCTTTGCTTCCCTGTTGCAGGAGAGTATAAATATGTTCTGAAAGTGCTGCATGAGTTTTCTTGAACTTAAGATATCCACACCTTTCAAAAACAAGGGAAAGGCAAAAAGGAAAAAGTGAGAGAGCATTACAGCCCATTGAAGAATTTCAAGTTTAAATGCTTTCCTTTGTAAAAATATTCAGAGATAATAGGATTAATCCATGGACTTCAACTTCAAAACCATTGGCAGCACAGAGCTCAGAGCTGAGAGGAGTCCTCGCTGGACTGTGCACACTCACATAGGTAAAGCCTGGGGTGAAATGAGAAGACAAGCAGATACTGACTGCAGCCCCCCAACAGCATCGTCTTGAACCAAAGTGGGAGAGACTCACCACCAAACTGGTGGTGACTGGGTAAAGGCTATTAAAAATGTGTATTCACTGAACTGTACATGAGACAAGCTGTGAAGGAGAGACACAGACCCCTCTGGTTCAGTTCACTATTTCCACTAGTGAAGTGTTTCCTCAGTGTTTGGTTAGATTGTTTGCCTGTTCATTTGGGAAAAGATAACCCGATTAAATCTATAAATTAAGAGTCTCATGTATTTTGTAATCTAAACCTTTTTTTATGATAAATTTAAATTTATTTTATCAGATATATAAAATGTAAAATTTTTATATATTACAAACTCATGTTAAAGTTTCCTTATAAGATGTGAGTGTGGAGTGTGGTTAGTACAAAAAAGCAGACATTCTCAAACAGGCTCATGGCTGTCCATGTAAAATGATGTGGCTGCTGTCCCATCAAAGATGGGGCCGTTTGGCAGATGTGATCTGCATATCCTTCCTTCAAGTGAGGAGCTGGGGCGAGAAAGGGTGAGTATTCACTGAGGGAGAGAAGAGGTCTAGAATGCACAAGGGAAATGAGATCGGTGTGCCTACAAGTGCATAAGAAGGTCAGCCAAGGTCACAGGGCATCTTGGAAGAAAGCATTTCATTGGTGACAAGCTGTCAACCACTCTACATAGTCACAGCAACTGGCCTACCTTCCAGGGATGGGAGCATATATAGAGGTTAGACCAAATAAAGTCACATTAAATTTCTTAATTTTCCTGCAATCCCAGCAGCTCAGGAAGCTGAGAAAGGAGGAGGATTGGAAGTTTGAGGCCAGCCTCAACAACCTAGTGAGAACCTAACAAGTTAGTGAGACCCTGTATCAAAACAGTAGAATGAAGAAAGGATGGAGATGTGGCTCACTGGTTAAGACGCCTGGCTCAATACCCAGAACCCCAAATAATAAGAATAATAATTTCCAATTCAACTTGCAGCATTAAACTTGAATCCAAAAGGATAATGGGAAGCCCTGGGATTCCCCTGTCTTGTGCTCCCCTTCACTTTTCCCTAAGGTGATGATCCCCTGCCTGTGTAAGGATGACAAAGCTGCATCTTCCAGCTGGAAGGCCCTTTCAGTCTAACTTCTCAGCCCTTTGTTGAACAGTAGACAACCCAGGAGTCTGTGCAGTACACCTGAAAGATAGGAAAGATTTCAAACATTTTCCAGGCAAGCCAGAAGCCCCCTCATCACAGATTGCTGCCCTGGACCGTCCTCTGTGTTACACTCACTCAGTTGTGAAGGAAAGTGGATGGGAGGAGGAGATCACTCTGGGGTTGGCATCCTGCGGATTTTCCGGATCTCAGGGGCACACCTGTCTCCCTTTTCCTGGACTTTATTGCAGAGTAATTTCTTCCATAAAGTTCCTTGTATTTTTTAAAAAAATATTATCTTCAAAATAAAGCACTTAAACAAGGTCATTTTCCTATTCTCTGTGTTCTGTGATTCCACAGATGTAGAAGGTTTAGTTTGGAAGAGCCTGTGGTCTCCCCAGAAGTGGTATACAGGATGGATGAGGGAAATTATGTCTCCAAATTAGGATTTGATAAATTGTTAAATCAAAGAACCAAATGACAGCCACACCCAGAAGCACTAGGAAAATGGAATTTGAATCTTCAGATTTATTTTTAATTTCCCCTTTTCTAAAGATTGATCAACCACTGCGGATAGGTATTGATTGTGAGGTCAGCCAAATTACTGTTCTCCAAACTCTGCTCTTGAATGTCTGACTTACAGAGACACAGAGAGAAAAGAAGACTATCTCAGTGAAAAACACCAGGCCATAAAGGTGATGTATGAGAGATGTCCTGTTACCTGTATTGAATACATGAGAGATCCCACACCTGTGTTTATCATTCCCCAGGAGAGCAGTGCACAGATGTTACTGTGTACAATATGTCCATTCTGTAGGCTGACTGGTCTGCAGCAGGCATTAGTCAGTTGAAGTTCAGTGAAGCCTCCAAAAATAAAGAACTTACAGGAAGAACTCATCCTTTCCTGGTTTGTGAGTCTTTAAAACTCTGCTCTAATTTAGTGCAGATGTGGCAATAGTCTGTCTGTGTTTGCTTGTGGTAAGACGTTGGGTGTGCATTTGACACAGGGCCACATTCTTCCCTTGTTCTTGTTTAGAGATGTGATCTCTTCATTGAATCTTAGCATGTACTATAATTGCCCACTGTCACAGGTCTACGCCATCACAGCCAACATGATTGGGGCTCTAACTTGCAAAGCCTTCTGAGATCCCTATCTAAAGGGTTTGTTGTCCCATGGCTCACAGTTCTAGTGGGTAAAAAGGGCCCTTTTTTCTCTCTAACAACATGATTCCAGGACATAGAAGCCAGTCGATACCATCTACTTAGCTGTGATGTGTATCTTGATCCAGCCACTCCTGCTGTTTGCTCAGTGGAACAGACCCCTTTGAGACACTACCCTCAACTGATCATCCCAATCCATAGGTTACTGAATTCTTTTCGGCTGGCCCCATCTTTGAGAGTGAATCTCCTGTTGAAGGGATGGCCTCAGAAGTGAACCATTATATCCTAGAAAATACAAGTCTGTCTCAAAGACCTTTTTTCTGACTCTCTTTATAAATCTTGAATGGCAGATGTTACAACCTCAAGACATGAGGAGTAGATTTATTCTTCACCTCCTTCTATCTTCCTCTGAGTGGGTGACCTTCACAGAAATCTGCATAATCTCACATAAGTCTCTCGTTATATGTCATAGTGTTGGAAATTCCAAATATGGTGATGACTTCAGTGGCCTCAACCCTTCAAGGACATGGAAGCTGTCCAGGTACCACTAATTAAACTAGGACCCCTCTGTTTTTCATCCTTCTGGACCAACCATCAGGCACTCCTATCTCATTGCTTCTTCTTCAGCTAAACCTGAAATTCTCGAAGCCAGGTGAGTATTACACAAGTGGTCCCTAATGGGAGGCCAGGATTCTTTCCATTATGTTATTCCCTTTCTTTTAATGTTACCAATACTTAGTGCTCTCCTATAAGAATTGGTTTATACCCAGGCACAGCCTTAGACCAGATAATACTGTGCCTCAGGCAGAGAAGATCGCTATTCTCAAAGACTTAAGAGTCTGAACTAGTCAGAATTCTCCAGAGAAACAAAACCAATAGGATGTGTTTGCATTAGAAAGATATTTATTTTAACAGTTGGCTCATGTGATTAGGGAAGCTGAAAGTCAAATTCTCGCGGTGGACCAGAATGCTGGAAACCCACAAGAACTAGTGCTGCAGTTCAAAGCCACAGGCTGCCTGCTGGCCCAGTTCCTTCTGGCTCAGGGAGGTCAGTTCTTCGTTCTATCTGAGCCTTCAACTGACTAGGTGAAGCCCAGTCACATAATGGAAGGCTGTCTGTCTGCTTTACTCAAAGTCCACCAACTTAATGTAATCCTATCCAAAAAAAATATCTTCAAAGAAATACAGAAAACTGTTTGAATAACTACCTGGCTGTGGTGGACCAACCAACGTTGCTAAAACATCAACCATCTCACACTAAAGTCATAAGATATAAGTTCTGGGCTTCTTAAAAACCATCTTCACTTTACTCTGCTGTGGATATGAATCACCAACACTTTCCTGTCCAATTTACCTGTATAAATACAGTGCACAGTGGATAACCATATCTAGGCTCTGGGCATTGGAGCTCATCAGCTCCCATTTAAGCTGCATCACTGCCTACTTTGCAGTCTATGAAAATGCCTTCCAGCTGGAAAGGCACCACCTTTGAACTGGGAAAGTTCTGCTGATGCTGTGGATGATTTGGAGCACTATTGTTAGAAGATGAGGAGGTATCAGCAAAGTGTGTATTCTGAACACTGGGGATAGAGGCAGAAGATGAGAGTTAGACCCTGTTATGCCACTTACATTCATTATCTACCAGACCTGAGGTTAAAAATGTCATTGCCTCATTAGACTTTTGTTTTCCCAACTGTTGCTTAGAAATAAAATATGTTTTACACAAAATTAGTTTGAAGATCAAATGAGGGAAGATCTTTGAAGATCCTGGAATTTCTGCAGTGCCTTCTCCATATTAATTACATGAAGCATTTGCCTCATGCTAGATTGCATTAAAATGTCAGCTCAGCCAGGAAACTGTGAGCTCCTGAAGTGGAGAGATAATGTCTCCTTTACCCAAACATCGCTAACAGTTCACATACCGTACAGTCAATATTGATTTTATGTATTCATTTATTTATTCAATTAGCACTTATTACATATCTCCCATGCTCCATCTATTTTAGCCAGTAAATATTGGTTGAATATATAAATATAAATGGAAGAATTTCCTGAGACTTCTGAAGGAAATAGGTGAGAAGCTTGTGTATTTATTTTTGACTCCTTCTATGTTCTGATGCTTGACTCTGCTCTGCTCAATCACCCACAGCTGCTGATACTTGTGCAATAGCAGCTTTAACTACATAGCTCTGGTTCTTACATTATGTCCAAACATCTATGCTGTTTCTCTGAAAGAAATGAGGTGTCCAGTTCTGACCACCAAGCTTCTCTTCTTCCTTTGTCACAGATACACCCATGGATCATTGATATCTTACTGTTTTGCTGTTCTGGGTTTATTCTCCATTATACTCTGTAATTACCTGCCATTTAACCTACTAATAATGTAATTAATTTTTCTATTTTATATGCCAACTGAGATGCCCTAAATCTACGGTTAGAATGGGCTCCCCTGTGATCATGATGAGGTGGAAAAACCAATTGTAGTTTGGCACTTTCAGTGAACTCTTCTTTATTCTGACTGTCATGTGCCATGCTTGGCGTACCAGGTAGCATGCTAAGGACCCATTTCATATAACCTTCTCAAAAATCCTTAAAGGAGATGACTAGAGACACTGACATCATCATTATTCACGTCACTTTTAAGTGAGGAATTCAGAAAGTTTAAATGCTTCGTGGGTTACAACTTTACTTGAAATTATTCATATTTCTTGCCCCCGGAGTTCTGTGATCCTATTTCTTGGCGGAGACTCCACTTTTCCTCTAGGTCAGTCATGATCATTGGCTTTGTCAAGAAGCAAAGGTGTCTGCATGGGTCAGGTTGTCATCCTCTGCACATTGCCCAGGGTTAATCCTGCTCCACCTTCACAACTGGGCTTGTCTTGTGGTATCAAGAAGATGGGGGCACCACTAACCGAATTCTGAGATTTACACTTTTTGGTGGGCCATTATATCAAGCAGAAGGAGCACACAATATGCGTTTACCTTGCTTTTGCTGAAGAAGTTAGTAAGAAAAGAAAAATATCAAAACTCTAGTCTCATAGCTGAATTGTACTGGATAAATGGACTATTAATCAAAAAGGTAGTCTAAGTCACTTGATGAAAAGCTATTGAACGTTCTGTTCTAGGCTAGAATTTTGTAAACTGCATCACCTTGAATCTGAAAGTGTTCTCTTCCTGAGGTGCCCACAGAGATTTGGATATTTTGTGTACCAATGAAGGACGGGCCTGGAACTAAGGAGATTGGAAAAGTGGGTGGGGTGGGAAGAGGAGCATGTGTCACTCAAACAGAGCCCTTGGTCAATAAAGTGTAAGTATCAGCAAGTGAAAATCTGACTCAGGATCTAATAAATGTAACTCATGAATGTTTAATCCACAATGGAGAAAATAATTTGATTTGGATTTGGATAAAGAATCTTTTGTCAAGCACAGCAGTCTAGAGACATTCACAATAAATTCATGGTTAAGAAGATTGAATTTTTATAAATTCCTCATGAAATTTGTAAATAAATGTTGATATAATGATGTCATCATATCCACATATCTTAATTACCAAATTATAAGTGGGAAGATCTGCTTTCAGTGGAAGCCACATACTCATTAGTGATGTGTCTTTCAATAAGGCCCAATTCTTCTGGGCCCCAGCTATAAAACTGGTTCATAATTTATGCATGGAGTTATGGAAACCTTTTAAAGTACTGTAGAGAAGTGATTGGCAAGCTTTTACTGAAAAGGATCATTTAGCAAATGTGTTAGTCTTTGCAGGGTGTACAGTCTCTATCATAGATACTCAACTTTGACATAGTAGGAAAGCAGTCATAGATAATGGATAACAGATGATCATGATCGTGTCCCAATAAAATTTTTATTTATGAACAGTAAAGTTTTAATACTGTATAAATTTCACCTGTCACAAAATATTGCTCCTTCATTTTTTCTAACAATTTAAAATTTTAAAGTCATTATTAACTTGGGATGGTCATACATATTTAGGCTATATTTAGCTAGTGCGCCATGGTTATGGACTTATGGAAGGGTGCATTTTTAACTGCACTTTAAACGTAGAGGTGTCTAAAAACAGAACTAAATTACAAATAAAATATGTTTTTAAAAACCTGAAAGGTGATAATGCTAGCAAGTAAAAATGTATTTCTAGTTTTATTTATGACCAAAATATTTCTTAAATTGATAGACAAACATTTTCATACATACTTCTACAAAAATAAAGACTTCAATTAGCTATAAAATTAATATAATTTTATCAAGAAGGAAATGGAGGGGAAAAACTCTTTTTAATTAAAATATAATATTTTAATCTTAAAAGATAAAGAACAGTCACAGGTTCTTATGGAATATGCCTTAGGTGGTAAGTATAATGTTTTCATTTAAATCCTTATTGCTAATTCTCTTCTCTTCATTTGTGGAAGATATGTCATTTAAAAGTCATTAATAAATTAAGAAGTGAATATCTACTAAGGTAAAAGTATATTTATAAAATACTGTATATCGTTATAAGTTTTAAGTTAAACTAAAAAAAAAAAAAAAAAAAAAAACTTCTTCCTGTTAGGAAAAACAAACTCTAAATTAGGTGATCAAAAAAAAAAAAAAAAAAAGTGAATCTTGGATGATTCCAATTTAAATCATATATATTGACTTCTCCAAACAGATATTATGCTGAAGTCTTCTACCTGAAATCATATTTACTTTTCCAAGTACACACTGCAATAGATTCTAAGCCTCATTTGTGTAGATGAGCAATGAGAACAGACGGTTGCTTCATTGTGAAGCTCCCTCAGGGTCCCACTGTCTCCAGGACAGAAACACACACAGACGGCCCAATGTCCACGGGAAGGGGAGGGAGGACGACTTTTCTGGGTGCTCACTGTGAACATATCACTCTGAGAGGAACCAAGTGCATGTGTCCATTGATCTGTCCATTCAACCATGGAAACTCTCCCCTCCATCAATGCCCACAAATGTGGCTCAATCCTCACATTGATCCTGGCAGAGTAAGCATGCATGATCCCCACCTGCCTCGGCTCTGTCCACCAAGGATGACTACCCAGCCATCAGGAAAGCTCAGATGTGAACTCGGGAGCCTAGCGTCACGTGCCACTAAGTGTTGGTGTCCAGAGCAGAACCTGCTCCAGCCTAACTTAAGGACCTTCTCCTGTCACATCCCAGGGTCTCTTAGACCACAGAGATCGTCCATGCCTCTCGCCAAGCGTCCTCAGCTGCTTCTCGCACGGCACCACTGTTGATCCTCACCCTGCAGTGATGGAGAGAGAAGGACATTCCACCATGCCTCGGAGGCACGCAGTTTTCCGATCATTTTGCAAATGATTTTCTTTGTTTCAGAGCTGTGTCTAGAATGAAGAGCCCATGGATGCTTGACACGAGTTGGAAGTGGGTTTGTATTTGTTTGAAATTATGACACCAGCCTCCCCTGACATTTGTTGTTAATTATTCACTGGGAAATGGAGGAATATGTCAACACAACATTTGTCACCCGTTATTTAGAGGCTCAGGTTGACAGATCTTGGCAGAATTTTTGAAAGATGTATCTGACTTGGTTGCTTTTAGTCTCTTTATTTATTTTGAATTCTCAAGACTGTAAAATAAAATAAAGCCTTCAGCTAGTGAGATAGTTACTCACAACAAAGACAAATATTTTGGACAGGTGGGCAGCTCTGCAGCCCTGATGGGCGAAACTAGAGGCCTTCAACTGTGTGAGAAGGGGATCACCTGGGGAACCTGGATGAGGACGTTCCAGGCTGATGGAAGCCAGACCAAGGGAAAATGTAACCGTGTTTCTTTACAATTCTCCCTGAAAATGGCCACAAGGAGACTCCTCCTTATATCTGTTCTAAGTGATAGGTTAAGCCCCAAACAAGAAAATTAAAACAAAGTTCTAAAAAGGTAAATATGGCATCATGAGATTCGCCGTTCCAGCCCGGTCTTGCTAGGCATGTGCTCCCTGCACTTCTGCATCTGCCCGCGCTGAAGCTGCAATTTCCAGGGCACCTGTTGAAATTGCACCCAGAGCAACTCTGGGAGACCCTGTGTGAGTGCAGCTGTGCCCAGAGGGAGCCCCGTCCACCCATTTACCTCCCAGACTCAAGGTCTTCCTTTCCAAGATTAATTAAAAAATGGAGGTGTGGATCCGTTATCCCACTGCTCAGACCCACCTGTGTTTACCTTTCCTGTCCAAAGGGAGATTCAAAGTCCTCATAGCTATGCCCAAATCCTGACATACGATCTGCTTCCTGTAGTTTCTTTTATTGCTCTGATTTGACTTGCTCTACCATCCTGCGCCTTGTTTTGTCTGGCCCACCATCACCAGCTCCAGGCTACTCTAAGAAGCAACAAGCCCAGTGTGCCTCAGGGTCTTTGCTCTCGCTTCTGTTTCTGCTCAGAGTCTGCTCTGACATTTCCAAAGTCTGCTCCATCACCCTAAAGAAGGGTCTGTTCAGTTGTCACATTATCAGAGAGCCCTCCCCATCCATTCCATCCAGATGGTCCCGAGCCTCACCTCCTGACAATCTAGAGTCTGTGACAGCAGGGTCCATTCAGAAATGCATAGGGGAGCAGGAGCTCTTAACTGGAACAGTCTGGTAGCAAGGGCAGGTGGGGAGGACGTTTGAGAGGAGGCTGGAGTGATCTATGGTGTTGAAGAGCTGGAGTAACTCTTCATTATGAGCTCCAGGAGGATTTATTGGAGAGTGTTTAGGAGGAGGCCTGGCATGCTCTGATTACATATTCAACAGATCCTGCTGGCAGAAGCTGTAAAATGGATCAGAAGGTGAAACAATAAAAGCAAAGGCATGATTTTGAAAGGTCTGGGAAGGCTGAGGAATTAAGCATGTCTGAGCCAACTTGAGTCTCCCTCAAGGCCAGTGTCGACCTGCAGCACCATTTCTCCTTACACAGAGGAGATACGTGGCTGCTCCAGTGAACCGGGAAGAAAGCAGCAGGCTGTTGAAGGAGTAAAACGTCCCCTAGGTCTAATTTAAGTTAATTTATTCTTGATATCTTCTCCAAAGACAAAGGAAATTCCATTGGGGACACAGTTAATACCAGAATCTGATTTCATGTCCAAGGCTGGGTCAGTTTGGACAGTAATTAATCCAGAAGTGCATTATCTAAGTACCTACTTATCTACTACCTGTCTATTGTCTATCATCTTCCTATTATTACCTAACTATCTCCCCAAAAAAAAGAAAACAGGAATTTATTTTTAAGAATGTCCATTTTTTTAGAAAGTGTGGCATGTGTCACCTGGAAAAAATGTTAATCCTAGGGACATCAGTGAGCCCTAGAATGAGAAATAAAGTAAAAAGCGTAACAGGAGTTTGTCACTACAAAACAGTGTAGGAATCAAAGAGCAAGTCAGATTCAACCAGGAGGGTTAAGATTTGGATTGTGTTCATTCTTTCGGACACAGAACCAGGCGTGTGTGGGAGGGTGAAACGGATCATGGTTAAAGTTTCTTGTATGTTAACACGTGTCTCGCTGTGGGTTTGGACCGAGGTACAGGAGCTTTCTGATGAACCCTGCGTCTCTGGTGGAGCCTGGGAAGTCCACAGGCAGTGCAGCACGTGAGGTGGGTATGGTTGCATGGAACCATCTGTCCTTAGATGCAGAAAGGGCCCTAAGTGACCTAGGACCTGGTATCCGAGGCCCAGGTCCCCTTTAGCTTCAGGTTGGGGAGGGCTGAGAACTTTATTCCTTCAGGGAGGGAAACAATCCCTTGTGGAAGAAGCAAGAGGCTCATTTGAAAGATGCTCAGGAGCAGAGAGGGGTGTGGGAAGAAGATGTGTGGAAGAAGTGCTTTGACAAGGCTATCCTGCTAAACAAAAGCTTAGCTCTCCCCTGCCACTGGAAGCTGAGTGACTGCTGTAGAAAATGTGATGGATTATATTCAAGTAGCAGATCGATAGACTGGAATTAATTTTGTTTAAGATAACCTTAAGCCTTGAGTTCTATATATCTCCTCTATTATTTGGTTCATTTGCTTGCAAGTTCAACCAGTATTTATTAAGGGCCCTCTCCTAATCTGCTCAGGCTGCTGTGACAAATTCATAGGCTTGGTTGTTTTAAATTACAGAAATTTATGTTTCTAAGGTCTGGAGGCCAGAGAGTTCAAGATCAAGGTGTCGGCAGATTTGTTGTTCTCTGAGAGCCTCTCTCCTGGCCAGTGGACAGCAGCCTTCCCATGGTGCGCTCACAGGGCCTTTGCTTGATTCCTATTCTTGCAGAAAGGTAGGGGTTTGGAGAGAAGTAAAAGAGAGGGGGAGGGGAAGAGAGGGAAAAAGAGAAATCCATCATGAGTGCCAGGGATGGGACCCAGGGCTGAGCACTTGGTGCACCACTGAGCTACGCTTACTGTCCCTTTTATTTATCTTCCTTTTTTTTTAATGGGCATATTAATCCTATAGCTGGAGCCCTACCTTCATGACCTAATGGGTTAAGTAATTGTTGGAGTTAAGATTCTAAGAGAAATGACATAGGAAAATAATCGGCGGTGGGCTGCTGTAAGTTAAGATTATACTGAAGGAGCATTTTAGTGAGAAGTTCCAGTGTGAGCACAGATGCCTAGTTGGAGGTGAGAATAGAGGGAAGGCTGGTGACAAGGGGGAGGTAATCATGTACCATGGACTTGACATGATGTGTGTATAGCTAGTGAAGGATTTTTTTATGGGGATTTTGGAAATCATCTTGGAAGCTGTGATGGGACATGATAAGGACTTAAAGAGTTGTAGGTGAAGAGGAACCCCATTTAAAATCTGATCATGGAAGAAGAATCCATAAAGAAGACAACAAGAGTACAGTAGAAAGGTTTGAAAAAAACAGGATCCTATGGACTACCTCAATCCAGGGAGGACTCAGTTTCTAGAAGAATCAGCAGCACATGTTAAGCAACAAAGATGAATCATGATATTAGAGTAAGACCATATTGTTCTGGTCCACTCAGAATTGTGCATAGTCTTGCAGAGGAAGACACCACAGGGCTGGAACATAGGCTTTCTTTTTGAGGCTTCAGTGTGAGCCTGATACATAGATAATGACATTAGCTAGTTATTTTGACAAAAACATTAGCTGATTATTTTAGGGTAAAGAATATAATGATATATTCTTCAATATGATCATTATCTGAAGTAAAACTAAATAAACATGACTTTGTGCATAATAAATGATTGGATAGTGCTCTTCAGGTGCTTTTCTTAGAGGTTGAATATATTTTCTAGTAATGAATAGAACTGTCAGGAAAAATTTCACAAATCCTAGCACTAAAAGGAAAACAAATATTTTCACATGTTTGTTTACTCTTTCAGCAAGGTACACAGGTACTCCCCCCCCCCACCCAAGTATCATGTTTGTACTCATTCTGAAAAAATAAAGTCAAATAAAATGAGGTTTGTAGCACCAGGATCTCCAAATCTAGTAAGGATCCTTGCCCATGTATTTGTTTTGAGATAAATAAGAGATTTTACGTATTTGGAACTGAATTGCTGGTGCGTAGCTGAATTGTTGGTGCTGAGCTTGCCCAGGTATCCAAAAAATAGACTCCTGGCTTTGGTTCTGGAACAGCACTGTTCAGTGGGACCTCCTCTGACGACTGGAAAAGCCATGAAGACCATTTCGCTGTTGAGTGAGTTCCAAAGCTGTGACTATTGCAACAGAGTTCTCAAAGATTGTTTTAATTAGTTTAAACTTTGTTGTCTATAATCACCAATGAGTAGCAGCTGTCACATTAGATAGAACAGCTGGGAAATGAGTGTCCTACATCCTGGGGCCCTTGATGTTTTAAGAACTTCTTCTTAAAGGAAAAAGAAGTAAAAAGTAATATAAAATGAGGAGAGCTGACCATAATCTCACAACAGTACAAATCACCTCCAACCTCACCCTGTCTCTGTTTCTTCTGATGATATCTCCAAGGGGCCGTGAAGCTGTGAGGCCTTGAGTATTCTGGGTTTTGTTTGGTAAGCAGTTTTCATCAGAAATTAATCTAAAAGCATCCTGCCTCAAAGCCATTGTCTTATTTCCTTTTGTTTTTCTACCTTCGTAAATTAGAATGAAATATTGATACATTTTCCCATTTACTTGCAATTCCAGAGAAATAAAGAAACCTTGAATACAAAGGACTAAACAGGGAGATGTGATTTTAAATCCTTCATCTCCCATCGGAACAAATTAATAAGCCTTAGTAATTTTATCTAGAAAATGGGGACAACCTACTTTAGTCAAAGGGACTCTATACTCTGTAATAAGGCACATGCGGCTACATAGGTAAATAAATGTTTATTAAAAGTTGTAATGGGATAATTTTTTAGAATGACCAAAAGTAGAATTTGTAAACACTAAAGTTTGTTTGATAATAAAGAGAGTTGAACTGGAGAATACCATCAATTCAAAAATTTGAAGTGCAGGTAACAATCTTCATAATGATAACATGTTTTTCAACTTATTCTTTCTGCTTTTTCTCCTACTCTATCACCGCAACATTCATGGGCCTGGTGTGTGATGTCAAGTACAGATGTCAGAATTTTGCAAATAGAGAAAGGCCATCTGAAATCAACAAAACTCAACTTTGCAAATTGCTAACTTCTAAGGGCTGGTTTCATCATCAACTTTGCAAATGCAAATGGCTGGTTTCATCAAAACATTCAAGGTGATACGTCAGTTTTAGCAGATGACACTTTCTGTTTTGATAAGAGTGGCAAGAGACATGATTTTCGTAAGGTATGAATTTAATCACATAGATTTAAATGTTCTTTTTAAATTGTAAAATCAACACATAATCCATTGCAAATAGAGCCACTATTACCTGGTTCAAAAAGAAGGGAGAAGCAAAGTAAGAATTTCATCATTTTGCTTCACTTTACCAAACAAAATATATTGATCACCTACTAAGTCCTGGATATTGCTAATTTCTGCAGATAAAAATGTATATAGTGCATAGTGCCTGTCCTTAAAGAGCTGCTAGAGCAATAGAGGAACAAGATATGTACATGGCCACAACTTGCTGAGTCCTGAATGCAAGAGATGAAGAAGCCCAGGAACAGGCGGGGGGGGGGGGGGGGGGGTGGGGGGGGGCTGTGACAGAGAGAACAGGTGCTCGGTAAGAGGCAAAAACTATGCACTAAAAAGCATCAGGAAAAAGGAAAGGGGGCAATTTGAAAATGATATAAAAGGCTACATTTTAAAATTTAGTGGCTATTCAAAGTAGCAGAGATTTTTAAAAGGGAAAAAGGAAGGAAGATATTCAGATATTTGGTTTGTGCGTAGGATTTGAAGGAGATGGGAAGCCGTCTGTTTAGAGGAAGACACTGACTTTTTTTTCCTTTCCTCCTCCTCTGTTTCTCTCTTTTGCTTTTCTTCTCCTTCCAACCTCTCATTTTTTTTTTCTTCCACCTTGGAACCAAGGGTTGGGAATATACTGAATTAGATTTTGTACCTGCCTTGTTGGCTAGATGGCTTCTAGAAGCTTGAGGCTGGGGATCAGGAAGGCTATCTTGACCAGAGACACCTCTGAGGCAACACCCAGGGTGTTGAAGCTGCAGGAGGAGATTGGGCGAATGGAAGAAAGATTGGATGATGGAACATACCCACGCCCCTGGGAATTCAGGAGCAAATATGAGGAGAAACCAGAGAAGAAGATTGGTACAGGGTGGTCACAGATATACAGAAAACAGCTGGAGGTGAGTAGCCAAATAACAGTAGCTCCATTTGCAGTTTTTGTGCCAGACACTGTGCTTGTGTGAACGTTGTACAGGTAAGCGATGCCTGGCCCAGAATTCTCTTGACTCATTTAGTCTGGGGCAGACATCAAGAGGGATACTCTGGTTACTTTCATTAAAAGACGGATGAAAGGAACTTGGTTCTGCCTGAGGTCAGATATCTAACAAGTTGCTGAGGTGGGTTTGAAGTGTAGCTTACTGTGTGGTTTTCTCTTTTAATTGTCTCCTGTATTTGCTTCCTGCATAAGGCTCCTCCTGGCCAGGCACAGTCTGGCTCCGAGGAGGCAGGCCATCTTAGGCAGGCTTCCAGGGTGAGAGGCCAGGGTGCTCGAGGGCTGAGCTAACCCTGTTTCTCTGATGAAGAAACTAATGCTGAAAAGGGCTCATGCAAACGCTCATGAGGGAGGAAGCACAGGAGGTCGTCTGTGCTGTGGTGAACAGGGGGGAATCTGGAGCCCACCTGGGGAGGGCAGCTCAGGCAGCACCTGGCTGTGCGCTGGAGAGCTGGCCCACTCCCTGTCTTCATCTCCACCGCTTCAGTCTTTGCTTCTTCATGGTAACTCAGCTCCACTGAGTACACAGCAATGAAGCAGCTTTAGTTGAACTGGAACTGCGAGGCAGGAAGAGAAGCCCGGGGCCAGAGGAGAGATGGAAGAGGAACCGGAAAAGCCACTATCCTCACCCAGTCCCAGGGGGAGGCAGAGGCCAGGGTGTTGGAGTGAGATGCAGGACTGGAGTCTCCTTCCCATTCTGAGCCACGGCAGCGCTTTCCCTTGCACATACCAATCTTGTAGACACACAGGGGTTCTTTTTCTCATTGATTATATTCTGGTGCAATGATTGGGTATATTTCTAAATGATAGAAGTTACGTGTGTGCGCGCGCGCGTGTGTGTGTGTGTGTGTCTGTGCTGGTCAATGTGATTTTTTTCCTACCCACTCACCCTGAGTTTGAGGTAACCCAGACCTGAATCTAAAAGGCTTTCAAAAAAGACCTGATCACGTTTGAGACTCAAACCTCAGTTGCAAGGTTTGGCCACCAACCTGGATGACCCTAAGCTGTCGTTGAAACATTCGGCATTCTTCCTGCTCTAGGCACATCCTTCAGGAGCTTGCGTGGAGGATTAACTGTGGATTTGGGAGGGATCACAGTTATTTCTGCAATCTATTTTCCCTAACTCCACTTTAATTGGAATAATCCTTTTTGTCCCTACAAACCTCTTCTTTGGTTTGGCAAAATTAATTTAAATCCCATTAATAGTTAAGGGATAATGAACAAGATGCTCTCTGGAGGTTCAGAGGGAACTGAAGACAGGCAAGGCAAAGCAAGTGGGAAGGTGTCAAAACTTCCAATGCTCATGCTGAACTCTATTTCTTTCATCTTCTTCCCACAAAATCAACTCATGATGGCCTTTAACCACATTCCAGAAAACAAAGCACCTACAAACAGCATGCAGAGGGGGCCATCCTTGGATGAGGATTTGTGGACACCATGTCTAGGTTGGAGAAGAGGAAATGCCTCTCACCCAAACCCCATCATTTCTTGACTACAGGCAGCATGTGTTTTTATGATGGCAAGGCACTTAGCCATGCTGCCATCTCAGCACCATGGTAGTGAGCTGGATGTAGGGGTATTCAAATGATCCATATGTCTGTGCTGAATTTGGACACAGCTAAATTCCATTTAAAGGAAATAGAGAAAAATGCCTCTCTTTGCAGTTGTCTTCGTTCATGACAGAGCTCCATTACGAGCTGAACCTCAGCAACAGGGAGTAATGTTGCATATCGAATATGATCATGGAGGAAGAGTGGTCCCACAAAGCAGCTCTGAGAGGACCTGCACAATCCCCAGCATTGCCCATTCAAGTTAGCACCAAACCCATCCGATTACTGTCACCAGTGCTTGTGCAAACTACTGCATTTTTCTGCAATAATATGTCATCATTAACCATATGTCTTCTTTCCACCACTTTTTTCCTCCAGCAATTCCCCACCATTAATTTTAGTACCATTTCTTGAAGACAATTGGCTCCTACCCAAATGTAATGAGGTTGAGATTCGTAAAGTTCGATAATTGTCAGGGGAAGAATATAAATGCAATAAAATTTAAGTTTCTTTTTTTTTTCTTGTCTTCAGCAATAGTAAATGAACTGACTTTGGTCATCTCTGGACCCTCTGTTGAAGAAGGGGTTATTTAGGTCATGGGAGACCTTCACTCAATACTAGTTAACTAGCAATCATCTTTGATAGATGCCAATAATATATTAATCATGATTAACGAATTTCATTAATTTTCACAGAATATCTTATATCAGCAAAGAGATTCATTGTTTAATTTAAATTGACAAGTATTCATCAAATTCCTGATGTGATACATGCATTGTCCTATAATATAATCAAAATAAAACATTAATAAAGCTGAGATACCTGTTTTCAAAACATTACCCACCACATTGGGGAGCAGAGTTATGGCAATGGAAAAATTGTTTTCAGTTTAGGAAATTCCCCATGGTTTTATGGAATAATTATCTGCTTTTTTATAGCAAGACCCACTGAGTTTATTTTCAGTATGTCAGCCTGAAACAGCAGCCTTGAGCCTCTCCCGTTATTGAGCACTTAATAAGTGGCAAGTGCATCTGAAGAACAGCATTTTTAGTTTTGTTTAATTGGAATTAACTTACCATATATATATATATATATATATATATATATATATATATATTTTTTTTTTTTTTTTTTTTAATTCCTGATACTTTATCCATTGCTGGAACCTCTTTCATGATGCTCACAACCACCTGAGTGTGTGGTAGTACTTTTGCTACTGCAACTTGAATGAAACCTAAAAAGTGACCATTTGTTTCCTATGAAAATAGGGCATGTGGATGGAGATGTAGTAGAAGTGCAAAATACACATTGATTTCTAAGATTTAATACAAACAAAATGTCTCATTAATATGTTTTTATGTTGATTATATGTTGGAATGGCACCGTTTTAAATATATGGGATTATATAGAAACATTATTAAAATCAATTTACTCTTTCCTTCCACTTTGTACAACTATGACTGCTAGAGAATTTTCAGTTACATGTCCTGGTTCCATTATATTAGTGTTCAAATCCTATCGCAAAATGAAAGCCGGATTGGATTCCACTTTCCTTTGGTAATCGTAGCTGACCTAGCCCCTTGACCTCTGATCCTGTCATTTAGAATGTCCCCCATGCAGTATCTCACAGTCCTTGGTACAGGGACAGGAGTGAAGAGATAGCAACCATGGAACCTAAAACCTAACCACACCACCAGGTTTAGATGCCATTTTAGCAAAACTATATTCCAAACTCACTTATACAGAAACTGAAACCCAGACTTAGGATTATAGTAAAAGCTAACAACAATGTACAGACCAAAAGATATAACACCTTTTGGAATACCATGTTTCATGAAATAGATTAAAATATCATGTCAAAATAAATTACTGGTATTTCTTGGGGAAAAAATAATCTCATAAGGAAATTCCAGTGCTTCATTTGGTAAAGGATGGTATTTTCACGGTCAATAGTCTTTGAGAAGTCTGTCCTCCTTATTAGAATTGAAATTACTAGTTAACTCACCTGCCTAGAAATGACTCATTTACCTTTTGAGAAAAGACGTTCAGCTGTTGCACCAATTGTGGGCTGGGTACCTGTGGGAGCTGCCCTTGCCCTGGAATGTGGTGCAACACCGCCACCTAGCGGTCACTTTGCTGAGCTTTTCACAGCTGGCGGACCTGCACACGGGGCCTCTGCTCCCTGCCCATGTGACCCTGTTGCCTCCATACAGGAGAATGTAAGATGCTATTTTGTTTGAGTTGGTAAAAAGGGGCACTTGGATAACTAGTCTTCCCAGAAAGAGGTAGATTGGAACTCATGTATACGAAAGAGCTCTACTTTTAAAGAAACACTTTCTGAGTATTATTCACTGCATAATTTTTTTTTTACTGTAATTATCAAAATCAACTTATGATCAGCTTGTGAAAAAAATGGAAAAGGGAACTTGGAGAACAAAGGAGTGAATTGAATTTTTGGTGCTAATGGTGACCGGTGGTTTCATTCAGTCTCACGTAATTTGTGATGACCTCTAAACAAAGACTTTTATCTTTATTTTTTGGACAAGAAAATCAAGGTGCAGAACACTTAAGTAAACTATCCAAGAACTAATAGTAGCAAATGTAGACCCAGAATCTTAGCATAGATTTGTCTTACCATTAGTATTTTGTCTAAAATATGAAGTACTGGGTGGGTGCCATCTTTGTGCAACAGCTGAAAGTCTTTTCTCAACAGGTTCGTGGGTTGTTTCTAAGCAGGTGAGTTGATTAGTAATTTCAATTCTGCATATAGGAGGTACTTCGCATTCAGCAGGTCCTATGTTCAAGCCCAGACACCAAAGCAAACAAGTGAATGATTAGTTTAGTTTTCCTAACAGTGCCACCTGGAAGTGGCTGTCATTTTCTTCTTCTCTCCGATGGGAGATCTGGAGCCTGAAGCCCAAGGAGAGGCATCAAGGGCCCCTCTGCTCTGCAGCAGCACCCACTCCAAACTCTGTGATCTGCTCACTAAAACTCCTGTGCTGATTTAGTTCTCCTAAAAGGTGTTCCCTCTGTTGCTGACCTCTCCTTTAGGTCCTTGTTAATTTCCTTCATTTCCTTCAAATCTGACAAATTAATCCAAAAGAAAATAGCAATGAGAAATCATCTCCCCCTGATGTTCTTGAAAGCCAAATAACTGAATTAGAGAAATGATTGAGTGGGGTCTGAGCTTTGCAAAACCTCCCCTCTCTCTCGGTTTTCTTTTTCTATATTCATATTCGCACCCACACCTCTGTGAGATTATAGCCAATGCTTATTTCCACTAGCGGTTGTTCATTTTGTCATTTTCATCCAAACACCTTAGTCACAGTAATTGGATTTCCTCACTACAGAAGAACGGGCGTTTTTATGATAATGAAGTTGAGTACAGGGGCTCATTTGACATTAAAGGCGTTTCGCAAATATATTATGAAAACCCGGCTTAGGGGAGTGCAATGAGGAAGAGAGGTTTCCTTCCCAGGAGCAGGCTGAGTGTCCCTAGGCTGCTGGGCTTTGCTGAGTGAATGGACTCTTCATGTCCCTGTTACCTGAAACTCAGCTCAGGTGTTCTTAAATGTGGTCCTTGCTTTATATTTCAGATTCATTTCACATCTTCTTTATGTCTTCCATGTACCACAATACCACCAGGCTATTTTCAGGTATTAAAAAAAAAAAAAAAAAAAAAAAAAACGGGAAACAAAAAGCAAACCAAAACCACAATGTTCTTCAGAGGAAAGAAAAAATGGTTCATCAACCAGAAGGATCTGCGTCAATACATGTACAAAAGTGGAAAGTGCTTTATGCATAAGGGCTTACTTTGTTTAAATAAATTATTTGCAGATGTCTGACATTTTCAAGAAAGATGCATGCTTAGCTCTTTTAGATGGAACGTGACTTGAGGTGAATGATTTATTCCAACGTTTACATATCAGTTTGGTCCTCACTTGATGTGGGTCTTGAAAGACAGGCATGGATATTTGTTCGGTAGTTTAAATGGGTCATTTTCAGTATATTTATTACTATTGAAAATTAATAATCAAGTCTAGTTCGCATTTTGAAGTATTTAAAATAGTCTCACTTGAAAGCATGTGTGTGTGTGTGTGTGTGTGTGTGTGTGTGTGTATACAGGAATTATCCAGGATGTTACAGAAGTCTCAAGATGGGAATATGATAGAAGAGGGCAGATTGGAAGTCACAGGATGAAAGAAAAAGGTATATTTTAGAACTCACCAGTTTATCACACATGGAGTTTTTACAACAAAAGAAGAGGTTATAATTTGAAATATTTTAAATTTTAAAATTTTGAATGTATTTGCGTTTTTAAAACATATTTTTGCCTAGTACACATATTATCAGATAAGAACATGTAGGACAAGAATAATAAAATGCCATCCTGATGATGCACAGTGGGTGTATTTTGGAATGAGACCAGGCCACAGGCTGGCTGAACTTTGATCCAGTGCTTTTCAGCACTATTCAAAATGTGCTTGGGTTCAAGCTTGTTGTAGTGACCTAATAAGCTCTTGTCACTTGTCACCCAGGGATGTTTTAAAGAATAAAAATATTAAAAAAGAACTCAAATATATTTCTCATAATATTTAGCTGTCTCCTTATGGATATCAGACTTTTTAATACTTTGCTATTTTTTAAAAAACATGTTAATAGACAAACGATTTTTTTGAAAACCAATCATTTATTCATTTCCTCCCCCAACATGTCAGCATGTCATGGGCAGTTTAATTGCTATGATATTTTATATTATTTTCCAATTGTTCCATACTAATATATAAACTGGTAATGGATTGTAAAATTTTAACCTTTTGTCTACCTTTATAAATAATTTCTAACAGTTGTTTTTTTTTTTTTTAATATTTTGTTTGTTTTATTTTGTCTTGAGATTCCCAGGGACTTTTACTTTTGGGGTAAAAGGGCCACATTGCATCGAAATTTGTAATGCTAAATTTCTGCAAAATAAGAAGTCTGGCCTCTAAATATGGCCTCTACAAGCCTTTATCATCTTATACTATTAGAATGCCTAGGATTCCAGTGCAAGGTTAGAAAGGGGGTTTGCTTCCCAAACCTGGAAAAAGGGTTTAGCTGCTGGTTTATGAAATCAGAGGAATGAATCATGTGTTAGCATATTGTTAGGCTCTCTTTACTAACATTTTGTTTTGAGTTTTTAATTATGAAGGATAATGGTGTGTAAATGACTTTCTTTTCCTCTTCTTGGAATGTCTGTGTCCAGTTTGGTTTTAGGTCACAAAGTCTGACAACAAGATGGGGATGATGGCTCTTCCTCTCTATTTTCAGTATTATCCCTCTATCCTTGAATAGACTTTATCAGAGAAAATTAATTGTTCCAGAATCATTTTTGGAAAGTTTTAACAGCAAATTCAACTTTTTCAATAGATGTGTCTTGAAGTGTTTTATTTTTTTCTTGTGCTGGTTTTGGTAAGTTGCTTTTTCTAGAAAGTTATCTGTATTATTTAAGATGTCAAATATGCCAATATAATGTTGTTGATGTCTTATTATCTCTTTGTTGTTCATAGAATTCACAGTACACCACAGTGCCTTTCTTAGTCTTGACATTGATAGTTTGTATTCTCTTTTGTGATCAATTCAGTTTGATATTTTTTTTTATATCTTCAAAGAGCTGTTGACTTTATTTTCTCTTTGTTGGTTTTCTGTTTCTTATCTTAATTATTTCTTTTTAATTATGCGACTTCTTAATCTAATTGAATTTTTGCTTCTCTATGGTGAATTCTTTTTTAGCATGAACATTTTGAACCTATTTAAATTATATTGCTCTACTGTGTACATGTACAATTGTAAACACATACAAATGTGTAACCACAAATCCCACTATTACATGAATCGATAAAATTTTTAAAACATAATTTATTGACCTCTTTTGTTGTATTGTTTTTGAGTTTAAATATTTTTTTTTCCATTTTCCTTGTAATTCTATCTTGAATCAATGAATTATTTATCAATGTGCTATTTAACTTGCAGATATTTGGGGATTTTCTAAATGCTTTTTTGTTACTGAAATTAATTCCATCGTGATCAGTGATTTTAATTTTGATGGTTAAGTGTGTTTGGCTCTTGTTTCATGGCCTTTGACGCCAACTAGCTTGGCATATGTACCATATACACTTTCAAAGGATCTGCATCCTTCATTGGTGGGGTGCAGTGATCCATAGGTTCCAAATAGTCTCAAGGCAGCTGATGTTGATTTTCAGAGTTCAGGTGTGACTACTGACATTCTGTCCTTGCTATGTCCATCACTAGCAGGGAATTGTATGCCGTCAGGACAATTGTGGACTCCTATTTTTCCATTTAACTCTGTCTGGTTTGCTTTATTGAATTTGTGGATTTTACTAGGTGCAGAGACAATCATGATAGCTCTGCCTTCCTGATGGTCTCTCTCATCATCACGATGCACTGCTTTTTATCTCCCGAAGACACTGTTCTGGATCCCATTGTTCTCTGGTGTTAGAATTGCCACACCCGGTGTTTTGTTTCATCTGTGCTTTGTAATGTAGGTCTCATGTAGGCAGATGATAGTAGCATTTTTGTTTTGTTTCTTTCGGTTATCACTTTGTTTTCATCTCAGCCTTTCTTTTCTTTAGAACGTGTAGAAAATTGAAATAAAATGCAGGATGAGATTAATTATGGAGAGAGTTGGACTTTCATCCATCGTTTAATCATTTGACTTCATTTTGCCCCTGTTTTGGATTCTTTGTTCACAATCGCCTCCTTGGTATTGGGTTATTTAAATCCATTTTAATTTTTTTTATTGTCATTTTGGTTTGTCTTTTTTATTGGTTGCTCTGGGGATTGTACTATGCATAGATAGCTTCTCCTAGTCTTCTTAGAGATAATACTTCACCACTTCACATACAGTGTCAAAACCAAGGTATGAGATGGTCCCCTCTAGGCTGATATTCGCTTTATTCTTGCCAAGTGTGTACAACTCTGCGCCTTTAAAACCCCTCTGGAGAATCTTACAATGCTGGCTATATGGCTCATACGTGTCTTCAAAGATTACAGAGAGAATTGCTGTTCCTATTTATCCAGGTGTTTATCATTTTTCATTATCTTTATTTTCAAAGATCCATGTTACCCTCTGGTACATTTCCCATCAGCTGGAACGATTCCCCTGGAATTCCTTTTCGAAGGAGCCTACAGGGGATGTGTCCTTCACCTGTCCTTCGGAGAATGCTCTTTTTCACTCTTGCTCTTGAAGGACGTGCTTGCTGGACGTGGCGTTCTGGTATGGCTGAGCATCCGAAAGTGGGTTTTCGCTATCTTCTGGTCTCTTGTTTTCTCACAGGAATTCCCTGTCCTTCGAGTCAGTTCCCTGGATATAATTTGCGCACTGGCCGTGTGGGTACATCTATATATGTAGACACGCGGCCAGTGCACATCTTATCATCATGATGCACTGCTTTTTACCTCCCAAAGACACCATTCTTGACATGGCCGCTTGTCTCCATATTTGACTTTTAGCAGTTTAATGTAACATGTCTAAACATGGTTCTCTTTCAGTTTATTGTGCTTGAGTTTTCTTGAGCTCCTTAAAATGTTGAATTTAAATCTCTCCATATGTGGGGAAATTTTCAGCAATTCTTTAAAATATTTTTTTTCAGCACTGATGCGTTTTCCCTTCATCACTATTATCTCAGCAGTGCACATGTCAAATATTTTGTAAATGTCCCACAGTTCCCTCAGACCTGACTGTCTTTTCAATATGTTTTCTCTTACTCAGAATTGATAATGCTTATCAATCTGTCTTCAAATTGACTTTTTCTTCTCTTGTCTATTCTGTTGTGGAGTTCATACTATTAACTGTTATTTCAGATTCTGTTTTTTTCTATTCAAAGCTTTCACTTTGCTCTTTGTTTATGGCTTTGACTTCTGACCTGAGAGCCCCGCTCTCCTTGCACTGAACATGCTCCTGGTATTTCCCTGTTTATCTCACAGAGCATGGTTTCTGGTTTTTGATAATTCCAGTATCTGATCAGACTAGTTTTGGCATCTATGGATTGCTTTTTCCATTGAGAATTGGTGCTTACATTTTTCTATTTTCTAATTTTTGTTAATTCTGAATGTTGTTTCATGTAATCCTCTGGAGAAGGTCAAAGCTGTTTTGCAGGAGGCAAAATCGACCCAGACAGTCCTGAGCACCAATTCTGTGTGCTCAGGAGAGTCTGGGTTGATTTTGGAGACTGTCTGAGAGAGCCAAACCCTATTCAAGTCTTTCAGCATTGCTGTGTAGCTATGGGTCAGACTCAGAGGATGGCCAGAGACACAGGTGGTCACCTTGGACAGCAGTCTTGTTCTTTGAGTCCTGGGTACATAGGTTTAGTCCTCTTCCCTGCATGTGAAATTCTGGGCTTCATTTGTGATTGAGGACTGATTCAAGTCTCAGTTCAACTCCTGAAACCTTGGTTGCGTGGATTTGGGTCTCTCCCACCCAGCCAGAGGCCACAGATAAGCCTGGTCAATTTTGCAGGTTCATTCACAGATTTAACAGACCATTTCTCCATTTATCAATTACCTAATTACCCCCATAAGCTCTAGTTTCCAGGACCTGCCTTTTCACTTTGCTCGAGCTAGATCTAGAGGGTTTTCTTTTGTTTTAACCATCATCACTATAAATTTTCTCCCAGACTAAATTTGGGGAAGAGCTTTGAAATTTTTTTTAAATAATAAAAAAAGATGAGAACCTCACCTGTGAGTCACATCACTATACTTTGACCCTTCTCCAAAAATCAACTTTTTTTTTTTTTTTATTATTTGGCAAAGTCATCAGGTATATGTTTGCCTTTATATGAAGACCTACTTTGGGATCTTTTGTTGCAGTTCTGTATTTATCAATATAACCATATATCTACTTATATGCATATCCATATTAAATTTTAATTTAAGGAGTATTCATAAAGTAACTACTATGTAAAAGTACTATATTAGGCACTGCTGATGAAATGTGATGTCTCTCGTCCTCACGGAACTCCGTGGGTAAGGAGGTATTTTCCCTGCACAGGGAAGACATTGGCACTGCATGGGAACCGCTATGAGGGTCATACTGTAAACGTTACAACCACACAGATGCTGAATTTCTAGATGTTGTCAAGGGGTGCAGTCAAAGCTCTAGATTCTGAGACATTTTTCTTTGAATTATAGGAAAAACCAAGAGATTTTTTTATTAGGCAGAAAAACATGAGTAAAGGTACCTGACCATGAAAGACGAAATAAAGGAGTTTATTCCTGTGGCTAGAAAATTAACTGGGAGGGTAGAAGGTGGCCGAAAATAACCAGGACTCAGATTATGCCCAAAAGGAGTCTGAATTCATCTTATAATCAGAGGTGGGCTATCTGTTTTTTTCAAAGATGAGTGCTAAAGCAATAAATAAACCCTTTGAAATGAAGTACATAAATGTATTTTTGTTTTATTTCCTGAGCACTGAGTAGAAGTTCCCTGGGTCATTCAGAAAATGTGCGGTGTCTTCTTGCTAAGTTCTAGGTACTAGGTGGATGTTTTAAAAACGCGGTTATTTATAAACAACACCTCTGCTGCATGAATTTGGGAAACAAAGCATCAAGTTCCTGAACCTGGACACACAGTGGGCCTTGTAATGATATGCTGTGGATCATTCTATTTGTTGGCACCATGTGTTCATGAAAAAAATCTCCATCTTTGCTTTGTTTCCTGGTATAAAATACAAACTGACCTGTGGAGAACATAAGTTTACCCATGGATATCAATGTCTTTGGTAAAAGCTGAGTGTTTCCTAGAGCAGATGGATTCTGTCCTCACACCCAGGCCTCCTCTCCCCTGGACACCAGCCTCCCTTCCTCCTCTTCTTAAACCTTCCGGAAGTGTGTGTGTGTGTGTGTGTGTGTGTGTGTGTGTGTGTGTGTGTTCCAATGTGTGTGCTTGAGAATGATTTCCAAAGACTTTCCAAAAGGCGCCAGAGACATAAAAGATTTTCTTTTGTCCAGTTCTGTTATTAAAATGGATTTTTTTGATTCTGCTTACAAGCAATTTTGAGAGTAATTAAAAATTTACTAAATAACCATAATATATGAAGAGTCAAAATAAAATGCTGTGATGTTATTGAATTAGGACAAATCCACTACACAGAGAACTCTTGAATAAATTATGCATTAGCTTTTCTGAATTGCTTACCTCAGTTAGGACAATGCCAGAGATTAAAGTGTACTGTGTAATTTACTTTACAGTTTGAAGACATAAGAGGGAGAAGAGAAATATAGCTTATATTAATTCCAGCTTATTTTGATATTAGTCTTACTTTATAATGGGGCATTTGAAAACACTTATTTATCCATTTATTATTTATTTATTTTCTATTCATTTTGGTCTTAGTGTGTTTTGTATTCAAAAAGAAATCCACTTCAATACAAGTGCAATGAAGGCTGTTTTTTGAAATAAATGTATCTTCCCCCCAAGTCTTATCTCTAAAGACCCTTTACAGGAATGCTTTTTAACTCACACATTTATTTTCAAATCATCTATTTTAATCTTTAACAGGAGATGTACAATGTTAGTTGCAAGTGAAATATTAGAAACAGGGTATTATTATTATTATTATCAGTGTGCCTGTGTGTGGGTGTATGTGTGTGCACACTCCCTGGGGACAGAGGTAGATGTCTAAAATAGGCAAAATAAGACACACTATGGTGAATTTTTTAATGGAGGTGCTCAAGTATTTGACAGCTCCTCACCAGGTATGCAGCCAAGCGTGATGGACATGGACATGTGGACTCCCTCTGCTCAAGGAGAACTGAGTGGGCAATGGGAACCAGGTAGCGGCATGAGCACCCACACTCAGAAGTGGAAGCCCAGGGATGCTGATTAAACAGTTTCCTCCAGAAAATACGTTTCATGTTTCTTCAGCTTGACTTGGTGTTCGTTAAGATGTAAGCATCAACCCAATTTTTCAGTCCATCTGCATTGCACTGTAGATGTTCATGCACTGCTGGGTCGCAATTACTCTCATCCGCGTTCACAGCTGAGATACGTGTTAGCTCCTGTTCTAATTTACCAGGCACCTGCATTTCTCTTTCAGAGGTAAGCATACTTCTCTGAAGTGAGTCCTGACTACCTCAACCCTGGCTAACCCTTGTCCTCTCTTGAGGGGCAACAAAGGAGCCTGAAGATCCATTATGGGGTGAGTGGATCCCTAAGGCTCTTTTCAAGTGCCATAGCTGCCCTCATGCTAAGAGGTACTGAGAGCAGAGGAAGGGAAGCTTTGTGTGCACATATCTGCAGATGCAAAGTCCCTGTGGGATTCTGAGAGTCCAGAAAGGCACAGCCACAGCCCAGGCCTGTGTCTTCATCTATCTCTGGGTTCTCTGCTCTTAGTACAATCCATGGAACCTTTACTTCACTGGGTCAAGATTTGCTCAAAGAAAGAAGTTGCATAGGCAAGAAAAAAGAAAAGTTGCTGTCTTAGGGTAGGTGCTCTTTTGGGGAAAAATCATGTGGACAGACCGTATCTCTATAGCAAGAAGCTCCTTACCACCAAATCCAGTGGCTTTTACAAGAAAAGACCACTATTACTGCCACCTTTCACATTGGTGAGACCACGGAGGTGTGGTTGGTCTATTGTGAACAGGCTGCCAAGTAACGTGTCCTATTTTTTTTTTAGGTCAAAAGGCAAAATGGGAGAAATGATTTCGCATATCAATGACAGAAGTCTGCAAGCTTAGTTATGATAACTCAAATATATCCAAAGCCCCAACTTATATCAGCCTCTTGGCAAAGTGAGTCCCTAACCAAATCCAACAGCCCAGGGGCAAGAGAGAGAGTGCCAACTCACCACCAGACAGGGCGAGAATACGGACAGGTAACACTACATTATAGGGAGGAAAGAAAAGGGACTTCCAAATGACTGTGACCCAACTCTCCTCTGTGTACATATGTGAATAAACCACAGTGAATCTCACTTTATATATATCCACGAGACTCTCATTAACCAAAAAGAAAACCATAAAGAGCAGAAAGATCCGTGGAGTAAAGGGAAGGGAATGGGAGAAGGAGGAAGGAAAGGAAAGGAGGAGAACTGGGAACTGAATCAGAGCAAATTATATTTCATGCATTTATAAATATCAAAATGAATCATAATGTCGTGTGTAAATAATATGAACCAATAAAAAAGGGAAAAAAAAGGAATCCATAAAAATAAGCACAGTGACCAACAGCTCAGCTTAATGTAAAACATGCATAAACAACTTAGGAAGCAAAATGTCTAAAAGTTAAAGTTATCTGGAAATAGGAGTAGAAAATGAATAAGATTACCATTGACTTCTCATGAAATTTAACTCACTTTCCTCATTTAAAAAGAAAAGCTTTATACTCTGGCCTTTCACATATCCTCTTTAGCATGTGAGCTCCTGATACACAGCAGTGGCTCAGTAGTTTTTAATTCTCTAAATTCTGCTGGGGAGCAGAATTATATTCGACAGTAGAATTCAGTCTTCAACCAAGATGCAAAATTATTTCCCACACGTGATGCACCCATTTTATTAATAACACTAGCTTAATTCCTCACAAAGTAAGATTTGCCTGTGTATTAAAACATCAGACATTTCTGTGGTTATTTGAATTCCCCTGAGGACCAATGGCACCTTCTGCTCCAAGTTCTTGATTTTGAACTCATTTTTAGCACACAGTGGGTACCCTGCTAAGCCCAAAGCTTCCTCTCAGTCACAAGGAATAGCCCATCTCAGGAGGGCTGGAGCAGTGTCTTCCTTTGTACCTAAAAAGTATGGAAAATAATGATAAGGGCTAGTGGTCTCTGTCAGCCCTGTGCCTGCAGATTTGAAGTTTTGAGGCTCTATACCTCTGCACCAGGAAGAGCCAAGGCTGTGTGCTCACTGAACCAGATTACATTTGGCAACAACAAACAAGAAGACTACATTTTCCAGACCTCTCACATCTCCATGAGATTATGATTCTAACCAAGGAACAGGGACAGACATGATGTCCTTCAGGGAGAGCGGCCGATGGCGGGCCCTCAGCTCTTTGACGGTTTGGATGCGAAAGGCCTGTGGGGAATTTTAACAAGACCCAAGACAAAGGTGGAGTTATAAGATGCAAAGGCCAGGCCCCCAGAGTGACCACAGAGAAGGCCACTGACCCAAGAATCAAACAGACTGTCACAGGGACATTACGGATAGTTTTCTTTTGTGAAATCAATGATTTATTTATATTTATTTCAGCAATTAGTGTTAATGCAGTGCAGAAAGCTACCTGTAAAGGGAATGTTGGGAAAAAAAATATAACATAACATTTTTATTCTCAGCATTCAGGGCAGCAGATAGCAAGGACTCTCCAGAGGCTGGGAAGAAGCCAGCACTTGTTATGACATAGAGGAACAGCTGGTAAAAACCATGAGCCAGGTCACTTTAGGGATACCGCACAACTATGGCTGGAAAACAGATCATTCGTCATCAAGATTGGTGGAACATAGGGACATAATTAGCTCATTTGTAAGCAGGTGGGAGAAATGATAAAGAACAACAGAAGCTGAGGGCCACAGAGTCATACTGAAAAAGGATTTGAGGGATGAAGTCCCACTAAAGTTAGCTGATCAAATTGGGCAAGCATGTGATTAAGGTCTAACCTTTCCACCTGTTGCTCCAGATGGTCATTGTCCTTAATCTGAGAAACAGAGAGAGAAAGAGAGAGGGATGGGGGGGGGGGAACAGAGGATGTGAAATCATAAAATAAAACAAGCAACCAAATCTGAGAATCTTGCCCAGAAAAGAAGTTGTGCTTAACCAAGCATTGGGCTGAAAGGTAGGAAGGGGACCACGATCCTGTGTGTTTGAAGGGCCTATGTTTTCAAAGAAAACACGCCAAGGCTTGGAATGCTTTGCTTTTGAGTTTTCAAACTGTAAAACAATCCTCATTCAGAAACACAGAATCGACAATAAAGATTCTTAAGAAAGGAATATTCCTGAAAAACAGCTTTAAATGTGGCTGAATAAGAAAATATATGCCCCAGAGCAAAGGGCTCACTTGAACATTGCACAGACACGTTCCTCTCGTCGACTAGAAGTGTGTCTCCTGAATAAAAGAGCCCAGTTCCTGGGAATGTCCCACCTGAACATCCTTCCCAACACTATTTGAGACTCTGCTGGACATTTTCTGCTCCTTATTTCCTGTTTCCCCTTCAGGCATGAGTTTCCTTCCCCCCCCCCCTATCATTGCATGTCAGGTATAGCAACAGGGCAGACAAAATGTGCTCTTCTGTTCAGGTTGAGGATCAGAGAGTCAAGCCCAGTGTTGAAGCAGGTCGACCTGGAGAGCTGGGACTCCAGGTAGGATGCAATTCCTGAATGGGATTCAGAGTTGTCATTCTGGGGCTGTGTCTGTATGCCGAAGCAGGTAAGCAGAAGGAGGGACTGGGCCACATTCCTCTCCCCTCCACCCCATGCTGTCGTCTTCACTAGAAAACCTTTCTCCCCTGATTCCTGATCAAGCTCACTTTCACCACTGGAGTTCTGTCTAAGAAACCAGCTCATGCACAAAGCTTTCTCCCCACAGTAGTAAAATCTTATCTGTCCTTCCTTGGAAAGCCCACAACAATCAACACATGCTTTGTTTGGCTCATTGAGTCCAAGTTTAACCATAAAGAAGCTTGTGTTGCAGGCCTCATTTCCTGTTTGTGAATTTCAGTTTCTGCCAACTGCAAAACCTGGACATAAACATCAACATAAGATTGTGAGGAGAATTAAATGGAATATTCCACAGAAAACCACTACTCTCAGTCCCATCCCATCCCACTGTTTTTCAAGACAGAAAGATCTCCAACAATATGTTCCACATTTTTAAAACAAGACGTAGCACATGGTGGTTCTCAATAATGTTATGCTGAGAAATTTAATTAAAATGGGTTCCCTAAGAGGTATTTTGAACTACGGTTCAAGCTATTAGTCTTGCAGCATGTCTCAGGTAGACAGTCCTTTGTGCTCCCGAGCACCCCAGAGACTGCCTCAGGTGCCCCAAGTTTAATGAAAACTCTGTTCCTTTCCTGCATTGGCACAATGTCCTCTCATGATGTTTAGCAAGACAAAAAAATAAAAATTATTGAAAAAAAAATGCTAAAGTCTCAGGGAGATATAAAAGGAAAATAATTAATTCATTCCCTTGTGTTTCTTTTTCTAGCAGTTCCATTTGCTTATTTTTAAAGGTTATCACCTGTTTCTCTTTGGCTAAAAATAAATTAATGACAAAAATTTTCCAAAAGGCATTTCTTTAAAAACTCCACAACTGCAGTCAATTTTGCTGGAACGTGGGAGGTTGGAAGGCAAGGGACCTTAGAGGAAGGCAGGTGTCCAAGCGAGAACCAGGAGAGCAAGGACATCACTGGCGTCTTGGTGGCTGTTGTGTTCTGACATGTGCTCTGACGTGCACATACAGGGCGAAAGCACTGAGGTTAAACCCACCATTTCCTCGTGTTATTGTTTGTTCTTATGGTTTTCTTGTTACATATCCCGATATTTGATTTTCTTGGCAGGAAGACAAAGCAGCAAAGTTTTGGTTGTGCATATCTGGAGGGACACATACAGGCATTTTAGAGGAGTCCCTCTAAAAGCTTTCCCCCACACAGATGGTGTGAAGTAATGATAGCAATGTCACAGGGCCACCCCTGGAGTAATCAGAACCCTGTCATCTCCCATCCACCCTCTGCTGAATAGGCACGCACACAACTAAATCAGCATGTGTCTCCACCCCTGCATGGAGACTTGGTCTGCAACTGGCAGTAAGGAGAGTTCTCAGATCTGGACCTGGAGAGTAAGGAGGGTCCAGCAGTGTGGCCTAAGCTTTCAGCCACTTCCCGGTGACCTGGATTGCATGGCGCAGGCTTGGGACCACAGAAGCTACTACTGAAGGAATCTGAGCAATGGCTTAGAGTCCCTAACAGGGTTTTAAATGAGGGAGGGAAATGGCTCCTACCACCAGTGGGAAATGCAGACAGGGTGATGGCCTTGCAGAGAGGAAAGTGGGGGACAGCAGGGGCGGGTAGAGTGGGAACCTGCCCTGGGACCAGGTGGCTATCAGTGGAAATATGGAAACGATGATGAAGTCAACCAGCATCAGTCTTCCTATTTGTATCTCCATGTACCAGAACAAAGCTGGTGATGGAGTACTCTTCCCTGAAACTGAGCAAAACAACAACAAACCTTTTTTGGCTCAATTTTAAACAGTTACTGCAGTTACTGATGAGATCTAAGTGTACAGACCCACACACTTGCTTCAGATGAACACATTTTTATGAGTTTACTTTGATAAGCATAGTACTGTCTGCAGAGGTCCATTCTTAGAGTGTCCAGTCAGAGTCAGCTCCTCACAAGCAATGACTCCGCTGCCCATGACCGATGGAGAATTGGCTTTGTGAAAACTCTCTTCCTCGTGGGAGACTTTCTCTGGGTGTGGATTGTGTTTCTGTCTCATGTGATGCATTACAACAACAAATCGTTGGATACCAGAGATTGCAAGCACAAAGAAAAGGAAAGGCATTCACGACAATCCTGTCCCTAGTGACCACCTGAACTGCAAGGGATGGGGCTTCTGTTTGGTGAGCGCAGATATTAGTTCAAATGAGAAATATTTTACTGAATTTTATAACAATTTTAAATTTACTCCTGGTATTTTCACTTGTTTCTGAATAATACAAAAAACAGTGATTGATTCTAGAAACCAACATTTCTGGAAAGAACACAGAGGGACAACTTTGTCCCAGATTCTAGGTCTTGGGAGTGTTCTGAGCCAGCTTCATCACCTCAGATAATAGAAACTTCCAGAAGCACCAAAGCTTGTCCAATCCACCTTATGGGTGGAAAACAAGGAGAAGTCAGGACCAGAGCAGGAGAGGACAGGTGGGGGTGACTGACGGCTGGTGATAAAGGTGGAAGCCTGGTTAGTGAGCTCCTGGCTCCTGTGCATATTCTCCTGAGGAACATCAGAGA
This sequence comes from Callospermophilus lateralis, assembly GCF_048772815.1. Taxonomy (NCBI): domain Eukaryota; kingdom Metazoa; phylum Chordata; class Mammalia; order Rodentia; family Sciuridae; genus Callospermophilus; species Callospermophilus lateralis. The sequence goes on from NC_135320.1 coordinate 86,682,789, forward strand.
AGAGCCCAACATCGTGGTTCTCAGTGTTGAGTTTGCTTCGGATGATACAAAAAGCAGTGATTGATTCTAGAAACCAACATTGCTGAAAAGAACACAGAGGGACAATTTGTCCACAGGATGAGAGCCACAAAGTCCTCATCTGAACAGGAGGAATCTCGCTGCCTGGGTTCCTCCCTCCCTACCGTCCCCACTTACATCTTCTCTGAAGCTCTTTACACGTTGGTCAGCTCTAAGGCCTTTCTAGAACTTCTGGTTATCACACTGATCTCAGGAGAGGTTATTTCTGTGAAAATACGTAACTTACTTGTACTGGGAAATACCGTAATTCATATGGGAATTTTTCTAAATTTCAAAATGAAGAGACTGAAATAAAGAGAATTTAAATAACTTGCCCCAAATCATTCATGTAGGAAGAGGTTATTTTAGGATCTTAGCTCAGCGAGTCTCTCTCAATAATCTGTTCTCTTAACCAAGTCTCATAAGATTGTTGCTTTTTAAAAAATTTCTACTGAAGATATCTCACTGAAGATTTGCATTTTAATAATGAACTTATGGGCTTTGCCAACACTATCTTGGTTCTGTCATTCAGAGCTATTTTTTCTCATGCAGACTTTTGCTGGGTTCTTAGTCCTAATGTCTGTGACCGTACAGTAACCCTGGGCTGTATGGTATCAGTACTAGTAATATAATTCACAGTCATATCAATTCACTTAGTAACCATGGTCTCCTGGGAGCTAGAAATTTAGAAGCACTCAACATAGCATTCAAATATCAGCATTTTTTATAGATTTAGTGATCAATTGGTTTTTATTGTGTACTAAAACTAACCAAGGCAAATAACAGCTCAGTCCCTCCTCCAATTTAGGAGAATTTTATAAGCAACACAGGGAACTTAGCAAAAAAACATAGATATTTGGTTCTTTTTACATTCCAGATTTTCATCTGTTACTGCTGATTTCTGGGTTCTATCCCCTGCCTCGATGCTTCTTTAATTTATACCATCCTCTATACCAAACTTGCTTATTTAGGTTTGACCCCTATCCTTCAATCATGAGTATGATACTCACACTTTACCATTCCATGACTCTACCTTAGAAATTTGCAATCTATACCAAAAAACTAATGTTTCCCATTCTTCTCTTTGTTGACCTTGGCTGCATATGCCTGCACTAGTCAGGGTGGACTAGCTCATGTTGCAGTAACAAATAAGCCCCCATCACAGTGATATGAGAAAGCAATCCAAGGCCAACAGGGGCATTCTTTTACTATTTTACTTATAACCCAGACAGATGGAGGATACATCTAAAGAACGTGAGAAGTGAACAAGGTAAAAGGAGTCATATAAATTATCTGTTGCCCTTCAAGTATTCATCAAAATGGAAGTCATATGATTGTACCTAAATTCAGTAGACATGAGAAGGGACAGTCTTATGTGTGACCACTGTGAGTCTCCCTGACCACTATAACCATTACCTTCTAGAGCATTATCCATTGGGTAAACCAATGAAGGAAGAAAGAAACACATCACTTAGCTTTGGTTTTACCTCTGTAAAAGTCTGTTCTAGTCAGCTTTGCTGTTGCTGAGACCGAAAAGATCTGACAACAGCAACATAGAGGAGAAAGAGATCAATTGGGGCTCATTGTTTCAGAGGACTCAGTCCATGGACAGCTGACTCCATAGCTCAATGTGAGGCAGAAAATTATAGGGTAAGAGTCCAGTGGAGGAAAACAACTTAGGACATGACAATAGGAAGCACAGAGAGCTCCACTCACCAGGGATAAAATAAATGCTGAGACACCCCCAGTAACTCACCTCCTTCAGCCACCCCCTAACTTCCTATGGTTACCACTGAGTTAATCCCTACCAGGGGATTTATGCACTGATTAGGTTAATGCTCTCATAACCCAATCATTTCACCTCTAAACCTTATTGCATTATCTCACAGATGAGCTTTTGGGGCACACCTCTATCTTATCCATAATAAAGGCTTTGAGTAACCTAAATTCATAGAAGATATAGGAAAGCAAACTTCAGTGTGTAAAATATATGTTCTACTTATTTAATTACTGTTGTAACCCAACGTAGCAAACTTTCTCTGAATTGAGTTTTTATAGCCCATTTAATACACTAGAAATTGTAATAATATTTTAAATGTATATAATGGTCTAGCTACTCCTCAAATTTTCAGAGTTCTGCTCTTTGATGCCAGGATTGCATGGCTCATAACGTCCTTCATTTCCAGTCAGGACTGCACATGAAGGTCCAGGAGGCTCAGTGAATCAGAGGTAGTATCTGCCCTCCCCTTAATTAAGTGTTCTATTCCTTCCTCTACTAAGGTATCATCAGACCACAGCTCTCCCATTTGAGAGTGTGCTGACACTGTGTTGCCGAGGAAAGCAAGTGGAGCTGATGGGACAAGGATGAGGCTTGTGGGAGAGGAAGACTAGGGCCAAAGTACCAGTTTCGGAGCTCAGGATCTCATCATCCCAAAGGGGGATGACAGAGGGCAGGCTGACGGTTTGACTCCAGGGTGCAGAGCAGGTGGTTTCAGGGAGGAAGAGCAATAATAATGGATGTGTCCAAGCACACTTAGGGATAAGGTACAAACGGTGTGAGAGAAGAGCCACTTCCACCCTTGAGGGCTGCAGCCTTGTTAGGGGAGAGTCAGGTTTCATTCAAGTGGGAGGTGATGGGATCAGATGGAAAACAGCAGAAAGCTGTGGGTGAGGCTTGTGACCTGTCCTCACCTTCTCCCACGTATGTTAAACAGAATCTAAGACCTTTTCTTTTCTTTCTTATTTTCTTCCTTCCTTCCTTCTTCCTTTATTGCAATTAATATAACTAGAATTTTGAACATCTCCTATATGCCAAGATCTGTTCATAGCTGAGATCCAGCCAGGAGCCCACAGACTTTATGTGCAGGTATAGATTTAGGTATATACATTAGTGCCATTGATATCGACCGTGAGGAAGGTAAACGAGGGCAGAGGACAGAGGTGCTGGAGGGAGGGGTGTCCTTTGCACCGTGTTCACTACTGTGGATAGGCAAGGTCAGCAGGGGCCTGGTGAAGGCTAAAGCAGGGTCATGTGGACACACTGAAAAAGAGTGCTTCAGGCACGGGAAACATGATGGGGCAGAATAGGAATCGCTTCCTATGTTCCCAGGTCACCTGCAGCCCAGCACAGAAGTCGCGAGAATAAGCGCAGTCGATATGCCATGATGTTGTAGATGGCAGTCCTTAAGAGCACGCTGGGACTTGGCAGTTCATTCCAAATGCTATGGAAACACGTTGAGCATCTCTGATCAGAACTTTATGATTTATTGGAGAATACCAATAAAAATTCTGTATGAATACTATGTACAATGGTGAATTTAGATAATTCTGAAGAATCTTAGATACATCATGGTTCTTCGGTGAATATTTGGTGAAAATAATTAAATAAGTGATTTCTTTCTTTCTCTGAATCTTGTCACTTATAATGTGGAAAAATGCTGTTGGGGACCTGAGGCATGATTGCCGAATGTGACCAGGAGTGAATAGTTGTGTTCATCAACGTTCAGTTTTCGACATCTGACTTGCCACTGCACATAGCCATCTCAGGGACAGCAGACATGTGACAGGCCAGCCAGTCATAAATCAGGACTCCATTCTTTGACTCCATAACCCCAGTGGTGGTTGATGTGGCCCACAGTGATCCAAAGGTGTCACCTCTGTCAGCAATCCACTGGCCTCACCCCCAGGTCAGAATCACTAGTCTCCAAGTTTGAGGTCATGCTGAACTGCCCAGGGCATTTCTGTAAGTCTGCATGGTGATGAAGAGATTGTAGTGGGCACGGTGACTGCCATAAGCCCCTCTTTCCCTCCCTTTTGCAGTATCTGTACATTGGTGCCTCAGCTTCTGTGTGATTTGACACTAACTGATCACACCTGTGATCCCCAAAATGCCATAGAGCCAGCTGGTAGAAAGAGCCGAAAGTGACTGAGTTTAGAGTTTTACCTCTCTCTATGAGCTGCACAGGATATAGACCCACCCTCAGTGACAGACTCACAGGAGTAAGAGTACAAAATCCTCCTCCCCCTCTTCTTTTTCTTCTCCTTCTCCTTCTCCTTCTTCCCCTTCTCTTTCTCCTCCTTCTCCTTGTCCTCCACCTTCTTATTATTTTATAAACATTATTTTGTTTCTTATTGTCATAGTAGTGGGGCTCAAACCCAGAGCTTCACATAAGATACTAAAGTGCTCTGTGACTGATAGAATAGTAGATAGAGAGATAGCCTTTGTTTGTTGTTTTTTGTTGGTTTGCTTATTCGTTTGTTTGTTAATTTGATTTTGAGATAGGGTCCTACAAATAGCCTTGGTTGTTCTTGAACTTGTGACCCTCCTGCCCCAGACTGCCTAGAAATTGGGTAACAGATGTACACCACCACAGTGCCCTGCGCCTTTTCCTTGAGATAGGGTGTCCTCTACGTCAGGCTGAGCCTGGGCTTCTCCTTGTGCTGTGGCATGTTAACTTCTTGCATACTCTTGAAGGATCCAACCATGCCCTCACTGTTAGCTCTTAGTCAGTGTTAGAAAATGAAAATGTAAGACACCCAGATAAATTTGATTTTCAACTAAATAGTACTTTCCGTTGTTGCTTCTATTTGTTATACTTTGTTGTGTTTTTAGCATAAGTGGGTCTGATGCTTTACTTGGGACATAATTTTACTTAAATATTATTTGTTGTTTACATTAAATTCAAACTTCAATGAGTGTTTTGTATATTATCTGGAAACTCTAATATTTGAAACTTTCCTCCCAAATCTGTGCACTGTCTGGTGTTCTTAGATTTGCTTCTGGCAAAATTTCTCTTGAGCCAGTTGAGGCCAGTTTCTCCTGTCTACAAGCAGTAACCTAAGGGAGCCAGACGTATTCTGTATCCAGAGCTGTGCGTTAGTAGAATACATACCCTCTGTGGGCCTGTGGCACCAGCTCTAATAGAAGATACTGTGCTGGTGATCCTTTGCTCTTTCCTCCTCAGTAGGAACTGGTGTTCTTGTTAGAAGCCCCACAGAAAGCATCCCGGGATGCATCTCAGCAGTGGTCATGGGACATCTTGGGGACAGCGGCCGCACGCCTTTCATCTCCGCAGAACTTTCCTCAGAGCTGAGTCAGGTCCATGTCTCGCTGCACTTGTTTCTGTCTCTCTATCCACTATTCTATCTACTTCTCCAGCTCTTCAGTTCTGTGCATTCTGAAAACAAAATTTTCAGATGAGGAATTGTGCCTTGTAAGAGGTAATCCAGCAATGGAGGCTTGTTCATTTAGAAAAGTCAAACCTTTGAGGACAAAAACTTTACAACATCTCATTTTATACTAAACCACACTGTTCTGGTTTCATCATAGAAACTGTTTTTGACTGAAACATGCCCTCCTTAGGGGCATAGGATACCCCTTTAAATTCAAGTCTCCAGAGTTCTTAGATGGTAGATACACTGCACATCTATCATGAATGAGAGGGAAATATCAGAAGCCTTGGTGGTGGGGGAAGCGCACTTATTTGCTACATAGACCTAGTACCCATATTAGTGGTGCTTAAAACAAAGAGGAGTTAGATTCTCTGGGAGAGGATAAAATGACTGGAAGGCCTTGAACATCTGATGGACTAGTTCATGATGTCAAAAGCATCAGGGTTCATGGCCATAAGAAATACCTCCTCAAAGATCAACGCTCCTCTTAGGGGCCATGAGGATGAGTGCTGTCACAATAGCAAAAGCCTGGCTCTCTATCAAAACGAGACTTATTAAATTTAATAGAGCAGAATATCATTACATAAAGGATATTGTCCCTTAGCTGCAATCAAGTCACTCAGCCATGTGATGGTTTCATACATTTCCTGAGTACTTTGTATTTTCTGTGACTGCCATTTGCTAGAACCAGACTTGGACCCACACTCTGTGAAGGGAACAGTCACAGGTGTCCCTTTTTTTTTTGGATGTTTAGTGTTTGTTGCTTACTTTTTGTAAACATTTATTTTTGGAATGGCAGTGAAAGTTTGGCCACGTGTGGACCCCTGATTTTCACCCTCCCACCACCATCAATTTTTTATATAAGCAGTCTTTGAAGGTTCACATATAGGGGTTTATGTTCAAGCAGAAGGCTATGAATTTCATGGTTGGCTACCAGGATAACGGTGTGGTGGTTTTTCATGATATAACAGCTGAGCAGGCAAGATTAACATTGCAAAATTGAGACATCAATAATCAGAAGCCCAAGTGTCAATTCATATTTTTAAATTTTAATTTGTTACACATGGCAGCAGAATGCATTACAATTCATACTACACATATAGAGCACAATTTTCATATCTCTGGTTGTACACAAAGTAGAGTCACACCATTTGTGTCTTCATACATGTGCTTAGGGTAATGATGTCCATCTCATTCCGTTGTCTTTTCTGCCTCCATACCCCCTCCCTTCCCTTCTCTCTTCTTTTCCCCTTTGTCCTATCTAGAGTTTATCTAATCCTCCCATGCCTCCCACCACCACATTATGTATCAGCAGCCTTAAATCAGAGAAAATATTCAGCACTAGTTTTTTGGGGTATTGGCTAACTTCACATAGCATTATATCTGCAACTCAATCCATTTACCTGAAATTGCCATAATTTTATTCTCTTTTACTGCTGAGTAATATTCCATTGTGTACATATACCACATTTTCTTTATCCATTCATCTACTGAAGGCATCTAAGTTGGTTCCACAGTTTAGCTATTGTGAAATGTGCTGCTATGAACATTGATATGACTGTGCCCCTATAATAAGCTGTTTTTAAGTCCTTTGGATATAGCCCAAGGAATGAGATAGCTGGGTCAAATGGTGGTTCCATTTCCAAGTTTTCCAAGGAATCTCCATACTGCTTTCCATATTGACTGCACCAATTTGCAGTCCCACCAGCAATGTACAAGTGTGCCTTTTCCCCCACATCCTCGCCAACACTTATTATTGTTTGTATTCTTAATAGCTGCCATTCTGGCTAGAGTGAGATGAAATCTTAGAGTTGTTTTGATTTGCAGTTCTCTAACTGCTAGAAATGTTGAACATTTTTTCATATGTTTGTTTATTGATTGCATATCTTCTTCTGAGAAGCATCTGTTTAGTTCCTTGGCCCATTTATTGATTGGGTTATTTGTTTTTTTTGGTGTTCAGATTTTTGAGTTCTTTATATATTCTAGAGATCAGTGTTCTATCTGAAATGCATGTTGTAAAAGTTTGTTTCCAATTAGTAGACTCTTTATTCACCTCACAGATTGATTCTTTTACTGAGAAGAAGCTTTTTTGTTTGAATCTATCTGATTTATTGATTCTTGATATTAATTCTTGTACTATAGGAGTCTTATTAAGGAATTTGGGGCCTAATCTGACATGATGGAGATTTGGGCCTACTTTTTCTTCTAATAGACACAGCGTCTCTGGTTTAATTCTTAGGCATTTGATCCATTTTGCATTGAGTTTTGTGCATGGTGAGAGATAGGGATTTAATTTCATTTAGTTGTATATGGATTTCCAATTTTCCCAGCACTATTTATTAAAGAGGTTATCTTTTCTCCCATGTATGTTTTTGGCACCTTTGTCAAATGTAATATAACTATAATTATATGGGTTAGTCTCTGTCCTCTATGCTATACTATTGATTTACAAGTCTATTTTAGAGCCAATACCATGCTGTTTTTATTCCTATTGCTCTGTAGTATAGTTTAAGTCTGGTATAGTGATGTCACCTGCTTCACTCTTCTTGCTAAGCATTGCTTTAGCTATTCTGAGTCTCTTATTTTTCCAGATGAATTTCATGACTGCTTTTTCTATTTTTTTTTTTTTTTGCTTTTTCTATTTTTATGAGTAATGTCATTGGGATTTTAATTGGAATTGCATTAAATCTGTATAGTGCTTTTGGTAGTATGGTCATTTTGACAATATTAATTCTGCCTATCCAAGAATAAGGGAGATTGTTCCATCTTCTAAGGTCTTCTTTAATTTCTTTCTTTAGTGTTGTGTAGATTTTGTTGTAGAAGTATTTCATCTATTTTGTCAAGTTTATTTGTAAATATTTTATTTTTTTGATGTTATTGTAAATGAGGTGGTTTTCCTCATTTCCCTTTCAGAGGATTTGTCAATGGTATATAGAAATGCCTTTTTGTGGGGAGGGTGTTGATTTTGTATCCTGCTACTTTGCTGAATTCATTTACTAGGTCTAGAAGTTTTCTGGTGGAATTTGTTGGGTTTTCTAGGTATAGGATCATATTATCAGCAAATAGTGCTAATTTAAGTTATTCTTTTCCTATACGTATCCCTTTAATTTCTTTCGTCTAATTGCTCTGGCCAGTGTTTCAAGGACTATGTTAAATAGAAGTGGTGAAAGAGGACATCCCTGTCTTGTTCCAGTTTATTGAGGGGATGCTTTCAATTTTTCTCCATTTAGAATGATGTTGTTCTGGGGCATTGCATAGATAGCCTTTATGATGTTGAGATGTGTTCCTGTTATCCCTAGTTTTTCTAGTGTTTTAAATATGAAGGGGTTCTCTATTTTGTTGAATGCTTTTTTATGCATCTATTGAGATGATCATATGGTTCTTATCTTTAAGATATGATGAATTACATTTATTGATTTCCTTATATCGAACCAACCTTCCATCCCTGGAATGAACTCCACTTGGTCGTGGTGGTGTACTATCTTTTTGATATGTTTTTGTATTAGATTTGCCAGAATTGTATTGAGAATTTTTGCATCTATGTTTATTAGAGATATTGGTCTGACATTTTCTTTCTTTTTTTTTTTTTTTTGATGTGTCTTTGCCTGGTTTTGGAATCATGGTGATATTGGCTTCATAGAACGAGTTTGGAAGTGCTCTCTCTTTTTCTATTTCCTAAGCCTTGTTTGTTTGGATTTTACCAGGTTTGGGGAACTTTTGAATATGCCCATAATTCCTTGTTTATATCTCTAAGTTTCCCTGGGTGTAAAAGTAGTGATCATGCAAATTCACCTTTGATACAATTATAGGAGGCTACCTCTAATATTTGGTTTCCAAGTATCTACTATATTTCTGATGCTTCAGAGGAATAGCTTTAATTATTTGTGATGTAGCAGCCATATTGCTCCCTGTAGGGAGAGGAAGACATAAACAGAACTCTTCTAAAGAAAAAAAACAAAGCTTCACTGTCAGATCCAATGTGGGTTCCCCTTGTTTATTCCATAGTGTGCAGGTTGTGGTAGTCTCAGGTAGAGATAGTGTGGTATAGTTGAAGTAGTATTGGTTGCCCCATGAGAAATTGTAGGTCCCTACTGCTCTGTCTACATTGTGCAGGTCACAGGTTGATTGGCTCATTTCTGGGCACACTGGACAGTGACTGATGTGTGAGGAATGCTCCTCTGTAAGTAATTTTGTGCAGTGTGGTGTGTTGTGTAAGTATGAGGCTCTCTCCTGGCTGCTTTGTATTACCCTCAGGAAGTGCCTTCTATGAGCCTATGCATCTGAATGAGACCCTGAGATTTGCAGCTGTGAACCCCCTGAAAGGTGCTTGGCACAGGAGTTATTTTCTTGGTTGCAACTCTTCTCTTGCCAGCTGGTGCTTGTTAGTCAGTCCAAAGGCCCATGCAGTTGTGTTGAGAGGGTCCGATGCCTGTTGGCTGTTTCCGTTGGGTTGGAGGCATAGGGCACAGGGCTCAGAGCTGTTGCTGGCAGCTGTGGAATGCTGAGTGCCCACTGTCTTCTGCTGGGAATTTTCTTAGCAGCACTATGTAAGCACTTGGTGGCTATCTGCAACTCTGGGGTCTGTGAATGCAGCAACCTGTGGCACAAAATTCTCTACCTGGTTGCTGCAGCTCACTGGAGTTTTACCTCTCGCCATGACTACAGTAAGGTATCCATTGACCTGACTTTATATCTGTGCTCCTACAGCCTGTGGTTGAAAATCACTAAGCAGCCTCTCTCCTCTCCTGGAGGTGGTTTTTATCAGTGCTATCTAAAGTTTGGTGGTTGGTGCTCAGGTCTGCTCCATGCCACTCCCCTTGTTCACAGTGAGCTAGCAGCTATCCACCCACAAATTCCTTCCAGAAGGACTACCCAGACTACCAGTATAAGAAGCATACCATAATGGAACTGTTGCTAAGTAAATAAGCTCATGGACTATTCCTCGTCCTCTTTCTCACTTTGTTCACCCTCCCCGACCCCATCCTGGTCAGGGTTCAGGATCAAGAAATTCTTATTTTCTGCTCCAGTAAGCAAATTTCAAGTCCTTCCAAGTCTCCGGCTGCTCCAGGTTGAGCTTTAGCATTTACTCTGAGATGCACCTCTCTGGTCAGCTGTTTTTCAGTTCCATTCCTAAGCTGTTGGGGAGTTGAGAATTATTGCCTAGAATGATCTACCCTTTACCAGTCCATTTCCTGGCTTTTGAGGTGCCCAGGGATCTCCCTATTGGACTTTCCAGCACCTTCTTGGCAGAGTACCCTGAGCTTCCTGAGTATAGGAGAGGGAACCTAAAGATGAACCCCAAGAATGGCAGGCTCTCTACAGAGAAAGTGGCTGTCTCTTTACGCCATTTTTTTAAAATTTAATATTATAAGAATTTGAATTATAGAACATGTGTAGCTCTTTATACATTTTATACCACATGTATTTTCTTCCACATTTTTATGGTGCATTCTCATTCTCATCACTGTGGGTTTTGCTGTTGCATATTCATACCTGCCCACAATCTAACCATGTTAGTTGACCAACACCCTTCCCCAGCATTTTCCTTTCCCCTCCCCTCCCTTCCCTCTATTCTACTGATCTGCCTTTGATTTTCACGAGATTCCCCCTACCTTTCTTATTCCCTGTTTTGCCATTCTTCATGGAAGCCAATGACACATGCTATGTTCATTTGCAATTCTGGGTTTCAATTGCTTTATCAAGAGCTGCTGTCATTTAACATCATCCAGAACAGAATTGCTTCAAAGAGTCACTTCTTTACTCATGAATTTGACAAAAGGCCATGTTACACCTCTGCTGACTTTAGCAGTGCTCTTCCGCCTGTGACCTGTGGTGGGCGCTTGTTCTAACCTGCCCAGTTTTGTGTGGCTTCATTTTTTCCATCAGCTAGACCTTCTGGTCTCCTGATGAGTTCACAACGGAGGCAGATGCAAGAGTGCCCCATGATGAGGGATGACAATCATCAAATTCCCACTCAGAATTTTAAGCAAAAACTTAATTCTTGATGTAAGCCCTGGAATCGTGAGGTCTAAAAACCAACTGTCATACCACAGAATATTCCAAAAACCTTTAGAACACATGTTTTCCAACATGTGTGGAAGAAAGAAAGAAAAACAGCTGATATGTCTGATGATTTAAAATCTTTCCCTTATCTATGTGTTAATCAGCAAATATAAATAGTCATAGGAGCACTAAGCTGAACTTATCTATTATCTTCAGCCCTATGAGTTCCTGGAGTAACTTAGGATTAAGTGCAACCTGAACACTGCTTTTCTATACATCATGATGTAACTCAGAGGAAGACACGTGTGACACATGAAAATCTATCTATATCTGTATGTATATGTGTATGTGTGTGAATATATATGTCATATATATATATATGTGTGTGTGTGTGTGTGTAAAAAATATATATATATATATATATATATATATATATATATATTACTCAGCATTAGGCGCAGCCTGAATGCTACTGCTCTATTCATCATAACGTAACTCAAAAGCAGGACACATATGAGCTGTAGACCATATAGATAAATGAGTTAAAAAAAAAAAAAGAAAGAATGGAGCAGAATGGTGAGAAAAATACTAAGAGAGCAAGAGAAAGACAACTCACAAAGTTCCAGGTTTTACTAGGAAAAGAGCATGGATTAAGTTTATTAGTCAAAGTAGAGTAATTAAGTTCCTTTCCTAGACATCAACATTGAATTTTGAATTTTGGTTGTACTTCAGAAAATTTATGTATCTGGATTTAGTAAATTCATTATCATTTGGATGGCATAACAAGGATCATATGATTACTGAATTAGAAGGGAGAATATTCAGAAATCACTTCTAAATAAATTGTGGCAATCCCTTACCCAATTGGCCTTCTTCTGTCCTGGGAAACTAGACTCTTCCCATGATCATAGCCACACACACACTGTCACGATGATAAAGGGTGATCTTTAGGCACAGTAATGACATTCTCCCAGACACAAATTCATGTTCTGTGTGAGCAAGAGAGGGTGGGGGAGATAATGGAATATGCTTTTTATTCTCCCTGGAAGAAGTCACTTAGAGTTCAGGTCATAGACCGGCCAGTCCATTGAGTTTCTGAACAGAATAAGAAGCTGAACTTCCAATATAATCCTCTATTCTCTCTGTCTCTCTCTTTCATGTTTTTTTCCTCACTCTTTCTTTCACTTTCACATAGGATTTCTGTTAGCATAACTTTATTGAAATCTTATGTAATGTAAAAAACTTATTAGACCATGTTGGACCCTAGGAATTTATACTTTTCTGAAGTTGTTATTAATGAAAAGACTTTTGTTTATTCACTAAAATAATACTAAGATACCAAAATTACCTTTTTTTTAAAGAGAGAGAGAGAGAGAGAGAGAGAGAGAGAGAGAGAGAGAGAGAATTTTTAAATATTTATTGTTTAGTTTTCGGCGGACACAACATCTTTATTTGTATGTGGTGCTGAGGAACGAACCCAGTGCCACGCGCATGTTAGGCAAGCGTGCTACCGCTTGAGCCACATCCCCAGCCCCCAAAATTACTTTTTTAGTAAAAGAATATATAAAAATATAATTACAGCTTTCCTTAAGTACAATGTTGCAATAAACTCCAGACTCAACCACTCCTCAGCCAATGCCATCATAGCAATCCAGTGTCTTGTGATAAATTAGTAGGTACATTTTCCAGGAAAAAAAAAATGTGGGCATGATTTTATTTAGATTTTTATTGTAGGTTTACAGAATAATCTTGTATGGCATTTACCAACTTGGAATGTAGAGGTTTTATGGAACTTTGATCTAGACTTTTCTATTTTTTTTTTTTTTTGTACTTACCAAAAATGTAGGAGAAAACCTACCTACATTCCAAGTTGGAGAACAATAAGTGAATTTGAGTTAATGTTACTAAATAACAGATCAATGGATTCTGAGCAGCAAAGTCATGTTGGCTGTTCTAGTTAACACTGCCTGGTCCTGAACTCTGGAGTCTATTGCAGCATATGATGACCAGTGTTCACTTGGTATCATTACTGCCAGAGAGAACCCCCAGTCACTGTGGACCCTGCTGGATCACACCTGAGCACAGGAGCTGCAGGAGCTGCTGGAGCTGCCCCGGGAGTGAACTCTGACCCTCTCCAGAAGGTGTGCTGAGAAATACAGTGGTCACAGAGTGTGTAGGGACCCAATGGGGTTCTCCTCTGAGCAAGGGGTCCAGGTGGGGCTAAACAAAACCTAGAAGTGTCAGAAACTGAGTCCGCTAGAAAGGAAATTTGATTCAACTCTAGAAACACAGAGATCTAAAGTTATTTCTAGCGTCCAGCATGCATCTTCCTTCTCCCTGAAGTTCATTGTGATCTTTTAATTGGCATAACCAATGACCCTTACACTTATTCTCATACAACGGCAGCCGTGTTTATTTTGTTCACGGATGCAGACTTTTGACAGGAATCGTGAAGGTTATCGCTGTTTCACTTGACCTCAGTGGAAATGGGGCAAGGAGGGCTGGGACTCCTCCTCCAGGCTCAATACAATGGGTTCTCTTTAGCATGCTTGGTGTTATAGTTTAAATATGAGATTGCCCCCCAAAAAACTTATGTGTGAAATGATGCCACAACATTCAGAGGTGAAAAGTTGAGACTCTGAGAGACACAACCTAATCAGTAGCTTAATCCACTGATATGGGTTAAGTGGATGGTAACTGTGGATAGACAGGATGCGACCAGAGGAAGTAGGTCCCTGGGGAGGGCTTTGGGGTTTCTATTTCATTCCTGGTGAGTGGAGCTTTCCCCTCTGCTTCCTGGGTGTTGTGCCCTGAGCAGATTTTCTGGGCCACACCTTTCCACCAGGATGCTGCGCCTCACTTGGAACCAGAGCTATGGAGACAACTGACCACCCACTGAACGTCTGAACCCTTGAGCCCAAATGAACTTGTCCCCTCTAAGGTGTCCCTGTCAGGTCACTGGGTCACAGCAAGGCAAAGCTCACGGAAATCCTTGGTGTCAAGGCAGCTGGCTGCCCAGGGCTCTAAAGACATGTCCATCCAAAGGGAAGGTGTATTCCTTTTCCAACTCGGGGCTGAAGGTCACACCGATCCTTTCACCTCAGCAGCCATTATAGGAGAGCCATGAAGGCCAGCCCATACTGAAGGGGAGAAAATTAGTCTTAATCTTTTTATGGAAAGATTGTCAAAAAAATTTTTTTAAAGAGAGAGAGATAGAGAGAGGGAGAGAGAGAGAGAGAGAGAGAGAGAGAGAGAGAGAGAGAGAATTTTAATATTTATTTTTTAGTTATCGGTGGGCACAACATCTTTGTTTGTATGTGGTGCTGAGGATCGAACCCGGGCCGCACGCATGCCAGGCGAGCGCACCACCGCTTGAGCCACATCCCCAGCCCCCTTGTCAAAAAATTTTAGAGATAATTTTTTAAACTTCTCCTCCTTGAATCTGAATATGTTAAAATTCTTTGAATTATATAGCTTTTTTATAGCTTTACCCAATCTTTGAACAGATCCTCAGAAACTATTATTTTATAGTGTAATGCTTAAGTGGAGTCTTTTTGACACATTTTTGATATTTGGATTTTTTGTCGTACTTAACAAGGTTTATTTCTCTCTCCCTGTAGTAGTTGCCTAGAGCAAACTCACTTAGGATAATTCGGAGGTCATGGTATAATTGGGAGGAAAAAACAGTGTATACTAGGAGTATAGGCCAGGCCCAATTTTAAAACACATTGTGTTATTCTGGTTTAGACCACTGTGTCCAAAATGCCCAGAAAGGAAAATTTAGAGGAAGAAAGTTTATTTTGACTCATGGTTTTAGAGTTTCAGCCTGCAGTCATCTAATTTAATTGCTTTATGCCCAGAATGAATTGGTATGCCATGGTATAAGGGTGGCCAAGTAGCAGAGAGGGGAAGAGAAAGGGGGTGTGAGGAAGATACACTTTTCCAGAGAATGACCTGTGAGACCTACCATCTCTAGCCATGCACCATTTGCCTATAGTTAACACCCAGTTAGTCCATTTTAATCCAAATGGATTGTCCAGGCCATGGATCTTATAATGCAATTATTTTACATCTGAATATGTCTGCATTAGTACTGGAGTTTTTTGGGGGTGCTTTATATCTAAACCATAACATATATTTTGGTCAAAAATTTTTAAATGAAGGAAAATGCATATATGTAGAAATGACCTCAATTTTGTTTTTACCTTTTGTTGGAAATTCAATAGTGGGCCTTAAGGTACGTATTTTGTTGAATAGAAGAGAATAAATATATCCGATATGCAATAACAGACCTTTAGAATGGATAGTAAATTGGAATATACATAGAATACACTCAAAAATTGTTTTTAGTAAGATGTTACATGTTTCTCAATATATCGTGAACAATGTAACAGCTAATATTTATTCAACACTCTCTAAAAGCCAGTCATTGGCACAATATAGAATTCAATAAATATTGTTTAAATAAAATGAAACACAGAACCAAGCAAATACAACAAATTATCCTTCATCCTCATCCCAGAACTTCCTCGAACCACCCCAGGCTGGGTTGAAAGTCCAGTGCTGAACTCCAGGAGCAGTTCTTGGCAGATGAGGCCACAGCACAGGGGAA
Organism: Callospermophilus lateralis; assembly: GCF_048772815.1. Classification (NCBI taxonomy): domain Eukaryota; kingdom Metazoa; phylum Chordata; class Mammalia; order Rodentia; family Sciuridae; genus Callospermophilus; species Callospermophilus lateralis. The sequence continues at coordinate 86,698,633 of NC_135320.1, forward strand.
CACAACGGACTACAGAAGTATTGCAGAGTTTCACGTCTGCAGAGGGGTCTGAGTGTGACTGCTGGGGACACCATAGCTTGATGGAGAACACATGATGCCCAGAGGGATAAAATTCTCCTCTGTTGCAGAACTAGAATGCACCCTACACAGCCCGAATCAAGCGTCTATTTTATGGGTGGTCCCCAGAGTGTGTGATCTCATTATATGGATCTAAAAATTGGTTTGCTTTTCTGTCACAAAAAAAATATCACAACACTCAACACATTTTTCATTTTTCTCACTTTTAGAGCATTTAATGTAATTACACACACACACACACACACACACACACACACACACACATGAATAAAGACATTAAGATATGTATGAAATCTAAATATACATATAAATACATATGCCTACAGTAGGAAGTATGTCACTATATTACATTTGGGAAAACTAACCAAAAGTGTTCTTATTAGGAAGAATAGCACTGTTAGGTGGCAAGACTGTTTGCACAACAGAACTTTACTTGTATCTATTTTTTTGAAAGTGAATAAGCCTCAATTTCAAGTAATAAAATAGAAAACACCTCCAAGAGCCTACCAGCCAAGAAAATCCCAGGACCAGATGGATTCTTAGCCAAGTTCTAGAAGATTTTCAAAGAAGAATTAACACCAATACTCCTCAAAGTATTTTATAAAATAGAAAAGGAGAGAATCCTTCCAAACTCATTCTATGAGACTAATATCACCCTGATACCAAAACCAGACAAAGACATATCATGGAACTATATCCTGACCAATATCCCTGATAAACATAGATGCAAATATTCTCAACAAAATTCTATGCAATTTGTAGCAAATTGCATACAAAAATATATTAAAAATATTAAAAAGATGGTACACCACGGTCATGTGGGTTTCATGCCAGGGATTCAGGGTTGGTTCAACATACAGAAATTAATAAATGTAACTCATCATATTAATAGACTTAAAAACAAGAATCATATGATCATCTCAATAGATGCAGAGAAAGCATTGAAGATGTGCTGACAAAATACAGCACATCTTCATGTTTAAAGCACTAGAAAAACTAGGGATAGTAGGAACATACTTCAACATTGTAAAAGCTATATACGCTAATCCCAAGGCCAGCAACATTATAAATGGAGAAAAAATGAAAGCATTCCTGCTAAAAACTGGAGGAAGACAAGGATGTTCTCTTTCACCACTTCTATTCATCATCATCCTTGAAATTGTAGCCAGAGCAATTGAACAACAAAAAGAAAGAAAGAAAGAAAGAAAGAAATTAAAGGGATATAAATAGGTAAAGAATAACTCAAACTATCACTATTTGCTGATGACATGATTCTATATCTAGAAGATCCCAAAAATTCTACTAGAAAACTTCTAGAACTAATAAATAAATTCAGCAAAGTAGCAGGATATAAATCAACTCCCATAAATCAAACGCATTCCTATACGTCAGCGATGAATCCACTGAAAGAGAAACTAGGAAAACTACTCCATAGCCTCAAAAAAATAAAAATAAAAAAGAATAAAATACATGGAAATCAATCTAACAAAAGAGGTGGAAGACCTCTACAATGAAATCTCTAGAACACTAAAGAAATAAATTGAAGGAAACCTCAGAAGATGGAAAGATCTTCTATGCTCCTGGATAGGCAGAATTCATATTATCAAAATGGCCATACTACCAAAAGCACTATACAGATTTAATGCACATCCTATTAAAATTCCAATGACATTCTTCATAGAAATAAAAAAGTAATCATGAAATTTATTTGGAAACATAAGAGAACAAGAATAGCTAAAGCAATCCTTAACAAGAAAAGTGAAGCAGGATGCATCACAATACCAGACCTTAAACTATATTACAGAGCTATAGTAACAAAAATGGATTGGAACTGGCATCAAAATAAACTTGTAGATCAATGGTTCAGAATAGAGTTCACAGACACAAACCCACAAAAATATAGTTATCTCATACTAGACAAGGATGCTAAAAACATTCACTGGAGAAAAGACAGCCTATTCAACAAATGGTGCTGGCAAAACTGGAAATCCATATGTAGCAAAATGAAATGCAACCTTTCTCTCATCCTGCACAAAAATCAAAGACTTAAACACTAAAACAGAAGTCCTGCGCCTAATAATAGAAAAAATGGCTCCAAATCTTCACCATGTCAGCCTAGGATCTGACTTCCTTAACAAGACTCTCAAAACACAAGAAGTAGAATCAAGAATAATAAATGGGATGGATTCAAATTAAAAAGCTTCTTTTCAGCAAAAGAAACAACTTGCAACCTGAGGAGAGAGCCTAGAGATTGGGAGAAAATCTTCACCACATGCACCTTCAATAAGGCATTTGTCTCTAGGATCTATAAAGAACTCAAAAATCTTCACACACACACACACACACACACACACACACACACACATACACACACACATACACACAATAACCAATCAATAAATGGGCTAAGGAACTTAGCAGACACTTCACAGAAGAAGAAATCCACCTACAAATACATGAAAAAGTATTTAACATCTCTAGCAATTAGAGAAATGCAAACCAAAACTAAGATTTCATCTCACTCCTGTCAGAATGGCAATCATCAAGAATAAAGGCAACAATGAATGTTGGTGGGGATGGGGTGAAAAAGGGTATACTCATATTGGGGGTGGGACTGCAAATCGGTGCAACCACTATGGAAAGCAGTATGGAGATTCCTCAGAAAACTGGGAATGGAACCACCATTTGATTCTGCTATTTCACTCCTTGGTTTATACTCAAAGGACTTAAAATCAGCATACTTCAGTAATACAGGCACATCCATGTTTATAGATGTTATATTGTTTATAGATGTTATATTGTTCAATTCACAATAGCTAGAGTATTGAACCAACCTAGGTGTCCTTCAATAGATGAATAGATAAAGAAAATGTGGCATATATACTTAATGGATTATTACTCAACTTTAAAGAAGAGTGAAATTATGGCATTTGCCAGTAAATGGTTGGAGTTAGAGAATATCATGCTAAGCACAATAAACCAAGCCCCAAAACCAAAGACCAAATGTTTCTATAATATGTGGATGCTAATTCACAATAAGGTCGGGGGGCACTAGGGAAGAATAGCATTACCTTAGATTAGGTAGAGGGAAGTGATGGGAGGGGAGGGGAGGAGCTGTGGGGATAGGAAAGAGTAGAATGAAACAGACATTATTGCTGTATGTGTATATGTGACTGCATGACCAATGTGATTCTGCAACATGTACACTCAGAAAAATGAGAAATTATATCCCATCTATATATGATATGTCAAAGTGCATGAATGCTCCTGCTGTGATGTATGACTAATTAAAACAAATAATAAATAATGATAATAATATTAAAAAGAAAGTAAATTAGCCATCATTTTGTGTGTCACACTGGTGTTATTAAAATGTGAACAAATCATTGCAGTATTAAATGAAGAACACAAAATAAGCAAGCTTTTTCTAAGCTGAAACAGGTTCCAATCACTCTGAATAGCTCTCCAGTTGATGGTGAAGAGGTGTCATTATTTCAGAAACCATTAGTTCCTATAGATTAAATTACATCTAACCCTCACCACTGCCAACCTATTAAAATATCAAGACATTTCAAACCATTCCCTCAGCTTTCTCAAGGGCTCCATTAGCACCACGAGGAACTCAGCCGTGTGAATTGGCAAGTAATTAAGTGAAGCATATGGCGAGATTCTGAAGCCCTGGTCCTCTTTGCAGGATACCCAGATGACTGAAAGTGTATGAGGATCCCAGTCACCTGAAAACAGGATTCACACTTCAGAGCTTAACACGGTATATCACATATGGGGAAAGGATAGAAATCATTCTCATTAGAAAGGACACAGTGCTATTAGACGGCTGAGTCTTCACAACGAAACATGTGAAATAAGGTGACGTCTCTGCCCTGAGGGCTTCGGATCCTGGTGTGAGAGACACGTAAACAGACGCAGATGTAATGCCGGTCACCAGTGCGGAAGGGGTCCCTGCACAGGCTGTATGGCTGAGCTCCAGTTCTTCAAGCCACCTTCGCCTCCCCTGATCTGTCCCTGTGTCTGGCGTGTAAATGCAGTCAGGAGACCACAGGGGCTCTTTCATTCCATTGCCTCAGAGACTTCATTTACTTTGTGGTTTTCAATTGAAAAAAAAGAAAATTACAGAAAATTACAATTAAGAATACGACAGTACTCCTTATTCCTAGCTTTCAGAATTTATCAGCTTTGAAATCTAGACATATTTTTCATTTAAAAAAGGTATCTTCTTTCATAAAAATGATGTTATTAAAAAATAAAACATAATAATGAAGAGATTTTTAAAAATCACTGTGACCCACATTACTAAAAGGTGACCTCAGTAGTGTCAGGAGCCATCCTGGCGGTGACAGAACATTAGTGGGGAAGGAGGTGTGTTGAAGGGGTGGGAAATCACAGAAGGTGGGCCCATCCTGCTCCTTCTGTGTGGACTGTTACTGTCTTCAGCCACTTCAGCCATCAGCCCTTTCCCTGTTTACTTACTTGGTTTTTTGCAGTGCTAGGGTTGATCCCAGGGCCTAGATTCTGCTAGGCAAGCGCTCTACTTTTAAGCTACGCCCCTGTCCTCTCCTATCTAATTGTCATTACTAAATGATATCACTGCAGTTTGATGGTTTCCATAAACATTGGGGGGAGGACACGTTTTGTGTTACGATTTTAACTTTCTCCCTCATTTTTTCTTACCTGATTCTTTTAGCTTTTCTCTAGGCAATAATTCAAGGTTCATGTGCATCTTCTGATTTTGGTTAAATATTATGGTTCCTTTTATCTGGTAACTTTTTAAGTCATGCCATTTTTTTAAACATATTGATTGGATGACTAACATACTAGCAACCATGATGAGTTTTCTGTCATCCATGGGGACAGTGAGACAAAGTAATCAACTGACAAGATAATTTTAAACATATAAAGGAAGGAAACAAGCATGGGACTAAGCAGGTGATAAGGAACACCTATGTTTTATTCAGTAGTCAGCAAAAGGATGGAAGAAAAATCTAAAAAATGACAAGCCCTTCATTCAACTAGAACCTGTTCTATAGTAGCCCCTTAGCACATGTCGGTCATGAGTGAACCATGACACTAATATGAAAGTTAAGAAGAAAAACATGTAAGAAGATCATGTGGAATCTGGAAGTGACTAGACTATTTTGCTGGACTCAGATTTCCTAATTGATTTTTCTTTTAGTTTTGACATCTGTTGCAATTATAATGATAATAGGGACAGTTATGATCATCCTTATAGCTATGAAGATGGAGTCTCTCAATCACTTTTTCTTGATATCCAATTAACCCTCACAAAACAGTAAGGGAAAATGTGTATACGTGTGAGCAGTTATTTTGTTTTGTTTTGATTTTTCAGGTAAGAAAATTCTACTTCAAAGCTTAATTAAATTATTCAAGGCCTCAAAACTATGGAACAGAATCTAACTTCAAACACATGCCTAAAAGTGTATCAATCTAGGGATCTCCATGGACATGGCCAGTGTGTGATCTGATAGGACCAACTGCTGTCTCGGCTCAAACTTCTTGGACTACTGCAGGTCTCAATGACCTATGAACACTCATCAAGTGGGGAAAAGGAACTCTGTGAAAAGGTGATGAGGCAAATCAGGGACTGGGTTATTTCTGGATTAAAATCTGGTTTACTACTTCCACAAGGTGACTTTAGACAAATAGGTCAAGGTACTTAGGCTTTCCCACTTGTACCATGGAGATGGAAGCACATTAGCTCTTGTGAGGATTAAATTATACAATGTAAGGAAAACGCTAAATGTGTCTTGTTGTGTTGTGCCAGGAATTGAATCCATGGATGCTTAACCAGTGAACCGCATCTCCTGCCTCTCCTTTCTTTTTGTCCACAGATCGGGTCTCCCCAAGTTGCTTAGAGCCTTGCTAACTTGCAGAGTCTGACTTTGAACTCTTGATCCCCTGCCTCAGTCTCCTAAGGCACTGGGATTATGCCTGGCAAATGTTGAGTTCTTAACAAAAGTTCATCATTAGATATAAAAAACAAACAAACAAGCAAATAAAACACCAGAGGGCAAAATTTTGGCTTGTCTGTGCAGAAGCCTTCTGGGGGGCTTCTTAGAAGACATGAAAGGTGAGCTTTTGCAAGCTAGGAAGAGGGGGAAAGAATTGCAGATGTGGTTCATGGCATGTCCAAAGGCAGGAGGCAAACTCGATACCTGAAATCCTCATATCAGCAGTCAGTTTCCTATGTTTCCATAGAGTAGGTCAGATGCACTAAAATATAGAGTTTCTGCATAAAATAAATTTTCATAATTTTCTTAAAATGGTGTTCATGATGATAATGATTGTATTGAAAAACCTGCCCAGAGAAGAACAGACGAATTAAAACCTTCCTTGAATTACTAACTGTTCTTTTTCCAAACAAACTAGGTCTTGAAGGGGTTATTTTCATTGATTTTTTTGAAGTGCCAAATTGGTTTCCTACATTTATTATCCAGAGTCTGAGTCCTCCTAGGCAGGGAGTTTTGAAAATTATGATGTTTGGCTGGATGTTAAATGTTAGTCATTTGATTCTTCCTTCCTTGGAGTTCCAGCTGTGTGCAAAACTTTGAGCGTGAAGCTGTGGCACACAGCTGAGATCGGTGGCTTTTTAGGAAAGACATGTGGGCTGAGGTATTGCCAATACTTGTGAAAAGTCCCGCTGCTCATTGTTTCTGGCTTTATTTAGCAGCCTTGAGAAATCAGGGGAAATTTTCATTTGTACCTTACCCCTCTGTGTTCTGGTAGGACTGAAAACTAAACCTTGCCAGCTAATGTTTTTTATTAGAGTCACAAAATTCTGGGATCACTTAGCTGGGAAGAAATTATTGAAGTGGCAAGTGTATATCTCCTGAAGACAGCCTCCTGTGTGTCACTGGACTGCTTCAAGTTCATGACTCTGCAGTTCTTACTGTTGTCTCCATTTGCAAAGAGGAGATGAATAAAAAAGGAGGAGGAGTACCTTGGCTGAGGCCACACAACCAGAAGGTTGCAATGTCAACTCCTTTGTAACAATGAATAAGTGAACTTAGTCATAGGAAGGGAATGTTAGAATTATCAAGGGTCCAAGTGAGTTCACCAGGACCTTTAAGAAACCCCTTAAAAAGATTCAAAGTCTCAATCCTAAGAAGTTGAATCAAGTTCTGGAACTTCCCCTTACTTGAATTCAAGGAGCAATGCTATTTGATTGTCTCAGAAAGGAGGTGTTAATAAAGCGATACACTTTATAATGTGGCCATCAAGATAGAAGAGCACTGTGTCTTCTACCCTACAGGAACTCAATGAATATTGCCCAGTTCCTGAGTAATGTGTGTATGGAAGCCTATACCATCTATCAACTAGGTAATGGAAATGGTGGCTACTGCAAAATCATTCAAGAAGTGAGCAAGAAAATAGAATGTATTGGGAAGAAAACCCCCAATGACAAAAAAAAAAAAAAAAAAGAACTGGGAGGTCCTTCCTGTTCCTTTCAGTGATGTGAGACTTTCATAGTGGATTTCAGTGTCTATGCTCTTAGCAAAAATTCACATTTTGCGTGTTTATGTGAAAAGCCCTGTGCTAAAACTAAGACAAAAAAAAAGTCTCCAAACTTTCTCTTCAAAATGTCCCTTGTGATACCAGGAAGTCAGGAGAATATGTGGCGTTGACCTGGATGCATGACATCTTGATGAGCACGTGAGTGGGCTGGTTCTCACTGAGGAACAGTGCTCTCTAGATCTCCAACCCCAAACATGGCCCATTCAGACGTGATCTGCCCTCCAAGCTCAACTCTGCACTTGCTCGGTGTTGGACATCAGCCTGATGACAGGATTGTTCTGAACCTCTATTGCACTAGTCAGTGTCCCCCAGAGAAGGAGAAGCAGTAGGATACACTGAGATAAGGAGGAGATTTATCAATGCATCTGACACAGGCAACTATGATGGTTAATTTCTGAGTTCTTCACCTGCAAGCTGTAGACCAGGAGCCACCCACCACCTCAGCTGTTTCCTAGTGAGTGTCACAGATGACAGCACCCTTCGCTCAGCATTGTCTAAAATATTAACCAAAATCATCTTCACAGATCACCCAGGACAGTATCTATTATCTATTATCACATAACAGGTGCTAATAAATGGCAGAAAAGAGAGAGAAGAGAAAAACTGAGAGACAAATGAAGATGAGGAAAGGGGAAATATTTCCTTGTATACCTTTCTTCAGCTGAGAAAGTTCATATTTTTCAGAAGTAGCCACAAAGACGAGTATAACCCAACCAGCTGTCAATGAGGCGTTTTAACTATAGATTTATCTATATTTTCAAGCAACATGGCAGGCCATGGATGTCTATTGATTTCTCTCCTCTGAAATAGATGGTTTTGTTTAGCTCTGAAAAAGTGAACAATTTTCCTGACACCAACTGCTTGTTTAATAGTTTTGGAATAATCTATATTTCATTAAGATGATGACTTATTACGCCCAACCTTCTGCTGTCTTGCATACTATTGATTTAAGGTAGTTTAGCACTTCAACAGTGTCTAATAAATTGGTCCCAATCGGCAGCGCCCTGTTTTCTCCTCATCCCTCACTGTATAAACACTGGCCTCGCATATTTTAGAACATGTCCACAGATTTGTTTTCTCGACAAGATCCTTCCCCTCCAAACCCTTCCACTGAAACAGTCACTACGTTTTTTTATAATCCACATAAAACTTTTAGATAAGTAGAGGGCAGGACAATCAATATTCATAGTGTGATTTATTGCAGAAGGGAGTATTCCACTAAATCCTCCCTGTAAATCCAGTGTGCAAAGTAGTTAGTGCAGTAATCCATCTCCTGGATGTTTTAAACAGGGCATTAATGGGCTTGAAAGGTACAGTGGCTGTGAATCACCTGCCTATAATGTAGGTAGTTAGAGGCTTTATTAGCTCAAATGCTGCAAGCCAGCTCTGCCTCCCGCCCTTCCCTGCCCCCTGGCCCTGCCCATGCATCTTGACTCAGCCTCTCCAGTCCTGGAGGGTTTGCCTTGTTCTCTGGGGGGAATCCCAAGTCTCTTTTTCATGGATGCAGTGTTCTCCTGAAAGTCATCCAGGATGCTAATTTGAATGTGTGAGTTCTTTGTGATTTTTAAGTTCCCTTTTCTCCAAGCTTAGATTTCCACCACAGACTTTTCTCTCCTCAATTTTTCATCTCTCAATGTGTAAGGATTCGGTTGGCATCTGGGTGTCTTCCATGACTTCCTGAAGCTCTCCACCATAGTTGCATTTGCTGACTTGTAGATTATTTGTAGAAACATAGCAAAAGCCACACTCGTTGCTTTAAGGAACTTTAGATGATGTCACAGATGTGCGATTGAACAAGATACTAAAGATGATTAGAAATTGCTAGATGAGAAAATGAGTATTCCAAACTAAAACATACTTAAATATTTAGAAATCGAAAAGGGCATAGTGATTTCCAAGGACAGTAATTAGATCAATGTAGTTAAATTATAGGACATAAATTCATGAAGAGTCAAGTGGGGAGAGTGTTTGAGGAAGATTTGTAAACAGATGTTCAATGACCATTTTTTGAGTAAACAAATGTATGATTTAATAACAACCAGATGACAGATTATACATTGACACTACTCTTTAATTTTCATAGTTATATTCTTCTTCATAGACACAGTGTATTTGGTTTTATTACTAATATTTAATACCCCTTTTAATTTTTAACATAGCATCTTAAAATAAGTCAGAAAAATTATCTTAGCCTTTGGAAAGTTTGCTGACTTTTGATGTATAATGAAAGTTTCTCATTATTTCCCTTGAACTACTTGATGCATTCTGTGTCCTTGAAGGTGATAATAATTAGGTCAGAAATATTGCCTCACTTACTTCCAATTCTTTACACCTTACAGTTGATAAAATACTGGGACCCAACACATCAGCTGGTCCTTTTAATTTATTAATCCAAGAATCCATCTGTTCAAATTGAGAGTGCAACATCACTACTATGAAAACCAGATGGGGCCGTGGGTATTTTCAAAGCAGCAGCATCTTAGATACCCGACATAAGATGTCTGCTTTTCTCACCCACAGATTGGGGAGAGTGGCATTTCCTAAGTGGGAGACTTACCATCTGTGATCCCTACCCAAATCTATTTAGCAGAAAACTATTACTAATAAAATAAAATATATATCATTTTCACACTCTTTTATATCAATATGTTAGAGGAAGGTGTAGACAAAGAAAAACTATGATAATCTTCATTTAGATAAGCTTTTCAAAATGGCACCCAATTAGAAACTCCTTGGGAATACCATAAACACCACACTGGGTTTGAAATTTCCAGTTGCAATATCACAGGCACAGATCCTGTCAAAGGCAAAGGCCTTGTCAAATCATTAGGAGATTCAGTTTGGCAGTGCAAGGAACAGGTCTGCTGGATCACTGGCTCACAGCCTGGTCGTTTCTCCTGGGTGGGGAGCAGAGAGGAAGGAGGGTAGTTTAGCTGAGATAGCAAGGTCTTTCCTTCCTAAGTTCAGTTCCTCTTCCACTCACCTCTGTAGATGGGTGCCTATAACTTGAGCAATGTATCTGGCGATTGCCCTGGACCTAAAAGCACCACCTGGTTTGTATTTGCACCTCACGATTTTGGTGTTTTTCCAAGAGTATGTCTACCCTCTCCTCAGATCCAAGTGTCAGGTCCATATCAGCCTCTGAAGCTCACTACAACATCATACTGTCTTTGAATTTTGCAGGTTGGATATGAATCCAGGTACATAGCACTCTGATTTTAGGTCTTAATTTGGACAAACTATATTTCTAAGAAATTAAAACTAAGACTCATGCAAGTAATTTCAAGATACCTATCCTAAAGGGAACAGACAGGAATCTAAATGTTTCAGTAGCTAATTCTGTAATTATTGGAGAAATTTGACTTTACTTCTTTAGTTGTAACCATAATATTATTAGTGAAGCTTTATCATTGAACCCTCCAGCCCTGCAGTCTGCACTGCACCAGCAGAGGGCTCTCAAGTGCCCTTTCAGAGCTACCTCCACTGCAGAAGGGCAGGGGGACCCGGGTGGAGAGCCCTGTGTGCTCTTCTCCACGTGAGCACAAGACCTTGCTGCCCAGGGCTGGGCGAGGTTCAGCCTCTGGTCTGCGATATTCCAGAGCCCTCCCCCTGAGCCACGTGAGAAGGCTGTGGTCCTGCCAGGTGGGTCACCCAGCTGTCAGAGCCGCCCTGAGTTGAGCTGGGCCAGTCTGTTGGACCAACAACGGAGCCTGAGCAATTCCAAGATTTTTATGTTAGCTCTATTTTCTTTTTGGCACCAGGGTTTTAAAAACCCCAAGGGTGCATAACCACTGAGCAACATCCCCAGGCCTTTCTTTATTTTATTTTGAAACTGTTCTTGATTTCATTAGTATTGTCTTCCATGTTAATTGGTTTAGTCCTCCCAATTTGACCTATTTTTATGTTAATTGGACTTATTATCAATATCTGTTTTTCCTTCTCGTTTTATAGTTTCCCCCTTTGTCTTTCTTACCTCACTTTTCCTTTTTCTGTATTTCTTCCCTCCTGGCTTTTGGGTTCTTCTTCTCTCCCTATTCTTTCCACTTACCTACAGAGTTATATAGTTTAAGATTATTTTTAATAACTAATTTTTGGTGTACTCTGGAGTCTTACTCCCCTTTTCCAGTTCTGGACAAGTGGAGCCGGAGACAACATCTTCAATGAGGTCTCCTGGCTTGTTAGCATGCAGTTTGCTTTAAGGTCTTCCTGTTACATGTTTTTTGTTTATTTTTTATTTATTTTTTCATCATACACTCTTGAACTAATATACTGTCTGCTGTTTGGTACAACCAGTTAATATTTTCCTAGTTAAATATGTCAGGATATGTTTAACATATCTTTTGAGAATCAAAAGAGATGTAAAATCAACTTTTCTTTTGTATTGCAGCAGGTCTGGTCTTTTTGTTTTAGTGCCTTGACAGAAAAAAGGGTGTGGCACGCAGCCTCTCGGGGATGCCTCTCGGGAGTAAGAGCCCCTCTCCTGTCTGCAGTTGGAGGTAATGAACATGATACTGGAACTGCTTAGAACCAGGGATAGTTTTCATTTACCTACAGAGTTATATAGTTAAAGTTCTTCTCTACTCAGAGTGTCAGGAAGAACTGTGTGAAGTAATTGATTTCAAGCATGATATCATATGAAAGGTGGGTAATGAAGATACATTACAGGTGTTTCAGGAAGTGCCTTTCTAATGGTTTCAGAGGTCATATTTCACACCAAAAATGTCATCACTATGCATCATGAGTGGAACACTGACTATCCAAATGGACAAAGGACTCCATCACACTGCTGTATGAGTTTTCTAGGGTTTCCTTGTGGAAGTACCACAGACTGAACAGTGTGAACAGCATAAATTTATTTTATCCAAGTTCTGGCAGCTAGACCTCTGAGAGCAAGGCGTCAGTTCCTTTGGTGTCCTGACACCTCTTCGCTTGACTTGAGGCTGCCTGCTTTCCTGTGTTCTCACAAAATCTCTGAGTTCACACCCCCGGGGTCTCCTTGTGTATCCAGATTTGCTGTTCTTACAAGGACACCAGTTTTGTGAGAATAATGCCACACTAATGACCTTGTTTTAACTTAATGATGAATTTAATAAGTCACTTTCTGGGTGCTCGGGTCAGGGCCTCAACCTATACATTTGTAAGGACACAATTTGGTCTATAACAATGTCACATTTCATGATTAAAATAATAGAAATATTCTAAGTGTACAATATAATGGAAATATTAAATGCTTATATCCATAGATCAAATATTATATACTTGCAATATATGGACTGATACATTTTCATGACAACTGAACACCCATGTCTACATAACATTACGTCATACGCGGCTATCAGCCAGACTTTAAACAAGCTCATTAATATAGAAAAATACTCTGGCTAACACTTTCTTAAGTGAAAATTAGCATTATGCAAACTTCTATCTAGAGAATGTCATGGCTGTATAAACAAAAGGATAGGAAGAATAGTTCTTAACTAGAAATAATAGTTAATTATTCAGTGTAAGTGGTTCTATTCCTTTCCAAATTTGTGCATCTTGCAGATTTTCAATAAAAAGTTTGTATTATTTTTATAAGGAGGAAATTATGCCAGACCTTTAAAAACACTATAATAAAATTCATTAATCAAAACTAGAATGAAAATTGTTGAAAACTGGGTTACTTGCAGAGGTCCCTCTGGGCCAGCCCTGGTCAGCCATGGCCTCTGAGAAACTGGAAGGAAATAATGGTGCTTTTCACAGGCAGCATAGCTCAGATTCTTGGCTTATCTCCTTTATGGCTTAAGTTCATTAAAGAGGGCTAATTTCTGATGAGAACATGGTACTTGGTTGTGTTTTAACTTGCTTCCATCCCATCCTCCTCAGCCCAGTTCATAGTGAATCCCTGGACATAGCCTCCTGTGTTCCTTCTGCCACCAAGAGGAGCCACACTTGTTCACAGAGATCTGTCATGAGTTCTTGGTTCTGACTGGCCTGAGGATCCCCGTCGGGATGGCGATGTCCATTGATCAGATCATCTTCATTTGGTGAATGTGGAGCCGCTGCTTCCAGAAGGGCCTTCCTGTGGTGGGCGGGACTATTTGTGGCATCATTACAGGCTGCTGTTCCAGATGTGCCTGCCTAGGGGACAGATGACATGGGATAACAATAGACTACCAACTGCCAATGTAGTCCAGGAACATGGAAGCACAACATCCTTAGGGCAGGCCAGGCAAGAACCCCTGTTCTCACCTTCAGTCACTGTTGTGTTTTGGAAACAGGAAGTGAAAGGTGGGGCGGAGCTGTGAATGACCTGGGGAGTGCTGAAGGTGCATCCTAGTACACAGCCCAGCCCCAGAAGACTGCGGGGTCTGGGTACCAGGAACTCAGGATCTCTCCAACTGGTCAGCGGCTGTCAAGCTAATGGAAGGGAAGACTTCCCGGGCCAGATCACAACAAGCACAGACTCAGCAGAGTGAGTTCTGAAAGTCACCACGCAAATAACAATATGTTCAAAGACACAGAATCACGTATAAAGAATTAAGAGAAAGCACGAGGAGGATATCAAACCAAACAGAGAATCAGTGAAGAGTAAGCAACTTGGAAGCTTAGCCAAGCAAAAATCTTGGATTTGTCCTGTACAAATTTATTCACTAGATGATCCAAAAGGAGAGAAGGAATAAAAACGAAATAAGCCTTTGGAAGAAATGGTGCCTTAAATTAGATTAAAAATATCAATGTACATATGAACAAAGTTAAATGAACTCCATGTAGGACAAAATAGTGACACCGAAGCATATTATTTTAAATTATTGAAAACACAAACATTTTTGCAAGCAGCAAGAGGGAAGTAAGTAACCAGATGCAAACGAATAATAACAACGTTTTCATGAGAAGTTCTGGAATTCAGAAGACAATAGCTCAAGAAATTCTCTCTCTGGCCAAACAAACCTTGGAAGATAGAAAGGACACGAGAGAGAGTTAACCCTCCAGACAAACTGCATGGTGAGTGCAAAAGGCAAGGCCAACATATCCTTGTTTGTGTTTTTCCTTCTGATTTGAAAGAAAATTATGTAAATCAGTAATTATTAATCTAAGCTAATGAGTGAATTGCATGCAAAAATGTGATCTGTGATATTAACTGCATAGATTTTGAAGAATATATATACCTGGGAGCAATATTTTTGTATGTTACTGAAGTTAAGTTTGTATTAATACAAATCAAATTGTAATGAATTAAGAAAATAATAAAACAATTAAAGAACACTAAGAAAATAGCTCAGGAAATATAGATAAAAAGATTGGAGAATTAGAAGGATCTCTTAAGAAAATATCTATTTAACATAAGAAAGTCAGCAGGGGAAGAATTGGGATCAAAAAGACCATAAGTATTGAAAATAAATAACAAAATTGAAGAAATATGTCATTCTTTATTGGTATTAGCTGTAAATATACAAAACTATTCAAAATGGAAAGAACAGTAGGAAAATGGCCCAACTGCATGCTGTCCATAAGACATTCACTTTAAAGTCCATTAAACAAATAGGATAAAAACAAAAGTGTATATGAAAAATTCCTTGCAAACAATACTTAAAAGAGAGATGAAGTAACTATATTATCAGGAAAATATGCTTTAACAACATCTTAAGTAATGAAGAAAGACATTATACTGCAATGAAACTTCCAGTAAATCAAGAAGATGCAGCAATTATAAACATATACAATCCTGACAACAAACTCCTCAAATCACAGAACAATACTGGGAGAAGAAAACCAGTGTGATCAAGAAAGAAAAGTTTTTAAAGTGAATTCTGGGAGTAGCTTTCCCTGGGTTGAAGCACCAGAACCATAAATTAAAAACGAAGGAACAAATAAATGAATAAATTATAAAGCTGGCTGAATTGAAGAGAGAACTAGACTAATTGACAATAACAGTTGGAGACTTCAATACCTCACTTTAAATAATGTATAGACAGAACCACTAAACAGAAAATCAGTGAGAGGGGTTGACCACCATATCCCTAATAACCTAAGCAATATCTATAAAGCAGCTCATCCAACAACTGCAGAAAACACACTCATAAGGACACATAAAATAGGCTATGTGTTAGACTATGTAAAAAGTAAGTTTAAGTAAACTTTAAAAATATTGAAATAACACAAATTATATTGTCACAATAATGTGATATAATTAGAAATCATTAACAAAAACAAATTTAGAATATTTATATAGATGTAAAAAACTGTTACATTGATAAATAATCAATGGATCAAATAACAAATCACACAGAAACTCAGGAAATGCTTTAGGACAAATGAAAATGAATAAATAACCTACCACAGTGTTAGGGATAAATAACCTACCACAGTGTTAGCAAAACCCATACTCAGAAAAATTTTTTGTTTTACATGTGTATTCTAAAATAAGGAAATGCTTGGCATGTTGGTACACACCTGACAGCCCATTGGCTCGGAGCCTGAGGCAGGAGGATGGTATGTTTGAGGTCAGCCACAGCAATGGAGCAAGACCCTGTCTTAAAATTTAAAAAATAAGTAAATAATGGATATGGTCATTGGCTAAGTACCCCCTGAATTCAATTCCTGGTACCAAAAACTAAAATAAAATACAAATAAATAAATAAATAAATAAATAAATAAATAAATAAATAAATAAATAAATAAAATAAAGAACGATAAAAGGACTCAAAAAAATAATGTAACATATATATATATATATATATATATATATATATATATTAAGAAAAGGCAGAACAAATTAAACTGTAAGAATGATAAAAAATACAGATGGAAATAAGTGAATGGGAAATAGAAAGGCAATGAATAAGATTGCACCTTTTATTTACTTATTTAGTACTGGGGATTGAACCCGTGGCTTCAGGACTGTGACTATGTGAACTCTTCTACATAAGGATATGAAGTTTTCCCAGCATCATTTACTAAGGAGGATGTGTTTTCCCTAGCATATGTTTTTGGTACCTTTGTCCACAACTGGGTCAATTCAGCTGTGTGGGTTTGTCTCTGTCTTCTGTTCTGTCCCATTGTTCCACGTGTGTTTCCATGGCAACATGATGCTCTTATTGCTACTGTAGCTCTATAGTATCATCTGAAATTTGGGGTTATGATGCCTACAGCATGGCTCACTTTGCTCAGGAGTGCTTTGACTATTCTAAATCATTTATTCTTTCATATGAAAGTTAGGATTTCTTTTTCTAGTACTGTGAAGAAGGTCTGGTATGCTGATGGGGTTTGCATTGAATCTATAGATCACTGTTGGTTAATATGGCCCTTTTAACAATATTAATACTTTCTCCATCAAAAGATGTAGGTGTTTCCATCTTATAGGATCTTTAATTCCTTTTCTCAACATTCTGTAATATAGCCCTTGTTGCTCTGCTGCTGCAACTATTTTTTATTCATTCATCTACTGAAGGACATCTAGGTTGGCTGCACAATTTAGCAATTGTGAATTGTGCTATAAACATTGATGTGGCTGTGTCCCTGTAATATACTGTTTTTAATTCTTTGGGATTTAGACCGAGAAGAGGGATAGCTGGTGGTTCCATTTCCAGATTTCCAAGGAATGTCTTGTGTGTTCAAGTCAAGCACTCTACCAACTGAGCTAAATCCCCAGCCTCATAGTTTCTTATATTTTTATTTAATTCGAATGTTCCAGTTAATTTACCATGACTTGGAACCCTAATAGTCTTTCTTCTGTTAATCTAGTATATTGTTGTGACTCACAATCAAAGTTTTCACTTGATTGATCGAATTTTTTATTTCCAAGATTTCTGTTTCATTCTTTTT
Source organism: Callospermophilus lateralis (assembly GCF_048772815.1). NCBI lineage: Eukaryota > Metazoa > Chordata > Mammalia > Rodentia > Sciuridae > Callospermophilus > Callospermophilus lateralis. The sequence goes on from NC_135320.1 coordinate 86,716,066, forward strand.
CAGAATCTTCTTTTGTTGTTGAAATGCTCTTCTGTATCTTGTATTTTCTTCTTTAGCTCATTCCTAAATTCTCCTTTTAGCTTATTAATCATTTTATCCATTAATTTTAGAATTCTTTGGCATTTCCTCCATTTCAGTGACTCTGGGTTCAGTCACTGGAAAGTCGTGAACTTTGGTGATGCTTTATTATCTTGTTTTCTCATGTGTCTTCTTTTTCTATGTGGAGTTGTAGACATCTGCTGGAATGAGTGTCTCTTCCACTGTTACGTGTAAGACATTTTAATGATTTGCTTTTACTTTCCCATGTGCCCTGGGATAACAGTATAGCTTAGTGCCAAAGCACACTCTCAACATGTTCACCATTTTGAGTGGAGAAAACAAAAACAAAACCATTTAGAGTTGTCAGTGATTTATGGAGGAACTGTGGTGAGGGAGGAAGAAAGACCACAGCCTGCAGGTTGTCCTTTGGGGAACTTGTCACCTCTTACCTTGTCACCTACACAGTTATGTGCACATATTTATACATGGTATACACTTAGAGTGCATTTGGTATAAAAATTTCAATGTACCTCTGCAAGGGGGTTGTCACATGCTCTTGTGGCTATCATTAGAGGCACCACACCCCTCCCACCATGCTGGGTGCTCTGGGCATTTGGTATTCCATACTCATGTTTCCCTGCAAGCCACAAATAACACACCGGGCCAGAATTCCTCTAAGTCCACACACCTACAAAATCTAAATTTTTAATTATTTTTTTAAAATTTTGTTGTTTTGGTTCTTCTTAGTTATACATAGCAGTATAATCCATTTTGATAAAATCATATAATCCTAGTATGTATCTTACTCCAGTTAGGACCTTGTTCTTGTGGATAGGCACAGTGGTCAGATTCCATTAGGTAATTTCAGATGTGCACTTAGGAAAACTATGTTCTATTTATTCTACTGTCTTTCCTATTACTCTTCTCCCTCCCTTCCCCTTTGTCTAGTCTACTGAACTTATCTTCTCCCCCCACCCTTTTATTGTGGTTTAACTTCTACATATCATCAAAAACATTCAATCTTTGGGTTTTTGTTTAGATTGGCTTATTTCACTTAGCATGATAGTCTCCAGATCCATCCATGTACTGGAACATGTCATAAAGTCATTCTTCTTTATGATCGAGTGATATTCCATTGTGTACATACACCATATTCACTTATCCATTCATCTGCTGAAGGGAATCTAGGTTGGTACCATAGTTTAGCTATTCTGAATTGTGCTGCTATCAACATTGATGTGGCTGTGTCACTGTAGTATGCTGATTTTAAATCTTTTGGATATATGCTGAGGAATGGAATAACTGGGTCAATGGTGGTTTCATTCCTAGGTTTCTGAGCAATCTCCATACTGCTTTCCAGAGTGGTTGCACAAATTTGCAGTCCCACCAGAAATATGAGTGTTCAAAGTCTACTTTCTTTAGGGAGGTCTGTGTTGCTGCTGAAGTGAATGTGGTGATGAATGTGAACAAAGATGCATATCACAACAGTGTAACAGCAAATTATAAGAAAAAGAGAGGCCACATAAATATTGAAATGCCCATTTATTTAGGCACTATGCCGCTTAGAGGGATGTATGTGTGAATAAAAATTACATTGCTGTATTTTAGCAAGATATATATATATATATATATATATATATATATATATACATTAAACATGTATATACACATATATATAATCTTTCTACTTCGTATACATTACATATACTTTATGAAATTATAAATGGAAACAAATACAAAATATACATATAGCTAATATTATATACATATATACATAATTACGTATGCATATATGTTATACACATACACACACATATTGCTCTATCTTTAGTGTATTCAAGAATCACATTTCACCTGGAGAATAAAATCCCTGAAGCAGTACCTAAAAAGTTTCATTCATAAGAATTTCCTAGCAAATGTTGATGCTGACCTTCTGGGAACCAAAATTTGGGACTCATTGCAATATGTTAAACCAAAGCCACCATTATTTCTGAAAGCTTCCTAAACTATCCTAACATGTAGCCTGGCTATGAATCACAGGGAAAAGAGATGCACCCTCAAGCCCAATTACCCACAGAGCTAACTGGCATGGGCTTATTGACTTTTATATTGGATGGAGCTGTCTCTTTGTAGACCCTGCAATGTGTTTTATAAAGGAAGAGCAATATCAATATGAAGATCAATGATACTGACTCAGAATCTTGTTATCAAACATTTAGCTTGCTCTCCTTATAGGGCACAAAAGGGCCATCCTGATAATTGAAGTGCTAATAAAGCACTGTTAACTATTGAATATGCTCATCATCCATTCCAGAGTGAGGGCCACTGTTGAATCTGGTCAGAATTCAGAAAAGGAAACTGCAGAGTCGATGTTGGTGAAGGTACTATTGCCAGGATGCTCTGACATTGGCAGCCATACTAGGAATTGAAAGTAGCCTGTAAGACTCTCTGAAACCAGCCCAGGTTATTGGATGTGATTGTGAAACAAAAAGCTCTCCAAACATGAGGGATGAGAAGGTAGACCTTTCCCTCCCTGATTCTTTTTGCAGCAATTGCTTACCTATTTACTGGTGTATGCTAAGGAATAAGGATACTAACTTTGCTCTGGATGTCCTTGCAATGTAGGATAATCACAGTCTTCTGGTATAGATGCTAAAACATGAAAAAATATGAGCAAACTTAAAGTTTGAGGATCTTAATTCCTTTTAGAAATACATTTGAAATCTATTTTGATTTGTTAGTTGGGCATATTTGGAACATTATTTTAATTTCATAGTTTTGCCACAGATATATCATTAAATGCTTTTGAGGCAACAGAAGTTGTGGATTGGAGAACCCCGTGGGTTTAGACACCCTGGAATACACAGAGGTGGTGAGAACGTAAGCTTTGGAAGGAAAGGGTGTTGGTTTCTGCTGGTAAGAATTGCACCACCCACTTGCAGATGAATTACTGCATCACTACTTATGAGTGGTCTACTATTAAAGGAAGCAAATATTAGTATTTTGTTTTTCAAATTTTAGAAGATACTAGAGTGCATAACATTCAATAGTTTCCAAATCAATTTGTCTATTTCATTGCACAAAATTAAAATCACTTAAGTGATAGGAAGTCCTTTAGCATCTGTCATTGTTTGAATTGTGTGTGCCTAAAATCCACATGTTCAAAAGTCCTAATTCCCTAATCTTTGATTTGTGACTTTGTTTGGGAATGGGGTCATCAAAGGTGTAAAGAGTTATGATAAGGTCATGCTGCATTGGGCTTTTAATCCAGTATGTCTTGTGTCTTTCTCAAAGAAGAGAATTTGGACTCAAGACACACATAGTACAAAAGTTATGTGGGGATGAAGGCTGACACCGAGGTGATCATTTTGCAAGGCAAGGAACACCAATGACTTCCAGCAAACCACGAGGAGATAGGAGGATGTTTTAGAGCAGATTCTTCCTCACATCCCAAAGGAAGAGAAACTGGCAACATCCTCATCTCAAACTTCTAGTTTCCCTGGGCAATGCTCTTATTCTTTTATTCTAGCCACTCAATTTGTTGTCTTTTGTCAAGACAAACAAACACAGCATCATCAAGTGGCTTATTCTCTTGTAAACTGTACATGTGTGGGTTTGGGGGCTCCTTTTGAATGCTAGGTGTGCTCAAAAGAATCTAGTAGCTTTACAAATTTAGTTCAGAAACTTTCCTTTATGACCTCTGGGCTAATTACAGACAAATTTAATTTTTATTGAAAATTTTTGAGATTTTTTTATGTAAACTATTCCGACTTGGGTTGTATTTAACTTTTCTAATTTCCATTATATTTAGGTTTTCTACCTATTGCCAAATCAATATTGACATTTTTGAAATAAATATTCTATATTTGTTCTAGTATAAACTGTATTATTAAATTATGCATAAAGTACTCTTCTGCATTTATTTAATCTCCTCAACACTTCAGGTGATTTGTGCTCTTCACTGATAATTCTGTTTACTTAACAATGTCTCTCTTTCTAGACTGTATTTGACATTTTCAATTATTTACATGTACACATATACATGTGCTTTCTCACTTTCTCTTCCTTATCCCATCCCACCTATAACACTTCCATCAAGTATTGTATGGCTAAATTATGTAATTGTCTAGCCCTTTCAATGAGCAAAACTAAGAAACTGAATATTGAATGTTGACAATGAAGAAAGAAAGTTACATATAAGTTACATGCAAATAAAAACATAATAACACAAATAAATTTGTCAAGGTCAAAAGATAATTTATTAAAAATAAGCCATATTTCTAGATGCTAATGGCTAATTATTAGAAATTAATTGGAAATAGTCATTTACAGTAGCAAAATACCAAATTCCTAGGAATAAATTTAACAAAACATTTGCAATATGTCTGTAATGAGACCTATAAATAATACTAAAATAAATTGATAAAGACCTAAATACAACAACGTACATCGATTTTGGAAGACTCAATATTGGTAACATGTTGACTCCACTAAAATTTATGTATGCAATAAATGTAATCCCAGTAAAAAGCCATCTTTCTTCTTTTTCCAGGGCGATAGGGGGTAGGTTATCAGGGATTGAACTCAGGAACTCAACCACTGACACACATCTCTAGCCCTATTTTGTATTTTATTTAGAGAAAGAGTCTCACTTATCACTTCACTTTTTTTTGATGCTCGCTTTGAACTCACAATCCTCTTGCCTCAGCCTCCTGGATTGTTGGTATTAAAGGAGTGCACCACAGCTCCTAGCAAAAGCCATCTATATTTTTTTAAGTCTAAAAAATCATTTGAATATATATGTATAAAAGCAAAAAATCTACACAGCCAAAACATTGAAAAATAAATTTCAGTGATTTTTATCATATGATGGTTGGGTTCTGGAATGTACCCAGAGTCTTACAGGATGCAGGTATGGTCACCAGAGCAGCAGTGTCCACAGATGGGCGGGGCATTATAAATGGAATCATGAGGGCTCCAGTATGATCCATGGATTAATCTGCTTAATGGATTAATAACTTTACTGGGAGATTTTGAAAACAATAGACCAGTGGGATATGGCTGGAAGAATAGGTCACTGGGGATATGCCCTCTTGGACACTATATTCCTTCTGTTTCTTTCTTTTTCTTCTTTCTTCCTTCCTTCCTTCCTTCCTTCCTTCCTTCCTTCCTTCCTTCCTTCCTTCCTTCCTTCCTTCTTGTTGTTTGTTTGTTTTGGTACCAGGGAGTGAACCCAAGGTGCTTAACCACTTAGCAACAGCCCTTTTAAAATATTTCATTACACAAAATCTTCTAAAACTTGCTTAGGCTTTGCTAAATTGCTGAGGGTCTCTTTGAACTTTTGATCCTCCTACCTCAGCCTCCTGAGCCACTGGGACTATAGGCATCTGCCATGTGCCTGGCTTCTTCTTTTTCTTTCTGCTTCCCAGGTGCCCTGAGTTGAGGATCCCTATTCCACCATGGCCTGCTGCCATCACGTCCCTACCTTGGAACCAACAGACTACAGACTGAAAATTTTAAAACCTCTTCTCATTTGTTTATCTCAGTTATTTTGGTCACTGCAAATAAAAGCTGACTAATAGTCTGAGATTATTCAAAGAATTCTTCATCATGTAGTGTTGACATATAAATAGAAAAATAGAAAAGTTGAGTGAGAAAATGGATTTTCCAGAGATACACATCATGGAAGTGTTTGTTCTATTTTTGGTAAGGTGATAGAAAGAAATAAATAACTTTCCCCTCCTCCTCCTCTTCCTCCTCCTCTTCCTCCTCCTTCTTCTTCTTTTCTCCCTCTCTCTCTCTCTCTCTCTCTCTCTCTCTCTCTCTCTCTCTCTCTCTCTCTCTCCTTTCCTTTATACATACTTCTAAAACAAAAGAAATTTGATCAATTACTCATGCTACATACAAAACGTTTTTAAGCTCACTCACCCCTGGAATAAATCTCTTGGGGTTGTGGTGTATCCATTACTGGATTTGATTTGGTAACATTTTGCTGAGTATATATGCATCTATGTTAATAAGACATGCCAGTCCTCCAGATTTTCTTTCTAATAAGTCTTTGCTGGGTTTTGGCAATAAGGTAGTACTGGCTGCAGAGAAAGGGGAAACATTCTCTCTACTTTCTAATCTGTAATTGATTGTACATAATTGATAGCATTCCTCCTTTAGATGTTTGTAGGATTTATTAGACTCATTCTGATGATTGATTTCTTCTGCATGAGTATGAAAGGCTTTGAAAACAGACTCATCAAACACAAGGTGTTCTAATCTCTGAAAATGAGTTACAGTGGCCACGGGAACCAAATGCAGTGTGTTTTGTAGTTTGATCTCTTCCAAGGCATCGGTCAGTTACAATTCAAATAGTCAAACATGTTGGCACAGAGTTGTTTACATTCTTCATTTGTGATTATTTGAATGTCCATGAGATGAGTAGTTATGAACCTTCTTTGTTTATGTTATTGGCAATTCATTTATTCTTTTTTCTTTGTTAACTTAGCAGAAGATCTATTGGTTTTATTAACCCTTTTAAAATATCCAAGTTAGTTTGGCTAATTATCTGTTTTTGTCAATTTTCAATTTCATTAATTTTTTATTCTAATTTTTATTATTTCTTTTCTTCTTATTTTAGAATTAAATTGTTCTTTTTTCTCTAATCTTCTAAAATGGGACATAGGTTGTTGTTTTTAGATTTTTTAAAAAAATATATATGTATTTGATGTTCTAAATTCTCTACAAGTACTGAATTCTCTGCCATTCATGTTGTTTTCTCAGATGCTTTTTCATATTTATTTAATTTAAACTATTTTTAAAATCTATTTTTAGATTTCTCTTTTCCATATGCAATGGGATATTTTTGGTTAAAGTTCAAAGTTTTTCATGAGTTTTCCAGCTTCTATTGTGTTAAAGTTTCCTAGTTTCATTTCATTGTGATCTAAATATATACCTTACATGATTTTAATATTTTAAATTAGTATGTTTAATGACATAATTTATTCTATAATGGTTAAGAATTTTGCAAACTTAGAAGAAAAGTTGTCCTGCTATTACTGATGAAATGGAAATTGTGTATATGTCAATTAGAACAGAAAAATTGAAAGTGCTGTGTAGGTGAGCTCTATCCTTACTGAGTTTTGTGTGCTAGATCTATAAGTTACTAAAAATAAATAAATAAGCCTGCAAATAGAGCAAGCATGTGTCTTTTGACTGCTCTATCAGCTCTTGCCTAGTATAATTTAAAGCACTTTTTTTGGATGCATGCACATGTTATTGGAAAATTGACACTCTTCATATTATATAACACCCTCTTTACTCCCAATAAGTTTCATGTACTGAAGTGTGCATTGTCTAAAATTAGTATAATCTCTCTAGCTTTCATTCCATTAGTAAAATGTATATATTTTTCCATCCCTTCATTTGAAACTTCTGTGAGTCTTTATAAATATATACAGATAGCATATAACTGGGTCTTGCTTTTTTATTTATTCTTTCACTTTACTTTGTTATATAAAACATTTAGGCTGTTCATCTTTAAAGTGATAATTGATGTGATTGGGGAAACATCTACCATATTTGAAACTGTTTTCTGTTGGTTGCTGTGGTCTGTTTCCTTTTCTTTCCTTCTTTTTCTACTGTATTTGAATTTAATTATAATACATGATTCCATTTCTTTATTGCTCTTGCCTTAGGACTTGTGTGCTGGTATACCAGTGATCCAACAGTGATCCCTTTAGTCAAGGAGAGTAAGAACTGAATACCATCATTTTCCTTATCTCTGAAGAATCTGGACTGTAGGGTAGTATTGCTGGAAAAAAAATAAAGTTCTCTAAGTTATTTTTCTGAAAAAGTGTTTATCATTACTTTTTATGGATAGTCTTACTATACATGAGATGCTATCATATACCCATCCTTGCAGCTCTACATTTTCTAGTGTTGTTTTGTTTTATTTCAGATCTTCAAGTACTGCAATATAGTTTTTTGATTCAGATAAACTCACTGTAATTCTTATCCTTGTTTCTAAAGTAAGGGTTGATTGTTGTTATTGTTAGTTTTGAGTATTTTTTGTTTAAACAATTTCTTCCCCCTTTAATTGTTTTACAGTGTAAATATAATTGGTTAGGTGTAATATTTTTATTAAAGCCATTTTGGAAAAAAAAACTATTTTGATATTTATGTTGCTTTTTGATCTCTGACCTTCCTGAAGTTGTTGTTTACCATTCATTTTGTGAAATTCCCAGCCTTAGTTACTTCAAATATCCTTCCTTCTCCATTCTTTTTCATTCCCTTTAGTACTCCAATCACATGCATGTTACATAATTTGAAAATTTCTTTAATTTTTGAATATTTTTATTTTCCTTAATATTTTTTGTCACTTTCTTTTAAATTTGGAAGTTTCTACTGGGATATTTTTGAGTTTACTAGTTCTTTTTTTTGGAGGGGGGAGGTACTGAGGAATTGAACCCCAGAGCAGTCAACCACTGAGCCACATCCCCAGTTCTATTTCGTATTTTATTTAGAGACAGGATCTCACTGAGTTGCTTAGCACCTTGCTTTGCTGAGGCTGGCTTTGAAATCATGATCCTCCTGCCTCCACCTCCTCAGCCCCTGGGATTACAGGCATGTGCCATCACACCTTAAATGACCATACATAGCCTGAAAACAGTCTTTATTTCTATTGTAGCGGTTTTGCTTTGGATTATATCTTCTGAAATATTATTTTTCAGTGTTATGGATTGAGCCCAGGGCCTTGTGCATGCTAAGCAAGTGCTCTACGACTGAGATATATGCCAAACCCTTTCTCTTAGCTTATTTGTCTCTCTTCATAGACAACCCATCCATTCCTACTTATTAACTATATTTGATAATTCTAAATTTGATGTCATATCTGGGTCTGTTTCCAATGACTATTTTCTTTTTCTTTTTCTCCTTTAGACTCTTTTTGCTTTTCAATAGATCATTTTACTTTTATTTTTGAAAGCTGGACATGATGTATTAGATAATAGGAACATCATCAATGTCCTCTAAAATGTGAGGTTTTATGATACTCTAAGAATTGCGCTTTTAATACCTGCTGCATCTGAAGGTGACAGTGGTTTAGATTCTATTTCGTATCCTTGTTCTCTCTCATGCCATCTTTGTGTCTTCCTTGGTCTTGCTAACATATACCCATCTTCGCAGCTCTATTAGTCAGACATGGATGTCAGGATCAGTTTTGCAAATCTTCCCAGACCCTGCAGAAGAGGAGAGAACAAAGTGGCCCTTGAGATGATTCTATCACCAGCCCCTTCCTTAGTACTGAGACCCCAAGGTAAGTCTCCTCAAAGCAGCCACACCCAAATGTCTGAAACTTAGGATCCACAAAAGAGGGTATGTTACCATCGATCTTCAAAGGCACTAAGCTGTGGAGAGACTTTTAATATAGTCATAGTGATTACAGATGTTAGAACTATGGTTTAACTATGGTTAAACTTGTTCCAGGCAATGAGGTACTATATGGATAGCAGGATATGTCTGACTCAGATATTACTTGTGGTTCTACACTTCTTCTTCCTTTCACCTACTCATTTCTTTTCATTTTAAAATATTTTTAGCAGTTAATGGACCTTTATTTTATTTATTTATATGCAGTGCTGAGAATTGAACCCAGTGCCTCACATACACTAGACAAGTGCTCTGCCATAACCCCAGTCCCAGCTAATCATGTAGCAATTGCATTTAATAAGTATCTTCCTCCGGGAGAGAAAAGTACCCTTCTTTATACTTCTTTATGCCACTGGTCCTAGTGTTGCCTTCCAGAATAACCTAGAATAAGTCACTTTAACAAACGAGGGAATGAGGGCATGGAGCCGACTGCGCTTTATCTTCATTACGATGCTGTGGTATTAGTTACAGGGTTCTCAGTTTTCACACAATGAGCACTGTGCTCTTTATAATCTTACTGTTTTATAGTCGCAACAACTATTTGCTTCAATTCATTTGAAACCTGAATCATTTTGTTTTGGCCAAATACATATTTGACATCATATATTTGAACTTTTTTCAGGTCTTTGAACAATATTTTTATCTGGAAGTAAATCAGAAGATTAGTCAGGGTAGAATTCTACAATCCCATCTCTCCTTTTTATTTTTACAAAATTCTACATCTATGTCCAGTTATGTATTGTGTAATTTATATTATATCATTACATTTGAATGTAATGATATAATATATCTATAAAGATAATAAATTAATTCTTAGCTTTAAAATAATTTTTTCCCATAAAGTGCATGTCACATATTGCTCTTTATGTGCAGTCTTACACTACCAGAAAAACCACTCAGGATTGTGGCTATTTTAGACAAGTATGTGACATTCTCATAGGAGGGTGCAAAGGCAGATTGGATTTAGGAAATGTTATATCTGACCTAGGCAAATGATGGTAAGTCTATGAAAATTCATCAGGCTCTATTACTATGTTTTTTTAAAACTTTCATCTATTTATATCATATTGCTTTAATTTAAAAAGAAATAGTAAATGACTTTTATACTTAAATGATAAGAGCAAGCCAAATTTCACATTTGGCTCCCCTAAAAATCTAGAAAAATGAACTAACATGAGTTAAAGTTAGAAGCAGTTACAGTCAGAAAAAAAAAAAAAATCACTATCTATACCACCTTACTCCTAAAATTAGCAGCTAGGAACAGAGAGGAAGCCCCTTTCCATGATCTGAATGCCTTCACCTGGCCCTTTGTAACCTGCCCTAGTGATACATGCAGAGGAAAGGAGTGGGTCATCCCAGTCCTGGAAATGCTTGCTGATCCTCTCAGGAGTCCCTTAGCAGCTAGAAGTGCTGCACCCTGCAGGATGCTGCAGGGTAGGATTTGGTAGTAGTCTCCTCAGCAAGGTGAACCTCCTCTCTGCACTTACAGACTTAACAGACAGAAGGCAGGGGAGGGGAGGGCTGAGGTTTGCTATTGTGTCTTGCATTGAGTTAGAGAATGAATATCAGGTGATTTTAATCCCAAGAGCAAACTATCTCCAATATCAAATAGGAATGCAGCAGAAAATGAAAAAGAAAAGTTCAGGTTCTTTGAGGAGTCTTAGCATCAAGACTGGCAGAACGAGGAAGCTTTGAGTATAAGATAAGCACCTATACCTCTTTGTACACTAACAATCCCTATATCAAATCTCTGAGTTTCCTCTGTTCTCCTAATGACTGCATGAAGAAGGCCAAGCAGGTTGGTCTCCTTCAGAAACAATACTGGATAAAATATTTGAAGTTCAATAGTACTTTCCTATAAAATTAAGATGTAACTCCAGTTTGAAAGATGACATACACACACACACACACACACACACACACACACACATGCAACATACATACACACAAAGTGGCAAGGGGCAGAGTCCTGGAAAGCAAAGCCCTGGATTAGCCCGACCACCCAATCATCTCAGGCAGGTTTGACTATTCCTCCTCCTATGCCTTCTGGGGCATTGCATTCCTCCTGCACAGTGGCCCTGCTGTGAAAGCCCATGTTCATGGCACCATGCAGAACTGCTGGCCAAATTAATATGAAGGCACAGAACAGACTTGGATTGGTGCCTTCAGGGTTCATCCAGTTAGAGAAAAGTTAGTTCCAAAAGAGTAAAAAGGCTTTGCTTTTTTCTTTGTATGTTTTCTCCTTTTGAATGTAACCAGAAATGATAATTTGAATTCACAAATGATTAAGATAGTGCTTATTTATCACTTTGCATGTGAAAATTTGTTATGGAAAATATCCATTAGGAAAGAAAACATACATGTTAAATATATGCTTTTCAAAATATATTGCTTTCAAACCAAGATCACTTTTGCCCCATGAAATAAGCCATCAGTTCCCAATATACTTAATTTACTTTTACAGAGATTTTGGTTTAGACTTTATGGTAAGGAGAGGAAAAAGTAAGGTGCTTACTATCCTAAGGTTGGACCTACCTTGAGATCAACCATGAGCATGTGATCCTGTGACCCTGCACCCTGGGTAAGAGGACAAGGACACTTCAGAGAGTGGGATAGCCACTGGCACAAATTCTGGCACTTTGCTTGGTACCTCAGATTCTTACTAAGAGATCATTTTGTTGCAATCTTAAATATTTTAATTACCTGCTTTCTTAGTAATTATTATTCAATGTATTAGCTAGTATTGTTCTGGCACTGTATCCTCGGATGCTAAGACCTAGAATACCCATTCTAGGTAATATGTAAAGAATAGCACATGAGGGGGCACAGCATGGGGTCAGACCTGAGAATAGCATGTGGCATTCAGTAAGGAAAAACTGTATTTTATTACAAAAAAATTGCAGGAGACCTCGGAACAAGAATGAAGGCCACTGGCTGTAAGGTGCACAGCGGATGGAACTAAGATACAGCCCTGCTCACCTACCCATGTTCATCATGCCATGGCAAATCACCCTCAAAACATTAAAGTGATAGACTGAAACAGTAATTCCTGATATGAATGATGTATTATTAAATTATAAGTGGAATATTATATTTTATCAGGATAGACCCATTGTATTTTATCAGGATAGACAAATATATTACTATTTACCATGATTTCCAATAGGATGCTTATGTAATTATTAGAAGAATGGTACTGTCAAAATCCTTCTTTAAATTCATCTCACAGTAAACATCATGTCTATTAATCATGCTTAAAATGCCTGACTATTCTTCTTTATGTGTAGCAGTTTTCTGCAGATGTGACTTCTAAAATTATAATCTCATATTTGAAATAAATTATTTTCCTGATATTTATGCTTTTAATCTTATTAATGTTCTCTTTTCTTTTAGTTTATACACACACACTCTGATTTGTGATTGGACCTTTATAATTTTTTGGCTTTGCAATGATGTGAATGGGATATGTAGTCAGAAAAAATTAAACTTTGAATTTTGAAGTTTGATCTTTTCCCAAGCAGGAGATGCGCAGCACCACCCTCTCCTGAGGTGTCAGTGGACACATAATCATGAGAGTGACCAAGTTCTACTTTGTAGTTCATGGGGCCACCAAGCCAGGTGTTTGTCAGTTTGGCTGCCTTAAATGACTTTTCACTTACAATACTTTCAATTTATGGTGGGTTTGTCAGTGTGCATCCTCATCAGAAACTGAAGAGAAACTTTATTACAGATAATCTGTTACACAAAAACAAAAACTGTGTGATTTATATGTCACTCATTAATTAACCACTCAAATGTAGATATTGTTGTACACGTGGATGACATTCTTGTCTTTACCCAGACAATTCGAGACTTGACATTTTCCATAATGAAGTATTGAATCTTGCTTTTATTATTCCTGATTATATGCTAATAGCTTTCTTTGAACCTGTAATTACTATATTTTTTCATGTTTTTATAATGTTTTACCAGAATCATATATTATGATAATGCATATAAATTTGAAATTTAGCCTTGCTTACTACTGCCATTTACAGAAAAACTAATAAATATTCTAATACAGTGTTTCATATATCTGGATTATGTCCTTATGTTAAATTGAAAGAAACAAAGATTAAATGGTAAAATATTCTTATAATTATTTTATTCATTTTTATTTCAAATTTTGAGTGTTCCTACCAAATGCATTGTATCAAGCGTTAAGTCCTAACAGTAATTTTCTATGGTCATTTATTCTTTCCTGTATTCAGCACATTTACTTGATGTTTCATTACATTCATTAATAGCACCTACCTTCACATTGTTAAACTAGATTACTTTTAGGTTGTAAAAGGCACATTGCTATAACTTTGCCTTCCTGTGATTACTGGCAAGTTTTGATTATTTTTCCAAATATAATTTCAACTGGCTGTAAATCTAAATAATAAATTTATTATTTATCTACCTTTTACTACAATTAATGTTTATGTATGTTTTCTTTACTAATTTATGTTACATATTTTATTTTAGCCTCCTTCACATCTCCTCAATATATTGATAGTAAATGATTTTAACTTTCAAGATTTCCAAATTGTACCGCTGTAAAAATATAATTAAAAGAAGCAGTGCCATCAAATGAGATAGGGTACTTGAAAGTGCTTTGTAAAATTTAAACCTAAATCAATGTATTATCATTAATATTTATCTTCAGAGAATCCTCATAAAATTAGTGTGAGTTTAAGGAATTTAGTAGTATTATACTATAATAAAAAACAGAAACCCATAGCTTAGAGTGATTAAGTTACAGATTGAAGATCTGAGATGAATAATAATTACACAGTGACTCTAATCCCTAAGGGACATTCATTAACTAATATTCTATTGGGAGGGGGGAAAAAGCATTTGCAGTGGAATAGAAAGGTAAGCCCTAAAAAGAGATAATAATTCATAGTCAACGAACCCACATTGTAATTTTCATAAAGGAGAGGCTGTTATGAGCTTTAAAAAGCAACACTCTTGGTCATCTTGTCACTTATATACATGACCAAGATAACTAATTAAGATGAATAATTTTTTTTTTTTTTAAAAAAAGCAACACTCTTGGGCAGTTGAGTATCCTGGGCAGTGCCTGTGAAGAAAATATAAATTTGCTGAGCAGTGAGTTTTGAGCAGTCACCTGAATTTCATGTCTCAATTTTTGAAAATCATTCTTAAATGTTTATTCTCTCCTGCTCATAAAAGTGCTTCGGTGGACCTTTCTTGTCTGGAATGGAGGCTCCATGAAGCTCAGTCACTCACTAAACTTATGTGAGTCCACTCCTGCCAAAGAGCAGCAGCCAGACCACTAGTCGACCTTCCACACATAGTTACCAGCTAATTCATAATGCATGCCAAGCAACAAATTGGACATTGCTTCATATCAAAGAACTTATAGTCCAAAGACTGGGAGATCAACCATAGCCCTGAGGTGTGTCAGCTGTTAGTCAGCTTGGAGTTGCTGTGACACAGATCTGACAAGAAGAACTTCCAGGAGCAAAAGCTCCCCACGGCTCAGGGTTCTAGGGTCCATGGTTGGCCAGCTCATTCTTCTGAGCCTGAGGTGAGGCAGGACATCAGACAGGAGGACAAGAAGATAGGTGAAAGCTCCTTGGCACGTAGAATCTGGGAATGTGAGAGAGAGAGAGAGAGAGAGAGAGAGAGAGAGAGAGAGAGAGAGAGAGACCAGAGACAAAATATGATCCCCAGGACGGACACACCCTCGGTGATCTACCACCTCCAACTATACCTACCTGCCTAACTGCCACTCAGTAATCTATTTAAACTATCAAATTATCAAAAGGATCAACCCACTGACTGGGTTACAGTTCTCATAATCTAATAGTTCCCCTCAGAACACGGCTGCATTGCCGCCACCCGAGATCACATCACGTCCAGCGTAGCGTGAGCTTCCTTCCTTCATCACAGCTTCCTGCGGGGATTTCAGGACCGAGGTCCCCACAAGCAGGGGCTGTCGAGCTGCTGCTGTCTTCAGCCCACGGCAGAGGCTTCGGTTGGGGAAGAATATTGAAGACACGACCACAGGGAAGGAAATCTAAACACAAAGTGATGACTATTGTGTGATGACAAAAGTTAGATCCAAGAGGTGATTCCTGACATGGAAGTAAAAGATCACCCGGGATTAGGAAAGAAACAACAGGAAGTAGAAGACCTCAAAGACCATCACGAATCAGGCACAGACACAGGAGTATCCAGCACAGCGCAGATTTCATGAAGTCAAGGCCACGCAGCTGGACTGTGAGCAGATGAGACAGAAGGGAGGGGTGCAGGAGTCTGGAGGAGGCGGTGCATCCAGAAGTTGAGGCTTCCCATTCCTTTCCTCAACATTGCATCTTAGGAGTGCTTTGAGTGCTTGTAAACTGGAGGTGGATTTCAGAGACAGAAATGAAAGAAGTAAGTGGAACTTGAGATGTTGGATCAGTAGGGTGGCAAAATGGTAAAGACAACTTCAAGCTTGGCTTAGACAAATAAATACTGAGAAACTAGAGGGTTCTGGGAAATACTTAGGACATAAACAGGGAAGAGTCTCAAGTCACTACTCCTAGAATGTGAAAGTGAGAGGAAGGATGGAGAGTCATGCACTGCTTCCTGTATTTAGGGATGAGTGGATAGTGATGTCAATTCCACGCAGGAAAAGAGTAGAGAACAGGCTCTGCTTTTGGAAGAAGAATGTAATAATGTCATTGAGACATGTTAGATCAAAAAATATCTGAAGAGTATTCAAGCAGATTTATTTTATTTGCTCTGAGGATGTGTGTAACAGTTGTGACAAAGTGGCATTTTGTTTGACCCTGCGGAGGAATAATTTTGCAATTACTTCAGGGGCACCCTTCTTTCCATCCACACCTACAGATTTTGTAGCTTTGTGACATCTTTCCATTCTGACTCTGGGCTTGACCTTGTGATTTGTTTTGGCCAGTGGGATGTTAGTAGATATTCGCAAGCAGAGGTTTGAAAAACACACATAAATTTCTATTTCTCTCCCTGCCCTCTTCTATCAGGTGAGAAGGACGAGCCTACGCAAGCCGGATGATCTAAGGAAGAACCTCCGATTCCCAGGAGAGAACAGAACCACTGACAGTGTCTCAGCCAAGGTCATTTCGGATCAACTAAAAGACAGCTGAGGCTGAGGCTGAGGCGTATGTGGTAACCCAGTCAAGACCAGCAGAGCACATATCAGCAGTAAGCACTTCTGTTTGCTACTGAGGTGTTGTGACTGTTGGCAGCATGATTGTAGCCAAGTCTGATGATCATCTTCTTTATTGCTTTTGTTTTCATGCAATAGTGCTAGAAAGTGAAGAAGGATGACAGGTTGGTGTGGTTGTGTAACCTAAGCTACTACACAAAGTGACAACCTGAGAGTTTTTTTATTTGTTTGTTCTAATGAATCCCAATGTCCTTATATTATCCGCTGTCTCTGCAGAAAATAAATGGCACACTTAATGAGACAGTATAAATGATAAAAATAATACTAGGAAAAGTATAGTCAGAATTAAGGGGACCAACAGGACAACATGAGACACCCAAGAGCAGCAACCACAGGAGGCTGTTAGCACCCTGGGCTGCAGGTCAGAGAGGAGGACCTGCCTCAGAGACATGGTGAGTGGACTGGCCAGAGAAGCTGGCGCCTCATGTTGAACCTACTGTGGTCCTTCAGGAGGGAGATGGGGCAATTCTCAATTCTTTCTTCTCTTGCTTTCAACCAGAGACAGTAGGGAGAATTCAGTTAGCATATAGGAAGCCAAAACTGAATTGGAGCACAGTGGCTAACAAAGTTGTCCAGAAAAGGCCACACTTTTCACCACTGATGTCTACACGAAAATGCTGACACCCTAATACAGGGAGCATAGGACTATGGAATGATGTTAATTTACATCGTGTTCCCACCTAAAATTGTTAGCCTCTGCTTGGATCATGGCAATAAATGAGGAGGAGAAAACAAGCAACGAACACAGCTATAACACTTCTAGAGATGTTGAGTCCTGTTTCTGTAACACTTTGTTGTTTCTAATTTGTGTGTTTGCATAATTAAATTAAGATAATGATAGCAATCAATTACTGAATATTTGTTCTTTTGCATACAGTACTTTATAATCCCTCTGTCCTGAGGTAGGTAGAAGTATTTCTATTTCACTGAGTTGCTCTTTGAATAGTGTGTCCAAGGCCCAGAGCTGGCAAGAGGAGCTCTCAGCTGGGTCTCTCAGAAGTATGCATATATCTGTGTATTCATGCCACACACACACACACACACACACACACACACACATGAACACATGTAGGAAATGTACGGGAATAAAATCTACAGGAAAACACATACACATCAAGCAAAGTTCTTTGATTTATCTATATCGATCCGTGTGCATAGAGAGAAGAAGAAGGAGTAATGAAAAATAGTATTTTATTTGCATTTCATTGAGTTTGTGTGTTTGGATACCATAAATCTTGAAATAAAGCAGTAAATAGAATATTATTGATCCAATATGAGTAATTTAAAAATAATAATTGGGCCTCCTCCCTCATTTTAGCTTGTCTCAAAGACTCTAAGAAATGGATCTTCTTATTTTACATAACAATAAAGCTTACAAGTTAGGACAGTTTTCATCTTCAAAGCCTTTTATAAATGGCTGCAAATATTGCCTGAGCATTAATTTAATCTCTGAAGCACCCACTAGAGAGCAGCCATTACTCTGATTTATATCTGTTTTATGAGCTCCAACTACAAGAACAGACAAAGGCTCTCTGGAACCAGGCTTCCCAAGCCTTGCAAGCTGTGAACACCTGGGTTTGCCTGTCTGTGTACAGTGGTATCCACTCCCTTTTGGAAGTGCTAAGGAGATTCAGGAGCTGCAGGCCATGGGCAGGTGTTTCCCGTGGTCAGTCCGTGGGTTCTCCAGTCTGGTTGAAGGCTGCATCTGTGATTTTTTTTTCACTGAGAGAACTGAACAGACAGGGACAGCCAAAGGGAAGAATTCATGAGCATATATGTAGACATTTCCAGTATTTTTCCTGATCATTTTGCTTTTCCTCCACTGGCACTTCTTTGCCTCCTTCACGGGGCAGACTGTCTCCCCCGGTTAGAGCAGCTCGACCATGGCCCCACTGGGAAACACTTTTATTGCCCTGGGGTGGTGCTTATTTCCTCCTCGTGGCCCTGAGAGACAGACGGGTACTAGGTTCCCTTCACAGAATTCTCCCTACTGTCTGTCAGTCAGCACCACCCAGGATCCTGGTGGGATTCCCGGGCAGCAGGGCTGTTCTGGACAGTGCCTCTGCAGAGCTGCACTCCCTTTATGCTCTGACCACCAACTTTCCACGCTTTCGCTTCATTTTCATGGGTTGGTTTGGCCACATGCTTCACAGGCAAAATGTCCTCTGTCAGAAAGGAGCACCTTGCTTCTCTCCAAACAGCCTGCAGACGGCCGTTTGTGTCACCCCGGCTCCAGTCCAGCTGCTCTCCTGGGCCCATCTATAACTCACTCTCTGTAATAATTCATTTTCCAAAATGATTAAGAAAATCATAAATTGGGATCCTACTGCTTTCTAAGCCTACAAATTAATTCCCATTTTCATTTAAATAAATGTGTTGTTCATCAGGTTGGTAGTGTCTTATTAAGGTAAGCCCTGGTTCCTTAGCAGACTTTTGCCTGACCATTCCCACCTGTGAGGGA
Organism: Callospermophilus lateralis; assembly: GCF_048772815.1. Lineage (NCBI taxonomy): Eukaryota > Metazoa > Chordata > Mammalia > Rodentia > Sciuridae > Callospermophilus > Callospermophilus lateralis. The sequence continues at coordinate 86,735,226 of NC_135320.1, forward strand.
CAGTGACTGCCTAATGGGTCTGAAAAAGAGAGAGAGAGAAAAAAAAAAAAAAAAAAAGGATGATAAAATGTGTTCGGGTGCTGGTATCTGTTTGGAGAATCTGGGGAAACCAAACTTGCCTGCTGGTCTCTTATTAGCCAAGTGTGAGGCAATACTTGAAAATGAACTTAGAAATTGACAGACTCACTAGCTCATTTCAGCCCTTATTATACGCTGTCGGTAGTAATGCTTTCTCACATAACCTATGTAGACTTTACCAGAAGCCTGAGAGTTTCATACACTTGATCTCTTGATAAGAGAACTGAGACTCTGAGAAATCCAGACTCCATCATATAAAGGGACGCCTTAATCTGAGTACACTGCACTGAATTTTCTTAAATGCTATATGGGCATTTCATATTGCGAGTTTTTAATTGTGTCAATAAGTCTTGGAGGACATTTTATTTACTTGGGGGATGTTTTCTGTTTAATCTGTGTAAAAAGAAAAAGGCAGCAATTTAATAAAGCACAATATTCAATCAGGTGACCTCTTCTGAAGAGTCAGCTCTTACATCATATATTTTTGGAACTTTTCTTTCAGCTGCTTGATGTGGTTTTACAGGTTCAGTCCCTGGTCAGCTGACTCCATTGCTCTGGCCTAAGGTGAGGCAGACCATAGCAGAAGGTCCCAGCAGAGGAGGCTGCCAGTTCTTGACAGTGTTTAGAGACACTTTAAACTGGTTTAAGCAGATAGGAATGACTCACAAGAATATAGAGACCCTAACTGGAACCACAAGGCAGAAAGTATGGCCAAGGCTGGGGAAGGATTTGAACTGGGGACTGAAGTGTGGCCAGGAAGCAGCCTGCTCCTCTAAGCATCCTCTGTCTCCTCTGCCTCCTGATATTCTCTAGTGCTTTCTTCCTGTGGTAGACAGTGTTCTGAAGTGTTCCCCAAAGATTCCAGTTCCCTAGTTTTCAGTCAAACAAGAGAGTCCAAAAATATCAAGAAGGTCGGGAACCACAAGGTGAGCAGATAATGTTGAATTACCATCTGGCCTTACTTGAATCACTTGAGTCCTTATAAGCATATGATTCTTTTTTTTTTTTTTTCTGGCTGAAGTAAGATAAATACAGAAATAGGAGAGAAAAAAAGATAAAGCAGATATAGAAGTGATAAAACTTGGAGTATGGTGAGAAGCCAACAACTGACTTTGAAGATGCACGAAGGCCACAGTTCAAGGAGTATGGGTGACATTTAGAAGCAGAGCACAACTCCTGGCAGGCAGCTGGCCAAAAAGCATCCTATGATCACAGGAACTGAATTTTTCCGAAAACCTGAATCAGGTGGCTGCACATGCTTTCCCAGAGCCCCCAAAGGGGGGTGCAGCTCTGTCAACATCTTGATTTAACCCAATGAGACCTACGTCTGACATCTTCCTTGCAGATCTATGAAATCATGATTTTATGCTGTTTTAAGACCCTAATTCTGGGGTCCTTTGTTACAGCAGCAATAGAACACTAATATCTCCAGACCCTCTTAATGTTGTGCCCATTTTATGTGTGTTCTGCCCTTAGGCCCCTTCCACTGCACATTTCTAAGAGAGGAAATGTCGGATTCTGCCAGTCCAATTGCTGAATCAAATGCTCCTTGTTGGGTCACCAGTATCCATCCTGTTAAATGGCCAAGAATCTTGGAGAACATTGACAGTGCAAGCCAGGACTTGGAGGGGCAGGATCTCTAAGGGGCCACTTCAAAGAGGTTGTGCTGCTGGTGGAGGACAGAAGCAGATTTCTAGTAGGGGTGTTTAGGAGATGTGAACAGCACACAATAGCAAGAAACTGACAATGTTGCAGAACATTGAATGCTGCAGAGCAGGAGTGAGTATGGAAAAATTAAGATTACAATATTTTCCTTAATCACACTTAATTAGGTTTACAGCAATTTTCTAGATTCAGGAGGGACAGAAATCAACACCAGATCCTCACTAATTTGAACGTATGAGTTAATTGTAATGTGATTTTTGTGTGTGTGTGTACATGTGTATATAAGCTCTTTTAAAATATATATTTTTGAATATGTATTTGTGCTCAATTGTGCTATACATCATTTTTTTCCTATTTTTTCTAACTATGTAGGCTCAGCAAAATAAAATGGCAAGTGGAATAATTAAAAACCCAAGCAGCTGAGATTACATTCTTCAAAGATTTGTTCTGGCTCAGATTTTATTTAATGCTATAGAATAGTGACCTGGGGAAATAAAAATGCATTCATTTGAGAAACTTTATTGACAAAACAGGAGTAAAAATGCAACAAACTTTAAAATGCAAAAGTGGTCCTGGGAAATTTTGTACTTAAGCATTCTGTGCAATTCCACTAAACACTGGTTTCATAAATCCAAATGTCTAGCTCTGTTATTTAAAGGTGTTTAAAGGTGCACTTTTCACTGTGGTGAGTGGGCTGGGCAATGCATGAGACTACAGGATTTGTGCTGGATGTACAAAACTGAGTAAAGTTTTCTGAGTCCATTTTTTTAACCTTTTCACTATCTTTTAAAAATCTTCAATGCTCTGAGATCCACCTTCCACAAGCCCATTCTCTGGCATTCTTCCTCTTGGCTGGATGCATAGCTTATTGAGCAGTGCCTTCCAAGAATTAGAGCAACAGGTCACTGTCTCCAATGCATCTACCACCAAATATAAGCCTCAAGGTAACCATGAGATATAGAAGACATTTTGTGGTACCTAGTGTTTTTAAATGCAGCATGTTCAGCAAATATTTACTTAGCATTTGCCATATGCAAAGGATTATTCTTCATGTTTGTGATACATGCATGTACAACTTCAATTATGTTTTTATCCTCATACACCTGGGACATGTTCAATGAAGAAACTGAAGTCCAGTTAGCAGCTTACCTCTTTACAAAGCACCTTGCTCCTGCTGTTGAATTTTAATGAAAGTAAATATCCCATCCTCATGAAAATAAATATGAACATAAGAATGTGCTATCATGTGTCACCTCTGAACTAGCAAAAATAAAATAAATATTGTTGATGGGCAAACATAGAGCTGACCACCCTCTTACCTGGTGGTAGATAAGAGAACCATTGAATCACTTCTAGATTGCAATTTAAAAATATCCATCAATGGCCTCGAAATTAAGGAAGTGACATCTATACTAAAATCTTTCTCAAGATGTCAAACATGGCATTTAAGTTCCAAACAATGTCAGTCAACTATCCCTCTTTGTTTATTTTTTAAACCTATCAATGGCTATATCAATACTAGCAAATTTTGAAAATAATGAAGATATTTAAATTCCTCAACATCAGAAACTAATTGAATATATCAAAGGTTTAGTGGTGAATACTTGTTTGCATTCTGTGTCAAAGAACATTAAATGCTATTTTAAAACACTTTTGACAAAATGTTAAGAAAAAATGTAAGATGTCAGTCTTATAGGAAACACGATCTCAAATATGTAAGTAACTGTCAATGCAATAAGTGTGATTTGAAAGCCCACTGTGTATGACAATCATTATATTAATAATTAGAGCTGTGAAGTTGAACAGCATGGTTGGAAATTTCTCCCCCAACAAGAAACTTAAAGTCTGGATGTAGAATCAGTTGTACACAGCCACCGAATAACAGAACCTTATAGATAGTTCCTCCTGAAAAGGTTGACAAATGAAGTTAAAAAATAGGTCCCTTTCTAATATCAAAATCTAATGCCCTTCAGCTAAAGGACATTTTTCTTTCTTCTTTCCTTCCTCCTTTCTTTCCTTCTTTCCTCCCTCTCTTCCTTTCTTTTTCCTCCCTTTTTTCCTTCCTCCCTCCCTTCCTTCCATTTTGCATCCTTCACCTCTTTCCTTGCCTTGCTGTGTTACAGGCACTGTTCTAACTAGACACATAATTAATCTATCAGTTATTCTATAAGGTTCTTGTCCAAATCCCCACTTGTGGATTTCTAGGAGAAAAGAAATCTCTTTGTGACCAAAAGGGAACAGAAAAGGAAATATAATATCTAACTAGACAAGGAAGTTCTTCTAGTCTACGTCAATGTCAAAGACTAGAAGAAAGTTGATGTCCAGGTGGTTTTGGGAAGCAGGTAGAAGGTGGTTAGAGCAAAAAACTGAGTCACGTATCTGTAAAATACCTACTCATAGTTTTGTCTACAGGTCAGTGGAAATCACTGCCAGAATGTGTTCAATATCATACCAGTAAACTCTTAATAAACATGCCCCCAGCCCCAGATACCACCCACCAGCCACATTCAATGCAGTCCTTGAATTAAAAGCTCACTCCCAGAATAGAGACTGCCATATAAGCAGGTATTTACAAAGCAGAACCTCTGATCCTTTCTCCTTCACTCAACCTTCATGTGCATGTGAAACTTGCTCTGAGCCAGGCTCAGACAAGGCACCTGCAAGGCTCAGCATACACCTGCCTGCCCACAACGTCTCTCTATGCACACCCATACCCCCCACACATTTCCATCTGCCTATTGATCTGTTTTTCATACTTTAGCTGAACTACCACTCCTCAGAGAGCCCTAGCCCCCACCATTTCTCCTAGTGCTCAACTCTGTAGCTACCTCTTCGTTGCAACATTTCATACGGTTCTAATTGTACTTTTATTTGTGGAACTATTCATTCAAATGAACTCTTCTAATACACTGAAGTCCTCTGGAAAGTGAAGATCATGTCTGGTTTTGCTCACCACTTCACCTCTACACCTGACACACTGAGGGGTCACGATGTGCATTTGGTAAGTGATTGAATGAGAGTGGGACAGATTACTGCTGGCTGGTGGAGTGTGCCAACCTCAGGAAATGGATCCTTTCGCTGTGCCATTGCCAAATCTACCTTCCAGCAGTGTATAAAGACAGGCCCACTCCTCACTAGGTGGAGACGCAGAATCCTTGTAGGTACTACATGGTGAAGGGGTGGAATAACCACGTGATCCTAGCAGGGCTAAGACTAGTAGGTTTTTCTTCCCCAAATTGGGGTGTTTTCCCTAATTATCACGCTCTATTGCATACCCTCAACATAACATAGAGATTCTGGAGGAGTGCTTTCAGACAGACACAAGGAACTCCACTGGTCTTCTGTTTAAAGCTTCTGACCCCAGCCAACTGACCTTTGCCTCCTTTCATTTGTATCCTTTGCTCTACTAGTGAACACACACCCACCACTCCTCTCTTACTGGTTCATTCTGTGAATACTGGGATACCAAACGGCCAAGGTTTGGCAAACTGTTGATTCAGTACCAGACTCTGAGCTAAATGCCTTACTTACATCATCCAAAGCTGAAAGCAACCTGAAGGATTTTAAAATAAGATGATTACATGGTGATAAGCTGGAGAACATGCCCAAAGTGCATTCTTCTTCCTTAAAGGGATGCACCCGTCTAGGTGGATTATTGCAATAGTATGTGAGAAAGATAGTAGAGCGTTCTGACTGCTGAGAGTACATGCAACAAAGGAGGTCTGCTAAGGGGAACAGAGGCGGGGAGAATGTGAGCATCAGTGCCATGAGCTGACACAGCTGGGTTTTAATTTTTCTACATTTTGTGCCCCAACCCAAAAGACAATATCTTTCAAGGTACTGAAGCTGTCCTTCCATTTCCCATATGCATATGCTCAGTTTTGCTCAAGGGTGAGTACTTTGAGAAGAGGAGGAGTTCACTTAGTTCATAGTTCTGGTATTTCAAAGGAATGGTGCTGGCATCACCTCAGCTCTGTGAGGACCTTCAGGACCATGGCACACATGGAGAAGTGTGTACCAGAGGGAGACATCACACTCCTAGACAAGAAGCCAGAAAGTAGGTCAAGAGCTAACCGAGTGACTACTGTGGCCACTGCATCAATTCTTTCCAAGGGAAATGTGCCCAGGAACCTCTATGCAACTCTACAGCTGGAAGGCTGACCACCTCTTAACATGAACAGACTGGAGACCAGGCTCCCGACAGTCAGCTTTGGTGGACACACTCAAACCATACCCCAGTAATGCCACCACATATGGTTAAACTATTATGGGAACAGTGTGGAATAACAAGATAGGCAGTGATACACCTTTACTCTGGAGAGAGACCATCATCTCTACAACCACCTAAACCCGCTGTATCCAGTTTCCAATTGAAAACTCTGGATAAAATCATAGCTGCTTCTTTTCCATCCATTCAAATGCTTTTAAAAATGTCTTTTATTTCTTTGTGAGGATTCAATGAGAAAATGCATGTTCAACACTTCAAAGACACCAAGTGGTTCTGTTAGACGAAATGATGGTCCTTGGTGGTCCATGTTTACCGCTGATGATACAGCTTGCTCTAATTTGAGATCCACAATTGTCACAGTGGAAAGAAACAGTAGTGTCTAAAAGAAACTCACTTTACTGCTTTCCATGATGCACATCAAGAAGGTCCAATGGATGTGTGGGGGTTGTCAGCCTGCCATGATGCTGTCTCAGGCTTAAATAAGTGAAATCTTATTTAATTTCACACAGTTTCCTGTGAGGTGTTAACAATCCTTACATGACAGTTAAAGAAACAGGCTCTGAAAGATGAAATCACTTTACTTGTATCACTTCACTTGATTTAAATATAGAAAAATAATATTTTCATTCTTTTATCATAGCCCATTTGGGGGAGGGGAATTACAAATAAAATCCTAAATAAAATAATGTGATTCCTAAAAAATGTAAAAAAAAAATGTTTCCTTCAAAATGTTTTTAAAAAATAGAAATTGGGCTTCCTATTTTGCTATACAAAGATAATATTTAAGTTTCTGTGTTAAGGACTTGTGTTAAGAAGCTGTTTTTCAGTCCCAACCTTAAGTCTTCTGACAGCAAGTTGTTCACATTCATCTTACTTTCCTGAGGGTAGAAATTTTACAATCTATGTTACTTGTGTGGAAACACATTGCATGATACAAAAATTGGAAAATAACAATGGTAGATGGTCACTATATACTTATACTTAATACTAAATATTAAACCAGATAAATAAAACAATGACTAAACACATGTTTATGTAAGTCTTTACATACATGACATGTGTTTGTGCTCAAAAATAACATGAAACATACTGTTAGCTGTGTCTTAGTCATTGTGGTACCTCAGCATCACATATGGGTCTGGGATGTAAAGTACTCACTGATATTTGCGACACTGAATTTTCATTTGATCTTCAGTTTGTCCATTTATGACATTACTGTTTCTTTGTTGTAGAAGTGAAAACAAAGTATCATAAAAAAATCAAGTGATCCCATCTGCCCCAGAAGTTTAGTGTGATGATTCAGACATGAGGTGTCCCCCAGAAGCTCCTGTGTTAAGGCTGAAACATTCAGAGGTGCAATTGTAGATTGTGAGAGAGAGAAGCTAGCTAGTCCATTCTAGCCTGAATGGACCAACTGGGCAGGAACTACAGGCAGGTGGAGCATGGCTAGGTCACTGGGGAACGCCAGAGCTTATCTTCCCTGTGGACCCTTCCCTCTCTTTCTGTGCTTCCTGATTACCGTTTCCTGTGCTGCTTTCTTCTGTCGTGCCCTTCCACCATGATGCTCCGTCTCTGCTTGAGCCCAGAGCAAGCACTTTGTCAAGTATGGACTGAACCTCTGAACCATGATCCAAGATAAACTTTTCCTCCTCTAAGTTGTTCTTATCAGATATAATGGTCATAGAAATGCAAAGTCAGATAACATAGAAATTGGTACTGGGAGTGGATATGTTGTTGTGACTAACTTGAGCACATGGTTCAAAAGCCTTTGGAACTGGTTTTCAGGAGGAGTTTGGAAATCTTTGGAGATGCAGGATGAAAAAGCCTTAGTATGCTCTAAGTAAAGCTTAATGAGCAATTCTGATGTGGGCTCGGAATATCAGAATGCTCATAGAATTGCACACAGTAAAGGTGTGCTCATGAGGTTTCAGAGGAGAATGCAGGCTCAATTGAGTATCGGATTAGAAGCCATACATGTCACATTCTCATAAAGAATGTGTATACATTTTAACCATGTTCAGAGATTTTCTGTGAGGTTGAATTTAAAGGTAATGGACTAATTAATCTAGCAGAAAAAAATTTCAAGGCAGTACAACATTCAGGCAGTAGTATTAATACTGCTTTCAGCCTAAGCCAGATTTACTAACAGAACTGGGAGAAGCAAAGTAGAGAAGGAGGATTTTAGAAACCTGCAATTTGACCAGAAAAAGTACACATAAAATCAAGTACAAGTAAAGACTTGAAAAAGACTACCACCACTAAAGAGAAGTAAAGTATTTTGCACATAGACAGTAAGAGAGATGCCTTGAGGACATCTCAGAAACTCGCAAAACCATACCCTCTACAAGCTCAAGTGTACAGAAATGAAGCTCCTTTAAGAGACCACGGGATGCCCTGCTCACTCAGAGGTACACAGGAAGTTGTTCCCCTACAATTTATTTCATCATACTCGGCCGCTCAGGCACTCAGAGACCACTGAAGTCATGGTCCCAGGGGTCCAGGTATGGCTTGAGATTTTGGCAGACTTCAGCATCATCCCATCGTTCTGATTCTACAGGAATATAGGATTTGGGAATTCAAGGTTCATTACAGCTTCCATTGAAATTTCAAAGGAAGACAAAGTGTATTGGGTCTGAATCCTGTGGGTAGCCTCTGAAAGTGATGTGTGAAGCTGTGAAAAGGAAACTGAAGGTGATGTGGCGACCCCCTGAATTAAGGGAGGCCAATAAGATGGGACAACTTCAAAGGAAAACTGCCAGCTATGGACAGAGCCAGGCTAAAGAGAGAATGAATGAGCTTCAACCAGCAAGACCAAAGGACATGGATCTGCCCAAGCCCTTGAGAGATCACATCTCACCACCATGTTTCCCAGATGCTAGAGGTAAAACTATAGGAAATGTTTTCCTAGTTGGCTTTAGGTCATGCTCCCCCCATTCCTTCTTTCTACACTCCCATTCCTCCCTTTTGTAATGGAAATATTTACTTTGTTCCATTGTGTATTGAATATATGTAGCTTGTTTGATCATTCAAAACAGTTAAGTGTTGGCCTTGAAACTTTGAATTTGGACTCTTGGAAAATGCTGGAACTGTTAAGAATACGGAGAGTCTTTGAGTGAACTGAATGCCTTAGGCATTGTGTGATGGACATAAACTTTTGAAGGCCCTGGTAAGAAGATAATTGTTTGGATATAAGGAGTTCCTCCCAATGTGCAAGTCTATAATTGTAAATGCATTCACAGGAGGCAAGGCAAGAGAGTTCTGGAAACCTCATCCAGCCATCTAGAACTGTCATGGGCCTGGTTCTTTCTGACAAGGACTACAAAATGGAATAGGCAAAAGTTATTTTACAGTTTGGAGGCATGAGGTGGGTTCTGAACACCTCCAAGGTACTTCACATACATGCATAAACTCTCGCAGGTAAATGTGCACACCCTTGGAACGTGGCTCAAGAGGAAGAAAAGAATGTGCTGAAGACATGTAGCTCAGGAGGACATGGGAGGGGGTGCTGAGCCCAGATCTCACTTTGGGTGCCTCATTTTCTCCACTTGTAAACCAAATATCTGTAGCCGAGAGTCTTATAGACCTGTCTTATAAAAACTACAACTTGTTATAAAGTCCAAAAGTTCAGGGTTTCCTGGAGCAGATCTTAAGGCAATGATGCAGTGATTCTAAGATGATGAGCAGGTGACTGGTATTGGATTCAGTAGAGCAGCACTCGTAGTGGCCAGTGGCCTAGTCCCATGGGGCAGAGCAGACCTGGCCTTCAAGGAAGCCAGTTATGTAAAATTACCACCTGCCTCTCCCTCATAAAAAGAAAAATAAGTGTAAGTAAATACAATCAATTTTACCTGCCATTTTCAATAAGAGACACTGCTGGTGAGATTCCCATTTACAGAGGTGGATTTTGACTTAGTAGGACTCAACATTGTCTTTCCCTGAGCTACTGACATTTGGAAGGCACAGGTCAGGGTTCTGTGTGGAGACAAATCTGCACTTGGCATTTCCTGCAAATGTCCTGCTTCTGTTAAAAGGGTCTCCTGGCTCACTCTTTTTGGAAAGCTTCCAGTCTTGAGCATGGGAGCAGCTTGACATAAAATGCTGTGCTTCTGGCAGGAAGAATAAGTGGCTGCATTTATCAAGGCTGGACACTGAAAGAGCATGCATAGAAATGCAGAGTGGGCATCTGCTCTGCTCACTGCCAATTCCCTGGGTGACCCTATCCTAGTCACTTGCTCTCCAGGTCCCAGTCACTCAGGTGTAAAAAAATTGAGAGGATGGGGGTAATGATGATCACTAATGTTCTCTTAGCAATAAAGGTCAGCTTCTTTTTTAAAAAAATATTCTTTAGTTGTGGACACAATACCTCTATTTCATTCTTTCATTCATTTTTATGTGGTGCTGAGGATCAAACCCAGTGTCTCACACATGCCAGACAAGCTCTTTACCACTGACGCACAACCCCAGCCCAAGGTCAGCTGCATAATGAGTCCATGGGCCCTTTCTTTCCCTCAGATTTTAGAACTTTCTTAAGGTTTCATCCGGGGCTACTAGCTAAACAATGAGAAGGATCCTGAGTTTAGGTAAGATTTCATGGCAGGGTGAAGGCGATTTCTAAGATCAGGTCAATCATTTTCTAAAATTGGCTGGGATATGTGGTTACATGGGATGAGTGTCTTGGGATACTGAACGGCCTTCTGAAGACCAGGACACAGCAAGGCAGGGTCAGCAAGTGGTACCCTGATTGAGAAGTCCTGCATGTTTTACCAAGGAATGCTAACCTCTTGGGGTTTTCTTTTACTTATTAAATCTCATCCAAACTATATATACCTGCATTGATGAACTTGAACATAAAATGCACAGAGTATATTAGTCAGAGTTCTCCAGAGAACACAAGAGAAAGAGAGAGACATTAGAGCATTGCCTCATTCGGTAGCAGGTGCTGGCACGCCTGAAGTCTGCCGGGCAGCTTGGCAGGCTGCATGGAAATTCAAGGTTGTGTTGTAAGATTAGGTTTGGAGGCTGGACACCTGATCCATCCTTCCAGAACTATCAGTTATCCTCTTGAGGTTGTCAGATAATGGAGGATTCCACACTCTGGGGACGGTGGCCTGCTTTACCCCAGGTCTGTTGATTCAAATGTGAAGCATCTAACACGCACCTTCAGAGCATCAATGGAGGCTCGTGTTGGGGCAAACAACTGGGCACCGTAGCGTGGCCATGTCAGCACATGACAATAACCTTCACAGTGATGATATTAATCTTTCAATAGGAGGGAAACCAGGTAGGCTTTGGAGTATAACAGCACTGGGTTGCAAGCATTCATTCATTCAACAAATGCAATGTCTACCAGCAATAATAGCCACTGATGATTTATCTGGGGCCAATAGTGATACTCAACATTGGATTAACACATTTAAACTCAGAAGCAGTCCTGGAAATAGGTATTACAGTTATTCCATTCTTTAACAGATGAGGAAACAGACATAAAGAGGTGCATATGAAAGGTCCCTTGAAAGAGTGAACCAGGACACAATTGACCAGGAGATTCTTATTGACAGGAGACATTCTCCCCTTTGTTTATAACCTGTGTCCACCACTCCTATGATAGGTAGAATGATAACTACTCCAGTTACCCGCATCCTCCTGATAACCCTGGGGAATATGTTAGGTTACATGGCTACAGGGAGGTAGTATTGCAGATAGACTAAGGCTACCAATCAGTTGACTTTAAGGTCATCTGGGTTTGTCCAGTATAGTCCCAACTTTCTTTGGAGAGGAAGAGAGGGAACCAGGGAGATGGCAGAGCAGAGCGTGGCTTTGGACTGAGTTGTTCCCTGTGAAGGTGAAGAATGTGACTACAATTTCCATCATACCAGTGGACTCTAGAAACTGGTCCAGGTCGACTCGAAACACTGGAAAAGACACCAAGATGCCTCCCTTCGCACCTCCAGAGGGGCACCACCCTGCAGACGCCAGGAGTTCAATCTCTTGAGATCTGCCTGGGACATCTGACCACCACATTGTCAGTATTTTGTGCTGTTCTAAGCACCTGGATTATGGGAGTCTGTCCCGGCATCCATGGCAAGCCAGGGCACCCCTTACAGATGCCAGCCCATGGCTTAAAAGAAAAAAAAAAAAAATAAGTGCAGACACAAGCACACAGTGCTTCTGAATTTACAGAGTAGTTCCACGAGCATTTGATCCTCCTCAAAGCCATGCTGTCACCTGCCATTACACCTAGTGCATATGCAGGGATGTGGATCCCGAGCAGGGCAGCGATTTTCTGAAGATTGTCCAGAGAGCCAGTGCGGGAGGCCTAACTGCTGCTCATGCCGCCGCTGCTGGCTTCCTGCACCTGGCACAGACCCCGCCACAGTGGACACGGAGCACCTGTGTTAGTCAGCTTTTTCACTGCTGTGACTAAAAGACCTGATCAGAACTAGTTTAGAGGAGGAAAGGTTTATTGGAGCACTCATGGTTTCTGAGGTCTTAGTCCATAGAAGACTGGCTCCATTCCTCAGGGCTTAAGGTGAGGCAGGACATTAGGGTGGGAGAGTGTGGCAGAGGATCACATGGTGATCAGGAGGCAAAGAGAGAGACAGAGACTCCACTTGCCGGAAACAAATATAACCTGAAAGCCACATGCCTAGTCCCCACCTCCTCCAGTCACACCCTGCCACCTCAGTCCCCACCCAGCTAATCCCATCAGGGGATTGACTGACAGATTGGGTTAAGGCTCTGGCAACCCACTCATTTCTCCTCTGAAGCCTCTTGCACTGTGTCACATGGAGCTTTGGGGAGACTCCTCCCATCCACACCATAACAGGACCTAAGGCAAACATGGAGGCTGAAGGAGAAGGCATCACCTTGACCCCACCCCAGGACCCGGTGCCCTGGCAGTGTCACTGTGGGTGGCTGCTGCATCACCTGGTTTTCAAAGCCTCACAATCAGGGCTGAAGCCTTGAAGGGCTCTGGTGGAAGCCTGAAGGCTGCAGGGAGCCCCATCCCACCTCCCTAAATGGCCTGCAGTTCATGTTGTCACATCATGTCACCCCGAGGCCAGAAGGCCAGAGCACAAATTAGGCTCTACCCATCATTCTTCCCCCAGATCAAGCAAACCACAAAGCTGTGTGACTCTCCTTCAGATCCATGTGGCTTGATTGAACAGAGCTTGATCCTGGGAGGTGCAGGCGGACGCCCAACCAGCCTTGGAGGCTTATGGTCTGGTTTGAGGTGCTGCCCTCCAAATGAGCTGTGCACTGGAGAGTTTTAGAGGCCCAAGCGTTGACTCAGATGCTTGTAGTGGGTTCCATAGGGCGGGATCCTGTTCTCCATGACGGGGTCCTCTAAGGGCACGGCTTGAGGCCGCCACCGCCCCTATCAGCCCAGGAGCTTCCCTTTCATTGTCTTATAATGGACCTTTCCTGTACCAAAACATTTGGATATGAGCTGCAGAAGCTCCATTTGCAAAACCTCCTCCCAGAAGGCCCCCCTGGCCATCTCTGAGTCATTTAACCTCCCTCACCAGTGTCCACTGGACAGTATCGTCCATATGCTTACTGTCTGTTCTCCAAACCAAGTCATGTGGTCAACCCTCGAGTAGCAGCTACACTCATATTGCACACAGACTGCCTGTTTCCAAATCTCCTCTCTGCCACAGGGCAGTATCCAGCCGATATTTCCAGCTCTCCCCACCATCTTCTCTGAGGTATCTCTGACCCCTTCATGTTTGGCCAAAGCTTTGCTCCACTTTTGCAATCTCACAGGAGCTGAGATTATCCCTTCTCACTTCAGTTTTCAGCTAAAATGCAACTTTTGGAGCAACTGTGAATATCTGCCTCTCTGCACCAACCTCAGACATTTCCCTAAATGGCCTTCCCTGAGAGCACCTGGCTGACAAATGCACGCTGTGGCCCTTCTCTAGCATTGCTTGCTGTGTGGATCAGGTTGTGCTTTAGCTCTTTGTAACAGGACCTGAAATGATAACAGTTTAAAGAAAAAAAAAAAAAACTTGTTTCTCTCATGTCAATGAAGTCCAGAGTCAGATGGCCTAAGGCTGACATGGTGACCCTATTTTCAGGAGCCCACACTCCTCTTTCTAATTGTCCACCCTTACGGGTACCTTTAACAGTATGCATGCAGGAGCTCCCATCATTATGTCCACATTCTAGATAAGAAGAAAGGCAAGAATTGTAGTACAGAAAGACTTCTTCCTTCCAGTTAAATCACTCCTTCTTGTAGGAGTCTAACAGAAAACCTCTGAAGCTGGTATCTTCTTATATACAATTGGCCATCCTTATCTGTAGAAAAGGTGGGGAAATTTAACAATCTAGTTTGCTCTAGACTTTCCTCCTTAATGTAGGATCTACGTATCAGAGAAAGAAAGCCAGTCAGCCAGGCTGGACACTTGGGAGGTGAACAGCAGCATTGTTCATTGAAGACTTCCGTTCACCTGGTGAACAATGGTGTCTGGTTTTATGGTTTCTCTAGTAAAAGTAGGGATGACACATGCCTCTAAAATGTATCCTGAGGATGCAAAAGTATTGCCAAGAAGGCTGCAGCATGCTGCTGTAAAATAGAGTAGCACATTTCTATGTACAACAAAAAAGTTTTATATTGGAGACAAGTGCATGGAACCGGGGCCTTCAGGTCAGACACTGTGGGTCAGCGAAGCATCTTGAGGAGGTTCAACTGCAGCTGTGTTTTACGAGATGCCAGGGCTGCAGGCAGGTAAGGTGATGGGAAGCAGAACCCAGGCATAGAGAAGAGAGGATAGCCATGGGGACCCTAGAGCATACCCTCTTCTCCTGAATGTGGGAGCACTTTAGAAACACCTCTCACCTTTTGCACATCAGTCATGGACCTGGTATTCATTCACCCAAATAAGTCATCTCTACATTAGAGTCAGATGGCATCTAAGGATGGAGCTGGGAGGAATCCAGGGTCACTCACATGGACATTGAGGAGAAAGAGGGAAAAGGAGAAGAAGGTGGAAAAGGACAAGAAAAGTAGGTGGAAAAGGACAAGCAGGGGTTTCTCATTACCGAAATGAGAGAAGTCAGCAGAGAAAGCACAAGGACACAGACACATGTGAGCAGGTGCTCTCAAAGAGGACAGACTCTCTGAGGCCTGTCTAGGGCGGGCACCTAGATGGGGCCGGCATAGAGAGCTGCAGGAAGTACCAAACGTGACAGTAGAGTTTCACCTTCCACATAGTAGTTAAACAAATATTGTATCTTTAAAATACTCACTGTAGCAGCTACCCGGTACATTTTCTTCAAATTAACATTTGCTTTGTCTGCTTCATGTTTTTATGGCAGTGCCCTTCTTTTAGACTAACCCTAATGGAATCACTGACCCTGTTACAATCCTGGTCTAATACCCAACAGTGCAAGTAGGCAGTTAACCTAAATTGTGTGTGGATCACTTAAAACTGTCTGTGAGAGGAACTGTGCTGAGCTCAGGACTTTGGATCTTTGCTTTCTGGGCTCTGAGGGCCGTCTAGTATAAGAGGACATTGGTCTAGTGGAGAGTAGTCCTGAAAGTCACGTTTGAGGTGCCCACAGGCTGCTGAGGAAGGTTTCACTGCAACACAGGTGAGGATCACGGGCGGCTGGGCATCCAGGAAAGACACGTGCTTGGGATGAGTGCTGACAGTAGGTCTGGGGACCACCCACTTCCAGGAAGCCAGGGGCCGTGCTGCTCCTCCCATCCATGCTGCACGTCCCTCCACCATCATCCAAGCCCCTCTTTCTGTCCAGCTAACACGTTCTCCTCTTTGTCTTCTCTGAGTTCCAGGAAGTGGATAGATTCAGGCAACAGCTCACACTGGAGCTTTCAGACCACGTCAGTAATCAGTGGAGTCTCCACCCAGTGCCCAGGCAATCCTGCACTGGGATCCTGGACTGTCTCAGCCCTGGCCAGAGGGACAGGTGAGCATACACACAAAGAGGCAGAGGTGAGAGAGATTACAACCAATGGACCTATCTAGTGACTCTAAAAATGATCACAAGATGACCAATATTCTTGTGGATTTATCAATCAATGATCCAATATCCTCTATTCATTTTATATTTTTTATAACAAATCCCAGCCCTAATGGGATTTTATTTTCTAACTGCCTAAGTAGGCTTCTTTAAAAAAATAAGAACTCTTATAACCACAACATTCTTTTCTTTTCTTTTATACTACCAGGGATTGAACCCAGGGGCTCTTAACATGTAGCCACATCCCCAGCACTTTTTTATATTTTACTAGAGACAGGGTCTCGCTGAGTTGCTTGAGGCTTGGCTAAGTTGCTGAGGCTGGGTTTGAACTCACAATCCTGCTTCAGCCTCCCGAGTCACTGGGATCACAGGTGTACATCACAGCATCCAGTTCACAACATTTATTTTTAAAAGTTCACTCTGTCATTGAAAATTCCTATTAGTAGTCTCATCTCTTCCTGGACCCTCGAGTTTTATTTTAACCTTTGGTTATTAAAAGTAGGTTATAACCAAGGCACTCATGCTCTCCCTACCTGACGTGCTCTTCTCTTCCTCTCTAGGGTTTCTCCCACACCGGCCTCCTCTTTCAATGATAATTTTGTGGAAGAGCCTGTAACACCTGTTGTTTAGAGATGCTCACAGTGTGGATGGAGTACAGAGAGCTAGAAAGGTATCATCTCTCACCTTCTCCTCACCTCACGTTTCCTAGAAACCCATGAACAGATCTAGATCACCAGTTGATGGATGCGATTCAGATCTGATTATTTTGTGAGAGGACTTCAGGGTTGATTTCATGTGATTCACCCAGGAGGCTCAGCGTACCTAGTCATCTCTCTTCCTGTGATGTTAGTAACACGTGTTGGTCATCCATTGATCGACTAGGTCTTCAAAAGGGTAATATTCTGTTTGTACAATCTCTTCTTCGTTAGCCTGAATCCCTCTGAGGAGACACACCTTCCAGGGATCTCATCATGGTGTATTTTACCTCTCGAACACTGTCCTGAGAGCACCATATGGTTCCTGGTCTGGCTTCCCCACAACCTGATCAGTTTGACTGTGTACGGTCTATGGTTGTGCATTTTAGCGCACAGGGTGCCTGCAATACCTTTTTAACTACGATCAAATCTCAATGTCTTCCCCGGTGCCAATTTTCATCCCAAAAGACATCTCCAATTACCTCTTTTGGATTTGTTGTTCTTCCAGTTTCTTGCCACGACTTATTGACTCTCTTCTCCATTCCATTTATACTTACTTTCTCAGTAAGAGTTGAGAATTATATCCCCCGTCAATGAGAAGGGAAGTAAGAAAATTATATGCAAAAGGGTGATTGACTAAGGAAGAAACCATATGGTATTAGCATCTGTTTTTTTCCAGCACTGTCCTAGAAAAGAAAATTGAGCCCTATCCTTGTAAAGCTCTAAGTTGTTATTTTTCACCCGAGGGAGTAAGTCTAGAATCTCTGTGCTTTAAAATCTTTAAAGATTAATCTGTGACTTCAAGTGAAGATTGCTTAGCTGCACAGAAAAAGTATCCAGAGATAGCATCCAAAAGCCAAGCGAGAATGTCAGGAGGGATGCAAACATGCCTCAAACTTTCATAGAATCCTCCTGCCCGGCCCTTGCTGCCATGTGTGTGAGGAAGTTAATTCATAGAAGCTATTACTTATCTGCTTCATAAATATGCAAAGCACAGATGGCAGCCAGGGGTTCCAATAATCTTTTACTCTGGTCAACACCAGATGTTTTCCTAATTAGCCTAATGAATGTTACAAATAAGCTGTCAATGATGAAATTAAGGGGTTTATAAAGAGCATGATGGACTTTAGAAATAGAGTCAGTGTCATTCATAACATTCAAGATATGTGAACTGGCTTAAAAGCCCAGACGCACTCCCAAGGAGGCAAAAGGCCGAAGGCTGCAGAGCTGTTTCTCTGCTTGATCTATACAAATTGGCACCAGAGGCTCCTTCAGCAAGCCTTGGGTCCACCTGGGATTCTGCAGTCTGTTTGGAAGCACAACCTGTGGCGTCCTTCTCTGGTACATGGCTGCTTTCCACAGAGGCAGTTTTGTGCAGAGTACTTAAAATAATAGAGAGTTCAAATTCTTTTCCCAAGCATTTTTTTTTATTTTTTTGAAAATTCATGTTTGTTTTCAGAGTATCTGCGACACCAGGCCTTATATAATTGTGTGGGATACTTGCCTCAGAAATGACGGATAATGCCTCCGACTGAATGAAGCTGCCTACCAGGAAGGAAACACTAAGAGGCACATGGATGGCTTTGTTATTTGTGTCCATGACATTCCTCTGAGAGAGGAAGACGCGATCAGCAATTTGCCTGTGGTCTTCTGGGGGAATCACTTCCCGCTCCTGCTTTGTCCCACATTTTGCCTGGTCCATCTGTTTCAGTGCCTCTGAATTTGATTTCACATTGGTGCTCATTAGCTAAAGTTCTGCTGTTCTCTTTGGGGTACGCTGACTCCAGATTTAAGACTCCGACACCCTCTTACCTGTCACTTAGTGGGGTGAGGGTGGAGCTTGGTAGGAGAAATAGCTGGGTTTTGAGGACAAATTTGACCATCTCAGGGGGTGATCACAGGGAGACGATGTGGGAGATGAGAAAGAAGCCAGTTGAAGACCCCTGCCAAGAACTGGAGGTGGACATGGGCAGCTGATGTCTAGGAAACATGCACAGGACGTTACGGGAAAAAGAGGAGCAAGACCCAGTCAGTGAAGGGAAAAGGGGTTCAAGAAGGAGGTGGCAGAATGAAGGCCTCTCCTCTCTGTTCTCCATTTCACATTGTTGCCTGGTTCAGTCGTGAGATGGTCTCCTGGAGGTTTTCCCATTACCACGGCAATCGGCCGCCCTCTGTTAGAGCCGGGAAGAAAGGCGCCTGATTTTAAATGTTCGCACAAATTGCTCTTTCTTCCAGTAACTGGTTTCTTATCGTATTTTATTCCAGCATCTGCATGTTCCTTTCGCCTTCCCTGAAGCCTCATTAGATAAGTCTCTTTCCAGCACAGCTGCTGAGCAGGGAGTACCTCTGAAGAGCCACCCACCCTGATGCTCAATGCCTGTGGAAATGGAGTAACTGAGGATCCTGTGGAGAGACCAAAGTGCAGCAGGGCTGGGAGGGATTCATGGGAAGGGCTCTGAGTGACTGAAGGTGTTTCAGCCAATTCCTCCAGAAGGAAGAGGGAGGCCCAAGGATGTGCATGTGGAATTAAGGCCTGCTGGAGGGTAATAGGCTGCCATCACTGGCTGAGGTGACCTGAAACCCTTTAATCCACTGGCCACAGGAACATAGAAATGATGGAGATCTGGGGTGTCTCTTGTGAAGGGGAGAAAGAGAGAGACACTGCACATTGTCAGACTCATCCTTCTGCACAACCTATCTCTTTTGAGCAGGGGAATTCAATTGCTTATTCTCTTAGTCTCTCTCATATTCATTCTCTCATATTCATTCTCTCATTCATTCATTCATTCAAATAACGTGTCTAGCAGGATGCTCAGAGTTCAGAAAACAGAGTTGATCAAAGCCCAGCCCCTGTGCTTAGGAGATCCCAATTCGGAACACACCTTTGCTTTCCAAGGCCACCAATGCTCATGTGTCCCTTCTCAGTCCCATTGATGACTTCTTCCTTCTGTGTATGGTGTCACAAGCAAAAGAAAACTAAGAATCCAGAGGACCTTGTTGCAAAGGTGAACTCTTCCCCTTACCCATTTACTATGAATTCTACTATTTGGAGAGATTTATGGTTTCACATTATTCTTTACAAAGCTCTCTGTGCCCTGGCTTTCAGTTCCTCTTGACCATACTCTAGGGTGTTACTGGAAATTTTCTTGATTCAAGCTCCCCAACAGTCCTCTTGGTGAAGTAGGTCAGATGAACAGTATCAGGATACTTCAATCAAATTCTCCTTTCAAAACAAAGTGGAACCCCCCACTACCCCATGGTTCCTTCTTGTGTTCCCAGGCCTCTGCCTCCCTACTGCACAAACACCTTGCCTCTGGTCGGACCAGCCAACATAACATTGACCCTTTGACCATGGGCTCCATCAGTTGGGCTCATCCCCTTTTCTAAAAACTCCTTACAACTACATTTGCCTTTAAGAAAAAAAATATGACCATCAAGTATTTCATAGGATTGTCATAATACTTTAGTGGCCACTCTGCGAATCTTAGGAAAGCTAAGCTGCAGGCCAAGGGGAGAGAAGAGGATCTGAGAGAGAAGCAGCCAGGGTGGTGCTTGCTGGGTGGGCCAGACAACATGCGGGGATTTTATACACAAAACTGTTTTTCTTTCTTTTTTTTCTAATATCAGTGGAGAAAATCGCTATTATTTCATTTAATTTTAGAAATCTTAAGGCTAGATGGATTAATCAAATTTTATAAAATAATTCAGTTTATGAGTAAAGAAACTGAATTTTCTTGGCTAATTTCTAGCCTGGGTCTGGCTGTTGAGATTCCTAGTCTCATGATCTGTCTTTATACAAAGTGTTCTGCCTACTCTCTGACCCCAGCGAATTGTCACATAACCATAATTCACAAACTTAAAGCTATTATTTAGACATCAAATTCAAGGTGAGTTGTTATATTTAACATCAATTGATATTATGAAAGACGTGAAGATGCCTATGTTCATGTTTGATTTGCAGAGATTCCTGCAATTCACCTAATTGTACAAATCCAGAGTTTCCATGTTCCCAGCATTGCACACTTAGAAACCATCACATGTGTGAGATTCTTCAGAATTACTCTTAGGTGCATCATTCCCATGCCAAAAATCACCTCTTCTTAGAAATTGAGTGATGGGTTTAAACAATGATAGATTTATTGATTGCTAATTTTTCTAAACCAATTTACTGAGCCCACGATCTGTGACTGAAATCAGCCAAATGCTGAAGAATAAAGATTCTGCATTTAATTGCCTTAGGTCATTGAGGGATTTAAATGCCAGAAAGACAGTGATAGGCAGCAAAGTTCAGATAAAGTGATTTGACATTTAGAGGATGTAGAAGTGTATTCCAGGTGGGAAGTTAAAAATAAGTTTAATAGTAACGACCATTTATTTTGCCTATATTATGTGCTTTTATGTGGGCCAAGTGCTTTATATAAATGGATTCACTTAATGTGTCCAGGGGTCTTACACTATAAGCAACACTTAACTATTCACAGAGCATCTATTTTTGCAGGCCTACAGTACCTAGGGGCGGATATGCCTGTTTCAATGGTTGAACACCACGAAGAAATGAGAGTTTCAGGAACTCTCCCAAAGCTTTGTAATAGCTACAGTCTACCGCACGGGATTTGGGAAAAAGTGCCCTTCTTCCTCCCAAACAGGAAGACACACCGTCATCTTTGTGAGCTTACTGGAGGGAGAGCAGTTAAGACTGAATTCAAGAAATATTCAGTGTCTGCCAGCGGCAGGCAGTGGGCCTCCCCTCTGAGGGCTCAGCCACCAGGAGGCTGTGCTTCGAGATAAGTAATGGGACCCTGTGAAGGGCTGGAAGTCAGGAGAAAACTGCAGGAGAACTCAAGTTTATTTAAACTGTTCTTTAATGTGATTAAAAAAAAAAAAAAAAACAAACTGGAGAGACTTCTCAAAAATTCCCTCCTTTGTGCTTGGAGTTGAGGGAGTGAGAGCTGAGCAGGCAGAGGGAACTGGAAGAAGCACAGGGTGAGGTGGGCTGCTGGGGACCAGAGCCAAGAGGTCCAGCGCACACCTCGGATTGTGCCGATGCGATGGAACTGGAATGCACCGAAGTGGAGGAATGGGGGGCCCCACGCCAATCCTGCTGAGCTGGCTGGGCTGAAGGGCCTGGGCTGGCATACCTGGGCCCTGGGGAAGCCGGGCCAGCACTCTGCTCTTGTGAGTAGGCTCTGTTGGAATCCAGCCGCCCCTAATGGTTTAGGAGTTGTCAGTGGCTCCTTTCAGGCTTCGAAGGCAGCATTGAGTAGCTTCAGCCAGGAGCATGATGCCCACAAGGCCAACAGCGTTCACTCTCTAGTCCTTGTCAGAAAAAGCTTGCCTATCCTGGTTTGGCACTTGGTTCTTTAGTTCTAGAGAGCTGGTGTAGTTTTTCTTTGTTTGTTTTTTTAATTTCAACTCTCCTCTCCCTGCTGTTGCTGTGGTGGCCTTCACTCATTTTCATTTGGTTTGCGTTTGGGGAGGACCGGAGAGATGCCGTCTGCAGGCTGGCTTAGAAAGGCAGATGGGTGGAAAGAAGCAGATCACACCAATTGAACCCTCGCTGACAGAACTAAGGGATCTACTGAGATCTGAGGACAACAAAGTCAAATAGCACATTTTTTTAAAATCTCATTGTTTTTCTTTTTCTATCGGTGCTGAGGGTAGAACCTGGGCTTTGCACATGCAAGGCAAGTGGTCTAGCTCACAGCTATGTCCTCAACACAGCCCTGGCTTCCCATCTGTAAGCTGCCATGGTGGGAGGAGAACTAGTAACATGGGTGAGCAGGACTGGCCAGATCAATTCCAGGCAGACAGGTACAGTTAGAGCAGCAGGCTGTGTTCAGAGGAGCCCATGAGCTGAGCTGGCTTCCTGCAGAGGGAGCTTTTGAAGTCAGGGCGGAAGGCTGGGTGAACTCTCAGCAAACTCAGATTTGTGGCTGGGCATTGCCCGAGGCGGGCGGCTGGACAGGACGCCTGTGTTTCTGACTGTCAGCACCGCCTTCCCTGGAACCGCTGTGGGAGCTTCCGCACTCCCCTTATACCTGGCCTGATTTCTTTTAGGCCTGGAGCGTCTTCCCTCATATTGAGTGTCTATATGTGAAGTTACCTCCTGACTAATTCTAATAATTAAAGGAAAGTACATGGATGATGAAGGAGCCGTCTTCTTCAACCCATTCTTCTTGGTCCCCCCAATTTAGCAACTTACTTACATTGAATCGCCGACTCACTGGGGATATGTTTGATGCAGACAGAAAATTGAAAATGTATTTCCACTACATTAAGGAAATGGTCATTTTCAAAATGAATCTCTTATGAGAAGTAATCAGAATTAGAGAAGGACGAGGAGAAAAATGCCTGCGATATTTAGATGGTTGAGATATTAAGGGTGATTCATTGTCATCTTAATGTCACAGGCCACACTTGCCTCATCTGTTCTCCTAACTGACCTCTTCCGTGCCCATTACACGTCTCCAGAGTTGAAATGAGTTTTTAAATGGACGCTGCGCAGGTTATGCTCAGCAAGCGTTTGTGTGATGAATGGGACAAGGTGGACGGTGATATTCCTAGCCTGTTCGTTCTTGTCACTATGTAAAAGATGCTTCCTGGGCACTACAGTCAGAGGGAGCCAGATTAAATTGTTGGAATTCACCTCTCTTTGGCTCATTGTCTTGGACTCTTATAGCAGTTATTTCATTCAGGGGTGGTAAAGACTGAGTGAGAATTTAGGGACGTTAAAAGGATAAAACAGCCCCACGGCTAACAGGCAGCAAGAGTTCAATCAGGCTTCCACACTCCTTGTTTATGCAACTTGGTTTCCTTCCAGAAGCAATGCCAGCAAAGATGGGGATGGGGTGGAGGATGGCTTTTTCTTCTCAGATAGTGGAACTTTTGCCACAGCAAGAAGGACCAGAACTCTCTTGTGCTCTCCTGAAGATCAGCAGCCACCATGGGGTGAAGTGATTTCAGCACCTTTCTTTGCAGAGATGGTGAGCCAAATCCTAACCTCTGCTAATGCCATGGAGAAAGAGGATGTGCTCACTAATGCTCTTACACTGCAGGCGAAACTCTGGACTCTCAAGCCTCGGACTCTCAAGCAGCTGAAGATACACATGCCATCCCCAGTACCAGGAAACAGTCATTGCCTCGGTGGGCTGCAAGAGTTAGCAGACACCTCATCCCAAAGAAATCAGGCCAAAGAAAATTAGTGGATCAGGGTACTCAGCATTTGTCATGGCAGCCCGCACTCTGTCCTTGGTGAGGCACAGCCAGAACCACCCAGGGATGTTTCTTAAACATAGTAAATCAGCAGCTGAGGAACTAGGATGGAGAAGTATGTGCATTTACATATCCTTATAAATGGGAGATTTTTAGAGATTATTGGGAACCACTGATAAAAAGAATAAAGGAGATCCTCAGGCTGGAAAAGATAAGACCCGGGAGATAGGCTGCCAGGAAGGAGGGTGTGCTCCACCCTAAGGAGAAACTCAAGAGCAGGCTCCTGCAGACGAGCCCCATCTTCTCTCAGAAGGTAGAGTCAGGGCCGAGGCTGCACAGAAACAAGTCACACGTGAAACTAAGAAGTTTTCTGGGTGTCATAGTACCTTTGAACCAATGACAACATCGGAGCATCCAGGTAGGGAAACCATGTTCTGGGATCACAGAAAAGGACTTCCTGCCTGAGACGTGAGGTGTAGAGCCAGAAAGGAGGGCGGTGGCGCTTTGACAGGGGTCTGGATCCCCTGGGGTCGCCATGAATCTCCATGGTGCTTCCCATGGAGGGCTCCTAAAAGAGCAGGGTGACATTAAAAACAGTGTTTAGTGTCTTAAGTGAAGAGTTTACTGTGCTTTATCCTCCTTTCCATCCAAAGACGAGGGAAACATTTCAAAGTGTATCCAATAAGCTGCCTATTCTCAAATGATGCACATTCTAAAATCATTTCACCCCTTCCATGAATCCTGTTAGGTACATCCTTGCCAGTGTGATGACACTTCAGAGGCCACTGCACAGCTGGCCTGGGGCAAGCGGGTGGAGAGGGCCCCTGGGTTAGCGGGAAGCAAATGTGGGAGAGAACCTTACCAGAGGACAGAATGTGGTGGAGAACAGAGCAGCCTGAGGTTCTGGAGAGACGACACTCTCACGAGATCACCTTTTGACTTCTTGGCTCTGTTAAAGAACAGTCACACCTACGTGGGACTTCTTTGGGATACATATGATGAAGAATCACTAAGAATTGGCATGGGCCAAAATGAGACCCTTTTCCCCAGCCCCCTAGAGGGCAGGGGTGCAGCAAGGGCAGTGCCTCGAGGGTGACCTCCACCCCTGTCACTTCTGCCCCTCTCCACCTCAGCTCTCCTCCCTCCACAAGGCTCTTCAGACCTTGTTCTCAGAAGGGACAAGCTCTTGCCATATCTAGTACCAACTTCAAACCTGGCCAAATGCCTCTGACTGACATAAGTCCTCACATCGGCACGAGGAACAGTGCATTCCAGAAGCCATGTTGGGGACAGACTAAGCAAACTGAAAAAAGAAAGAAAACAAAGCACAGTGTGTGCCTGCAATTGAGTTAACAGTTTTCAGAGGGGAAATCATTCCTAAGATGGTGAAGCAGTGTGAAGGGTCAGAGTAAGGGGCACTGAATCAACCCGCCTTTGTACCTCTGTAGCAACCCTTCAGTTCTATACAGTGAATAGACTTCTGGCAATTCACTCTGAATAACCCATGTTATGGTGAGGGTGCCCAAATTATTAGTAGCAGTGGTGAAAATATAAAAGTTAAGTTCCCTTAAAAGAAGCCATTAAGCAACTATCATTCCTCTGTAATGTAATGTCGTGTGGTAATCATATTATATGACTGGAAGCTGCTTATCAAATTGCAAGGCATGCTATTCATAGACTCAAGAAAACATACAATAGTGTGGCATAATGATGAGATGTTTTCTTTCTTTTTTTCCTAATTCTCTTTAAAACTGTTAAATGCATTAATTGACTTCAAGTGATGTCCAAACAGTTAATATATAGTGGGGACACTTTTTCAATCTTTCTGCCTAATTCTAGAGCCTTTCCTCCTTGGGCTTCTGTTCCTTTGTCTGGCTTTATCATGTGGTATTTTCAGATAACCATCTGTGTACTGTGCAGACCTCTAATATCTCAAAGGCCCCACCCATTCTCATGAATGCTGTGTCATCTTTGCATTGATGACTGTAAACGTGTCAGCTTTTAAGAAAGTGGGTTATTGATTATTTGCAGGCTCCACTTTGAATTGCGATTTACACTAAACATACTGTATTCCCAGTGAAATTTTTTTTTCCTCTCGACCCACCCACCTTTCATTCTGGATTCTCTGTGTTTGAGATATCAGAATCAACCAAGTTAACAAAGTCTCAGAAACCTCACTCCATCTTTATTACCCCACATTGGCTTTCTTCCACTAACCTCCTCCCAACACTTCAAAATGTTTTTCAAAGATACACCTGGTGGCTGCAAACCTGCTCAGCACAAGTAACCAGGAGTGTACTGTGTATAGGATTAAAAGCCATCTCCTGCCTACACCTCCCCAAGGTTGTCCACTACTTACAAGATACACAAAACACACTTGGCAAGATATGCAAGGCTCTTACTCCCTGGAACCTTTGAAATTTAGAGAAAAAAATATGTGGCATGGAATCATTTGTATTTGTACACAGTGATGAGTTCTTTCAAAGCACATACCTGGCGTTTTATGAGGCATGCAATTCTTTCTACCTTTTCACCAACCCAACCCCTCCTCATCTAAGCAGCTCACTTCATACGTTTCCTAGCATACAAAGAATGCTTGTTAAAAATGATGCATGACTAAGCAGGCACAGATTAGGAATGTGAAGCTACTTTCCTATTTGGGGAAGTGAAGGACAATAGACCTGATAGTTCTATAATATTGACTCATTTCCTCATTGCTAGGGTTTAATTGTATCTTCCGTAAAATTCAGGTGTTGCCAGTGTGTCCTGATTAAGAGATGACAAGTTCAGGAAGTCACTAGGCCAGGAAGTCACCAGGCCTTGAAGTCACTAGGCCATGCAGTCACTAGGTCATGAGGTCACCAGGCCTTGAGGTCACTAGGCCGTGAGTCTCTAAACCATGAGGACAATAGATCATGCAGTCACTAGACCTTGAAGATTCTCGGCCATGAAGTCACTGGGCCATGAAGTCTCTAGGCCATGCTGTCACTAGCACGGGAACCTGCCAGGCCATCAGGGTTCCTCCTTTGTGAGTGGAATCAGGCCCTTGTGCAAAGAGGCTTCGTGTAGAAGGCAGCTAGCTTGCCCTTCCGTGTTCACCATGAGAGGGCCTCTCTGGAGGATGCCACAAAATGGTGCCATCTTGGAAGCTGAGAGCAGCCTCAGCCAGTCACTGACTCCACAGCACCTTGATCTTGGACTCCCAGCCTCCAGAACTCTAAGAAAAGACATTTCTGTTCTTTACAAATTACCGACTCTGCACCATTTTGTTGAATTAGCACTGGACGACCCAAGACAATCCCCTTAATACCCTCTGCAGCGAGTCTTGGTACTATCCATATCTGAAATAAAGGAGACTGAGAATGGGCAAGTCTTCTACCAGTCACAGAGCCCCTGTGCAGCAGGACCAGGGCTTGGTGCCGGGCTTCCTACCACCACACAGTCCCGTTTCCCAAGTAGACACAATGACACATCCATTGTAAAACAAGATGCCACAAGATCATAACCCACATAGATCTAAAATCACAAAACTCCACTCTTTTGACTCTCCTGTGTTTCTGCTCCTGTCTTGCAATGTATTGCATATTTTCAATAAATTGACTCACTCTGGTCTGCTATTTGGAATGCCTTTGTCTTTGGTGCAGTGATGTCAGACTGTTTTGACTACAGCCCTCTTAGGCCACTGTAAGATCCCATGATCACTTTTTCTATCCTGTTCTAATTTTGATGTAAGAAAAAAAAGTAACTCAATAATGACATAGAAAAAGAACAAATAGGACTGAGAATCATAGAAAAATAGTAATTACACAAGAACAAAATGATCAGCAAAATTACACCTAAATGCAATCCAACATATATATTAATGACTACCGAAATAGCAGCAATCAGAATTCTCGACCAGCCTGAGACAGAGCAGATGACAGATGACGCACTTCAGAACAAAATTATGAGAATCCCAATTATCTCTGATTATGTATGCACAGTAGGAAGTTTGTAGTGCTTCAGACAAAGTGTTGCATGGCAACCAATTTTTTTTTTCTGTTAGAATACTAAATTAGAATCTCCAGTAAACTCTACTTATGCAGTAATTTTAGTTTAAAAATATCAAATATTAGTCACTTTAAAAAAACTATTGCTGCAAGGGTGCTAGAAAATTGGCCATAAACACAGTAAGACATCAGTTGCTAGAACTGTCTGATGTTTGCCTATATGGGACACAAATGCAGTGGATAAATTTGGATTTCTTACCCACACAAAGGTGCCTCTTCTCTAATGGTCCTACAGTGGACATTTCCAAGGTCTATGCTTCTGCTCTTAAGATAATGGTTTTAGAACAAACACTACCTCATCTCTGTCTTACCTTCATTCATCTGATCTGATCCTGATGGGACAGGGATGAGTGCAGCTGGTTCACACTGTGACCTGACCCTGTCTGATGTCCACATAGTTTCCTGGCAGCCACCTTCTGCAGTGACATCAGCCTGGTCATGCTGATGTGACCTCCTGTGTATGTGCCACCAACATAGTGTAGGTATTTAATAAGGCTAAGTGGTGCTCTGCTTGGCAGCTGGTGTGAGAGGAGAGGAGGGAATAGGTTTCACAGAGTAGGGTTCTTCTTCATGTGCCATAACCAGGGATCAGATGCTCAGACTCTAGGAAGCAAGTTACCAATATTCATACCAACTCAGATTATAGCCAGGAGGCTAAAGCCCACATTATCCCTAGCAGATCACTTTATACGAGTTCCTTCACCTTTCTGCCTCTGGGTCCTTACCGGCAAAGTTGAGAAACTAAGAGACAGTCTTTACATTTACAGCGCCGTGTGAGGATAAAGAGACTGGCTTTACAGGTGGATGAGAAAGGTATCTTCTCACAACACACAAACCAGGGAGATGGCTGTGAACCCCAGGGGCAAGAGAAAGAGAGGGCAGTCCAACAGGGGAGCAAAAGGCCAAAGACACTGAGACCTGTGTCTGCTGAAAACGTGGGTCCCAGTGTCACCAGATGAAGGGTAGATGTGAGAGGCCAGGTCTGAACAAGACTGCATGCTGTGCAGGATGTGGAATCCTCCCTGTTTCTCACATTTATATTTTGTGAGACTTTCACAACCACTGTGTATAACTCACAATGCAATCCATTCTTATGAGGTTGACAAGCAGGAGTTATTTCAAATGTACGACAAAACAAAACAAAAAACAATCATCAGAAGTGTGAGTTTACATCTTTGGCAGTTTCATCAGCACTAAGTTGGAAGACTAGTGTGTTCACGTCACAAACAGTGGCCCAGTCCACATGCCATGGTGAGTGAAGTGGGGTGACGAAGACCACAAAGGTGAAAAGAAGGCTACAAATGTTTTAAAAAATCAGAAATATTTCAACCAGAATTTAGGAAGCCTGGAGTCTGAATCAGAAGCCCCGGGAACCAAGACTTGCCTTCTGACTTTTTGCAACTGTGCCCGTGATCCTCCCTATAACAGCACCTGGACTGCTGACAAAATACCCACGGATATGTTTGGAAAGATTCAATCTCGATGTCTGAAGCTTTTGTACGTCTTGAAATTGGAAGGAATAATTGCTGCACGTGTGATTGACACTTATGGAATTGCAGGTTTTTCTGTGTCCACAGTGTTAGCCCATGTACCACAAGATCCAATTCCGTGCTTAGCCTCCTTCCGACTTTATCCAATCTACTCTCCATGGAGCCCAGGCATCTTCCCGTGTTCTGCTTCTCTTCTATTACTTCCATCCTCAGCTTTTAGCTCTTGTGATAGTGACCCACGGTGTTCTTTGAAGCATCTTACTCAGAGTATGGACTGAAGTTTCACAGAATTGTTGGCTGATCTTTATTTAGCTATGTCTTCTTTATAAACCCTGCAAGACTGAACTCAGATCATCTCATCCCAGAAATCCTTCCCTGTTCATCTCTCCATCAAAGACATCCAAACCCACCCCAGGTCTCCAGAGGCAGAGTTCCCGTGTGTGCTAGGTCTTGCTATTTTCTGTTCCTAAATCACTTCTATGACTATGTTTACAACAATTTATAACACCTTTTTATCTATAGGTCTCTTCTCTCAGTGGATTGAAGTGTGTCAAATGTCACCTTTCTCATCTTTGTGCTCCCGCCTTGTATCTGGAACTTGTTAAGTGCTCAATCAATATTTCTTAAAAGGAATTTTTATGATCATACTCCACAAAAACTAGTCAACACAGGTGAGAAGACTTACAAATTGATCTGGAGTAGACTGAGGGAAATCTTCGTGCTGTTGTAGCTTTTATCTATCACTTTATTTTTCATTCACCCAGTCAATAATTTATTTACTTTATGTGGATTGAGGACATATGTACTCTATACTAGGCATTGCACTAAAGGGATTCAGGTAGATGGCATTCATAATATTAACACAGTATAATTTACAGAAAGAGCATTTTCATGGCTTGGTAGTCATACAACATCTATTAAATTGTTCTTAATATCATCATCTGCATTTTATCAGGAACAACAACAACAACAAAAAAAAAAAAAAAAAAAAAAAAAAACAGATTCAAAATGGTCAGTGACTTTCCCAGTTTGTTATTGTTGATTTCATGCCTACACTTGAACTTGAAATCAAGTTTTATGAAGCATGGACATTCTGGCCTACTGGGCAGTTTTGTGGTTAGCGTCCACATTGTCATACTGATATCTCACGTATTCACTGAATCCATGCATTCTCCCCCACCTCCCTCTCTCCCTCCCTCCCTTCCTCCTTTCTTTTTAAGAAGAGCTATTGATGCCTACTTTGTCCAAGACCCCTGTTAGATATCCATCTTCATTCATTGATGCACTCACTGTTAGGAATTGATAGAACACTGGTGACTATCTGTTATAAACATAGAATATATAATATAAATTTAGAAAAAGTTAGAAAGCTATTTATGTTCCAGAACATTAAAAAATAAAACATACAGAGCAGTAGTTTAGAGACAAAAATGCCTTTGAAATATTTTTCTTGAAAATGTTAGCACAAGCTAAGACAATGCTCCTGAGGAAATGGTTTGTCATGGGTTGCATTCCATTTTGAAAATAATGAGTGATGATACGAAAGTCCTGGTGCTTTTACTTCACTGTTTACTAGTTTTATTTATTTTTATTTACAAATAATATCACACATAATATTTAGAAACTTAGGGAAAATCAGAAAAGCATAAAGAAGAAAACAAGGGGCTTGGGATGTGGCTCAAGCGATAATGCGCTAACCTGGCATGTGCGGGGCGCTGGCTTCGATCCTCAGCACCACATAAAAATAAAATAAAGATGTTGTGTCCATCGAAAACTAAAAGATAAATATTTTAAAAACTCTCTCTCTCTTTAAAGAAGAAGAAGAAGGAGGAGGAGGAGGAAACAAAACTGAGTTGTTTTCTTTTTACCTGTATGGAATAGAAAGAACTTTGGACAATGTCCTAGATTATATTATTCTGGTGTTTATCTATACATTTGAGGTTTTTATTTACATCATTACACTTTACATATTTAGTGTCCTGTCCTATACTTTAAAATCAGCCTTTTATGCTTAATACTATATTACAGATATATACTTTTGCATATGTATGCATGTATGTATATATATATATGTGTGTGTGTGTGTGTGTGTGTGTGTGTGTTTATGCATATATGCACACACTGAGATGGCTTTAGAGGCTTCTGACCTTCAGCTCTGGAAAATTCTGTCTTGGTACAAAGTTCTCTACCACCTTTCATATCATCCTGAATAAGTCTGTGCCTCTCTTGGGATATCTGCCACTATGTATGTATGTATGTATGTATATATATATATATATATATATATATATATATATATATATATATATATAATATAGGAATTGTATAAGGTGATGATTTCACAATATGGCTTGAGCCACATCCCCAGTCCCTTGTTTGCTTCTTTATGCTTTTCTGATTTTCCCCAGATTTCTAAATATTATGTGTGATATTATTTGTAAATAAAAATAAATACAACTAGTAAACAGTGAAATAAAAGCACCAGGACTTTCGTATCATCACTCATTATTTTCAAAATGGAACTTCCCATCAGCACAAAGTCTTCCCTGTTGCCATAGCAGGCCAAGGGGTCTGTGAAGAAGCCCATTTCACTGGAATCCTTAAGCTTGGCATGGATCTAAGCTGATAAATGGTTTTGACTTTAAATGTACATGTATGCCCTTTTGCTTTTGTATTGCCATTCTTTCTGCTTACACTCTCTGTAGAACAGAGTCCTATGTCATATTCATTGGTACATCCATTGAGCTCAGCCCAGTGCTGAACATGAAGGAGATGACCAATGTATATTTGCTGAGTAAGTGAGTGAGAGAAGGAGGGAAGGAAGGAAAGAAGATTTAGAGAGATATTTGAAGTATAATTCCTTCCTTACTTTTTTATTTATGGATCAGATGAATGGATAAAGAAACTGGGGCATATATATGTAATGAAATATTATTCAGCATTAAAAGAGAAAAAAATTCTGGCATTTTCAGACAAATGGATGGAATTGGAGAATATCATGCTGAGAGAAGTTAGCCAATCCCCAAAAAACAAAGGCCAAAGGTTCTCTCTTATAAATGGATGCTGATCCATAATGGTGGAGGTGGGGTGGGGCATGGGTAAAATGGAGGAAATTTGATTGGGCAAAGGGGAGGGAGGGATGGAGGGAAGGGAGTATGGGAACAGAAAGATGGCGGAATTATATGGACATCATTACCCTAGGTACGTGTATGATTGCACATATGGTGTGATGCTATGTTTTATACAACCAGAGAAATGAAAAGTTGTGCTGCAATTGTGTACCATGAATCAAAATGCATTCGATGTCGTATATACCTAATTAAAATGAATTAATAATTTTTTAAAAGACTCTTAGCTCTGTGTCTTTACCTTTCTTCGAGCCACCAAAATCCAAGTGTCCAAGAATTTCTTTATGTTAGTTCATGAACTCTCAGCAGGAGGGACAAGAACTGTTGTTGCCCCTGGGCACTAGCCCTGGTTCCATCATAACCAGAGCCCTTGACATCACAAGACAGTGCCAGGGGCCAGCATCATGTGACTCAGCCTGACAAGATAAACAGGGAGTAATGTCTGAGTGTCAGACCAGAGTGGCTGAATGGTAGAGAGACTGGGCAGCACAGTGTGTCCTAACTCTACATTCCCTGCTGACTAGGTGTCTACCTCCACAGGGCCACAACAGAGCGGGAAAATCCAAAATGCTTTCATGTTGTCCAAAATCTTCCCTCCCTCTCCCTATATTTCCTCTCCTTATATTATAGAAGTAATAATTATATTTTATAATTATTACTTCTATAACTAATAGAAGTAATAAATAATCAATTTTCAAAACTACAATGATATCAGATCCTACAATTGGAACTCAACGAAGATATACCATCTCCAATGAACGAGGCATTTACATAGTCTAAAAATATCTCACCCTGCAATAAAATGAAACAGGGAAGAAAGATGGGGTTTTAATATCAGAAAAGTGGAGGGAAGGATTTGCTTGCAGAAGGAATACCGTGGAACAATTGGGAGTGGTACATACAGGAACTGGTGAGAAAACAGCAGGGGTGAAGCATGCAGTGTTGTCAAGTGGAAATTTGCTGGGAAGGGACACTGAAGACATTTCATAAATAAGAGGAGAAATATGATCAAAAATGAAGAATTTTAAAAACCAAAAGAAATTATACTTACAAATCATAATTATAATAAAACAACTCAGAATAATATAGAAATCAGTAGAATAAATTGGAGATGTCTCTGAGGACGTGTTATTTGATCCATGACATCTCAGGAGGATATAACTATGAGAATAGTTGGGAGAAGTGGCCTCCAGGCAGAACAAACAGTATGTGTAAATATCTTTAGGTAGAAAACAGGTTAAAGAAGCATTGGTAATTGGAACTTAATGAGGAATTTTTGGAGCAAGCTTATGAAGGACTGAGATACTAGGGTGGATTTGATTTTGGATATAATAATGACTTTGAATTATGATGATGATGATAAGAAGATGATGATAATTCACATTTAATAAGTCTTTACTCTGTGCCTGAAGTCCTTTATATTTGACTCATTTAGTTGTCACCTCTGCCATTTGGAATGAAGAGTGAGTACCCTAGCCTCCATTTTACAAATTTGTGAAGGGCAACATGGAGGCATGAGAATGCTGCTCCAAATCACATAGATGATCATATCACATCAGTGTGTGCCAAGATAATGAGAGTCTCCTTAGATTTGTTTTTAAGAAAAATATTTCCAACTTTAATGTTATAAAAATATTAGAGATGTAAAAAGTAAAAGATAAAGAATCATCAGAGCATATTATAATCATCAAAGAGAAACAAAAGAATGGTTTACACTAGGATTTTTCCAGGGATGATATGAAGTGGGTATACCATTAATGTGAAACTAGTCATCTTAGGTTCTATGACTCAAAAAGTGTAGCAGTTTCAGGATCTCCTGGGCCTACCCCACCCCTCAGTTGTTCTGTCTCTATCTGTGTCCCTGTCTCTCTCTAGCACGTGCACGTGCATGCACATACATGCACACATACAGTGGAGATTATTTATGGTGTGCATCAAAGGAGGTCGTTCGGTCTTAAAAACTTGTGCAGGGATCAAGCTGCCACCACCTGCTGTGTAGCAGAAATATAAAAACCACAAGATCTGTTCAAGTGCAATTCATTAGTCATCAACCTGGGATTGGGCTCGGACTCCAGTTTCTTAGTGAGGACCTGGAAACAGCAAGTAAGACAGTAGGATCAAGGGAGTTCACCCTCCTGGGGACATTTGTTACTCAGGGGGTAATCTGATACTCAGTGGCCCACTGCTCAGAAGTCTCCCCTGGTGTACCAGAACCTGGACCCAGCTAGATGTCACTGAAGATGCTCTGTTGTCAATCATGTAGGTCCAGTGTTTCCAGAGTGGCATGAGGTGGAACCTGCCGCAGTAAAGAGAACTTTAGCAAGATGTCTTTCTTTTGTTCTCTTGCATAAAGTATGCACCTCTTTCTGCTAGCTCCATGCTGACCTTTTGCACAATTGGTCTTTATTTTTTTATTTTTTTTGATTTTTTAAAATTTTTTTATTAGTTGCTCAAAACATTACAATGATCTTGACATATCATACATTTGATTCAAATGGGGTACGTAATCTTAACCTTATTTTACCATGTGTACAGATTGCAGGATCACATTGGTTATACAGCCACGTTTAGCACAATACAATAGACACTATTATGGCCCTATGTACAATTGGTCTTTATTAAAAGTTCATATCCTTAAAATACTTCAAGAATTTTATTTGTGGACCATGCCTGCTCTGATAACTTCATTGAAAACACCAGTCTCCATTCTCTGCCCTGATGGAATCAAATGTGCTCCCTTAATGAGGGCCTCCCAACCCTTGGGCATCCCCAAGCTGCCTGATGGAAGCCCAGCTCCAAGCAGCAAGTGAGGAGTTGCTAAGAGGATCCACACAGATTCAAACACATTGCCCTCCTTTGTTATTATTAAGATGGTGTCTAGTTAACTGGGGGTCTCATGACAGAATTTTTAAATAGATGCCTTTTTTAATCTCACCCAAACATAACTCTTTATTATGCAAATGAGCACTGTAGACTTTCTGTTGATGTTTCTGCTGAATTCAAGCATATTTTGGCATGAACTGCATTCTTCCTGCAGTCAAGAGCTGTTGATTAATCACACATGCTGGGGGCAGTGTGTGGGAAATATCGGCTTCCCACCACCACTACCCACTTGTCAAGATCGCTGACACATTGCCTCATTTTATTGATGTACCTTGTTAGTGGGAGGGGAAGAGAGAAGAGAGGAAGGGAAGGAGCAGGAAAAGAGGCACTGGGAAGGAAGATGTGTGGCCATGCAGGGAGGGAGAAAGAAGCATCCAAGTGAAGATGATAGGAAGAAATCAGGTGTGTGTTACAAGGATCTGAAGAAGCTGGGCAGCTGAAAGGCTCATTCAGCAAATGCTGCCACCCCATGGAGTGTGAACCTATAACACCTGAGAAAAAGCAGGGGTCTGACAGAGGCCAGAACCATAATGGTGGTGCTCTGGAGTGTGGAGACGGGAGTGAGTCCCCTCGACTGCGTTCAGGCAGGGCTCCCAGGGAAGGAGACAGTTGGGTATGTTTTTCAGGATGAGTAAGAATCTACCTCTTTGCTGCTAAATGCAGCCCCGAGATGTCTGACGTTTACTGTGTTGGGCACTGAACTCTGCACATCTGTGCACCGTCCAGTTTTTGCAAAGATCCATTTGAGGCTGGCCTTCTTCCCCCCGCCCATGAGACATGGCAAGTTTATGTGAAGTGCCCAGCATTACACAGCGTGTAGGCCACAGAGCACTGCAGAGGGTTCCAGGCCGGGTGATTCTCAGGTCTCCTCGAGCAGGTAGGCTTTTCAGTGAGAAAACCACATCAGCGGAATTACATACCATAGAGCTCGAGCTGCAGACCCTGGGGGACCAGGACGCTCACTAGGCACCCCGAAGCAGCAATGCTGACACTGGACTTTGGGGACAGGGACCTTCTCACCCATAGTGCCACCCAGTCTCGTCCGTCCATCATCTCCTGACAACATTGCCAGTTACTCCTCCAAGAAAGCAGTCACATCTTACCAAGTAACTTCCCCCAAACATCAGGTTTCTGGGGATTGGCAGATTGGGGTGGGGCTGGTGGAAGGCATCCCTCAGGGCAACACTGGGGTTGCTTTTAACTCCTTTTGCACGATTTCACTCTCGCACTGTCATTCTGATCTACTCTAGTTCCTCAATTTCTCATCGATGAGCTCACATTTTCTCTCCCTCTTTCTCTGGTTAATGTGTGTCTCCTTCCACAACCTCATATCAGATGTCCCTCACGTTTGGAGGCCCTTTCTAATCTCTCTGGAGTCAAGAAGGTGTTTAGCTGCAAAAAGAAGACAAAGAGGAAGAAGAAGAAGACAGGTGGGAAGAAGAGGCTGGGAAGCAGGAGACTAAGACAAAAAGAATGGATTCACTCGTTTTCTAAAATACCTTCATATTTTTTTTTCTTCCACATCACAAGGAATTCTGGGATCAAGAGTCTAGGGTCAGTGCAAGGAGACCACCAGTCCCCCTGAGACTGCAGGACAGGTCCCCCTCTGAATGCCCAGCATGCGGCTTTGGTCCGCACACAGACCCTTTGAAATGTCTTGACATGTCACTTTTCTGCTGAAGACCATCCAGGGGCGAGTTTGACACCCCTGGTGCTCGAGGCGATCAAGGTGGAATTCTTGGGCACTCTTCTCGGCCAGTAAAGACCCAGAGGGCCATTTGTCCATGACCCCCGTGACCCACTGCCGCTGGTCTCACTGTGCTTCCCTCCCTTGACACACCTGACGCCTCAAAGGACAAATGACAACTCCGCTAGTGGATCTTCTATCGACCGGAAAATGGCATCACTCATCTTTCAGTTGCTCCAAAACCATCCTCACTGTTGGCACAGTCAAGGCCAAGTTTCCTAGCCAAAAAATTAAACAGTGATTGGTGCAAGGTCCCAGGAGTACTCTGAAAGTCTGACCTAAATCCTGAGCTCTCCTTTCTGTTTATCATCCAAGCTTGGACCCAAGGTTACTTTTAAATTTTTTATCTCTGATTTCTTGTCTCATGTTACTACTCATGATGCCTATTTTTAATCTTCCATATCAAAAAAGAACCACTTCCTTTTTCTTTCTCTACCGTTATTCCTCATATTAGAGGTTCAGCCACTCTGACGTTGGATTTAAAATCCATTCAACTGAACCTAGAAATTTGAAAAAAAAATTAAATAAGTTTGGTTTATCGGGGTCATGTAATTCTCATTAGGCGTCACTAAATTCTGCTTCTCATTGATTATTTTATGTTTGGTATAAGTATGTCTCTTGGTTGAATGATATGATTTGCTTGCTACTTATTTGTCTTTTTTTTTTTTTTTTTAGTTTTAGTAATTGCATGTGTGTATTACTCTGCATAAATGCCAGTGTGTTTCCAACCCCCGTATCTTAATTAAACTTGATCTTGAAGAGTTATTAGGAAGCATGTAAGAGACTTTAAACTTAGTGTATAAAATCACTTCTATACTTAAAAGAATATTTTGTAAAATTAAATACTAGACTTTCTGTCATGGTATTAAAGTGAAACATTTCTAAGACTAACTAAAATTAAAATTAGGTCCCATTTTTCTAGACATGTCCTCAAACTGTCAGAAGAAAGGGAGTATCATGTTCCAAGATCACCATTCATTAAAACACAGAATTCAAGGTGTTTGTTTTTTCTCATCCATCCTAAGTTTAATATTCTTCACTTTATAAACGGAGAGTCATTTTTATGACTAATTTTTTACAATCTCATGTCTTTGGCTAGCAATTAAATCTTTATTTTATAGATTGTAATATTCTGAAGATGGATTTTATGTGGCTCATAAGAAATTGAAATCTGCTCATGTTGCTTATCTCAAATTTCTTAAAACATGTAACCAGAATTTTGTGAGGAATTCATGATTATTGTCTTTTAAAACTGATTGACATAATGATGGTGTCCACTTAAGGGGAACAATGTGACTTTTTGGCTGTGTATGGATTATACAAAGATTCACTCAAACTAATTAACAAATCTGTCATCTCATCCACTTCTTTGTTTGTAGTAAGAAGGTTAAGATTTTATTTTTATGGTAATTTTGAAAGTCACATCCTTACTAACTGTGGTCACCACATAATTCAATACCTCACTAAAACTTCTTCCTACAGTCAAGTGGAAACTTTATACCCTTCCATCCACATTCTCTTTCCCATTTCTCATTCCTCTCAGCCTCTGGTAACGATATCTCTAACGATATCTCTGATTATTTCTATTTCAATAATCAACTTCTGTAGATTCCATACGTAAGTCAGAACATACAGTACCTCTTTTTCTGGGTCTGGGGTTTTGTTCTTCTTAGGCTATATTATATCTCATTATCTATATACCACATTTTCTTTATCTATTCATCCAATGAAGCATGCTTGAATGGTTTTAATACCATGACTATTGTGAATAATGATGCACTATACCTGAGACTTTGCATATCACTCTGATATGCTGATATCAGTTCCCCTGGAGCCAAAAGTTGTGTGGCTGGATCATAGTATGCTGCTATTTTTAATATGCTGAAGACAGCTGTATTAATTTACATTTCCATCAACAATGTTTAGGGTCCCCTTTTTTCCACATTCTTCATAACACTTTTTATCTGTCATTTTTTCTGATCATAGTCATTCCAAGAGATGTGAAGTGAGATCTAATTTTAATTTGCATTCCTGATGATTATAGATGTTGGACATTTTTCATACACCTGTTGACCATTTTATCTCTTTCAAAAAATAATATCTGTACAGTCCCATTTTCCAATTTTGAATGATATATATATATATATATATATATATATATATTAAGTTGCTTGAATAGCTATATATATATATATATATATATATATGTGTGTGTATATACATAGCTATTAAGTTGCTTGAATAGCTTACATATTTTTTGAAACTTAATTTATAGCAGATGTATTGTTTATGAATACTTTCTTCCTATCAGTGAGTTGTATCTTTATCCTGTAATTCCTTTTGCTATGCAGAAACTTTTTATTTTCAGGCATTCACACAGTATATTTCTGTATTTGTTGAGAGGGAAATATTTTAAAACATGTTATGATGTCAGCCTTACCCTGATACCTAAGCCAGAGAAGGACACTTCAAGAAAAGAAAACTAAAGTACAATATTCCTGATAAACACAGATACCCAAATCCTCCACCAAGTACTAGAAAACTAAATTCAGTAGTATATGAATGAGAATATTCGATATGATTCAGTGAGATTTATCCCAAGGATGCAAGAATGTTTCAATATGAAGAAATCAATAAATATGACACACTATGTTAACAAATGAAAACACAAAATTCAACATCAATTCATGATAAAAATTAATAAAATAGTATAGAAGGCATGTACCTCAGCACAACAAAGGTCACATAGGATAACCCTGCATCTAACATCATGCTCAATGATGAAGAGTTAATTTTCCTTTAAGATCAGGATTAAGTCAGGATGCCCAGTATCACCATTTCTATTTAATATAGCTCTGAGAATTCAAGCAACAGCAATTATGTTAAAAAATAAATAAAAGGCAACTCGACAAGAAAAGAAAAATAAAGTCTGTTAATTAGTGACATAATCTTACATATAGAAAATCCTAAAGACTGTCAAAGAACTGTTGGAAATTATAAATAAATTCAGTGAATTTTCAGGTTACAAAATCAAGAAAAAATAGTTTTTTTTTTCTAAAAACTACTGGCATATTACCTGAAAAGAAATTAAGAAGCAATATGGTGTATGATGACATAAAGACACCTTTAAAAAACAATGAAAGTTTATTCAGTAAATGGTGCTGGGAAGACTAGACATCCACACGCAGGACAGTCACACCGACTCCCAATTCCACCATATGCAAAAGTCAGCTCAACAAGGATGGAAATTTAAGGGTTAGACATAGGATAAGTATGGTCAGTGCTTTCTTGACTATTTCAATTTTTTAAGAATTATTTTACTTTCTCAAAAAAATCCTTTGTATTGCTACTTTTATCAGGATCTAAACTTGCCCTCGTGAGAATCTAAACTTATCTGCAGATCCTGACCTCGTTCAAATTTTGTCAGTCCCCCCACCCCCCGCCACCGTAATAATTAGTAAAAGCAAAATACAGATTAGTGATCAGGGGCGGGGAGTTGGGGAGGTGATCATTGGGTGTAAATTTACAGTTGCACAATATAAATACGTTGTAGAAGCCACCTATGTGACTTTATGCCTTAGATAATGGTATAGTACTATGGCTTAAAAATTTTGGGGGCAACTATATATCATGGCATGCTCTTCTACCCACAGTCAATTGATCAAAGGTTAAGTAGGCCGCTGACCAGTTGGTGTGACTTGACTTGACCAGACCGACCAGATCATCCCCAGCTTTCTGCCATCACTGGCCAAACTCCTTCCAATAGTTACTTCTTTTACTAAGATTTGAAGATAATTTGAAATGAAAATATATCACTGTTAAACCACTTGATTGCCAACCCTTTTTTATTTTACTTTTTTTTTAAATTAAGAACTTTACTCAATAAGAAAACGTAACAGTATAAAATAATAAAGTACCATGCAATAGAAAATATTTGCAACACATGTATATCAGTC
This sequence comes from Callospermophilus lateralis, assembly GCF_048772815.1. NCBI lineage: Eukaryota > Metazoa > Chordata > Mammalia > Rodentia > Sciuridae > Callospermophilus > Callospermophilus lateralis. The sequence goes on from NC_135320.1 coordinate 86,776,344, forward strand.
AAAGAAATTGTAACCAGAATATATGTAGTGTTCCTATAAATTAAATTTTAAAAAGAGGCAAGATGATGGTGAATAGGAAAAACTACAATATATATTTTATAAAAGAGTACATACAAATGGCTCAACATCAGTAACAATCAGAAAATGTGAAATAAAACTGCATTATTCAAAGAACTAATAAGTATGGCAAGGCTTCAGGATGAACGTTAGTATAAAAGTCAATTTCTTTTCTATGTACCATAAGTCATAAGTGAACAAGGATAAATTTAAATTTAAAAAAATGCATTATCAGTTTAGGGCAAGCCAAGATGAAATATTTAAATTTGAATCCAATAAAAACATGTACAGATACTTATGGAGAAATCTACAAATTTGAAAATTAAAGAGGAACTAAATAATGCAGAGATACTCCATGTTCATGAATAAGAATATTGCATATCATCAAAATGCTGAGTCTTCCTCTTCCAAACTACATATGCAATACAATTCCATCTCAAATCTCAATAATTTATTTTCTGTATATCAACAATGTTTATATGGAGAGATTCCAATGTTTATGTGGAGAGATGAGAGCTCCAGAACAGCCAACTTAATGTTGAGTGAGAAAAGTTGAAGGACTAACACTACCTGACTTCAAGAGTAATTGTAAGGCTACAATAATTGTGTGGCATTGGCAAACGAATAGATAAATAGATCAATGAAACAGCTTGATGGTCCAGAGATGAATCCACATAAATATCATCAACAAATCTTAGAGAAAGGAATGAAGACAAATTATGGAAAGAAGAGAAATCATGGTGCAGGTACATGTGGACATGCAAACTTATCTAGATACAGGCCATGTCTTCACAAGTTAAATAAAAATGTATTATAGACCTAGATATAAAATATATGAAATTTAAGGTAAGACATAAATCTATACACCCAAACAGGTCAACAAACTTCAAGGGGGATAGCCACAAACAAACACACTCCATGACATATCATAATCAAACTATGGAAAAGCATAGACAAAAAATCTTGAAAGCAGTAAGATAGAAATGAGTCATTCCTTTCAAGAATCTCCAAGAGATTCTTCTCTTTGCATTTTTATTTGTTCTTTTTAGTTAATCATGATAGTAGTAAATATTTTGACATATTATACATGCATGGAGTATAACTTCCTATTCTTGTGTTGTACATGACGTGAAGTTACACTGGTGGTATACTCATATATGAAACTCATATATGAACATGGGAAAGTGATGTCCGATTCATTCTACTGTCTTTCCTGTCCTCATCCTCCATCCCTTCCCTTCATCCCCCATTGTGTAATCCAATGGACTTCTACTGAAAGCCAGACTTATGAGTCAAGGCCTCAGGAGGAATGCAAAGACAGAAACTTAGCTGGGTTCAGTGGCACAAGTTTGTAATCCCAGCAGTTTGGGAGGCTGAGGCAGGAGGATTGTGAGTTCAAAGCCAGCCTCAGCAGAAACAAGAAACTCAGTGGGACCCTGTCTCTAAGTAAAATACAAAATAAGCCTGGGGATGAGTGCCCCTGAGTTCAATCGCTGGTACTCCCACCTCAAAAAAAAAAACAAAAAACAAAACAGAAACCTAAGATAGTGACATTCTGAGGAGTAGAAAAAACAAAACTCTGTAGTGTTTCTGCAGAATGGTGAGGGAATTCCTGTAGTTGAAAGACCATAGATGCAAATTCAGTGGTGGGTGTTTTGAATCAGGTCCTAAGGAGCCTATAACAATTGCTATTCAAAGTGGTGCTTCCTTCTCTCTCTGCCTGTCTATCCCTCTCTTTCCCGATTGTACATTTAGAATCTCAGTTCAACTCTTTCTCTCTCTGGGTCTCTCCCTCCTTTTTCCTCAATCTCTATGGGGATTCTGAATTACAAAAAGATAGAAAAGACAGAAATAATCCTGTTCTACTATGATGCTCCTGCAGAGAGAAATTCCCTTTACTAGAAAAGCCCATCCTTGCCCACCCCTTACACATCCACTGACACATGCTGAGGAATCACTCCATTCTGGAATCCACGTCTACGATGGCCTACGTCATACAGGTACAGGGAGGCTGGAGCCTGGTTCTTAGCAGATTCCATAATAATACTTGTTTAATATTCAATATTAATTGAAAATCTGGTGATTGCACACTTTATTAATCTCCATAGCCATTCTTTGAGCCAAAAATCATTGTGCTCTCTAGACAGATTTAGAAACAGGAACTGAAGGGGTAAAGTACCCAAGACACCAGGCTGGAACTCTCCTCTAAGGGCTCCACATCCAGCACCCTTGCCCTTGCATCTTGGTTTCCTCTATCATATGGGGGTCCTCATGTTTTTAACTTAGTTTAAAACAAAGAAAAACAAAACAAAAATCTCAGTTTCCACCTTTTTTCTTTCAATTGGGAACACTTGACCTTGACCATGGGTTGGTTCGAGCTTCATCTGCAGGAAGGAAATGTCTTTAGTTTCTCACCAAGTACTGTATGGAGGAGCATCATCAACACACAGGGTGACAGGAGGGTGGACAGCCTTGTCGCACCTGGGAATGTGGGATTGAAATATGGGACCTGTTGTCTTTTCTTCACATTCATAAAATGTTGGATGGCAACTTAACTCAAGAAACTAAGTTAACTAAAATCCTCCATTCTGTTCAGAAAAATCTGTACTCTGGATGGACTATTATATTTTTCTGCCTCATCAGAACTTTGGCACCAAGAAGCACCTGCCCTCTCACAGGTTTAGGATCCACATAAGGTCAGTGTCAAAGTCTTGTTTTGCTCCTGTGATGTGGAAGAAGTCATTCCTTGAATACTTTGTTTCTATTCATTAATCAAATCAATTAATAAACAATCAATGTGATAGAATCTGGAGTTTCTAAACACAGTTGTTTACTGCTCCCCTATTCAACATGAATTTTTTCAATAAAGTGGGAAGAATAGGAATTGTGGCCTCTGGTAGTCTGTTTTAAAGGTAATTACTTCTTCCAAAGAAAATGCAATTCAAGTTTTCTTTAAAGCAGGCTATGTAGGATATATACCATATTCCAAGTCCCAGACTTTTCTGGGAGAAATGCAGAAGCTCCTGCTCATAAGTTTTGCTAGGACCAAGGAGGATGACTCTAGGTGTGTACGGGTTGGACCATGTGTTCCAATGGGTCCCTCTTTCTTCTTCCTGCTTCATGGGAAAGCTTAGGTGCTAACTATGCTTGCTGTCTGGGAGATGCCCCCAGTACCGAGGACACAGAGGTCCCAATGTAGGGTCCCAATGTAGGGTCCCAAGTAGAAGATACATTGTTGGATTAATTGGGATATTTACATGGAATTTATTTAAAGAGTAATTTTATTTGTTATCAAATTGTATACAAAAATAAACATGGTGGGCCACAGTGTTGCACACCTGCAATCCCAGCAGCTCAGGAGGCTGAAGCAGGAGGACCATAAGTTCAAAGCCAGCCTCAGCAACTTAGTGAGGCCCTAAGCAACTCAGGCAAACCCTGTCTCTAAATAAAATACAAAATAGGGCTGGGGATTTGACTCCGTGTTTGAAAGCCGCTGAGTTCAATTCCCAGTACCAACAAAAATAATAATGATAATAATAACAACAACAACAATAATAAACATGGCAATCAGTGCTAAAGGCTTCTGACACAACAGATTAAAGAAGCAATTTTTTCCACTCTTCTATTCTCTGGGACAAATTTCCTCTCTTTTAGTTTAATGTTGCTTATACTGCTTTAAAAAAAAAAATCTGCTTAAGTTTACCTACTACCTGTCACTTTTAAAATGTTAGCTCATTTGTACTCCTCTTGCACACTACCAAATCCCAAAATAAATATTTTTCAAAGGTTTTAACCATGTTTGCTTATTTCTGTATGTTGACCATGAAAAACACACAGCTCAGTCAAGTAATGTACTATTATCAAGTTCCTCATATTATCGAATTTTACATTATCCCTGGGATAAAATATCCCTATAAAATGTGTAAAGCGTCTCTCCAATGCATTTTCCATATCTAAACTGTCAAATAATTTAAATTTCATTTTCACTTTTGATGACAGAATTTCCAGAACCTTCTAACCTGTCTAGATGTTTGGTCTTAGGACTCTGTTCTGCAGTTATATTTCAGGGATGTTTTCTTTTTCAAGATCATCCTATGAATTAGTTTGTTTTGCTCTTGTGCTGTTGGTTTCAGGGTGTTGGACACTATATTTCCATCCTACTCTACTGTTTTTTAAATTTACTTGTTTGTTTATATTTTATAAACTTTATACTTGACTCTATGGATGGATTTTAAATTTGAAACTTAAGATATATTTAAAAGTCCAGCGAAAGTTAGCTTTGTTGTTGTTGTTTCTCTCTCTCTCTCCCTCTCCTCTCTCTCTCTCTCTCTCTCTCTCTTTTTCTTTTTGCCTCTCTAAGCACTCACTGTGAGCATAAGGCCTGAGGAATGAGTGGACTGTCCTAATATCAGAGGACAGGCAGAAGGAAGCCAGTTTGCTCAAAGCCTTGATGTGGGGGTCCTGGGGCACAGCACCCTGCTTGCTGGACAGAAGCTAAGTCCTCTGAATCTCGTGTCCAGGCCCCTCCACTGCACCAGATCCCACTGACCTTACCTCATAGAGTCACGCACCTAATCAGAAAGGTCCAGGTGAGCGACCCAGTTTCCAGAATGTTAGGACAACCACAGCCTGCATCCGTGACGACACCGTGTCCAGGCCAAGCTTGGAAGCCCTAGTGTCATTACCTGCTGGCCTCTGAAAGTCCTGTGTGCCCTCTTGTGACAAAAGTTACCCCGCGAACCAGGAACAACTGTCCCTTTGCCTACAGAGGACGGCCTGCGTGGAAAATGAAGTTCACAGCTCCACACAGTTCTGCCGGGTCTCCTCTGGACCGGTGCTTCATAAAATTAATAGTCCTCCTGCAACTCCACGATTAGTACAACACGGCTCTTCCTTCATCACCAACACATATTGGATGTTTAATATTCGTTGTGATTAATTTTATCCTGCATGCGCACTGCACTCTGAACCACAGATGGGTTTTTTATTAATTTACCTTACAGTAAATAAGAAGCACTGTGGCTCCTCTTGCTGCAGGTGAGGAGATGAAAGCCAGAGGACAACTTCCAGGAGGGCAGCTCATTCCAAAGGGGAAGAGAAGGGACAATGGAGTTTCACCCTTAATATGCAGAACACAGAGCACGGACCCATTCTCTTCCAGCAAAGAAAGAAAGAAAAAATAAATTATCAAACAAGGAAACAAACACACTTTGTCCTACTGAGACATAATAGCCTGGATCCAGTTGCTCACCCTAATGTTTGCCTTTCATAAAGATCAGGTAACTCCAGGCATCTGTCTTGAAGGCCTCACATGTCTCCTGCCTGAACTTGGCGCCTTTTCAAGTGCAGACAGCAGGAGACGTGTTGCTCCAATCTTCCCAGGACCTCCAGGCTGACTTCCTGCCTAGTGGGCATGTGATAATCGAGCCCTCTGGGGTCAGAGGGATTACCTAGGAAAATGGCTGCGGTGGTAACTCTGATGGTGCTCGAGGAGTGAAATATGTCCAGCAAAGTTCTTGATCTCCACGTCATGGCTGTTTCCATATTCAGGAGCCCAGGTTGTTTAGGGAAAACCAAGGAAACCAGCGATGTCTTATTTTCCCACATCAGGCAATGTAACGCTTTCCAAGGTAGTTTGCTTCATTCCTGCAGTGCTCCTGTTGAAGATAATGGGGCAGCAGCCGTGGGACCAGTACCAGAGTCCCTCACCAATGGGAAAGGACTGCAACAACTGGTTCCTGTGCCTTTGAGTGACATCACACTCCTCTGAGATCAGACCAGTATGGTCCCTTTATAGAGTGCAAGGCCCTGGATTCATTCCACAGTAGGGGGAAAAAAAAAATAAAATAAAATATATATATATATATATATATATATATATATATATATATATATATATATATATATATGACAAGAGGTATGCAAATTGAAGCTTTGATTTTGAAATCTCCCCTGAAAGTCCTCAGGTAGTAGGCTTGAGCTTGGGCACCGTGCCCCTGCAGTACTGTACCCTCTGTCCTCCACTGAGCTGGTGCTGATGCCCACCTCCACCTGGCACAGCCAACCTTCTTTCCTGCGTCCCATTCACAGGGCCTTGTTACTATAAGACATCTGTTCTGTCAGGAGTTCTAGATATTCTATAAACCTTGACATTGTCCTCTTGCTTTCAAATTCCTTTCTAAATGAAGTACTCTGAACGGGATCCAAGAGCTTTTGTGTTAAGGTAAGGAGTTGAATTTTTTCCTTCAAGGTGATTGAGAGGTGTTTCGGGGGAGCACAATAAGCAGGTGTGCAGTGTGTAAGGTCACTTCCACACTGTGGTGGAGACGGAGCCGAAGGAGAGCCAGCTGAGGCAGAGGGGACGAGTCGATGGTCATGGAATCATCATGGAGCACAAATGAGGATGTACGAGAGGCGCTTGGCAGTGAAGGGTGATTTCTCTATTAATGATATTTTCATTTGGTTTTAAGTTTCTTTTCCCTTTCTTTGCAGAACAGGGGACAGAATGCACCCCTTGTACATGCTAAGCAGGTGATATACCACTGAGCAACGTCCCCAGCCCTGGTTTCTTTCTTTATTAAGTAGGTTCTAATGTCTGGCTCTAATCATTTTAAATTACTGTTACCTTTTCATAAGGGAGGATGGATTAATTCTTGATGTTGGCTCCATTAGTGCCTGGGTGTTTTATTCCATAAAAGTTAAGGGGCTTATAATTCCAAACCATGAGGGGAGTCCATGGAAGGAAATTCCCCAAGATTGTGGGTGATGCCTTTTGAGAGATGATTAGCCTGGTGTCTTTAATGACACATCCTTATTCTGTTGTCATTCAGGCCAGGTGGTCACTCCATTGTTTCTGGAAAGGGATGACATCTGCCACCATAAAGTTGTAGTGGTGGGAGAAAAGAGTTCTCTGGTTCATGGAAATTTCTGTCACAGGTGTTCACATTTCAGATTCGTTTGGATAATGCTTTGTCCATTGTTGAAGAGTCCCAAGCATGTTAGTATCCAAACACATACACCCACTCACATACACACCTTTCCCATGCAGTCCCCTAATTAATTTGAACTAACACATGTTCACTCAGGCAACATTTTGCATCATATGTATGCATCATGTAAAAGTCGACCTCTGCTGTGACTTGCGCTACCTATGAACTCACAGGCATATTCACTTGTCAATGTATGACTACAACATAATGGCCCTCAGGGAGAATTGAGTGAGAAGAGCCAGGTCTTTCGCTCTGCCTTCAGTGGAAAAGAGAATGTTAAGGAGCATAGGGCAAGGTCAAGTTGGACCTTGCAGAATGAAGAACAGTGGACTACAGTTGTAGTGTCCAGTTTGGAGGAGAGGGCCTTTTTAAATGTCTGTCTTTAACTTGGAATCCCTGTCCTTATCACCTCTGTGAGGAGGTTGCAATCCTCAGATGACCCTCACTTACCAGGAATTCCCTACACAGTGTGGACTCAGATGGACCAAGGGGAGAGCCAGGATGGAGCCAAGCAGGGGCCATTACGTTTGCTTCCACTATAGTCCAAAGGCAGCCTTCTCTCTTCTAGGGGACCCAGCCCAGGGAGAGTGGAAACTTCAGTGCAAAGCCTCGAAGCATGAACACATGTTCTGCTTAGCGTGTTTCTCAGGAAGGTGCAGTCTTTTGGATCATGAGGATGTAGCCTCTGTGCTTTTCGTCTTCTCTCTATTTTTTTCTTTGCCCTCTTTACCTGCTCGTCCCACTGTCATACACCCCCACTGGGGACTCCCATAGCAGAGCCTAAGCTGTTGCCCACAGAATCCTGGGGCAAGACCTGTGTCCAGCTTCTCCTCTGAGATGCAGCTAAATTAGGCAGGTATACAGCCAGCTCAAGCACACACCCACAAAGTCATTCACAGACAGAAAATGTGTGGGAGCAGCTAAATCACAGAATAAAAAATGGTTATTATTGATTCAGTCTTAAAGAAAAATTCCTAGAGATATCTTGTCAAAGCTGAAGAATTAGCTCTGAAATGACTATAAAACCACCATTATGCTCTGCAGAGGATGAGGTCCTCAATAATTAAGGAAAAATGAAGCTACATGTACCGATTTTTCAAAGCAAAAAGTGATTCAAATGTTCTGGACACTTTAAGACAACAAAAGTGAATAATAAAATGGCTTCTTGTTGATCTTTTCACCAAGAAACAAAATGCTATGTACATAACTTCTAAACAAAACAAAACAACCAAAAAAAAAAAATGGTTTTGAAAGCCAGCTCTGAAGGTGTAGCATTACTTAAGTAAAGGGGGACAGTAAAACTCCATGTGCCTGAATGCCCCTTCAGTTCCCCAAAAACCTATTTAAGTTTAGGGAATAAATGAGCACAAGTCTGGGCCAAGAAGCCCAGCTATGTGTCAACTGAAAGGACACTGGTGTTTGGTCATGCACTGGGATCTAGGGTAAGCGGTGTCTTCTGCAGACGGCTACTTTGTTGCATGCACACCCCAGGACAGCTACTCCCAGAAGGCTGGCCATGCAAGCTAACTAAGCAGCTGGTGCCAAGCATACCACTGCTTCTGCAACCTAGGCTACAAAACCTCTCCCTCAGTGGGGGCGGGGCAGACCAGGGGCCACTGTGGAAAAGAGAATGTGTCACTCATCCAGATGGCTGCCAATGGACAAGCCACAGTGAGGGACAGGAGGCTCTGCTTGGCAAAGAACCATGGTGGATGAGTGCTATCTGTCCACCTATCACCACAGAACTCAGTCACTGTTCTGTTGTAAGGTTTTATGAATAAGCCTGTCTCCCATATACATCATCTACAAACAGGTGATTCAATTTTGTTTTTTTCCAATGTGGAGACCTCTTATTTCTTCCTCTTGCTTAATTGCTCTGGCTGGGACTTCCAGTAATATGTTGAATGTAAGGGAGAGTAACAGGCATCATTTTATTGTTCTGAATCTTAAAGGAATAGATTTCAACTTTGCAGTGTTATGGCCATTGTTTGGATGTGGTTAGGGTGTGCTCCCCAATGGTATGTTTGTTGGAAGATTTGTTTCCAGGATGGTAATGTTATAAAGAATTATCAAGGGGTGAGGCTCAGTGAGAGGTGATTCAGTCATTTGGGGATGCTTCCTTGGGAAGGAACTGAGTAGTCATTGCAGGATGGAGTTAGTTTTAAGGAGAACAATTTTTTGTACAAAAGAATGACAGGCCTCTCTTACTCTCTAGCTTCTTTCCTTAACAAGAGATTTCCTTCTCAAATTCCCATCACTGGGTGCTGCCTTCTACCATGAGTTCCTCATCATGATCTTCAGCTGCAAAACTGTGAGCTAAATAATCTTCTTTGCTTTATAAAATACCTAGCCTCAAATATTTTGTTGTATCAATAGCAAATGGACTAATACAAGTGTGTTAGCTGTAATTTGGTCATATATGGCCTCTACTTTGTTAAGGTACATTTAAATCATTCAATATAATTCCCTTAATCTTGACATCTATTTATCTAGTTGGGGCAAGCTTACATTGTTCTCCTTTATCATTAACATATATATATATATATATATATATATATATATATATATATATATATATACACACACACACACACACACACATATATATGTATATATGCATATCTATGTATATATAGATAATAAAAAAACTTGAGAATAAATAATCGACCTTCCTTTTTGTAGTGAATTATAATTACACCACCGTAAATGCTACATAATGCTCCAAGCCCATCTGCTTCTGTGTGTTTTCCTCCAATAGTTGAGGCATATATCAAAACAGCTTCCTCCTGGGTATGTTTCCAGGGCCTGAGCACATTTCACAAACCCCATTCCTGCTATAAAGCAGCAGCATTTTTGAAATTGTAATTCACTCACATAAACAGAAGACCAATGCAAAAGAACACCCAGGTTTCCAAATAGCTATCCTTAGAGTAGTTTATCTTTTATAAGAGTGATCAAAAGTAATCTAATTCTGTATTTTTTTCTCAGTTTATTAGCTACCATTGAGTTGTAAACCTCTTGCATGGCAAAGGTAATCTTATCTTGAACTAAAATACTTTATCAAGTAATATAAAGTTAAACTAGGATTTAAAATTAAAATTATACATGCTGAAGCCACAAATTTGGTTCCTTAAGCAATGACTGAGATTACCTGTTGCTACAGGAATGGATTTGATAACATAGCCCTGTCTCTGCATATTTGGATATGCTATCCCACTCTTCCGTTGTGTGTGAACCTGTTTAAATACCTGCTTCTTTCACTGACCTCTTCAGCATTGACTGAAAGTTGTTTGACTTCTATGCAGTGCTTCCAGGGCATAATGGAACAGAGAGACCATTCCTGTCCTCGCCAGGTAGTGGGGCATTTGTGGAGACAAATTTTAAGAAAAAGATTGCTATAAGAAAGGCCAGAGTGGCTGTGGTAGATACACAGGAGCCAGAGCAAGGGACTGCCGCTGAGGAGAGACCAGGAGACGCTGCCTAGTGCAGGAGGTGACACGCCATGCCTTGGGCATCTGGTGAAAGGAAGTGAGGATGCACTACTCAGCAAGAAAATCCAGCTCCTCTAAAATGCACTTTAATCTCAGAGGCTTGGCACAAAGGTTTACTTCTTGACCACTTCACATTCAACCCCATCGGCAGGTCAGATGGAGAGGGCTGGGCTTTGGATCAGCTCCACCCAGGAATCAAACTCAGGTACCTTCCAACCTCTGACTTCCCCTTGGCATCACTGGCCCCTTCCCCTGGATCCTGCATGTTGAGAGATGGTGTTAGAGGCTGACCTGAAAGCACGTCCCTCACTACCGTTCCCGTCAAGTCTCCCCAAACAATCTCCATGGCACATAGAGAAATGCCTAGGAATTGTTGCTTCAACTGGGCCAAGGGAAGGAACTGACGCTGGCTGTTAGTCAACTTAGCTAGTGACTCCAGATGGGTAAGAGGATGCAAGGAGAAGAAGTGGGACTTGAAGAAGCCAGAGGAGAGGAGAGCATTGCCTGAGGAAAGAGGAGTTAGGAGATACCTGCAAGGTAGAGGGAGACCTCCAACACAGCACCCATGCTGGTCTTTTAATACGCCCAGATTCACTATGAGGTGTGGAGGGTCTACCACAAATGTATAAATAAAGAAATGATGACATCATTTGCATATATGAAAGGTAAATCTGGTGATGACATGGAGGGTGATTGGGAAAGTGAAGTGTGTGGTAACAGGAATGCCAGAGAAACATAAACAGGAAAGAGGTAACTGTAAGTTTGGAGACTTTCATTAGTGCAAAATTGAGTTTTCAAAGCATTGTCAGCAGATCATGTTCATCTTAATGGTAAGAGTGTGAGGTTAAGGAGGGGCTGTCTTCTCCTACTTCCCAGGGCATTTCATGTGACTCCTTAGTGCTCATCACTTGTGGAACCATGAAGCAGAATTGTCTTATGGAATATTGGCCACGAACAGAAATCAGACTTAGAATCTACAGTCAAATGGAAGCTAATAAATTTCAAGTTTTAATGATTTGAAAAGTGGAAAAAAAAACAGTAGATTTTAACCAGATTAATTTTTAATGAGAATAATAACACACAGAAATATACATCAGTGTTTTCTTAAAAAAATAGAATTGCTCTTCATCATCGTGTTTCCCATGGCATTTGAACAAGATTGTGACAGTTCCCCATGCTCTTTTATGAACTGTCCCTAAACCTTGTGGGGAGGATGGAGGTGAAATGTTTTGGAAAACATAGGGTATGAGCATGAGAAACTGTTTCTAAGACTTGTGCTTTGGTACCCAAAACAGAGGGAGCATTTCCATTAAAAGCTAGGGTAAGCCAAGAGCTCTCCTATACTACCACTGTTATTGCTCTAGAGAAATTAGCCAATGCAATTTGAGAAGAAAAATAATTGAAGGGTGTAGAAAGAAGTCAATAAAAACCATCACAATTTGAATATGACATGATTATATTATTGAAAGTACTTAAGTGGGCAAAGAGGGAAGCTGTTTAAAACAATAAAATAATTAGCTAATATAGCAGACAATAAAATACACACAACTCCATAGCCTTCACATAAACAAATCACACCCAAGAAAATAGAATTGAAAAAATTTATACCACAATGCAGCACCTAAAAACAAGAAAGAATTATTATTCCTGTGAGTGCAAAATGTGAATTTGGCTTAGCTGGGTGATCTGAGTTTCTCATGAGGCTGCCATCAAAATGTCAGTTCTAGCTGTTGTCACAGGGTGATTGACAGGGCTGGGGGTTCTACTGCTGAGATGACTACCAGCAGAGCTCTGGAAGGCATCTGAAATGCTTGCACAGTTCCTGGCAATTGGTGCCCTCCTTGGGTGCTTGAGTGTCTTCACACCATGGTCAGTGGTGTTTCTGCCCCAGGTCATCCACAATCCTGCCCATTAGCAAGCCAAAATCCCCCCTCCCACTGAGGCTCCAGGACTCAATTCTCCTGCAGCCCCTGCATGGGCCACAGGCTAGCCCTGTCCATGTCTGCCCCCTCCCATCTGTCTACCACAGACAGACCCATCACACATTTTTCAAATCTATCACTTTATTTGGAGTTCCATTTCATAAAGAACTGGACTATTATATTCAATGATTTAATTTTAATTTTAAATGTATCATCACAGAAAAATATCAGAAATCCTCTATTTAAAATATGTATGTGTATATATATATATTTGTATGTACTATAAATTAGGCATCTGAAATGCTTGCACAGGTATATTACCTAGAGAGTGCTATTGGATTTATACAAAAACAGGAAATAACAGATCATGGAAAAAGAGATTGACAACTACAAAGGGAATACAGCCTGATTAATTAATAATATATATTTTATTATAAAGCTCAAAGAAGAAAAATGAAAAATCAGGAGCTGGAGTACATGATAAATTTGACTTCTCAAATTAGAATACAAAGAATAGAATTTTTAACAATTGAAATTGGGCAACTAAACAATCAATCTGACAAAACCTAACATGGCCTTTCGATACAATTTCAAATAGATAAAAATATAATTGTTAAATATGAAATTAATTAGGCACTAGAATAAACAGTGAACTCTCATAATTTTGGGGTAAAGAAGACCTTTCTTAAGCTAATTCAAAATATCTTTTGTTAAAATTGTAAAATTTAATTTCATTGATAAAAACAATATTCAATGCCAAACAAAAAATTTACCATGAGCAACATCAAAATACCAATTAAAAATTTACCAAATACATTAAATTCAGATTGAACTGAGATTATATTCTTGCCTTCTATGAGCTAGAAAGCAATTAGAAAAGCACACAACTCAAGATAAGCCCATAAACAAGGACACACACACACACACACACACACACACTGAACTGTCACTAAACAAATTTTTTTCTAAATAAAAGTGCATTGAAGGCTGGGGTTGTAGATCAATGGTAGAGCATTTGCCTAGCATGAGTGAGGCACTGTTCAATTCACAGCCCAGCATATAAATAAATGAATGAAATAAAGGTCCACCAAGATTCAAAAAACAATTTTTAAAAAAAGGGGCATTGAGAACCTTCTCAAGTATAAGATCTGAAAAAACCCAAAACATTGAAAATTATCTTTGGAGCAACTCTGTGAAGAAATTAGCACTCTATGATACACCTGGCAAGAACATAAAGTGGTTTAATGCCATGAGGGTTTAATGTTCTGAGGGGCTAGGTTGAAGCATCTATCAACATTTTATTTGCACCTGACCCCATAGTCTCATTACTCTGACATTATCTCACAGGCACACCTGTGCATGCAGGTAGGTTTTCAGGTTTCTCATTTCATCATTCCTTATAATCCAAGTACCAGCATCCGCCTTAATGCCTCTCTGCACAGGACTGCAGAAATAAACAACCACACAACTCTCACTATGCATCTGTTAAAAGCAATCAATGCAATCCATTTGAAGAGGATGACAAAGCATACCTCATAGAAAATATTGTAAAATATATGGTTAAGTGAAAAAGCAAGGCCCAGTACGTGTGTGTAAATTGCTACCTTCAGCATAAACTAGAGGGCAACCAGAATATACGCTCTCATATGCCTACGTTTTCATGAAGAGATATTGCCAGAATACAGGGAAGACTAATACTGTGGGTGCCTGAATGGAAGTGGGAAGAAACCACATTGCTAGAGAGAAGTGGGAACGAGAGGATTTATTCCACTCATGACTTCCTGGCATTGTTTTGGATTTTTAACTACGTCAGTGCATTACTCCTTTAAACAAGCAAAATAAACAGTGGTTTATTTTGAAGAATTTTCACCTACATCTGCCCCTCAGATTATATCCATTTATGTATATTTTCATCAGATAGATATTGCTCCCATGATTAGGGAGCTCCCTATGCAGTTCAAGATTCTGAGGACTCTATGGAGGAGCCATGTACTGATGTTATGAAATATCCCAGCTCTCGTCTTAACAATGAGTTACAGGTCTCTATTCACGTGAGTCTTTAGGACTCACCAGGAAACTATCAGACCATAGGAAGGAAACCACTGGACTATTTCAACAAATATAACTCCTATTTTGGAGCACACTTAGTAATGCAAAAGTGGAATTTTTCTAATCAGGGTAGAGGGAAACCGTACACTACTATGTCTTCCAAAGGGCTAGTGACACCAGGGTGGAGGTGGCTGAGCAGGTGCACAGAGGAGTCAACATCAGAGGGGACCCATCTTTACAGGAAAGGAGCTGTGAAGGCCGCAGGGAGGCAGGGCTGGGCCCCAGACAGAGGCAGGCCCAGGCAGCACACCAGGCTCCATGCACATCTGGGTGGATGGAGCTACTACAGGTTTGACTCAGTTCAAACCTGAAAAGAACAGGGAGAGATGAGTAGGGTGTCTGATGATGAAGAGGTTTCTGATCAGGTGGGAGAGTTAAGAATTATAGCAACTAGGAAACTGAACACATTTTTAATCCAGGAAATGGATAAATCATATTTCTGTTTTAGAAGGATATATTGGATAAAGAAAACCCCAGAATAAAGAAGAAAATTTAGTGAGATCTACCAGCATCTTAAAAAAAACAAACAACAACAACAACAACAACAACAAAAACCCTTCAAAACAGGAAACAGGGTGAGGGCTCCTCATTGCAGACAGAGGGCAGAGAGCTCAAGTGCCTCTGAACCAGTTGGCCTCCTTCCAGTGGACACTGCTGAGCTCTTGATCCATCCCAGCAACTGAGCGCACCTGTTCCCTGACCTTGCCCTAAGCTACTTCTAGGACCAGGCTCCGAATGCTGCCCCATTTGCTTCTAACTACACCTCCCACGCTTCAGTCAGAAGTCAGGCAGCAATTTTAAGAAAAGAGAAACCCCTTTCATATCTAACTTCATGCCTGTATGAATCTCTTAGAATGCGTTTATTGGTGAAATTCATTTGGCTAAAAGATAAAAGATGAGACACGATAAAAGGTAGTGTTGGGATAAGCCAACTGAAGTTATTGTATTTCCCATTCCTTCAGCATTGTCCCAGCATTAGGGGATCAGTGACCTCAAAAAGTGAGGGTCCCGTTGCTTTTGTGAACGCTTCCACATCAATCATATTTATTTGGGAAAGAACCTTGACAAAGCTTTCTGGCCACCTTCACAGCAATATTTTGGTATATGTTAATTTAAGGCATTTTCTCTATGTCCTTTGCTGTTGTGAGATTTGTACTTTTGGTTTGAAAGAAAATCGCCAGGCCTAGCAGAGCGAGGTTTTCTCAATAGGAACACTTGCCTGAGCTTTGTTTTTATTGATTTATTTGTTTCCAGACGGGTTTCTCTGTATCCTCTGGTACAAAATACTTATTGAGCTTCTCACCGGCATGCCTATTTTAAAATGTATTTTGTATCTGATCTGTTGATAACTGAATATTTTTAAAGTTTATTTTACTGATTTTTAAACTTACATAATAAAAAATTTAGAAATTCTAATAGTAAAAATTTAGAAATACATAAAAAGAAAAAGA
This sequence comes from Callospermophilus lateralis, assembly GCF_048772815.1. Classification (NCBI taxonomy): domain Eukaryota; kingdom Metazoa; phylum Chordata; class Mammalia; order Rodentia; family Sciuridae; genus Callospermophilus; species Callospermophilus lateralis. The sequence continues at coordinate 86,792,363 of NC_135320.1, forward strand.
AGGGGAAGGGAGGAAGAAAGGAAAGAAAGAAGACAGGGAGAAGGAAAAAATAATCAACTAGTCAAACTAATGTGTGACTGTTGCCATCTTAGACAGTGGTCAGGCTGTGCCTAAGTGGGTGCCCAGATCCGACACATCTATACCTTTAAAAACTTTGTGCCCAGCAAACATATTGACAATTCAGTAGAGTTGTTTTTTTTTTTTTTTCTTTTCTTCTACCTTGACAAAAATATCTTAAGAATGATTTGGAAGTTTAAGTTCAAACATTGAAATCTCAGGGTCCTTAGAGTTTCTGCTCTGGCCATGGCAGTGTGGTCCCATCCCCTGATGCCCACAGGCTTCACACCAGCATGTGTCCCCTCCACTCCATCCAGCCTGCAAATCCACATTCACAGGTTCCAAAACAGCTGTCTCCAGATCATTTCTTGGTGAAGAGAACTTCTGGTGTCCTTGGTAACTAAGACATTACTGGGGAGAGGTCCAGATGGGCCTCTCTTCTTGACCCCCATACAACTTACTTGGAACCAGGAGAGCTCTGAGAAAATCTCAGGCCCAGTCCCTTTTCCAGGTGTTTGACACTTGTTGATTGCTTGTGATACGGTTTCTTTCAGGTTTTCTAGGTACACATAAATGTACAGTTCTGACCACATCAGATACAAGCTCTCATTATTTTCTAATAATACTGTATTATTATCAACTCCTTTATCAACACTCATTTCTGGGAGCATTACATGCTGTATTAGACAATTACATGGCTTGCAAAGACAACTCTAGAGCAAAGTAATTGCCTAAACTCAAGTTGTAAATAACTTAAATTGCATACACTTCTATCTGGTATAAATACTGCTAATGAAACACCTATAGTGTGTCAGGTAAATATATATTTAAGATAGATTCCTAGTAGTCCACTTGAAAACTGTGGTGAAAGAATTAAAAATGGAGCAGAGTTCATACAATTCTGTCAAGAACAGCTATGAGAGAGTAAAAAAAGACCTGGGAGAACATGGGGTTGAGACTGGCATTTGTGTGCATGTGTGTGTGCATATGATTATTTGATGCTAATAAGAGACATCATTAAAACAAATCCCTATAAATGTGGAGTGTAGCAAGGAGGCAGTCTAGGTCATCGAGAAAGTAGAATGTGGTAATATTCAAAACACTGGAGGGAGGAAAAGACAAGAGGGAACAGCGATCCTTAACCATTTCACCCTCCTGAAAGTGAACGGGGAGTGCGGGACATGGGCCTTAAGAGTATTTTGATATCTGGTCTCAGAAAGTTAAAGCAGAGTCCCTGAAGATAGAAGATATTTTTGGCAAGGAGCCATATGGTCACTGGCGTGTAGCTGTATTTTCCCTGTGAATTGAACTTAATGTCCTAAGGTGATTCTGGAAAGAAAGAGAGCCACAAGAGGTCCAAGGACAGTGGTGAGGATGTGGGAGGAATCACCGTGGAGAGTGGGCCAAGACGCTGGCTGTGGAACCCCTCTGCGTTATGTGGACGCAGGGGCTCCATTACATTGGCCACCAAGGTTCAGTCACAGAATGACAGGAAGGTGAGATTTTCTCCCATAAAATCCAGAAGAAAAAAGACATGGATGCCACAGAGAAAGGGCACAATGACATCCAGTGAGAAATCACACTACACTCAATAGTGGTTCAAGGAGGGCGGAAGGATGATCAAAAGAGTGTGGAAATAGAGAGCAGGGCTGAGGCATCTGAAGACCTTTTGTGTTGGTGATGAAAAAAAAATTAGCTTGTGTGTTTTTCTAACTTAACGGTTACCTTCCAACAGTTCCTTTCAGTCTCCTATGAGATCCCTAACCTTCTTCAAACTTTTTATGTCGTAAATCATTCATACAGTCCCTTTGTGCCTCCTGTTCAAGGTTTTTATGGGTTGGATATGAGGTGTCCCCCCAAAACTCATCTGTGAGACAATGAAGAATTTTCAGAGGTGACATGATGACACAGTGAGAGGCGTAACCTAACCAGTGGATTAATCTACTCATTTGAATTTAATGGGACAGTAGTTGTAGCATATGGCAGGAGGAAGTTGGCCACTGGGGGTGTGCTTGGGGTCTCTATTTTATCCCTGATGAACAGCTCTCCCTGCTTCCTGGTTGCCCTGTCCTGAGCTGCTTCATTGGGCCGTGAGTCCGTCCACCATGCTGTGCTGCCTCACCTGGAGCACGGTGGACGGAGCCTCTGACTCTATGAGCCAACATAAGCTTTTCCTCCTGTACGCTGTTCATGTCAGGTCTTCACCGTGATGCAGGGGACACTAAGACAAGGATGAATTCTCCTCTTTCTCTAAGGCATTGTGTCACCTGTCACTTTAGTAAGTGATGCTGGCCATCCTTCTTTTCCCTGTGAGCTGCTCACTCGAAAAGTTAATTTGCGAGATTTTTTCTCTCTCCTATCAGCAAAGACAAAGGCCAAGCTATTTCCTTTACTTGTACTTTCCCATTAACAAAGGCACTATTTAAAGAAGAAGGATATTGGCACAATTAAAAAACTATACTATAAATTAATGGATCCATCTCTATTAACTCTCCATCCCATGGGAATTGAGCCATCTAGGTAATTATTATTAAGCCATGAATGTGAGTTTATTTAATGCCCCCGTCCTCCACAATGGTATCTTATATGCAATCACTTCTTGGTCCTTGAAAGTGGCTTTAAGCAATCTTTGAACCTCTCGTGTGGAGATGGCTTAAATACCAGTAAATCACAGGCATGTTTTCATGCATTATTGATTTTCTATTGTCATTTACTACTTCATTATGTTTGGGGAGTTTATTATTTATAATCCCAACTAAGCAACTCAAGAAGGTTGCCACAAATCAATGTAGGGCCTCTCCAAGTAGCTGTCACAGTTCTTTATGACCAGCCTGGGAGCTTACATGATCATATCACATTCCTAACTTAATTTCAAAGTACACCACAGATAAACTACCATAATGTCAGAGATACTAAGAGCCGAGGTTTGAATACATTCTTCCAAGCATTACAATAATGTGTTATAAAGCCACAGGATGCCAATATTCTGTTTTCTGAGTGGTAAGTTCATATAACCCTGATATCCTTTTAGGCATATCCTAGAAGGGGGTTTTTAAACACGATTTATCATATTGAGAAGAAAGTACTGAAAATAATCCTATGCATTCAACTAAGTATATAGATAAGCCAAAGGATATTTAACCTAGAGAATGCATGGCAAGTGGAACGTAATTATGGTTCTGAGTTTTCTGAAGGATTAGAAAAAGCAGTTTATTTTTTCATAGTTCAGACAGAAGCACCTGAACCACTAAACCCAAGTTATGACACTCCAAATCAGCATGGGGACTGGGTTTTCAGTTAGTGAATAAAACACAGTGGGCATGCTTTCTTATCAGCTATAAGTTATGGGTTTCCTCCAAACGCTTATTCTCTAATTACTTTTTCTGGTCTCAGACAATCCTCCTGCCTCAGCTCTGTGTGCATCTGGGACTATAGATATGCCACCTCAGTCAAGTATAAAATACTGTTATGGAGGACGAGGGAGTTAAATAGATCCACATCCAAGGTTTAGTGATTACCCATATAACTCAGTCTCTGTGGAAAGGGAGTAACGTAATCTATAGTGCAGCTTTTTAATTGACCCAACATTCATCCTTAAATAGTGCATTTGTTTAGGGGAAAGTATAAAAATTCTTAGACCATATAGTGAAAAATCTCCACTTAATAGGAATATGAACATGTGACTGAACTGTAATCATCTGAAGATGATTCTAGATACAAGATACAATTTAAATAAGCAAATAGAAGAACAAAAGCTGAATCTGACAAACTCAAACAAGAGAAGCAGAGTCACTTTCTGCATTGGTATGCACTTGTGTGGGTGGGGACAGAGGAAGGGAGAGAGATGGATCCGTGCCTAATACAATTGTGAGGTGTTGGGAATTCTGTGTTCTGTAAGGGGGAGTATCTTAGATGGTGCTGAGTTCACAGGAGACAGTTCACAGGAGACATTATCAGGAAGGGAGGAAAGATGTAAAGTAGGGGAAAGGAAAGCCCGACCAAACTCTACAAACACCAGGTGGAAGACCACGAGGATGCACCATGACCTGTGTTGGTTGCTGTTGTGCTGTCCTAGGTGACTGTGTATCCTGCAGGATCTGGAGCCCTCACCACAGACCCCGACCCACGCACAACAGACTCAAGAGTTGGAGACACTGAAGAAGACAGAGCAAGACCGAGATGTCACTGCTTCATACCAGTGAGGTAGGTCTGAAGATCAACAACAAAACGGGGGTTCATCAAAGATTGTCACTTCTTTTCTGTCCCCCAGATCTCCAAGGAATTCCACCTGTGTTGCATCTGAAGAGAAAATATGCAAGAAATAGGATTCTAAGAAAGTTGAGGGTCAACCTAACTGAGAGACACATCCCAAAGCCACCAAGAAGCATATTCCAATTCCAATTAGAAAAATGAGGTGAAGGATAATTACAACAGTTACCCCTCAGTGTTGAATTGGGAAGAGTCTAAACCTCAATGTGCATCAAGAGTAACAAGATACTATCCTCAAACGTGCACACAGACACAAAGGCTAGGTTTAACTGGAACACTCCATTTGACTTCTCTTTCCGAGAATGAAAGTGCAGGCAGCTGGTTCACTCGGTGTCTGCCATGGCCTGCATCCTTAGCTGATGTAGTGGACCTGCTTCAAGCAGGCAATCCCCCCTGCTGGCTGGACAGAACTGCTCTCAATACCTTGTGTCTTGTTGGTGTTTTGAGCCTCTGGCCTTGTGTTAGGTTTGGGGGATCTGCCCTAGTTCACCACACCTTCTCTCATTTCCTCCTCCTCCTCTGCCTTCCCAATTTCCCTGTACTTTCCTCTGTCTCTGAGTTTGTTGGCTCCTCAGTTTGGGTACAGTTGGAGACTGAGGAAGATACTCGCCCCTCTGAGGCCCTCCAGAGCTTTTTGAACCCCTAGGCCCCTTGGCCACCCGACTAAATGAAATATTTCCTTCTTCAGGTTTTCATTGTTTGTTTTCTTCTTCACCAGGGCCATTTCACAACTCCTTTTTGATTCAATTCATTTAATAGATACATAGAGTGTGTACCATGCAGTAAGCATTCACAAGGACTCAGAAACAAATTCAAGAAAAAGAACAAAAATGTCTGTGGGGGATAAGGGCAGAGCTAATAAATCAGAGGCAGTTCACAGCAAAGAGTCACTTAGACTGAGATTGTAAGGGAGGATAAGATTGATTTCTTGGTAAAGGAAAAATACATTTGCAAATCTAAAAAATGCATGATAAATAAGGTAAATTGAGGAATACAAGGATGAACATAGGAGAATAGTTAAAAGCAAAAATTATTTAGCCTTTGAGCACTTCACAATTAGTCAAGCAATGTGCTAAATTCTGCAAGTGTTAATTATAAATCCTCCTCAGAATCTTATACGTATGTTGTATTATTAATTTCCATCATCCCACATCACATATGTGTGAAACCTGTGGGACATTCAGTTTAAGGAAAGCCTAAAATCCAGTTTAGAAAGTAAGACCCCTTGATTCTAGTGTGTGAGCTTCCCAGCACTGTACTTAAATGTCTATATGCATGAGCTGAGAGAGGAGCTGTGAGGTCCACAGGCCTTGAGTCTCAATCAGTGGCAAATGCTCAAGAAATTCTAAGCTTCAGAAAAAAAAAAAAAGATAACTGGATCATCATTTCTCCTTAGGAAAGAGTGTTTATTAAAAGGAGAGAAATTAAAGATAAAGACCTGAGAAGAAGAGCTTATGATTTAAGCCAACAAAAATGCATGAGATCCAGAAAACTTCCAGTATCCATGGGAATGGGGATGGAATTAAAAAGGGAGATCTGTTAGAGGGGAGAGGATTGGGTCACTGGTGTCTGAGGAATAAGCAGCAGAGGAGGAGATGGAGCACTGGGCTCTGGAGCCCAAGTGGTGCCCCTGTTCGGTAACCTAGGGAGAAGAGGAGTGCAGCCTGGGCAAAGCTCTAATTCAGTTACAGAAGCGTGGACACTCAGCTTCCTGTGGTGCAGGTGAAGCCATCAGAGAAGGTAGATTGTTAATAGTGGAAAATGCCACATGAAAGATCAGGAAAGTGACTTGATTAAAGAACATGACTGTAGATGAATCAAAGATGGCAGATACTGGAGCTCCTAACGAGCAGTCGTGTCAACCTTATTTCCTCCGTGACCCTGATTTTATACCCCACGGATAAATCTGCCTGATTCTACAAAAACCAGTTTCTACCTATCCTCACGCCATGACTGCGATATCACTTCATATTATCATTTCTGCAAATGAGTGATTCTACACAGGAGCCCAGGCTGTCATTTTATCTCTTGAGAAAGTCAGTGAGAATGGAGAAGCATTTAGCTAATAAAGTTATATAAAAGCACATAATTATACATAACTCTCATCTTACATAATTCAGTCTGAGGTCTCAATTCCCATGCATTGTTCCCTGACAACTGTGTTGGAATCGCTATTGATGTACCTATAAAAATATTTCCTTTCATTGACTAGATTTGTCTTGCTCTGCAGTCTTCAGAGCTCCCTTTTTTCTGTTTTTGGCATGTGTGAGACTTTGGATTAATGAGAAAATCCATCCCCCTTCCTGGTGGGTTGTGGAGTGATTCTTTGTGTTCTATGCCAACTCTGAGATGCACAAGGAGTGAATAGTGCTGTATCATTACCAGTTCACAACTTATGCACAAAAATAGAAGAAGGCTCTATTACATTATTAATATCTGTGCGTTATAATTCTGGGGAAGTGTAAAACTATAAATTACACATTCCTAAGTTGGAACACTACCTTGAAAATTTCTGTGTAGCTCATCTGATTATAAGGTGTTTGAGAAAACACTGAAGTTATATTTCTTTATGTTTCTTTATTCTTTGAAATATTTTTGAAATAATCACAAGGAAAGCATGGCGTTCAGTTCAGGTACAATTGTTGAAAAGTTATTATATTTTTTTTCTTAAAAATCCTTGAAAAACAAGATAGAAGCAAACACTGAATAGCCTGCCATGCACCATTCCCCTAAACCTGCCTCCAGCTAATTTGGTCATATTATCTCAGTGTACATCTTTCCAAATTCAAATGAACTTCCAAAGACCACTTATATTGATCCAGGATTTCCTTCTCTTTTTAAAAATGTTTATTTTTTAGTCGTAGTTGGACACAATACCTTTATTTTATTTATTTATTTATTTTAAATGTGGTGCTGAGGACTGAACCCAGGGCCTCCCACATGCTAGGCAAATGCTCCACTGCTGAGCCATTACTCCAGCCCCAGGATTGCCTTCTTTTAAAAATAAGATAAAATTAGCACTTCTTTCTTGAGAAATATATCATACTTAATTTACTCTATAAAATGTTGGAGGAGTAGAGGCAATTTCCAACTGGGAATATAAGACTGAAAATGACATCACCTTTGCTTTTGGCAAATTTGTATTTGAAAAGAGAAGAGAGAGCCATAAATAGATGTAATTTATACCTGGTATCTGTGAGGGGAGAAACACACACCACATGTCAGGGGACCACAAAGAAAAAGAAAACATCATGGGTGTAAACTTCCTGGACAGGCTGCCTGGGGGAGGTCATGTGATGCCTAACATGTGCAGAATCATTGCAATCACAGACCCAGAGGTAGAGTCAGCCCCACAAGATGAGAGGTACAGAGCAAGATGGAAATTCAGAATCCCTTGCTCAAATAGCAGGAGGAGGTGGTGACACAGGTGTCAAACTCCAAAGCTCTCCTGTCTCTTATGGTGTCTCCTTCAAATTTTCACCATTTTTATTTTCTTTTTAATACTATTCTATCTAAAGAAAAAAAATAAGTTATCATTATGGATTGATTCAGTACATTTATATTGTGTAACTGGTCTGGTCAGACTTTTTTTTTTCCTCTGTGACCAAGAGATCTGACAAGAACAGTTTTAAAAGAGAAAAACTTTTGGGGGGGGGGCTCAAAGTTTCAAAGCTCTTACTCTGGAGATGGTCAAATCTCTTTGCTCTGTGCCTTTGATGAGGCAGCACATCATGACCAATGGATGTGGTAAAGGAAAACGGCTCAGGACATGGCTCCAGGAAGCACACACCTCTCCTCTCACCTGGGACAAACTATAAATCCCAGAGTCACATTCCCAATGACCCACATCCTCCAACCACACCTCACCTGCCTGCAGTCACCACTCAGTTAATCCCTATCAGGGGATTAATGCACCTATAGCATTAGGAGAGCCCAAACTCAATCGTTTCACCTCTAAACTTCATTGCATTGTCCCCATGAGCTTTTGGGGGACACCTCATATCAAAACCATAACAATAACCAAGTTTAATTGCAAATATAAAAGTATTTAACTCATAAAAAATTTACTGGCGTTGGCATCTCACAATTGGTATCCAACTGTTCATAGTTGATTATGTATTTCATATTTCTCAGAAAAGTGGAAATCCTGCACAAAATGAACTCAACAGTGTCCATTTCACTTCTTGAAGCAGACACACTCTCTTAACCCAATATTTCAGGCACAGTCTTTAAACCTCTGCCTTCAACTTAGTGATGAGTTAAAAATAAATAAAATAAAATAAAATAAAAACTTAAAGGAAAAGGACATATAGCTTTCCTATCCTATTGTCCCCTTTCTTCCCAAGTTATTGTTTTCAGTAAATTCTGGATATAAAGAACAGTGTGGCCTTTCAGGGATCCAGCACTTCTGCTTACTCAGTCCAAGGGTACTTACTGAGTGTATGGTTTTGAGTCTTGATGAATCCCCATGCACCCTGCTCATCAGACCTCGGTACCTATGAGGCATTGGGCCATATGCAACTGGGAAATCTGGGAGCACTGGTCAACGTATTACACCCACCATTTCTACACACAGGCAAACATGTTGCTTCTCCAGATTCCATCTATAAAGCACAAGTTCAAAGAGAAAATTATTAAAACTTCTGTGATGTCTTATAGCCAGGCGTTAAATAAATATCGGTCTCCATCTGGGTGTGAGAGCTATTGCTAGTATACAGCCTGTAGACCCTTAAAGAAGCCTTGAGGAAAGGCAAGAGACAGCAAAGCACATTTGAGCCTTTACTTCATTAAAGATGGTTGAGTAGAGAGGGAGAGAGCTATGAGATGCGATGGAAAGTTTATTTTGAAACATCTCCATGTCACCAATGACCTCTATGATATGAAAGTGTACCTAGGACTCTTGCCCCTAGATATTGTTAAGACACTGGCAGAATATGAAATTTTTGACATTGGGCCCTGTTCTAGGCTTCTCATCACTCCACACATCTTACTTCTATTATGATAAGATAGATATTCTGCTGAGACTCAGGCCATAGCACCAAGACAATTTTCCAGTCTGCCTGTTGGACATTCTCAGAAGCATTTCACCTGGTTCACATCTACCTGGCCATCCTGTTCCCAGGGTCCTCTTTATTTGCATCCCTACTTCACTCTCAGAATCTGAGATCATCTTTGATTCTGCTCTATCCAATAGTAACACCTTAAATTAATCTTCACAAGTATATTTATTTGTCCTCTCTAGTTCTACCTCACTAAGACTGAGTCAGTCTCTTGTTTCTACCTGGAACCTTCCTCCCTTCCTTTAATTCATGCTTTACATAGTGTTTAAAGAATGCTTATAAAACCAAATCTGATTAGAATACTCACCTATTAAAATTTCTTCAGTGTTTTGCAAACTCAGAGGTAAACTTCAGTCTTCATACTTTGGGTGAAGATGAGAATTATCCAGCTTGAACAGCATTTTTCATACCACTGCATTTGACCTTGATGGCTAGAATCTGGAACCCCTGCTAGGTGACTGCAGCAGGCCGCTTACTCATCAGTGCTTTAGCTTCCTATCCAAAAACAGAGACAATAGATCTCCATGGGGTTGTTAGAAGAACAAGATAGCTAATGTATATAAAGGATATAAAATATGAAACTCTTTTTCACTATAAACTGGTGAATTAGTAAGCTAATTCTGGTAGCAAACTAATTCAACAATCTCAGTGGCAACCTCCAGCAGCTACTGATTCTTTGCTCATAGGTACTGAGGTTGGCGAGTGAGTTGATTAGGCTGTTTGTCACCTTCTCTTGGATCAAGACAGCAGTGCCACCACATGTGGTCACTCTGAAACCCAGCCTGAAGTTGCAGTTGTTACCTGAGCATATTGTTCACATGAAAAGGTGGGAAGCCTCTGGGGAGATGAGCTGGAATACAGGGTGCATCTAAGTGATGGCAGAAGATGCCCCCAAATGGTCTGCTCCTTCCACTGACCAAGCAGGGCCATGGCCATGGTGAGGAAGAGCATCCTCTGTAGGGTGCAGGGAGTGGTGGAGGTCTCCAGGTAGCACTCTAGCTTGCCACATTAATGTCACATGACCCTGATTCCCAGGGCTTAAAATCCAGCTATGTGCTCTTTGTATGTAGTTTATGTTATTTATTAAAATCTCCTCTCATTTCCTTTGCATGTGAACTTCCCCCATAATGCCTAGAGGACTCTCTCCATTTCACTTATCGAGGCAGAATTTCTGTTCAGGGATTTATCTTGCTCATAAATCTATACAACATATGTGTGTGTGTATATGTATGTATGAGTGTGTGTGTTATATCAATATATATATACATACATAATATATGTGTGTGTGTGTATATATATATATATAAATGTGATTATTTGCATGTGTGTATATATGTATGTTAGTGACAGTGTCAGTGCCTGCCTAGCACAGATTGGAGAGATGCTGTTAGAATCAATGGGAACAAGTCTATAATGTATCTTGCAGTATTTATTTGTGGCATGTAAAGTCAGGGCGGGTAGCAAAGACTGGCTGCAGTATGAAGCCATGCCCTCCTGAGGAAGCAGCTGAATAGTATATGGAAGGTCCTGGTCAGAGAGTAAGGTACAGGCAGGCAATGTGGGGTACTTTAAGGGCACCACAGCCGAGCAGTTCATAGTAAGACAGATCTCCAGTGCGTCGGAAGTCTTTCCAGGTGCTGTGTGCAAGGCTCGTGCAAACCCAGATAGGACACGCCTGTAGGCAGCTAACGAAGGAATGTGAGGCTGGGAGAGCCAACACTGCTCAGGAGAGATTTTTATCGTGGGAATTGGAACACAAAATTCAAACCATAGTCAAAAAGGGCTCAATGTAGCCAGGCCCAACACTCACGTTGGTACAAAGATAATAGGAGAATCAAAACAAGATCAAAGTCAAAGTAGATCACAAGCGAGTCCGGATATCCATGTAAATGGGAGCATGTCATGTAACAGTAAGTGCATTGAAGAGGGAGACCCGGGGCCACCTGGTTCCCACTCTCAGGGTGAGGACTGGGAGGGGCCTCGGAGGTTGCAGGGACTGAGCACAGGTGAGAGATAATAGGCACATCTCTTTCACAACAGTTCCGCCGTGTGTGCCTCTGTAGTGCTCAGGCAGTCACGGGGGGACTTTGGTGGCATGATACCCCATTATCCTCACAGAAGTCCCCAAGGAGTGCATGTTCTTTTTCCTTGTGAGATGTCCACGTCTCGCAGACTGTCAGAACTGTGGACATAGCCATATTCCCAGCAGTGGTGCTTCTGGGGATAGACAAGGTCACTGGAGCTGTGCTTATTGGCAAAAATGCATTTACCTGGTCAAGTCCTGGCAGGGACAGATATTTCGGCCGGTGAGACAGACCAACACTAAGCTTACCAGTAGGATTAGACGTACTTTAGACTCACCCCCAGGAGTTTTATATTTTCTCCAAAATTCCCAATCCCAGATTGAGAAAGAGTACCCTGAACTGGCTGATTAAAAATCCTAACAGTCCATAGTTTAAAAGACACTGATGAGAAGCTTCTGATTTGGGGTACAAGGCTTCTTCTCGGCTGGATAAGGAACATGCTCAACCTGACCAGTGGAAATCAAACAGCTGGCATCTCACTGGATGGGACTCCACTGGAATTTAAGGAGGACACACCCTTGATGTTGATAAATGGTTGTATGAGTTTGCTGATGTGCTCCCTAAAAGAAACCACCAGGAGGAAGAATCTGTTTATTGTTCCTGGGAGTCTTTTCACTTCACTTGAGTCCATTTTATACTGCCAGGATCGGAGGCTCCAGTTAATGACCTGGTAGTAGATTCCTAATGTGGTCTTTCAGGGTAATTAGTCTCCGTATTTATCCTACACCTATGTTCTAATATGAAGAGTTGGTTTTGTTGGGCTTTAAAAATACAAAAGGTTAAAGACATAAAAGATAAATCATCTATAAAAGATTCAGAATGAGTGATTCTGTAATTAAGAATGGTGGATTAGTTCCAAATATCTCTTTGCACTTCAGAATCTTTGATACTTTTTTTTTCTTCAGACAGCTGTACATTGCCAGCATTAAATAGTAGTGGTAGTAGTAATAATAATGATAATGTCATAATAAAGAAAAAGATCAACATTTAATTATAAAAGACCTGAAACAGACCATTATCTAGAATTAACTGCCCTAAGGGTTCCAAGCAATTTAAGTGAACTATAGTTGCTATTGGAAATTTGACCTTTATACCTGTGATTGACCACCTAATTCTAGAGATTATAATATTTATAGATTCTATTGCCAATTAAATTACCTCAGTTTTCCAAAATATAGAAGGCACGAATGTATCTGTGGCTTCCTGCTGCATTGGAGAAAAATAAATTCCATTTTATATAGCCACAATCTGAAAGGAAGCAGGCTTCAACCCAACTTTGTCACTGCTGTGTGCTGTATCCATGGGGTAGTTTGTTTACTTCCAAATTTATCTCAAGGTGTACCCTGCCTGGGCATGGAAAATCTCCCTTTTAATTTTCTAAATTTGGAAATTCTTGAGAACACTGTGCATATGTGTCTTTTCTCCTCTTAGAACCTCCAGTTGTGTGGGACCCTGGAATCTGCTTAGACTTTTGTATTAACTATCTATTGCTATGTGCGTCTGTTAGGGCACAACCAGAGAAGCAGAACTAGGTGGATATATAAAAGGAGTCTATAGAGGAGTTGGTTTATGAGGTGGGGGAAGGAACAGTCTCTGCACAGCTGTGTCTCCTAGCCTGAGGCTGGAATGTGAGTTCCAAAGGAGCCAGTAAGGAGGGAAATAGGAGAAGTAGACTGTATCCCACAAACAGGAGCTGAAATTCCATGAAGACAGACTGAAATCTATATCTCTTATTGGCTCTGACCCTGGTAACCTGGGTACCCTACAAAAACCAGGGCCATTAGTCACAGAGCTAAATATGTCTGACAAAAGAGGCTTACAACTCAAAAAGAATCCAGGGAACAGGGAAAGTGCACGCTCCAAGGTGGATTCATGACGGTGGACTGAGTGAATCAGAGAAAATGTATTTCAGTTCTGAAATTGCTAATGTTTTATTCCTCTACCTTCCAGATCCTGCAAGAAACGCCCATGTGGCCCATTCTAATAGGAAACATACCAGAAAAAAATATTCTGTGAAATGTCGATCAATCTGTCCATGTTAATATGTCATAGCACTCTAGTGTACGAAGAACAGCTTCCACAAAAGAGGTGGCTTAACTTATAAAATGATAATAGTGATTGAAACTATTGCCAGTTCTCTTAAATCTGTAGGTTATGTGGGAAGTTCCTCTAGTCTGTAATCAGTTAGCCAGAAGTAAGTGATCTAGGGTGTTCCTACTTGCCCTGGGTCTAAGCTGAGGTGATTAACAGATGATGATTTAAAAAAAAAAAACTCAAAAAAATCTTGAACTGTATTAACACCATATTTGATAGACTGGCATTTGTGCACTAAACCTGTGGAATAGATGAAATGAGTAAATTTACTGATGTTCTTAGACACTGGTTTCTAACCCTGAGGAAAAAGACACAGTTGTGTTACACAACTGGGGTTACATTCTGGAAAATGGTGATCAACATGCAAACATTGTAGAATGTATTTACTCAAATCTAGAAGGCACAGGTCAACTACCTAATGTGGTCTCTTGATTGAATCAAGAGCCATGTTCAACACAGAATCTAAGGCTGTTGCAGCTATAGCACTGCTTACTGACTTAGAGTAAATTTTTTTCCTCTTATAACAGGAAGATAAAGTAGTGATAAAATGTAGTATAGCAATTAACAAACCAGTAACATGGCCATTCATTATCATGAAGCATTATGTGTGTACATAATTGTGTGTGCTGCACTTTTATGTGAATGGCAGCACAATAGGTTTATTTACACCAGTGTCACTACGGACAAGTAAGTAATATTGCACTATGAAATTATGATGGTCACATGTGACAAGGAGATAGACTATTTCGGCTCCATTATAATCTTCTGGCACACCATCGTCTATACAGTCCATCATTGCTTGAAATGTTCTTAGGCAGTGCATGGATCCATAGGAATAGGGAGGAGAGAAATGTGAAGAGCAAAGCACTACTTTGAATTTTATTTGGCACTACAAGGATAGCCCAGTACTAATAAGCCTACTAAGCACCCAGTTCGTGATTTGTAAATATTACCTATCATGAAAATAAATGAAGGCTTCTTAGACAAATGGCTTTTATCACAAATGAGTCAGGAAAAGCATAAGGCAAGCCTGGGACATCATGTGCCCAAAAATGCAGAAAATATTGAAGGTGGCTGGGAGCATATCAAGTAGACAGGAATCAGAGAAGTTCAAACCACAATCAAATAGAACAATTCAAAGATCAACAGAATTATAATCAACAAAATTATAAGAAAAATGTTACAGTGCATTGCATTGAAAAATCCAGAAGTCTGTGCTCATCCTTAAAAAGTAGAATGAGTTTCTTGGAGGTGAAGAGAAATCTTGATAGGAGAGGGACAGCTTATCAATGTAATAAGAGTCACAGAATTGGGGAATCATTTCACCTTGATTACACACATCAACACTGCTGTTACCGGTGCTCTTCTGTTTCAGACAATTCATTTATCTGGGTGACACAAGTAGCAAAAACGTATTGTATTTTGAACCAGGACACCGATCCGAGGGACAAGTTTGCAAAGTATTAGCACCATAATTTACCTTGGAAAGATAATTTCTTTAAGCTCAGTTAGCACATCTACATTCAGCTACTGGTAATGCTTATTTCATCATTGCTGGACAGTGAAATGAAATTATGAATATAAAATTTTTATGTGACACTAGAGAAATATAGCCAATTACTTATAAGGGCCACAAGCATCAGGCACTATCAGTCCATGAACAAAGTCTCACAATAACCTGAGAAACCAGGAAATACCAGCATGAATAATCAAAAGTGTGTTTTGCCTTTAATCTTTTTTTCTTTCTCTCGCTCCCCTTTCTCGATGTGTCCTTTCCTCTGTTTCCTCATTCATGTTTATAAACACCCTGGGTCATGTGGCATTATGAAGTGTTAAAAAAACTGATCTGAGAACATGCACAGGTGATTTCTTTAAATTTTTATTTCTACTTGGGCATTGTGAAATATATCATGGGGGAAGATTTTGCTGATCTCAGGCTTTGCAGAGAGGCAAGGTGGCAGCCTGCAAATCACTGGTCTTTCGCGGCCACCCAGAAGGTCCTGATTGCCTGTTGTGATAGATGAGCCCACAGCCCAACGCCCAGGCTCATTTCAGATCCCGGCCCCTGTATTTCTCATTTCTTGACCAGTGTTTGTTTCTGGTAAGGAAGTGCAGTGGCAGGATATTTCTTGACATGAAATGTGCTTTCTCTTGAAATTTCTTTATTTCTGACACTTGCTTGTGGGATAGAAATAGAGATTGTCGCTTCAACATCAATATTCAAAATGTTGAGGCTCAGCCATGTGCCAGCAGCTAGAGATAAGGCAATTACGGTAGAAAGTATCTTTGTTGTGCCTTAATATTTCAGTAATAAGTTGAGAGAATGAAATAATTGAGTTCAATTTGTTCTCCTTCGGCAATATGATATAAAATCATGCTTCAAGGGAACACATTACAACCATATACACAGAGTTGTTGGAATTAATCTTCTTATTGCTGGGACTATTTGCAATGAACAAAGAATTCTTAAAGCCTAATGTGTATGCTATTTGAAAATTTAACTTGATTTTATTAAAAGTGATCTATACAAGAGCTCTTATGAAAAATGAATCAAAGAGATGTCAGTGTCAGATTTGTAGACTTTGATTGGCTTGGAAAGTCAGAGTTCTCTGCCTCAGATGCATTTCCCACATTAACTTGTGAAAAATTGATCTTTTAAAAACTACCTATTTCATCATGATATTATCATTTGAATCTTTCCATTGGCCCTTTTTGTCTTCCCATTGGACACTAGGGGCACCTACTCAACTTATCACTGCAGCTTTCCTGATCTAGGATCTAGAGACTCCTTGGCAGTTGCACCTCACATGCCGATCAAGCAGGAATCTGCTATTATATTGGTATGTGCATTTGGCTTCTAGGTTCAAGGTTCCTATTTACAAAGTTTTTGGTTTATATATAAGAAGTCTGTTTATAATAGAGGTCAAATTACTTTGTGCCAAATATGATATGATAAGAATCTTAATTCCTGAAACTGCCCTCTGAGCTAGATGTACAGATGTTGTCCAGTACAAGAAGATGAAAAGAAACTAGCACATGCAGAGCTGGGATGCAAATGCAGACTGACTGTGTGGGAGGAGCGCATGTCAACCACTGCAGTGTTTCTTCAGAATGGTCTCCTATAGATAGAAAAGTGCCTGAGGTAGGGATCAATGATCTGGTAATGCTACGTAGGCACTAGTATACTTAGGAAAGGAGCCACTTTATAAAACAAAGCTGCTTGTCTGAAAACAAAAAGTAATAACTACTTCTTATCTACCCTAGAGTATAATGTGAGAATCAAATGAAATTATCCATGTTGAAGCTCTTTATAGAGTTCAACAATCAGGCAATCCAAAATTATCCTTGTCTTTAATATTATTTGTATAATTAGAATTATTACCCTTTATGACTCTATCAAGATGAGTTTATTAAGAATCCATAACTTTCCTCCTGGGTTATTATTATCTTTTTCATAAGCCTTCCTTTTTTATAACTCATTGATTCATTTAGCAATATGCTTTTCAACCTGCTCACCATTGAATTTTGTACTCTGAATAAATCATAGTCATTGACTTTGGTTGGAAACTGAGAAGGTCAAGGAAGATAGTCACATGATATACAAGTAAACAGAGTACAGCAAAAATGGAAAGGACAATCTTCCTATTTAAAAAAAAAAAACAAGTAGCTCTTTGTTGATCAGATGATAACTTATAACTTATCTAGAGACTAGGAAGATAGAACGTGAGACTGTAAAATGTATTTATTTTAGTCATCTTGCACATTTTCTTGTGCATCATTATGAGCAAAAGATCTGATAAGAACAATTTTAGAGGAGTTTAGAGTTTAGAGTTTATTTTGACTCACGGTTTCAGAGGTTCAGTCTATGGTTGGCCAGGTCCATAGCTCTGGGCCAGAGGTGAGGCAGAACCTCATTGCAGAAGAAAGCAGCTCAGGGCACGGCCACCAGGAAGCAGAGGGAACTCCACTCACCAGGGACAAAGTAAAAACCCCAAAGCCATGCCCCCAGGGACCTGCATCTTTCAGCCACACCCTAACTGCCTATAGTTATGGCCCAGTTAATTCACATCAGAGGATTAATCCACTGATAAGCTTACACCTTTCATTTTGGAATCATTTCATCTTTGAAAATTCTTGCATTGTCTCACACATGAGCTTTGGGTGACACCTTGTATCTGAATCTCAGATACAATAACAGAATTGAATGCTACATGATGGAGGGTCATTTTGGAATCATTTCATCTTTGAAAATTCTTGCATTGTCTCACACATGAGCTTTTAGGTGACACCTTGTATCTGAATCTCAGATACAATAACAGAATTGAATGCTACATGATGGAGGGTCAATTTTCACCTGTGAAAAATATGTTAATAAGGAAAGATTTTAAGTAGGCAGTAAGTTTCCCTTAAATGCATTATTGTACCTCTTTAAGAATCAAACCCTTCATCTTTTGAAATGGGAATGCTGGTATATCTGCTAAGGAATAGAGTTAGGGCATCTAATGTATGTGCCAGTGCAAATCATACTCAGGGTAATACATACTCATTAAACTATGGACACTAATGATCTGCATCATAGTACCATTAATTTCCTTTGAGAAAATTTAGAAGAAATTATTTATGTAAAAAATCTTCTTATTATTTTAAAAATTATGCTTATAATTCAGCTCGTGGAAGGGTGGGTCTATGGGACTTCCTTATCCCTTTGCTCATCACAACTAGATAGCTTGACATTACATAGAAAGCAAACATGAGACGGCTCTGAAAGCTGAAGAGCAGAAGTCAGGCTGGGTTGGGGCTTTAGAACCCAAGTAACAGCAGAGCAGTAAGTTCTCTGGGTTTTGTTTCATATCATGTATCTCAGGTGCAAAGCAGAAGAAGCCAGTATACAGAAATGCCAGTGGGTATGAACAATTCATAACCCCAACCAAAGCCTACTCTTTCCAGCCAAGTGGTGAGGAGGGGGCAGCTCAGCATGGCAGTCAAAGTTTCAATTTGTGAGATGTTCCCTAAAAGCTGATGCATGAGATAAGGCAATCATTCCCAGAGGTGCAATGATTGGGTTATGAGAGCCTTAACCTAATCCACAAATAGGGATTAACTGGGTCCTAACTATAGGTGGGTGGGACTGCAGGAGGTGGGTCACTGAGGGCTTGCCTTGGGGTCTATATTTTGTCCTTTTGATCAGAGCTCTCCCCTGCTTCCTGGTGTCCTGTTCAGAACCCCTTTCCTCCTCAACACTCTTCCATCGTGACGTCCTTCCTCACACTGGGCCCTGAGGAATGGAGCTGGCTCTCTATGGACCTCTGAAACTGTAAGACCCAAATAAACTTTTCCTCCTGTAGTTGTTTTTGTCAGGGCTTTTAGTCTCTGAAGTAAAAAGGTAACTAAAACAAGGACAAAACATGTTCTACAATGACCACTCTTCCATGCCAGCTCTGCGGAAAAGTTGTGGCGCTGTCCTTACCTGCAACTTAATCCATGAGCAGGAGCCTGGCCTCTTGCCATTAGGAATGAGGCACCTGGAAACCCATGTCCCCCTCCTGTGTGATGAGCAGAAGGTCAGGTAGGGATCTTGAACTGTCTTCCTTTCTGGGTGGTAACCACCACCCAACACAGTGCCAGTGAAGACCATGTGAAGAGTCTAAGATTCCTTTACCTGGCAGTGTCCCTCTCCCCACACGCTGGACTCATGTCAGGTGACTTCTAGTAGAAGAGTGGTAATGGAGCAGCTGCTCCTGTGGTCTGCCATTAGCGGTCATCTCAGGAGCTGTAAGGCTATGGCTTTGCCCCTTCAGCCCTGCTGGTTTCAGCCAATGCCAACCTACAGGAAGCTATGGCTGCAACCTAAGTCCAGCATTAATAGGAATTCTGTCCATGTTGGTATCAGTAGAGGCCAAGAAGAGAAGCTGTACACTTGCCCCATCTGGCCACACCTGACCCTTTCCTGCTAGAGTGAGGTTGGGGGAGTCAGCGAAATAGAGGGTTAAGGAGTTCCAGAGTCTGGTGGGTGGTTCTCAAAGTAGACATTCTTCAATAAAAAAATCTGAAATAAAAAGTATCTAACTCTACCAAGAACCAGAAATATCTCAACTTGCTTTATAAATGATAGTCAACAGAACGGCAACCCCATCCTGATAGAGATTTAGAATTAGGTTAAAAGAATCTTAAAGAGTAGAGGAAATAATCAGTGAACTCTAATTGAAAATAATAGAAATCACCTGGTCTGAACAACAGAGAGGGAAAAAAAATTGAAATAAAAGGAGGGCTTAACAGGCACTTAAATAACTGATTTAACAAAGACAGATGTAAGATTTCTGAAGCTGATCAAAGCTCAAACAGGAAAAACCTGAAGGCAGCCCCATGACCAGCAAATTTCTGTAAGCTAAAGACTCAGGGAAGATTGTGGAATCAGAGAGAAATAAATGAAATTTTACCTATAGGAAAAATATTTTTAATCATAGCAGTTTTGTCATTAGAAACTACTGAAGCTAGAATGAATGGACGGGATCTTTTATTAGTGTTGAATGATGACAAATGTGAACTCTGAATACTATATCTCATAAAATATTGGTCAATAGTGAAGGAAAAATCAAGATAGTCATAGGCAAAAGAAAACAAGATGATTTGTCACCACCAGACTTAATTTTAGGGGATTATTAAAGGAAGCTCTTAAGTAGAAACATATGATAAAGAAGAAATCCTGGGACATAACGAAGGAAGAAGAAACACAGGAACAGAATTATGAGAAAATATACCTTTCCTGCTTCCTCTGGAGTTTTCTGAGCTCTGTTTGAAGGTGTATGCAGAGTCTAACACACTGCCTGAGGGGGTCACAATGCACATGCAGAACACATTTAAGATTATGACACCAGTAGGGCAGGATAGAGGAGTATGAGTGCAGGCAAGACTGTTTTTCTCTTTTCCCTTGCTCTGGTGAAACGTCAGTTTGGGTACATATGGCAAATACTCTTAAAAACTAACCTCCCAGATCTTTCAGCTGACTAAATACAGACACAATTCCCTACAGCTTATTCCATAAAATGGTAGAATCCGTTTTCCTTGTTATACACCTGAAATCTCCTTATTTTGACAAAACTTCAACCACTAATATAAGGTGGAAACAACATTGTGTGACTTCAGAGACAATGATTTTAGCATCCATTTTTGTTCTCAAGGATTGCTCCCGGGTACTGCCCTGCAGAGAAGCCCAGGATGAAGGGCAGGAGGTACAGACACACAGCAATCTCAGGAGATCTCAGGCCCTTGACGTCAACTATATAAATAAGCCCAGATGAAGCCAGTGGAGGAATAGTCCGTAGAGTGAGAGAGAGAGTATGGCATAGTTGTTAAATAAAACAATACATGAGAGGACATGCTCAAAAGCATTCACACCAGCAAGAATCAGATGACTGTCCAAACAAATCTGAATGAAAAAAGAACACACATGACCACAAAAGCTTACATACTGTGTGGTTTTATTGTCTACCTGACTGAAATGTCAGAATTCTAGAGATGGAGAAGAGATTGGTGTTTTCAGGGTTATGCATGGAGGCGGGTGAAGTGGGCACAGAGAGGAGGGGATAATAGGATGCAGCCTTGTGAGGATGAAAATTATCTCAACCACGTCAATGTCAACATCCTGGTTGTGAGATTGCTCTAGAGTTTTGCAAGATTTTCCACTGTGTAAAACTAGATAAGCTTTTCATGACCTTTTTCTATATTATTTTGTACAACTGTGCGTGAATTTATAAACATCTCAAAACTTTTAAAAGTTTAGTTAATGATAGCCTCACATAATTTGTTTTATTAAAAATGATACTTCCCCAGGTTATGAGAATCAGGTGATTACTTTTGGGGTATTTGAGTAGAGACTTTGGAGGCCTCTAAAAATATGACCAGAAAAAGGAATTAAATTTTCAATTTTTACACTTGGTAATTATGTATCTTTCCCCAGACCTCATGTTTTCTTATGAGGGAATTTAAACTCCAATGGATTTAAGTAACACAGTTCAAGATCTAACTAACACATATCTGCTTCTGGACTTAGGCAGCCATTTTATTAATTATTGGATTTTAGTCCTTAAAGGATTACCTCACATTAATCATCTGCCACCTGGGAGTGGTATCCTGTAAATGACTCTGACCTCACCTGTGAAAGCTGATAGGTGTGTCTTTCAGGTAAAGGGGAAGGGTGAGTTAGGGAAGTGGTAAACTGTAAGAGCCTGGGATCTGCAGTCCTTCCAGAGCAGGAGGAGAGCAACTCTCATGGGCTGAACTAGCTGCCGGGGGCGGAGGATCCAGCATCAAGTCACCTCAGCAAAGTGCTTATCTTACAGATCTTGAGCTGGACTGATTCTGCATACACAAGGTGTCTTACACTGGAAGAACCCAGAACAGCGCAACTTTCCCGATTTGGGGATGACATGAAGAACTGAGAATGTCATTTGTGTACAAATTACAAACTGGGATTTAAACTCAGGGCTTGGAAGATGAGGGGAGTATACAAAATTAGGGAAGGAGGTGGATCCTACCTCCTGTCATTGCTCTACAATTTAAAAAAAAAAAAAGCATTTCTGTTAAGTTGATTCCACATCTTGTATTTGTAGGCACTGTATCAAATACTGTGGCTCAGTGGTCAGCAAAAAAGACACCTTGCCGCCCTTGCAGAGCTTCAAATCTGATGAGGATGAAGACTATTGAGCCTCACTATCAATCAAATGTCAAATCCACATCTCACTATTCACTTCAATCAAATAAATCACGTGGGCATACTGTGCCAGGCACATACTTAAGAGTCAGATTCTGAGCCAATGGCACCTTAGGACTCCCTCACACATACCCTCACACACACACACACACACACACACACACACTCACACACACACAATGGCTGAAAATTTTGTATGTGGGGTGCACTGCCTATATTCCAGTAGAAGTGAGCTCAATGGTAAAAAAAAATGGAGGAGAGGGCGAACAGGGCACAGGAAGATGATACCACTGTGTTGCCTGCACCTTGCTCTCTGCTCCTTGTTGCACACTTGCCCCTTTGCCCTCCTGTCCATTGCAAGTTGATGGTCAAATCCACATCAGGATGAGGGTAAGGTGGGATGCATGTGTTGGGCTGGTAACCTATTGTAGAGAATCTTGGCAGTCTAACAGTTTTATAAAAGTTTGGAAATAAATTAATATGACATAAAACAGTGGTTGACATTTATATCAAGTCTAGATTTGTGTTTTCTGGGGAGTCCAGGTGGAAAATTGTGTACAATGTAAGACTTCATTGAGCAACCAGATGGTGCATCTGAACTGAGATTTTGTGGGTCAATAAATAACTCAGACCCATAAAGCATGTGCTGGTAATGGGAAATACTGTAATTTCTTTGAGCAGATAGGAAAACAGCTGGTTGTTTTTTCCTCCACAAAAAGAAAAATCCTTTTGTATTTTTTTTTCTGAAAAATTCAAATATCAACATATCAGCACAGTTGGAAATACCGAGCACATTAGTCTTATCAATCAAATGTCAAAACCACAGACCTTTGACTTTCTGGATCATTGATCTAATGGGGATGTGGAGTCTTTTTATTTCTCTAAGGGGCATTTTGGATTTTCGTGGGGTCCATCTGTCTAGTGGGGATTTTGGGTCAATATGAGTGCATTTGAAAAGAATGGCTATCCAAATCTCAGAGGAATAGAAAGGACTTGACTAATTTTTTATTTTTCTTCTTGTTTTCATGGTAGAGTCAATTCTCTGTACAATTTTCCTTTCTGTAACCTCACTTCAATCTCTATGATTCTTCTCTATTACCATTTACTTTATAAAACGCTGTTGGCTATGTCTCCAAAATTTGCGTACAAATTCAGTGTGAATATTGTAGAAAGAGGGCAAATAAGCTTAGTAGTAGTTGAGACCAGAGTGGTAGTAGCAGCAGGTGCAACACTATAGAAGCATCACAAATGTTTTAGATCAAACAGTAATCTGATTCCTAGTCCTTGGTTATCCTCTAGCTCTGATTTGATTTAAGTCACATCTCTGTATTTAAAAAAATGGCGTTGATGGCTCTTTTGGAGGGTTTTAGTGAAAGTAAAAAGAGTCTGCTAAAACAGGATGAATGGAAAGGAAAATACTACTGCAGACAGTTTAAAAAAAAAAAAAAACTTTGTATAGAAGTTGAAATCTAGAGGCATTGGTACCCGTGATCACGTAGAAAATAGAAAACACACTTAATGAGCTGGTAGATCTGGGAAAAGAGGCATGGAGTTCATACTGAGACAGGGAATTGTGTTTATTTTAATTTATGTTTAGTTTCTGTTTAGGTTTATGGCCATATGTCACAAAATGTGAATAAAGAAAGAGAAGCTTAACAACAACAACAAAAACAAAAACAAAACAACCAACTTCTCCTTTCTCAAGAAAAATTAGAAAGTAAATTGCCACAGTCTGGCGGGGCACAAAATAACCGAGCCGCCACACAGCCTTGTAGGTTCAAAACAGGAACTCTTTTATTCTCCGCACCCCCCAGAACACTATGCACTCGGCCTTCTCCCAGGACACACCACACACCAACTGGAATCCCTCCTCCGGCACTTCCCCAACCAATGGGAACTCTCCAGGAATCCCCGCAAGAACTCCAAAGTAGCAGGCCAAGGCGGATAGCAGGGATCTAATATTACAATTGAATACACATCTCAATGACTTGCTGGCGTCACCTCTCAACCACTCTGTTCTGGCAAAAATGCCATGTGTCATTCCAACTCAGCTATGGCCCTCAGCAGTAAATATAAAATGATTTTTGTTTGTGTGTTAAAAAATTAAATCTCACCTTCATACTAAGATTCTCCAGGTTGCCAAAAACACTAAAAGAAATTGCTGCAGGATTAAGATAACTTAAAGCCAGTATGGGTCAACTTTGTACCAAGTGTCAGAGTGACTTTCTGTCTATGTGGTCTTTATTGAAATTATTCAAGGCTGAGAACTTAATGCTAAAGAGGAAATTGAATGGACATACCAATAGCATTTTATTTACACAAACATTTGGCAGGCCAGATTCAACCAGACCTCAGAAAGATTTGAATGTGGCCATATAGACACTCTCACCTGGACAAATAGATATCTAAGAGCCTTGAAATTATTCTGCACAACACCTGGATCTTCATTCATGCAATGGAGAATTCTCTCATGAAGACATTCCTGGTGTAACCTTGATCTAATGGAATGAATCTCAGTAAGAAACAGAGAAAGCCCACCAGTGATGTTTAGGACCACTGTGTTGGTTGAAGCCCACTCAGCTTGGACTAAAGAAGCAGAAGCATCTTATAATTGAACCAAATAATATAAACACTCAAAAATTCACAATCTTTGAACTTCTCTTGGCAGAAAATAGGTTGATAAGGTGACCTAACTACCAACATGGGAACAGAGAGCCAATGCAGAAGCCAGACTGAAGACCCTCAGGAGCTAACACCAAGAGCTGCAGAACCAACTCTAAGGAGCAGGACTGGATTTTAATGAAGGGACTGCAATGTCTGACAACTGAGTTTCCAAATTGCTCTGGAATAGTGACATTAATCTGTTTTTATTTTCTCACAATTTAACTGAGTCTGTGTACTGTAACTATCAGATCCTTGAATCACTATGGTATAATGGCTCTGGTGGGGGTAGATATGTATCTCTCAGTTTGCAGATTCTCAAAGTTAAGGAAATTGTATTCAACAACTCTACCTAAGGAAGTGCACCCAGGGATGCTCATCCAAGTTTGGACCTGATTTAAATTGTATGGCTATTGTACTTGAGCTCACTCCATGAGAATTTGAAAAAAATGGAGGAGTGGACAAATATGCTCTTCAAGTGAGAAATTTAAATAATTTGTGAGCATTGGGTGAACTCTAGTAGAACACTGGAGAACACATTTTTGTTTGTTTGTTTGTTTTTACTTTTCTCTTTAGTAGATAAGAACACATTTCTCTCCCATTTATATTGGCTTGACTTTGATGACCTGCTTGTTCAGGAGGGTGGAGAAAATGTTGTTCTAAAATATTTAAGGATGCTTCTCCCAACAATATTTCTCAGATCCTGAAACTACCCTCTAAGAAGTCTGATCAACCTGAAACCGTGTCTGCAGAAGAGCCCTCAGATAGCTTCTCTAGTTCTTGAGATGGAACCAGTTTCCTGGACCCACAACCAGGGTTCCAGACTTATAAATAAAACTATTTCAGGGGCGTGGGTTCTACCTCAGAACTCTACCTTACATTGCCTGGTATGTGCAATGTCCTGGGTTCAATCCCCAGTAATATATATATATATATATATATATATATATATATATATATATATATATGTAATTTTTATCATGTTTGACTTTATCCAACCCTCTGGCTCAAGCAATTTGTGAACTGGAAAACCACTATACAAAGTTGGAGACAAGTGATGCACCCATTACACATGCAAAAGATGTAATAATTGTATTGAGTCATTGTTTTAAGCCTGAGTTTTGTGAGACTTTGATATGCAGTAACATAGAACCCACACAAGGGTTATGTAGAGTTGATTTTCTCAATGTGAATATTAATTTATTTTTCATAGATATTAGTATGTTCTTTTATAGAGTGAGTCTTTAGACTACATTAGGTGAATTATATAATATTTTCCAAAGAATTACATATTTTTTTTCTGAATCTTGAAAAGTTCTTTTACCCAAACCTATTTGGCCTCAAGTTTTAGACAATGGACCTTGAGCATATTTTATTGTTATCCTGTTGGACTTTATCCAACATAGATTTGCCTCACGTTTTGTTCCTAAATTATAGAGAATATCCATTGGTTCACTAAAATAGTACTCAAGAACTAACAGTATAATAAACATTGACGTGACAGCGTAATGGAAAGCTGAAGAAAGACACTTGGCAACTGACAAAGGTCTGGAGTTTTCACCTAACACGTGGCATGAGGGATTTTAGGGCGCACCTAAGCAGTGGCCCTAGGTGGGGAATAATCCTGTCTTCCTGAGGTTAAAATCCTTTTCTTGTGTTAACTCTGCCTTTGGCCACTAATGCAAACTCTGCATCAACTATAAGAAAAAAGAGGAAGTGCTTATTTAAATTTGAGGGTTTTATTGTCTTAGAAAATTATACATCTCTCACTCATGTACTCACTCTCATCTTTACATTAAATACCCTCTTCTTTCATTGATGCCAAAGATTGACATCCAACATGTGCATAAATTGGTGGCAGAGCAGGAGGTGTCCCTTCTAATCTATATCCTCCTGCCCACTGTGAGTACACCCGCAGCTCTGGTGAACAGTCACCAGCCAGAAAACCATGACTCCTCTCTCCAACTCCTTGCCTGAGGGCTAGCTCTGGTCTCTCAGGCTTGGTCTACCTTGCAAGTCCAACCAAAAAGCATGGGGCAACTCGTCCCGCCAGGGTCAATGTTCAGCTGCTGGGGGTTGAGAGCCAGTGGATCAATGGCCTCAGTTCCTCCTGAGTTTGGTGGAGAAATTCCAGAGTTTCCCACAGAAACCTCTGTGGGTCTGG
This sequence comes from Callospermophilus lateralis, assembly GCF_048772815.1. Taxonomy (NCBI): domain Eukaryota; kingdom Metazoa; phylum Chordata; class Mammalia; order Rodentia; family Sciuridae; genus Callospermophilus; species Callospermophilus lateralis. The sequence continues at coordinate 86,819,462 of NC_135320.1, forward strand.
GTCCCAGCTGCTCAGGGGTGACACTTCCATCAGGGCAGCACTCCGTCCTCTGTTCTCTCCCCCGTCTCACTTTCCGGCTCCTTCTCTGGAATCATCTCGCATGGAAACCACCTGCTTCCAAGTTGTTGTATCAGGATCTTCTCTAAGACAAACAGACAAATGGGAAAGGGAAAGATGGGATGAAGCCACATTAACATGTTCCTACCATAATGTTTCTCCTGGTCAATGCAATAGATAATGTATTTTTAAAAAGTAAATCCATTTTGCTAAGAAATATAATTTTTGCAGGGTCTTTGGGTTCGGAATACTACTTTAAAAGACGGAAAAAATCACCCATACTGAACTCAAGATACTGAATTCTATTAGAAATCTGAGTATTTTCAGATGAGAGAACTATAACAGGCCTTCCCCAGGGTAAACCTAAATTTAAGAAGCAAGAAAACATGAAGGAAGGAATGAGAGGTAGAATGAAGCTGATTTTTTTTTACTTAATATCACCAATAAGGATTGATAAATATGCTTGTTTTTATTGATGACACGAATGTGAATATACATACATTTTTCACAAAAAGCCAACTGCATTTGAAAAAATATTAAAAGTCAGAAAATGGCAAAAGACAGATGTTCCACACTCTTGGGCCCAATTATTAGCAGGGATAATAAATTCCTGAATCAGCGTTTTAATAAATGAAACCTACATGAGGCCACATGCAAAGAGACATTCCCTACCTTTCATGTCTGTCAAATACTATTGATCTTTGGAGAGTTGCCTAGAGGAAATTCAACTATGGAAAATATGCTCTGACGAACTAGTCTGTATTGGAGCCACCTCCCATAAGATTGATACATAGCAAATATTCTCTCTACCTACAGTATCCAGGACTGACAGAAATTAATTTACGTGTGATGTTGACGACTGCAAACACATCTTCTGTCACTGTTCCTGAATCCCTTGCAATAGCTAATCTGGCTACTTATGGCATTATAATATGCACAAGTATGCAGAGATAACTAAAATGAGAAGCTATGACAAATGGATGCACAATAACAAACTTGGTAACATTGTAATTTTTCAAAATTTCTCTTGGTACATTAATAAAAAATTAAAATAAGCCCATCCTTATTGACCTATGGCATTATTACTCTGCTACTTGGACTATACATCTGCTCAAGGAGATGTATAGAAGAATTTAATTTAAATTCCCTAAAGATGTATGTTACTGCTATTTCATTGTCTGGTAGGTATCTTTCGATTAGCACAGATCTCTCTCTCTACCTGGTCAAGTATGGAGATATATCTCCAGGTGAATATAAAGAAAATTATCATTCTGAGAAAAGTATTAATTGCAGCAAAAATAAGGACAAGCCAAAATTAGTAATCATATACAGAATTCTGGGAGTGAGATCACCTGGCACTGTGATCTAAATTGTTAGGGTGCAATGATTGATGGGTCAGAAGTTCCATGAGAAGAAATGACTGGTGGGGTTCCAGCTTCCAACTTCTATGACATGGAGCTTCTAAGTCACTGCATTTGTGAAAATGAATAATTATATGGAATGTTGTCAGCCATCTCCTGAGGTAGAAATTCGCAAGTTCCAAAGTTAATAGGCAGAGTGGGGAGGGAAGCAGAGGGAGGAGTGCATTATTTTATATTTTTATATAAACTAGAATTCTCAGAGCACCACTAAATCTCTCCAATTATTATTGGATTTTGAAGACTTCCCTAGGAGATAAGATCCATGTTAGAAACACTTCTTCCACAGTTCTTGTGGTTCTATACGAGCAAGTTTATGAGTGGTCTCTTTAGCCCCAAGAAGGGAAGATCTGGGCAGAAAAACAGTGCCACCTTCACATTATCTTTCCAAGCAGAACTTGCAAAGCTTTGTTGTTGTTTGTGGTGTAGAGACTAATTCTACAGACTAAGTGACCTTTCCAAGGTCACTAAGTGGTTGATACAGATTTCCAAATCAAAGCTTTTGACTGAAAATTCTGTTTTATATCAATTCTTCAAAATCTTCTTGCGGTCAAATTCACATGATTTCTACAACTAATTGCAATACAATAATTTGTTAAAGAATGAAAAATACTTACTATTCCAATAGAACTAATAGTCATTATTAACTATGACTAACAGTTTTAGCAATATGGCAATATATATCACCTATATTGTGACAGCTAACACCTACTCCAAACAGCGAACAGGTGCTCTGAACATAACTCAGAGGTGAGGCTTGGCCTCACTCTTTACCTATGATCACCCTTAGAGCCCAAGACTTCCCACCTTGGTGAGAGGGCACTGGTCTCTGGAGAATAGCCCTGGAGCTCTTTGTTGCCTATGACCAGCCTCTTGTAGTCTAGAGACATCTATTTCCTAGCATTGTCCTAGATGACCTGGTGTAAAAACATATATGATTCCTTCTTCCTTGCTTGATTGGAAATACCTAAGGGAACAGCTACATTCCCAACCTTGCTATCCTTCTAAGGTGAGAAAATCAAGATGAAAAAAGAACACATTTCTGTTCTGTAACTCCATATGGAAAAATAGACTTGGCGGGGGTGGGGTGGGTTTGAAATTAACAAAATTAAAAGCTAAAATTAAAAGTATACAATTAAATAAATGTTAAAATAAAAGTACAGAAAAAAGACAGCATATAATTCAGTGAGAGAAAATATTTGATGGAAAAGAGTGCTTTCAGGACAGGTATTTTATTTTATTTTATTGAGGCTATTGTGAATGGAGTATTTTTCTAATTTTTCTTTCAGTGGATTCATCACTGATGTATAGACATGTGTTTGATTTATGGGTGCTGAATTCTGAACACTATTTCTGAACTCTATTTCTAGAGGTTTTATGGTGGAATTTTTTGGATCTTCTAGATATAGAATCATGTCATCAGTAAATAGTGATAGTTTGAATTCTTCATTACCTTTTTGTATCTCTTTAATTTCTTTGTCTAATTGTTCTGGCTAGAGTTTCAAGGAGGATGTTAAATAGAAGTAGTGAAAGAGGACATCCTTGTCTTGTTCCAGTTTTTAGCAAGAATGCTTTCAATTTTTCTCCAATTAGAATAATGCTGGCCTTGGGTTAGCATATATAGCTTTTTACAATGTTGAGGTATGTTTCTACTATCCCTAGATTTTCTAGTGTTTTGAACATGAAGGTGTGCTGTATTTTGTCAAATGCTTTTTCTGCATCTATTGAGATGATCATATGATTCTTTTTTTTAAGTCTATTAATATGATGAGTTACGTTTATTGATTTCTGTAGGTTGAAACAACCCTGCATCCCTGGAATGAATTCCACTTGTTTATGGTGCACTATTTTTTTAAAAAATATGTTTTTTATATGTGATTTGCCAGAATTTTATTGGGAATTTTTGCATCTATGTTCATTATGGATATTGGTCGGCTGTTTTTCTTTTTTTTTTTTTTCCTTGATGTGACTTTCTCTGGCTTTGGTATCAGGGTGATATTAGCCTCATAGAATGAGTTTGGAAGGGTTCCCACTTTTTCTTTTTCATGGAATACTTTGAGCAGTATTGGTGTTAATTTATCTTTGAAAGTTTTGTAGAACTTGGCTGAGAATCCATCTGGTCCTGGGCTTGTCTTGATTGGTAGGCTTTTGGTGGTGTTTTCTATTTCCTTACTTGAAATTTATCTGTTTAAAGCATATATGAACTCCTCATTCATTTTGGGTAGGTCATATGTCTTTAGAAATTTGTCAATGTCTTTGATATTTTCTATTTCATTAGAGTATAAATTTTCAAATGGTTTCTAATTATCTTCTGTATTTCAGACATGACTGTTGTGATATTTCCTTCTTCATCTTGTATTTTAGTAATTTCAGTTTTCTCTCTTTTTTCTCTTTGTTAGCATGGCCATGGGTTTATCTATTTTATTTATTTTTTCAAAGAACCAATTTTTGTTTTGTCAATTTTTAAAAATTATTTATTTTGTTTTAATTTCATTAATTTCAGCTCTGATTTTAATTATTTCCTGTCTTCTACAGCTTTTGCTATTGATTTGTACTTCTTTTTCTAGGGTTTTGAGGTGTAGTGTTAGGTCATTTATTTGTTGAGTTTTCATTCTTTTAATGAATGCACTCAATGTAATAAACTTTCATCTTAGTACTGCCTTTATAGTGTCCCAGAGATTTTGGTATGTTGTATCAGTGTTCTCATTTACTTCTAAGAAATTTTTTTATTTCATCTTTCATTTTTTTCTGTTATCCATTCATTATTCAGTTGTGTATTATTTAGTCCCATTTGTTACAATAGCTTGTATTTTTTAAAATTTTATTATTGATTACTAATTTCATTCCATTGTGTTCTGACAGAATCCAGAATATCATGTCTGGTTGACATGAAGGAGCTATGTGCTGCTGAGAAGAAATTGTATTTGCTTGTTGATGGATGAAATATTCTATATATGTGTGTTAAGTCTGAATTATTGATTTTTTTTAGTTCTATAGTTTCCTTATATAGTTTTTGTTTGGAAGATCTGTCCAGTAGTGAAAGAGTTGTTTAATGTCACCCAGTATTATTGTATTGTGGTCTCTAGAAATTGAAAAGAGTTTGAGGTACATAGATGCTCCATTGTTTGGGATATAAATATCCACAATTGTTGTGCTCTGCTCATATATACTTCCCTTAAGAAGTATGAAATGTCCTCCTTTGTCTCTTCTGGTTAACTTTGGCTTGACATCTACTGTATCTGAGATGAGGATGGCGGCCCCCTGCTTGTTCACACAATCCATAGGAGTGATGGGTTTTCTCCCACCCTTTCACCTTCAGCATGTGGGTGTCTTTGCCCATGAGGTGAGTCTCTTGAACACAGCACATTGTTGGGTCTCATCTTTAATCCAATCTGCCCATCTAGGCCTTTTGATTGATGAGTTGAGGCCATTAACATTCAAGGTTATTATTGAGATGATTTGAATTCCCTGCCATTTTGACTTATTTCTGGTTTTGATTTGTCTTAGTGTCCCATTGGGTTGACTGTCCTTTAGTGTAGATCCTCCCTTTGCTGGTTTCCACTTTTTTTTTTTTTTTCCACTTCATCCTCATGGAATATTCTGTTGACAATGTTCTGTAGTGAGGGCTCTAGTTTTGAATTCTATTAATTTTTGTTAATCATGGAATATTTTAATTTCACCTTCAAATATAAAACTTAATTTTGGTGGATATAAAATTTTGGGGTGTCTTCAAGACACTCATCTTAGAGGCAGTTCTCTAGGCTGTGGCAGTGTTGGTTGTTGGCAGTAGGCAGCAGGCCTGCAGGAGCCGCAGCTGTGGGGGCAGTGTCACCAGGAGATCTCGGAGGGTAGGCAGCAGCGTGGGCTTCATTTGCATCCAGGGCAGCAGTTTCTTCTGTGGCAGAGGCGCCCAGAAAGAGGACCTCCAGGAGACCCCAGGCTGGCAGCAGCAGAATCAGAGGCGGCAGCAAGGGTGGTAGCCTGCAGTTGGCAGGTGATTGATAGGAGACTTCCTTTTCAGCAGCAGCGACCTCGGAGGTAGCCTTGGAATTCCCCTCGGAGGTATGTGAGGCCCAGAGAGAGACCTCCAGCAAGGCAGTGGCTTCTGCAGCAACCCAGAAAGAGGACCTCCAGGTGACCTCAGGCTGGCAGCAGCAGAAGCAGAGGAAGCAATGTCCATTTATTTTTAATTTTCACGTTTACCAGAATAATAACGTCCATATCTTTCCACCTTTTTGACAGATGTAGATTCTATGGCGATGTCATCTCTCTTGTTATTGATCATTCATTACTTTTATTCTCATTTGTGTGGCCAGAGGTTTATCAATTTTATTGATCTTTTAGAAAGTCAAGTTTGTTGTCTTATTTCTTTCTCTTATTTTTATCTATTTTATTAATTTCAATTTTGATGTTTTTTTTTTCCTTGCCCTAATTTTTTCTTTTGTGTCTTATTTGCAACAGTGTAAACTGGAAGATCAACCCACTGACTCGAGTCTTTCCCTCTTTTATGAGATTGGTCCTTGCTACTGAAAATATGTCTCTAAATCCTGTTTATGCAGCTCCTCAGTTTCTACGTGTATTTACATTTTATTCTGTCCATCACACTTTCCAGGGGTTTTTAACACCTTTTGATTATTTAGATGTGTTTATTTATAAGTGTTTGATATGTCTTAGGGTTTTTAGATCTCCTTTTGTACTCCTTCCTAATTTAATTTTACTATTATTAGAGATCATGGTTTGTATGATCGTGATATTTTAAAATTCTTTGAGAATTATTTATGGCTTCAAATATGTGTCCAACTTTGTCAGTGCTTCCCGCATCCTAGAAAAGATATATTTTCTCTTTATTTAAATATCAGCTATGTGATATTTATTTTGTTCATGTTTTCATATGACATTACTTTCCTTTTTTTTGTCTAGTGGTATATTCAATGACTGAGGAGGTGTTAAAATGATCAATTAGTCTTTTGTTATTTTCATTGCAAGTCTATGAATTTTCCTTAACATAATTTAAATCTACTCATGAGATTAATAAAAAGTTTATATTTATGGCCTCTTCATTATCTTTATGCCCCTTTTATTGAAGATCACATCCCTTACTCTGAAATGTATAGGCCTGATAAAAATATATCTAATATTTTAATGGAAGCATAATGAAACTTTTCAAATAGTTTTTCTTTATCTGTGTATGTCCTCATAGCATAGAGTGGGTGTTTTGCAGCTAGAAAGTGGTGAGTTCCTGTTTCTCTTATTCAGTGAGACAGTCTCCACTTTTAAATGATGGTTTTAGATCATTTGGGATTAATGTGATTTTTCATCTAGTAGTTCTGATTATTTTTTCTTGGTCTACTCAATATGCTCAGTTTGCCATCTACCTACCTGAACACAAGAAATCCATTTAGATCAATGATTTCAAAGTCCTTATCCACCAGTTCTATCATCTGTGTCATCTCTGGGTTGGTTTCACTTGATGGATATTTCTCCATATTGTGTCTCCCATTTTTCTGCTCCTAAGTATGACTAATACTTTTATTGGATGGCATTTGTGAAATTTATTTTGTGTTCTGGATATTTTTTTCATGATTATGAACATTGTTGAGATTTGTTCTGGATCTCAGCTAATTCACTTTTTGATATTTAGATTCCTTTGATTCTTTTATGTTTCATTAGGCAGGACAAAAGCCTAATCAAGTCCAGAACTAAAGTGGTGACAATACCAAGGCAAAAATTTTCTATGTCCTCTACTTGGGTCCCTGGAGTTGTTAGGTTTAATGGTCTTCCTAGTGGCAACACTTACAGTCATTTCCATTCAAACTTAAGAACCATTCCCTCTCATTCCTTGATTCATTCTTTCATTGTGGCTATCAATCCTCAGATGAAGATTCAAAGGAGAAACTCTACAGGTATTTAAATATCTCTCTCTCTCTCTCTCTCTCTCTCTCTCTCTCTCTCTCCCCTTTTCTGTACTCACCCTCTCTCTCTGTTCAGCTATCTCCTCTCTGAACCGCTGTGCTATCTCTTCTAACAATGGAGTCTTCCCTACCTGTGAAGCACTCAAAGCAGTAAACTGAGGCAATGATGACTTCATTTTTCTTCCATCTTTAAGAAAATGTATTTATTAGTACATATAGTTATGCATAATATTAGGTTCATTTTGATGCAATCATACATGCATGGAGCGTAATATACTCTACTTCAGTCCCCACTTCCATTTTTTTCTCCCTTTATTCCTCTCCTGCTCTTTCCTCTACTTTTCAGTCTTATTTTTACTTATGTATTCATAGTTTTTTTTTTTAATTAGTACTCTATGGATATAGATAAAGGAGAACTTCACTGTGGTGTTTTTCCCATCTTGAAGGGATCCTTGTCTTACTTGTTGGAGGTCTGCTACTTTTAAAAGCACACACTCTCATACATTTTGTCAATGATATTTTCTAAAAAGAATAAAATGCTTCCTGTCATGCCATCTTGGATGGGAGATAAATTCAGAAGTTCTTTCTCAAAGGAGATCTAAGTAGTACTCTCCTATATCAAATCCTCAGCCACATATGGACAGCGGAAGTTGATGACCAGCAGGGAACCTGGACACAGCATCATACTTTCCAAGTATTAATTGCTGGAAAGAGGAGCCTATATCCATGCTGTGATTTTGCCTCTGATAATCTGCATATTTTATCAGTTCTCACTGGTATTATTTCTGAGATGGGCAGAGCTGAAACTGGAGCCCACAAAGGCGAAGAATTTTCCTTAGAATGGCAGTAATTAATGCTATAGCAAGATATGTTTATAATTTGTTCAATGCTAAGAGGAAAACCTGCACAGCATATTTTAACCAAATAGAGCTGCACTATTTATTCTTCTAATATTTCAGAGTAAATAACTCTAGCACTGAGAATGTAGAACCCAGGAAAAGTATGGTGAATATGTTTGAGATGTTAAGACATTTTTCTTTCTTAGATTTACATAAAAGAGAGGTACACGAAGATCATTCAGCACCAAAACTTGCAATCATTGCTGGAGAATGTATCCCAGTAACAAAGGCTGCACATCGGTAAATGGACTTTTTATTTTTATTATCAAATTATGCAACCTAAATTATACATCTTTTCCCAGCGAGCACCGCACTTCAAAAGACTGATTTTTATAGCTGTCAAGAATACATGCAAAGAGAAGCCAAATATGAAATAGTCTTTTCTTGCCTTTACTATTTAAGCAGGACAAAAGAAATAACAGATTGGGTAATTGATTGAAGTAATGGACTCTGGTATTTACTTAACTATAAAGGAAAGAAAAATGCTTTCATGTAAAAGAAGAAATGTTCAGCTCCTTGGTTTTCCATTAGAAAGATTAAATAGTCATCATTTTGTTGCATCTTATTGCTTTCTAATGTTTATTATTTCTGAAAACTATGGAGCAAATCTGAGATTATCTCACAATTATATAGCATGGGCTACAAAGGATACAAAATAGAATGTTTGAAGTTTATTTTCAGAGCTGTTCAAAAATTAAATTTGTTACTCCAATTAGCAATAAGATCCTCATTCTTAGACCTGGGAAAATAGAGTCTGGATTGTCATGTGTTTACAAGAGAGACAAAAAGAAGTGATAACAAGAAAGAAAGAAAAAAAATCTTGGTTTATTCAATTAGGCTTCCCCAAAGAAAAAGAACCACAGGACATGTATATATAGATAAGAACAGACTTATGAGGGGAATTATCCCATGCAATTATGGAGGCTCCAAATTGACATAATATGCTGTGAGAAAGCTGGATAGCCAGGAAATTCTCTGGTGTGGTTCAGTCCAAATCTGAATGCCAGAGAAATGAGGGAACACATGTGTAACTTTGCATCCAAAGCTGAAGGCCTGAGCAGAAAACTGGGTTTTGAGTAGGAAATGTGACTATCCACCATCCTTTGCTTCTGTTTGGACATCAATGGATTGCGTAATGCCCACACACACCAGTGAGGTGAATCTGTTTTACTCACTAAATCAAATGCTAATCTCTTGTGAACTCAGACACATCCAGAAATAATGTTTTACCAGCAATCTGATAACTTTTAGCCCAATGAAATAGACACATAAAATTAAATATCATACTTAACTATACTATTGGACAGAGAAAAGGTGAAGGAAAAAAAGAGAAAGAGAAGTAGAGGAACTGATTCAGGGATGGAATATTTTGAGAGATGCAAACTACAATGTACCCTTTGGTTATCATTATTTCAAGCTTAATAAAGCTATACATATTGATAGCAAAGCTAAAATTGGGGGCATAAAAATTTTTAAAGCATTTATAAAATGTTTATAAATTATACACTATGCCCTTTGAAATTATAAAACCAAAAGCAATAAATATCACTATGCATTAAAAACCCACCTTAGTAATTCTGAATTGGCTCCAAATAGGTGATAGGTATCCTGTCTAATAATCATTTTTATTTAAATTATGAAATTTACTTAAGCAACTGTTAATTTTGAAGTGTTTCAGAATCAATTGGTGAGGAGAATCATTGATTGGAGGAGAAAAAATAAGAGAAGCTAATATTTGAATATTGAAGATTCAGGAGAAGAAAATAAAATCAATACAGTATCCTTTCCTGAATTTTTTTCTCATACTCTTCATATGTTCTGTACAATGTTTATAGTCCACATGCTCATCGAAGCATGCAATTCTATTCAAGGGTTTACTTTCTTACATGTTTAAGGGTATGAACTGAGGTATGATATAATAAGAGAGGTGATTTAATTGGAAATGGGTACAATTGATTAATTTTTTGATAAAGTGTTCATTTTTAACGGCGTTTTGATGCTTGTATCTCAGGAATAAAATACCCTATCTATTCAACAAACAGCTTTCACTTCCAAATAAGCTGAAGAATCATTCTGATCATGGTCATCAAAATAATGTATTGAAAAAATTGACATGGAATTTAGCCCTGCATGACCATGGACGTGAGGCAGTCAGTCAGCCACACCTGTGACACCACATTGTATCCATCCTCATGAGTAATAGTGTCATCTGCTACTTCAGTTTCAAAATCACTTATCATGATGAAGTGCCAGACTGTTTTTTTTTTCCTCTTTTAGTTGTTTCAGAAATTGTCTTCATTAGACACCCTGGACAGAAATGTCAAGTCACTAAATAAAGTCAAACATAAATAAAGTGAGTGGGTATGCTTCTGTGTGTTCAAGCAAAATATTCATTGGTTAAAAAAAAAATCATTCAAGTTTTAAGTTTTTATTGGGATAGCTGGTTGCATCTTCACAAAAGTAGGAATGACAAGAATAGAATCATTTCAACCAGAACAAGAGAAAAATCCATTTTGTCATTTTATTTTGCTTAGAAAATGGTGTGAAACTGTCTGTGTGTGTATGCACACATGTGGATTAATTTGAATTCTGGGTTTCTGATCCCTAATGAAAATTAGAATTCCATTCAGCTCATTCATTCATTTATTAATATGTCCATTATTTTCCAAATTATATCCAGTGTCCATTTGATGTTACACATTTAACTAAGATCAAGGATAAATTGGTAAATAAGACATAGACACCAAGCCGCAAATCTATAGTGTGGCCAAGGGTGTACCTAGCAGGATGTGAGTGAAACAGGCCCAGAGAGGCTCATCACGGAGGTATTCAAGTCAGAAATATGGGATGGAGTACGATTTGCTTTCCCTTAGAGTCGGGCAGCTCAGATAGCCATCTGAGGAGGGCTTGGAAAGTGAGCAGGCAGGCTTGATCGCACTGGCTGGGAAGCCCATACTCAGGGGTAGCAGAATGTGTGAGACCTGTGGAGGGTTGGCTCCCAGTGAGTAGAATCCTTGGGACTCTCCTGGGATCCAGAATCTCAGCAGAGATCAGCATCTGGGCAGCCCTGAGGTTAGGTTGCATTGTGGATATACATACATAATCACATTTGTTTCTGGTTTTCCTCATTGTTAGCATTTTTTTTACTGTTACTTTTTCTGTTCTTTGTTGTTTCAGGGTTAGGGGTTTTTAATTATTTGTTTTGTTTCTGTGTTTTTGTTTATCTTCTTTCTTTTCCTTCTAATGGTCAAATTCCCTTATTCTTTCTTCCCTTCTTTTACATGGTCTGCTTATTTTATTCGTTTTTTTTCTCCTCTATTTTTCTCCTTATAAATCCATCACTCTCTATGTGTCTTATGCTGTTTATTTTGAACACTCTAAATTTTCTTTACATTCCTATCATTTTTTCTTTACTATTGATTAACATTTAACATTAACATTTTTGATAATCGTTTTGAACTATTTACTTTGCACTATTCATTTTGCTGCATCTATTAGTACCATGGATAGCATAATTGACACCTGCTGTTTACTTCAATGTCAGAACTAGTTCATGGGTGTTTGTTATTTTTGCTGTTGGTAATTGCTGACCCACCATTCCTGTTTTTTTGTTGTAAATAGTGTTGCAGATGTTGCAGTGTGCATCAGACATTTATTTCATTTTGTATATTGTTGGCTTCTATTGTTGGTATTGTTTGTTTTCCCCTTTTTATGTGAGGTTCTGGGAACCTACTGAGACTGCAATTTTAGAGGGAAAGCACTCTGCTCCTGACCTAAACCCCGTCAAGAGACAGCACATCTTGCTCCTCATGCAGATTAACCCTGCTCAAACATCAGGGATTCTTTAATACAAAAGAAACCCTAAACTAATGACCAGTCCCCAAGTAGGAACACTTAGGGGTGGACCCTCAGTTCCCATTCATGGACATCCACTCCTATAACAAAAGCAAAGAACACAAAGTATGTAAACAACACAAATGTGAGGGGTCTCAATCTAGACCACTCCCATATCCCTTTAGAATATGCAGAGTTGTTAAATGAATAAGATCAATGGCAGAAAATGTACCCCACACAATCAGCTATATACAGGACATTGAGAGATTTACAGTGAGGATGCTAGTCTTTTGCGACCCTGGAAAAATAGAATCCTCAAGCGCTGACAAAATATACCTTGTATATAAATACACTAATTATAACCAATATATTAGCAGAGAAACTACACTCTAAATCCCTTCCTGAAATATACTGAACTATATACAACATCCTGATATCTCAGAACACTTTAGGAAAGAAAGATGTACTTACAAAATCCCACACATAAGAGCGGAAGAAAAATCCTTCCTAACAAATGGATAAAACTCAACACAGTAATATGAGAAATATGAAAAAAGAAGGTAACTTTATGTCTCCTAAAGTTCATGCTTCACCAGTAACTGAACCCAATCATTAAAGTTGATGAAATACCAAAGAATTCAAAAGAATAATTATAAAATTGATCAATGAACTGCAAGAGAATACAGAAAAACAACTGAATGAAATAAGAAATTCAATACAGGATATAAGTGAAAAATTCAATAAGATGGAGATATTGAAAAAAGAACCAAACAGAAATTCTGGAAACGAAAGACACAATAAATCACATAAACATGTTTAGTTGGAAGTCTCTCTAATAGTATAAACCATGTTGAAAACAGATTCTTAGAGCTGGGAAAACAGTGACTGAACTTAAACATTCAGGCACTAATAAAGAAAATAAGTAATGAAGAAAATGACCACAATATACAAGAAATTGAGGACAATATTAAGAAATAAAAATTAAGAATAGTTGAAATATAGAAGGGTTTTGAGAAGCAGGTTAGTGACACAAATAACCTCTTCAGAGAATAATAACTGAAAAATTTCCAAACATTGAGAATGAGAAGGATGTCCAAACACATGAGGCATTCAGAAATTCAAATAGATAAAATCAATAAAGAACTCTTTACAACATATCATAATTTAAATGCCTAACATATTGAAAAAAAGTTGTCAAGAAAAAAATATCAGGTCACATTAAGAGGAAAGGTGATAATTATCTAATTTCTCAACATAAACTGCAGAAATTCACAAGGGCTTGGAATGATGTGTTTCAAACCCTGAAAGAAAATTGTGCTCTATATGTGTATTAAGAACTATAATGCATTCCATTGTTGTCATGTATTTTAAGAAAATAATAAAATCAATAAAAAAGAAAGTTATTGCCAGACAATATTGCAATATCTGAAAAAGCTATCCTTCAGAATTAAAAAAAAAAAAATCTTCCAAAATATTAAGAAACTAAAAGAATTCATGTCTATTAAGTCCACACTTCAGGAATTACTAAAGAAATCAAAAGCAACCCAGAGCTCACAAATGGACAAGTTTCATTTAAAGAATAGATAAGTAAATTTAAAAACAGGAACAAATTTAATATTAGAAATAAATCAACATATCAGGAATTAAAAACATTTCCCTATAATATTGAATGTAAATGTTCTCAACTCTCCAATTAAAAGACATAGACTAGCAGAACAGATTAACCTGATGGGTAAAGAAGGCTACATGAACTATAAAAACACAAGAGTATTGACCTATACTCTTGCAGGATGAATAGGTGATAGAAGAACTCAGGGGGAAATTTAAATATTCTTAGAGTCAAATGAGGATATTCATACAACATATCAGTATCTCTGGGAGCACTTTGAAGGCAGTGCTAAGAGAAAATTTTATAGCAAGGAGTGCTTATATAAAAAAAAAAAATCAGAAAGATCCCAAATAAATAACCTAATTATATATCTCAATGCTCTTGAAAGGCAAGAGCAAACCAAAGCCAGTGGAAGGAAGGAAGTAGTTAAGATTGGATTTGAAATTAATGAAATAAAGAATAAAGACACAATACAAAGGACCAATAAAATGAATATCTGGTTCTCTGAAGAAATAACTAAGATTGATTAAACTGTTCTTCAATCTAACCAAACAACAAAAAAGCAGACTCTAATAAAATTAGCGATGAAAAAGGTATCAGCACAGATTTTATAGAAATCTAGAGGATCTTTAGGGACTATTTGAAAACACATGCTCCAATAAATTGGAAAACCTAGAAGAAATGGATGTGTTTCTAAACATGTATGACCTGTCAAAATTGAGTCAAGAGGACATAGAAATTCTAAACAGAACAATAACTAGCAATGTGATAGAAGCAGTAATAAAAAAACCTGGCAACAAATAAAAACACAGGAACATACAGATTCTCTGCTGAATTCTACCAAACATTTAAAGAAGAACTGGTGCCAATATTTCTCAAATTATTCCATAAAATAAAAAGGGATGGAATACATCTAGATTCATTCTATGATGCAGGACCACACTCATACCAAAACCTGATAAGGACACATCAAGGAAAGAAAACCACAGACCAATATCCCTGATGAATTTGGAGGTAAAAATTCTTAATAACCTATTAGCAAATTATATTCAACAACATATTAACAGAATTATATATCGGGGCCAAGTTATTTTTATCCCAGTGTTGGCAGGATGACTTAACACACAAACATTAATAAATGTAATTCAACACACATGTGGAATTAAAAACAAAAACTACATAGTAATCTCAATAGACGCAGAGAAAAACTTCAAGAAAATTCAGCACCCATTCATGATAAAAACAATATATAAACCAGGGTTAAAGGAACCTACCTAAACATTATAAAGCTCATATATGATAAAACCAAAATCAACTTCATAGTAAGTAGGCAAAAACTGAAAGCACTTCATTTAAAATGCAGAACAAGATAAGATATCTACTCACACTACTCCTATTCAATATAATACTAGGAATTCTAACTGGAGCGATTAAGCAAGTCAAGAAAAGAAAAGTGATAAAAATAGAAAAAGAAGAAGTCAAATTATCACTGGTTGTTGATGAGATGATCCTATACTTAGAAGATCCAAGAAGCTGTAACAGAAAAATTCTAGAGCTAACAAGCAAATTCAGAAAAATAGCAAGTTCCAAAATCAATCTACAAAAATAAAAACTTTCCCATTAGCCAAAATGAACCTGATAAGAAAGAAATCAGAAAAACAATCCCATTCACATTTATTTCATTCACAGTAACCAAAACCAAAAACAAAAACAACAGCAACTAATAAAGGTCAAAGTCCTGTACAATGAAATCTAGATAACTCTTCAAAACTGAAGAAAGAAATTGAAAAAGATCCAAGAAGATGAAAAACCTCCCATGTTCATGGATAGGCAGAATTAGTAGGGTAAAAATGGCCATGCTACAAAAAAAAATATGCAGATTCAGTGCAATCCCCATCAATATAACAATGATAGTCTTTGCAAAGCAAAGCAAAACAAAACAAAACAAAAAAGGAATTGTCACAGAATTCATTTGAAAAGATAAAATACCTAAAATAACCAAAGCAATTCTAAGCCAATATGCAACCCTGGTGACATCACAATACCTGACTTCAAATTTTACCAAAATCTGCTTGGTATTGACATAAAAACACATAGACCAATGGTACATAATAGAAGACAAAGAGACAAACTCACATATTTATAGTCATCTGATCTTTGACAAAAATGTTAAAAACATACATTGGAGACAAAGCAGCCTTTCTAAACAAATGTTGTTGGGAAAACTGGTTATCTATATGTAGAAGAATGAAACTAGACTTTTAACTCTCATCCTGCACAAAAATCAACTCTAAATGGATCAAAGACCTAGGAATTAGATCAGAAAGCATGCAACTCCTAGTGGAAACATAGAGTCAACACTTCAGCATGCAACAACTTTCTCAACAGGACTTCTGAAGTTTGGGAAGCAATGTCAAGAGTTAATCAACAGAAAAGCATCAAATTAAAAAGGTTCAGCACAGCAAAGAAAGCAACTAAGAACATAAAACAAGAACCTACAGAATAGGAGAAAATCATTGCTAGCTCCTGAGGATTAATACTGAGTTTATGTAAATAACTCAAAAAACTTAACACCAAAAATGCAATTAATAAAAGGGAAATGAACTAAAAAAACACTTCTCAAAAGAAGAAATACAAAGGGTCAATAAATGTACAAAAAAAAATGTTCAACATCATTAGCAATTAGGAAAATGCAAATAAAAACCACACTGAAATTTCATCTCACGCAAGTGAGAATGACAGCCATCAAGATTATATATAATAATAAATGGTGGAGAGAATGTGGAGAAACAGAACAGTTTCACATTCTTGGTGGGATTGTAAATTGGTACAACCACTATTGAAATCAGTAGAGGTTCCTCTACAAACTAGGCATAGAACCAAAATAGGACCCAGCTGTACCACTCCTTGGTATTTATTCTCCAGAATCAAAGTCATCATACTACAGTGATATGTGCATACCCCATGTTTATAACTTCACAATTCACAATAGACAAACTATAGAACCAGCCTAGGTGTTCCAATGGATGAAGAAAATGTGAGATACATATATCTCACATCATTTATAGATATGTGTGTGTGTATATATGTGTGTGTGTGTGTGTCACATATATGTGAAAGACATATATATGTGAAATATATATATCACATATATATGAAGAAAATGTGATACATATGTATACACACACATACACACACACACACACACACACACACATACACAAAGGAATTTTATTCTTCCATAAAGAAGAATGAACTTATGCCATTTGCTGGAAAGTTCATGGGAACTGAGAACATTATGCTAATGGCGATAAGCCAAATGCAGAAAGTCAAAAGTCATATGTTTGTTTTTTTTTTTTTTCTCATTTTTGGATCCTAAAGGAGAAATGGGAAAATAAATATTTTGGGGAGGAGGATTCTCATAAAAACTTAATGGAAATTATTAAAGTGGAGGAAAAAGACCAGGGAATGGAAGAAAGAAGGAAAAGGGAAAACACTTTGGAATCATATTTGCCAAATTATATCTTTATAATGTATGCATGCACACATATGTAACAACAAATCCCACCATTATGTAAAACTGTAGTGCACCAATAAAAATGTGGAAATAATATCTGGGTAATACTTTAACAAGTATATGAGAGAGTATGTGAGAGAGCTAGTCATCAAAAATGTTTAATAAAGGAAAGCTCAAAATGCCTTCATTGAAAAATTCTATCAAATAATTAAAGAATTACCCCAACATAGAATAAACTTCATACTATCTTCCCATAAAAGTCTTAGCTCATTCTATCATATAAGTACTGACTTGATGCTAAAATCAAGTGAAATATTACAAAAATATATAGAATAGTATCTATTGTGATATGGACATAAAATTATTTAATACAATATTAGGGAACCAATACATATGTATACATATACATATACACACATATATATTTTACATAACATGATTATGTGAGATTTATAACAGGCAAAGTTACTTTAATATATGATCATCAATCAATACAATATGCAATTTTTTTTGAATAAGACAAAACAAAACAAAATACACTCATCTCAATGAAAATAGCAAAAATATTGCCAATATCTTTCAGGGTAAAAATATGTAAATAACTAGGAACAGAAGGAAAGTCTTTAAAAGGGCATCTATGCAATGTCTACAGTTATATCACATTTAATGATGAAGGAAAGAAGCTTTCCTTCAGGATCAGGGGAAAAAAAAAAAAAAAAAACAACTATGAAGTAAATATACAATGGTCCAGGCACTTTGGAGAATATTCTGACTGATTTCCCAATAAATTAAACCTGTGTTGCCATATGATTCAGGAAGCCCCACATTCAAGTACCTAAGAGAACCAAAAGTTTATATTCACATAAAAATATATAGAGGAGGGCTGGTTTTGTGGCACAGTGGTGGTGCTCTTGCCTCGCATATATGAGTAACTGGGTTCAATCCTCACCACCACATGAAAACAACTAAAAAAATAAAAAAAATTTTAAAAAGTGTATAGAGGAATGTGCACAGCAATGATATTCATAGTAGTCACAAAACGGATACAAACCAAATATCTATCAACAGGTAAATACAGAAATCAAATTATTCAACCATCTGGTAGCAGAGGTATATGCTTGTAATCTCAGCTACTAGGGAGGCTGAGGCAGGAGGAGAAGGCAAGTTCAACTTTGCAAGATTTAGTCTCAAAATGAAAATTAAAGGAAGGTCTGGAGATGAAGCTCAGTGCCCTGGGGGTTCAATCTCTTGATATGTGTGTGTGTGTGTGTGTGTGTGTGTGTGTGTAACATTGAATGAAGTATTGCGATGTGTTACGACATAAAGAACATCAAGAATTCAAAATTATTATGGAAAACTAAAATAAGTGATGCACAAAAGACAACAAATTATATAACTCCATTTGTATGAATACCTATAATAGTTAAATCCACAATAGAATATATAGCTGTGTTTTTAGGATTGGGGGCAGAAAAGGAATGAAGTTTAAGTCATATATTTTTTATGGGTGTACTGATAAAATATTCTGTTATTGGTGGTGACAGTTGCATAATTTTGTGACTATACTAAAACCCACTGAAGGATACACTTTAGATTGATGAACGTTGTTATGTTAATTATGTCACAGTATAAAAGTAAAATAAGTTTCAATATAATAAGTACTTAATAAACGGAACACATGGAGGTGGGGAAAGAGAAGATCAAAGCTAGGATGAATATTCCTCAGTGTCAGTGTCACCCTGGACAGGACCTACAGAAAGACAAACACTTCAATAAAAGAGAACTGCATGTATGATAGATAGGATGTGCAAGCAGCCAACTGCTAATGAGAAAGAAATTAAAGAAGATGTCCTTGAATTCTGCAAGAATCTACTGTGGTCAACTTACACAATTCCTGTTTGGTCTCAATAAATAACCCCATTCTGAGAAATCAGTCCCAGTGGGAAATTCAGGGGACATGGATTCAAATAGATGTGAACACATTGAATGCAGTTTATCATCTTTTTATTATTCCATTTTCCTGAGGGAAAACAAAACGAAATACACACATAGGAAGAATAGCATGCTCACAGCAGTAGTTTCCCCATCATATGCCATGAACTCATAAATAATGCATTTTCCTGGTAAATATGGATGTTTGCTAAGATCAGAAATACCAGCTCTGTCAAGAGCTGCTCCCAGCTCCCTCCCCACTCCATTCAGATGCAAATGCTGATCACTGTAGAAAACCCACAGAAGGATCAGTAATTTGCATAAGCAGAAATACTTGGGGGGGGGGTGTTTGAAGAACACTTTATTTTGAATTTTTGATAGTGTCTGTTTTTTATATACCTTGAAAATTCCCATTTTAGGAGATACTCAAAGCAGCAACTTTGCTGGTGATTGAAATATGTGATTTGACTTATCTGATATAAAGAGTAGTTAATACAGATACACTTGTAGAAATGTCCATAAAATAAGGTTTCCTTGGCACTCATTGTCTCCTTCACACTATGTCGTTGATATCACCGATGTCAATTTTTCTATCATATTTCATTATTCCAAATTTTTCAGCATGCCACATTTTATAGCCTTAATTATGACTCAAGTAAAAATTGATATAATGCATATGTCTCTCTCTGACATTTTCTATCCTCATTCTAATATGCATGTTGGTAAAATTGACATGGTTACCAGGAAATTAATTTTCCCTCTGTTATAGTTTACCCTTCGTGGCTTATTAAAATATTTCCCAACTTTATAAGGATAATAGAAATTGTCTGATTGAATGCATATATGCCTATTATTTTAAAGCAGTTTGCATGAAATACTAAATAATGATCTTATTTCAATTTGAATCTGATGTATTTTAAATATGGGAACAGTTTCAACAATGAAAAATAAAGCAATTTTCTAGACCCTGATTTAAAATCTTCATGGTACAATCTCAACTGCAGAGAGAGCTCCATACTGGAAGGTGGCTCTGGCAGAGTGGTCTGGAACTGTTTCCTGCATGACCAAGTGAGGCTGTGAAGGACGCTGGACCAGACCTGGGGAGTGCCAGCTAGGAGTCTCAAATGAGCTTTTGCTACTTGCACTACTCAGAGCTTTACAATCTCAGTTTCCAGGAAAGAAAAATGAAGATAATGATACATTTTTTTGTTTGTTTTTGATGCCATGTAATTACTTTGAAGATGAGAGAAATTATTAAAAGCAATGGGAATATTTTCTGCAGGACCAATAAGAAAACTTCATCCTGTGTGAATGTGTGCTGTGTGCTCTCTTCACTGGCCCTTTCTCTAGGAAAGCGAAAATAAAACCAAGGGGACATCTCTATTGATACATTTCTTTTTTTTAAATTAATTTTTATTGTAGGTTGTTCAAAACATTACATAGTTCTTGATATATCATATTTCACACTTTGATTCAAGTGGGATATGAGCTATTTCCAAGAACTACACTCCCTATTGAGAGACGAGAGAGAGAGAGAGAGAGAGAGAGAGAGAGAGAGAGAGAAATAGAAGAAGGGAGGCAGGAAGAAAAAACATCGTATAGCCCAACACTCCTGCCGCAGTCTCCTCACGGGCTACTGTAAGAAATGAGACACCTAAGGGGGCCTGTTGCAGTTGACCTATGTCTTAAGGAAGGACCAAAGCCCAAGGAGGAATTTGTGGGGAGGTCATGGGCAAGGCCAAACCAACCCTGGCTAAGGGAGTGTGAGCCATTTTGAAGAGCCCTGGGCAGGACCTCCAAGGGGGCAAAGGATGTTTTAGGTACTGACTCTTGGCAAAGTCACCATCTAAACAGTGACTCAGACTGTGGTGATCTCACAGGGGTGTCTGGCTTTTTCTCTCCCCCAAGATATCTGCCCTTCCAGCCTCTAGATTCAAGAGGCAATTTTTCAGGACAGGTGAGACCTTAGTTCACGTTCAGACTGCTTGAGTTCAAATCAGAGCTCTGCTCCTTACTGACTCTATCAAGTTACTGAGCGACTGCGTTCCCAGGTTCTTTGATGGGTAAGATGGGAAAAGCACACCAGTATCATTGGGTTCTTGTGAGATTAAAAGGAAGACCCCGTACACTGTGGGTGTTGAGTGCATGATCACTACCTGTGACACATGTCAGTGCAATTTGCTTCAATGAGGAATTTGCACAGCAGAAAATATGAGTCACCTGTTGAAATTTGTCACCTACTTCTTCCAACCCATCAGGTGTGTGGCTGGGGCTCTCTGACCCTCTCCTTTTTCAGGTCTCCGAGAATTCCTCTAGCACTAGCAATAAGACACCCACCTCACAGGACTCTCACTGGGACTACACAAGCGGACCAACAGAACAGAGTCCGGCCCACAACAGGGGATAGCCACTCACTGGTGGAGGCCGCTCTGACCATTCCGGGGCAGAAGGCAGGGGGTCTGAGCAACATGTGCTCTTACTGCCACAGAAAGAGGGTGATGCTGCTGAAGGTGATGACTGAAAGCAGCAGCAAGGGAGGCTCCCCATCCTGGGGAGGCAGGAGCCTCTGCTCCCCAACAGAGTACTGTCCCCAGGGACTTTCCAGGACAGTTACCGTTTCAATCTGGGTTTCACCACTGTGACTTAAGGATCTGACCAGAACAATTTTGGGGAAAGAAAGCCTTATTTGAGGGCTCATAGTTTCAGAGGTCTCAGTTCATAGAAGGCTGGCTCCATTCCTTGGGGCTGTAGGGGAGGCAGAACATCATGGTAGAAGAGTGTGGCAGAGGGAAGCAGCTCACATGATGATCACCAAGCAAAGAGAGACTCTACTTGTCAGACACAAATGTATGCCCCAAAGCTACACCCCAATTCCCACCTCCTTGAGCCACACCCCACCACTTCAATTACTCAGTTAATCCCTCTCAGGGGATTAATTCACTGATTGGGTTAAGACTCTCACAACCCAATCATTTCTCCTCTGAACCCTCTTGCATTGTCTCACATGTGAGCTTTTGGGGGATACCACGTCTAAACCAAAGCAGTTACTATCCCATGAGTGAGTGTTCAGGAGTGAGGAGCAGGGCACTCCCACCCTGGAATATGAAGCATTCATGGAATAGAGAGGAGATAATTGCAACAGCAAAGAACTTTGATTACACCTGTTCCAAATTGCTCTAGTGGCTTTCCAGCTTCCTGCCATCCATGGGCCTGCTCCGTTCTTCCTCACAGAGGCGAGCTGCATAGGAAATGCCACTGAAGTGGTACAAGGATTTTTGACTAGGGGAAAGCAGCGTATTTGCCTTCCAACGTCTACAAAGCAATGGTGTTAGCTTTCCTCTCTTCTGATGCATGTTTTTTGGCATCTGCTATGTGCACAGCCCTGCTAGGCTCAGGAAGCAACTGAGCACTAGTGAGGCATGGTCTCTGCCTTCAGAATGTTTCAAAGGGAATGAAAGCATAAGAAAAAGTCAAAATCAACCCACCTTCAGTATCTCTCAAATATTTTTCTTAAGTAGGAGCATGGTGCAACTTTTGCTACAGCAGGTCTCAGATTCTTTAAGATTTTCTTGAACTACCCCTAATCTAAAAGTACCTAGTAAAGCATAGATGCCTATGCCCTCTGGGCTTGTTTTCAGTGTTTGTTTATAGTAGAAACACAAGCCATCTGAGAATCCAAAGCAAGTCCCTTGTCAAATTTGAATTCTGAGAGAATAGTGAAAATCATAAAAATTCCTTGAAAATTGAAATTTTTAAAGACTATACTACACATCGATGGGACAAAAACAGAAAAGAAGCAGGGCTCTAAAGACAGACGGAATGAAGTCTGAAGAAGCATGGGGATGCATTCCATGCCTGTCCCAGGAGTTTCAAAAGAAAGCAAATTGCTTTTCTCAGAAAATGATAGCAACCAGTCATGGCCTCAGATAGCTCAGATGTTAAGCATAAAGTCTAAAATTCCCTGAAATTTAAAAAAGTATGTCCCAATCAGAAAAAAAGGATGACGTCTGAAAAATTTGTGTCGATGAAAAACTCTTTATTTTTTTTTATTAGTTGCTCAAGACAATACAATGAGCTTGACATATCATATATTTGATTCAAATAGGGTATGAATTCTCACTTTTCCACATGTACAGATTGCAGGATCACATTGGTTATACATCCATGTGTATACATACAGCAATCCTAGTGTCAGTTGTATTCATTGAATTGAACAAGTATATAGATAAAGTTTAGACAAAATAAAATTGGAAAGTCCCTATGCTGTAGACTTCTGCTTTTATACATATGAAAACTAAGGCTCAAAAGATGACTTAATGTCTCTAAGACCCTCTCGTGAGGGAGAGGCAAGCCTGACTAGAATCATAGAGCACAGGTGCTGCGTTGCCCTGTGAAACGCTCAGCTTCTGTGCTCACTCACAGTGCTGTGTGTGAAGGGCTGAAGGAAGAAGTATTCTAGTTTTACCAAAAATGAGGGGTCATGAGCCTTTGGAAAGATGCAGCTGGAAACACCTGCAAAGACTGAGTTTGGAACTCTCTAAATTTAATTGCTACTGGTTGAATAGGCTTAGTGGACACCACGGAAATTCTGGAGGATGTATGATCTTGCACCCAAAGACTCTGTCTTTGCAAACTCCAATTTTTGAGGGTGAATGCAAATCAGACTCTTCAGTCCTTCAGATGGAAGGGATCCCTGCTACTACACTAGGTTGAGAAGGGTCATCTAGATCTTGCTCCATTAGTAAGTGTGTCCACTTCTTAAGTGCAGTGATTGTTTTCAGGGGTAGACATATGACCCATGCTCGATTCATCTGGATTATTTTTCAGAACTACTCCAATTGTACCCAAGCTTCATAAGCTCCATGTATTTCTAGATAGGACATGTAAAGGCCTGAGCCTGGAAGCTGGTGGTGGTCAAATCCTGTCAAGTAGAGAAAGCAGACAGTGAAGACAATGAAAAGACCGATGTCAGGGTGAAGGAGGGCACCTCATTCCAGGTGGCAAGACATCCCTCGCCAGGCTGCCTCCAGTTGTGTTCTTGCCCTTCACAATTACATGTAACAACAAACTTCTCACTGCACCTAAAAAAAATTGATCCATATAATATGTCCCGGCAATCATCGCTAGACAAATATTTTCAGTGACTGAATTGACTGAATACATGCATATAGCACTATAATTTCTCATACTATTAAACGTATTACCATACCATATCCAGCTACAACTTACAACATCAACACCATGCAGAGTATTTCATATTCTGCATTTTTCCTCACCAAAGAAAACTTCAAACAGAACACAACTTTCCCAATATTCAGATGATAGCAGTGAGGATTACAGATAATAAAGAATCTGCTCAATGCACTCCTGGCTCTTGAGATAATTCTTATACATTTGCATTTTCTTTTCCTATATCTTCCAGCTGTGTGGAGAGCTACATTTATCTAGGAAGGACATTAGCTTTATGCTGACATTAAGTTAAGTTAATCATCAATTAAATCAATTGAATTGATTTGGGGTACAACATGGATACACTAGAATTTGAGTTCAATTGGAAAATAAAACACATATCATATTTTCATTAACATTATTAACTATCTAATTGCATGTTAGTGCCTTTAGCTCTAGAACTACCTCATTGAATGCACAGTCCAACCACTTCAGCTTGTAGGTGAGAGATGTGAGTTCCAGAATCACAGGTATTGCTCCAAGGCTAAACTGAGGTTTCCAACACTGGGGAACCTAATTTAGTCTCCTGTTAAGTTGTCTCTTTGCTTCCTGGACATCATACTTAGTTCTATTTCTGGTATTAAATGAGAATACTTCCTTTGTCACTGTAATGAAGATTCTTAGACCAATCATCCTTGGTCAATTTATTTTATATGTTAATATGTACTTTGGTACATTCTTTATGTCTTCAATAAGACTTTTAATTAAGAAAGTTATATGCCTTTCAGTAATTTCCATTAGCACATATTTGATTAAACTATGACCTTAGAGAAACTTGTCTCCGTTGGAACCTGTCACAGTAAGGCTTAATGTTCTTTCAACAAAGCAAATAGCTAACAGAACAATTTTCACTATATAAAAAAAAAAATCTTCAAAACATGCACTGTTCTAGTTTTAATGGTTTCATAGAGAAGTTTGCTATGGAATTTTAATGGCTGGATTATAACACCCATTTCTAAAATGAATCATAGTTATTACCCTTTAAGGTATGGCATAAATTGTGGGTTGTAATCGCTTACAGACTTCCCTGAAGCACTAATATCTCTACATCACATCTGCAGCATGCTGTCGACTTGATCAGCTGGAGGACATGGCAAGACAGACCCGAAACAAAAGAGGAATGAAGGAGGCTGTGGAATGGGAGGGTCTCCCTGTACCCCGGTGAGAGTTAAACTGCAACTGAAATAACACAGCAAGGAGGTGGTTTCCAGCTTCAAACTCATGTAAGATTTAATGCCACTTCACCTGGGTCTGTGAGGGTTCTAGGATTCAGTGTGGAAAGGTTGATTGAAGTTACTTATGCTAATAGTTTTAAATATATTTTTCCTCTATGGAGCCCTCATTAACAAAGTGACCATAGTCCCAGTATGAAACTAAATAGGATTTTTTTTGTGTGACTAGATCAACAGGGAAGTTTTCAAATCTGTGTCCCTCAATACAATGTCCCTCCCCTTTTCCTTTTTTCAATAAATATTCCCTCATTACTGGTGAACAGTGTGCTGAGAATACAAAAACCAGAAAATGGATGTGAATTTTACAATGCTTTGAGTAATTCATAGAAAATCTGGGGCAGAAGACAAAGTTTCTTGAATGCTTTAATTATTATTCAGAGAAAGTTCCATTGTGTGAGCTATTGTTCAATACTTAGGATTTCTCCTACCTTCTCAATATTAATCCTTAATTTAAAGTCTTCTCCCTTTGTTAATCAAAGACTGAAAGCTCAATTGTTCTTTTGCCAAATAAATGGATTATAGATACACTTTAGAATCTGGCAGGAAATGTAATCATTATAAAATGATTTGAAAAGAAGATAATGAATTTTTTTTCTCTAAAAACGAACAAGTCAAGGAAATTAAACATCTGCAAGAGAAATGGCAACATTTTTAAAAAGTTGTCGTTTCACTTTGGGAGCCAAATATTTTATGAAGTTAATATTCACTTAATAAATTCAAGCTACACCCCTGTGTACCTATGCCAAATTTTGGTTTGTCAAATTAATTCATTGCCTGCTCTGTTGTTTAGTCATATTTCTGGGCAGCTGTTCATATGTTGATATCTTTTCTCCTCTGATAGAATGCCATCTTCGTGGGGACTGGACCCTGTCTCCATGCCCATCTTGCTTGCTATTTCAGCCCCAGGTTGCAGTTATAGGTAAGTAATGAGCAATTCACAGGATTTCTTGGCTGAATGAGTGGATGCCACCTAAGCTTCTCATTCCCTTTCCTGAAATCGAGTTTCAGCAGCTGTTTTGATGTAACTAACAAGGTACCACTTGCCTGGCCTATAATCTTCCTAACGGTTCACTTGTGAGTCCTTTAGTGGCTGCCAGACCCCTGGGATATATGCCCAGTAGGACCCAGACCTGCTCTTGCTAATGCGAAGCTCCTATCCTGAGAACTGACAGGAGACTTCTTTAAATGCATCTACTTTCTGCTTACATACTCTCTCTCCAGCATAGTGGAGCTCTGTTGGTCCTTTATAACTTCTGTTTCTATGGAGATAGATGGGTTGAGCTATTACTGCATAGAGCCAAGGATTATAGAAACAGAAGAGGTGGGAATTAACTTGGACACTCTTGGTGCAATTAGCCTCTAATGAATCCATCCTCAAAATAGATTGGCTGTGACCCCATTAGTCCAGAGTCATGCTCAGACTTTGCCTAATAAGATATTGAATGTTAACTCACAGCGGGGACTCTAAAAGGGGCTTCTGGGGGAAATGTTTACTGAATAAACATTCTGGTCACCAGGGAGGGAATGAGTCATTTGCATTTCCTGTTTTAATGTGTGAAAATGTTTTTCCTCTTGAAAGGGACTGCATTAAGGAGCTTGGGGGCAGTTTGCCAGGCTCATTCACACCAGGGATTAGGATCTGAATAATACTATAGAACTACTCATGCAGGAAGAGGGGCGTGGGTACAGCTTCTCTTGACCTTCATAATCATGCTGCCATATTTACTCTGGAGGGCAGAGTCTATGAAAGTCTTCTCATTTACAAAACAGGAAAAGGGGATCAGAGAGGACAATGGGTCAGACCAAGGTCACAGCACTGAGCAGGTAGCAGAGCAGACCTAAATCTTGGGCATTCTGATTCACTTCTTAAAGTGCAGAGTTGCCTCTTACATTGCATAGGAGCTTGCACACATGGAGAATTTTAAGTCATATGTCAAGGTGGAATATGAGAACCCTTGACTGATGACGAAACAGGAAGTACATGACTCACCAGCAAGAAGAGGAACATATGGAGCCGCCGTGATGAGGAAATCATTCCCAATCAGACTGCCCTTGGTCCTCTGTAAAAATAATATTGAAAGGATCCCATTTGCCATGAGGTCTCTGGTATTTTTCCAAATTATGATACAAACGTAAGCATTTTTGTTCAAAATACAGTGTTCATTCCATTACGTCACACTGCTGTGGGAAGAACATGCTCACCCTGGTGGACTGTCTCCCCGTCCCCTGCTCCTCCTCTCTGCTGCAGTTATCTTCACATCAACCAGCTGCACCTTAACAAAGCCTTTGGCTCTTGGCCTCAGTCTGGCCATGCTCATCTTGTTTTGACCTGTAGTCTCCTTCCACACAAGCTCTGCAGTCAGGAAGAGTGAGGGGATTAATGCCCTTGGGATGGCCTTGACAAATGGGGCATAGAATTCCATGGACAAGCGCCCCTCCTCCACGGTTCCCCTAGTTCTCTCTGAGGTGTATTCCCCATATACCTTGCTCATACAGCCCCATGGGCATTTACCACTAATTGCCCTGAACTAGCTCAATGAATCAATCTTGCTCTGGTTTTTCCTGCATCTTCCTTCATTTTCTCCAGCCCACACATTCTATTTTTTTTCAGTGAGCCTAAAAGAAAGAGGGAATTTGTCTCCAAATCTTCAAGGCAGAACAGTCAATGCAAGCTAGTCTATGGCAATAGTGGTGGTTCCAAATGATAATCAGGTGAATAAGCAGGAATTGTGGGGTGCAATCTGGAGATAGATGTTGGGCCTGGTCGAAAAGGTTATTTTAAATATTCTGTGATTGATATAGGAAACTTTTAATGGGTGTTGGTACAATGTGTTCACATTCATATTTTTAAAAATTTCATATATTTTTCAAGTGATTTTAAATGGAATAATCTTTTCTCATTTATTCCTTTTTCTATATACTCATTTAGCAAGCATCTGAACTCCTTCTCCATGCAAGGAGAGTGATCCAAAGTCAAATGATGTCTCTAAGGTATTTGCCCTGCACCCTAAGATGAAAGTATTTCATAGGATGTCAGACATCAAGTGACTCCTTGATGGACATCCCAGTCCCTAAAGAGTACAAACACATGAATTTCAGTTAGGTCAGAGCAAAGAACGAGTGCCAGCAGAGCAGGTCCCTCCACACCCAGAACCTCAGCTTCTTTGTTCATTGGGTAAATGTTCATATAGCGCCTTGGTCTCACAGGAGGGTCACCTTGAGATACTGCATGAAGTCAGGTGCTTAGCATGTGTCATCTCTCTGTCTCCACTGTTCATACCCTTTTGTTTTAGGTAATGTTGAACCAAGGGATGTTGGTTCAGTTCTACTAAGGGACACACATAGTGGCAGATTTATCTCTATATTTAATATGTTCTCAAACTCCAAACCAAGTACTTGACTGCCCAAAAGACACATACATCTTGCTACTTCTTAACATACCCCAAATAAATATGTCCATGATAGTCAAAGCATGTCCCTAGTCTATGTCCAACTACACTGCATACCCAGGCAGGTAAGCAAAACATCCTAGGCTGATCCTCAGTGTTCCCATCCCTCCAAAATGTCATCACACTCCCACTTCTCCATGTGTATTTTTTTATGTCTCTGGATGACAAGATTTTGATTTCCCAATTACCTCCAACCTCTAACACAGCATCTGCATAGAGGAGGAGCCTTAAAGTTTATTCATTTCAATAAACCTTTGATGTTCTGTTCACAGCTCAGTCAGTAGGAGAAGGATCTGTAGATTATCCACAAAGGAAATAAATAATAGTTTGTTGCTAGCTTCCAGAGAGAGAAAGTGAGGCTGACAGAGACACATCCAGGGAAAGAGACTAGAGAAAACATTTATTTCCCTCCAGGGTGATGTTTACAACAAAGTCATAAACTAGGCAGTGTTCCTTCCCAGCTCCAGTGAACAATTTGAGCAGAGGTAACCAGAGTGTACTTCACCCTACAGGGCTTACACAGGAATTATAATGGATGCTTTAATTCTAATAATTCAGCCTTAAAGCAGATAGAGCCACTCTTCCCCTAACACACAATTAGTGCTCCAGGAAGTGTATTTCCCTGAACATTACTAAAAATTTTATGGCACTAAAAGTGGAGAATAGTAATGAGCAATTTGGAATTCTCTAGAATGCCAAAGAACTTCTTGGGCCCATTTCAGACACACCAGTCTTAAGAAAGTCTCTCTTTGAGTTTCCAGAATGACTACAGAGGACAGAGCCGGGCTTGTGCATCTGTCTCCACGGCTGGGCATTGGTACCTGCTGTTTCAGACTCTCTTTAGGATTTCTTAATGTAGGAAAAGGTGTGTCATAACTGAGATTTCTGAGATCATGAGTGACTTGTGGTCGGTCCTTTCTTCCTCCCGTCACCTGTGGAGAGTCTGTGGGGTGACAAGCAGCACAGCCAATGCTGGGGGTGAAAATAAAGAAGCATATTACACAGGGGAGCAGAGCCAGAAAGCCCTTCCCAAGCCTGAAACAGGGCCGATCAGGGGCACTGAAAAGAGGCAGATATTTACACCACTAGAATTCAGCTCACACCAACTTGCTCCAGGGACCAGTCCTTGGCACCCGAATGTCCCTATAGTCTCTTCTTCAATGACCTATTTTTCTCATGTTTTAAATCTGTGTCTGGGTTGACAGTGCTCACATCTCCTTCTCCTGTTGTATCTCTCCCTGAACTTCTTTCTTCATGCCTATGGGCTACCTGTTTCTCTTCTTATCTCACCAGCACCTTGAACTGAAGTCCAAAAATGATCTCTAAGGTAACTCTGAAGCCTTGTCTTTCCTTTATATCTACCTTTACCATCTGATTTTCAATCAAGGAATCATATTTCATTTGAACTATGCCACCAAGATGCAAACTTGAAAAGCAGTCTTAATCTCCTCTCTGCACCGACATACTCTCCTTCAGTCAGCTGATTGCACCTCCAACGCATGTCTGTTCACTAATGTACCTCTACCACTGAACTGTCCTGCTGGTTTATAGGTACTTTCCCTCCTCATAATCAAAATCACATTCAACAATGCAGACATTTAAAAAGTATCAATCTTTTTATACCTACTTAAATTCCTTGAAGGACTAAACAAACATTTGCACTTAAACTAAGTTCACAAGTCCTTATGAGACTCCTGCACCTCACAGCCTGCTCCTTGCTGACTTTTCCAGTTGCCCATTCCTCAGTTCCCTTCCTGTGGTTCCGCAGTAAGGGTTTCTTTACCCATAATTCCCTTTCCCTCTTCAAAGGCTGCTTTTTGCTCCCTTCACCTGAAGCTCCCCTCCCCAGCTCTGTATGGAAAGGCTTCTCATCAGTCACAGCTTGGGTGAGACACACCTGTTTCTATTCACACCTGTTTCTAATCATATACATATGATTAGAGAGAGAGAGAGAGAGAGGTGTTTAGCAACAGGGACAATCTTCTTCACTTGCTTCCTTCACAATAACCCCATTTTCTTTATTGTCCCTTATCCTCAGGAAATTGCAAGCTCCATGGTGGCAGATACTTGTCCACATATGTTTGCCAATATAGTTAACTTGCCAAGTCTCTATAACATAGTAGACTCTTGGCACATATCTGAGAAACTATCTGTACTTTCTGAATGAATGAATAAATTAAGAACAATGAATCTTCTATTATTCTAGAAAGGTAGCTTCCTATAAAAAACAACAACAGGGGCTGGGGATGTGGCTCAAGCGGTAGCGCGCTCGCCTGGCATGCGTGCAGCCCAGGGTTCCATCCTCAGCACCACATACAAACAAAGATGTTGTGTCCGCTGATAACTAAAAAATAAATATTAAAATTCTTTCTCTCTCTCTCTCCCTCTCTCACTCTCTCTTTAAAAAAAAAAAAAACAGGAACAACAACAAAAACATAAACGCTTTATTCAAAAAACAGTTGTTTCCCACTAATGTTGTATCCAGTGTCTGTGTTCCAGGACAAGAGACCCCTGCTAGATGACTTCCCTCCAACAGGGCTCAGCCTCTTATCTTGTGGTTTCCCATCTAGATTCCCAGAGTCCCCTTCATTCATCCCACAGAAAACAAAACGGAGGAGCTCAATGTGGGGTGCATTACTGGGCCAACCTGGAGGATCCCCTCCACTGCATCCCCTTGCCCTGGACATTCTCACTGTGAGGCCTACGGCCCTAACTAACCACAAAGGCAGCTGGGACAGGCAGCTGGGAATTCAAGGACAGTGTTTGGTGAGCAGCTTGTTCATTAGTGACATAAAATCTTAATCTGTTTTCTGCTTCTTGTCTACAATCTTATGCTTGATCCATGTCATGTGAATTTATAGTCTGTAGTGAATCTATCAATCAAAAATTGAGACACTTTTTTCTACATATTTTCAAACATTGTCTTTAAAATTGTGTGTGTGTGTGTGTGTGTGGGTGTGTGTGTATGTGTGTGTGTGTGTGTGTTGCAGATCTGGCTGGGCATGATACCCAAACCTCTGGATAGCAGAATATGTTCTATTTACACTTTTAGTTGTTCTTCTTCTTCTTCTTCTTCTTCTTCTTCTTCTTCTTCTTCTTCTTCTTCTAATGAGACAGTAAATGAGGAGAATTTCATATTTCCTGTGTTCTGAACTTTTATTTGGATATTTTTTAGGTTGCCCTAACTATAAAATTCTCCCATATGCAAAGTTTTCTGATAATAATTTGAGATACTATTCTACAGCAGTTTTTTTTTTTTTTGGATATCTGAGGGGGCAGTAGAGAAGTGCTTCTGTTTTATTCTTCTTGGCAAGAATAATGTCCCTGAGAATTTTAATTATACTATTTAATTTAGCTAAGATCCCTTAGCAAAGCCCAAGAACCATGAAAGTGAAAAAAAAGTCAACAAAAAACAGGAAGAAGAATATAATGAAGGAACCCAAGCACAAAGCTCAGAAAATGTTCTTAAAAATGATATGTGAGTGCTAGATGAAGGAGTACTTGCTAACAATGAAAAAAAAAAAGTGAATGCTATACAGGGGAAAGATATTTTTCTGCTGGTAACAATGAAGACAATGTACTCAGTTCCTGCAGTGATGCTCAGATGTGGAGGAGAAGGTACCTGCAGGAGCTCAAGGCTCCAGTGCTCATACTGGTGACAGGTGAGGACATGGATGACGGATCCCAAGGAGAGGTGTAGTGGTGCAGTGCCAGATTGTTCCTCAGGGGCCTCTGAGGCTTCAGAACATTCTGGAATGAGGTCAACATAGAGGTGTGACCAAGATCAAGACTCCATGAACTTGGGACAAACAGCCTTCTCCTGCAGTCATGCAGTGGTGTCCTGTTCTGACCCGGAGTGGGGCTCAGGGCACGGTTAGAGTGGGGTGGAAACCCAGATTAGCCCAGCCCAGGGAAGTGGGACCTAGAATACGGTTTTCAGTTGAAATCTTGAGCACTCATTAAATCAAGACTTCAGATTAACAACATTTATTTAGTATCTTGAGTACTTTGTACTATAAACTCTAACAAAATGTATACATGTGCATATAAACATATATAGATATGTATACCCTCAACGTGTGTATGAGTGTGTGTGTGTGTGTGTGTGTGTGTGTGTGTGTGTGTTTTCTTGTTTATAT
The DNA here is from genome assembly GCF_048772815.1 of Callospermophilus lateralis. Lineage (NCBI taxonomy): Eukaryota > Metazoa > Chordata > Mammalia > Rodentia > Sciuridae > Callospermophilus > Callospermophilus lateralis. The sequence continues at coordinate 86,852,689 of NC_135320.1, forward strand.
GAAATTCCAGTTGGAAAGTGAATTATTTATATTGGCTAAATCTGGCAACCATAAATCAAAAGGTCTAGAGGAAGAGGAGTAGAACAAGTCTCTAACAGATGCTTCTTAATGTTATGAATTCTAAGCTCAGTACCAACACACATGTCTTCATAAAGTGCTAAGACCAGTCAGATATGAGCCATCTCCATGACTGGCCCTCAGCTCAGTAGCATCGTCCCTTCTCTTTGGAACCTTGCCTGGTGGGTGGCTGGGCATGCCTGAAGCCATGAAAACATGAAATGAAAACACAGCACAGAATCTCCTGGTAGGAATGGCCCAGGGCCAAAAGAAAGAACCAGTTTTATTTGATATTGTACTATTTGTTGTTTCTTAAAGGGAGTAAAAGTTTCCTTTTAAATAAAAAACTATAACTTTTATAAAGCCATCATGGTAACTCTGATTACAGTGTTTGTAACCCAGTGGAGCTCCAAGTGCCTCTGTGAAAGGGAATTCTTCACAGCCACTGTGGGGTTCATTACCACCTTTGGGTTATGACTCAGCCCCTTTGGTAAATATAGCCCATTACAGACTTTCTCTAAGAGCTGAATTATAGTAATGTAATTTTTTAAAACTCACAAAATTTTTTTGTGGCAGAAATTAACTCCAGGGCTTTTTAAATTATATCCACTTCTTGATGGATCACTAACATCTCTATTTTCCTGATTTCTTATTGGAGTCAAAAATAGTCTCTTTTGTCCTTTCACATGATCTTATTTTAGCCACCATCCTCCTGTGCCACTTCCTTTACAACAAAGTTATAAAGCAAAACCCATTAGCAAATCATTTATGGGAGATATTGGACTCCTGAACCTTTGAACAGATAGACATGGTAGCCTTGAAAGAAAAAAAAACTGAATGGAGAATGAGTTGATCTTTGAGTGCAGAGATCTAGCAGGACAATCCCTTGGTCTGTGTCTGCTAGCCAAGAGACCCGCTGTGGAGGGCATGGTGAGAGCTTAGGTTCAAAGGGGAGATGTGGAGAATCACAAACCCAGGACTTCTGAAACATGAGCTGTATCGCATGCTGAAAATAGTGGGAAGACAATACCTGGAATTCATTTGGGTAATATTGGGTAATACTGAAGCAGTTCTCTACATACAGCACTGAAGTGGCAGGAGAACCTGTTTGCATTTCTACACATTGCTTTGCACATTGATACAGGTGTTAATAATGAGTGAACATCCCCCACAGCAAGTGTCCCACATTTCTGATGTTGTCACAGCCTAAGCACCAGTCATTTTGTTGTCGTTGTTGTTGTTGTTAGCCACCTTTCCATCATGTAACAAGGTACCTGTACTTTTGTGATGAGAGAAAGTCTTATTTTGGCTTGCCACGTTGGAGGTCTCAGACCATGACCCCATTGTTTCAGGGCCTCTGGCAAAGAAGTATGTCACACTAGGAAACTTGTGGCAGAGCAAAGGAACTCACCTTGTGAAAGAAGGTGAAAGAAAGGGAGGGAAGGGGCTGGAGTTCTACTATCCCCTTGAAGGACACAGCCCAGTGATTGGAAGCTCCCACCAGGTTCCAACTCAGTCTTTCCGCCTCCCTTCAATGGCACCATGTTGGGGATCAAGACGTTAACAGGAGAACTTGGGTGAACACTCCAGATACAGACGGTAGCAACTCCTACCTGCAGCTGGGCTCTCTTTTACCCTGGAACCAGGAAGTGCCCATGAGGAGGGAAGCTCCAGGGCACCTCACCTGGTCCTCACACCTTGGGGGACTTCAAGGCATCCTGTATTCTGCCTCCCACAGTTCCAACAGAACAGGTCCTCTGATGTCCATAGCAAGAGCTGCTCCTTGGACACCCTGTATTGGCTTTGTCTCCCGCCTGCTATTCCTTCTGAACTCACCATCAATGTCTCCAGGAACACGTCCCAAATGATCACTTACCCAGACCCTAGACTCAGGAATTCCTTTTGAGAACTCAGCCAAACCCAGAAAGGGGGAAACCACACACACACACACACACACACACACACACACGCACGCACATATGCACACACACAGAGCATAATCAAGACTTCTGTGCCCATTGACAGTTTCCCTTGTCAATGTTTGAAAGTCTTTACCCTGTGTTTTGCTTCTAGTAGATTCAAAGTTCAGAGCCTTATACTCAAGTGCTGGGTCCACTTTGAGTTGTATTTTTTGTTTGTTTGTTTGTTTGTTGTTTTTGCATTTGTGGAGAATCTAATTTTATTATTCTGCTTATGGATGTACAGTTTCCTAGCACCACATGGTAAAGGTACTCTCATTCCTTCAACGCATGTTCCTGGCTTTATCCAAACCCAGCTAACTATAAATCCATGGATTTATTTATGGCTTCCCTGTTCCACTGGTCATGTGTCTGTTTTTATGCCAACACAAAACTACGTTAGTAAATAAGGCATTGAAGAACATTTTGACTCAGTTATTGTGATGCCTCCAGCTCTGTTCTTTCTGCTCAGGAATGTTTTACTTTTTTGCAAACTTGTATGGTTTCTTTATACATTTTAGGTTAGTTTTATTTTATTTCTGTGAAGAAAGTCATCAGTATTTTCCTAGGGATTGCATTGAATCTGTAGATCATAGGGGATGGTAAGAACATTTTTAACAGTATTGATTGTTTCAATCCACGAACATGAGATAGCTATTGTTTGCATGTGTTCTCTTCAAATTCTTTGATTAATGCTTTATAGTTTTCATTGTGGACATTTGCGCTTTCTTGGTTAAATTTACTCCTAGATTTTTGTTTTATTTTATTTTGCTGTTTTAAATGGAATAGAATTATTTTAGCTACTTTATTATTGGTGTATATAAATACTATTGAATTCTGTATGTTTACATAAAATAATCATAAAATTATTTTACAAGAATAATTTCTAGTGTCATATAATTTTAGTGACTATAATTAACAATTCTAAGTGTTTCAAAATAGATGAAAGGTCTTTATTCCCAACACAAAAAAATCTAAAATATTGAAACAATGATATATTAATACCCTTGGTTTGATCATTGTTCAATGTATACACATATAAAAATATCATACTATACAACATAAGAATTTACAATTCTATGCATCCATTATAAAACAGTTGAAGATTCTCTCTCTCTCGCTCTCTCGCTCTCTCTCTCTCTCTCTCTCTCGCTCTCTCATTCTTTCGCTCTCCCTCTCCCTCTCCCTCTCTCCTTTGGTACTATGCTAATATTATCATAAGCTTTATGATTTCTCCCTTTAAAGTTGAGTAGTTGAGAAGATAATATGTATATGCATTTAACCTTATGTAAGCCTAATCAGAAGGAAATATAGTATTACATCCAAAAAGTTCATGTTCCTAAGTGTCTAAAGAAATGGGGTATTCACTGTCTAGTAAATTCAAAGAAGTCTCAAGAAGGAGGTGGGACTCAGGCCTCACCTCTGAGGATAGAATGAGATTCATGAAAAGAAGTCAAAAGTTCCTATAGCTGGTAAAACCCAAAGATAGAAAGATGGAGACAATCATGAAAGACTTCATACATCACAAGACAAATCAGATTCTTGCATGGTGAATTTGAAATGAGAAGCAGCATGGAGGGCATTAATGCTCATTGACCATTTAGCAAGATTTCTGTGCATATGCATACCCCTTTGTATTTAAGCAAAATAGAATGGTGGCTAAGGTTAGGAATACAACAGAAAGTGCAAGCACACTGGCCACTGTACAATGAAAATTCTGTGTATGTGCATAATTACACAAAAATCTTTTGCAATACTCATATACACGTAAGTATATATATGTGTGTGTGTGTATAATCAAATATGAACAAATATAGGATACATACAATTTACACATAAATATTATGCACTGACATAAAGTTCTTTATCTATATCCACATATACATAGAAATAGATAGAAGTACAATAAGAGGATTCCATTCATGTTGTAATGAAGACTACTAAAATCACTTGGAGAAAAGAGTTTTGGAGAGAAATACAAGCTGCTCCCTAAAAACATCTGTACTGGGAAGATACTCTGTCACAACACACAGATTATCTCCACTTCTTGAAAAAATGCTTTTTTTCTTTTGCTTTTTGCTTATTCACATTTCTTTCTACAAAAATTGTTACCAATAAAACAAATAGGAAAGTGTGTTTTTTTAAAGGAATGTATTGCCTGAGGTGTGCCACTTACAAGCAGTCTCAGTACATCTCATGGCCACGGTGCTGGTGGGTGTCGTGGAGTCCGGCTCAGGCCAGGCCCACTGCGCAGAGAGTGGATCCACCAAGCCAACCACAGTGAGGAGGCTGAGTTTCCTTCCTGGGTGACTCCATGGCTGCCCTTGCTGTGACAAACTGATAACCTCCTTCCTCTTCAAGTTCAGAGAGAAGCAGGGCAGGCAAGATCAGATAGGGGGAAATGGATTTTGACAGGGCGTTTTGGGGTTTTCAGAACGCAGGTCTTCATTCTGGCCTAATGTTTCACCTGGGTTTCTAATCTCCCCATTATGGAACAATCAAAAGAGGTCATTGGGGAGATTTTATCTTCCTGGAGGCCTTATGAAACATTTATGAGTTTCCTGACAAAATCAAACCAAGCTTCCTGTGCCGTCCCTCCTTCCCCAGCTGTGCCCTTCAGAGTGCCTGGCTCACTCGGGTTGATAGGGAGTATGAGCGATACTGTCTCTTGAGATTAACTCATTCATGGTGATGGCTGGCCGTCCTGTACATCCCTGACCCTCAGCAATAGCTAGTGCTGAATTTATCAAATGCAATAGCTTAATTCTGGATGCTGATTTCCTATGATAATTGCCTATTTCTGTGTGCAGTTGCCTGAAGAAGAGAGGCAGTGCAAGCACCAGCATATAAACCGGGCTCTAAATTAGACTGTCTTTCTTGCTAGTTGCGTGCACTGGGCCAAGAGTCAACCTTCCTTTCTCAGTCTTAGTTTCTTCATCTGCATACTCAAGCTAAAAGTCAAAGCTCACAGACTTGTGACACAATTTAGGAACAAAATGTATGCATTATTTCATAAGTAATTAAGAGCAATTTAAATGCAAAAATCATTATAAACAGTATTAGTAATATAATTTTCCAAACATTTATTATTCACCATATACCAGTCATCTACAACACTTATTTGTTATGAAAATGAATATTATTGAAAACTCCTAGGATCTCAGAAAGGAAATATAAGAATAGCATCTTACATATTGAAATAAGTCATATTGAAAACATCAATAGAAAACTGTTGACAATCTGACATATAACAAAAAGAAAATATTTTATAATTAATGAAGGATCTGTTATGTACAAATTTTAAAATATCAATTACTTCATATAATCCTTCAGTTCAGTAGATAACTTTATTTCCATTATATTGATGAAAAACTCTAATATTCAGAAAGAGACTGCTTGAAGTATGGGAACAGAAAACAAGTTATATCCAATTTCATATCTGTTCTTTTCCCACCACTCTATATTTTTGGTTGTGTTTATCTGTTGGATGTAACATGACACTGTAAGATACTCTCTCACTCTGTGGCATTCACATAGACATACACACACACACACAGAGCTGGGCGTAGTTAATGTGGTTTCCTTCTTATGCTGCACAACTCAAAGTGCATTAAATTCAATTTAAGAAGATTGACATGCTGGACAGATATCAAATGACAAATTGGAAATGATGTTCACCACTAACGTCAGAGAGACTTTGAGGTGACATGCTCTAACTTAATGCATGCTTTGTGGAGAGTAGAATGTTAAACAGAACCCTGAGATTTCTACCAGCTCTGATAAAAAGAAGAGAGCTTTGCAACAAATACAGTGGGTATTGGCTTGGAGAGTGCCACAAGCCTGGGTGACATTTCCACCTCAGATAACAAGTAAGTCATAGTAGACTTTCATATTTTGAATCAGTGTTGGGATTGAAGAAGCCAACCCCCAGATTTTGTAGACAAGGTGGAGGTGCTAAAACCAGGCAGATCCTCCAGGGTGCATTTTGTAGCCCCTGGTCCCCTCTTCCCTGGAATCAGCTCTTTGCCTTTACTCATGCAACAGGCAAACTCCAGCACACCCTCTGCTCTGTCAATCTGGAGGTCAGAGGCTGTGTCTGTTCAGGGACCCTCTTCACCCAGAGCCTCATAGCATCAATAGCGAATGCTTCAGAAGGAAGCCTTGACTCTCCTATGACAGGTGTCCTCAGTGTGCCTCCCAGCCCCTGCAGCTGGGTCTGGCTGCCACTACACAGCACTCCCATGAACTCCTGCTGCTCCGTTCCCTCTGCTGACCCTGGGAATGTGCTGGCTCTCACACTTCACCTCCTCTTTGCGCTCATCTCTGACATGGTCTGTAGAAGGACTTCCTCCATGATGATCAGGTTTTATAGAAAGCAGGGCACATCTGTTTTCCCTTTCCAGCCTATGTTAATGATGCACAGAAGGCACATAAGAAATATAGTGTTGACGAGAAGCAACATCAGAAATGCACCAAAAGGTGATCATTTTAGCAATATTTGTCCAAATCTTACTCAAAGGATAAAATGAATATAATATTTTCCAGAATTTCCCACAAAATCTTAGAGTTCATATAGTTTCAAGAAAGTTTTACTGTCTCAAAGTCCATTCAGCCAACGTCCGCCTTCAGCTGGTTGTATGCAAGGCCGTTGCAATTTGGGGGGGTATGCTCCATATTTTATGTATGGAACAACAGAGGTGCCTTCTCAGGACACAAAGATTATTGAGGGAGTACTTTTGTTAAGACAGTATGTTTATACCCAACCTTTTCTTAACGCCAGGCACTGCTGTCAGGCACCCCACCACAATCATTTAACACTCTGAAGCCTGCAGGGTGGTACTCATGCACAGACACAGTGCAGCTAATAACCTAAGGGTGCTATAGAAGAACCCAGGAGGTCTGGCACAGACTGGGAGAGAAAAGTACATCAGGAAAAAGTAAAGATGCCTAAGCCAGATATAAACCAGTGAGTCCTAATGTGATGATTCTAGCTCACTAGTTGTGACAAACGAAGCAGCAAGGTATTCACATCAGGGGACAGGGCAGGGGCATTTGAAGATGCTGCTCTCCTTGTAACTTTTCTGTGAATATAAAGCTCTTTTTAAATGAAATGTTTGCTTAAATCATGAAAGGGGACAAACAATAAGAACAATAATTTATCCAATATGACTTATATGGTAAACTTCATATGTATCTGTGACATATGTATATTCAAATATATACAGAAAGGGCTTAGAAGTGCATGCACATATGAATTTACTGGAGGTTAATACGAGGAGGGGAATATGTATTTCTATAATGTCTAAATATTTTGTAATTTATGGCTGTATATATTTCTATAGCATGTAAATATTTTACATGTTTGCAATGTGGTAGTCTATTTCTTTCATGTTAGATTTATTTTTAGTCAATGAAAGCAAGATAAGAAACTTAAAGATATAGTTATATTTAAAATATACAGAGGGGGGTAAGAGAAGAACTTTTCAGACAGCGAGAACATTGTAAAGGTCAAAACTTGTAATGTGACTTATCCACCTTTTGGAATATGCATAGGTATGAGAGTTATCATTTGTTATGTCTACAAATTACTCATGTCCTAACAGCAAACACAGACTAAACAGAGAACCCCTCCCCACAAGTCCCCTTTCCACAGTCTTCAATTATATCTGAGATGTTGCCATAAAAACTGGCAGCTGAATAACAACAATCTTTGCAATTCTCTTTGGGATCGGAGGTTCATGAATTATGCATGTGCATGCAGTTTTCACCTGTGGCAGGTATAGTATGGGCAATTTCCCTAACATATTAAGAAAGCAGCCATAATACCAGTCATAGGTGTAAATGAGATTTCCTGTCAGCTTGTTAAACTGTTCATGTCACCATGTGGTGGGAGGGTGCTGTGTGTAGAAATCAGTGATTGGTGGGAGCCCTGCGGGTGCCAACCCCCCCATGACATGGTTCTCGGTGAAAAGATGGACAGCCTGTTTCTAATTCACTGCTTCATTTATGCATGCCTTGCTGCACTGCCATACCTCCTGAGTCATGCCACAGCCCACCTGATAAAGCAGCTGGTGAGCACTGTGGAGAGTTTCTACGAGAGATCAGACAGATGTCAAAAAGGGGGAGATAATTGTCCATAACTAGAACCCCCTCTGGCTGCAATGGTAAGAAAAAACAGCTTGATGCAGTTTGAGCTACAAGCATCTGGATTCCTTAAGTCCACTTGTCCCTAGTGCCCGTAATCGCTTTGACCTGGCAAAGTCCTGAGAAAATTACCCATAGGTAAATCAGGTATTACTTTAGGTATCCTGTCTCAACTGTGCATGCAGGATATTAAGAACATATTTTCACAGTAAATGAACTCTGGGTGGGGAAACTAGAGATCCCTTTTTTTGCCTGGGTCTGAAGTGGGCCACTGCATGCTTTCCTAGGGAAGTCCTTGACATTTCTGTGTCCTGCTTGCATTACCTAACTGTCCAGTAAGAGGGCTTCCTCATTGCTAAGTTGTATCCCATTACTGCACGACTCTGAGTCTTTCCATAGATCGTCTACTGTGGAAACGTTGATTTCCTAGACTGGGAAGCAGTAGGACATGCACTGTGTTTAACTGTTGCCCCTGTTCTTCCTTTCAAATGGCCTTAGTCTGCAAGGTGTGGGCTCTTCCAATGCTTCTTCTTATCTCCTGTCCTGTTCTTCTCTTCCTCCTGGCTGTGCCCTTAGCATTGTGTGTGCTCTGAAGATCCACACTTCCCACTAACCTGGAGCAGCAGTCAGCATGTTTATGTTTCCATGAATATTCAACAGATGGGAGTGACCACTTCCTGGGCCCAGAGTAGCTTCTTCCAGTCACTCTCTCCCCTCCTCTCTCTTTGCTCTGCTTTGGCGTGTTTTCCTTCATGTCTACTGGCCCAAGCCCAGATGCCCTGGGTGACTTCCCAGTTACAACTGGGGACTGTCTCTCCCACCCTGCTCATTCAGCTTCTCTCTTGCACAGAAAGGCACCCGCCTACCTGGCTCTTCCAAATGGAAAGCCAAAACCTCAATAACAATGAAAACAACAGCAGCAAGTCCCTCAGTCTCCACTGAGAGGGATGATCAGATTAAGGCAGTTTCCTTACCTACATTAAAAAGCAAAGTGGCTCTTCCACAGGAGGCCTACATGCCACCGCTCTGTTGCCACTATGTCTCCAGTGATTCCTGAGAAGTTCCAGCACATTTTGCGAGAACTCAACACAAACATGGATGGACGGTGGAAAATAGCCTTTGCCCTCACTGCCATTAAGGGTGTGTGGGGCGAAGGTATGCTCATGTGGTCTTGAGGAAAGCAGACACTGACCCCACCAAGAGGGCTGGAGAACTCACTGAGGTTGAGGTTGAACCTGTGACCACCATTATGCAGCATCCACAAGAGTACAGGTCCCAGAATGGTTGCTGAACAGACAGAAAGCTGTAAAGGATGAACAATACAGCCAGGTTCTGGCCAGTGGTCTAGACAACAAGCTCCGGGAGGAAGATTAGGGTCCTTAGGGGGCTGTGCCACTTCTGGGACTTCCGTGTCCAAGGCCAGCACACTAAGACCACTGGGCACCAAGGCCACACCATACGATGTCCAAGAAGAAATGAGTCTGCAGGCCTGTCCTGTTAATAATGAAGAGTTTATATACCAAAAAAAAAAAAAAATAGTGAATCAAAGCACAGGAACCCAAAGCAAATTTTTAAGGAAGAATGTGGAAGATATCAGGATGGATTAATGGTGTTAGGAGTAGGAAAAATGACTGTCTGGAAATGGTCATGAGGGGTGAAATATAGGTGATGATATTTGAGTTGAACTTTTGAGGAGAAACTGGAGTGAGGTTAATGTTATGGATCCCCAACAACAATCGTGTGCAAGTCCTCAGGGAAGGCAGCCCATTTTGTGTTCTTTCAACTGTGTCTTGAGTGTTCTAGGTAATTGTTAAAAGTTAAAATAGAGGATTCGCAGAAGTGTGCTCCTTCAATGAGGAGTAAAGAGCTTCACATGCAAACTTCATTATCTTTTTTTTCAACAACTTTTGAAAGTCTTCAGACCCCCTAAAAGACCCTGAGCGGGAGGAAGGACCGATATCCTTCCTTTCCCAGTTGAGTCCACAAAGTGTGTGGAGGGATGGAGTGACTTGCCCAGGGCCCTGAGCCAGCCCCTGGGGAAGCAGTCATCCAGTCCCTCTGGGAGGCCCCACCCCACTAGACAGGCTTCTCAGGGCTGACTGCTGGGGGTCCCTGGGCAAGGTAAAGAAGCCACTGGTGTGGGTGTGAGGAAAACCGAGAGGTGCACCTTGGTGACTGGAGAACAATGTCAAGGTGAGACAGTGCCTTGGCTGCCCAGACGCAGAGGGTGGTGTTTCTTAGAATGCACAGCAGCCGGCTGCTATGAGAATTGGGACAGCATGTTGAGGAGGCCGGGAAGACAGTACATGTACAAGCTTCCAGATGCTTCCTTAGGAAACCGCATTGATCTCTTGGCAGGGTGCCTGACTAAGCCTGTGACTTGAGTCTGTCCCAGGACCTCTCTCAGGACAAACTCCTGGCCACTGAAGGAACAGAGAAATGTCGGTCTCTGAGAGGAGAGCAGAGAGAAAATGAGGCTACGGTTCAGTCCCAGAGAAGAAGATAAGAGAAAGCCTACATGCGGCATGTTTAGGGCACCAATGCCCTTCCACATGCTCAGGGAGTGCCAGCTCCCTGAGTCCTCTGCACTCCAGAGAACAAAATGGTTCCCACTTTACTCATGGGAATCCAAGAATCAGAGAGAAGTGATTTGCCCTTGGTTATGGGGCTGATGTGTGAAAACCAGTGTGTGATCCCAAATCAGGCCGCAATGGCTTCAAAACAGACCAACAAACCCAAACCTTTCTAACAGTACCCTTGGTTTTTCTGAACTGGGTGAAAGGAAGAGAGGTGAGAGCGCTGCCCAGGACCCCTCCTTCGTCCATGGGAGCTGCCTCTGGGAGCCCCCCTGCTCCGGAGGGCGAGCCAGGGGGACAGTGCTTCCCTCAGCATCTCTCATGCCTGGTGTGTTGGGTGGCATCTCAGGGTCCCTGAACAGAGCATGCTCCAACCTCCACAGAACAGGCTTGTGCGGAGGCAACAGAGCTCAGCACCTGGTGCAGAGACTAGCAAGGCTCCCCTGCCTGCTCTTTTACTAAGAGGGTGACTTAGTTAACTCTCTACAACTCACCTCCCTCCTCCTCTAAGGGTGGTGCCAAGGGTCAATGCATTAGGGTCCAAGTGAGAACTGAATAATTCACAAAAAGAAAAAAGAAAAAACAACCTATATATGTTTTCTCAGAACTATGCTTGGGGCATAGTAAACACTGTATCAGTTGTGACTATTACTATTACCTGGGCTCTTTGCTTGAATAGATCAGAATACTTTCTGAATATAAGCAACAACAGAGAATATGGGAAAATAGGTGTAGTTTTAAATGGTAATCATGCAAGTTCAGGGTCAAACGACTTGGTTTTGCAATTGTGCTTTCCAGAATATACATACAGGAATCTGGATGTTTCTCATACCTCTCAAATCCTGGTTTTTCTTCCTTCTAAAATACAAATAATATTATGTACCTTTCAGGTTTCTGTAAGGAAATATTCCCAACCCAGAATCAGTGATCCAGGACTTCTATGTCCCTCTTCTGCAGAGCTGTAGCAGGACAGTCCATGTCAGTCACTGTTCAGTACATTGTGGGATTGCAAAAGGCAGATGGCAATCACATCCATCCCCACCGAGATGGAGAGAAAGTTCAACTAAAGAATAAGCAGAAAATTGGAAAAACAGCAAAACAGCTATCCCACAAATCTGTTAGAGCCCCACTTGACTTGCTGTTGGTAATGGCCAGTGTCTCCAGATGGCTATCAAAAAGCTCACATGACATGGTCCCTTAATGGTCAAAACCAACACTCACGGGAAACCAGCAAGCAGGAGGGTTCACTCATCTGAACCCTCACCTGAGGAAGCTCCGTCAAGTCCTGAACTGCCTTCTGGCTTGTCTGTCATGTGACTTTCTCCCTCCAGAGCTGGAGCATGTGACGTAGATGCCATTCCTTCTGCTGTGGCCTCTCTGGACTTAAATATCTTGAGATGCTGTAGAAATAGCACTTCATTCTTTTACATAGAGGCTCAACATCCACTGTCATGGAGCATTACTCTCAAGTTTAAAAAAATATATAGATAAATAGATATAGATAGACAGATATAGATAAATAGATATATAGATATATAGATATAAATATATAGATATATAGATATAGATAGATATAGATAGATAGATTCAGATAGATAGATATAGATAGATAGATATAGATATAGATAGACAGATATAGATAAATAGATATATAGATATATAAATATATAGATATATAGATATAGATAGATATAGATAGATAGATTCAGATAGATAGATATAGATAGATAGATATAGATATGAGCACAAATTCATTACCACATGGTGTTGCTGATACAAAGTTTAGGATACAGTTTGGAAAATGTCCCAGAGAGTGTGCATATCTCTGCAAGGACCCAGTCCTCTACTTCTAAATCCATAAGCATGTTTGCATTCTTCTTCCCCTCATCCCCAGGCTCCTGATGCCCCACCCCACTCCCAATCATTCTTATCAAAGTCCAGGGTTCTTGGCCGGGCATGATGGTGCATGCCTATAATTCCAGTTGTTTGGGAGAATGAGGGAGGAGAATAGCAAGTTCAATGCCAGTCTCAGCAATTTAGGGAGACCTAAGCAATTAAGTAAGACTCTGTCTCTAAACAAAATATTTTTTAAAAAAGACTGATATGCAGCTCAGTGGTTAAGTAACCCTGGATTCAATCTCTGGTACCCACCCCCCCCAAAAAAAAAAAAACCTCCAGTGCTTTTTGGTCTTGTTGTTGGAGAGGGCTCATTCTGACCATGTAGAATGTCTATGGCCCTCATGGCACATTCTCTTTCTATCTTGAACTTCACCCACATTCTATGCTTCACTTCTGAGAAGAACATAAATTCCATGAGGTTGGAAACAAACATTCCTGTTCACTGTAATAGTCTGCATATGATTTAGAGTCCACCATTTAGCATGTGTCCATTAAATACCGTTGACTCATATTAAAATACACATAAGCCTCTGTGCCAATAGTCCTGCTCCATCACCACTAGCAGCAGGTGTTCTGACGTTCCTCAGCTTCTGGCACATTCCAGTACTGGATTCTGAATGACAGACTTTCTTCTTTTTGCTTTTACCTCATTTTTACCTAGATTCCCTGTCTTTCAAGTACCCAGCCTTCACCCTTGTAAATTAGCCTGTCATTTTCGTGTACTCAAGGACATATGGATGCATTTGTTCCTCTCCAGGAGATGGTGTTTTTAGTGTTTTTGTGTCTCTTATTTAACACTTTCATAAGGAAATTTTAGTCTTATTGAATCTCTCTTAAGTTTTTTGTTGTGCTTGTCTTTCAAGGTTTCCTCTGTGTGTGTTATGCAAATATGTGCCTGCGGTGCTGAAATATTTTTCATACAGAGAAAAAATGTAAAGTTGGCTAAAACAGAATGGAAAGGACACCAAGTAACTAATTTTACACGATGTTACCCATCAATGAAATCATATCCAGTTAACAGGAGCTTCTCCATATGGGTTGGGACATTTTCCATTAAACGCTACCATGCAGTTGGCTACAGATAATGGCTGGGGAGCAGTGGCCACCCACTCAGTGTCCTTCCTCACGAGGACAACTCCAGAGGCAAAAGCCCTCTCCTGTAGTAAGGACGTACCCTCGCTTTGGCTCCTACCTTTTCCTTTGCTCATTATCTCGGGATTGTTTAGAGAAGATGAAATGTGTTTTTTGAAGGTAAAAAAGAATTAGCAAGGACTTCCTCCACCTGCCTGTCTCCTTTCTTCTTCTATAAAGATGTTCTGGGCAGAATGTCCACCCTCCCACCTGGTTGGAAGGACCCTGTTATAGAAGACAGATCAGATCGATGGATAGAGAAACAAAGAGAAGTTGATCAGCCTGTGTTTCTCAGGTACACCTGGAGACAGCCCGGGATGAGTAGTTGTCAAAAAGAGCGTTAAATTCTAATTCAGAGTTGGGAGAAGTGACAAGAACAGAAAAGGACTTTGCAGAAAGGCAGCCAGTACCAGCTGAAGGCCATTAGTGAGCTCGTCTCACAGACCCCTCCACCACCATCTCCAGGTCCACGAGTGTCCGGCAAGGCCCTTAGTGTGGCTAGCCTTCCTTGTCCCAGGCGGATACCTCTGGACTTTGTAAACCGCTGTCCAGCTTGAGGCCAAGGGAGGGCAGACAGCATCTGCTCCCTCTTGCTTGCCCTCACCTCTACAAGCCTAGGCTCTGGGAGGACATCTGCTGCCCACAGGACACTTGTGATCGCCTTCAGTTCTTGAGTGGCCACTCCCTCCTCACTTCTAGCAGAACCTGCCCTCACCCTGTACTTGCTCTGATCTCCCGTCTCCTCTCTCACTGTATGAGACACACATGTGCACAACATGAGGGAACTCATTCCAGCTCCTTTGCTGCCAAGCTTCCTGTAGGAGTGGGGCACAGGGTGGACACTCAGGAAAAGGATTGAGGAAGCCAGGGAGGGAGGGTGGGTGGGGCACTGAACCAGCAAAATTTAAGCCCAGGAGTGACCTAGACTAGTAGGAAATCTAGTAAATGAGAATGTGCTGGGGAAGGCAGGGGAAGGACCTCCTAAGGCTGGTTTTCATCTACCCTCTTAGCAAGATGGCTAATGGAGCTTTAAAAGTTCACCTTTACAGTCCCAATCACGAGAAGAGGCAGAACTTCAGAGAGGACTTAATCACCAGGAATGAATTGTAGCTCTTTGAGTAGAATGAGCCTGTGGGGCTTTTGAAATCCAAGTGTGATTTACTGGGTAAGGAAACATACACATCTCCCTGATAGGCCAGACCCCAGCAGCAATGATACGCCCTTGTAAGAAGGAAAATAGAAAGGAATGCGGGATACAGGAAAGGGAAGCCATTAGCTGAGGGCCCAGCTCCCCTGAGTCTTCAAAGGAAAGGCCTTAAGAGGTCATCATAGCATCTGCACAAAAGAGTTCGGAACAATTTAGGATAGAAAAAGAGATTCAGGGCAAAATCCCAGGACATTAAATGTTTAAGATGAACTGAGGCAAAAGAGATTTGTTTCATTAAAAAAAAAAAAAGAGCAGAGAAACAAGTGCTTTAAAGTGCTCTAAAATTGAATCACAGTATTCAAATCTGTGTGTATAGCTACAAATTAATTATCTACCCAAAGTGCTCTCCTGGGAGCGTCCTCTTCTTGGAAGCTGTCCTCCAACTTATGGGCTACTCTCTTCCCTACTGGCAAACAGATGCAGTTCCTCAGGGTTCTGCCCCACCAAGGACTGGGCTGTACCAGAAGTTTCTGAACTTTCTAATCCTGTGTGAGAACAACCCACTCTGTGAATAGCAGACACCTCTGGGAATCCCCAGGGTGATCCTTCTGTGCTAGATGCATCCAGTCACCATGAACAGCTGCACCCACTTGTCCCTCCCACTAGCATTTGCAGTGCCTGCCGTTCAGCCAGTTCCGGGATGACAATCAGAAGCTGTACTTGCCTTCACAGTGCAGGTAACCTGATGCATAGTTTTGAAGTCCCCCTTGTCTTGAGGTTAATGTCTCTCCATCATTCCAGACCTATTTTAGCAGCCAGGAGAGTCTAGGCTCTCCCCAAATCACACATGCCTCTGAACTCCAATGCTCCAATACCACAAAAGCTGGGCTCGAGTGCTCACAGTGTGTGTTGAGGTCCAGTCAATCTGCAATCAAGCTTCCTGCTCATGTTGGACTCTTCCATCCCAACCATCATAAAAAAAATTAAAAAATAAAAATAACCAACCAAACAAACAAAAAAACCCGAGGAAGGATGGCGGGCACCAGTCTTTAAATACTTCACCTGGGGTGGCACACATTTCATAACGAGATGCATTACAGGGTATGATTTCCAGGGGAGCACCTTAGTAAAAGGAGATGAGGAATGCAGCCTTCCTCATGTTAAAAACGTTAAGAATGTGTGCCACATATTGCTACTGGGTTTTTAATTTCTCTCAATCTTTCAGCATCTTTTTTTTTCCCCCTTAGAATTCAAATTTTCCTTATGAGCTCCAGTACTGCGCTCCTGCAGTCTTTGTACAGGGGACTACATAGCACCTCAGCACCTTACATCCATTTTCTGGAATGAGACCCATTGCCATTCTCCCAAAACTCCTGTCCCAGGTTGCTTATCTCATCTCAGTGTGTGCTTCCTCAAGTATGACAAATGCTACATGTCAGAGTCTGGAGATCACTCTGTGTCTACCACACCTGCTCCCTGAGATTTCTTTTTTAAAAATTAATTATCTATTAAATAAAAAATAATTTATTAACTATTTATTAGGTATATATGATAGTAGAATGTATTTTGATTCACTGCACACAATTGCAGCACACACAACTTTTCATTTCTCTGGTTGTACATGATGTAGCATCACACCATATGTGCAGGCATACAAGTACCTAGGGTAATGATGTCCATCTCATTCCACCATCTTTTCTACCCCCATTCCCCCTCTCATCTCTCCCTCCCCATCGCCCACTCACAGTTTCTTTACTTTTCGCATGCCCCCTCCATTATGGATCAGCATCCACTTATCAGAGAAAACATTTGGGTTTGGATTTTTTGGGATTGGCTCACTTTGCTTAGCATGATATTCTCCATCTCCATCCATTTACCTGCAAATGCCATAATTTCATTCTCTTTTTAATGCTGAGTAATATTTCATTGTGTATATATACCACAGCTTCTTTATCCATTCAACTATTGAAGAGCATCTACGTTGGTTCCATAGTTTAGCTGCTGTGAATTGAGCTTCTATAAACATTGATGTGGCTGTATTACTATATTGCTGATTTTAAATCCTTTGGGTAAAGACTGAGGAGTGGGATAGCTGAATCAAATGGTGGTCTCCTTCCAAATTTTCTAAGAAATCTCCAACCTGCTTTCCAGAATAGTTGCACCAATTTGCTGTCCCACTAGCAATGTATGAGTTTGCTTCTCCCCCTACATTCTTGCCAACATTATGGTTGGCTTCATTATTGATAGCTGCCATTCTAACTGGTCTGAGATGAAATCTTAGGATTGTTTTGATTTGCATTTTTCTAATTACTAGAGATGTTAAACATTTTCTCATATATTTGTTGCTCAAATGTATATCTTCTCAGAAGTGTGTGTTCAGCTCCTCAGCCCATTTATTGATTGGGTTGTTAGCTTTTATAATCTTATGTTTTTTTTTTTTTTTTGAGTTCTTTATGTATCCTGAAGATTAGTGCTCTATTTGACATGTCTGTGGCAAAAATTTGCTCCCAAATGTAGGCTCCCTCTTTACCTCATTGATTTTTTTTTTTCTGAGAAGAAGCTCTTTAGTTTGAGTCCATCCCATTTATTAATTCTTGATTTTATTTCTAATAGTTTAGGAGTCTTGTTAAGGAAGTTGGGGCCTAATCCAATGTGATGAAGATTTGGGCCTACTCTTTCTTCTATTAGGCACAGGGTCTCTGATCTATTTCCTAGGTCCTTGATCCACTTTAAGTTGAGTTTTGTGCATGGTGAGAGATAGAGGTTTAATTTCATTTTGCTGCATATGGACTTCCAGTTTTCCCAGCATCATTTGTTGAAGAGACTATCTTTTCTCCAATACATGTTTTGGTGCTTTTTTCTAGTAAAAGATAACTGTATTTATGTGGATTTGTCTCTTGTATTCTATTCTGTATCATTGGTCCACAAGTTTATCTTGGTGCCAATACCATGTGTTTTTGTTTCTATAGTTCTGTAGTATAGTTTAAGAGTTGATATTGTGAGGCCTCCTGCTTCACTCTTCTTGATAAGAATTTCTTTGGCTATTCTAGGTCTCTTATTTTTCCAAATGAATTTCATGATTGCTTTTTTTATTTCTATAAGGAATTACAATGGGATTTTAATTGGAAACTTACTGAATCTGTATAGTGCTTTAGATAGCATGGCCATTTTGACAATATTAATATTGCCTATCCAAGAGCATGGGAGATCTTTCTATCTTCTAAGGTCTTCTTCGATTTCTTTCTTTCATATTCTATAGTTTTCATTGTAGTGGTCTTTCAACTCTTTTGTTAAGTTGATTCTCAAGTATTTTATTTTATTTTTTTGAGGTTATTGTGAATGGAGTAATTTTTCTAATTTTTCTTTCAGAGGATTCATCACTAATGTGTAGAAATGCATTTGATTTATGGGTATTAATTTTATATTTTGCTACTTTTCATTTATTAATTCTAGAATGTTTCTGATGGAGTTTTTTGAATCCTCAAAGTATAGAATCATGTCACCAGCAAATAATGATAGTTTGAGTTCTTCTTTTCCTATTTGTATCCCTTTAATTTCTTTCATCTGTCTAATTGCTCTGGCTAGAGTTTCAAGGACTATATTGAATAGAAGTGTTGAAAAAGAGCATCTCTATCTTTTTCCAGTTTTTAGAGGGAATGCTTCCAATTTTTCTCCATAGAATGATGTTGGTTTTGGATTAGCATAGATAGCTTTTACAATGTTGAGGTATGTTTCTACTATCCCTAGTTTTTCTAGTGTTTGGAACATGAAGGTGTGCTGTATTTTGTCAAATGCTTTCTCTGCATCAATTGATAAAATCATATGATTCTTACCTTTAAGTCTATTGATGTGATGAATTATATTTATTGCTTTCTGTATGTTGAACTAACCTTGCATCCCTGGAATGAACCCCACTTGATCATGATGCACTATTTTTTAGTACGTTTTTATATAGGATTTGCCATAAATTTTTGAGAATTTTGCATCAATATTCATCAGGGATATTGGACTGAAATTTTCTTTCTTTGATGTGTCTCTGCCTGGTTTGGGTATCAGGATGATACTAGCTTCATACAATGAGTTTGGAAGGGTCCTTTCCTTTTCTATTTCATGGAATAATTTGAGGAGTATTGGTATTAATTCTTCTTTGTAGTCTTGTAGAACTCAGCTGTGAATTCATCTGGCCCTGGGCTTTTCTTGGTTAGTAGACTTTGATGATGTCTTTATTTCCTTGCTTGAAACTGATCTGTTTAAATTGTGTATGTCTTCTTGACTCAGTTTGCGTTGATCACATGCCTTAGAAATTTGTCAGCATCTTCCAGGCTTTCTATTTTCTTGGAGTATGAATTTTCAAAATAGTTTCTAATTGTGTTCTGTATTTCAATAATGTCTTTTAGTTTTTATTTCCCTTTCTATCACAAATTTTATTAATTTGAGTTTTCTCTCTCTTTCTTTTCATTAGGATGCTAAGGGTTTGTCAGTTTTATTTACTTTTTCAAAGAAACAGCTTTTTGATTTGTCAATTTTTTGAATTGTTTCTTTTGTTTCAATTTAATTGATTTCCGCCCTGACTTTAATTATTTCCGATCTTCTACTTGTATTTTGATGTTGTTTTTTTCTTTCTTTTCTAGGACTTTGAGATTTAATGTGAATTTGTTTATGAGTTGACTTTTTATTCTTTTAATAAGTGAGCTCAATGCAATAAACTTTCCTATTAGCACTGCCTTCATAGTGTCCCAGTGATTTTGATAAGTTGTATCAGAGTTCTCATTTACCTCTAAGAATTTTGTTTTATCTCCTCCCTGATGTCTTCTGTTATCCACACGTCATTCAATAGTGTATTGTTTAGTCTCCAGGTGTTGGATTAGATTCTCTTTTTAATTTTATAATTGACTTCGACTTTCATTCCATTATGGTCATGTAAAATATAGGGTAGTATCTCTGTTTTTATGTATTTGCTAAGACTTGCTTTGAGGCATAACATATTGTCTATTTTGGAGAAGGATCCTTGTGCTGCTGAGAACACAGTTTATTCACTCATTGATGAATATTCTATGTATGTCTGTGAAGTCCAAATTATTGATTGTACTATTGAGTTCTATAGTTTCTTTCGTTCAGTTTTTGTTTGGAAGATCTATTTAGTGATGATAGAGGTGTATTTAAGTCACCCAGTATTATTCTGTTGTGGTCTCTGGTTACTGCAGTTGAGAAGGTTCGTTTGACATACATAGATGCCTCATTGTTTGGGGCATAGATATTAATGAGTGTTATGTCTTGTTGATGTATGAATCCCTTAAGAAGTATGAAATGCCCCTCTTTATCCCTTTCACTAGCTTTTGTTTGAAGTCTACTTTATCTGATATGAGAATGGAACCCCCTACTTGTTTACATGGTTCATGTGAATGTTAGATTTTTTTTCGCCCACCCTTTCACCTTCAATCTGTGGATGTCGTTTCCTGGGAGATGAGTCTCTTGAAGGCAATATATTGTTGGGACTTTTTTTTAAAAAAAATCCAATCTGTCAGTCTATGTCTTTTAATTAACAAGTTTAGGCCATTTACATTCAGGGTTATTATTGATATATGATTTGTATTCCAGGACATTTTGGTTTATTTTTGGTTATTGACTTGGTTTCTTCTTTGATTAGTTCTTCCTTTAGTGTAATACCTCCCTTTGCTGATCTTCATTGTTGTTTTTCATTTCTTCCTCCTGGAATATTTTGCTAAGGATGTTCTGTAGTACAGGCTTTCTCACTGTAAATTCTTTTAACTCTTGATAATCATGAAAGCTTTTTAATTCATCATCAAATCTGAAGCTTAATTTTGCTGGATATAAGATTCTTAATTGGCATTCATTTTCTTTCAGAGATTGGTGTATGTCATTCTAGAATCTCCTGGCTTTGAGGGTCTGAGTTGAAAAATCTGCTTAGATATGAATTGGTCTCCCCCTATATGTGATCTGATTTCTCTCTCTTGCAGCTCTTAAGATTCTATCCTTATTCTGTATGCTAGGCATTTTCATTATAATGTGCCTTTGTGTATGTCTGTTGTAATATTGTACAATTGGTGTCCTATAAGTCTCTTGTATTGATTTTCCAATTTCTTCATGTTTGGAAAATTTTCTGATATTGTTGCATTGAAGAGATGGTGCATACCTTTGGTTTAAATCTCTGTGTCTTCCTCTATCCCAATAAATCTTAGATTTGGTCTTTTGATGCCACCCCATAATTCTTCGATGTTCTGTTCATGGTTTCTTATCTTCACTGTGAAGTCAACTTTATTTTCAAGATTGTATACTCCATTTTCATTATCTGACGTTCTGTCTTCCAAGTAATCTGTTAGTGATGCTTTCTATTGTGTTTTTTTTATTTGGTTTATTGTTTCCTCCATTTCAAGGATTTCTGATTGTTTTTTTTCCAGAATCTCTATATCTTTCTTGAAATAATCTTCTGATACCTGTATTTGCTCCTTTAACTCTTTGTGGGTGTGATCAATGTTTACCTGTATTTGCTCTCTTATCTCTTCATTGGAGTGATCAATTTTTGCCTATATTTGCTCACTTAGGTGATTCTTTAAGTCATAGATCATTTTAATTATGTGCATTCTGAACTCCTTCTCCTGTGTTTTATCAACTCTATTCTGGATTCTATTATTGTAGTATCCTAATTTGTTTGGTGGCATTTTCTTCCCTTGTTTTTTCATATTGTGTAAACGTCTCCTTTTCTTGTAGTGTGGATCTAAGTTATTACAGTTTCCACCCTATAATGTTGTAGTGATCATGCAGATTACCTGTACCTCACCTTGGTGTTGGGCTTCCAGTTCCCGCTGGTGTATCACAATGGATACTACTGCAATTAAAGGTGGTGGTGGCACTAGTGGAGGTAACTCAAGATAGCAAGTGGGGTATCCCAAGATGGATACAATCACTTTCAGAGATGGGACTAAGAGGGTGGGCCTTACAATGGCTTTGGGCTGCCTGTTCCAAGATGCAGCTGCTTCTAGGTCCTGTATATTGCCACAAGGTAGAGGCTACTGTAAGGGGAGCACTATGGTAATGGCTGTGGTGTCCCAAGATGGAGGTGGGCTAAGCCTGAGCTCCCATGCTGGGCCTGACCTGGGTGTGGGCTCCTGCAGGGGTTTCACTGAGATTTCTTACACCACCAGTTTCCAGGTCCTGCTGAGTTGTACAGATTCCTAAAAACCACCTATTACATATATCCAGGAAGCCTCTTGGATTGGTCTTGCTAAAGCACTGCAAACCCACCTCTCCCATCTTTTTCTTCCTTCTCACCAATACTGTCTCTCCTCAAACATTTGTACATTTCCCAAACTGCAGCTACCAACCTAACCATGGTGAAGACCCTTCTAAGAAACTGTCAGTGTATTATCATTGCTTTTGAACAAAGTTGGGAATACTTGGTCTTTCCCAGAATCTCCAACTGGTCTTGCTCTTTTCCAGTATTTTCAAGCTATTCTCCTCTATTCATGCCACACCATCCCACACTATTTCTGTCTCTCTCTCTCTCTCTCTCTCTCTCCACACACACACAGACACACACACACACACACACACACACACACACACACACACCAGATCGCCGGGGTGCTCTGATTTCCGTCTTCTGTTGATCTTCTGATTCAGGGTCCTTCATGCCCTGGCCTGTGGTCCTGAACATGGCCCTGTAAAGAACAAGTTCCTAATTGTCTGTTAGATCTAAGGAGCCACATATCATGTCCAGGAAGGTGTGCTGTTTAACAGTCTTATATAATAGTCTTCTATTAGCATCTTCTATTAGTATTCTGGTATCCTGTACTCCCAATGTCTAGAACTTACTGAAATTTGAATTAATTAGTCATTCTAATACTTCTTGCTTAGTGACTGTCTCCTGTTGTTCTTCATGTTTTGTGTGGGAAAGAATCTTCAATTCTTACTTATCACTATTGTCTCCAATACACTACATAACAAATATTTTTAAATCTTAAATAAATGAACATATTAATAAAATCATATAAAATAAAGGGCCAAAATATAGTTTTCAAGAAAGCTGTAACTTTGCATGTGCATCTATGTGTGTGTGCACTAACATGTGTTCTCTTGGTGGAATATAGAAGAGGATTAGAAGAACTTAGTAAAATAATTGATGGTATAGATTTGGAAATTGAGTTCCAGGGGGTTGAAAATGATGATGGAGGTAGAGAGGGGTGTCCAAAGAGGGGGAGAACGTCAATAAGCAGAAAGATCCCATTAGGGAAACGCATCATTCAGAAGGACTTGTCTGTGGATTTGGGAAATAAAAATAATGACTGGTGTGCACCAAAGCTTTTACAAAATGAGTTTCATGCCTCAAGCCAGGTGTAAGCTGTAGGCTGGACTCTGCTATAGAGGTTACCTCCAGTCTCTCCACAACCATGAGGGTCATGGGCTGCGGCACAGAAGGTCTGATTGCAGCTTTGTCCGGCTTCAGACCACATCTTCTTTCTGAGCCAAGTACTAAGCAGGCAGTGAGAGCCTAGTTAGTACTGGTCAGTTTGAACTTCAGAGAGGAATAAATGTAAGGAAAGCCCTGGGTGACTTGAAGGAGCAGGTTCTGATATCTGAGAGGTGGCAAATGGCTGCCTGCAAGACGTCTTTGGTGGTTCACAATCAGTGAGAAGCCCTTCATGTGGTTCATGCCCACACACCTCTGAATGCCCACGAGAGAGTCAAGAGCACTCACAAACGTGAGTGGAGTTCCCAAGACATTCAAAGAACTTTAAAGTGGGATTTCCAGAAATGTTAAATACTTTATTCACATTTTATCTAATTTGTAACTCTTTGATAAGGAAGTAGAGATCAAGCATAAAACCATCTAAAGCCAGAAACAAGATCTTCAGTCTGCTGGCTGCAGAGTCTTCTGGGAAATAACCAAAGGAACACAGAGGGTGACCTGTGGCATCAAACCTGCCTCTCTCAGCTTTGCTAGGTGATTCTAATAGGGTACGATTCTGGATATGTGAAAAGTCACTCTGGCCTTGAATTAAACTTGTACCCATCCACACTACAGCTCCAAACCTCGCAGTTCCAAATCTTCCCAACTGAAGCTGAACTTCACAGGGGGAAACACATTTCTTTGTTTTTGTGTTCATAATAAGATGATTATAAGAGGTAATCAAAGGTATATCTCAGTGACCCACCTTGTCACTCCATTTTGCAGGAAGGTCCCACTAACAGTGATGAGGATTCCAGTCACTATTTATGTTAGGCTCCCTTCTCTGTTTGAGACTTTCCACCTGTTCCAAAGCATCTTCTCATCACATTAACTAATCAAAGCTGAGTGAGGTCATTATAGGCAGCTCCAGTTCACAAGCAAGGGACCTAAGATACAGGGCAGAGATTTGCTGAGGATCTGATAAAGGATAGTAAGAACCACATGGCAGACTCTGGACTAGTGCTTTCTGAATTGAACCCCTGGACGCTACTCTACATAAATACTTCAAGATGGAGACTGACAGTGTTCCACCCCTTCTTCACTTCGGAGAACACCAAGCCCCCTAGAAATTAAACAGCAGGTCAGGAAAGACACAAGTAGCTGAGAAAAGATCCAAACTCTATCCTCCACACCCTACCCCTGTTTGGTTCCAAATCTAAGCCCATGTTCCTTCATCTTGGTGGCTCTGTAATCAAAACAGGGATAGAAGCTAGATGAGTTCATGGTGTGAGAACATGCTTCCCATGCCTATTGCGATCGATGCTCCTTTAAGAATCTCACCTCCTCCTAGACTGTCCCACCCGTCTTCTGCAGTCTTACAGAAGAGGTTAGGAAGGTCTAGTTATTAATATTCTCACATCAAATATCTGGAGGCAGAGGCGCCAGAGCCCCTGCCTTCTTCTTTATCACCTCTAGTGGCTGCTATCCAAAACCCAGATGAAGTTCTCATAGCATGGACACTGGACACCACTCACCTCCTTTTCCTTGCCTTGTGGTAGCTCTGCTGTCCTGCACAACCTGATGGGGTGCCTTGCACTGGGGGAGCTTGGGGAGTTTCTGCAGACCTGTTAGTAGTCGTATTTGATTTCGCCTTGACTCAGCTCTGCTGTGAAAGCCAATCAGACCTCACACTCACCTCTCCAGGTGGACTGTCCCAGAGGAAGCGCTCGCCTTGGGGAAGGTGGGACATGCTCTGTCTCGGGGGTTATAATTCAAGCGTCTCTTCTGCCCCTGACAGTTACACACCTGATTTAATAAATACCTGATAAATTATCTAATAAATAAATGCCACCTACCCTCAGAAATCCTCTGACTGCATATGGTTATCACACTAGCTGCTTCCAGCCCTGTTTGAATATTATGTTAGTTGCAACTCCAAACCTTCCCAACTGAAACTGAATTTCACGGGTAGAGTGACTGAACCTCCACAAGTAACAAACCCAAAAGACTGAGATTTGGCTCCTGTAGAAGTGGATACTAGGCAATAGGTATCCAGTATTTCCAGTTATGATAGGCAGAATTCCTGAATGTCCCCCAAGATTCCTGGCCCTTGACACAACCTTCTTCTTCTCTCCTTGTTATTCAGCTGAACACTAACCTAGCTACTGTGTAGAGAGATTTTGCAGATTTAAGTTTCAAAGGCAGAGCTTAAAATGGGAGAATACCCGGGTGGACTGGCCCTCTGAAAGCAGCAGTTTCCTCAGGATATTGCCATCAGGCAAAGCCAGAGAGATGTCTAGAAGACAAGAAGCATGTGAGGGTTGGGAGTTGTGAGTTCTGAGCTTCTGTGGCGGCCCTGTACCAGGAAGAGGGGTGGGCTTTAGGATCCAGGATAAAGTCACTGTTCAGAGGCAGAGTAGGGACTGAAGAAGATCATTTTTCCAATAAAATGTGAGCTTGGAAGAACTTGAGACTCAGGTGACAACCGCAGCCTCAGTCAGCGTCAAACTTGTGAGACCCAGAGAAGAGACTCCAGCAGTGCCTCGCTGGGGTCCACTCCACTGAAAGGCCAGGTGATGAGTGTGTGCTGCTCTGAGCTGCTTGTCCCGGTGATTTGTTATGCAACACAGGGAAACTGACACTCCAGGCCAGAAAGAAAGTCGCCTCCTATGCAGTTGTGCAGCATTGAATTAAAATATCTCCTGCTGCACCTTGAGGCCTCATCACATCAGAGGCTGGGATGTCAGGAGCAAGGTAACAGGGATCTACAGAAATGATATTGAGCTTCTGTGGCTGTCGGCTGTACTACGCCACAGGGTGCCAGATCAGGCGCGTGGCAGACCTGAAACAGCTGAAAGGAAATACGACTTCCTGACATGGGACTTCAGGCCCAGAGGGCTATGACTTTATTGACTAAGAGTCATGACTTGGACCATTTTGCACTAGAACAGTCAATGCCTGAAGCACGGTAGTGAGATGACAAGAAGGGTCCACAGCTTTCACCCACCCTTTCCACGTGGCAGCTCTTAAATGCAGCAGTTGATGCCTTCTGGCAAAGTTATATTAATAATTCTGTGGCCAGAACTATTGATTCTGAGGCCCTAGGTCAGAGGCCAGCAGGCTATCAGCAGGGGAACTCACAGGGCAGCCCGGAGGGGCATGCAAAGTGTCCCTCTCAATATTGCCAGGAGGGAGGTGTTGACTCCAGACTCCACAAGAGGAAATGAGTCTCGGAGTTTGCTTAGATCCCCACATCACAGCCCTGGTGAGAGGAGGGGCCTAGGACAGGACAAAAATTTTGCAGGAATTTTTATCACATGCCTCAGTTGTCCCTCCATTAGATTTCAAAATGTGTCTTATTATGTTTACCCCCAACTAGTGTCTAAGCTCTTCTGGGCCGTGGACATCGCTCACATTTGCAGGTTAGACAAGCCTGAGTTTTCCTCCAACCTTATCACTTGTTATTTCAACTTTGCCAACTTGACTCATTCCTCCATTAAGCAACTCTTAATATGTGGTTAATGAATGACTCTACTTGCACTGACAGTTAAAATATATTTTGATGAACAAGAAATTATTTTGAAAATATACTGGCTGTCATCATTTTTGCCAATGCTTTATACAGAAGTTCTCAGTAAGCTTTGTTTCTTTCATTTCATTTTAATGTATAGTAAACGAAGTCAAAGGACCATGTTCTTTAATTCCTACATATGTTATTTACTTTCTCCATGACTTTGAAAAAATGGTTTCTCTATATCTGGTTAAACGCCCAACACAAAGTCAGAATATATAGAATCTGTAAAGATTTTCCCCATGTTCCTCCCAGATTTATATGTCCATATGTCTATGGGGATGCTAAAGTTTCTTCCACATTCAGAAATCTCCCATTCAGAAGATAATGGGCTTATTGATCCAAAACAAAATGTTCATTTTGTTAGAAAATTTTATGCTTAAGATGCACTCTATGCCAGGTATCCTGGCTCAGTCCTGTAACAGCAATGTCTCAGGAGGCTAAGGCAGGAGGATTGCAAGTTGGAAGCCAGCCTGAGAAACTTAGTGAGACCTGTCTCAAATAGAAAATGCTGTAAACATAAAGTGCCCCTGGTTTGCTCCTCAATACTGGGGAAAAAATTCACAAAGGAGTCCACTCTGGTGCTCACAGCAGACCTCCCATTATCTATACCAAAATAGTCCAAAAGCATTCCACAAACTTCTTTCAATATTGACAAGATTTGAACTCCTCCTCCCCAACACCTATATGTCCAAAAATAGTGGATATTCATTAGGCAATTAAACACCACTGGTAATGTTTTAAATCTTGCTTCTTAATATGTTGATCCTTTATGATTCTTAGGGATCTTTTAACCAAGTCTCATCTGTGACTCTCCTATGAGGTCTGGGTAGATTTGTTGGAGTGAGTGACTCTAAGCAGGAACAACTTGGGCCTGCAAGCTGAGTAGTTCAGCTCCTCCCCGTTTCACAGTGTCGCACTTGGACGCTCTTTGAGGGGGCTGAGCTGAGTGGTGAGGAAGTGACCCCACCTCCTTCCTTTAAGTAGTGTCACCATCTTAGAGGGATGTGTTTGCAGCAGCACAGGCATGACATAGAGAAGGTGGGAGTCTGCAGGGGCACTTTAGGGCCTGGTCTTTCCTGCAGGAAGTTGGGAGCATTGACTCCACAGATGCCCAGAAAGACAGGGTGCCTGAGGGTCAGGAACTGAGAACAAAGGACCCAGAGGTGAGCTCTAGCAAGAGGCACCCCATAGTGTCTCTGCTTCCTGGAACCAGCACACAGGTCCTGGTGTTTTTCCTCCCGACAACATGATGTGAAGGCCTACTCGTGTAGAGGAAAAGAGAAGAGGGCTTTTCAAGTGAGGCAAAACAGATTCTAAACTGGTCTCCGCCGCTTATGGATTCTTGGATAGAATGCTATGCAATTGCAGTAGCCTATTTCCTCAGCTATAAAATAGTACTTTGTTTTTAATTAGAACCAAGAATGGCTGTGTACTATGTGTCAGGCACTCTGCTAGACATTTAGGAAAAACATGAATAAAAATAGATGTTTTCACAAAAGTTATAAGGTAGCAAAGAATGAGGCCAGAAGTAAACTAATGAACAATCACAAAATAAATGGAAATATATATAGAGAGAGATAGATAGATAGATAGATAGACACACACACATATGTTATGAATGTTAATAAGTGTGCATGACAATGTCAACAGAAGGTATGATGTGGCATTTTTGACCAGAATTTAGTGGCAGATTTTCCGTCATAACTTGATTGCTGTTAACACTAAAGGAAGAGGGGAAATGGAAAATAGGTGGGTAAGGAAGGCTTACGGAGACTATTTTCAAAGGGATTGAAAGGAGATAGATTGGGATGAGAAATGACATGGCGAAGAACATAAAAGTTATGATGTTCTTCTAATACTGTGTGGAAGGAAAGGTGATACTCTATGATTCACCTCCCAATTAAAATCAAAGCAAAAGCAACCACAAACCTCCACTCCCTGAGAGACAATGAAACTGCTTTAGTAAGTGAACCACCTGTTACTAAGGGCTGTTACTTGGTCAGTCTCTGTTCCTCCTTGTAAGTAAACACAGACATTGCATGTGGGTGCACACCTGAGCTCAGGACACCTGTGGTCTCTGAGCTTTCTGGTTACGCTTCCTATGAACTGTCTGTTCTTGATCCCTGAGAAGTGAGTCACAGCTCAGTTGCTCTTTGTGAAAATGTGACAGTACAGTGCTTGCTAGACGATCAGTGCCAAGATACTGGTTCGACTTTCCCCATGACCTTCTCAATATTGGAGACTGAGACAGATCTCAACAGAGCTGCCTTGGCTCCCAACCTAGACCACAGCTACCAAAGGCAGATTTAAGTTAAGGTGCCTCTTCTGTTTCTGGAAAGCCGTGGACCCTGTCTCCCTGGAAGACACTTCTTTGAGTACCTGAGGACTGTGTGTCTCCTTAGGCTGCACTGACATATGCATCTGGCCACCATCAAAAATCTGCTGGTCTTTCAATTAGAGAATCATAGTACCCCTCATTTAAAAACCTGAGTCCAATACATAGTATTTTTATATGATTACTAAGAATTACACAATTTGAGAAAGTATATTAATTAGTACACCTTGTTATGGTTTACATATTAGGTGTCTCCCAAGAGCTCATGTGTGAGTCAGTGCAAGAATATTTAGAGGTGAAATGACTGGGCTATGAAAGCCTTAACCAATCAGTGAATTAATCACTGGGATTAACTGAAGGGTAGCTGTAGGCTTCTAGGGTGTGTCTGGAGGAGGTGGGTCCCTGGGGCATTGCCTTTGGGGAGCTGAGCTTAGTCTCCCTCTCTCTCTGCTTTCTGATCATCATCATGTGAGCGGCTTCCCTCCAGCACCATCTTCTGCCATGACGTTCAGCCTGACCCAGAAACTGGAGGAATGGGGTTGGCTCTATATGGACTAAGACCTCTGAAACTATGAGCCCCCAAATAAACTTTTCCTCCTTAAAATTGTTCTTGACAGGTCTTTTAGTCACTGCAGCAAACAAGCTGACTAAAGCACACTTTTTGGTAGTAGATGAGCCTTCCACACATCAGGTGCCCATAGGAGCCCCTGAGCCCCTGAGTGGATGTTTCCTCCTAATAGAGGTGCGTCCTTGCCATTCCTTCCGAAAGAACACTGGAATCAAAGACTAGAAGGTCCAGGTTGTACTTTTACTACTTATGGAACTAGCATGAGGCTTAAATAACATTGTTCATCTAAGATACTCAACAGGAACACAATACATAGTTTGGAAGCTGCATCTGGGCTCAGCAGAGGAATTCTTTGATGAACGACTAATGTCTGCCAGGGACATGGGGAGGAGATGTGATGAAGGTAGCATGTGGCAGCCCAAGATTTACTTATTTGTCATCTCTGTAAAAATAATCACCATGACGTCCATACCCCATAACGTCCCTGGCATCAGTGGGCTCCTCAGTCTAATGGGTACAGTCATCTCCACCATATGTGCCTCCCGAGATAGTGGAAGCTTCATCTGTGGAGATGCCTGTGAAAATCCCTGGAAAGTAAGGGAGTAAAATCAAAAGACAACAGAATAATGATCACTGAACTCCTTAGTCATTGAGAATCCTAGGGTGGCTCATGACACCTTATATCTTTCTTTCCTCCAAAACCTCAAGATAGTAATACAAACTTAGAGAGAATGATCTTGGAGAGTAAATAAGTGCTTTGGTCTTGAGGTGATCCCAGTCTCGCTCTCTGTGATACATGTGCACCTTTAAAGATTCAGAGATGCTACAGTTTTAGACCTTTGCAGTTAACACCGTGGTTCATATGAAGCATCAGCTCTGGAATCAGAACACTGGGATTAGTGTTACCTTG
Organism: Callospermophilus lateralis; assembly: GCF_048772815.1. NCBI lineage: Eukaryota > Metazoa > Chordata > Mammalia > Rodentia > Sciuridae > Callospermophilus > Callospermophilus lateralis. The sequence continues at coordinate 86,883,395 of NC_135320.1, forward strand.
TAGGACGTAGCCTCTTGAGATCCCCTTATCCCTAACATTGCAATATTGAGAAGGCCTAACTTGTGGAGTCATGGAGAGAATCGAGTGTATTTATAAATTAGAATTATGCTTCACAAAAATAAATAGTTAGTAACTATAATGAATGAATGGCATTCAAAGGCAAAGGATTCCAAAACCAGAAGTCATATGAGCACTTTAGGAAAAGGAGCCTTCCAAAATTAAATGGGGCCAGGATCATAAAGCCAAGCTGAACGGAAACCCTAAGCCAGGGCAGGAAGGCCAAGCCCTCGTGGAGCAGTAGTTGCATGCTGTGCTGGTTTTGCAAGACAGAATTTGGTCAAGGATAAATATCCTCAAATCCTTGACCAGTCAATTCACTGTCCAGATTTTCTTAGTTAAAATCTCTATTTCGAACACCACAGTTCTGGGGTTCTAACTTCCAGTTCAGTGGAAACCAATCCTGGTGAACTACATAAGCCTGCGCCCTTTCTATAGAAAGCATTTGGAGCACAGGGAGGTGTCGGGCTCCTGGTAGACCTGAGGCACAGGAGAGCCCCCACAGCCTCCTCCTCACCAAGCCCCTTTGTACTGCACTACTCTGACACTGGGGAAAAAGAGTACCTAGGTAGGGAGGAAGCTTAATTATTGCCTAATACCTAGTTTGGAACTAGTCTGTCCACCCTATTTTTTTTCTAAAAAGGTACATTCCTGCATGTGGCAGGGAGATGTGGAAAGGCATTTTTGTATTTTCAAGTTTGCTGTAAGTCTGAAACTCACCTAAAAGAGAAAATAGAAGGACATAGAAAGAGTAGGATGTAGACATTTTTTGTTTTGGAGGGCCCATTATTCTGCCCAGCACAGCTGCCCATCTGCCCTCGGGAGAGGATGACATCATCCTCACCACAACCCTCAGAGGCCGTGACAGAGGCACCTGTGGACTCCATTGCACTGTCATTCCAGCCTCCTTAAACAACAGGCAATCCAGCCTCCGTGGAGGCCTGGTCTCCCAGACACTGGACACTACCTCCGCCCCATAGAACTCAAGTCTTCCTTTTGTGGTTCTCTCTCCTGTGTCACAGGTGTTCCCCTCCCTAGGATTCATATGCAGGGAGCTTGGTGCATCTACGCAGCACCACATCCACTCATTATCCCTCAGTTCAACATTCTATTTGGAGCTCAGATTCTCTCTCTGACTAGTTGCATTTCACTGCTTCTCTTCAAAGCCAGACTTCTCCCAAGACCTGTGTCTGTCCCACTTCCTCGCCTTCTGTCCTCTGTTTAACCCCTCTGGCCAAATGTGTTTTCCCATCCCTTCAACTACACCATTCTGGCCAAACAATCAGCGTGCTCCACTTGTCGGAACTCAGGGGGGCATTCCTCTGTTCTGACTCACTCAGTGATTCAGCTACACAAGGCACAGCTGGAAAAGCCACTTGCTTTAAACATATTCTCCCCACGAGTCCCAGAACACACATTCTTCTGAAGTCCTCCTTTCTGGCCAGTTCTTCTCTTCTTTTTGCCTGATATTTTTTTTTTTCAGTCTGTAAATACTCTGAGATTCAATCTGGAGCCCATTTCTCTACCTACACTCCCTCATGGTGAGAACTCATCCACTCTCATAAGATTGTGTTCTTGGCAGTATCTCCAGGGTTCCTAGGGTCTGGCACATCATAGATGGTAGGAAGCACTTATAGTGAACAAGTAAATGGTGCAAAACAAGGAGGAGAATGCCTGTTTCCTGCTTTTAAGGCATGCATTAGAGAAACGTGCCTCTTCAATCAGTCACATCTGCAGTGTTCCTCTCTCACAAAGGAAGCAGATGAGAGCAAGTTGTGGAATAGGGTAAAAGAAGAAAAAAATTCACAAACACAAGCTCCTCTTCTCTCTAATGGAAGAAGAAATGTTCAGACAGCACCAGCTTCCGTGTTATCTCAAAGCTTCTCCAGCCTCCCTTTATTCCGCACCACCAGAGCACAAGACAAGGACAGGAAGTGTGTTTTACCTTCAGATTTAGTCCAAGACTTACCACAGCCCTCAAACTTAACATGTCTCCCATCAAATGAGTACATAGAATATATTCTTCTAACAATCATTTGCTAAACAAATCAGTTCTAACATAAGCTAAACATAATTTCTCCATAATTCTAGATAGTGTTGATATGCCTAGAATAACTTTGTATCTGTATCTATTCATGTTAATATGTTTTGTTTTTATGACCTAGAAAAATCAGTGAGTTTATATCACTCTATTTTCTACCCCATTTTGCTTTGCATGTGGTAGGAGTCTGAAATCTCAAATTAATTGAAACAATTCTTTTCCCAGCCTTCTGAAAAGGTCAGAAGAAACTAGCATTGAGTTTAGGAAAATGGAGCATTCTGTCGCCATCTCTAGACTACACTGAAAACGTTTTCGAAACTCACAGAGACAATTTCATTCCAGCCCACCAAGTCAGGGGTTCACACAGGGGTTGAGACCAAAGACCTCTGGTCATAAGGACTGCACATTTGACCAAACCAGTTTCTTTGTATAGCTCTCTTGGGAGTCAGATCAGCAGGTAAATAGTTGTTCAATATTAAGGGTTTGCCGTCTTGGGTAACACTATTTCACATCATCCTCCAGCATCTGCAGTTGGGTGAAATGTGGCGATGAGAAGTTCTGGGTAAGGTCTGTAGCTAGGAGATTCAGGTGTCCTTGTATCCTCTGGTCTATCAGGACATGCACAGAAAGACTTTCTCTGGGGCAGGAGAGGGGAAGCCAGACCCAGACTCAGGGAACCACTGTACTGAGTACATGCCCCACAACCTGAGAAGACCCAGGTTTCATAGTAGAGGCACAGTCCTAGGGACTATGGTTACTTGGTGTAGTGACTGGGTGAACTCTAGGGGAAGACATAGTAGTTTCCAAGACCAAATGAGACTCTTATGGATGCTATTCCTGATTTCCTCCCTGACTTTCCCTCCTATCCAGTCAGCAAAGTGAAAACTTGGGGCCATTTTAAAATAGAAAATGCTTTTTTTGCCCCCTTAAACTTCTTCAATGGTTCTATATTGAACATAGAACAAAATGCAAATGATTTCCATACTTTAAACTTCAGAAAATCATTCAAAATATGGTGTCCTCTGCCTGACTTTCTAAAGTTGTCTTCCTAACACTGTGCAATAGCCTCCCAAGGCATCTTTTCAGTTTTCTGATTCTTTTCCATCTCGGGCATTGGTGTCTGCCTTTTCTTTTCCTAGGGTACTCTTTGCCCTACTTTTCATGTAGCTAGATCTTTACATCTCATTTTCTCACTTTAAATGTCACTCATACCATCCATCCTACCTAAAAGCACCCGAAGCTTTTCTCCCTTGTAGCAAACTATTTGTTTCCTTCTTATCACACGTGACAATTTATCATTGTATATTCATTGCTGTGTTCATATTTTATTTATTGTCACCCTTATTAGGTTGCAAATGTAATGTTTTTATCTTCCTCTTGATACAGGTATCTACCATACAATTTTGCCTATATCACGATTGAATGAGTCTTGCAGGATGTAATAAAATCTGCAGAAGGAAGAGAACTGGCATGAATTGTGATGGTTCCGATAGGAACTGTCCCCTGTCATCTCATGCATGAGACAGTGCAAGAACGTTCAGAGGGGAAATGATAGATTGTGAGAGTTGTAACCTAATTAGTGGATGAGTCTAACCATATGGATTAACTGGGTGCTAACTGGGCAGGTGGGGTGTGGCTGGAGGGGGTGGCTCAGGAGGGGTGTGCCTTCGGGGTTTACATTTTGTCCGTAGTGAGCAGGGCTCTCTCTGCTTCCTGGGTCTCATGTTCTGGGAAGCCTGCCTTCACCACACTTTTCTGCCATGATGTTCTGTGTCACCTCAGGCCCAGGGCTGGAGAGTCAGCCTGCCAGGGACTGAACCTCTGAAACCATGAGCAGAAATAACATGTCCCCTCTAACTTTTCTTGTCATATCTTTTGGTCACAGTGACAAAAAAAAAAAAAAAGGACCAAAACAGGAAGTAGGGAGGGAAGGAAGAAAGAAGGGAAGGTGAGAGGGAGCGAGAGAGGTGAGGAAGGGAAAGAGGGTGGGAGGGAGGAAGGAAGAGGAAGGACTAGCTCAGCACTTCAGTGAGGCTGGGCGTTCCCGGTGTCACCACTGACTCCTCATCCTTCACCTTCAAGTTCCAACGGCATCTCTCTGAAACCTCCCCTGATGCCTGTGAACAGGAGGGAGCCTTCTCTATTTTACCATCTTCACTCTGAATCCTCGGAGAGCAAAAGCAAACCAGGCATTGCCATCGTATGGGTTGCCTTCCCACTTGTCTCCTTGATGTCTCCTTGATGACGGAGAGCAGTCTAACTCATCCCTCCATCCCAGCACACTCTAAGGACTGGAGCATAACCACTGAATGACAAGATCACCTGTGCTTGTCCAGTACTTGCAGTCTTAGTGCCAGCACTGGTTCTGTAAAGTCAAATTAAACCATGATGTCTTTAGCTCTATGCTTCTTGGTAGCCTGGCTTGTTACTTAGGATGTAAGCCTGTGAGCTGAAGCTAGGGTGCAGCACTCTGTCCCTGTGCATCAGCAGAAGCGGGCAGTCTGTGCCTTCCCACGTGTGCTCTGGAGCAGTGCTCCTCCAACAGTGGGCATAAGCAACACCTGCTGACCTCATTAAGTGAAAGATCTGACTCAGCCCATGTGGGTGGGGCCAGGGCTCTGCATTTCCAACAAGGTCCCAGGACATGCTACTCAGGATTCCCACAGAACTGCGGACCCAGGTTCTTTAGCCAGGAGAGCAAGACAGGCAACATAAAAGCACTTGGCCAGCATCTGGAGGAATTTTATTTTTATTTTTTTTGGATAAAACCCCCCAGCTGGCCTAAAGCCATAATTCAATGTCAAAACTAATTTCAGCTAAATTGAAAGCTAATGGCAATCACATAAACCACTGGTTATTGATTGGCCGTGCATAACACAGGATTAGTGTCATGTTGTAGTGGCTGCATGCTTTGGGGTCCCACTATCTGGGTCTCACCATGTTATGCCACTTGCTTTCAATGAGGACCTGGTAAGTTACGCACCTCCCTAAATCCCCAATTTCCCTTATCTATAAAGTAGTGGCAGAAATAATTCCTCCTTATTAGAGTCTGAACAGGGCATAAGAAACAATCTGGTTGCTCTTAGAACAATGCTGGCAAAATATAAATATGCAATATATTTTGACTCTACGGGCATTGTTTTTCATTTTGGGGAAGTGGCTCCCCAAAGGAATACTTAACAGCCTGTAGCTCAGTGCCGACACAAGAGCAGTGGCCAGTCCTTTTTGCCCTGTTTTTGCTCTCAGCTGGACCTCCCTGTGCCTCCTTTACTGGTAGCCTGCAACCTTCTGAAACACAAGGAGTCTCCATGTGTCATGATGCATCCTTTGATTATTTGTCTCTTGGGATAATTCAAAGTAGCCTTTCCATTTTTATCTTTTGTACTGACATTTCCCCCAAGCTCCCTGCCCTTTACAATCACTGTTTATAGAGGAATCTAATTTTTAAGGCCCAGATAACGTGAATTCTTCAGGGAAGACACCCCTAACACCCAACAAGTGCTCACCCCTGTTCTCAAAATGAATGATACTCAAAAACCCTCCTTGGGGAACAGGTGAGGAGATTCCCTTGCCAGACCACTGCCCGTGTGACAGGGTCTATATATTGATTTTTTTTTTCCTTTGATTCTCATGTGAACTTTGTTTCCATTGAAAATAAAGGATAGGGATGTGATCGTTAAACCTCAATAACCTCCTCTGTAGGGATGTGATCATCACAGTTTAAAAATCCCTCCCTCTGTTCAAGGTGCTGTCAAGGCAGATTAATTCCATTTTAGGCCACAGACTTTAAAAGCAACACAGACTCACAGATAATACAGAATCAGACAGAAAGAGCCCTGAGGGAACCCAGATTATACTGTGTGGTGAACAGGAGCACCATCAGGGATGGGAAACCCACATTCAAGTGATAAAGGGACATTCCCCTGTGAAAGAGCAGGCAGGCTTTTGGTAATGCCTCCACACTTCTGCAAGCTCAAACAAAGAACAGTGTAGTAAATAAAATATTCGTTAGTGGGCTGGGGTTGTGGATCAACGGTAGAGCGCTTGCCTAGCATGTGTGAGGCACTGGGTTCGATTTTCAGCGCCACATATAAATAAATAAAGGTTCATCAACAACTAAAAATATATATATCAAAAATATTTTTTAATGATCCAAGCGGCACAAAAATTAGATTGGACTAAAGTAACACAAAAAATTCTCTAACACTTGAGATGTCGGATTCTAAGCTGAAAAAATCAGAAGAGATAACAATCTTGAACCCCAACAGGGTCTGTGATTCAGGCATTCAATGAAAAATTGAACTAGAAAGCTTTCGATATAAACTCCAAGTTAGCATCTGTGAATATCTTGGCAAGCCATATGGAGGGAAAGAACATGTCCTTGAGCCCCAGGATGGGGCCAGCACATGACACGGTGTCCTCAGAGTTAGACATTGAGGGAGAGCATGGGACCTCTGTGTTCAAGGGACCAGGGAGCTGGCATATCAGGAAGCACCCCACCCTGATTAGTCAGCTAGGGAAGACCCACCCAAACTTCAGGATTCTTTGTCTACTGAGTTAGCTTATAAAACCGCAGACACTGGAGCCAGGGGCAATCCCTAATCCCTGAACATGCATTCTAACAGTGAAGACACAGCGGCAGATGTGATCACCTTGCACTCACATTCACGCACTCACTGCTTCTTACCCAGCGCCTGGAACTATCTCAATTACGTGAAATAGTTTAATGCTACAGTCAAAAATAGGCTGGCTTTGGCAATAACAATAAAGTTAAAAAGGGTCCTGACTACTTTACGACTCTGTGGGGCCATTAGGTTCCTCAGTATTCAAGTGAGACAGATAACAAGAGGACATTAAAATTTTAGCATCCTCAAACAAAAGTATGGTTATTGCTTATTAATTATACCAAAGGAGCACAACTAATTAGTCTAATAGGTAGCATTATGCATGCCAACAACAGATCACAGAGAGGCAGTGGACCGCATAAAATTCTTCAGAGGAGCAACTGACACCGTCTATTAACAGTGGCTCAGCACACCTCAGACTAGTGGAAATAAACATGAAAGACAGAGCCTGACACACAGGCTTTCATTTCAAGTGCAGATTACAGTTTGTGCAACAGAACAATCCTTCTCTCAGGGATTGTGTTATTTCCCTTCAAAGGAAACTAGGAACAATTTTCAACCTTTTTATATCTCTTCCCTCTCAATGAGAGCACAGGGAGTGGAGATGCCTGTCGGAGGAGGGATGTCTTGGCGTTTGTCAAGTGCAGCTACTATGAACAAGGACTTACGGATTCAATGATAAGCACATTTTGAATTTAAAATATGCTCCCACACTGCTTTATAAAATCACTTCTGAAATTTATATTTCTATCTTCATGTGTTAGTGCATGTATTTCCCCTCAAAAATGTGATTGTTTTGATGTTTTTCATTAATCTAATGGGTTGAAAATGTATCTAATAGATCCTGTAATTTGTATACCCTTGATTTCTAGTACATTTTTATTATGACGAGTGTCTGACATTCATACTTACATCATTACTTCCTATCAGTAGCAATTATTTTATTAAGTTGTTTTTCCCCCAAATATAGAAGCCATTTATATATTCTGGGGATTAGTCAATAAAAAGCCCTCATAAGTTCTAGATACTGGGATGAGTAAGAAAGGATGTTAAAGCTTGGTGTAATGGCTACACCTGTGACCCCTGCAGCTTGGGAGGCTGAGGCAGAAAGATTGAAAGTCACCTGAGGCCAGCCTCAGTAACTTAGCAAGGGCTTAGGAACTTAGTGAGACCCAGAAGTTCAGTGGAATAAACAAAGAGGAATGAAGGGAAGGAAGGAGGGATGGGAATAGGAAAGAGAGTAGAATGAACTGGACATCACTTTCTTATGCTCATATATGAATACACCACAGTGGATCTTCACATTATGTGCAACCACAAGAGTGGGATTCTGATTGGAATAAGTCAGACTCCTTTTGCTATGTATGTATAATATGTCCTTTTGCTACGTATGTATAATATGTCAAATACACTCTACTGACATATATATCTAAAAAGAACAAATAAAAAAAGTAAAAAATACAATAATTAGTAGGTCTGGGGATGTGACTCAGTGGTTAGGCAACCCTGCCTTCAATGACAGCACCAAAAAAAGAAAAAAGAAAATAAAATGGTGTCAAGACCCCAAAGACAGGTATTTTTAAGGACATAGATTACAAATATGGTCATGATGAATAAATGAGTCAGAAATCTTGACACAAATAGAAATTAGTAAAAAGAAGCCAAATTTTAGAACCATTCACTATAGTTAGTACAATATTTGAAATGAAGAATTCATTGGATTGGATCACAAGCATGTTGGACAGAGTAAGGGAACAACCAGTCAGTGAATTTAAAGAATGGACAATAGAAATTAAGCAATCCAAATAGTGGTGGATGCTTTCTATTGTACATGTGTAGGAGTATTATGTGAATTATAAATTTACATGAGACTTGTTTTAGTCAAATGAACGTAGATCTTATCATCACAAGAGGAGCAATGACGAGGCCATCTCTCCTCTAACCGCCTACTTTATAACCACTGTCTCCCTACAATGATCTCTACCTTTTGAAAATCAAGGACAACACTTTTTGTGTCTCCTAAGACCTGTGGTTTACAGACATGAGTGCTTTGTCACACTGTCTCATCTCACCCTGCCTGAACTTCACCCATCCATAGACACAGGAGTCTATTTTCTATAACAAATCCTTTCCAAATCCTCATCTCCTTGCTCTTCTCCCATGCTGAAGCTCCAACCCAACAATCGACCTACTTTGTGTCTGCACTTTGGCAAGTATCACTCGAGAACGACACAGAACTGTACCCCAGCATCAATACCCACCTCTCATTGTCTGCCAAATAGATCCTGGGTTTGTTTTTTTCCTCCTCCAGAGGGTGAGACACACATCCAGCTCTCATTCAAACCTCAAGCATTCCTTCCCACTGCATTTCAGCCACCCAGCCACTTCCCACAACCCACCATTCAAAAAATGACCGTTCACCCTTTGTCCTTTTGCTACATTGACAAAGGTCTTTGTATCTGGATCCATGTTCTCTGTCTCAGTCATTGTTATAATGGAAGAAAAAAAAAGAAGTATTGAAACTTTCATCCATGGCCTCCCAATCAACCTGAATTTGCCCTCCTGTATTCTTGCCCCATTTACCTAGGAGAGCTTTCCTCTGACATCTCCCCTCTTTCTCCAAGACTAGACATGTCTCACTCATTGCTAGAATTATCTCAGACCCACATCAACATTTCTCAGAAGGACGTTTCCATTCAATATCCATGAGTTATGCCACTAACTCAAACCAGGTTTAAGTGTCCCTTCTCTACTAAAATTAGAAAAACATTGTCTTTAAGCCCTTCATGTCGTCTTACACCCCCTGTTACTTACTCCACTCCCATGATCTTTTCATCATAGTAAATTACTCCACTATTCCATCAGTTTGATAGGTGAGGAAACCAAAGTCCTCAGTGAACAAGGAAGTTTCCCTTGTGATAAGCATCTGGTGAACAGTGGCACTGGATGATAAATCCCTGACCTTAGATGTCACTTTACACTGTGTTTCCAGCAGAGGCTTAAGAAGAGTCAGCTCGGAATGTAAATTTTCATAATTTAAGACTTCCTCATGCCACCGGTGGTGCATGACTGTAATTCCAGCAGCGTGGGAGGCTGAGGCAGAAGGATGGTGAGTCCAAAGCCAGCCTTAGCAAATTAGCTAGGCCAGAAGCAACTTAGCAAATCCCTCTCTAAATAAAAAAAATATATATATATATATAAAGGCATTCTAGATCTGTCATAGCTTCCGTGATCTGGCATGACATTAGAGTATTGTGATATATGCACAGATGTTCCAGATCCAAAAGTCTTACTTCGCAAATGAAATGTCACATACCTCATCAATTAAATCTCCATTACCATTCAGTGTCAGATGACTGACATACTTCTCCATCCACAATCTGTAACCATAGCAGCAAGCACAGTGCATAGTATCCATTTTCTCAGCATATCACCTGTACTCATCCTCGGCTCTTGTAGACTATTTCCCACTGCAGAGTGCAGGAGCTTGGATATTTACATGTGTGGTGTTGATATGTGGCCCCATCCTTAAGCCCTGCAGATAATTACCTGGAATTTCAGCTGTTGTTACCACATTTTCCTTTCGATTTTTCATATGAGCTCAGATGTCTTTTTCACATAAAGTCATGTTTACCTCTTGAGCCTAAAATCCCCTTCTTTTTTCTTCAAATAAAAAGTATCAGCCACATTAACCAGTCAATGATACCAGAAGCCTCCATATGCTTGATATCAACATATTGTGTTCAACGCATGTTCAAAACCTATTTATTACCTCCTTAAAATATTCAACTTAACTGTTTAAAACATTAAGCTCATAGAGCTGGGATGTAGGTCAGAGGTAGAGCACTTGCCTCTAGAGTGGCAGAAAGCCCTGAGTTCAATCTCAAGAAGAAAAAAAAGCTGATTAAATATTACTGTCTAAAAGCCAGTATGACATCACCTCTAATAAGGTATATCAAAAAAATTATAAGCAATATATATTATGGAATTATATGAAATAATGACTACACTATGTATATCTGGACAAACATGTCTAAACTATTTTATATATTCATATAATGAAGTGTTCATCTGTTTTTGAGTTAGCATAACCCATTAACCAGCCAATTCAGATGTTAGAAAGTTCAATGCTACTTTGACTTCATAACTATTCTCTAATAATATATTTCTTATATCACATCCAGTACTTTGAAGTCTCAGCAATCACAGAAAAATGATATTTTTTCAAGTCACCTTGCACACATACAGCACATTTCACTTTGTCAATAATAAAGCTATCTAATCTGTCCTTATCTGAAACTCAGAGACATATGTCAGCATGTCCTGTGTTCAGAGACACCCACCAATGACATGGCTTCCTGGGTCACACTGCAGAATGAAGACAAAGATGTTATTTGAATATGTGCTTATAACTTCTACTTAAATACTCTCTTCTTCAAGAATTAGAAAACATTTAGAAAATCCTACACATCATGGATAGTTCTAGAGAGCTATTTTTTTTTTAATAATGCATGTTAGAGGGAAACTAATCTGTCTACTCTACCTTGTCTGGATAGAGTTCTTTTTTAATTTTCAACTTTTCACTTGTTTTAATTAGTTATAATGATAGTAGAATGCATTTATGCATTTTGATATATTACACATAGATGGGATATAATTTCTCCTTTTTCTGAGTTTACATAATGTAGAATCACATTGTTCATGCAGTTATATATATATATATATATATATATATATATATATATATATATGTAAAAATATCTTTCATTCTACTAACCTTCCTATGCCCACATCCACTCTTTTCCCCTCCTTTCACTTTCCTCTACCTAATACAAGATAACTTTATTCTTCTCTAGTGCCCCATCCCCCTGTACTGTGAATTAGCATCTGCATATTAGAGAAAACATTCAGCCTTTAGTTTTCTGGGATTGGTTTATTTCACATTTATATTCTCCAACTCTATCCATTTACCCACAAATGCCTTAATTTTATTCTTCTTTAAAGCTGAGTAATATTCCATTGAATATATATACCACTTTTTCTTTATCCATTCATCTGTTGAAGAACACCTAGGTTGGTTCCACAGATTAACTATTGTGAGTTGAGCTGCTATAAACATTGATGTGGCTGCATTTAATATTTCACTGTATTTTGAATCCTTTGAATGAACAAAGGAATTAATGAGGAAGATCTTTCAAAGTTACAACTTTCCAAGCTGAAAAATAGGCTACTTTTCAGGCATGATCACAAACACCTTCCTCTAAAATCCTCATTAATCATGTTCTTGGGCTCCATGTATTCTTTTATTGTTCTTAACCTCTGATGCCCAGTTCTCATTTTAATTTTATCTATTTTTTTTTCTCTTGTAGGATGGGGAATGCTAGAGAATGAACCCATCAAAACATATTCTGAAATACATGTACACTACACTGTTCTTTAAATTGAGCTAGTTAACTTGTGCATCACTGTACATAATCATCTTTCATTTGGTGAGAATACATTCACTAGCCTCACTTAGAAATTTTCAAGAATATAATACAGTGTTATTAACTATATTTACCTTGTTATGGAAGAGAATTCTTGAATTTCTTTCTTCTAAAGGAAATTTTGTGCCCTTTGGCCAACATCTCCCCAATATGCATCCCTTAGTTTTTATTTTAAACCCCCACTACCTTTTCTCTGAAACATATTAATTAAGAAATTGGAAATTAGCAGAACATGCAAATATGCAAATAAAAATGCATGTGGAAGAATTTGGGCATCGACTTCTGAGTCAATATCACAAAAAGCAACCCTGAGAATGACCACAGCGGAGCTTGGTGAGACTGCTTCCCCTGAAAGAAGCTGGGTTGCCAAAGGCAAGGTACAGAGGGGATCTAGCAGGGAGTGGGATAATGGGCCACATCAGCACTTCCTGAAATGTTGTCTGTTGACCATCCATTCCAGAATCATTTAGGGGAGCTTAAAAAATTGGGTACTTTCCAAGACCCACAGTGGATCTGGGTAACAGAAGTTCTTGAGGTGGAACCTGGGAATTAGCATTTTAAACAAAATTCCCAAGTGATTAAAATTCACAAGTTTGAGACTCATTTCTCTGTAGAGCCATGGCTGTGGTTGAGTATGTCCCGCAGGATTCGCGGCTGGTCCCAGTGGAGCTACGTCAGGGGGCGGGGCCTAAGGGGAAGTGTCTGGGTCTTGGAGGCTCCGCCTTCACCATCTCTCTGGAGTGAGCTTCCCCTGGGCTGGACCTGCATGAGGTAACTGGAGAGGGTGCCGTGGGGTGGCGCTGCCCCTCCTGTTTTGTCTCTTCCGCGTCTATCAACCTCCCTTCCACTTTATGCCATGAGTTGAAACAGCACGAGGCCCTCGCAGAAGCCCAATAGATGCTGAAACCACACTCTTGGACTGGCTCCAAAACTGTGTGCGGGAAAATAAGCCGCAGGCCGTATCATTCTCCCAGCCTCACGTGTTCTGTGGCAACAGAAAACAAACTAGAACAGTTATTAAGGTCCCTTTGATTCAGCGAAGTGGTTTGTCCTTTGAAGGCAGGGCAGGAGGCAGGAGCAGGGCTGACTCCAGAACACTGCAGCTAGGGCACCTGGGGGCGGTGCTTGCTGGAGAGTTGGGAATGTGGGGACTTCTGTCTTCAGATTCCTGAAGAGTGCTGATGCATTCTGTCAATGTTGCTTTACTTTATCTGAAAAAATGAATGGACATGTGTCCCACCCATCCCCCGATTTCTCTTTCTAAACCTTCATACATAAAAGTTCAAGAACCCTGTGTGAAGAACTGTTCTAATGCAGATCACTGATTTAGACATTCAGTCACAAGCCAAAGAGAAGCACTCACTTCCCCAGGGATTCAAGGTCCAATGGGAGGAAAGAAAACAATGAGTGAATCAGCAGAGCAATAAAAAATAACTATGCATAAAAAAAAATAACTATGCAGTATGTCACAGCAGAGCTCTGCAAAAAGTTTCTATTTACCATCTCAGCATGTCGACATAGAAAGTCTCCAAGGTAGAGAAGTTGACTGTCATCTATAAGAATGTTCAAGGAAGGTTTCTTCATGCAGAACTGTCTGCTTGCCTCTCCAGGTTCCCTCTCTCAGTAGATTAATTTCATATATTATAAATTCAAATGAACTACTGGGTGGTAACCATTGGCAGGTGAATTGGGGAGTAGCTTTGGACTAGATCTCCTATCCCTAGCTGCTTGGTCTCTCTTTCTCTCTCTCTGCTTCCCAGCTGTCATCATTAGCTGAGTAGCTTTCCTTCACCATACCCCCCCAATATGATGTTCTGCTTCACCTCAGGCCCAGAGCAACCGTCAGCCATCCGTGGACTGAACCTCTGAAACCACAAGTCCAAATAGACTTCGTCCTTGAGGTTGTTCTCACCAGGTGTTTTCATCACAGTGGTGAAAGCCGACTACAGCAATGGCCGTGCTGTAGAAGGGAGCACCTTGGTGTTCTGTTGAGAAGAGAGAGCAGGAGAACACAAGCAGAATCAGGGAGATAGCTCCTAAGGTTTGCAGGAAGTGGAGTTGTTACTGTGCCATGAGATGGGGCCTCCACACCCTTGAGAGCCATAGCAAAGTCACCTAAAATCAACTCAGAGTCAGTCTCACCTTGGGAGATAAAGTCAATCTGATTTACTTGTTCTGTGTATTGGGAAGATGAACCATCTTATTGTGACACTGTTTAAAATTTCACAGTGCCATCTGTGTGCATTTTGTTTTCATAAATTCTTCTCTGTCTCCAATAATGACATGGCCCATCAGGAGTCAATATGTAACCTACAAAGCACCTGTCAACAACCTGATTCCTTTCTGACCCAAAGTAAATTTTAGAAACATGTCAGCCATCCAGGTACATGCTCTCAATGCTCATTTTAATTTAATTCTATTGATGAATGTTGAAGCTAATCATTTGAAATTGATTTTTATTTATTGTTGCCTAATTGAATTCAATTAAACCCCAGTAATTTTCATTGAAAAATTTCATTAAAAGGCACAGACTGATTGGATTGAAGGCATCTTGCTGAGGTGGAATGTTCATGAGGATGAGCTGTCTATGATATGGCATTAATACAGGCTCCTGGGGTGACAGCTATTGGAAAATTATTAAGACTCAGCATATGTGTCAATCTGCTTTCTTTAAAAACATTTTAAAGAAAGATAAACTGTGTAGGTCTTGTAATTATATCCGGCTCTGGCTCCGTCATCTGTAAAGACCTGAGGACAGGTTCTAAGGGCTGTTCTTGCTCTGTGTCTCTGTTTTTGGAAATTAATACTCAGATAAACCCACATCTAAGTTGTGTAGCATTTTGGGCCTCAGCCTTGCCTTTCCCTGATTTCATCTACATCTGCAGAAAATCATATTGATGGAGCCCTGCCTCAGATCCCTTCCAGTCCTGTGGATCTCCTGGGTTCCTGGTTGACACTGCTGTAGGGGACACCCTAGGGATCCACAGGAGCTCCTCTGCATGAGACTGGAAATGCAGGACAGTCAGCATCCCAAGGAGCAAGCTTTGGGCAGGGATGATCAGGGGCTACTATGGACTGAATGTTGATGTCCCTTAAACTCCTATATTGGAGGCCTAACTCCCAAAGTCATGGCAATGTGAGGTGGGGTCCCGGGAGACAGATAACCAGGTTTAGATGAGGTGGGGTCCCCGGAGATAATCAGGTTTAGATGAGGTTGAGATAGTGGAACCCTCATGAAGGGGTGTGTTTATGAAGACATGCCATCTGTCTCTCTTTTCCTCTCTATCTGTCATGTGAGGACAAAGCAAGAAGCCAGCTGAAATCCAGAGGAGAACCCTCTCAGCCAACAAATTGGTCAGCAGCTGGAAGTTCAACCTCTCAGCCTCCAAACTGTGAGCAGCAAATCTCTGTTGGTTAAGCAACCTTGTCGATGGGGTTTTGTCTGATCATGCCTGCTGGTCTACAACCCCTCGGGCTGGGTAATGTATAAAGAAGAGAACTTTGTTGCTCACTGTTCTGCAGGATGGGAAATGGGAAAGTAAGTCACCCACAGATCTGGTGTCTGGTGAGGACCTTCAGAGCTGGCACCAACCCTGTGTTCTCATCTGGCAGAGGGCAAACTGGTCCTTTTATAAAGGAACTAGTCCCATTCCTGAGGGTGGAGCCCTGTGGCTTAACAATATTCAAGGTGTCCCCTTCTTAATTACCATTGCTTTGAGGGTTAAGATTTTTTTTTGTATGGATGAGGAGGAGGGTAAACACTCAGACAGCATGGCAAGAGTGTACTTGTAAAGCAACTATTAAGGCCCTCGGAGAGGTAACATGGGCTGGAAAATCCATCCCTGAGCCCCACAATGCATCTTTGACTGGGTCTTTTCTTCCCCACGGCTCTGGTCCTATGCTTAACCTGTGTTCCAAAGAAAGTGTAACTTGAGCTTTAGTTCAAAGTTTTGCTTAGGGGTAAACCTAACCCAGAAAGGATAAGCCAGCTTGTTGTCATTGCTTTATAAATAAAATACCCCAAGCTTACAGAAAGATTATTTAGCACATATTTCACAGGGTAAAATTTGTTAAGTCGGGATTCAAATCAAGGTCTGCAATGATCTTTCTTCCCGCAGGTCTCTTGGGAGGAAGAGCCGATCCCCCAGACTCATCACTCATCCACAGGGTTATTCTGGTTTAATGCTTGCAGTCCATGCCTCATCTCCTGGCTTTGCGTTAACCAGCTCTCTAAAACTGGATTGACTAACATCCATTTACCTGGCCACATTTTTAATCCAATCAGCTGCGGTTCAGGAAGTATTTCAGAAGTTTCCATTTTAGGTGCTGAACACTCCAAAAACTTGTTTATAAGGAATGTGACCCAGGCGACTTTGTAGCAGATGTTTGGCTGGTATATAACCTGTTTCTGATTTCTTCCACCTGGGATTCTTCCTAGACTTCCCACCACTGATGGAGTACCTGTGGTTAACTGACTGGAGGATTCCTGCTGTCCCCTGCCTTGTCACTGAGGACCCAACATTCTTAAGTCCCCACAGGTCCTAACTTGGATTAGTGCTTGTCATATTCTAGTCTCCTTATAGCTGTGACAGAGGGGGTTGGAGAGGAAGGGTTCAAAGCCAGATGATGAAGAACATCAAGGTCATGTTAAGTGCATGCCAAACTCCAAATGCTTTTCCACTCCTGTATCTGATTTGGAAAGTTTGTCATTGATGGCTACCCAAAAGAAGAATCTATCCACTGTAAAATTCATACCACATGCATCTGTCATTACCCATGGACACAGATTTAATGTCTACATGGGTCTTTTCTGATGTAGCCGTTTGGGTGCAATCACAGTTGCTTTGATGCTTTTAGAGTCAGAGGCCGCATATTTTAGTTTTGCTTTAGCCCTTTAAGTTATACAGCCCTTTTGCACTGAACCTTGAAAACTATAAAGGAGGTAATAAAACTGAGGTTCTAGATCACCTCTTCTGCAAGTGCACATTTCAACATCTTAGAAGGGCTTTGGCAATGTGTTCACATACTTCACATGTTTTGAGGAAATTTGTAAATTTTATATCAAAGCAATTGATTAGGACTATGTCCCAAATCACACATTTTTTTAAGAGAGAGAGAGAGAGAGAGAGAGAATTTTTAATATTTATTTTTTAGTTATCGGCGGACACAACATCTTTGTATGTGGTCTGAGGATCGAACCCGGGCCGCATGCATGCCAGGCTAGCGCGCTGCCGCTTGAGCCACATCCCCAGGCCCAAATCACACATTTTTATAGCACTTCTGTAAACTTCCTCATCTAATCCACATGTCTGTCATGATTCTTTGGAGATACTTTGACAGACAATATAAACCTCAAACTAAACTAAGGACTACTTCGAATCCACCTAGATTATGCTGACGTTTCTCTTCATACTTATCAGGCTCTTCTCTGCTGGTTTGCCTCTTCCATGGTAGCTCATGTTGTCACTCTTGTGTCTGGCTTAGAGATAGACACCTAGAAGGTGATGCTAAATGCTTCTTGTTGTCAATTACTCTTGCCAGACTTCCTGGAGAAGGCTACTTATGGTGATACCCTGTCCTTAACACTGTAGGTAATTTTCTTAGTTTTGACCCATTAATGTCTTATCTTGCCCCAACTAGAAACTGAAGGACGTAGGAATCAGTGGAGAAACAAAGCAAAACATTTTGAAAAGCTTTTGGGATACTGTGATCGGAACAGTTTGCCTAGTGACAAACTGCAACACCTCTGAGAGCCTGGACACGGAGCTCTTCCTGTCTGGCAAGGAAGGAGGCAGCTCTTCCCCAGTAGGTGGGGAATCAATCACAGGCTCATGTTCCAGTAACAACTGGACATTTTACTTTGGTTACTAGACTATCAGAAAGGAGCTTGGAGCATATGTGTGCCTGAGCTTCATTTCATGCTCAGGACTGGGATCCAGTGAGGACCTGGGTATGAGTCCCAGATCATGGACTCAATCAGAGATAGGCTAGCAGTCCCCACCCCTGGTACTTATACCTCCTTCTCCCTGACTTCCAGACCTTGTTTCTGATTATTAGCTCTTGCACCCCTTCTGCTGTAAAGAACAGCCCCAAAAT
The DNA here is from genome assembly GCF_048772815.1 of Callospermophilus lateralis. Taxonomy (NCBI): domain Eukaryota; kingdom Metazoa; phylum Chordata; class Mammalia; order Rodentia; family Sciuridae; genus Callospermophilus; species Callospermophilus lateralis. Next base: position 86,901,700 of record NC_135320.1, read on the forward strand.
AACTAGATGATATAAAGTGTTTCTGAAGTGCTTACCTGTCACAAATTCTATAAATTCTTCCTCCAATTGTAGTAACATGGCTGTCTACAAATCTCATGCTAGACAAGCTCAGAAAGCTGCCAGGGGCACAATTGAGATTTTGAAGTTCCCAACTGAGGCAAAACCAGGACTAAACCCCCAGACGTGGCTTGCTCTGCTCCTTATAATACTATGAATTCCAGTTTGGTTTTGCTGAGCCCACTATAATAAAGTCACTTTAGCCTCCTGATTCCTGCAGATCCTTAGAGAGGTTCCTCAAAGCAGATAACTGTCACCTGCCATGGAGATATGCCCATGAGTAGAAGGGACACTTTGATGTGCATTGAAAGCTTTGCCCTAAACCCTGCGCCACTCCTGTCTCACCTGTCTCTGCTCTCCTTTACAGGCTTCCCCTTCCCTCCTACTGATCTTCCCTTTTGCACCTGCCTGAGTTGCCTGCATCTCTGGACTCGGCTCTCTTCTGTTACGATTTCATTTCCCCACTCTCCTGGTTAGCCTGACAGGTTAGGCGCATCTCCTTGGAACTGACCTCTGATGGGGGCCCCTCTTCAGACACCATGAGAAATGTGTGGGTATGTGTCAACTGCCCTGTCACACCCAGGACTCTGTGCCATCTGTTCTCAGATCAGTTCTTCCTTTGAATCAGTGAAGCACCTTTTTCTTAGATGTATGCTTATCCTGGGGTCTCAACTCCAAAGCAGCCTGAAACTTCCCCAGGATTTCCAAGATTGAATAATCATTCGGTGCTTCCATACCCACCTTTTCTTTTTTTCTTCTGCAGTTAATGCACTGGATTGTTCTGGCCAGTTTAGGTGGGTGTTTCTTCAGTTTTAACTCTTAAGATAATGGAGGTGAGCAACTGGTTCTGTGTCAGTGTAACTCCAGCCCCTTATAAATCATCCATGACATTAACAAGTGTTAAATATGCAGTTCAGATTCCTTCCAAGCCCTCTGTGAAATAGCTGACCACTTCTTAAATAACCATTTTTAATACTTATTTTGTGTTCGACAGAAGTTTATCTCTGCACAGAGGAAAGCAGACATGCATCATCTCCATGGAACTTATCTCAGAGGGAGAGGAGCATGGGTCTGACATAAGCAAGCAAATGAGAAGCCCATTACTAAAGGACAGCAATGGAAAAGGGGCTGTCAACAGAATGGCTGGACAGATGGATGGGGACAAGAAGGAAAAGCCACAGTAGATAGGATGGTGTGTGAGACTCCTGCTCAACCTGGTTTATCCTCTCTGGAATCTGGAAGCAAAGCCTTTCAGACAAGAATGACAAGACAAGAAAAAAGACTGCAAGACTTATTAAACATAGAGAATAAAGCCAGGTAGTGGAAGGCAGGCAGCTGTACTGTCTGGAAGAAACCAAGGGAAGTGAGAGGGATCGCAGATTAGGCTATGGATTCCCGGCCAGACTAGTCATTTGAAGATATAATGAATGAAAGCAGCTGGGGGGTGGCCAGGAGTGTGGCATAGCCTGGGTCATCCCCAGGGCTTCTGATGGAGCACGGCGTTCAAGGCAGCTCAGGTGGAAGGTGGAAGCAGGACACCCTGTATCAGATGTTGAGGTGGAGCAGCAGATCGACAGGAGCGTTGGAAAGACAGACAGGTTGGACTTGCTGGCAGGTTGGTGTTTGAAGTGCAGCACAGAGAATGCTCAAGAAAGTCTCCCGGACTTTTTCTCTGGGTAACTAGGTGAATGCTAAAGCAGTTCACCATAGAAGAAGGGAAAAGAAGAGTGTTAGGGAGGGAAATCAGACATTCTACCTTGAGCCTTTGAAGTTTGAAGCGAATTTATCCATTGCACATTCATCAGGAAAGTGGTTGTGTAAATGAGCTTCAGGAGAGTGGCCTGGGCCATAGAGAGACCTGGGAGTCTGGAGCCAATGCAGATACGACCTTAATCTGCAGGACTGGACAGTTTCACCCAAGAGAGGAATGGTGAAAAGGCAGAGGCTCAGATCTGACACGGGCCCCTCCAACACCGGATGATTTTAGAGGAGGCAGAACCAATGCTCTAAAGAAAGCAAATGGCCAATAAAGTGTTTCTGAAGATGAAGCACTCCAAGGAGGTGCGGGGTGCCAATGAGTCCAAGGAACAATGATGCCCACCAGCGAGGACTTACCTCCTTTCTGTTAGTGGCCACATCCTTCTCAGAGCTCAGATCTGATCTTTGGGTTTATCAAAAACGGAGGTTATCCATTCCCCGGCTTCCTCAATGGCTGCACTTCTTCATTTTCCTGACATCTAAACCTGGAAAGGCTGATGACTCTCCACTCTGGCTTCTTCCTCATGCATGCTCCGTTCATTGCCACAATTTAAGACACTCAGAAGATGAGAACATTCACTAACCTAATCCCGTGAAGCACTGCCGGGCAGCATCTGTACTTGGACAATTAATACTAATGTCGGATCACAGGGCCCAGACCTGAGACCACTGCTGCCGAGGAGGCACTTCTAGTGTGGAGATAACGAGGCTGAGACTGAGCTTTGGGTCCTCAGCTGCACTGGTTTCTTCCAATCCCCAGAAGCTAATTGAGAGTTCTTTTTTTTTTTTTTTTTTTTTTTTTTTTTTAAGAGAAGCTGCCAATTTGTACAAATGTCAGGCCCTGTGGGATCTGGATCCAGTACTGCTTGACTCCTCCTACCCTGCTCCATTCACCATTTCCACTATTGGGAACTCCATCTCCTTCATGCTCAGCCCCCAAATCTTAAAATCACCCCAGATTCCTTTCTTTGTCCCCTAACTCCACGCCTTATTCAATCTACTAACAAATCCTTGCCACTCCACCTTCAAACCACACCCAGAATCTAACCTGTTCTCAATTCTGTCTTCATGCTAAGCACCTGAGTTTCAGTTGCTGTCTGTTATCTGAATCTATCTATTCAATAGCCTCTTCCCTGGGATACCTGCTTCCTCTTCTGCCTCCCCGCTGTCCCACCCCTAATGGCCCTATGACATTCCCTGATTTATGAAGGTCATATCTTACCTCACTTTTACGCCAACTCTTCTAATAATGTTTTCATCCCAGCTGAAGTTGTTGCAGGGACTCAGGCCCCTGTGGTCAGGCACAGGATCCTCCACCTCTTACCCTGCAGCTCCCCCATGTTCTCACTCTCCTAGGCAACACTGACCCCTGCTGTCCCGTGTCTGGTTTTAAGCCCCCAACCTTGCTCCCCCACCTCAGAATACACACCCTGAGACACGCAGAGAGACACGATGTGGTTCATCTCCTGCCTACAGACCTCAGTGGCACCTATCAGATGGCTTCACTGGCTGCCCTGAGGAAGGAGCACACAGCTCTCTCCACCTGCATGTCCTGTTGCCCCTCATCACATCGCCCGCTTCCCTGTGACATCACAGTTTGCAGTTGTTCCTGTTCTCTCCTCCCCCAACTGGAATGCAGCTCCTGAGGACAAGGATTTGTCCTTCCTTTTCTCTTTTGATGACCACTGTACTCTGCATAGTATTCTTTTGAAAAGTGTCTGCTGCAGTAGCTATAGATTTAAGCAATTTTGATGAATTAAATGTAATTTGCATCAGTGTTGCCTATAAACTCTTAGGCCCTCTGCACCTGAAAGTGGTCACCACCAGGATCTAATCCAGACGAGTTCTTATGACCTCCAGATGGTAGTGATTTTTCCCCTGCCCCTGGGCTGTGTCCTTGGCTCTGCCCAGGGCTCTGTCTTTGGAATTCTAAGCTTTAAAACTTTCTGCCCTCCCCCACCTTCAAAACCTTCCAGGTTTCAGGAATGAGGGTGATGTCCTCCTGCTCCCTCCTCAGGTGTCTCTGTCAGTGAGGGGCCTCCTACCACAGGAGAAACGCACCACACACCCAGGTTCAGTGGGAAGTGGAAGGTCTTCCACGAAGGGGTTCTTCCTTCCTCCCTCCTCCCTTTCACTAAGGCAGCAGCAGCAGTTTGAAACACAGCAGAACGAACATCTCTTCTCCAACCCTCAGTTGCCTAAGGCCTGGGGACTGAGGGTCTGTTCCTCTGCCTGCTTATTCTGACCAAGAAGGGAGGGTGGCCAGACACTGCCCTGGCTTCTCTCCCTCCTGTTGAACACACGTCCTGTACAGAGAGCAGGGGGAAGCAGATCCCCTTCCATGTCTGCAGGAGAATCGAGAGAAGTGCCTAGGGTTGGGTGAAACTTAAAATTATAACTAGTTGAGGTAAAGTAAAAAGAAAGGAAGCAGAGAGTCTACAGAAACCCATGCACAATAGGAAACAAAAGAGACATTCAAACTGATTGAAACAACACTAAAAAATAAGATAGGGAGGAGAGGAGAAAGGGTGGACCAAGGCCCAAATGAGAAAGGCAGAGAGGAGGAATGTGGAGGAGAGAAAGGGAGAAAGGAGGCGATGAGGAAGAAAGAAGATGCTTTGAGAAAAATGAATCACGCACACACAAAAAAATGTGATTAAGAAAGAAAAGAAAGAAATAGAGGAATGCAATGCAGGAGGAAAGAAACAAAGACACAGTGATTCAAAGTCACAAAAAGGGCTGGAGTTGTGGCTCATGAGGGCCTGGGTTGGATCTCTCAGCGCCTCATATGAATATATAAATAAAATAAAAGATCCATTGACAACTAAAGAAAATATGTAAAAAAAGAAAGTCACAAAAAAGCAAAATATGTAAATAACAACTATGGATAAAAGAAAAGTCAGAGAGAATAAAATAGTATATAGAGAGTAAGGAAATCAAAATTAAAGGAAAACCAGAATCACGGTGAAGATGAGAATCGTGAATGAGGACGTGGAAGCCTGAGCTCACACCCTTCCTCTGGGCAAGAGCAAGAGGACACCTCCTTCCTGTGGCTCAGAGAGGGTAAAGATGCTGGGCTCAGAGGTGGAGAGAGGACCAGGTCTTGAGTGACTCTTCTGACAGTCAAAGGTTCTGACATGTGAGCTGAGATGGTTAAAGTCCAAACCCAGAGCTGATTCTTACCTTGACCAAGATCAGGGATAAGGAAGCTCCCTGAGGAGGAAGGTACAAAGAGAAATGGCTAAAGGAATGTGAGTTAAGAATCACAAATTTAGAGCTATAAACACAACAGTAGGAAAGTAAGGCTAATGATGCAACATGCTGCAAATACAGAGTAATTAAAAGTGAGTGAATTTGTGACAATAAGAAGAAAAGAAGTCAGGCAGGAAAGAAGGTGGAAGGAAGAAAAATAAGATACAAATATTGTATCTGGAAAAAGAAAACAAAGCACAAAGAAGGATGGAACTGGAAGAATGAAAAAGACAGAAACGTGGACTTGAAACCTGGCTATTTCTCTGGCACGCCTCTGCTATTTCATATAGGGCATCGATGACATGGCCAGAGAAGATAGAATTATAGTTATCATTCAAAAACTATTTCTCTAGCCTTGGTCAAGGCTGAAGCATCTGGAAAAGGTTCTGTAAAAGTATCAAGATAGAGGCAACTTCCTGGATCAGCACATCATTTGCAATACCTCATGCCCCCAAGCAACAAAATGTGGAGATGAGTGACGTGACATAGGAACCTGAGAAATTAATCAGCCAGCCTCTGAACACAACTTAGGTCCCCTCAGCGACTCCAACTTAATACAGTTCTAGCTGAAGAAAGGGAGGTTAGGCAGTTTTTTGAAATAATATCCAAATGTACAAACTCCATCTTACTTTGGGGGTGTTTGTTACAGGCACTTGGTGACTTTTAATGCATGCCAAGGTGCTAGTGCCCACGCTGCCCCTCCTGTGGCACATCTTGGTTTCCATCTTTCACTTTGTTAAGGTGCAGATGTGTTGATTGGACCATGCTTTGCATTGCTCACCAAATGTCTGGAGGGTGTGACATTGACCTAAGTCCAAGATCCCTCTCCTGCTCACGGCTACCTCCTCATTGTTACCTGGCAGAGTGGTGTGCAGAGGTGTGCGTTTACTCTCCTGATCTCTGGAGAAGATCACTTAGCACGCCAGGAGGACTCTCAGAGGTTCTTCACTTCACAGTTAGTCAGGAGGTTACCTGCCACCCTGGGAAACGACAGGCTTTTCATAGGAGACCACATTCCTTACTCTTCAGAAAGGTCCATCAGAATGACATGTGACAGAAGCTTTGAGTCCAAGTGTCAATCTGAAATATCCTTGGTCATCAGAGGATTACAGAGAAACATGGGATGAAAGAGAGTGCGTAGGGAATGTAGAAGTCAGATGTAACTGCCGTGAGCACACATTTCTAACAATTTGAATTGTTCCTTGATTTTTTTATTCACATCTTTACCCCAAGTGGTTCACTGTTCACATTCGTCCATTTATCCCTTTATTCAACAACTACTTATTGAGCATTTTCTCTGTGCTAAACTTTAAGGTAATGCAGGGGCTGGAGATGTTCATTTGGGTTCACTGGGCTTTATTTGATTTTTAAAATTAGGGCACAGCATGGTGTCATTGGGAGAGTCCATTAAAACAGCCATTGAAGGATTTTTCTGATATTAAAAATATATATATTACTTGAAGGTATCTCCTGGCTTACATTTATAATGAGTATATTTAGTTTTCAAGGATGTAATTACTGGATAAATAAGAGATAAAAAGGGAATTTCTGATTGCAAGGTAAACTGTGAAGGAGTGCAATGAGCTATGAAACCCCCATTGGCACAGTTGCTTTTGTGCTAAGCCTAGTGGCTTCAAGATCCCAGAGGTTCAGGCTCATCTTTGCTCAGGGTCAGTTACAGCACATTATGAGGAAGTATGTAGACAGGGACAATCTCAAGTGGCAGAGTTGCATGATGTCTAGGTATTCTAGGAGAATTGAAGCATGACAGAGAAGTCTTATAACGATGCTTTTAAAATAATGAACCATCTATCAAAAGAGGAAATAGCACATGCAAGATGAGCATCAAACACATTAGGTTTTGGTAATACAGTTTGCAATTGAAATGTGACAGTATTGAAATTAGAGAGAACTGAGAAGCATACTGGGCTGTCAAGAATTCAACTTTGTGAAAATATGTCCCTTTGATTAATTCTTGATCTTGAATATCATCTGATTCCCAAAGTCAAATTAGATGACAGATCAATGAACTATGTTAAGCATCTTCAAATTAAAGTTTACTATTTGAGTTGCTCCATGTCCTTATTCATTCTATTGATAACCTGCTACAATCTAACTCTACCAATAATTTTTGCTTTGACATCTAGTGCTTTAAGCCTGATATGCTCCTAAGTCACCAGGACTTTTACCTCTGCATGATTAGTTAGACTCTCTTTCATTCAGAGAATCCTTTCCCAATTTCTGATACCAACATCATAAAACAAGAAAAGAGGTAGCAATGGCAGAAGCAGTCCCTCACTGCTTCTCAATGAAGTTTCCTTCTGCACTTAAAGGAAACAATGAAACTCAAGAAACACCAGGGAGAGCAGGTTACCAAAAATGAATCCCAGTCTATAAATCCTCCCAGATATTACTTTCCATTCTTAGAAACTACCCTTTGTTCTTTAATGCAACAGATGTATGACATAAATCCAAAAGGATCCAGAACCAACTCTGCTAGAACATTCTGTCTCCTGGTCCAACTTGAAGGTTGGCTGTTCCTGCTGACAGAACACAGCCATCTCTTTGGGACTCCAGCCTTGTCATGCAAGTGACTGTTGACATACTTGGGGATAGAGAAAAAGGACATCTCCAAGTTTGGTGGAGGGGGTCAAATTTCTGTTTTGGACCTACTTGCTATTAAAAGTATGTTGTTGTGGAAGAAAAAAAAATACAAAGGAGCACAAGAGTTTGGATTCTCCCAGTAGATATCCAGGCAGAGACCCAGGTGCAAGGAGTTTATTTGGAAGTTGAATAGAGAGGCAGTAGAAGCAAGTGTCACTCTTATGATTTGGATGTGATGTGCCCTCAAAAGCTCCTGTGTTAATGCAGGAATGTTCAGAGGTGAAAAGATTAGATTATGAAAGCTATGACCTAATCAGTGGATCAATCCATTTCACAGGTTAATAAATATAAAAGTACTATTGTACTGGGTGGCAACTCTAGGTAGAAGGGACATAGCTGGAGGAGGTGGGTCACTAGGGATGTGTCCTGGAAGGGTTCATCTTCCTGTGGCTCCTCCTCTCCCTCCCCCTATTCCTGGCCACCATGACCTGAGCAGCTTTCTTCCACCATGGTTTTCTGCCTCACCTCAAGCCCAGAGGACTGTATCTTGCTGACCGTGGGCTGAACCTCTGAAACTATGAGCCCAGCAAATACTTTTCATAGTTTAAGTTGCTCTTGTCAAGTATTTTGGTCACAGTGATGAAAAGCTAACACTTACTAAGTCACTATAGGTTACTGGAGCTTACTCCTTGGGAGAAACTGTGGGAATCATCTTAGAGCTATTATACCTGAGGGTAAAGCAATGGAGTCTTTTATGAGCCAACTTCCAACAATTCTTGCTTCGGCTGCGGGGGCAGCTGCCATGCGTATGGGCAGATTGCTCTCCAGAAGCATTTAAGTCACTGTTAGTTGGAAGTTAGTAAGAGTATCTGAAGTGTAGGAGCTCAGGAAGTAAGGCTGGAGACGAACAGAGCATTCAACAATGTGACCCGGGCCAACCTTAACTGCAAGACAGACCTTCTCCAGCTTGGAGCACATCCACGTCGGGGTTTGGGGTGCGTCACCTCCCAGCTTCCAAGACATCCTTTGAGTATTATTTTCCTCATTCGCAGGTTTTTAAAAAAGAGATTTAAAGGGGAAAGATAAGTTTTCCTGAGTTATTAGTCATCAAATAACACGATTCAGCCAAAATCCAGGATTCTATCACTAGATTCCTTGGTCTTTAGACATGTAAGAGAGTGACAATGATGTCAAAGGTTATCTGTAGAGAAATTGTAAGAATAAAATGCTAATGCATCACTCCAGGCCAATGCTGTGGTCCCCATGACCTCAGGGCTAACTTGGAAACTCCATCAGGTCACATTCACCAGCACAAGCCAGAAGACGCAGGGGAGCTGACCTCCAGGCCATTTCCCTGCTCTCCTCCTTCCCACCTTCCTCCGGAGCTTCCAGGAGCCCCCTCCAGGCTTTCTGGACTTTAGAGATTCTACTGCTGTTCTCAGTGAAAAAGTGATCCCGGGAGCTACGAAAATCAAAGGAAGCTATGATGTTCACATGGTTCATACAGTTACTGTCTTCAGTTCACAATGATGGAGGATATTAGAACATAGCAATTAAGATATTTGAAGACCACGGTGTGTGTTTGAAAACAGGCCACTCAGCACTTCTGTCAGTCTAGCCCACACCTCAGCTCTGCCCCGTGCTGAGCATGCCTCTTAGCTGAGCAGTGTCCTCCAAGATGAATGCTAACTTTGTCCATGCCTTGTGGCTAGGCCAAAAGTCCCCCTGTATTCCTTCATCCCAACAGAAGATTGGCTTTGAAATGTCATTTTGTCCTGTTTACTAGAGTCAGCCTGTTACTTCTCCAGGTATGTTGAAAGAAGTTTCTTTTAGATACAGAGAAGCTCATCACCTGTAGTAGAGCAAGCAAAAGTATCATCTCATATTGTCCTTGGCTCCCATTGCTCCCAAGTCCCCTGGGGAGGGAAGCATGGGACAGTCCAGCTGAGCAGTGCACTTGCAGTGGGTTTGCTTCACAGCTGAGGAACACTGGGTTAGGGAAACCTACTAATTTTATAGCAGACAGGCTGATGTTTGTCCAGCAGGAACAGGATTCCAGCTGCATTCTTACCACTTAGATATGGCCTAAGTAAAATGATCTTAGAACTTGCAGGCTGGACACAAGCAGCAACACTGGTAGGAAAGAACCAAGCTCAAGGGATACTGGATGTCACAGCATAGAGATCCTGGGGACCTCTCACTTTGTGACAGGAAATAAAATATATGCTGCATATAGATAAAGAGCAGAAAAGTTCACTTACTCTAACATACAAAGTCATTTTGCTTGCAATATATTAATATATCATGATTTCATAAAATAAGCCATGTTTGAATAACTGCTGTCTGTTATCAACTTTGTTGGCAGAATTTTATATAAGCTGTGCAGAGTAATCATCTATAAATTATTTAGCTATCTATAAACTGTTTCTAAAGAGCACTATCTGTGTTGCAGAACACCAACATATTAATGGTGTGTTTATGTTTCATCTAAGTAAAGGTAATCACAACTATATACCCCAAAACAAGGCAGGAAGATTTTTAAAAAGCTCAAATATACATAGGATATCTAAATATAAATTAAGATATGTGTTTGTGTGTTTGTGTGTGTGTGTATACATATATATTCCCCAATGTGGGAACATCAGTGAGCCCAGGGGAGAGGAGCCGTGCTAGCTACAAATAGCTGCAGTCCTTTTGAATCTCTACAGTGTGATAGCGTGAGCTGTAAAACAACTTGACATTCACTCAATTACTTGCTATTTGTGATGACTCACTGGAGCAGAGAGAACTTGCATGCATTATCTCATTTTGCAAAAAAAAAAAAAAAGAAATGTACTTGAGAGCCAGAGATTGCCATGACTTAAGATCATCTAGCCAAGAAACACCAGCGGGTAGAAGACTGGAGTGGAATGTAAAACTCCTCCTTTACCCAGGAGGAAAACCTCCCTCTCTCCACTTTGTTTTCCGTCTTCTCTCCCCTGCCCAATCCTCTTCTCCTTCCCTTCCCTCTCTTCTCTTTTTCCTCCTCATCCTCTTTTAATGGTTTCTTTTTCACTGTCCCCTCCACATCTACACAACCCAGAGACACTCCTAGAGATGACACCCCTCGTGTCAGAGTCATTCCAATAGTTTATTGACTGCATCAGGCTCACCCCAGCATCCTGCACTCTGACTACCTGTCCGCTTTCCTCCAGCCTTCCTCCTTTTTAATATTTCTTAATTTCATAGCTAGCTTTTGCCATTGACTGAAAATGGCCTTTTTGGAAGGTTACAGATGAGTGCTAAGGGTGTCTCTGCAATGATCTGATCTGTCGAAAGATAATAAGTAAATAAATAAATAGCTCCATGTGGGCCAGAGGCCATGCACTGTCCACAGGTGAAGCCACAGAAATCATTTTCCTTGCAGAGTTATTTTACGTTATTGAATTTGTGTCTAATTTTCTGGAGCACCAAGTCTCAGGATGGCAGGAAGTACTTGTGTCTCCCTGACCAAATATATTAGAGTTGGCTGCCTTCAGAGGCAGAGCACCATGTTCTCAACACTCCAGACCAGGAGCTTACTGTGAAGATGAGGGAAGGAGACACCACCATGGGACACTTACTGAGCGGTGAAATGTTTGAGCACCCATTTCAAAGAACATGGCCAAGCTCTGGGTTTCTGCCAGCAGATCTCTTTTCTCCCAAGAGAGGCAGAAAAAAGATGAGAAAACATTAGAAAGTGCCATGACTTACTTTAAGCTCTTTCTGACTTCATTTATAAAACATTATAAAACTCTCTCATTATTGCCCACTGGAGAGACAGGGCCGTGCATGAGACTGTCTCTGTCCTCCATCTCCCCTGTGAGGTGGTAGAGTCCTGCATGGACCCTTCAGGGAGGGCTGAAGCTCATGCAAGAGAATAATGGTCCTGGATGATAGAGAGGAGAGAGGAAATGGTTTTATCTGGAAGAGGAAAAATACAAGAAAAAAATTTCAGGAGAGATTACTCTGCACCCCAAACATCTCTCAAATCCAAGTCATCCTTCTTCTCCTCAGTACACTGACCTGCATTAAAGACTCCAAGTCTTTGGGCAAGACCTCTGCAGGAACTGTCTCCCTAATTGTCTTCTTCTTGTAGTGGGCCACTCCTGTGGCGGAGAACTGGTCTTGCTAAAGGAGAAAGCAGGGCCCTGGCATGTCCCCTTGTGAATCATCAAGAGGAGGCTTCCTTTTGAGAGGTCCTGACCTGCTCCACCAGCCTCAGGGCCACAGCGTCACCCTGTGCTCCTTGTGAACATATGGTTTGTCATGAGCTTTCACAGTGGAACAAATTTCCTCCAGAACAATGTTTCCAAAAGCAAGGAGGTACGCAGCTTGAGCTATTGCTGGTCAGACAGGTGATTCCTATGGCCAGGGCTTCCTGATTCTTACTGTGTAAAGGGTTAAATACAAAGTAATTGAAGATGTGTTTAAAAAGTATAGTGCCCATCAGCAGCTCTATTTAAGTCAGAGAAAAGAATGAGAATTAAATACTCTTTCCCATCAGAGAAACTTTTATTGAGAAGCAAAGAGGATTTGAACTGGTTCTTAACACTCATGTTCAGGGGATTGAGAGTGACTGCAGCCCTGATGCTTCCCTGGGAGCTCCCTGTAGTTAAGCTACTACACCCTCCTATGAATCCCCAAATAGACACCACTGGCCATCTTGAAAGAGGAAGAACAGGGCACTAAAAGCTAATGACTGCCTGAGATTACATAGCTTAGGAAGGATAATGGGCATTTGCTCCCAGGTCTATGTCACTCCCAAATCCATGGACTTTCCACTGCTCAGTTGACTCATGGCCATATCTTAAATGGGACCTATAAAATTACAAGTGCCTTCATTTGAAATAATGAAAAATTTCTTTCTTAAACCATTTCTACCATAAATACTACAGGCTTCCTTGCTGAGAAATAGAGGCAGACAGCCCAACAGAAACCTTTAGCTGTGACTCTTGAGGACACCTGGCCATGCAGAAGTCTTGTAACATTTTTAAGCCTTAAATGCTCATTTATTTGTATGCTGTTTTAATCTATCAACATGATAATACAGTTACCTGCAGGGTCTCCTTTACAACCAAACAAGATAATGCATGTGAATCATCTGAGACTGCCTGAACACACACTGGGGACCAGTGTTGCTTTCCTCACTATGCCAGATCAGGGATGTGGGGGAAGATTAGCATCCAAAAAAGAGTATATAGACATTGGAACAATGATAGTGCTTGTAGCAAGAAAATAGGCATATGTTGGAAATTTTCTTGGATAGAACTAATTATAATGATTTGTTAAAGAACCCAAGACCAGACCAGTATTTGGGACAAGAAGAACTAATTTTGTAATAGAGATAATCAATAGGAAATATCTCTAATATTTTGGCCTAATGCGATTCACTGCAAAGCTTATAGTAAAAGTATTTTTGATCTTTGGGAAATACATCTCATCCCATTTACAAATCTATGGATTTCTGCAAATATCCACTCATTTAGAACCAACTCCTCTTGGAAACAGAAGACACTTGATATTAGAGTTGTCAGACCATGTGATCTGTATCTCTTAAGCACTTGTCAAATGCATGTTGAATAAATAGTGCTTATATCACTACTAGAGAAATTAGTTTTATGTTCATATGGATCATTTATCAAAGCAGAGAAAAGCATTCAATTGTTTTTGTCTATTTTTACTCTTAATATCTCTAATTTGAGAGAGGAAAAAAAACAAAACAGAAATGTTGACTATCATCAATGATTAAGTATTGATTTAAAATGTATTTATCTGTTACCTGTTGCACTGTGAAAAGTCGATGTCTTCTGTTTTGCTCAGAAGACATCAGATCTGAATCCTCTACTGATAAGGCATGTTCACTCAATTACTGCCTTGATATTTGGGCACTGTGACCCAAGAACCCACTTGCAACAAGGGACTTCTTTTGGAGATTAGAGGGCACTTGGACAGCTTAGAACACTTGACTGAGGATTGATTGCACATAAGATATGGCACATAATGGACATGAAACAGAACTAATCCATTCTCATTAGGCACACTCTGAAACTCAAGAATACAAGCCTCTGCACCAAAGAGATGACTTTGAATAAGCCACCTGCCTTCTCTGTGCTTCAACTTCATCATCTGTAAAATGAGCAACATACAGGAATTCATAGGCGTATTGAAGGAGAAATAAAATATAAGCTGAATTAAACACAAGACTAGGTATATAAATGACCTTAAAATTGTTAGCTGAAATTGTTATGACATCTGTAGGAGATGAAATGCAAAGAAATGTTGAATTGTATGTAGTAAAATAAACATTTGTAATTCCATAAGGAAAAATCCTTCACTTGATTAAAGATTTTTATTTTACAATTTTAGCACCGTTATCATTAACATTATTATTATTACCATTATATGATCCATCAGTCATGATAATTGAGATCAGAATTTTGGCTATGCTGACATCAGCTATATAAAGCCGTAATACTACTGAGCTACTAATTTTATTTCATTTGTTCCTTGAAAAAGAGGGGGGGAACTATAAGAAATGTCACTCACTGAACCAGGTGGTTTTTGTATGGAATTTACTGAATTCTAAACCTTTAAAATTGAGCATTTTAATCACCACTTTACAGATAAAATTGGGTAAAACCTTTTTTTAATTTTTTTTTTCTTTTCTTCTTCTTCTTCTTTTTTTTTTTTTCTTTTTGTGGTGCTGGGAATTAAACCCAGACCCTTGTGCATGTGAGGCAAGCACTCTACCAACTGAGCTATATCCTCAGACCACTATATTTTAAACTCTTAAATTTTAAATTCTTAAAAACTAAGCTTTTTCTAAGATAGTTATTGACAGATCTGGGCTTGATCTCAGATTTTACTGGCCTGAAGCCCCAGGTCTTTGCATTATTTAACCTCTTTTGGGAATTGAGATAGTTCAGGCAATGGATTTCAGTTCTCTGAGTTTATCAAACAACACTGTTTTGAAGTAAGTTGAGCGGTGGGCCCAGTGTAAGAGACTGTTCTTCCCAGGCCCTTCCACTCACTGGCAAAGAACTTGGAGAAAGCTATTTGCCCTCTTGATGACATGATTGCCTCATCTATTATGTGGGAAGACGTAATCTCATACTCAGAGGTGATTCAAGGAGGAAGATGGGACTGCTTTTGTATTATAACTACCCTGGGAAAAGGGTTGATCAGATGGAATCAGTCAGTCTCTCTCAGTCTCGGTACAGAAGTGTCAGGGACATGGTCGCAGACACCCACACCTTAGCCATCCTCTTCCCTCCACCCTTAAGCCCTCCTTGCTGCCCCCAACCCAATCTCCATTTACTCCGTCCTAAGGCACATGGGCTCTGTCTTAAAACATACACCAGAAGGGTCTTTCCTCTCACCATTACTGCTAGCAGAGTCTGTCATGTCTAACCAACGACTGCAGTCCTTGCCCCTCTGCGATCTCTTTGCCGTATCTGTCAGCGTGATCCCCAGGACACCCACCTCTGGAAGTGGCCCCTTCTCCACATCATACTAAAAAGGAAACTCACCTTGGTCTCAATGGCTCCCGAGACCCAGCTTGCCTGACCATTTCATCCCAGGCTCTGTACCCCAGCCTCCCTGCATTCTGGGCCTTAAACTGTCCTCCTGCCACACAGCCTCTCTGAACCTTGAAGTCTGCAAAGGTGGAGGTCTGCCACATGGGCTCTCCATGTGCTGCTCCCTTCAGACTACTGGGGCTCAGCTCACCAGGCTCCTTCTCACAAGTACCGGCCTTCTCCTCCATCTGTAGAAGGGTCCACTCCCACTCCACACACACCTGAAACACCTGCTGTGCTCACTCTGTGCAGGGCATGTTCTGCTACCTGACATAGTCTATCCATTTACCTCTCTATTGTTTGTCACTCTGAAGGGCTCAGACTCCATGACTTCAGGGGCCTCTCTTGCTCATCACTAGTACTCAGCACAGTGCATGGGCATCTGATGGCCACCTACTGAATGGATTTTATAAGAACTCTCTTACACGACAGCTCTCACTATCATCCAGTCTTCTGCCTTCATCCATTGCCTTCCAGATCGACTCCACACTACCCAATACACAAGATGCAGAAAATAGAGAAAATTCCTGGTTAGCACTGCCTCCAATCTCCCCCGTGTCCTGCACACACCTGCTCCTCAGCCACCTCCCTTACTGCCTCCTCCTCACAGCCTAACTCTAGCCACCTGCCTGCATGTGCCTTAGGCCCCAATGTTAGCTTACAGCCTCTCTTCCTGTTTCCTGAATCATTCAAGTTCGACTGGTCCTTGCTTTGCCCAATTCAGAGGCCATTAATTCTCTGTATGAAAATTTCCCTTTTGTCCCAGAAGAAGGATCAGCACTTCTCCAACACTCATGCAACTCAGGCAGCTATCCTCAGATGAACACTTAGCTGTGTCTTTGTGTGTGCATTTGTGTGTATGTGTATGTGTGTGTTCAATCTACAAGAGGTTTCTCCATAATCTGCTTCTTTGAGAACAAGAGGATGGAGTAGGGTAGTATTTCTTATGTTCTCTGTGCCCTAGTCATTTTACATACATTGCTTGCCTGAAATTCTACTCCAGTACCTACAAGATCATATTCCCATTTTACAGATGAAAACGTTCAAGTCAAATGAGATTAAATAAATATCTTACGTTTGCATAGCTTATATAAGCTAGACTGGGAGTAGAACCAGCTCGGACATCAAAGTCAATGTGCTCTCCTACCCTGTGGTTTATCATTTCCTCCCCCATGTCTACTCCAGAACAGCACTGGATTTAATTGAAGGGATCAAATTGATCCTAACTGTCTGGAAAACAGGGCTGCACTGAAGATCAAATGTGCCTCTTTCTCAGTTGGGCCTGTCCTCATCTACTTTGTCTCGATTCCTTTCATCCTCACCCCTACCTACAAACTGAAGGGAAGACCCAGCTGCTGCATAGCAGTACCCCCTTCCGATCAGGCGGGCACTTTCCTATGCTCCACAGTGAAGCTCATTGTTCTTGGGCATTTGATTTAATGGTCAGAACGAATGGATTGTGACTGTTGGATGATACTGAAAATTAGGTTTATTTGGAGATGAACTGATCTCAAATTGCTAAAAACCATAGTTTCAGGAGGCAAATATGCAGTTCATGCTTGAAAAGAAAAGAAAAATACAGCATCTTCCCCCCAGTGATCTACATAAGAAAACTTGAAAACCCACCAAATTAGTATTGCATTGTTCTGTCTGGCACGAGGCCAGCTTCTTGCAATATTCAAAGCAGTCACTTGATTTAAACAGCTCAGGGAAAAAATGTGTTTTCCTTAGCTTAAAAAGTTAGATTAAAACTTCACATTTTAAATAATATCAAATAATGCAATCAGGTAGCCTGTCTGGGAAGGTGGCTCACACGGACACGCTGAGGCATGTGGCAAAGTCTGAGAGAGAAGGAGCAGAGCATGGGCAGAGATGGGAGCAGGAGTGCAGCCTCTGTCCTCCTTCCAACTCTGGCTCAGTTCACTGAAGAGCCCGAGTATGTTGATTGATTTTTCTGAGATGCCCACTTTCTACACTATTGTGTGGAGGACCTGCCACGTCTTCAGAAAGCTAGAGAGCATACCGTGCCTGGAGATGTAATAAAGCATCCGCAGATGCAGTCTCTCTTACTGAAAGAGCTTCCTGGACCTTAATGTCTCCAAGGCTCAGCTTCTTCATTAGTGAAGAGGAAAGTGGGATCTTTTCACAGGGCTCTTTTGAGAATTGAACAAGATGATGTACATGAAAGTATGGAGGACCTGGCAGAGGGTGGCAAAAGTGCTGCGATGCCCCGTCCTTTGGCTGGAGACAGGGGGTTGGATTGGGGAGTCACCAATTGCAGCCTGTAGAGTAGCTGCCTTCTTGGCAGGTAAACGTCCCTGTCCCTGGAATGCAGTCACGCCCACGTGCATTTCCTTGCCATTCCTCTTTCCTTCCTTCCCAATACTGGGTTTTCTTTCCCTTCTGCCTTTCCTTTTCCTTTTCCCTAGAATGAGGGAAAATATAGATAAATGCACTGAGCTTCTGCAGAGAGAAGTGTTTCTTCCTCCACTGTGCTAAGACCTTGGGCAGGGCCTGGGCAGTTGGGGCTAGATGCACCCCAGTCACCACAGGGAGGGACTGGAACCAGGAAAGGGTACCCCATGGCCCTGAGCTGTCAAATGTTACTCAGAGGCAGCAGAGGGCCCTAACTTGATGCCACACTTGCTCACTCGTCCCTAAAGTCATTTTGTTCGTGTTGTTTTTTCACTGTAGACAGTGAACCCCTTGGGAGTTGGGCCTATGCTGGGTCATGTATAGAGGTCACAGTGCATATTTCTCTCCAGAATATGAAATTATGAATTTACATTTGCACATTTATTTATGTCTATACTTTTATAAATAAAATTATAAAAATAACAAGAAACTGGCTAATTTTAAATTGCAAAATTTATTGTGATTAATTTTGGTGTGGTCTAATTTATATTTGCATGCTTATACAAAAATGTTTTATTAAGAATGAAAACGGACACTTTAATATTTAATACCCAAAAGGAGATGGACAAATGCAGGAAGAACAACAAAGGGCTTTTCTTTTGTAATTTGAATAATTTGAAGGAGTTTTGCCTTAGATTAGGAAACGGTAAACAGCATTCCTTCCATTCCCCGGCCCCTCATGAGAGTGGGCCGGTGGGAACACAGCCAGGCCACAGACCAACCTTGACTCTTCGCCAAGCACGACCCAATCTTCCTGTGAGACACGAGATGTAGCCCCGTGATCTGCTCATCAGCTCAGAGTGGGTCCAATTAGAGCTTCATTTGCAGGAAAGCAATCATAGTTTCCGCCAATCGAAGGAAATGCTGTTGCAATCAAATGTTCCCTTAAGAGTTAAGTTTCCTGGTGTTATGTGACATTTAGCAGTTGGGATCACCCTCAAAATTATCCCTTTTGGGAAGGAATCTTGGCATAAGAAACAAAGTTCTACAAAGTACCTGGTTTTGATAGAGCTTATTTCTTCTAAGTGTCCTATACCAATATTGTCTCATTTCCTTTGTAAACTTGACAGAAATTCAACCATTTTCACTGATTATTGTATTCTATGATATGGGTGACAGTGGTGTGCATGTTCTATTTGTAATACTTAGCTGACATCTATTTCCTAAAGGCTCTACCCAGAATATCACATTTAATTCTCAGAATAACCTTAGGAGTCATTTTGTGATATTGTGAAATTTGACAATTAAAAATAGCAATAGTGACAGCAAAACAAAAACCAAAATCAATCAGTAAATTGATCAAATTAATCACTAATAATTGGAAAGGCTAATATTCATTAGTACGTCTGTTCAGTTGCTTAGTCTGTGCTGGTAATTATTAAGCCATGTTGATTTTCAAGCACATCTGTGGTGGAATACAGCTTAGGGCAGTGGGTAGTCATTGCATTGATATGCAGCTTTACTGCAGTAAGTAACCACAGCTTAGATGCCAGATGTTTAGGCAATTGTAACAATTGCAGAGGATTGGTCAGTGGATGGGAACATTTTTTTTTCTTAATCATTCCAAACAAGAGAAGCCTTTTACATGTGAATTTTTCACATTTTAAATGTTTGAAGAAAAATCAAAAGAAAAGCCTTGTGCAACATGCAAAAATTATGTTAACATTTATACACTCATGCTGGTGTGTGTAAACACAGCTTCTTGGAACACAGTCACGTGTGTGTTCCTGTGCTGTAGTGCAGCTGAGTATCTATGACAGGGACTTCGCAGATCAACATGTTTCTTGTCTGTCCTTCTAGCTTGCTATTCCTGTTTTGGGGCACAGTCAGTGTCCTTCTGCAGGGAGCATTGCTGGTTGGCACCTGCTCTGTTCCTTTGTCCTCTCCTGAACAGTCCCTATGCTATCCGCCCTAAGTTCTGCTGTTTCCCTGGTGCTGCTCTGACTGCCGGGTGTCAGGACGGCCTCACTGCAGTGTGGCTATGCTGCAGACTCCACAGTAGCCCTGGCCACGGGAACATGCTGTAAGGAAATGCAGGAGAGCAGGGTATACACACCTGTGGCTACGGAGCACTGGAAACAGCTGGTACTTCTGGGGGATTTCATTTTTGAACTGAGTTGATGTAAGTTGGCATTTGGGCTCCTGGCTTGTGCTCTGTGGGTCTAGGGTCTTCTGCTCGGCCATGCTGCAGCCTCAGCTTGCGGTCTCCAGGCCAGCACTCCGCTTCACCTTCGGGCGACTCTCTTGCTGCTGCTGTGGGGCTCCTTTCATTGGGAAGAGCTTCCCAATATTCTTGGTTCTACTCCTGCAGGCCACACAGGACAAGCCTCATCTTTCTGACACTGCCATCTTTCATGTATCTAAAGCAAGAGAACCTTATGGAGCAGTCCAAGAATCTCTGGAAGACATGCATGGTCCTCCAAAGTTGGGCTGGAAGCAAAGGGGACAGAACTACACCAGGCAGAAACAAAAGATATTTTACTGTTTCCTGCTCCGTATTTTATAGCCAGCACAGAAATTCTGCTTAGTATCAGAGTCTGAGTCCCAGTGGATGGCAGAGAGTCCAACAGGATGACCAAGTTTCCTGTCCGCTGTAAGCTAGGGCACAGCCCTCAGTCATGTGGCCAAGGTTCTGTTAATAAACGGCCCCACCTTTTATTCTTCATTTGGAAATAACGAGAGAAAAGGAACAGAAAGTAATTCACAGATAGAGGCAAACCCACAGATGTAAGCTCCTAATCAATTCACCCTGCATTTGGATCTTGGCTATGTTCTTGGTTCCTTATCAGTTGAAATTTTTGGTCCTTTGCACCAGCTTGATTGTCCCAATTTTCCCTGGTTTCAGTCAGTTCTCTGACTTACTTTCAGAAAGCCCTTTCCTGTTTAAGTTAGCAACCTTTATTTTTATCTAGATTGGTAAAGTTGTACAAGCCATTTCTGCGTCACTAAGGTTTGTTTGGAGGTTCCTAGTTCTTGTCCAGGGAGCAAGAGGAATTCTGGGAAAGGAGACAGGCACTTTTGACCTTCATTTCATGGATGCAAAGGCCAGGCTGAGTCTGGAACTGGGTAGGGTTGGGTCTTAGAACCCCCAGTTGAATAAGGCAGGGCAGACACAACCTCATCCTGCGGGACCCACGGAAGAAGCAGGCCACTCACCTGCCAGGCAGTGACCTAAGGCTGCCCGGGTGGCAAGGTACGAGGGGAGTGCAGCAGCTCCCAGCCCTGAGTGCGGCAGGCATTCACACTTTCTCATTCCTACCTCAGGTTCCAAAATGTCCATCCTCCTTTGTCTTCAAGTTTAGAAGCTTCCTGACTGGGGTATTTAGCCATTTATTTCCCCTCCCTTTTTATTGTTTCAGACTTCATACTACTGTTGTGGGAGGTGTGTGGTTTTGAGTTAGGTTGTTTTTTTTTTGTTTGTTTGTTTTTTGTATTTCTCTCTTTTTTTTTATTGGTTGTTCAAAACATTACAAAGCTCATGACATATCATCTTT
The DNA here is from genome assembly GCF_048772815.1 of Callospermophilus lateralis. Classification (NCBI taxonomy): domain Eukaryota; kingdom Metazoa; phylum Chordata; class Mammalia; order Rodentia; family Sciuridae; genus Callospermophilus; species Callospermophilus lateralis. The sequence continues at coordinate 86,922,878 of NC_135320.1, forward strand.
CATACATTTGATTCAAGTGGGTTATGAACTCCCATTTTTACCCCAAATACAAATTGCAGAATCACATCGGTTACACATTCACATTTTTACATAATGCCCTATTTGAATGATTGTTTTGGACATTGATATCGTACAGATTTACAATAAAAGGTTCATCTTCATTTGAAAGAACAGAACTTCCTAAGCACACACCATGGCTAGAGGTGGGAATTAGGAAGCTTCTTTTAGGAGGTGCATTTGTAAACAGCTGGCCACCCTGGGCAGTGAGGACAGGAAGCCCCTCCAGGGGGGGAAACATACAGCAGCCTGAAGACAGGAATTCAGGGGACTCATGGGGCAGTCCTCTTAGATTGTCTTCCTTGGGGGGACAGGAGGCTGGTTGTCTCTGCTGAAGGTCAGGATTTGATAAAGAAATGCCGGGCTTCTGTGAGAACAAGCTGAAGAAGTACATCTTAAGACTGAAAAGAGGTCAAGTTGCAGCAGGAAAGAAAGAGAACTGGAGTTATAAAGCTCATCACACAGTCCATCCCCTGAAAGAGCCACAGCGGGGGTGGGGGGAGACAAGAAGAGCCGTGACCCAGTGTGGACTGCTGTGCTATAGAGAACCTCAGGTAATAAAGGGAGAAGTCTGTTTTACAGAACCACAAAGGAAGGGGAGTGAGTGTTATGAGGAGGGAGGGCAGTCAGGGCAGACAGTAGGGAAATGCACCAGGGCTGTCCAGGAGGAGCATCAGCTGTTTCTCAGAGGGACTGAGGACTCCCAGTGTGGGGGGGTGGTAAGAGGAAGTCAGCCTGAACTAGAGAGGGGAGGTGGCAAAACTGTAGATTGTGGTGCCACAGGAGAGAGTGACTGCCTGCTGTCAAGTGCCCTACAGAGAGACACAAAGCATTCAAAGGAGGAGCCACAGAATCGAGTTTGCATTTTAAAACAACCTGTCAACAGATCAGATGGCACAAAATGGCAAAGAGAAATCCAGATAGGAGACGGTCATCATTTTCCAGATAAAGATGATGAGAACTTAGTTAAGGCAGAGGTGGGAGCACAGAGGGCAAAAGACACACAGCTGTGACGAAGATGAATGAAGTCCAGCAATGGGTAAAGCGAGAAGAATGAGTTGAGGGAGACTTTGCAGGCTCATACTAATTTTCCAGGTAGATACTGGAAGGTCGTCATCTTCCCTCCCAGTGAATGTTCATAAAAATGGATCAATTGCTGACGTTTTTATTTTTCAGTACCTACTCAGTCATTTTTCTAGTGTCTGCAGTGGAAATTGCTGGAAACCCTACTGGTGATTGTGCAATAATCCTGAAATTACAATAGAATCAGGTTAATTTTAGTAAACCTACCATATATATGCATATATATATGAACATACACACATATATATGTAACCGCATACATCTAATACATATATATGCATATGCATATTTGTACACACGTAAGTAGTCTATGATTGGCAGTATTGAAGCAAATGCAGCATCAATCACTCCACGGAAAGAGTTTTGACATGTTGCATGGAAACAAATTCACTCGTGCTCCAGCTCAGACTAAACAATACAGATGATTCTAATTTGCTTTATTAGAAATATTAAAATATTTTTAATAACTGCAATTTATCAAGCACCTATTATGTAGTGGTCATTACAAATGGATTATCACTTATTGCATAAAAACTAAAAATAGATTTTTTTTAACCCCCAATTTAAAGGTAAAGGAACTTATGTTAGAGTTTAAAAGACTGAACAGTGCTGCCAAAGGGTGGTTTCAGGGTTCAAATTTAGGACTCTCTAACTTCAAATCCTGAGTACTGTCACAATGACTTCCTTTCTCCCAAAACATATTAAAATGGAAAGGAAAATTTACTTTTCTCTCTAGGGGTTCATTGCAGTAGAAGTTTTGAGAGTCTTCAAATCCTGACATGATTTTTTCCTAATAACAGGCATCCTTAAAAACTAGAGGTTGGGGCTGGGGATGTGGCTCAAGTGGTAGCGAGCTCGCCTGGCATGCGTGCGGCCTGGGTTCGATTCTCAGCACCACATACAAACAAAGATGTTGTGTCCGCCAAGAACTAAAAAATAAATATTAAAAAATTCTCTCTCTCTCTCTCTCTCTCTCTCTCTCTCTCTCTCTCTCTCTCTCTCTCCTCTCTCACTCTCTCTTTAAAAAAAAAAAAACTGGAGGTCAATTCAGAGGTTATGTTTCAGAAAACGTCAAAGAACATTGAGAAGGATCTTGGTGCTAAAGGTGACAGCAGGCAGGGCTTGGAGCTGCAGGTCTGGGTTCACCAGGCAATTTCCACGTGAGCTACCTCAATTCCTTCAGATGCAGGGAGCATTCTCCTAAAGGCCACTTTGTACAATATTCTACTTCATATGCCCCAAAGCCGCCAAGGGTGAACCCCTCCAGATTTTGCCAAAGTAAAATTGGTATCCAAAAGCCCCCAGTAGAATAGGGAAAGATATCCTTAATTAAGTTATTAGAAGCATTAATGACATATTAGAAAAATATTATTAGATATTATTCTTATTTACTTTTGAAAAATATTTCCATCACACCTGGACAAACTAAAATAAATTCAATAAAATTAGATTGCTCTGGGACTGCTGTAAGACTTCATCCTTGCCAATGGCAGGTGGCTCTTGCTTGATTCCCATCCTCTGCCCTCTCATGGATACTTCAGGAGGCAGCTTTGGGGAACCAAAGTAACCTTTTGACAGCACTGCACAGCAGGGTTCAGCATATGTGAGCTGACAGCTTTTTTCATAAAGTTGATTTGAAGCACAACCACATTGATTTGTTCCTGCATTGTTCTCAGCTGTTTTTATGTTACAAAAGACATTTAAATATTTGGGTAGAGTCTAACTGGCCACATAACCTAAAATATTACCACATACCCCTTAAATACAAATGTCCCCAACCTCTATTTCAGAGTCACATTAGATTCTGTGTTTGTTCCATAATTAAATGCCTACACTCGACCCGGGATGGGATCTTCAGTAGCAGAGAGAAGGAAGAAAGAAATCAAGAGGGAAGGAATCCCTCATTCCACATGAGCCTTCTGTCCATCAGGGTCTGCATAAGACTTTGCATGTGGTGTTCGATCCCAGGGATCATCATAAGGTAGTTACTTCAATACCAGTTAAAGGCTGAAGAAGGGAGGATCCAAGAAGCTGTGACTTTCAATTTTCAATGAGTTGATGACAAGTCTTAAGAATCTGTTGTGAGAGATGACCTTGTACATAGGCAATGGGAAGAGTAAATGAAGAGAATAAGTTGACAGCGATAACTTTGGGGTGAATGGTAATAGACATTATGACTTTAGAGGCCCAAACAGTGATGGTCCTTTTCTTAGAAGAAGTGAAAGATATTTTCAAATAGGCAGGGATCAAAATATCATCTTTATTATTGATCAAGCATTATTGGAGATTGGGGTTTAGGACTGCTAGCTAAGAGGACAACTTAAAGTGTACCCCTTAATTCAAGTTACTGGTACTACTGGTGCTTGGGGACCTGCATTTCCTCTCATGCGTCAGCTGACAAACAGCTGACCACAGGTAAATTTGTGCTTCCTGCTGCAGAGGAGCTGACAGCCCAGAGAAGCAAAAGGCTGAGGCCTTTTACTGGAACTCCCCAATCAGAACACCTGTTCTTTTCTTGAAACAACAGAGGAAGGCTGGTTTTACTCTAAAGAAAGCCCCTCGCACAACAAGGAGAGAAGTCACCCCTACACCAGTTGTGTTTCAGCCATTCCATTTCCTTAGGATCTGGGGCTTAGAATTCCTCTTTCCCCTGAGGCCCATAGCCAGGTATCAAGTAACCCTGGGAGCAGGCAGGATCTCAAAAATGCAACCTGATCCCCTGCGCAGAACTGAGTACTGCAGTGCACTTGAGGCCAGCATCCTATGTGGAAGCGACCCTGGCCCTGCAGAGCCCCTGCCTGATCCTTTCTTCTGACCTGAGACTCTCTTCTCCATGCTACCCTGTTTTGGCAGAGGTCATGTTTAAACTATGCGGTGGGCTATGCCACCGTTATTTCCCAACTGTGAATATGAATGCAGAAACCACCCAGAGAAAGCTTCTGTTCTAGCCCACCCAAGGTCAGCCAAACCCTGTATTAGTGCAATGATTTCATTTGGTTTTCCAGGCAAAGAATATTCTCAAACAATCACTAAAATAATACCACCTAAAACCACACCAGGGCTTCCCAGGGAGCCTAGTGACAGCCTGTGCTAGAGATGCTGCTCCCAGGCACTCCTTGAGCACACACTCTCCAGGGTCCTGCTCTTCCTCCCTGACCCTGACATCAGACCTGCCTTGAGAATGTATCTCAGTGCTTCATCACAGATGTGTTTCAGTCCAATAAGTCAGATGACTTATCCCAAAGCAGACTGCTATTCCTCTTTGGGGACAGGTATCTCTCTACAGAAAGTTTCTGAGACTGTTGGCAATTCCTTTAGCAATCCTTCTTCATTTCCTCTGTGAGTTGATGGAGAGATGCTCATGGCCCTCCTTGAAGTCTAGGGTTATGCTCTGTGAGCTGGTCTGGCATGAGAAGGAAAAGACAGATACTTCTTGGAAGTGGAGCATGTGCCATTAAGGAACCCCGGCTTCTGAGCTACACATGACAGAGAACATGATGCAGTCAGCAATGTCTCTGTGAAACAGAAGTGTCCAAGGCACGCAATGGAACCCTGGTGGTGGGTGGTTTATTCTGCTGGACAGGCATCAGACTCAGATGGCATTTAAGCTTGATCTTAGAAGGTTAAATCATTCTTCAAGAAGAAAAAAAATTCCAGAATTATTAAAGTACTCCTTGAAGGCTGGTTTGAGAAGTAAAAATGGCAGGAAAGAAGACCAAAGGCAGAGCAGGCTGCCCGGGTCAAAAAATCCCACACTTGGTGCCCAATGCAGAGCACCCAGTTCAGCTGCTGACCATCTGAGAGCTCCACACACATGCTTGTAAGTGCACTCCTGATGCTCTCAAATGGATGGACATCCTGCCTTCTAGAGGGGGCCAGTGCTGTGGGTGGGAGGTGGTTTTGATGTCCTATATGCTCATTAATAATTTTTATTTTTCAAGTGGGAAAGAAAGGGAAAAATGAAAACAAGAAAAAGGAGGACAAGGAGACAACTCGGTGAGCTGCAGTATTTTATCCAGAATTCCAAGGAGGAAAAAAAAAAAAAAAAGGAAAGTACTTTCAAATAGGAGGAAAATACAGGGTAATTACAGGAGAAAAAAATAGAATAAACTTGCTGTTGACATTTAGCTATTTTGAGAATTATAAAGCTAATTTATGGTGATTGCTTCCAAAAAGGATATGGAAGTCTTGATTGTTTCAACAACTCATCTACAAACATAATGAATAGCAACTACCGGGAAGATCCATGGCTGGGTCAGACAGTTACGGAAAGAAAACAGCTTTTATTGCATGTCTTCTATGTGGCAAGCTCATCGCCACATTTAGTTCTTGTGAAAAGATGTGGGACAACGAAAGAACAGTGGAGAGTAGGAGCATGGCTCAGATCAGAGACGGAAAAGTGACAGAGCTGGTGGAACAGGGCGGTTGTTTGAAACTGGGCTTTGGAGGGAGGAGTTCGTTGGGTTTGTGTTTGAATTTCTTGTTGGGTGATAGTCAAGTACACACACAAGATAAGGTCAGGCCAAGAACAGGACCTGACTGGATTTGCAAGGAAAACCACATGGAACCCCTTTAGATTAAACATACTGAACAAAAGATCAAGCAAAAGTGTCAGCTCCTTGAGGACTTTGTCCTGTGCATCAAATTACACACAGAAACAAGAGGGGTGGGGCAGCTGCCACACAAAACACAAGGTGCCCTATGTAGTGGGCTGAGTAGTTTTTCCCAAAATCCGTGTATCTCTCTAGGACATGAGAGTGTGACCTTGTTTGGAAATAGGGTCTTTGCATATGTAATTAGTGAAAGATTTTGAGCTCAAATGATCATGGCTTTCTAGGGGAACCTAATTCCAACGATTAGTGTCCTTACAGCCCTAGAAGAGGTCACAGAACGATATGCAGAGGCAAAGACGACTTGAAGGCTGAAACAGAGATAGGAGTGAGGACACTGATCCATGCAGGAGCTGGAAGTGCTGAGGAAGGAGCACCCTCCAGAGTCTCTGCAGGAGGTCAGCAATGCTGACTCCTCCAGCCGATAAGGGAGTAGATCCTACTACTTAAAGCCACTGAATTCACAGTCATCTGTCATGGCAGCCCTAAGAAACCAGCACACCCCATTTCTGAGGAGTCTTTTCTGGATTGTGGCTGAGTGGCTCTGTGTTCTGCCACTGATTCTACTTCATGAGAACCCTGTATGGGTGGGTAAGAAACTGTGATATGACACTTTCCTGGGGAAAGACAAACGGAGTGACAGAGGACATGCTTGTGGCAGCTCTATGCAAGCACCCTGTCCTCTATGGGCCTAGGAGGACCTCAAAATGTGCTCCTGAGTCTGAGAGCGAGTGCAGGTGAAGCCGTTGCCTGTGTGGCGATGTGTATGTGCAGGGTTACCAGGGGCCACGCGGAGCAAATCTCCCAGCATGCTCTGGTATTCAGTTACAGATAAGAACCTGACAGGGTTGATCATGTTGACAGGGACAGTGTGGACCACTGATGGCCTTGATCATGCTGACCTGGACACATGGACTGTTCCCCAGGCTGTTCCTTACTTCTCAGGTGATCTCAATTCTCGGATGCTCAAAGTGGCTGAGCCCAGTTGCAGGTCACATGTCACTCACTTAGGTCTCCTCTGCTATCAGACCCTGGCTTAATGCACCAGATGATCTATGGTGAGCTCATATCCAGTGCTGCCACCATCTCCTCACCGGCATAGCCAGTGCAGTTTGTTCTGACCACTCTCAGGATGGCCCTACTCAATCCCCTGCTGACTCCTTTCTTGCAGGCCCAAACCCTCCTTGGGGACTATAAGCATGCCATCCTCTTCCCTAGGTGGTCTCCGACTCCTTGCCCAGCCAAGACTCAGTGAGTGCTTCTCTCAAACAGATAGGTCCTGCCAGTGCCATGCTGACCCTAGATGTCTTCCAACTTCATGGCTTCACACTGGACACCTTCTGAGGACCCCTCTTGTACTGCTCTCGCTGTGCACGGAGCTATTCCTGACCCATGTTGGTAGTTCCCCTTTGGCTTCTGTTGTACACTGTCCACCTGTGTTCATGGTGTGGCCTTCAGCAGTAAGCTCCTGTCACATCTGCCCCTTTAAAACCTAGTAGCCTATACCTTGTCACTGCACATCCCACCCTCACTTCGTAAAGCTTTCAATGGAAGGGAGTGGGCGTCAATTGTGCTGGGACCTGTGTGCACTGCCTGCTAGCTCTGTATTCTTAGGGATCTCTGACCTTAGCTTCCATGCCAGGTCACATAGGAACTAAGTGAGCTCATGCGAGTCCCTAAAACACAGTTTGCCACAGAGTGACATCTCAGTACCCAACGAATAGTAGCAAGGAAGACAGTGCCACTAAAGACCTTGTCGATGCTGACTGAGACAGTGTGGACCACTGATGGCCTTAATGGTGCTGACTGGGACAGGGTGAACCACTGGTGGCCTTGATCAGGCTGACTTGGACACATGGACTGTGCCCCAGGCCCGTCCCTGCCCCTAACTTTGCATTACTCTCTAGGAAGCCGCTTCCCATTTTGTTAAGGATTAAAGCTGTCTATTGTTTGGCTACACGTTTGTTAAAAGATGCATTTTTCCAAAGCTTGTTTTCTGGTTTTATCCACCTATATCCCTGGAAATAGATATAATGCCTGGTACATGCAGTTTAACAAAATCGTTGTCTATACTCCACTCTTCACCTGATTACTTCTTTAATAGAAAGTGCAAATCAGTCAGATACATACACTTGAGAGAAAAATTGATCTTTCAAAATTGAAATAATTAGGAGTATATGTATAAAATATTTCAAAAACTAAAGCCTGAACTAGATATTGGGTAACAATTGTATGAGCCATTTGAAACTATAAAGCTCATATTGTATGTTTTCCTATTGCCACAAATACATTGAGGAGAATTATACAGTATTTTTTCATCCTTAGAAGTTATTTAACTCTATCAATCTTATTTCTGGTTCAATTATGAAACAAACATGCTGCACGTCCCATACATCCAAAAGCAAATTTAGTCTTCTGAATATTAATTAACATTGTTTCAAAGAGACGGCCACTGTTTATCATTGATTTAAATTAAATATTAAGAAGGAAATTAAAGAGATTTTTATTTCATTTATTCAGCAGCAACATTACAGTTTATACAAATGAAGGCATAATTAAACAGGCTGCCATTAAATTACAATCTGCATCTCATGTAAGCAAACATATTAAAATTGAAAATGCTTGTCCTGAATATAAAACCAGCTTGCTTCGGTGAGAATTACTCCAAACACATGAGGCACATTCAAGCAACGGTCTTTGTGGCTCTTTTGATGTGACCAGACCTCTATGTTATGTAACTTTGAAGCCATATATATATATATATATATATATATATATATATATATATATATATATATAGAGAGAGAGAGAGAGAGAGAGAGAGAATATATATATAAACACACACACACACAGAGAGAGAGAGAGAGAGAGAGAGAGAGAACAATTCTAAGGCTGCTCATGATTGCTCATGCTGTGTATTTAATCCCTAGTAAGCACTGAGCTCCCACTAATTAAATAACTTAATTCACGACCTGGGTCTCATCATCACACCCTCTAAGGTGTATCTTTTCTCCCAGTTTTGTTTTGAGGATCAGAGAAAGAAAAGTCATCAGGAAGCAGAGGTGAAAGACAGGAGGTTGGGGACACTCCCTCTAAGCCCTGAACTGTGCAGGATGTAAGGAAAGGAAATCAAATCCAGCTGCTAGGTTGCAGCTGAGAATTCAGCTCCAGAGAGCCAGCTCAGAGTCCACCACCCACGTTTCCAAAGTGGCTCCAATATACACACCAAATTACTGCTCTCTTCAAATAACAATGATTATTAAGCCCTGTAGCCTTTCATTTTTAACCCACTTTATGGAAGTATAATTGACATGCAAAAATCTGTACATATCTAAAAAGAATTGTGACCCTTTTGAAGTGATTAGACTTACAGGTTGAATTACTTTTAAGACATATAATATAAATGACTCAACAGGCTCGAAGAGGACATCCATGAAACTATCCCCATAATCCTGCGTGAACACAACCATCTCCTCCAGACGGGCCCTCCTGCTCTCTTGGTTTATCATTATTATTGTGTGTGGTACAAGATCACTTAGTTACGGTCTACCCTCTCAGGCAATTTTTGAGTACACTACACAGTTTTGCTAGCCATAGGCACAGCATACTGTTAAAAAGAGCCGTACTTTAAGAACCCTAGGACTTCCTCCTCTTGTGTAATCGACACTTTATATCTTTTGACTAACACTTGTCTCTGGTATACAAGGTCCTCATCCTGTGACATTGACTCTGTGTGTAGAGAGCACCCACTGCTTTGTAGACCTGCCCATGACTTCCCAGAGGTCACTGCCACACTCCAGTCCTTGTGGTTTACATGAAAGGAACCATGGGAAAATGTGCCTTTTTTTCTCACCTGCTGCCAACTGCCACAGTGGACAACCTGGAAACAGATTCCTGACCCAGTCAATCAGAAATTGGACTAACTGATTGCAGACAGTTGCAATGTCCTACCAAGTGATCCTTAGGACTACATGAATGATGGTCACTGCCTTTGCCACTGGCTGATCTCAAAGAAAAACTCCCTGATGGTGAGGGGGTGGGGCTAGTCCTTCATTTTAGTGGTTGTCTAAAGCTCAGTGGCAGCCCTGTCTCTGGGTACCGTGAGGAGTTCTCTTAACCATGAAATCGATGTCTTTTCTCCTTAAACAAACCAAATCAGGTCCTAAAGCACACACTCAGAAAATATTAACTTACACATTCACCAAATCACTTAAAATCTGTTTGCTTGTTTCTTTTCCTATTCCATGATTCCCCCAAGCCTCAAGTTGAAGTCCTCCTGATCAGACCTGCCTCCAAATAAACAGATGACTTGGGAAACATGTCCCATGTCTATTAATCTCCAGTTCGACTTACTGAATCTCAACCTTCAGATTCTGCTCTGCAATGCCCTTTTGGGAAATGGCAGTGGACTTTCTGATTTCCAAGCCTCCACCCAGGTGCCATCGTTCAATTAGAAGGGATTTCCAAAGCACAATTTCCACCTAAAATCCGTGACTTTCATCGACAAGCCAGGATGTGTTTATTTCTTGCTTGCTTTTTTGTCTTTGTACTTCTATCCAACATCTTGTAAAGAAACACGACACAAGTGACAGAGATTAGAAGACCCTACTTCAACTCAGAGGAGTCATGGCTTAGAAATTCAGCATCCTCCCCTCAGCTCCAGACTCTTCTTTTAGTTATGGATGCATGAAAATGTGGAGACTTTCAGTTAGAACCCCTTTGGGTACTGCTAACTTATCTCCCTAACTAACCAAAGGAATAAGCACCAGGCATTCCAAGAGCCTTTTTAAAATTTTGTTGGGTTTTTGATTGATTTGTGTTAACTGTACATGTTAATAGGGTTTGGTGTGATTCCTCAATATGTGCAATGATCATATCCAGCCTCCCTCTATCCACCCTCCCTTTCCCAATTTCTGGTCACCACTACTCTATATGTGGCTTGACTTTTTTCTTAGCTTCTACATATGACAGATCATGCAGTACTTGTTTTTCTGTGTATGAATTATTTCACTCAGCATCTAACAAAAACTGAGGGCTCCATCCCAGTGGATGACAGTAAGACCCAGAGAAGCTCTACCTTCCCCACTCACCACTGCCCCTTCTCTTCAGCAGGAACCCAGCTCAGCCCTCTGCCCACCTGTTGAGAGCCACAGCTGAAGGGGCCCCAGCAAACTTCCAGCTGCCAGCAAACTTCCAGCTGCCAGCTGATGATTGGTTCACAGCAGCCCCAGCAAACTTCTAGCTGCCAGCTGATTGGCTCCTCTGAGGTGATGCTCATTGGGCTGTTTCCCCGCCCTTTCAGACCATGGAGCTGCTCACTGGGGGACTTTTTTTGGCTCCGCCCACACGACCCAGCCAATCAGCCTCAAGAGCAGGAGCAGTGGGGGGGGGGGGTTGAGAGGCTTGTGGGAAGCCGGTAGTGGCAGTTGGGCTCTGAGGGAATTCCTGAAGAGCTCAAGTGGTGTGGCGTGTGTGTTCTAAAAATAAAGTTTGTTTCTGCTTGATAAGTGGCTCCTGAATTGTGTCCAGCCAGACTGCAGCGCCCACCCCTCCTCATCCACTCAGCTCTGCCATTGCTGAGCTGGTCATTGCTTCCTCCCTTTCTCCCTTCCTTCCAGCCCCTGCCCCTTTCCTCAGGCTTACTCTAGCACCTCCTGTGGACCAGCTCTGGGTCACTCTGTAACCTTAGAGGCAGAAGTACACAGGAACCTGGATCATTTTCCTCTCAGTGCAGTGTTTATTTCATGACTTAGTATTTGGCTGAATCATCCGTCGTCATCATTTTTCTTTCTCAAAATCTGCAGTGGTTTGATATTCTCCCACACCCAGCATTGACATCTATTTGCAAAATTCATTTTCTTCAGCAGAAAACATTTCAGTGGCAAGGAAATCTAGCTGCAAAATGGCCAATGTAGTGAGTCTTGAGAAAAGATGGTTATGGATTTAATTGGCATGATGGGCGTTTGGTGGAATCAGTAGTTACCTAGCTAGAACCATGGCCCTGAAAGTAACTTCCTTTGTAGTTTCCTTTCATTTTTCTCCAAACTGCCAATGACTGCCAGTGGCTCTAGATCTGGCTGGGATTCCAATATAACCAGTTGTTACAGAGCAAAATCATTAGCATGATGAAAAATTAATTAGGAAAGTCTGTTGCAATTTATAAATATGCATTTGTGGTTAAGGAAATTTGAAGTTTTGGAATTTGTGTGCTGCCCCCAGGGTAGATATTTTGCAGGCTTCTAGTGTACCAAACAAGAACCCTAATCGGACTGGTTCTGTCATAAATGGAAGTCATTTATTTGCCCCTAATTGGGATCTGAAAAGTTATTAAAGCATATATTTGGAGTGTGTTCAGATTAATTATTGCGAAGCAAATGGATTTATAGGCAAGCTACTTTCTCAGAACATTTTTTTTTGAACCAGCTGTGCTTTGTTTTAACAAATTAAAATTGTATGAATAGGTCTAATAATATGAGTCTGAGATGGGAAAAAAAATTGGAGGAAACTAGATGTAGGGCAGAGAATTGGAAAGTCACAAAATAAAACAGGAAACTTTATACTCATGTTCTCAGAATCCTGTTCATTCACACTCCTTCCATCTCCAATAGAAAAAACAAAACAAGTTTACTGCCACAGGGGGACACTTGATCTTGGGGGGGACATTAATTTATAGATCTAACTTGTCCTTAGTACATAATAAGCAGACAGGTAAAAGTGATTCTAATTTCCTAGGCCCATAATAGATATACTGTGAAGGGAAAGGACATGTCACCTCTGAGTTAGAAGATTCAGTGTGGGATTAACCTGCAAAAGAGTAGAGTGTGTTTAAGGGCACTGAGAGACAAGTCCTGGTAGTATGGTGCTTCTGCTTTTGCTACATCCTACCTAACCTCTTAGCTGGTTGGAATTAAAATTGGTTACCTGTAAATTTATCTTAATACATATTTAATTGTAATGGACGGTATTTTACAATTGGATGCCATCTCTAATTCTTCTGATGATCACTGTGTGATTCCTAGCTCCTTGAGACCAGAACCAGAGACTTAACACAGCTGGGGGCATTGCCTGATTTATGGAATTGTACTAGTTGTTGATACAAAATGGTCAGTTCTTATCCGAAATATTCAATTTCTGAGATTATCTAAACTTTATAGATCATACCCACTACCTCTAAGCACATTGATGTAGCAGAGGGTATGCTATATCTGTAGTCTGAGAAGTAACGAGTTATGTGGACTGTTTATTCATGTCTATCCTCCCAAATTCACCCAAATACTTCTCGTGAAGTAGGTGGATTTCTATTTTTGGAGTTCTTTTCACAGAAGCTTCAGCAAACCTTCCCTATTACCCTCTGACACCTGTTCTCCTCCTCAATTCTCTCTCCCTGATGTTGTTGCTGTGCAGTGGGAGCTCCCCTGGGGTGAGATTTCCATACTTGCTGGCCTTTTTACAGGCACAGCTCATTGGTGTTTCCATCCATTCCCTCTCTACTCACTGGAATCAAAAGGTGTTTTTCAAAAAAGAAAATATCACACATCCTAATAGAAACACCACATTACAATCCTTAAAAGTCAGGCGTGATTTCCAAATGTGTTCACCTAAAAAAAAAAAAAAAAAAAAAAAAGGATTTGAAGTCAATATGGAACTCAAGAAAATATTCACTGGATTAAGGGATAAGTAAGTAGGACCCAAGCCACCTTGTGAAGTGCCTTGTATCCTGCTGTGTTTGAGCCCAGTTGAGTCACACCTCCAACATGCCTTCTTTGAAGGGTGAGGCTGAAGGTGTGAGAAGTGAGCTGATAAAAACAAAATAGAAAGCCATTCCCCACCCTAAGGCCAGTTCCCTCAAAAGAAGTCATTGTATGCCTGTGCCTTGCCCAGGACTTCCAAACAGACCTGTGAAACCTCTCAGGGAAAGGGGACCAGTGGGAGGGTTTTAGACGGCATGATTGCTACTGTGACCAAAAGATCTGACAAGAATGATGTTAGATGAGGAAAAGTTTATTTTACTCATGGTTTCAGAGGTCTCAGTCCATCAACAGCGGGCTCCATTGTTCTGGGCCAAAGGTGAGGCAGAACATCATGGCGGAGGGCATGGAGGAGGAAAGCAGCTCAAAACATGAAACCAGGAAGCAAAGAAGGAGCTTAGCTCACCAAGAACAAAACATAACCCCCAGAGGCATGCCCCCTCCAGCCACACCCACCCAACTGTCTACAGTTATCATCCCCTTAATCCCTATCAGGGAATTAAGGCACTGATTAGGCTCAGGCTCTCACAACCCAATCAGTTCACTTGTAAACTTTCTCTCACTGCCTCACACAGGAGCTTTTTGGGGGAAACACAATACCCAAGCCACAATGGGGAAGAAAAGAAAACACAATGCTCTGTTGTTCTTGCCATTCTGAACTGAAGGTCCCACTCAGGAGAGAAATCGTGCAGGATTCTCAAGCACTCTTACCGAGCACCACTGCAGAGAGGTCCACTTCTAGACATCTGAGACCAACAGAAGCGTGAGTGGAATTCTGCCCGGACAGCAAGAGAGGGCACAGAGGCTGACTTTGGTATTGCTCAAGAACCCTGGGGATGTGGATTAAACTGACCCTAAGGGTGTCCCAGGAAGCAGTCCCTGAAGCAAACGCAAATCCTCTCTGTAGGAAAAGCACCCCAAATGCAGGCCTTCAAGAATCTCATAGGTTACGTTTTAGAAATTTAATTTTAAAATTAGATTTAACTTAAATTTAGTTTAAAATTTAATTTAAATTTAGAAATTTAAAGCACAATTTTAGAAACAATAACAAAAACAAATCACCAAATATGCAAGAAAAGTATTGAAAGAAATAAGGACAATTAAAGAAAGCTCTACTGATTCCTATGCCTTCAGATATTAGAAGTGACACATAAAAAATATAAAATAACTTATAAATTCTTTTAAAAATAAAAAATAGAACTGAAAATTTTCTTCTTCTTCTTTTTAAATTTCTGTCATAGGTTGTTTTTGCTCCCTCTCCCCCAAATTCCTTGTTTTGTTGAAGTCCTGACCTCTGGCACCTCGGAATATGACCTTGTTTGGAAACAGTCATTATAGAGATAATTAGTGGACATGAGGTAATACTGGAGTAGCGTGTGCCTATAATGATAAATCTCATGTGTCAATGTGACTGTGCCATAGAGGGCCCAGATATTTGATTAAGCATTATTATAGTCCACCTAAGAAGGTGTCTCTGGGTGAGACTAACATTTCATTAGGTAGATGGGGCAAAGCAGATTGCTGTTCTCAATGTGGACTTCAATGAGTGGGCCACCCAGAAAACCCAGTGGAGGGAGCTACACAGCAAATTAAATACAGGAGAAGGTAGGATTAGAATAAAGAACATAGCCCAAAGGAAATGCTAAAGAATGCTTAATAATGATAGGAGGAGACAGAAATTATAAAAGGGAATCAGTAGACATTGAGGATATGGATTATCTCATGTAAATCTAATATACTTAGCCTTCTCAAAGCAGAAATAACAGAAAACATGCAATATGTACAGCTATATTTTTAGATAAATGCTCAGGCTTTTATAAGGTGTGCCAAGTAGGTTAAATGAAAGAAATCCAACCCTCGACCTGTTGTCAGGAGGCAGAGGAAGAACAAGAACAAAGAGACCAACTAAGGAATGGCAAGAGGAGAGACAAATCATTTAGTAGGAACGATACTGAGACCAACTTTTTACCAGAAAATTAAAAAGAACATGAAACACTGTCTTCAAAGAAGTAAGAAAATAGCTAGATGTATGAAATTATTCAATAAAACACTGTCTGAATAATAAAGGCATTTTAAAGTACACAAGCAAAAAAAGAAAACCAGAGTCTATCCTTCATAGAAATATTTCTCTAAAATATTTCTGAAGTATTTATTTTTGAATAATGAAAAAACTCCAAAAGAGTCAAAAGCAAAAATTGAAACAGCAAGAAGTTTGAAAGCGTGTCTAAACATATCTAAATAAAAAACAATATCTAAATAAAAAACACACAATAATAATATTTTCAATTTTATTATTTTTAAAATAAGTGCAAACAAAAATTTTCAAGAACTCTATCACATGGAAATCAGGATAAAAGTAATAAATTTTCTCTTGTTTGAAAAGTAAGATTAATCACCAAATGTAAAAATCCAATGGCAATATTTGAAAGAACATAAATAAGTTGTACTAACTTAAAATTTACGATGACAAAATAAAAACAATGAAAGCAATCAGAAAGTAAATAAAATAAATCAGTTCAAAAGAAGGAAAAGGGGGTATTTGAAGCTTAAGAAAAAAGAAGCATAGAAGTTATTAATAGAGTAGAAAAATAAAGTGAAAATAAACCTAAATGTTCTAAATAATATAAGTAGGCCAAACTCTTCACTTAAAATATTTTCAAATACTATTTAAAATATAACCAAGGCTACTTTCTATTTATAATAGATACAACCTACACATACTGAATGTTAAAACTGGGAAAAGTATGCCAGGCCAATAATAATGGAATATGCCTGGCTTATTTTATAAATGTTATAGGAAACAGCTTTTAAGATCCAAAGAATTGTTATTAATACAGATGGTTAAATTTAATTCTAAACCTGCAAACTCCTAATAAGGTAGCCCCAAAACATAATATAAGAATTAAAATTAATAAATCTCAACGTAGTGAAAAATCTCAATGTACATCTCTGTTATTTGCAATGTAAAGCAAACAAGCAGTGAATAAAGCTGGATAAAATTTGTTGTAAAGAAGCCTGTTCCAACTATTTGATACTAAACATCATTCTTGCTAGACACTAGATCCCAGTGTCTTTGAAGTCGGAGGCATGAATACTGAAAGTTCAAGGCCAGCCTCAGCAATTTAGGAAATGTTGTCTCAAAATGAAATATAGAAAGGACTGGGGAAGTAGTAGCTCAGTGGCAAAGCACCCCTGGGTTTAATTCCCAGTACTGAAAAACAATTCTCAATTACTCATGGAATTAAACAAAGTAAAGCAAAAGCTCACCACAGTATAACAATGCACCAGATTCTGGGCCATAAATTCCAAGTACTTAATCTCATCCCAAGAGCTTGGAATATAGCGTGGCTCTGTGGACAGCCACATGGTGATAGCTTGATTGCACGGATCCCTCATTTAGCTTAGCTCTTCATGTTCTTGTCTTTTGAGAGTGTCTCTTACCCTGCCTCTGAACTGGCTGTGGGGCTTGCAGCAAACGCAAATGAGCAAAAGCTTAAGAAAGTGCATGCACATGTCTACATCTGTTCATTACAACCCCAATCGTGCTAGAGAACAAGCCTAGGGCAGTTGGCTGGAGGGCTAGAAAGTGACTAGAAAAACCAAGACCAGCACACATTAGCTCGGAGCCTAGGTCTCCATATTCCAACCTGTTCAGCCAGCACTAGCAAAGGGCATGTGTAACAGATGAGGGAACTGGATTAGCCAACACCAGAAGAACTGCCCTGCAACCCGTGGTGCATGAGTCTTCAGGGACTGTCAACCTTTAGCTCTCGAGTCTTCAGTGTTTAATGTTATGAACAATGTGGGGTTATTGCCTTCCTGAGTGAGGAATGTCCTAATGAAAGGATTAACACATTCAAAATAACTCTCTTCCTTTAACAGGTTATGAGAGGTAGCTATGCCTTAGGAGCTCAATCTTGACTTTAAGAACTTGAGGCTGTATCTCATGTTGTCATATGTTGCATTCAAACCACACCCATTGACTCAGATAGAGAATATATCCCAAAGAACTGAACAATTGAAACAAGAAAAAGATGTACACATGCACTGGTCCATTGGCTAATAGGTATTGAGCACCACCCATGCACCATGCCCCTTTTCATTGGGCTCAGGGCCTTTCATCATTGGGAGAGCTGATGACAGCAGTCCTATCTTTGGAGTTGCAAGAAGATTATGCACCAGCTTCTATGTAGCTGGTGTAATTTATTTAATAGGTGCACCTGCTTCTGCCAGCTGTGAGCCATTTGGCAAGGTGACCTGAGACTCTTTCCAACTGTTTGGTGACCCCTGAATGACATACTGGGAGGGAGAATGTCAAATGTAGGAGGGACAGTCCTGCTCCTTTGAAGTGGTGGTGGTTGCCATGGAAACCCTTCTGGATGGTGCATTGTGGGAAGGCTGCCTCCTGAGTTCAAAGAAAGAGTTTCTGTGGTAGGTGTTGGTTGGGGGAAGGGGCTTAACCATGACCCCAGTCTATGTGAGACAAATTAATAAGAATAGGTACTACTGTGAGTGACATTCATAAGGAAGAGGACACAGTAGGATGTCCTAAATAGAGCTCAGAAGTGCACATAAAACAAGAATTAGGTTTACATCTGGGGAATAAAATGCAATTCTATTGAATTCACAGTAATTCAACAAATACTGTAGAATGTGTACTCTGTGCCAGGGCAGAACTGGACACCCAACACCAAATATTACGGAGACTTTACCCTGGAAGAGGAAACTAGATAAAATTCCATGGGAAGAAAGAGTGCAGATCTATGATTTGGGGTAGACCAGGTGATACGAAAGCAGCAGGAAGACAGGAAAACCCTTCACACATGTGCAGGGGGTGTGTGGAGAGGGAGGAGTGGGCATCCCTCATTGACAGGTTTCTAGAAGCAGAACCATAGAGCACCAATGATGTAACTGGTTTACAACGTGTGGATTTCAATTTCAGTATGCAGCAAGGAGAATTTGGGGCAGATTATATATCAAATGGAGATATTATAAGAGTTAAATCAGGTGCATGCTGCCTGGCTTATAATAATCATTCCATGTGTGCTAGCTTTTACTATTCTTCTTATAGCCAGAATGGGCTAGTGGGCTAGGTCATTGGTCAAGAATTGTTTTCCTTAAAACAAGCAAGCAAGCAAACAAACAAACAAACAAAACCACCCAATGAATTACCCTCATATAATTTATTCTGCAAGCACCTTTACTATCTCCAGTTCACAGTGTGAGGCTAATGAAGCATTCCTAGCAGCAAACCAAGTCTGACTGTCCAGTTCTCTGCTTTCTAAAAAAATTTATTTGTTTGTTTTAGTTATATATGACAATAGAGCACATTTTGACATATCATGCATACATGGAGTATAACTTCCCATTATGGTGGTTGTACATGTTGTGGAGTTATACTGGCCATGGTTCATCAATGGACACAGTAAAGTATGTCCAACTCATTCTACTTTCTTTCCTATTCCCACCCCTCCTTTCCCTTCATTCCCCTTGGTCTAATCAAATGGACTTCTATTCTCCCTGCCTTACTTTGTGTTAGCATCCATATATCAGCAAGAACATTTGGCCTTTGGTTTGGAGGTATTAGCTTATTTCACTTATCCATTTACCTGCAAATGCCATAATTCCATTCTGCTTTATGGCTATTATTCCATTGTGTATACATACCACATTGTCTTGATCCATTCATCTCTTTAATAGCACCTAGGTTGGCTCCACAACTTACATATTGTGAATTGATCCAGCTCCATTATTAACAGAGTCTGTCCCAGAGCCATGACAATAACAATAATAAAAACAGAGAACAGTTTCATCGGGCACAGTGTGTGGCAGGGACTCTCCTACCTTCTTAGTCACATGTCCCCTGATTTTGATAGTGATGCAATAAGTAAGGTAAATTATCTCCATCTAGGAGATGAGGGACAAGAGGTAGCCAGGGGTCATCACTGCCCCTGTCTCTCAGTAAGTGGCAGAGCTGAACTGGTCCCTGACAGCCTAGGTCTAGATTCCCTGAGCTTAATGTGCATTCAGGGCAGAGGCTCTGAGGTGGAGCTTAGTGAACAGGAGAGAAGGCAGGAGAGCTCTTAGGACCCAGACAGGTAGAGGAATGGAGGAAGGAGGACTGAGAAGAAGGAAAGGCTGAAGGGAACTTTGATGATAAATAGATCTTAGATGATCTCAGGGAGGCCCTGCAGATGGGACCAACCTTCAGATTTTCCCAGGTTAAGACATGGGAGCTAGGATTTATTTCCTCCATTGCTGGAGCAATCATTTGGAACAGATTGTCTCTAAAGAGGGAGGAGCTTAATAAAGAGCAACCTCAGGTGAGGGTGATTCCCAGGGAAGGCTTCTTTGCAGTCCACCTGCAGCAGGAATGTCCAACAGCCGGCCCTGCCCACAGATGCATGGCTTCTCCACAACCCTGTTCCTTAAACTTTCCCTTCAATTATTCCACAAGAAACCTGTGACACTCCCAACTCTGACCTCACCCACTTTCTAACAAGTAGCTGCCTGGTGTCCCTAAGGGATGGCACCATGCTGGGTTTCAGCATTGATCCCTATAGTGGCAGTTGTGACACCCACGCATAGCATCTCAGAGGACCCTTGCAGCCCATGAGCATTCTGTTCCACAGACATGCCCCCACGTGGCCAAACTCTCCCTTATCAGGCCTGCAGCTCCTGCCCACCTCCATGCAGTGCCTCCAGACATCCAGATGTGTTCTCCCAGGTCCTGCAGGCACATGCCGGCTATGCCTTATGGCCCCTCTGGGTTGATCTCCACCTGGACAATGGACCCAGCACTTTCACCAGGTGTGTGCACTATGATTTGATTTTTGCTTTTGGGTTTATTCCCAGAATTGACAAGCTGTGCCCTGGGGGAGCTACATACTGTCTTCAAGATGAAGCATCTGCATGCCTTCAAGCAATAACAGAGCAGAAAGGGCTGGGTCCTGTCTCAGGACAAGAGAGTTCACAGGCATCCATGGTTTCAGCTTTCACTGTGTTGATCTAAATGTTACCACCCCGAGTCTCAGAGTCCTTCTTCTTTTCAGTGAGGACCTTGACTTTAACCTCACAGTTCTGCTGAAATTGAGAATATAGTCATTCTGGAGGACAGTCACCCTTACAATGAACCCCTGGACCTCCCCACTTTCCTGCCCTTAAACTTAGAGAATAAGTGTCTATGTAGATTTCCAAGGAAGACATCTCACTTTCAATGTTCAATTAGTGGCTAATCGGCTCAGGCTTTCATGTCTCTAACTAGAGTTTCACATGCTTAATTGTTCATTTCCACACCCCCATCTCTCCAACCCCTGAGATGTCCCACCTGCTGGTACATCCCCTCTTAGTGTTTTAGTGTTTCCCCACCTCAGTTCACACGGGTGGCAGTTATAGGAAAGATCCTGAATCTCAGGGGCCAGTCGTACTCCCCCATCACTGCAATATGATCTGCACTTCCTGCCCCAGATGATCCAGTTCCAAGTTCCATTTTGATCTGCTTCCTTGACTGATTCTATGAGTTCCCCTGGTAGCTGGGTCTGCATGGAGGAAGTGAAGAGCTCCCCAGAGCACTGACATGAGGAAAGGAAGCAGAAATGGAACCATGAGCCGTGGCTACAGAGACCAATGCTGATCATGGGGGCGTTGAGCAGCCAGGATGGGCTGTATTGTTGTCTGAATGTGAGGCAAGGACAAGGACTTCTGTATACTCCGCACAGCTGTCCACTAGTAGGGGTCACTGCTGGGAAAGGGACATGCCAACAGGTGCCACAGTTCCCCTGGGGAAAGTGTGGTTTCCAGGAAAGCACTCAGCCACACGTGGTGAGCAGGTGCCACCCACAGGAGCCACAGCCTCCTTCCCACTGTATTTTACACCTGGAGAGGCCCCAGGAGAGCCTCTAGGCAGTGAGCAGGCATCATCTGGGTGAGGACTATGGAGGCGAGGGCAGAGGATTGAGTTTCCCAGGAGAAAAAGGCCAGTCACCCAAGGCATTCCCATTGCATGTCACTTGGGGAGTCACCTCATAAAACATGACCCTGGTCACCGCCAATCCCTTTTCATAAAACGTGTTTTCTATTTGCATAAAGTTGATGGCTTAGAGGTCTGAGAGAAAGCTCATGTACTCCCACCAGCAGGCAGAGGCAGGGCAGTAACATCGAAAAGTGGAAAGAGGTTCTGGTATTAAGGACAGACGATGCCCCACGTGTCTTTGTAGCCCTTGAGGGAAAGTGCAAGAAGAAAGCACCCGCTGCAGCAGACCAAGAGGAGGTGTGGAGGGGCCACCTTGGGGTCAAAATCTCCTGCATGATGGAGAGCCTCTTTCAGTTGATCCAATTTGTCATCTGCCCTCTTTCTGACAAAAAAGCCCAATGAATTGAAAAGCCCACATCCATCATGGCATAGGAGAGAGAGGCAATGCTGGTCAGGGAGGCTGACCGCCCCCCGGGAGTGCAAGCAGGGAGACAGGCTCAGCAGTAGGACCACAGCCAGCATGCTACAGTGTGCACCAGGCCGGCTGGGTCTTCCGGGTCCTTCCAACGGGCCGGCTCGTGTTCTGAAACTGTAGAGAGACAGTTCTCTCAGCACTGATAACGGCAAGCCGGACCAGTAGCCCACACGTGGAGCTATGGTTCTCTCTCCTGGTAGACATCCCTGGTAGCACACTCTCAGGGAAGACAGGAGCCTCCCATGGGTCTGCCACTGGCGGGGCTGCACAGATGACACTGGTGCCAAGAGGTGAGCACTGTCCGTGTCCCAACTTCACAGATGAAGCCAATCCCATGGAGAGCTGAAGGGGCTGGTCCAAGACCACCTGATGTGTTGGCAGAAGAGTCTAGATCAGATCTAGACAGGTAGGTGTATAGACTAAGGTAGGGGAACACCAAAGAAAAGTAAGAATGGAATCCACAGTGAAGTCAGCCTGGGAGTGGGCGGAGGAGGACAGTGAGGAGAGGTTTGGTGCTTTGGAAGAGAAATGTGGGCTGTTGTTGAGTCCCTGGCATCCAAATCTTGACTGGGTGCTGCTGGATATTAGAGTTTCTCAACTCCAGAACTATTGGCTTTGGGGCTGGACAGTCCTACAGAGTGGGTTGGCCTGTGTGGTGCTGGAATGGAGCAGCACCTCTGACCTCTTCTTACTAGAGGTCAGTAGCATCCTTCCCCTTGACGGCGAAAACCAAGAGTCTCAACTTTGCCCTAAGGTGCAAAATCTCCCTCATCTGATCACCCCTGGCTGGCTATAAAGTCCATGCCACAAGAACTGGTTGAATAGACACTTGAGCTGTGCACGTTTTTCCACCTTTGCAATAGTTTTTATTAAAGCTAAGTTCAAACAAAAAAGAGACCAGCACCGTACACTGCATGGAGGAGGATTTAAATAGTGAGTTGCTCCCTTCTTCCAGACACGCATTTCCTATATCTGCATTGGGTCAGCCCAGCTGTAATCCAGGCTGACCTGGCTATGAAGCACCACAACTACAACATCCCAGCATCATTCTTTTGTGTATTTTTTAAAACTTAAAGAAAATTTAAACATGCAGAACGGGACAGATATAATTCTTTAATTAACACTCTTGCACCTGTCATGTCAGGTTAGCAGCTGTTGACGACATGACCTCATTTACTGCAGAACTTTTCATTAAAAAATAAATATTACAGATATATTTTAATTGGAATTCCTCCCAAGCCTCTTCCCCTCCCTTTTTCCTCAGAGAAAATGGTCACCATGAAGTTGCTCTTTTGTATCTTCCATAATTCTAGATTTCTGGAGCTTGTGTGTGTGTGAGAGAGAGAGAACAAACCATCAATAATAATCATCATAGTCCTTTTGCCCCAGCTGTGTAATAAAGTCAGTCCAATACTTCATTTGTATTATCTTGTTTAATGTTAATAATAATCTTTTGAAATAGCCACTACTGTTTTCTCCATTGTTGTAGTAAAGCAAACTGAGGCACAAAGATGCAAAATAAATTTCCCAAAGCAACATAATCAAATTTTACATAAATGCTAAATTTTAAAAAATGTTATCCAGCAGAATTCATAATTATCTATTTACCTGCTATTTCTGCAGGTAGATTTTGAATTCTTCAAGACAGAAAATATGATATGTCCCTTTGTCTCGGTGTCCCTGGGGGCTACACAAATGCCACCTCATGAAGGAACACACATATGATCAACAAGTGTGTGCATCAGGAAGTCACCAGGCCAGTGACGCTTGGCCATGTCCTCTTGTGTCCTGTTCTACCTGGCTGGATGCTCTCTGAAAGACGTCTCCTCTTCCCCCTGCTGAAGCACATGCTCCATGCTCTGCACAATGAAACCAAGCGTGCTCCTTCCTTAAAATTCTCTTTGCGGAAAAGCATCAGAGGAAGCTTTGAAGATTAGCTGCAAGTGGAGACTGAGCCAGGGGATATGTCAGGGGACTCTGGAGTGGCACCAACCAGGCCAGGTGGGTGTTATCTAAAAGGTTCCCTGATTTTAGGTGGGCAAGAGAGACTGCAAGGAGCCTACAGAAATATTGAGGAATACCAATCATGCCACATGGGCCATCATTACCTGGACAGCATGATACAGCCAAGCTCACGATACATCTTCCTCTGAAGAAGGCATTAGCAGACATTCCTGTTAAGGAGGGATAGACAATATCTTTTATATTTTATTACACATAAAATCAAATGCGCCTGAAATTTAGACAACATCCACCTTATGAAGCCATGAGCAGCTTCCAATGAGTTGGGGTGTGAAACAGGCAACACAGTGCCCACTGTGAATGGCACACATGGCTGGCTCTCACAGGGTGGGCTTCCATCCCCTCCCTATCAGACTACAGCCATTGTGCAGGGACACTGGGCTCTCACACGTCCCTGCCAGCCCAGCTACTCAGAGACCACACCTCCACCTTGCTTCAATCTCTATATAGTGAATTCCTACTGCTTGGAAAGTCAATTTCAAAGTCTGTTGGAGCATCCCCCACTCACCTGCACGCTGTCCTGTTTGGAAAGACTCACATATTTACCCTGTGGTTTGGGGGTAGCAGGGAAACCCAGCCCTATTGATGCACCACTCTGTTGATTATAATGAATTGTGGATTCAGATAAGCTTGTAAAATTTTAGCTACAATGATTGGAAGTTTCCTCTCTGCTCTGTCTTCCTAACTCTGCTCTGTTCACAGCACATGTCACCTGATCCACTCACCTGCACTTGGTATTGTCCTCATAAATCTAGAATCCAGCTGTCATCAGGGCAGGTCCTCCGTTGCCTCGGTCAGCACCTGGATCCAGGTCCAGCACACAGTGGGCACTTTAGAGAGTCCGACAACTAAAAGCAGAGAGAAGCTCCTACTGTTGATGAACAAGTATGGTAAGCATCCCACACCCTGGCCTCAGAAGCCGTAGAAACCTGGCCGTGGCCACTGCTGGATGCTGATGAGAGCACATGCAGGCAGGAAGTAGGCAGTGTACGGACCTTGGATGTTCCAGAGTTCAGACTTCTGAGAGATGACACGCTCAGGGATGCCATCAGGCATGGCTGGGCACAGTGGGACTTGATCTTCTACACGTGCCTTTCCTATAAGTCACATAGTCTTCGCAACTAGCCTAGCAGGGATTTACAGGAAAGGACTCAGTCAAATGTGTTTTCTGGTCACATTCTAGTCACATTCACATTCTGTGTTCTAGTGCCCAGAACACAGAAGGTAGGTACATCAAGAATGAATGGAGAAACAAAACGGGACAAGTCTATTCAAAAACAGACTAGATTGAGGTAAAAGGAGAAATCCTGAGAATTACAGACTGGATCAGACAAGGAATTGCTCCATCCTGATATCCAGACACCAACAGGGACAAAGATAAATGAGAGTGGAAATTCAGGACAGCGCTGCCGGCTGCCTGCTCAGGAACACGGCCCTCTGCTGCCCCCCAGTGGCTTGCATGCTAGGGAGCATCCCAATACCGCAGAGCTGAGCTCAATCTCCACCATAATTACTGACAGTAACCAGGAGCCCCAGGTTTAACCAGTGTGGTTTCATCAGACACTTTTGCCCAGAAGTGAGGGCATACTGAATCAGCTTGGAGAGGTGGTAGGAGGCCCCTCGCACATGTGGACCCTGGTCTACATGAGCTTATGCAGGTTGTCAGCATGCAGATGTGCAAGCAATGAAGACACTTCCCCTGAGCTTGAGCAAAAAACAGCTGCAAATAGAAAGGATCAATTTGATTGTTTGCACTAGTGCTTTTCAGAACTTGAATCTTGCTCTGCGGTGCAGGGTATGGATGGGAAACTCATCACACACTCGGTGTTTGATCTAGGGTGATAAGTACTTGACTGTGAAGAGTTAATGGGTGGACGGAACTGTCCACCAAAGGTCTTATTTGCAAATTGCATTAAATTACTATAAATATTTGAGTGAACTTTTTACTTTTTATAAATAAGCCATACTTATAACAAGAAACCTGAATCTCAATCTGTAATAAATACAGCACACAACTGAAAGTTTCCTTTCTGGTATTAAGTCGATTTATTTTTTTTCCAGTGTTTATTTTCCATTGAATGTAACATTCCCCACGTGTCCTGAGAGTACCACAGAGTGCATGATATTGGATACCTCATTAAAGAACCCATCATAAGTGATGGTGACGCACTGCTGAGTAAGTCATGAGGTGTGGCACCTTCAAGAGACATGGGAGAACTTTATTCCCATTTCTCTTTTTTTTTAATTGCTAGAATGGGAAATTTTTCATTGAGCAGAAGCTAGATATTAAAAAAGAAATGTACATCACTAAGGCTTTTCCAATATCACACTTGGTTTTCTTTCAACTCAACTTTACCTGAACTGAAGAGGAAAGAATAAACCTATTGCTTTGTGTCAGGACAGGAACATCTGTTCACTCACCAACCGCCTGTGTGACACAGTGGGGCGACTGTTCAGTTATCTCCTACTGTGCTGTGGGACAACAATAGGTTCCATTTGTGGACTGTACTGAATTATTATACTGAGTTAATTCCTATTAATGAACTTCTGCTTATAGCAAGGAAGCTAAATCTCCGTCTTCTGTCATCAACAGCTGAAGTCTCCCTTCTGTCATCAAGAAGAAGTATACCTACTACCCTAAACTTATTGGCTGACACAACATTGCTTTTCCATCACCATCGCACATTGACTGGGCTTGACTGGAGGATCCTCCCAGGGACTCTCATGGGATGACAGTGAGACGGAAGCCATGCAGAGTCCTCTGAGGATCTAAACTGGACCGATGCCCAGGGGAGTTATTACCACGTTGGTTCTTGTGGATGGCAGCGTCAGATACCTGTGCAAGGCATTTCCAAGCAACTGGGGCTTCTTACAGCATGATGTCTGGGTCCAGGAAGAATGTGGCCCAGCAGAGAGCGTTCCATGAGGAAGGGGGTGCAAGATGCTAGGCCTCTTAAGGGAGTCCACTGGGACTGATCTACTGCTGCCCTCCTGAGTTTTGTTGGCCAAAACAACCCTCCAGCTAATTCAGACTCCATGAGACAGCACATGGACACCATGTTGTGACAGCACAGGGTGGGACATGCTGCTGGCACCTTGGGGAGAAAACACCACCGTCCTCTACCACTCACGGGTCTTCCACATGCAAACTGTGCTTGCTGCTTCTCCAAGGAATCCAGGTCCCAGGTCGTCCCATTACCCTGAAGTACAGGGTCTCATCAGTACCAGCTGATTCACAAGTCACTAGGGGAGGGTATTAAATCAACTTTGGGAGCACAGCTTCTCTACATCTGAAGAACTGAGAAGCACAGGCGGACGTCATCTAACCCTCAGGGGCAGGGAGAACACCTTCCCCAACGTCCTGTGAAGAGGATCTGCACGGGGAGGTTGGCAATCACTGGTCCATGGCAGTTCTGAAATCTAGCTGGACACCTGTTGTCAGGGATTTGATGGGAGACTAGACCCAGTGCCCAGGTTGCTCTACGGGCCTTGGCTCCACTTTCTGAGCCACCCATGCATCCTCCACAAGAAATAGCCTTGAACTCAGCTGAGCATTTTTTCCAGCCTCTTGCCTGTCAGATGATGTCCAAGGTCTAGAAGCTTCTTTCCATTCTGGGTTACTTCTGTGAATTGGTCATCTCAAGAGAGTTTATGATGGTATAATGAGGATATGTCTCATCAACATTGTGTGTTCACAATGAATTTATTCTAGTTCATTCTCTTAGAAAGAGTTTATCCACACAAATACTCCCTTGTTAGACTCCTCTTCCTGCCTCGGTCTTAAAATTGGCGTGCTATAAAAAATGACTTTAAATTATTAGAAGGATTTATTTTTGGTTGAGGGTCCTGTGAATAATTTCTGTACTTTCTTTTAATGCTGACAAGGATTTTGTAGCCATACACTTGAGAGGATCTCTGCTAGCAGCCGTTTCTGTCTTTGTAGTATTTTGTGCTCTGCAAAGAGCTAGTTAAGAAAACAGTTTTATTTTTTGAATTTGGCATGTCCTGGGACCTTTAGGTTCCTTTTAAATACTGTTTGAAAACTGAACAGCTCTTTTTAACTCCTGTTTGCCTGTGCCTTATGTGTGACTCAAAGACTTGATGCTTCCTGTCTCCTGGTCTTTCACACTGTTCCTATGGTGTGTGCTTCATGATGGCATGAGCAGAGTATTTCTCCACCTTCCAGGACCCAATACTGTGCTGTCCCAGCCACTACTGCAATCATCTCACTGCCTTCCAGGCCACACTAGTGGCCAGTCTGCAGACCTTCCACCCAGTCCTGAATCCACATCTGCCTGACTGAAGTTCCTGTTGCCCCAGTATCTCCTTTCACCTTCAGTGCCATCAACTATCGTTGTGTACAAAGCACCCCAAACCTAGTGGCTTAAAATCATGATTTTTGTCTTTCTCATGATCAGGTAGGCCACCTGAGCTCTGGCAAATTTGGTTTGCATTGGGCCTTTTATGCCTTGTTGCTTATATACTAGCTGGAGTCTTCTGATGGCTTCGTGGCTGAACCTGGAATGTCATTTGTTCTGTGCTGGCTTCAACTAAGCAAGGTCTGCTGAATGGTCAGCTTGGATGCGCTGGAGCTTCTGGCCATAGAAAGGATGGGTTCTGAGCTGGAACTTCCTAAGAACAAATGTTCCAAGAGCCAGGGTGTGGATACTGCCAGTCTAATTAAGGACTGTCTGGGACTCTCTGAGTGTGACTTCCGCTGTGTACCACTGGTCAAAGAAAGCACAGAAACCACATGATGGGCTTCATCTCTGGATCAGTTGTTAAAAAATCAAACTGCAAAAATGGTGCATAGTGGGAGACACTGTGTAGCCAACACAGGAGAATTTGATGTGCCACAGAAGCACCATTCATCGAATTTGATGCATTAAAAAACAGAAAAGTTTCACATTACTTATTTGAAGGCGTTGTTCCAGCAATTATCATCTACTCATCCTCAGTATTTTTTCCCATTTTCCAATGATCCTAATGAATCATATCTATCATATGAAAGCATTCTCTCATCTCCCCTGTCTTGAAGTAGAAACCCTCAGTGCTGTTCTTATCAACCTGCAACTCACCCCATCTCTTCTGCTTTGCAGTAAGATGTTATTTCCTCTCATACTTTCCTAATCTACTCCAATCAGCCTTTTCCCCTTCTCTACCAACCTGTTCTTCTCAATGTTCCCAGTGATTTCCACTTTGTTAAACCCATCAGCTAAGGGCTCAGTCTTCACATTAGTTGCCCTCTCAGCAATATCTGGCCCTTTAAAATAATGCTTGCATTTAATTTCCCCAACATCACATTTCCCTGGCTTACCTTCTACCTCCCTGGACACTCTATTTTTACACCCTGGGTTTCCTCTTATTTCATAATCTTAAAGTATTGGAGTATCACATCTCCCAGTGTTCTTATCCATTTGAATTTAAAAATTATATTATTACTCCTAATGTCATTATCATGGATTTGGGTATTTTAAAATCATATCCTCATTTTAGACCTTGCCCTGAATTACTGATCATACATCCACTGGCCACTCGGCATCTCCAACCATGTCGAAGAGGCATCACACACTTAATCTGCCTAAAATTAAACTTTAAACTTTATTCTTTAAAGCTGTCTCTTCTTTAGATTCCCATCCAGTTTGATGAGAATTACATTCTTCTATGAAATCAAGCCAGGAATAAAAATCAAATCATCACTAATTTATCTCTAATTTTCAAATCCCCAAACTTATCTGACAACAATTCCTCTTTATCTTCAAAATATACACAGAATATGATATTACCATTTCCACCACTAATTCACAACCCTAAATATCTACCCAAATCATGTCAGGAACCTCTTCACTACTTTTCTTCATTCAAAGCTATTTCCTATAATCTACACTTAACAAATCAGCTAAGATGCATCCCTCCAAAACACATCAGATTGTTAACTTCCTTGCTCCAAACCCCAAAAGGCTTTCTACTCCACTCAGTGTAAAAGGAAAACTATTGCAATGATCCATAAGGTGTATAATCAACTTGTCCCAAGTACCTCACTGGGACCCCTCATCACTGCACCATTCCTGGGGCTCAACCTTGGTCTCTGAAAGATGAAGAATTCAGTAGCAGCTGGTGCTACATTTGCTATAGCCAGGGGAACCCATGCTGTTGGCTCATTCCTGTCACCAGGGCTACACTGTGTTTGGAACCCTACATGACAACCTAAGGGTTGCTAAGAGCAACGGTGGTCAGCATCCACTGGGGTTGTGTATCCTGCCCTCTAGGTCTTCCAGTGCTTCCTGTGGTACATGCCCCTCTGTGGGCCTTGACATAGGTATAAAGATCTGCGCTTTGTAGGCAAGCCCCTCCACACTTCTTCCCCAGAACTCCTGCTCTTCTTCTCAGATACTGTGCACTTGAAAGAAAAGAAACACTCCTTGAAAGCTTACTATGGTCTATTATTTCATCAACTACAATCAATTTGCTCCATGATCTGGGGACCCCAGAGGGTCACAAGGCCATCATAATGTGGTTCATGAGGAGGGGTTTGTAAAACATAAGATACTAAATAAATGTCCAGATCCACAGTGAGTCACATTGGCCCTCACTTCTCTAATGTATCTACTTTTTCTTGAAATAAAAATCATGAAATCATAGTATCATAGGCCATAGTGAAGACCCCAACTGCTTTCATTCTGCAGCGAGGGAAACGAAGTGAGTTTCCTGGTAGACTCAGGTACCAGGACCCAGGCTTAGTCAAATCCTCGGTCCCTTTGTACTCATTTATTTTACTGAGCTGAGTTCTTACTCCCAGGTCTATTGTCTCAGAATTAACCAAATTGGTTTGAGTTTCGTCCAGCTGATGCAGGGTCAAGGCTCTGCCCTGTGGCCCATACCAGTGCAGACCAGCTGCGCACACTGGGTAAACAGTGGTTGTAGAGCCCAGCTCCCTTCCTGGGCTCAGCTAGCTCTGCCAATCTGTGGTTCATCTGCACCAGTGTCTGACTTTTTCCCCTATCCTTTGTGTCTCTGTTTCAAGATGATTGAAATGGTAGGGATAAAAAGAGGTGCACAGATCAATTTCAGTGCCAGTTTATTTACCTTTAAATGTGATTGTTTAGTTGCTGGTGACAAGACACCAGCTTGGGAAATTGTAAGGGGAAGAGAGGGTCAGTTCTAACAAGGAAGGAATGAAGAAAAGATACAAGGTGATAGAAGATACAAGGCAGCTAAACAGCAGCTGGAATTTGGGAAGGGCTGTGGAGGTGTTAGCAAATGAATGAATGAGCAAAAGGATGAAAGCCAGGACAGCTGTTGACTGTCCAGAGCAGAGGTTAAATAACAGCTATAATGTTAATTGTAAGTGTCCTCTTCCTGGCATTACAATCTGATGTCCTAGTATTAGCAGGACAATCAACTGCCCCTTGGATCATAATCCCACCCCCTGGCCATGATAGGAATGGCACCTGGACCCACAATCCCACCAGTACTGTGTGTCTGGGTGACGGTACATCTCCTAGAAGGAATATGGAGGGCTCCATCTGTCACAGAGGACAGCTTGACTGGGCAGCCCCAAATGGTGTTCTCCAAGCTATATCACGCAGTTTATGCAAAATATGAAGGGTAGGATTTCAGTGACAACTCCAAGCGACAAGGAACAGCTGTGATAATTGTGATGAATTAAGTCATTTCCCTGTGATTTGGATTTTTATTTGTAAAATGGGGGAATAATAGTAACCACTTCACAGGATTATAAGAGACACTAGACAATCAGTGTTAACTTTTTCTCATTAGCCATAAACCTGGGAAAAGTATCATAATCTTACAGAGTCTTAGAACACCCCACCTCCCCCCACCAAAAAAAAAAAAAAAAAAAAAAGCAGAGTCAAATGCTATCAGCTTTACAGAATTACAATGAGGGTATAAGAAACACTAGAAAAGACATTGGAACACAATAGGTCATTAGTAAATCATATAAAATAAGAACCAAATTACTGAGCTCATGAAATAATGCCTTTATTGTTTTGAAACTAAGTTTATACCTATGAGAGTACTGGCTGTAAGGCAACTCTGCCACAGACGGGTTCCCATTTTCTCACTGCTCAAACTCCTAGTGTTTTTCAAATCCCCATTTGCCATAGAATAGTGCAAGAAGCACACTTCTATCCTGGATAGCTCAGCAACTTCCCAGGACACAGGAAAATGAGACCCGTGTCCATGGGGCCCTTGTCAAATCTTGGCAAAGGCACATTTGAGATTTTCAGGCCCTTGTAATGAAGTACATAGTGAAGGAGTCATGATTTTCCCCCATGTAAATGACGCTCTTCAAATCCCACCACCGGGGACCCGGTAAAACTTGAGGACACAAGAGAACTTGTGGCAGGTGTGGAAATTCAGGCAGCTATAAATTATCGCTGAATTTGGCAGCAAACAGAGCAGTATTTCTGTATAATTCTTTTATGCCTGTCATAAGAATTGGCATGCAGTTCTGTACTGCAATGCAAGTCATAAATACAGTAATTTATGGTTTGTTTCTACGCAGTAATGTGCAATGTCATACTAAACTTGGGAACAAGTACAATTAGAAGTACAATCAGTTGTGACATTTTTTGAAATATTTCTATTTAATTATTTCTTTTGCTGCAGACTGACATTAATAGCTTTTTAGAGATGAGAAATCATAATAATTACTCCAGAGAAAATGACAAAGATAAATGTTATTCACATAAAAAGGCAGCATTGATCAAGAGACAGATGGGTGTTGGCTTTATGAAAAGGAAGATTAAAGTCCTGTGGGTTTGGTGTGGCCCACCTGTCAGCGTGAGCTAAAGCACAAACCACGGGTGGCACTGATGTCCATGTTCCTAGTGATCACAGGGGACTGGCCTCCCCTGGGCACAGGGGCTCCAGTCTGCACTGTGGAGAGGTTGAGACTTTGGGGCTTGGGATGTCTGGGGATGAATCTTGAATTACCAGCTCCTAACAATGTGACTTAGGGCAGGGTTTACTACCTGTTTCCTGGGAATAATAGTATTAAAGATTTTGGAGTTGTTTTCAAGATTTGTTAATATAATATAAATAGGCAGAAAAGGATCATATATTTTTTAAATGGGCCTTAGGATCAAACTACCTAGATTTGAATTCAATTTCTACCACATGTTGGCTTTGTGCACTGAGAACAGATAAGAATAATAACTAAAAGCAAAACAAGTGATATAGGACCTATTTTATTATGTTAATCTATAATCATATTGTAATAAGATATTGTAATTATTTATTGCATTTTAATAATGCAATTATAATCACATAATAATTAATTATATAACATTTTAATACTATTGCATATATAATAACATATTTTATATGTGTGTCCATGCATATATATAAGTAATATAATTATATATAGATATTATACATGCATATATACATACATATATAATCATTTATATAATTATTCAGCCTCCTCATTTTAATAGAAATAATAATACTGATACCTACTTTGGCTGCTGTTGCTACATAGGCACAGTCTTGAGAAATGTTTGTCATACATTCCTCCAGTGGATGGCAAGCACTGAGGAGGAGCAGGCTGGTGGGAGCCGTGCTCATGGACACGGGAACACCTGTGTCTCCTACGTGGTGCCTTCTTCATAGCTTAGGGCAGGATGAGCTGGATGTCTCCCTGGCTCTCCTCCTCTCCCTGATCATGTGAGGAGTCCATCTCTTCCCTGACCCCATCAGACCTACAGGTTCTGGGACTGATCCAAAATCAGATTTTGGATGAGTTCTGATGTCTAGTACTAATCATCCTCCATAATTTTTTTTAAAAGGCATC
Organism: Callospermophilus lateralis; assembly: GCF_048772815.1. NCBI lineage: Eukaryota > Metazoa > Chordata > Mammalia > Rodentia > Sciuridae > Callospermophilus > Callospermophilus lateralis. The sequence goes on from NC_135320.1 coordinate 86,956,662, forward strand.
AAACAGTTAATTAAATCGCAGGTGTTTTAGGAGGGATGAGCAACACATTAGTCAGAACCATTTGCTTGCAGGAAGCAGAAGCGATTTGGAGCGTGGTGAGAAACGCTGGAGAGCTGATCCCAAGCACAGCTGGGTAACTGACCGCGCAGGGCTTCGCTCTGCCTCCTGAGGACTGGGAGGGAAGCTCCTGCCTCTTGGGTTCAGGGTACAGCTGGACTTGTCTTCCTCTTGCTCACTACCTCTCCAGGTGCTCCTGCTGCTTTTAAACTCTCCCTAAGTCTGCATGAAGGCACTTGGTGATGGGGGATGAGGATCAGAGGAAGGGTGTTCTCATTTCAATGGCATCATCCTGAGCTGGCCTTTGCTCTGTGCTGGGCTGCTTGCACCACTATGTGCTCTCAGGTGCTACACAATTATTGGATCCCTAAAGTTTAAGGTGTCGTGTCAAGTCCCTTGACTTGGGTGAATGCATTCTCTTTTGTGGGCACTGACCACTCCTCTACCCTGAGAAACCTCATGGTCAACATCAGCTCCTCCTCTGATGACTCCATTTCTCCACCCTGTTGTCCGGGAGCTAAGCATCCCGCCATCCCGTGGTGGCCTCTGTGTGCTGGTGGCCTACAGCTCTTTGCCTGAGGAATGTCCTGAGGCAAAGTCTGATCCCAACATACTAGTGACCTTCCCAGACACGTCATCAATGCAGCATGTCAGCCTGCTCATGTCCGTCATATTGCCAGCTAAGAGCCAAGCATGATCAGCTCTATCCCTGGAGCACATTCTGAGCTTGTCTCTGGTCCTGATGAAGCCCCTTCTACCTGGCCTGAGGTAGGAAGCAAGGGCCACACCCTCCTCCTGGGCAGGAGAAGAAGCTAAGACTCTGGGGAAGATGCCCTTTCTGACCTTGATATCTTGACCCCATGACTCATGGATTGGGGAACCAGTTTCAATTTAATCACTGTTCATTCTCCAGGGCCCACGGCTCACCATTTCTGTAGTTATCTTACATGGTGCCTCATGTCAGAGGCTCAACATGAAAGAAAACCCCATTTTTAGCATCCACTTAAAGATAAAGGGGTCTCTTTTGGGCAGCTTGGTCACTACAAACTAGACAGCTCTCTTTTCTTCTTGGGCCTGGTCTGCCTGTGTCTCTGCTTTATTCTTGCCTCTCTGATGACTAGCTGGAACTCTCTGACACTTGGCCTTTGTGGCAAGCTACAGTCACCCATTCCTCTGAAGTTTGTAGGTTTTTACTGCAGCTGCACACCATGGTCCACTTGAATTTCCACACAAGTGAGTTCCACAGAAGAAAACACAGAAGGACACAGCTCATGTCAGTACCCGTCTGTCACTCATCCTCTGACAAGCTGGCACCTACCAGCAGGTTGGGGAAATTCCAAGATGAAGAGTCAGGCAGGAGGCTCCTGGCCCATGGGTTATATATTCGTCCCCAAAACCTCTTCCTGGAGCTTAGTTAAGACAAACCTTCTTGGAAGGTGTTCCAGTGCAATTTTTGCCCCAAAACATGAGAAATAAATCCATGAAAAGAGACTGGCATGGTGGAGGTCTTTCTAGAGGGGATTTAATAGGAATGAAAGTAAACCTGTGTGGATGTCATGTGTGCCTAATAAGGAAAAATGACATTCTTAGGTCTGAACAGTTCACTGAGTGTTAAAATGTTAGTTCCTTTCTGTGAATGTTGGTTTCTTTGCTGCAAAGCTCCTTGAAGAAATCAACATTACTCCCTCCATGAACACCTCTGAGCACCACCTATGTCCTGGGCCTCTGATGGGTAGCAGGGAAACACTTGTACATGCCCAAGCTTTGCTTATGAAGTGGGGGGGGTGGAGATTGGACAAACGTTTTGCTAATTTAAGGAGATGGGTGATGAGGCGACAGCGGCTTGTGTTCTAATAACAAAGAGAAGCTTTTCAAAAGCACTAGCCTTTGAGCAGGGATGAGAGGTGGGTGGGAAAAGCCCCAAGGAGGGTTCCGGGGAAGGCAAGGTAGGCACAGGGGGTGGAAGCCCCGGGGCTCAGCTGGCATAGTGGAGGTGTCCATGGGAAGGAGACAGCCTGTGAGCCGACAGGGCTCAGGGGGCTTCGAAGGAGAGAATTCCAGGGAGAAGCGCGGTGGCACCAGTGTCCTTTTCCTAACAAGTAGCACCAGGAGAAACTGGTGGTCCACCCCGAATCAGTCCAGGGCAAAGAGGCCAAGGGCAGCATGGGTGTGAAATTAACCCCAAACCCGCCCTCAGCCTCCAAGTAAGCCTAAGCCTGTTTCTAGTCACTTAATCTCTATTAAACGTGCCAGAGCCCTTATTGACTTTTCTGTTTAAAGAAATTAGAAAAAAAAAAAAAACCCAGAAACTTAATTAGGCTCACTGTCCTGATCTCATGTCTCCAATGCTTTCCCTCTGCATATCCAGTGAGGAGGCCCTGACGGAGCTGGTGCCTGGGAATGGCCGTGTCTGCAGGTGACACCTTGGGAAATAAGGAGACTTTAGAGAGAAAAACAGCAAGAGCAGGCAGGCAGGCACGGTGACTCCGAGAGCAAGGCTGGGCCCTTCACTCCTGCACACACGCTGCCTGTGTGGGTGAGGGGGATTCCTGCTCAGAAGCAAGGGTCTGGGGAGAAAGTGTGACCCTGGCCTGTGCAGCCCTCTGCCACTGTCGCCTCTGAGAAACAGGAGCATGACTATGGCCAATAGGAAGCCAGTGAGGGACACCCATCACGGGGTCCCATAGCCACCCTTCCATTGGGTTGAAACAATCACAAGACATTATTACTAAAAGCCCTTCTTCCCCTACCTCCAACCTAGAAGCAGGAAGAACAGTCCTTCAGGTGGCTCTTAATCCACTGAGCAGGATTCCAAACCCAACCACAGGACTCAAGCAGGACAGGACCAAGAGGAGGCCTCATCCTTTGTTGATATGAGGTGGAAAGGAGGATGCTTCTGGGAGTTATCAGGAGGGAAGGCTTAGAGGAGTGGAATCTCAGCCCTTTGAGAGGCTGCGGGCAGTTCAGAGGTGTTCCCATACTTTATCAACAGGTAACGTGCCAGCGAGTGCTCTCTGGATTCCCACCCTCACTGTCAGGCCCAAGTCCTAATAGTTATTTCCTCCAAAAACATTAATGATAATAATGACGATGATGATGATGCTCTGGTATTATTCTTTCCTCCAGCTGCAGGAGAGCTGTGGCATTCAGTTCGTGGATTGGCTGCATGTGCTTCCTTCCTGAGAAGAGCAAGCTTTCACTTGATGCGCTTCCACCTGGAGACTCACTGCTCCCTGCCCTCCCCCAGGAGAGAACACAGCTCCATGAGGCAGTATGGTCTTGCACAATGCAGCGAATTAGGGAGGCCAGGAATGTCAAGATTCAGTGTGCAGCCGGGTTACAGCCAAGAGCCAGGGTTACGGGGAAGAACTGAACTCCATCTATGAGGAGGTTAGCCAGGAACAATCTAATCCTGAGACATGGGAACATGAGGGAGGAGCACAGATCCTTGCTACACGCATGGATGAGTGTGTCCCAGAGCATGTGAACTCCAAAAGCACCACAGGAAGCAGTCCTGCTCCCTAGCACTCCTAGGGTGGGTCCAAAGGGCTTCAAGACAGTAGGCTTTGAATTCTGAAAGATATAGGAGGAAACAGAAATTTCAGTTGTGGGTTAAATAAATAAGAACCAAACAGAAATGTCGGAACTGAGAAGTAAAGTCATTGAAATAAGTTGGTATAGTTATTTCCATAGTAAGCATAATTAGCCTATTTAATTTCATTAAAGAAAATTGAATGAGTTTTAGAATTTTAATTGTAAAAATTTTCAAAATATTATATTTGTTTACACACATATAGCCAGTATATTTTATACAATTTGTATGTTATATAGAACATATGTATACTGTATAATATAGAATACGATATAACGTCTATGAAATGTTTTAGATATGTTAGAGTGTATGGTGTTATATACGGTATGAATCTATAGTGCTACAGATGGTACATGTCTAAATTCCACTATCTACTAACACATATTATATGCAATGCGTTATATATAGTTGCACATATATTACCGGGAGACCTCTGTAAGTCTATCTATGTAGAGTAGAATGTGTGAAGATGTGTAGATGCTACACATCTATAATGGAAAGGATGGAAAGCATGAAAGGGAATTAAGAGCACAGGGAGAATAGTTTGAGCTTCAAAATATATCTAAGATTCATGGTATGATAGAAGAAAATAGTAAAAATGTGGGAAAATTATTAAAATCACTATCTTGAGGACTGAGGTGTGTGTGTGTCAATGCTTATGAACCTGCTTCCCTATAGCACTGACCCTGGCAGCAGATCCCATGCCTTTTCCCACCAACCTTCCTAACTTTGTCCCTCCAGGCTTCCCTCATCAATATGTGGCTGTGCTGACCCTGGCAGGTGGATGCAGTGGAGTCTCATCCAGACAATGGATAAAACTCAGCAGCATGTGCAGGTAGTGAGAAGGCAGAACTCCATCCTCTGGACCTTCACTAGGTCCATCCTCAAGGCCTCCCTGAGAGCACAGCCTGTCTGTGGGTGAGAAGTGATCTACAGCCCAGTGGATTCTGTTCCTTTCTTCCTCTTCCCTCTGTTAATCCCGGGGCCTGAGGGTGAAGCTCAGTGGTAGAATGCTTGCCCAGTTGTGCAAGGCCCTAGTACCACAAAAAAAGTGAAGAAAAAAAAAACTCTCCCTTAGTTATTCTTTTGCCAAAGAGAGTTGTTATGCTATAACTCCACAGTACCAAGGAAGGATGTAAAATTTGTCCAAAGCAATTTTCTGGATTCATTACTAATCAGAGATCACCGGTAGCACTAGTGGGCATGAAACTACAGTAACTTCTTCTACTCTCTTAACTGCCCATCTTTGAATTTGGAGCCAAGACATTTTAGGGAAAGAGGCAGACCTTGAAGTAGGGGTTCTGTAGCTTAGTAATTCCATAAAGGGGGAATTCCAAGGACCAAGCTGTTCACAAAGGCATGACTACAAAAATCCTGAAAATGACTTCCTCAGCATCCAGTATCTTCAAAGTAGGAGCAACCTCACATGAACTTGGATATATATATATATATATATATATATATATATATATATATATATATTCATATATATATATTTATATTCCTGTGAATTTTTTTCTCTTGGCTGGGATCCTGGATGCTCAGAGACATTAACATTATTGTTGTTATTTTTGTTTGTTTTCTTGACTCTTTTTTGTTTGTTCGTTTGTTTGTTTTAACCTGGAAAAATAATATATTTAAATATCTCATGAGTATTTCAATAATGCTTCTAAATATGGATTCATGACATTTTTCTAAATGTTAAATTTCTGATTTGAAAAATTTGCCCAAACGAAAGCTTATTTGTGAATGAAGGCATGATGGCCAAAACACTTACCCTAACCCTAATTTTTATTGCTGCAAAAATAAGAAGCTTAAATAACCTTAATTTATCATTGCAGAACCTAAAGGCAACTCAAAAGGTGTAAAAATGAGAGTAGTGCCTCACAGCACAGCCCAGGCCAGTCACCCTGTGATCCAAAAGGGTGCTGCAGCAAAGGGCAGGTTCCCAGAGACGGTGGGAAGTCACCACTGCCACTGAACATGGACCGTCCCCTTTCTATGCTTTAAATAAAAATGAAGAAGAAGACTTGGTGACTGTGGTGTCTAAGGACTTGCCACTTCCCCACCACGATCTGCTTTGCTATGTGTGCCTTCCTCTGTCCATTTATTCTTGTGGGATTTCCTGAGCCTAGGCCTCTGCAGGATTTTCAATCCTCACCCACACCTTCTTTTGCCTCAGGACATGACAGAAGCACTAGTTAAGCTTGAGTCGGCAGCAGATGCCAGAGGTGTAGTGCGGCCTCCTCCAGCCATCCAGCTCTGTCAGCAGCCAGAGCAGAAGAATCACCCTGCAGAGCCCAACCAAACCGCCAACCCACAGCCTCAGGCAGAGGGAACACGGCTGCCTACAGCTAATGTCAAGTGGTCATTACTGAGCAGTAGGTAACTGGGCAGCTAAAATATGGTATGCAATATCAATTACTGGATAGCCCACTGCACACATTATCACATTTACTAAGTATAAAAATCCGACCATACAAGTGTGTCATCCCCGTGTAATAGAGGAAGAAACTATCAGAAAGGAAGTCAGCTGTTTGAAACTCTACATTTCATGCCCTGTGAACCATCTGGAAACTCAAATCCACGGACTCCATTTCACAGAGATAACAATTTAAAATCTGTACTTTCTTAAAGAATTTTCACTAAGTTCCTTCAAGAATATTGTGAGATTGATAAGTCCAAACCTGATAACCATAAAAAGTCTGGGGCTGCTTAAATACAACCAAGGAATTGAGACTGGATTCAAGGGCTGGGTGCCCTTCAGCACTAGCGAGAGTTGTCTAACCGTGGAATCCAGTAAACAGTGAAGATCAGAGTCCTGCACCAACCTCCAGCCTTCTTTACGGTCTCTCAATGGGAGCAATCCTCATCACAATGTGTGATGAGGTTGTGACCATCTGACAGCAGCAGCAGCCCCAGGATGCTTGGGTTCAATGCGTCTTCATTCAGGACATCTAGAAAACCCAGGAGGCCCCCTTCCATTTGGCATTCCACATTCCTGTCAAGCTGGCTTTTCTCTCCAGCATCTCCTAGCCTCGTTCTTGGTGGCTTTTCCTGACTCTCTTCTTGAGGGTCCAGAGCTTCCAAACTTACAACAGAAATTCACCTTTGAGATTCAGAAATGAGAAGTCAGAATCCTGGGACATTCATAAGTTATTCTTCAAAAATCTCTAAGATGCTTAATAAACCTTATTCACTATTACTGATGTCTAGAAAACAATGCTTCATAGATAACTTGAATTTAGTAGCATGTACAAAAATATGTATCCTATCACAAATATTAAACACCAGAAAACATTGCTGAACATGGTCAGGCATTTTCTGAATAAATAAGACTTTCAGAGAGAAAAATGGCACCGCATAGAATTGTGTGTCAAAATTGCCAACTTAAAGACTGGTTTCACTTGCAAAGGTCTTTGTTTCCTGGAACACCACATATTGTATGTGCATAACGCCCACTGTGCATATGAGCTTACTCATATTTATTTTACTTACAAGATTTACCTTTCAGGGTCACACACCCGCTTTCACAATATGGCAGCAGTGACAAACTGCACCAAGTCCCCAGACTGTGCCCATTTCTCTTTCCTATGCAGCTATCAGTGTAAACTGGATGGAGAGTGGACCTTGACCGTTGATTAGAAGTGTTTCTTTCTTCCGATTTTGACTTGATGACATTGTACTACTTCAAATATCCAAAGTCTGCAGGTTGGTGATTAAACTTTAAATCTCATAAGAGAATTATCATTTTTTTTTCTTGTCCAATTTCTTGACTGCTTTCATTTGGAATTTAGGATTCAGGGAACTAAGTAAACTTGCTGAGAATTTTAAGGAAGGGATTTTGGTATGAATTCCAAAACAGACTCTACACATGGGAGCCTGCTTCTCATGGCCTATTCTCCTTGAATTTATCTGTTAATTGATCTTGCTATTAACACTCCTCTGACAGCTATTTTGAAATCATCCCACCTATCCTCACTACCATGGCATCTACAGAGCTGGAGGGCTGATGACGGTGGCCCTTATTGGGAACCAGGAGGATCCTGGCTGCCGCAGTGTCCTCCCCATGTAATAAAGGTGACTATACCTTTATAACCTTGAATACATATGGATCTACTTCAGATTCAGAAATGTCTTCATTGTCAAAACAGGCACACTGACTTATACCTATTTCTTAGGATTCTGTAAATATTTGGTCCCTAAGAAAATGGATCAAAAATTAATTTTAGATGCGTAAAGACACAGGTGAAGTACATAGCTAGACCTCTGCATAAAATCGATTTTGTTAAATCCAACATACCTGCTTCTCTGAGACATTCTTGTGGGCAAATCTTTATTAATGTGGAAGCCAGTTCCTGCGAGGGTCTTGTACAGACCCCCTATGAAAACTGCTGTTCTGCCAACAACAGGAGCCTGTATATCTAGGGAAGGGACCTGTTGGTGCTAGTGAGAACACAGAGCTTAGAGCTTGTTTAATTAACATTCCTTCTATTGCAAGTGGAAGACTGACCCATCAGCTGGGGGAAAGTAGTATCCTGTCCCCACTGGCCATGCAAAGAGTGTCTGTCCCAGACATTCAGGCTGGTGGCCCCCAGGCTGACTCCGGTATGTGGATGTTTTTTATATGGACTCTCAAAACTAAAAAAAAAAACAATGTTTTCTTGAGCCAAAGTGTTCCAAAAATCTAAAAGGATTATAGAAAATATGGTTGATTTGTCTGGTTTCCATAGAAAGCATCATGTGACATCTGGGGACAAAAAACCAACATTGCTATTTAAACATGCTAGACAGTAGTAGCTCATCACCTGCCTTCTTAAGATGGGCTGTCAGAGGCTGGGGTGTAGCTCAGTGGAAGAGCATGTGCTTAGCAAGTGCAAGGTCCTGGTTCAACCCCCAGCATCAAGTAGCAGAACAAACCAAGGAGATGGGCTACTCACAGCCTTGCTCCCCACAGCACATCCCACTGTGTTGTCTCTCTGCCTCTGAGGCCAGGTGTCAAGTCAATTTATCATCGACTTACACAGTTATTTTCCAACAACCAAAGAAGTATACTTATTCCCTTTCATTCATTTATATAACTTACCTGTATTTTTAGGACACATATTAGAAATCCCTGATAAATTTAATAGATGAATTATTACCTTCAATGCCTGGGTGTTTATTCCCTTGAACAATGACTGCATGTGAAAATTTGAATCTCATCTTCTTTCTTTCCCCCTTAAATTTATTTATTATTTGTAGCAGAAACAGATATGTCAATAACAATCTTTATAGTAATTTCTCAAACTATCAAAACTATTTAAGAAATCTCCAGCTCCATTTTAAAGAGAAAAATGTGTCAATTTAAAAATGTTAATTATTTTCAAACAAAACATTTAAATGCATTTTTTATGTTTCTAGCTATTTTGCTTCTGTACAGGCAAAATAGATTTATTCATAGAATGTAAAGTGTTAATATAAAGTAAATAAAAGTACAAACTGTTACAACTCTGAGCAACAACACAAAGGCATCCAGACAAGTGATGTTTGTTAGAGGAAAACTCTTCTCCCTGGGGATGTAGCTTGGATACCTAGGCATCCCTCTGGGTCTACTTGGCCTGTATTCTGTGGAGCAAATAGGTTTCCCACCACGTTCAAAACTGGCATTCCTACACCTGTCATAATCTCATTAATCTAGCTACATATTCAATTTCTCGAGTCAATGGCAGTGGAGACAATTTCCGATGACATCACTGTCATAATGAGAATGGGTTTTAAAGTTACAAGACAGTCCTAGATTCAAAAGTGGTGGTGTTGATGGTGCACCCCTCCTTATATGAAGATTTGTAATAAAATGAGATTCACAAAGTCTTCATGTAGGGTATAAGATTCTTGAGGACTCCGCTACTGGCCCCCGGTGTCCAGTGAGCCAGATTTTAGGGTTCATCTCTGGCTAGAGATCACATTTTTCTATTGGATTTGTTGTCTGCATTGTTTTGAAAATATATCCTCCCCCGGGGGGTGGGGGAAATCTTCTAGACAAAGATGAGGCCAAGACAGAGAATCAGTAGCAAGCTGTGAATTGATGAGTCGTTTTCAGATTCTGTGTTCTAAACTGGAGCCTCCACAGGAACGCTGGCCAGCCTGACTCCTGAGCCTTGCAGAACTTGAAGGGCTGCTCAGAAAAAAACTCTTTTCCTCAAAGCTTAATAGATTTATCCTTTGGCCCAGAAATTACACACCCATCTGGGTGCCCCCCAAATTAAAAATATATGTGCACCCAAAACTTATACATGAGCTATCATGATGCATGATTTACAAGAGGTAAACTGAGGAGCACGCAAAATGCCACCTGTGTACTGTAGTTCTGCAGTATAATTTGGGGTCTGGCATTGTGATGCCTCCAGTTCTACTTTTTTCGCTGAGGATTGCTTTGGCTGTTCTAGGTCTCTTGTTTTCTTCAAATAAATTTCATGACTGCTTTTTCTATTTCAAAAAACAAAATGGCACCTATGAATGAACAGAATGTGGTACATCCAGGTGATGAAATATCATCCAGGCAGGAATATAAATGAAATGGGAGCATACTGCATTATGAGACATCTTAAGAACATGATGTCAACTGAAAGAAGCCAGGTACACAAGACCATATTATATGATTCAACTTCTATTAAATTTCCCCAATAGGAAGATTTGTATAGACAAAAAAAAAAAAAAAAATAGATTATTAACTACCAGAAAGTGGGAGGAGGGGAGAATGAGAAGTGATTTTTGATGAGTAATAGATTTCTTTGAAGACAACAAAAATGCTTAGAAATAGATCATGAGGAAGGTTGTACTATTTTGAAAATATACCAACATTTACTAAGTTGAACATCATAAATGGTGAATTTTATGATATGTGAATTATATCTTCCCTATTTTTATATAGGTTTTTATAGTGGGGATTTTATAAGTATTCAAAAAGAGTGAACAGAAATTTCACAGGCAAAATATTTATGGACATCCAGATGCAGCACAGAAGAATCAGCAGGCCTCCACAGTAGACGTTGTGTGGACATTACTGCATAGAAAGCAAAAGCCAAGTTTGTGACTGTGGATTGGGAAGTGCTGCAGGACTGGGTGCAGCAGGTAAGACAATCTCAATCACATCACTCTCATCATGAGTCGTAGGCTTCACCTCCAACTGTAAGTGCAAAGGAGCCTTCAAATAGGCATGGTGACAGATTGTCATATCGATGCAATATCAAGAGCACAAATAGCCTTATTTGCCCGTTCATTGATTTTTGTCTTGTTTTATTTTCTCTGAGACTTACATAGACGTTGTGGGCTTTTTCTGATACACCAAATGAGAAATGAAGCAAGGGAACATACAAAAATTAGGTAAAGGAGAGAGAATATAAAAGTTCAAAAAGATTAAAGTGACAAGAAGTCTCACATGCAAGCATAGCGAGGAAAAAAACTTCAAAAATGTGTAGCAGATGAACATTTCTGTTTCTACTCATTAATTACCCAAGGAAAATACTTTGCTCTTTCTTGTCTATTTGGTTCAGATTGCTTTAACAGACTGATGGTTACACTGAAAGGAAAATGCTATTAAGCAAGCAGATTAACTTGTCTTCAACAAGGAAGGAAGGAAGGAAAGGAGGGAGGGAAGACGGAGGAAAGAAGGAAATCTTATTGGCCACTCTATTAGGATTTTCCAGAAAATAGAACCAATCAATCAATCAGTCATCAATCTATTCATCCATACACAGAGGGTTTTACTATGGGATTGACTCACATGCAATTGGAGGCTGAGGAAGGCGGGAGAGCCAAAGGTATAACTTAGTGCAAATCTAAAGGCCCTGAGGTCCAGGGGAACTGATGGGGTGGGTAACTTGTGCTTCGATGACCAGGATGAGAAGGACTGTCTCAGCTCAATTGGGCAGGCAGGTCCCACACTCTGGAAACTCCATTTGATGTTGGCTTCAGACACTTGGCCCACTCCTTCTCCATAGAAACAAACACCTCCACTGTTGAAGTTGTTGCCCTACGGTCCTGCCAAGAATCTGACACTTGCTCATGCTCTTCAGTCTTTATTCCCCTTTATTGCTTTGTCTCAAAAGCAGGAATTTTTGATAACTACAGCAAAAACAATCATAAACCCACATTAGCTGGTGCTTTGAAGCTGACTATGAAAAAAAAATCGGTATTTCTACTGATAGAGTTATGTTCTCTTTTAAACAATTCCATTTCACACCTGGGAAATCATAGAGGCAGAGAGGTGAGGCCATTCACCCCATTTCATAGGGTCAGTGAGTAACAAAATTCACACTCAGAAAAACAATCACCTGCTCCCAAATTAAGACAGTTTTACTGTCTCAGAGCATTCTGTGTCCTGGGGAGGACTTCAGTGGAGATCAACCGAACAACCTCCAATGAAGGACATTCTTTAATCTCTGACTTTTCCTCTTATCCCCATGCTTCTTGGAGGTAGGGGCCTTCTGGACTCACCTGTTTACTTTTTAGCATGCAGTCCATAACTTTGCAGTTGTCTGGGGTTGATAGTTAGGAGGACAAATAACTGGGACAAGCACATTCTGCTCTGGACCCTGCTCCTCCTTTGCCTTCTCAGCAGAAGTCGCCCTGGAGAAGTTCTGTGAGTGTGCATTTGCAGAATTGCCTTGCCTTTCTTTTCCATGGTCTAAGAAAATTGTATGAATGAACAGATGCTGGGGGGCCTGCCCTATCAGCATCAACCATGCGGAGGTTGAGGGCACAGAAAAACCCCTCTGAAGATGGTTTCAGAGAACAGTGTCTGCTGTATTGCACCGCAAGTTTAGCTTTTATAGTGGGTATGTGCCAATTTACATATAACAGTCACCATAGGCTAGAGGTGACACACAACGTATCATCTTATGGGAGTCCAGACACCAAGAGTTCAGAACCTGCCATGCAGGCTGACCTTGCACCAACAAGGGAATAACTTCTTGTCAAGGGAACAAAGAAATGGTGCTTGCCAGTGTTCTGACAGCACTTTGTCCCAAAATATAACGTTCTCTGTTAGGACTTCCCTGCTGTACGATGAGCAAGATAAGCATCCTCCATAAGTGTCCAAGGTCAGGCCCACCGACCAGTAGACACCTCAGCATCTCCCTGGAGACCAGTCCCATTGGGGAAGACATTACAATAACTTCCTGCAGTAGGCCTTAGGAATAAAGGCCCTGGCGATGTCCAGGGATTAGGTTGAGGATCTCGAGATCAGAGATTACTCTCAACATCAGGTGACCACAGTGTGACCACAAGGACTTGTGAAGGGAGAAGTGTGGGGTGTCAGGGTGAAGAGTGGGAGATGGGAGGAAGCGGGTGGGTGAGAGGACCTGAGGGAAGAACAGGACGCAGGGAGTCTCCCGCAGCGGAGATGGTGAGGGCACCGCTTCTCCCCTGGAGCTGCCCGAAGGGACCAGCTCTGTCCACACCTGGACTTCAGTCTCCTCAGACAGAGGGTGGACGCTGGTCTCCAGAATTTTAAGACAAGTTAATTTGGTTGTTTTCAGCCCCTGTGTCGGTAGAGATCTGTGACAGTAGCAAGGGGAAGCTGACACGCTCCCTTTACGAGCAAACTGCTGAGCCTAATGAAGCTAAAAACCATGGGATTTTTTAAAAGAAATGACTTCCTTCCTATGCAGCACTGACTGGTTCCCTGCCCTTATGTTGACACCGTTACCATGGGAAGGTGCAAGACGGAGTCCGAAGACCTCGTGTCTACTTCAAAACGACTTCCCACCATCCAGAGGACTGATGTTCAAAGGGCACCCTGTCCTGGTAGCCCCCAGAGCGTCCCTCCCAGCTCCCCAGTCCCTTCCTTTCCTTTATCCACTTCCTTTTCTTCTTTTGTAAATGGATGCCTCCTAACATGGGGAATGGTGGGTTTCACTGTGGTATGTTTATGAATCCATAAAGCTGCAATTCGACCTTCCTTGTTTTTCCCTGGGGTTGCATCTCCAGGAGGGCAAGTTGGCAGGCTCCTTCCACAAGCTCTGCTCCTTCCAGAGCAGAAAGGGAAAGACATTGACCCATTCCAGGGACTGTGAGGGACATGACTTCTCCCCTCCCTCCCTCCCTCCTGGTGGCAGTGGGAGCTCTTCCCTGCCAAGCAATTAACATTTCAAACTCATTTTCTTAACTTCATAAAACCTTTCATTTCTGATCTTTTATTTGGGCCATGTTTTACTTTTCATAATACATTTTTCATAATTTATCATTCATTTACATTTCAATTAAGGACGCTGGCTGTTTGTAAAAGCTACCCTGATGGGGGAGTGTGAAATAAATTATTGAAGTTGCTATAATCTGCACTTCCATTACCACCTCATTTACCCTAATGACACTAAAAAGATTGTCACCCTCAGTGTAACTCATCTCAGTAATAGAAATTCCCTTTGGAGTGCTACAGGCTGAGGTAGTAGATATTTGCAAGTGGCCTGGGTGTATAATGATGAGGTGGTGGCTGGCTGGACTTCACCCAGGGGTCTTCGTCTGGGAGCATCTCAAATAGAAATTAAATTGTATCCAGAACCTTTCAGGAAAATACCTGCCCTGGGCTGGAATAATGGACATTTAGCAAGAAAGCCATTTGATACCAATACCATAGTCCTAATTTCCTGGGCCTCTTTGGCCTCATTTCCCACATATTATTTGGCTTTGAGCAGAAAACGAGGGTGGAAAGACTGACCATAAGTCGTATGGGGCCCCTGCTATGTGTTGAACAGTCTTCTAAGAGCCTCTGCATATTACACCCCCAGAGTTCTTAAGCCACTGGGAAAAACTGACATGTAAATGAATAATTATCATTTAACTTGTAAAGAGGAAAAAACAGAAAGATAAAACTAACACTTGCTGAGCTCCTACTATGTTTGATGCAATCTGCAAATGAATTTTCTAATAGCTCCTGCCTAATCATATCCCTTGTGCTGTATTTACAAAATAATAACTGATCATTATTGCAAATATGTCACGAATGGGTATAGAAGGTGCTCTTGGTGACTGGCTCACACTCCCTACAGGCCACAGTATCTGCATCTCTCCCTGTGGGGTGTCTTTAGCTGTCTGATCCACTTTGCCAACCAGTGTGATAGGCCCACGGTGGCATGGGGTTAATGCAGCACTTTCTAACTGGTGACTGATGGGAGACCCGCAGACACACCCACCTGCCGCACCCCCTCTCCCTCCATCTCAGCAGGGTGGGCCCCTCAGGTGTTGCACACCTAGGCCAGGATTTCCAATGGAGTGGAGCTCCAGCACACGGTGCTGCTCTTTGTCTCATACTCACCTCTGTGGACTTCCTTCCTCTCTTGCCAAACTCCTTAGTCTCTTGTGGGTGGTTTTTAGCATCCCCTGTTCAATAAGCAATTTATCGAACTTAAAATTTAGTTTCTGGTCTAGTTCTGTGACTGGGACATGCCCTTCTGTAATCCATCACAAGGAATTCCACTCACTCCTAAGCCCGCAGGGCCTCTGGGTCATGGTTGCTGGATATACGCAGGAACTTCCTGGATGCATTCCTGCTTATTTTTTTTTATTTCAAATCTGGCTTATGTTTTATGCCCTTGGTATGTTGACATGTGTTGAGTTGTGGCCCTTGGAAGGTTTATTCACTCAGAACCTGGGAATATGAAGTTATGAGATTATTTATAAATAATAAGTTATAAGATCATTTATAAATAATAAGATATAATTAAGGATATCAAAATCAGATCATTCTATGGGAATGTGAGGTCAAATTCAGCGAAGAGTGTCCTGAGAAAACACAGGAAAGAAGACATGGACACTCAGGAAGGAGGAGCATGTGGAGGAACAGACATCCAAGATGCTGCCCCAAGGGGAACCCAACGGTGGTACCTGGAGTGCAGAATTCTGGCATCCAGACTCCAAGAGAGCAATTCCTGTTATTTAAGAAAGTACTGCAGAAAAGATCCCTTTGTATTAGACAGGGACCCCCAGAAAAAGAACAGATACCACACATACACACACACACACAGAGGATAGGACACACAGATACACAACAGAACAGGACACACAGACACACACAGATTAGACACACACACAGACAGCACACCCACACAGACACACAGAAATACACAGACACATCCACACAGACACACACACACAGTCTCTGGCTCATCATCTTTTTGACTTCATGGTGATGAAAAACCAATACACAGTTAGCAGATGCTAGACTTTGAATTTTTAATTCTGATTTTCCCAGGGCTAGTGATATGTGCTCTGACACCCTCTCCTAAGGCTGGGCTGCTGCAGGGAGTCCCATATGCCAGTTCACCATGTGAGTCACGTGTAAAGTTGCTGACCTAGGAAGGGCAGATTGTCTTTATGCCACTCTCCTCTGGAAACAGCCTCATGATGCATCCAGAAATAGTGTTTCCTTCTCCCAGTCAAGTGGAAGGAACAGATCAACCATCACATCCAAGGACATGTTCTGGGTGGTCTTTTCCCACTACTCCTTTCCACAGCAGACCAGTGAGAGTGCACGCCAGTCTAAAGGCCTGTGTTCCCAGACTGGTGACAGAACTGTCACCTCCCCGCTCCTCACTGTGCTTTTCCACACAGTCTCCTGTGGCTGTAGACTCCTAGCTCCCATGCTCTTATGCACTGTTTTCTCTGCCTTGGATTCGAGTTTCCCTGCTCAGCACTCACCCTCCTTTGCTGTGGACCCTGGCTTAGGTCCAGCCTGCCCCCGTGCCCTGCTGTCCATGCCTGTGTAGACTGTGCTCTCAGAGCCACTGACTGACCACGAGACTTGGTCCTGCCCTCCAGAGCACATGTTCCTCCTCCTTTGCCAGGAGTTGAGTGTTGTCCAGAATGACCCCCTTCAGTCCCATGAGCCTCCAATGGAAGAGGAATAACCACACATGCTGTGCCAACCCCCACATATGTGATTCCCCTGTGCAGTGAGAGGGTGGAGTTGACTAAAATGCCCATTCTGTACAGGAAGGAAGGAATGCTTGACTGGTGATGGATGAAACTGGACAAATCAGTCAAAAATAAAGGAGTAAGTTGACAAAGGTTTCAATATGCAAATGACTGTGCTAATAGATTAATAAGTTACAAATTCTTTCAAGAATTGGACATACTCTTAGGGCAAAAGAGAGCAAGTTCGTCAATTGACAAATTGGCCCAGATTGGATCCTAAATATGTAGATTTATTTCAAACTAAATGAGACTCATGTCTAAATTTTGGGGTCCTCTCAAAATTCTTAGGTTGAAAACCTAATCACCAAAGTCATACAATTAGGTGTGGCTTCTGGGAGTTGATAGCTCTTGGGGACTGGGGCTCAGGAATGTGATTAAGGTCCCTCTAGGGATCTTACGAGAGTGGCCTTGCTCTGTAACACCTTGTGAAGTCACAGGTTCTTCACAAGAGGAAAGAGAGGAAAGTTCCTTCCAGACAGTAGGTCAGTGGTGCCTTGATCTTGGACTCCTTTGTCTCCATAGGTTTTAGAAAATATTTGTGTTTATAAGCCACCCAGTTTATGGTATTTTGTTATAGTATCCTGAACATACTAAGACAAGGACTTTTCTGCATGATAATATGAACTCTTTCACTAAACAAGGGTAAAACTTTCACAGCAGCTGAAACAAGCTCAAATAAAATATAGACAGACATCTGTTTATATGTTTTGTACTCAATGAACATTCTAAATATGAGAAGCCTGACTCCAGATGCTGCCCCCTGTTGACAGACACTGTACTCTGCAACTTGCTTTCCACCAGGAGACTCAAAGCAGAGGATGACTCTTCTTGGCATCCAGAGCGTTTGCACTCAATGGGTATTTTACTGTGAACCCATCTTCTTAGTACAGGGGCTATAATTTGTTGATCATTCACATGTTTTAAAGTTATTAATACCAGTTGTTCACTTTCTGAAATATTCTACCCACATGTTACTAAAAGAAGTAAAAATGTTTTACGATTGTACAACTATGTTCAATGAATTTTAATTCCCATTAAAAATTACATTCCTAGAGTATATATCAGGGATGGAAATTAGATAATGTCCATTTTTTTCTTGTTGGATAAAACTAGAAGCTTTATTCCGATTTTAAGCAATAACTACACTGAGCACATTGAATCTTAAAAACTTCAAACTGTATTATAATCTCTAAAATGTAAGAGGAGAGAACAATCAGAACAGATTTTATACAATTTCTTTTTGTTGAAGAAAAGAAAATTTAGATTCAAAGATACATCAATCAGGGACAAATTGGGTGACAGAAACCACACAATGACTTCAATAAGAGAAGAGGTAAATAAATACTTATAAGTCCATAATAATAATTAAAAATACCTCTACAGTATGAGCCTCGGGTTGAGAGAAAGCAATAGGGGAAGGCGTGGAAGGCAGCCTTCTCCACGGGTGGCATGCAGAGCCCGCTGCAGAAGGCATGGCTGCACCCACGGGTGGATCCGAAGGTCCTGGGCTGCCCAGGCCAGCACATGTCTATAGGGGGTGGACAAGCAGACGGAGGGCAGGTGTGGGGGTGTGGAGAAGATGAGGTGCCACTGTGGACAAGAGCTGGAGCACCTGTTTTCTGAGAGGAGTCCCCAGAAGGCAAACCTCTCTCTGGAGGGCTGGGTGGGCAGAGGTAATGGGGTGTTGGTCAGGGAAAGGCCTATTGAAGGCCATCAAGAGGTGAACACCAGGCCAGATTGGGGCTGGGAGGTCAGCAAAAGACTGTGCATTGGTTGCTGGGCTGCTGCAGTGTGCCCCCAGAGATGCCCTCACATGCACAGCATCTATGCCAACTGCAGGAGAAGCCTCTCTCTCCTTCAGTGTCCCTTAAATAGCCTTTACCGGGAAAGTTTAGCATCCTGCTGTCTGCAAAAGAAAAATTCTTACAGGAACCCTTCTGTCATCACAGAGAACACATTGGCGGATGAATTGGAGGTGACCGACAATTCAATAAAACAGGCAAGCAAGGTAGACGTGCCCTGGACCACCCAGTGGCACGGTCAGGGTGAGAGTGAGGACTCCTGCATTTCCACCCTGGCCTTTTCTCACTGTGAACACCTTTCCTTCAGCCCGGTCAGGTGGACCCATAAGGGCAAAAAACCGTGGAAAGGCAGTGGCGAGGCCATCCTGCTGGTTCGCGTGGTCTTATGTAGTTGTACCAGCAAGACGTTCACAGAGACTTCATTTCCATTTCTCAGATGAGCTTATAGAAGTTAATCAGCCTTCACGAGGTGGGCAAGTGATCTCAAAACTTTGTTGGACAGCCCTTGGAAAAACTGCCCAGAAAAATCAGAGACAGATTGCAAGGCGCAGAGGGATTCCTGATGGAAGTCTTCCCTGTCTGTGTTTCCTCATAGCCTGGCCCTGGGATCTCACGCAGGCACCAACGAGAAAATCTGCTGCCACCAGCCTGCTCAAGCCAGATTTGTGGATTGGATTACTCCAGGACACTATTAAGTCAATGACACAGACCTCTTTGAAAGCCAGGTGAAGCAAAATGTTTCTTGTACTACCACCGAAATTCCTAATGAAATAATGCTGATAATTCTAAGCCATCATTTAGTATTCTTGATGATTGAAGGTAGAATAGAGACCATGGAAATGCCCAGATTAAGTCCAAGCTTTAGGATTTGCCAGCCTCAAGACATAAAGCATCTTATGTGATCTCATAGTCTCGGCTTGCCTATAATACAACAAAAAAAGTAGTAGAATAAAATGGTGCTTCCCTGTGAATGGCCATCCAACTGCAACCTCGTGTTAGCAGACTGAGGCAGGTGCTTTGCTTTGACCAGTGTAATGCCAAGAGATGTGAGAAGTGCTATTTCCATGTGGAATCTTCAAGAATAATTCTGTAGTCCTACCAGTTTCTCTTTTGCCTGTCTCTGCAATTGGCAAGTGAATCTTGCTCTTTTGGTCCTAGGACCCCAAATGTTCACAGAGCTGAGGCACATCTGAGCCATGATAGACAGGGTACATGAGTGCGAAACTGATCTTACTGAAATTTAGGGAGAGGCAAGACTTTTGGTTTGGATCTGGAATATTCTCCCGTAAAGCTCATGTGTTGAAAGCATGATCCCCAATTCAGCAGGGTTCAGGGTGGGGCTTTTAGGCAGTGATGAGGGCTCTGATCTCCTCAGCACATTAATGCATTTGCTGGATTCATTCATTGATAGCTGAATGGAACACTGGATGCTAATTGTAGGCAGGTAAGGCATGGACGGAAGATGCAGATCTAGACCTTGGACTTCATCTGTTCCTGGAGCCTTGTTCTCTCTGCTTCCCAGCTCCCATGAGATGAGCAGTGTTACTCCACCATGATGTTTTTGCCTTGAGCTGACGAATCATGGAAAGAACTTCAGAAATCTTGAGACGAAGAAATAAACAATTGCTCCTCTGAGTTGTTCTACTCAGGTATTTTGGTCACAGTGATGAAAAGCTGACTAACACAAGGAAATATTTGCAATTGCAGCATTGTTTAGCTGATTGTTACAGATGAAAATAACCCTACTGATATACATATGTTAAAATGTTTATGTATTTTTTGTCACAATGTCATACTTTCTTGGGCACTGATAGTACAGCAGTGAACAGGACAAATATGTGTCTTAATTCCTTGGATTTCCCATTAAACAATGAGAAGAAAGACCACAAATAAATGAAATATAATAAACAGCATGATCATCTCCTATTTTCTCAAATAATCTCATCTAAGTTTTTAGCATTTCTATGACACATCAGGCACTAAAAGAAGCCAGATATGCACCCCTGAAGCTGTTGTGCGAACACACTCAGCTCCTCTTTGCACCTGGGAAATTCATCCTTCAATCATGCATCTTGACCAGGAAGAGTTACTGAGCCCCTGAGCAACTGACTTCCCCATTTTCAGTTTCAAAGTGACCCATTCAGAGTTCTGTTTCAGCAGTTTGCATAAGCTCCATGAGGGGAGGATCTGAACGTCAGACACCTTGGCACCCCAGATCCAACAAGAGACCTTAGAAATACTAATGGTAGCAGGTGTGGTAGTGCACACCTGATCCCAATGGCTCGGGAGGCTGAGGCAGGAGGATCACAAGTTCAAAGCTAGTCTAAGAAAAAGCAAGGCACTAGGCAACTCAGTGAGACCCTGTCTCTAAGTAAAATACACAACAGGGCTGAGATGTGGCTCAGTGGTTGAGATCCCCTGAGTTCAATACCTGATCCCCCACCCCAGCCTAAAAAGAAAATTCAAGATAAAATCAAAAAAGATCTAATAGCAGTTTTTCTGATAATGTTCAGAAAAACATGTTCAGTTGTTTTTAGAAAAATCAAAATTTCCCTTCCCACCAATGCATGCCTTTTCATGCACTGCTAAAATCAGAGTATTTTACAGACAATTCTTAAAGACCATACCATCTCTGACACCCCAGAGGTGCAGGAATGGGGTAGATAGAGCTCCTGTGCAGAATTCCTTACTCTGTGAGTTATATGTTGTAGAACTGAGCACCAATCGCATTGTCGTTGTGCTCAGAACCCTGGGAACTGACTACACTGGGGAGGAGTCGCTGCACAGCTGCGCATCCCACCCGTCCTCAGACCCCCGGCTGCTGAGCCTTCTGCTGTTCACCTTAGAGAGGAACATGCCGCACTTGCCTGTAATTTGTACTCCTGGCATTTGCAGCGGAGTTCACTCACCCTCCCTCCCCACAGCAGCGGTGTCTCATTCACAGTAAATAAATCAGAGGTAAAAGCCGAAAACTAGGGAATTGTTCAGCAGATGGCTGGAATCCTCAGCTGTATCGTTGCTGATCTAGGAGACTAACATTTTTGTACCACAAGATAAGTATCAAATTATATGCAAATGGGACTGGAGAATACATAAGCTACGGTGGATTCTCAGACATTGAGTGAATTGTTTTCTTTTTTTTGTTCTTTCTAATGTATAGTGTTGGCAGGAAAAGTTTGACATGTTTTACAAATAATACTCTGTTTAAGCAGTGAAGGCACCAAAAAATAGAGCTCATTTAGGTAGCACTGACGAAAAAGGTTGGTGTTCAAATTGTCTGACCATGGGGAGAAAATAATAGGATAAAGGAGCTCAAAGCTAGGTCCAGCCCACACTGTGATTATTAATTTATAGGAAAATGTTTGAACAAGTACCATGGCATCTTTTCCAAGGTCAGGGCATCTGGAGGTGGAGCTGGAGAGCCTTCCTTACCCAGGACGATGCCAGCAGAGAAAGATAAATTTGGGAATGGGGATGTGCAAAAGACCTTGCTTTTATTAAAACTTCAAAGTGATTCCAGAGAAAATGGCCCATAGTGTTCATATGAGGACCTAAGGCTGACAGGCAATAGATCAGAATTTCTCAAATTTGGTAGTATTGACACTTTAGCCCAGATATTTCTTTGCAGAGTATGGATTGGGGTCCACCCTGCACTTTTCGCGATGCTTAGCAGCAGAGACAGGCAATAAACCCCCAGTCGAGACAGCCTAGCTTTCCACAGGCATTGACAGATGTTTTCTGGAAGAGCTCTCTATCAAAACCACTGCAGCAGATCCTACTCATGCATTGCTTTCCCTTTGGATACTAAATCTTAACGTTGACAAATATGCAGAAGTGAGCATTCCAAAGCCTTCAGCTCAAGCTTTACAGGGCAGATGAAGAAATCAAATACCAATTTAATTACTTAAACTGAAAAATCACAAAGGCAGTGACCCCACTGGAGCTCGGATGTGGCTGATCAGTGCATTCTCCCCTGTCCCACAGTCCACACATGAAGCCACGTTTTACCACAGGATGTTTGGTGAGGAGCCTGCCTTCAGAGCAAGGGAGTGAGATGGATCGTCTGGTAGTTTTCGTCATGGAGCCAAGAGTGTCAGGGTTGCCCACTCTTTCTCCAGAGGCTGCTCAGGCTGCCTGGTCGGAGTAGCATGTCCCTGTGTGGTGCTGAAGCCACAATGACAAATTCTTTGTGTCTGTCCTTTTCCTATGTTTCCAGAAGTCTGAAAGCTCCCTGCTTATGTATGTACATCAGCCCCCAAAACTATGGGTTCTGCATTGGACCCGACCAACTGTATACAGAAATTATTCAGAAAAAAAAAATTGCCTCTCTATTGTACACATACAAAGTTTTCTTGTCACTATTCCCTAAAGAATACAGGGTAACAACTATTTATACACTTACAATACATTATGTATCATTAGAGGTGATTTAAAATATAGGAGAGGATGTGTGGGGGTTATATGCAAATACTACATATATTTACATAAAGGACTTGAGCATCCATGGATCTGGGTATCTGCAGTGATCCTGAAACCAATCCTTTGCAAATAACAAGTGATAATTGCATAATTTTAGTAAAATCCCATTTATTAAACAGATTTATTGATTACAATTCTATCCATGGCTTGGGTTTTCTACAGCTTAGTATTTGGATTTTGAAAGATACCCCATTGTGAAAATTGTTCCTATTCCAAAATCTCAGTGATGCGCAGCTTTGTGCATCTGTCTTATGTTCTAACACTTCTATAGCTGAGAGAGAGATTCTGAATGTGGAGTGACTGAGTCAAGAGCGGTGTGCATTTTCTATAATGGAGCTAATGAAAGTGCCAGGGATGCTGATGGTGATGGTAATGGTGATGATGTCAATAAGAACACATCACCATTGTTTCCCATGGGATGGCAAAACCACTGTGCTCCCGGTGACACAGCTGACACTTGCCTAGGAAGGGATGAAGTGTGACTGCCCCATTCCAGCTACCTGGTAAGAATCCTGTCCTCCTTCCACCTCCACCAAAACACAGCCTTACTGCCATCTGCCCTGAGAACCTCCATTTCCTCATCCACCCCCAACCCATGAATGCTAATTCTCTTGCTTCTTTGCTATAAGACCTTCTGATGATTACCTACTGCTTCCAAGGAAAAGCCCTAGATTTTTTAACATGATGTTGCAACCTTTGTACCCTGACTTCCTTTATGAATTTACTTACTACCACCACCTCTTCTGATGCTCCATGTGTCCTGAAGTTCCCTGGATGGGTCCCACTCCTCTACCCCACATACTTGCATCCATGCTGATGGCAGTGTCCCTCCTGTTGTCCCAATGATTGAACTGGTTCATAATTCTGTGCAAGTTCATTATATAGGACTTTGAGAGGCAGCTTATTAAGTGTGAAGATGTTGAGACTCAGCATAATTGCTTGTTTTTCCCTCTCTAATGATGTGATCATGGACAAATTGTTTTACACCATTATGCTTCAGATTTCCCATATATAAAATGGAAATAATAATAGGACCTACTTAATAGAGTCACTATAGGACTATTACTTAACCTGTGTACCATGTATACAGGAAGTGCTCTATAAGTGCTACTGCCATTATTGTCTTTTGCATAATAATTAATGAATGATACTCATGTAAATTTATGCATCTGCATGTACCTAGCATGTGGTATGTGTGTCATGAATGTGTTTGAAGGTGGGACTGAACCTCCACTGGAGAAAGTTCTCAGGAAACAACAAGCTAGGACAATAACAGCGTGCTCCCCAGTGAAGACCATCGGGAACCAGAAAGCTCTAAACCTTGAGTTATTCTCATCACCCTATAGACATGAAATGTTCCACCTTATGGTTCTGGATAAGAAAACTTAAATGTTAAAAATTTGTAAACCTAAAAATCAGAAAACAAAAATGTCTTGAAAATTGTGCATTTTTCTCTTAATAACAATGAAATAGATAACTCAAATGTGTCACATTAACACTGGTCTCATTCACTTCAAAATGTCATGTGGAAAGGGGGAGGAATGCAGGAGAGGGTTTGGACAGTAGGGGCCACTGTTCAGTGCCCTGTCTCTTGGCCATGAGCCCATTGTCTGTCCTTCGATGAACGCTCTGGCCAAGCCTTGGTCTCCTCCTGTTAATTTCGGGAATGATTTTTATTTTACAGATTCTACTGGGGAATTCAAAGAATTAGATGAGTTATTGGATTCAGCTCCACTGTGCAAAGTAAGAAGGATTATGCAAATGTGAGGGGTTGTTAGTGGAGAAAACTTGGAGTGAGGTCAAGGGAATTCCTGCTCCATTTACTAGACTTGCCTCTGGTCAAGTCTGTCAGGCTGAAATGACCCTCAGATATAAACATTCCCCAGTTCTGACACTTCCTGTCTACTTTCTTTCTTTTTTTTTTTTCTTTTTCCTTTTTCCAATGAACCTAAATAAGACACTGTGTTCTGCTGACAGGAAGAAGAAACACTTAGCCCCTCTGTTTCCCTGAATACCCAGATGGATGGTTACAACTTGAGAATGACTTCAGCCCCTGGCAAGATCATTTCATACTGTTCAGAATCCGCTCTACCCCCTGCAGGGCAGAGGGAAAAAATAGCTCTTTCTGTTTTTCCCTCAAGGTGAGAAATCATAAAATGAAGATAGAGACAGAATAACACAACTAGAAAAATACAGGCAAGAGCTTGGGGACTCTCAGCCTGA
Organism: Callospermophilus lateralis; assembly: GCF_048772815.1. NCBI lineage: Eukaryota > Metazoa > Chordata > Mammalia > Rodentia > Sciuridae > Callospermophilus > Callospermophilus lateralis. Next base: position 86,981,769 of record NC_135320.1, read on the forward strand.
CAATTTAGCTTTAGAGATGAAGTGGGAGAAGGACACTAGGTGGTGGTTGTCTTGAGAAGAGGGAGAAAGGAATGAGTGGAGGTGACAGAGTGGGGGAGACAGCCACCTGGATCGCTGTGCCCAGACCCCTGTGTGAGCCTAGGGAGTTTTGACTGTGGAATCCATCAATCATGGCAGGAGGGGCCTGGCAGAAAGTAAGAACACACTGAGGGAGAATAGTATGTTGGGAAGCAGAGTATCCTTGAAGACAGAAGTCCTGGATTTGTTATTTATTTTATGCATTCAGTAAAGCATTACAGAGCGCTTACTAGGGGTCAGGCATTGTGGTGGTGCTGGGGACACAGAGGCTAATATGATCAGGTCCATGGTGTGAAAGAGCATCCAGTCTCCTGGGAAGCAGATTCTACGGCAGCCTGCTCTGGTATGTTCTGGGAGGTCTACAGAGTTAGGCAGATTAGAAGGTGCAGAAGCAGCAGTGGCAAAGACCTTGTCTGAATCTGAAATGTGAGTAGGTTTGGATTCGATGAACATGTTCCTAAAGAGACTCTAGGAGTACAGCACAGTCTGAGCAAAGCCACGGTACTAACAAATAGCACAAGTCACACAAGGACGATGGCAGAGTCACAGTATTGAAGTGTCGTGGTGTGAACTAATAAATACAATCAGTAGGAGTGTAAGTTATAGGTTATAGATTAGTAAAAAAATATAGCTTATAGATATGATAAGTGGGGTAAGACAATTATAAAGCAAGAACTGTCATAGACAGGGTTAAGACTCAACTTTGCTGCCTTTTATAAAAAAAAAAAAAAAAAAAAAAAAAACTGTTACAAGAGCTGTTTCTGAGAAACCAAAATGAAAGCTGTTTTCTTATAATATATTGTTTTCTGTACTTTGTTCCCCACAAAATGTACTCAGTCCAGGATATGGTGGTCTTGGTGACCCGAGACTTGGAAGTAGATTCTTGCCCCTGCTAACCACCTGCTCAAACTCAGGATACAGTTGTTTAACACCTGCTCGGACTAAGATGTGGTTAACTGAGTTTCATAGCTGACTGCTTTTTTCTAGCTTCCGTGATTGGCTTGCTTGCATGACACTAAGGAAAGGCCCTGAGTTATGGTTTTCATCTTTAAGTTCCCAGGACACAGGCCAGGAAGTTGCTGTTCTCCCACAGAGCTTCAGTCTCTATGGGTGAGTAAAATCCACGGCCAGGCAAATAAAGCTCTCATTGATTTGAATTGGGACTTAGAGTGTTTTCTAAAGTGGTTCCTCATAACAGAAGACCAAAGCGCACAGCAGAGTCCAACAGAATTGCAACCACACCAGCAGAAACCCGGCATGTACATGATTTCAGATTCTTATTTGAGGTTTCTCTTAAATGTCAGAAATCCCTTGTTCCTAAGAAACACATAGTCTTAATGGATAAATGAAGAGAGGAAAGAAAAGCATCAAGTTTCCCTTCCAACCTACTACAAGGCTCTCATTTTGTCCAAAGCACACACACACACAAAAAGTAAACTAAAAATAATTATGGACAAGAATTTCAGCCCAGCATTGTCATACATCCTCTGTCACCTCCAATGAGCCCACAGTCTGTGGCTCCACCAAGGGGCATCCGTTGCCCAGTTCCCACCTCCTCTCTACAGATAACTCATTGTTACCTACAGTTAGCTCAGAGGCATCATTTATATTGTATTACATCATTATATCATTTTATTGTATTATTCTAATGAGCTGCAAATTATACAGTGCATGAATAAAAGTCAAGTGCTCTACACTTTCAGTTTCTTAGCTTCAGTTTCCTTATATCAAATGATTATTATAAAACTCGGAAATAGAGCCAGGCAGTCAACCTGTACACACAAGAACATGGGGAGTAGACACTCAAAATAGCGGTGATTGTCCTAAGGTTTGGGCTGGAAGAAATCAGGGGAAGCTTGACCCTTTACAACTGCGATCACACATTGAAGCTCCAGGAAGGACGGTCCTCATTTCCACACTGCTCCCCTCTTCCTGAGCAAAACAAACTTGGCTGCACAGTCTGTTCTAACTTGGGCAAAGGTGTTTGGGCTTTACTTTTCATTTCAGTCCTTCACTTCTCAGAATCTGCCTCCACATTCCAAACTGTTATGTTCATTTCTCACCTCAACGTTTGAAAAATATCAGAGCATATCCATTTCTAGTTTCACACATGAAATTGTTCATGGCAACTAGCTCTGCTGCTTCTTGGAACATGGTTATGACTCACTCTTCTGAAACTTAGCCAAAAGTATTGGAAATACAGAAAAGTTACCATTCAGGGAGTTTTGAAAACATAGACTGGTTGTGATGCCATTTTGTTTTATTAGAGTGACGATGGTCAGCAAGATGCTGAGCATTTTAGGGTGAGGACATGCTTCTTACTGAGCCCTGAGCCCTGTGTTTCTTCACTCTGCTTGGATTTTGACTAATATGAACTTAAAAAAGAAAATCTCCCACCTGAAATGTTTACATATTACTCACAAGATACTCAGAGTAATATATCTCATCTATGAGAAACCTGAGTACCAACCAGAGTGGTACTGAGTGACGGTGGGTCTGAAGAATGAGGACTGATCGGAACCTAGAGCAGACACTGAGGCTATGTACTAAACGGGAGGTAGTGGAGGAAGAGCATTCCAAGGCTCCCTACAACCACACCAGCACATGCCAGGTGCCCTTGACACAGATTCAGTGATGAACCAGACAGCAAAGGCCTCCATCCTAGTGGGCTACGGTACTCATCCATTGATTCCTAGGGGTTTTAGGTGCTTGGTGAATCGTTATGGTTTGGATACCAAGTGTCCCTGCAAAGTTCCTGTGTTACACAGGAATGTTTGAAGGTGAAATGATTAGATGATGAGAGCTGTGACCCAATCAGTCCATCCTAACGGGTGGCAGGTGGGCCATGTCTGGAGGTCCTAGGTCACCGCAGGCTACCTCCCTGTGGCCCTTTCCCTTTCCCTCTCTGCTTCCTGCTGCTCTGCCTCCCCTGGGGCTCTGAGCAAGGAGTCAGCCCTCCATGGAAGACAACTCGGAACCCAAGAGCCAAACTTCCCCTCCTCTCAAATGTGCTTGCTGGGCAGTGTGATCACAGCCGTGAAAAACTAACTTACCTGTGAGTCTGGCTGAAATAAGTAGAAGTGAGTTAGAAATGACTCATGTCCTTGGGATTCTTTGGATTCCCCTCTTTTGCCCAAAATGAGGTCCAAAATGTTTAATATGGGTAAACCAACTGATGGAGTTGGAGAAAGAAAATGACATGTTTGTAAATGTGACTTCTCATTCATCATTATTCAAAATCACAGTGAACATTTTTTCCATGTGAAGGCAGTGAAGACTTTTAATCAAAGCTACGGAATCATCTTCTGTAACCCAAGGTATGTGACAAGCCCTGCCCACCTCTAGTGCAGATTAGCCCCAGGTGTTTTCCAGTCTTCTGTGTTTTACTCACATCTAATGATGTTCACAGTCACACCCCATCTTCCTGAGACAAAAGAGTTAAGAGGTCAAAAATGCCACATCTAGAGCACAATGAACCTCAAACCAGTGAGGGGGTGGGAAACAGAACCAGTGAACACACAGGTAAAGGGCACCAAGATATCAGCCACCAGCAGAGACTCTTCTGCATGAAGAACCTTAAATATCTTTGGCATTTTTTAAGAATGTGAACATGATAATTGATGAAAGTCTCTCATCTACTCCCAGGTCACTCTGAGGAGTACAGGGGCTTCCCACATTAAATGCTTTGCACAGACTGGGGTGTGCTAGGAATTGAAAACCACAGCAGTGCCATCCCTTCTGTGCATTCCTATCTCTCTGGTCCATGCCTGGCAGGGGGGTGGGGGCATGGACGAGGGCTCTGTCCTCAGCATGTCAGGATTGGAAAGGAAACTCTTCTTGTCCTTGGTGTGGGGCTCCACACAGGGAACTTCATCAACACGTAGATCCTGCCTTTTACAGAGCGCTCCAGCCCTGGGAGGTACTGCTGAGCACCCCAACTGGCCACCCAACAGCACTGGGTCAGGCAGCAGGCAGAGAGTGTCCCCAAAGCAGCTGGTGCTATGGCTGCCAGGACACAGACCCAAGGGCCAGGCTCTTGTTGAAGTGCAACTGCAAGTGTTTGTGTGCCTGGGCCTGGAGACAGCCTTCCTGAGGGTGGGGAGCAATGCAGCAGGTCTGCTCTATAGCAACCAGGCTTCAAGGGTTTGTCACAGGGCATGCATTCCCTGACCTTGTGTGCCTATTATCTTTTTGTGTTTCCATTCATCAGGTTCTTCCAGTTTATTGAGTACTATGAACAAAGTATTCTGCTAAGCCCCAAAAGAATATGGAAAGGGTGGTGTTTTCTCTTGAAGAGGTTTCAGTCTGTTGGGAATGACACCAAGTTAAAGAATAAGCTCTAGCAGCATGTGATCAAATTAAGAATGAACTCTTATAGCAGGTACCCCTTGATCCAAGGGGTTTGTTCTAGGAACTTTTCTATAAAAATTATTAAAGTTAAGAATCCAGTACCAGCCTTCTTTGCCAATGCAATAGACTTCATTCTTTAATAAGCAGTGATTTTTTGTTGTTGTTGTTAAAAAAAAGAGGGATGGAGTATAGCAATTCAGTGGTGGAACACTTGCCTAGCATTCACAAGGCCCTGGCATTGATGTTCAGCAACATAAAACAAGTAGATAGACAGATAGATAGCTTGAGAGATCATGTCTATTTATTTTAATTTAGAAACTTTAGTGCCTATCATATTGTCAATCTTGAACAATGTGCAGGACAGCCTGCCTGTCAGCATCTTCTTCCCACAGGTAATGAGCCCTCTTTGCCATACCTAGTACCACTAAAGGAAAGTAGGTCTGGCATGGTTATCACCTGTCCCAGACAAGGGCCTTACACCCCTCAATCCATACGCAGCACTTGCACAGCCACACAGTAGGTAACACAGGGAAGCTAGCCAGACCTGTGCTGATTCCATTCTGGGTCCATCCTACATAAGCCTGGAGGGGGCTGGTGGTGGTGTAAACTTCTAGTGTTGAACCAGCACATGTTGTTAAGCATCTACTTGAAGCTAAGCAGTTGGTTTGCTCTGGGGACGGGCAGGTGGACAAAGCACCCAGTGTGCCTGCCTTCAGGGAAGCAGCCCTCCTGCAGGAGAGAAGCACCCCACATTGAGAAGGGTGAGGGGTGTCCTGAGAGGCAACATACCACCAGGGCTGACTCAGACATGACTACATGCAGGCCAACCTCCAACCCAGCCTCAGCACACACGCTCCTTCAGAGGGAAGCTAAACAAAGAAATTTCTCTGCATCAAGAAAGAGGATTACTTAAATTTATATAAATGTATTTTTAGATAAAAAAATTTTTAGAGCACTTTAAGACTCACCAAGAATAATGGAATGGCCTAAGTTTCAATTGCGAATAAGCAGCAGATTCACAATCTGGACCTGAGTCTTTTCCCAGGTGATAACCCTTGCTCTCATTTGAACATGCTCTTGCCAGGAGTCCTCTCCTGCAAGGGCGTCTGTGCGTGGTATCTGGGTGAGAAGACAGGTCCTATCGTGGACTGAGTCGCGGTTCATTGTCACTCTGCTTCTCAGCATTCCAGTTTACAATTCCACAAGAGGGATGTTTGAAATCTCTATCCCAAGATGCCCACCTGCTGCAAAAGCCTTCCGGTCGAGACTTACCTCAGTAAACAGCATTTATAGTATCTCTACTTGCTTTTATTATTCTGTGGAAAGTAAAATGAGGACAGACTTAGGGGACATGGAATCTCAGCAGCTCCATCAAGGAAGTCGGATGTCACTTCACCCACTCAGTGTTCAAGAAGGAGGCGTCTGTCACCCACCCATTCATGCGGGTGGTCAATGGACAAGCATTCACTGCATCTCTTGGGAGTTGAGCAGGGTTCGGGGACTGTACTCATTTCTCTTTACTATATGATGGGGAGCATAATAGGGCTTCCTCAAAAATGTACTGCCTAGATGGGAAAATAAAGTGCAAGCGAGTCTTCTTGGAAAAGTACCTGCATTACCAAAAAAAGTAAAATAAATTAAAAGGCTATTCCCATTTTTTGTTCATCAAGAAAGGACAAAAATGTTCAGAAAACTGACTGAGCTGCACAGGTAGGAGGCAAGGAGGTCAGGCTCCAGACGGATACATGCCTAAGAAACTCGACTTGCAGGCAAAGTGTCTTAGAGTAAAATGCTCTCATCTGTCATTTCCCCAGGGACTGAAGGACCTGAGAGAGGGCTCACACACAGGAAAGCATTTGCTTGTGCTGGAAAACCCGACCCAGGGCCTCCTGGCGGGTGTGCCCTTTTTAGCTGGACTTCACCCCAAATCCCACAAAGACCTGCAGGGACTGGCAGCAGAAGCCGTTTGCAGCACTGACCCCTCTTTCACAGGGCATCAGCGTGTCTATCTTGGCATCCCTGTCCTCCCTCCCCTCCCAGCTCCACCTCTGCTGGCGCGTCCAGCTATAACAAACCTCCTCCATCTGAAGACCTGGCACCTGTGCACGTGGGGCAGGCAGGCAAGGGCAGCGCTGTGCCAGCACTCTCCTGGCTGACAACACCCAGTTTGAAATGAACATAGGCACCTGCGACAAAATGTGTGTTCACTCCCGTTATCATCCACCCCGCCATGAATTCGCATCTGTTTCCTTGGAAATGGAAGATCTTTTGTAAGAGCTGGGCAGCAACGTGACATTCTACAGCATTAGTTATAATCATCTGGTTTATCACCACCGCCTGCCAGCTCACTGTTCTGTCCCTGTACCCTTACATTTTACTTAATTACAAGTGTGGCCTTAGGAGGGGAACTGGCCAGCGGAAAACACCTGCCTTATCATGACATGATAAGGGATATAGGATAAAAGATTGACCAGAGTGTCACAAAACAGTCCTGTTTCCAATAATCAGTCCAGCCCCACCTTTCTTTGGAAGAGAACAGTGTCTCTTCCTGTCCAATCTGCCTAAGTCCTCTGCCCTAAAACACAGGAGCTTCATGCTCAGTTTACATTTCACTCTCCACAGGCTCCTTGTCCACTTTCCCCAGGGTATGAGTAAGATGGGGTCTTTCTTGCCTATACACCCCAGAGGCCACCAGAGCCAGGCACCCAATAACAACAGTCTCATTCACCCAGCACCACGTGCCCTCCCTGCAGGAGCTCGAGGCTCCCTATACAGTGGCTGCGGGCTATGCTCATGGTGCCGATGAAGGAGCCGGCATGGCTTGGAAGGAGCACAGCCAGGGTTGGGACCAGGCAGTCTGCTCAGGTGTCCACTCTTAATCACTGGTTCCTGCTCAACCCAGGAAACACATTTTTGGCAAATAAAGGAAGATGGAGAATTTTGGCCTAAATGAAAAATGTTTTCCCAGGCAGAGATATGGAAGAGCTGCATCTGAAGGCTGATTTTGGAGAGAAAAGATAAACTGCAAAGGAATAAAACAGAGTCAATGGGTTCTTGACTCAGAATAAAGGACCTTCTAAAAGTCAGAAAGTTTTACCAAAGTAAGGGATCATCAACTGGGAGTGTCGGACGTCATGAGCACTTCACCCCATGTAGAAGGAAGCTTTGCTACAGGGTATGTGCACACCATGCAGAGGTCGCACAGAGGACCTCTAAGCTTTCATGCAACTTATCCAATAGGCAAGGAGCCTGCTGCCTGCTGTTGATACCTGTAAACATATTGGCTGGCTAGGCATCCCCAGTTCCACAAAGGGGACAAATTCCCCCTTTACCATCTTACCACAGAACTTGCATTTATCCCTATTGTCCCCCAAATTATGCATTTACCAGTATGGATTGGTGTCCTGAGAAGTTGTGAGCTCCTTGGGAATAGGGGAACTCCTGAGTATCCCCAAGGACACCTAACACTGTGCCTAGTGGGAATTAGTTTGTTCTTAGGAGATGTCATTTAATGAAGAGCAATGTGTGGCCTGACATGAGGGGTGGTCACTCCTGGAAAGTCCATATTAGGGGTCTGGTACTTCCCAAATTCTGCTGCCTGGTAGTTCTTATAAAACCATTTATATCTATGTCATTATCAAGGATCAGTGAACAGAAACTTTTGATAACAATAGCCATTGCTGATGTTGATTAAGCACTCATAAGTGGCAGGTTCTGGGTATTGACATGTATCATTGCCCTTTATTTATGATCAACTGCATAAGGTAGATACATCTTATGACTTCCATTTTACAGAAAAGAAACAGGGGTTAAGTGATTGGCCCCAGAGCACAGAGCTAGTAAATGGGGAAGTTGGAACCGTATCCAGATGCCAGGGTCTATATTACTATCCAGGGTGCTCTAGTAGAAACTATTAACATTCATTGGCCAGGTGCTCTGTGCAGGAAGTGTGTGGGCAACTTCAAATACTCCATCATTTAATCACCACAGCAAGTAAATGAGATAACCCTCCACTTCCAGCTTTCAAGGCTAGGGTTTAAGTAATCTCACACAACTAAAGGACGCAGCCAGGACTCAAATGTGCTTCTGGCTGAATCTCAAGCCCTGACCCTAGTGAAATGGAATGTTTTGGAATGTGGTATTGAATACTGGGAACAGGTTTTCCACTCTGCATTTGATCAGTTCTTCAACTTCTTTGGTTCTGTTTACCCTACAAGCCCCAGTTAAAAATCACTTCCCCAAATTCTTTCCTTCTGCCCCAAAGAACACATTTACTGTGCTGTTGCAATAAACACAGTACCCAAAATGATCAGCTGACATTTTGATATTTGTCTCTAGATGATGTGTATATACTTTTCCATAATATTGATGTCTTACTCCATCTGAGCTGCTATAACAAATTGCCTTAGAATTAGGACCTTATAATCACCAGAAACATTGCTCAGAGTTCAGGAGCTAGAAAGTTCAAAGCCAAGACACTGGCAGGTTCAGTGTCTGGCAATGGCCTACTCTGTGTTCATGCATCTCTGTCTTCTCCTGACAACCTCACATTGGGGAAGGGGCAAGAGAACTCTTCAGAGTCTCTCATAAGGGCACTAATCCCATTAATGAAGGATTGCCCTCATGCTCACCCACCCAGGAAAAGCCCTGGTACTATCACATTGGAGGATGGGATATAATGTATAAAATTTGGGAGAGAAAAATATTTCGTCTATATCATTTGGGATAAAATTTTACTGATTGCTTCATAATCTTCCTTTTCTTACTTAAAAGCATATGATTATTTTTTCTGATACCATAATTTATTCTATCACATATTTTTTATTAGTTATTTAATCTGTCTCCTTAATGTAAACAATAATTCAGCAATATTGTTGGGCATAAATTTTTCAGTTTTATAAATGAAAAACTCTAGACTAAAGTTCTTTCTAGACAAATAGTTGTGTACATCTATGTGTATGTGCGTGTGTGTGTGTGCATATGTGTGTGCATTTAGTATAGATTTTTGGAATAGAAATCATTAGGAAAAAATTAAGATCTATTTGAATTGTCCTCTGAATTCTGCCCATTTCCATTTCCCTCCAGTAGGGTATGAGATTAGCCATAGCTCAGATTCTTAGCAACTGAGCTTTAGAACTTGCAATATTTATTTTATTGTCAAATAAATGGATAATTTTTTTGGTTTCTTCTTCCCTGGTACATACTTACTTACTTTCAATGCATTGGTGTTAATTAGATTAATTTGGCTCCGAGTCTAGCTTATGAATTCCTTAGGGGCAGAAATCACAAGACTGACTCATTTGGTAATCCAGCACCTTGCAGAATACTTGCTTCATACAGATGCACAGGAAGGTTTGTAAAGGAATACGCAGCGAGTGAGTTCTGGAGAATTCAGCCCTTTTACCAAGGTGGGATAGATGTGTTTGCAAAGATGTGATTGCTGGGGTTGACCTCCCACTGCTCCAAGTCCCACATTTTGAGCCAAACACTTGCTGGGGAGTGGCGTTCTAACTGAACTGTCACCTTATGTCAGCCCGTGGAACAACTCCAGCCTCCTCTTCATATCGTGTGCACAAATCTCCTTTTTCTGAGAGAAGAACCTAGAAATTGACAGAATGTAGAGACACATGATCCACAGTGTTTCAGCTTCAAAATCTGGGGATTTATACCTCCTTGGAGTCAGGCCATCTCCGAGTGCAGGTGTGTGTTGACACACATTTCCCCTGTCGCTGCGATCCCTTCAGCAATCATGGCTTAGATACTCTGCCTCCCTCCTGGGCGCTTTGCCCCAAGGGCATATTGATGTACTTCATTTCACTCACCTCAACTCTTCAAATGTGACTCAAAGTATTCTACAACCTGGAAACTGCGCTCTACATTCCCAGCCCCTGCCAGCATAATTAATTCATCAATGCACCCATTTATTATAAAAATAGCTAACATTTATGGAATATTTACCATCTGCCATGCATTATACTAACTGCCTGACATATGGCACATTATTTAACCCTCACAAGAGTGCTATCAGGTAGATGCTATTATTATCTCCACTCTGTGCTGAAGAAACTGTCACAAAGAAGCTAAAGATCTTTCTTGAGGGTACAGTGTGGGGAGGCAGAAGAACCAGGGCTAGAAGCAGGAAGGATAGACTCCAGAACCCATGTTTTATTTTTGATTTATTTGGTTGGGGGTGGGGGTACTAGGGATTAAACAGGGGTGCTCTACCATTGAGCCACAATTCCTATTCCTTTTTATTTGTTTATTTAATTTTATTTTGAGGCAGAGCCTTGCTTAGTGTCTCACTAAGTTCCCCAGGCTGGCCTTGAATTTGTGACCCTCCTGCCTCAACCTCCCAAGTCACTGGGATTATAGGCATGTACCACCACTACGTTATCACAGCCTATATTTTTAAACATGGTACTAGCCAAAAGGTATTTTCTGAAATCTACAATGTGCAACCCTCTGAGCCAGATGACACCTATGTTGTAGGAAGGTAGTCTTCCCCACTAGAACTGTCTTAATAAGAGATATGAGATATCACAGTTCAGTGACCTTAAACATCCTCATACAAGGTCTTCTTTTCTGATCACAGTTGCAATATTTGGGTGAAATTTATTTCAAAATGTCTTTTGCATATTATGTGAAAAAAACTTTCAGAATGTTTTAAAATTATCTGTGTATCAGATATTGGTCTCACATCACAACTCACTCTCATAGACTGTCACTGGTCTTTTTAGATTATTTGATGGTTCTTAATGGTCTCCAGTTTTTATCCTCTCAATTCTATTCTTCACACTGCTGTCTAAGTGACTTTTTAAAAATATAATCTCAACACTATTTTCTTCCATCCTAAAATGTTTCTGTGGCTTCAAAATCCACCGGTGGTTTCTCTTTCCTGCAGGATTAGTCTCCTTAGGAAGATGTATTTGGGGTCTGGCCAACATCCTCTTTAGTCATACAAACTTATTTTTCCATTAAAAATCCTGTCATTTCATGGACTCTGTACTTGTCCCCTGCTCCTGTATGACACTATTTCCTGTTTTGAGTTTAATTAACTCCTGCCCTTATTTTAAGGCTCAGCAAATGGTTTACCTAAACCTGAAGGCAAACCCCTACATTGCTGGGTTGAGTAAGACCTTGCTCTTCCTCCCTCCTCTTCAACACCTCTGGACTGCTGTGATTCCCAGTGCCAATGTTATCATGGTACATGTGACACTGCCAAGGCTGTCACTTTTCTTATTTGTCTGCTGAAGAATCTGTGAGCTCTTGAGAAATGGGAGGAAATTTCTTGTCCCCGAACTCATATCTACAGTTGTACAGTAGGACCCCAGATTCTATAGGCAATTGACAGACAGTGCCACCATGTACCTTCCTCATTTAATGTCCTCTGACAGTTGTACTCTATGACAGCGAGTTTTCTCCCCATCCAATTCCACCTGGCTCCTGGAGAGCACTCCTTCACAGATCTGTCTCATTTCTCTATTTTAAACTTTTCCAGTGTTCCTTTGTTCATCCTCTTTTCTATCTTACGTTTCCATCATTTTTACTGTTCTTTCTCCCCACTCCCCTTTTTCTCACCCCCCCCCACATGCTCACAAATGTCATTTAGTACCTGAAAGGTACTAGGTCTTCCTCAAAGCTGGAGACAGCAAAGGGCCCAAGGAGAGATTTCCTCCCCATCCTCAAGCTGTCCAGGGAAAACCCAAGGGGCAGACATCTTCTATGCATTTTCCTGGTGAAAATGGCAGAAATAGGATGACCATGGAGTGCAGAGAGGGCCGTGACACAGTGCAGACAGCAGGGTCCCTGAAGGCTTGCTCCAGGAGGGTGCACTTTCCTGTCATAAACCAAGGCTCCCTGTTAACAATACAAATGGAAGAAGTGGCATGCCAGGCCCAGGACAGGGCAGGGGCCAGGCAGAGAGTAACAGCAAAGTTACCTGCACAGATGCCAAGAGAAGAAGTTGGAAAGGAAACAGGCAGCACCTGGAGGACTTGGACACAGCTACAATGTTTCCAGGTAATAATCAGTCATCCCTGCACCATTCATGGAGCAGTTACTAAGTGTCAGATGTACTTCTAAATGACTTGTGAATGATCTTTAATTCTCCTGTCAACATTTTCAGATATGAACCTTAACTCCAGTTTTAAAAAAAAAAAAAAGGAATGGGCTGTTAAGACAACAGCAAGATACCACTACCTACCCTTCTACTAGAACATCCCAAATCCAAAGCACCAGCACCACCAACCCAGGCAGGGGTGAGGGGCAGTCAAGCTCTTACCTGTTGTTTGTGGGGGTTTAAAATGGCGTGGACACTTTGGAAGACATGTTGGCAGGATTTTTTTCTTTCTTTTTTACAAAACTAAACAGACTCTTACCAGGTGATTCAGAATCATGTTCCTTGGTGTTTACCCAAAGGAGTAGGAAATGTATATTCACACAAAACCTCCAAACAGAGATGTCGGGCCACTTGATTTATAATTCCCCAAACTTGGAATCCACCAAGCAGCCCTTCAGCAGGTGATAGGATAAACTGAGGTGCATCCAGACAATGAGATGTTATTTGGTACCAAAAGGAAGTGAGCTCTCAAGCTATGAAACCATCTGGAGGAAATGCAAGTGTTTTGCTAAGTGAGAGCAGGCCACCTGAAAGGGCTGCACACTGCAAGAGGCCAACCAGAGGACATTCTTGGAAAAGCAGAGAATTCTGGAGAGAGTAAAATGATGAGCGGTTGTCAGGAGTTAGTGAGAAGGAAGTGTGAGCAGGCATAGCACAGACTTGCAAGGCAGGGGAAGCATGTGTGGGCACTGTCATGGGGGTGCATCATGCACTTTTTTCAGCTCATAGAATGTCCAACTCCAAGAGTGACCCTCAGACACGCTACAGACATTGGTTATAGCAATGCACAAACTTATGTTCGTCAATCACAACAGAAGTTCCAGTCTGGTGTGGGGTTTTAATGGTAAGTGAGGTTATGTGCATTTGGGAGCAGTAAAAATTTCCACACCATGCATTCAATGTTGGTATGAACCTACAGCTACTAGAACAAGCAAAGTCCATTTTAAAAAGAAGAACAAGAAAGGAAAAGGAATGGGAAGGGTGATACCTTGAAAGAATGAGTATTGTACAAGTCATTCTGAAATAAGTAATGCCCTCCTGAGCACTGTGGCTACAGAGACCTTGTTCACAATCCCTCTGCAGGGTATTACTTCACCAGCCAGCTCCGACCTGGGCAGGGAGGCATTGATGGGGACTCCATAATGTGGCAAAACAGAGGTAGGTTCACACAGCATTATGAACCTTAAAGAGGTATCGATTTCAGCCTGAGATGAATGATAGGAGCAGAGTAACAGCAAGGATAGAAGCCACCTATGGGCATGAGTCCCAGTTTAGAGTTGGCCGGTGTCTAAGAGAAAGAAAGGCCCTGCCATCATGACCAGAGGCCTTGACTGAACATCAGCACGAGACCAGCAGTTAACACACACGTTGGGTTCTTGGGCCTGACATAGCAAATAAGCAAAACTTTACAGTTTTTAACAACAGGAATTCATTCTCCTATGAATCTAGAAGCGTCAAGTCCCATATTAATGTTTTAGCCTGGCCTTGCTCCCTCCCAAGTCTAACGAGGAGAGTCTTCCATGCCTCCTTCCAGCTCCTAGGGGCTCCCATCAACGCTGTGTTCGCTTGTCTTTGTAGACGTAGCATCCAGTCTCTGCCTTTGTGTTCAAATGTGCCCCTTCTCTGTCTAGACATCTCTGTGTGTCATTCCTCTTCTAAAAGAACCACAGTCATTGGGTTTAAGGTATAGTCTAATTCAGTATAACCTTAACTTAAACAGTTGCAATGGCAAAGATTCAGTTTCTAGACTGACATTCTGAGACTCTAAGAGAACATTAATCTTTAAGGACACTAATTAATCTACAATCTGGTCTCCCCCAAATTTATATCCATCCCATGTGAAAAATACATTCACCTCCTCCCAATGTCACCAAAACCTTTAGCTTACTGCAGCATTAACTGTAAATCCAAAAATCTCATTTAAATTTCATCAACTCCTAGGCATCAAATGTCACCAAAATCATTCTAGTGAGTGAGATGCTAGGTACAATGGGAAAATTCCTTTCTTTGTGTGGATCGTAAAATTAAAAGGCAGGTTGTATGCTTCCAAAACACAAGGATAGGTCACCACAGGACAGAATTCTGTTTCCAAAAAAAAGATAAAATGAAAGTAAAAAAGGAGTCACTCATTCAAAACAAACTCCAAATTCAGCAGGACAAAAAACCATGCAATATGATTCATAGGAAACCCACAATTTTTTAAAGAGTGTTTAATCAAGGAAAGCACCAGTGGCTTGGACAAATGGGACTGATGTATTTCAAAATTTTAAAAAAAGCCCCCCCCCCCCCGCTGCCAACTCTTCTTAGGAAGGAAATGGGGTGTTTTGGAAAAGGTGGGCCAAAGGGAAGAGACAATTGTCCAGAAGGTAGAACTCAGAGTCCAAATAGAGGGGCTGAGAGCCAATAATAACATGGAGCAGGAGACCTGTCCATTGGAGCAGAAGGTTTTCTGCCCTCAGAGAAGGGAGTGTGACGGCACGGGGCATCCGGATTTGAGAACAGGGATGGACCTGAGATTGCCGTGTGCTTCCTGCTCCCACTATTCTAATAGGAGCATCTGTATTTTATCCCTTCTCCCATTCTACTTTGAGAGTGGGCACATAATTTGTACTTTATTTAGCAGGTGTCTGGATCACAAAAAGGATCAACACAGACGCCTCTCCCAGTCAACCATGCAGACCATAAGACCCTGAATTTCTAGCCACCTGACCCAATCAGGATGTGTTTTGAGGGTCCTGACCCTTAGAGAAGCTTAGGATTGATATCAGGAAATGAATACAGTGGAAACATAAGTAGAAGGACTACAAAATCACAATTCCTCTTTGTACCCTGGGAGCACATTTCTTGTGAATTGTCACCTGCAAGGTGACATGTGGCTCCCCCAGTGGAAAGGCAGGATCTCTGTCTTCCTTCCCTTGGACCTGGCCTGACCTTTGGATTTGCTTGAATAGAATCGTGGCAGGAGTGTCAGGGTTGGTGTTCTGAATCTGGGCCTCAGGGCCATGGCTGCCTCTGGGCTAGCTCCTTTGCTGCCCAGTGAACGTGAACAAGTCTGAGCCAACTTTCTAGAGGAGCCACATGGAGGAGAACATAGATGTCCCACCCCAGAGCCTGCATCCACCACAAGACCATCAGGGACAATACTGCCTCAGTTTAGTCCCCAGAAAGCTACAGAAAAATAAGTGATCACAAGCTAGACCAGGAAGCAATCTGCCAAGAAGCTGCACCCAGCCCAAATTTCTAGAACGATTTTAAGCAAATTAAATGTCTATTATTCTGAGATAATAAATTTTGGGGTGAACACTAAGATATTTAAAAAAAAATCCAAGGAAGGTGAATAATTAGGAAAAAACTCTAAGGGATTTTGTTATTTTCAGGACTTTAAAGTTATCCTATGTAGACCTTTTATACTGGAAAAGGTTAATATCAATTCCCTAGGATTTTTCTAATTTATTCCACATACGAACATAATGTAAAAGTGATATGTACCTGCATACCAAAACTTCTAGAAATCTAAGTTTTACACTAGTAATTTGTTTTATACTTATTAGATTTAAGATCACAATTATGGGAAGATTAGTGGGTCGTTGTGAGCACATTGCTTGTGTATTGTTGCCATGCCTGTTTTCACATGGTGAAAGGTTGTGTAGGAACAAAATGTTGACAGTATTTTGTGTAGAACAAAAGAAATTCAAAGAAATAGCTAGTTACTAAGTAGCTGCATCAGCTGTGAGTAGTGTAAATGGTTCAGCTCTCCGCTACCCCTGATGGGCAGTAGCTGAGTGAACTGGTCCTGCCTCAAGAGAGTGGAGCAGGGAGGGGCTGGGAGGGGCACTACACAGAAATGGACTATGTCACTATGTCACATCTGGGAAAAACAGCAAACAAGATGGGCACTGGTTTCCTTCTCATGTACAGCAGGTCCAGGGGTAGGCAGTGAACAAGAGGGACCCAGGCTCCTCCAAACCCTGCCATCTGAGAGGGCAGGTGCAGGCCAAGCTATCATATCCAAGTTCTGCATAAGCATCAGGAGAAAGAGGAGGAGCAGATCGATGCTCCGGTCCTTCCAGGTAGACTGCAGAACACCTGCAGGGCTCCGTGCCCAGTGCACAGGCCAGCACCTACACAGGCACCCTTGTCTGCCTGACCATGGACAACACTTGGTGCAAAGAGTTCTGATGAAGCTGGGGTCTCCTTCTGAGGGGAGAGCACAGGTCAGGAGTGGGTAAGAGGGAGAGGAGCAGAAGTAGGAGAGCACGGCCACTGAGAGTCCTCCACCCTTGGCCTTTCCCTTCCACAGAAGTGTGTTGAGTGCACCCTCCTCCTAAGAGTGAGCACGTGAGCCCCATCAGTGAACTGGGAAGAATAAAAGTATCAAGTAAAATAAAAGTGGACGTAATAGACCCCACAATAAATAATAAAATAAAATAACAATAAAAACAGCTGCTGTTTTTATTTTTTTAAAAAATTATTTAATTTATACAGTCATGAAACCAAAGATGTTTAATGAATTATTTTCAATCTTTCCTTCAACTTTTAAAGGTAAGTATATCATCCCCATTTTAAAATTCAAAAAAAAAAAATGAAGATTTGTAGAAAATGAGTAACCTACTCGTGACCCTGAAACCTAGTCCCTGGCCACCCAGGCTTGTCCTCTAAACACATGTTAGATTTCAAATATCTGTGAAAAGGAAATAGTGTGAGGGGAACTAGAATCGCTTCATTGTCAGACACAGCTGGAGTCTACGCCCTCATCCATAAGCTGCAGCAGCGATGGAGTCAGGGCAAGCTTCCAAAACACCTTTCCCTAGGAAGAGGATGCTCTATTTTTGTAAAAGACATTTGAAGAAGATAATATGCTTTCTGTTTTTTAACCCAAAACTTCTATTCAAAACACAGATCAGCAGCCTCTGCATATAAGCTTTTGTTTGGAATAAAAGAAAGGAAGAAAGGGGAAAAAAAAAAAGGCTTGGATTTCTACCATGCATCTGTTCACCTTGAACACATTGATGGATTAGGGTGACCAAACTGACCCAGTAAGAGCTGGTCTTGGGATTCTACAGCCATCTACTCCCATGAAGGAAGCCAGGTCTGGGATGATCATGCCCAGAGATATAAGCTTCCTCAGTCTTTTTGAAGAAGGAGTAAAATATGGTCCATGTGTCATAACTGCTTAAACTCATGATTCCCTGGCCCAACTCTAGTCAGCAGGGGTCCCTGAAAAACAGAAGAGCCCACTACACTGTGCGTGAATACTTTACCAAGGAGATCCTGTCCACCTGATTGTGTGTCTCTGTGATTCACTGGAAGAACCCCACAAAAATTGCACAAATCAAGCTTTCTCACATAACTTAAGGGACTTGGAGTTAAGAAGAACTATGAAGTCCTTTCAAGTTCACAGCAACAAAGTGACAGACTCTAGACAATTCAGTTTCTGGACGTCTCAGATTAGGACTCAGTTGGCTGAATACAAAGGGGACAAAGTCCACCTGTGACCACTGACCAGCTATGGGGATTTCTCCAGCATCTAGAAAGTAGGGCATCCATCATGTTTTACTAAATCTGTGGCTCCTAGGCTACCACAGGCCTTTGGTAAGTGAAAAAGGACTGCTAGGTAAATTGTTTATTATAGAAATATTGGGTTTTTTCTTCTCAATATTTTGAATGTTAGTCTCCTTATCTCTAATATAAGGATAGTGACTCTAACCTACAGATATACAATATTGATTAAGTAGATCACATTTCTAATGTATACTAAAGAACAGTGATCCTATAATAAATGTTTGTTTCACACCAATCCACCAAGAATCTGTGTCATTTTTTAAAAATTTTTTTATTAGTTGCTCAAAACATTACAATGATCTTGACATATCATACATATGATTCAAATGGTGTATGTAATCTTATTTTTCCACGTGTACAGACTGCAGGATCACCTTGGTTATACAGCCACATTTATACATAGAAGAATCTGTATCATTTGATCACTCTGCATCTTCCTATCTGCATGGAATTTTCATTTATGATTTCTGTTTGACATGAAACTGGGGTCAGTTAGATTTTATGCCAACAGGTTTTCTACCTTGGTCTGAGCTGTTAACAGTGACTCCATCAAGTCAAAGAAGGAACATGAATGGCCATGGGCTTTACCTACAGAGGGCAAGGTTACAGTCGTGACTGCCGTGGGTTACTTCCACGCCTAAGTTCATTAAACACTCTAAAGTCTAAAGGCCAACAGTAATTTATTCCACTGATGACAAACACAGTAGCAATCTCTTATAAGCAAACTTTCTGTCTTGGCATATGGAGAGACTGATAGTTAATGAAGCTAATTTCACAAGGCAGTGAGCTGCCTACCTGCATCTTCTTGTAAGAGGAAGCC
Organism: Callospermophilus lateralis; assembly: GCF_048772815.1. Lineage (NCBI taxonomy): Eukaryota > Metazoa > Chordata > Mammalia > Rodentia > Sciuridae > Callospermophilus > Callospermophilus lateralis. The sequence goes on from NC_135320.1 coordinate 87,000,698, forward strand.
TGGTATTAAATGAAATAAGATGTTTCTAAGGCCCTCCATCTGGGTGAGGGGGACAGAAAGAGAGATTGAGGCAAGAGACTCAATTAAGGGACTTGGAGTTAAGAAGAGCTACGAAGTCCTTTCAAGTTTTTATATGTCAACTGGCCTAAAGAAAGTCCCTCCTGAGTATGTGAGAGAGTTTCAGGAAGAAGGTCACATCTCAATCAGTAAATTGAATCAACTCCCACCAATGGAGGTGAGCATCATCCAATCCACTGAGGACCAGGTGAAACAATAAGGGTTGAGGAGGGTCCTTTTGCTCTGTTTGATCTGGAACATCTGTTTCCAGTTGTCCAGTCCTTCTGAAGAGGACTGGGATGGTGTCCTCAGCTCTCATCTGGTTCTCAGGCCTGTGGTCTCTGGAATTCCACATGAACACATTTACCCCAGGCTTCAATCATGGCTTTGCATCAGTTGGTTAAAAAAAAAAAAAAAAAAAAGGAAAAAGAAAAAAGCACTGAGATATTTCATGTGAGCACATCTGGACGGCAGTGCCAGGAGAGAGCAGGGGTACTGAGACAAAGATGTACAGCCAAATGTGGGCATTGACCTCATTCCCCAGTGGTGCAGCCCCGCTTGACTTCTGTCACTTTGCTGTGTGTTCTGGCCTGGGGTGATCCTGACCAAAGGCATCACTCAAGAATAACCCAGCTTTGAGCAGAGGTATCTTCCTGCTGTGTGAGCTAACAAAGGTTATCTGAAGGCCCCCTGTCGCAAATATCCAAGTCATTCTTTTTGAAACACCAATGGAGCAAAATCCATTAATTTTTTATTGTTATTGTTATCTTGCTGGGAAATAAATTATTCCATTTCTCTTCTAGCAAGCGTCCTTCTTCTCTTTCCACCCTGCCTCTTACCTTCATCCTCCACCTCTTCCTCCTCCTCCCAACTCTCTCCTCCTTTACTCTCCCCCCCCCTCCTTTTCCTTTTCTGCCTTCTCCATCTTTTCCTCCTCTCCTTTGGTTCACTGACACGCTCTCCTTTCCTCCCCTCTCTTCTCCTTCCCCTCCCTTACTCATTCAGTAAGTGGCCTAGTTGTGATACTGCACACAGGGAATATAAAAATGAGTATGAAAAAAATTTCCCAATATTTTGGAATTTTATATTTACTGATAAAAACTTAAAACAGGAAACTGAATGAATAGCACACTATATAAGAACAAAGATAGATTGAGATCAGGAATATCAGGGTAAAAGGAAACTGAAATAGGGTGGTCTAGGAGGAATTCTCTCTAGAAGTAACATGTGAGCAAAGACTCAAACGGGAAAGAACAGGCCAGGGAAAGATGAAGGAAATGGCATTTGTAGGCAGAGAGGTGGCAATAATTTCCCTTAAGCAAGAAAGATAAAAACATTGAGTAAGTTGAAAAGTTCAGAGAAAAATAAGCAATGGAGGTAATAATGGAGAATATGTTCATTAAGGAATAGACTGGGAGCCAATCATGAAGAAATTTAGAGTTCTTAGACCAGAGGAAAACATCTCATGTGTGGTATAATAGGAAGGCCCTGGAGTGAGGAGGAGGCAGCAGAGAAGTGGCCGCCATCTTGCTCAGTGGTGTCTCTCCTACTGCTGCTTGGTACAGTATGTACCTGGAGACAAGGGTGGAAACAGGAAGATGAGTTGGGATAATGCTACAATATTCCAGCAGAAGATGACCGTGGTGTAGAAAAGCTGATATTAATAAGAAAAGATGAACGGGAGATTTCTAGAACTTTCTGTGGACTGGATGAGGGAGCAAGAGAAAAAGTGACTCATCTTATTCACTGTGGCTCTTCTCACTTCAAGAAATTTCCAAAGCATTGTTAAGAATCCATAGAGAAAACAGCAGCTGCCTCCAACATGTAACTTTGAGGTCATAATAAGATGGTATCTACATGCATGAGTATATCATGATGAATTTTACTTTTATGTTTATAAAGTACCAATTTAAAAAAAAACTAAGTCAATAGAAGGAAGATCATTAGATTAGAAGAAGGAGAACAGGGGCAGAAGGAAGGGAGGGAAAGTGGAAATTCTGGGAATTGAAATGGAGCAGATTTTATTGCATACACACCTGAATCTTCAAAATGAACCCTGTTGTTATGTACCAATACAATGTACTTATGTAAATATTACAAGGTATTTGTGCTGTGACTTTGTTTGGCATCTCTATCTAGAACTTCATTATCTTCTCCAGCAGCCATTGAGGTATTAAGCCCAAAGTTGTTTTGTTACTGACCTTCGCATCAGGAAGGAAGGAAAGAGTGTAAGAGAGGGTATCCTAGGAGGAAATCCAGGAGAAATGATGAAACTGAGTGCCTCGTTGTTCTTCTAGTAAGAGAGGGGCTGGGCTGAAAAGGAGCTCCCTCTCTGGTGGGGAGATGTGTTTAATGCTTTAGTAGTCCTAGCTCTAGACAACAGATTTTAACATACAGTGGGGACAGTGTAACTGAAAACAAATGGAAACACAGACCACAGGCTCAGAGGAAGCCCAGGACTGTGAAGGTGTGATGTAGGCACTGATGTCCTTTGGGAGGAGGACATGAGGAACATCTGCACTCAGACGGTGGGTCCCCAGAGGGCCAGCAGGAGGACAGTGTCACAAGGTCTGGCAGGTGCTTACCTCATGAACTCCATTCGGGAGTTCCCCTACCACTTATGCACAGTAACTCTTTCTTGAATAAATTAATGCATGAATTGCCTCTGGATTTAAACTGAGTCACTAGGCAGGCTTTTAGAAGTAGCACTGACATGTTCCTTTCTTCTCCCCTCTTTTAACCTGGCAGATTGTATTAACAAACCATATTCAGCCCAGTTCATTATCTCATGTGTTAGATTCTAAAGCTGTGGCAACAGAATACCACAGATTGACTCTTTCAACAATAGGCATGCATTTTCTCAGTTCTAGAAAATGAAGTCCAAGTTCAAGGTCAAGGTCTCTGCTTACTTGTTTTCTCTCCTGGCCATTATCATTGGCTCACAGATAGCAGCCCTCCTCTTGTCCCATTGTGGCCTTTCTCCTGAGTATCATTTCTCTTCTTCAAAAGACTCTAGGCCTATTAGGTTAATTCTGTACTCTTATGACCTCATTAAATCTTAATTGTCTTTTCAAAGGCTCAGTCTCCAAATAGAGTCTCATGTGAACTTAGGACTTCAGCCTGCGAATTTGGGGAAAACTAAATTCAGTCCATGCATCTATGCTTCACTTGACTGGGGTTGTCTGCATTGCTTATTTACTAATTCAACCCAATGATGGGGACTGTTAATTGAACAGTTAATTGCAAGGCACTTAGCATGCAGTTTTGCTAGGCCTCACTCAAAGGTAAGATATGATCTCACTATTCATATGAAGAATAAATTTTATTGGATGTTGTAATAGCTATGCCAGCTAGGTTCCCCAGACAGATGCCATGTTCACCTTAACTCAATAGGAGACACATACCCCGAAAGGGGCAGCCTTCTATACCCCTTGGATCTACTGTGAGCACAGACACTAGACTAAAGGCAGAGAGAACACAAGCAAAAGATCACTCAGAACTCTATCCTGGGGTTTAACTGGGACCTTTCTTAGTGCAGAACACCACAGACTGGGTGATCTTTGGACAACACAAATGCAGTGCTCTTGTGTCTGAGGGCGGCAAGTCCAGTTGCCAACAGTTTTCAGGGGAAGGTGCCTTTCTGTTTTCAAGATGGCGCCTTGCTACTGCTTCTTCCAGAGGGACTAATGGTGTGTCCTTACATAAAGCAAGAGCAAGAAGGCAAAAGAGGCTCCATTCAACCTCCACTCCCTTTTAAATGTATTTTACTTCATTTTTGGTGCTATGGATTTAACCCAGGGCTGGGCCATGCTAAGTGTGCACTTTACCACTGAGCTGTACCCCACGTCCCATTCACAAGGTCTAATCCCATTTAGGAGAGTGGAGACCTCATGACAATTGCCTTCTCTCGGCCACACCTCATAAAATCATTGCAATTGCATTAAGGAACTTGAATTTTAGAGGGGACACATATTCAAACTAAATCAGGTCCTCCAGGCTACTATAGAAAGTTGGAGTTGGTTATATGTTCATGCTACGAAGGGAAAAAATAGTCTAAAAATTGTATTGTGTATTACTTACTTTATAGGTAATGCAAATGAGTTTCAGAAAAGTAAGGAGAAAGTCTCCACAGTTTTATATACATATAAAATTTTTTGGTGCCTTGGGGCTCAAAAAGTGACTTAAATTCACATTTCTCTAAGATGCTTAATTTGTTTTTCTCGAGTCCTTGCCTCTGCTTTTAACAGGCTCTTTGAGCAAGAGTATTTAGAGGACATTTTAGAAGATTTTGAAAATGCCTCATAGAATCTAATGGAACACAAATATTA